>NC_079151.1:86948065-91748065 GCF_947563725.1 Argiope bruennichi
TTCATCTTAGGCATATCTTTCTCCATTCGTGCAATATTTAATCGATGAGCGCTGTACTAAATTCCGATAATTTTTTTAAGGATTTAACCCTTTTTAAGGCGGTGGTAAATATCTTAAAACCGCCTTAAAATATCTTGCAAACATTGTAACACCAAAACTAATCAGAAACGGACAAAATGTCGTGTTAAAAATGTAATGTTCCATTGTGTACAGCTCCTTGTTTTATGTTGTTTCACCAGAATAATTAAAAATAATGCATTTGGGAATTATGAATTATGAAATAATGAATTTGGGAATTTGTATTTGGTTTTTCTCTTTTTCATGTGTAATTAATATATTTTAAATTTTGAAATAACTAATAATAAATAGTTTTACAAAAATGCATATTTATTTGTGAAATTATTTGTATTTCATATTTTTTCTATTGAATAAGTCAGTAAAATGTGCCATTGCTTGTATTGGGGCGGTGGTAAATATGTCCCCCCCCCCTATTATAAACAATAGCCACAACAACAAAAAAATTTTTAATTATTTTTTTTGGTTATAAATGAGCTTCTTTTCTCTAATTATAGCGTAAAATGTAAATTTCGAAAGAAAATAGCTTGTGCCCGTTGCAGGGTTAATCTATGTTTCAGGTCAAGTATTTACTTGGAATTAAATTAGATACTAGCCAACTTCGTTGACCAGCTTTTCACACACTCCATATTAATAGCATTAACTCTGTCATGCCAACCAACTTCGGAGAGCATTATTTTATCACACCAAATGAAAGCACTATCTTTAATTGTACTTTCACAATAAATATAAAGCATTCTAATAGGTTAGTTTCAATCACAAAGAGGTAAAAATAATTGGCGAAATCAATCCCGTTGCTGAAGCCGGGTGAATAAAGATTTTATTTTTCGCTATCTCTCGAAAACAAAGATTGTGCGGGGGGGGGGCAACCATTTGTAATGTATATATAGGCATCTTGAGCTTTCAAATAAAATAAAAATTTTCGAGATTGTTATGGTGGCTGGAATCGACGTTCTTTGTAGATACTTTTTTCCTTTTAGAAAATGCACAATTAAGCATGGTTTTCAAGATTTTTCTAAAAAATGAGATTGGATTATGCTACCATTGTTGAAATGTCTAGATACCGTAAGCTTTCATATTATATATAAATTAATGAAATCGGAACGCCGGTTTTTTCTAAACATTTTAAATATATTGATTATAAAGTTTAGAATATATCAAAATCAAATCAATCGAAAAAATGTGTACAGTATTTTATTCCTTTTTTCTTTTTTGGACTGACTGCCTATCTCTGAAATATGTTATAAATGTATTCAACATTAAACATTAATAAAATAATTTATATTAAGAGGTCAGAAAAAATGAATAAGAACAGATTACGGTAAAAAAGTATTTTCAGCGCTGTGATGAGTAAGAAGTGATCATTTATAAAATCTCGGATAATTTAATAATTTTTATAATCTGGCCTACTTTTCCATCATTTTTATTCCATCCACTGTAATTTATCTTTTTATTAATTAATTTAATGCAATTTTAATTCCATTTCATAAATTTTAGAATTAAATTTTAAATCTAGACTTTTCTCTAAATAAAAATATAGACACGTATGTCTAAATTTTTAAAAATGTGTAGTTTAGATCTTTCATCTAAAACTAATAATTTAAATCTGATATGGTATTAAAGCAAAAATATTTTAATATGAAATAATGGGGTCTTTACCATGGAATTTCTAATACCTAAAATCAAAATTAACATAGATCGTCCCTCTAATTTAAAAGGTACCAAATTAGAAAGAAAAAAAAACTGCATTCATTATTTACAATCTCTTTACATATTTTTGTATCTTTTTTTCTGTTTATTTATTTTTATTTTATTTATTTATTTTTTTTTTTTTTGCTTTATTCTGTTGTGATCAAACAGTATCATGAATGTTGTCATATAACACCAAAATATCAATTGATAAATCGATATATTTATCACTCTTTTTTTAAGTAATCTGCTCCAACTTCAATGCACTTCTGCCAAAATGTTTCCCAATTCTCAAAACATGCTTTAAATTCGATTTCAGCAAAATTCTTCAGAGTTTGTAGCGAATATTTTTTAATATATTAGTAAACTTAAAAGAGTGACGATGAAGTAGCAGATTCAACGATGGAAATAAGAAAATATCATACGGTAGCATGTCTGATGAATATAGAGCTTCTTGAATTATATTTGTGAATATTTTTGGAAAAAATTCACAAATATAATTTATCTCTAAGCAAAAATTCGTTGATCTCATAAACGTATTAATGAAAACGAAGTGGGTGGTCTATCAGAGCGTGATTCATCTATGACGGATTCCCTATCTTCTTTAAATATCTTTTACCATTCAAATACTCTCGTTGATGATAAAAAAAAGAAATTAAACCTTTCGATAAACATTTATCTTTAAGGGTTTTTGCAACATTTCAAATATTTTATATAAAATATTAGAAATTACATTGCAGAAAATATTTTAATGCATATTCGTTACTCAGTTAAATTCATCTGTACTGAAATTTATCTATCTATCTATCTTCGTTTTGTAGTTATCATGCTAACTTATATTCGAACAGTCGGACAGACAGACTTCCTCTAAATAGACTTTGCTCGAAATTTGATAGAAATCTGCATATTTGATGTTAAGCTCGTATACCAAACTTCATCCGTCTTACTCAAAACATTTTTGAGTTATCTTGATCACAGACAGACAGACAGACAGATAGTTTCAAAAAATGTGTTTTTCGGACTAATGGTGGTCTAAAACTTAAAGATTCGTCAAAATCTCGAATTCGAATTTTTTTGACAATTGCAATACATTCTGTATACTTCGTATATGAGAAACTCATAATGAATATAATTAAGTTTGATTAATTTTGTGAAATTTGGGACTTTGTAAGAAATTTTGGGGGCATAAATAAACATAAATAAATTTAAGCAATTATGAATGGTACTTCTCTTTTTACCAAATTTGGAGTTTGTTATGCATTAATTAAAAAGAGACATAATTAGGTCAATATGTTTGTAAAATAAATAGTTACAATCTTATAAAGTATTTATTTGGAAATAAAATTCTCATTTGCAGTATTTTTTTTTTATGTTTCTCAAGTGATCTTATATAAGATGTGAGGTAAAAATTATAGTTACCTTAGGGATAGAGACTATCTTTTACATTTTAAAGTAGCGACAATTAATTAAATATTATGGGAATGAAAAGCCTTTTTTTTTTTGCAATTAACGAATTTTTTAAAACATATTTTTACATTACAACAACGTGGAAAACGATATTTGATTCAAGAAATGAATGAATGATCAGTAGCATTTGAATGCCAAATAAAATTCTGTCTCCCATTTTGAATAATACATCGTTTCAGAAGCAATATAGAATACTTTATGTAATAAAAAAAATTACTCTAAGGAATGAGCTTAAATTTAGCATGCCACCATGAAATGGGCGCGTCTTATTATTTATGTATAAATTAAATTTCCAGTTAATTAAATTAAAGATTTTTAAATTTGAATTTTTTCGCTTATTAAAAATTACTTTTTAATGATAACTATGTGTGCATAATGTGTAGAATACTTTATTGTATATAAAAAGAATTTAGTTTATTATATTAATAATTTATTATATATATTATATTTATATTATTTTTTAAAAATAATAAAAAAATCCAAATTTTTGCATTTTTTTTATTGGCTATTTTATTTTTATTGTAAAACTTTCATAGTTTCCTTATAAAATTTAAAAAGATAAAGTTTTTAAATTTTATAATGGTGTTATTTATAAACATCCTCTAAATTTTGCATTTTTACAGCGGAAAAATTTATTTTACATTTTATTTAAAATTTTAAACGAATCACTTTTAATCTCCGAAGTGTATATGAAGCAAATGTGATAGTTTTACATAAAACATTCTGCTCTGTAAAGCTTCAACCCACATGCACACACACACACATACATACACACGCACATTTTTCTGTAGTTTTCTGTGTGTGAAGGGAAAAAAAAAGCAATCGCCAAAAAAATTCGAACTTGGAAATTCTAACTAACATCCATATTTCAGACTTCCCTGAACCCGCCAGTCACATTTTTTGAGAACCTGATAGCTAAAAAGAGCGTTAAACTAAATAGATGGAATTTGGTATGCGGTTATTGCATAAATTTGTAGATTTCTATCACTTTTAATGAAATCCACTCAGAGGCTGTTTGTCTGATTGTTCGAGTACAAGTGAAGACGATAAATACAATATTTAAAGAGCTATATTTAGTACACACATTGATATTTAGTACACACATTGATATTTAGTACACACATTTAACATTTAAAATAATGATCCATACCAAAAAACTTAAATTAAACTCGTGGAGTTATTGTCCATTTGCTCGTTTGTACTTACTCGTGAATATCAAATCGATAATTCAAAAATACTCTCATTTTGATGAATGAAATTCGACACACAATTTTGCATCTTAAGCACAGTTTTTTTTAATGTGTTAATCAAATCTATCAAAGAATTGACTTTCGGATGGATGTAAACACGATAATTTAAAAACACAACCTAGGAGAATGATTTTTATTGCTGTAATTGCAGTTATGTGTGAAATTCTTATTTCGTTCAGTCGCCAAAAAGGCATTCAAAATGCATTTAAAACGAAAAATACATTCAGAAAGCCGATGTATGGAACTCTGAAAATAAAATTCTGAGCTCATGTTCATTCATGACTTTACCAAAGATCCAGAAACTTATATAGGCGCATTACATCTTTATTAAAATGTATGCGAAAAGGTTTTTGGAACACCATAGTTGATAGGCTAGACTAATAGGTTAATTTAGGTTAATTCCTTCGTCACTGCAGAGATTTTAGTAGCATGCATGCCGTAAAACAAAATTTACAATTAGTATCAATTAGTATTAGTATTAAACAATATTATATAAAAACTGCAATATCTTCAAATTGGAACACACGAGCTGCCGATATTTAAATCAAAACTTGAATCTCTACAACATTTTAGAAAAAAAATATCCTTCATTAGGAATAGACACATTTTTTAACTATAGAACATTACAGAAAATCTACCTGGTGGGTGTACGGTGATTTCAACAAGATCAATAACGCATAACAATGTTTTATTCTCCAAGAAAATATGAAAATATATGTAACAAAACACAGTTAAAGTGGAGACAGAAATACATCTCGCAGAAATCAACAACACATAAAACGAAATCATTATTAAACAACGGAAGTTGAAACCACTTGGAGAGAACTTGAAGAGAACTTGGAGAGAACTCACTGGATATAAACACTCCGAAGGAAGATTTCATTGACTATGTGCTTTTATGTGTGCTCCACCGGTTTTATAGTTTCGATGACAAAACATCGAAACTTCTAGAATTAATTTGTATTTTCTCTTCTTATATAAATATCACAAAAATTCATACATTATCGAGAAAATCTATTGCGTGCATTTTGATCGCCAATGTTGCCAAATTCATCGCCATATCGGGCCGATGTCGCTGAGGCAGGGCATCCGTCAGAGCTACCTGTAAAACTTTCTACCTTACTATGAGACTAACTGCGCAGGGAACGCATTTGTAACAATATTCTGCTCTATAATGTTGATAAAACATTATGTTTATATTAGATTTTTTTAAACATTCATATACTATTTACTTTGAATGAAAATATATATAAATGAAACTGAAACTTCAAATGGCAAATTATTGAATAAATTTTCTGCAATATTTTTTTACAAATCCTGTGAAGCAAAAGCAAGATGCATGACAATTAATGAGCCATTTTTAATTAGCTTTTTTTAATAACCAGCCGCCTTTGGCAACCAGCCGGTTCGCCAATCTAAATGCTCTTTAAAATTTCCAATGAAATATTTTATGTTTTCGTTTCTTTTAGTAGCTTCTTCATCAAAATATTTTTAAGCTTCAAATTTTGATAGTCATATAATTCACTCATACTATTATGGAGGCCTTAAACCGTTTTAATTATTGTACTATATATCATTCTCTAGTTTTCTGTTAGCTCCCGTAAAATTTCAACTTTAATTTAAAGTGAAAATGATTAAGACGCAATTAAAAAAAATTCTTACTGAATCCAAGCATTTTTTTTAAAATATGAGTACTGAAAATAAAGTCGTTCGGCATTGAAGTTTTATGTGCACCACAGAATAATTTTCATAATTTATGTAATATCTCAAAGCATTATTTAACAAACATTTCTCTGATTCACCATAAAATTAAATTTTCAGTTTTACTTTCAAAAGGATTTAAATGACGTCAATAATAATATTTTATTTTGTTTTGGTCTATAAATATACTTCAAAAAATTTGAATTTTAAATTTTAGACATTCCTTTAGCTCTAAGGAATCATATTCTAGGAAATATTCTTGACACTCCAACTTTTAAATAAATAAATAAACGTTTTCATCTTCTGCTATAAAATCTGACCGATTCATTAAGTTTTGAATATTGCAATTTTAGAACTACTAAAATTTTAGTAGTTCTAAATTTGTCATCATCTTTTTTATCATCTTAGGCCAATCAGTCTCAAGAAACCCTGATCTCTGATTTGGGTATCATCTTTGAGACGGTCGATGAAGTAGTATATTGAATAGTAATATTCAAATTTTCATAAATCAGTCCTTTTTAGTGACTTTATTTATGTATTACCATTCACATTCAAGTAAAATATTCAGACCATTTTCAGGAATGCATTTATTTACAAATGCATTTACTCCATCTGAAAAACATGTATGTAAATATATCACTTTTTTTTTGTTTTATTCTTTCACAATTTTAATATAAATAGAGTTATGTAAATTAAATAAAAACAATTTTTTAAAAATTAATTTTTTTATTTCATCATCAATGTATAATATGATCAAAGTGAAATCTATTGTTTCTCGAATTAAATATCAAATAGCGCCACTGGTATCAAATCGAAATCTAATTAAATTAATTACGAATTAAATTTTAAAAATTATACTGAATTATATTGTTATTAAAGACACTCAAGTGTAGAAAATTTTAAAACTCCAGCTCATCAAGAAGTTAATGATAAATCGATTATAAATATTCATGATTTCAATCATAAGTCAAGTCAGGTGAAATAAAAATGTATAAAGAGTGCTGAAATTATTATACATGGAAATATAAATATTATACATGGAAAACATTTAAAAAATCAATCAAAATTCTGAAGACACATGGTCATTTAAAAGACAATCTGTTATACAATTTGAGATTTTTTTTTAATGATATAATCCATGATATTTTGTTGCAGAGCATATAATCATTTTAGGTTAAACATTATATTTGACATCTTTTATGAAGTCGAATAAAAAGACAGTCTTCACTTTTCATTGGAATTATTTTTCGTATTACCGCTTTGGAAGGGAGGATGCATGAATTTCAAAAAAATTACGTCAGTACTCATAAAAACGTATTTCCCAATACTTGGTTAAATTATTTTAGCTTTCTCGCTTCTACCCAACTTTATCGGGCTGATATATTGCCTTTAACATACATACATGTCAGCCTATAATGGCCTCTCTCAAAGAGGAGGGCCATAGAAAACTTCATACAGGAAAGAAAAATCAAACTTGACGACGTTCACAAAGCGAGCCGCTGGATGAAGAAATCCCCTTCTCTGAAAAGAACTCCAGGATATTCTGGAAAGATCGCATTTTTCACCCTCCCATTACGACGATGATGTAAGCCGGCCCGGCTCCCGTCATTAATCAATTCATGGCCCAGGGGAACGTTTAACGGCTCGTCATTGAATCCAAACAGGTGAAAAAAGAAGTGGTACAGTCCTGAAAAACTGGTTTAGGTGTCAAGAACATTTCAAGGCAGACAAAAAGAGCAATTCTGAAAGTGAATGGGAGAGTTATGACACACGCTAAGATAATTAATTCCGTGCTCGAGGTAGGAAAAAAAATGAGCAAAGTTTGAGAGAGTAATTTATGCAGGGGACTGGAGTTAATCGTGAACTTGCTCGTCTGGTTTCCATAACTCATTTCCACTGCTTGAGCGCTGTCGAATAAAAGACGACCTACTTACAAAATCGATATTTTCTTCTGTGGTTTGTAGCGCGAGTACTCTGCTGGGCCGCCACAGATGTGTCTATGAGGAACTATCTGTATAAAATAAATCCCATATTTAAATCCAAATAGCTAAGAAATACAATCTCCCTAATTAAAATAAAGAAGTAAGAATGATATAAATTAAAAATGTATTAAGTTTGTATCATAATAAATAGTGCTCATTTCAATCGTGTTCCAATATAATTTTTAAACTGTTAAAGATAGGCCTATACTTCAAATTGGAAAATTGTTATATTATATTTTCTTATATAATATTATATTTGAGGTAATAGTATAATATAGGCCATATTATTACCATAATAATATATTTATTTACATATATATTTAATTATATTAATTATATAATTATAATTTATATTATTAATAAATTATTTTATCAGATACCATTAAATAATATATTTTGTGTTGCTTAAGCCATTAAATGTGCTGTAGAAAAAATTACGAAATCTAAATTTGTATATGATCTTATGACTCTATTGATAATATTCAATAAAATATTCTTAACACGTTAATATTTAAAACAAACAAAAAAATTCAGATTCTTTTACGATTAAAATTGGCCGAGTTATTAAGCTATGAATTTCATTAATATAAGAAAAACAACGGTTACCTCCATCAAGAGCCGCTGATTGATTTTCGTATCTTCTTATAGGCAACCATCAAAACGTTCTCAAATAGTATTGAAAGCTGCAGAACTCGATCAGTTTGAACAGTCACAGAAGTGTTTTTATTTAATGTTTGTATAAGAATATTTTATTAAATATCACTAAAAGAAAGAAAAAATAAGGGGGGGGGGTCTATATAAACATAAGATTTTGCTATTTTTTGATATCGTATTTATTGACTCGAAAAACGCAAAATATATTTTTCGTATTTTCTCTTATTATAGGCACATGCTTTTCTCCAGCGGTTTAGATATTATTATTTATGAAAATTCTTTTTTATTTTAACGTCAAATAGTAAAATAACGCGCCTAATGCAGAAATTATCCTAGGGAATATTGTAAAGGTAGAAAGTATTCTTAGATAAATTGACAAACCTCTTAATCAATATGAAATAATTGTGGTAAAAGTTGCCATTTTCATTCAAAGGGTAATGTTAGTAAAATAATGTGTAATTCAGACACTAACAAGGCGTCTATTAAACATTAATACAAAATTTCCACTTTTTTATTTCAAATATAATATAGAAATTGATATTCTATATTATATTTGAAATTTCATCAGTAATGAAAATACATCTTGAAATCGTTTTATTCAAATCAAGTGCCGTCTTTGTAACTGATCAACAGCAATCTCTTACATTCTTCTTCTGAATGCAATGCGAAAAAATTTAAGAACAAATTTGTGTCATTGACATTTACGCAGCAGTATGAAATCTCTCGGATACTCTGAATTCTGTCCTATTTGAAATTTTCTTTAATCTATAAAAGCTCTTAGATGTAAGACTCGAGGATTTAGATCTGGTGAAGAAAATGGCCATCTTCTTGGCTGATAAAATTATTTAGTATACTGTTCATAGCCAATTTTTACTTTCCTTTCTTTATAGATAAAGGCATTTGCTTCAAGAAAGGCCTAAGAACCAAATTTTATAGTAGCAAAAATAAAACCACAGTAATCGCTTCTCATAATGAATAATTTAAGTTTATATTTACATTTTCAATAAATACAAAAGTCGTGGTTCAACAAAAAATTTAGCTTCGAATTTCTAAAAGTAAAATTTGATTTTTAATGTTTGTATTGACTAATGATTGAAATAGCTATAACTAAAAACTTGATGAAAAACTTAATCAAATAAATTAGAATCAATTCAAAACTGAAAAAGCGGTTATATCTCTTTAAAAAAAAAGAAAAAAAAAAGACTTTTATTCTTAAAAGAATAAAAAAAATCCAAGAAAAAATAATCATTCATTTCCTTTAATTATCTTGAAATTAAATACATTTTTTCAAAACATAGATTTTTATGATGTATATTTTAAAGTCGAAGACAGTTAAAAAAAATAATAATATTGAACTGAATATTCTTTTAAAAATAGAATACTAACATTTCATTGGATTGTTGAGCTAAAACTTTCCGATAGAAAAAAAACTTGTAACTTTGAGTTCATTGATTCATTTCTTTTTTCTTTTTTTTTTCCCACAATCAACTCTCTTAGACCTTCAGATTTCATATCTTATTTTAAAACGCATTCCACTCTAACGAGTTTGTTAAACAACCCTTGTAGCCGTACACCTTTTGACCAGTCAACACACCTTTTGACCTCTAGATTATCATATTTTATAAAAAAAAAAAATTGTGCGACTAGAACAGGTTAGTTAAGTACAACTTTATTATTCTGAACTGGAACTTCAACATGAAAATATCTTTTGCTAAATCTACTACCGCTATTGCAAACTGAATTGCCTCAGTTAATGATGATGTTTATCTGTAGAATACTATCTATAAACTACATTATGTAAGATGCAGAAGTAGTTCTGAATGATAACTATTTTGGATAACTATTAAGTAAATTATTTACAGGGACACTGGACCTGTCAAATTTAACAGGCGATTACTATTGGGATAGTAAATGGATAGTCTCTAAAAAAAACGTTTTTTGAGACCTTTATTAGATTTTTAATTAAAATGACAGTTCTTTTCTCAATAACTTCAGCGCACAAAAACCAAATTTACATCATTTTAAAATTTAAAAAAAAAAAAAAAAACTTTCCAATAATTTCTACTTAATTTCTGTATAAATTTCCTTTAATTTCAATATACTAAAAATATTTTAAAATATTTTTAAGTACTATAATAATATTTTTCATTATTTTAGTTCTTGCATTTATACCCATAGCGAGGATTTTAAAGATCCTTTTTAGTGTATGTACATGCTATCTCTACTAAAGAAGGGGTTCCCAAACTTTTAAACTCTGAGACCCATTTTTTAGAAATTGAATTCTATAGCGAGCGACCCACTACATCCTCAGGGAATGAATTTTTTCAGGGACAAACTGCATATGTTCCTTTTGAGAAAGGTTTTATAGCTCAAAAAGGAACTTCTGAAAGGGAAAAAAAAGTATTCGCTATGAGGTATAATAAATGTTTTTACAAATGATAACGAACCGAATGCACCCATAATGAAGAACCATTTGATAATTAATACATTCCCAAACTGAATTGAGTACTTATAGAATAAAGGAATTTCTGATTGGTTGAGCTATGTCTGAAGTAATGCGCAGAAACGTAACATTATATATTGATAACATTACGGATTGAAACTGGAGCAAAAAGCGATACAACAGAAGTATAGCGTGCTAAAAGCCGGAAACATCAGTTGCACAAAAAAATACTTGGTCCCCCTCCCTCATTCGACACAAGTGTGCGTATTGTATTTTTTTATACCATGCTGCTTGATGGAAATTTCAGGCTCACATCAGATATTTGCAAAGTGTGGAAATGCATTTAAAAATTCAAGATTTTCATGGGATCAACCGAGAACTGACTAGCGCCCTCTTGATAGGATGATGATGATGTCGAGTCCGCGTTACCAAGGAAAGGAGGGGGCAGTAGCTTTTAAGGGTAAAGACCCCTGAGCACCCGAGAGCGGAAGTTTGACTTCTAGCTCATTTGAAGATTAAACTCACACACTCGCTTGCACAGCCCCTTTTTACGGGGGGCGCATTCACACACCTCACAGATAGAACACAGATGAAGAATAACCATGCCCGAATGGGGATTCGAACCCGGGACGTCCAGATCAGGGTGCAGATGCGCTACCCCTATGCCAGGACACCGTCACCTCTTGATATAAAGAATTCAATACAAAAGTGGATATCTCATACACTTTCTTAATCTTTTGAAATTATAAAGCGACTCTAAACAGTTAGAAATGCAAAAATAAAAAAGAATTCTAATCGGGATTATTTTTGATGGATATTTTTGATATAAACGATGATTTTGATGGATATTTTTGATATAAACGAGCTTAGATCTTGTTAGGAAATTCTGCATTTAAGTTATGAAATAACTTGTTTAGTGTTATAGCTTAGAATTAATCATTTCACTTGGTATCAATAATCATAATTATTTAATCAGAATTGTGTGATTTTGTCTGCACGATAGCCGTAGCTGATATATAGATCTACTGAGTTAATAAATGTATATAGGCTTATCTTTACTATGTGTCCTAATACTGTGAATGATGCTATATCTGTGGACTGTTATTGTAGTTGTAATAGAACTAGCATCCACTTTAAAGGCAGAAATATTGTAACTGTAAATATCTTCCGAATCTTTGTTAGTTAAATACATATTTTTTAAATGTGCTATTTCGTCGTTCCAGATGTAATTGAGTCGCTTTGTTATTTTTTTTTTAATTTCACGGAAGGATCAGGAAATTTTAGTTAGCCAGGAAGTCTGCTTCTCTCTAATGTAAGGATTATGATCCTTTGGATCCAAATACAATAAACCTAACAAAAATCCTAGACCAGCTCACTTCCGGTCCCTTACGAATTTGATAGTCACTACTCATTTATGGAATTTGCATTAGAATAGACTTTCAAAATCACTCGATGGGTGTTCTCACTTTCATTCATTGATAAGTATCTGCCAAAGTCGTCCTGACTCAAGATAATTTAAAGATTGCTTTTTCTATTTCCCAAATTAACAACTTATTTTTATATTTAATTTTTTTAAACAGAAGTAATAAGCAAATATATATTTTCTGTTTTCAGATTTAGTTTTAAGTAGTTAAGAAATTAATCACTTCATCCCTATAATACTTGCTAAATGCTTTTGAGTGAAATAGAAACTGAATGCACTGGATTAAGGGAGCGAGAGTATTGAAATGCATACATAAGATTTTGAAAAAGAAAAAAAAAAACTCGGAGCGAAAACGTGGCACAATGAAAGTAAGAAAAGGGAGTACGCAAAATTTCATAAATATTTCATTCATAAAATGTGTTGGCACAAAAAAGAATAAAAATGAAACTTCTAAAAAAATAATCATTTATTATTGATATTAGAATCCTTTCATAGAATTGTAAAATTTTAAATGCACTGTCTTTCTCTGTGTGCAAGATGGGGTCGATTTATTTATTTACTTAACAAAATGTTGCACAGGCATCGTTTGCTTAAATAAATAAATAAATAGTCATTATTTTCTAATGAATTTCATAATCTGTATGAAAAACTCCATTTTTAAAACTATTTTTCAAAGTTCTGCTATGAAATTTGATTTCATTCCGTTTATTAGTCTTAGGCTATAAATCGCCCTAGGCATAGAGGATGTTTTTTACCACCCTGTATTTAATATTTTAATTTCGCATTAAAAACAAATATACAAATAAATAAATGCAATAATAATAATAATAATAAAAGGTCTAATTTTTTCACTTAAAATGAAGGGCAATACTTAAATTTCATCTTTGTAAATGTGTCTTGCTATATATATAAGCTCTTTACTGATTTTAGGGAAAGTACTTTTTTTTCCAGATTTTGTCCTAAATTTAATACAGATTTATAATACGTGTATACTGACTAACTACCAAATCTCACCCGTTTGGGCTGTCAAGTTTTTTTCGCTGTCATGCTCAGTGACATAGTTTCAATAATATGTTTAGAATTTTGAGTTTGTGATTCTCTAAAATCAGGGTTCCTTTTTCGCAACTGCGATTATTCCTCAGTGTATACTTTGCATTCAAAAATGCATATTAAAACTAAAAGCAACAATTCTCTTCCAGTTATTCCTCCAGGTTTCTACTAAATAAGTTGCATTCTGTGAAAACTGACATTATTTTATGGCCTGTACATCCTATACGTGAGATGGATGTTAAATTGACTCGTCTCCGTATAGGGCATACACGTTTCACACATAAGCATCTTATATTTGGCGAAAATGCACCTATGTGCAACAGTTGCAAAGTTCATTTTACTGTTCGTCATATTTTAATTGAATGCCCAGTTTTCAATTCTTGTCGTGCTCGTTTTTTTACCCTGTCTTCAACATTGCAGGACTTAGTGGGTGAAAGATACCACCCAAATATTTTTAAATTCTTAAAAGCTATTGACTTTTTAACTTGTATATAGACTTTTTAATCATTCCTTTTTGTGTATTTGTACGTTCCATCATTGTATCAAAATTTCATGGATCATCGTTTTTTAATTTTAAAATGTTAAAACTATTTTCACATTTTTTTGGAAATTTTCTTTATATGTCTGCGTTAATTAAATAAATGGGTGTTTTTTTTAAATAAATTTTGTACTTTTACCATTTGATTGGCGCAGTATAGCCAAATATGGCTCTTGCGCCAGTAAAACACACAAAACCAAACCAACCATCCAGGTTTCTACTATACATTTGATATTTTTAATCTCATAATGGTTTTGAACTTTCTATATTCTCCGTCATTATCTATGAGTATTACACAACTATTCAATCAATCAGAATTTGAAGCTTTAATTATTTACGTAATACAGTGACCTCTTATATTGGAAAACTAATTTGCAGTCACTGACTTTTCCGACCGCACTGGGGTCAACTGTATTTACTTTCCCTTTTTTTATTTAATGCAGTTTTTTAAAGAGAAATTCCGCCACAGTGTTGCCGGTAGTCCCAGCCAGAATGAGGTTAATAAGGCAGAAATTGAGAAAGTACAGCCAATCATCGTTCCTTTCGGGCACAGGAAGGCACTGGAGTTTCGTAAGCGCAGACGTCACGGCTGCCGGACTTCCTCAGAACAGGAAGAGTTCCGGGAAGCAGCGGTTTCCACACCCCGTTTCCAGCCCTGGGGAAAGTTCTGAGAAAACCTTTATCGTTTGCGTATTGCTCGTAGGAATATCAGGGAGTGCGAATGTAGTGGTTGGAAAAGGATATCTGATAGTCAGCGTCAGCTATGAACGCGCAATTTTTCTTTGCTTCCTTTATGAACATTTCATATAATATTTAACTGTAAAAAAAACATTAAGCTGTTTATCACATTTGCATACTTTTCCTTATAGAGTTTTAATTAAAAAAACACTTAGCTAAATTAAAATATAATTATTTATATAAAAACGCACACAAAAATTAAGTAAATAGGGGGAAAAGTCTAGTAAATATTAGTAATATAATTATTTATAGAAAAACGCACACAAAAATAAGTAAGAAGGGGGAAAAGTCTAGTAAATGATGAGATCTTTCTTCCACCAAAAATAATGACTTTACACTTTCCTAGATTATGGTATTACATGTTTTATGTTTACCTTCGTTATGAAGCGAAGAAAACCGGGTTTTCATTTTGTACTGAAAAAATTCCCTCTGCTTAATTGATTGAATCTAAAATGCGATTACTTAAAATGTGAATTTCTTCTTTATCACTTGACTAGCCACCTTTGGCGACCAGCCGGGGATATTCGCTTTATTTAATTCAATTAAATCATTTAGATATAACTTCATATCCATGAAAGCATTAAAGTTGTTCTATTATAATTGTTTTATATATGTTCGGTTCATTGCGTGCACGCCGGCTTCCTGGCCAAGGGGTAGCGCGTCTTCCCCGTGATCTGGGCATCCCAGGTCCGAGTCCTGGTTCGGGCATGCTTCCACCTGTGCTCTATCTGTGAGGGGTGCGAAAAAGTCCCCCTGAAAAAAAGGGGTTGTGCAAGCGAATGTGTGTGTGTCATCTTCATATGAGCTAGAAGCCGGACTTCTGCTCTCGGGTACTCAGGGGCCTTTACTCTCAGCAGCTACTGCACCCCACTTTCCGTTGTAACACGGACTCGACATCATCATCATTGTATGCATGAACCTTTCTAGTATAGACGAGTCCCATGATGTCAAAGCATTAAAAATATTAGTTTCCCGTTCATCTTTCGCGGTATTGTATCTTTTTTTTTTTTAATTCGCCTTAAAAATTACACAAATATTAAAAAGAATCCTTCTTTTTTTTAGCTTTCAAGAATGGAAGAAAATTTTTTCCTATTAAATAACTTGCGTACCATTTAAATTATTATCATTAAAAAATATTTTAAATTTCAGAAGAGCGTAAAAATCAGTCTAGAACTACATTATTTCGAGATTTGGATTTGAATTTTTGGATTTTAATGGAGCAAGAACCAGTTCTGACTATACTGCTCCAATATTATTTCGGGAGATATCGAAAAAAAATGCTACCATTTCAATTTTAATTAATTAAAATTCTAAATAAAATTTAAAAAATATCATTTCACCTTCTCACCGTCCAAATTATATTTGTCCGAAATTTGATAACTCTATGTCAGAGTGATCAAAGCAGTGAAAGCACGAATGCTCAGATCTTTATTTTCAGGCTTTACACTTGAGAATTTTATGCTTCTTAGTCTCGTAAAGGCTATCAAATTTTGTACACCATTCTGTCTCGACCAATTAAAACCAAAATTAAAAAGGGAATACAAAATCACGTATCAAATTTCATTTACCTAAATTGTTTTGTTTTTTAAGATATCGTTTTTACGTGATTTACCAAGACGAAGATCTGTATCAAATTTTTAAAGCAATCCTTTTCTTAAAAATTTGATATAGATTTACATTTTAAATGGTATATCTGTGTACCAAATCTTATCTATTTAACACTCTGCCTTTTATGCTTATCGTCTTCACTTGTTTTCGGAACGCCAGGTAGACATACTTGTTATAAAAAAATATTTAATCTATAATTTTATAGACGAAATAGATAATTTTATAGACGTTTTTGAGTTATCCAATTCACAAACAGAGAGACAGACAAACAGACATAATTCCAAAATTGTTTTTTTAGGGATTTAGAGAAACAGTGAAACTAGGTTTACTTTCATTCAAACAGTAAAATGTATTTCAAATTAAATTAAAATATTTTTTTTTAAAATCTGCTAAAATTTAAACAAATACACAAGAATTACGATGGCATCGTTTAAAAAATATTTTTTTAGAACTAATAAGAAAAATAAAAAAATAAAAAAACCTTGTTCAAAACATTTTTGTTGCTGTTGTTTTTGTGACAAATTTTTTTGAAGTTATCAAGGGAAAACTGAAATCTTCGGTATTCTTCATTTTTCCAGGTATTAGAACAAAAAAATTAAACGTCCCTCGTACATTTTTATTAATTAATATTCTAATTAAAATTGCAAACAAGTTGCTCTGAGATACATGTTTCCAGTCCCCAAAGTGAGGTTTATTACAAATGCGATAACTCTAACTCTTAATGGCTTTTCCTGTAGAACGTCAACAGACATACACTCTTATTATTAAGAAACAGTTCCGTTTGGGAATAGATACAGAATTCGGGGGTAAAAAGTAATCCCCTCCAATTACCTGGTATATTAAGGTAATCATCTGTTTCTTTATTTTTTTTTTTTTCCTGTTATTTGTAACTTGGTTCCCAGGTATTGGGTAATTAATTTTACAGCTCTTTTGGGGATTCTTTCATTTTCATTTTCCATTATCTTCGGATTAATTGATGGAATCAAAAATGCTTCACCATTTATTTCCTGAATGCGGTTTCAGTTGTTAATTGAATTTTACTGTCATGGGACTTTTTCCCATTAAACTTCCATTTACACATAATTAATTTCTACCTTTCGTTGGAATCATTCAATTCATCTCTTTTGAAAATTCAAATTTTTTTTTTATTTCAAATATTGAGGATAAAATATAACTGCCTTTGCATACAGCACGGAGTCCAGCGTTAATCTTATGATCCCTTACAGCGTAAAGGGTAGAATTTTCTCGTATATTCTCTGATAAATGTACTTGTATATTTTAACCGTATTGTGACAAATGGCGAACAATAGTTTTGAAAGGCACGATCTTGGGCAATTAATGGTACAAAAGGACTAGAAAACATTACAGATATTTATAAAATCACTGCATTTTTTAGCTATCGCATTTATATTCTTACTGTACAGTAATTAAAGTATAGTAAATTTAATTGATATCTATACTTTTTTTGTTAAATCTGTGTTCCAATCTCTTTTTCCTTTAGTTCTCTTCCTTTTATAATTATCGTGTTAGCATATACGTAAACATCCGAACAGAAAAGTTTCATCTAACTAAATTACGTTCAAAATTTAACAGAAATTCACAAATTTAGTTTTAACATTATATACCGAATTTCATCCGTCAAATTGCAAGCCTTTTTGAGTTACTGAGTTTACGCCTGTCGGCAGATGCAGTGATAATTCGTAGATTTAGTATTTCTTACAAAATTTCGAATTCAAATGTTTGACGACTATAATTCTTTCTCTTTGTATTCTCTGTATACAAGCAGGCAAAAAAATCAAACGATTTTTCTCTTCATCTTGCTCTATAAAGTTTCTTTGGCTTGCAACCGAATTCTGTTTCGAAAGCCTGGTCGTAAGCAAAATTGGTCGCAAGTCAAATTTATATTTTAAACGTCATTTTCGCTAAACTAAGTTGTAAAAATCTTTAAAGATAGAAATTTGTTCGTATTCTTTCATATAAATCTACAGTTTTTGTTCGATCTTCGTAAGAGGAAATGAAATATTTGCAGACCTTTATTATCTGTTAAATGACTGATTTAATTAAATATTGGTTTCTTACACTTGATGCCATCTAGTAGCAAATTTGAAAAAAAAAAAAAAAATTGAAGATACTAAGATATTTTTAATGACAAATTATGAATTAAAAACTGAAAATATCTATATATTCAAAATAATAAAGAAAATCTAAGAAGCAATCCTCCAGCCCTAGCTAACTGTCCGATATTGCCAATTTTTATTTCATATGAAAGGTTATGTCTATAATTCTATTACCATTAGTCGTCTGCCCCAAAATACCTTTATTTTCTCGGGAAATTTCAATAATTACTTCAGTGACTATTCTCTATAACAACAACAACAAAATTCCTTGACAGAGCTCCCCAGCCTCAAGCATTGTATTGATTTCATGAATTTTCACTTCATATGAAATCTCATTACATTTAAATATGTCAATAAAGTATTCTTACCTCCACCGCCTTTCATTTTCTGGATTTATCATAAAAGAAATATCTCCATTTATCATAAAAGAAAGCTTCAACACCAGCCCCCAATCTCAACAATTGGACCAATTTCTCCAATTTGTATGCATAGCAAACCAGGCAGAATATTCTACATTTATTATGTAAGTATAATGCAAAACAGGATTCATATTTGTCATGATAAATTATGTGAACTAATTTATCAAAATTAGCTCACATAACATATTTAATGCTCTTGAAATGGTGATGAATGGCAGATCACTAAGGGCCGCGGTGGCCTAGTGCTATGGTCTTCGACCGGAAGGTTTCAGGTCCGGGACCCGAATCCACCGAAGAACCGTCTGGTAAGCGGGTCTGGTGCTCGTTAAATCCGTCTGGGCCAAACTTCCTTCCCCTGGTGTGGTGTGGAAAGGGAAATGCCTGCTCAGGTGTCGTCCTCGTCATCTGACAGCGGTTCAAAATTACGAGGTCCGTCCCAAAATAATCCTACTGTTGCTTAAAAACGGAACGTTAATATAACTAAACTAAATTCAAACACTGAAGGCGGCTAGAAAAATAAATAAAACATGAAGATTCTGCCTCTTAACGCTTTGATTGTAATGTATTCTTAAAAACTGTTTCTAACATCATTGCATCATTAGCCGGAAAAAAAGAATTGCAACATAATAAAAATAAAAACAAAATCGATCGCTTAATATGGTTTTCCGAATTTATTTGCTTGGGGAAAAATGACCCATTCGAAAAACTAGAATGCAAGAGATCACAACAACAACAAAAATAAAACACAGATTGTTTGCAATTAATTTCTCGATTTTTTTACAGCGCCTGGGGACATATTTATCAAGGTCGTTTCGCAAACCAGTGAAAAAACAAAAAACAAAACAAATGATAAAAGAATTAATAAGTAAAAAGAAAGATCCGCAACACATTTTTCTCATAAGACCAGATATTTCTCACCAGCCCGGGTCTTTGCAATAAAATAAAATTTATGATCGCATTCCTTTCTTGGACAGGAACAAGATAGAAAAAAAACGCAGGGGATGATTAAGAATAGATTGCTTTTTTAGGGAGTTAACTCGAAGTGAATGGATAGAGTGACCTGAGGCCACCAAACCTGTTCGAATGACCTCTGACTGCCAGAGAGTTACGATTTCAGCATATTTCGATTCATAGAATTGTTTTTACTTTTTGCACGAACCTCTGATATTACCCTATAAGAACAAAAGGTTGGGACATAAGGCAATAACTTCCCATAGCTGTCAGAATGAAGCTTGGAAAGATTACCCAACCATGTTAGATGTTCGGCCATAAGAAATTGTTCTTCAATTTTCTTTTAATGAATTTTCTAGAAACAGCCACTGATAAATATTTATTCTGAATGAAAAGATATTGCATCATAATATTTTCGAAGGTGTCATTCTTTTGAGGTGGAACCAAAAGAGAGCGTTTTTATTTTTAGACAGGTTTTTTTTTTTTTTTAATAAACTCAGTATTAACCATAAACCATGTTAAATATTCAGCCATAAGAAATTGTTCTTCAATTTTCTTTTAATGATTTTTTGGAAACATCGACTTAATAAATATTTATTTTGAATGAAAAGATATTGCATCATAATATTTTCGAAAGTGTCATTTTTGCCAGTTTTTGAGGGGGAACCCAATAGAGCGCGTTTTTAATTTCAAAGAGGGTTTGATTTTATAAGCTCAAACTTAATCAAAAGGTTGTTAATTATATTATCAATCAATAAAGGTGATTCTATTTCTGTTTGTTTCAATGTCCAAATAGAATACCATTTCAGTGGAAAAAAGTGTGGAATCAAAACCAAATCAAACAATAAAAATCGTTCTATTAGGGTGTCCCATAATTTTCTTTTCTATTTCTAATATGAAATGAATACAGAATATTTACTGTTTAAGATATTTTTTATTTTGTTATATAAGAACCCTTTTGCTAAATTACCTTCTTCCATCTCTCAGGGAGCCCCATTATGTCTTCTTTCCAAAATTGTTGCGTTTCGGATAAGAAATAATCCTTGAGGTGCGTTTTTATTTCGCTGATGGATTTAAAGCGCTTATCGCGAAGAGAATTTTTTAAGGACAGAAAGAAGTAATAATCAGACGGAGCAAGATCTGGAGAGTATGCGGAATGCGGTAAAACGTCCCAATCAAACTATAAGAGCTTAAATAACAGAGAAACTGGGAAAATAAACCCAACAAAAATAATTCTCTTAACGTTTTGTTGTATTTATTTCAGAATTTGCCCGTGTTAAGCTTAATTATATTAACAATCCATTTGAGAACAACACTAAGGCAATTTTGGGATGGATTTCAGAATTCTGAACCCTGGCCAAATGACGAGAACGACTCCTGATTTGGTACAGCCCTCTCCAAAATTCCATTTCAAACTAACAGGGGAATGTTTAATTTGTCGGACGAGGATACCATCATTAAAAATAGGAAAAAGTGCGGAATCACAACTAAATCAAACAATAAAAATAATTTCTTTTGTTTCATTGTATTAGTTTCACATAAAAGGATGCCACCATCAGGTTTGGGAGCAAGTATAGAGTAACAATTAATTCAAACAATAAAAATAAATTAAGCATACATTATATCACCGAAAGTAATCGAACATTTTCAGATTTACACATTTTTTTTAACTTCTTCAGAAAGGTTAGTAAGTAACAAGTGAATTCGATAGCAACACAATGTAAAGAGAGCTAGACACATAAAATTTTGTACACGTGTTTAGCATTTAAAATATGGATTCTAAGTAATTTTGAACCAACTCTATCAGAATGATGACCGACTGTCAGTCCGCATTTTCGCATACATGTCAATAGGACAAATAAAAAACGCAATGATTTATGTAAATATAGGAAATCTAGTGTGTGATTATTTTTATTACAACTGTAGTTTTACCTCAAATCTTGGTTTCAGTCGGTCAAGAAAAAGGCATCTAAAATACATATTCGCACGACAGATTGAACGATAATGCTGAGATTCATGCCAAAAATGTACATTTCGTGATTATTGTTCGCCAAACATACAAGGCATTCAAGGCCATACCCAAGATACACAATTTTATGCGGTGAGAAAAGAATAAGACTTTATTAGACAGTATGCGAGAAAGTTTCCAGGAAACCACTCTCGTTGATTGAATTGCATGATTATAAAGCAAATCTTTATTTCTGGTTTGGAATTACAAAAATAAACAATTAAATTTTATACATTTTACTATGGAGTGATTTATATTTAATCTGTATTGAATAGCTATAATTTCAAGATGATGGCATTTTGACTGCACAAATATACGTTTCACAGCAAGAAAATTTGAAATATCCAAGTTCCAGAGGACTAAAAGAATGAAAAGAGTTTAGCATATTTGTTTAAGCAAGCAAATATAGCTTGATAGACCTTATTAGGATAATCACAAACGACTTCTCTGATCCGCTTTCAAGGCATATAGAAGAAACTGAATAACTGGCACGCCGCAACAGTATGGCGGGAACTAAAGTTGAGTCCTAAGAGCCATCACCGGCCACGGTATAACTCATCCGTAAGAGACACAAATAGCATGGAATTGGTTACTCGCTACCTCGTTGGTAGCGAGTAACCAATTCCATGCTATTTGTGTACCTACCAGGATGGTGAGAACCAACCACCATATTGGAATCTTATCACTTCTATGTCTGAAATGCCCCTGGTGGAACTCTTACTATGATAAAGCAGAATAATTAGAGCCTGCAAGTTTCCTTCCTTCTTTCTTCTTCTCCTTACTTTGGAAAATAATAATAATAATTAGTAGATTTTTTAAAACATTTACCAAAAGTAGAAAAATTGTTATATTAGCTATAATTAATTGACAGTATTTAAAATGACACTTTCTGTCGAATACTAGGCTATTTTAGGAAATGTATGAATATGTTATATAAACTCTCCCAGTGTTACATCTAGGCATTCAATAAAATGGTAAACATTGTTTAATTAAAGTATGAAAAATCATAATATTCGTAACGAATTAGCAATACATTTCGTACTTTACCGATTTATCATTCGGCATTGTACAAAACTGCAAGAAAAATGAGAAATATTCATCGTTTCATACTTTGTCTAAAATGGCAGAAGCATTCTACGGAATGCCGGATTTCATACTTCACCGAGAATATCAAAATTCGCGAATCATACTATTGTGAGAAAAACAAATGTAAAAAAAAGATGGAAATTATGCTGAAATAACATATAATATAAAACTCAACTCAGTTGTGGTTGCACATAAATTCCTCTCTTGATAAAAGTAATAAGGTAATTTAGAATGTAATCAGGCATTTTCATTGAATTAAAATGAGATAGCGTTGACTATTGACATATATTTCTTTAATTTTGTTTCATTGTTTAAAATATTCTCCAGAAGGAATTTAGTGCTTTTACAAAGACTGAATAGAGCAGAGGCTCGTCGTAATTTAATTAAATCATTAAGATGTGCGCAGATATTGCGCGTATTCATTTTTTTTTTTTTTTTTTTGGTGGAGACGGCTGCTTTGTGTCAACAAATATTCACTCAGCGTCCCTTTTCTCTCTGTGCACGTACACTAAGAAGGTGTATCCTTGAAATCTAGGGTTCAAGGTCTGCAGATGCTGTTTTTGAATTCTTTATAAGTAATTAGATACATCACTAAAGTAAAATATTGCTTTTCTTAACAAGATTTAAATTTTAAATGCCATTTGTATTCAGCGGATATAAAATTAACTGTAAGATCATAAAATTCAAACATCATTTATATTCTGTTTTGATATAAAATGAATAATTTCCCCTTCATTAAGTGCTGAAATAACACTTTTAAACTATAAAATTCTAACTTTCAAATACTAATATTTTAAAACTAAGCATTAAATCACCTTTCTAGGTTAGTGAAGCATAAGTGGGTATTATAAGTTAATCTTATATTCAGTTAGTTTTAGAATTCATTCTATATATACGTGTAGGAGTGTCATGAGCTATGTTCAAAAAATATTTATCTAATCACTTGAATTCCGATTTTACTTTTATTTTAACTTCTAATGTGTTAGAGTATTCATTTTCCCACAGAATCAAAGCAGTGAGTTGACAAATTCCTTTCTAAAACTATATAAGTTGGACAAGAAGCGATGATGAAAGTGACGTCCGTTCACATCGCGACACAAGAGCAAAAGAAACCAAAATATCCCTTCATTGTTTTTATAATGAGATTTTGATAGGGATTTTTTTTTTTTACATCTGTCGATTTAGCACAAGTAAATTTAGGTACCTTGCAAAGAATCGGATAAACATTAAGGACTTTTATCCCTTTACTACGTGAGAACCTGCTGACACAGCAGTTTTGTAGAGCTCGTGTAGCATTAATTAAATAAAATGAAGGAATTGGATCAGGAAATAAGAGAACATTTTAGCATGAAATTAATGTGGGCTTAGGAAATGAATTAGTAGAATTTAAATTAGATTAAGAGATATGATTATATATACACACACACACACACACACACACACATATATATATATATATATATATATATATATATATATATATGTGTGTGTGTGTGTGTGTGTGTGTGTGTGTGTGTGTGTGTGTGCGTGTGTGTGTGTGTGTGCGTGTGTGCGTGTGTGTGTGTGTAGAATGTGATGATCAGTTGGTCCGTCTGGATTAATGGTTGCTGAAAATTTCATTTGTTTCCTTAGTAACATATTTTTAAATTTCAAATTTTGATAAACATATAACCACATTATTTCAAAAGCCTTACACAGTTCGGTTCTGTTCATTGTGCTTTTACTTCCTTCATTTTTTAGTCTGCATCTTTGGGCATCCAATTACATAGCAGAAAAAAATCAGCGGTATTTTAAACTGCTGGCATTGTACCATAAATTATGGCCTCAATTTTAAGTACATCAAAATGAATTATCAAAAAGAATTATTAAAAGTCTGTCTAATGCTGAAATCTACACGAAATGGAAAAAGCTGGATCGTCATACCTGGATCACAGCGATAGAAATAAAGACAGAATGAAATAATAGCAACAACGACGAATGGAATTTCACTTTAACAATGAAATACCTTTTTGTAAATAAAGGTATTTCATTTATTAAAATATTTTAAAAATTAATTAAAAATAGAAAAAAAAACTATATGGCAAGTAGAAATCAGTTCTGTCCGGTAATAACTTTGTAGAAATTCCTGCTATCTAAAAATGGCAGAATTTTAATTTTTGATTAAAATTCTATTCAAAATTTCAAACAAAAAAAAGCTCCGAGGTGCACATTTTCACTTTTTAGAATATGCATGTGCAGAATTTGGTAGCTCCAAATAATCTGTAGAACGTTAACACAACGTCTGACCTGTAGAACGTTAACACACACACACACACACACGCACGCACACACACTCAAGCAAACATGCATTCACAAACACACAAAAACATAAATACACATTTATCTTTATTAATATTCTTATTTGTAAAAGCAGTAAAACTTATAAACTGAAAATGTCTAAGAAATATGAGTGATTCCATTTAGGTTCATCACTGTTTAATGCAAACATTTAATAGTTAAACGCTTCTTAAAATACTGTCACGGAACTCGATAAATGTAACGGCTAATATGGTTCAAAAAGCTGGATAATGGAAAACGACAATTTATGAAACAAGCAAACCAAAAAAAAAAAAAAAAAAGAAAAAAAAGGAAAGCATTATAAAAAAATATATATATATATATCCATGCTACGCGCACAAGGACAGCTTTACTGAAATTTACAACGCAAGCAGACACCAAATCTCTAATTATATAACGGTGAGCTTCAGTGTCAAGTAACATCAGTTTGCACTATAAAAACAACTCCAGAGGGATTAACTAATTTGAGCACTAACATTGAGCATTTGGGATTAACTAATCTCTAGGTCTGCTATGAAAAATAGAATCATAATTCTTGGATTTTCCAGAATTTTCAATTTTGTCTCAACGGGCACAAAATTTGCCAAAAAAATCTCCGAATTTATCGTCAAGTCATTAAGGTGAGGGTAATTGATTTAGCATCCATGGAGAACCTCTGTGTATCTTCCCGACTGCTACTATGGCATGAGAAGACATGACAGATTTATAGCATTATAAACATTTCAAGATAGTCTATTTATTTATAGCATCTTTTGAGAAGTATTTAATATAAGCCGAAAAAATTCAAAATCATTGAGGACCAGTCATTTCTAAAATAAATATCTGCTCTAATAATGAATGTATAAACATGTGATCGAAGATATTATTAACTATTCATATAAATAAAAAAAATTTCTAAATTTGTTTTAATGCAATGATCAGTTAAACATCGAACTGAATCTCTTCTTTTTATGCAAATGAAAATGCACGTAACAGGAATCAGAGCTATAAAAAAAATAATTTGAAAAAATCTGCAAAAAAGATAGATGTCTAATAAAAATTTTAAGTACTAATAATACTTGTATGTATTTATTTCACTGCCAATGCAAAACAAACGGCTTTTTTCCCCCATCAAGCTATAATTGCCATAGTTATGCTGA
This sequence comes from Argiope bruennichi, assembly GCF_947563725.1. Classification (NCBI taxonomy): domain Eukaryota; kingdom Metazoa; phylum Arthropoda; class Arachnida; order Araneae; family Araneidae; genus Argiope; species Argiope bruennichi. The sequence continues at coordinate 86,974,741 of NC_079151.1, forward strand.
ACTGAATTGCATGTTGAATCTAAAAGAAAAATCTTTCAAGCCACTACAAATAATTATTGAAAGCTAGTCTGTAGTAATTTGTTGTTAGCAAATTAATAATGAAAAAAAAAAATCATAAGTTTTAACAATAATATTATTACCTATTGACAGATGTCGCCACGAAGCAATGGCAAGAGGGAATGAAGCGTTATCAATAACGAAGTTTCAAATAAGTCTCAAACAGAGTTGCAGCAATATTTTATTTTCCAAAATTTTATCATTATACATTTAACTAATTGTAGGATAGAGGAATGTCCTTGTCAACATTAATTAAGTTTTAAAAACACCTGATGATCACATTTATATATAGATATATATATAAATTAGATGATATATTCTGCGCTTCACTGAATTAAAACCTTTTCACATATAAATCTTTTAACGCGAAAACTACTCTTCCGTAATATATTATACACTTTTTATGATTTTGAAGTCTTTGTATTTGTAGTGCATATATAATAAAACCTTTTTACTGTCTAAAACGATTTTTAATTAAAATTAAAATATTAAAATATCAATTGAAGCAGACGATTTTAAAAATCGCTGGTAGCTGCTTTTCTCTATAAGTTTACAATAGTTATATTGGTATTCCAAATTTTATTTACAAATGCTGAAGTATAAGAAAGATTTGAAAAATATCTTAAGAGACAATTAATTAAATTGTTAATTTTTCAAAAACAAAAAGTTTGAATTAAATTAAATCAGTAGTTTTCCTCCAACAAATTGTTAATCATCTCTACGTCTAAAGTTTTCTCTTAGAATTTCGCTCACGGCCCAGGCAACATCTCTTAGCATGCATTGCTTGTTAGTCAAAAATAAAAATATTTCCTTTGCTCACGAATGATTTAATTTCTGAAGCTTCATTTCAATTTGGGAGGTGTATATTCATATTCTTTTGGCCATCGTCAATTCACCATTGTAAAAAAAATAACCCCATAGCCAATAAACATGTATTAAGCCTTATAAAACATTAACTACCGTAAGGAAGTTAAAAATTAAAAACTTATTAACTGCCTTAATTTTTTTTTAAAAAAAATAGTAGTATTGCAGTTCAAAGCATTAATTTGCCTAGCAAATCAGTATAATTTTCTTTTATTTCAGGATCGCTTACATTACATTTTATCTGTTGAAAAAAATATTACTAAAAAAAACCTGATATAGTTGAAAATATAAAATTTTAAATTTCAAGTTCGAGCAGAAATATCTTTTCTGATATAATTTACAAATAATTTAAAATTATTATAAAAGACTTCAAAATTTTGGTTAATTTCTAACTAATTGAATATTTTACTAATTGTTGCACTTTAAAAAGTTAACAGTATTCTTAATAATATCTTAACAAATACGTGTGCAAAGTTTGGATGAAATGGGACCAGTTGTCTAAGAGGAGACGTGGAACATACACACATATATGCAAACATAGATAGCCAAAATGACTGTTATTTATATTCAGATTCTGAGGCTAAGAAATTGGCCGGTCATCAAAATTTATACTTAAGTTGATGATTAATTCCTTTCAGGCTGTTACGATTTAAGACTATTTAGATAAAGCCATAGGATTATTTCATGCTCTCCTTTGACGAGAAAATTTGGAATGCCACCATTCCATGGGAGAGGTTGATTGATTGATTTGGGTTTTTTGGCGCAAGAGCCATTTTTGACCATACTGCGCCATCCATATGATAAAGCAGAACATTGTTAGTATAAGATCAAGTATATTTATGCATAAACTAATATAAAACAGCTAAGCTACAAATGAAAACGAAAGATGGCATCTTTGTTTTAAAAAGAACAATAAAGAAGCGGTAAAAGATGTATAGCATTTAAAATGGATGAATGGTAATTCTTTCCCAGAAATTCTGGAAGAGTTAGATAGAAGGAATGATAAAAAAAATGGTTGCGATGGGCCTTAAAAGTTGGGTATTCAATTAAAATATGATGAACTGTTAATGCAATGTGACATGTGCAGCAAAAAGGTGTCCTATCATTGAAGAATAGGTACTAATGGGTGATTCGAGTAAAACCCAACACGCAGGCAAGATAATATTGTTACAAATCTGTAATGTTGCTTCCCAGCAAGGTTGGTTCAATCATTGGAAAGACCGTTTTACGATCAGCTCTGTTGGATGCAGATCGGATGCCGAATCAATGATCTCAGGGTTTGACAATAAATTTGGCGACCACTTGGTGACGAATATGGTGACTTTGGAGAAAAAATAGATAATAATGGAATTTTCCAGAATTTTGGTGATAGAGCCAATAGGAACCAATATATGCCTGATTGTTCCAGAACCCTCTATAAAAGGCCGGCACTATAAACTATAAATGGCCGGCAGTCTAAGCTGAAGTTGTCGTGCACAGAATCATGGAAAAAGTCAACGGCGAATAATTGGATAAGTCTAGAGGAGAGTAAGTGTTCTGTGGAGCTCAAGCGAATGTTAAATTGAGCTGCGTGCCGAGCCCTGGTCTTTATTGTAGAAGCAGCATCGAGTCGTGTGTGGAGTAGCCAGTCGTGTAGTAGGGAATCGGCAATCGGATACAGCTCAAGCGAGGAGACAGAGAAGAATTGCAGACGTTTGGAGAGACCATAGTGTTTGGCTATTCAGATTCCATCCTCCTGCTGAATTTTGTCGGCCGCTTTGTGTGCTGTGGTTGTTATTACTACCGATTACTACTTGTGGTCTACTGTTTGTTGTAGTGTGGCGATGTATGTTGTCTGTGTTCATCACGGCTGTTGTATGCGTATTCTTGTCTTGGTGTTTAATAAAAGTCGTCGTTCGTTATTGAGGCCTGCTGATTGTTTTCACACCATACACCCACTACAAGCGAACCTGGTGAATTTACGGACTTAGTGGATTTGAAGTTCCCTAACAAAATGGAGCGAGGAGGCCAGAGATCATGAATACTCGACTTTAGAGACTGACCTTTACTTTCGTCTTCCTTTTAGCTCATGCATGTGGCATCTCTTTGAAAAGTCTCAGTAGTTGCATTCTCTTCGATCCACTTTCGTCCTCAGTGCTCAATACCCTTAAAACATTATAGCAGAAAAATGGTGGATGGTGCTGAAATTTTCTGTTCTTTATATCACCGGATAAACAAAATCAACTTTGGGTGTGGTGTTTGTATAGAAACTCCATATACAAGGAAAATAACCTACACAAAATAATAATAATGAGGATTAAAAGTACCAATTCAAAACAAATCACTATGTTTGAAACACTCAGTAATATGGGATGCAATATCAAGATGGATTTTACAACCATGGACAAAGCAAGTTATGTGGAAATGTTTTGTTAAGAAGAGGAAACATCATCATTTATTCTATTAATGAATCATATAATGTTTAAATAAGTTGGAGAAAAGGATTCTCCGTTTGAAGATCTTAAAGAAAACTTTTCAATTTTAATTTTATACTTTAAGACAATGATGGCTCATTAGCTTCGAATCGAGTAGGGTTGCAAAAAAGCATTTATTAAGAGATCAAAGTGATCATAAATAGCTCAAAATTTTTACATGTGAAGTTTATTGCAAGTCAAACATTTTAAAAACCGATATATGATAAAAAAGGAAAAAGTTCCTTGCAGTTTTCTCAACAGAAAATTATGTCAACGTTGAAGTGATAATTTAACAGATAAATGTATCAAACCCTCTCTCCTCAAAATGTATCATTTCCATCTTCGTCAGATCAGCTTGATCATGCTTATCTGAAGTTGAATAACATATATAAGATGTACAATAAATGATATGACATGTTCATCGTTTTTTATATGTAATAATTCATAGCAATTGATCTCTCATAAAAATGTTCTTTTGAATAATGTTTGAGAAAATTATTCATTTACTTTTTTTTACTGAAGAATACCTCCTAATAAAAAAATGAATAAAGGAGATATATTTCTATGAAGGCAATGAGAATTGAAATCAAAATTCATAAACAGCCAATGAGAGCGAAAAAGAAAAAAAAAAATCCAAGAGAAAGACGGAGAATTTTAGATAGATGAGGGGGGAAATTATCAGCTCACCAAGCCGAGTCTACTCTGATTGCAGTTCGAGCGCCTATTAATTCAAAGGAAGAAAAAGGTTACCTTTTTCTTCAAATCAGTCAGTCACTTATGTGTACAGTGGGCTTCCACTGGAATTGCTTATTGGTTTCTCTTCTTGTTGGTTCAAATCTTATTTTTACGTTTATATTGGTTTTTTTACGTTTTTGTTGCCCACCAAACTCTTAGGATGATAAAATAAGTCATTTCGAAGTTCCAAATGGAAAAGGTAAGAAAATTAGGAAAAAAAATCTAACCTTTAAAAAATAAATTCGGGGGTGAAGCTGCAGCTCTGCAGTCCTAATGGACGAGCATCCAGTCTTCTCTAAATATGTGCATTTGTTGTAGATAATATTTATGCAAAGCACAGACATGTCATAAAAATGCGTGGACATATTTGAGACAATTTCACCAAAACCTATTTGCAAAGAGCATTTTGTACAATTACAATGCAAATTGTATGCATAATATTTTAAATTGTTAATATTAAATTATATCACTGGTGAATATTTTAAATTTGCCCATTTCGATACCGAAATTCGTATGAGAATTAAACACATGTAAAATATATGTGTGAATAAAACAATGCCCAAAGTACAATATAATCTTTGAAGTGATAAAAAAGACTTTCGTTAATGACATATTTTGTTCCTAAGAAATCATCAGCGGGGAATCTTCAGAATTGGGTTTAGCATGAATCTCTTAAAAGTCTCACCTTAATGCTGTTCTTTTTATTAAAATTCCTTTTTAAATTAATGTTTCTTCTTAAAATCAGAGGACACTCTCTGATGAAAAAATTATATTATATTTTTCTGTTTCAAAATAAAATGAAACACTACAAAAAAAAAATTGAGATATCGTCTCTTCTTATTTTAACTTCGCACTCAAATCCAATACGTGATTGTGTTCTAAAAAGCTCTGCCGGGTCTTCATTAATCATCTACTACAATAATGTTGAAAAAGTCACCTTCTCGTTCATAATTTTTATTTTTACAACATCATTAATATGCACGATATACACAGCATAAAGTGAAGACTTATTAGCTGTCGAACCATTATCAAGGGAAATTAATAACTTGTCATTTAAAACGCTCGTTTCTAACCCCCCTCCCTTAAAAAAAGAGACGGCGGTGAGATAGGAAAGAGAGATAAGTACTTTGCATTCCATGGTGTACAACCGAACAAGTTCATGAGTTACTGAAGACATAGTGCAGCCAGCTTTCAGACTTTCGAGCCCTCCAAAAATAGATCGGCACGATATAGGCCAGGCACGTGTCTCAGAAAAGCATGTCGTAAGTGACGTCACACTTGTTGGTACACTCAGGAATCTGACATTGATTTGTTTTTGACGTCATTCGCCAAATGGCAAAGAAGGCGTTTCTAAGGGTTCTCGTCTTAATTTGATGGCAGTCAACGAAAGAGGAATTACTATGTTTTTTCTCTCAAATGTGCTCAAAAGATATGATTTCATTCTGATTGCCTCAGTCATTCAAAAATTCACTGTCATACTCAAAAAAAATCGCATGTCTTAAATCATAATGACTATCGCAATTGAAGAGTAAAGCCTTCAATGTTGAGACAACAGCAAAAAAAAAAAAAGTGAAAAGATATATATTTTAGATTTAGGCTTTGAGATTTAAACATTTAAGAATGTTACAGGACATTCCTAAAATATCTTTTCTTATTTGGAGGCATTTGCAGCTAAAAAGGAGGAAAATAATGAAATTTCATATCCAAATTGTGGAATACACGAGGAATAAATTTCATAAAATACTAATAAATATCTTTTATCACAACCTAATAATAAAAATGAATGTGTCTGCGTCTCTGCGTGTGTTGGCGCTCAAAAAGCCACATCGTTTAGCTCTACAAATACTAAACTTGGCACATAATAACACAACTTGGCACATAATAACACAACTTGGCACATATATAATATAATTTAGAGGATAAACATGAGCACTTCAGAGCAATTTCTAAAAGATATAATTAATCAATAATTAGTCGAAATATTGATTTTCACCATAACTACCGAAAATGTGACAGCAAAAAAGCGATTTTTGCATCAGCGTAAAAATTCAAAAACTGATCTTTTCAGGGATGCCAATTATTTACTGTATAATTTTTTTTCTATTTTTAATTAATTTTCAAAAAATTATTTTCAAGTTTTTTTACAACAATGTTGATTATTGAATGAAACTAAGGATTATTGAAATGAAACTAAGGATTATTGAAATGAAATGATTATTGAAATGAAACTAATTGTTTTCATTAATCCTTATTTTTTATCTCTAATGATCCGGATATGAAGATTCGGTTTATTTTTTTCTGTTCAGTAGATTTCAGTATAAGAACTACTTTTAGAATTTTTTTTTCTTTTAGATTTAAGGTGTAACTTCTAAATTAAACAATAGTGAAACATTTTTAAAGTGTTCCCAGTTTTAAACCCTGTTACTCTTTCCCATGATATAATTAGATTTATAAAAAATATAGACAGAAAATTGGAAAAATGCATAGCATAATGAATGGAACGATGCGAGACTTTTAAAACAGTATGAATTATAAGTCTATCAAAATTTGAAATTTAAAAATATTTTGTTGTGGAAGCAGTTAATACCAAATTGCGCAAACTATTTAATTGATATTTTTAGCAACCATTAATTTCAGGAAACCTACTGATCGTCAAAAGCCTCTAGTAATAATAATAACAAAAGGCGCCGAATTTGGCACTGTAAACAAAAATAAATTACAATGCAATACAATAAATGTATTGCAAACGGATTATGCAAAATTTCATTAAATTTCCAGTGATAAAAAAATGCACGCACTGAGATGAATGATTTACAGTATGAAAGACACAAAACATAATGCAGAGGGTATTGACACATTTTATAGAACGATTTTAACAAAAAAAAAAAAAAAAAAAAAAAAAAATTAAAACACACACACACACACTCACACAAACCGGTTTTGAAATAAAAAATTTTGAAACCAGCTTATTATTTGAAATTGCAAATACCGTAAGCTTTTAAATCGATATTTTTTTCAAAATGTCGCACGCAAATAAGCTATGTATTAAAGAATATGTTTTTGTGCTTTCCGAAAAGAATCATTCCTATTCCATAGTTCAAAAACGTTGTGAAATGCATGCTATTAGGATTTTCAAAACAAGCAACATAATTAATGGGGAAGGAAATAAACCGTCAATCATTACTTCTGTATAGAAAGAGGATTTCTAAAAAAATATCCGAATAAGGTATGTACTATTTCAAATATATCTAAAGTGAAATCAAGTGCAAAATCTTTAAATATATCTAAATAATAGAAGCTACATCTTAAAAAGGCTAAAAAAGCATTGTGTTTGTCAGTTTTTGCCAAGGTATTTGGTTTAAAGCAGAACAATTTGTAGAAGTATGAATGAAAATTATTAAACAAGGAATAAATGCATTGTGACCTTGACAAAGCATGTGTTTAATAAAGGGCTATAGCAAAAATAGATCTATTTATTACCAAAATCGAAGAGAAAAAAATAACAAACCTCGTTCTGACAGTGAAAAACAAGTTTCCGAAAGACGTTTATGACTGTTGCAGATTTCTTCTATAATGAAAAGTTCAAGATAAAAGAGGAGTAATAAATATATTAAAATTGACCGAAAGTATTATAAAGCTTTACGCTTCATTTTTCACAAAAGAAATTCCATTTCTTTATCCCAATGATTTGGAGTGGAGTTTCATCAGGATGAAGTTACGCTTCGAAAAATGTATCACTACATTACTTGAAAAATGAAAACTGATATCAGGCACTGCACGTATAAATTTTAAACATATTCCTGCTAAGTCCAATGATGTTCCACCTTCGGTTGACTTAGGTTTGTTAAAAAGAGCACTCTCAAAGCGCAATCCCCCCAGGGCCCGACTCAGCCGAATTGGGGCCCTGGGCAAAAAAATTCCTTGGGGGCTACCCTCTGCTTCACTACTTCAGTGCATAGAACTTGTCTATGGTATTTTTTATTAATTAATTCATAATACTATTTAAACTTAAAGCTAAAAACACTCTTAGTCTTAACTCGAAGTACCACATTCAACCATTGAATTTAAAATGTCATCTGACAAAATGCTAAGGCAAGATTTATATTAGAATGCTTTCTACAATTATCTTAAGCATCTGTCTATACAAGAGAAACTCCTAAATCTCAGAAATTAAATATTAGTACATTTTTAAATGAAAAATATGCAAATTTCTCAATGGTTGTTTTCATATGTAAAGGTATTTAATTATTTCTTGCATTTTATTGCATACAAACAAAACAAACTTCATTATTTAAGAAAAGTAATTATTTTATCAGTCTCATTTTATTAAGATAAATATTGGGACTTTAAAGGTCGAATATTTATTTTAACAGAATGAAAAATATCCAGACTGATTCATTATTCAAATTCCAGTAAAAAGATCATTTTAATGTTCATGCATTGAAGATAAAGTTTGCATCCAAGGTGGATATTTATTTATATTCAATTAATAGCGCATGCAAAACTTAAAAGAAAAGGTGGGAAGAGAATGACATACTTTTGTTATTTTTTTGTCTTTGAAAAGAAATGTTATTTTAACTAATTTATTATTTTCTTTCCATTCACTGAATTAAAGATGAATAAAACGGTCAACAATGGGATAAAAAAATAATTTTCTTTTAAAATTAAAAAAAATCATGCTAATATCATAAATAAGTAAATAAATAAGTAATAAATAATAATTAAAGTACATTAAAGTACATAAATAAGTAAGTACAATAAAAAATTATTTTTTTCAAAACAACTAAAACATTTCTACATCTTACTTCATAGATACATCGAAATAAACTATTCTTCACTGTTACAAAACATTATACGAAAAATGGGACTAAAAAGTGTCATTTGTGTAAATAAGTATTTGTACTTTTGATCATTTTTTCATGTCATAACACTAAGGAAGAAAGAAACGTAAAATAAACTTTCTATTCGATTTGGGTCCCCCTTCTGATGTGGGGGCCTGTGGAAACTGCCTCGTATGCCCTTGCGTTAATTAGGCTCTGAATTCCCCCCCCCCCCCCCGTAATTGATGGACTTTGGAAAATAGTGTAAGAGAAATAGAAGTCATTACCTTTTGGAAATTTTACGAAAAGTCTTTTTATCATGGAAACCGCGGTGTAGACTTATAGTCCACAAAAAAGATTATTAAATCAATTGATGATCAATCATATTGATGAATTTAAAACTGCTTTGACATATTTTGATTAACTAGCCGCCTTTGGCGACCAGCCGGTTCGCCAGTATTACCGCTCGCTACAATTTTCAATTAAATATTTTAAGTAACTGGTCTCTTAATAGATTCTCAAACAAAACATTTTTAATCTTCAAATTTTGATAGTCATACAAACTGTTGTTTCGTTCAATTTACTATATATATTTTGCTAATTTGTTGTCATTTCCGGTAAAACTTCAACTTTAATTTAAAGTGAAAATGATGAAATTGCAATTAATATAAAGATATTTTTTAATAAAACCAAGCGTTTTATTTTATTTATCATCTTTATTGTTATTTATTTATTATTATTATTATTATTGAATATGAGTATTGCAAACAGAATCGCTCGGTATATAAGTTTTATGTGAACTACAAAATATTTTTCATAATTTATGTAATATGTCAAAGAATAATTCAACAAAAATTTCTCAGATTCAGCATAAAATTCAGTTTTTAGTTTTGCTTTCAAAAGGATTGAAATGAAATCAATAATAATATTTTGTTCCGGCCTATAAATATGTCTAAATTTAATGCAGCAAGGTATCATATTCTGAGAAATATTCTGGCCACACCAAATTTTAAATAAAAGAATGAATGTTTCTATTTCCCACGATCAACTAAGACTTATTTATGAAGTTTTGAATGTTAAAAATTTAGAAAAACTCAACATTTTCATAATCTTAGGCCAATTAATCTTGAGAAACCTGCGCGCTGATTGGCGTATTTTCTTTGAAACGATTGATGGAAAATCTAAAATTATCCTTTTTTTATTGAATAGTGATATTCAAATTTTCATAAATCAGTCCGTTTAAGTGATTGATTTAGTTGATTGGAAATTAACTCTTTTTATTTAAAATATTAGTGTTTCAAGAACATTTTGATATTCGTGATTTCCACAGCAGACGCTTTATGTAAAATAAAAAATTCGTTATTTATTAGAGCATTTATTGAATCAAGTTACATAAAATATAATCATTTTCCATTTAGACCATTTTAGCAGATCTGTGTCTTACGAAAGGTTTGCAAATTAGATGTGTGGCCCTGATTTGAATGGATATCCTGTTCATATTAAACAAAACTTGCTTTAAAATAAAACTGATTTATTGTATTAATAATATAGAGAGTGTAAAATATCATAAAATAATGTTTCTTGAATTTATTTTTTAGAAAAAATAATATTTCATATTTGTTTCATTTCTTACAAACACGTGCCGAAAATTATATTTTTTGCAGATTTCATTTCCAAAAAGATTTAATTTATTTTTAATTGGAGCTTTAATCAATGTCATGGCAACACTTTGAAAAAAGCTAATTTTTTTCCCATGAATGCGAATCGTGCTCGTGTAGCTTAAATTTTATTTTTATTTTGTACGAAAAAAATTGTTGAAAAATATAGTTAAAATATTTATTTAAAAATTCATTAAAAATAGATATTTAATTTTAAGATTAAAACATTGGTATCATTTAAAAGATAAATTTTTGTTCTTTAACTTCATGTAAAAATCTTTTTTGTGCGGTTATATTTTCGGAAGTTATAGCAGAAACACGCCAAAATTTAGCTTAATTTTTAAATAAATAAAATTCTAATTAAAAATTCGAAAAAATAACCCCCAGGTGCACATTCCCGGCCTCCAAGGTATACACGTGCCAAATTTGATAGCTGTAGGTTGAATAGTCTGGTCTGTAGAGCGCCAACACACACACACACACACACACACACACACACATTGAGCTTTATTATAAGTATAGGTATACAATCACCAAAATCTCGAACTATAACTAGTTTCACTAAGTTCTACGTCTACAGACAAACATCAAGCTTCTAAAAATAAGAATTTTCATTTTCTGTTTTTAAATAAAATATTGCTCTGAGATAAAATGTTTGAGGTGAAGGAGATCAAGGTAAGCAGATTTTAAAATGGAATGTTTTATGGAGATGGTGCTTTGGGATTGTAGGAGGTTATGAAGCTATATATTCAGTATTTATAACATTCTCAATTATCTATTTGGGGAATATGGTAACCCATGTGGCATCAGAACTACCAGAAACTTCTTGAGTTATTTCAGCTGGCAGGATACGTAAGAACTTAATATAGCCCCACATGTTTTTTTAAGCAAAATATCTTTTTACATTTACCGATTTTCTCTTACAGTTAATACATAAACGTGTTTCTAACATAATGGTGCCTTAGCTAACTTCATATGTAACATCAGAAATTATAACGATACTATATATGTAACTCCCAACGGATTGCATGGACGGGAGCTATTCCTTGAAATTACATAAATGGATTTCCATTTACAGGGATACAATAAGAGCTTAATCTAAGTCCTTTAGAATTCGAATATTGTCCATAGCTTAAATCTCCAGTTATTGCTGAAACTCGAAATATCTGGTATCTGTACTTGAAATATCTAATAGAGTACGCCAGTTAATGCATCGCCCTTAAATGCTATGTTTTAGTTAAGGTTTGTACTTTTAGAACATCTGATATCGAAATGCTGAATCAATTAAATGCCAGTTTCTTTTTACTTTAGTTAGCTTTCTTACTTAGCTTTAGTCATCTTTTCTTTCAGTATGAGTTTTTACATAATCCATTTCAACAAACCTATTTTATAAGAAAATCTTTTTTTTTTTTTTTTGTTCCCGGTACTTGCTTTCAATATTTTTCCTATATATAATGAGGTGTTTATATTCATATTCGACATATCTTTAAAACTTACTTTGAATCGGTAATGATTTTTAAAAAAATCTAGTGAATGAAATATTCTCTATCAATTTGAAAATTATACGCATGAAAAACATGGCAAAAGCTAAATGATAAAAGTAAAGTCAACTCTATGCATCCTTAGTATTGTGGAAGGGTCGTATTGTGCAATTAGTTCCTAATATCTAGGAGTAAATTTACAAATCAATAAGCAATCTATCTACTTGAGCTACTTAATCAAGTAGCTTAGTATTTGTTACGAAGCGCGAATGCAAAAACAATAGAGTTTCCTTTCTGATATTTGTTTCTAAATTAATTTTTTCTTACAATTTCAGGATGTTAAAATGGTGATGCTATTCAAAGAATTAGTATATATTTCTCTTAGCAATATTTAATTATTTATAAAACTGTGCACACAGATAAAAACATTTAGCAGCTTTATCTATATCTATACTTATAATAAAGCTCAATGTGTGTGTGTGTGTGTGTGTGTGTGTTGGCGCTCTACAGGCCAGGTCATTTGACATACAGCTACCAAATTTGGTACATGTATACCTTAGAGGTCGGGAATGTGCACCTGGGGTCCCTTTTTTTGAAATTTTAATTAGAATTTTAATTATTAATTAAAAACTAACTTTCCCGCCAAAAAATCTTCCATTTTCCCCACCGCCAACTTTTTCGCCAAAATAATCTTCCATTTTCCCCAACGCCAAATGATTTAGGCTTTAGTTCTTTTTTTCTCCCAACAGTAATGAGGCTAGGGTTAAGATTTTTCGGCGGATTATTTCAAACGATTCTGTTTATTTTCTTAATGTTTTATGCATTTAAAATTAAACATTGTTAATTAATCCATGTTTCAGATTCATTCTGAAGTACTTTTGAATTAAAATAACACAGAATAAAGGAAATTAAAAATGTATAATCTGCATAGCGTTACCCCAACTGGAGTAGAAAAATTCACGCATTTGCGTTACCGTAAAAGGCGAAGAAAATTCACGCATGCGCACTGTGTTCTGATTGTTGGCATGGCAACCATTCTCAACGGACGATTTAAATTACTTTTAGGTCAGTTGTATGCTTTTGTAAGTAAATTGTATTTATGTTAGTTATATATTTTTTGTATATGCTTATAGTTTTAAGTACATCGTTTTTTAAGTAGTTTTTTTTAACCTGTTTTCAATGATTTAAATTATTTTTAGGCTAATTGCATGCTTTTGTAATTAAATTGTATTTATGTTAGTTATATATTTTTTGATATATGCTTATAGTTTTAAGTACATCGTTTTTTAAGTAGTTTTTTTTAAACCTGTTTTCGACCGATTATTTTAAACGATTCATTTTATTTTCTTAGTGTTTGATGCATTTAAAATGAAACATTGTTAATGAATCGATCCGTTCATGATGAATCTGAGAAAATTTTGTTGACAAATTCTTGAGATATTATATAAATTAAGAAAGATATTCTTTAGTGCCCATAAAGTTTAAACGCTCAGTGACTCTATTATCAGTAATCATATTATTAAAAAAAATTCTTTGTTTCAGTAAAAAATATTATTATATTAATTGCAGATTAATCCTTTACACCTTAATTTAAAGCATAAATTCTATGAGGGGTAACAGAAAATGAGAGAGATACATATCACGTTATGACTGAAGGCCTTTATAATATTATGAGTGAATTATATGACTATCAAAATTTGAAGTTTTAAAATATTTTGCTGAAGAATCTATGAAAGTTGGAATTGCATAAAATATTTAATTATTAAAATTTTAACGAGCATTAAGATTGGCGAACCGGCTGGTCGCCAAAGGCGGCTAGTTAATTAATAAGTTACAGAAATAAAAATGAAATGTTGAAAAATACTCTTGCTTATATTTTTATCAACTACTTTTTTAAATATTATTTGTCTGCTTTCCATATTCCAAATCACTACAATTTCTCCAAGTAAGTATTCTTCCGAACTCTACGACAACATCTTTCGAATGTTCCATTTGTCATCAACTGAATCATCAATGATTGTCTTGCTCTCAGATAATGCCTTCTTTTGTTTTTCAAGTTCTTTCTGTAGTTTTTCGTGTAACAATTCATACTTGACCTTGCTCTTCTCTAATTTGGAACTAATCTCGCGCTGTATACACAAAAAAGTCTTTATTGAGTCTTGCACTTCCTCCAGTTTTTTCTGAAGATTTTGATTCGCCTTTATATTTATTCTCACCGTTTCCCATGATTCATTTCTCACTGGTGGAACTCTGTTTAAATCGGGGAAACGCACGCATTCTTTTTGCTCGTTTAAATCATTTTCAAGAAACATTCGTGGGTTATCGAGATTCTCAGTGAGCAATGCATACATTTTTTCATTTAATTTCTTTAAAAGAAATTTCATATTCTCAATGATCCTTTTACAATATCTTTGCTTTATCTCAAGCTTCGATGTTATCTCTGAACAATCCAGAATAAGATTTGTAATTCCCATTATCTGATTTTGTGTATGTCTTAGAATCACCCCTAGCTTGATATACTGACTTCGTTTTGAGCAAATACTTTTCCACAGAATCACGTCAACACCTTTTGGGCAAGCAAATTCCGAATTCTGTTCGTCCAATAACAAATCTTCCTGATTTAAAGTCAATCCTGAAGTCCAGAAAGGATTTTCGGATCCTTTTCTCAGTGGGAAGTTAGGTAACTGTCTAAATCCAAAGTAAGCTTGTTCTTTGTCTCCATTTTTATTGCACTTTGCTTCCACTTTGTAATCGAGATTCCTCTCTTGGCGCTGGACTCTGGAATACAAATACCGAAGATTTTTCTCTATTTCCCTCGATTCTTTCAACAATAAATCAAACTTTCGTATAAAATCAACAAGTGATTCTAGTTGTTTCTCAGTTTCATTTTGACTTGTAAAAAATTCCCTCTCGGTCAACGTAAATAGAAGTATACAGAAGATCTTCATTTCCAAAAAATGTATTATGTAATCACAATAGAACCTCTTGAAAAACAGTCTCTCTACTTTTAAATCCAATTCAAGCCTTAGTTCTTTTGCAGATATTGTCATATTTTCAATGGAACTCTTAGAATGACGGATTTGGGTATCTTTATATTCAGGCTGATTGTCAATATTTTGATTACTATCGGATAATTCTGTACGATATTCTGATTTCATAGATTGTGTTTCTAATATCCCACCATGATGTTCTGGCTCACCACTCAATAAGAAAGCCTTCCAAAAGTCTCTTTCAGCTGCAGAAGGTAATTTAGAAGATTCATATTTCATTTCTTGCACAATTTCCGAAATGCGATTGCTGACATTTTCATTCTCTTCATATACATCATCAAAAATAATATTAAATTCTACTTTCCAATCACGAATTATTTTTATCATATCTTCTATCAAAGCAAATCTTTCCGTTTCTGTTTTAAATTTCATACCTCTGCCAAAAATATTCAAATCAGTTTCGTATTCATTTGTTTTGTCCTTCGCTTTAGATTCTGAGAGACTATTTTTCATTACATAATCCCCAGAAAGGAACTGAACAGCAGAGTAGTTATGGACAACATATCCTAAAGAAGTGGAAGTTATTTCTTTCATTTCACTCAAAGAGCAATTTTTAATATTTTCTTCGTTCATTATGTGTTCGGTATTTGATTCTTGAATCAATAATAAAAAGTTTCTATAATTATGATCAGAAAGTTTATATAGTGATTGGTCATCTAAAACGATTTCATTGACCTTAAAGTTTGGCTCAGTTTCAGAATCCTTGCTTTCCAATAGTTCATACAATTTATAGTTCACAATTGCCACATGCATTTGAAGTTTCTGCTGTAATTCTTCATAAGGAAGAGAAATCACTGATTTTGGAAATATTCCGCACATTTTCAAGTCAACCGACTCTTCTTCATCCATGTTTCGCAAGTAAGAATTCTCTTTTTCTGATCGAGAATGACAATATACAATCCACTCAGGAATGATTTTGCTTTCAGGAAGATCATATCCCCATTTGTAACAAAGAATATAACCGCTTTCGCTTCCAGTTATTAACCTGTTCCCCAAAATGTTGATATCTAAGAAATGTCGGCAGATGATATCGTTAGATACCGATTTTGGAGTGCCTGCAAACAGTTTCATTTGTTCACTGCTGTAAAGTTGAAGATATCCATGGACATCAATGATGCCTATCCATCGCTGATTTGTAGATACGCAAATCGTTGCGACATCTTTGCTTTTCAGTAAGTTTGTCATTTTAGAATCTGATGTATTCCATATCGAAAATCTTTGTATTTTGCCAATGATGGGAGAATAAAACACGACTCCCATATTAATATGCATATCCATTCGGGAGCATGGATAATTCAGTCGCCATTTCTGAAAATACAACTCATCATAGCTCACATTTTTGAAAACGTCGATATGATACTTTTTCGGATCCGTTGCAAAATCTTCCGGCAGAATTAACCGAATCAGAATATTTCCTGCTTCTTTCTCTGAACTCGAGCCGCTTTCCGATAAAATAAGTAGAGTCGTACTTTCTTCTTCTTTTTTCTTGAACACAGCGATGTCTTTTACTTGTTCCAAGATTTTTATAGAACCCAAAAAATTAAAATCGGAAGATGGCAGTCCATTCCATATATTAACATGATGGTCCGGGGCATAGGTGGCAAACAACGTTCCAAAATTTTCAAATTTCACATGTTCTATTGGAGCTTCATACGGCCTAACACAATGGACAACTTTTGGATGCTTGGGATAGGTAACATCCAGAAAGTGAAGAAAACCAGAATTAGATCCTATCAGAACAAGAGAGCAAAGAGGACTTGATGCTATTGATGTTATATCTTCGTCGATTTGAATAGCACTCATAAGAGAACCGTTGGCTATCCTAAATATGTGCAGGCAGCCTGTTTTTTTAGCCACCAAACAATACTGGGACAGAGGTTCGATGATACAAATTCCAATCTCTCCAGCGCAATCAGACCTTAGAACTTCGTGCAAGTCAAGAGTATTTGTGTCATATAAAGAAACGGAACCTTTTGATGTTGTTATTGCTAGAATATCATATAAAGGAGACAATTGCAAATTTATTATCGGATGACCAACTTTTATTGTCTCTATTATAGACCAATGCCCTCTTGATATATTCACAATGTCGACGAAACCAGTTTTATAGCTGACAAAAAGACCTAATTTATTCAATACCATACTTGTTATCACTGATTTGCTTTCAGGTTCTCTAGGAAAAGTGGTTGCATGATGTAGATAAGGGTTGACTTTTAATAAACCACTTGAAGTTTCAATCAATATGCAATCCTTTGGAAGCCAACAATGACATACTAAATTTAATTTAAAATTATTACCATCTTTACCAGAAAGAGAATCTGATGAATTTTCGAGAAGAACCTTGAAAGTGCCATCATCCTCTTGCTCTAAAAATATATTTTTCATTTTGAAATGATATTTATCATCAGTACTTTTGATGCTCAATAAACAAATCTTGGTATTACTTTGAAGGCAAAGTTCTAACCACATCAGAGGATTCACAGATAAATTAACTTCAAACGACTCTGCAGAAGTTAAGGTATCCGAAATGCAACACAGTCTTTGACCAGTTGACCATTTCCACAAGTCTATCTCATGTTCCTTTTTAATACTTAAAGAAATTAGAAATTCACAACCTGTAAACTGTAAAATACGATATTCTTCATTATTCCCACGCTGCAACTTCGAAATGGTATTCATTTCAGGATAATTCAGTATGAATATATCACACTTTTCCTTGCGTTCGCTCAATGCTATTACGCCCAGTTCTGGCATTGTCGTTGCACAGCCAATACGTATACATGGCTTATCACTACTATGAAGATTCTTTCCTTTCAGATCGCATGTTTTAATGGCAAAATCAAATGGAATCATTAATATTTTCTCAGAAAGAAAGGAAGGATGTCCTCTGCAGAACGAATGAGTCCATTTCAATTGAAAATTCTCAACTTGCATTTTAAAATCCTGTAAATTGGCAAATGAAAGATAAATTCTTGTGATATGAATAGATTTTGACTCTACTCCAGTTTTTCCAAGATAGCAGTCAAGAAAATTCTCTTTCAAATAAAAAAAATCTTTTAACTGAAAAAAAAGAAAAGAAATTTGTACCTTTAATGTTCTTTTCTAATGTGGCTTTATGTACTTTTTAAAATAAATAACTCCATAATCACTTGTTTAAAATAAGTTTTATGTAACTATAAGCGAAGGACTACTCGAGATGTTTAATATAATTAATACTTTGATTTGGAAAACTGAATGCTAAATATATCATCAACATTCAATACTTTGCTATTTGCCAGGCAAAAACTTGCCAAATGTTGGCGATATATGTTTGTGCTAATGGAAGAACGCTAATATCCAAATATAGCGGCAATTGGTGTTCTGAAAACAGAAAATTAACTAAGATTTATTGCTAAAAAAGGAAATACAATAAGATAAAATTATAGTGAGATCATCATCCAATGGAATAGTTCTTAAGAAGTCCCCCCCCCCAAAAAAAACACAATAATATCAGCATGTATGATACATCAGAAATCTATATTATTTGTGGGAGAGGGGGATTGAACTAATTCTGATATTCTTTTTTCTTTCATTTCTCCCCGAAAAGACCATAAATAAGTTCTGGCAGTTTCAAACATTTCGTTCAAAATTACAATGAGGGTCATTTCAAACTCACGTGATGCAAGTAAAGCCTCCGTCATCATTTGAATTTGAAATCTGATGCGCATTTTGTATGCTATTTGTAGCTTAAAGAACAATTCTTTTATAGTTTGAAATAATTTTATTTTACTCTTCGATAATGTAATAAGTTTTGATTAAGTATTTAGTTTGTAATAGTTATAATTTATGTGACATCATTCACATTAGTTATCATAATTGCAGGTAGTCCAATTTAAATGACGTTTTGGAAATTCATAATATATTCAAAAAATTTTATTTAGACAATCGGTTTTATTATATCTTTTATATACGTAACAAATATAATTGAATTGAAATTGAGATTCAAACGGTCAATCCGAGATTGTCCTATCAGTTAATTAGTTGTATTTTTTATGAAAAAACAATTAATGACTCCTTTTTTTTTAAAAAAAGAACTATATCTATTATATCACACAATGCACAGAATGAAAACGACATTGCAAAAGTTCAAATTTAAGAAATAAGATTTTCTCTTTCTTAGCGTTCTTCTGATTGAAAATTTATATCTTTTTTTTTACTACTGACAAGATGTTTGGTATATTATCGGACTACATTTAATAAAAAGCTAATTTTAAATAAAAAAATAATTAGTCTTTCTCTTTGTAAAATTAAAAATGAATGAATGAAATATTGATTCATGATAATATTATTTAGAGATGAAAATTGTCATAACTTTAAGTATTTTATCACTTTACTCTAAAAAAAATGGGATAAAACTTCAAATTAATGTCGTTATTTCGCCAAATAAGACAAAATCAAGGATGATTTGACTTGCTCGACGATGGTAAGGTGATTCATTACCTTTATGAAATATTTTATCTCGGCTTACATTTGAAATCAAAATCATTCTTTTATACACTTACTACATTAAACTAGTTATAAAATAAATGGTGCCCAGGGTATATATTTTGACCTTAGTTGCCATCAGTTGTTTTGTACGTGTAAATTCTCCATGCACAAAATATTATTCTTCGTTCTCTCTCACGTATCTTTCATTAGAAAATTACATATGCACATCATCATTTTTTTCTCTATGACACCCTCTAAAACCGATGCACGGGGCATCTATACTTCCTTGTCCTCCGTCACTAAGCCTCGGTATCTAAAATGCTCTTCATTTTTTGAGACCCATTATGATGCCAAACTTAAATTTTCGGTGATTTCTTGTCACGTTTGTTAATTTTGACTACCTTAACTTTTCTTGCCAAGAACCGGTTGTTGTTGATCCTTGCAGCCATTCAACATGAAGGACTTTCGGCAAGTTTTGGAGCAGTTAACGTGCTTAACGAAAAACCGGGCACTAAACCTACTACTTACCGATGTAATATATAAGAACAACTCGCAACGGTTTTAATTCCTTTAAATCTTTGTTGTAGGCTTAGTTCAAATGAAAAACTTAAGATCAGAATCCGTTTCTCGTTGAGTGTCAACAATCCAATAATTCACCAAAATTCCACCATTTTGGATAGCTACAAAATATAGTAACAAACGGCTTCTAGTATTGTGGTAAAAAAAATTTTTTAATTCACTTTTGGCAAAAACTTGTTCGTAAAATTTCGATTTTGGAGAACAGACATTAATCTTAAATCAAACGAATCAAAACACATAATAAACGCTATTTCGTTAATATATCATTCCGTCATCCGTTAACATCATTCCGTTATTTCCACTGAGGCAATTTATTATTGTCGCTATAATTTGTCGAAAAATATCAATACGCATTATATTCCAATTATAAATTTTTAGAAGGATGCATGATTTTGATTAAAATGAATAAATTTAAACAAAGTATTCTTTTTGAAATTTAATTTTTTTTTTCCTAATGAGTAATAATTAATTGTGAGAAGGGTTAAATAAAAATTTCTGAAATAATGAAAAATCTGTTCAGAAAAAAAAAATGTTATTATTTTTTCGACAACAATCCATTAAGTGATTAAAATCTACTAAAATGTGCCTTTTACATCACCAAGGATGTCAACAATGATAAGTCAAAAATCAAGATGGCTGACAAGATATGCAGTACAGTACACAGGGTTGCCAAAAGAATAGTTTTTCTTTTTGAATTACTAGAGTGGCGATAATACACAAGGCAAACCACTAGTTAAAAAAATTAGCAATAGGGTTGCTAGAAAACTAAAATGGCGACAGACTCAATGAGAGCTAAAATAGATTTCAGCATTATATTTTTTTTCACTAGAAACATAATTCAATAGTTCATAATAATATTTAAAATATTAGCACATTTAAAAATGTAATAAGTTACGATAATTCCAATACACAGTTCAAAACTTTTAAAATATGCGTTATACTTCATTGGGAGTATATGGAGAACATTATATTGGGAATTAAAGCTTTTTATATCAAAACGTTTGATGATATTATTAGCCTCTTATAAAAATAAAAAGAATGAAAACGGTGAAAAGTTAGAGTGAATTGTATTTTCATAATTTAATTAAATTTTTAATCGCGAATTTCATTTAATATTTACATAAAGAAAATTAAAATCAAAGTTTAAAAATAAATGCAATCCTACCTTTGTTTTGTAAACATAAGCAAACAAAATTTTACTCAAGATGCTTCAATCATTCTATGAATTTCTCACTCATTTATAATATAAATATTCACATCTTTAATACACAAATGCCATTTTATTCAGATATAAAGAAAGAAAATGATCATTTCTTAATACTTTTGAATATTTCTGCAAAGAATATTACTCTGACGTGAAATTCTTTATTAAAAAAATCAAATAGCATAGCTTAATGCATATCATCTGGAATAAATATGAAAATGAAAGTAGCACAGAATATCTGCTATTAGGTTTGATATTTTAATTAAAGAAATAAAATGGATGAACTGGTAAAAGCAGATTCCTTTCTTTCTTATTTTTCTCTGGAGTTTTGAGAAAGATTTAATCTTACGATAACTCATTAAGGATTTTCTAAAATTTAAAAATTCGTATTTATTATGTAGTTAAACGAATTTTTAAGATTTTTAAATTGTCGTTCATTTAACATTAATACTAATTCTCTTCATTGTGATTATTTCGTTCCCACTATATATAAGATGGATAGGCTAATAGAATAGATTTGAAGTCCGAAATAAAATGAAATTTTGTGTTCAGATTAGGATAATTTGTGACGGGTTTGAAAATTAAGTATCGTGTTTTTCATGCTCGTCATTTAGTCCCTTCTTTTTTTTTCCCCCCCTTTTCTTTTTACAGTTGGAGATCATTTAGCCTAGAACTTCTTACAGTATAATCCAAATTTTAAGATTGATATGGGTGAAAGGATCATAATATAATAATGTGAAATGTTTCTTTTCACTTTTATTCAAAAGATGGCAGCACTACAAAATTTATTTTCATTTTCTTCCTATGGCTCATATAAGCAGAAGCGCAATCAAGTCAGTAATTTAGAAATCATTTACATTTGCTTCAAGGTTAAAAGTTTTAATATTAAAATATATTCTTTCTCAGTGCAATATTAAAGACCAACTTCTTGTGATGGAAAATAAACAAGAGAGATAACGATTCCATTAAAAAAAAAATCAAGAAAACTGACAAACAAATCTTACTTGATTTCAAATAACTCAGAGTATTAGTGATATATACAATTTTCTTTGCAAAAACTATATACAGTTTATTTATATTATATTAACATCCTGTCTTGGTTTTTTTAATTACCAAACACGAAGGTTATTTTTAAAGCAGACTTTGTAATTTTGAACCACCGTCAAAACTCCCTCCCCAAGCTTCACCAATGGGAGCATGTTTCATTCACGATTGAATGTACGTTAGGTTCACATATACGATGGATTTTTAGTGCAATCAAGTTTTGAATCCAAAGTCAATACCTTACCACCAAACTACATTATGTTATGCTCTGTTTACAGAATTGTTTGTTTATTGTTTTTTTTTGGGGGGGGGGGGGGAGAACTTAACATTAAAAAAATAATTTCTAAATTTAGCTGGCATTTTGAAAAGCATAAATACCAAAATAATCTATTCAAGGGAGGGGATTGTAGTATTATAATTTTTTCTAAGTTCGTAATTGGAAGTTCAGAATAATTAGGAAATTATTTTGACAGGAAAGTATTGATGTCCATACAACTTTAAAATAGATTGCTTGTCTCAAATTTTTCAAGATTTGCAAACAAATATATTAAACAAATGATTTTGACTTTAAAAAATTTTATTGGAATTTTCTTTAAAAGCAACAGAGGAAAAAAAAATATTTACATTCTATATTTTTTTAGTTATCAAATTTTAAAAATTTCATTTTCTAATTCATTTTATAACTATGGGATAGCATAAAAAAATTCAGATGAAAATGGGGCCATGATAATCTTTTCCACAAAATGGTGTTATAAGGAGAGGGAAATAATAATTGAAGTGACTTATGCATACAGTTTTTTTAAAAATGTAACTTTTATAATAACAAACATGGAATTTCTTCTAAATTCTCTTATGTATTTGTTAGACTACAATCTTTTTATGGAAGAAAAAAAAAATCTAATTTTTTTTTCTTTTGTCAAATATAAATAATGAATAATTCTTTTAAAATTCAATAAAAAATTTTATGAATGCATAAATCAAAATAAATCATTTATTAAAAATTTTTCAATCTAACAAAACAAATCGTATATAAAATTAATAACATTTTATAATAAATACATAACAAATAAATGAAAACAATAACAGCACTTTAATCATTTTACACCAAGATTTTTCAAAGCAGCATCCAGATATGCAACAGCAGCTTCTATTTCTCTTTCAGTGGTTTCTCGGCCAACACTCAGGCGAAGAGTTTTTGAAGCTAATTCACAAGGAATACCAGAAGCTAACAAAATTGAAGATGGTTTTCCTCCTGAATGACATGCAGCTCCAGTGCTTGCACAAACGTTCTTAGCTTCAGATAAGAGCAATGAACCAGTTATTTTATCATAATCTAAGGCAACACTTACAGTGTTAGGTAATTTGTTATTATTATCTTTTATATGAAATATACAATGTTTTGGAAAGGTAGTTTCAAGACATTTTTTTAGATGGTGACTCATGGCAGTCATATGCTTATTATATTCTTTTAAATTAAAAGATACCATTTCAGCAGCTTTTCCTAATCCAGCTATCATGCAAGTATTTTCTGTTCCTGGCCTATAATTCCTTTCTTGTCCTCCTCCATAAAATATAGGAAATAATGGAACACCACTTTTAAAATAAAGTGCTCCAATACGAGGTCCATAAAATTTATGGCCTACAATTGTAAGGTAATCAACATCTAAATCCTGCACATCAACTTCTATTTTACCAATTGCTTGTGCAGCATCTGTATGCAAAAGAATCGAGTTTAGAGAATGTTCACCTTGAAATTTATTATCTTTGATAGCTTTTAATTTAGACCTTAGAATACTAATTGGCTGTATAATTCCTGTTTCATTATTTGCCAGCATTACAGTTATAAGACAAGTATTAGGTCGTACTGAATTGATTATATCATCTATGTCAACTGCACCAGTGATTTTCGAAACTGGAACAAATGTAACATCAATTTTACCTTCTTCAGATAATTTTTCCAATGGTAGTTTTACAGAATCATGTTCAATATTTGTTGTAATAATATGAGGTTTTATGTCTTTTAAACCGTTGGTAAAATTCTGAGCTTTGATATGATAATATTGAATAGCAGTAGATATGACCATATTATTGCATTCGGTTCCGCCAGAAGTAAATATTATTTCGCTCGACAAACTATTAATCATTTGAGCAACTTTCCCTCTTGCATTTTCAACAATACTTTTCGCCGTTTTGCCTACATCATATGAGCTACTAGGATTTCCCCATACATTTTTAATGACAGAACATATTGTTTCTTGAACTTCAGTATCTACCGGAGTGGTAGCATTATAATCTAAATAAACTGACATGATCGATAAAAAAACCGTGTCTGAATTATATCAATAAATAAATATTAAGAATAATGCAAGAATTCCTTTAAAAAATAAGTATAAATGCACTTAATACTAAATTTACTTCCGACTTTCTGCGCGGCAGTTCTGGAGTAAACAAATGCAATGGTTATAGTTAAAAGAAATGGGAAAGAAAATTTTTCGTAAAGAAGAATAATGTATAAAATATTATTTTCTCTTCATTTAGATGTAGTTCTTTAATTTTAAAACCAAAAGTACCACCATAAAAATTTTACATAATTTAAGCTCTTGGTAAATTTATTTTTACGTATGGCTTGGAATACACATTAACAACTTCATCTGTATGCTCTGAAGTGAACGGACCATGTTGAAATGTAGAAAAAAAAATGTTCTCATTTTCTGATGTCAGATGGAATGGAATAGGAAGCAGGAGTTTAAATGATTTGTGCAGTAATTCATATGTTAAGTTGTTGATAAAGTAAAGTTTTTATTTTTCATTGTTGTTGTTATTTTCAATATCTTTCAAAATGGAATGTGCCGAAAGAACTGTGAACATTGCTGCTGATTCTAATTGTGAAGTACAAAATTCAGATGTAAGTGTCATGCACTGTAAAATATTAAATATGCCTGATTGAAATATAATTTTCCAAAGCTTGTGAGGAAATATTTAGCATTCAAAATTTTGTTGTATTAGGGAAGGAAAAAATAAAACAGATTTAATTTGAAAGCTATGTTTTACAATGGATATATTAAATGTTTATTTTTTAAATTAATATAAGGATTAATCTGTTTTGATATTTAAATATGCAGATTTAATTCTCTAATATTGGAATGATCTTTATATATTTTTGCTAAAAGTGATAAAATTTCATTGTTTTTGTAATATAATTGTTTAATAATGATGAGGAAACCATATCTCAAAATTTATTTATGTTTTAGGGGTTTTTATATAATTTTCAATTATTGATATTGAAAGATTTGCTGCTTATTTATCTTGATTAATATGTGTTTTAGGAAACCCTTATTAATTGCATATTAAAATGTTTTTTATATTAGTGTTCATTTTTGTATACTTCACTGCTGATTATATGCATTGCTAGAATAAGCAATGTTAATTAAAGTTTTAAAAACTAAGTATATGTTTTAAATTATGATTTTATAAAAGAATCCCGCCATATTAAACAATATACAATTTCCTTTATAGTTATTTTCATAAAATCATCCTGACTTTAAATATGTCATTAGATTGAGCTAGTTATCGAATTATAATTTGTCTCCTTGTATTATTGCATCATTTACACTTAAAAATGTTAGGAAAAAGTTTTAGGATATATTTTATATAAAAATATTATCTTGCATTAACAGTGAAAGAACATGCATATCTTTAGAAGTTATTAAGTGAATATTTATTGTTTTACATATTTTCTGTTTAAAAAAGTATGATTTTTTTAATACACAGTAGGTTTTTTTGTTATTTATTCATGACATAAAACATTAGGAATAATACATAACATGTATTCCAGTCATGAACTAAGTGTAATCTTCTTTAAAACTATCTAGAAATGGACATATTTGGATGAAACTATATTGTAGTTTTTAATCAGCCACAAAATAGAGTCAATATGTAATAAAATGCAGAACTATTAGTTTTATGTTAATTAAAGATTACCCAACAAAGTAATTTCACATGCCTGTTAAGTGTTTATCCTTATGATGCCATAGCTAGGCATGGTGATCTCTCTATGCACACATTTCATTTACCTTGAGTGCCTTCAATTTAAATTTTTATAATTAAATATTTTAAATATTTATTTAATAAAAATTCAGGTTTTATTAAAGTATATTAATTCAAACTTTTTTCATATAGATCTTTGATATGCCAACTGAGCCCTATTCATTTGAGAGATCATCTACTACATTTTGAAGTCGTGAATGAAAATATACTTAAACTATTTTCAGTTGAGCATCTTAATTTTAATTCAGATAGTTATCAGTGGACTAATTTTAACTTCAAATAGGGAATGAGTTTATCTATTTAAAAAACTTTCATGCAAAGGTATGTGCGTGGTTTTCTGAAGAAAATAATCAGAGTTATTGTAAATATATATTAAATCTTTTATTTCTTTAATGTTTAAAATCAAATGAGAAATAAAAATGCCTAAAAATTGTTTTCCTGTTCACAAAATTAAATCTTTTAAATTCGACTTCATATATTGAGAGTTATTGGACTGGTATTAATGGTTGACTATTTCTAAAAGGCAATATTTATTTTTAATTATTTACTAAACAAATCTGTTTTTAATAGTTTAATTATTTTATTCCTTTTTCAGCCTAATCAATTAGACTATCGTGCAGGAAATAGCAGTGCAACACCATCAATTTCTATTCCTCAGTTTCCTAATCCTGTTATACCACCATCTGATTCTGGTATTATTCCTAAAGTTCAGTAAGTGGAAAGTTTTTATTTTAAAGAATAATGAATTTGCTTTGGCAGATTAAATATAAAATATGTTTCATTGAATTTCCAAGTTATCAGTGATGTGACTTTGTATCAGAAACAGTCAAATATTCACCTTAGCTACAGAGCACTTTTATGTTCTTGTCTATGAATGTGATCCCACATTTTTTAAGGTATTCATGTTAAAAATCGCATATAGCTTCATAAGCTTTATCTCACATTTACGATTCTTATTTGAGTGAAATTTTGGCATTTTATATTTTATAGAAATATTTGTATAACTCTCAAAATATGCATGTACAAGTATAACTGATGCATAAAAATATTAAATATTTGATTGCTATAATAAAAAAAATTATTCTTGCATATTTTTATTGGAAATGTATTTAGTCTATGTTCCACTTTCTTATCTTTAGAAACTACCATAGTAAATTAAATATATTTGGTTCTCCATTAAACAATACATGAGTTTAAGAAGCACTGATACAAGATACACATATTTAATGTAATTATCTTTGCTACTATATTTCTATAGATTTTTTAAATATTATTTATAAAAATTATTTGAAGAAATATCTACTGTGGAGTTTAATATCATTAATTTCGCTTATAAAAATTATATAAATGGAATATGAATATTTATATATATATATTTTAAAGTTTCAGTGTTTTCATTTGCATGAAACTTTTTCTAGAATTAGAAAATATTTATTTCTTTAATGAACTAAAATTTAAATTATTACCAGAAAGTTTATAAGAGTCTGGTTATTGGTTTTAATCTATTCAGAATTGATTTTCACCTGCAAAAATGCATTGAAATTCATTTAAAGAGGAAAATATTGCATTTGGTCTAAAGATTTAAGTTTTTAAAGCAAGTTCAGATTGTATTAATTTTTGCATTTAAAAAATGTTAATGTATGTATGATGAATATATCTTTTTAATAAAACTTTGTACACTGTACTTATATATTGAATTGAAAGGTGAAACAATTTTTGGTGAAAGGTGAAAACAATTTTTGTTGAGTAAATTTATTGTATTATAATGCTTAGATCAAGATTTAGATAGAATCAATATTCTTATTTTTAACATTTATATTCATCTCTTTATTTTTAATCAATAAATTTTTTTATTTCAAGTTTTATAGTTTCTCTAGCGTTTTTTTAAAAATCTGAAATAAATAGTAAGTAGAGCCCATTTAATGCAAGTTTCTATATCTTAGAATATCGATTTGATTTGTATTTATAATTTTAATTTTTGCATATCTAAAAATGTTTTCTGATTTAATATTGTCACAAAGAAAATGTTAATGTTAAAAACAATTTTTCTTATTTACAGAGGATAAATTTTAAAAAAAATAATTAAATGTTCATATTCTAATTTTAAAGATAAAGACTGTTATAAAATGCATTCTGAGAACTGAACCAAGCTTTTAAATTTACATATCATGAGCAACTTCTGGAATGATCTGAAATCCACATGATTTTTGCAAAATGTTTCATATAAATGTTTCTCTTCTATTCATTAATTTTCTTTAGTCTTTGGTTCTCATGTATTTAATTGAAGCAAAGAAAGGAGAGAAATATAGAATTATTTCTTTTAAATGTTGCAATTTTTTTTTTCTGCTACTTCTGTTAATATGTGCAGTAAAGAAAATTAAATTGATTCATTTTTGTGTGTGTGTGTGTGTGTGCTTCTATATATATACATTTATTTTCTTTTCAGCAATGTTGTCAGTTCAGTTGATTTAGGCTGCAAATTAGATTTACTTAAAATTGCTTTGAGATTGAGAAATGCTGAATACAATCCTAGGCGATTCCATGCTGTTATAATGAGAATACTGGATCCTAAAACTGCTGCTCTCATTTTTCGAAGTGGGAAAATTGTCATTACTGGTGCAAGGAGGTTAGATAATTTAATTATTAATATAATTAATTTTGCTGAAAATTCATGCAAATTAGTGTTATGAATTTTGTTTTTAGCTCTACTATGGAGTTCCAATCAGTCAATCAAAAGTTTTGAGTTAAAAAGCTTTTGAATATGTTTTGTTTA
Organism: Argiope bruennichi; assembly: GCF_947563725.1. NCBI lineage: Eukaryota > Metazoa > Arthropoda > Arachnida > Araneae > Araneidae > Argiope > Argiope bruennichi. Next base: position 87,003,973 of record NC_079151.1, read on the forward strand.
TGCTAATTTAGATGCATTTTTTGTAAGCTGCTATTATATATATATATATATATATATATAGTTTTGACTTAATAAAATATTCTTGTTAATTTTATTATAACTTATATATATATATATATATATATATTTTTTATTTATGTACCTCAGTGCTTAAGATTGACTATTTGAATTATTAGCTGGGTTTTGGACGAAAAGAGCATATAAAAATATTCATGTATTTATAAATTATTAAAAATAAATTGTTCATAAAAGAAGATACATAAAAATTTTATTTAAATTTGTGTGCATAACATTTTTTTTTTTTTTTTTTTTTTTTTTTGCTTTTATGGTTTGAGTTTGCATGAAGAATTATTGTACATAAAGTTTTTTTAAAGTAAATATTGCATGATTTGTTATCTTTCCCATTCATTTCATAAAATCTTGTTTAGGATTGAAATGAAATTTGGAATTTGTAAAAATTAAAAATGAGCAATAAATTCATTCATGACTTTGGATTCAGTATAATTATTTACTCAATCTTCTTTTCCTGAAAATAAAACAATTTCTTTTTTAATCTTTGCCGTTAATCATGTATTGCATTAACTATCAGAAATATGGGGAATCAAAATTATAGATGTTATTTATATTTTAGTGAAGCTGCTGCTCATTTAGCTGCCAGAAAATATGCTAGGCTAATTCAGAAACTAGGATTTGATGTAAGTATTAAACTTCTGAAAGTATGTACTAAATTTTCTTTTTCTTAAAATTCATTTAAATATTTTGTAATCCATTAATAATTGTTCCTTATCCTGTTTATTTATTATTTATTAAATGCATCTGCTTTTTGAATCTGGTATCTTTCTATTTTAATTTAGAAAAAATATCAGGATTTGTCAAGCAATTTATATTTATTATTTGGTTATAATAATTTTTTCCCACTTTTAACTCAATTTTCTTTTAATTTTTTTTTTTTTTTTTTTAAGGATTTTGCAACATATTCTTGTACTTGTATTATATTTTTCACTGTTTTTCGAACTATAAATTTAGATTATTCATATTAAAAAGATTTTTAATGAATAGAATTTAGAAAATAGTTTTATTCCCTTATCTTACTAATATTACTTTTTAAATTTATTTTAGATATGTTCTCTCTATAAATTTTAAAAATTCCAATTGTTTGTCTTCTACATTTTAAAGTTAAACAAAATTTCAATTGGATTTGAACCAAATGTATGGGTTTTATGGTTATATAGCAAGATTATGTGTTTTCTCATTGCCAACTAGTAATGTAACATGCATACATGATTTCTTTGTACTATTTAGAATTATAACATATAGTTTCTATGCAAACTTTAAAATGATGTGAAATGTTAAAACTTTCATTTTTGTTAATTTTAACATTTTGCTCAGAGCTTTGGAATACAAAGTTATAGTGCATTCAAGATTCTTTCTGCTTACACATTAATTATACAATGATAGAGTTGTATGTAAATTTGTTTTTAGGTAAAATTTATTGACTTCAAAATTCAAAATATGGTTGCAAGTTGCGATGTCAAATTTCCTATTCAAATAGAAGATTTATATAGCAAACATTGCCAATTCTGCAGGTAAATTGTATTGAGTTTCTTTATGTTTGATACTTTACTCTCTATTTTTATTATCTTTTTTTTTCTTCCAGAATATGAAATTGTTATTCCAATAAAAGATGTTTTTTCTTGTTGCATGATAGCAAGTTAATTTGATATAGTTATGGTTCTTAGCTAAAAAATGTATGTAAATTTACTTTCAGGAATTCATTCTCTTGTTAAACTAATATGAAAAAGAAAGAAAAATTATACTTGATAAATCTCTGAATCTAGAATTTTTTTCAAAGTAATTCACTTCAAATCAGGTCTTTAAAAATTTTAACTGGCCAGTCTTTTCTGTACTGGTTTAATGAATTCAAATAAAACTAAAAAATAAACTATTGTTTCACAGATTTTTTTAAAAAACCTTTGTAAACTGAATAGCAAGCCATTTAGAATTAAGTATTTTAGCAAGCCATGTATTATTTATTTTAGCTGTTATTAGCTTTAAGTATTTTATAATTAATACTAAGTTATTCCATTTGATCTTATCTTGCTGGTGATCTAGATTTGTTTGAAACATTTTTTAAAAAAAATAACCTCTGAAGTCATTGCCAATCTAATCCTGAGTAGCTATATCTATCAAGCCAACAGTTTTTTAAAACAACAATTTTGGAAAATTTGTCAAGTATTTTTTATTTGCTAGAGAAATTTAGATCTTTTAAAAATTTAATATTCAGAACAATGTAAAATTGCGCAAATCTGATCCAAGATGAAATACATTTTCATCTTGCTCTTTCTTTTTTTTTTAAATATTGCACTTTGAAAATTTGTTTCTCATGATAGTTAATGTCTGATTAACTTTGAAGGTGGGTGGAACATTAGGCATAGATACATAGATGAGTTAATATATATATATAAAAAATGTTATTCATGAAAAGATTTGAAATACAGAAAATTACAATTTGATTTATCCTGCTAATTTCTTATTAGATTTTTTTATTGGAAACAATTTGATCCTTAGTGTTCAAATTTTAATTATTATAATTAATATAAAACATTTATCATAGAACACTTCTGCAATATCAGGATTTTCATATTGTAGAGTTTTTAGATTTATTGTTTTGCTTTATATTATTCATGTTGAAACATATTCTTTCATATTGAGATTTTGAAAGGGAATGGATACAAAGCAAATCTTTTGTTTTTTAGATGTTATATCTTAACTGTTTATAATGATTTTTAAATAATTCTAAGGTGTTTTTTTTCCCTCAGGGCTGATTCTCATTAATAAAGTATTGGCTCTTTTGCCATGACATATTGTTATTTTATGCAAATTCCTTATGTTTTGAAAGCTTATACATTTTCTTTTATGATTTTAGTTATGAACCTGAGCTTTTTCCTGGTTTAATTTACAGACTAGTAAAACCTAGAGTGGTTGTACTTATATTTGTATCTGGCAAAATCGTTTTAACAGGTAAATAAAAATTATTTTTTGCATTTTCAATTCCAACAATTAGAAATGATTACTTTTTATTGCAATTTATTTTATGAAAATTGTAATTGATTTTAAGAATGAAATTATTATAACTAGCATGTTAATTAAAATACTTAAGCTTATGAAAACAATATTAAAAGAAATATATTATATTTGCATGTATGAAGAAAATTTGGATGGAAAAGTACATACACACACACACACACACACACACATGCAATGCTTTTGAATTGGTGATAATTCAAAGTAAAGTATTTAAAAATGCAGTTATAAATACAAAAAATTGAATATTTTGCTTATACTTCAATAATGCAATATAAGAAAAAATATTCAAATTTTATCCCATTCATACATAAAAGACGTATTTGCAATGTGTCTCAAAACTTGTGATATGTTAAGAGATGACAGAATACAATTATACAAGCACAAATTAAAATAGAATATATACTTAGAATGTAACTTTTGAAGCACTAAAGAGTACTTTCCAGCTTTCTGTCTTTTGTAAACATAATAATTGAAGTAATTTTCAATTATTACTCATTATACTATATATAGAGAGTGAAAAATTAACTGAGTTTATAGATATGCCTTCCATTTCAATGAAAATAACGAAGGAATTGAAATTCTCCTTTTGTCATAACTTCCTTGCTATTAAAGAAAAAATTTTAAAAAGAACAGTTCAGATTAAAGAATTCATAATAGTATAATAGTTCATCATAATAGTAGTTTTTGTATTTTAAATTTTTTTTAATATCTGTAATTCTTTCAATGGACTGAAAAGTGCTTTTGGAATTCTAACTTTTATTGCATGTGACATCTCATTGGAAGCATTAGGTCTTGTTTCATATTCAGAGGTCAAGCTCTTTAAAAATTACACGTGATTTGTTAAAAAGATGAATTTTATGCTTTTTCTGTATAATTTTGAATAAAAGCTAGCTTGTTAGAATTTTTAAACTTTATTCTACATATAAAAAAATGTCTCTGTATGATTGATTTAGAAAGATTTAAGGTGAATAATAGAGAAATAAATAAAAAAGCTGAACAAGCTTTAAAATTTCTCTTATCTTAAAAAAAAATTTTAATCATAGAACTTTATCCTCTTCTCACAATTTTACCTATGATTTATAAATTGGTTTATACTATGAAAGTTTGAAAGAATGCAACTTATTAGAGATTTCCAGTGAGGAATCATAAGTTTAAATTAAAAGGCAGTTGAAGATAGGGGTTTCATTTGCCTTTTAACTCCAATACTATAGGAATTATAAGGAACTGAAAATTTCATGAAAATTGTGGGGGAACCAAAATTTTCACTTCCCTTTGAATAGGATGGCCCACCTTGTCCTTAATATCACCTCTTCCTATAATATATAATTTGCCAGTTTGAATCAAAACAAATCTGGAAATATTAACACAGGAACAAGTTCTTAAGTGTGCTCTTTGGTGAATTCTGAACATTCTGTTATAAATTCTAATGATGGATTGAATGGATTTTATTAGGAATGTACAAAAAGATTTATTTGTGGTTATTATTTGCAGTAAATGCAAGTAAGAAACATTTCAGTTTTCTCTAATAGTTCATATTCATGTAAACTTCAGCTAATTCACAAGCACAGAAAAACATAAACTGTCACTCCTTGAAAATTCTTATTTCCCTGGGGAAGTAATAACTTTTGACATGATCAAATACTGATATGCGAATGATAACTTTATTCAATCAGAGCAAAACCACTACTGCTGCCTTTTTACATTCTCAGCAGAATCCAGAATTTTCTCAAAGCTTGTTGAATATTTCATTTGTCATCAAGTCATTGTATTTGGTGCCTAGAAGCTTTCTTTTTTGCTGTTAATATCAATACATTATAAAGTGGTTTGTGCTTGTATTTTGTTCTCTCGACAGATGACGTAACTTATACATTAATAATTTTATATTTATCAATTTCAATAATTTATGTTTATTTAGGAATCAGTAATATTGCGAGTAGAATATGTTGTTTGTTAAATTAGTTTCTATTTTTGTATAAAAATTTGTAAATTTTTAAATTATATAAAATAACTTTGTCTATAATTATAAATACTAATTAAAACAATAAATCTTTACTGTGGCTGCAATTTTAAAGCTTGATTTTTTTTTTTTTTTTACATATGTTTGTATGGTATTGGTAGTACAGAAGTTTTAGTTTTTAATTTAGTATTTTAGAGGATATTAATCTTGAATGGATTTCTATCCATTTCTTACTAAAGTTAAATTAGAGCTAGTTTCTGTGATAAAAGATAATTTTATAGCTAAAATAAAGTTTTTATCTTATGTCAAATAAAATAATTTTTTAAATTATATTACTAATATTTGTGAAGTTAATTATAATTTTTTATGTGTTTTGAGAAATCATGCTAGATATAGATATAGTTTGTGTGAAACTTTCTTTTCAAATCTAAGTTTGAAATAAAAATTACATGAAAAACTTGATGTTAGGAGAATGAACAAGTGGAAGTTGACGCTAAAATAATTTCTAATAAAAAATTCAATATTTAAAAAAAATGATGAAATAAAACAATTTAATTAACTAACCAACTTGTTCAAAGTGTGCAAAATACAACTGCTATCAAAATATTAATATGAATATAAAATAGAATAAGTTTATATAAATAAATTGCAAAGAGATTTGAAAAATAACGTATAATCAAAAAACAGAAAAATATTTTTAAAAAATAGTATACAAATTTTAAAAGCACTAGTTAAATATTGTTGGATATTTTTACTTTAAAAATAGCAGAATGCCATTAGCTACCAGAAACATTTTAGAATTGGAAGGGATTAGGAGTAGGTTAATCAATGATAGGGAAGACTTTTTTAAAGAGAGTTTTATTTATTAAATTTATTGAAAGTCGATATTAAAAATGTCAGAAAAGTTTATTATTACCATAATGGACAAACAGCAGATAATTTCTGTTTAATATGCAAATATTATTATTAAGAAATTTTAATTAATGAGTATAATTCTAATGCAACTTAAAATTTCTCTTTCTAACAGTGGAAAGAAGGGATTGAATTTGGGTGTAAAAAATACTAGCTTTTGTTAAAAGGATTAAGGCATGAAGGATTATTCATTCAACTATACCTATTTCCAACTATAAAATTTCGCAAAAGCATTTTATTTTTTAGATCTGTGGCATGTAATGTTGTATTGAAAGTTAAAATAATAAAGATATTTTAAATTGAATGTTATTCTACATAGAATTCAAGAAGAAGGTAGTTTCATTCTCTACAGCATCAGTTCTGAGTTTTCTTTATCATAACATTAACATTGAGAATACATTTGATATTGAGAATTTATATTCTAACTTATCACATAATAAATTATTAAAAGTCTGAGAATTTAAATAAGATTCTTGAAAGTATTCCTTTAGGAAAACTTTACTTCTTCAATACTTTCTTCTCTATGAATTTATACATGGCATGAGAATATTAGATATAGTTATTTAGTGAATGCTTGTCACAGTTAGGCGATATTATTGATTTTAATTGTAGTACTTGTATAAATAGACTAATTTTTCTTTGGGCAGATGTTGCTTTGTGTCTTCTGTCTTAGTATCTATTGTGCAAATCTTCTTTTGATACTTTCTTACATACGAACATTTTTTCCCTTATATATAGTTAATGTCTAGAATTTTGTGTGTATGCTTTTCTAAGGCATCCAACTGCACAAACAAAATAGGCCAATTTTCCAATGTAATTCTGGTTTCTCACAGAAATAATCCTCATTTTGAACTTCCCAGCAATGACTCTTGGTAAAGTCTCCAGACTGGATTTTTTATATTTGTGTTTGGACTTTGGGTACTGGATTTTTTATGTTTGTTTGTTTGGTTTTTTTTTAGATAAATGTTTGAATGCTTTTTAAGTTTATAAGATGTGCTTTTGATGTATCTGATATTTTAATAAAACTGTGTATTTATAATATTCCAGGTGGGAAAAGTAGAGAAGAAGTGAAAGAAGGATTTGAACTCATATATCCTGTTTTAACAGCATATCGAAAATTGTGAAACATGTGGAAATATGAAATTTGTAAATATATGTACATACCTAATGCTTTGTATTTTTCTATTTATGTGTATACTGATTACAAAAAATAATAATGATCACACTTATTTGTTTAGTCACTATTATTTATAATTATATCGCTCATAACTGCATTCCCCCTCTAAAATATGTTATCACTTTCACTTAAAAAAAATTCAAACATAATTTTGTGTAATCCTCTTCATTCCTTATTTCTTAAAAAGAAATATTTATTATTGAAACTTTTTATTATTTCCTTGTGTTCTCTTTAACTTTTGTATCTTCCTCCCACTATAATTTGAATATAATACATTGAAAAAGTTTGGAGCTCTTTTAAATAAAAAAAAGGGATTATTCATATTATAATGAAATATAATTGAAATGACTTATAAAATATTTAAAATTATTTTGTAGATCTTAATGTTATTTTGCAAAATTACAATAAAATTACTAGATAAGAATAAGAAAAATTAATTTTAATGTTAATTTGTATATAATGCATGAGGATACAGTTTGTATTATGATCAGAAAATATTGCATTTATCATGAACTTGCAGAATTACTTTTTTAAATGTAATTTTCAGTTATAAAATCTGAACAGTTGATATTTTTCTAAAACATGAAAAATTATTGCTTTTTGTTATTATTGTTAAATACATATTTTCATGGTTTTGAAATAAAGCTATGGGACAACTTTTTCTATGTGATTTATTTCACAGCAGAAGAGTTCCTGAAAATTTCAACTTGATTAATGGCTATACATGATATGATAAATCTTATGCATTAAAATTGTTCATAAAATGCTATTTTATGAATTTCAGATGTAAAATGTAAAAAATTATAAGGTATTAAAAAAAAAAAAAAACTTTATGAAATTAATCCATGCTAGTATTTAAAAACCTTATATTGGCAATAATTTTAAAGATGATAGTTTTTAAGAATCGATTTGAGAATAAATCTATATAGAGTTCTTCTATGAAAATGGTAAAAAATATCTATTGTGTAATGTATTTTGCCTATAAACCTATCGAATAATACAGCCTTCATTTAGCTGGGGGGGGGGGAGATGGCAAGAAACAATCACTGATGATAACATATACTTTATATTTAATATTTTTATTTATTATTTTGTTTACTTCTGTATTGCTTTTGCCAAAAAAATTACATTCATCAAGTAATGCTGAATGTAAGTAATTACTCGAAAATTAACACATATTAAAAATTGACTTTTTGTTCTTTAAAAATGCTCTGAAAGTAAATACAATTTTTGTTTATCCAAGGTCTTATCTTTGTTTATCCATTGTCTTCATATTGCATTTATTATTTTTTATATGAAATGGCAACACCCATTCTGGAATGCTAATAAATATTCATCAGATTAAATTAATTCTAAAATATCTAAAACGTTGGTGTTATAAAGTAGTGAATATGAGAAATTGCAATTTAGGATTTTTAAATTAAATTAATTTAAATGAAGGAATATAGTGAAAAAATAGTATATTAAATAAATAAAATAGTTGGCCTATAAAATAATAACAATAAAGTGTTTTTTAAAAGTTGTTTAAAAGAATATGAATGAATAAACTGTGAAATTACAACTCTATGAACGGATTAAATATTGGCATTAGATTTTAATTCAGTGACTTCTTTCAAATTTAAATAATTCTATAGGTGTTTAAGTTCATTTTCTTGATTGTGGCTATTTTTATTAAAAATACTGTTGAAAGTACGTGCCGCATCAAAAGCTTTCACATTTGGTATCAATTCTCAAATATTATCTTGTAAATTATATTTGATAGATGAAGGATTAATCAAAAGAGTAGCATAATCATCATTTTTCAGCAACTCTAAAATTATATCTAGTGAAATACTTTTTTCATGTTAACTGTTTTAGTTTCCCAAGGTATGCGATTATTTTTTAATCTAAATAACATGTAAAGAAGGAAATATTAAAATAAATAATGTAGTCATTGTTATTTGTTGAATCTAGTTTTTATATAAAGAGAATGAAGAAGCAAACTTGAAGTTGCTCAAAGGTTTATTTATGGATGAATGTAAAGAATTTCCCTATTTATCTGTTCACCTTTTCTTGCCTTTCCCCCCTCGTACATGAAAATTAAGAATATGCAGTTTCGAACTCATATTTTGACAAATGTTTTGGCTGCATATTGACTCAAGAACTGCTGAAAGGCAGTTAAAGTAATGGGATATAAAAAGGAAGAGTCATTACAGAAACTTATTTTCTGCATTTGAGAATACAGAGACAACCTCCCTTCATCATTATTCTTTTATATCCCTGGTTCCTTTGCTACAGATAAAATAAAATGTCATATTTGAAGATTTAATTTAGTTATATTAACGTCCTAATTGAAAGCTACACTAGTTGGACTTGGCAATGTTAAACCACAGTCAGATGACGAGGTTGATACCTGAGTTGGCAAACTGTCAATTGTTATGATAAAACAGTATCCAAGAATTGAACATGTTGCTTATCTGGAAGCCAGAAAATTATGTCCATTAGGATGCCAAACTTACATTACAAATGTTTTTTAAAAAAATAATCTACTCAAACAGCTAAGATCCTTTTATTTTGTATTCCTCTGCCAAAACAATGCAAAATTCCATTGACTAGTCTACTACATCTGATTCTTCGATAATTTTTGCGAACTTTACTTTTGTAATATTAATTCCTATAGAAGATTAAAAAAAAAAAAAAAAAAAAAAAAAACGAATGGAATTTGATGAACACAAGCAGCATTTATTCTGATTATGCAGTGCCGCAACCTAAATCTATTATTACCTTCCCGATTAATTACCTACCTAAATAATCCGATCTAAAAGAAAAGTTCAGAAAGTTCTTAACATAGAAGTACAAAATCAAATAAATTCCGGTGCAAAACCTCAGCACTTGCTTTCACTAAATCTGATTGATTTTAGTGATTACATAACTTACAATGCCGTGGAATCCTTTGATGAATCTGAGTCAAGTAAACCGGTTAATCGATTACGACGAAATATTCCAATGCGAAACAAGTTGAATATAAGTTAATTACTTGATTAATAAGTTTAAAAAATCAATAAGATTATAAAATTAATTTTCGTTTTCCTTTCACTACGTTTCTGAAAATAAAGATAGGCAGTTGAGTACATTTTGTATCAGTTTTTGTATAGTTTTATTGAGGAGTTTTAGCTCTGTGTTGATATCTGAAATGTGAATAATTATGAAATTAATTAAATCATGATATGGCTATTGGAATTTACGTATTTTTAAAAATTTATATTTGAATTTTAAACTGTGATGTTCAAATTGTTTCTTCCTTTTTTAAATTTTTAAACGTTCTTAATTTTACAACCGTTTGGTCGTTTGAAATTAGAATTTTTAGAATTATGTCTGTCTATCTATAAAAATGATAACTCAAAATCCTTTGAACTAGATGGGTGAAATTTGGTATGCGGATTTTATATTAAATTCAGAAATTTCTGTCACATTATGAACTAAATCCTTTCAGAGGAAGTCTATTTGTGCAGATGCCTAATCACAAGTAAACGCAATAACTACAAAATGTAAAGAGCTAGATGAATAAAATGTGGTGCACAGGTTTAGTGCTTAAAATGTAGATTCTTGTCAAGTTTGTCAAAGTGTTGACCGTCTGGTGATCGGTAGTTTCGCATGCCTGTAAACGCAATAACTCAAAAACACGACGTAAGTAAATGAAATTTTGTATATGACCTTGGTATGTAATTGTAGATCTATGTCAGATTTTGGTTTCAAATGTTTGGAGAAAACATGTTCTAACTACATAAATTTGATTTTTTTTTTAATTATAAATCAACAGGAAAGAAGGAAATCGCCAACGATCACTCGACAGATTCAGCGAAATTGCTAAATTTATATCAAAATTTGAAACTATTGTTCGTCAATCCATGCAAGACATTAACAGCCTTACCCAAAGGTCATAAATGTATGGGAGAAAGAGACGTAACATTTTTTTAAAGAGTAGGCGAGAGTTCTTTTTATAATTTGGGTTTTATAAATTTACGTAAAATGTAAACCATTTCAGTATTTGTATTTTTTTATGGTGTTAAATTTACTTTAAAGATATAAGTTTTAGGATTTAAATTTAATTAATATTTCAAACCGTTGAGAAAATTTATGTGAAACAAATCAAAAGTCGAATCTAGTCAATCTCATTTAACATCATTCCAATTCTATAATTTAAACCGAATAACACAGTTGTAGTTTGAAATTCTCAGTTCGAGATAGTTAAGTTTGGCAGGTCTATTCTTCCCTACTCATTCAAATTTAAAATGCCGAATTGCTTTATTTTATGTTAGACAATTAGGAATGTGTAAATTAACAACAGCGACTGTTTTTTACTACGAATAGATTTATAAATCTCAGATTGCATTAATTCAACGTGTTCTTATTAATATACTGAAAAAAAAAACATTTTGTTCTTCTTACGTATTAATTTACTAAAACATTGTTATATATTACTGATGGAACTAGCGTCCCCCTCCCCCCCCCCTTCTCTTGCGCGCCTGTGAATTAATGATATTGTCAACTTCGTAATTCGAAGGGTTTCATGTTCGAGACTTGAATCCATATAAGATCTCTTATAGAAATGGGCGTTGTTCACATTAAATTCGTTGTAAACAAACATCATATTCAAAAGATTTCCTGCTGATATAGCATGGGAATTTGAAGGTCAAAATTGCTTTCGTGTAACTGTAAAATAGAACATTAATTAAACAAAATGTTTTCCTCCATTATGGAAATTAGTTTATTGATATTTGCTTGAACAAATCCACCCATGTTTTTTTATTTTTATTATTATTTACATAATCCTTCTTGAAGGTTTGTGACATTTTTATAACCATGGAGTAAATTTTTTGGCAAAATTATTGAATACGGAAAAGGTTTAAAGAGAATTTTAACATTCCCTGTTTTTTTTTTTTTTTTTTTTTTTTTTTTTTTTTCAAATCAACATAATTTTTAAATATTAAGTTCCGTGTTCCTTCTGCTAAATGTTATTGTATTTCTTTTATTTTCTAATTAAATCGTGCTTATTTGCAGGTCAAATGTTGAAAAATCTTTCAAAAAAAATGCGTAAACATTTCTCTAAAACAGGTTTAAAGAATAGAGATGGAATCAATGTAATCATCAGTTTTTTTAATAGCTTAAAGGAATAAAAAAATATACACCGTACATTCTCGATAGGAGTTGCATGTAAGACAGTTTTGACAAGATTCAAGGTTACAGCGTGACAATTATTTAGAAAAATTTCTTTATTTGATGGTACGAAAAACCTTGTAAAATAAATAACATGCTTGAGTTGAATTTTTTTAATACCTATTTTAATTCAAAAAACTGCATCTTACTGTACGTTTTATTACTTCTGTTTATATTTTTAACATGAATTCACTCAGATGTATTTATATTAAAAAAAAACTAATTAATTTGTATATGCAAGGCCCAATGACTTCTACATTAAGAAACAAATATTAATAAAATCCACTATTCTTAAATTTTTTTTAAATTATTGGCATCCTTACTTAGTATGAGCCAGATTTTTTCCAAGGTGCCAGTGTAAAATTGCAGTTTTTTTTTTTGCAAAACAATTAATTTTGTATAAATTGGATAAAAATAATTGAAATCTATTTTACAAGCCACCTTCAGTGGTCTGCTGCATACCCATCGTATTAATAACATTAATTAAATATTTGGTCAATCAACTTTAATAAACTATGTCTTATCGCAATAAAAAATGCGTGCTATTTTAAATTATTCTTGCACAATAACCATAGAACGTTTTAATTGTTTCGCTATTCTTGAAAAGTTTTGGAATTAATTAATTAATGGTGAATTAAATTTGCTAAAATGGTGCAATTGTATGAGGCTGAGGGCTCAGCCAAATTTTTATTTTGCAATATATCTTGAATACTAAAGATGATGGAGGACTTGCGACCAAGTAAGTAGTGATCTTGAACTATCATCTCTAATAATAAAGATGAAAGTATGCATGTGTCTGTGTTGTTGACGCTCTGCAGGACAGGCCATTTGACCTAGAGCTATGAAATTTGGCCCAGATATACTTTGAGGGTTGTAATGTGCACCTCGAAACGGTTTTTTTTTTTGAAATTTTAATTTATTTCAAAATAAGCTAAATTTTGATGTTTTTTCGTGGAACTTCTAAAAATATTCTGGCATAAAAATGATGACTTTCAGTCTGTTTCAAGTCCAAAATTATTATCTTTCATATGATGCCAATTTAATTATTGTAAAATTCTATAATCTAGATTTAATTACCTTTCAAACGTATTTTTAAGTTTTTTTATGAACAGAAAATATGCAATATCCAGAAAAGTTTATGCAAGTCCTATATTTATCAATTCGCACTAACAATGCTTGATTTTACGAACCTACGAAATTAAATTAGAAAGGCAAATAAAGTCATGATCTATGGAACTCTTGTGAGGAAGTTAAGGTGCAAACATTGGGATCTACTGATTTCAATGATGAAATGTATGAGCTGTAAATCTTCAGTGAGTTTTATCATTTATTTTTATTCAGATTTTTAAAGTGTTTGTGGGATTTCAGTAGCGCACATAGTAAATTCAAAACAAATTTCATTAAATGTTATTTATCTTTAATTTTAGCATCTTACTGATTGTAAAATTCAAGAAAATTAGTTTAATAAAAATGGTTTTCATTGTTGCATTTACTAATTAATAATGAAGAAAGTGATTGAAATATACATGATAAAATACCTGTGAAAAGCTGGTTCCAAAATTCTACCACCTATGGGTTTAGAAATCATATTCAATATTTTGATTTTAAAAAATAACGTTTTTCATCTCATTTTCTATAAGAATGAAGACATTAAATTTTTACTTTTACTTATAATAAAGATTAATTTGTGTCTGTGTTAATATATATTATAATTAATAATATATATTATATATATTTTGGAGAGTAAAAGAGTGCACCTCGGAACGAATTTTTTAAAAACTAAGCAAAATGCTGAAAAAAAAATAGAAAGAAATTTTGCATCATCTTAAAATTTAAAAAATACTATAATGATTCCAGTATTATTTGTCATATAAAATATTTTTTTCTATAATTGATAATTATTTTTAATTTAAACATTTTACAGCTGTGATACCTGAACAACAAGAATAAGAATTCTGAATGAATATTAAACTTTCAGGAAGGGCAATATAAATTATAAGAATTCGGAAAAGCACGAAAGTTATTGATAAAAGTCACTATTTAAAATCCAGATAGATTACAAAAAAAAAAAAAAAAAAAAAAAAAGATGAACTTTTCAAAATAGTGAAATTAAAATTCTACCTGAATACAAATGCTTGTTGGTAAAGTAGATTTCTAGAAAGTAAGAGATATATTTAGTTAATTCTGAGAAAAATGTGTAAAAGATTCAAATTTATATTTAAAATGCCATTAACGTGATTTAAAATTTTACATTGATTTAAGTTAGAAATTGGATTGTATTATAGAAAGGATAGAAATAGCAGAGTATATTTTTTTTCTTTCTTTTTTTCCCCGTATTCTTGGAGAACTAACAGAAAACGAGTGAAATTCTTAGTGAAAGGACAAAACGGCCTAAGGCTTCTAAAATAGTATAAAGATATACCTATCAAAATTTAAAATTAAAAAATATTTTGCTGAAGAAATTATTAAGACAAAGTTGAATAAAATATTTAATTGAAAATTTTAATGACCATTAATTCTAGCGAAATGCTGGTCGTCAAATGCGGCTAGTTCCCAATAAGACATATTTATTTTTTGGAATTTTTTTTCAGTTATTTTTAAACCAGTCAATGAAATGGATTACTAAAAGAATTATATTTTTTAAACGTAAAATCAAATTATTATAAGTTATTACGAATGTTTTTTTATATATTTATAGTATAAAATCAATATTTATTGCAAAAAATATATATTGTTTACCGATGGATCTAAGCTAGCGAAAACACATGCATAGAACAAATGCCATGCCTTTTGCATGAACAAATGCCTTTTGTAGAGAAATTAGGCTATTTCATCCAAGTGGTTAATTGTATACATCTGCCTTTGTTCTACAACTGAGACACAGGGCAATGAGTTTCAAGATAATTTTTATTCCAGGGAAATTTTAATATGTGAGAAGAACAATTATCTCTTGTTTGTACTCAAAGGGTTAAAAAATATGCACTGTACAGTATCTGAAAAAAAACTTTAAAAATTTTTTAATTTTATAAAAAATTTGAAACTTTTATAGACATAAGTAAAAAATAAGAATTTTGGATAATGCAATAAATATGCATCAATTGTGAAAGCGATTAACTTTTCATATTTTGTTTGGGATGTCATTTCCTACGGTGGAAGAATCATTATTTTTCCAAATGTATTTGTTAGCTGAGTTTTACGTTACGTATTAGTCAAAATAAAATAATAGAAGATAGAGACGATACGAATCTTCACCTTTTACAAAAGAATCAATCATTTTTTATTGCCATCTGAAATGGAAAATATTATTATTTATTGTTTCAAATCACTTATTAAGAATTAATTTGAGATCTGTTCATAACAGTATTAGTTCCGTAATCTCTATTCTGATTCGAATGCGAATGCTTTATTTGTTGGATAGATTTTGTATTCAAGTTAATTTCCTTTAATTTTTTTTAAAATGAAACCAATCTTTATTTATGATTCAATTTTAAATTATTAATGCATAAATGAAGAAAGAATTTAGAAGGCTGAAAAGAAGTAAATTGAATATATATATATATATATATATATATATATATATATATATATATATATATATATATGTCAGGCCTATGTCAGGATTCGATGTCAGGCCTAAATGCCTGAGTACAGTCAGAAGTACTTTTTTTTAGTTATTCAGAAGTATATTTTATCATTTCAGAAGTATTTTTACTTTCTTCGGAAAAATATAAGCTGTTTCAATTTTTAAGTTTAATCATACCCGAATACAGTAGCATAAAATGCCATTAAAATATGAAATAATAATAATATAAAAACGAGAGAAAAATATCCGAAAAGAACAGTCAAGAGTAAAAAAAATGTATTTATGTTAATTTTTTGAAGGTGCTTTCCGAGCCTTATGGTACAAACCAGGCCCTTCAGGTAAAAAAAAAAAAAAAAAAGAAAAGTCGTTATCATTCATTTTTTAGTAATAATTTTTAAAAAGATCGTTGCATCTGTTTTATTCATTGCTTGACATTTGTTACTTTAGCCCTTACATTATACGGTATTGTGAAAACTTTCTTCACTACTTATCAATGAGAAATTTTAATGTTGTAATCAGATCTTATCTAGTAGTTTTCTGTGACTTTCCTAATAATCCGATAAGATATGAGGTTTCTAAATGTTTTGCGAAAGGAACAAGTTTTCTTGAATAATTGAGGAAATATTACGAACTAATAAGCCTGTGATCCCATGATTAGCTCATGATCGTAATTTATTCTTTGTAATGCATATGTATATATTGGAATTACTTCAGAATTTTTTAAATTTACTACATAATTAGAAATTTAATGAAAGGAACATTTGACCATATATAAGGTGAATATTAAAAAATCAAAAGGATTTTGTCTGCACTTTCGGTGGAATATTAAGAAGGGAAATTATGAATTAATCAACTTACTATACTTACTTAATTACTTTGGACAAAAAGAGTAACATGATATTGGATTCGATATAAGGAAGTTCTGTGTAAATAACAAGGTATTTGACTACGTTTGGGATTAAATTTTTGAAAAACGTTTCGCTTTAAAATAGTTATACTTTAAAATTTTTCTTTAAAAAGATTAAAAAAAACAAACATCTATGACTCTAAAATAGATTAGTTAAAGAAGTTTTTATCCCTTTTGTTTCTTTTTTTGGGGGGGGGGCTAAAAAGAGGTATGAAGCAAAAATCTTATTTTAAAGGTTTATCAGATGATTTACTTAAAATTTTGCAGATAACTTAAGAAATATATTCCTAATTCATGAACTAAAATAATAGCTGGATTTATATTCATTCTTTAAATATTGGGGTTCAACTGAAAAAATAGAACATTTTTTTTTTTTTTTTTCGTATTGCGAAGGAACTAAGACAACCATAGAGTATTTCTAAATAAACAAATTATTTATTATCTGGTTCTGGAACTGCAGAACATATTAAGAATTTGTTATACCAAATTTGAACAAAAAATATACTCTAGATTTTAATTTGTAAAGTTTTTCGTAAGAAAATTGCACCAAAGATTAGAGTTTGAGAAAATTGCATTTAAAGATGCAAAATAGCAGTGAAACGTATGGAATTCAAATATAGAAATCAATGTAAATCTCCAAAAAATAGACTTATAAATAAAATGCAAACGATTTTAATGAAAACAACTTAAAAATTATACTTTTTGCAGAAACCGACTTTCCAACGTAATCATTTTTTGCAAATGCATTTTTTAAATTCTGCTTTGAGAGCTTGAGTATTTAAGTACTACTGCTTTAGCGTGTAGTTTAAAAAGGCTAATTTTAGCAAGTTTTGGTGCAATGTTTATGGATAGAATTCGGAATCTAAAAAATACTTCAGTTTGCATACCAATTGTTTAAAAATCTTTTAACTGTTATTGCTTATCTTGTACCAGAAATGAAATTATAAGCTTCAACAACCGTTTCAGGATACGAGATTTTGTGCTTCTCTTTGATTTTTATAACTTCCTTTTTCAAATTTCTAAGAAAAACAGCAGCGAGATGAAGGATGGTAGAGGCTTGCGATGAAAACGGAAGAATGGTGACGGAGAAAGATCGTAAGCTGAGGGATGCTGAGAAATGTAGTTAATAGAGAAGTGTAGTTTCATTGAATTAATAATCCATTTTGGAAATATAATCGATTCTCAATAATCCCGCATATATCAGATCAGAGAAGTACCGGATTAACGAAAATGATGCTTTAGTGGAGTTCATTAAAAAAATCTTTAAATGGCAAAAATCTTTCTGGCATAAAATATACAAAATTATTCAAAAAAAAAAAAAAAAAAAAAAAAATTAAGCTCATATACAAAACATAGTGTGTGTATATTTCCCTTACAAAAATCTGCAGTTTCGGACCAATTTTGATTAAATTCGAACAAGCAATCTTTAAAAGAAAAAAAAAAAATGTCAATTTTTCAAGGCCAAAAGTCAATTTAAAATAATTTATCACAAAACGTTAAGTCTTTAAGTCTTTTGGAATTTTTTCCGGTATGTTTATTGAAATTATCTTTTTTTTAAAGACTTTTTTTACACCATTTTAAAATTTAAAGAATACGTGTTTTTGATATAATTGTTATCGCTGCCCAATTTTTTCTAATTTAAAAATTTCAGAGATTTTTTAAAAAAAATTTATATGTGTTTTAAAATCTTTTTAAAAAGATTAAAAAAAATTTGAAGATTTTTACACCTTTTTAAAATTTAAAGAGCACATTTTAATGATATAAATTTTATTTTTGCTCAACTTTTCGGAATTAAAATTTTTTTAAATTTAATTTGACACGCAGTTTTTAACAATATTGTTACAAGCCTGTAAAGTTATTTCTCAACACGGTTAGTTCTATCACCAGAAATTTACAATTTGATTTACAATTATCTGTATTGGATGCTACTCGGGTGCCGGGCCAGTGATCCAAGAGCTTGGCGACAAATGGTGACCATTTGGCGACGACTTTGGCGACAAAATAGATAATGCTGGAAACTTTGAAAATTTTAACGATCAGTCCAATAGGAACCGAGATATACCTGACTTGCCAAGAAAATTCTGCAGTCTCAAACTGCAGTGAACCAGATCGGAATCACAGACAAGTAATGAGTCTTCAAGAAGTTGGCGAAGCAACAGCGGAGTGCCAGCGTGTGTGGAGTCCAAACTATTGATGAACTGGGCTGCGTGCCGAGTCCTATTGTCTACTGTGGAAGCAGCATCGTGTCGTGTGTGGAGTAGCCAGTCGTTTAGTAATGTCGGCAGTTGGAAACAGCTAAAGCGAAGAGACAGAGGTACTTCAGCCGTTGGAGGGACTGTAAAGCGAAACTCCGAGGATCCCCTCTCCTGCTGGATTCTGTCCGGCCGCTTTGTGTACTGTGGTCGATTACTACTTATGGGCTACTGTTTGCCATCCTGTGTGTTCATCTCAGCTGTACATATTTGTCGTCTGTGTATTCGTCGTCTATGTCTTTGTTGTTTTCGTCGTTGTGTTTAATAAACATTTTTTTTTTTTTTTTTTACTGAGGCCTGCTGATTGTGTTTTCACACCATACACCTAGTACAAACGAACCCGGTGATCCGTAACAATATTTTCTTTTGTTATGAGGAAATTAATTAATTTCATTTTTTCATCATAACTTTCAATCGTCTGCTTTTGCCACTTTTAAAATTAATATAAAAATGATTACCTTTTATATTAAATACAAAACAGAATTTTTTTAAACCTTTTCCTGCTATGTGTTTCTGTTTAAAGCGTTCTTTTAATATATTTTTAAAGATTTTATTGTAGTTGCAATTAAGATTTGATTTTCAGAAATAAACTAAGGCGAAAATCTTTTTCAACTTCCTCCGTTTTTAAATATTGTTGTTCTTTTCTTGATTTCTTTCTATTTTTTCTTTCTTATATTATCGAATCTATAAAAATATATTGTGTTTTTTTTTTAAGTTGAAATTGCTTTCTTATTGTAGTATGCTGAATTTTTTTTGTCTAGTCGGAGAAATTTTTACTGAATAGTCCACTGAGATTATGATAAGTATATTCTGTACCGTAAATGATAAGTTTATTCTGTAACACAAACAAAATTTAATGCTGAATAATTCTACTTTTTATTCTGATGCTTATTAATTTATATACGAATTATAAAACAAAAAGTACTGCAGTCATCAAAAAATTCAAACTCGAGATTTTGATGAATCATCAAGTTTCCGACCTCCGGCTGTCCGAAAAACATATATTTGGAATTATTTCTATCTGATTATGAACGCGATAATTAAAAAATGCTTTAATAGATGAAATTTGATATATCGATGTAACATCAAATTTATAGATTTCTGTCAAATTTTAAACGAAATTCATTATGAGGTATTCAGGCTGCCTGGCTGTCTGAATGCAAATTAACCTGATAATTACAAAACAAAAAGAACAAGCTGCATGAAATTTGGTACATACATTAATTATCTGAAATTTAGATCCATATCACGGAACCTGGCAAGAAATTGGATCATATGTCGGTCTGTATCTTTGTATGTAAGTATATGAGATAATTAAAAACCTTATCGATTTAACCCTTCAACCAGAAGAAAGTCGTCCCAACGACTTTGGCTAATAACCAGCTAGAACGTAGAAAATCGTTCTTTGTACATTTAAGAATCACTGTTTTAAGGAGATAACAGGTTATGGATCGTCATCGGTCAATGGGTTAAATGAATAAAAATGATTATGTGATCTTTTGACTACAATTGTCTATATAAAATTTAGGTTATAGGTTCCAAAATACATAATCGATTGTCTGATTTTTGTGCATTAAACGCATACCAGTAATTAATTGCCAATAATTATGCACTAAATTCAAACTCAAGCTTCACATTAATTCAATATCGATCTTTCATAACTATTGCCCGTCAATCGCATGCAATTAATACACAAGCATTGATTTTACTTACTATTCTACGAAGCACGTAACTCTTAAGTGTAGGACTCTGAAAATAAAAATGTGAGCATTACTGGCGCTCACAATTTTGCCTAAAATCCACAGATTTATGCAAGAAGACTTGTGAGAATAAAAACTCTTTTATTTGAGAGTGCGGAAAAAAGTTTTTTGAACCCCATTCCAGATGGTTTATGAATATTTTTAAATTCAGCTAAAAAGTTTTTGAATTAATTGAATTTTAATCCCTTTCAGCTTCAAATTAAAGATAAAATTTTAGATGAAGTAAAAGAAATTTAAGCAAATGCATAGCACATAGCTTACAGAAACGTGTAAGCCCAATGAAATAGTATAAATTATATATTTATCAAATTGTGAAGCTTTAAAATATTTAACTGAGGTAGTCATTAACACTAAATTACATATAAAAGATGATATTTATAGCAACCATTAGTCAGTTAATTAACTAGTCACCAAAGAAATCTAGTAAAAAAAATTAAGGATAGAAAATAGAAACATTTAAGGTTAAAGCTTTGTATGTATTACAGAATATACTGATGATTTATTTAATATCTAATGGGATTATTCAATAAATATTTTTCTGATACATTAAAAAGCTCCAGTGAACTGCAATAAGAAATCAAATCTACGAGATAAAACTTCAATGAAATATTTTTGTGCATTCAGACATTCTGTTGGCAACAAAAAGTGAATGAACTTAAAAATTTTACATCGTTATTTATCGTTGACAGTAAATTTTAACTGCAATTGCCACAAAGTTTAAAAAATTCAAAAATGTTATTAAAAATATGCTTTAAACAAAAAACTGATTCAATATAGAAAAACAAGTCGAATTTTCATAACTTGAGCGCCAGATATGGAAGAATATATTTGTGATAATAAAGAAAACGTTTTGAATTTCATTACTATAATGGAAGAATTTTGTGTAAAATGTACTTAAAAGAAATTCTAAAAATTAATCAAAATTAGACAACAAGTTTAATGGCAAATAAAATAGTATTTTTTAGATTTTAAGATGGATAAGGTAATTCAGGTTGAAGTATTTGTATTAATACGGTAAACAGTTTGAATTTCATTTATTTTTTTACATTTATATTACAATGAATGCATAATATGTAAAATATATTTAAAAGTATATCTAAAACTTAACTAAAATTAGACAACAAATTTAATGCCATATAAAGTGGTATTATTGAAAAGATAATTTTTTGAACTTTAAGACGGATTTAAAAAATTATTTTTTAAAATTATGGCGGAAAAACGTAAAAATTCTCTTAACATTAAAATTTCAAAAAATTTCTTCTTCTAAAATATATTTATGCCAAATTTGGCAGATTTAACTTAAATTTACTGTCCCGTAGGATGCCATCAAACAGATAAATACAAATAGAAACGCTATTACTAACAGAAATTTATTATATTATTTTTTTTCTATGATTTTATTTTATTTTACTTTTTTATTCATCTTTTTTCCTAAATTTAAACTGATGATTTTTTTTTTCCTGTTTTGATAATTGTTGGCTCGCCAGCACGGGACAATTACCTATTTAAGAATATAGATTAGAAACGAATACGCAGTTTAATTCTTTATTCAAAAATATAACTGTGTAAATTTATATACTTTTCGGAAATGAATAACACCACACAAGTAAATACATTCTTATTTAAAATATATATATATAATATTTTTATTCAAGGTGAATGACTGTGTTCTAATTTAAAAAATATTTATAATAATGGTTCTTGAAGTTTCATAGCATAATAAAGAAAATCAAATATATTTTCAAGTGAAGTATGTGTTTCCACTGAAAAATTTAATAAGAATGCGTAATTTTGTTGCAAGGATCCTGAGCCAAATTTCATTTATTTATTTGTTCCAATTTAGAAATGTCACGGAATTGCTTTGTGCAATCGACAATCGAACATATAAACATAATTCTGTCTTTTATTTTTTATTTATTTATTTTTGCTTAGACTATCGAAAGGAAATGTTATTTTCAAGAAAACTTCATATTCTAGAAAGTATAAAAATTATAAAATAATTACTTTTTAAGACGTATTGTTTACGAATATAGGAAAGCTTATAATCATCAGTGAAGAATAATGGAGGTCTCAAGCAAGTCGTCAAAGCAGGTAGCCATAATGCCAAATAAATAAATTTGTAAAATATTTAAGATTTACATAATTCTGAGAGTTACAAAATATTAGAACCTCAATTTGTATTTACATTGAATTATTATATTTATTATTAAATAAATTAAATTATAATTATTTATTAACTTAGAATAATAATGAAATATTAATCACACATTTAACAGATTTTGTTATATTTCATTTTACAACCCTTGAAAATTAATAATTTATAATGTTATATGTGGTTGAAATTTATTATTCCTTTATAATATCTATACATAATATAAAATGAAGTCTCTTGAAAGCGTCTGTATGTTTGAAAGAGAAAAACTCGGGAAATACTTTGGAGATGTTTATACATATTGGAGATGTTTATACCATTTTGTAAGACATTCATTGGGAAGGTTTTAGTATATGGAAATCATATCAAAATAAAAAAGGAGTTTCATAACTGTGATTTTAATTATTTTCCTACTACGATTCGCGCATGCGTAAAACTGCAGTATCTATGCTTTACATTTATCCGTGTATGCGCGAAAATCAAACTACGCATGCGCAAATAGCAAGAGCTGTGGTGTGCATATGGGATACATTTCTTCGTTTACGCTGCTTTTAAACAGTCATTCAAAACTCATTATTTTCTAAAAAAGGAAATCCAAACTTTGCCGGAGCACATTAAGTGCCAAAACGCTTCGTTTCTTGCGCGATAATGAAAATGTAGAGGAAAGAAACGTTCGGTTAGCGAATATCAGAGAATGTCCACATTTAGGAAATGGAGAGTCTTCTCTTGAGCGAAGTAATCGTCTCTCTTTAAATCGTACTACAATTGAATTACAGAGACAGAATGAATCTCATGAGGAGCGAAGTGATTGTCTGTCTTCTGACAGAAAAAGACATTTAAATTTGAGACAAAGGGGAAGAAGTGAAAGAACAAACGTTCCTGATATTTGGTCTGCATAGGAGTACTCCGTCCTTAATTACGATCCAAGTGTTGATTTTTCTAAACATATTTTTATATCTGTTTGATGTTGCGTGACATGCTAATGTAATATCGAGTGAAGGCTTAAGTTTAAAACTAATTTTTCCTCTTGGATGTTACGCCACGGACAACGCTGTACGGGTACTGCTAGTATTATAATAATTCAGTGCTTTAATTTTTACATTACGGAAAAAAGTATTTAATTATCCATTTGATAATGTTACTTCAGCATTAACACATTTAAAGTACTAAAAATAAAACCATCATTATTAAATTATCGGACTAGGTTAGAAGGGGATTTTTTTTAAATATACATTAATGCTTATGTGATGTTTCTTTATCATTATCAATAAAAAATGATGACTATAAGTGAAATTATTTAGATATATATGCAAATTTTGAAGATAAAGTATATTTTGATGTAAATTTTAGTATTTATTTATGAAAACTAGAATTGGTCTAGGAAAACAATTTTTTCTTTTCCTTTGTAACATTACATGTGTAACATATCTTAAAGTGTAACTAATTAAACATAAAATTTTTGTGTGTAATATATAAAATAACCTATGACATTAAAATTTTTTTCAACAATATTTACATTAAACACTCATAAATCCACTTCTATAACATATGACGTCAAATCCATTGTTCATTGCATCCCGCATAACATAACGAGCATTAATTATAAATTTCATCAAGACATCATGATTATTTTTTGAGATATGATGATACTCGTACAGTAGAATGATGAAAAAACTCGTTCTTCTGAAAATGCATTTAAAGTTTTTAAATGCTTATAAATAAGCACCACTTACATGTCAATAGTTTGCCATAATTTGGCTTCCAATTGATATAGAGACAAAATAAAGATATCACTGGAAACAGAAACGTACCTATTTTTTGAAACTGCAAAATAAATAAATAATTAAAAATGCGAATTTTCATTCAAATTCATTTTTTTAACCTAGTTGGATACTTTAACTAATATCATTTAATCATTGCTTAATAATTATGGATACTTTTTCAAGAAATATATTGCTTGAATCATTATTTTCATGATATACACATTAAAAAGTAAATAATTAAAAACATATTTTCACGAATTGCTAAAATAAAAAATTAAATCAAAATAAATCATTATCATTTTTATTAAATTAAAAATACGTTGAAATGTGAAACTAAATTGACCAGCTATTATCAGAGAGTGGATATAATGTTGTATACTGCATAGACTTTATGCAGTATACAACATTATATCATTATATTTTTAGAATTAGGTTTTACTTGCATTTATGATCGAGGAGTGAACAAGCCGCAATGCGTGTTGTGCAGTGAAATATTAAGTAATGAATCGATGAAACCGAACAAACTTAAAAGACATTTTGATTCAAAACATAAAAAATTTTCCTTTGAGGGAAAAGATCGTACTTTAGTGATTTACTTACTTTAGTGATCGTACTTTAGTGAAAGATCGTACTCGTAGTGATTTGCACGAAGAATTTGTTAATATTAACCAATTTCAAGAACAATTAATAGAAATACAAAGTGACCAAGCACTTCGATACAATTTCTACAAAAACACTGAATCTTTATGTGCTTTCTGATAAAAATGAAAAACCGAAAAGCCAATAATTGTTAAAGAAGCCCTAAAAGTATTATTGCCCTTTTCAACAACATATATGTGTGAGGCTGGTTTTTCGACTCTGTGTGTAATCAAAAACAATTACCGGAACAAGTTAAATCCTGAAATAGATATAAGGTGCTCCTTGACAAGCATTCAACCGAGGTTTGAAGATCTTTCAAAATGTATTCAAGCACAAGGTTCTCATTAAAACTGTATGACTTGCATTTAAAATTTAAAAGACTTAACATATGTATTGATATTTCTTTTTTTTTTAGGAATAAGTTAAAATGTCAATTATTTTCAAAAAGTTATAAATATATTTTAATTTGGTCAATAAAAATTATTAAAAACACTTGATTATTAATTAAATTTTCCTTGGATCGAAAAGTACTTTTGTTTATCTTTATTATTAAAAAAAATAAATAAAGAATTTGTAAGTTAAAAAAAATCATCATCGTTCTCAAATTTGGGCCGCGGCTTAAAAAGGTTAAGAACCACTGCCATAGAGCCACAAAATATCTAAATCTGTCACCGATTATCATATGGCTCAATCAAAATTTTGGGATACAAGAAATTTTAAAATATTTTTTTTTTTTTTGTAAAATGAATTTATTTAATTTCATTTTGTATTCATTACTTTATTATATCCTATCTATACAAAGGAGACGATGGTTTCGTTCTATTTCTTGTAGTTACTGTAAGAGTTGAAGATTGAGAAACATTATCAAATAGCACGAGATTGCTTTATAAAAAAACTGATTGCCAAGCGTGTGGTAATGTGTATTACAAGTAACACGAATGATTTTTACAGCAGACGCAAAGATGACTTCAATTTCTTTCCTGCAATTTAAAAATAATTCCAAATTCTCAATTCTTAACTGTCTAAGTTTTCAGAATGTCGTGCAACGTTCGTGTAGATGTTCCGAGTTGCCAAGACTACGTGTAAGAACTAGAGGAAGTCGATCTGTTATCAAGGTATTACGTGAGGAAGGACGTTCTTTCTGGAACAGATTTCTTATTAAGACATTCATTTCCACAGAAGAAAAATCAATCGGGCAAACAATAGGTGATCATATTTCTTATACGAGTCATTTATTATGAATTCGATAGTTCTAGATACTTCTTGGTATTTCCGATAAAGTTTCTTGCATCTTTGCTTTTCGTGAAATCGGAGATAAAAATTAAATATTTTGCTATATTGAACTGGTGTTTTTGTTGCTTAATAAAAGTATCGTTAAAAAAAGAGAGAGAGAGAGAGAGAGAGAGACATTTTCGGACAGTCCTTACTTTTGCGAAAATTAGTTTTTTCTCCTTCTTTTTATTATTATTCTTTCGATTTTCTGGATCCTGAAATCGTTTAATGTTCCAAATTACATTCTGTACAGATTTTTTTTCATTATAAAATACGAGAAAACGGAAATGTAATTTAGGTCGTCACTGTATGACTCAGACATTGTTCATATTTTTGTTCTATTGCTTTTCTCCTGCAAGTATATTTTAGTTCCATTTTTGTATTCTTTCCATTACATTTTTTACATCCGTATTATTCACTTTCATCATTAGTAAAACTAAATTCTAAGAACAATTCTTACTGATTTAAAGCTTGATTTCAAATGTTACGGTTCGAGATTTCTGTCTATCTGCTATAAAAGAACCATGGCATCATGATTACAGGAATAATTTTTAAATACATGTATCCGAATTCTTTTTATCATTAGTAAAATTGTATCCTAAGTACGGTTTATGCGAAACTACAGCAGAGTTTAAAATATTTCTGCTCCTGATTCTTGTCCATCTGCTTAAAAAAAAACACATCGAGTTATTACGATTTACAAAAGTTTTTTTTTTTTTTTTTTTTTTTTTTAATGATGACCATGAAACGCTGGCATTTCATACAATGAAGAATGCAGGACGTTTTTAGGCAAATTGTGAAATAGGAAAATTTGATATACTTTCTTTAGGAATTGTATATAATACCTGAACATTCAGTAGCATGATAATGTTATTTAGGCAAAGTATGAAAAAAGTTTAAATGTAAAAGGGGATTATTTAAACAATTTAGTAATTTAGAAGCAAAATTTCATTTACATTATCTTTATTAGCATAGCTGCAGAAGATGTGAATTTTTTGAGGACACTTTGTTTACATATAAGTATCGCTGACTTTCTTTAAACACACAGCAAATAGAAACGGAAATCTTTTCAATCAGCACGTCATCATCATTATTGTTTTAATCCGCTATCGAGTATAACTTCATCCATGTTTTTTGAAACAGACTCTTTTTCATACATCAGAAATGGGTTACATTACTTACCAGTTTGATTTTGGCATTTAATACAATGCCCAGGGAATGTGAAATATTTAATCGTTTCAAACACTGATGGTCAGTTTTCGACATTCTGTAAAATTCTGAGGTATTCTACAGAATATCGGCTTTCACACATTAACAATAATACATATAAAAATTGTAAAAACAATATAGGTCCAAGAAACTTTAATTAAAGGTAAGATTTAAAAAAAAATTGAAATCTGCTATCGCAAATTTTAAGTTATCATGCGAGAACATTATTACTTTTAAGTCATTGTTTGTCTTAATTAATTTAAGTCATTAACCAATTTAAACCGGTTAGAAACAATCACATGTCTATCAGATTATGCATGTGTCGATAGGAAAACGATGGTTTTTTTTTTCATTTTAAAATTGATCGTGCTCCAAAAATTTTTCTCAAAAGCAGATTTTTTTTTTTTTTTTTTTTTTTTTTTGAAAATCCGGGTTAAATTGGTTTGGAATGATTACATGACTACTGTATTGCGCAATCGTTAATTTTTAGAAAAGCGATATATAGATTTTTTTTTCATCTCAAAATCTTTCAAGAACCAAATTATCTTTCGATACCTCCCTTAGCTGATTCGCGTTGATTCCCGTTTTCTTCTTTGTGCTTCCTCGGGCGATAACTTCTTACAATCCATGTTCTTTATTTTCTGTTTTTTATTTTTTGAGCCGAAACAGCATCACGTTCTCACATGATAATAATAAAATTTATTTGGAAAAACTTTTTCAAATTAAGAAAACTTTCTACTTTGTTTTTGTTTTCTAATTATGAGGATTGAGAGATATCCTAATCTTAAAAATCTCTACCATATCATAATCTTAAAAATTTACGCCTTCAGTCAAATATTTGAATAAGGATGCAAAGTATAATTAGGCTTAAGCTAGTTGAAAACAAGATGGAGGAGGAAGAGTTTTAGATTTGAAGGCGGATGCCTACATTTAGAGATAATAGCAGCTAAATATTTTAAAAGTTAACAAAATTAGAAAGAAAAAAAAATCTTGATGTTTGTCATTTGAAATTTTGATTTGATATTCGAAAAGTACGTTATCTTGAGATTTACATACATTAATGCAAAGTGTTTACAAAGAAAAGTGTACAACTGTACTGCAGTGAATCATGTATTTTTCAAGGAAATAGAGTGTTGATTTGAAAATGAACAACTTCAAATAGACGAAGATGACAAGGAAAAATCTGATATTTCAAACTGAAATGATAAAAATATAATCATGTAGACAATGACAATATTAATGAAGAAGGAAAGAAAATGTTAAAATTATGTTCGTAATGAAATGTTCGCGATCGCCTCACTCGAATTGTTTACGTTCTAAAATCTTGTACTAATAATCATTTGATGTTGGCTGTTGTATTTTTCATTTTTGAAAATATTCGTATACATTTTCACAAATTGTTGCAGTAATCTATTTTGATAATCCATCTTGTTCAAAAGTGATTGAAAAAATAAACACTGCGCTTTCAGTTTAATGCTAATGACTCTGTGCCATGGCTTTGATTCAAGATTTTGCTACAATCTCGGATCGTCTGATAGGATAGAGCGTATTTGAATCATAATAACAGTATTTTTAGAACTCTAAGTTTGAATTTTGAAGGTAAACACGGCCAAGAACGAAACATTGTTTCAATTTCGACTCGACCCGATTCATTCCGAGCACGATTATACTACATACTTTTTTGTTCATGTTGTTTTCGACATTTCGGTCCAATCCAAGAATCATTAATTAGAAGTATCTTGCGCACTCGTTTCACTGTAGTAGTTATTTCTTCTATAGAACTTGGAATGTATCCACTGTAGATAGTTATTTCTTCTATAGAACTTGGAACGAACTAAATTAATTTAAGAAATTAATTCTTAAACTTAAATATACAAAATGTGATAAAAGTCTAATCCATATAGGATTTCTACTGATCTACTTGTGTTGTTGGTATTTTATAGGACAAATAGCTTCACCCAGAGCTGCCAAATTTGGCACAGATATGGAGAATGGAATGTGTGCATCTAAATAATTAAAAAAAATATTTTGGATTAATTTTTAAAGGAGAGAGAATTTGGAGAATAGAATGTGTGCTCCTGAATAGTTTTTAAAAAAATTGTCATGATATAAAAATTAAGCAAAATTTATCATTTTTTGAGATAAAATTCAAAATATTATCATAATATTGATACCAATTTAACTCTAATTTTTTTCTTTAAAAATATTTTAAGTATATTTTCCAACAATATTTCCAATGTTTTAATGAAATTATTATTATTATTATTATTGCTATTATTGTAGCTGCAAATATTTTATCCTGGGTGATTTTGCCTAAATGTATAATTGTAAGCATAATATCGATCAATTGTAAACAAAATAATATATAAACCTAATGCAAAAGACGTTACTAATCGTAATAGTATATTCAATAAAATATATGCTATTGCACTTCATTTAAAATAATCCATTGTCAAATTCATGTAATTTCAATTAGTCATACAAAAAAAGCAACAATATACAAAATTGACGTAGAAATCAAATCATGACGTGGTATTCACGTCACGATTTGAGAGATTTGAGAAACAATATAAACAAGTTGAAAACTAAATATTTCTCACTCTTTTTGTAAATTTCACAATCATTTTTATAAAGATGTGGCTAGAAAACAACAGGATTAATGCTTTAAAAATTTCCATCTTCAATGTTTTACAATTTTGATATTATTACCTTTAATTATTTATATTATTATCAACTACACTGATTTGAAATAAGAATCCAGGTTATTTTCTGAAAGTCCTTCCTCACCTTCGCAACATTCACAATACAGTTTCAAATCTGGTTAATTTTAGCCAGGTTTTGGAGAATAAGAAGGAGACAAAATGAGATCAAATAAAGCAGTATAATCCTCTTCCTCGTAACTAAGAATCAAGGACAGATGATGAGGATGGTTCTTGGACCGGCATCTCCTTGTACAAGCTTCTATGCTACAGTAGCGAGAGGACATTTGCCTCCCATAAATTAAATGTGAACCAAAGCCACTTACATGGTGACCATTGGAAAGGGATTTTGAATTTGGTACCTTTCTGCGAATACCACGAAACCAGTATGGTTTTCATTGGTGTAGAAGACATCGTTTTTTCCAAATTCAGGCCGTTTTCTCGATATCCGCTTATGTAGAATAAGAGGAAGATGTGTGATATTATTGGTTGAATGTTTAATAATCAGGTAACCAGTAAGTGTAAGGTTTGATATTCAGTTAACTAGTGATGGTGATGATGTCATGTCCGAGTTACAAGGGAAAGGGGAGGGCAGTAGCTTCTGAGGTTAAAGACCCCTGAACACAGAAGTCTGATTTCTAGCCCATAGGAGGATGACACTCTCACACTCACTTGCACAACTCCTTTTTACAGGAGGGAGGGGGGATTTTTTACACACCTCACAGATAGAACAAAGCGTAAAGAACAACCATGCCCGAACCAGCACTCGAACCCGGGACGCCCAGATAATGGGAAAGACGCGCTACCCTTAGGCCAGGACGCCGACTGAAACTTCTATTCTACAGAAATAAGAGGACATTTGCCTCCCGTAAATTCAATGTGAACCAAAGCCACTTACGTGGTGATTCTTCTTCAGAATTGGATTTCGAACTTTATGCGAATACCACGAAACCAGTGTGGTTGGTTTTCATTGATCATTGGTGTAGAAGCCATCGTTTTTTACAAAATTCAGGCCGTTTTCTCCATATCCGCTCATGTAGAATATTGGTGGCATGTTTGATATTCAGGTAACCAGTAAATGTAAGGTTTGATATTCAGGTAGCCAATCTGTCTGATGTCAAGAAATTAAATTAGATCAAACAGGAGGCGGTTGCCATTAACCTCTTCTCAATCTCTCAGAATTTTATTAAACCAGCCCAAAACTTGTATACAAATCGTACACTTGTTGTATTAATGAATTTCTTTTACTCAAATTTAAAGTCGAATTTTCCGTTAATGGCTGATTCTTCTGAATGCATTTTTTTTCCCTTCTTTATTGCGAAAAGCAATATACATGAACGGATTACACTTCAAATTAGATACAGCCGAAAGATGTGATATGCAATTTGAAACTGTAGTAGACGGTAAACGAAGGGACATGTAATAAAATCGTACGTCATTTTTCTTTTACTTGTTTGTTATTCCGTTGTAACATAAGTAATTCGGTTCGATCATTAGCAGTTTGGTTATAGTGCTCATAATGTTTGATTTAATTCAAAATATTTCGCTCAGAGTATTTGCTTTCAGCTTTTAATTGCTTTTTTAGTTACTTAATTAAACAAAAACTATTTAGCGTTCTATCATTCAGTATATCCTGCTCTTAAATACAAGTTTTAAATGTCATTTCCAACAATAAATTCTTATATTTCTTTAGTTCCATCATAAAATGTCGATATGTTTCTTCTTTTAAAAAGGCCCAGTTAAAGTATAGTGAAAACTGAATTGATTAGCTTTGTTGCTTCGTTATTCTGACTTAAAAGGGACGCTTTAAAAAAATGCAGAAAAAGATTTCAAGGATAAAAATTAGTTTAAATAAGATTGTAGAGATAGAATATGAAGGAGCATATTTAAACAGCTGTGCCATTTTTTTTAGCCTAAACAATACTAGTTAAGACGAAATTGTTAAAGACGTGTGACGGATTGGTATGAGTGAGGATAGAACTTGGGACCTTGTGGTTCGCAGTCCAGTAATATGACCATGATACAAAAGCAATTGCTCGTGCAGCGTAGTTGTTAACTGACTTATAAGCTATTCACCACAGATTCTCCCTCCAGTGAGTCGGAGGGGAGACGAACGATATGGCTGTTGAGTGGTGATGTATTTAGCTGTTGATTCTAATGCGCCTGTACCCATTTGAGTAGCGCCAAGCGTTATGGCGAGCGTGTGTGGGTGAGTGGTTGCTGTTGCTGCGTCAAGTGAGTCTGACAGCTTTTGGTTTGCTGCGTCAAGTGAATCTGACGACTTTGGTCTGCTGTGGGTAGATGGCGCCACAACAGCTGTATGAAGGTTGAAGGATCATCGTCCGAGGTCACCAATGTTGCGGATTGTTAGGAGCGAGGATAGAACCTGGGACCTTGCGGTTCGCAGTCCAGTAACATGACCATGATACAAAAGCAATTGCTCGTGCAGCGTAGTTGTTAACTGGCTTATAAACTATTCACCACAGACGAAAGGGAAAACAAATCGCTTTGTGGATATGATTTAAAACACAAAAATTATGGAAGTAGTCTCACAAAACATTCCCGCGTACTTTCCAATAAATATCTTCTCCCACCTCCCGCCCCCCTACGCCGGCATAAAATTGTGGTCCTTGGGTAAGATCGCAAATGCCTTGTATGACATTGGCAAACAATAATTATGAAATATAGATCTTTGGCATAAATCTAACATTTTTACTAAATGTATCGGATGAATATGTATTTTGGACGCCTTTTTTCCAACTGATTGAAATCAAAATTTCACAATTAGGCACAAGATCATACATCGAATTTTATTGACTTAAATTATTCGTTTACATGCATGCTAACATGCTGACCGATAGACAGTCAACTCTTTGACGAAATTAATTCAAAATTTCATAAAAATCTGCATTTTAGATTTTACCAAATTTTACTCATCTAATTCTTTACATTTTTTAGTTATGGAGTTCACCAGTGCTTAAACACTTCCTCCGAATGAATTTCCTTTAAAATATGCTAGAAGTCTACAAATTTTGTCTAAAGTCTATGTACAAAATTTAATTTGTGTAGCTCAAAGAGTTTTTAAGCTATCGTGTTCACAAACCGACAGACACGCACAATGCTAATTTTTTTTTTTTTTTTTGAGCTCAGATAAAGTGCTGAAACATGTAGACTTGTCAAAATTTCGAGTACGAAATTATTGATGATTGCAATACTTTCACTATACGTCTTATACGAAAATAAAAGGTCACATATCTCATTCCATAAAAAAGCATTTGTCAAAATTTGTTTAAGTAAAATAATCTTATTTTCAGATAATAATCAATTTCAATTGAGAAAATTTATGCTCATATTTTAAATGTAAGTTGATTCGCTTCAGTACGAATTTAAAGTCTGCTGCACATCGATTAATTGCTTCATGTTATTTCAGAACAATTCTTACATTAGAAATATAATTTCAAGTTTTTTTCTTTCACTAAAAGTAGCTTGAAATAAGACCAATAACAATAGTTTTCGTTTGCAGAATAGTTTTTTTTTGTGTGTGTGTGTGTGTGCTGTTGTTCTGGTGTCGTCCTAATATGAACAATTTACATAACTTTGTCGGGACAAGGTCTCATCGGGGTCACATGATCTTTCTGAGGTACGCGTAACCTTCCATTGCGCAGGAATAGCTAGCCTCATATGAAACTCTGCCTTAATGCTCAAATATTATCTCATTTATTTGATATCGTTTTAGAATAAGTTGAATCTGAATAATATTGATGATTTTTTTTCAGTTAATCGACTTGACTACATGGATTAAAATGTACTAATATTATTTCTTCGAGCATAGGAAAATGCAAAATGATTGCCCTAGTTACAGAATATAATAACAGGTAGAAAAAAAAATCAAATACAATGCAAAAAGGAATTTATTTATCGTTTGTTAAATTTAAGCTGCCGTTTCATAATCAAATTTGCATTCCACTGCTTTGAATATTTTTTTAAAGATGCGTTTCCACAAAAAATGAATTTAAATTTAAATCGAATTTTAAACGTAAAGTATTAGAGCGGATCTAGACAATATTGGAAAAGAAAGAAACCTTTCATTAGCCATTACGAGATAGCTAGGGAAAGAGCAATTGCATGGAGGAAAAATATCTCATTAAGGAAACTGGTATTATTAGATAAATGGCATAACTCGTAACTTCGAGTGATCGTTGCCTCGGAAAAGGTCATTTTAACACATATGTTGGAAAGGATAAAAAACCTTAGTGTGAGAAACTAATCGGTCTCTTGCATTAGCGAACGTAACTCTTCACCAATTAAATTTATTGTTTCATTCTTAGAAATTGAAAATATCAAAGGGATTCTTTTTTTTAATTCTTTGCACTCGGAAAAGTAATTCGATACATTAAT
The DNA here is from genome assembly GCF_947563725.1 of Argiope bruennichi. NCBI lineage: Eukaryota > Metazoa > Arthropoda > Arachnida > Araneae > Araneidae > Argiope > Argiope bruennichi. The sequence continues at coordinate 87,038,936 of NC_079151.1, forward strand.
CATTCACCTAAAACATGAATTGCTTATTGCACCGAAAAATAAATAAATATAATTGTTTTAAGTTGAATTTCGCCGAAAAATGAATCTACATCTTCTTACTACTCGGTAGGTATTTTTAAGAATCAAAATTAAAAAATAAATAAATAAAACACCAAAATGATGCATCGTCTTGAATGGTGCTGTGAGAAGACATCCGAGTCTTGTCTACATTGTTAAATAAACCATTAGATTAAAAACATGCCGATAAATTGAGTATAATGGATTTAATTGAAACAACTCAACTAGCATTCCTGGAAAAGAAGTTAGTAGCAAAAGATGGGTATCAAATTAATAATTTCCCTATTGAAACGCAATAAAATTAATAATTATAACTTCATTACTGAGTTAAATAGCCGTGAGTGTCTACAAAAAGATAAGAAAAGGAATTAGGACTGTTTTGAAAAATGTCTTGCCTTTTTTAACCTATGAACTTCTGAATAGGAATCTAGATTTTTCTTATTCCTTTATTAAACCCTGATATTTGGGGGATTTGTGATATTAAATTGTTTCTTCCATAATTCTTAAGGTCAGTCTACTTCCAGCTCTTTTCCAGATGCTACATTACAAAGAGATAACGTCAAATTATACAATTTTCAAGATATCCAACTCGCAAATGTTTGCAGGGTAGTGTTGAAGAATGACGTACTTTATGAAGTACTTCAATGTTTCTGAATATAGTTATCAAAATTTTGTAGGAGGAATTATGATATTTTTCAGAAGACAAGAAGTGTTCATAAAAATCAGAGTTAGATATATTTTTCTAATATTTAATATACATATATATATTACACAAACTAAAAAGATGATGTAGAAAAATTGAAAATGATATGTAATTTTTCAAAAATAGTGTGCCTTTCGTATTTAAAAATGCTTTTATTATGAACATTTTTTTCTGAATACTTAAGGTTTATGAAATTAAGGAAATAAAAATGTTTAACAGAAAATTTCGCATTTTCCCCCCCATGAAATAGATAATTGTTTATGTTAGCAGCATAGTATCAATGTAATTATTAGCAGGTAAAAATTACAACCTTTGAGAAGCTAATGTTTCAAAATCTCTGAATGTGGGTTTTTCAGTAATTAAATGTAAATGAATCAAACTGCGAGTCAAGTTTCCATTTAAAGGAAAATAATAATAATAATAACAATGATAGTTAAATTTAAAAGGCGCAGATTTTTAAGCGTTATTCAATTAGTTGTATTATACGAAATTGCACAATAAAAACTTATACTTATTTCTAACTGGCAGCCTTTGGTGATCAGCTGGTTCGCTGGAAAATTAATGATCACTAAAATTTCCAATTCAACTTTTTGTGTAACTTGGTATTTATGGATTTTTCAGCAAAATATTTTAAGCTTCAAATTTTAGTATTCATACTGTTTTAATTAATTTTATACCATTCTGTTCATTGTAAAGAATTTAAATGCTTTAAATATCAATATTTTTTTTTTATTTCAGTCAATAAATGTACTTCTGAAAAATTATGAAGACTAAATTTAATATTTTTAGTATATTGGTTCTACGGAATTATATTCAGTAAAACCAATTGATACTCTAATTTTTTTTTAACAAAAAAACATTTCTATTTTTTGTGAATTATCTAACAATGCTGAAAAGCTCTGAGGATTATTATTTTAAGATAATTAAACATTTCATTGTTTTAGACTAATCAGTCTTCTGTAACTCCGGGGCGCAAATTGCCATTACCGTATTTCAGACAATTCAAATTTTCCTAGCTCAATCAATTTTAGTCGTAAAAGAGTGGAACTTTTTTTTTTTACCAATTTAAAATATTAGTGCCTTAAAAATATTTTATTAAATATGACTCACAAGACAGAAAATTCTGTATAAAAATATAAAATTCGTAATTCATCAGAGCAAATTGTATTAAATATAATTCTTTACATCATTTAGACCATTTTTCTTACTAGACGTATATACCTATAACTAACGGTTTAGAAATTACTTGTTGGATCCCGATTAGAGTGGATATGCTATATATGCATATAAACCGTGTTTACTGTATATAGCTCAAAATTATTAATAATATAGATATTTTGAAACTCACAGAAATCTTTTTATTGTATTTAATTTTTTAGAAAATATCACATTTTAGATGTATTTGATTTCACACACAGAATGCCAAAAATTGCAGTTTTAAGATATTTAGTTTTTAATGAGAGTTAACTTTTAATTTGATCTTTTGTCAGAAGACGTTGATAAAAGCTAATTTTTCCCAAGCTCGTGTAATCCCCCCTTTTTACTCTTGTTTCATATTCGTTTTGAAACATTCCTGAATTTTTGTAAGCAGTTTGATTTATTTTCAATATAATAGATATCTCTTAGAATTTGTATGTTTAGAAATGTTTAGTATTTGAAATAATCATTAAAGCATTATTATATCATGCACTTCGATTTTTTAAAAAAAATTGAGGGTTGGGATGTAGCTTATCACATGACAAACTTAATTGTGCATATCATCTAACATATCTTAAGCTTTGCTGTGATATCTTTAGTCTTTGCATTTCCAAATAAAATCGGCGCGCTGCATTTCACATGAATAGAAATCCTTTCCATCACTTGAGAGTAATTATATAATTCCCACCCCTTATGTAATTTTCAATAAGGATTTATTTATTCACACATAATTTGCCACAATCTTCGAATCAAATTTTGTTGCAGATTGGAAAAAAGAGAGAGAAAAAAAAATTAACACTTAATTTCGATTTTATCTTAGTACTGTTCGTTTCAGCATTCTGAGATGACCACTTTTTCGGCGGTTCTATCTCACTAAGGGGTGACACATGGAAGGATGTGCACCATTTCCGGAATTTATTATTAAATGTAAACATTTCCACCTTTCCTCTCGCCCCTATTTTGCCGAGTTAAAGCCGTCCTAACGCATGCGCAAAAGCGCGGAGGGTTTTGGAATCCGTTGGCAAACAATATTCATTATAATAGCTTGAAAATGCTGCTCAAATTTCACTACTTTTTCCAGAAATAGTAAATGAAAAAACATGCGGAGTAAAGTTGAAATTTATTCAAACATTTCTAACATCTGATTCTAACCTTCTATGTTAAGAAGGAAGATTATTGCTTCAATGACTGTAAGATTTTATATCGAAATAATGTAGTGATTAAAAAAATAAAGAAAATATCATGAGATGAACATAGATGTCAGCAGCAAATTTAATTACTAGACAAACATAACACATAAACATATATAAAAAAAGTGAAAAGTGCAATATGAGGTTAAGGCTGAATTGTACATCACTTCTCATACTAAGTTAATATCAAGTATACATTGCACATTACTATAAACATGTATAATACAAATGTATAGAAAATGCTAAAAACTAATAAAATCAACAGAAATATAATCTTATAACAAGTTTTAAAAACTTTGAAATAAATACTGAACCAGTAGCAAAAATATATGTGATTAAAATGACTAAGATCAAACTACTAATAAAAAAAACAAAAGGCATTAGAACATCCATAATAACTTGCAATCATTTAAAAAAAATGCCTGATGGAATAAATGTGCAAAATCTTGATCAAAGTTCTAAAATTGTTAAAACCCAGTAATTAAGTTGCACTTCCTATTTTTAATTAAATTTAGACTTTTATAATTTTGTAGAAATGGTATAGAAATAGGGTCTATTTAATATGGAAAAAATATATAAATTTTCATTCTTTTATAGAACATTAATATTTTCTTATATCAATAGTTAACTATAATTATTAGCAAAAATCTTTATGAATGGAGAAACATCAAAATTTCAATTTATTAAATAATATATTTCAATTTATGAATTACCAGATAAAAAAAAAGTTCTCTCTCAATAGATAGTTTAAAAAAAGAATAATATTGTCAAAATAAATCACAACTTTACTTAAATATTTCATAGAAATATTTAATGACTACAAACTTAACAAAATTAAAATCCTAAAAACAATGGTGTTGATTTCATGTTTCAGTTAAAATATTTCAATTCTATTATAAATAATCATAATATGTACCAAAAAGTTCATTTAAACCTTATTCAGATTTTGACAAATGAGAAATTTTATTTATTTTTCTCCAACAAAACTCTATTTTAAACCATTAACATTTCTACATGTATATCAAATACATGTAAAAATGCAGAACTTTTACACAAAAGCTCCCAGGCAAAACTCAAAATATAAATTTATATAAAGCTTTGTCACAAAAGCTCCCAGGCAAAGCTCAAAATATAAATTTAACACTGAAAGCCGATGCTGATAGAACAACATCAACATTCAAATGACTTTAATGAAACAGAATCAAAAATTGTAACAATAATTTACTCAACAACTTGGTCAAGGAAGTTGTTCTACAAGGAGTTATACAAAACAAATATTCAGATGACACACAAGGAAGAATTGAAGGAAAGGAGGTAGTGGAATGTGGTTGAAATATGACCAACTAATTACTAAATATGAAAATCATAAATGCTGCGATAAGTTTGTAGGATGTAGGCTAGGGGTATTCTATTACAAACAATTTTACAGATAAATATAGCATTAAGGACAGTCAGAAATAAGAATATTAATTATAAACAATATCAATATATTTCTATCCACTGCATTTTCAAATGCCATTTGATATTTGTGTTTCTCTATATCAACAATGAAAGCAGATTCATTTTAGATAACTTTTTTTACACTCTGAAGACTCATAGAAAAAGGTCATAATATTTGTAGTCATACTTTTATAACTTTATATTTAAACACTGATTGAAAATATGGCTAATAACTTTCAAGCACATTGTTTTTGATATGCAAGGAAAGAGATGACAAGTGATTTTTAAGAAACAATTAAAATTAATACAAAGAAAAGAAACTAAGGCGAAGTTTCATTTTTAATACATAAAAATGTTTTTTCATCAAATTTCTTGCATATTAATTTAAAGTTTTATATAAATAAATTTATAAATTTTATAAAGATATATATAAATATTCTTAAAACATAATTAGCTATAAGTTCCAAAAATTTTTAAAATAGGAATAATTTAGAAAAATTTCCAATCAGATTTATTGTATAAATTTTTTTGACATCCTTGATATAATTAAGGAAATTTCAAAAGCTTTTTCTTTTTTTACAATAATTTTAATACCAATTACTTGATATCAATATTTTTTTAATCTTCACAATGCATTTCCTTGCAAGTAAAATTTTAAACCATGAATAATTTATGCAGTTATAATATTCACAATTAAATAATATGTTACATATGCAACATTTAGAGACAAACAATAAAAACTTTAACAGTTTCTTCTTTACCTATAAAAATATCTTATTATTAAAATCCATACAAAGGCCCAAATACAGAAGTTTTAAAAAAATTACAAAAACATGCACAAAGATTACGAGTATGTTGTTTTTTTGAATAAAATGCACATTCCACATTTTAAATATAAAAATTGCAAAGCTCGCACTCATGTTCAAATAATTCAATAATAACATAAGCATAATTTGAAAACATAATTAACACTTAATTTTAATTCAAATATAATAAAAAATAATGTTAGTCACAAAATTCTTATTTTCTCACTATAATTTTACTGCATCAACAATACTACACTACAACAAACACACTATAGCAATATTCAAATCGTAAGTATGCATCAAAAAAGCCACATTTAATGAGATTAAAAAAAAAGTTAGAAGTATATATATATTTAATGATAGTCATTTTCAACAGTGTCAAAGGCAAGTAGAACTATATCTTACAAAACATCAATTTTTATTAATTTTGCTACGCAATTGAATTATTTCTTACTAAATACCGAATTAATCTATAAAAGATTATTATTTAAACTAATTTTTATTATATTGTAATGATTATAGTTTTAAATCAAAATAAATAAATTTTACAATGAATATTATGCAAAATAGAAAAATATTCAATAATGAAAGAACAATATTGAAAAATAATGGATAACTTTGATATTATATCTAACATAGTTAATGATTGTATCTAAATTTGTAATTATATATATAATGTTACAGTTATCAGAAAATGAAAAAAAAAAAATTAATAATGTAATAATGATCATGGCAGTGGAAAGTTTGATTACATATCATTAATATGAAATATTTTATAATTTTACAATTAATTAAAAAACATACAATTTTAATTTTACTCTTAAAAATATGAAAGGGCAAAAAACAGTTTAAAAAATTCATTCAAATTACATATTCACAATTAAAGTAAGACAAAAATTAAATATAGTCACCAAATATATTTAAAAATATTGTAAATGTACAAATCAATAAAGATTATTAAAATTAGATCCAAATTACGATGAATCAATCACTTTAACTCTCTTCTTAATTGTGTTAAAATAGTTTAAAGCATTTAAGGCATACAAAGTAACATATTGTATAACAACGTTTGAAAAATAATCTCATTCAATTTAAACAATTATTTATAAATATTGTGCTTTACTAACATCTGCAATAAAACATACATTAGTTAAATATAAAACTATAACTTGTAATATCATTTAGAACAGCACTAAAAAGCAATCCTAAGTACAATTAGAACAGTTCACCAATAGGTGCATTTTGCAACCATAAGTTATGCATAAAATGGTACAGCTGATCCGATACTGAAACTTTATATGGTGTAGGATTTAAATTTCGTTTTATGTCACCTCGTAAAGTAGCAAGTGATTGTTTAACATGCTTACGAATGTCAGAAAGAGATGGAAGATCCCCACATATAGCTCCATCACTGAAATATAAAGTTTGCAAATTTTGAACCTGGACTGGTTGGACATAAGCCCGCTTGGATTCCTGGAATGGATGGCGGACAAGTACTTTCTTACCAACTTCTGGAGCTGGCTCATCTTTCATCTGCAGTAGATCAATCAAGGCATGTCCATCCTTCCCAAAAAGTCTGTAAACTAACTTACCACCAGGAATAGTAACTTTCTCAACATCTAAACTCAATTTTATGCATGGTTTGGAGTTGACTTCAACCAGTTTAAAAACACAACCTAAAGCAGGCTGTTTCTGACAAGTAACTAGATGAGTTCCAATCCCAAAGCAGTTGATCTTGTGCCCTTGCTCATTTAGAGAAATAATGGTCTCTTCATTGATATCATTACTTGCAACAATGGAAAAGTCTCGGAACCATGGAAAATTGTAATGATCAGAGACTTTGCAGAAAGTCTGGAAAGCAACATTTGACAAATAAGCCAAATCACCACTGTCTATTCTGACACCAAGAGGTTTGTAACCAAGCTGACAAAGAGCTAGAGCAACGGCACAAAAATTTAACAAGCCACTCTTTTTAACATCATAAGTGTCGATGAGAGCTAGGAAACTATTTGGGAAGGCTACTGCATATGAAATGAAAGCAGCTAATTCACCATTATTAGCTTCTTCTTTAAGTAATGAGAGGAGTGATGAAAGATCTGTACGAAACTTCAAACTAAGCTGGACTAAATCCTGTTCAGAATTATCAATTTTACTTTGTATAACTCTTGTTTTGACTTCATCAAGAGAAGAATAAGACATAACGAATGCATGCGCATGAGTCCCTTTTACTGGTATATTATACATTTTTCCAGCTAATACATTGCTGGTTCCATCAAATCCTCCTATATAAGTGTATTTAGAAGCAGATAAACCTCCATCAGGTCCTTGTGCTCTTCTCAATCCATACTCTAATAGTTGGAGATCAGATCCTGCGGCAATTCTATATCTCGCAGCATTAGTGGCAACTAAACTGGCATAATTCACAAGAGTAAGAAAAGTAGTCTCTAAAAGCTGAACAACCGGTAATGGGCCTTCAACGCGTATCAGCGGTACTCTCGGAAACACGACAGTTCCTTCAGGTATAGCATATAATTTGACATCTCGGGCAGTTAAATTAGCTAAAAATTCAAAGAATGCAGGTTCTACATTCGATGGAAAAATACTTTTCAAATAGTCGATATCACTTCTCGAGTAGCGAAAATTTTGGAGAAATTTAAGGCACTCTTCTAAGCCGGCAAAAACTGTGAATTCGCCTTGAAACGGATTTTTTCTAAAAAATAAATCAAACACAGCATGATCAGAACACTTGTCGCTTTTCCAGTAAGCGTAAGCCATAGTAATTTGATACAAATCCGTCAAAAGAGGTTGTACTACACCATTCATCATAGCGGATTGTTGATTTTCAGTTTCGCACATGTTTTCGGTTAGAAGAGAGAACAGTGTTACAATGCTTTTAAAAGAAGAAAAGGATATTATGAAAATCAACAGTTAAATTTTTTCACCTGCAGCACTCATCGTCTGAAAATAGTGATATCTGTTAAAGAAGAGACCTTTATTATCATTCGAGAACACAGAGGACGAAAAGTCTTCTGCTAAAGATAAACAATATTAAAAACTCTGAAAATGTTGCCAGTCATTAGATTGTAGGTGCAATAATATCTAATATTTTTTAATGATATTCAGAGCAAAAACAATTTTATAAAAATACACTAATGCTAAGAAAATATGACTGAAAAAATACTATTTTATTCTATATTAAAAACATAAAAAATATTTGCCTTATGAAATGAAATTTAACCGCGCTCAACGTTACCGCGAGTTCTTAGCAAGATCTGCTGTCAGTAATAAAAGCGAAATATACGTAACTTAACCTGCTTAGATTTGCAATGAAATTTTGATCTTGTTACTGTTTTATGTTCGAATTTCATATCTCCAGAATTTTGTTCGTAGCGCCACCCTAGTGAATTTTATCGACTGATTAAATATAAGCATAATCGATAATCGAAAATTAATTGCCATTATAATATTGACGGTTAAAATTGCTATAAACTTAAAATTTTATTCTTATTCTTTTTTTAATTATTCATTTTATTTATAATTAAATAAAAAAATGTAATTTTATTTTTGTTACCTGCTACAGGCTAAAACAACTCGACTCATTTGCACTGGATCCGCCAACAATTCATCTTTGTCGCCGCAGGATTAAGTTTTACGTATTTAGGTTTCGCGTTTAAGGGGGCAAAGATGGTGAGATATTTCATTTATTAATTGATTTTTATATTATATAATTTTAATATATGATATTAAGTAACTAACTTCAGTGATTTAGGTTTAAAAAATAATTTATTTAAAAGCTAAATGCTTCTGTATGCTAAATGTTCTGTTACAATCTTAAGCCTAACTGCCTGCTCTGGTTAATAAACTTTTCTTCTATAATTAAGTTAACATGATCGCTATTTTTATTTTCTTGCATTAGTTTTAATGAATTCTAACGAAAATTAACTATTAAGCATAGAATTTAATTTGTTTTAAAACTTAAAAAGTTAAATATTGGCGATTCCACGTGTTGCAGTTTCTTCAATGTTCTCTTATTAATTTAATATTAGATGTCTTATATTCGACCAGACAAAAAAAGAAAAAAAAACCGTAATATAATATAATAGACTCTGCAAACAATAGTTTATTAAATATAGAGTTCATTGAAAGTAATTTGAGTTCAAATAGCAGTATTAGGGCATTATAACAGGTTTTCTTATGAGGACTTTAGTCCGTATTTAAAAGCTGTTGTTGCAAAAATGAAATTTAGTTAAAACTTTTTGCTCTTAACTTATTAATTGACTAATATTGTGTAGAATCCGAAGTTTTTGAGTAATTAGTTTTGTCATTATTTTAAGTTTTAAAAATCTAATACTTCAATAAACCTTACAAGATAGTACAAGAGATAGTGAAAATAAATTTTTGTTTTGAAAGTTATTAAAATGGTGCTTTTTCTCCCTAAAAGTACAAAAATGACAGAAAATTAAGTTGTTTTAACTTTGTTATAGTAAAGAATATTCAGTTTTTTAAAAATACTAGTTTATTTTCCAGTTTACTAGAAAATACGACAATTTATTTCAATATTCTTTGGAATAAAATTTATAAAATGTTATATTAATGATAATATGACAGCATACACAGTACTGCTAACTTTTTATAATTTTTTATGTAATATCTTAACATATTTTTCTTATTTACAGTCTGCAGGAGCAAGACCATTAGTAACTGTGTATAGTGAAACAAATGAAAGAACTGGAAGAAATATTCATTTGCCGGCGGTGTTCAAGGCACCAATCCGGCCTGACATTGTTAATTTTGTCCATATGAATATGGCTAAAAATAGACGACATCCTTATGCTGTTTCAAAGGAAGCAGGTTTGATCTTTTAGAGTTTTAACATTCAAATAAGATTTATAGCCTAATTTTTTTCTTTTGTGCCATTTATAATTTTTTTAATCCACTTGTGAATGTATACAGGTCATCAAACTTCTGCTGAATCTTGGGGTACTGGACGTGCTGTTGCTCGTATTCCTAGAGTACGAGGTGGTGGAACTCATCGTTCTGGACAGGGGGCCTTTGGAAACATGTGTCGTGGTGGACGCATGTTTGCTCCTACTAAGACATGGCGAAGATGGCATCGTAAAATTAATGTCAACCAACGACGTTATGCCATTTGCTCTGCTGTTGCTGCTACTGGCATTCCTGCTTTAGTGATGTCTAAAGGTAATTATTTGGTAAAAATGATTATCAGCCATATTTCATAATTATTTTTGAAATATTGGTGCAGTTTTAGAAAACTTAAAAAACTTAACTCATTTATTTTTAGGACATAGAATTGAAGAAATCCCAGAAGTACCCTTGGTTGTTAGTGATAAAATTCAGGAATTTGCTAAAACTAAACAAGCTGTCCAATTTTTGCGTAAAGTAAAGGCTTGGGCTGATATTCAGAAGGTATGTTTAGATTTGTGTGTTAATTTATTAAATATGAATTTTTCATCTCAAAAAATGCTAATAATAGTTAATACACCTCAGTTATTTAGGTAAAAGGGTTTTTTTTATGTTTTTCTTTCCTTTAAAAAGTTTGTAGTATGAAATTAAATTATATATATATATATTGGATTTCAACTGAAAATCCTAGGATGCCACCATTTTCTCTTATCAGAAACTATTTTTAATATATGTTTACTTCTGACTTCAGTGTTGAAAAATTATAATTTATGAATTATTAATGAATTTATTAAATATTGATAATTTGCAAGTAAACCTGACATCAGTTGTATTTCTTTTCTTACATTTGTTAAGAATTTTTATATGAATCAAAGTTGTTAGAATGAGAAGGCTTTAATTCTTTAAATGTTTTAGTTTTTAAAATAGTATTACTTTCTTCAAAATTAATGATCAGATTTTTAAAAGCACAAATGAATTTGTCATTCCTTATGGCATCATTCTTTGAGACAATGTATAATATGGATTATCTTTTTGAATTATCATCAGGTCTTGAAATTTTGATCTGGCATTCTGATGAAGTTCGCAGCTCCTATTTTATTTAGTCATGGAATACGATACTGTATTAAATTGTAGAAATGCACAAATAAATTTCAATCTTTGCTTATGCTTTGATTGATCAGACTTTGTGCAATATTAACCTCTTTGAACCATCGTCAGATCTTGAAATTGTGATCTTGCACACTGATAAAGTTGGTACAATTGGCATCTAACTTGCTTTCAATTGCTATGTTTTCATATTGAATATGATACTGTATTAAATTGTAGAAATGCACAAATGAATTTCAGTCTTTGCTTATGCTTTGAGTGATCAGACTTTGTGCAATATTAATTAGCCTCTTTGAACCATCGTCAGATCTTGAAATTGTGATCTTGCACACTGATAAAGTTGGTACAATTGGCATCTAACTTGCTTTCAATTGCTATGTTTTCATATTGAATATGATACTGTATTAAATTGTAGAAATGCACAAATGAATTTCAGTCTTTGCTTATGCTTTGAGTGATCAGACTTTGTGCAATATTAATTAGCCTCTTTGAACCATCGTCAGATCTTGAAATTGTGATCTTGCACACTGATAAAGTTGGTACAATTGGCATCTAACTTGCTTTCAATTGCTATGTTTTCATATTGAATATGATACTGTATTAAATTGTAGAAATGCACAAATGAATTTCAGTCTTTGCTTATGCTTTGAGTGATCAGACTTTGTGCAATATTAATTAGCCTCTTTGAACCATCGTCAGATCTTGAAATTGTGATCTTGCACACTGATAAAGTTGGTACAATTGGCATCTAACTTGCTTTCAATTGCTATGTTTTCATATTGAATATGATACTGTATTAAATTGTAGAAATGCACAAATGAATTTCAGTCTTTGCTTATGCTTTGAGTGATCAGACTTTGTGCAATATTAATTAGCCTCTTTGAACCATCGTCAGATCTTGAAACTGTGATCTTGCACACTGATAAAGTTGGTACAATTGGCATCTAACTTGCTTTCAATTGCTATGTTTTCATATTGAATATGATACTGTATTAAATTGTAGAAATGCACAAATGAATTTCAGTCTTTGCTTATGCTTTGAGTGATCAGACTTTGTGCAATATTAATTAGCCTCTTTGAACCATCGTCAGATCTTGAAATTGTGATCTTGCACACTGATAAAGTTGGTACAATTGGCATCTAACTCGCTTTCAATTGCTATGTTGTCATATTGAATATGATACTCTGTTGAATTGTAGAAATGCACAAATGAATTTCAATCTTTGCTTTTGCTTTGATTGATCAGACTTAGTGCAAAATTAATTAGCCTCTTTGAACCATCGTCAGATCTTGAAATTGTGATCTTGCACACTGATAAAGTTGGTACAATTGGCATCTAACTTGTTTTCAATTACTATGTTGTCATATTGAATATGATACTCTATTGTTAAAAGTAGTAGAAATGATCTGTTAAGTGCTAAAAATGCACAAGAGTTCATCTTTGTTTATGCTTTGATTGTAATACTTTGTGCAATTTTAGTTAACCTTTTTGAACCATCATCAGATATTGCAATTGCACACTGATGAAGATAGTTTTTAAGCTGATATTTTATTCAACATTTCATTGTTTGTATGCTAATACTATATTTTATTTGTTTTTCATATTTGATTTTTTTTTCTTTTTTTCTTTTCAGGTTTATAATTCAAAGCGCTTTAGAGCTGGCAAGGGTAAAATGAGAAATCGTAGGAGAATCCAAAGATTGGGACCTGTTATTATTTATCGTAAAGATCAAGGTCTCACCAGAGCTTTCAGAAATATTCCAGGTTTGTAAATTTGTATACTTTGGTGAAATCTGAGTTGCCCTTATCCTGCACCGTTTTGCTTAGGTTATTATTAATTTTTTTAGTGGAAAAAATATTATGTGAATGAAGTCTTTATCTCAAATTAGTTGTGCAATACTATCTATCCACTGTAATTACAGTATGATACTTAATAAAATTTAGGGAATGGGTAGCATTAAACATGCATACTTCATATAACAATTCTGGCAAATGCCTTTATTATTAAACATTTGTGAGACTACTTTATGGTTTTATTTTGTACAAGAATTTTATTCTGAAAATTAGTATATCCTCAATTGTTTCTAAAATTGCTGAAATGTATTTGTTTCGTCTGGGTGTTTTGTTTCCTCAATACAGTAACTTAGCTGTTGATTATTTTGTTAATATATTTATGTATTGTCTTCATCAGAATTTTCCCTTTTCTGTAGGTGTTGAAACAATTAATGTTGATAAACTAAATCTTCTTCGTCTTGCTCCTGGAGGTCATGTTGGACGTTTTGTTATTTGGACTGAAGGTGCATTTAAAAGACTTGATGCTCTTTATGGCACATGGGAAAGAAAATCTGCCAAAAAGAAGAATTATAAGTAAGACTTATTTTTTTAAATCATATTGCATAAATATCTTTATTTATACAATAATTCATTCGAACATATATATTGGGCTATGTGAGATGCATCCACGTTTAACCTTTCACTACTAACTCGGCTGTAAGTATAAGTTTTGACTGCCTTCAGGATTTTTGTGGTTAAATGTTGTATTTTTGCATTTCATTTATTTATGATTAGATGTGTTATGTGCAAATTTAAATTATACCATTGTTATATAATTTTATTAAATATCAAATCTAGAGAAGGGTTAATTAAAGAAATGCTTCTTAGATCTAAAATAGGTGAATTAATGGGCAAATAGACAATTTTACTTAAAATTGTACATATTGGAGTATTTTATACCTTTTATTTGGTTCTTTATTAATCTGTTGCACTATAAATTAGTTGACAAGTGTGTAGCTACATGCATAGTTGGTATTTACTAAATGTTGGTTTCAGTTAACATGTAATTAACCCCTAGTACTGAAGCATTAGATATTAATTGTATTAACTGAAAATGTATTTTAGTTTTAATAGTGACATAATGCAATGAAAATAAATTTTTGTATTATAGGTAAATATATTTATTGGGTTTATAATTTTTATTTAAAAATACTTTTTTTTCCTTAGGGTACTGCAGAATGCAATATCAGTTTCTTTAGATCTCACCTGTAAAAATATATATATTTCTATTAATAATTTTAAGTAATTCCTCTTGGATAGCTTTCTTAAATTTTTGTGGAATTTTAAAAGTGGAAATTTCCTTTAGATTATCTGAAGTATATATCTTTGGAAATAAATCATACTATTACACAGGCTTATTTCTATTTTATACTCTCAAAAGATGTTATGAAATATAACAATTTATACCGTGTAAGTAAAGTGATTAAAATTTACTATTAATTTCAGTCTTGAACTTTTAAGTTGACAAATGCTGAAAATATAAATTTTTTTAAATTCTTCTCTGCACATAGTATGAGATGTATGTTTTTCTTATGAAATATTTTAAGACATTTATTTTTATTTGCAGTTTGCCAATGCATAAGATGACAAGCACTGATTTGGCTCGTATGCTGAAGGATTCTAGAATTAGGCGTGTAATGAGACCACCAATGTAAGTTTTCACACATTTGTATTTATTAAGTATTAAAATTTTGCATTGCACAATTCCAGATATCAGTCTTATCTGTTTATCTTCAAATGCTATGCAATATCAAATATTCATTTTCAAATTTTTAAAGCAAATGGAACACAGTTATAAAATTGTAGCACGCCCTCTCTATTATGTAATTAAGTCAGTAAGTACATAATATTTTCACTTTTTTTTTAGCACGAAAGTTCAGCGTCACATTTTGAAAAAGAACCCATTGAAGAACATTAGAGTAATGATGAAATTGAATCCTTATGCTGCTGTGTTGAGAAGAAAGAATTATCTGCATGCTGAGAAGAAAAAGAAGGAAAAGGAAATTCTTTTGATGAAGAAAAGAGGAGTAAGTTTGTTTCTTATATTACAGTATTAAAAATTGATAAAATTTGATTGTTCTTAATACAATGAAATGACAATTATGAATGAGCCTTAAGAAAATTGGATGAGCGAAATATTTATCTCCTTTAAAGTTTTTGTTTATAATTAAGCATATATGTAGAAGTTTTTAAACAAGTATTGTAGTTTATACTGATATATTATATTGTGTTGCAGATTCCAATTCCTGAAGAAAAGGGAAAGAAAAAGGGTGGTGCTGCTGCTGCCACCAAGGACAAGCCTGCAAAAGGAAAAGGTGCAGGAAAAGAAAAGGCAAAGAAGGAAGTGAAGGCTAAAGCTAAAAAATAGACTGAAAAATTTGTGAAAATAAATTAAACTTCACAGCAAATCCTTTTTTTTCTTTTCTTTTTTTAAAAAAGTTTACTGTGTATTTGAAAAAGCAGAATTATTTATAATTCTGTGACATCTTAAGGTATACAATTTTTAAAAATCATAAAACTTATACAAGTTATTACTTTTTAATGCATCTAATACTTCAGCATTCTATCAGATTACGTTAAATAAATAGCCCATCAATTAAACTTTTGTTTTCTGCTGATATATTAAATTTAATCCAATCTGAAAATGTTAAAAAATTGTACAATTGCAATGTTATAAACATTCATTTTTTGGTGTATTCAGCGGATAATGTATAAAATTCAATGAAAGCTATGTATTAAATACATTAATCAAAGCACCAAAAAAGTAGATTAAAAGTTATTTTCTGTTTCTCAACTTGATACATTGCCAATATTAGGGTGTATAAAAAGAATTGGTTTTTTGAATGCTTCCCCATCAAAGTTTGTATATGCCACTTGCTCATCACTATTGTTAAATTCAAAATATAGCATGAATTTGTGTATTTTTATTTAAATCATCTAGTTTTTCATTTTAGGATAGGCTATGGTTGACATAAAAGATTGCCTATCTCTCTTTATTAATTCCTAAATTCAGAAATAGGTGATGTCACAAAAAATATCAAGGTATTACCATTTTAAAAAACTATGTATAAATAGCCAAAAATATTTAACTTCAAAACCAGATATGAAGACTGTTGCATTTCAAAAATATTAAGTAACCGGCATATGAGCTGTTTATTTTGAAAATGGGACACGTCCATTTTTTGTTATTGTGAGATATTTAAAGGTTTGCGTTTCAATAAATTTAAAAAATATTGTTTATATTAATAGATGTATTTTATGGTACCAGATAATGTAGGTTTATAATCCAATAGTGTTTACAGTGCTGACTAAAAAAAATAAGAGTTCCGTTATAATTAAATAACCTTGCTTCACTTTCAAAATTAAAGAATTTTTGCAATCATTTATTTAATTGGGAAATATGTCAGTTGCTTCAGTCTTTTTTTAAGAATAAAAACAAAATACTATTCAAATTTTTATAAATATTTATTCATTTGATAAAAAGGGAAACAAAACCAAGATTATTCTAGTAGATAATATAACAACAAACAATTCAGTTTTATCAAGAATTTCAGTGAAATTATATATTTCAGTTTATATGTAGGTATAATCAATTTGAATTTCATTAAAGATTTAACATTTTAAAAAATTCATGAACGGGAGCTATATATGGTAATAAATCCATCATATCCTTGTATTTTTCAGATGTAATAAATCTTTTTTTTTTTTTTCTTGCATTAAAGATAATTTTATATTTCTGGAATTATTTAACTTCCTCGTTGTGTTGACAAATCGATAATTTTAAATTCAAAATCTCTTTCTATCGAAGTTTTGTTGAACATTTTGTATGGTGCATCCCTTGTAAATCTGGTCCAGCATATAGTTAATCAATTCATGGTTTCTCCATCTGTATTTTTCTTTTTAAAACCGCTTTTTCCAAAGGTTGGGTTGAAAATAAATTTCCCTGTTTAATTTCATATACTAAAAATTATGTTTTCGACAATTTTGTATTACTTTATAGTAATCCTGGGGAATATGCAAGGAACTGGTTTCTGGTTTGAATAATTACTGGATAGTTTCAATCCAAAATCACGATCGTTCTGTAGTAATGAATGTTCTGACAGTAAAAATTTGTGATCAATGATATTTATTTCGTTCTCACTCTACTGAATAATCGGTGATGGAAGTAAACATTATTATCGACACACAAAATTAAGATATACTTTTTATTATTTATGAAACACTGTACAACCACCGATTTTCATTTTCAAAGATACAGGGGTGTTTGTGCTCCGGGGAAAGCCCGGAATTCCGGGGATTTTGAACTTCGATACCCGGAAATTCCGGGGATCGTCTTTCAAAAGGAAGTAGGAATAATAATGAATTATTTATTTTGATCTGGGTAATTTTGTTTGCTTTGAAAGCAGAAAAACGCAAGGTCAGTGTGTGTGTTGAAAACTTTTCCTTTCTTTCTCCAAAGGCAGTGATAATGCGTGAAAAGGGGGGAAAAAACTTTTTTTGTTCTTTCCTTATTGCGAGTTATGACTCATTCCCCCGTTTCTCGGACATTCTCTTCTGGATTCTTTTCGGCAAGTAGGCGCGGCAGAAAAAAAGGGAGAGACTTCGTTCGACTAGATGTGCGATAACGTGACTCTGGGTTCAAAGGTCTTATCTCTCCTGGCGTGGCGCCAATAAGTAGAGAAGGGGGGTTTTTCGCCGTATTTGCTATTTGTCATTGATCGCTTCGCAACTTTTTTTTCTCCGCTGTGTAAAATTTTCGTTTCATTTATTGATGCACGTGTAAATTTTTCGTTTCGCTTATTGAAATATTTTTTTATTTATGTACGCAAGAGAATTTCACTTTGAAATTTCAGCATATGAAACAGAAATTACCCCTTAAAAATTCATATCTAATTAGTTTTACAGCATTAGATCCAGAGCTAAGAGGTAAAACCAGTACAATATTAGCTTTTGAAAAATTATCATCTTTTATGTCCCATATTTTTGGTGATAATGAAAAGTCAAAAGTAGAAGCTGAAATAAGGTTACACCAGAGTGATATTGATATCACCAAAGAAATGCTCTACACATCTGATGAAAGTGGAAATCAAGTCAAGTGTACAATTGATAAATATTGGTCTTAAGTTTTTAATTTAAAAGATGATTTCACAAATGATTATAAGTATCCTACATTGGCTAAATTGGTCAAAGCCTGCCTTAGCTGCTTCCATGGCCCATTAGTGGAAAGTGCATTCAACTTAATGGACACACTTGTCACTGACTATAGAACCTCTCTTAAGATTGATTCCCTAGATGCAGTGCAGACTATTAAATATGATTTAATGGCTTCTAAAGAAACCTCATGTGAAAAATATGGCTCAAAAAATCCAATGACTGATCCAATTCGCAAAGATCTCTTACTGAATATGAACAGAAGTTGGAAAACATATCAAGAGGACTTAAAAACATGTATTTCAGATGAGTCACCTATAAAAGTCTCCGAAAAACCTTCTACATTAGCAGAAAAGCAAACTGCTTCTACCTCTGCATGTGCAGTTCTCGAGGAAATTTCTTCAACTGTAAATGAGGAAAATAAAAGTCGACCTTCCTGCAATTATGAAGTTCACCACAAAAGAAAGACAAGCCCACAAACATCAGAAAATAAAAAAAAGCAGCAGAAATTAGATAATTTTTTTTAAAAGAATTAATTCATGTAATTTAAAATATTTGCATAAAATGTAGTAGTTTATATGTTTGAAAGTTTATGGTTATTAATTTTGCAAAAAAAAGTAATTCATTGAACTTTTATAATTAGGTCATTCAATACTTCATAATTGTAATTTTTCATTTCTCCCCCCCCCCCCCCCCTCCTTCTCGAAACTCCAAAATGCCGGTAGTAAGTCCGTAAAAGTTTCAGGGGATTTTTTGGGGTCCCACAAACACCCCTGAAGATAGATAGAAACATCCTAGATTTCAGACATGATAACAAACGGCCACATTTGCTTCACCATATAGCAACCGGAGCTAAATTTTGCCATAATAAAAATAATTTCAATCCAAGATGGACTTCACCACTTTCAAATTAAACAGATTTTCAATGCTGTTAAGAGCTAAAACTGGCACCTTCAAAATACTAGAATCTAATTTTTTTTTTTTTTTGCTTTAAATTGTTTAAGCATAAAAAGATCATAAGTTTTATCTAACTACCATTATCGAAGTTGTTTTTCACAAACAGACTAGCCCCCACTGTCAAAATAAGCGGCTCACATGGATCTAATTAGATGCAGATCTGATGTGGGCTTTATTAGACGCAGATTTGAATATATTGAGTTATTTACAGCTCTAAATAGATGGAGTTCTGATGCGGGCCTAATAAAATGCAGATTTAAATATGGATGTAATTAGATGTAGATCTGATGGGGTCTTAATTAGATGCGGATCTAATTATATTAGCCTCACTAGATACATATCTAAATAGATCTAGTTGCATGCAGATCTAATAAGATGCAAGACTGATAAGGTTCGGACCTAATTAGATGCGGGTCTCATTAGATTCAGATCTATTTAGAGACGGGTCTTATTAGATGCGGATATGATGCCGGCCTAATTAGATTCGGGTCTGATGAGGGCGTAATTAGATGCAGTCCTCATACAGAACTAATAATTTGCAGACTTCATACTGACCTAATTAGATGCAGTTCTATTTAGAAGTGGATCTAATTTGATGCAGATATGATGCGAGCCTAATTAGTTGCAGATCTAATTAGATATGGATCATATTAGATGCAGACTTGCAGCTGGCCTAATTAAATGCAGTTCTATTCAGATGAGGATCTAATTATATGCGGATCTGACGCGGAACTAATTAGATGCAGATCTAATAAGGTACAGTTCTAATTAGACGCCTGTCTGATGCGGGCTTAATTAGATGCAGAACTGATTCAGATTTAATTAGATGCAGGCCTATTTAGACATGGATCTCATCACATGCAGATCTGTTGAATATCTATTTAGATATGTATCTAATTAGATGCAGGCCTAATTTGATGCAGACTTCATGCTGGCCTACTTAGATGCAGTTCTATTTAGAAGCAGATCTAATTTGATACATCTAGTTTGAATATATCTAGTTATTTACAGCTCTAAATAGATGCAGTTCTGACGCGGGCCTAATAAGATGCAGACCTGATTCAGATATAATTAGATGCAGATCTATTTAGATGCGGATCACATGCGCGCTTGATTAGATGCAGGACTGATGCTGGCCTAATTAGATGCAGACCTGATTCCGCTCTAATGAGATGGAAACCTGATGCAGATTTAGATATGGATCTAATTATATGTAGTTCTGATGGGATCCTAATTAGAAGCAGACTTGATGCAGGCCTAATTAGATCAGTTCTATTTAGATGCGGATTTAATTAGATGCAGATTTGAATAAATCTAGTTATTTACAACTCCAAATAGATGCAGTTCTGATGCGGGTCTAATAAGATGCAGACCTGAATCAGATATAATTAGATGCAGGTCTATTTAGATGCGGGCCTAATAAGATGCAGTTCTATTTAGATGCAGATCTCATGCGCGCTTAATTAGATGCAAGTCTGATGCTGGCCTAATTAGATGCAGACCTGATTCCGATCTAATCAGATGCAAATTTAGATATCGATCTAATTAGATGATAGATCTGATGCGGGCGTAATTAGATGCAGATCTAAATAGATCTAGTTACATGCAGTTCTAATTAGAAGCAGATCTAATAAGTATGCAGGTCTGATTCGGGTCTAATCAGATACAGACCTGATTCAGATCTGATTAGGTTCGGGTCTAATTAGATGCAGGTTTGGTACGGGTCTAATTAGATGCAGGTTTGGTACGGGTCTAATTAGATGCAGGTTTGGTACGGGTCTAATTAGATATGGATCATATTAAATGCAGACCTCATACAGGCCTTGTTGCAACGGGAAACGAACAAACTTGATTTTTTTTCGTAGTTTCCTGTAATTCCTTTTTTTTTATTTGCTTTTATTTTTTTTTATATGATTCATCTGTTCATTTCCGGTCTGGTGGCGCCAGAAGGGATCATTATTTTATTGGTTTTTTTAGAATTAACTAGTTGTCGGTTAGAACTCCTAAAGGAGTGCTTGTATTTTAATAATCTGCATTAAAAAATGTTAAAGAAAAAGTCCTCACTGCTTTTGTCATGTGGTCAGTAGAGAAGTTATTGGATATTTTTAGTGTAGGCAGGCTCTATCCCGGACACTTTGGTTCGAACTTTGTTCAGCAGAAAGGTATGTGGATTCTTTTTTGTTGATCAGTAGTAA
Source organism: Argiope bruennichi (assembly GCF_947563725.1). NCBI lineage: Eukaryota > Metazoa > Arthropoda > Arachnida > Araneae > Araneidae > Argiope > Argiope bruennichi. The sequence continues at coordinate 87,060,495 of NC_079151.1, forward strand.
TTAAAGAACATTAAATCCTCAATAGGCCTAAGTAGAATTGCATCTAATTAGATGCTGATCTGATGCGGAGCTAACTAGATGCAGATACATGCAGTTCAAATTTGATGCAAATCTCATTAGATGCATGTCTGATGCGGGCCTAATTAGATGCAGACCTGATTCTGATATCATTAGATGCAGCCTTGATACAGATCTATTTAGCAGGGGTGTTTGTGTTCCGGGGAAACCCCGGAATTCCGGGGATTTTGAACTTCGATACCCGGAAATTCCGGGGATCGTCGTTCAAAAGGAAGTAGGAATAATAATGAATTATTTATTTTGATCTGGGCGATTTTGTTTGCTTTGAAAGCAGAAAACGCAAGGTCAGCGTGTGTGGTGAAAACTTTTCCTTTCTTTCTCCAAAGGCAGTGATAATGCGTGAAAAGGGGGAAAAAACTTCTTTTTTGTTCTTTCCTTATTGCGAGTTATGACTCATTCCCCCGTTTCTCGGACATTCTCTTCTGGATTCTTTTCGGCAAGTAGGCGCGGCAGAAAAAAAAGGGAGAGACTTCGCGACCAGATGTGCGATCACGTGACTCTGGGTTCAAAGGTCTTATCTCTCCTGGCGTGGCGCCAATAAGTAGAGAAGGGGGATTTTTCGCCGTATTAGCTATTTGTCATTAATCGCTTCGCAACTTTTTTTTCTCCGCTGTGTAAAATTTTCGTTTCATTTATTGATGCACGTGTAAATTTTTCGTTTCGCTTATTGAAATATTTTTTTATTTATGTACGCAAGAGAATTTCACTTTGAAATTTCAGCATATGAAACAGAAATTACCCCTTAAAAATTCATATCTAATTAGTTTTACAGCATTAGATCCAGAGCTAAGAGGTAAAACCAGTACAATATTAGCTTTTGAAAAATTATCATCTTTTATGTCCCATATTTTTGGTGATAATGAAAAGTCAAAAGTAGAAGCTGAAATAAGGTTACACCAGAGTGATATTGATATCACCAAAGAAATGCTCTACACATCTGATGAAAGTGGAAATCAAGTCAAGTGTACAATTGATAAATATTGGTCTTAAGTTTTTAATTTAAAAGATGATTTCACAAATGATTATAAGTATCCTACATTGGCTAAATTGGTCAAAGCCTGCCTTAGCTGCTTCCATGGCCCATTAGTGGAAAGTGCATTCAACTTAATGGACACACTTGTCACTGACTATAGAACCTCTCTTAAGATTGATTCCCTAGATGCAGTGCAGACTATTAAATATGATTTAATGGCTTCTAAAGAAACCTCATGTGAAAAATATGGCTCAAAAAATCCAATGACTGATCCAATTCGCAAAGATCTCTTACTGAATATGAACAGAAGTTGGAAAACATATCAAGAGGACTTAAAAACATGTATTTCAGATGAGTCACCTATAAAAGTCTCCGAAAAACCTTCTACATTAGCAGAAAAGCAAACTGCTTCTACCTCTGCATGTGCAGTTCTCGAAGAAATTTCTTCAACTGTAAATGAGGAAAATAAAAGTCGACCTTCCTGCAATTATGAAGTTCACCACAAAAGAAAGACAAGCCCACAAACATCAGAAAATAAAAAAAAGCAGCAGAAATTAGATAATTTTTTTTAAAGAATTAATTCAGGTAATTTAAAATATTTGCATAAAATGTAGTAGTTTATATGTTTGAAAATTTATGGTTATTAATTTTGCAAAAAAAGTAATTCATTGAACTTTTATAATTAGGTCATTCAATATTTCATAATTGTAATTTTTCATTTCTCTCCCCCCCCTTCTCGAAACTCCAAAATGCCGGTAGTAAGTCCGTAAAAGTTTCAGGGGATTTTTTGGGGTCCCACAAACACCCCTGATTTAGATATGGATCTCATTAGATGCAAATCTGTTGAATATCTATTTTGAAATGTATCTATTTAGGAGAGGATCTAATTTGATGCAGATATTATGCGAGCCTAATTAGTTGCAGATATAATTTGATCTATTTTCATGTAGTTCTAATAAGATGCAGGTTTGATGCGGCCCTAATTAAATACAAGTCTGATTCGGATCTAATTAGATGCAGTTCTCTTTAGATGCCTGTTTGATGATGCGGGCCCAATTAGATGCAGACCTGATGCAGATCTATTTCGATATGGATCTAATAAAATGCAGACTTGTTCCAGGCCTAATTAGATGCTGATCTGATCAGAGATGCACGCATGATGCTGTATTATTATCGAAACACAAAATTAAGATATACTTTTTATTATTTATGAAACCCTGTACAACCACCGATTTTCATTATCAAAGATAGATAGATAGAAACACCCTAGATTTCAGACATGATATCAAACGGCTACATTTGCTTCACCATATAGCAACCAGAGTTAAATTTTGCCGTAATATTTTCGGTCAAAAATAATTTCAATCTAAGATGGACTTGCACCACTTTCAATATAAACAGATTGTCAATATTGTTAAGAGCTAAAACTGCCATCTCCAAAATACTAGAATCTGATTGTTTTTTACTTTAAATTGTTTGCGCATAAAAAAGATCTTAACAAGCTTTATCTATACTACCATTACCTCCATTTTTTCAAAAATGGACTTGCCCCACTTTCAAAATAAACGGCTCATATAGTATATAAATCCTTTGTAGTTTTTTCAATAGTAAGTTATATGAATGGGGAAGTAAGAATTCAGCAGATAAGTTTCAAGACTTTCCCCCCTCATTTATACATTTCCATCTTTGTTCAGTAAGCTTGATAATGCACATATAGAAATGAATATCAAATAGATGAATAATAAATGATTATACATTTTCATTGTTTTTATATGAAGTAATAAATAATCTCATAAAAATTTTAATCTGAATAACTTCTGAAAGAAATATGAATGGAATTTTCCTGACTTTTAATGGAAAAAAATGAATATCCTATAAACCAAATGTATTTCATATATTAAAAATCAAAATTTAAAAGTAGTCAATGAGTGGGAGAGAAAAACATTCAGAGAACAAAAGTAAATTTTGGAAGAAAATTGAAAATAAAATCCAGTTTTTGTATCCCATGTTGGGGCTGGTTTGATTGTAGCTCTGGCATCTCTAAATTCGAAGAGAGAAAAACTGGGTCCTAAATTCACTGAAATTGTTGGTAGAATTCGAACAATTAGAACTTTGATTAATCTGACGAGTAACTCATGATGAGGAGTGGGTTTACCAGCAAAACTCGGATTTCCTGGTGGAAAAAAAAAAAAAAAAAAAAAAAAGTTGGGCTTGGATTAAACATCCAAGCCAGTTGGGAAACAAAGATGGTTTAAATTTATGGTCAGGAATCTAAACTTAATCATTCATTTAACGTGTCTCCTTTGCATTATTCTGTGAACAGCATGTATAAGGAAAATTGCCTCTTTGCTTCAAACGAGGGAAGGGCCATACATCTAACGCGAATTAAAAGGGGAAAAAATTGAACCAGCGATGGATTTTCATTTAGGCAGTTGCCTAGGGCCTTTACAATGAAAGAGGTGGCAGGCACTTTATTTTCCTATTTGCCAAATAAATATTTGTAGAAAATATAAAATGTATGAAAGATAAAATAGTATATTGACAAATTATACTCGATAGTATTAGAAATTATCAAGTAAGGAGTCGCGTTTCATCAGGCTACTTAATTATTATTTATGAAACCGAACATCTGCTTCTAGTCTATTGAGTAAAACTGTCTTGGAATAAATATTTTCATTTTAAGGGGGCAATGGACTTGGAAATAAGCAAATAATGGACGAAAACGTGCAATTTTATTTTTATCATTTTATCACCAAAATATATGCTTATATTCAACTAAAAAAGTGTGTTAAAATGTACTGTTCAATAAAATAAATATTTGAAGGGTTAAAAAGAAAAAAAGTACATCTTTAATGACTTTTCTCAAAATGATATTGTAATTAAATATCTTTGAAATGTTCTTAGTCTTAAGTATCTTAATTTTTGAAGAAATGAAATGAAATTGATAATAAAGATTTCAGTCAAACATTAAAAGAAAAGGAGATGTGCATTTTATGTTTCGAGTTTTTTTTAGCTCGTTAAAAGTAAATTTTAGTTCAGAAAAATATAAAATTCCTATGAAAATTCAGCAAGTGTGCATAAAAATATTTCTAAAACATTAGCATTTAATTGGAATTACAAAATCATACGTAGTTTTGTTCCCAAGTAAATTTACATTGGGTAATAAGAAAAAAATTCAGACGTCTGGAATATTTTGACTGTCCCTTTAAATAGGCATATAAAACACTTCTGTACTGCAATTATTTCAAAAGTTGCAAGTTGACTTACCTCCATTCAAAAGATCCATATACACTATGAGCAGAGAAAATGAAAGAAATTAAAATTCCCGTCTTGCACACTAGTAATAAACTATAATATATCTGTAAACTTCATATATTTACAAACCCGTAGATTTTTCCATTTAAATTTCTTTCTCTCTTCTTTCCAATCAGCTATTATTGTTCAGAATATTATTTTATTCCTTGATCAGGTTGGGGCCCCTGTGCATAGCATCCGCTACATCACCCAGATGGTCGGCCCTGCCCAACATACATTATGAGAATTTTGTGCATAAGTGTACAAAATTCTCATAAGAAAATCGATTTCAAAATTCCAATTACATAAGCACGAAACAAGTATAAAATAAAAATATTTAAGTCAAATCTCACAACTGAAGTCTTGAGCATAGATTTAATAGATAAGATGCAGATACATTCTTATTCTTGAGATAGAAACTTTCATACATACAAAAAGCTGGATCATTTTTTTAAATCCATGTTGCATTTGAATCCTGCTCTTTTGTAATTCACAGTTGTGATTGTCCTAAAGGAATACAGTTCCATAAGAGTTTCGTTTTCATTTGAGGCGATGTTACCTATTAAGTATGACGTAGGGCATTTTTGCTTTGTAGGAAACTCTATGAAGTTTGTTTTGAACTGGTTCTTGCTGCGATTCTCCGCTCTCCGTTTCTGTGCCGCCAGTATTACGAGAAATGTGCGGTTTAGGTCCTTTCAAAAAAGTCAGCCACAGGTCTCTCGTTTTCTTCTGTCGCAAAACCTATTGTTATGTCAGAAATTTAAAAAGTTAGTTTAATCTCATTTCTTGCACATCACAGAAAATTAATTGCAAAAAAGTGTTCTGCATTTTAATGTGCTCTTATGCAGGGTTTACACTAGACCAGTTATAAGCCTGCCAGTAGGCAGCGCATGCGCAGAAAGGCTGAAAAATGCGGTTCAGTCGATGGCAAGTAATTGTCCCGACGGGACAACAATATGTCGCTGTATTGTATTTATTTCTTACTGCGAATGCGTTTCTAGAATTGGAGATTTTTTTGGCGAGAAAAAAATTTATTACTTATCACAAATTAATTCCGACATTTTTTGGTCTTTGTTCTTTCTGTTGCAAGATAGTAATTTTTTTTTTCATTTTATTTGCCATTTCTTTTCTATAGTTTTCCAAATTTAAGTAGGTTGACCTTTTTTTTTATCATGTTTCTTTGTGTAAATATCCATCATTTTAATAAAATACGCAGTGGAAAAAAAAATTCAGGGACGCCAAAACAGCAATTAATAGCTAAGCTTGGAATGCCTGAATCTATCTGAAGAAATTGCGGCAAACCTAAATCGGTCACTTTATACGTATGCGCTGCCTATTGGTCGTCTTATAAGTGACCAAGTGCTATTGGATAAAATCAACAATATTTTTATGACATCAAGGTCACATATCACATGAATGTTAGAGTAACAGCACAACAATGCGCTTCTACTCTGAATGAGTGCTCAGAAACGTTTGAGATAGAATATCTATAATTTATTTGATAGCATTTGATAATTGCATTGAGAGGGAAGTCTTTATAGACGATGTAGTTTAAAGAATGGCTAGAAGTTATAAAAGAAGAAAAGTGAAAACCAAAATGTCGCAGATTAAGGCAGCTTGAGCAGAAGTGATCTTTTAGTAGTGGAATATGGATACGGATATCTGCCTTTCTTATGTGTAAACTCAATCTGGTTGCTGATTAGAGGGTTCACAGGGGTGGAGATTTGATCAAAGAATTTTCTTAAGAAATATTTCACGTGTTATGACATCAAGGGAAAAGGAAAGAAAATTTCATATCTCAGGACTATCTAAAATTTATATCAAAAATAACAATTACAAAATTTCTGATTTGTTGCTTTGTTCACAAATATTCTTCAACAATACATTTGTATATTATCCGTACGCTTATTAGTTCCTTTTAAGTATTATTTATTAAATTATGTTGCATGCCAGACTTCAAATTAATCAATGCTTGACTCATTTCGCTATTCTTTGGAAGGTTTTTTTCCCCCGAATACATTCGCTCCTATCAGAATCAGCAAGAATTTTTTTTTTTCTTTTTTTACCATCTTATTTTCAAAATTCAATCGCAGGCAACTGTGGTTTATGACTGTTCATTAGAATTCAAGCCAAAGTTGATAAATGTCCGTTTAAACCAATCCAGAACGCTAAAGAATGAAAACTCCATTCCATGTGAAAAAATTATTCTGAGATGCTTTCTTACATGGCGAGCAAGAAATTCGATGATTGACAGCTGTTAACTCTGGTTGGGAATGGAACTTCGATTAGTTCTTAACTTTAAATCTAATAACATCAAACGCATATTTTCTGTCACATTAAACGCATATTTTTGTATATATTTGAAAATGTTAGTTTGGGACCAAACGACTTTGATAATATAAACCGACTGATAACATTAACCACGATCACATAAGCTGCGTTTTACTATATCAGTTTTTTCTTTTTGTAGTTTCGCATGTAAAAATAACATTTTATTAATACTTACATTTTGAGGAAAAAACAGTATATGTTCTCTAAAATAAACATCATAAATTGAAAATTAAGTTTATAAGGCATGTTATGGATTAATTTGGAACGATTTTGGTGATTTAAAAAAAGCTTTAAAAAGTATAGTGCAATAAGAATATAGAAGTTTCACTTTTTTTAATTCGAAAATTTGAAAGACTGAGCAAAACTCATAAAAGAATGAGATACACATACTTTAAAGAAAATAGAAATTTCAGATCATTTATCAAGTGTTTTAATTTCTAACTTTAAAAATCTTCGTTTCCTTATTTATTGTGATTTAATTTCCGTATCTTTTTGTTTATTCGCCTTTTGTTTTTTGCTTTGGTTTCTTAATTTTTCTTAAAAAATATTTTCGTCATTTTTATTCATCAATATTTTTTAAAAAATTATTAAAAATTAGTTTCTATCTTTTGTTTTTAATATATTTCAAATTCATTATTTTTATGAAACTTAGAAATCAGGTTTTTCTTTTGTTTTGCTTTTCAAATTTACCAGAAGATGTTGGTTTCTCATATGGGATTCAAACTAAATAAAATTAAGCAATTAAATTATAATTAGATTCTTATATTTATTTATCTTTAGAGCTACTAGACAGGAAACTAAAAACGCTGGCCCTCCCATTTGGTTTATTTTAGGCTTCAAAGTTCTGATCGATTGCTAAATGATTAGTGACGAGTTTAGAATAGAAGATAACTTACAAAAAAGATGAAAAATAAGAATCCTTGTAGTGTAGTCGTTACGGTGAATAAATATTGGAATATTAGTTCGACTCCTTCCATGGCTGCCAAAAACCCGAATACCCAAGACAATCCTGGAAGAAACAGAAAAATATTAATATCAAGAATTTGAGAGAAATTCATATAAATGGGTCTGTTTAAAAATCTATTTTATGAAAAAAGTAATTAAAAAACGTTTTTAGCATTTTAAATCAAAACTTCTTTATTGAAAGATAGAAAATGTGTACGTGTGATAAAAAAAAAACATAAAAAATATTTTATGTAATTTTGCTATTTAAAAAAAAAATTTAAACGATGTAAGGTATCCCAAATGAAAAGGAGATCTTAGCTGTATCGTCGTTGGATTGAATTCCAGTGAATTAATGCTCTACTCGTTAGCTGGTATAATGGTTTCCCAGTTGCACATCTTATAGTTATGAAATATAAATCATTTGCGTGAACCTAGCTCTTTTACTGAATCTAGAGCTCTATCTTTGGCTATTAATCATTAGTACACGGTTAATATACAAGTACCCGAAAATCGAATAGGAATCCTCACGCCTTTTGTTTCCAACCGATTGAAATCAAATTTTGGCACAGAACTACAACTGTTGCCACAAAATCACATACAATTTTTATTTATTTATTATGTTATTGTGTTTGCATACATTCGAAATTAAAGAATGACCAATGGTCAATAATTTGATAGCTTTGGTTCAAAATTTGATAAGAAACTATATTTTAGAACTATATTATATTATTTTAAATATAGTTATTAAATACATTTCATAAGTTAATACTTGAAACAGATTAATGAATATTTTTTTACGATGAAGTTATTCAAATAAGTTGCCTTAATTTCAGTTTTTTTTTTTTGAAAAATAATAAACTCTCCGGCTAAAAAAAATAAGACAGGAACCATATTAGCAATTTTAAAAATAACATAAAACATATTTTCAATAAGAAATTATTAAGTTTCACTGAAATTCATTCAATTATTCAGTATTTCATTTTATTTTAAGTAGGAAAATTTATCTATCTTCTATTTTACTCTATTCTTGTTCATTTATTTTCTTATTTAAATACATCATTCCAAGTGATCGACATGTAAATGCAACATCTATACATACTGCGTTAAAGAGCTTAATTCTTAGATACGATATCAGAAGCTAAAGTTTTATCCGCAGGTAAAATTCTAACAAATTATTGTCTATTTTCTTAAAAATATTGTCATGGAATTAATGTTCATTTTCAATTTGTTCAAAATCTATGCACATTCAAGCTAAAAAATATATATAACTTTATATTTTAATCTCTCTGTTTCTTTCCTGAATTCTTTGATCGAAAGTATAGATTCGTATAAGTTGGACTTTTATGGTAATTTCAATTCCAATAAATATTTAGGACTTCGAACAAGCCTAATATAATAGCTATATAAGCGTAATTTCTGAAATCAATTTCTGGAAAGGGCTAGGTGGTTGTATTTTGGAACAAGTTTTTACATATACGATGCCCACAAAAAGTGAAATAAGTTTTATTTCTCTAAATATTGCATCGAATTGATTATAATCCCTCTAAATACTCGCCAAATATTCCTGCCGAAGCTAATTAAGTTCCAGTAAATCTACCATACGAGTGCACTAGTTAATGAGTGAGCGCAAGTTCTAGTATTCCTGTTGAACATGAGAGAGATACGCATTTACGTTTACACTCGGCCAGTTATAAGTTGACCAGTAGGCAGCGCATGCGTAGAAAGTCTGAAAAATACACGACGGGACAACATGCCGCTATATTGTATTTTTTTCTTACTACGCATGCATTTGTAAAATTTGGAGATTTTTTTTTTTTTTTTTTTTTTTTTTTTGCTTGAAAAAAATTTATCACTTATCATAGATTAATTCCGACATTTTTTTGCTCCTTATTCTTTCTGTTGCAAGATTATGTTTTTTTTCTTTTTCTTTTTTTTCCATTTTGTTTGCCATTTTTTTCTATAGTTTTCCAAATTTAGATAAGTTGACCTTTTTTTTATTTTACCATATGTCTTTGTATAAATATCCATCATTTTAGTACCATACGCAATGAAAAAGAAAAATCCAGGGAAGCCAAAACGGCAATTTATAGCCAAGCATGAAATGCTCGAATCTATCTTATGAAATTATGGCAAACCTAAATCAATCGCTTTCTGCGCAAGCGCTGTCTACTGGCAGTCTTATAATTGGCAAATGTAAACTCGGCATTATAGAAAGGAAGCGGGCAGAAACGAAACAAATTAATTTTTACCTAATAGTACTGACACACAAAATACAGCTTTTGTTCGAGCTATCATTTCTTGTTTGTCACTTTGATTACTCCTCAAATACTGTTTGGATCTACCACAAGTGATGGAATATGAGATTACTCCAAAAATCACAAAATTTATGGCCAGCATCAATAAAACAGGCGCTGCTACAGCGTAAAAGAATGCTTTTTCAGACACCCAACAACTGAAAGAAATAATAATAATAATAAAAAAGATAAGAATAAAATAGTTAATAAATAAATCCTTGCAAAAATTGAACAAGAATTAAATGCAATTATTTCGAATATAAATTAATTCTCCCTAGGACAATTTTCTTACAGTCTTATTTCAAGTATCCAACGGACATCTATTGGAAACTCGCTGGGAATTTTAAAGTTTCTAATTTTAGCATCATAAACTTTATATGAGAAAAGCAATTGAATCTTAGGTATTATTTCATATTATTGTTAGTTCTTTTTGGCAGTATTTTGAATCCGTTAATGCCCAATTATTTTAAAGCATAGATTCTAATAAATTTCATTTAAATTATGTTGAAATATCAGAAATAAAGTAGTTGTAATATTAAAATAAATTCTGCAATTTTTTGAAGGAAAATTCTTGAAATTATAAAATTTAAAAGAAGCAATTCAAAAGGATATATATGTGCCTGTATGAGTGTGTTAAAAGTTTTTATAAATATCGAAAAATAATTTCTATTTTTGAATACCTTGCTTTCTTTCAATAATAAACCAAAGGTAAAAACAAAATAACTACACGTTGACTTTAAAATCTTGCCAATGGTTAGTACATGCTGATTGAAAACTGCTTTGCAGTTCATGGATACATATAAACTTGAAAGTAAAAAAAAAAATGATATGCATTCGGTTTAGTCAGAGAAGTTTGATGTAGGTATCATATATATAGTAAGCATTGTATTAATGAGTTAAGTAATCCTCCCCCACATACATATATATATTGGAATTACTTAACTGATTAACACAATTACAATCGATATATAAAAATAATCCAATATGCTAGAAAATTTTCCAACATTGTACAATCGCCCTTTTTGAGCGTCATTTACTTTTATTTTCGGAGGATAAAATTCACTCATTACAATTGTTTTGCCTTTATGTTAAAGATGAATATCATCGGGAATCACCCGGCGTCCTTGCATAGGGGTAGCGCATTTTTCCCGTGATCTGGGCGTCCCGTGTTCGAATCTCTGTTCAGGCATGGTTGTTCTTCATCTGTGTTCTATCTGTGAGGTGTGTGAATGTGGCTCCCCCCCCCCAGTAAAAAGGGGTTGTGAAAGCAAGTGTGTGAGTTCATATGAGCTAGAAGTCAGACTTCTGCCCTCGGGTGCTCAGGGGTCTTTACCCTCAGAAGCTACTGCACCCCCTTTCCGTGGTAATGCGGGCACGACATCATCATAATCGGGAGCCACCTCAGTTACCTTATAAGTAAGAAGTTCTATTTTCCCCTGGTGAGTATCGTAATGATGTAGGACTGAGCTGCCTTCACGCCGATATCGGGACGTACCTTTCGATGGTGGTGGCCGTATGGGCCGCACCGTAGTGGAGGCTATTTTGCGTTCATCTCAGTGTTCGAATATGCTGTTGCAGAGATCCGATTTTCATATTATCACGAACGCTTTGGAATGGAAGGGGTGGCTCGTTTTTTTAGTTGAGATTATGTTATAGATGATATTGACTGATAAGACATCAGAATACCGATATATTTATCATTTCATTAATCCTTTTTCAAACAACATAATCCACCGATGAAATAGAGACACCTTTTTTTCTTCGAGACTGATGATTTGATTCAATCCTTCAGACTTGTAGAATTTTTCTTTTTGTTCGTCATTTGTCAAGAGTGATGAGTATCCGGCGATCTCTTTATTCTAAAATAATACTTAAGGATAATAAAAATAATGAAATGACTTTTAGACAAAATAAGGTTGTACTCACTATTCGTTTCTACCGCTATAGAGACCGTGATCTACACTTAAAACAGCTACCACGATTATAAGAGGCAATCCTGTAGAAATATTTTTATAAAAATAAAATCATATACTGCAAAGATATTGACATTTGTCTAACAGTGAAAATATTTTTTTTAATCCATTTAAATTGAATAATTGATTTACCATTGTAGGAAAAATTCATTTACATATAATTTCCAATTATGAAAAACTTCGCATAAAAATATTTCCTTAGTGCTAATTTGGCGATTTAAGCAATGAAATAAGTTATTGAAGAGCAGGAACTTCATAAAACAGCCACGGAAAAAATAATTGGAAAATGTACTGAATAATAATTTTTTTTTGTAAATTTATTGTATTTACAATACAATAATATTAAAATAACATAATTAATCAAAGGGAATTTAATGTTTAATAATGCACAAATTTGAAAGAAATCAATTAGTATAAAAAATAAAGTCCGTAAAAAAATTGAAAATTCTCTTAACCCTTTAAAGGGCCATTTTTTTCTAGTCATATTATGTTAAAATATTTTTAGGCTTGGTGTAATTTTTTTTTGGTGTAATTCGTGGTGTTTTCTTTGGGTGTAATTCGAGTAAAAGAATCAACCATTGCAAACATTTCAAATGTCTTATACCTACCCCAAGCAAAGAACGAAGCCTTCTGTATGAAATGAGGGATGTAAGTTCCGATAACTTTTACCAAGCCGTAATACTGTAAGACTGCTTCTACGAGCATCCAAGAAAAAGAGCTTAACATGAAGTTGTGCAGAAGCAGAGCAACTACCATACATCCGTGCTTCGATCCTATTCTCTCGATTCCGCACACGAAAATGAAGAGGAACAAAAATAGGGAGAGGGAGAGATTGAATAAGACTTTGTGTTTCACATCCGACCTCCATTTGCTGCAAGAATAAACAAAATTTCATCAATATCAAATTTATCATCAATTTAAAAAAAAATCAACTTAGCATTTCATTCAAATGATAAGTTGATTTGAAATGAAACGCTGGCAAAAATTTAAAAAGAAATGAAATATGTTTGCGAAAGAGAGTTATAAATTTTTTATGAATAATTCTGTTGTTAAAAACCTTTTTTTCCCCACAGAAATTTCCGCTGACCATTTATCATAATTTGAAGACGATAACCCCCCCCCCCATTAAATTATATTAATGCACTTTTCGAAAAATATGATCAGTTTTTTGGGGGGGGGGCGGGGAGAGGTTAGATTAAAATATCTTTTCATAGCTACATTGTAATTAATGAGATTATATTGAGTAATTCGAATTTAAGTAATTTAGTAATTCTGAATTAAGTAATTTAGTAATTCTGAAGTAATTAATTGAGTAATTCTGAAGCGATTAATTTAGTAATCCTGAAGCAATTAAGAAATTTTGTAATTCTGAAGTAATTTAGTAATTATGAAGTAATTAAGTAAGTAAATAAGTACTTTAGTAATTATGAAGTAATTACGTAATTTGGTAATTCTGAAGTAATTTAGAAATTCTGAAGTAATTAAGTAAGTAAATAAGTACTTTAGTAATTATGAAGTAATTACGTAATTTGGTAATTCTGAAGTAATTTAGAAATTCTGAAGTAATTAAGTAATTTGGTAATTCTGAAGTAATTTAGAAATTCTGAAGTAATTAAGTAATTTGGTAATTCTGAAGTAATTTAGAAATTCTGAAGTAATTAAGTAATTTGGTAATTCTGAAGTAATTTAGTAATTCTTAAGTAATTTAGAAATTCTGAAGTAATTAAGTAATTTGGTAATTCTGAAGTAATTTAGAAATTCTGAAGTAATTAAGTAATTTGGTAATTCTGAAGTAATTTAGTAATTCTTAAGTAATTTAGAAATTCTGAAGTAATTAAGTAATTCTGAAGTAATTAATTAATTTAGTAATTCCGAAATAATTCTTTAATAATTCAGTTATCAAATGTCCAAATAGCATATTATATGATTATTTTATTCTCCAAACATATCATAAGAATAACTTTTTACTATAGCATAAGAATTTCTGATATTTTATAGCTTTAGAAAGCACTAAGTCGCTTCACTGAAACTCTTTATTTTCAAAATCTCCGAGTTCATTAATTCTGGAAATTCTTACATTACTCTAGTTTTTACAGCAACTTTATTGAGGTTATTCAAGTTCTTTAGATAGGAAGAACCTCGTGGTTTATTAAAGCTCATAATTTTTCAAAGAAGAATTTTCCGGACATAGAAGTCTAGCGAATACGATGACTGTAAAACATCGCTATCGTGGTATGATAGAAATGTGGAGGCAAACTGATATTGATTGTGTTTCATGAAGGCAGGATACATTTTCCATGATTCAAATTTGTCTCTTTCTCTAATATGAAATAAGAATCATGAAATAAAATGAAATATGAGGATATAACATTTGCAATTGAAATTTAAAGAATTGCTTTCAGAATCAATAATTAAATATGCGGTTCTTAATTTTTACAACTTTCAAAATGTTTATCAGTTTTAATTATTGTTTTATGTAGGAATATTAATTTGTGCCAGCGTCATGGTCTAGGCGCAGCGCATCTTCCCTGTGATCTGGGCATCTCGGGTTCGAGTCCTGGATCGGGCAAGGTTGTTCTCTACCCTGTGTTCTATCTGTGAGGTGTGTGAAAGAACAGCCTTTTAAAAAGGGGTTATGCAAACGAATGTCTGAGTATCATCTTCTTCATATGAGCTAAAGTCAGACTTCTGTCCTCGGGTGCTCAAGAGTCCTTACTCTCAGAAGCTACAGCACTACTCTTTCCCCTATCTCTTATTTGGTTTGAATTGGAGTTCAGTTAAGGGGGATAAGCAGCAGCAACAACATATTAATTTGTCGAAGAATTTATGAGAAGATTCAACTCTTGGAAGATTATGAGCTTTTATTAAATGAACTCGTATGTAAGCTATAAAATATCTCTTTAAATAACTGCTATGTCATGAGTGAAAAAAGAATTTTTTTTTAATCTTAAAAACTATATTGAAATAACTAAGTATCAAATTAAGTTTTAATGTATTTATTAAAACTTTTTTTTATGCATCTTTAAATTCATGTTATATCTTAAATAAAATTTGAGATTCCATTTTTTTCCTCATATTTAAAAAAGACATTTCAAAACAAAAAGTAGAAGTTTAGAAAATTTCATACCTAAATAAAATAAACGTGAGAATGATGCTTCCTAGTCCAAATATCGACAGAAAACATCCAATATAAGTTATAATATTCAATAAATTCCGGTGAACTGGAGCAAACTCATTGTAATAGTTTATTTCCTGAAATATAATATCAGAAAAATAATAATTTTTGTAAATAACAATAATCAATCCAGCAATTAAAAATGATTAACAGAAATTATATGAAAATGAACATAGCTAATTATAATTATGAATGTGTGTTGGTGCTCTAAAGGCCAGACCGTTTCAATTATAATTACCAAATTGTGCAATTTTTTTCAATAAAACCAATAGTTTTGGCATATAATTTTTTTTCTACTGTTAATTATTTTTTAAATATTTTAAGTGCATTTTATAACAATATATTTATCGAAATGAAACTCAAAGGTTAAGGGCTATTCCCGTATGTGACTCATAAGTAGCTCAACCGTATGTGACTTATAACCTATGTGACTCATAAGTAGCTCAACCGTATGTGACTCATAACCTAATGAGTTTCACTTCATTTGACCAACCCTTTGACAGATTTAGCTTAACATTTGATTTAAAAAAAATTTACATTGTAGATATTAAAACTAAACTAAACTGAGTGGTACAACAGCTCTAGGTAGGCCAAGGTGCCCATATATGCTTTCTTGACCGAGGGCAAGGGGTGCAAGGCATATGTTAGGTGGTCAGCCTAACGCGGAACCCCCAGTGTTTAGTTCCCAAGCATGCTTGGTCTTCAGTTTATCGACCCACTAAAGGGATGATTAAACAGTATTATAGTATAAACAGTATGAAGAAGATATTAAACCAGTGTACCAAATTTTATTAATCTATCACTTTGCGTTTTGTAGGTATGATTTCAATAATATTCGGGCAGTAAAACAAAAATAATTTCAGCTGAATGGATTTCGTTCAAAATTTGATAGATATCTACATTTTGCTCCCAAATTTCATTCATTCTAACTCAAAGTGTTTTTGAATTATCGTGTTCACAGACAGATATATTGTCAAAAATGTATTTTTCGAACTCAAGGAAGTCTGAAACGTATAGATTCGTCAAAATATCGAGCTCGAATTTTTGACGATTATAGTACATTCTTCTGAGAAAGTCAAAAAGATCGCTGAAAGATGTACTGAAAAGAAAATTTTTGAAACTGCGTTGAAATATTGATATAATATTATAATGTATTTTACATGTTATATTTTTTTTTCATGTTCAGCAACTTATTTTGTTTTTATCAGCTTTTGTAAAATAAAAATAAAAGTCTCAGAATAGTAGATCGTTTTCACTATTCTGCTATATTTTCATTTTTTAGTTTTTAATTCAGATTTAGTTGGCGTCTTTAATAATGTAGTCTTTTAAATCCATTAGTGCTCCACTTTTAAGCGGTATGTAATAAATACTTAGTAATACTGAAAAATGTATTTAAATATCAATTATGGTAATTAAAAAAGTGCTGAATTCTATTTTTAATCAGCATAAAAAAGCAACTGAAATTTAGTAACGTATATTGGAATCAAAACTTCAGGAAAAACATGATTTCTTAAACTAATGATGAAAGTGTATTTTTCAAACCTTATATATGAGAAACATGTCTAAAAAATCATATTTAATTTCTTTTAACTCATTACCGCATATTAAAACATATCGTAAATATTACCGTAAAATTCCTGGAATGTAAAAGGCAAATATACTTTCTAATTGACGTTTAGTTAATATAGTTTCTAACTGAAACTGAAAAATCAATTATATTAATTGGTCTCGAGTATTTGGTTAATTATTTCTAGAAGAAACTATACATTCATCACCTGTCTCTTATCAAAATAAAACGTTGAAAAATTAAATTACCAGAATAACAGCAAAACTTGTTAGATGGTCACAGTAGCATTGCACATGGGCAGAATCAAGCAAGTTAGCAAAGCAGCCTTCGTAAGACCATCCACCAGATCTATCATTCATTGTTTTATCCCAATAGACACATCCCCAAGAAAAATTTTCTTTCAACAAGTTCTGAAATACAACGGAAATCATGAATTAAAAAACAAGGAAAAAGAAAATGCTGTCCGTATCAGTATTCCGAGACGACCATTTTTCGACGATTCTATCTCAGTAAGGAGTGAGACGTGGAATTCTTTGACCCTGATTTCAGCCCTATTAGATACTTTTTCGTTCAATTTTTTTCACGTGTAAATGAGTATCGTTTCATTCCTAGCCTTATTATTTTTACTTTAATTTAATCTACGAGTAATCCGAGTTTACTTTATTGTTAAATGTAAACATCTCCTCCATTCATCTTTCCTCTCACACCTATTTTGATGAATTAAATCCATTCTAACGCATGCGCAAAAGCGCGTAGGGTTTAGAACCCGTTGGCAAACAATACAGATTTAACTTTTTCATACTTTTTACTATTTATAAAAGAGAATTTCTTTGTGTATGATCGTGCGTTTGTTGGTGTTCTTCAGGCAGAACGTTTTGATCGTCAAATTTTGGTAGATCGATGTACGTAGGAGGCTGAGAATATGAAACTCAGAACGTTTTTTTTAATTTTAATTTATTAAAAATTAAAAATTCGGAATTCAAGCAAAATTCTGGTGTTCTGTCTTGATAACTCCAGGTAAACAAATATTGCTCAAAAATTGCATTTCCGAAATATTGCACAAAAGTGACTTTTACACCATGTCAAAATGAAAATTTATCTTTTTAATGTGACGAATTTATTCACCATGTAATTTCTTTGAATTTTGAAAATATTTAAAAAATACTTTTTGCATAATTTTCAATAAAATATTACGCTCCTTTAATAAAATTCAATGCCGTTTTTATTGTTTCAGCAAATATTTAATTGTATGATTTTCTCCCGTAAAGAAAAAAAAAGTCTTACTTATCTACGCAATTTTTATGAGAAATTAAAAAGAGAAATTTAAATACCACAAAAGATAACGTCTAGATATTTTAACGTTGATATAACAACGTTGAGATATATTAACCAGATATTTTAGGTTTTAATGGCCTAATGATGATATGGGGCTTTGCGCCATATGGGTGGATCCTGTACTCAATAAGCATAATGGATTTAAAACTATTAAGAAACATGCCAATATTTGCCGTAGTGTCATGTTTAAAATTAACTTTTTGATGAAGTCATGAGGATCAAATTATGGATATTATACACAAGAGATTCGTTTAAAATCAACACGGTCAATAAAATGCCAAAGGTGGCTAATCTTAAATTACCGCCTAAACAAATTACTTGTAGTTGCAAGTATGTCCGATACCACTTGCAGGGTCAAATTCTTAGGATCTTTATCAGAAGAAATGAGTGTCAATAATAGCGTCAGGTAGGGTGATTCTTTATCGTATCTTCTTTTTAACGTTGCTTTAGAGAAAGTCATTAGAGATTCAGGAACTAACATCAGAGGCAATATATTCTCAAAATCAGCACAAATTTTGGCCTATGCGGAAGATATTGACAGCATTTCAAGAATTGTTTCCGCATTAAAATATGTTTTTCTATCTTTAGAGCATGCTGCTAAAAACATGGGACTTATCATAAACAGCAGAAAGACCAAATATATGCCTGTACTAAATAATGGAACCTCTCATGAATCCCATCTAGAAATCTGTTCTCACACATTTCGGGTTGTGCAAAGTTTTACTTATCTTTGTCCTATAGTTACCAATGACAAGAGCATAGTCAAGGAGATTCAAGGTCATCTAATGAATGCAAATAAAGCCTTTTACGGACTAAAACGATTTTTTTTTAAATCCTCACTACTATTAAGAAATACAAAATTTTTACTATAAAAAACCTTAATTAGACCAATACTTATCTATGGCTTAGAGACCTGGACCCTGACCAAAGCTGGAAAAAATAAAATAGCCATTTTCGAAAGAAAAATTTTACGAGCCATTATTGGTGGTATAGAAATTAACAATGTTTAGAGAAGATATACCTTTGAGCTATATAAAATCTTGAGAGCCAGATATTATAAAGTTCGTAAAAATAAATTGGATGAACTGGACGGCTCATATATTTAGAATGGATGATGATTTCATATTAAAAAGAAAATTCTTTTACAAAAACCTCTAACAAGTAGGAAAAGGGATAGACCCAAAATGAGATAGATGGAGTCAGTGGGAACAGACTTCCTGGCTATCCAGGAAAGAAACTGGCGCATAAGTGTCAAAAGTAGAATGTGGTGGAGCATAATTCATAGGAAGGCGCTGGCCCACCCTGGGCTGTCTAGCCAAATATGATGATGTTGATGGCTAATCTTAAATATTTTTTAATACATAAATCTTTAAAAAAATCATAAAAAAATTAACTGGTGTTTTCCTTTATCCAATACGAATTTATAACAGATAATTTCACTATATGTATAATTCATCTATTTCAGTATATAAAGGCAGAATACATTTTGTATGTTTTATAAAAAAAGTGAAATGTAATATTTAGGTCTTTTATAATAAGAATAATATAAAGCAGAATATTTCCCACGGCAATTATTCTATTATCGACATCGTAGAAAATAGCTCATATATTTTATTAATTTTTTAAAAAAACAAATACTATTTAGAATTTCCTGAGATGAATTATTATCTTATCAAGTTTATAATTATTTGTAACTCTAAACTATTTTTGAAAATCTTTAAAGAAAACATTTTTGTATCTTTTAGAGGAAGTTACACAAAAATGTGTTCGACCTTTTTTATAGACTGCATATTACTATAAAGACTAATAAAAAGATATAATACATTGGAAATTAATGTATACTATAATAATAATCTTTTTGTTATTATATTTTTATTTTTGTATCTTTTAGAGGAAGTTACACAAAAATGTGTTCGACCTTTTTTATAGACTGCATATTACTATAAAGACTAATAAAAAGATATAATACATTGGAAATTAATGTATACTATAATAATAATCTTTTTGTTATTATATTTTTATTTTTGTATCTTTTAGAGGAAGTTACACAAAAATGTGTTCGACCTTTTTTATAGACTGCATATTACTATAAAGACTAATAAAAAGATATAATACATTGGAAATTAATGTATACTATAATAATAATCTTTTTGTTATTATATTTTTATTTTTGTATCTTTTAGAGGAAGTTACACAAAAATGTGTTCGACCTTTTTTATAGACTGCATATTACTATAAAGACTAATAAAAAAGATATAATACATTGGAAATTAATGTATACTATAATAATAATCTTTTTGTTATTATATTTTTATTTCGTTTTTTATTCATTTGTTTTGTTTGTTTATTTTTAATGTTTTGTTATTCTTTTGTTCTTATGTTATTCGTTGTTTTGTTTATGTTTACTATAATAATAAATTCTTTATATCTCATCATTTGTGAATGAATATTAAATCAACTAACGTACAACTTCTTTTAGAACAAATGAGATATGTTTTGAATGTTAATGTTTTTAATATACAAGAAATTTAAAATAATTGGCCCCATTAAGAACTTAAAACTATTTTTGATATATTAATTTCTTAGCAATTCTTAAAAATTCAGCAATGAATTTTTAAGTTAATAAGATGAATTTCACTCAAAAATTAGAAAATTTTCTTTAATTTAAATCTTGCATTAATTCTTGGTTTTAACCAATAGAAATTAACGTGTGTGGTCTCCCCAAAACTTTCTCACATACTTTCTAATAAACTTGTCATGCCAGAGAATGCCTTGCATGAAATTGCCATAAAATAGTTATAAAATATTTTTTGGCGTGATTTTCGCATTTTTACTGAATTTATTGTATCATCTTTGGCGATTAATCCTTAGCATGAGGTAAATAGTATCCAAAAAATCGAATTTGTGCTTTAGACATTTTTTCTCACTCGATTGAAACAAAGATTTAACCCAAAACTGCACTTGTAGTCACAAAATCCTTTATCTAATTTAGTTTATTTAAGTCATTGCGTTCTTAAATTATGGCATTAACATGTTTCTGAAAGTACAGACCAACAAACAATCAATCCATTTTTGGTTTTCTCTCAAACTTTGACAGGTGTCTGTATTACAGATGTTAAATTTGTACACAGAATTTTATCTGTCTAAGTCTCTCCGTTTTGTTGCTATCGTGTTAACGCATATACGAACAGACGGAAGTTCTGTGAATAGATTTTACACAAAATTTATTAGAAATTTGCAAATTTTCCAAATATCAAATTTTTGAGTTATCTTTGTCACAGACAGATGGGCATTTCTTAAAAATGTATTTTTCGAACTCAGGGCCCTTCCTGAATGGAGATTTGTCGAAATCTCAAGTTCGAATTTTTTGACGATTACTATATTTTCTCTATACAATGTATACCAGATATTTAAAAAAAATTGAACCCATTTATAATGGTAGACAATGCCTTTTAGTTATCAAAAAAATTATGAAATGATAAAATGCTAGAATCAAAATTTACCTCTGGTACTTTAAAAACCATTTCAACTGGTGGATCCACATTATACACAGGCGCATTTCCTATAGAAATATCAATTAATGGGCTAATAACTTCAACGTTTTCTCTGAAATAATAGTTTTTGTGAATAGTGATGGCTACATTGGTCATATTAACGCTCTGATTTCTTGAAAGCAGATTGTCAGGTAAAAGTACTGCAGCTTCAAACATTTCAAATTGATCCAATCGCTCAGCATGATCGATGCTGCTGTCGTTGAATAAGGTTGTTACATTCGAGCCCCAGGACTCCAAGACACCTCCGGTAAGGATAAAAGAGGCATTGGCATTATTTGGATGAACAGAAACGGCAATATTATTTCCTGCTATTTTAATAACTTGATCATTGGTCTCGGTGTTTGATATAATAGTGTCCACAGCTGAAGATATTCTAAATAGAAGAAATATTAATGAGTCACTTAAATAAAGCAATAATGAGATGAGTTTCAAAATCAAATACTTTATTTTGTCGGATAGATAAAAAATTAATGTTAAAATAGCTTTTTTAATACAATGAAATTCAATTTTGCATAGTTGAACATGATGCAATAATGTATTTTGAGAAATATAATATTTTTATTTTGAAATTTTAGCCCTTGTATTGACTATGTACCTAATTAACTTAGGATAAAATATGAAAAATAAATTTGATATATAGTCTTTAATATTAATATTAATATTCCTTTTAGGAAAAATGCATCACTTACTTATTAGGAACATTTGATAAGGAATCTCTGTTGTCATAAGCTGACATTGTGTTTATAACAGTGTCTACGGTGTGGACAACTGACTTTAAAATCTAGCAAAAAAATGGTTTTAATGTAAACATATATCCTAAAATATAGGAAATATAATTTAATCCATGATATGCCATATCAAGCAAAAAAAAAAAAAAAAATGAAAGAAGCAGATTTAGAATTTCAAGAATGAATTGACATTACATAGAGTTGGTTTAGCTAAAGCCATTGTATAAATAATCATATTTTATTTAAACAATTTTTACTGTTGGGTATGCAAAATAACTAATGAATATGCTCTATTAAACCCACTTAAATTAAATATTAGAAGCAAATATTAATTTAAAAAATTCTATAAAATAATGTCATATAGAATGCTTTGCCTTTTTTCATCAAATCTTTAGTATCATATTGTATTTTATTTTAATACAAATTTGCCATTTCATATTTTTATTTATGGCAAAATAATCTTTTAATTATATTCTTCAAAATTAAATTATATTCTTCCTTAAAATTAATTCTTATTATCTGAGGAACGGCTTAATCAAATTCTTGTGCTTGTTTTAGTTTTTACTGGCCGTCTTCAGCGACCATCTGGTCCGATGGGATTAATGCTAGATAAAAGCTTCAAATAAAGTTTTTATGCAACTTGATCTCTTAATAAATTTAGTAGCAAAATATTTGTAAATTCCAAATTTTGATAATCATATAACTCACACTATTATAGAAATTTACGCCGTTCTTTCTTTATGCTATGTATCGCCCTAATTTTATGGTCAGATTTTGTAAAGTTTGAACTTTAAATTAAAGCGGAGTTATTTTATTTCAACAAATAAAAGTATTTCTGAAAAAAATCTCAATGTCTAAATTTTATACAGTTCTTTGATCATAAGGAATCATATGCAATGAAATATTCGTGATACTTTAATGTTTAAATAAATAAATAAAATGTTTCTATCTTCTGCAACAAAACACAACCGAGTTATGAAATTTTGAATACCATTATTTTAGTATAATCAACAGTTCCATAATTTTAGATTAATCAACCTCGGGAAAACTCCGAATGCTAATTGTTCCCGCTGGTGTGGTGTGGCGTGGAGAGGGGGGTGCCAGCTCAGGTGTCGTCCTCGTTATCTGACCGCGGTTCAAAATTACGAGGTCCGTCCCAAAATAACCCTAGTGTTGCTTTACAACGGGACGTTAATATAACTAAACTAAACCGAATGCTAATTGACGTAACTACTAGAAAGACGTATCAATGAAGGCGATTTTAAATCGTGTGTTTTTATGAGAGAGTAATATTCAAATTTTTATAAGTCACTCAGTTTTAGTTGCAATAGAGTTGACTTTTCTTGTTATTTTAAAATGTTAGTGTTTAAAAAATATTTTACTAAATATGACTCATACTGCCGAGAGTCTGCATAAAAATATAAAATTCGTAATTCATCTGAACATTTATTGACTCAAAAAGAATAAAATATAATTCTTTACATCATTTAGACCATTTTTCTTATTATATGCATATGCCTATTAGATGCTCTGATTAGAATAGATATGCTATATATCTATATAAATTGCTTGCCGCATTTATTGATTAATAATATAATATAATTGCTATTAATTATTGCTTGCTGCATAATTATTGATTAATAATATACATATTTTAAAAGTCATAGAAATTTATTTATTGCATTTAATTTTCAAGAAAATACTATGTTTCATGTGTATTTTATTACACACAGACACGTGCAAAAAATGAACAATTTAATGATCAATTAAGCCAAAATCAAAAATCAAAATGATCAATCAAGCCAAAATGATTGCTTTGGCTTGATTGAGATTAATTTAATATTTGAATTTGAATTTTTGCCAGCATGATGGCAACACATTGATAAAAGATCATTTTTTTCCTACGAGCATAACGTGCTTGTGCTGGTTAAATTTAATTTTTATTTTGTGTGAAATATATTGTCGGAAAATACATTTACAATATTTTTTTATTGAAAACATTATACATCAAAATATAATAGATATCGTTGAAAAGAAAAATTTTTGAATTTTAAGATGATGTAAAAATTATTTTTGTCCAATAATATTTTGGAAGTTAATAGGGAGAAAATGTCAAAATTCAGCTGAATTTTATCATTCCCCCTCCCACACCTTTAATATAAGTAAAAATTAATTAGAATTTTATCCACTTCTTCTTACCAATGTTGGATGGTACACTTTTATGGCTTGATATGTATTATTTTATGGTAGGTAGGTATTATTATTATTTTATATAAGTAGGTATTATTGTTATTTTTATATAAGTAGGTATTATTATTACTTTAAATAATAGTAATCTCTATATTTTGTCTGTTAGGGCAAAAGGTCTTTTTATTAAATTGATTTAAAGCCTAAAGACTTTTAGTATATTTCAGAAAGGTAACTCGTGATTATTCAAATTCTTCTAACAGCGTAATACTTTCATCTCCGAAAATCAGCATTTGCAATAAGAAACTCTTTGTAATAGACAGAGTCATTATTTGCACAAGATATTAAGTCTTAGGCGATATTTTCTGGATGTAAATCGATATTCTAATTGCTAAAAGTATTGCAAAAATATTGTAGAATATTTTATGCTTTTAAGATATCATCATTGATACATTTCACTTGGGTAAAATGGAATCTCGCAATGGCGAGTATAAAAAAAATTGCGTTATATATAAGAAATATTAAGAAATCTTGTATTTTAAGCATATAAATATAGAAATTTAAAGGAGAAAATGAAGCAAATATCAGTTCAAGGTTTTTCAATTATTAATAAGTTGTTTTATTATTAATATTTAAAAGTAATTATTTTTTTAAAGCTGATAAATTTTCTTGTTTGATGCAACTCTAAAGCCGCAGGAGTAAAACGCTAAGTTTTTCAAAATATTTTATAATGTATCCTCTTATTTTTACATTTCGGTTGTTCTCCATGGCAAAATTAGAAAATTTCTGTTCCCTATTTGACAATGTTATTTATTATAAGTTGAGGTCGATTTATCTTTTTCATTATCGCTGTTTTCATTGCTGGTGCGAAAATCCACTAATTCTATATTTCTGAATCATCGTTCTCTATCAGCAAAGGTAAATAAAGACAAATCAACGTTAACTTTGACTTTTCTTCTTTCATTTTAAAAAATCCATCGTAGCCAATTGGTTTGAAAATTTAAAAAATAAATTCCTTTGTTTTCATTTTCAGTCTAGAGTACGGTCGACACTCTAAAACGTACCGCTTAAAAGTAAAATTCTAGTGGTGAACGAATTAAATAGACACAATTTAGATAATGATTGTGTCAATGGACAAAAACACACTCAGCAAGGGTTTACTGTATTAATAAGTAGATGATAAGAAGAAAAAAGAAAGTGAAAATCTAGTTTAAATCTCTCTTAAGTTTGTCTCAAATATGGTAATCTACACATAGAGCTGATATATAAATGAGTATATCAGTATCTCAGCTCTTTAAATCTACACAAGCAGCCGGAGTAATTCTTCTAGCAACTCTATTACTGATTTGATTACTAAAGTTTTCCTTTGTTTTGACTATCTACAACAAAAATCTTGGGCGAAATTATTAACAAATAGATATTGATTAAAGTGTTTAATTAAACTGTTTATTTAATTTCTTGTAATTAAAAGCATTTTGAATACTAATAAATGTATTCTAGAGTTATTTTTAAAATGAATAACGAAATAATAAAATATATCTTTATGCAATTCTTAATGAATTAATTTATTTTAATTGAAATCGTCTGTTCATGAATTTTATTAGAAATAAAATTAAAAATAAATAAATAGATAAAAGCAATTGCTTGAGCTTTTTGAAATCGTTTGTTTTTATTTCACAATTTTCATTTTAATATAAAATCTTGTCCACATATTATTCTAACAAATTTTTTGCGATTTATCGTTTTTATTTTCGTAGATTCTTAATAATTCGTTATGCTAGTGTTTGTTCAAGAGTGGATGTCTGGCGAACTTGATGGTCAGAAAAATTATGAACAAAAATATCATCAGAAATATTATGTCGGAGTATTCGATGCCGGCATGATGGAGAATATGTAGTAATACAACAACGTCCACATTTCTGAAAGATCAGCTGTTTTTTACTGAAATTTCTGAAGCATTCCTTATCCAAATGTAAGATTAATGAAATCGAGTAAGTATTAATTTCTTGAAATTTCTTCTCCTTAGGAAAAATATTAACAAATAAAGCTGCTAGGAATAGAAAGACTGAAGTTAATATGAACGGATTTTTTTTTAACTCTGTGCTATTTTTGTTATCCTTGTAATACACATTTCCAATATTTCAACGAACTACTAAATTTCAGCACTCGTTACTAGCGAAGTTATAGCATGCATTTTAAGTTAAATAAATTTTAACCTTTGCCTTTTTCATATATTGTAATATTATTGCCCATGGCACAGACCAGCGTAACCATTTGCAGAAATTCTTTATTTCAGAATTCGAATACTTCATTCAAAGGAGACCGAATAAAAGCGGTTCTTAAAGGTTGAAATACCAAATTTTGTAAATAAAACAATCCCAATCATTAAATATCATAATTATAATTTAAAAAAATCAGTTAATCTTCGAACTGAATTGATTTACAGTAATATTTGTTTTGGCAGACATCTTGATTTCCAATTTACATAACTTGGCATTGATAGCATACTTGGTGATGTGAAAGTGCACATTAAACTAAATTTCAAACCGGAAAATGTATAAATGTATAAATAATGTATAAATTTATTTCCTCGCGCTATTTCTGAATTTAGGTCGAAAATGAGTGAAAAATGTTTTAGATGCTAATTATATTTCCTACAGCTTTGCCAAACTACACTATTATGCTATAACAATACAACATTCACTGGAAGTTAACTTGGATAATTGGGATAGTTAGGAGTCAGGGTTAAAATATAAACATAAATGAATGTATTGCCTAAAAGAGTTTTCACTTTCTTATTATGTTCAATTATTAAAAATAATTTTGTGAAAACTATTCATTTATTGCTATGAAAACCACATAGTTTATAAAATGATAAATAAAAGGTAAATAACATACTAACGCTTTATAAAAAAACATATCATTTATTAATTCTGAATGTTTTAATAAAATATTTTTTGTAAGTAGTTCAATAAAAAATATAATGTCTATAAAGAAACTCACCTCGGGTTTAATAATAGGTACGGTAGCTACATTTCTTAATATGCGTGTCACGTAAGTAACATCTGCTGAACTTAGGCTATTTGAAGTGCTAATCAGGGAGTCAACACTCACAACTGAATTCAAAATATTGTCCTCAGTGATATTTGTCTAAAAAGAAAGTATATAATACATTTAATTTAGTATTTTTACCCATTTATTTAATTTTATGAAATTTTTTTCCCATCCAAATTTACAAATAGATGACGGTTTGCATTAAGGAAATAACTAACATTTAAAGGATTTTTATTTCATCATTAAAAATTGTAAATGAGCGATTTTCATCCAAAATTACTGAACTGAAAGTCGTTCCACAACAGACGTCTAATACTACGATAATGCATTTTGAAGAAATAGCTGACTTTGGCGACTAGCTTGTTCGCTCAGATTATTGACTTTTTAGGCTGTTAAATAATTAATATAAAATGAATTTTTTTTAAAATTCACTTTTGTATTTTATACGATTGAAAAACGTGAAATCAATTGAAATAATTTATTGCAAATTAAAAAGTATTGATAATAAAAGGGAAAGTGAAATTCCTACTACGTAGTTAATAATTAGCAAACATACACAATTAAATGTTTCGATAGATGAGTTGGAATTCCCTTATAACATTTAAAAACATTGCGCATCGAATTAAATTAAAATTAAAATTGAATCTAAGAGGAACTAGTACGGAAATTATATTGATATTATTATAAAGATAATTTTTTTTTTGAATTTTAAGATATTACAAAGACAATTTTTTAAAAACATAGTTGCTTTGGAAGACTGTATTTCTATTGTTAACTCATAGCGATTCTTATTTGGCGACGGTTAAGCCTATTTTTGCGCTCTAGGAAACTTTCTGTTTCAAGCCTATTTTTTTTACTTTTTTTATTTACTTTTTTTGACTAATGGACTTTTTGGTGGTCTAGCGAACCCTTTCCTTTTTATATGATATTTTAAATCATCAGTTCCTTTTCCAATAAGACATTTTGCAGAAACTTACTTTGGACAATTCATGAAGCGCCTTTGTCACACTAGAAGAAACAGTAGCGCAAGCCTTTCTCACTGGACTCCAGAATCCTCCTACATTAAAATCCCCAAAACACTTTCGTTCAAGAAGATCACCATCATCTAAAATATTAAAATAATTTAGCAATTTTTGGGAAAATATTTAACATTAATCATTCTTTTCTTCGAATGTAATCTAGGCGTAATTGTGACTTTCATGAAAGAATTTTAGTATTTAAGATACTCTGAAAGTTAACTCCATTGGTTGAACACAAATGATAGCAAAATGCAATGGAATATAGCACTATTATCAACTGAGGCACATGCTATTCTTATTATGTACTTATATATGCGAATTTAATTATACATAGTTATATGAGACAAAGGTGGAAATTTGGGTTTGGTTTCTGATTGCATAAAACGCGTTAAAGTTGTTGCTTATCATACAATATTGCCATAAATATTTCTTCAAAGATATTGAAGCAATTGAAACCTTTCGAAAAATTTCTAATCAGACGGACTATGTCCAAACATAATTGTCATCGCTGTTGAGACGTTTAGTGTGACAAGTCACTATAGCAGTATCCACGCATCAAAGAACGTTACCGCTTATGGTTATAACAACGTTTACCACTTGTGGTAATGACAAGTAGTAGTAACAACGTTTACCACTTGTGGTGATAACAATCGTTGGGGGTATATTTTCCAGCCATATTCTATAACGAGTCGTGGCATTGTAGCCGCCATACAGATACAATGGCTTATTAATTTTCTTAAACATTATCGCAACCCACCATGACACGTATGTTGTATTCTCTTGCTTAACAGTGCTGTTTCGGTTTTTCAGACGGTTTGAGCCTATCAGTGACATAATTGGGTAAGTCACTCGATTATCACTCTGGACATAATGATATTTTTTCGTCACTCCTCACTTGTCAGCCGTGGGTTAGCAAATGTAAATGCATCTGAGACACTATATCATTTTTTAGCATATTTTTTGCTTTACAAAAAGGACGGGAATGCACAACCGTTTTATGTCTATAGCATTCTCTAAAGCAAGGTTCACACGAGGCCAACTATTGCGGGCAGTAGAAGGTCACACATACTCCAGGAAGTTCACGTGACGGTAATAGCACAATAGCAAATAGTTGTCCCGATGTGACAACCATTGTAGATCACGTGATATTCCTGAGTTAGGCGTGACCTTCCATTGCGCGCTATAGTTGGCCTCGTGTGAACGCTGTTTAAGATTAATGCCCTCCCCTTTGACCCCTTTTCCCACCGGCTACATTATTGGAGCCAATTAGCGATCAAAGAATTGTTGTAATTGCAGCACAACTGCTATGCATGTTTCTAAAGACCTACTCTCTAGATAACCCATATTTATTAGTGCTTTTTACACCTGGGATTGATTATTTTGCTTAAAATATATTTTTATATAGAATTTCAAAATAAGGTAACATGAAATGATTTTTTTAATGACTCACCTGTTACACATATCTCCTCTGGCACAGTACTTTGTCCAATGGGCGTATCGGGCCAATTGAGTTCCCATCCATTATAGTAAGATTTTTCTCTGGGGCAAGAGACTATGGTAAAAGAAAAATGACATTTATATTAGTATTACTGTTTTAAGCCTTACCTGGCAATATGAAAGGTTATAAAGGTTGGTTTTTTTTCATTAAAATACATTATAAATTTTTATTAATTTTTACAATTTTATTAAAAAAATTTTTTTTTAAACCCTGAATTTATTATGATATTTTGATTAAAAAATTCTGCACAGTTGAAAAGAAATTTTCTGGTCACTGGCTAGAACAACAATATTATTTTTTTGTGTGTATCATGAAAGTAAAATTTAAAATTTCATATAAATCCTATCAAAAATCTTAAATCCTTTTTTTTACGCAGAATTACTAATGGAATGGGATAGATAAAACTCTGAAATTAAATAACATTATTTTTAAAAATTTTATAAATTCCCTATTTTAGTTAAGTTAAAGGGTTACTTTTTCATAATTAAATATCAATACAAAAATATATGATACGTTCGAAATATTATTTTTTGATGGAGAAAGAAAATACCTTTTTGGAATTGCTTTCCAATAATAATTTTAGAAAGGCCAATTTCCATATATAAGTTAATGATTCTGACCAAAAATACCGGGGCTACGGAATGTATATTTGTTATGAAGCCTCAAACATCCTTGTTGAAGCAAGACTTCGATAATGATATATACGCAGAATAAACATTAAAGTCTATTATATGGCTTAATATAATTATAAGTCTAATAAATCGACGAATATAATAGAATTACATATAATACAGAACACTCTCGAGTATCCGGTCTAAGTTAAGGAAGCTAAGGAAGAAAGATTATTTTAATTACCTGCACGATTCTACAAAATACAAAATAAAATTATGTTATCACTGTTACAGCGACGAAGACAATGTGCCGTTTGAAAGAAATATATAATGCAAATACGTAGTTTTTAAATTTTCAGTATAATTACGCATCAAATAATTATTAAGCATCAGTATAATTATTAAGCATCAAATTGTGATATATATATATATATATATATATATATATATATATAGAGAGAGAGAGAGAGAGAGAGATAAAACTGCTTACCAGTACTTCTAAATGACATGTCTCTTTTATCTACATGGAGCTTGTTCAGTAATTCTGATAAAAAATCATTTCTTGCATTCATACTGTTTTCAAAGATTTTCTGTATTTTCTTTTCATTTCCAAAATCTTCCGAAATATAAACATGGTCATAAATGTGTAATTTGGAACTGCAAAATAATCAAAGAAATTATCAAGCGAAGCTGAA
The DNA here is from genome assembly GCF_947563725.1 of Argiope bruennichi. Lineage (NCBI taxonomy): Eukaryota > Metazoa > Arthropoda > Arachnida > Araneae > Araneidae > Argiope > Argiope bruennichi. The sequence goes on from NC_079151.1 coordinate 87,091,806, forward strand.
TACCAGAAATGCTGGAATAGAAAAGGAAAAAAATACTCTTTTTTTTTAATTCACGAAGAAATTTTAGTAAAAAATGTCACAGGTGATCAGAAGAAGAAAAATTCATTTTCTGTTCTAAAATTTTTCATATAATAAATAAGAACGACATTTCGATTAAGCATCAAATTGGGATGGACTCGATTACTTTTTATTGAAATATAATATTGCTGAAATCTTTAAGATATTTTATTGAGGTACAATTTTTGCATTTTAATTTAGTTACATTGACTTCTATATTTTAAACAGGTTAGCTTAACTGTATAGCAAAAACCATAAAGCGTAGCTCACTATAATAGTAATTTTCAAATAACTCGTGCATTTCAATATGTCTTTTGTTTTAAATGTTAATAATCGATATACTCTGTAATAAAACCTTCTTTCAAATCGAATGTTTTTAATTTCATAGAAATTTTTTCCTTAAAATCTATCCGTGAGAGACTTTTGTTTCTAAAAATGCGACTCTTTTTCTAATAGTAACTCAATTAAATTAATAATTTCTTTTGGATAGCTGCTAGCCTTGTTTAGCAGTTAAGTGTTCAAGTTAGTCAAAAATAAGCCAGGTATTTAAAATTGCGATTTTTATATGTAGTTCACTATTTTTTTCATCTTATTACTATTTATATATTGAAGCAAAATTTGATGACCCTTAATTATAATTAAAAAATTTTTTAAAAAAAGCAAAAGATATTTCATATTAAAGTGGCGATTTTATTATTTGCATTTAATATAGAATACAGGCTGGTCCAAATTAACTGTTGGTATATAGTTTTTAGCCTCTAAAGTGTAGTTTTCAAAGTCAAATTTTCAGCTAATTCCGGCTGTGGATTCACTATCTGTTGGTATGTCTATTCGCAGATATGTATACATGGTAACTTAAAAACGCAACGGTTCAAATCAATAAAATTTGAAATTTATTAAAATTGTAATTTTGTAAATTTTAATTTCAATCGGCTAAAAAGAGGCATATAAAATACATATTCGGTTTTCTTCCTTATATTACGAAGTGCAAAACGCTCACGTGGGATTTTATCATTTTACGTCAAAATTGGTCGGGAGATACTCCGTTTACATTATCAACATTTCGCGTTTCTCAGGTCTTTTATCCGTTCATATTAAAAGTCAGAACTCGTCTTGCCCCAAATCAACAAATTTCAGATGGCAAGGTTGAGAAAGAACAACACTTTCATTAAAGAATATGCGAGAGAGTTTTAGGAAGACTACTTTCATTAGTTTTATTCATAATAGACATGAAAATAACATTATTTTCATTCGAAGTCAGGTTATATCAGCTAGTATACAATAACTAGTGAGTTAAGAATAAATAGATATTAGCAAAGGCTTACAAAAATAACAAACAAAAGAGAAAATCCCGATGTTTTATATTTTTAATTACTAAAATACTCACTCAATACATGTGATATTCTTCAGAACAGTCATGGATTCATTGAGAAAAATCTCTCGTAAATGTAAACCTAATTCCTCATTAAAGGATATAACCAGTGGCAGTGCATCATAACAACTGGTGAGTTTTGAAAGTTCCGATTTCATAAATAGAACAAATGTATGCACTCCTATAATAAATAAAAAGCAAGAATATTCACTATTTATTTTATCAAAACAATCTGAAATTAAATGTATATAATGTAGTGATGAATATAATATTTTTCAATTATATTACAATTTTTACTTTCCCATATACTTAGTATAGTAATCATCAAAAAATTCGAACTCGAGATTTTGACTAATCTCCGCGTTTTAGACCTCCATGACTTCGAAAAACACATTTTTGGAAAATGTCCGCCCATCTGTCTGTCTGTGACAAAGATAACTCAAAAACCTTTTCAGTTAGACATGGTCTTTACACCAATTTTGCAGATTTCTATTAAATTTTGAGTAAAATTTCTACAGAGGAATTCCGACTGTTCGAATCTAACATGATAACTTGAAAACGAAGAGAACTAGATAGATGAAATTCGGTACACAGGTTTAACATCTATAGTGTAGACACGTGTTAAATTGTGAGCTAAATCCAACAAAGGATTGACGTTTTTCGGTCAAAAACATGCAAACATGATAACTCAAAAATGCAATGATTTACATATGTCAAGCATTTAGTATGGAATTCTGTGACTACTGATGTAATATTGTGCCAATTGTTTTTCAATCCGTTTCGAAATCCGTTCGATCCAACAAAGGATTGACGTTTTTCGGTCAAAAACATGCAAACATGATAACTCAAAAATGCAATGATTTACATATGTCAAGCATTTAGTATGGAATTCTGTGACTACTGATGTAATATTGTGCCAATTGTTTTTCAATCCGTTTCGAAATCCGTTCGATCCAACAAAGGATTGACGTTTTTCGGTCAAAAACATGCAAACATGATAACTCAAAAATGCAATGATTTACATATGTCAAGCATTTAGTATGGAATTCTGTGACTACTGATGTAATATTGTGCCAATTGTTTTTCAATCCGTTTCGAAATCCGTTCGATCCAACAAAGGATTGACGTTTTTCGGTCAAAAACATGCAAACATGATAACTCAAAAATGCAATGATTTACATATGTCAAGCATTTAGTATGGAATTCTGTGACTACTGATGTAATATTGTGCCAATTGTTTTTCAATCCGTTTCGAAATCCGTTCGATCCAACAAAGGATTGACGTTTTTCGGTCAAAAACATGCAAACATGATAACTCAAAAATGCAATGATTTACATATGTCAAGCATTTAGTATGGAATTCTGTGACTACTGATGTAATATTGTGCCAATTGTTTTTCAATCCGTTTCGAAATCCGTTCGATCCAACAAAGGATTGACGTTTTTCGGTCAAAAACATGCAAACATGATAACTCAAAAATGCAATGATTTACATATGTCAAGCATTTAGTATGGAATTCTGTGACTACTGATGTAATATTGTGCCAATTGTTTTTCAATCCGTTTCGAAATCCGTTCGATCCAACAAAGGATTGACGTTTTTCGGTCAAAAACATGCAAACATGATAACTCAAAAATGCAATGATTTACATATGTCAAGCATTTAGTATGGAATTCTGTGACTACTGATGTAATATTGTGCCAATTGTTTTTCAATCCGTTTCGAAAAACGCTTTGCAAATATAAATTCTATTTTCGGATACTATTAAACGCATGTCAGGGATTAATCGCTAAAAAACCGAACAAGGATGATATGATAGATACAGTAAAAATGCTAAATTCACACCAGTTTTGTTATTTGATAACAATTCAATGACAATGTCATGTAAGGCGTTCTCTGGCATAACACTTTTATCATAGATTATGCAAGAAAGTTTTGGGGAAACCACCACCGCTGGTTAAAATAAATTTTTATCTTTTGGGAAAATAATTATATAAATAATTTTCAAATTATATAAGTAATATGAAGAATTATAATTTTTTAATACAATCATAAGATTGCGCAAATTTTGATTCAATGATTTTATTTAGTACCTCCTGATCATACTGCTGTCATTTACTTAAACGTAGTTAACGATTGCTTAAGAAATTGTGATGCGGACTTTAAAAAATTAATATTTGGAGATAAGCTAATTATTTTATCTAAAAATTTGAATATAATTTTTCTTATTTTTAAATAGCTTTAGATTAAAAAATAATATCAATTACATTATACATATAAAAAGGAAATTGTGTTGATTGCTTGTGTTGTCTTTGATGTCCTTGTGTGTCGACGATGTCCAGACAAATCTATATGCCTTATTCACACGAAATTTCGCACACAAAAAGTGGTAGTGATGATTCAATGCATGTAAAAATCCGAATTTTAAAATCCAATGCAGAAATTTTTTTATTCAATGTTTTGTATTATTTTGGATGATTTTTCGCTCATATTTCTCCATAACATGGTTTCTAATTATCGTCGGAAATGTTTTTTTCATCGAAAAAAAAAGCAACCAATTGTCATTCCCAAAAAATTGTTTTGGACCTTTGACATAATTTACTAAATTTTAAGAAATTCTTAAAAATTAGTCACTTTTTCCGAAAAATTTTAAAATGTCGAACTAAAATTTTTACATTCAATATTTTATTTCCATTATCTTCTATATAATTCTTGAAGTGATTATTCTAACCTTTCTCTCTAATTTAAAACAATAACGATAAAAATACCTTCATTGATTGATTTTTAATCAATCATTTCCAGAGGAGTTGAATGATTTTTCCCCCACTGAAACTAGTCATGGTTCGTCCGCAAATGATTAGCATAAGCCAAATCAGAACCCATGAAACCAAACCTTAAAGGTCAATTAAAAATTACTAAGAATTAGAAATTAATCTTAAGCTTCTTAAATGTATTTAAGAAATTAATTATAGTTTGCAATTATTCTTCATTCAGTTAAATAAAGAGAATATGCACAATAAATAAAACATATTAGGACTAATCAAATAGCCAACATTATTTGTGTCTGTCACAGTTTAATGTCTACATTTTTTTGGGAGGGCGAGGGATAATCAAGAACATCAAGCTATGAATAATTTATTTAATTGAAAGTAAACACATTTAGTATTCCAGACGAAACAACTGGTAAAGGTGGTTAGTATGCGGTAAGTAAATAAGTAAAAAAAAAAAAAAAAATTTGTTTTGAGTATCTATAATTTTCTACTCTAAACAAGCTACTATTTAATATGAAAATATAAAGATAAGTAAAAAATAACGAATCAAAACCTGCCATGAATCACCAATTTATCGATGCGGTGGATCAATTAATACCCTCAGACTGCTAAAACTGTAGACAGAATGAAACGTCAGGGCACGCGTATTTAATCTATTGACGCAAGCAGCAGATGATCCTTAAAGAGATATTGTGCTTCTGGTGAATTCGATACATCTAAGAGTAGTTTAAATTCAAAGAAAGGAAACATATGAGAAACGTAATGGTGAATTACCAACCTTAATGCGACGGAAAAGAAAGTTAAAATGACTTTGGAATTTTTTTTCTGTAATGTTTTTCTTCATGATAATGCTCGCAAATCGATGCTAAACCAAGCAAGATGTTCCCTTCCTTCCCTGTGATTTGATAATATATTGTAAAGCTTTTAAGAAAATACTTCTGCATATTAAAATCTGAAATTTAAATTAGTTTTCAATATTTGGAAGCTGCATTTAAAGAAAGTTTCATAAGATAGTAAACAAAAAAAAGTGCTTATGAAACATTAGTTTCTACTAACTGATGCAAAACAACTGAAAAAATGTTTTTATTTTCATTAAATAAAAATCCAACTCATTAAATTAACCAATTAAATAAAATTCCTCAATTTAAGAATTATCTTTGTGATTAAAATTATGAGGCAGTAAAATTATACATACCTGGAATTCTAACCAACACTTTAGAAGAGAAGATTTGTTCATAGCGAATTTCATCGTCAACAGAACATCTATAATAACCTTGAAATTCCGAAACTTTTTCCAACTTAAATGGTGCTTTTAAAATTAGAGACAATTGCTTTTTGCCGATTCCATGTTTCACGGGATCACCATCTTTAAACCAAGCTACGCTTTCTGATACAAACCAACCACTCGGAACACAATACAGGTCTACATTATAATAATTTGTATCATCTAGGTTATGTCCTTCTGGTCCAATATCAATATATACAGAAGTAGAATCTATTTTTTAAAAAAAGAAGCCACAAAAAGAATATTTAAATATAATATACAGAAATTATATTAATTGAAATTAATTGCGTAAGTTTGGCTTGTATTAATAATGAATAATAGAATCAACTTTTGAAATTTTGACAAATATATTTGCTTTATATCGATACACATACGCACTTGTTTTATTTTTAAAATCCACCCTTTATTTTATTAAACTACCTTAAAAAAATTTTGATGGTCCATTCTATAGTTGTTTAGTATCTGTAACTTTCTAATTTATATTCTTTTCTTATTATAATACTTGTTTTTATTTACTCATTTTTTACTTGCTCCCTTTTATCCAATCCGATTAGCTATGTAATATAGTGGCATGTTTTGGAAAGCCAATCTAGTAACTTAGAGCATGTTATGCATTTTTGCCTCATTTTGAAACATTTGATGACAATCAGAATACACCGAGGGTTCCCAAACTTTTAAACATTGAACTCCAATTTTAAAAGCCAATTCTAAAGCGATTCTCATCATTCCTGGTGCATTTAATTTTTTTTGGATATGAACTGCTACGTTATTTCTTAAAGAATTTTTTTTAATTAAAAATAGTAATAAACATGATTAAATGAAAAATAATAATACAGTTGATAATGAACCACTTCGAAATGAATGTGTGCGAAAACTAAATCGAATGCTTATGGGGCAAAAGAATTTCTGATTAGATGGGGAAGAATCGGATGCTCTACATGGGAACTTAAAATTGAAGAAATAGGCGAGACGACAGATTTATAGTGAGCAAAAATACTTTTTTTTTATTTTCATTGTTGCTTACTTAAAAAAAATGGCGATGTCTCAGATGAAGTCATTTTGTCTGCTACAATATGTAAAGTGTAAATCCACCACTGCCTTACAGCTTGCATTTTTTTATAAATTCAACGAAGTCACCTCGTTATAAATGGATATACAATTGCTGGAAGAAATTTATAGAATTTGGGTGCATATGCAAAAAGAGAAAGCACTGGTCGTCCTCGCACTATAAATGAAAAAACTGAGCTTGTCCCAACTTTTTTTTAACGTGTATCTAACTATGGGAAATTTACAAATAGAGGAAGTAGAAAATTTGGAATTTCCCAACCAACGGTATAGCTTATATTTAACATCTGTGCCTAAAATTCTTTGACTTCGATATGAGATCGAAGTGTTACAGCAGTGTATTCAATAACCAGATTTCAATTACTTCATGTGTGGCAAGAAATGAACTTTTCGATTATTGTCTTATAGCTAAATAAACGAACGCTGAATGCATAGAATCAAACATTGTAATTTATTCATAGATGTACCGTATATTTTTTTTTTCTTTCATTAGAAATAAGCATTTTAATTCTACTCCTTCTTTTTGAATACCCTATAAATGCAATTCAGTTCACGAGTTTAGGTAATATAGCCAAATTTAATAATTACAGAAGCTTATATAGGAAATAATAATTTTTCTTGTTGTAAATGCATCCATCACACTTACCAAGATTACTTGTTTTACAGTAACAATTTGTTTACAGATGTCTGCTTTATGAAAAACATAAAAGTTTTAACTTAACATTTCAGATATTATCAAGTGCTTTTCAAATATTAATTACCAAAAAATAAGCATTCTCTTAATAAACATTTCTTAAACTTACGAGTATATTCCAAGCTTTGTATTTCACATATAGAAGCTGCTTTTGACGAAAGATCTTTCAGGGACCAAAGAATGCTGCTTTCATTCGAAGGATCTGGGATGAGGACAACACGAGCCCTTTCCATGCTGAAATCGGTATTCTCTTCCCAGTCTACGAAAGTCAACGATTCTTCTGGCAAATTGGACCACTTCAGCGTTCCGTTCTCTTGCAATAGGTCAGTCCACCAAGAAAATCCTTGAAAAATAATTTAAAAAAAAACAAATATTTATAGCGCACATTAAACTTTTTATTATAAAGTATTGAATAAAAACATCGAGACTGAATAAATTTAGTTTAAATGCATTTGAAATTGAACACGATATATTTTATTTCCTGCATTTTTTTTTATTGAATTCTGCTATTCGAAAAGCATGGAAATTTAAAGAATAAATAATTTTGAAGAAATAATTCTTTTTTATTTCATCATATATAAAGTTGTATACGATTTATAAAACATATGATTGAGCGATTATAAACGTCTAAAAAATTCGACCTCCATGTTTTGAGAAATATTCATACTTCTGATTTTCTTCAATCCGAAACAAAACTAAGGGAAATCTATGGACATGACGTCTGAAAATTTTTTCCTATGTGTCCTAATTTTTTTCGGTTATTGCATCCTCAATAACAAAGTGTACGCCCCCAGTGTTTCTTTTGTTTTGTTTCCCAGTAATAGTTAAAAAATACAATAGAAAGGATGTTCGAAACAGTTTTAAAAATTTTTCTAACGAAAAAACAGTATTCAAGAAATAAATAAGAAAATGAAGGATAATTTATGATAAATAAGAATTCTTTTAAAATATTTGTTATTTATATGTAAATTTCAATGATATTTTTTAATGAAAACAGCGATTTTGACAGTTTTTACTTACAAATGTTTAGAAATCTGAAAGAAAACATTATTGTGTATAATTCCGTAATGGGGTTATGCCTGGCCTTAATTCAAAATAAAACACAAATTGTTCCAAAAAAAAAAAAAAAAAACTTCTTACAAAGTACCCGTTATTTTTATTTTTCATTTAAAAATGGCGTAAAAACACCAAGAGATAGTGTTTGATAACGGATTCTGAAACCCTCCGCGCTTTTACGCATGCGTTAGGATGGGTTTAATTTTTCAAAATAGGGATGAGAGGGAAGATGAAGGGAGGAGATGTTTACTCAATTCGGACTGAATTAAAATAATATGGTCAAAAACGACACGATATTGTATGTACACGTGAGAAGAAAAAAAATTGAACAAAAAAGTGTCTAATAGGGTGAAAATCAAGGTCAAAGAATGACGAAGAATTCTGGAAATGCGCTCAACCTTCCGCTTCTCTCCCCTGAATGAGATAGAATCGCCGCATAGTGACCGTCTCAGAATACTGAAATGAACAGTAAATATAACAGGATAACTCTATAATTTTTTTTTCTTTTCAGTTTGGTAATTCCTTAAAATGACAGCTGATCTCTGAGCTTCAATATTAGTAAAAATAAGATAAATTCAGAAACGTATTATTAATCGTCATAGGTTATATGCAATTATAATGGATAAAAGTGGTGCATGAATAAAGGAAGCAGCATCTTCCATGATAACATCAAATGAGCCATTATTTATGATATTACATAATATTTTGACGTATTCTTAAAAAAAAAGAAAATTACCTTTCGAAAGTTGTGTCAATGCTGGTATTAAAACTTTGAATAATGAATAATCGTTCAGGTTCCGTATGCTTTGAAGTAGACTTGATTTGGCAGGAAATGCCTGACAGAATTTATTCGCCTCTTTCCAAGTCTTTTCAGTGTCATCAACAAAATAACAAGAATCTTGATGAATAAATTTTTTCCAGCTCCTTGAAAAAGCTATAGCTGCAAATTGTAAGAAACCTTAATTCAACAAATATCACTTGATTTTTCTATTCTTCATAAAAAGTCATGACAATGCTTTTGATAATTAAAAGTCAATATTCATGATCACAATATTCTAAATAGATGGAATTTTGTTTTTGTTCTATTTCAAGCATTTTAGGAATATGTCTTAAATAAGTTTTATATAGAATATATCCATGAATAAATTTAATGAAATTTTATTGTACGTTAGCAAAATTTATAAAAGCACGTATTGGTGGGTTTCGAATTCTTGTCATATTTCCATGCTACTGCTTCCCCCCTTTTTTTATTAGATGCTTATCGTAACTTGTCAACTATTGTTGCAGAGAAAGCAAATTTGATATTAATCATAATTTTGTAATTAAATTTCATTAATGTGAAAGTCAAGGGCAAATAAAATTGTTTTAAAGTATGAAATTTCGTTATTTTCGACGAAATAAAAGTTTTCGTATTCTCATGAAGCACATCACAGATAATGCCATTAAAATCCATTCCTGACTGATATCAGATTGATAACACAGATATATAGTATTGACTCGAATCATGTCATATAATTTCAAATAAAATTATTTGGGAGTTTTTTTTACAGTAAGTTTGAATGATGGAATATACTGTAAAAACACCCAAATATGCAAGAAATTACAATCACGTGGCAATTTAAGTTGTTCTAGTTTAGATTTACCATTTTGATATCGTTCGGTACCGTATATCTCAAATGGGTGCCGTTCTGGTTTAAGAAAGGCATCCAAATGGGATTCTTTTTTACTTAGCGTTATTTTTAAAAATCAAACTATGACACATTACTTAATGTTTTGATCAGAATTTTTTTTTAAGTTAAAGGATTCTGATAAGATAAGGCACTTGCTGAGTTCAAAAATAACAAATAACAAACATGTTTTGCTGAATGCGATTGAAATTATTTAATACTAATTTCATTTTAAGCCGAAATTTTTATTCAGAAGTTTTTATTCATTTGTATATACATATACAATTGTTTATTACGAGCAATAATTAGAAAAAAATATTTATTTCTTTATATCACGTGTATCAGTGTTATACTAATATTGTTACGAATCCGTTACATTTTTTCCTTCTATGTTAGTCTTATGTAAAGAGAGATTTATGGAGATTTATGGATGCTAATTCGATAATCTCTGGCTAGCGATTTGACGACAAAAATGGCGATTCTGGAAATCGCTAGAAATATGACCCTATCTCTTTTAGGGGGAAAAAAACGACAGGAAATTCTTCTAAAGAATTCCGTGTGATTTCATGAATTATTACAGAATTATATGATTCCAAGAACATGAAACAAATCAATATATCTCTGGAGTTAGTTCATATTGCGAGTTGAAAGCTACTAAAGACTATGTGCCTTTATTAGGGCTGTTATTTCTATTTAATTGTAATTTGCTGAGTCTTTGTGTTAATTTCTGCAAATACTATTCGGTGCATATAATTTGGCTGTGTCTTTATCTATGATTCATTTTTCTGAAACATTCATGGAAATGAAGCGTTTTTTCCATCATCTAGCTTGTTGGATTGTATTTAATGTTACCCTTACTTAACGTTATACATTTATGTCCTAAATAATTAAAAACGGTTTTGATATAAGTATGTAGAAAAAATATTAAACCATTAATCTAATTTTAAACGTCTATTTAAAAGTGTGAGTTAGAATTAGTGAAATTAAAAAAAAAAGTTATCACATAGTTTAAGCCAAACAGCATAGCACAGTTGTACATTTCGTCATTTTCATATTGTGAATTTGCTACCTTTTCTCATGCTATCTAAAATATTCTAGAACGAACTTCAAAGCCAGTAACGTATTTTATTAACTCTAAAACCATTCAAAAGTATATCCTGTGATAAAAATAGAAGTAATGTTTTGGTAGAATATGAGAGATGTGTGATTTCGTCTTATAACTGCTTCAGAAAGTATCCTTTTAATATCTTTTGATAATCTTACTTAAATACTCAACTGACAGTTAATGAACGTTTTCTTGATGAAAACTTTACGAAGCCTTTCAAGGCATCACTAACAAAAACGCTTCAAGTTTGTCGAATTTACTGGAAAGAATTCCGAATACGACTTTTCAAATGTCATTAATCGTGTGGCAGTCGAACAGATTATGTGCGACGCACCTCGGCAGGGATTCACAGAGCTCATGTTGAGTGTTTTAAATAAAATCTGATAAACTTTTATGCAACTCTGCAAAATGCATTTGGACTAAAATTGAGTGTTTTAAATAAAATCCTGATTAACTTTTATGCAATTCTGCAAGATGCATTGGGAATAAAATTGCGTATTTTAAACAAAATCTTGATAAACTTTTATATGATCTGCTAAATGCATTGAGAATAAAATTGAATGTTTTAAATAAAATGCTGATAAAATTTTATGCAATTTTGCAAAATGCATTGGGAATAAAATTGAGTGTTTTAAATAAAATCCTGATAAACTTTTATGCAATTCTGCAAAATGCATTGGGAATAAAATTATGAGTAATTAACATCAGAAATTTTAGAACACTCTGTAATACTTACTTTCTAATATTGTGAGGGGTTGATGAATGCAAAGAAAACTAAATTTTTTATAATCATCGCACGGCGAAATACTGTAACTCCGAGTTTCTCCAATTTTTTTCACAGTAATGCAACGCGGAGTTTGCCTGTCTTCGTGTAAAATACTATGATTTTCTTCTTCGAACCTATGGAATCATATAATAAATAGACATTTCAGCGCTATATGTCAAAAAACATTAAAATCTTATTTCTTTTATCAAATAGAATTTTTAAAGGCCGGCGTCCTGGCATAGGGGTAGCGCGTCTTTCCCGTGATCTGGGCGTCCCGGGTTCGAGTCCCGGTTTGGGCATGGTTGTTCTTCTGTTGTTCTATCTGTGAGATGTGTGAATGTGCCCTCCTGTAAAAAGGGGTTGTGCAAGCGAATGAGTGATGCGTGAGTGGCAAAGTCGTACTCTTGGCCCTAGTTGGCGCTGCTATAAAAAATAAGAGACGTTCCCCCTCAGGCTTAAATCGCTGTCTTCGTAACAGCGGGCTTGTCAGTGGCAAGTGCCATAAGAAACAAACAAAAAACAACAAACAAAAAAGAATTTTAAAATCATTTTTTATTGACATTCACCAAAAGAGTGATAAATGTAAAGGACCATGCTTTATACAACAAAAGAAGGGATAATCAATTTTAGAAAAAATATTTTGCAAGAAATGAAGAAGTGCATTTTTATTAATTAATAAGGTGCTGAAAAATGCACTCTAAAAGATAAAAGTTCCTTATCGAGAACACGTTTAAAAAAAACTGAGAGGTGAATTTAAATAATTCTTTTATTTATTGATTTTTTAGAGGTTTAAGGTATCTGTCTACGTGCGAAGACAAATTTTTGAAAAAACTGTTTAATTTTCATTTTTAGTTTATTTTTTAGGTTATTGCAATTCAAAACAATGAATAATACCATTTAAAAAGTTTTATGTAATTTGCAACTCAGTCAAATGGGGAAATTTGGGTAAAAAACTGAGAAAATTGGTGTAAAACGCAAAACATCCTAACAAGAATTCTAATCACAATTTTCAAATTCTTTTTCTACAAAATATAGTTAGAGCTTTAGTGAAGGCAATGAACTAGGATCTAAGAAATATTTGCATTTATAAGAAAGTTATAGCAGTTCGAGTATTTCCTAACTGAAAATTTATCAAAATTCTTATGCATAAACAACATTAATGAGCTCTAAATAAAAAACTATTCATCTCAAAACTATAATCCTAGTTCATTGCCTTTAGGATAGTATAAATAACATACATACAAAATTTCATTAAAAAATATTCATAATATTTTGAGATATCATGTTTTGCGTATCAAAATTTTTACAAAATTAAAGTTCCTCAAAAAATGCATTTAAAGTTTTTAATTGTGTTTTATGAAAAATATCTCTCTTCATTTTTATTAATATTCACCACATTTATATGATACACCTTCTTTGTTAACAATTTTATCTGTTTTCTTCTTTCTAAAAGCTCTTAATTTTTTCCTGGCAACTTTTGTTGTACCCAATGACTGCCTTTTTGACGTGATGATTCTTTCTTTATCGAGAGAAAGGAAGTGTCTCAGGGTATAATCCCCAGGAGTTATTCCCAGTTCAAAAAAAATTGCCAAGAGACCATAAAATCCATCATTAAAAATTATTGCAGTTATTGATGCTCCCAAACGTAAAGTCTGTAGCTCCACAAATGTGTTTTTGGGAATTATTGTCCACAAAAGATTATTGAAGCTTTCATTGGCATTTTGAGTCTTACCGTGTAAGCATTTTTTCAATAAGTTTTGATCGCATAGCTGCATATATGTTGGCTTAATGATTTTAATAATGTTCTTTGGAAGACCTGCATTTGTTTCTTTGAATTTTTTTCCACAGGAAATTGCACGTTGATATTTACACCAACTGTCCTTTCCTGTTGGGCACTGTCCATGCATGGGATGTTTATTATTAGAACATGTGTGAGCAAATGCAGCAATGGTTGCACTCTGCATTTGCAATAAATTCCCTGCATTAGCTCTAATTGCTATCCCATAGTAATTTTGCAACTTATTTATGAAGGAGTCTGTTAATTTCCCTTTGCCACCAAGAGATTTATTCGATGACTTTAATTTTCTCAAACGAGTGCCTACTCGCTTCTGAATATGGCCAATGCATTCCAGTTTTGAAACGGAATCTTTCCCATAAATGTCTTTAACTGTATCATAGCCCTTAGAGTCACCATCTCCATAGTATTGTGAATAAATGAGTTTACGACAACTCTTGGAACGCTCAAATATTCTGTAAGCACCAAGCACTTCCATACTTCCAGATGAACCCTTATGATTTGCACACTGATGTTTTGATGCACATGATAAATTCAGCTTTTTCGTGTGACACCATTGGCAAAACTGAGACATCACTTCAATATCCAGCACCTTACCACATGTCACAGAGATTGCACTCACTACTCCATTCAGTGATGAAAACCCTCTCCGTTGCCATGTTCCATCAACAGATACACCACATTCAGTAATAGCAGCAGGGTTTTTATTGTCTTTTAACTCAGTAGCAGCAATATTCATTGAATTTTCTGCAACAGAACGAGCAGCACGAAGAAGCTTCAGTTCCTGCATTCTGAATGCTTGTTTGGAAAGAAAAGATGGAAAATTGAGGGTAGCAAAAAATTTCTTTCCAGCCGTATAACCCTTTCCAATGATTCTAAGTGCACACACAAGTCGAGTGTTTATTTCATTGGATGTGTTTTTCTTTTTAGATGAAGAAAAACCTTTGTAAAAGGAGCAATTCTTGCATTTGAGGCAGAAATTCGAACACAATCCAAAGGTAGAATCCTCTATCAAATACAAGTTGCTTTTGAAGCATAAAGGACAACATAAAAGAGTAAAAACACTTATTAATATCTCGATATCCATAATTCGAAATCCAGAAAGGTTATTTGTTTTCAAATCAGGAACATTATCTTCACATAACTGCGAATTCAGCAGTTTCTTTTCGCTGCAAGTCTTTTGTTTTGAATCTGATACACCAACAGAGTCTGCAGCTTGCATGGAAGAAGAATGCCTATTTCCATGAAACTTTCGTTTCTTACTTCTGTTAATGCTTTTTCCACCCATTTAAAACACTTTTTAAACAAAAAGCAATAAATATTCAAATCAAACTAAGCTGTATTCACTCGAAAAAGCAAAGTAAATAAACATATAACACGAGACGAGCAGATGTTTTCAAACGTAAACAATGTTCGAGAAGCAGCTGTTGCCAATCTTTTCTGTATATAAAGAGCTGAAAATTAATTCAAATTTAGGTGGCTTGCATATAGTTTTGTATAAATTTAAAAAAATAATTAATTTCTGATTTTAGGAGCGTATGTTTGATGAAACGACGAAAAACATTCAACTTCCGGTAAGCACTTCCGGTTTCGTTTTCGACTCTTTTGAATTACATAAATCTTCATATCTCCATTTCTATCAATCGTAGGAGAAAAATAAATACAGATTTAGAAAGCTAAATAAATGCACTTTAAAATAAAAAAAAATAAAAAAATTGTGAATTTTGACCAAAAGTGGCCTTTTAGACGTAGACAGATACCTTAACAAAAACATCTCATTTTTTGATTTTATGATATGATGTGGCCCCTTAACAATAGAGAGCACCTTAATATTTCCCTGTGATTAATAGTCATTTAATTATTTCAGCGATTCGGTATTTTCAGAATGAGATTGTTATGAGCCTGTACTTTGGCGATAGTTCTATTTTAGCGCCAAAATTTATTTTTCACTGCTTAGAATATTTTCTATATATGCAGGAATGTATTATTGGAAAT
The DNA here is from genome assembly GCF_947563725.1 of Argiope bruennichi. Lineage (NCBI taxonomy): Eukaryota > Metazoa > Arthropoda > Arachnida > Araneae > Araneidae > Argiope > Argiope bruennichi. The sequence goes on from NC_079151.1 coordinate 87,107,435, forward strand.
AATACTTCTTAATATTCACAATTTAAGTATTATTTTCTTTGGTCTAAAGCGTGCTAAGAATTTTTTTTAAAAATCATGTATTATTTTTATCATAATTTTTTTTATCTATGGTTAACAAGCCCATAGCGCAAATGACACATTTAGTTGCTGCATCCGGTGGGGAAAGATATATTTGAACTCACAGAAAAGAAAAGCATCTACATATCTAAAAAAAAAAATCAATGACGTTGTTGCATAGCCACAACCATAGTTCCATTTTTGCAATTTTTGCTATAAGGGTGTTCAAATGAAAAGGTACGAAACGTCGTAACAACGTAACCGTTAACATATTTGTCTATGCCGTTATGGAAGAACTTAGCGAGACATCTAGGGATGCGATTGGAGTCTAAAGCGTAGATCGGAGCATGCGCTGGCGCCCGCATGCGCAGGTTCTTATAAAGAGCGCCGTCCAATTGACGTGGCAGTGCATGTGAAGACAGGATGGCGTTCACATTGCAAAATTCGACGATTGTGTAGACACTCCGAAGACTACGCAGGTCCATCAAGAACAAAAGACCGGGGCTACTCACGGAGGGTGTAGTTCTGCTCCACAATAACGCGCGTCCACACGTCTCCAGGATCACATACATGGAACTGGCCAAGTTCAAGAGGGAGCAGCTCGACCATCCGCCCTATAGCTCGGGCATGTCACCCTGCGATTTTCATGTGTTTGGTCCCCTGAAAAAACATCTGAAAAGGAAGCACATCAACTCGGACGGCGAACTCAAGGACGCTGTGAAGGACTGGGTCTTGTCACGGCCACAGGGGGTAGGCCATAGGAAGGTCACGGAATAGGGGGTAGGCCATAGCCTACCCCCTATTCTCGGAACAAGAAATCCTTCAGCTCGTTAATCAATGTGATAGTTGTGCTCAGGCCTATGGTGTATACTTTGAATAAAGTCTTCATTTATACCCACAGTGTTGTTTCGTACCTTTCCATTTGAAGCCCCTTTTATAAATGGAAGCTCTGACTTCTTTGGTCAACGCCTCCCTTCTCTCATCATCTCCGAAAGAAATAGAAAAAACACAACTACATTATGTGCATTCAATGCCTTCTCTATGGTTAAAATCCTCGAAAGATTTCCCCAATCACAATCATTGAAACTGATTTTGATGATTTACGTTTTTTATGAATGCTCGTGATCCTTAGATATGTCATCAATGATAGCCTACCCCCTACTTTTCAATTTAGAAATATATTATAAATTAAATCTTTGACGGAGTCCTCTACCTCAATAATTGTGCCGATTTTTGTCAATTTTCATCACTATTTTGAAAATTTAACACCCTGAAATATAACTATTTAAAATAACATTTTGCTTATTTTTACTTATACTATTGTAATTATGATTTAATCATACTTTTACTGTGATAGAACGAAGCTCATCAAATTACATGATTAAGTAAATCTTATTAATACCAGCCGTCTTTGGCTGGGATATTTATATTATTAATATAGACACGTGGAGAATCTAATAAAAACAAATGAAAATAAGCTATTAAATTATGATTGCGTATTAATAATAATGTATTCTTATTGGTTAAGTATTTCTGCGAAGGAACGAATTTATCAATGATGAATTGGCAAAATTAGTCTATTTGCTGAAGTTGGGGATTCAGTCAAAGCTTTATTTTGCAATACTTCTCGAAAATCGAGACGAAGAGGAAAGAAGATCCAGGAGACGTTTTTTAAGGGGGGGGGAGGTCAACTATCATATTATTAAAAATTAGTGTAATCAATACATTAGAATTTTAATTAATGACTGTAACTGGGGAAATCTATAAAGATTTCTCTCATCCTCCGAGAATGTACAGCAAAATAGTGCTTTTGAATTTTTTTTTTCTGGAAAATAGACGAAAAAAAAATTAGGAAATCATTAATGACATTTCTAATGTGTATTAACTTTTTTTTTACCTAAATTAATGAAATTTGTAGATTGATTATAATCAGAAGATGGGTTTATTTAGATTTGGCAAAAAGTTGGTCGTCAGAGGCGATTTGTAAATTTTTAAACTTGAAAAGAATGTATTATCTCTATGTCTATTTTCCCCAGATCCCTACATAGTCTGCAGCTTTGAATTATATACTAATATATAACTAAAATGGAATAATTTATTTCTAATATATTACAGAGGAATAAGGCTGCAGTGATCTGGTGCAAGGTCTCCGGAGGGTTTCGGGTTCAAGACCCGATTCCACCGAAGAGCCGTCGTGTAAACGGGTCTGGAGCACGCTAAATCCGTTGGGGCCCAACGTCCTTACAGCTGGCGTGGTGTGGAAGCTTGGAGAAGGAGTACCAACTCAGGTGTCACCCTCGTCATCTGACCGCGGTTTAAAATTACGTGGCCCTTTGCAAAACAGCCCTGGTGTTGCTTTAAAACGGGACGTTAGGGACGTTAATGTAACTAAACTAAACACGAGAGAGAAATAATGTACGTAAAAAATTTAACATGAAATCAGATAAAACTAGACGATTATTCATATGATTATAATTCACAATTTTTATAATCAATATTGATACAAATAGGAAGTTATTTACCATTCTGAAGGTCTTCTTTCCGAGATCCAATAAGTAGAAAAAAGTTCTGTAAAATAGAATAATTTTCTCTTATAATGTGACTGAATGAATAAAATTGGAATATTATTTTTTCTAAATATGTAGGTTGAAAACCTAAATAATACATTTAACTTCCATTTTCAGCATTTAAATAAAAAACTATTTGAAACAACTGTTGGAAGAAGTTTAGTTTATAATCAGTTTTCCTATGGTAACAAATATGTATAATTTAATTCACTTATTTTTATATTTTCCAATAAAAGCATTTTATTATTTGCCTTCATTTATTTCAATTAATTATTGTAATAAATTAAATTTGAATGTTTCATTTTATGTATTTCATAGTATACTAAAATTTAAAAGAATTATTGATGAAGAATAATGTAAAGGTAGTTTCAGCTAAGTAAAATTGAAATGCTCGAGTAAATTTTTATTTCACATTTAAACGTATTTTATTTATTATAGTCAAAAAAATGTGGAAAAAGCCAACCAAGAAATTCTAAGGAAGAAAAATGAAAATAAAGCGGTAAAAATACATGGTAAGAAGTTATCTTTGTTCACAGAAAAATAATGCATTCTGTCATTTATCTGATTATATTAATTTGGTTTTTTTTTGTTTCATTTAAGATTAAAATAGTCAGTTATCTTGCAGTTCCTTAGTAAATAAAATAAAATAGCATGCAAGAATATAGTATTGATTGATCTGGAATCTAAAAATGACATTTTTGGAATAATAGAAACTTGACTTGATTATTTAACAATAAAAGAATATCAGGGAACTATAACGTTTTGTTGTTAAAAAAAAAAAAAAAAAAAAAAAAAACTATTCTTCAAATTAATTTTATAAAATATGACATTTCGCTCTTTCTAAAATCATATAAGTCTATGTTTGAAATGCCAAAAGTTCGTAAATTAGCATTTAAAATAAGAAAGATCCGGTAGGATAATATGTATTGTTTTATTTTTATAGTTTTTTTTTTAATTTGAAATATGTTCCTTTCCTAATTCGATAAAAAAAAATCATTCATTGTATAAATAGAAAAATCTATATTATTATTTTATATTTCATCAAACTATAGATTTTTATTCCTCATTTTTATGATGAATTGTACAGTAGAAAATACTATGCATTTTTCAGATTTTTAAAATATATGATATTATATAAATTTTTAATAAATTTTTTAAGTGTATTAAATAAAAGTAAGTTCACTACAATTATAAAAATTTTTTCACATATTGTGCTAATTTTTGATTACTTTAATTCCGAGCTGCTTTTTGAGAGAGTACAAAATTTACGGTTATTTTATTTGCAAACCATTATATGGAAGAACATTTTCAATTTACTATTAAAAAAAACTCTTTAGGACACAAATATTTTTATACATGTTAATGAAAATATTGCACTTCCACTTTTTAATTCAAATACATTTTATGTTATTTGAAAAAAAAAATACCCCGTGGAAAAAAAATCAAATTTCAGCGATTTTTTTAGCAAGAACACCCTGTTCCTTTCATGAATTATTAACATTTTATCTTTCCTTTATGCATATTTTTTCTTTTCTTTAGAATATGTAACTTTCTTTTGCAAAATCACAAGCACTCAAGCAAATTCGTGAAATAAAAATAAAATTTATTTCCAAATTATTTTGAAGACAATCCCATCCAACCCAAAGAATGAATAAAATACGATACCCTTTTTTTAAAAAAGAATTTTGCTATAGTATTACCTAATTTGGAGAGTAGGGTTTTATTTATTGCTTCTAAATCCATAAGGTAGCTTGACCGTTTATTACATACTTCCTCTGCTTCCTCATACGTATGTTTATCTTTGTAAGTCATATAGCAAAAGTTTTCATCCAAAGGCTTGAAACTCTCAGGACACTGAATTTTTGAATCTTAGAAAATGGTAAAAATTGACTGTGAGAAACATTTTATAGACATGAAGTAGAAAAAATTAAAATAAATAAAAAAGCTTATATTCAATCACATTCATTTGAAAGGATAGATTATCAAAAATTAGTTTAATCCATATATCTACAATCTTATTTATTTAAATTTTGTTAAACTGTATTTTAATCTCAAGTCAATTAAATAATGTTGGTGTTCTCATTTCTTTTTTTAATACGATTCGGATGTTTCTCATTTTAAAGATCCAAAAGTCTTTAAAAGTCTAACGAATATGTAGTAAAAATTAATTAAGAAAATACAAAAAAAGGTTAAAAATTCTGAATGTGTAAATGTAAAAATGTTAGTAATTAATTTTGTTCTTAATTACTTATTTATTTATACATGGATTAAAGTTCAATGAACGAAGCATTCTACTAAATCAAATATTCTGTTATGTATTCTACTTCTTTCTTATGCAATTAAACTTATTTGGATTGTAATATTGTAGGACTGAAAATTTTATTATTTTAAAGTGAGCATATTTGGATGTATGTAAACATCTCATTTGAAAATCTTTCTTTTATCAGTTTGAGTTTATATTAGTTTTTTTCTTTTTTATAGAGTAATTTAATATCACAGTACCATTATTTTATATAAGAAAATTGTTATTTTAATTTTATTTTAATATCATATTAAAAAGTCGAACTCCCAATTTAAAATTGCTTTTATCTCTACTTATATGGATTGCTTCACATATTATTATTTTATTCTGCATAGTTTAAAATCAATTATTTTTCAAGCAATTTCAAAGTATAATTTTGATTTAAAAAATCTACAATTTTACGATCCAAATTGAATTATAAGAAGAAAATAATTCACTTTTAATCGTAGACAGGTATTTCGTACACAATGAGTAATTGAATGAGAGCCACTTTGTTCCTTCCAATAAATTAGGATTGCAATCTCTAGTAATCGGTCTCCAGTCTAAAATCAAAGAAAGCAGAAATTAACTTAAGAAAAATATATTAACAGTTTTGTAACAGTAACATTTGAAGTAATAAATCTCTTGCGAGAAACAATGAAAACACGTTGTATCTAAACAACCGCATCAAATAATGAGTGCCTGCGTCCTAGCATAGGGGTAGCGCATTTTCTCCGTGATCTGAGCGTCCCGGTCCGGGCATAGTTGTTCTTCTTTATTCTATCTGTGAGGAATGTGCAACTCCCCCTGTAAAAAGGGGCCGTGCAAGCAAATGTGACACATGAAGTAGCTAAGTCATATTCTTGGTCCTAGTTGGTGCTATTAAAAAAACAAGAGACGCTCACTCGGCCTACATCGCTGACAGATCTGTCAGCGGACTTGTAAAGTGCCATAAGTAACAAAAGTAAATAAAGGGGTAAAATGCAGTGTGTTGTGAATATTTTAATAATTGCACCAAATTTAGATTTCGTAATTTTTTTCAACGATACTTTTATTAATTGAAGCAAAATAAAATATGATTCTTTATTTTATTAAAAAAAAATTTTTTTAACTGGAGCCTAATGCCTATATCTAACGGTTTTGTAATTTATAATAGGACACGATTAAAGTAGGCAATCCGTATATTTATAGCACCATTATTATTATTTATAATTGCTTACATCATATTAATAAATTAAAATTACAGAAGCATTATTCATTTGCATTCAGATCATGTAGCCATTTTGGTCCAAATTAAAAGCAAAAACTGTGTGGACAAAAATGTTACTACCTTAATGCCAAATTACAACAGGGGACCAGAAAGGGTTAGCTGCAAATTTATTTCAAAAAGAATACAATGCTAAAACTCATTTAGATGCAAAAATAATACTAATTCTGAACTACAAGGACTCCTATTCAATAATAATATCTACCTATATTATTAGCTTATGTATTTTGGTCTGTATAGCAAACATAATAACATATATTTGCTATATATGTTATATAAACACAATAAACATGAATATAAATTAAAAAAGGAATACATTTGTTTTTAATATCTGTAGATTAAATTCCCGAATTTTAAATATTTTAAATGATATTAATAAAAATATATAGATTAAAATACTTGGTTTGGGTTTTTGGCACAAGGGCCATAGATTTGGCCTTGCTGCGCCAGACTACTTAAAATTCTTTCAAGTTAAAATTTCAAATTCAACCCAGATGACACAATCGTAGCAGACGATTTCTTCACAATGGATGGCACAATAGCTTGAAACTTCTAATATACTAGAAAATATCACTTTAAATGAAAAGAAATATTACTTTTGGAGGTTTATTAATGAAAAAATGTGACATTTCTCAAATCTGCAATATCTGACCAGTGTATATATATATATATATATATATATATATATATTCTTGTATTTCAGAAATTTATCTATATAGGTGTCTTTCTGGAAAAAACGCGATTTTACACACAACAACATAACATTTTTTTATAACTAATTATTAGAGCCATTTTCTATCTGTTTTCATGCTGACAATGTCTCGTGTGTTTTTGTGGTATAGTTGCAGTAGGATGATAATCTACTACTTTTGTGAGAAAATGACATTATCCGAATACGAATACGTCCGGCTCATATCCAATAGCAGTAATGCAATTATTGTGTTAACTAATTCGAATAACATGTTAAACAAAGTGCATTCTTGATTTTTTTATTTAAATAACTAGTTCCTATATAAGTAAGATTGAAAAATACTCATCATGATATGCAATTCGTATCTAAATATTAAAAAAAAAACAACAACCATGGTTTTGGAGGGAAAAAACACCTAGTGAAGCTCGATTTCCATGGTACTTTGTACATATAAAAGAAGGTTTTTGCACTAACTTGAATGTATTTCAGCGCTCTACAGGTCAGATCAGTTGATTTAGAGTTGCTAAATTCAACAGAGATATATTTTAGACAATGCACTTCCAAGGGGAGTTTTTAAATTTTTTTTTTAATTTATTAAAAGTTGGATTGAACTTTGATGTTTTCCCTTGAAAATCTTAAAAACATAATCACACAAACGTAATTTTTTATACAGTTTTAAAATTAAAAAAAAATTATCTTCGGAGTATACCAATATAACTGCCTAAAAATTTTTTCAGAAATTAAAAATTTTTTAAAAATTATTTGTTGTATGATTTTTAACAATACATTTTATTATTGAAATGAAATACAAACAATAATCTTGTTTTATGAATTATTTAATCTTGACTTTCTTCCGTTATTGAAAATTTAAGAAGAAAGATTTTATGCTTATTTTTGACTTTAATTTCAATTATCTAAGTAATTTAAATGTCGAAAACAGAAAGTGAAGTCACACAACCGCAAAAGATGATATTGAAATCGATCACACAAACACTTAAGCTTTCAGTGGACTATGTTGTCAAAAGACCATAACTTCCTTCAAAATTTTATTGATTGACTTAATAAAGCAAACTCCTCTTTTGTTGAGAAAATTATGAGCTGGTCACCAAAACCTACAATTTTTTAACTATTCACTTCATAGTCTTTAATTGATTATTAGAAATATTATGAATATGAAAATCAATCATATCACATATGCATTAGCGTCATTCGTATGGAATCAAATTTTAATTAAATTAATTGATTAAATAAAAATTAAATTCCATAAGAATGCAAAATTTCAAAACTTAGTTCATCAGAAAATAAGTGAAAAATCGGTTAAGAAAGTCCATTTTTACAATTACTTGAAAATGAAATGAATGGTCGAAAACTACGTTAAAAAGACAATTTTTTTTTTTTTTTTTTTTTTGCAAAATCATTAATTTTTTTTTAAATTTCATTTTTTTAATGTTTGAGCAGGGTTATTTATAAATCCGTTAAAATTTTGTTTCTAATTTTTGGTAAGTTACACTCATTTTTATATTTGCATTTACATTGTTTTAATGCCGTTTTACCTCTTTAGATGTTATTTTCTCAAATTCTAATCTTTGACTGAATTTTCTTTAGGAAAAACCTCATAAAATAAAATCTAATGCATATATATATATATATTCAAATTTGTTATAATAATTTCTGCAGTTCCTTAATTAAAGAATAATAAATATATTCATTTAGAAATATTTTATAATTATTTTAGAGCTTCCCAATGTGAAAACAAAAATTTTAAATTTCCTGCTATTTATTAGTCGAATCCCAATATTTAAAGAATGGATTGAAATACAGCTTATTTTTTTTAGTTCATAAACTAGATAACATATTTCTTAAATTATCAGCAAAATTCTAAACAAATCATTTGATAAACCTCTTAACTGGAAGATTTTTGCTTTATACCTTTTTTTTTAGCAAAATAAATAAATAAATAAATAATTCTTCTTTCCCCAATTTTTTTTTAAAATTTGCTTTTAAATAGGTATATTTTGATTTCATAGATGATTTTTCAATCCTTTTCTCAATTTTTTTCAATCCTTATGAAAATACTAAAAAATTATAACTATTTTCGAACGTTTTTCAAAAAAATTCGTTCCAAACGTAGTTGCATTCCTTTGAAAGCGTATAAAAATAGTTGAAAGATTTTTTTAAATGTTTACACATTGTAACAAAATTTTGGAATAAAATGTCGATAGCTTTTCCCCCTAATTTTTTAAAATAAAATAACCGAAATTTTTGAATAAATTAAATGTAATCCTACCTAATGAAGCCTCTGATGACATATATGTGTCTTCTAATCCTTCACCTGTAACTCCGCAACGATAGTGGCCAAGCGCAGACCCAAGGTTTGGAACGTCTCTAAACCAAAATTGAGAATGATTGTTTTTGATAGGCTTTCCATCTTTCAGCCAAATATACTGGAGCTTATCTTCCAGGTTGCTTATAGTTTGACCATGGAACGATACGTCACAAGTCAAGAAGCCATCTTTAACATTTGAGAGAGAGGAAATTTCTGGTAATATTTTAACTGTTACAGCTGTAAAAATAGAATAATTAATTTTAATATTTTAATAATCAAGATTAGAAGGATATATAATTTTACCAATATTTATCCCATTCAATAACAAATGTTTTACATTTTGTTATTGAATGGGAGATAAAATGGAAAGGAATTGCAGAATCTGTTTTATAGAGTTTTATAAGCGAAATTTTAAAATTCGCTTTAATTCGGAAATTTTCAAATCAGTCGTGTTTAAAAACGCACTAATTTAAAGATTTCGAAAATGAAGTACACTTTCTTCAATTTTCACTTATATAAATATATTTTCAAATAAATCCATCAAAATAGATTAATATTTCATAAGTAATCGTACAACACTTAAAAAACACCAATTTGTGTACAGTGTTAAAAATGGCAGTTATTTTTAAACTTTAGTTAAGATTAAAAACATTGAAATAATTTTTACTTCCTTGTATACGTAGTATTGAGAAAGTATCGTAATTATCGAAAAATTCGAACTCGAGATTTTGACGAATCTCCGAGTCCTTGAGTTAAAAAAATACATTTTTAGAAAATGACCATCTTTACGTCTATCTGTGATAAAGATAACTAAAAAAACTTTGAGGAAAAACGAATGAAATTTGATATACTTTCTTAATGCCAAATTTCTAGATTCCTATAAAATTTTGAGCAAAATCTGCTCAGAGGAAATTTGTCTGTACAAGTTAGCATGATTATACAAAGCGAATGGAGCTAGATGGATAACATTCGGTAGCCACATTTAACATCTATACTATAGACATATTACAAATTTTTTGCTAATTCCAATGAGGGGTTGACCGTCTGTCGGTCTGTACTTTCAGAAACATATAAACGCAATAACTCAAAAACGTAATGAGTTAAAAATATAAAATCTGGTATAGGATTTTGCGACTTAAAGTGTAGCTTTTTAATAAATTTTTCATTCAATCGATTGGGGAAAGCTAATTTAAAATGCAGATTCGATTGTGGGATGTTATTAACCGCACACCAGGGCTCAATCGCCAAATATCTCAACAAGGATGGCAGGACAGATTGAGTAGAAAAAAGTTAAAATTTGGTAACTATTATCAAAGGTTAATATGTCATAACTATTGCTCCGTGCAAGGCGTTCTCTGATATAACTAATTTATTGTCGGCGTCCTGGCATAGGGGTAGCGCGTCTTCCTCGTGATCTGGGCGTCCCGGGTTCGAGTCCCGGTTTGGGCATGGTTGTTCTTCTGTTGTTCTATCTGTGAGATGTGTGAATGTGCCCTCCTGTAAAAAGGGGTTGTGCAAGCGAATGAGTGATGCGTGAGTGGCAAAGTCGTACTCTTGGCCCTAGTTGGCGCTGCTATAAAAAATAAGAGACGTTCCCCTCAGGCTTAAATCGCTGTCTTCGTAACAGTGGGCTTGTCAGTGGCAAGTGCCATAAGAAACAAACAAACTAATTTATTAAAGAGTATATGAGAAAGGGACTACATATCTTTTATATATTTTTATTATATGTACTATATATTTTTATATATTTTATTTAATATATTTTTATATATATGTTTTTGGAAGACAACTCCCTTTGTTTTATGCATAAAAGGTAAGAGATCAATCATTTAAATTCTAAAGTTCAATGAGTTAAGATAGAAAATGCAATTCGTTAACTCTTTTGATGTACCTGAATCTTTCGTTATACCTTATGGTTAGAAGATTTTAATAATATATTTTTTAAAATATCGTTTGTCCACTTATCGATACAGAGGTTGTTTCGATTGTTGGCTAAACATTCAGGGTCCGTTCTTAAGAAATAAAAATCTATTTTTAAATTTTTTGCATCGAAAGAAGCAGTTTTTTATCTGTTGGTCAATGAGTTCACGCCATCACTCCTTGAATTTTATGTTTAGCCTCTTTTTAAATGATTTTCCTTTTATTTTTATATTGATTTTTTTTTTTTTACTTTTATACTTAATCATTTTTTGAACGCAGAAAAAAATTTCCCGTTTTATATGTGTTTATTCATTTTGTAACTGAGAAATTATTCCGTTTTATATGAATCTTTATTTTTAGAAGAAAATAAACAACTTTATTAGTTTCGCAATCGAAAATAAATTAAAAATGAATATCTAAGAAAAGTTATATATGCCTGCAGAATAATTTCTTTTCTGATGAACGAAAATATAATGACACTATTTTCAATAGAGTTAACAAATAGAAAATTCTCATATAATTCATATCAGTTCCATAAGAATGAAATAGATTTAGGAATAAAGTTTCAATCAGGTATCTAGTACTGAATTATATGCTTTAAAATTTATCGTTTATTAAAATTATCGTTTCATGGGTTTATTTTTCGTTTGGGAACACAGGATAGGAACCAGACTTTCGACTTGCATTTAGATATTAGTGTAGCATACAATTTATAATGCCTTCAGAAATGTTGTGAAAAAGAATGATTCTAATCTAAATTCTGGTTTCGAGATAATGAAATATTCCTTTTTCATTTTCACCCTTTCTGTATAAATAGCAATTTTCTATTTCAATTCATTGTAAATTTCACAATCATCTGTCATTTCAAAGTAAATATTTTAAATTTTATAAAGCAGAATTATAATATCGATTATTGCTCTTATCTAAATTATTCCAAACTATTTTAGAGAAAAATGGTTACTTAAAAGCCACTCTTTTAAAGTTGGATAATTTCCAAAACAACTTTTTGCAGTTTTTTTAACTCTTAGATTTTATAAAGTATTTTTAAAATCATATATCTCAATTTTAAATAAATTTATAAAATTGGCAAAGGAAAATTCTAAATTTCACCTAATAAAGTCTTATTTTTTCAATATTTATGCCCAGAACCATTAACTCTTGAACTACTGTCGATTCCACCTAGTTAAGACACTATAGGATAAGTACACGTTGGCGGAATTAAAAGATTCTTCCAGTTTTGGCGAATTCCAGTAATATTAAATGATAAACATTTTTTAAAATTACCGCCGATTCCACCTAATTAGGACACTATAGGATAAATACACTTTGGCGGAATTAAACGAGTAATATTAAATGATAAACAAATTTTCTTTAATATTTCAAAAAAAATTATTAAGTAAAAATCAAAGATATAAAAAAATAATGCCGAAACTAACGCCTTGCCCCTAACTATAGAAAACCATCGATCTAATATTTCAAATTTTCCATCACGGTATATTTCGAATATTCTTAGTTGTTCCTTTTGTATTTTATGACTATTTCTCGAGGACTTAATTTTTGTTGTTGTTGCAAAAGCAGCGAGTTAGTGGATTTTAATATTCAATCTCAATCGCCATACATTAATTTGTAAGTGACGTAATGATAAAGGTTATAAATATCTCGGGCGCCAATCTTAGGCGGTACCATGGAGGAATAAACTTCATGGCATTTATGCCACTTTTTAAATACATCACTGATAAAGGGACGAAAAAATAAAGTGTGCTGAGAAATTGCCCATTTACATTTACTAAGTCATTAATAACGTTTAAGAATGAAAAAAATCGAATTATATTCTGAGTACCACTTACTCTTACTGCGGCCCTGATCTTAAATAAAATAGATTCTTTTTGTATTTTATCTAATAAAATAGCTTTCTTGATATATTGAGAGCATCTCAAAATTAAGAAAAAACGTATGTTAAAAACAAGAAGGGGTGTAGCGGTAGCAGTACTATAAATTTATTCTTGTTTCATGAGCAATAAAACAGGTCCAATGAAATGAACAAGGTTCAGTAGAAGGTCTGCACGTGCAGAAATGTAATTCCAGTTATCTTGAAGCAGTTATATTAGTTTAATGCAAACTTTAGAATCGAACAGACTATTTTTGGAAATCAACGTGTTATCTTTCCAGTTAAAGGGATTTTATTCCACGTTTTTTTTGGGGGGGATTATTTGAGCCATTCCTTAAACATTTTACTCAAATAAATAATTTTAATTAGCTTTTTGACCAAATAAGTGGACTCGACATTATATGAAACTATAAATTGAAATCAGTCGAACTTTTAAAAAATGTCTTTGGTTTGTCATGTACTAAGAATATTTTTGTGGTAAGAGATGGATTACAATGGATACAATTCGACTTACAGACAAAATGGTGACATTTTCTAAAGAGTCTGACTTATTTAGTTATTGATTTATAAAAGCATATTATAAAATTTTTGGTGTTCTCCCTTGGTGGTAGTAATTTTTCATTAAAAAGGATTAGTAAACTATTTATTTGCAAAAAAGTCCCTTAATTTTGCAGTTATTTTAATTAATATATCATTATTTATTGATATAAATTGTTGTATTTTATGTTGTAAAAAAAGAAACCCATAAAGTTTCCTTTGCAAAAACTATGCTTAATTGAAATTTCTATGGACACGCCTTAATAAGGAAGCCATGACTTTTTTATGGAACAAAAAATTCTGTGTTCTATCGTCGTTTAAAAATTTTTTTATATCGAGAGTGATTAAAAAAATTAATTATAAAGTGAATCAAGGAAATGACTTACAAATATTTCGTCTGTCGCGTTCACAAATAAATACTGTATGAGAGCAATTTACGGATCCATCAGAACCACCAACAACAGCTTCAAGGTATGCAGGTATGCAACCTTCATTATTTGGCACTCGAAATCCTATACGAAAGTTAAAATATACATATACAAAGTGCTCCAAAAACTATTTACAAACAGGATAAACTAAATATACAGAAAATAAAGTCGTTTTAAAACGAAACAAAGTATCGCAAACTCAAAGGGCGACAATTACAGGAGGCTCTATGTTCGTGAATTAAATAAATAAAAGGAAATAAAGAGAACGATACAGGTTTAATATAATATAAATTCACATCACATATAGTAACATTACAAGTCATATGTCATTTGATAGCTGTATGGCAAATAGGACACAGTATCAAAAATAAAAACTCTGAATTTTCAAGAAAAGGTTCAGTCAAAAGGAAGGAAAATATTTAAATCATTATTTTATTATTTATTTCTAACTAGCCATCTTTCGCGATCAGCTATTGCGCATGAAGTATGGATTGAATTTCATTTTAATTCAATTTTTCATGTATAACTTCGTGTCCGTGGTTCCGTCAACAAACTATTTTTAAGCATGAAATTATCAAATATAAACCCATGTTATTTCATTTGTCTTATATATGCTCACTTCATAGCATACTTGAATCTTTCTTATAGAGACAATATAGTGCTATTATAAAAATAAATGTACAGTTTCTCTATCTACTAATTTTAAGGTTTTATAACTTCACTTTTCAACGCAAATTTTCACTTATCAACTACACATATACTAAATTGAATCTTTCCTTCTTATCCTTCAATATAAGAAGAAAATCACGCGATTAAATATTTGATGAAACAATGAAAATGGCTCGAATTTCAAAGCAGCAATATAATCTATTTATAGAAATTGAAAAAAAATGTGTTTTTTTTAAAACTGTCAAAATTTTGAAATTTTTTTTCACGATTATTAAATTAATATCACTAAAAAGACAATTTTTTCGATTTTTGAATGCTGTAAAATGAATTTCTATTCAATTATATATTTTAAGCGATCATAGAAGACACCAAAATTCAGCTCCACTTTCAATTAATTAAAATTTCGAAATAATTATTTCGAGGTCCCAATTCCCACTTCCAATTTGGCAACTGTGTGTCAAACGGTTTGGCTTGTAGAGCGCCAACATGCTCACATTTATTTTTTTATTATTAGTAGATATGAATGGCAATAGATAGAGTTTCATAGCCTGGTTGGTAGAGCGTTGGATTCGCATCCTTTAGGTTGCGAGTTCGAACTCCGCCGGCCGAAGATTCCCCGCGTGCTTGGTGGCTGACGCATGCATAAATCTGTCGTGTATAAAGTATTCCATGTCGAGAGTAATACCATTGGGGGTACTGGATCAGGGGTGATCGTTTTCTGATTCAGGTCTAAATTACGATCTGTGAATGAAATGCGCCCCGTAAAAAGGGTTGTGACGTGTGTATACGTGTTCTCTTGGCCTTAGATGGCACTACTATAAAAACAAGAGACGCTCCCCCACCGACTTAAAATCGCTGCCTTCGTAACGGCGGGCTTGTCCATGGCAAGTGCCATAAGAAACAATAACTTCAGAAACATCACTGCACAGAGTGGAGTTCAAACTTTTATTTTTTGCGAATTCTATTTTCTTATACGACAAAAGGAAAAAAAAAACCCTATCGAATCGGAAGCCTACTTTTTAACACATATGAAATAACTGCTTCCTGTTTATTGAACTCATTGCTGTAGCAACTCGATGGTTGCGTTGTTGTCTCGACGAGTAACAGGCATAGGTTTTAAGCGCGCGTCATACTTTTGATTGCGAAATACAAATTCTCTGCTTTCTCTGTGTGTTTGCTGATTTGTTAACATCACGATTAAAAGCAGTTTCGGGACGCTCAACATTTTCTTCTCAAACATGAAGGGAGGCTTTCTTTTTTTTTTTTTTTTGTAATAGGGCATATCATATTTGCAATTCAATATTACAAAACGGACCATCTAAAAGATAAAATAGACAACAGTTTCTGTTGAATATGAATTCAACAAAAAGGAACTACAGAGCAGAATTTCTTAACAAAAAAAAAGTGATAAACAATCGAGTTCCAACTAATATCAAAAGAAACTGTAATGAATAGATCTGACATAGTTTCCAAATTGCAGAAAACTATTCATCGTAAAATTGAGTATCTTGTACACAAATATGGAGCTGCTTGTATCAATGTAACTGAAGCTCAAAAGTAAACTATGAAATGCCTATTGATTCAAATCAATGAAAAACTTATAAAAAATCAATAATATGTTCGAGATACATCGAAAACATACATTGACCATTAATGAAATGTATGCTAAAATATGTTAGTTATATATTTTCATTTTTTTTTGTCCTATATACATTTAAATTTGTCTTAAAAACATATTCCTTCACGCCTTGTTTCGTGTCACTTTTTGGATTTCCTCTTTTTTGTCTTTTGGTCAATCACATCCCTGTTTATTGTATATCTCTCTATTCATGAGTTTTCAAAATATATAAAATTTGATTAAATGTGTGGGATTGGAGTTGTAGGATTCTATAATGATTCTTCCTCCATACAGGATATATAATAAATCATAGTTTTCGAGCATTCGCCAGAAAATTAATGTTGTTGTTGTCTGTTGTAGCGCCATCTACCCACAGCAAACCAAAGTTGTCAGATTCACTTGACGTAGCAAACCAAAGTCGGCAGACTCATTTGACGCAGCAAACCAAAGTAGTCAAATTCGCTTGACGCAGCAACCCAAAGTCGTCACACTCACTTGACGCAGCAACACAAAGTCGTCACACTCACTTGACGCAGCAACACAAAGTCGTCACACTCACTTGACGCAGCAACAGCATCAGCAACCACTCACCTACACACGCTCGGCATAAAGCTTGGCTCTACTCAAATGGGTACAGGCGCATTAGAATCAATAGCTAATACATCACCGCTCAACAGCCATATCGTTCGTTTCACCTCCGACTCACTGGATGGAGAGTCTGTAAATAGCTTATAAGCCAGTTAACAGCTACGCTACCCGAGCAATTGCTTTTGTATCGTGGTCATGTTACTGGACTATGAATCACAAGGTCCTAGGTTCTATCCTCACGCATCCCGAATCCGCCACAAGCGTCTCTTGTTTTCTCAGTAGCACCAACTAGGGCCAAGAGTACGACTTAGCTACTTCATGCGTCACATTCGCTTGCACAACCCCTTTTTACAGGGGAGCACATTCACGCATATCACAGAGAGAACGCAGAAGAAAAACAACCATGCTCGAACCGGGATTCGAACCCGGGACGCCCAGCGAAAATTAATGCAAAGGACAATTTATATTTGATAGCATATTTAGAATTCACATACCATGGTATTATAGGCACTAAAAACTGGGAAATCGAACTGTTTTGCCACTTATTTGAAGTATATCGTTATTTTGTAATTTAGAGTGACTTTTAAATTAAGATAAAGACAGACAAATCAATCCTAAAAATTATAGTGCTATTATTTTCAGACTTGGGCCAGGTTGAATCTTGATACTTCTTTGTACCAATTATTTTCGATATTTTTACCTAGTTTTGCTATTTATCTAATTTGCCCAATCTATTCAAATTTTAAAAAGTAATATAAAGACAGACGAATCAAGCTTAAAATATCATTGTGTTATCATGCTGTTGCATTATCGTTTAAAGGAGATTCGAAATAGAGTTTTTATATATATATATATATATATATATATATATATATATATATATATATATATATATATATATATATATATATATATATATATATATATATATATATATATATATATATATATATATATATATATATATATATATATATATATATATATATATATATATACCTATCTGATAATACCTTGATATTTTTGATATTTACCTCTTATATTTAATCTACTCAAATAATTGTATGACATAAGATAAACAGCAATGTCAGCAACTGTGCCTCCAATATTTGAACATGCTTCTGACTGATCCATAAATGTTCCTGGATGAAATGAAAATGGCCTAATACATTTTTTACTAGTCACAGGAGAATGGTAATAGAACAACCAATTTTGAGGGCATGCCAGAGCTAAAATAAAATTGAATGGAAGAAACATTTACTCGCACTTAATTATCTGATATGAGATAATGCAACTTAAATGATCTAATATGAGATATTAACAAAAGCGAAATCTTCAGGATACTGGATGAGGTTATTAATTTACTTCCTGAAACTGGATAAACGGGAAATCCGGTGTTCTGGCATACGAACTCAAGTTTTGTTTCACATGGAAGAGTGATCAAATGGCCGGATTCGATGATCCACGCCGCACAATCGTGAACAGGTTCCCCTTTGGCCCATTGATCAAATCCATCATCATCGGTATCTTCCCTAATAATTACATTTTTTTAAAATTTAATAACGTCAAAAAAAAAAAAGAAAAAGAATAACAAACATAATAAAAGAAGCATCAAAATCATCACTCCGCAAAAGATGTTTATTTATTTTTGAAAAAAAAATTGCCTGTATATAAATCAGAGATCTTTAATTACCAAGAATTTGAAGAATACCTTTAAATTCTTGCATATTAAATATTTTATTTGACTGTTCACTTATCAGTCCACATCTTAATTCCTATTGAAAAACACCTACTTGTTTACATATAACGCTAAAAGCTTGAGATAACCGCATTTTTTAATGTTTATAACACTCTAGAGTAAATTTAAATAAGCATAGAATGTAATAACTTTGAGAAAAAGTAATAAACAAAAACGACGTTATACGACGTTGAAATTTACTTACTAACTACTGTTCGTTTCAGTATTCTGAGATGACAACTTTTCGATGATTCTGTCTCAGTAAGGGGTGAGACGAGGAATTCTTCGTCATTCTTTGATCTTGATTTCTGCCCTAATGGATATTTTTTGTTCAATTTTTTTTTCACGTATACGTGAGTATCGTCCCTCTTCAAAATTTATTATTTTATTTTAATTTAATCTGCAAGTAATCCGAGTTTAGTTTAATGTTAAATGTAAACATCTCCCCCTTTCATCTGTCTTTTCACCTCTATTTTGACGAATTAAACCCATACTAACACATGCGCAAAAGCGCGGAGGATTTTAGAATTCCGTTGGCAAAAAATAATTATTTGCACGTTTCGCAGTTTTGTTAAATACTTCTGCCTTTTGAGAGGGTTATTGAATTTCGCATGTATAAAGTTTAAAGTAAAAATTCTATACTTTCAAGTAAATAAATGCCTACAGTTCTAATTGCACACGTTGCTTTCGTGTCTGAATTTTAGGCAGATGAATATTTGATAGAAGTAAATTATACAAAATATAAATTGTGTTTAAAATTAAAGATAATCAGTTTTTCAGTTAAAAAAAAAGTTGCTGTTAAATGAGCCATTTTAATGTTAGAGCTGCCTTTAATAATACAGTTAATATTATAATCCTTTAAAAATATTTTGTATTTTTTTTTAAATTAATAAACAGTTTTCAAAATACCCACCAGTTCTTCATTACAACACCTTTCTCTGTCTTTGATTTAATTAGTCCACAACCACTAGAGTTTCGCTTTTAAAATTTATATTTTGTTCACTCGTTTATCATTATTAAAAGAATAAAATTTTCCATTTTTCAAATGTTTCCTTGCTTCATCTCATATTTTACCCTTTTCGAAATTTGTGTATTTCTATTTTTTTCTGAAAATTCATTAACTTAGAATATGATTACTAATATTCACTTCAAGGTAATGAGCATTTCATTCCAATAGTAACAAAACAGGCTTATTTATAGCGAGTTCACAGGAGGAGCAAACTAATGCTAACTGAAATTTATTTTGGCCTTTAATCAATCGATAAGTATAATCAAAAGATTATATAGTAAAGCAGTGATATTATAGATTTAAATTATTATATCATAAGCATGGAATTCAAAAAAAAAATATTAGTAAAAATAAATCCGAACAATATTTTATTCATATTCAGCTTTTGCAAAAAAAGTAAAAGAAAAGAATAAAATACTTTTTGGATATTAATCATGTGAGAGGAATTTAATACACGATTCCTTGTTGTTTAACCCCAATATTGACCGAACACATCTAATAAAATCAAATTTAATTCAAATTTAGTGAGAGAAATTCAGAATCTTACTTGAGGCACATGTGGAAAAAAGCACATCTGGAGAAATAAAAAACATTACAAAAAAAAAAAAGGAAAAGGAAAAAAAAGAAAGAAAAGAAAACAGAAGGGAAAAAAGTGAAAAAGAAAACCAAAAGGGGAAAAAATGAAAAAGAAAGGAAAAGACTTTTAGTGAAAAGGTTTTAAGGAAATTGTTAATTCTTTTAATTAAATCCATTGTCTATTGCCAATTTTCAAAAATAATTGAGTGGTTGACTTTTTCTGAATAGCTTTCGAATATCTTATTTTTATTCAAATGCAGTGAGAATAACTCGAATTTTAAGTTGTTCATATTATTATGCATGGATATTAGCTTTTTCAATATTAAAACCAGCATTCATTACTATGATTTGGTGATGGCAGTCATTGCAGTGATTTGGCAGGTTTGGGTTCCACTAATGGAATATTACTATTTTTAAATGCCACTAAATGTATAAAACGATCTATTTAGCAATATGCGAATTTACTTTTATGTATGATGAAATGTTTGCTAGACTCGAGAAAAATAGTACGAACAAACATTAAACTGATGAATCTTTCGTCAACTGTTAAGATGTTAAAAATTCTACAAATTGACTCTAATTTGAATAATTTTATATTTGATATAAATTTATAGTCATAACTTTAAAAAATTCAAACTTTATGCGATTGTACCAAGTTGCCGAATTTAGCCAAAATGTCTTTCGCTATTGCAATGGGTAGGAAAAAAAATGATAAACACGAAGTTACAGAAAATAAATTTTAGCGTATAAAAATATTTTTTGTTGATGTTATTTCGCAATCAAGATAAATTTGCTTTAAGCAACACAAAACAATTATTTCACTTTGAAATTAAACAACTCTGTAACTTAATGACCTGGTTGCATGCAAAATAGACTTGATAGTTTGAATACTTACGTAAATAACTCAGGATAATTGGATGTTTTAAGATAAAAGCCTCTGAATGTTCCATTAGGGGTTCTTTTAATTCCAGTCCATACAGGCTCACCAAGCGTTGATGCTATAAATCAATGTTTTGTGTCATTTCGAAATATTTTGATGAAAACATCTTATATTGCAGTATTTATTAGTGATATTATTTTTCATAAATATAATCTTGTTCAAAATATTACGCTAAATTCAGAACTGCGTATAATCAAGAAATACACATAAAGTTGTAAATACATATGCAAAATTTTATGCTTACAGAATTTTTTCCCCAGAAAAATTGCTGTAGGATTCAATGAGGCAATTTTTTAAATAAATCCATAGTTTTTTTAAATGAAATATAGACTTTTTACTAGGTGCTTCTGTTTAAGTTACTTTTTTTTCTTTTCTTCATTCAGATTATAAATAATGTTGCAAAAAAGTTTTAGAAATAATATATATATAAGTAACCAATCTAAAGTAAGAAATATTTTGGAAACGAAACGAAATAGTTTCGGAATCACAACTAAAAATTATTTCTTATTCAAACTAAAACCAAAAAAGGAACAGGAAAAACTTCATAGTATTTATTGTTATAGTATTTTTACTTATTAGTGGTTATTTTCTTCTAATTTGTTCTTTCTGTTAAAATGGTATATCTCTTAGGCATAGTTTCAGGGAATTTTCGGGAATTATTATTAGACTTTCTTGTCTGCATTCCCTCACAGAAAAAATCCCTTTTTTTGAATCCCTGCCTGAGGGTGACCCTTGAAAAAGTCTTCAGGCCAGATTCTTTTTTTAATATATATATATATATATATATATATATATATATATATATATATATATATATATATATATATATATATATATATATATATATATATATAATTTATACGTAATTTGGACAGTAATTTCTGCAAGTACCGATATATTGGAATTGAAATCTTGCGTGCCTTAAAATACATTTTGTCGAGATCCTTCATAGGTCATTCCTAACGTTTTCATAGGCATCATTTTTTTAATTATTTTATTTCTTTAAAATGGAAAATAAAAACAATCATTATTATTATCATGAATTTCATGATGACATATTATGCGTGTAATACCATTATACATTATTATTCTTTACAGTTCATTTAAATGCATTTTAGTCATATTTACAATTATTTCAAGTTAGTACTTTAACTAGTGTTCTGGCTTTAGTTTCATTTAAAATTTTAATGAATTGCACTTCATTTGTATATATTAATCATCATTATATAATGTTTAAAAAATAACAACAGTTAATATACTTATATTTTGTGAAGATGTTTTTTTTATCATACAAGTATTTTTTTTTTTTTTTTTTTTTTGTTATAAAAACAATTGGGCGTTTAAGGGGTTCTTTGAAACTCATCTGTTGTGGTATATTTCAATTTCATCTTTTTTCAAAGAGATTCATTTAATGTTAATGAAGAATGTTTTTGACGGAGCACCTTGACTCTGTGATCCTACATCTCTGATAACTAATAGTTATTTTATTTAGACTTAGTTAAAATGTTGCTTTAAGCCTGGATATTGTTGGTGCCTTTGAGAAATTCATTTAATTTATTTAAAATAGAATAATACAACTTTTCCCCAGTCTCTGATTTGATAAACATTTGCTTATATCTACGTTCCACAAGAAATAGTTAGAAACTATTTTGTGGCTGAAATAATTTACCATTTCTTCCTAGAACCGCAGGCACTGTGTTAATAAAGTCGTTGGTCGTTAAATATGAAAATTCCTTCCTGCATGCCTTGTCAGCATCAGCCCAACTCATCTTTTGTTTAAACATTTTCAAACAAATTTTTGAAGTCTCTTTTATGTCAGCATAGTATGTAGCATAAGTGGAGTGGCATTGGCATTTATCTAACAGATGATCACAATTTGGCATGAATGCATCTAAGGAAATTTAAAAAATAGGAACAATATTTCAAAACAAAGCAAAAATAGTTTTATAAATCAATATATGTAATAGTCACAATAATATAACATCATAGAGATAGAAAATTTGTCCCTCTATTTTAGGATGTTTCAATTCTTTCGTCGCACCATTTTTCAACTGCTTAATTTAGCCGCTATCAGAGCGGTCTCGAACAAAATTGAGGACTGGTCTAAACTTGACTTGCGAGGTACTAAAAAAATTTTTACAACAAAATAATATTTATCGCATTTTACTATTTATACCAGGAAAACCGAGCTTAGACATGCAATTTTTTTTATTGTAAAATTATGTTTTTTTTAGTGAAAATGTTTAGATACGTATCACATACTGATTACATATGAATATTTCTCAATATTACCTACATATGAACTGATCATTTAAATAAAAAAAAATGATGAATGCACTTAGTTTAACATGTTGTTCGAAACAATCTGCTATATTACAGTGGTAATTTCACAGTTTATCATTACTTATAATTTTGAACTAACACTCAGTTTTACCATAGGGAATTCGGATCCGAGATGCCGCTATATGACATTGTCAGCAAGAGAGGAGATAGAACAATAATTAGTTACTAAAAATGTTTTTTTTTGTATGTTTGTGTGTGAAATAGCGTTTTTTCGGGAGATACCTAAATATATAAACTTAAAAAGCAAAACCTTATCTAAATATAAAATTTTATGCAAATCGTTAGAGCCGTTTCCGAGATACACGTAATAAATTATATGCAAGATTTGCTCATTTAAAGATATAACATTACATTGCGCAATCTGATAATAAAGATTTATGAAAAAATCTTTATAATTCCATAAATCTTTAATAAAGATTAGATTTAAGATAAAGATTTAAGGATGCCTTTGGTGACCCTTTTCGTTCCTGTAATTAATGCTCACTAAATTTTTCAATTAGATAATTCATCTAAACTGTTCACTTGACAGTCTTTTCAACAAAATGTTTTTACGCTTCATGTTTTAATTATTATATAATTCATACTAATTACAATTCATACTATTATAAAAGCCTTGCACTGTTCTATTCATTATATTGCCTAAATCTAATTTTCTGTCAGCTCCCACAAAATTTTGCATTTGATGCTGAAATCAATTAATACAAAAACACTTTTACTGAACCAAACATTTTTTTTAAATCTGAGTATAGAAAAAGAATCGTTCAGTATTGAAGTCGTATGTGTACTATAGAATTCTTTTTTTTATGATTTATTCATTATTTCGAAGAATTAACCAACAAAAACTTATCGGATTCAGCATAAAACTTAGTTTCCATTTTTTATTTTCAAAATAATTTAAATGATGTCAGTAACAATATTTTATTTTGTTCCAATAAATGCACATTTGAAAAAGTTATGAACTAAATTTTATACATTCTTTTAATCCTAAGGAATTATATTAGTGGTATATTGTTGACACTCCAACTTTTAATGAAAAAAATGTTTCTGTTTTTTGCGACCAAATCTGAACAAGTTATAAATATCACTATTTTAGGACAATTAACAATTTTAAAATTTTAAACTAATCAGGGATTGGGGAAACTCCGGAGACTGAGTGGCATTTCTTCCATGAGAAGGTCAATGGCGAGGTTTAAATCTGCATGATTTTATAAGACAGTAATATTCAAATTTCATAACTCACACAGTTTTAGTCACAATAGAGTGGACCTTTCTTGTTATTTAAAATGTGAGTTCAAAAATATTTTACAAAATTTGACTTATACGATCGCGATTCTATGTAAAAGTTTAAAATTCTTAATTCGTTCATTTATTGACTCAAACTGCTTAAACCAGTATTATTTCCTTCATTTAGACCATTTTTCCTATTAGATGTATATGCAATAAAATTCATAAGCAATATGAACAAACTGAAATTTTTCATAGACATAATGATAATCTGCCTTTTGAGTTTTTACAAATTAAACTTAATTTCTATTATTTTCATTAAGTTATGAAATCTTATTTTCTTTATGTAAAATCTCATCCTCATTACAAAAATTCTGCTTTTACTGATTATTGCATTTCCACACAAAAAACGGGTAACAATTGATTAAAACAGACCATTGATGAATGAACTGATTATTCAATAATATCTTTGAAAGACTTAGAAAAGAATCATACTAAAGTTTGCTGAATATTTAAGGTGGGCTTACACTCGGCCAGTTATAAGATGGCCAGTAGACAGCGCATGCGTAGAAAGGCTGACAAATGCTTTTCGGTCCATGGCAAATACTTGTCCCAATGGAACAACAAGATACCGCTGTATTGTATTTTTTTCTCATTGCGCCATCACTGTTTGTAGAATTTGGTGGTGTTATTTTTTTTTTTTGTTGTTGTTGTTCGTATGGCACTTGTCATAGACAAACCCGCTGATGAAGTCAGCAATTTTAATCCGACAGAGCGTTTCTTGTTTCAATAGCGCCGTGTTGGTACAAGAATACGATTTAGCTACTCATGTATCGCAACAGTTTTTGCGGGACAGACTTCATTCACACGTTTCATTCTCTCAACCACAGATCGCAATTTAGACCTGAATCAGAGAATGATTACCTCTGATTCAGTACCCCTATTGGTATTGTCTCGACTTGGAGGACTTTGTGGCCACGACAGATTTATACTTGTACCAGCCACCACACACACGGGGTGTCTTCGACCGAACTCACAATCCAAGGGATGCAAATCAACGCGATTCTAACCAGGCTATCCCGGCCCCGCAGTTTTTTTGTGTTTTTTTTTTTTTTGGTAGAAAAAAATTGATCACTTAGCCTAGATTAATTCCGATATTTTTTGCTTTTTGTTCTTTCTGATGCAAGGTTTGTGTGTGTGTGTTTTCATTTTATTTGGCATTTTTTTTCTATCGTTTTCTATAGGTATATTGCCCTTTTATTTTATTTTAGTATGTCTCTTTGTGTGAATATCCATCATTTTAATACGATACACAGTGAAAAAGAAAAATTCAGAGTCGCCAAAACGGAAATTTATAGGCAAACATGGAATGCCTGAATCTATCTTATGAAATTGTTGCACACATAAATCAATCCCATTCTACGCATGCGCTACCTACTGGCCACCCTAAAACTGGCAAGTGCAAACCCAGCATTAAGTTTATTACAAAAATTACTGAATAAATTCAAAAATTTAAATTATTCAAAAATTGTTTTAGAGATATGATACATAATACTATAGAATATGATACATATAGATACTATAGAAATGCTCATGAAAGTTTCAATACTTCATTTGGAGAAATATATTTTAAAACTAAAGCATAATAAATATAGCATATAGCTTTTGAAGCGTTATGTTATAGCATTTTTGTTTTATTTAAAGAATCCTGTTTGTTAGTTACAGTTTTTATGTAACATTATAAAATTGAAATTCATATTTACAAAAAGAGGGAAAATATTCAGAAGGCAAAAAATTACAAAAGTTTTCAAGAAGAATAAAAAGTTAGGAGAATATGTTTTATTCGCATTCCATAAAAAAAAAGAAAGATTTAAATTATTTTTAAAAAATTCAAATTAAAGAAGAAGGAGGGGGATCGGAAGAAATTCATATTTTTCCTCACAGAGCCAAAAGATCGTATATTTAAAATCCAGTTAGGTTTAAATCCACTAGTAGTTATTTCTTCATATTGCCAAAGGATGCCATCGCCATTGTGAAAAGCAAAAAGGCGATTAAGATAAACATTGCAAAAGCTGTCATATTTAATGATTAACTGCTTAAGGCATTTAATGAATTATTAAGGCAATTAATGAAGTCATTGGTTTCTTTTCTGTTTTTTTTTATTCCATAGTTTGTGTTCGCACTTTTTACTATGTCATATACCTTAGTGGCCATCTTACTTTTCGACATGTGTGATTTTGGCGATATGGAGCACTTTTTGGCGACATCAAAGTATACCAAATAGCGAACATCAATGAAATGGAATTTTAAAATACGATTTTTTGGTGGAGGACTATATTATTATTTTTTCATGTAATGTTTTTCTAAGAAAAAAATCTGAATATTTTCTCATGATAAAAGAAAATTACCTGAATTCAAGCAAAAATAGTATATAAGAAATAGTAGAATTTCCCAACGATTTTTCTTTGAAGGCAGCATATTTTTCAAGAATCAGAAGTCACTGAAGAATAATGTCATTTACCTGAAACACATATTTGTGCTGATTTTTTTTTATATCTATATTTTACTTAGAAGCTAAGAGACTGTAAATTAGAATTTAAGAATTTTTTGTAAATGAGATTTCTCAACTGTTTCTTTCTTTCTTTCTTTCTTTTCTTTTTTTTTGGTAGACTTTTGGTATTAACTGGGTTTAAATGTTCAGTTCACGTGGAGTTTATCATAATCATAAATGATTTTACACAACTTGAGAATTGAATGAGAACTATTATTCAATGACATTTTCGGGAATTTGAGGGAAAAAATAATCTAATTACATACATTTATTCCTTATTTACAGATCCATTCATACGTACATTTTTAAGAATAGGATAGAAATCTAAATTAACAGTTCTGAAACGACATAAGAAATATGGCTGTTGTCATTCCATTAAAGAAAAAAAATACGAAAACAAACAATTTTACTTCAAATAATATAAATTCTTAACTCGATTTTTAATATTAAATTATTTTTTAATTTAACTTTTTTAATTTTAAATTAATTATTTCAATTTTAATATAGTTTTTAAAGCGTAGCGAAAAGGTTAATCTATCTATCGATTTAACATTTTTAAAATAATGAAATAAAATAAATTGATAAAAACAATCACTTCTCTCAATATTAATCAAACATTTTAATTGCGATTCTTTTTTTCCGAATGCGGCAGTCCAAGGGAAAAAAAATATTCTTTTTAAATAGACTATTAAAATCCATTTTATAAAAAACTTCTTAAATCAAATTAATCTTAAGAAAAAAAAATCTTACCATGGCTGGTTAACTCTCATATCTAAACTGTGGCTTTACATTCTGGTAGATTTATGTAATCTTTTTATGATGATCTGTTTGTCAATGAATCATCTCTTTTCCTTGGGTTTTTTTTTATTTCCTTTTGTCTTACAGTTTTACAGACTTGTTTCCTTTTCCGTGTTGGTACCTCACATCCGAAATTCTATGAGTTCTCAAAAGCAAAAAAGATTACCGCATTTATATGTGACATAAAAAGAACATTTTTATTGAAGCTTAAAACCGTTTCTTTAAATAATTTGAAATTAATTACAAAGTCAAGAAGAACTTAATTTTTAGTTACCTTATATGATTTTGTTTAATATTTTTACTATCCAATATAATAAGGAAAGGTATTGAAAACGTCAAAAAATTCGAATTCGAGCTTTCAACACATCTCAACATGTCAGTTTTACTGATTCCGAAAAGCACATTTTTAAAGATTATGTCTTTCTATTCGTCCGTCCGTATAATGTGTCCGCCCATAATGCATTATATTTAAGGAGTCCACTTATCATCGGGCAAGCTGGTAACCTGAGCAGTCCGACAATGACTGCATATGTCTTCTGAAATTACATCCGCATCGCTAGTGAGGTTAAATATTTCATCGGCGTTTTCATTCAATTTTTCATTCATATACTTTTATTTACTTTTTGGAATGTTCTATTATACTTCTAATCGTATATTGTTTTTATTCCATAAATATTGTTTAATTCGGTTAGTTAAATCTTTGCCTTTCAGTTAATGTGGTCACTCAAAAGTTTTTAAGGTCGATTTCCATCACCAGATGTCGTTGATCACAATTCGGTCACGACCAATTTTTACATATATATCTTGCTACCCTGTGTTCTTATGATAGAAATGAAATTACATTATACGCATGCACTTTGATGGTATTTTTTTTTTTATATTTCTTGTATTCATAAATACGTAGTAACAATGTCAGAACACATGTGTATTACGTAATTTGTAATCGTATAGGGATAATTTTGTTTACGCTTGGAAAAGATTTCTATTGCAACTGGCGCAAATATAATGTTAGTCGCAAAGGAAATAATATCCAGATGCTTGACAATAAACAGGAAGTTAAATCAATCTATAAAGAAAATAAAAAATAAACTTTCATTTTTATTGTGCACCATAAAAGGAAGGAGCCTGGATAACTCGGATAAATTATATCAGTAATTGTCTAAAATATAAAATATCATTAACAAAATCTTTTCTAAATCTATATAAGCTCAAAATACTTTGTCATGGTCTTTCCTATTTTGTTCCCCCCTCAGGGGCTCACCTACTATAGGTGGGTACAGGTGTCCCAACCCCGAGGTACCCAGGGATCTTTGCTCCCTTTCAGTTCGCTCTCCTCTACGCCTTCTGCTGTATCCTGTGTCTTTCCTTCCCTCGACGGCAAGCGAGGGAGCTCTCTATGAGAAGCTGTCGCCGCTCTGTTTGCTTCTTGCTTCTCATGGACAGCCCAAACCCCACGTGTTTGCCGTGCGTGGCAACCCATGAGAAAGACGGGTGGTGCACTGTGATCCCCTGTGCATCAATCGGCTGGTAGCTAGTCACCTTAGTGGCTAGTCTGCTAGGGATCAAGCGAAGGGGTTACTCCTTGGGCTTGGCGTTAAGGGTGGTCACTGTCCCCGGGGGTAACTCCGAGCGTATAGGTTCCGGCTAGCACTAGGGTAAGCGCCGAGGCTGGGAATGGCTAGAGCCGGTGGCTGCCTTCTCTTGTTGGGCTCCGTGGTGGGCGGTGCTGTCGGACCTGAATTTAAATCAATGTCGTATGGGTAAAACCAAACGGGCTCCCTTCGGTGGGCAACAAATTACTTCCAACACCTCAACAGCAACAAATTTTCCTACTTTTTTTGTAATTAAAAGATTATCGGACACTAATGAAACATTTCATTCTGTTTCTCCGTTTTTGGTGGAAAAGGCTATTACTAGTACTGTTGGTGAAGTCAAAAGCACTAAAAAGCTCAGATGCGGTGATTTACTGGTCGAAGTATGTTCTCGCAAGCAATCTCAACAAATTGTTAAAATGAAAGCACTTTCAAATATCCCTGTCACTGTTTCTCCCCATGCATCTCTGAATTCCTCTAAAGGAGTTATTTCCTGTGGGGAGCTGTTCAATGTTCCGATTGAAGAAATCACTAAAGAATTGCAAATACAGGGGGTGAGCCATGTACGGCGTATATCTATACGGAGAGATGGCCAGCATCTGAACACTAAGCATTTAATTTTGACGTTTACTTCCTCTAAATTACCAGATCACATAAAAGCCGGTTATATGCGCCTTGCTGTCAGACCTTATGTTCCCAATCCATTACGTTGTTTCAAGTGCCAACGCTTCGGGCATTCCAAATCTTCTTGCCGCGGGACTTTGACTTGTGCCCGTTGTGCAGAAGTCGGTCACGACAGTACTGATTGCATTTCTCAAGAGAAGTGTGTGAATTGCAAAGGGGAGCATACTTCTTTCTCTCGGAACTGTTTTGCCTGGAAGCAAGAAAAAGAAATCATTTCAACTAAAGTAAAAAACCAAATATCTTATCAAGAAGCCCGAAAATTAATAAAATCTAAAACTTCTACCGCTGGAAATGATTATGCTTCTGTCGTCAAAAAATTGTCTACCATATCGACCCAATGGGATCTAAATGATCTAAATTCTGGCATTAGTTTGAAACAGTCCGACTCTGCACAATCCAATCCAGTCCAATCAAATAATCTTCTAATACCTTCTCCACGCTCTGTTCCCCCAGTTTGTGAAGTCGTTTCTGCTTCACCTGATTTAACTGGTTTTAAACTTGTTACGCACACGAAAAAGGTGAAAAAGGCTTCTCCTGTTAAAACAAAACATGTTAACAAGGCTGAAAAAATTTCAAAATTTTATGTCGTATCGCCTCGTGAAAATCCCAAAATAGCTTCTTCACAAAATACTCCAAATGCTTCCAAAATTTTTTCTCAGCCAACTGGTCCTGAATGTGAAACTTATGTCCCATCCAGTGAAATGCCACAGGACCTTAATGATTTTAAAACAGTTACTTATAAGAAAAAGTATAAAGAACACAAGCAAAATTCTGAAAATGTATCCAGTTCTAAATTCTGGAAGACTTCACCTCGAGAAGTCTCCCAATCTATGCCAGTCGCTAATTTTAGCTCTTCGACCATTAAATCCAAATTATATGATAAAATGGATGAAGCCAACTCTGTGATTGAAACTATGTCCACAGATAAACCCAACCAAAACACTGATAGCGAAAAAGAATCTGATAATGCAATAATATATAATCCTCATGAAACAATTGATGAAACACCACCTGCTCCGGAATTTTCTACCGATTCCAGCACAGTGGACAAAACTGTTTTTAGACAAAGTCTTCAAAAAAGTATGGTTCAATGGGTTGACCCAAAAAAATTTTACAGTCAACCTTCAAATACACCTATTCATAAGAAATACATTAAAAAACATCGAATAAAAAGATTACAATGAATTTTTTTAAACTTGATTTTGTAATATATTGTATCTGTTTGAACGTTATGAGATTTGCATTTTCACGTTTTCATAAATATTTTAATCTTTTAACATTTTTGGAAAATTTTCCTTTCTTGGATATAATTTGTTTTAAGAATACTGATACTGTTCATTATTTGACTTTCATTTTATAACGAGAACTTGTAATTTTAAATTGTATGTATCAATTGTACTTATATTTTTTAATACCATATGTCTAGCACAATATAGTATTTATTTACCATACGCTTGGTGCAGTATAGCCAAACATGGCTCTTGCGCCAGAAAAATCCAATCAACCAACCAACCAACCAACCTATTTTGTTCCTTCTTATTCGTACACTACAAAGTTCTCATCAAGGTTTGGACCGAAAATATATAAAAATTGGACATTTTCTTTGAAATTGTGAATAAAAATCGTCCAGAAACTCAACAACGATTGCTTAGGTTAATTTATCTATAGCAAAATTCATGGGTGTAGAGTTATTTAAAAGAATGATATAATATATAAATTGTATAGTATGTACATAAAAAGTAAATAAGTAGATACTCTGTGCAAATGGGAAGAAGTAAAAGTTATAGATGCATTAAATAATACAAAGGAGTTGCCTTCAAATTATCTATCAAAATTAGAAAATAAGCATGACGGTAAAGTTAAAACTTAAATAAAGTTAGTTCATGTTACTTTCTTTTATTCAATGAGTTTACCAAGGAGAAGTCTCAAATCTTCCAATGTCTGTGACCTCATATTGTAAAAATCTGCTGCTGAAAATTACAATACATATTCTGTAATAGACGTAAAATTTGAATGTTGAATGATTTTACTTTTAATTCTGATATTTCCAATTAATATATATATATATATAGTTTCAGTAAGAATATTACTGTAAATAAAATCTAACCACTTTCGGTTCAATTTAATGTTCAAATTTTTTTTACATAAGATTACAAAAAAAAAAAAAAAAAGGCATCGTTTAATGAACAGAGTGTTCTAAAGCTTGTAAAGCTTCTAAAATACCATATGCTACATGTCAACCAAAATTTATGTTTTAAAATACTGTGTCAAGGAAGGCAGTAAAAGAAAGTGTTGTAAAAAAAATTGTAAATTTTATTGAACATTCTACAGAATCGTAACAACTGATCCTGATGAATCAGCCGATTTGCCAAAAGCAGCTAATATCAAATAAAAATATTAAAATAATTTAAAATTTTAAAAATATTTCTTCATTGATTGATTGATTGAAATGTGATTTTGGCAACAAAGGCCATTATCCCCTAATTCCAAAAGAGTCCATTCAAAAGTTGGTAAAAAATTTCAGAGCCTGGAGAAAAATCCAGAGATACCGCTTATTAGAAACAGCTTTTTGAATAAACGTTTTGAACGAAGAACAAGAATGAAGATCAGTATTAAGTTTTGCAAAAAGATTAAACCTATGATTTGCGTATTTGGAACAAAACAAGGTGATATGTTCAATATTATTTTCTAGATTACAAGCTTGGCAGTGAGGGTAATTGCGTAGTCCGAATCTATTCAATAGAGCGGGTTAAAAGTTTTGTAGTTATGATATCTTCTCTTCTATGTTGGAGCCATGGATTAAGGGAAAACACGAGATTGATATTTGCCATTTTGGAAGATGTAATTCGTTTTTTGTAGGGAGATTTCTTGATAATAAGAAATTAAATCTTCTGAAGCAATTCACTCTAGCAATGGGTGCGACGCCGTGACCATTTTTGAAAGAACATCCGCCTTTTCATTCCAATGAATCTATGAATGTCCTGGAGACCACACAAAACATATTCTCTGATTTAATTTTTTCCGTGCTTGAATTTTGCCAACTAATCTATGTATGACTTTTGGAGATTTAATTGTAAGGCATTTTAAAGCTTGAAGGACCGAATAGCTGTCTGTCAACAAAAGCAAATTTTTTTCATGTTACTGAAAATTCATCAAGAGCTTGACAAAGTGCAAAGGCTTCCGCTGTAAATATAGAATTGATAGGGTGAATTCTATAAACGAAGGATTGATTACACGAAATACCTGCGATAGAAGTGAAAGATTGCGATTTGGATGCATCCGTAGCGTTAATATAAAAATCTTGAAATTGTTTGCATAAGTTTCTTTAAAGAGATTCTTGATCATATAACTAGGAAAAGCTTTATTTTGAAAACTGAAGTCTGAAAGGTGAATTTCCCCAAAACTGTTTTGAGAGACAATGGGGTCTGGTAGGGAAAAGGGAAATAATATGATTTGTCGTAAAATTCAGGTTTTCAAATAGATTTTCAATTATAATTTCGTCTTTTTTAACGAATTTAATTCCAGGATTGGGATTATGATAATAAATAGATGAATCAGTGCCATTGGCTATTTGACTGAGAAAGAATTGCTCAGCCAATCTTTTAATTTTTTCTGATAGCATTTTCTGATCCGCGATTTTCATTAAAAAATATTTGGGGTCCATTTAGGCAGCCTAAGTGCTATTCTTAGAGCTATAGTTTGATTCGAATTGCAGGCTTTGTATTGGGATTCGGAGAATTTATTGGTAATAGAGCTCCTATAATAAAACAGACTTAAAATGCTATAATTGGTTAGGTTTACAAGGTCCGTTTTTCTGGTGCCGTAAGTTTTAGATGCTATGGATTTTAAAGCATTACTTTTTCTAAGTGCTTTAGCTCGTATATTTTTTAATATAATACAATTTTGGTTAAATTTTGGAAAAAATTATGCCAAGATATTTAATATGTTGTTTCCAAGGGAGAGGGAAACCAGCATATGTAATTCGAGGGGTCGATTGCAGTTTCTTTTTTGATAAGTCAGCAATAGAGCATTTCTCGAGAATGATTTTAAGTTTCCAATAATTACACCATTTCTAGGCATTTTCCATTGTATTCTGCAGATTCTTTGAAATGTAATCCAGAGATATATGAGCACAAAAGATAAAAATGTCATCAGCAAAAATTGAGCATTCCACACCAACATCGAAAATTTCAAAGTAATCCGTAAGAAAAATTATAAAGAGTATGGGTGATACAACACTATGTTGAGGCAAACCTTTCTGAAAAGTTTTTCTCTTGGAAAGAGAATTTCTCCAACGAACTTGAAAAGTTCTGTTTTGTAGAAAGTTGCGTATAACCTTTGAAATGTTGTATTTGATACCCAGCTGAAGACACTTCAGAATAAAATCATCAATATAAACCGAGTCATATGCACTTTTAAGATCTAAACTAATTCCGATAAAGTATTTCTTTAGATTGTGGGCTTCTGTAATGGCTGTGTAGATTTTATATACAATAATCCGATTGTCCCTGGGGAGAAGGAAACCATTCGCAAAATGAAGAAATTTGCGCATTATAAATGATGAGTAATACGCTGAATCAAAATTCTTTCAAAAGTTTTTGAGAAAACATAGGTGAAGGCTATTGGTCTATAAGAAGTGATTTTTGTTTTGTCCTTATTAGGTTTGGAAATTGGGACAATGATTGAATGTTTCCATTCCTCCGGAATAAAAGATGTTGTAAGAACTTCTTGAAAGATGGATGTGATATTTATTAAATCTGTTATGCTAAGATTTCTAAACCAATTTGCTGTAATACCATCAGCACAGGTATGGAATTCCGTGCTTTTTTTTTATAGCGTATCTGATTTCCTGTAGGTGAATAGGGCTATTAAGACAAGAAATGTAGTCTTCGCTATAATCGAGTGGAATTGGCTCATGTCCGAAACTACTTTCAACAAAAAACAGCAAAAAGATTGCTGGAGATGGATTTACGATAAAACGATTGTTATACTGAATGAGATTTGAAATATTCAATTCTTGGTTTGAATAATTGTAAAACTTATTGAGCATCGAGTAAAACATTCTAGAATTTGTGAAAATGTTGCAAATTTTGTCCCAATAATTCCGACTAGCCTTTTTGATACGAAAACGAAGTCTTACTGCATATTTTTTGTGCTTTATCCAGTCTGGTTCTGAAACGAAAGAAAGGGCTCTTTTTTTGAAACAGAATCTTCAATTTTTGAAATCTATGACAAGATAGGTTCCACCAGGGAGGATAATTATTAGTCGGCAATGGTAATAATTTTGTGTATTCTCTTATAGCTTCCGAAATCCTGCGTGTCAATACATTTAGATTAGTTTTTGTAGTCAATACTTTTGCCGATTGCTCCATAGTTCCGATTCCAAATTATTGTTCTTATATACCTTTCATTAGGTTCTAAACTTGACCATGTAATTATGACCAGGCAATGATCACTTTCAAAGGACTAATCCGAAACAAAACAATTAACATCTTGAAAGATAAATGCAGAGCAGATCGAGAGATCGAGCAGTGATACTGATCTAGAACAAGTGGCATACGTAGGTTCGAAGTATTAAGGGGGGCAAAATTGGAATTTTAAAGCCATTCTACGAAATCATTACTTAGAGAAGATGATTTATTTGATCCCCAAAGAGGGTGATGGCGATTAAAGTCACCGAATATAAAAACAGGGACGGAGAAAGAATAAAAAAACCCTTTACATTTTCTATATTGAGTCCTTGGAGGCATATAAGTTAATGATAATAAAATTTAAACCTTTATGGTAATCTTCAACTGCAGAATTTCAAAGTTGGTATTGTGTGTAATTCTGCCAGATGCGTTTTTCGGAATGCCGGTAATTAAACCACCTCCAGGCCGATGTTGCCTGTCTAAAAAAAATAATTTTTTAGTTGAACAAAAAAAAGAGATCTTCCTGATTGAAGAATATTTCTTCGAAAATCCAGAATTCAGATGTAGAAAAAGGAGGAACTTTGAGGCAATTTTTTTAAGGCCTCTACAGTTCCACGGTATGAAGGTCATTGTAAAAAAGAAACCAACAAAAAAAAATCAAGAAAAACCCCTCTCAAGGAATTATGGGAAAACGAAAAAGTTTTAAAACACAGAAGGAAAAAAAAAAAAAAAAGGAAAAGGACCAAAAAGGGAATGAGAGATTTCAAGAACTAACCAAAAGCATCTGCATCCAACTGCATTGAAATAGCAGATGCTTTGAGAATCTTCTCTAATGATTTTTTTTTCTTGATGGAGAAATATTTTCGCCTCCAAGATTACTCATGACGGTTAAGTTATGCGACAACGATTCCACCAACTTTTCAAAAATCCCAAGGATTATGTTTATTTGTTCTTCCATTTTGATTTTAATTGTTCGGTTTGGTTTAGTTTGGTTTGGTTCTTTGGCCATGCTGCGCCAATCACAAGATTTATTCAAACAATCATTTTATTATAAAAGAAACCATGCACAAAAATGATATCAAAATTAAAACACCTCAAATTTGCTTTTCGATACCAATATCTTGCAAGAATAAAAAAATATTTTGGTTGGGGTTCTCACCCAACAAGTCTTTTAGAGTTACCAAAATGGCTCCGTCTGAATTTTGAATTGTTTGAATAATTGAGTCAATTCTTTCATTCATTTTATTGAGCATTATCTCCATTTTTTCACTTATTTTTTTCTTCGAAATTTTTTATAGGGGTATTTATTTTTACAACTGCCGCGTAACTAGAATTCTTTGACTGATTATAGACTGGTCTCACCTCAGCTGTTGCGATATGGTTTTTACATTTTAGTTCTAAAATGGCCTTTTCTTTGATAAAGACTGGACATCCTCTTGATGTGGCGGAATGCTCGCCCTTACAATTTACGCATTTTTGTTGCGATTGACAGATACCTGCGTGAGTGGTGTCACACAGAAGATAAATCTTTTGCTTTTCACATGTCCTTGAAGGGTGCATGAAACTGTGACAATTTGTACATTGCCGATGATTATCAATGAAAAGTTGTACTCTTTGATTTGTAAACCAAATCTTAATATTCACTGGCAGACGCGTTCCTAGTTTCGTGATAAGGACGGGTGATGTCTCCCGAGAGTCGTTTTGTTTAAAAAATCACCTAATTTCCACAATTTCTATTTCCTTTTTTTTTTGTTAGTTCTTTGGCAATTTCCAGCAACGAGATTTTTGTGGGGATGTCATAGAGGAGAAAACGTGATGCTATATTTTCCCATATGATATCTGTCGTAACTGGAATGTTTATTAATGTGTCTAGGCTAAGTGGCTGGGCTGTACAAACAGGATCCTGTGCTGTAAACATGATTAGGGATGACGAATATTTTAGGAGCGGTTATTACGTAACCAATATTAAAAAGTCACAAATACAAATGATCAATACTTTTCAAAGAAGGGTGTGATTCAAATCCTTGATACGATCTTACTGATGATATTTCGATTGCAGGTTTTGGATCACGATAGAAAGTAACAATCGATACGATATCACTGAAATTTGCCGGATTCACTGGCAAGTAACAATCGATACGATCTGTCCAATGGAAGCTCTCGAAAGAAATCTGTGATTGGATTGAAAAATGAACGGACCGGTTATTGGAATTATCGTATCGTATCATTGAATTGCTGAAATCACTGAAATTTATCGGAGCGGTGATTTCACCGGAAAGTGCGAGGCTTCACTGGAAAGTGCGAAGTCACCGCTCCACTTTACGGGAGTGACCGATATTCGTATTTGATGATGCACTATTCCATACAGATCATTTTTAATTGCTCGTGACAGGATTGACTTTGATTACATGTATTCTGTTTACTGCTGGCGCCATCTATTGGTAGAATATAGGACTAAAGTAAACATTTTAAAGAAATGATATATATTTTTAACTCACCTTTTCCAGAAAATGGTTCACTCTAATAAATAAATAGTTTTGAGAAAAAAAAAATTATGAAGTAAGCTGAAACAGATAAATTAATTCAATCACACGTTACTTAAATTAGTAAATTAAATATTAATTCAATTAATAAATTTTATATTTAATATTAAGTAATAATTTTTAATTAATAATATGATTGAAATAACAGACATTTGGAACGCATATTTAAAATTAACAATAGCAATAGTATTTGTTATTCAAAAAATCGTGGACTATGCATCTCTAAACATGATTTTCCCTTTGCGGGTAAATTTCATGTTTAGTATATTTGCATGCCGATTTTTTTCCCTTTATGGGTAATTCTTGATTTGGTGATCTGCATTTGTCATTACAATATTCATTTCTTCATATTCATTCTATCCAAGACGTAATACCAATTCGTTTGAGGATTTCCACACTTGAAGAATTTTTCCGACATTGAAGATTGCATAATGCTTGAAGTATAGCAACTATAATTTTCTTCCACTACAATAACCTTGGAATGGCTCAGCTTTTCTAATTTTCAAAAATAGTAGAGAAAAAAGTGGACAGCTCTCATCTGATTTCAATGCCCTATGTCAACCACTCGTTGAAAATGGAACTTCTAATAAAACACAGGAAATAACAGCAAACTCTTTTGCTTCAAAAATAACAGTACAAAACTATCAAAATTCAAAAGTGCCGGCTCTCTCGACCGACAAACCGACCCAATATTTGTCATTACTGTTAAAGCAACTTGCAGTGGCAGTATACTTCCTGTTCTCTTTTCACTTCAAAATAAATTTAAAACTGTATTAAAGCATTGTGTAATGTAAGATGATAATTTAGCCAAGTTTTACGAATGGGTTTATGACTTTGTTTTAAGAACAAAGAATAATCACACTTCACATCTTTTCAACGTTTAATGATAAAAATCAAATTCTATCTATTAAGATTTAAAAAAAAGTGCATAACTGGGATACAAAAAGGGAAATTTCAAATTCGATATTGTCAAAGTGGTGTCCAAGTCTCAGGTCACATAATCTATTGTCCGGTTTCATATAACATTTTTTTTCCACATTATTGTACGATGTTATGAGTGTCATTCAGAACCATATTGTGCAGTACCACATCAATTCTTGCCTTATTCCCTACAACATCTTCAAATGGAGATTTCTACAACAAAGACATTTTGCTAAACATCGGGCATGGTGGAACAAATTCTTTATATTTAAACAAAGAAAATTAGAAACTACTTCGATCGAAAATAAATTAGAAAAACGAAGTAAAGACTGTGAAATTTTTACAAACGTAAACATAATTTATTCTATCTGTTTATCAAGTTTGTACTACTTATGCTGAGGATATGTTATTCTATAAGCAAGCTGTGTGATAAGCTACTGCACAGTGGTAGCAGCAAAATCTTGCCAAACGTCCAAAAATTCGCCAAATCCGCCATCTTGAGTGACTATAATGAATGTTAATAAACAGCTTGTAGGGTTGTAATAAAAAGAACTAATAGAATTATATTTGGCAATATATCGCCTGAAAAAATTTAGCTTTGTCAAACAAATAATATTCTGCAGTTGGGCCAATGGTAACATTGTAAACAAACAGCCTTTTAAGAAGTATGACATCTAATATGATAAAGTTTACAACCAAAAACCATAGAGTTTACAATCACAATTAATTTATTTTAAAGGTTATAGCAGCTGGTGTGATTTTCTAAGAATCCCTCTATTTTGTGGGTAATGAAATTAATTTGATAGTGCTTGACTAAATAAAAATAACATTAAATAGTACTTTAAAAAAAGTGCTATTTATCTTTGAACATTTAAATCTGAAGTAGTATATCTATTGATTTTAACAAATCTTTAATTTGTAGTATATTTAAAATGGTATCTTTTAGACATTTGGTACAAAAAAAATTGTTCAATAAAAGACAAAATGCAGTATATTTTAGGACCAAATTTTAGTGAATGGGAAAAGCTTATGTTGCCTAATATATATTCACTGGATTGCTTAATTTCATGTTCTGCACCTAGTTATTTAATGTTATTTCAAGAAAGAATCCTAGCTCTTTAAATAAAATAAATTATTTGGGAAAAATTAAATTTGAACATAAAATTAAAAAAAAAATAATGGAATTATTCAGATTTGTGATTGATAATGTACAAAAATGTGCAAATTCTTCTTGAAATGGAGAACTTAAAATCTTTTTTAACTAGTATGCATGAATTAAAGTATATGTGTTTGTTAAAACATTACATTTGGTACAATACATAATCTTTCTGCAATCATCTTTCATCTTCTAACATTGTATTAATTTTACCATGCAGCATGGATTTTCATCTTATTAGCTACTATAAAAAGGTTACAATGACTTCAATTGTCTTTACAGCCACCTAACTTCAATCTCATTTACCATATGTAGAATGAAATAAATTGTTTGTTTAAAAATTAGAACATGAGAAGCCAGATGTTACATGCCAAAATTTAAGAAAAATCTTGAACAAACTCACTTCAGAAGTGCAAAAATGTTAGTTTGAATCCACCCAAAATACTTAAAAGAATTTATGTAAGCTTAAAATGACCTTCTTTATTACGAAATTAAAAATATGTGTTTATGATATAATTTTGATACAGCAGAATTCATACAAACATACTTATGTGATATTTAAAGTTAAAAAATGCCTAAATATCATTTAATGTATTAAATAAGCTACTAATAGGAAATCCTTTTTTGAAAAGCAATTTATCATGTTAAACAATATTGCTTCTTTTGAATTAATGCTTGCAATACAATTTTTATTCATAGACATTTCATATAGCCGTGCAAGTCTATGTGATTAGAAACAGAAAAAAAAAGTATTTGATAAAATATTGTGAAATATTTTTTTTTCTTTCTGATTCTTATGGAATTTTGAAACATAATTATTGTAAAGCATAATTTCACTTAATTTCTAATTCTAATAATCTCAGAAATGTCATATTGTTATTAAGTCAATTTTTTTTTATTATATGGAATCTGATTTTAAAGTAGAAGTATTGTTTATATTTATGTTAACTGAAACCTTTGTTTTTGAAACAATCTAATAAATATTTGTCATTTAAGTAAAAATTAAAGCAACACAATATTCTTTTTAAAAAATTTCAATCCGATATTTTTCACTGAAATTTTTATTATTTAAAGAACGAATTGATTTAAGTAAAACAGATAGGCATAATAAGATTAAGTTTGATTTATTAGTTA
Source organism: Argiope bruennichi (assembly GCF_947563725.1). Classification (NCBI taxonomy): domain Eukaryota; kingdom Metazoa; phylum Arthropoda; class Arachnida; order Araneae; family Araneidae; genus Argiope; species Argiope bruennichi. The sequence continues at coordinate 87,148,892 of NC_079151.1, forward strand.
TACATGTTTTTGTATTTTTTCAGATATATCTTCCTTGCACATGAAATAAAAGTTTATAGAAAATGGTTATGTGTTACATTTGCTCAAAAAATTTCTCTTTAAATAAAAACCTTTATGAACATCTACGGAATAGACATAAAGTTTCTCCTGAGGTGCCTGGAAAAATTCCTTGTTCATTTAGATGTGAGAGCAAATTTCGCACTCATAAAGAACTGCGCAGTCACTTAGAATCTGTTCATAATCATCCTGTTGAGTGTGAAATATATGAATTTCATGACTTTGAAAGTAAGCAGTATTTGGAGTGTATAAGTTTAATAATTAGTTTATGCTTTGTGTCTTTTCTATGTAATTATTTTATTTGTCAAATTAAATTTTTCAAAATTCACTATAAATTCTTAATGAAACCTATACATGCTGTATTGAGAAAGATGTTGCTCTTTCTTTAATGTTGTTTGCATATTTTACATATGATTCTAGTTAGTAAATTTGAATATTGTCAGATTTTATTTTACATGCTTGCTTGAGAAACTTGTATAATTCTTTAATTTTTGTCCCCAAAATTTGACATTCTAAATTACAAGGTTCATCACAAAATAACTCTTTTTTATCTCTCAAATAAACTATTTAAAAAACAGAATTCATTCTGTAGTTATGTGTGTTTGTAAAAGTTTTTGATTTTTACAACAAATGATTTTTTTTATAGATTTTGTCAAGTGTTTTATACTAGAAACTTCTTTCATACTTAAAGATTTTTTATTTTATTTTAAAGATTAGAATTCAAATGCTTAATGCTTATAATTTTTTTTTTCTAAAAGGAATGGTGCTATTGCAATATTACAACTTTATTTGTTGCATTTTAATTGGTGGTGAACTAAGGTAAAGGTTTAATCCTTTCAAAAGTTGTAGTTTTTTTTTTTTTTGAAGTTGCTTGTACAAAGATTTTGTTCATAATCAAGTGATGGATTTCTGAGGATATATTTGGAAAAATTGCATTTTTTGTTTCTAATAGTAGTAATAGATGGCAAATTTAATTCTGATGTCTGTCATATGGACTTAGAAATCCATTAACATAATTTTCATTATGTACCTATGAAAGGATAACTCAGTTATCTACAATGGGTTTGCAAATTCTTCCGAAACTAGAAAGCATGATAAAAGAGGGAAATTCTTTCTTTGAAAGATAATTTCCTTTATAATAATAGGATGCACTAATGATTGATTAAAAATGATAAATTTTTCAGAAACTAGTTAGTTTGTATTGTAGAAAACTGAATTTAAAAAATATGAATTTAGTAATTTAGTTTTAGGAAATTTAGTAAAAGTTATTCTGGTTTAAGCAATCTAGTGATACTAATAAATTATGGTTTAAATTTTCTCTATGTTTAATGTATATAGAGAAAGCACTTTTTTGTAATTTTATTATTATTTACATTGAAAAAAATTTGCATTTCATAGTTTTGTATTGCAACATTTTTTCTTTTCATCCAGTCTTGAATATGCTACATATGTACAATACTAAAATATTCCATGCATTATTTAATTTATTCAACTTTCATTTTTTAATTCATACAAAATTAAATGCATAAATTTATAGTAAATTATTAGTATATAATTAATTATTTACAGTTTTCTGTGTAAATCATTAAACTTCTGACATTATTAAAAAATTAAAGCATTATCAATGTGAAGTTACCAAATCATTTCATGTTTCATTCTTTTGATTAATTTTATTCCAATATCTTTATATAGCATTTGAAACCTGGAAGAAAAGGTATGAAGAAACAACAGGTTATGGGTACACACTTAGAGTATCAGAGAGGGTACTGCGAAGTGGTGAAGCAAAATCTCATTATATATGTCATCGATCTGGAGTCCATAAATCTGAATCTAAAGGTCAGCGAAGACTCAAAAAGGGTGGATCAAATAAAATTGGCACAACATGTCCTTCTATATTAGAAGTATCCAGATCTTTGGCAGATGGAAGTATCAAAGTTATTTTTTGGAAAACACACATTGGTCATGAAGCTGATTCTGTGCATTTACCCATTCATAAAACAAAAAATACAAAAAAGCTAGGTATAAATATTCTTTAAATAAATATATATTGATTAAAAATTTATATATTATTTATCATATTTACATTGCTTGTTTGTGGTTGAATTGAATATATATGAAACATTTTAAAGATAATACAAATTTTATACTTATAGCTTAAAACAACAAGTAATATGACTTTTTTTTTCTTTTTTTTTGCTTCTGTTATTTTTCTAATGTTAAAAGTGGTTGATTGTTTCTCTTTAGTTGTCATTACAAAAATAACAAAAAATAGCATTCAAAAATTAAAATTTGACATGATAAAAGAAAACTATATAGAATTATTCTATTTTATTGAGATTGGGAATATTTAAGCTGAATATATTAATTTTCATTCTGATAATTTCTGTATAATCTAATTATTTATCTTTACATCATGAACTTTATTAATTATTTATGCTTTTATTTTTATTTTTTTTTGCATTTTTGTGGCTTATGCTTTATTTTTAATTCCAAATTGAAATATGTTATGTTAAATTTAATTGCTGTACATTAAACTTGCTTAAGATTTAATCCTTCTGAATAAATAATAGTGTATCAAAATATATTGTTCATTTTTATCAATTGTAAAACACAAAAAATAATAAATCTCAAAATAGAGTTTTAAAAAAATAACTAGTGATTTGATTTTCAATGATGCAGAGATGTCAGTGATTTTAAATATTATTCATTAATTTAAAAATAAATTATCTTTAAACTTAGATGTAGAAGGTAGAACTTTAGATCTTAACATTTAGAGATTTTTAGAATTTGTGTTTTATAACACCAAATCTTAAGCGTGTACTGTTCAATAAATTACATAAAATGGTGCATTTGAAGGGGAAAAATGTTACAAAACATTTATTACTAAATTTATAGTTTTGTGTGTATATTGAATTATCCAAAATTGTTTATTTTAACACATATATTTGTACTGTTTATTGTGGCATTTCTAAATGAAATGTTGCCATAAATAACATGACATTGTTATCTATAATAATTCGGTATTGATTGATCTTATTTATACACTTGTTATTTATTACTTTTTAGCATGTTATTCAAATAAAAGTAATAATCCACTAACCCTAATAATTTAAGAATTCCACTAATTTTACTGAAGCAATGGTATCATTATTAAGAATGTTGGTAAATGGAATAATGAATGTAGAAAGCTTAGTTTAATTTTTTCCCTCTTCAAAACTTGAAATATTAATGTTGCTTAAAACTTGAAATAATTAATTACTTTATATTTCCTTATTAATTCACTCTAAATATTGCTTGTTTAACTGAAACAAATAAAACGGAATATATATTTTCTGCGAAATAAAAAAATACTTCTTTATGCATCAATATAATGTAAAAACTTTATGAAAGTTTTAAACAATTCTGAATTTATGTATATTGATCTAATTTTTCTACTAAAAATTTTTAATCTTGGAATAAATACATTGTAGAAATATTTTGGCATTTAATAGTCTCTTTTGATATACATTTTCATATCTTTTAAATTTAAATATTTCATTTGAAAATTCATTTAAAAATCCCATGCTAAAAAATTATTCTTTCATTTGGAAAATAGTACTTTATCAGTTGAACAATATATATATTTTTAATTTTATAGTTTTTTTTTTTTTTTTTTTTTTGTATAGCTTATCTTGTTAGCATTGTTATTTTTAAAAGTTATCACACATTTTTTTTTTAATTCTTTAAAGTGAAACTTCTTAAACAGCTTTATAGTTTATATTAATTTTAGGAGGTCACGAAAATTCAGGTAAAGATTTTCATGTATTTAGAAGTATAAGAATTCAGAAAATTATTTTGATTTAAAACATTTCTTACAAATAATCATTTAGCAAAATGTCTTTTTGTGTCATAAATATCTCTTAATACCTCTTCACTTTACTTATCTTCTTTAGATATATTTTCAGATTTTCAGGACTGTAAATAAATTTGTTTCTTATAGTTGGAGTCTTGGGAATATTTTTATTGTCCGAATGGTTTCACAAACAAAATTAAAAAAAAACAACAACCCTGCTTTAAAGAATTTTAAATCATCTTACTCTTAAGTATTATTTGTATTTATTTTGAATTTTCATTTGAAGAAAATAATTTTATTTCATTGCCTTGAAAGTCTTGTAAATCTTTTTATTTATTCTGTCTCTTGATTTACTACTTTTATATTTTAAATTGATGAGTAATATTAAAATAGAAATAATATGAATTCTTATATTTCAGAAATAGAAAATTGTATGGAAGGTTATTGAACTGTATTAGTTTTCAGTCTAACTGAAGCTTTAATTTACTATTTCATTTTTTTCATTAATCTGTTTCTAGATACAATTGATTTTGATGTTTGTGCAATCCTACCTGCAGCTGGTAAAGGTGAACGCATGGGAGTGGACACTCCAAAGCAGTATATACCTGTTCATCAAAAACCAGTTATATGCTACACAGTTGATGCATTTCTGAGGTTAATCTATTTTTTGAATATTCTTTTCAAAAGTTGTATGAAAAATATTCTTTTTTTTATTTGAAATTTTTTTACTAAGATTTCTGATTTAATTCCAGTTTCTTGAGATTGATAAAAAAAAGTTTATAATGTTCCAGCAGTTTAAATTTACAATTGATTTGTGTAATATATTTTTATTTACAAACTATAAAAAATGGTAATTATTCATAGTGTCTATTCATGGAACATACTTGTATTAAAATAATTTTTTGTTTCTAATAATATAATAGATAGTACTGTAGATAATTTCAAATAGGTTCAGTTTTTATAAAAGGTTAAATTTATGTATTAAATGCTCTTTTTTTATTACTCAATTAATTTAAATATTTGTAATTATTACCTTAATTAATCATTTGATTTTCATATCATGGATTTTCAGGTTACCTTTTATCAAAAAAGTTATTGTAGTTGCTTCAACTGGAAGTCTAAATTTAATGCTTGAAAAATTGTGCCAAAATTGTGTACTGCAAGGAGACAAGTTAATGGTTACAGAAGCATCAGGAACAAGACATGAATCTATTAGATCTGGATTAAGAGTGCTTCAGACTTGCTGTTAGTAAGATATCATTATTTGATAATTTTCCTCAAATTATCAAATTTAAGCATTAAAAAAAAGAATCTTCTTTTGAAGCTAATTCATTGAAATAAGGATTTATAAGAGCACAAAGTCGAATAGAATAAAATAGAATCACAATTTTACATATATTTGAGATTTTAGATTTCTGAATTCATTGATTATTATTATTTATTATAATTATTTAACTGATTCATTATTATTTAATAGATTTTCAAATTATTTGTTATTTAAAAGTATAAAATCTTGTACAAAATAGCTGTGATTTGCTATAATATTTTTAAGATTTAAATTAGTTTTAGTATTTTTTTTTAATTTTTTTTTTTTGCAAAGAATTTATAGAATATTTTAAAGACAAAGGAGTTTGCTTTCCCTTGTCTTCTGGTTTAATATTTATATTAATATGAATTATATAAGGAATATTTATGAAGCTGCAATATCTTACATATAATAAAAAGTAGTTTTAAAAAAATAAAAATTATTTTCAGTATTTATTACAAATTATAATTTATTGTCAGTAAATTTTTGAATTAAGTCTTTATCTTGCCATACAAATAATTATTAACAGTCATTCTTTTTTAAAAAAATGTAACTGAAATTTTATAATTTAGGTGAAACTCTACCAGAAATTGTAATTGTTCATGATGGTGTTAGACCTTTCTTTCCTGAAGACATTGTTTGTAATCTTGTTATGGCAGCTAAAGAATATGGGGTAAAAATATATTTAATATAGATTTAAAAACTAATGATTTACCAGTCGTAAAGAATAAAATTTTTTAATTTAAAAATAGAATGTAAATTTACATAAATTCCACTTTGTCGTGAATATTTAAAAATTTTTATTCCTAATGAATTTTTAACAATATACATGACACTTGAAATTCTCAATGAAACACTGATTCATTTATAAAAACATAATAAATGAATCAGTGCTTCAACAAATTAACATGTTGGTATATTAAAATCATTAAAAAAAACACCTCTTTCTTAATATTCAGTTTGGTAGTTGCATCACAGCTTTAAATTTATTATTTATATCTAATTATTTTTTTTATCTCAAATTGATTATTTTTTATATTATGACATAGTCTTATAGTTTTCTTCATTTTTAGTTTACAATCTTCCATATTTTCATATCAATTTGTTCCAAAAATACTCATGCTAATTTTTTATTAACTGTCTAACCAAATTAAACTGTCCAAACTAGCCAAAATTAAACTGTCTTTATTTACTACAAAACTTTATAATCCCCCCCCCTCCCCTATTTGATCCAATTTCTATCAGTATTACAGTGATGGTTAAAATGGCTTTATGTTTATTGGTTATATAGTGATACCAGATATTTATCAGAATACTATATGCATACTATTTTTAATGTCTTTTATTGTGAGTAAATAAAAAAGTTGTGAGTTAAGACATAAAATAATCTCCACATATAAGCTTTATGATATTACTGTTCATGAAGTTTTGGGATTTTACAAACTCTTTTAAATGATCATTCTTGTACAAAGAATGTGGACTTTTCTGACTCCCCAAAAAACTTTCATTTAGATATCAAGATTGTTTATTTGGTTGTTTGTTGTGTAAAAATTAGACAAACAAGGCATAACATGAAAGAATAAAAAATCACAATCTTTACCATCAGGAACTAAAAGAAATATATCTAAAATAATCAACTTTTCTGTTAAAGTGTATTTTATTTTTTTTCCTTTAATGAGGAGTTATAATTAAGTAAAATACCTGTGTTTAAGAATATGAAATTTATGTTATTCATTTTGTTTGGTATTTGAAAGACTCCATTAAATAAATAAATGATAGTTATTTTGTTTGAAGATATGTACTTAAATTTTTTACTCATGCTTTGTGAAAGTTTACATTATACTTTCTTTCTTTTGCATTTTTAAATATGCAAATGCTTGTGGCATTTAGGCCCAAAAAATATTTTTAAGATCTTCTGGGCTACCAATCTTTATATTGTGCTACAATCTTTAATACCTTTGGTTTATTTTTATTTTTAATAATTTGTTTACTTCTTTTAGGCATCTGGCATTATTTGTCCATTAGTATCTACAGTCATCTCAATAGATGATGATAGCTTTTTAGATGCTGCTTTGGATAGAAGTAAATACAAAGCTAGTGAAATGCCCCAAGCTTTCCAGTATGAATTGCTATCGAAAGCTTATGATTTAGTAAGTAAAATGTTTTTAAAAACTAATATTTTTCTTGATTATTAGTTTAATTTAATGTATTCTTTCTAATATGTGTGAATATCAAAACAAATTATATATAAATGTATAGAAACCATTTGATAATGTGTGTCTGAATGAATGACTAAAATAATTAATTAAATTAATGCATTAGTTCTAAAATGTAAAAGTTTAATTAAAATTTTATGCTGAATTGCTCTTCTTTTATTCTCCATGTACTCTCATAACCTAAATCAGATACATTTTAAAAAAATATATATATATGTATTAACTTTTTAGGTGAATAAAATTAAACAAGAACTTTCCATCAGTTTATTTAAGATTTTTTTTCTATTTATTTATGTATTTTACTGAATTTATTTATGAAAAAATAATTTTCATATTTGAATTGCATTTGGAAATAACACAAGAAATGATATAATAATTTGAAATTTAAACCACAGATTGATTTTTAAACCATTTAAGGTGTTACAATTAATTTATTAAAGATTAGCTAAATTCTGTTTTCATTTGATTGGTCCTAAGTCATTTTTGTATGTCAGTGATAGTGAAATAATTAAAACTACTTTTAATGCGATATTGAGTCATATTTTCTAAATTTAATATCAGACAGTGGAAAAATGAAATAAGAGTAAGAAGCTCTCTTATTCATTTAGAGAACTGATATTAACTTAACTGTTCACAATTCAGGAAAAATTATTGATTGTTGTATTGTGGAAGCTTTTATGAAGATACTTTATAAGGTTTCTTTGAATCAAACAAAAAATATAGAGAATTTTCAACTAATGAGGAAATCTGCAATAGCTACAAATGGTAGAAGAATCGAATTTTTGATAATGAATTTTATAATTGTATTTAAATTATGTTATATGTTGTGAATGTATATTTTGTATGTTCTGCTACCTATTCTACATATTACAGTAAAAGGAACTAAAATAGTCATCTTCATAAGGATTGAGAAGCAAAATTCTTAACAAATTTATAGATATTTTGTTCTTATGATAATTATCATATGTATATATAAATGGTATAATTTTTTGAAAAATAAATTGATACCGTATATTTAAAAATATAAAATTATGTAATATTATTTATTAGAAGGGTAAATTTTGTGATTTTATTATTAAATATGAATAATCTACACCTCCTTCCTTTTTTGAACAATATTATATCTAATTCCTATTTCTATTTAATAATTTAAGTAAACTTGGCAAAATTAATGAACTTCTATGTCTAAAAGTTATAAGGATATAATCTCAAAACTATAATTCATCTAACATAATTATTTGTGTACAAAATTTGTTAACTTAAAATATAAATAATTTATAGTATTAAATTCAATGTAAATTTCAAATTGAATGCTTTTTATTTCAAATTATTTTTTAATTTTAACTTTGTTTAATTAATTGGCTTATTAAATTAAAAAGAATTAAATTTTTTAAAAGGTGGTGTAAATTTGGAATTTTTTATTAATACTTCAGATATGTCCTTTTACCTTTTCAGAAAGCATTCTTTTATATTTAAAATTAGATTCACATATGATTTTTTCCTACTAAAATTTACTATTGGATTTTGTAAACTTGTTGGAATTGTTTTTTACTTCTAGTTTGAAATATTTATAAGTATTAATTTTATTTGACACATTATAAATATAAGAATAGATGTCTGTAAAGTCATGGATACTTGATTTGTATCTTTGACTTAATAGATGTTGATGGCAAAGTGAAGAAAATTTTAGCAGTAAATAAATTGAGAAATTTCTTATCAAAAGTGAAATTATCCATTTAAAAAGACGAGATTTAGAAGTAGATATATTTATTTTTACAAAATTTTAAGATATTTGCAAAGGAGAGATGAATTTTTAAACTGCCTCCTTGAATAATTGAGTTCAAAGGGTAGAGATTTCTAAAATTATTCCAGTGAAAAACAGTCTCATTTTTTTAAAAAAGCTCTTCAGTTATATTTTATCAATCTTATTTTTCTTTGACACGCTTTTGCTTATTGTTTACTTTATGTTACAGATATCACCCTCTGATTTAGAAACAGGTACTGAATGTCTTAAACTTATTCTTGATTATACTGGAATTAGAGCAAAGCTGTTACCTTCAACTTCACACTTATGGAAAGTAAGAGTTATCTTTGTTTTCTTTTCCTCATTGATTAAATATGGATATAATTAGAATACATAAAGATGTACCAAGGTTATAATATCTGCATGATATTCTTAGTTTGAAATCTGCTCAGAATTCTAAAAATAATGCTATATATGATTAAATTCTAATATATGTAATATGAGAAAAAGTTTTATAACTTCTAATGAACTGTCAAGGAAAGAATGAGATGAAGTATATCTAATAATTTTATCAATTTTCAATTCTTAAAGGGTGCGTTATGAAATGTTTCATTTAATTTATATATATGTATATTTATTATTAATTGAGATTTTATCAGTGCACTCATTTTTTGTAATGCAGTAACACTCACCAAATGCAGATTTACAGAATGTGATTTGGTATATACCTACAAAATTAATTGTTTCCATTTAATTTGTCCAATTTTATAATTTCATCCACTCATGATATGCTGCAGAGCATTTCCTAGAATATTTAAGACATTATATTTGAAATCTAATTAATGCGCTCTTTGGTTTATTACCTTCTGCATTTGGAACAGTTTTTCTCGTAACCCTTTTCACTGTACTGCATACCTAGTCATCCATACTGATTTTTGATTTTGGTGTTATAGCATTCTTGGTATCCTTGAAGTTGTGAAGGTACATGTCATTGTAGATTTCAACTGAGATCCTCAAATAAACTAATAATAAATAAAATATCTTTAAAATAAAATAAAAATAAGTATTGAAATTGCAAAGCATATCTGGCAACAAAGAATTTTCATGCATGTAAGAAGAAGAAATTTATCAAGAAATGAGGAGTGGAGAAATAGATGATCTAGTAATGTTTCACATCAATAAAAGCAAAATAGTGAGGAAGATAAATTACATTTTATTTATAAGAACTTAAACAAGTTGTTTGAAATGTCACAGGAACTTACTCATTTTGAAAGGGAAATTGAATCAAATGATAGAGAAAGAGTGGGAATGCTTTATTAGAGGCAACTAAATACTTTTACTGCAAAACTTAAAATATAATGTAAATCATTGTTCTAAACAAAAATTGTTATCTTTATTTAAAAAATAATTGTATCATATGGTTATTTATTAAAAACATTAAAAATCCTTTCATTTGATATTTTTTTTCATTTCCCCTTTTTAATTACTATAATGTTTATATTTGCTTAAATTATAGATACCTATTATCTTTCTCTATGGGAAATACACAAACTTTGTGGGATACTAATTTGCTATGCATGCAATGCATTAATCATGTAACCCTCATGCTTGTCAAAGGTTTATTGTAAAAGCTGATACTGCATAGGTGCTATGTTTCCTTGTGATACTATTAAAATGTTTTTGATAACACTTTCAGATCACTCATCGGAAAGATATTTATGCTGCAGCAGCTGTAGTAAAAGGTATTATTCTTTTTGTATATTAACATTCTTAGGAACTTTTTTTATAGTTTTATAGCTTTTAAATAGAATAACCACATTAAAACCAATTATATATATATATATATATATGTGTGTGTGTGTGTGTGTGTGTGTGTTTTGACAATGAATTAATTACATGAATGCATCATTGTCTTCTTTTGTAGAATTTTCTATTAATGAAAAAAGGTAGGTGGTTTTAAATGATTATGGATTTATCGTATTAAAAAAAAATATGTACATTTTAATTCAGCAATTGGTACTGTGGTATTGATTGATATTTCTTTCCTTTTTTTTAAAAGTTTTAATTACTTTTTTTCTTCTTCAATTATCTGAAAACATCTTTAAGTCAGCGTATAAAATTGAAGAAATTATTTTGAATTGGAAATTATGTGTTCTGTTGTTTATGCATTATCTTTTAGGATTTTTTTTTTTTGTATTTGAATTGGTACAGTGTATGTTTTTCTTTTTAAAACTTTAATATCAAACATACTTTTAGCCATACACTGAGCTTCTATATTTAAATCCATTGAAAAAATTATTTTTTGGAATTCCTATGCTAATAAATCATTATTTTTTAAAAATTATTCTATCTTTCATATTTCTTCTTCCTTATCTCAGAAATTAGATAACAATGTTTCATATAAAATGAAAAGTTTAGATGTTAAAACTCTTGTAATGCCATTATATCAAATTAGTTTTGAAGAATCACATTATGTTATTTATTCATAAAAAATATTAAGTTTTCCTTTCAAATATATATTTTATAAGTTGATTCTGATTTTAATTATAATGCAGGATTTTTGTGTAAAATTTTACTTTTATATGTGTGACAAATTCAATAGGATTATTATTATTATTATTTGGATTTCTGATATAATATTCTAATTTATTTTGGTAAAAAGAATTGTGCATTATATACTGAAAAAAGAAAAAAATATATCATTGTTTATTTTTGTGAATTTCTGCCATGCCTGTCTCATAAAGATTGTAGAAATAAATTAATTTTGCAACATCAAGGATGTTATTTGTAAACTATTTTAAAATTTAACAAAATTTCTAAAAGTAAATATCATATAATCAATTTTAGCATTTGATGTGATTAAAGAAAATCTAATTCTTGATTATAATCGAACTAACTGATTAGGAAACTAAATTCATTCCATCATCCTTTTTGAAATGAAATTGATATTTAAAGGGGAAGAACGAAAGAAATACAATATTTTATACAGAATGCCAGGCATTATTTTCAAAGTAAGAAGCTAGTACTCATATGTGGTTTCTGGACATGGGTCTTCAGAATTGAGGATTGCATTTTGCTCGATTTTAAAAGCTAACCATACTCATAGAAAAAATATTTGTCTTATTTTACAATGTTAATCATAGAAACTAGTTATAGAGTTTTATTTTTTTGGCAGTTCAATATTGGTTCTAAAGCATTTATGTACAAATTGATGAAGAATAAAATTTATATTTCATTTAAAATTTCCATATTTACAAACATATATAAATTGCTTTAATATTGCATTGATTATTTAATTTAAGAGCTATGAAAAGTAAATGTATGTAAAAAAGAAAGAAAAAAAGTGAATGTCCCTATTAAAGGAAGATTCCAAAATGTGTAAATATCTGGATTCCCCAGTGTTTTTAATTTGGAGTAATCCGATTTATATCTAATTAGACAAACATGAAATTACATCGAAATCGTCACATTTATGCAATTTTAATTTATGTAAATATATCCACTTTTTTTAATGGTAAATTTGCAACTTAATATAGCTTGAATCCTATTAAAATTTTGGATTTTTATTGTTTGTATTTGAGAATATTTCTAGCAATAAAATTATTATAATTCTAATTCTAGTGAAATCTATTAAAATAATTAAATAGATTTTTAAATAAAATCTATTTAATTATTATCTGTTATTATAAAATCTATTAAGTAAAATCTATTTTATATTTTTTAAATAAAAGTTTAAAAAACTATTTAACAATGCTTTCAAGAAATTTTAAAATGCTAAAAGACTAATAGAGAAAATATTGTAAGCAAGGTCAATTAAAATATACTGTACTTGATATAATCTCAAAGCAAGATGCAGATGTAACTTATGTTTTGTTCATTTGAATATTCTTTTTAGTTTAACATTGACGAAGCATTTATGCATTAGTATATGGTTGATAAATTTTAAAATTTTTATATTTGATAATATGTAATCAGAATCTTTTTTCAAACAAACCAAAATAATTTTTATGGATAAGTTCATGATATGATTGAATATTTGTTTATAATATTTTCATATTCTTTTTATTATCTTTTTTTTAATGTAGAAAATCAGTCTGTTGCTCTCATCAATAGTCATACTGCGCCAGAGTTCGTACCTTTCTTAAAATCAGCTCTTAGTCAAACATTTAAAAGTGTAAGCAAATTAGTCTCCATTTTTATTATAAGATGATTTTTTTAAACAATAGTTTATTTTTATGTCCCCGGTTTAATTTAGCAACTTTCAAATAACAAGATCGCCAAACTTTATTATACATAAGATGGCATGATGGTTAAATTCTTGGTTTTTTTTGTCGATTTCAAGATCCATTATACATAAGATGCTAAGATGGTTATTGCATTTTTTTGCCGAGTTATCATGGGGGCCATAAAAATAAACAAGTGCTTTTTTTAAATTAAAATTTTTTAAATGAAGTATATGTAGCAAAATTTTTCTCTGACATTTCTGTTTGAACTTTAAAAGTGGAATATGTTTTGAAAAATATATTACTTTTTTACAGGTTCACTTGGCTGGAAAATTCACAGATTCTTTGAACAAATTTTATAACCTTGTAATCATTCATGATCACAATAACCCATATAATTTGATAGAGAATATGAACATTTTTTGTAGTGAGCAGAAATTAACACAACTTTGTTCAGTAGTTCATATTTTTATGAATAATTTTGACAACACTATAAATTTTCTTGAATTTCAAAAGCAAGCAAGAGACACTGCCAAAACTTTAAAGTCTGCAAATATACTAGTATATATTATCATAAAAGAACAGGTATGTTTTCATACTCTTGTTTATAAAACCATGAATATATATATTTATTTATTTAATTTGTTCTTGTTGATATTTGTAACTAACTACTAATGGTTTACTAAGCAACTTTCAAACTATACCAAGCTCCATTTTATATTAGATGCCATGATGGCTTCATTTGTTATCGATTTATAAGTTGCAATTTTTAAAAGAAAGTTTTGACAATTTATCACGAGGGTCATAAATGTCCATAAGTACAAAATTATGATTAAGAACACTGATGTACTATTTAAAAATCGAGAATTTTTTCAGCTGGACATTCATTGACTGAAACAACATGAAATATAATTTTTTGTACCATTTAAAGTCTCTTCCTAAATGGGACTATATGTCTATATTTGATTTTGAAATTAGGTAACAAATCACTAATAGCAAGGACATCCTCTATATTTTGCATTCTAAATGTATCAATTGTCAGTTTACAGTTTTTGAAGTGCAAGATATTTTTTTATTTAGTAATTAATTAAAACTTTAAATCATATACAAAATATTAATCAATTCTATTTTCATATAAAAAAAAGTTATTGAAGAATTTTTAGCATTGCACTTCATTCTACATTTGAAGTGCAGGTTTAAACAGATTTAAAATCCTGCAAGTGTTGAACTCATGCCTTAAAAGTCCTTTTAATTGGTAATTCATCGTATGTTTCAGTTGATATTTGATCTTATAAGTAATTCTTTATGTTATACAATAAGATTAATCTATATTTTAAAATAACAACAAATCTTTATTTTGTTAATTTATTAACAAGGTTTTATCGTGCAAAATAAGCCAATGCTTCAGTTATTAAAATAATACTAACCCTTGCACTTCACTAGCATAACTATGGCAACATTGAATGCATACATATTTTAGGTTTAAAACACATTATTCAATTTTCCATTTTGTTTGCTTAAACAAAGTAATTGTGTTGTGATCATGAATAAAAAATTGAATTACATGTATTTTAAGCTTAAAGTAAGTATGCAATTCAATTTCACTATAGCAGTACCAGTTGAATGCTGAGGATTAAGTTATTTTATTTCATTCAACAAGACTAAAAGCTAGATTGAAAAGTAAGGTGAATAAGTTAACTGTACACAAACACTAAAATTCATGCATTTTCAGAAATATCTTAGATAATATCAATGTAATGATAGTTATATATTGCATTTCCAAGCTGAATGAATAATTTATTAAATAAACATCTTTTGTGTAATTTCATGTGTTATAAACAAATATATTTTTCTTTAGACTGAACAATCGGCAACATTTGAAGAAACGGCAGAATTAGTAAGATCTCTTTTGTTTGATTGTAATGCAAGCATCAGTGGAACTGTTTTTCTGTCATGATAAACAAAACAATGTTCATTAAAATTAATTTTTTAAAGGCAGCTTCTGTTGTAAATAAAAAAAAAAAATAGAAAGAATTTCTGTATATAATGAAAATGCATTCAAATCTGTAGATTAATCATAATCCTTTCATTGTTTTAAAATTTATTCTATATCATGTATATTTGGAGGATACAGATAATTACTCCTCATGTGATAATGATTAAAATTTTCTTTTTCTAGAATGTTAAGCTAATATTAAAAATGATTCTCACACAGGTGTTCTATGTTGTAAACTAAAATGAATAAAGTTGTTGATATGCCTTGCAAATGATTGGTTACCGCTTCATATAATATTGCTATTGCACATTAACAATAATTTGTAATATTTTACCATTTAAACAGTATGTTTCTTGTTTTTCACAAGCTCAAAAAAATTACTGTATTTATTTAATATTTGAATGGATCTAAATTGTGTATCCTTCTGTAAATGATTTAAGAAAAAATAATTCCTTCCATTCTTTGATATAGTCAGAGAAATTAATGCCAATTGATCAATTTCTTTTCTTATCTAGTTCATGTATCATGGATTTTTTTAAAAGTCTAATTTGCACATAATATTATCCTCTGGAATTTTTTTATAGGAAATAAATTCAACCATCAGTTTAATCTAATAAGACAGAATACATAAGCATATTAATTTCTACATAGCCAACTAAAATTTTTCTTTAAAACAATAAAAAAGATGATAGAATAAGTTAATGAACACTAATGCAAAATACAAAAATGTGACAATTTTAGATTGTTAATAGCATTTTGAGGATGAAGATTCATCGTACTGTTAATATTATGTGCACACTGCTTTGGATACAAATCAGAAAAATTTTATAGGATGGGGGAAAAAACAGGATAATTTTTTTTTTTTTTTCTTTCTGATATATTGAAAACATAAGTTAACCATACAACAATAATGCTGTTTTCTTCATTAAAAGATACACACACACATATATATATATCATTGAAATGCTGAAGTCTTTTTATTTTCCTATTCACACTAAAGTTACTATAATTCACATTACATTGGTAATATACGCTTTATAACAGCTTAAAATTACTGCATACATAATTACTTTTTGGTGGAAAAAAAAGTTTTTTAACAATTGGTGCTCAAGGAAGGACAGGTTAATAAAATGCATTTCCTAATTTTAACAGATATTAAGAAATTAGTTTTAAATTTTATTTCAAATAGCTTTGATGTTGAATTCCAATTATTTTATTGCTCTATCCAAATGATTAATGATATGCTTTTTTTTTTCAGTTGAAAATATTGGTTTTAAAAATTTACTTCCTTCTGAAATTGATACCAAATCAGATCTTTTATTTACATTTTGTAATGCATATTCTCAATAAATAAGATATTAAAACTGCTTTCTCCAAAAAATAAATTTTTAAAATTTCCTACATATTGAAACCTTTCTTTTTAGTATCTGTATTTTAGCCCTAACAATGCAAATGAGTTAAAAAGAAAAAACTTTGTTTTCTTAGTATGATGTGAGGTATGCGTTATATTCATATTTTTTAATTGTATTAGCCAATAATTGTTTTTGGATTTTAGTAATAATTTTATATTTTAACTTGACAGTAAAGATTATTTTTTTTTCTCTTATATATATTTTTTTAGTGATGAAACATAATCTTTAAAGTTTATTATTGGAACATTCTAATGTTTTTTTTTCTTTTATATGGTTACTCATTCACCTTGATTATATTATTAAAAATAAGTTTCTATTCTGTATAATTTAATTTCGTTTTTAAAAATATATTAATATTCGTTCATTTATTGTGCAACATTCATATTGACAGTTTATTGGCACTTCTACCTAGTCCCTTTTTTTTTCTTTCTGCAATAGTAGGGATCACATAACTACTGTTACTTTTATGTTTTAAAATCATACTTCAAATGAATTAAAAATTAAATGTTCTCCATACTTATATTGATTTTGTTATGTAATTGAGAGCAAATAGGTTGTGCTACTTCTAAAGCAACAATTATAATCACAATTTCCAAACTTTTATTAAAGAAGGAAAAAGGTTGAATGAATCAATAATGAAATTTTTTTTTTCACATCTGATATGAGCATGAGAAATCAAATTCATATCAGATATGAAAAGAAAAATTATAATCGATTGAGAAAATGTTTTCTTACAAAAAATTGGGAATCGAGATAAGGGATGTTGCCTGTTAAACAATTAAACATTATTTTGTACATATGTTGAATGCAAGCTAAAGCACAATGTTTGAAAATTTAACATTCATAGACATTAAACTGCTTGATCCGCTTACTGACAGCTGTTTTTGTTGTTAGCCACAATGAATTTGCAAATAAATGGATCTATAATTAAAGTGTGAGATGTTTCAGCTTTGAAATAATTTTTTACACACACTTGCAATGTGATATGGATCTCATTTTTTTCCCAAATGTACATGTACCATTGCTTTGGAAATATTAGTTGAAACTTCAATTAGGATTGACATATCATTTCTGTATTTTAGATACATATTATAATAAAATATGACTTGTTAAATATCTACAATTTAAAATATGTTACCCATCTCTACTATTAAGTATTAAAAAAAAAAAAACTTTTTTGTATTAGATTACTGTAATTGATATTATGATCAAGAAGTTACAAGTTCCAATTTATTTCATATGAGAAAGTGATGCATTTAAAATCTAATAATATGCCTACTCGACTACTCTATAATGTAATATTTAGAATCTAGCTATCAATTTATAAGTATAAGTGTTATAATTGAATCATGATTTAAACTGTGCTTCTTGTTTCCAGTAACTCATTATGTATTTTTCTGAAAGCTGAAAATATATTTCTCTTATAATAATTGAAGATATAAGTAATATGACATTTTAGAAAAATGAACAAAATATTGTATCATGAAGTTTAAAATAAAAATAACCATTTAAATCTCTTGAATGAGTAACATTTCCCTTCCTATTTTAAAAACTTGAAAATTATTAGTGAATTTACTTGAAAAGAATTAGGTAAGATACTATTTTGCAGTATATATTATAAATTCAGGTATTACACTAATGTAGTTTGATAATAAACATTTGAAGAATTATTATGTATTCCTGAAATGATGCATAAATATTCATGTATATATTTATCTCCTTTGCAGTTTTGTAAACAAAGAATTTATTATAAAAGTATGCATTTTTAATGAAATAAACAAAATTAAACTCAGAGAAAGAAAATAATTCAAAACCAATAAAATAGCATTTTTTCCCATTAAACTCATGATTTGTTTCATGGTATTTTTATTTCTATCATATAAAATTAAGAACATAACAAATTTAACAAACATTAATGCTCCCAAACTGTATAAAACAATCAAGAATCATGCATGCAAAAGAAACTATCCATTGACTCAAAATATTTATAGAGACCAATGCATAGATTACAGTAAAGGGTTTCTTTATTAGAATCTTTAAATGTGTATAATATAAACATGTCAACATTATTTTAAAACTTTTAAATTAAAATAAAAATAACAAAATTTAATGAATTATAAAATTTTAAATACAGAATTTTATCATTAAAAGGAATTCCAACACAGTTTTGATTCATTAACTCATTACATCTCACTGGTATTCTTATGAATATATAAATCACTGTCATTTTGTATTGCTATAAATAGCACCTTTATTACTGTCGTGCTGGTTCCAATACATGTACTGAAAAAATAAAGGATCAGTACAAGGAAAAACTACTTTTTACATTTATTCTTTTTAATTCTACGGTCTTAGTTTACAAAATAAACAAAAAAATGCTCAAATATATACACATTTAAATATATATGTATATAATTTAAGCTGCTATAGAATATATAATATATATGCAATCAGGCATTCATAATTTACAATGAAACACGGGGAAGAGATAACTTAGGCCCTATAATTTCTGTGAGATGGGTTATGTTGTTTTTGTTTTCTTCTTTTAGAAAAATGCATTGCATAAAGTCGCCTTGGCTCAACAATTGTGCCCCAAACGTTGCATAGCTTGCCTAGAAAATTGTGAGCTCTCCTCTACAACTCGTCACACACATCCTGATATTTGTGACTACCAGAACGTGAATCCAGCTCCACTCCCCCCACTCAGGAAACTGTTCTTCTGTTGGCTAAGAACCACAGGATTACCTTGCATCATTGCTAGTTGAGCAGCATTTGGAGCCACACCAGGAGGTGGAGGCTGCATGAATAGAAAACACTTTATTAGCCACAGTATTTTAAATATTGTTACATGTTAAATACTGGACAAAGTGAAAATAAAAGGTGTCTACTTTAATTAAAGCCAAACACTTACTTAATGAAAAATACTTAAAATTTCATGAAGGAATGAGTTATGAACATCACTAACTTAAACATTTTAATGCCTCAAGGAAGATCTGTCAATCATATGACAACTTTTTATGGTTTAAAATAATGTTATTCAAAACTTCATAACTTTTTATTGAATAGAGTGGAACTTCTTCATTTAACTACAACAGTGTGTCAGGAATATTTATTAAATATGACTAATACAACCACAGGATTCCATAAAAATTTATTTGCAATTTTTTCATTAATACATTTATTAATTCAAACAACATAAAATATTATTCTTTATCTCAATGAAAGCAATTTATCAGTTGCAAATATATGCCCATTTATAATGGATTAGAAACTATCTGTTGTGTCATGATTAGAATGAACACGATTTTATATTTAGTATCAAACTGGGAGCCTGTGATCCTATTTCAAAATTCCAGGGAGCAAGAACAAATTACAAATTTAATTTCTACTACTTTATATACAACAAATTCTATAATAAGGAAAACAGTATAAATTTCTGTATATATATATATATATATATATTATATTCTTACAGTAGCATACCTTTGTGTTAACTAAATATTTAAAAAAAAAATTGCTCTTCTCTCTCCTGTATGGAGAGAGAAAAAACAAATTACAAATTAAGAATTGAAATGCTAATTTCTTTTAATTAATTGGAAAACTTTTGATACACACAATATATTTTTATTTATCTCTTAAAGCAGGGGCTTCCCAACTTTTAAAGACTGAAACCCTCTTTTCAGATACCAAATTTTGCAATTCACTTTATTCTTGGCATATTAAATTTTTTTTCAGACACACACATATTTTTCAACACATTTATTGGCCAAAAAGATTATATAAAGAATAGGATTTATTATTAAATATAATTTTGCAAAAATATTTCTGAAGATTTACTGATTTAAGCCACATCGCATTTTTGTAATTAAGGAAAGGTACATACATATACATTCAAGATTTTATCACAAATGTTTGGAAACCCTGTCATAAAGTATTAGATTAAAATATATTAGAGATATGTGACTGTACAGAATATTCTTATAAGATAAAGAATTTTGTTACGAATGCCTAATATTAAAATCTTTCTTAACAGGACTTCATATTGAAAAAGTTTGAATGTATTTTTGTTAATGAGAATATTAGTATTTCACTATTTCATCTCCATATTCATAGATATCTGGATTCAGTTATAATATCATTCATATGATCAATCTCTAAAAGGTATTTATTTTTTCTAAAACAAAATATAAGAAAAATAATGAATTTACATTGAACAAATTTAGGAAATCTGAACTTTAGAATTAAAAAAAAAAAAAAAAAAAAAAAAATCTAGAATTCTGGATATATTAAAACTGCCATTTCCTCTGTAAAATATAAATCCCTAAATAAGAATGCCGAGAGAAGATAAGTTAAACAATACAAAAGATGCAAGAAGAAAGATGAAAAACTATAGTGAATAATATTGGATTTTCTTAGAAAATTTGCTACTGAGATAATCTAAGTCTCAATTATCAATAATTTATTATAAAACATTTTCTGCTGGGAATATGAATAACTATCATTACTTTTGACAAACATAATTAAAGTTTGGTATTAAGTCAATTTTATTTGTTAACCATATTTACAATCTGTACTATGATTTATAAACATTATTTCAGTGTCACTTTTCTATTGCATTAAATTAAAATTTTATTAAAGTATATTTCAAGAAAAAAAATTAAGTAAGGCACTTAACATAAATTTTTATTCTGCTTTAATTTAATTCTGATTAATTATCCAAGAATAACCAGCAAAGAAGTCTAGCTGTACATATGAATTTTTTCTGAGTGTTAATCATAATTGTATTAATTTATTGGAATATCAAAAGTAAAAGTTTGGCACATAGTCTGAAGGAACCAATAAAACCAATTTGAACGATTTTTATAATCATACACAGGTTAAAAATTATGTAAACAATCAACTATTGTTCATTACAAACTAATCTTTAGATTTTAAAAGAAAGTATAAAACTATTTTGATTACCACTTAATAACAAAACAATATATAAAATGATTTCTCTTTACAGGGGAAAAAGAGAACCCAAATTTGAATATTTTGAATTAAATAATAAATATTTGAAATATAGATGATCATTCACAAAATATCATATAATAGGATCGGATGGGTTAAAATGAGCAATGGTATAAAATGCGTAGTTAAAATACATGGTCTATAACATAACATATACTAAATTACATTCACAACTTTTTAAATTGTTTTTCCGATTGGCTCTTCTGACTTCCATTCCCCATTGATATACTGGCTACAATAAATTAAGTAGAAATGTGCAATTTTATGTTGCATATTAGGTGTTTAAACTTCTACTGTCCAGATTATTAAAGAATTCTTTTTCAGTGGGATATTTGTTTGGAACATTTCCGTGGCAGCTTCAATTTAATAGGGGAGGGTGTGTTTTTTATTTTATTTTCTAATATTATATTTTGAAATGCAGTAAAATGTACATGTGATTAAGCTTAGAATTCTGACCCTTATATAGATAGCTTAGACACAACATAACTTTTCTCTTTATCATGAATGAAATTTTTTATTTGAATTAAATATCAATGAAACAATTATTTTATGTAATAGCTAGCTATTATGTTAAATAAAACAAATATTTTTAGTCAATATAAATAGTAATGAGCTAATAATGTACTTAATTTAGAATTCTACGTCTTTATTTGCACATTATATATATTAGTTAAATACAAAAATTTCTTTATTTTTGATCATTTAAATCTATTTTCAACAGTTTAATACAGCTTATGATAATATAAGAGTCAAAAGCCACTTTTTAGCATCAACAATACAACATTGTCTATCAACACATAACACCAAAACAGCCATAATTATAAATATTGCACTTTTTTGTAAAGAATAAGAATTTTTAAAGAATATTTGTATTATCTCTACTCAAATTTCAGACAAGGGGCAATCATAACATACAGACGTAAAACTTTTGCATGTGAGGAAAAGTTTACTTGTAGGAAGCTAAAATAGCATATGCAGATTGCTTTTTTAATCCATATAAAATGCATAAAAATTTTCATCTTTTCACAAGACATTTAAGGAGATGAATCACATGAAACTCTACACATAGAGGAACAGAAAAATTAGGAAATTTTCTTTTATAAAAGGGAGTGCATAATTCTTGAATTTATGGAAAAGTATGAGTATTTTCATGATAAGAAAGATCTGAAATGCATTGTTGAAAACTATAGAAAAATTACTTCCATAAAAAAAAAAAAAAAACTACTTAATGACTTTATACTAAATCTTGATCTCTTTTTATGTGTCAATTGGTGAAAAACACTTGCCATGTTTCATTGTGTACAAAACTATACATCTTGTATGGATCCATAGTGGACCTTCTGATGCCATATATGATTACACTGAATAAGAATGTATGATTGATAATCTGTGAACAAAGGATTGCATATTTTCCACATATATTAAAAATCTACCAAAACCAGTTTTACTCGTATATGGTGGACATGGAAACAATTTTAAACTATCAAAATGTGCAGTAGATCAATAAATTATTGTATTGTCTTTATTCTAATGCAATCCATGCACCTTAACTCTTTGAAGTAGGCGTATTGGTACCAATAAAATAACAGAGGAAAACACATATTAAATAAAGTCCAAACTGTATACAGTGTAAAATTTTTCTTCTTTTCAAAATTATTAATTTAAGGATTTATTAATTTAAGGAATCAGGTAGGCATAAATAAATAAATAAAAAAGTTTATTATTTGTAAAATTTGTTGTATATGCCGATCTTTTTTCATAATAAAAACATAAATTTCTATCAGACATTTGGCATTCTTATTACATTACTGTACAATATATATATATATATATATATATATATATATATATATATATATATATTATTTGCTATTGTATTAGATTTGTAAATATATTTTTACCTGCATGAAGTAAAATGGATATATAAACATCTAGTTAAAAACAGCTATCATACAAACATGGCTAAAATATTGTATAATACAGTGAAGGGAAATTTAAAATACTGTGAGAAAATTTAAATTTATATTTGAAAAAAAAAATTAAATTTTAATAGCTCTGAAAAATTTTCATTTTATCATTTAAGTTATTACTCGATACTTTTCTGAAGTTATATATTTTCATCATAAGTTCAATATTTTGAACAAAATATATACTTAACTCTTATGACTGTAAATGCAAAAGTAGTAAAATCCTATGCATTTTCTGCTTATTAATTATTATTATTATTTTACTAGCAAACAAATTCCACATTTCAAAAATATCGGAAATTAAAAAAAAAAAAATAATAAAGTAGAATATTTTTAATAAAAGCAATAGCAAAAATTTCTCTAGCAAGTAAAAATTATATTAAATGAATTTGAATTATTAGTGAAAGCATTATTGAGTCTTATTTATTTATCAGTAATTTTAAAACGGATTCATGACTCAAGGAGCATTTTTATATAATACTGAAGAAATCGAATTTAAGCATTTAACAGCTCAAACAGAAAAATAATTTGCCATACATGTGTATTTAACCCTTCATTTTCATAAGATAAATGTTTTACTTCATAATTCAAGCTACTAAAAATATAAAATTAAACTTCCTGACAATAACATATAGAAACCTCTATTAAAAAAAAAGGAATAAGAAGATTTAAAAAAAAAAAAGAAAAGAAAATATTACATGCAATGAAATAAAAAAATCAACTTCTTAATATACTTTATTAAAATTTCAAATATACATAGAATCTTTCTTATTAAAATTATTTTAATGCACATGAAAAAATCCTCCATGAATCTTCTTTATTCGGCATTTATAAGTAACCTCATTTTCCAAAATGTAAAGAATAAACTATCAAAATAATGATTAAAAAAAACCAAAAAAACACGGAAGGGAAAAAAAACCCTCATAGTTTAGGATAATTCAATCATAAAATAATATATATATATAAAAAGATGAAATCTAAATAAGATTACTTACAGGTACAATGGGCATTGCATGTCCATCAAACCGAGCTCCAGCATCATATGCAGCTGCTGCTGGAACATATACAGTACCAGGTCTGGCAGAATACACTTGGGTTAGCTGTGGTAGATAAGTTGGTGGAACACCATATGCTGTAATGTTGGGAGCAACCTAAAAAGAATAATTTATCCATTAGATATATATTCAAGAAAAGCCATAGAAAGTTAGTAATTTATTTTGTTATAGTAAGATAACAAATTATAATAAAGTGATTAGCATATATATATATATAATGATATTTTAAAATCTAATTTAAATAATTAATTTCCTAATTTTTAGCTTAATTTAACCCATATTAACTTAATTCTAAAATGTTCTCTTGTTTCCTGATCCTATTCTACCTTTTTTTTTATTTAATTAACAGAAGCTCTTTAAAAATGCTTATATCAACAGTTCAAGTGAAGGGACAAAAATTTATTAACCTAAACAAATTCTTCAGAATCTCATGGTATATAATGACCGGGGATGAATATTTCTGTCCTTTTTCACTTTTGTGCTGTGATGTTGAAGCGCCACATCGCATCTCGCATGTACATAAATTATGCCGGAATGGAATATAAAACAAGGTTTAAAATTTAAAAGTGTCTTCTCTCTCTTCGGCCATGAAAAACTGCTTCAAAAAATTATGTGTTTATATATATATATGCATACATACATACAGGATCACAAAAAAGACTGAAATGCAACTTAATACTTTACCTATTAGAGATAACTGTAATTGCAAAGTAGTTTAAAATACAGAATAACACCATGTTCATAAAATTTTTTCCCCTTAATCTTCCAAATGTTAAAGTTTTAAAATTTTTATGCCATTCCTCTAGACAAATTTAGTCAATTAGAAAGCTTTAATTTTTTATGCAACAACATTATTATAAAAAAACCCATATACTTGTATCTTTAAAACTGAATGAGTTATATGAATTGAAAATTGAAAGCATTGCATAGGGATCATATACTAAAATAGAAATAAAATTTGTTTACATCTTATAAAAAGATAAATTGTATGATAATATTTATATTAAAAACTTTTTTATCTGTTTAAGGCATGTTTGTGTTCTGACTGCATTTTTGATTTGTAAAAATGAAAATACAAAATAAATACATGCAAGTAATTTATTGTCTAAAGTTATCATAATTTTTCAAAACAACATTCGAATAAATTAAATTTGCAAACAATTTACTTTAATTTATTTAACTGTAATTTAGCCCATTTCAAACATTTATGATAAAATATTTTTTTAATTGCATATTGAAATGCAGACGATATCTTTTTCAATTTATTTATGTAATCTCAGAATTATTCCTTTTTAATACACCTCAACCAAACTTTACTTATTCATGTCAAAATAGAGACTGAAAATCATTTATAAATGTTTAGCTTCATATTCTCAAATTAACAATACAAAACTGTTTGTGAATAATTATGGTAATTTTAACAAATGTCGAGTTATTGAAATCAGCAATGACTTATTCAATGTGCAGTAAAAATTATTAGTAACTTCTAAGGGATTTGGATGGAAAAATTTGTCTGAAATTTCACACATATTTGTTTATTAGATGATGAGATGATTAAGAACTACTGGTTCATTTCATCTGAGGCTTGGCCCTGGGAGAAATCGATTGTACAGAAAGAAACAGACAATACTGTATACTCTTCCTGTCAACCATCTACTCTGATCTCATCAATCAACAAGATCATTTCCCACCACTGTCTATCTAAAGCATTCCAATATCAATTTGTATATGCCGCTATTTATACCGGGGAGAAAAACAGCATTTTAAGTGATGATTTCCAGCAGTCATTTTTTCCCTTCTGTATCATAATTCATTTGGTTTTAAAGATATACAGTTTTCCCTAATGATCGTATTGGACCTCAAATAAAAACTTTCTAATAGACAAAATTTGTCTAGAGGGGTCGCATAAAAATTTCAAAAGTATAATTTTTTGAAAATTAATGGTAATTTTTTTTTATTAACATAGTTTTATTTTGGGCAATTTTGCAATTTACATTGTCCACAAATCTAAGGGGTAATGAATTAAACCGTGTTGTACCAGTAATTGTATCTGCTGTATTGTATTTTTTTTTTTTGTAGTTTTTGTTTTTTGCATGGCACTTGTTATAGACAAACCTGCAGACGAAGTCAGAAATTTTAATCCAAGAGAGCATTTCTTGTTTCAATAGCGCCGTGTAGAGCCAAGAATAATGCATTGCAACAGTTTTTACGGGACAGACTTCATTCATGCATTTTCTTCACTCATCCACAGATCGTAATTTAGACCTGAATCAGAGAAGGGTCACCCCTGATCCAGCACTCCCATTGGTATTACTCTCGACATGGAAGACTTTGTGACAACGACAGATTTATACGTGCGCCAGCCACCACACACACGGAGAGTCTTTAGCCGATGGGGTTCGAACCTGCAACCCAAGGGACACGAATCCAACGCCCTACCAACCAGGCTATCCCGGTCCGTATTATATTTCTGAATTTGCATAACAAAATAATAATAATAATAAAAAAAAAATTATTTTGAAAAATCTATAGTTAAAAAAACGAGTTTCATCATTTGATATACATTCAAGCATCTAAATGTGTGTAGTTTCTAAAGAACACACAGAGCAAGAATGTTTTGGATAAAATAAACACAGCAATTAAATGCTTTATGAATGGAAAATAAAAAAGACAAAAGTAATTTTAATCCAAATTTTTAAAAATTTAAATCTAATGTTTGGTTTGCTATATATCACAAAAGCATCTTTTTGTTAAGTAATGAAATTTTAGAAACACTACATAGTTTGATATATTATTATAGCAGCTCTACACATTCATTGGCCAAGCAACTAAAATATTCAAGTTTACCAAAATATATGTTACTGCTATTATTTATTTTCACATTCATATTTCATGAATTTGGCAAAATCATAACCACAATCTTAGCATAATTTAGTCAGCAAATAAGCATCCATAATTTATACAATTCTATAAAGTGAAGCAAACTATAAAGACATTCTGATCTTCATTATCAATCTTTACCAAAAATTCACCTAAGTTTTTATTAAATTATGACAGCTAAAAATTATAAAAATTTAATTGATATAATATATTTATAGTTATACATTTAAAGATTTTCCTAAGCCAGGTAGTAGCAAATAATTTTACATCAGAATACTTTGCATAGTTTAAACTATAATTTAACATGGACTTCAAATTTTTATGAATATATATTAAAGAAAGGCAAAAATAGCAATAGCAAAACTTACGCTTACTGTGCCATATGGAAGATGATGTTGCAAGGGTGCAGCTGCGTAAGAAGCTGAAATGATACAATTACTTTAGAAATACAAATTTTGTTATGAACTGAAATATATGATATAAAATACAACTGCTAAACTAAAATAATGCAAAATTTAATGCACTTTTCTCCTTTCAATAAT
Organism: Argiope bruennichi; assembly: GCF_947563725.1. NCBI lineage: Eukaryota > Metazoa > Arthropoda > Arachnida > Araneae > Araneidae > Argiope > Argiope bruennichi. The sequence goes on from NC_079151.1 coordinate 87,177,132, forward strand.
AAATGGAAATTTGCAACATAAATGAAAAGATTAATCATCTAGACTGTAAGCTTGGAAATCTACCAGAACGTTATACATTAATATTTAAATACATAAAAATTAACAGCGAAAACAATAAAACTTTACTTTAATGTTAAACAAATACTTTAATGTTTATGAATAAGAATATATTAATGTGTACTTAAGTATAAAAAAAGCATAATTTTTATGCAAAAACAAAAAAGAATTGGTGTAAGTTTTCATTATCATGTACCAACAAAAACGAAATTATCTTTTTGTAAGTATCCAAGTATCTATAAGTATTACTTTACAGAGAGAATATTTCTATATTAAAATGTATGGAGCTGTTCTTTAATGCATATATAGCCATTTATTTATTTTTACATGGAGAAAATAAAATTGCTATATTCTCTTGAATCAATCAAGAGTTATAACAACATATTAAAATTTTTTTTTGCTCCTTTTCCAAATTTTCTATAGATTGTTAACTAAATTTATCTGTCAACAAAAATATATAATCATAATTTTCTAAGAAATGATCAATGAAATAAGTTGAATTATGGCATCTAGAAAATAGAAACTCTATTAGATGTAAATGATTGACTTGAAGGTGCATTGCAAAGTAATCAATCAGTAGAGAATGAACAAACCATTTCGAGTAACAAAAAACATTTGATTTTGTTTGCCAATGGTTACAAGCCAGTTATTATTTACAAAAGATTTAAGAAATCTGAAATAAATAATATCAATTTTTCAGTTGTAGAATATATTGAAATGCAAAAAACTACGAAATGGAAGTTTCGGTGACTATCTTACAAGAGGTTTAATAGATTATTTCTAGAAATGAGTAAAGCACTGGACTTAAAAGTTTATGATAAATACTATAAATCTAAGTGAAAACCATGATTGCAAGAAACTTTCATAATGCATAATAATCCTTTCATAAATGGGAAAAATAAAAACACAAGAGGAAACGCTTGCTAAATTAAAAAAATATAACAGTCAAAAACCAAAAATACCATAAGAGTCAAATTAACAAGAAAGAATCTGCTCGGAAGATAAAATTACTGCTTTAATGAATAGCAATATATACTTTGTTATTTATGATAGTATGTACTTAAAATGGATAAAACAAAAAAGTAAAAATAACAATATACGCTCGAAGAAAAAAGTACAGAATTTACATTTTAATACTTTATGGGAGAAAGAAAAGATGAAAATGAAAAATCTGAATGAAGTTGATAGCAAATGATTTAGTGTATACAAAATATTTTTTTTTAATTAAGGCTATGTGGAAAGGCTATAGAGAATGGCATTCTATTGCAGCAATATAGAGAATGACATTCTATATATTTATGTCTTTTTAATCAATATAGAGAACTCATGTCCACAAACATGCTTAAGGCTTACCAGTTCTATACAATAAATAGAACTTAAGTCTAATAAGACAGTTAAAACAAAAAGAATGTAATGTTAAACAATTCAGCAAAATCATGAACCTGCAGTTGCCTAAACAATTATAAGGAAATGAATATAACTAATATTCCTAGCTAACCATTAATAATTAATACTTCTAATAACCTAGTAGTCTGAGGCAAATAGTATATCATAATTTAAATGCATTTACAATATTAATCATTTTCTAACAATTTGAAAATAAAATTCATTTTAATTTTTAAATTGCACTTTTTTTTTTTTTTTTTTTTTTTTGTTCCTTATGCTTTTTAGGCATATTTGCTTTTGCTTGCACTTATAAATAAATGAAAATTTAGATAAAATCTCAGCTAAATTTATGAAAAATTTCATTTGAAATTATACAAACTTTAAATACACTTTCATCCTCTTTTTTCCTGTTTTCAGCACTATTCCAAATGTGTCCCTTAAAGGTCACAAAATAACAAAGAAATTGTAATTTCTACTAAAAACTCTTTTCTTAGAAATTATTCAGAAAAAAAAAATCATTTAAAGAACTTATTGCTTGTTCATTTTACAAAGTTTTTATCATACACATAACAAAATCAAAATAAGGAATTTCTGTGCTAACAGATAAATGATATCATTTGGAAGGAACAAAACAATTTAGAAGCATCAAAGAACCTTTCAAGAACATTACATGAAAGCTTATAGGGATTATTAAAAAATAAATAGGTTATAAATTTTTAAAGAGACAAAAAGAAGATAATGTCATAAAAAAAATGTAACACTCCAAATTCTCAATTATTCAAGCTACGATCTCAAAGCAAAAAGAAAAGAAAGGGGGGGGGGGGGGGGAAAGATGACAAACTGTATTTTTAAATACAAATTGAATGATTGAGATTTTTAGCAAGAATATCAATAAGTAGTGTGTAATTTATTTGGAAATAAATGGCAACAATATTAAAAAATGACTGGTCTACTCGGCAGATAACTAAGAAAGTGACAGTAAAAAAATCTGAATATAACAATTAAAGGATTGATAATTTCAAAATGCACTGCGATAATTTGTTATAATTTTAAGTGTGAGAAACAGTTTTATTAAGTATAATATTACATTATTTATAAATAGAAGAGAATATTCATAGATATTCTCCTAGTAGATAGTTTTATTAACTAAAACGTATATGCATAATATAATACCAATCAGAAAGGAATTATTAAAAAAAAAAAAAAACTATATTTATGGAATTTACAAATAACAGTTTGATACCTTAAATTTTTTTCGACACTAAATCAGTTGAATGCTAAGCAAAGGAAAAAATATTTGTTTGAATTCAATAGAATGCAAAATATGAAAGAAATCGTACTAGAAAACATCTGTTGTATAACTTTTAATAAATCAAAAGAAATTAATTGATATGAAAATTGCAAAAAGTAGTTGCATAGTGAAATCATAAATAAAATAAATAATCAGATTTCAATTTCATAAAATAATAGATGGTATATCTTTTAAAGAAATAAATAACCTTCAAACAACTTAAAATTATTTAAGATACATTATTACTGTTATTCCAGAAACTTATTAGACATGATTCTAATAGTAACAAAATATAGATTTTTGATGGAAGTTTTTTTTTTAAAAATAGCCCTATTTTGAAATTCTATGATATCAAAACTATCAATTTACATCACTGATCTTAAAACAATTTGAATTTGTTCCTTATGAAGAGAAGAAAAAAGAAGAAGAAATAAGAAAAGATAAACACATACTAATCCAATTATCATAAAAGGTAACAAAGTATATATGATTTTTAAAAGTTATGCTGTTACTATATTCTAAAAGATGTTTGTATAACAATTAAGTTAAATTCTAAAATAAGAAGAAAATAATTTGTTATTTCTACACATATCAAAAAGAAAGGTAGAAAATTTATTTCCAAAGGAATTCAAGAAAGGAATTACACGTTTAGGTGAAATGATATAAAAGGCAATTAGAACAATAAATATGAAACTGAGGAACCAACCAACCAACAAACAAACAAAAAAACCTATAAAATATTTTTATGGCTGCCAAACAGAAAAAATAGCTATTATATATACTATACCAATATTGCAATATAATAAAAACACTCGGTTTTCCTGATGGCAAAATTATGGATAACTGTTTTGGGTACCAGCGTGTTAACAGATAAAAATGTCATGTTTATTACAACTTGTGATTAATCACCAAAATAAATCATCAAATATGTCATGCTACTTTCATGTTTGTAAATGACATACGGTTAAGTTAAAAGTTTACTATTGGCATGTAGTTAATACTTAAGTACATAATAATCATCTAATTCCTTTTTCATAAAAGAAATTCCAGAAGTTTACAAAATTCATTATATTCATTCACAAATGGAACATATTTGGGCATTGCATATTCAAATCTTCGCAATTAAGAAAAACTATTAATTATCCCTTTTGCTATTCAAATCAATTCCTTGGAAAAATAAAATAAAAAAATTGGAGCACTACTTTAAATACAGAGTTTTGTAGAGTCTAACTATAATTACTTAACAAAAATAATAATAGTTAAAAAATAATAAAATTCATACTAAGAATTATTAGTGTGGTTTGAAAAAGCTATAAAGTTCAAAACTTAGTTAAAAAAGGGTTAACTTTATCAACCCTTTAAACACTACAGGAATCAAAAAAAATTATTTTATTGAAATATTAATTCATATGCAAACACATAGGCAATGCTGATTGCATAAATGATTTAAAAATGAGATATGATTTTACACTATTCAAAAATTTTATATCATCAAAGAGAACATAAAAAACTGTTCGTTTCAAGGAAAAATACTTGATTTAAAAGCAGATGTTTTAAGAATGATTTTGGCAAAACACTATAAGATATAGTAAAAATAAATAAATAAATAAAATAAATACAGGAGGATACTTTTGGATTATTGGTACTGTTTAAGTATTAAAGCTATTCCATCAGATATTTAAGACTCTTAGTTATATTAAAATATGCAACTGTATTCATTTCTTGTAATGATTATATAGTAAATGTATTTGCTTTTGGGTTGAGGATGAAATTAAAAAAATTTTAAGATCCATACAAATTTACATAACTAAAAAAAAAAAAAAAATCTGAATTATATTACAAACTATTTTAAAATTAAAACAATTTTAGAACTATCACATGTTAATGGTTCTTAGCATGAATATTAGGAATTAGATAAAAGACATGTAATTCAACACTAGCAAGATAAGTATTCATTTAAATTAAAAAATTTAACTATGCACAGTATATTCATTGCAACTTAATCACAAAGTTGGTAGGGCCTTGATTTGATGTTAACAAGATGAGTAACATTAAGCTTTTTTTCATTAATTATTAATAAAATTACTTTGGGTTACATATAAGATCTTAAGTGGTAATCCAATTTAGAAATAATTATCCTGTGGGAATCTAAGATTTTACCATTTCATTTTTGACTATTCAGAAATATCTGAAACTTGATAACTATTGTATTCTTAATAATTAAATAAATTTGTTGAAGAAGAAAGTTGATGATTCCTTGATTTTTTGAAAATTTGACAATTAAAGTGGACAAATTATACATGGTGTCCTTGAATTCATGGACCAAACTTTAAGAGTAAATACATATTAAGAAGCCATTTTTGTATAGCAATATGAGGTCACAAATGAAAAGTGTAGGTGGTAAAATAAAAAGTATAAACAAAGCAGAAAAATGTAAAATCTACGAGATTCCAACTGACTAATGAGGATAGCAATTCAAAACTTTTAGTTATTGCTGTAACTGTTTTTTAAACACCCGATATCTTCCAAAGAGTATGCCGATCACTTGCTAGACAATACCAGGCCTATATCGATGCTGGTGATGGTACATTTGTGTGCTTATTGTAATGTTATGTAAATAAAAAACTTTCTTTTCATTTCCTCTTTTTATTTTTTCCACCAAAACTTTTCATTTCCGACCCTATATTGCTATATAAAATTCTTTTTAAGTATTTTACCTACCCTTCAAGCTTGGCCCATGAATTCAGAGATATCTGTATATAGAATAAAATAATGAGGTTTATTGATATAAGATATAATAGGGAGGAGTTCTAAATCTTTGTAGAAAATTCTCTTATGGTTAGAAAAAGATCTTATTGACTTTTTTGATATAATATAAGTAATTGCAAAATAATTTTTCTACTTTTTTTTGGATTAAAAAGAATTAGATATTGAAATGATTTTATTAAGTCAAAATTGACTAGCATATTTCTCAAAAAAAAAAAAAAAAAAACTTAATATTATCTTCATACAGTTCCTTTGTTTGTGAAAAATAAAGTATAAAAGTTTCGACAGAATGAATACTCTTAAACTCGGCAGGGCAATACTCTTAAAACTTTTTTCATTGTACATTTAATCATTAATTCAGTTTTTCACACAATATTTAAAACTATCAATAACTTTCCATACAACAATTTTCATTCAACAGTAACACTAAGACAATCATTATGCCTATCTCGGGAGTGAGGAATTCCTTTGGGCTGAATTTCAATTGAAGTTCCAATTTTCTTTTGTGGGCATGTGCATATTCTACTTGTTCATAATGCCTTTTTTTACTGTTCAATGTTATTTCTGATTTTTTTTTAAATGGAAGTACGGAATAACAGGAAAAGTGGCTGAGAAAATTCATTCGAAAGTTTAACTAAAATTAGTTATGTGTTATATCTGATTTCTTCATCAAAAACATATTAATATCAACTCAGAAATCTAATTATTATTTTTTATCAGCAAATAATAAAAGTCACTTGAAAATTTACTTGCCGAGTTTAGTATTATAAACTATAGCATATTATTAGTTGCTACTTGCAAAGTATTAAAATAAAACCACTTTTTCTTTGATAAGGATAGAATTATCAACATATGACACAAATTCACAAGTTTTTAATAATAGATGATTTAAAGAAAAAGCATTACCAGGCAAGTATGTGGGAGCTGATGAAGGCAAGTAAGCTGGGGAAGAATATGCAGGAGGTGGGTAAGCAGCAGCATAGGGGGTGGCCATGGTCACCTGATGACTGCCAGCACTGGGAATGCTGATATAGGTGGGCGCTGAGGGAGCAGTAGCCCCTACCCCTGGGTAGTCTGCTGGAAAAGAATAATAAACAAATAAAAAAATATGATTCAATTATACAAGAGGTTCATTACACCTGTATAAGTGCTATTTTCTTCATTCAGAACTGAAAAGTTAATCTTAATGGGTGAAAAATATAAAATGGTTTAAAGCTCAATCATTTGATGTTCTTCTGTAATAAATATTAATAAAATAAGCAAAAATTTAGAAAAAAAAAACCATCAGAAAGTTTTTAACATACATTATGGTGAACACATTGTTTCATCAATGGTGAAGTTTGGCCATTCTTTTCAATCAAATCGATTTCATGAAATTTCTAATTTTATTAATTCTACAATAGCAAGATCCAATTTAATAATGTATAAATTTTGTAATAATTATGATAAAAAAATTATAATATCACCAAAAATTAAATCTGAAAACTACTAAATTTAAAAATTAATAAAATAAACAGCAATGTGATAATCTATCAATTAAAAGGCATATGCACTAGAGTAAAATAAACAACATAATAATAAAATCTATAGAAAGATATTTTCTTTTGTTAAATCATTTTTTTTCTTCTAAAAATTAACATATTGCTATGATTAATTTTAGATTTCATACAATTTTTTATTAAAAAAGTCAAGTATAGAAACTTAAATTGTAACAAGAATAGACAAATATTTCAAGTCTTCATTTATTTTATATAAGTTTTACAACTACAGACCAGAGGGTAATATATCGTGTTTGTGATATTATTGTTATATTTTATATCATATAAAAATTTTAAACTATCAATAAAAATTGTTTTTGCAGATGAAATTTAGATAAAAATTTTTAAAAAATCATTGCTGTAATAAGAAGCTTTTTCCAAAATGAAATTTAATATACATTAATTTGTTTAGAATCTTATTCAGATTACTAGGTTTACAAAATAAAAAAAATAATACAAAAACATTTTTTTTTTACTAGTCTAAAGCACAAATTTTGACAATTTATAATCATAATGAAATTGGATTCACTTATACATTTAAGCAATGTTCATTATCCAAGATATGAAATATCTAAATATTAAAATCTTCAATACCTGAAAATGTTTCATTAATAGATGTGAATAATCATTAACAGAATTGTGATTAAATTGTACATTTTAAAATTTAATTTGAAACATATAAATGTCAAAGGAAAAGTTACATATTTTATACAATTTAAGAAAAGTATTGTAGTTTATAAATTAGGTATATAAAATAATTTTGAAATGCGCGAAACAAACGAAAAATCCCACGCCCCAAATGTCTCTACCCCACCCTTTTTTTCGCAAACCATAGAAAAATGAGAAAATAGAAAACCAATAAATTACGATGTTAATGAATAAAAAGAATTAACCATTTCTTTAAACATCTTATTTCAAATGCCCCATCATATGCTATACTCATCTACTTATGTTTGTTTTTTTTTATTTCGAGAAAAATCCGTTATTCAATTCCATCTTTTGGTTAACGATGGTACTAAAACTGAATAAACGGATTAAATAAAATCGTAAATAAATAATAACCATTAGATGAATTTATGATAAATGTGAACGATTTATTCAAAGTAAAAAAAGAAATCAAAGAAAACAAAATGCACGCAGTTCGATCTGTTCATTTTAAACATTTTTTTTTGTTGTTGTCTAATTTCATTTCGCAAATCTTTCCGTTATTGATTAGTCTAATGAAAATACGATTTAGAGACCTAAAAACATGGAATATATCCTAAATCACTAACCTTTCTTTTCTGATGACATCAAATCATGTGAAACTGTCGATATTAAAAACAAACCCACGGAAAATTTAGGCTTTTCCACAAAGTTTATACACACTCGCGAAATTCGGTTAACTCGAGGTTGAGGGATCTAACAGGGTTGCCAATTCGGCATCCATGTTTCATCGCCAATGAGTAGAATTATGCGAGGAATCTCAATGTGAATTGCGCCACACGCACTTCTTACAGCAGGAGTGTAATGATGAATGTTTGTTACTGCATACATTTGAGCAATTTTAAATAATTTTTTTGTAGTAAATAATGGTTAGATAGTAAAAAATTTAAAAATTTATAGAGGTCATTTGACAAGCCCTTCTGCAGTTGTTACTTTTTCGCTTTGCAAGTTTTATGAAGTGTGGTTCTATGTGTAAAACTATTTATTAAATTCTTATACAAGAGGTTAATTGAAAATCAGCCATGAAAACATTTTTAATTCAAAAAATGAAAGATTCAACTATAAAAATAAAAAATATATGTACATTTTTAATACATTTATATTTTGTTGTCTGTCTTATAATTTGCTTATGATTGAATTATGTAGTAAATACAATCTACCCCTTTCTAATGGAGACCACTCCAATGACATCTTAGTGCTAATAAAAATTTAAGTGTGGTGTTCAATCTTTTTCTTCTGTTAGCTTCACTTTTTTATTTGTTTTGTGAACTATACACAGATTAAACCGAATTTTTCTTCTTTAACTTTTAACAATGGTAGAGATATCAGCTGATGAAACAATGAAAATGGTTTAAAATTAGGGCAACAATGTTGTCTACTGATGGAAATTAAACAAAAAAATATTTTTTTCAAAAATTGCCAAAATTTAGCAAAAATTTGCATGACTATTAAATTAATATCATTAAAAAGATAAATTTTAAATTTCGAAATGATGTTAAATTCATTTTTATTAGATAATAGGAAGTTATCGTGAATAAACGTCGAAAGCTTGATTTTTAATTAATCAAAATTTTAAAGTCGCTCCGAAGTGCACATTCTCATCCTCCAAAATATATATGAGTTTGGTAGCTTTAAATCAAACGATCTGGTTCGTAGAGCACCCCCCCCCACACACACACACTTTTAATTTCCAAACGGTGTAAAATGTATTTTTGTGCCGTGATATTTTCTGAAGTGATTGGGAGCCATTGTTCATTAGGCAATTGATGACAACCGAAGGCGAACAAATCACATTTACCCCAGGCGCCACTTACTTTCGTAATACTTCTATTAACCTGTAGTAATCTATTAATTTTTTGAAGGGAAGGCTATGAATTAAATCTATTTTATGCCCCCCTTCTCTCTCAGTGAGAAAAATATTGATGTTATAGAGAAAAATCAATCGTGGTGCTTACAATAGTGTTATAATTCTTTCGATTAAGTAAATATTGATATTGAGTACTTCATATAAATATTTAATAATATCTTCTCATATTGTGAGTATTTCACATCGAGCACAAAGATGAGAAGTAGAGAATATAATTATACAGCCTGTAAGTAGCAGGTTACCATTCAGACAAGACAAGTCTGAGTTAATTAACTTGATTTGCAATCGAAATTTATATATACAAGATAAATAATTAAAAATTGTGGTAAGTATAAAACGCAATATAAACAATACGTTTTCGTTACAAAATAGCGGTAAGAATGTTTGCATTAAAAGTAGTGGTAAGGAAATTGTCACCCCCCCCCCGGGGAGAGAAATGGTTAGGCTCGGAAAAAATCTGCAAATCATACATGCCGTCCATAACGACTAGTAATACTGGATCGTTGAAAATCAGGCTTTGGAACAGGTGCAATTGAACTTGCAGCGCCATCAAAAAAGATAAAAGCTGGCTTGATGTGATCTACACTGACGCGAACTTCCTTTGTGCCAATGCGTAGAATGAATACTTTTCCGAGACGTTGCAAAATGCGATAAGGACCTGAGTAAGGAGGTTGCAAGGCCCCTCGAAGAGAGTCATCACGGAGCATAACAAACTCGTAAGTTTTTTAAATCCTTGAAGACAAACGGTGTACCACGCGTATGACGAGAAGATGGAACAGAATGCAATTTGCCCATGTGAGTCCGGAGTCTATCAACGAAGGTGGACGCGTTGATTGTCTGTATTTCAGTAGAAATGGAAGAAATATACGATTCTGCCTCCAGATCAGAAGGTTGCGTGTTCATATCACCTCCGGGTCACCACTGTAGTTAGCTGGTTACCATTCAGACAAGACAAGACAAGTCTAAGCTAACTAACTTTGTTTACAATCGAAATTTATAAATACAAGTATATATTTATTTATATATAATTAAAAATAGTAGTAAGTATAAAATATAATATAATTTCTTTAGCAAATATTTGTAAGAATGTTTGCATTAAAAGTAGTGGTAAGGTTGTTGTGCAGCTACAAGTTTTTCGATTCCTCTCAAGGCATAATGATGGAGATATAGTTAGTTAACATGCACATCATCGACGGCATAATATATATTTGTGAAGTTCAATGCATAGAATATTAGAAATGAGAAGGAAGGGACTATTTTAAATAATTATCAGAATTCTTGTTGTTATTCTGTGTGCGACAGCTCTGTTTTCTGCATGCCAAGACTATATATAATTGATGATGGGGACTCTCTGAGAATGGTTAGTTTTCGAATTCTGAGTCGAATTTCAGGGTCTTTGATAAATCTGGTTTCTTTTATTTTGATTTTGCTCGGTGGTGGCCTAGTGGTAGGGTTTCGGAACTGGAAGGTTTCAGATTCGAGACCCAATTCCACCAAAGAACCGTCGTGGTAGCGGGTCTGGTGCACGCTATGTCATTGGAGCCAAACGTGGTGTGGAAGTTTGGTGAAGGGAGTGCCCGCTCAGGTGTCGTCCTCGTCATCTGACCGCTGTTCAAAATTACGAGGTACGTCCCAAAATAGTCCTAGTGTTGCTTTAAAACGGGACGTTAATATAAGTAAACTTTGGTTTTGCTGACAAAGTCACCTGTTGAGCCTGGTCATCCAAAGCACAATTAATGAAAAATGATCAGAGTTATTTAATATCTCGGTTGGATTGTTTATTTATTATATTTATTATCAAATAATTTGTTTGTCACTTCTTGATTAGCTAGTCGCCGAGATCGCTGTGTTAAGCTGTGACGATAAACGGGAAATGTGTCAAAGGAACAACGAGGAAATACTTAGCATTTCTTAAATCAAGCATTTTGCTGTCTAGACTTTTGACATTCATACAAGAATCCGTACCACACCCATTCATTCCTGAACAAAGAGATGTCGAATCCACTGTTGCGTGCAATTGTCAATAAATGGATAGAGTTCAACATTCTTTCGTAAACTAAGAGAACATTTTTGTAACAACTTATTCGAAATCGAAAAATTTGATAATTATTGGAATAGCTAGAAAAAAGAAAAAGATAGAGGGAGGAGCTAGCATATCACAGCAAAAAATCTCTGACTCAAAGTCATTAGCACTTCTTTTGGCATAAAATTGAAATGGACATTCTAAAGAACATCCCTATAGTAATATGATCCATTTATTTGACAGAACATTTTAGATTTTTTTTCTCTCTGAAAATGTAAGGCCAAAAATAAATAAAGTTGAACATTTTTGATTTTCTAAAACATGTTGCATATTCTTGTCATCAGTGGATACCGCAATAATAATATTAATGAACTAAAACAGTCAATGCAAAAAACTGTCAACTTCTTTTTAAATGGGAGGATAGTAATTGTAATTGCTTTACATATATGTACATGCTTATATTATCGTTTTTTTTCAACTAGCCTTTGGTGGAGTTTCTAAAAGTATTAAGATTCTAAAACTGGACATTTACGCTTATTTCAAGTCTATTTATCGCCATTGCGAAAGTAACAGTCATGTTGGCATATCAGGGAGGTTGGAAAATCAGAAAAGTGTGGGAAGTCTGATATGATGGATAACCACCTGGATAACCCAGTCGGTTATCCATCGATCTATTTCCATTGCGCTATTGGGAATGGGCACTCAATGAATGGAAGCTCAATCATGGGAAGAGGAGTCTAGGATTGTGTGGAGATGGACTTGCAATGTACTTCAGCAAGTTGTTGAAGCTGGCGTGAAATGCTCGCGAATGACAAATTCGAATGAATGGACGAAAAAATGGAAAAGTAGACAACGCCGATACTCCATTTGAGGGGAGTGGAGATATCATGAAAGATTTGCTCAAGGGGAGAATGCGATAATTTCGATAGTCAAAACTTCAAGCATCTAAAAAGAACTTGGACAGCTTTTGTGTTGGATCTAATGTGAGCTCAAAAAGTATACATGTACTATGCACAAATCAAGTAATGGTAATTACAAGATACTTGGAATCCAAAGAAATAAAGTCAGTTCTGGTAATTTCCACAATCGACGCTTCAAATCATCAAACAAGGTTGTTGCTGACGTGAGTGTAAAAGATATTTATCTGTTAAGAAAACGCATCAAATTATGGAATTTTTGAGGTGATTGGAATTTAGAAACATTATTTACTTCTTTGAAATGACTTGGAGAAATCGTGCATTATCTGCTCAATGAAAGAAAAAAGAAAAGAAGAAGAAGTTATAATTAAAACTTCAAGTCGGCATGTAGAGATGTTTCTGATTGTACCGATGTTATACATGTACTAAGAAGTTAAGTGATATAAGGAAGTTTCTAAGGTATTTGGAGTCTGAAGAAATAAAAAAAATTGCGGTAAATTTTACAATCGAAATTTCAAATTAGACAAACAGCGCTGTTCCTGATGTGAGTACGAAGATATTCATGCACTAAGATGTCAAATCAAGACAGTTTGATTTTTTTTATTCAGGATATAGGGAAATTCAGTTTTTATTATTTTCGAATTCTGAAAGATCAAACAAAATTAGAACTACTTTTCTATATTGGAGGAAAAGCATTGCAACTCTAGTATAGGATATTGCTCGATATTCCCACAATATTGTTCGATGTTCTGAATGTCGAACAATGTCGGGAAGATATCGGACATTGTTGTTCGGCATTTTGTGCTAATAGAGAAAAAATCATTATTTGAAAACATGAATTTTAAAGAAAAGTGTAGGGCCCATAAGATTGCAGAGGAAACGCAAAAACAATTTGTCTTTTATTAATAGAAATAAGAACGCATTTAAAAATAATATCGGACTATTTATTCTCTCATGCTGTTACTGGATGTATCGCAGATTAGTTTAGAGATAATATGATAAATTAAAGCTTAAAAGATACATAATTTTTGAATGGAAAATTTACTGATACAGTATTAATTCTTAAGAAATGAATGTAATATCTAAAGCTTTGAATTTTAATTGAACTGGAAATTTTCGTAGTGTTAATATAACAATAAGGGCTAACAAAAAGGATTTTTTTTTATTCTCAAGTCATGCGAAAAGGATACTGGATGCTTACAATATTATTTCAATTTTATGCACGAATTATTGTTATATTTAAATCAGATCCGTACATTTTTCATTGCATTATATTGAAATTGAGAGCCTTGAACTTTTGGCATTTGTTCTCTAAAATATGATAAGTGAGATTGTGCTTTAATTCCTGATATTCCACATGTGAAACAGGCAGAAAAATAGCGTCAAATAGTAACGGTTTCATCAATGTCGATAAATATATCTTTTTAAAAAAATGTAGTGCTTGTTTATTCGATAAGTGACGTCATGAGATCATATTTATTTTTAAAATACGAAGTTCGGCAGAAACGTTCTCAAAACTGGAGGTGCAAAGAGTGACATCCGAGGTGATGTGTGGTTTCATATCAGTTAGAATTTCATTCTAATCTACTTCTGGCAGAAATCTTTTGTTGTGGATATTTACTACTTTTTATCATCTCCACTGATAGGAACTTCAAACTGAAAGGAATTTATTTTTAAATTTTTTAGAAACAATTCGAAGTTTATAGTATTTTGAGAAGGATTTCAATAAAACTTTGACAGTGGCGTATGAGCGAAACTGAGGCCCAGATAATGTAATTGTCTTCTCCGCCACTGGCCATCAGTAACTTAGTAAATGTTAATGAAGTTCAGACCGCAGAATGATTTTTTTTAGTTCTCTGTGATATTTGGGTTTAAAAGGTGGCTCGAACATGACTAATCGTCTGTTTCCTTCTCGCCTCCCTAAGTCAGGCACCCTGGACATCTATATCTCCCTCTTATTGTCACTACTAGGGTTTGCAATACCACTATATAGGGATACCGAATACCGGAATTTTGAGCCATTTGTACAATTTTGTAATACTGGCATTCACAAGTTTAAATACCATTTTTTCGGTATTAACTAGAAATTTTTAAAATTGTCTCCACTATATGTTCAGGGATCGCCAACATAACAAAATAGTATACGTTTTTGTTTTTATGTCTCCCTAACGGGCGAAATTAATTATCTAATTAATGACTTAATTAATTGCTTAAATCTAAATTAGCGAAACATGGATTATACCTGAACGAAGATATTGCATCCATAACGACTGATGGAGCAACAGTTATGAAAAAAGTTGGAAAGTTGATTGGTGCAAATCATTTATTGTGCTGTGCTCATGGAATTCAATTAGAAGTAATAGATGTATTATACCAAAAAAATAAAGAACAGAAGAATCCAAATACTGTGGATATAGAAACTTGGGATTCCAACTTTGAAGAGAGTAAGAGTGAGAGTGATATTGATAATGAAGATAATGATAATGTAATTGTTGAAGAAGATATTGCTAATGAGGATGAAATATTAACCCATCAAGAATTGCTTCCTATAATTTATAAAGCTCAAAAAATTGTTAAGATATTTAAACTTTTCCCTATAAAGAATGACATATTATTACAATATATACTAATTGAAAATAAAACAGAATATATATTAATATTAGATTCTAAAACACGTTGGAACAGTTTGCTCCTAATGATGGAACGATTTTTGAAACTGAGAAATCCAATCCAACAAATAATCGACTTAAACCTATAAATTAATTTTTCAGATAGTGAATTCGACTTAATATCCAGAACTGTATCAGCTCTAATTCCAATAAAACTGACTATTGAGGCATTATGTCGGAGAGATTCTAATTTATTTACAGCTAATGCAACAATAAATTTCATGTTGCAGTCACTGAAAAAACAGCACACATCACTATCTGAAGAATTATATATTACATTGAAAAATCGCACAGAAGAAAGGCATACCGAAATAGAAAATGTCTTATGGTATTTACATAATTATAATGATTTTAAAAATGAAAATGAAAAAGAAGAAAAGAAAATAACTAATTCAAATCTGATTAAGTTTATAGTAAATTTTCTTAAATTTTTTTTACCCACAAACCTATCCACATTCAGAAGAATTTGGTTCAGTTATCGAAGATTATGATGACACTAATGTCGATAGTGAAAAGCAATTATCTCTTGAACAAAAATTAGAATTAGCGATAAATAAAAACATTTCAACGAACCAAAATACAATACAGAAATCAACTATATCCAAAACCATCCGACGTCAAATCGATTTGTTAGAAGATGAGGGATTTTGAGGTAAATACTTGGAAAAAATATATCGCGCATTGCTAACAGTATCACCAACTAGTGTAGATGCCGAAAGAGCGTTTTCGACAGATGGTAATTTTTGCACAAAATTACTTTTCAGTCTTAATGACAGTACAATTGATGCATTATGTTTTTTAAGATCACATTTCAAAAATTTGTAATAGTACCAGACTGAATAGAGATATTTACACTTTTTTTGTGATTTAAATAAATAAGATGTTCCTTTACTTTTTTGTGATTCTTTATATACTGTTATAATTTATAAATTACAAATTTTTTTTGTGATATTTACACTCTCTAATAAAACTGGCAAATAAAACAAAGAAACACTTGTGTTTTCTTTCTTTTTCTAAAATTTCTAATACCGGTATTAAAACCGGTATCCCGGTATTAAGATCTAAAAAATACCGAATACCAATATTGAAATTTTGTTCCGATATTGCAATCCATAGATGTAATTGACCTTGCCTTCAGCATAAAATTGTGATAATGCCGTGGGGTAAATGCCGTGTTCGACACGAGGTTCAGGTTTATATTTTTAGAATTCTACACATAAAAGATTTGTGTTTCGTATTATAGCTAAGAAATCTGAATATGCATTTTGGATGCTCTTTTTCCTATTGATTAAACCAAAATTTGACATGAAACTACACTTTTAGTATCAACATTCCATACTAAATTTCATTAAATTAAGTCAGGGTTTTTTAGTCATCACGTTTACAAGCATAGGCAATTAGAAATCAACGTACTTCCGTTCCTATGACGAATCAGGTTCAAAATTTGACATTGGTTTGTATTATATATGTTAAACCATTGTACCAAATTTTTATCCAGCCAGCTCTTTAAGTTTTATAGTTTCCTTGTTCTCTGATAGAGGGACATTTTTTTTATGAATGGACTTCGTTCAAAATTGATCGAAATGTGTAAATTTAGTGCAATGACTACATACTGAATTTAATCCATCTAACTAAACAGGTTTTTAAGTTACTATCTTTACAGAAAAACAGATATAATTCCAAAAATGAATTTTTCGGATTCAGAAAAATTCGAAATGTGGAGATTCGTTAATGTTAATAAAAAAAAAAAAAATGTTCGTTAAAATATCGAGTTCAATCTTTTTGGATGATTTTAATACTTTTTCTTTGTATACACTATTAGTTTCTCTTCTTATATAAAAATATAAACAAAGGCAAATCATGTGACTAATTTTGGATAATCGCAAAGCTAAAATGAAATGAAGATTTTTTTTTTTTTTTAATAATTAGACCACTCAGAAATACTGAAAGGAACTGAAATGACCGAGTATAAAAAGAAGCAGAAATATGCTGTTGCTCTTTCTTAGTAAGTATAATCACCCGAAAGCAAATCTTCCGTTTCTTCTGCCAATTACAAGAATGAAAGGCAAATTGGGCAAAAATAACTAAGTGAATTGGACTAGACAGTAGAGGTTCAGTAAAAGTATTGCTCTCATGGAACGAGTGTTTTTGGTTGTTATGGTTCGCCGAATTCTGAGTTATATTTTAATGTCTTTGATTATGTTTTATAACAAAAAAAAGTTTCTGAAAATATTTATAAAAAAAATTTACTGGGTTGAACAAGATATACTTATTTCATAAAACTTTAACTAGAAGAAAATCTTTTCTTAATAATTGATACTTTCCTACAGAAATTCACAAATAAGAAAAAATATTTAAATTTTTTTAGTTTTCCATCACTATAATTTCACTCGAACAAAACATATTTTATACCATTTGTAAAGCACTTTGATGACCAGTTGATTTGCACGTATTAATGACTTCTGAAAGTATCAATTAAATATTTTGTGTAATTTGATTTGAATGTCCTCCACAGCAAAATATTTTTAACTTCGTTTTAACCTTTTATATATCGAATTATTTTACCATCAATTTTTCAAATTTATTTTTGAACCATTAATTAAGTTTTGGTGCAGAATAAACCCAAGAAGAAGAAAAATCTTTTTTAATTAATTAAATTAATAATAAAAAAATTAATGTTATTTTTTAGACCATATCTACTGCGTTCTATTGGAAAAACGTTCTTAGTGTTCTTTCAAATACTATTTGAAAAAATAGCCAAATTGTGAAAATATCAGCCGGATTTAAACGGTACTTTAAGTACCGTCGGTAAATAAAGGGTAAATGGATATATAACTCATACCATTTTAGAAGCCTTACATCGTTCTTTTCATTGTGTTAAGCATTCAGTCGATACATATTAATCATCATTTATGATATCAAAGAAAAGAGCAATGGTGTTTAAATATGGGCATACTTAAGTTTTTTCTAATAAGTTTTTTCTTTCATCATAGTTAAATTTTATAGTTAAAGCTTAATCTATACTTATATAAAGCTCAATGTGTGTGTGTGTTGGCGCTCTACAGGGCAGACCGTTTGACCTACAGCTACCAAATTTGGTACATGTATACCTTGGAGGTCGGGAATGTGCACCTCGGGCCCCTTTTTTTGATTGGAATTTTAATTATTAATTAAAAACTAACTTTCCCACCAAAAAAATCATTTTCCCCACTGCCAAATGAGTAAAGCTTCAGTTTTTTGCCCCACGCTAATGAGGCTAGACTAAAGATTTTTCGGCAGAGAATTTCAAACGATTCTGTTTATTTTCTTAATGTTTGATGCATTTAAAATTAAACATTGCTAATTAATCGATCTTTCAGATTCATTCTGAAGTACTTTTGAATTAAAATAAAACAGAATAAAGGAAATTAAAAATTTCTAATCTGCATAGCGTTACCCCAACTGGCGTAGAAAAATTCACGCATTTACGTTACCGTAACTGGCGATGAAAATTCACGTATGTGCATTGTGTTCTGATTGTTGACAACTATTATAAACGGATGCGAACTTGATTTAAATTATTTTTAGGTTAGTTGTATGCTTTTGTAATTGAATTGAATTTATGTTAGCTATATATATTTTTTGTATATGTTTATAGTTTTAAGTACATTGCTTTTTAAGTAGTTTTTTTAACCTGTTTTCAACCGATTATTTTAAACGATTCGTTTTATTTTTTTAGTGTTTGATGCATTTAAAATTAAACATTGTTAATGAATCGATCTGCTCATGATGAATCTGAGAAAATGTTGTTGACAAATTCTTGAGATATTACATAAATTAAAAAACATATTCTTTAGTGCCCATAAAGTTTAAATGCTCAGTGACTCTGTTTTCAGTAATAATATTATAAAAAAAATGCTTTTTTCAGTAAAAAATATTATTATATTAATTGCAGATTAATCCTTTCCACTTTAATTTAAGGCATAAATTCTAAGAGAGCTAACAGAGAATTAGAGAGATATATATTACATTGTGACTAAAGGCCTTTATAATATTATGAGTGAATTATATGACTATCAAAATTTGAAGATTTAAAATATTTTGATGAAGAAGCTATTAAAGTAGGAATTGCATAAAACATTTAATTATTAAAATTTTAACGAACATTAAGATTGGCAAACCGGCTGGTCGCCAAAGGCGGCTAGTAACAAATACAACATAACTTCAAAAATTCTGTTTAAAGCAGGTCTTACATTAAACCTACAACGCAGAATTTACCGATTCTTTCTATCCTAATCATGAATACTGAAAAAATAAAACAAGGTGAAATATTAATACCAACAATGAAAACGATTTGAGTTCTCCCTCCAGCAATTATATGCATTGTCAGAAAATATGCTCACAATATTTTTAAAAATTTAAAAAGAATTTGAAAAAATTATATGGCTAAAAATTGATATCATTGAATTTGTTCTATAATATTTTCGAAATTTATAGCACAAAAATGTCATAATTTCGCTTAATTTTTAATTTATTAAATTATAATTACGTTTTTAAAAACAGTGGGACAGGTCTCCGCAAAACTTTCTCGCATACTCTCTAATGTTAGTGTTATCTTAGAGAATGCTTTGCATGGCTTTGGTGCCCAATAGCTGAGAAATATTAACATTTGACTTGAATATAGCATTTTTACTGAATCTATCGTGTAATCCTTGGCTAGTTATTTGACGATTTTACCTTGGCATGCGGTTAATAACATTCGGAAATCGAATATGTGTTTTAGAAGCTTTTTCCCAACCGATTTCAAATTTTTTTAACGATTACTATACTTTTTCTTGTTTGTTTGTTTCTTATGGCACTTGCCACTGACAAGCCCGCTGTTACGAGGACAGCGATTTATGCCTGAGGGGGACGTCTCTTATTTTTTTATAGCAGCGCCAACTAGGGCCAAGAGTACGACTTTGCTACTCACGCATCACTCATTCGCTTGCACAACCCCTTTTTACAAGAGGGCACATTCACACATCTCACAGATAGAACAACAGAAGAACAACCATGCCCAAACCGGGACTCGAACCCGGGACGCCCAGATCACGGGGAAGACGCGCTACCCCTATGCCAGGACGCCGGCATACTTTTTCTATACTACGTATAGGAGAAAGTAAAATGTTGTTCCGATGTGTATATTATCTCCCCTTCCCTCAAAGTAAATATATTGCAAATTTTGTAGTTCTAGGTCTAAGTCTGTAGCACATAGACATTCATCTTTGTTAGTAATAGAGATAGTTAGAGATGAGCTTGTATCTCAGCTCAGTTAAACTCAATTAAGAGTTTAAATAGTTTATAACATTCATTAACATTAAAAATATTTAAAATTGAGAATATGAAAAGAGAAATCGTTTAAAATTTCATTGCCATTGCAAGCATATACAAGTAAATAAGAAGAAAAGAAGATAGTGAATTCACTGTGCATTCCGCTCCGAAATTATTCAAATCATCATAGGAACAACTACAACCGCCGAGATGGAACGAAAGAGATAAAATAAATCATGTTTTTACCTAATTTAACACATTCGCTGCTGGCAACAAAAAAGTTTTACATTGTACTTTCATTTGTTACTGATGGGAAACACAAGGTTTTCACATATTGTTTTGTCTTGCCTAAAATTAACTTGCGGCATTTGGAATTTTCTTTTTTATTTGTTTCTTCGACGAATTCTCTTTCTATTTAAACCCTATCTTTGTTTATTATTTTTTCATTTGTTTCTCAAATTTTTAAGCATAAAGATAACATTTACTTTTTATTATTTTTTATTTAAAAATGCTGATTATTTTGATATGTGTTCTTTTTTACAATCGAAACTAAGAAAAAGGGTTTTGAATAAATTAATGTGATTTTAGAATCTAAGAACATTTTTAAAAACTTTTCTTTACTTATATTTCCATTTTAAATCTATTTGTTTCAAGTTTTTTAAATTGAAATAGTTATCTAAATAATTTTCTTTTTGATGAACATTTAAAACTCACGAATAAAGAAAAAAAATCATGAATATATGAGAATTTTCAAATATTTTTGAAAAGTGAATATTAATAATATAATTAATAATCAATGGTCACCCTTATTTTCGTCAATTTGGTGATGATGTCGTGTCCGCGTTACCACGGAAAGGGGGCGCAGTAGCTGTTACGTAAGCATGTTGCCCCGCCTCTCACTTGTAACGCCCTCTAGCGGTATTTGTAAAAAACTATCAGTCTTTGTAACATCATCGACGAAGTAGCACGCCGAAAGGCAAATCTCAAACCAACTCCCGAAAGCGGAGAAACAATAAAATCTTTAAAAAAACTAAAAAAGGTCCGTCATCATTATTGAACCTCTCCATTCTGGTCCGTCGAACCGGAGACGAATTAGCGAAAATATGGAGAAAAATAAAACTCAAAAAGCCAAAGAGTTAAATAGAATCCGTGGAAGGATAAAGGCGAAATTAACAAGTGTTAAAAAGTTTGTTGAAAGTAGTTCAACGGTTGAAGAAGAAAATAAATTCATATTAAGCTGTCAACAAAAGCTGGCATTAGCTGAGAAAGAAAAAAGTGAATTTCCTCAAGCAGTAGCTACTGAGGGTAAAGACCCCTGAGCACCCGAGGGCAGAAGTCTGACTTCTAGCTCATATTAAGATGAAACTCACACAGTCGCTTGCACAACCCCTTTTTACAGGGAGGCACATTCACACACCTCACAGATAGAACACAGATGAAGAACAGTCATATCCGAACCGGGATACGAACCCGGGACGCCTTGATCATGGGGAAGATGCGCTATCCTTATGCCAGGAGGCCGGCTATCGTCAGTTTATAACTATGAATTGCAGATCATTAGAACATAAATTCAGGTAAGAATTTATGTTCAGGTAAGAAGTTCGTGGGAATCATTTTAACCTGCATTTATTAGAGAATTAGTACCAAATGTGTATTGAGTTTAACAATTGGCATATTCTGCTGATTAATTGCTTTGAGTTTTATTTTAATATTCATCACACGCAAGCGATGCAACTAAAAATATAAAGAAAATTATTTTCTTATGAGAAACATAAATGGTTACAGCATTGAATTTCATCCGCAAATTGCATCATTTACTCTACCTAAGGTTTTGTGGTGGCTTTATGGTAAGATCTGCACTTGGATTCGAGATCTGAAAGTTGATTCCGTATTTCGGCTTGATATATCATAAATTTGATGTCAAGGTTCATATGTGTGTGCTGTTGTCGGTATAATGCTGAAACTGGAGACTCAAGCATCATCGTCGCCATCTGACCACTGTACAAAATTCTATCCTAAGTCACCCTCGTGTTGCTTCAAAACTGTATACAAAATAACTAAACTAAGCTAACTACATCATCATTAAAAATACTCAGAAATTGCATCTATATCAACTCAATATTTTGACGTATCTTTCTATGCCTATTCCAAAATTTTAAAATTTATTATGATAACATATGCCAGCTATCTAAATCTATTATTATAATATATGTAAAAAATTTTCCATCCCATCTAAGTACCGGGTCTGTGTTGTGGCTTCTTTTTCCCAAATGGTTTTTAATTCAAAAATGTAATAAAAAATTAAAACTGTCTTAAAACAGAATTAGCAAAATTAAACAAAGTTTCATAAATTTTATGAAAATTTTGGGAATCGTATTTGCTTAATTTTTGAAATCTGCTTTTGTGCGGAATAATAATGTTCCTAATACAACACTTTCTGCGAATGTCATGTCAGTTACTGTTGACAATTAGAAGTTTGAAGCTTTGCGATAAGTTTCAAAATTTTGTATGGTCTTAGGAAGATTAATCACTCGAGAAAACTCTTGAAATCTCACTCATTTCTACAAGCTTTTTAAACATTTTCAAGGTTCCACAAATTTCACATTAATTTAAATGTCAACACCGACAATCTCTTTTGTGGTATAAATATGCATCTGACAAATCTTTAATGTAAGAATTTTTACTTTCATAAATAGAATCTTTTCATATTCTAGTATAGGAAGAAGTATTCAAATATATATATATATAGTAAAAAAGTATTCGACTCCGAGATGTTGATCAATCTTATATTTTAGACCTCCAGGAGTCTGAAAGAAATCATTTTTGGGATTGTGAAGTGAACACGAATATGTTCAAAACGTGTAGGAGGACGAAATTTGGTGTGCAATCTTTTGCATCACTATTGCAGAATTTAATAGAATTTTGAATGAAATGAAAAAAACTCTGTCAGTATATTTGTCCATGTGGCTGTGTCATCTCTACCAAATTTTGAATTGTTTCCAAGAAAGGCTTATCCGACTGGCGATTTGTATATTAAAATACACAGGATTCAAATAAATGAAATTTCTAATTTAAAGTTGTCATCAAAAATGTCCATTTAGTTTACAGCGAAAGCTAACAATTTCAGAAACAGAGAAGTATTTACAATCAGTGGCCACCGGAAATTTATCATCAGCATTTTTCGTTGAAGAGTCAATGAATTTAAAAACTAAATGAAGTTTGTAAAAATGAGTCTTTTATTTTGAAAAATAAAACTATTATAAGATGCTTTAAAATTTAATTTAGAATTTTTTTAATTTTAATTTCTAATTTCATTTAAAAATATTTTTGAGATAAATTTTGTAGTTATAGTCGAGTCCCCCCCCCCACCAAAAAAAAGAAAAAAAACTCAAACGGTTACAGATGTAACCAGCGATATGTAATTCGCTATGTAACATAGATTCTTATCAGTCAGCTATATTATATCTCTTCAAATCATTTTTCCAAAATGCTGAATTTTTTCACAATAAAGCAATAAAAGGAAATTTAATTAAATTTTCACAAATTAAAAAAATATAATAACATTTGTTGTGTTGTAGACAGTTCAAAATAAAATCGAATACTATAAATTTGATAAACAGTTATTTAACGCATTGTTGACCGCTCACGAGTTAACTCGTGTGTACATGCCCAAACACTATTGAGAGCTCACGAATTTACTCGTTTTTTTATACCTTATCCTTGTATTCAATTAAGAAAATAAGTGAGACATGAGATAAATTCTGTGTTATATTACCAGTCACAACATGTTAACGAATATGATATAGATATATATGATCCCAGTTCGAAACTGATAATTCCCAAGTCTTATGAATATATAACAAAAAGATATTTCTAACTTATAATATAATTATTGCTTAGATAAAAAAAAAGCAAAGGTATTTAGAACCACTTCGAAAGGATCAAAACTTTTCCCGCTTTTCATCAAAAAAGATATTTTCAATCGGAGAAGCATCAGTTTTGGTGTCATTGTTGAATTGGAGTCTAAACACGGACAATTCTGATTGTTACATTATGCCTTTTTTTTAAAGAGTGTCCGGAAATGAACGCAAGATTTGAATTTGCCACTATTCGTGCAGTAAAGTGACAACCCTTTTAAATAAAACATTCAAAAGTTGATAGTTTGGGGTTAGTAAAAATGGAGCCTTACACGATAGGACAATGTGCCAAAGCCAGATTTGAATTAAAAAAAAAAAAAAACAGTTTATTTCTTTAAATTGTAATATGTTTTTGAATCGTAAAATACACAGGATAGGGTTATGTATGGAATAACAATTAGGGAAAATGACCACCACGGCTTTCCTGGCACATACGCACTCTTTTGTTGAAATTTTTTAAAGACCATTTTGAATAAATGTGGCTGAATTTCGTTGACGCAGAGTTGAATTTCCTCCTTCAATGTATGTGTGCTTCTGGGCTTGTTGCCACAGATCTTTGACTTCAAATAACCCCATAAAATGAAATCCAATGGCGTTAAATCACACAATCTAGAGGGCCAATTCTCAAATTTTCAAACTATGGCCGCCAGACTCATTATTTTTGAAATATTGTTCAAGAATGAAAACACGTTGTTCTATTGTATAACGCTCCACTTTTACTAACCCTATACTATCAGCTGTCAAATGTTTTTAATAGGTTTGCTAACATTTTACTGTCTGAATGGTGACAAATTCAAATCTTGAATTAATTTTGGGGCAGCGTTTATAAAAGTTATAAAAGTTTAATCTAAAATTATGAACATGCAACACATTTTCATATTAGATTCTGTTGTTAGTTTTATTTCTCATGAAGTATTTCCTGGAAAATCTATCAGATTGTCCTACCGTGTGGATATTTGCATATTATATCGACACACAAGAAGAACAAAACATGGACAGTCATGTTGATTTTTATAAATATCGACTCATAACTATCATAAGCAGTGTATACAAACATTGCTCAAGACAATCCCAAATAAAGATCGGTGATTTAAATATGTTTATTTTAAGCAGCGTTGTTATAAATGCCTGAAACAGAATGTAAGAATGACAAGGCAGGGATGTCGAATCGGAAACAGGAAGTTCAGATATTACTATCGGAAGGGAGCTCGAAGATATGTAACATTGTTTCATTTCCACTCACTCTCTTTTTATAACGCATTCAACAGCTTACGTTTTTTCTTCTTTTTATTCCTGTCCTATTTACTATGCATTCTTTGATAAAATAAAAAAAAAAGGAGGTCAAGTTCTATAGAGGGATGGATCTTATGGACAACCTTGTTCAAATTACTATTAACCTAATTACATCATTAGATAAAAATGGATATGAATTGTACTAAAAAATTTGTTATACTATATGGTATACTGAATATTGTATGACATTAAACTATGTTAGAACATTTTATAATATTGTTGAAAATTGAATAATATACAGGATGAGTACAAATGGTGGACCCGATTTTAAAAAAGTCATATTTGCGAAACTACTACACATATTACAATAGTGATACATGAATTTAAAAAGAAATATACCAAGTCTTTTTCAGTTACAAATGTTCGATGTGTGACCCTCTTGTTACACGGTATACATCCAATCTGTAATCCATTTCGTTTCAAGCCTTTTGTGACATCACTTTGTCAATGGCTCTGAATGTTGCACAAATGCGTTCTGGCAGTGTTTTCGGCATTGGTGTTACATAAACAATGCCTTTTCTCAATGATTTCTTTTTGTGGAGTCATGCCAAAGATAATAGACAAAACAAAATGCTACAAAATGTTTGGAACGAGCTGGATGACAGATTGGACGTATGCTGTGTAATAAGAGGGTCACACATCGGACATTTGTAACTGAAAAAGACTTGGTATATTTCTCTTTAAGTTTATGTATCTCTTATTGTAATATGTGCAGTAGTTTCGCAAATATGATTTTTTTAAAATCGGGTCCATCATTTGTACTCACACTTTATTATAAATGTTGCTTAATATCGTACAACAAGCTGTGTTACTTGGATTGCAACAAAACTTTGGAAAAATGTAGTGTTTTCTGTATATTATTGTAAAGTCGGATTTAGCCATTGAAAAAATGAATAGAAAATAAAGCAAAATAATGTAAATGAAATAACATGAACACAAACATCTTTATTAATTGAATTATATTTCTATGTAATATTTTTACTGTGTTAAATTTCCTCTGACCGAAACTGAATTCAACAATCAGAAGTAATTTTTTTCCATCGATTCTCTCGCATACTTCTACAATAAGACGAATTTTGTGTTAAGTTCGTTAGATAATATAGAATAGAGATTGGAATATGAATTCTTGAAAGAATACTTCTTCATACGATCGATTTGGTCCAACATTTAACCTTTCCAATTTAGTCTTGATACAAAGATAGTATGCAACGGACCAAATAGATTTTCCTTTGAATTATTTTGATCAAAATTGCACAGAAATATATAGTTTAAACGTAAAAATCACACACTAAATTTCATTAGTTTATTTCTTTGCGTCCTGAATTTATGAACTTAACTAGAGATTAACATAACTCCGAAAATAGTCTTTTCGGACTTTATGGACTAACATGGTGATTCTTTAAAATCGTGAGATAGTTCTTAGTATTAGTTATTTTCTAGAATCCGCTGAAGATGAAAAAGACCCCATTTTGACTGCTAAAATTTCTTCTTAATCTTTGTCTTAACTTTATGGTTTAAATATTATAAAAAATTGCTATAAGACTTTTGTTTTGAATACTCCAGTTCTGGTGACCAACCAAATGCACTTTTTTTCTATCTTCTCATTTCTAATCTCAGTTTCATAAATAATCAGTTCCTAAATATTTTTTGAATAATTTATACAGTTAGAATATGTAGATTACTGTTTTTCAAATTTCAATCAGCTTTAGTTTACAACCAAATTTACAACGAAAGGACAACATCAGTTAGACATTACTTGAAACTTTTATTGTAGAGGTGGAACACAGCGAATCACTAAGAACAAGTATGAATGCTTGTTGGTTATTTATATTCTCAATAGATAAATTTCTTAGTAGACATTTTGTGTTATTTCAGATGTAAGAAAATATATTTCATTCCGGTCGACCTAATCCCAAAGTAATAAAAAAACAAATTACACACTTTGCACTAAGGCATAATTACAGCTCTTGCAGATATTTTGGGTAGTAGTAGAAGGCCAATTAATGTAATTTCACTTAAAATATATTCAAGTAAATTGTTGTAATAAAATCAAAAGATTTTATTGTTTCAACAAATATTTTTAATATTGTTTTTTCCCATTACTTCATAAAATTATTTAAAGATAGCATCTTTGATTATTTGTTCTTCTTACATCAAAATAAATTTTACTTTCTTATAGCAATGGCTTATTTTATTTAACCTTTTTATCATGTGAGAACATGATGTTGTTTTGGTTAGGAGGTTTTGAAGCTCGAAATCGCGTAGACAATGAATAAAGCATAAATGGCAATTTTCATCATCATCTTTTAATCGCATCTATTTTTTTTATCTTCTTCTATCAGTATTGCATTATTATTATGTATGACAGCAGATGCGTTTTTGAAAGGTTGACGTAGAACTATGATACCATAGCTGTTATTTTGTCTCAAAATTGGTAGAGCTCCAAAACTTTGTTTGCCAGCTAGAAAAATTGAAAATAAAAGTTTAAAAAATGATAATTTGAAATTTGCGATCATAGATTTCATTTTAATTTTTCTTCAGTTTTATTTAATTATTTGTTTGTTATCATAACGTGGATCTTGTTTTAGTTTTAATCTTTTTTTAAAGCCAATTTTTTTAATCGTATTTTTCTTTCAGTTTGAACTTGAAGATTCAGGTGTAATTTTTGCTTTAAGCGATTCATAGATTACTTGATTTCTTAAGTTTGTTACTTTTGGAGTTGCAACACATACACAGTTTTATGTTTATTTTCACTGCAGGTTTATCTTCACTTTAAGTTCTCAGTTGTTGCAGTTCAAATGTTTATTCAGTGTCTTAGATTACAAGCGAGAAATGCAGAAATAACTTTGTAGAGTTCAACAATGGTAGAAAACTTCAATGTTTTGATTTTTTTTATTGATATGTGTTTTATTTAAGCTAATAATATTCCTCGACATTTGATTTCATTCTCTGTATCAATTCATGTTTATTAATACATTCTTAGTATTTCTTCCAAAGGCTACAAAAGATGTAAATAGTATTTTCCCGCTCTTTTAAGTTAGTTCTTCATTTGGCTTTGCCATGCGACAGGCAACCGAATTCAAAATACACTCTAAAATAAGCCGCTTCATCAAAACATTACAAAAAAAAAACATCTATAAAATTAAATTTTCCGAAATTTAGTACTTTTTAACATTACATTAACACATTTTAACCAGTTTAATTAGCAATGTATTAGAATTTTGAATAGTAAACTGCAAAATGAATTGTGAATACCAACTAAAACAAAACAGATTCACATTTAAAGAAATTTGTAAATGCGAATGGAATTTTGGATTGATTATTTTTCTCAAATACATAATTGCACCCAAATACTGTCACTCTGTAGTTTCACAACTGGTAAACTCAGTTTTTGAACCTAAACATGCAAAAAGTTACCGTGTTATGTATTGAGAGACGATTGATCAAATTCATATTCCTTGTGATCAGTGAAATACAATGCACAAAAAGGGATATTAACTTTATCTGTGTCCGTTAGAGAAATTCTAGTTAATTGATCATAAAATCGCTTATTGTGAATGCCAGGATTATTTTTCGATTTCCTTTTTATTTTTTAAATGCAGGTTGTTTATAAGCAATCTGTCTTCAGAAAATGGTTTTAAAATGAAATCAAGAATGATTTATTTTTTTAATTAAAAACTGCTTTACATAAGATATTAAAATAAAGTGAATCGCATCCTGCATTAATTAAGACAAATTTGACTATTTATCGAAATTTTGAATAAAATGGTTCGGATTATTCCATTTTTTTCACTTATAAATAATATAGTAAAAAAAATTATATTTAATTTTTAAAAAA
Source organism: Argiope bruennichi (assembly GCF_947563725.1). NCBI lineage: Eukaryota > Metazoa > Arthropoda > Arachnida > Araneae > Araneidae > Argiope > Argiope bruennichi. Next base: position 87,206,691 of record NC_079151.1, read on the forward strand.
CGATATTAAAAACCGAAATCTTAGAAAAAATATCGTAACTCAGAACTTCAATTTAGGATGAAAATAAAAACTGTATGAAGTCACGAATAAACAAGCTGCGATAACAATAATATCTTTAAAATCAGTTTTAAAAAGTATGGCTTGCAATGAGGGATCTGAGATTTTCAAAAGAATCATATGCTAGATATTTATATAGAGATGTTAGATATTTATATCAATTATTGTTTTTGAGTTCGAATCTGTCCACTTTCTACTTAATAAGAGATTTATTTTTTTGCTCTTTTTAAAAATATAAATTCAGGATTTTTTTCCTTTTTAAACATTTGATTTTACACTTTTTTATGAATGGCCATGGAACACACTGATGGAGGGAAAACAAAGTGAAATTTAAAAGTGCGTCAATATATCTAAAATAAATTAAGTAAGATTTCAGAAACTCATTGTGTTATATTAAGCTTTTTTTTCATTAAAAATAAGGCATTTCAAGAATAAAGTTTATGATGCATTTGTTCCATTTCGTAAATGGGACAGATACACCATAAAAATGGTTCTTCATTTTTTTTTTTGCATTTCTGAAATGACACATGGTCGTAATTTTATTTTTTTCATCCGCACCCTATCATATTTGGCTTTAAAATGTGAAATAAATGCAATAATATTTTGCAATTGGCGTCTCGGGACAATAATGCCACTTTGCTCCTCCTCCTTTGCCAGAAACGATGACCCAGAAGACAAGTTAATTCTTCAAGTTCGTACTTAAAATTTGTGACAAAGCATAACGTAAAGATATTTAAATAAACCAACAATGCTGATTCAGTAAATATTTTAAAAATTGTAATTTATTAATTGCTATGATACCTTGATGATAATTTATCTGAAATTGGGAGTTCTTTTTTATTTTAATTAGCTTACTAAAAAAATTTCCTTTTTCATAATTGTTTTCTACTGGTAAATAATTAATTACCTATTAAAATCTTCGAAACTTTCAATTTTTTTGATAAATGATGGAATACAGGTTTATTTCAATTGTTCAAAGTATTTAAATATTTACATAAGTTCTTTTATCAATCTAATTGCTGAGTCAGAAACAAAATCTGAGCCATTAATTAATTTAAAGCTTGTAAAGTAAAGCTGTTAATTAATTTGAAGAAAACCATTGCAACACAAGAATGAAATCAGTTTTGTTTTCGAATAAAAATTCAAATGGCATTAAGAATGTTAATAAATCATTCATTAAGGATTTCGATGAATTTTTGAATTTCTTAGAATTTTTATTTAGAAAATATTTTATTCTGACATTTATAATAATTTCGAAATGAATTTCACTTTCGACTAAAGGGGGGGAAAATATCTTTATTACGTATTATATTTGACTTTTACTAATTATCTAGAAAATTTGAAAATGTCCGAGATGTTTGCACAAAAAATAATTTTCTGATGAAGTAGTAAGTAGTTGTTGTATTAAAATTCAATTTTTAAATTAAATTTTATCCGTCTGATAAGAGTAATTTAAATTTTAAGGTCAAAAATTAAATATCGAAGCTTTATTGGAACGTTAGAATGGCGGAACAGATGCGTACCAAAACATTCAAGAACAGCCGATGATTCATCTGGTGGCGTTGGACATATTGTGTAAACAAAACGTTATCTACTTACCGTTCTGCTATCTGCACTCGTTAAATTTTGATAGAACTTCCTCTGTCAGAAAAAATAAAGGAAATTCCGATGTAAGAAAAGTCGCCAAAAAGAGCGCTTAGCAATCGTACGATGATAACCCCAAACCCTACTCAACATCTATACTTGGTGACGTCATGCGAAGGTGGTTCGGATAGCTCGAGGCGACGGCACAGGCGTTGCTAAAAGTTAGCTATCCTTGCTCAGGTGAGCGTCCGAACATATTTTAAAGAATTGATTCGGCGAGCCTCGTAGACCGGTTGGCGCTCCCGATACATTTCTCCCAGAGGGATGGAATATTTTTTTTCTCTTTATTTCATTCTTTGCATCCCAGGAATTGAATGAGAAATAATTGTTTCAGATTGTTGCAAGTAAATGCTCGGAGCATCTGCTGCATCCTAATCAAAAGTTTTTTTTTTTTTTTTTTTTTTTTTTGCATTTTGTTGTAAGGGATATCTAACATGGGAAATTTTTCCTTGTAAAAAAGAAATAAAAAAAAAAAAATATTCTTCTTTAATGCATTTAAAAAATAAGACTGTAAAAAAAAAACGTTTCCTTGAATCTTTCCCTTTCATAAAAAAGTACTGAAAGTTGAACGTTCACGGAAACATAATTATACCGTCAAATTAATGATCAAATAAAGACTACGGTGTGCATAAGCCTTTACATTGATAAAACAAATATATCCATTTTGCTTTGAGGGGAGGGAAGATGGAAGAAGGAATGACCTTTTTAGTGATCTTTATTCTTCTTTCCTTTTCTTTTTTTCTTTGTGTATATAATAAAAAGAATTGCTTTTGTCGAGCTATTTGTTATTTTAATGCAGCAAATGGTGTGCAAATAGGTTGTTTCCAAGCATTCTGCTAACTGAAATTCTACAATTTTATTTTTAGATTTTTAAAAGATTTTTTATGTTCTGCAACTGTAAAATACAGGAGCGTTTTACAATTGTATTCTATTGAAATTTTTGACGCCGTTGACATTATTATACCATTTAAGATTGCTATGTAGAAAGCAAAATGTGCAGATTCATATTTATATACATATTTTAATATAATTTGTTTAAAAATAAGAAAATAATCATGATAAACATTTGTTTTTAAATTAATCTGATATTAAATAAGATTAATTCTACTTTATTTTTATGTACTTTAAAATGCTTGAAATGAGTTGTAGAATTCTTGAACTCGAACTTTCTTTACTTTCTGAGATATTTAAAATGAGATTTTTGGAAAAAACTTTAATAATTTGATTATAGCATTAATAAGATAATTGCATTAATTTATTTAATATATTATATTACCTATTGAAGAAAAATATTCTGTGAATTCTCATTAATTTAATTTTTTAAAATAAATAACATTAATATAGAAGCCTGAAAAATCAATTCTTCAAATACGAAAACGTTATGAATATTGCCAAAAGTTCTGTAATTTTATTAAAATGTCGAAGTTATAACACTGTAAAATATTTGATACCATTTTTAGTAAACAAAAACAAAGAACATGGTTAAAGAAAATGAAGAAATAGAGAAATATTCATATTTAAGAGGCATTCTATCCCTTAATATATCTAACTGGTGTCTGAAATTGAATCATGGATCATAGGATTATTACTTAGGTTTCACCAAAGAATTCATTTGTGCATAATGCTAGAGGTTAAACTGTTGCGAATCAATTATGCTTGCTTCTTCATGGGAAGATAATTTAGAGAAAGCTTCACCTGATCTTAGTGCTGACCACAAAGCGTTCCTACAATGGTTTTAGAATAGTTGCAAAACGGAAGATTAATTTCATTAACTAACCGATTAATAATGCAGCCAGTGGTGGTATAAATTGAACCTGTTTCTGAAACCTAAAACTTGAGTTTATAAACCTTAGGTATGTAATGCTTGAATGATAATTGAATTTTAGAATTAAAAAAAAATAGTATGAAGGTCATTGTGTATAAATAAAGCTGATTCTTAATAATAATTTTATGACCTTAAATATGTATAGTCTTTATAAGAATAACTAAATATGTTTATATGCAATTAAATTTTAAATTGCAAAATTTTCACTGGTTATTTTTTTTAAATCTATGCCTAATAAAAGCTTTTATTATTGCCATGGGAGTAAACAAAAAAAAAAATGGTTAATTATATTTCTTAACTACTCTTCCAAAAGAATAAGACAGAATAAAAATTTCGCCTTTTATTTTTTTATATTTTAACTTTACTCATCTCATATGCATATTTGCCTTAATAAAAACCATTTTATAGTAAAATAAAAGAAAATTTCTATAAAATAATTTGTAAAAGAAAATATTCATTTTCGATGTAATATTAATTTTTATATGTTTCCTATCCTCTTTTTATATTCTATATCGAATTCACACGATCAATAAATTTTTATTGATGTTTCTCGAAAAAAAATTATTTTTTTCGCAGAAATTATACATAGACATTTATAATTTTTAAAAGTAGGATTCTACAGAAAATAAAAATTTACTGTAAACTAAGATTCAACAAAACGTCTTCTTCAGAACAGCATTCGATAAAAAGAAAGATTAAATTTGTCAAAAAAAAAAGGATCTTATATATATATATATATATATATATATAAATCTGGTCACCAGAACACAACTGACATTTTCTGATATGCAGCTAGAAAATGGAATTTTTGAATCGTTTCCATTTTCTCCATCTGTCAGTTTTGCAATGTTGAAGCTCCTCATCTAATATGCATAAAAAAAAGTTCAGAGGAGGGACGTGGGCGGTATTCTACCCAAATTTCAAAGGAATTCGCTATAGACTAGTTCTGCTGTAGATATAGTGGTGATCCACTGCTGCTGTCTTCTAAATTTTTTTTTCTTTCCCTTTTCGCCACGCTTTGTTCGGTAAAAATATTTTTGGCTTCGAAGATTTCGCACCAATATCTATATCTATATCTCTATCTATATGCGTTTATGTATTCTTCATTCCAAAGGAAATATGATGAACAGATAAACATATCAAGTAATTCAAAGAGACAATTCGGTTTATTCTTTACTTTAATTTCTGGATCGATCTCAATCGAAATACCAGAAGTTTCTCTACCAATTTTGATAGAATAATTATGTTTCATATAATTTCAATAATAATCATCATTAATTATGTTAAATTTTTATTTCAAATGCTATGCTGTTTATTTTTAGAACTGTATCTAGTTTTTACAAAGTGAATATAATATTAAAAATTAAGAAAAAACGATAGGTTGGGCTCGTTAAGAAAAATATAGAATTGCTAATAGAAATATTATAAAAAAAATTGGAATTGGAATCAAGATTAAATTTCCCTTCTTGTGCTATTTATTGAGGTTTAATTTCATCATATCATTATTTTCAGAGCTTCGAATATTTTTCGAATCTTGTTTAAACACCCATGTTTTCGAAAAAAACAAAAACAAAACAAAACTGCCATTTAGAGCCATAATAGAAGGCAAGTTCATTAAAAAAATTATTTTTGCTACTTTCTAATTTTCAGTGTTTTCATATATCATATTTCAGCATAAATATCATTTCATCATCTTTTTTTTTCCTTCAAATTTACTATTGGATGATGCTATTCATATAACATCAAAATTTAATTCAAATTAATAGAATAATTGAAAATAAGTTCTTTTTGGATTAACGTTTGACAATATTCTGTCTATTTCTGAAAGAAAATAAATTTTACGGTTGCCACTACAGAGAATTTCTCCAATGTAATCGAAATATATTCTTAATTATTGCAAATCATATTTCACAGAGTGATATAAATCTAGAACACCTTTTTGAAATATTCATTCGCTGTTATTAGTATTGATCATACAACGAATGTAAAAAACATTTTAGTTTTCATTCAATGGTACTTAGAATTAGAATTCGCCTTCATAACGATGATTTTTGGGCAGAATAATTAAAGTTCTGATTGATACTGAGAGTATAAAATATTCTGAGTACTTACAATAATAGCTTTTTAAATATTTAAATTTGAATTACGATGCTAATATCTTCACCTTCTCGGCAGACTCTTTGACACACAAACAAGTTTTTTTTTTTTTTTTTTAATATTCAGGTCAGCGCAGAATTTATGCACAGGATGACTTGAAAGAAACATAACGAAATATTCTATTAGCATTATTCAGCAGTTAACTGGAAGAATGCCAAAAAAAAAAAAAAAAAAACCGTTGCTACATATGCAATGATAATCGAAGGGATAATTCTGGTATTGAGATTTCAGATCATCCACTGTTTTCGTATAATTATAATTTTATTATTTTTACTCTTATTTTTTAATATTTTATACTCTTTATCATTATCTATACTGGATAGAAAGCATATTAAATAAGAAAATAACATTTTTTTTGTTAATCAGTAAATAGTTTTCTGTATAATTGGAATGTGCTTTTAATTAACAATTTCTTCTTCAAATTTTTCACATTCTCATATTATTCAGTCTCAGCTTATCAGATAAAAAACGGATTACTGTCATAAATTAGGTATTTATGAGGTAAAGGATAACTTAAATAGTTTCGCCACAAACCTCTGAGATAATTTTTTTTCTTCTTTTCATTCTCTAAGACACTTTTAATCGTTTAGAGAAATCTGGGGAAAGATGGATGAGAAAATATTGGTTGTATAGATATGGTTCCGTCCTTTTTTTTAAGTTTAAAAAAAGACGCTAGTTATTAAAATAAAAGGTTGATTTATTTAAAACCAATACCCGTAGGAACTGCAAATTTTGTCCATCTTTAGAAGAAAAATGAATTCCGCAAAGAAAAAAATAAGGTTGCTTAGAAGCAATCTGGAAGACAAAAAGTTCACTCTATAATGGTAAATCTATCCGAGTAGAGAATACCAGTATTCGCATTTTGTCATTAAATTTATCTTTGTCGACCATAAACTTTTTCAATATCATTAAAAAAATGACTAACTAGTTTTTACAAAGTTTTCCTAAAGCTGTTGTGATTGCAACAATTGCCTGCAGAAATCAGCAGATTTTGTCTCCAAATTTTCAAAATTTACAGAAATTTGCTATGGACAATAAAGTTGCTAAAGCTTTTAACAAAGCCCTTCATTTGATAATATTCTTATTTATTTTTAAGAAATACCTTTGAAGAAACCGGGAACAATTTTTTTGCATGATTTCGAAATTGGACAAAGAGTTAAAAAAGTATTCCAACTTCTGGTTTTGAGCTGCTGATCTTTAACAAATACTTGGTATATTTTATTACTGGGCATACCGGTTTAATAGTTTTCATTTTCCTCCTACTCCATTTTGTTTAGTAGAAATATTGGCTTTACGGATTATCAATATTTGCTCAATATTCCACAGGGTTAAAATGGAAATAGTGCTTATATTTAATTTAATACGTGTGGCACTCTTTTTAAAGCAAGAGTTCTATATTTTCTGGCAGTGAATTTTAATTCAACAGAAGATTTTTTTGATATCTTTTATTTATTTTCATTATTTAAAAATACCTCAAGTACTGTGACATTAATTATCTTAAAGCAATTTCAAATTTTGCACTATTTAAAAAATACTGTGAAACTTATCATCATAATCTATAAAAACCTATCGTTTCAGTGGCAGCACGGGCTTTTAATTTGAGAATATTTAATATTGAAATTTCACATTTTGTTGAAAAAGAAGATTGATGAAGCAGGTCTTCTGAAATCTCATTACGTATTCAGCATCTTCATAAATCTACATGTAAGAAACCGAAAAGTAGCATGAAATTATTTAATTTAGAATGTAACTTCTCAGAAAACTTCTTAATTTCTTTATCTTCTTATACGTAAAAAATCCTTCCTAAAAATATAAGTATTGTATTTTGAAAACATAAATTCTACAATAAATCGAACATATCATTTTATAAAAAAAATCGTCCGCCAATCCAATGTACTAAGAGGAGATATTACTTTTAAACAGTGAAAGTTTCTTATAGTAATTTCGTGTCTGGTAAAGTGCATATCTTGAAAGTACAAAGTAAAATTTATGTGTGAAAAATAATCAGTAGCTATTGCAGAGTAATTCGTCACGAACATACCATGAAAAATATTGCTTCGCATACGATTCTGGCTTTTAGGAACACTGACTGAAATACAAATTAGAATTCGTAGTTAATAAATGATAAGCAACCAATCACATTTGTACGAATGCTACTCCATTCTGCTTAGGAGAAATATTGGCTACTGTACGGATTGCCAATATTTCACTATGCTAAAATGGAAATATATATAATATAATATATAAATATATATGTTAAAATGGAAATATATAGTGTCACACGTATTTAATTCACTTTTTTTTTAAACAAGCGTTCTTCATTTTCTGATAATGAATTTTAATTCAACAAACGATTTTTTATGTTTTATTCGCTGTTATTATTTAAAACTGCTTCAAGTACTGTTAAATTAATTATCTTAAAGCAGTTTTGAATTTTGCTATATTTAAAAAAATACTGTCTAACCTGTCATCATAATATATAAAAACTTGTAGTTTCAGTGGCAGTACAGGCTTTTAATTTTAGAAGATTTAATAGTGAAATTTTACATTTTTTTTTGAAAAAGATGAAGTTTTTCTTAAACTTCATTACGTATTCATAAATCTACATGCAAGCAGCCACAAAAATAGCATGAAATTATTTAATCTAGAGTGTAACTTCTCAAAAATCTTATACGTAATAAATCTTATAAGTAAAAAAATTATTCATAAAAATATCGGTATTATATCTTGAGAAATTTTTATATTTTCTAATTCTTAGTTTGAAAATGATTTTGAAATGACCGCGAAATGAAATTTTTTAGGGTCAATTTAAACTCTCCATAATTCCAACAATTTTTTTTAAAAAATCCACCAATCCAATGTACCATGTGGAGATATAACTTTACAAATAGTGAAAGTTTCTTATAATAACTTCGTCCCTGGTTAAGTGCATATCTTGAAAATAAGTGTACAGTAAAATTTATGTTCGAAAAATAATCAGTAAATATTCCGGAGAAATTCGTCACGAACATACCATGAAAAATGCTGCTTCTTATACAAATAATTTTTCTATCTTTTAAGAATATGACTGAAATGCAAATAAGAATTCATATTTAATAAATGATAAGCAACCAATGACATTTGTACGAATGCTGCAAGTTCAATTTCAAATCAGGCAATCTCACTACATTTTAAAGGGAATTGATATATCAATAAGCGAAATAAAAAAAAATGTTTCCGAATAAAATTTGCTGCATTTTTATGTGCACGAAGAAAAGAAACCCCGGAGAAGCTTAAATCCTTTGACGCCTATTCGAAACATCCGGATCTTTTTATTGACTTTCCAGAGCAGACTCGGCGATCGATCAGCCATATCTGGGTCATATTATGTGCGGTATCAAGGCCTTCTGGAATTCACGTGGTGCTTCGAATTTTTTTCGGCCTGCGAGTTGGGTTGTTTTCACTCTGACTGGCAGACGAATTATTCGATCAGAATAAATTTGCATTATCTGTCATTTTTCACAGCAAATCTTTGTTCAATCATTTGCTATTTTATACTAATGTGTTAGTAATGCTTATACTAAAGGGAAAAAAACTATTAGTTAAAAATATCAAATAAAAAGAATTAAAATAACATTCTTTTGATTTGGTGTGCCATAATTTCAGCTGCTGTTGTTTGGAATTTGCAATAATGTTCGCATATATCATGATTGAGTTTATAATTAATATTTATTATTTCGTAGATTTAAAAATAACTTCTCATTACAATTTTAAAGGGTTCTTTTATATAATGAAACAATAAAGTTAAGAAGTTATTTATTAATTTTCATTAATGAATAGCGGCAAATACAATCCAATTAAAGAAACAGAATTTATGCTATATTGAATAATATAATAAAGATGCCGTAATTGAATGCAAAAATTGCTGCAATAGATTTGAGAAGATTATTTAGAAACAAACCAGAATGAAAATAAGAACCATTTCTTGTTAATTCTACTTCTTAAAATTACTAAATTTAAATTACCTACTTACGTTAAATTAAATTAATTATTTGCTAAAAATCTCATTGAAATAAAAGTTTCAGATGTTTTGGTCTCAGTTAATCTGTTTTCAACAATTTTTAGAGAAAACACATTTTTAATTTCATTGCTAAATGGCTTCTTATCCATTCAAGTCTTATTCGCAAGATTTCTTTAAAAAATAAACTGAACGATATTATTTATTTTCTTACTCCAGTAGGAAAAACTGTTCATTTATGTTCATTGATATGTTGACCAAGAAGTTTAGAAATTGAAAGAACTAGCCCATTAAAAAGTTTGTCTATGATCTTTGTTGTAATACAAAAAGTAAGTAAATTTATTTCAATTGCAAAAAAATTTGAAGTCTATTTATTAGATCATCTATTATAACTAATTTAAATTTATAAACTTCATCCTTTTTAAGAAATTTATTTTCATATTAGGGACACATGAAACTTAACTAAATGCCCGAAATCTGAAATGGAAATATAGCCCTAAAATGAATAGAGAAAAATTTTAGAAAATGTTTGTAGGGTAAGTTAAAAAATAATAAATAAAAATATTGAAACATCTGAAAATCATCTATATTAATTTAATGAGATATTAAAACACAATTACAAAGGGTTGTTTTAACAAATAATCCAGTTTAAGTAGATATTGACCATTTCAATGTTCTATAGTTCAACATTCACCGGTTAGATGCCGTGAGGTATCGATTTGAAGGTTGAGAGTTTCGGATTCGATACCCAGTTTCATTAAAATTCCACAATTTAATTTAGACATTAAATCTAACTGACGCTAAATATTATGCCAAATTTCAAAGCTTTCTTGTTGTTGTGGCTTGGAAGTTTGGAGAACTGTCATCTTACAATTCTACAAACTGCGAGATCTGTTCCAAAATTGATCTCATGTTACTTCTAAATTTATATTATTTATATCACTAACAATTTTGCCATGGCTTAACTAAATTCACTGTGGAACTTAACTAGAGAAAAAAGTAATCTGTATCAAAAAATGTCTCAAAAATTAAAGTAGCTTGATATTTAAAGGGATGTTTTAACAGAGTATTTAGAATAGTTTGTTATACTATCAATGATTCCAGTAATTTACATGTAGTTATTTCTTTATAATTATGAAATACGTTATAATGCACCATGGTATCAGGAATTTATTGAAATTGAGAAGCCGTAATCTTACTTTTGTAATTGCATCACAAACATATTTAGAATATCAATTTGCACTTGAAAAAGTGTTGCGTAAAATAATTTTTTTTTTAGTAAATCACATTTTTTTTTCTCTCTTCTGTAATTGTGCTAGCAAACTTATTGTTATACTAAAAACATCCTAAATATTTCGGTAAAGAGTTTTCTAAAAATATGAAGGCAAATCTGTTTAGAATTAAGAGTTTCTTATGGAAAAAGCCTTTTATTTTCCACACTGCAATGAAAATTATTGGGTCATCATTTTTACTTCAATTTTTTTAAGAGGTAGATTTTTCTAAAATACTGGATGATACAATTAAATAATATATCTGTAATAATTCTTTCAGAGATAAAATAGAATCGTTTGTAAGCAATAGCTGAATTTGATATTTCGTACTCTGTGCTTGGAAGAGAATAGCACTCATACTTATTGTTTGACAACAAATTCTAAAACTCTCCGTGCTTTTGCGTATGCGTTAGGATGAGTTTAATTCGTCAAAATAGGGGTGGGAGGAAAGATGAAAGGAGGGGATGTTTACATTTAACAATAAAATAAACTCCGATTACTCGGAAAGTGAATTTAAATAATACGGTCAAAAAAGACGCATTATTCGCATACACATAAAAAAAAAATGGAAGAAGTATCTAATAGGACGAAAATCAAGGTCAAAGAATCGCGAAGAATTCTGGAAACGCGCTCATCCTTCCGCGTCTCTCCCCTTACGGAGATAGAATCGTCGAAAAGCGGTCGTCTCAGACTATTGAAATGAACAGTATGGAACAAGAAGAAATACTCGATTGACACGAATACTTTTGACTTTAGGTTATATTTCTTTTCTGAAGCAATTAAGGCTTTCGGAAATCTATGTAAAAAGGATATCATAATTTTGATGTCGTTACTGTTAACTATTGGCAATAAGGAACAACTGCTCTATCTCTAAACTAATAAAGTGACTGTATGTGTATTTTGCGAGTTGGCGCTTTACAGCATAGACTGTTTGGCTGAAATCTTCCACACTTGGCTCGTACAAACTGAGTAGCTGAGTGGGAATACGTACTTAGAAATGATTTTTTTTGAAATTAATTAAAATAAGAATTTTAAGTTTATTAATAAAGAAAAATATTGGTATTTGTTTTTATCTAACTTCCGAAAACATAGTATAAAAATAACTTTTACATCTCTTTAAAATTCAAAAAAAAAAAAAAAAAAAAAAAAAAAAAAAAAAAAACAGTATCAATTTTTACACTTTATAATTTTTTCAATTTCAAATTAAATTTCAAACAATTATTTTAAGAATATTTTACGATATTCTCTATCACCGAAGTGAAACTAAAAACGATTTCATTGTTGCTGTTAATATTTAATCTCCGAGTTCTCTTTCAAAAAATGTTTTTACAAATTTAATACCCAAGAATTCTGAATAATCAGCTTCTAAAAGGTTTCATTTTCGTTATCGAAAAAGAAAATTAAGAAGTAATCAAGACGAGGTTATTGCAACATTCATTAACCATTTTTCTCAAAATGTTGCGTTTTATTCACAAAAATCGATTTCCCGTGTAAAGAATGTTCCAAATTTATCCATGTGCGATCGGGAAGGAATAAAAGTTAATTTTTGACTTAAATTCGGATGAAGATAAATCCCAATTAAAAGCACTGACATTTATATGAAAAACATTGTTAAAACTGCAAACTGCAATTCAGCAACTTCTATATTTCTAAAAAAATGAACAGCTTTCTACTCGTCATATCTACACTCATCAATAAACTAACAAATTCTAATAATTTTTATTTAAATTAATAAAAAGATTTTAGGTAAAGGATATAAATAACTAACTATTCATTCATCTTAAGCATTTTTACTTTTCATTTGAATCAATTCAATATTCTTCTAACGACTTAGATGTATGCACCGTCTTAAACTAACAAATTCGTAAACGGAATTTATAATTTCCCCGAGACGTCTCCCATCGAATAATTTGTTAGAGGAGTAAATTCAGAAATTAAATACAAAATTGAATTCAAAGTACATAAAATTTTATTTGCATGTTTGATATACGAGAACAGGTCATTTACAAGATTATTACAACATAAAAAAGTGCAATATAAATGCATGAAGAATCCAGTACAGGTATCAAAACAGCAAAGACTTAGTACATAAATTGACTTAAGAAGAATTCAGTTTCATAAATAAAGTATTCGTTTAACATTAAATTAACATACTTAAGTTGGAATATTTTATGCAGCATGAATTGCTATGACAAGGGAAAAAAACATTTATACAAGTTAATGTACCTATGTGGCAGAATTTCAATTGAAATTTCATTATAAAAATTTTATTTCAATGCGTAATGTAACACAAAATATGCGAAAGTTTAATATTCTATTAAATTAAAAGAATTTTTTAGCAAATTTATTACTGAAAAGCTGATAGTTCAGAGCCCTAGACTTTCTCATGTTATTGGGGGAAAAAGCCTGCCCTACATTTAACATTCATCGCATCCATTCACTTTTTTTCTTCATCAAAAGAGATATTCTAGTGGAATTCTATATATACTATTTTATACTAATCATTTAAGAGCATCGTATTTTCTCTAAAAGCATACTGATCACCGTGGTGATCAGGCACGATGATCAAATGCTTTGAGAATCAAAGGATATTTTGATTGGCTGGCCGGCCGAGCCAATCAAAGTATGCTTTATCCGCGGATGCAAACTTCACATAAAATTAAAAGTCTAAGTAGCGAGATATTTAGAATTTTAAGTATACTATTAATCTTACTGTAACTATTACCATTTTATTTTAAATTTAACAAATAAAATATTAATTTAAAAAGTAACTGCAAATGGATGCAACGAACAGATTTAATACATCTACGTAGACTACGGTAAAGAAATCTGAAATGTTAAAGATTTAAATTAATGACCATTGACATTGTCTAAATTTTGATTCAGAAACAATTAATGCGATACATTATGAAATTCACATATGAAAGGTAATGAAAATAAACTGAAAGTTTATTTTAAGTTATAAAATAAACTTTCAGTTTATTAACTAAACAATTTTAGAATATTTATAGTTTCAAAAGTTAAGTATTATCAAATTTATAATATTACCATAAAACATCTCTTCAAAATACAAAACCGTTTCAGGTGTGTATTTGACTTAAGATTGATTAATATTTATTGAAAATATCTTCGAAATTTGAAATAATGTAAGAAGACAAACATGCATGCTAACAGTACCTATTTATCCTCCATACACAATAGACATTTTTCTTGACAAGAGTTACTATTCGTATATTTTAAATTATCCGAACATGCATATGAATGTTATAGAAAATTTTATAACTGCAGAGTTTACTTTGAAGTTTATCTTTTTTAAATTTGGATATCTTGGAAAGCATAACCGAAATTAAGCATAAAACAATGTACATACGATATTAAGCATAAAATAATTTTGAACATTTAAAACAAATTTGAAGAGGTGAATATCAGGATTATGAAATGCAAAATTCCTTAATATACAAGAATCCCATACATATCATGATTCAATATGTTCTTATGACCATAACTCATTTTAAAATAGCAAAGCGAGTTCTAGAAATGGACAAGATCATGGAATTATTTTCATGAGCACTGACATTCAGTATAAAATAAGACTAATTTTAAAAATTTAGTAGGTAAAGTGGAAAACAGATCAGTTTACAAAAATATATATATTTTAAAAATTTTGCTACGGTAATCAATGATTAAAAATAATCTTAACAAATCATCTGATGGCGAAAATATTCATTTCCCACTCAATGAAGTAATGCACTATGCAAATTAAATTGGTTTGTTTATTTCATAATTGCGATTCCTGTTTACATTACTGGGTCAATGATAAGAGATTAATAACCATACAGAAATTTTAAAGCGAATTTTATCCGACACATAAATTAAACATTGTCTTGTTGGAAAGTTGGCTTACATTACTAGAAAAATTAAATACACTACCAAATTTTAAATTATTCGCATTAAAAAAATTTCACCAATGTAGATTGAGAAATAAGTTTTTAAAAACAGATTTAAAAAAACAAACAAGTATTACATTTGAAGGGAATGAATGAAGACCAATATTTTAAAGTTGGTATAAGAATAAAAAAGTTTCCAGACAATTTTAAGATGAAATTTTGATTGAATTGCCAAAGGCCTATTTTGAATCTGATATTTTGCACATTTCAAGCTTTGTAAATTTCGAAAAAAAAATTATATAAATATTCAGTATTTTGCTCTTAGAATAGAATAAAACATTGCAACGGTGTATCGATATCCTCAAGTAATTTTGACCACATACATAATCACATTTTCACCGAGCTACCATTTATGTATCATTTTTTGGCACTAATCTAGATTTAGGTGAAGCCAAAACGAATTTTACAAATTCAACTGCATAAATTGGATCTCCGTAGTTCCATTGAAAAGACTTCAAATGGTATCTCGTGCTGTGATCACTTGGGTTAAAACGTATAGACATCTGAAAGGATTAAATTAATGGATTAAATCAAACTATCGAGAATGCCATTCAATGCCAGAATATAAAAGACTAAAGTTTGATCTTTAAATCCACTCCGAAAATTCAATATACTGAAATTTATTTGTTTAATTGCTATGAAAAGAAGCGGAAATACATCTAGGATTTTTTCCCCACCAATAGTTTGCATTATGAAAAAATAATCATTTAAATACCATTTTAAAATAAAACAATTTTTAATTACTCCAGAATCTTCCGAGATATGCGTGTTTTTATTCTCTATGAAAGTCAGAAATGGCAAATAATGAATGCTCTAATACCGTCCGATAGTCATTGTTTAGATTTTAGATTACGGTAGATTTTGCCAGGCTCTCGAAACTTTCACAGAACCGCTTAAAAGCGCAAAAAAAAACGAACGCATCCTTGCATAGTGGCGAAAAGAAAGGCCCGATGAGAAATGGGAACAATTCCTTTCGTAGAGATTGCAAATGATTAGATTGCCGTTTATATACTTGAAAATCAAATGAGTTCGCTTTACAGATTATATGCTGGTAACTGCGATTATTGAAGGATTGAAAATTGTAAATATCAACGGCAACGACGTTTGGTTTGGCCTGGCCCCAAAAATAACTTTAGCGGGGAAATGACAAAATTATGCAGAAATATTTTTTATCTTTCATAGGCACATGTCTGAAAAAGGTTTGAGAATACATTTCCCAATTGACAAGAAAGCATACATAGGCCAACTCCATTCCTGGGCAATGAATTACTTCGACCTCTATTTACAGAAATTGATCTCTCAGTATAACACGAACGGTAATTTGGTTCTTATGTTCAGAGGCAGTTAAATATTCGATGTTCCCTGGAAATTATGGTTTAGGAACTTGTGCCTTCGGAATACTTTCTATAGCGTCCAAATAAATTAGTTTCCGAATATCTTGCTATTCTGATAATTTTAATATAATGATTAAAGAACTTACCATGGGAATTTGATACTTCAAATTATCTCAAGGAAATTGACAAGTATTGATGTCTTGAATATGGAACAAGAAAGCCGTGTTACTGATGGTGACGGCACACTTATCCAAGAAAAAATGCATCCATAATGGTCGTAAGTTGTCCTATGAATACCTAATGAAATAAAAAATTTTATAGGTTAATTATTCATAATCAAAAGTGTCTGGATACAGTTTTCAATTCGATTTTACAGTTATCACAATTCGTGCAACCTAATGATATCGCTTCAGTACCGTTTTTTCCGCCAATCCAGACATCTCCCATATTTAGAATTTGCGGCTGCAGTCGAAATGGTATTCAGTACACAGATGAGGAGTGGTATTAAGTCGTTATTCAATTAAATGGCCTCTAGTCACTTTCCTGTAATATGCAAGTATTATAAACATTTCCAAATTCATTCAATGTACTGTGCAAGTCATTTTTAAAATTCCGGTAAAATTTGTAATTTTTTCCTGTGTAATTTTTTTTGTACAAAGTTGATACATTAAGCTTAGTCTAATATTTCAGGCTTTATAAATCATCCAATAAATCTTTGGTCTGCAAGTCGGTTACCATAGGATCCGAATTCTAATATGCGCTTGTTGAAGCTCCATGTTATCTGTTGTGCCATGATCACTTGCTTCAAAACCTTTCAACATCTGAAAAGAAATTAATAGTGATTAGATATGAAAACAAGAATACTATAAAATGCAAGAATGCATGCATTTTACTTTTGCTCTTTTATCTACATCGAAAATTTTAAAATCTGATAAGAATTTGCTTGCAACTTTATTGACAGAAATTAAAGGTTCCCCGTTTTAATCAGGAAATCTTAAATCTCACATCTGTTCATTTTTTATTTAAAAAAATTAAGCTATTAGCAATATTTGAAATGCATTTGTTAAACAATTGATCTAAATATTTGGTTTAAAAAATACTTCCAAATCTTTTCCGAGAGCTATAAGCTATATAATAAGGAAAATAAATCGTGCATCTAATTTGTTAATTGCCTGTTAAGCATAATTGCAGATTATACTTAATATAACAATGAGTTTATTAGCTAAACTCTAGAATACTCTTTAAAGCGACCCACAAAATGCTTAGTGGTAAATTATATGAAATTTCATTTAAGGAACATTCAATTTTAATTTTGGACGGTTGCATTTCAAATTTTATGGAATGTCATATTTAGATGCTTGAAAAATAGAAAAACGAACTTGAGGATCTTGCCAAGAAACATCTTTATTAACTACAACTTATAAAGGAACCAAAAACATTGATTTTTTAAAATAGTAATACATTTATTCTAGAAAGTAAGTTTCCCTCAGTCCGTATAGACACAAAACAATTATCTTGAATATTTTTTTTGTCCCGTTACAGGTGCGTGTTAGAATAAATGATTTGAGAGTTCCTGGCCCTGAACTACCCAAGTGATGACATGCAAATAACCACCATAGTCTAACATGTATTTCAATACCGGTAGTACTTATGTTTGAGGTAGTTCAAAAGGCCACACATTTCAATAAATGCTTCCTGGAAATTATGTTTTACTTCTCTTTGCAGCTTCCAGAAAACTTACTTTCGAAACGAATCGAATACAATGTTTCCAAACCCCATGTCGCTTTGTCAGTTTCATTAATATAATTTTCAAACTTACTGTATCCTTGAATTTCTTGTACTTTGATGCAATCTTACTTCCTTGATCCAGCTTCGTGCAGATGAATAGCATGTACATGGAACTGAAAAAACAGTACTGGGGACTAACGTCGTGCCTTTGTCAAACAAAACGGCGTGGACACAGGTAAGTGGTCCATCCTATGTGAAAACTAATGAAATAAAGTACATTTTTATAGCTCTAATTATTGATAAATTATTGTATTCAATCTTCATTTCGATATGACAGTTATAAATAGCATAACTTACCGATATTACTTCTGTACGGAACCGAGAGAAAGTCCCTTGACCATCCAGATGGCTGCTATCAACATAATTTTTGCCAAGAGTTGAGAAGGCAGTCATTCCACATATGGGAAAAGGCGTTTCATTTTTCCAACAAACGTCTGAAGAGGCTACAGACAGCTACTCTAATAACTGCAGGAATTGTTTGACAATTTCCGTGAGGTTGCATTTCGTTTTAAATGAGTGAAACATCTGATCAATCCAACACAAACTTCCTGGTATGAGTGAGGCAGTTTAATGATCTCTAAGGTTATTTTAACTCCAGAAACAGATTAAATATTCATTCTGCATATTTTCAAAAACGGCACAAGAAAATCGCTATGACTCTTTCCTATATCATTAGACTATACCGAGTAAAATCCACACAATTATAGCACTTTCGTCACTTAAAAGCCACTTTTGTAGAATATTCAGAGATCATTTCTTCCGTATTCAATCAAAACACCAAATGTTCAGATTTCAATGCGTCTTAGAAGATTACAAATATTATCCCGCGCTTACTTTTTCAATAAAAAATTGGCTCTCGAATGAAACAACCTCCTTTGCCTTAAAGCTGTACCGACTGTTTTTTTTTATAGCTTTATGAAAAGGATAAGTTATTTTTTTTATGTATCAAAGGATAGAGAAATGCCATACGAAATTTGTCTACTTTCATATACGTTCAGAATAGCTGCATTTAAAGACAATATCTCCAACGCTTAATTCGATTACATTTCTAAACCTTTTCCTATCCCTGATCTAGCTGATTACTTCCTTTCATTCAAATCAAAAGGTAATTAGAATTCACCCGCCTTCAATACACGAGATTATTCAAACTTCTGTTTTCGAAATTTGATGGAGAAAATTAAACTATTTCTAATTTCTGGACCTGTGGTTGTTCAAATAGACTCGGATACTTTATTCAGTAGAAATTATACTTTATTGCACCTCAAAAATATCTAGTCTCTTTAAGATTAATTGATACGCGAGCACAAATTGAACTAATTTTTCCGTACGAGATGCGGTGTTGTAACGTCAACTAGTGGAATAAATTCATACATAGAAAGAAAAGACATGCACAATATTACTGTTCATATTATAGGTTGATTTTAATTTGAAGATTGAAAGGGGAAAGAGTGGTTAGAAGAACGGAATGCTTCATAATTTAAGATTACGTTTCCGGAATTAATACTGTCCAAGATGGCAAGAGCTGTAATTTAAAAAATAAAAGAGCTTTTAAACGAGATGTAGTAATTTTGAAATTAATTGTTTAATTACCAGTACACGAACAATTTTTTATTGCCACTCTACGAATAAGTAAATGCAACTCGAAAAAATCTCAAGTTTATATATTTAGGCATTTCAAGGAATTACAATTTTTTAACGGGACAATAGATTTTATATCGAGCTCCGTCCTAAAGAAAATACAATAAACCAAAGACTCTGGAAATCGAATATCTAATTTCACCGCAATATGAATTCGAATGTATTCTGTTCATTAGTATGTTATTTAAATGCCATTTGTCAATCCTTATTATACCAAGAATTTTGATTATTCATTAAAATCATAATGCATTTTAATTGAGCACAGTTCTAATAATGAGAGATTCTCTGAAATATCACAAAACGAACAGCATCAGAACAATCGATTTATCTGTTATTTAATCCGGTTCGAGCTTATTCCTATGTAAAGTGGAAACTTCAAAACAAAAAGACGATTATTCTGTCATATATATAGCTGTCAAATTTATAAGATTCAAATCCAATGGGATTTTAAAAATTATCAAGACTTGGTTTAATGTTAAAAACTTACTTCGGAATCATTCTAATCATTCTTTTAAACATTCTTCCCTTGTTTTCCTACTTCAAAGCAACGTTTCAAGCTCATCGCCGCCTATATACCTACTTTCTATTGAAATAATGGTCTTCAACGTGAAATTAAACAGTTGAGAATAATTGGAATGACCACATCTCTGTACAACACAGAAATGTGACCCCGTTTTCCTTCAGCATTTTCCATTTTCTCAACACACACACAGGCATTACCCACGCCTCCAGCACCAACCTCAAAACCCCAACTCACACACAGGCATTACCCACGCCTCCAGCACCATCCTCAAAACCCCAACTCACACACAGGCATTAATTACCCACGCCTCCAGCACCATCCTCAAAACCCCAACTCACACACAGGCATTAATTACCCACGCCTCCAGCACCATCCTCAAAACCCCAACTCACACACAGGCATTAATTACCCACGCCTCCAGCACCATCCTCAAAACCCCAACTCACACACAGGCATTAATTACCCACGCCTCCAGCACCATCCTCAAAACCCCAACTCACACACAGGCATTAATTACCCACGCCTCCAGCACCATCCTCAAAACCCCAACTCACACACAGGCATTAATTACCCACGCCTCCAGCACCATCCTCAAAACCCCAACACACACACAGGCATTACCCACGCCTCCAGCACCAACCTCAAAACCCCAACTCACACACACAGGCATTACCCACGCCTCCAGCACCAACCTCAAAACCCCAACTCACACACAGGCATTACCCACGCCTCCAGCACCAACCTCAAAACCCCAACTCACACACAGGCATTACCCACGCCTCCAGCACCAACCTCAAAACCCTAACTCACACACAGGCATTACCCACGCCTCCAACACCAACCTCAAAACCACAGCTCAATCGCTCATTATCTACGCCGTCTGTTCTACCTCCAATCCATGGTTCTCGTAAATATCCACACCGAAAACCCCATCCACAGTCCACAATTCTCACGCCTACAAACACATTACACCCTCTAACACCAGCTCTCTGTATTCAATATTACGTACAATATCCGATATCTCGACTAGTTAATCAAGAGAATCATGTCTTGTCCATACGTTCACACCTGGTGAAGTAGCTTGCACACTTTATCCCATATTAACTATTTTCAAATCCCACAAAGCTGTCATTCCATTCACTGCCTAATGGAACATTGCACAAATTAAACTCCGCACCCACTACAAATCCCGAAACAAAGTACAATAATTTCATTCCGGGAATCATGCTCTTCCATAAGATGAGAGGACTTTCGTGATGCGCATCACTAGGGAATTTTCTGATTCGCATAATGCATCTCAACCTAATACTAGAATGCATGTCAGTATCCTCATTGCTCCGAAGACAAAATATTTTGCATTAAAGTTAAAAACGGAATTTAAATACCGAATCTAGCGGTTTTTATACTCGTTGATGAGTTGAAGCAGAATAGAAACAGAGCATGCGATTTTTTTCAAAATTGTTTTTATAAGTTGCATACAAATATTATCAGTATTCTGTACCGCTTCCTCGGTCAAATTATGAATATTAAATTTCCTCAGAGTTGGGTGCCAAATTGCCCAATTCAATACAAAGATTGAAGCAATTTTCAATCATGTTTCTGAACAATTCGATTCATTACTATCATTATATGTTGCGAAGAAATCAAGTTTGGGTTGAAGTGCTATTTGTATCGAACAAAGCAAGAATGATTTGATTCTCAAACTTAAGAGTAGATACTTGGATGTACGATTCGGTCTGAAAGCATACCGTAATATCGTCAATTTCTTTGCATTTAATTTACCGTTTCAAATTTTCGGTCTCCATATTCCAGATTTCTTTGTGCTCGTATCAGTTGGATACAAAACTAATTTACTAAATTCCAATTAATAAAATTTTAAAATGCAAAATTAACATGGTTCGTTTCTGACAGGAAACGGTTAAAATAATCTCGATCTCACGGTTAATCTCGATTAAAATGTTAATAGTTTATGCAATAGCTTGTGCAAGAATTCGTGATTTAAGTAAATAAAGAGACAATACTAAATGAAGCTAGATAATACTAATTACATGACACTCCTTAAAAAGATACAATTAAAATGCAGAAATACCAAATAATTATTTATTCCATTAATATAGATTACACGAAGGACGTTAAAATAAGCAAAGATTAAGAATAACAGACATAGAAAAGCAAAAGATTTTTATACGAAACTTGTTTATGACATTAAAAAACCTGACCACAGACAAAGAATTACTTCAAAGAGCAAGAGAATGTATAGGGTACTAATCGGCAATTTCAGTACGAAAAATGGTTTCCAAATGCGAATTAGCGAGGAGTAATTCAGGCTTAATTAAAAAATGACTTAACATCTTTTGAAATGGATAGTAAAATTAGAATGTAATTAATTTTCGTATATCCTTCTGTCCTCGCTTGATTCGATTTTTCGTTACTTTATCATTAAGTAATCACTTCAAAAAAAAAATTGTCATGCCGACTTCATCCAATTCACTTTACTATCCGGAAAAAAATTTTCGGTTATATAATGTATATTTTAACCTCGATCTCTGAAATGTTTGTATTTAGTACATAATTTCTCTAAATATTAAGGAAATTCCTCTATCTATAGCGTCAATTATTAGGCCGTGATGCTTTTATTTTTAGCATCTGAACTAACAGTTTATTCCTTATCTTGGTTCATCTTGCATTTGATAAAAACCAACATCAAGAATTAACTGCAAAACTAATTTTTTATGCGAAACGCAGGTGCACCTCTGAGTAGTTGAAGATACTTCATTACTTTAAGAATTTGATTTGTAATTCGCAATACGAAATTTGCCTTATCAATTCGTAAATAGAATTTTGAATAACCCGAAATCAGAAATTTGATTACTTTAGAATATACCGATTGGAATAAGTAAACACTATTAAGAAACTTCTAGAATCGTCAACGAGTTCGATTAAGTAATCCTTATAACTTCGAAATAAAGCTACACCGGAACTTATTTTAATGGCTTTTGATGAAGTTACAATCAATATTTAGAGGACGAGCTGATCTCTAAATTAACAATTGCGAAAATTAATGAAACCAAACAATAGTTTGAGAGATTCATTTTGGAAAATTTATCTTCAGCTTTGATAGATTGTATCAGAATATTCAACCTCCGTTTTTAGTTTGAGAGGATGCACTTATTGCCAGGCTGGTTTGAGATTTATTCCTTTTTGAGCGGGTATTCGATTTCTCTGTATTCCTTTAAAGTGTTTTCGACACTTTTCAAATTCGTGGAAGACACTAAAATCTAAACTTCTAGTATTCTGAAGGAATAGGGAAGGATTCATAATATCCGAATATTCGACACAAGTAACCTCCAAGTAGCTAGGGTACCACAATTATGTAGACATACCTGGTTAGTGCAATGCGATGCTACAGCAGGGAATTAAGAAGAAAATATCGCCCTCCATCCTAAAACAGCACTATATTATAGTAATGGTGTTCCTTTCAAATCTTAGAACTGGTATTAAATTTTGAGTCTAAAAGTTTCAAGAATGACACTTGCAACGGCGATAGCTTCAAAATGTACAGTCCATCGCATAAGGAGAGTCAAGTGTAAAGATGCAGATGTCGCTTCCACATCGTAATCGTGAAATGACCTGAAAGAAAAATTGTGGTTACCTTGGCGCAAGTTATGATAAATTAAGAATTATTTCTTTACGAAATAGAATGCGTTGTCCTACTTTATATCGATTTCTGTGGAAAATTTTATGCTTAATGGATATTTCACATCCCGAATAAGATTCGAGGGAATTATGATTGTTCAGCGAGGTTCTAATTTCACATTATCTAAGCAGCCAAAAATACTGTTAATAGAATGGACAGTAACAAAAATTCTATCCTTGATTCGCTTTGTAATCACAGAATTTTTTTTATGGCAAAAGGACCAGAATTAGATAAACTGCGCCAAACAATGATGCACCATCTACGCTACATACGTAATAGAATATCATTAAAATATGTGAGCGCCTCATTACATAGCAGAACACACGAGCTTGCCTTAATATTACAGCTTTATGCTTTTATCATTTTGGGTAAAATGAAGGAACGTACTTTATTCGGCTTTCATTAATGTTACAATAGAAAGATTGCCACACAAATACATTTTAAATAAAGTGTCATAAAACAATGAAAGCCTAAAAAGTTTCAGGGTTTTTCCCGTGTTAATGCAATAAGTTTATTATGCAAAAAATATAAGCTGAAGAATTAGCTACGACTAAGAAATCGTGTATAATCATTTTAATGATTTTATTTAGTAAGAATTGCCTGTGATCCCCGAGGCTTTCAGCATGTTCACAAGATGTTATGATAATGAAATTTAAATTTACATCTCACCACATGGAAGATTTCCAAGAAAAATATGACATGGAATTAAAACTGTGCGACAATTTTGCAAAATGTGTTATTAAAATTCAAACCAACTAGAGAGGCAAAAGCTGCTAGACTATAGTATTTTACGAATAAACAAACCTACTTTTATATGTTTTATGTAGCCTTCATTGTTTAGTCCGTTGTAGTAATGTTAATCAAGAATTTATAAGTACATTTGTTCAAATTATACTTTTCAAGAAATCTTGGCGAGCCGGTCATTGGTGGCCCTACGGCGCCAAAGCTGTGTTCAAGCATCTGTTCTCAGTAACCTATTCGGAATTCGACAGCTTGCACTGTCGAAATTTATACGTTACATTTCGATATTAAGAAATTGTCCTTTCAAGACTAACTTACCATGAATCGTGAGGGACATTACGCACAGAATATAACGCTCTTTATACGAAGATTTGGACCTGAAGCTGTCAATTTTGGCAAATAGTGATTTTCGAGAACTAGCATTACTCGAGAGATTCATTTATACAAAATTTGATTTTTAAAAATTAAATTGCTACCAAAATTTATTTCTAGTAATAGAAAATTTTCCTTGACAACTCCAGAAAGTATGATGAAAAGCTAACTTTACAGAAATTTAAAAACTATTCAGTGATAATTTTATTTGTATGCATTTAACTTATTCAAATTTTAGAAAAATAGTAACAATGCTTTTACTCTGTAATAAATATCAAGAATGCGTTTAGTTACATATTTCAATCGCATGCTTTAGCCAATGTAAATCTATAATTTAAAAGGTGCAATTTTATTCATTAATTCCAAAGCATAACTTTCACTTCCAACAGATTTAAACTGGCATTTATTCTGCAAATCAAATGACTAAAATACTGCGAGTAGAATGCGTTGACTAATGAAATAGGGCTAGATTAATGATTCAAGCTTAAAATACCATGCTATTACGAGATGTAAACTTGCCATATTTTAACAATTTTTTAAACCATTTCTTCATAGTGCATATAAATCATCCTAATAAAGTCAAATGTAACTTCGCAGATGGTCTTTCAAATTTTCACTATACTATAACTTATTTGTTCTATTCCGATGCAAAACAGAATCTTTAGCTTTCAATAATGTTTTGAGTCACTCGATTAAATATTTGATGAAATAACGAAAAGTTTTAGATTTCTGAACAGTATAATCTATTGTTAAATATTAATGAAATAAAAATTAAAAATTACCAAAATTTGGAAAATTCTCCCGACTATTAAATTGGTATTAGAAATTCTTCACAGTAATTTAAAAAAATTCACAAAATCCACGAAATTCAGCTTTTTAATAAAAATTCTCGTTAACATTTCAAAAATATCCAAAAAGTTACATTACCACCCTTAAAATTATAAATTGCCAAATTCGGTAGCATTAGGTCAAATGATCCGTCTTGTAGAATGCCAATACATACATTCATCGTTATTAGTCAAGATGCAGAAATTAACAAGCAAATTTGAATTTTGGGATGTATCAAATCCCTAATACAAGAACTTACTGATATTGAGCAAAAACATGCAATTTTTTTATTTAGCTAAAAAATAAATGTTTTCGAAGTTCAAGAGACTTGTATGAGCTTTAGCCAAGTTTCGGAGAATTTTACAATGCTCCTATTTTACACTTAAATCGAGCTACAATCATACGCGCATTCGTGAATAAGTAAAAAAAGGTTTAGAAATGAAAGTACCGAATATTTGCAACACTATAAAGGTGCTTTTTAACACTAATTAACAGAAATATTGAACCGAGTATTCAAATCAACAGGCTCTCAGTCGAACGACGAAGTTTTTAGCATTTTCAAATGTGCCATTTTCCGTAAAAAGAAATTTATATTATACAATATATTTACGTAGCCATGTTTGTAAAATGTATCGTGAACAATTCATTTTTGGCGAGATTTTCTTATGAATGAAGTCTTGCTTGCAAGAACTGAAATTCTAGACTGCTTTTGTCGCAATAAAATATCGCAGTTTTTCCAATTGGATTTCCCAATAAATTTGACGAAAAATGAGCTATATGATACTACTATGTTTTACAGTAAGCTATTGACATGAAACTAATAATCAAGCTTTGATATTTTAAATTGGTTTATTCATTCATCTAGTAAATGATAGCATCATTTATATAGTAATGGTTTATTCAGTAATAACAAATTCTGCTACAAACTAGATTTTCTAAAAGTTCTTTAAAATAATGAAAATCACCGTTTTCGAAAAAAAAAAGATTATGAACCAATATTTCTTCAAATCTTTGATACATAAAAAAATTATTACAGTTCATTTTTATACTTATGCGAACTCAAAACAACTAAGGAACTTACCTATTATTATTCAATTATTCATGAGTGATATACAGCTCTTGAAAAAGATATGAATATTTTTTTATTTCTACTTGGAATACGACGCCAAAGAGTTGAAGACAGCCAAAATATTCCGTTTATATTCAGTCTCAGAAGAGACATTAATAGTTTACACAATGTACCCAGCTTAATAGAATTCAGAGTCATTTTATAAAAATTCGTTAAACAGAATCTTCTGTATAATGCACGCAACAATAAAAGGAAGACCGATCAATTCGTTGAGTTTTTAATAGTTTATAGGGATCTAGAAATTTCTTATAAAGCGTCCTCTTCTTCCAAAGATTCGTGCGAAGTGGCTGCTCAGCTAGCGCGTACGAAGTGGAGTACGAGATATTTTCTAAAAGTTGCTCACTTTTTGAAAAGGATTCAAAAATATTTAAGTAAATTCGAACCCGAAAGATGCATACTCTATAAATATAAAAATTATTTAAAAAAAAGCAATTATCACGACACATTTAAAAATAAATCTATCGTCTTTCGTAGAAAATTAGGATAAGGTGAAAGGTGCCGTATCATTTATTCAATCAGTAGTTATAGGTTATTAGTATATATTATATAAGCGGGATTTTCGTTTAAGGAGTATCAAAAACATGATGACCCAGTAGCATAGGAATCAATGAAGGAACACCATAGCATAGTTTGGCTTCGAATCCCAGCTAATTCTTGCTGAAATAGTCCGGTATAGCTTCTTTAAATACTGCTTTTAGTTTAGTTATATTAACGTCCCATTGTAAAGTAACACTAGGGCTATTTTGGGACGGACCTCGTAATTTTGAATCGCGGTCAGATGACGAGGGCGACACTTGAGCTGGCACCCCCCTCTCCACGCCACACCTCACCAGCGGGAGGACGTTTGGCATGACGGATTTAACGTGCAACAGACCCCCTTAAACGACGGTTCTTCGGTGGAATCGGGTCTTGAACCTAAAACCCTACGGTTCACAAGCTGAGACCTTACCACCAAGCCACCGCGGCCTTCTTTAAATATTGCAAATAGAGGGTTATGCACACTGCTGACCATTAAAATGGCAACACCAGGAAGGAATGATCTGACTAACGTCAAAATCAAATAAAAGGAAAAAGAGTTTGGGATATGCAAATGGTTAGCATTTCAGCGCATTTAGATGAAGCGAGGGAGAAACAATATCTGAAGCACTGCATAAAGAAAAATTGTGAAGAGGATTTCTCATTTGGAAAGCGTTTAACTTTTAATAACATAAAGACATTTATAAACATATTATTAAACTTTTAATATGTTTTTGTATTATCAGAGTAATTTGTTTTATTTAAACGCTTATTATTTCTTCATTATGAGTAAAAGTAAACTTGAATTCACTGATGAAAGCGACAGCTATCTGTCAAGCGAAAATGATGGTTGACGAAAACATTTTTTTTAGCTGATTGTTTGAAACATCTTCTCAAATTTAATTTATTTTTCTTATTTCATTGTAAAATGAAGTTTTAAAATCATCTCGTCTATTTTCTGAATTATACTGATGTACAAAAAAATTAACCAGTAATATATGGCATATTATCTCCGATTGACAAATGATTTTTTTATAACATTTTAAAAGTTGAATAAAAATAAGCTGAAATATAAGGATATTTTTTGTATAGATATTTGTTCTAACTTTTATTTCAATGATTGAAAAAGGATTTACTAAAAATTTACGCGTAATTCACTCATGCGTAAATTTATGGAAACATAATTCTTAAAAATTCATTTTATTTCATTTTAACAAGGTCTTGTCTTAATAATACTATAGAAAGATTAAAATACCTTTTCAAAATCAGAAATTCAGCTTGGAAAAATTTAGCATGATGGTTTATACTAAAAAAGTAATATTTATGATGAAGTAAAGTAAAATGTTCAGGCCGAAAACTGAAGAAATGTATTTGCGAAATATATTTCGCTGAGTAATTTTTTCCCAGGATTTTATTGAACAACTTTTTGTACGTCAGTATTAAGTGAAGTTTTAAAAACATGTTATCTCATTTATCGAATTGCTTTGATAGATGAAATATATAACGCTTGACGTAATGTAGTCTCTTGGTTTGATAAAATTTTTAAAAGATTAGTAAAAATGAGTTGCAAAATAAAGATATTTTTGGAATGTATAATTATCTCGCATTTTTTGATGATTTAAATAAAAACAACGTGTAAGTTTTTGAAAACAAAATGTGAAAACCTCCTTAAAAATTTAATAAAAAGTCTAGACAATGTCTTTGCATTACGATCGAAAATTCAAATAATATTTTATATTCAAATATTCAATGAGCATAACAGTTTATATATTTTTTTTCAAAATGTAACACTGAAGATAATAATAATAATAAAAAAAATCTTAACTGAATGTTAAAAGAAGTACATAGTGTATAATCATTTTCGAGATGACTTTCAAGGTACTGTTTTCACATTTTTTAAAAATTCAACGGATGTTTTTATTTCAGTATTAAATGAAGATTTTAAACATTATTTCGCCTATTTGTCATTTGTCTATTTCTATCTAAAAAATATCCTAATAGCACTGATATATACACTATGTATGTCATATATTATGTAAAAATAAATACATACTAATATATGATGTATTACTTAATTTTTCCAAAAATAAATGAATTAATATTCTAAAAGTCTATTGAAAATTAGATGAAAAATATAGATGCTTTTGCAAGATCAATGCAATAGAATGAAATACTTAGGCCGGTAGTAAAGGCAGCTCGTTGTCGGAAAAAAGCAAGGTAATTGCTCAAAGTAGAACGATGGCAGATTTATTACTTCAGTCCACAGAGAGTAACTGCCCCTGAGCTCCCCTGAGCTTGTAAAAGTCCATGTTTCCATGTCTACAAGAGTCAGAAAGTCTGGGAGTGCTGCTTGGAAAGTGCTTGGATGTTAAAGACTGAAATCGTTGACTTCATCAGCGGACTTGTTTATGATAAGTGCCATAAGAAACAGTAACAACAATTCAAACTCATTCGTTTTTTCAATGAAAAAAAAAAAAGAACTTTTCCCCCTTGCATTTTCAATATCTGATCCACATTTATGATTTTGGAGGGGGTATTATTACAAGCGAAGCAAAAATAATATTTTAACAACATACATGTAAATAAGTAATACATGTAGTAAATAAATAAATTTTGGTGAAAGATTTCTTATTATCGGAATATTATATGTTAATATCGAACATATCTTTCTAAATGGAAGTATTAAAAGAAAATTTGAAGAAATTCTTAGATTCGTATTAAATTTCGATATGAACCAGCCGGAGTGTTTCCTCGAAACTTTCTTGTACACCCTGTGTTTAGAATTACAGTATCTAAGGTGCAGGTGGCGCTGAGATTATTCACTTTCATGTGTATATTGTCACGTAGATACTTTAGTGTGGAACGCAATGACACACACAAGAAATAGAGCTAAACCAATTTATTAACTCAACTCTGAACTGAGAACACAGTGACTGACAAATCTTCTGCTTTTATACAAGCAGGGAAAGTTCCAGAATACTTTTCTGGAGACAGTAAGAAGAGTCCAGAACACTTGTCTGGTAAATTAAAGAAATGTCCAGAATCTTCTGGAACATGAAATAAAGAGAAACATAAAATCAAGGAATTAAATATTAACACAAACTGTGAATCGCATTGTCTCTAGCGGA
Source organism: Argiope bruennichi (assembly GCF_947563725.1). Classification (NCBI taxonomy): domain Eukaryota; kingdom Metazoa; phylum Arthropoda; class Arachnida; order Araneae; family Araneidae; genus Argiope; species Argiope bruennichi. The sequence goes on from NC_079151.1 coordinate 87,237,283, forward strand.
ATTCGAACTTACAATCTATTGACTATGAGATCAGTGCTACGACCATTCGGCCATGGAGAGTCGACTGCCTCTTTTCAATGCGGCAATATATATATTACATATTCTTTTTTGTACAGTGCTCTCTTCTATAAATACCTCGTGCAATAAACATTTGTATTTGAGAGCTCTGAAGTTTTCGAAAGTTAACTCTCTGGAGTTAACTTTTCTTTTCATAACCTGCAAATTATGTTAAGGAATAACATAATATGCAGGCCAGTTATATTGAGTGAGTCCCCTACAATCTCCACTAAAGGTCTTTACCCTCTTTAACAGCATAAAATTGGGAGCCCTGGGTAAGATCCTGAAAACCGTGAATGGCATTGGTGAACGATAATTACGAAATGCAATTTTGGCATGAATCTATCAATTTCACTGAATTTGTCGACCGAACGTGTATTTTTATTGGCCGATTTACACCAAAATGCTTTTATGAGTTACTATGTTTACATGCATGAGAAAGTATAGACTGATAGTCAGTCAATTACTAGTCGCGTTTTGTTTAAAATTTGTTAAACATCTATATTTTAGATGTTAAACCTGCATGCCAAAATTTATATACCCTATCTTACTACCTTATCGAGTTAACTTTTACTCGGTTAACAAGCAGATAGACTTCCTGTGAATGGATTTTGTTCAAAATTTGATTGGAATATACAAATTTGGTAGTAATTCCATATGCTAAATTTCAGTTGACTTTTTCAAAACGTTTTTGATTTATCGTGGTCACAGACATAATGCCGAAAATGTGTCTTTCTTTTTCGGATTCTTGTAAAGTGTGAAGATTGAATGTGAACATTTGTCAAAATCTTCAGTTCATTATGATACTTTTATATGTGAGGGGAAAAAAAATGAAATATCAGAAAGAGAAGAAGTTTTACGAACTCGTAACTTTCACAGTAAGAAACAATTAAAAGGATAGAAAATAAATTAATAAAATAAAATATAATAAAAATAAAAACTTTGTAAATTGTCTCGCCATTTTTTTTTCAGTTGCTGTGTTTGAAAACATATTTTTGTTCCATGAAAAGCTCTGAACTCTTATTTTCCTGAAAACAAAATACAATAAATGAAGCATATTAAAATAACAGCGGGAAAAAATGCTTGGAATCGACTATATGATTTACTTAAATAATGAAACACCTAAATTTCTTCAATGGAATCATTTAGTTCTTACGTACCACGGTCAAGTACCCCAAGCTATTTGCATTTCGGAATCCATTCAAGCGCAACATAATATCAGATAAAGTACAGTTGGATGTAGATGACATGCGCGTATCATATGGCTGTGACGTCACATAAATTGATTTCATTTTGTATATGTTTCTTTATTATTTTTTTTGTAGAGAAAGAATTAAAGTTTTCTGACGAAATTGAATAATAAATTATTACAAAAAGATTTAGAGATAATGCATCAATCACCATGCTTTGTATTAGGTATACTTTAGGTTCTTTTTTCTTAGATATTATCTGTCCTGCTTATTAAACTAAATTCAGTAAATTTCTTTTAGTATTTATTTCGTAGAAAGTTTAAGAGTTTAAAACGGTGAATATCGAAGAATACGTTAACTGCAATCCTAATCTTTGTCGAAAATTATTACTGTCGAGTTATTTGTGAGTGATACTCAGCTTTTCTTTATTTTTTTTATAAAAATATTCACAATTCAATACTTAAAAAAATTTATTTTATGTCAGTGTCAAATTACAGTTTAAATGATGTTGTTTAGACTCTATTTATAAATATATAAAAAAGATAAAAGAATGTTAAATAAAATAAATCATATATAAACAAAAAAATCATAAATAAAATAAATCATATATAAACAAAAAAATCATAAATAAAATAAATCATAAATTAAAATATTATAAATAATTGAAATCATCTAATTCTTTATTTAAAAAAAATTTACTTAAGATGATTTAAGGTAATTCCATGTGGAGGAGAAATAGACTACAGACGTTCTAAAAATAAATTATTATTTTTTTTATTCATTTCAATAAAAATGGAAAAAAATATAATTTATTTCATTAAAAAAATGGAATGGAACATTGTACGTATCGTATAAGAAAATATATACATTCAGTTTACCGCCAGATTTCTAACGATTAAAAAATATTTAATTTTGAAATCGCGCAGAATCTACTAAAGTAGGATAAATTTTTAATTTTCAGAGAAAAAAAATAAGTCAGTTTATTGTACATTACTATTAATACCAATTTTTAAAAAATTCTGCAGCTATTAGTAGAAACTAGTAGATTTATTAAAAAAATGTTACTAATCTGGCAAAATATTAAAATAAAATTAACACTTATTTAAATATAATTGTTTGGTAAACAACCGTTTCAATGTGTTCATTTGGTTTTTACATACACACAAATGGAAAACTTTTTTTTTTTTAAGTATTGTTCATAAATTTGAATGGCATGCAATTATTAATATTAAATAAAAATAAAATATAAACATATGCTTTTCAAAAATTATTAAAATAAAAATAAAATAATAAAACAATAATCAAACCAATTAAAATGTTGATTAGTTTTAATTAATTAAAAAAAAACTAAAATATTTCATTAACATTGATTTGATATTTGATAACGTTAAACAAATATGAAACAAAATTTACTAGCGTATTAAAAATAAGATATGGTAATGCTCACAGCCATGGCCGCGAAATGACTAAATCCGCCATTGTTTAGAATGATAAATTATGGATTTAAATCAATGATCAGTATCAACGTAATGTGTTGGTGGGGCTAGGAAATTCAAAAGAATGTTAGAGAAAGTTTCAATTCCTGACGCTAGTTTTAACTACCAGGAAGTAGATATAATCATCACGGTTTTAATATATTTTGGCAAATCACATTCTGTGAAAAAGGGTGGAAATTACAATGGACGCCATTTATAATTACTATGTCGCTCCGCTATAAATGTCGAAACTAATTTTAAGAATTAAGCGAAAAGTGTAAATTTTATTATTAAAATAACAGAAATTCAAGAATTATAAGATTAATAATTTTAATAACTCAAATTTTGTAAATAATTTTAAAAAATAAATAGCAGAAAAAAAAAAGCATTTTATTCGTGCAAATGATCGTCGTGCTGCCATCTATTAATTGAATGTGTAACCTTAACTCTCCATCTTTGAATTTTGTAAAGCAAATTAAGAAATCGATTAAAATAAACACAAGAATTAAATTTGGTATTAATTTGGTATTAGAGCTTTCCTGATTAAAATCAACATGATTACTCACCAGAAGAATTTAAAAGAGAAAGAAATACACCAAAATTTTTATTAATATTTACTGCAGATGAAGTAGCAATATAGCAATCACTATAATGTTATTATTATCATTATCATTATATTATTTCCAGTATCATCTGCTGTTTCTATTAAGTTAATTTGATTACATTTAATGCAAAAGAGAAATTTACATATATGCATCAAATGATGTTATAATACTGAAACTGAATTGTCATAAGAGTAACAACGATCTTTTTAACGAAAAGATGATCTGTTATTAATAGTCTTTTTACTTGAAATCATATTTCACATTTTACTATATTCGCGCAAATTGTAAATAAAATATGGAGGTTATATTTATTGAAGTGAATGATTATTCTTTTCATAGAATTAATCCAATATGACTTTATTTCTTTTGTGATCAAAAATTGGAATTTGTTAAAAGTTTTATACATATACAGGTATGTGTACAAATATTCAGGCATGTGTAGGCCTTATGTGATTATGATTCATGATTTCAAAAATCTCATGGAAAAAAAAAAGTAAAGAGTTAACCGATTGTACCAACCAAAATCTGAGAACTTTTGAATTTGTGCAGTTCGATGTTTTAATTTTTATAAATCTTTTCTATTTATCAAAGCACGAGAAACTTGAGTCTCAATGAGGATACTTATTTAATTATACCCTTTTAAATCCCCCCGGGGGCACCTCAAAATGAGGATGAGATGCGTTCGGCATGGTGGTTGGATCTCACTACACTGGTGGGTACGCGAAAAGGTGGGATTCTGGTTCCTCCCATCGTTGATGGGACGTACTTCCTTCGGGAAGGGTTGTACCGTGGCCTGTGATGGCCCTTAGGATTCAACCACAGTTCTCGCCAGTGTTGCTAGTATGGCGATCCAGTCATTCAGTATGATTTATCCGTGTGCCTTCGGGCGGGTCGGAGAGAAGTGATATGACTATACTTGTTTAAAGTTTCCAACATTCGCTGATTATTTTATATTGTCAGACATTATTGTCTTCATCATTTGTGCACTGATTAGATCTTTGTTTTACGATCATTAGCACGGAATAAGAAAACAAGCCATAAAAGAATTCAAGTGATAATTTTATCTTCCTAATAAACTATCTACTACAAGCTTTTTCTGAATATTTAAGACCAAATTAACCTCTCCATTTAATTTTGTGCATTAACTTTATAGCAGCAGAAATATGTTCTAATAAAGAAATCTCTGCCAATAATGAAAATGAAAATGCGTGACACTCTATATTTCATTCTATATTGACACTCTATAGTTCAGACTGTTTGACCTATAGCTGCCATTTTCACATATTAACTTTGGAGGAAGTGTGCATATATATATATACTTGAAGCGTGTTTTTGTAAATTTTTTATTAGAATTCTAATTAATAAAAAATTAAGATAAATTATGATGTTTTTTTTTGCCATAATTTCCTAAAATATTATTGCGCAAAAATGAATTACACACCATTTTAAAAAAATTATCTTTTTAATGATATCAATTTATTAATCCTGCAAATTTTTCCTGAATTTTGAAAATATTAAAATTTTTTTAAATTACCAACTATAGATCGCATCGTTTCTGATAAATTTAAATCATTTTCATTGTTTCATCAAATATTTATTTTTATCGTTATTTTCTTTCATTTTTGAAGCTAAATAAGAAGGGTTATATTTAATATCTTTTTAAACTGCAAGACAAATAAAAAAGTGAAGTTATAATGTTACAAAATTTAGATGAACTGGATATGTTTTTATAGCCCTATGACATTATGGGTCTGTCTCCATAAAAAATGTCCATGTTCGTAATAAACAAACTTAAGTTAGATAATCAAAATAATACGGCCTTAATATTTGTTAGTTTGACAAAATCATGGACATGAATATATATCTGAACAATTTATCTGAAAGCAAATATAACCACTATTTCTGGCGAACCAGCTGGTCGTTTTAGGCAGCAAGAATCCAATAAAGAAATATTAAGTTTCAAAGTATCTCCAAACATCCTTTATTCTATAGTTTTCTAGGAAACTAGGCAAAATTATTTATGGATTGTTGGTTAATAAAGTACTAGATTAAAAAAAAAAAAAAAACTATCGCAATTTTTGAACATTTTTAAATATCTGAATCAGTTTTTCTAATCTTTCGATTTTATCTGGTTCTGTATTATTACAAATTCTGCTTCAATTTTCTGGTTACAAAATACTCGAATCAAGATGGACTCATTTCAAGTGCTCGCAGTCACATACGAAGCCAAGTGTTTTCATGTCATGTGACAACAAATTGGAAGTTATCTTGTGCGTGTCTTGACGTAATACTCCTTTCTTTCTCTAGTAAAATTCGCAAAGGATTTCAAAATTCAAATGGATATGATATGACTCTATTGACAAATCTTTAAGTCTTTTAAGATCGTCTCGATAACTAGTCTACATAAATTAGAACCAGCGGGAGTGTTCGTTCACTCCAATTCATCTAAATTTTCTCGCATACTTACCAATAAAAGCCTTAATAGGGGAGGAAAGTCTTTAAGGGGTCTATAAGGGATCTTTAATAGGGTAGGGTTACATGACGAAATGTAGTTCTAAATAATGACGAAACATAGATCTAAAGCGTAAGTACAGTATTTTTTATCGAATCTTTTGCGATTTTTTTGGCGATTAATCCCTGGCATGCTTTTAATATGCAAGTAACTCAAAAATCAAATATGTATTTTGAATGCCTTTTTTTCGAGAGGCTGAAAACAAAATTTAACATAGAACGGCAATTATACAAGTTCATATACCTTTCATTTTATTTATTGAAATTCTTCCATTTTAGAATTTTTGCGCTTGAATGCATGCGAAAGTATCAACAGACAGGCAATCAATCCTTTTGGCAGATTTGGTTCAAAATTTTATAAAAATATACATTCTAAATGTTAAAAATGTGTACTAAGCTTCATTTATCTAACCCTTTGCGTTCACTCGTTATAGAATTTCTTGTAACCAAACAGTCAGGCATACAGACTTTCGGATGGCTCTCGTTCAAAATTTGATATAAATCTAAAAATTAAGTTTCAAGTCCGTATGTACAATTTCATCTGCCCAGCTCAAAGTGTTTTTGTGTTATCGTATTTTGAGGTATACAAACAAATAGAAAAAACAACACAAATGTATTTTTCGGAATCAGAAACGTTTGAAGAGCGGATATTCGTTAAAATCACAATTTCGAATATTTTTGACCATTTCAAAACTTTCTTTTTATGCTTTTAATACAAGAGAAAGTAAAAAGGGTTGAAAAACGTTCTACTATCATTTTAATTACTTTTATACCCATGTTCCATACTCTGCTTCACTGCAAATTTTTCTAATAGATAAAGATGTGGTGAATTCTATTTTCTTGAAAAGAAGAAAATAAAGTCCGACAGTAGAAATTTTTTTCAGGCATTATGGAATAAAAATTCAGTTATAGATTAGCGTTCAGTTGAATTATATCAATTTAAACCAATGCTATGCATATATATGGTATGGTTATATCAATTTCTCAACCAATGGTATGCATGTCTTTGAAGGTATGCGATGGGTAAAAGGGAAGTTGGATATGGCGGAAAACGCAAAGCACCAAAGATTAAAATTAAGAAAGAAAATTTTTAGTAAAGAAAGAAAAGTACAAAAAGAATCAGTGTAAACGCGAACAAATATTCAACATCTTTTACGAACACTGAACTTACGGAACGAACATGCTCATTTTACTCATTTATTAGTTACTAATATCATAGTAAGCTCTACGAAATTCCACACGTTACATTTTTATCTGTACCTAATTGTATAAAATTCAATTTCTTGAAAAAAGCTTAACGACAGCAATTAAATTATTTTTCACTTGAATAATTGATAATTATAATGGGCAATTGTGAATTTTCAATGAGAGGTCATTTGTTTCATTTCCGTTTTTATTTCTTAGAACACAGAACTAAAACTTTTATAGAAACAAAAATAATATACAAAATTAAAAATAAATAATTAAAATAACCCTTTAGTTAACCTAAACTGTTAAAATATTAATAAAATATTCTTCGCAAGAAGGGATGTTTGGGAAAAGGATTGATGGTAGAGGGTACTTAAAAATAAAAAGGTTACAGAAAGGGTATTAAAGGAAATAAACATTGCGAACCTCTCATTTTAAAAATTGAAAATCATTAAAGACTTCTTCATTTTTGAAAAGTTATAAATGGCCTATAGTCCTCTTATTCCTTTTTACCATCTGTTTTTGCACCTGGAACAATCCTAAAATTTGACAACAGATAATATATTTCTACACATCTTTTATTATGAATGGAAAAACAGACAAAGAAAAATTGTGCATTTATATACATTCACACATGTTTGAACACGATTAATGTTTGACGGGACGAAGAAATATCCATGGAACGTGCATTTTGTAACGTCTGAACATCTCCGGGACTTAAAACTCCTTGCGACTTGGCTTCATTCCAAAGTGTCAGAGAGATCATCACTTCTTTCCAGCTGGGGGTCTGCTCATGATTTCTTCCACCCAGTCAGCGAAATAACTGACCCTCGTGTAGATGTCCGGGTATCCTTCTTTGGCACAACCAGATCCGAAAGAAGTGATGCCGGCTACATAGTATTTGCCATTGACCAGACACTGCAAGGGACCGCCAGAATCACCCTGAAAACAACAGAAAGTGAATAATGAAAAAGAATGGAAATGCATTGCCAAAAAATAGTGAAAATCAATACTATTATTCATTTGTATTGATAAATTTGTTAATTTATCTATTCAAACGTGTCACAATATACATGTTGAAATTTTCCTTTTAAATTGATAACGCTTATAAGCTGGCATATTATTTGGCTGGTTAATCAATGAAACAAAGTATGAAATTCAGTTAAATTGTCAAATACACTTGCTTTCCTCGGTCAAATGCTTCTTTTATGAAATATTGACTAATTTCCTCTTGAGAACAGGTAAAAAGGTAAGAAGTAAAAATATAAAATTGGTCTATTGCTTTAAGATCATTCTTTCAAAATTAGTGCAGTTAAATTGATTCGTTATATTAGTAAGTAAATAATTATTATAATATATTAGTAAGTAATAAATGCTAAATAGTATCTTGAAAGATGAAATTTTTTAAAGAGCATAAAAATGTACTGAAAGAGAATCGTATTCTTATTTTACAATTTTGCCTTTCCATTAAGTGTTAATATATAGATCGAGTACCTTATTAATAGAATAATTAGTTAATACGTGGACTTATTAATTTGCTTTACATTGCAGTTTTTCAGTCCATTACAAATGGCTCTGTTAGTTAAGTTCATGAAATAGAAAAGTATTTTATAAGATAAATACAAACATACACTCACACATGCGCACATGCACACTCTCACTCATGTACAAACACTTGTATTAAATAACAAAAAGTTTTTAGAAAATTTTTTCTTTGCTGCATTTACACCTTCTAGGAAATTTTGGAATCCATTACAAGCTTGTACGAAGAAAAACATGTGACGCGTCATAGTACAGTGGGGTATAACATGCAGTTAGATGCTGATTGAGTATGCAGTTTGTTTGTCAAACGATTCTTGTGTTGCTGAATTGAAAAGTTTTAAAGGTAACATTATGAAATTTTGTAATGACGCTGTATACATCTCTGAATGTGCTTGTAGTCAAAATTTAAGTTACATTTTGTTTTAATGATTTTGTAGAGATTATTACATAAATGTAGTGTAAAAGATTCTGAGTTTGCGCAGATATTCTTGTATTTCTATAGTAATTTTTAAGAAGGTAAAGTGAGATATCAGCCAAATTCCAACAGCTTCCAAAAGATCTCCAAAGAAAAAATTGGCTACAAAATTTTTAATATGGAACAGAGTAAAATAATTTTGAATCTCAGAGACAAACTTTCAGTATTTCATTTCTCCCTGAACTTCTGTTTTTATACATCGAATTAAAAGGCTAAAACATCTAAATGCTTCAGCTGTTTAGGAATCTTAACTCGAAAACTGACTTTGCGAACGAAACTAAATTATCAAAGTGAATCGATGCCTTTTTGGTATTTAGTTTATTATCAGCAGGCTTCTACTGTATTAATAATATAATAAGTATGATGATGTTAGATTACTAAATTATCAATCAGGCAACAGGTTATGCTTTGTATTTTCAAAAAGACAGTTACTATTTCGAGTATGTATTTGATGTCAATTAATCTCAGAGACAAAATTTCAATATTTCATTTCCCCTTAAGCATTTGTGTTTATTCATTGCCTGTTATGCATCGCTTTTTTAGTTACCCAGAAACATAATTTAAAAATCAAAATATATCTCGATTCATTTGAAAGGCTATATTTACAAGTTTTAATTAGGTATTCTGATTATGAAATTTATTCTGAAGTTTTTCCAATGAATATATTTAATATTTGTAACTAATTCTTCAAACACGTTATGGTTTCACAACTAATATGGGATAAATCCAATATATGCAATAAATTAATAATTTTATTAAAAAATGTTACAATTAAATATTTAGCCCGTTTTTATCTAAATATCTTAATAAATTTTGCATTTCAGATAAAAACTGCAGTTGCCCCCCCCACTATCCATATATCTGCATGTACATTGATATATCTAAAATAATGGGTAAAATCAAAGAAGCATCCTAAAACACAGCTTAGTTAATTTCGCCGATTTTTATTTCATATGAAACTAATACCACCAGATTAATGTCATGTGAATGTTCAAATGACTTTCATTTCAATCAAATTAATAGTACTCTTTTCTAATCACCGTCCATTTCCGAGAGATATTTCGAAGCATTACTTCTCTGTAAGGGATAACCAGACAGAGTTCATCTGTCCCGAAAAGTAAATAAAATATCTAATGTACAGTTTAGGAAATTTTTACCAAGGGGGTCAATCTTTCATATGCAGCAAATTTTTTCGAAATTGTGTTAGCGGCTTCGAACTCATGAACTCTGTCTCAAGATTTCCCTTTAAGGAATGCATTATGTTAAAGAATGCATTTTTTAATTTTTTCGATTTTTATAAAAAAATATAGACAAGACAGGCGATCCTTCGTAACATGATATATTTAAACAATACTTTAAAATATTCTTACAATATAATGTGAATATCAGTAATTTTCCCCTTAAATCTATATAAAAATATAGCAGACAAATGAAATCTTAAAAAGAGTTCTATTCAACGGAAAACATTTAAATATTTATGGCAATGAAATATTCATACTGTTTTATAAGATAAAGTATTACTTAGCAACTACTGCTATTAAAAAAAAAACCTATTTAAACATAAAGCTTCTCCTTCAAGTTATGCAACGAAAAAATTGATTCGATGTTAAAAGTACTTTGGGAACAGACAGATGCTTTTCCTCGAGCAAGCGTACAGCAGAAAATAAATGCCAGATTGCCAGCGCAGAAGTAGAATGCAGGAAGCAGACATTTCCCAAACATTTACGATCGATTTCATTGTTATTGATTTCCCGAAAGGCTGTTTACATTGCTGCAGACAGATGTCTCTTGCTCAGTTTTTTTATGATCTTTTTGGTTTGTTCAGCTCGCAACTGATGTGATTTCAGATGTAACATAACGGATCTGTATCGGAGGGAAAAACTGTGACTAACTTGTTCAGAATCAATAAAGACTTGATTGAAGGTACACAATAATTTCGTATATCCGTGTTGTCATAATCAAGTATTAGATTTATCAAACTATTTGGTATCATTTTCCTCAACATATTCTGTAGACTTCATTCGTTGACAAAATGATTTTAATAGAGATGAGTAAACAAAACAAAGCAACGAAAAATTATTATTATTTCTGAAAAAAAAATCTGAAATTTGTTACCGCAAATTTCAAGTTATCATGTGAGAACATTATTTTGTTTAAGCCACGTTGTATCAATCCGATAGAAAAGCTTTATGTTCTCACATGACTCATATTTCGCAGTCACCAACATTTAGAAACGCGATGGTTTTTGACCATTTCAAAATGAATCGAACTCTAAAATTTTTTTTCTCGAGCCCAGAAGTCTTTTTCGTGAAAAACCAGTTTTAAACAATGACGTGACTCTCAGATTACGCATGTGTCGATATTTAGAAAACGATATAATTAAGATAATTGATAGATATTTTGAGATAATTTTTTAATTATCTCAAAATCGTTCGAGTTCCAAAACTTTTTTTTTGATGGCAGAATTATTATTATTATTTGCGAAAATATGGTTTAAACTGGTTTGGAATGATCACATGACTATTGTATTGCGCAATCTTCATCTTTGGATGTAGTTAATGTACAACTATTAGAAAGTTGAATGTGTATTTTGGTCACGTTTTGTAGCCCGTTTGAAATCTGAAATTTGACACAAAACTACAATTGTTCTTACAAAATCATGTACTAAATTTCATATATTTAAATTTTTGCATTTCCGAATTATCAAGTTTACATGTTTGTGAATGCACAGCCCGAAAGACTATTAACCCCTTGATGGATTTAGTTCTAAATTTGATCCGTATCTAACCTTTAGATGTTAAATCTGTGTACCAAATTGTATCCATCCAACTGTCTTCGTTTTGTAGTTATTGTGTTAACGCATATTCAGAGAGACAGATTTTCTCAGAATGGATTTCAGAGGAAATCCTCGGAAATCCATCTGATAGAATTCTACGAATAATACGTTCATAATGATAGAAATCTACGAAATTTGAGTATAAACCATATACCAAATTTCGTATCTCAAGTTCAAAGCGTTTCTAAGTTATCATGTTCATCGACTAACAGACATAATTCCAAACATTTTTTTTTTAAACTCAAAGAGGTCTGAAACGGAAACTTTTACCAACGTGAGTTCAAATTTTTGAGGATTACAATACTTTCTCTTTGCTTATTTCATATGCGAGAAAGTAATAAATGCTTTAAAAATAATGTAGGAAACTTTCGATTTACCGCGGAACTGGATGGCGTGGCAATTGCTGGTAAGCAAACCTTCGTTAGAGAAAAAGCATAAATCAATGCGAAAATTCCCTTGGGGGAAAATTTTTTATTTTCAGTAGAGGGACCCGCACATACAATTGTGACTTAATAAATGGTTAAATTTTGTACTTTACAAGTTGGTTTCTTTTCTTACAAATAAATAAATAAATTTTTTGAATGCTAAAATACGTATTTTTTGTTCATAATTGAATATTTCTTTATAGCATTTTAAGATTAAAAAAATTGTAGATAATTTTACGCATTATTTCTGTAAGAAACTGAACAAACTCTTCGGAATTTAATATGGCAATATAATAAATTCCCATATTAATAGAATTTTTAATAGCGTTTTAAGATTAAAAAGCTGTAGATAATTTTACGCATTGTTTCTATAAGACGCTAAACAACCTATTAGGAATTTAATATGACAAAAACAAAATTTAAATGATAATATAACAAAATTAATATGGCAACATAATAAATAAATTATGAAAAAAAAATGGAAATTATAATGACATTTCTTCCGATTCACAATATTTTTCAAAAGCAGCTATCTAGAACTTTTTGCGAGATAAATATGCCGGAACCGCTGGGCTTAGGAAAAAGCTATTTCGAACATATGGCAGGGCACTCGTAAAATTCCTAATGACTTACTAATCAATCGAAACTCAAAACGATTTACCCCATTTTGCTTAATGGACCTTTTCGAACGTACTTTACTCCTTGTGTCACGTGATTCTGGAATGAAATTATCACGCAGACGACTTTTGTTTGAGAAAAATGTTCGTTGAGTCCTTGAGAACGCTACAATTTTTCAATTCGCAATGAAGTAAGAAGAAATAAATTCTATATTTTGTATTCAACTAAATACACTTTATCGAATTTTCTATCTTCACATTTTTATGTAAGGAAACAAGATTTATAATATGATTAAAGGAAGATTTATAATATGATAGTTCTTTATAATTACGAGACGGAATATACTTTTATTTAGTTATTTTTTTCCTCTAAAATTCTATCTATTATGAAGCTAGAAACGTGGTAATCGGCATTTTTATTCATATCATGAACATATAAAAATATTTCGACCATATAGGAAAAATTATAATTCAAAGTTACAGCTACATACAAATGGTTATAGTTAACTAAACCACCCATTTTATTCTTATTTATTATCGCATGTTATTTAATATATTTTTAATGTCCACGTAATTCACAAATTATATAATCGATCGAAAACTTTGATTCTTCTTTCGATTTTGAACGAACAGAATATTACTTTATATGTGGCAACAATAGATAAAGTATATCTTTTCAAGTTTCTCATCGTATAAAAGCCAAAAATGAGTTAAGATAATGCAAGCAGAAAAATTAAAAACTATAATCAAATGAACAATTAATATAAATTAATACATATTTATAAGTCCATAGTTAGTTATAAAATGGAAAGATCAATTGTAATTTTAACAAGAGAATTACTTTGCCTTAAAAATTTAATCCGAGGTAAGCAATATCAAAGCAATTAAGTAGCATAATAAACAATGAAATAAATGTTAATGATGATGTAAATTATAAATAAGAAAAAATTAAATATTATTCATTGTAGTGATGATATAATAAAACAGCAATAAATTGTTGTAAAATCATATTTTTTTTAGATAAAACTTTTCTTGTCTTCAGAAATATATTGATGATATACATTTAATTTTTATTACTAATTAACCAATATTCATATTTTCTTAAAATTTTCAGTAAAGGAAAATTAATACTAGTTATATTTACTTAGTCGCATGATAAGGAGTGAAAAGGACGCATCTCGTCTATTAAATAGCAGAAGTGATCTTCCGAAAATTTTCTACCATATTCTCTGATAAAAAGTGTTATCCTTCTCCTTATTCCTGCATAAAATTGCGAACCATAGGGAAGTCTGCGGACATAACTAATACTCACATATTTATTTTCCGGGTGCCACACATGAGAATTGTTTGCCTCTTAGTTTAATAAAAAAATCAGTAGTAATGTATTACTATCAGCATGCCATTAGTGAACAATATTTTCAAAATTGTCTTTTAGTAAGAGATCTTTGTCGATTAATCGCCAAGATATGATTAATATCTAAGTACAAGAAAAACCTATTTTAATTGCCTTTTTTTCCCACTGACTAGAATCAAAATATGACACCGAACTTCAATTGTAGTTCATAAGATTCATAAACCAAATCTCGCATATTCAATTTATTTCATTTTTGTGGTATCGCGTTCATATGCATGTGAAAGTAAAGATCGACAGACAGTCAACTCTGGCGAATTCAATGCAGATCTACCTTTTAGATCCTAAATTTGTGTACAAAATTTCATTTATCTAGCTCTCTTCGTTTTGTAATTATCATGTTAATTTGTATTTCGCCAGCCGGACATACAGGTTTCTTAATGGGTTCAGCTCAAAATCTGATAGAAATCTACAAATTTTGAAGAACAGTAAATATTCTAAATTTCATAATTCATTTTTGAATTATGGTGTTGACAAATGGACAGACATTCAGAAATAATACCAAAATTGTGATTTTTGGATTCGGAGTGGTCTGAAATGAGAAGAGTCATCAAAATCTCAAATTCGAATTTTTTGACGATTACAACATTTTTTTTCTTTGTATCTTAAAAAAAAAAATCTCCTGTTGCCGGTTAAGAATACTATTTATATTATAAAATTTTCAAAAATATCCACTGTAATACCAGGAAGTATCTAATCACTCTGTTGGACTATCAAAAGTACGGAAACATTATTATTCAGAATCAGTATTGAATTCTAGTCATCATTGTACAGTGTGAAAACAGTATCAAAATGCTATAAATAAAATAAATTTCATTTTTAATACGTTGTCAATAAAATGCTTTGTTATTTTCATAAAAAAATCAAACTATATAATTTTATGTAAATTATTAACTCAAATAAGTCTTACTTAAAACGTTATTAAACACACATATGAAAATTTGTAGGTATCTACGGCGAGGAGCATAAATTTAAAACTTACTTTTGATTTCACATAAAGGGTATATACTGCGGTATACTAATAATTAGAATAAATTTATAAAATAAATTTGTGAAATATAACTTCAAAGTTATTTTCCTAATTGACTTTATAAATTCGTATAAATTTAGAAGGAGTTGGATTTTTATTCTGCAAGAGCTAAATTTAGATTTGTTGCCACAAAATAATATAAGTAATTATTCAATATTTCCCTTTTGAATTGTTGAAAATCTTAAAGAGTTGATAGAATTATCAACTTCTTATGATTTACTGAAATATACTGCATCGAAAAATCAGTGAAATATGAGAATAAAAATATTCTTTTCTTCTTAAATTATATTTCTGAAAATTAATCTTTATAAAATTTCTAAATTATTGATTTTTATCCTCGTATCCTTTTTTTGTATCATAAATATATACAGCTGGAAGGAAAAAAAAATTGTTTCATAGAAATTAAAAATCAACGTGAATTTGTCTACATCTAATTTATGTTGAGATATAGAGAGCAAACGATAAAAATATTTGTTGTCGCTTTAATAACTCCAGATGGCAATAGTAGAGAAAACAAACAATAATATGTTTCAAACAAAGAGCAAACAATTTTTCTGAGTTGGATATAATTTAATTATACTTAAAATGAAAAATGTTTTTGAAAGAAACATTTTATTTTAATTATTTTGAGCAACTTTTCTTATAAATCATGAAAATCGCAAAATTTTAGTTTTCATGAACAATAGAATAATGGTCGAAGGATTCATCGAATAACACGTTCAAATACTCATGAGAGTGATATAATATTATTATTTACTTGCACTCATTTTTTAAAATTATATCATAGATTTATATAACATAACATAACGCCATCCTGTGCCCCCGGTGCCTATAACACTAAGTTATCTAACCAGTTGGATGAGCACAAGATGGAAGGAAAAAAAAAAGAAAGAAAATGTTGGTAGAAAGAAAGAGACGACAGACCATCCAGGGTTCTCCAGAGAGAATCCCAACGGTGTCAAATCCTACACGACTGTATTTAATTTTTTGGTGACGTAATAACCGAATAGAGGGGACAAGGATACTTAAACAAATGGTCACTATAGGTTCAATTTACAGGGAAACGAGATTACTAACTGAAAAAAACTGATAAATTACATTGAGAACATCTATATGATTTGTATAAGCATATAAATTATCTCTGAAAAGTCAGAAATCTGTAACGTCCTTCTGAGTCCTGTGGTTTTGATTTCCTTCGTCAGAACTGCACTTTTGAGGGACTTTTGAAGTTATAATTTCGGCTGATTTTGATAAGTGGCATTTTGGTCTCAGCTATTGTGTAGTCTTGAAGAGGTCTTGGTATTTATGAATATGGTTTACTATGGAGTGGATCTTGCCGCGTGAAAGGGTATTCGATGCAACTCTCCTGTACCATTCTTCCTCGAGACTTGTTTCTGGCTTCCTCATGTGCCATGAGAGAGTCAGTAGGCATTCGGTGGCATAGTGAATTGGGGATCCTATCTCCCCACAGCTACAATAAGGAGAGTTGGCCAGGTTGAATCTGTGTAGGTATGTCGGGAATGGGCCGTGTCCAGTGAAGAAAAGGACATCCGCTTTGTTCCAGTTGGTCGCGTAGAGAGAAACTTTCGGTATTATATTGAATGTGGAGCGGCCTGTTTCGCCTTCTTCCCATTCCTTTTGCCATCTTGTCATCATATCGGTTTGGAGGATGTTCTTCAGATGATATCTTGGAAGCTTCATTACATTCCGATCTTGATTAGCATTAGCCGCTGTTTTGGCTAGTTTGTCCGCCGCTTCATTCCCTTCATAGCCTACATGTGCCTTGATCCATGAAATTTTAATGTGAGGATTTGCAAGAAGAAGGGTGAATGTATCTCTTGCTAATTGGCTATTAGATTTTGGTGAACTTGAGGCTTGTATACTTGCTTTATTGTCGACGTAAATTGTTCATAGATTTATATAGCATTCTTTTTTTCCTAGTTCGTAATTTCTTTTCTTAAACCTTTCTTGAATTTTAACTTGGATGGAAAGTGGATAAATACTCTAGTCCAATGCTTTAGATTAAATTAAAATGATGATGACTGTTTTTGAAAAGTTAATCGTGGTAATCTACTCTCAATGATCTAAAGAATTAACTTATATTCATAAAAAAAATAGGAAAAGTTATTTTATAGACAGCGTATCATGTGTACAACTACGACAACACTTTTTTCGACAGGCGATATAAGCTAACCTCATACATCAGAATGAATAGAAACAAAAGCTTTAAACATGTTATATATTGAGTTATGTTACAAAAAAAAAGAACATTCTTCACAATTTTAATTTAATTATAAAAAGTTATTAAAACTTTTGATAGAAATCTACTTATTTCGCGTTAAAATTGCGTACTAAATTTCATTTCTCAAGTTCAATGATTATTTTTCAGTTGTCATGTTCACAGATAAAACTACAGACAAGTATAATTTCAAAAATCAGTTTTCAAATCTCGTCAAGGTCGGAACTCATGAAAATCTTCGAATGGGAAATTTCTGACGATTACGATAATTTCTCTTTGTGCCTTTCATATAGGAAAAAGTGAAAAGTGTTTCAAGAAAAAATTATCGGAACGGATTAAAACTTTGGAACATGGAATTAATTTGACAATGGTAAGTACATTTGGAAGTCAACGTTTCTTTTTGCTATCTTTTAAAGTTCTTTTTCCTCCTACAAAACATATAAGATTAAAATGCGAAGTACATCCAATATGTATCTAATGATCATGAATTGATTTCTGACGTTTACTACAAATTTAATAATATGCGTTTTATGAAAACAATCATAAAAAAAAACCATTTTCAGCTTATTAGTTTGAAATTCAGAGAAAAAAAAATCGCTTTTAAGGCATCTTATTATCGATGCTGTATCAAATATCAAATTGCAGTATGATAATCAGGGTTTAAAAAGAAAGGAATCTGAATTTATAAACATAATTTAATAATTTATAAAACAAAAACAATAATTGCTAAAGTTTTGAGCGGCAGTAAGAAATTGAAAAAAAATTGTAACCTTATGTGGATACTTCTTTTTTAGTTACTGAACAGTATATTTATGCTTATAAAAATTGCAATTAGTATTTACAGTTTTTTGATTAATTTAATTAATTAAAGGGAATTTTTATTCTTAAATTCTACTCTTTTTATTATAATAATTACATTTAATCTTATTTAATCATTAAAGTTAAACTAAATGATTGTTGACTGTATAGAATAATTAAGATTTCATGATTGACATTTTTATCTGTTTTTGAAAATCGTCAGTGATGTTCCACACAAATCTTTTCTGAATTTCCATCTCTTAGATATCACCCTAGATATAAAGTTTTTAATTTATTGTATTCTACGAAGGAATCCCAAAATTTAATATTAACTTTTCATTATTTTAAACTAATCATCGTTTCAAATAATAAGTCTCTGCTCTTCAATTGCCCACGTTTCTGTGTCGAATAAGTCATGTGATGGCGAACCAAATGGATAAGAACATATTTTTACCTGACAAGTTCCTTTTCCACCTTCGAGAACCCCTGCGCACAGATGCCACCCTTTAATCGGAATCTTGTAAGTAGGATAGTAAGCGGCGTGACACACATGGTTGTCCATCACCTGGATCTCCACTTCCCGTAATACATTCGATCCTCGTTTATCTACAGGCAAAAATATATTAAAAAAAGTATGATGGGTGACTGTTCCTATATTTTTTAATATCATAAGAAAATATAGGATCTATATTTGGGTACTCTTTTATTGGGAATATGCTGGAGTATTTTTCTTAATATAAAAATTTATTGCGTGCAAATTATTATATTTAGACTTGTGTTTATTTTCTAATTTGTAAATATCCTGATGGATTTAATTACAAAAGAAATGACCTTAATTCAATATTCTTCTCTTTATAGCAGAGGAAATATTCAGGCAATATTTTATTATTCGCTACGAATTGACCATCATTTTTTATATAGTGCTGGACATGGCATCTGTTAATCAAGCAAGTATCAATAGCCAGTGAGTTAATGATTAAATAATTGATTTCAGACTCAAAAGGGGAAATCAACGACATGGATTCCATGTAGCAATCATTTTTTTCTACCAGAAATCTTCAATGATAGAACTTCAATGACGGGACTGCTTTATGTCTATATATCGAGAGGATAGTGTCCATAGCAATTTCTGAACCTATTATGAACAAAAATGGTTCATCTGTTTCATGGAGATACAAAATTCCCTGCTCTTTGTTCGTTATCGGTGTTATTTCATTAAAAAGTAGCTTTCGATTCACTGTTTACACCTATAGATTAGTTTCACCATATGTACGTCGATAAAGAAACTTTAAAAACTGGGCTTTGCCGTGATAAAAGTTTTACATTATTAATATTTCAATGTTGTTTCTTTAATGCTAACATTTTCAGGAGTTTAGTTTAGTTATATTAACGTCCCGTTGTAAAGCAACACTAGGGCTATTTTGGGACGGACCTCGTAATTTTGAACTGCGGTCTGGTGACGAGGACGACATCTTAGCAGGCACCCCCTCTCCACACCACGCCAGCGGGAGAACGTTTGGCCTTGACGGATTTAACGTGCAACAGACCCCCTTATACGACGGTTCTTTGGTGGAATCGGGTCTAAAGCCGGAAACCGTACGCCTCACGAGCTGAGACTTTACCACCAGACCACCGAGGCCGCCCAATTTTTTCAGGAATATTGTACTCTGTATATTGGAAATCAAATTATCATGAATGTCATCATGATTGCCTCATATTGGTTTTTAATTAGTTTTGATAAAATCAGAAAGACTTGATTTCAAATTAAGGGGAAATAAAATTCATTAATTCATTTTGTTTAAAAAAAATTGTTTTTACTTTAATTTAATCTGATTGTAATGAGGAAAAGAATTATGTTAATTACTAAAACGCTTTTCCATTAAAACTATTTGAGAATTTTGATGGCTAAAATTTTTTGATTTCTTAAAATTTGTTTAGATAGATAAAAATGGAAAAAGTTTTTCACTCATTTATTAGAAGAAATCGGACTTGTCACGCTTAGATTCGAGGACAGATTTCAATTATGTAATATTTAATGCAATTTTTTTCAATTGAGAAAAAAATAAGTGCAATAATAATTTCTTATTAATTATCCTTATTGATAAGAATGTATCAAAATCACAAAAATTTCACTTAATCCTGTGAGATATTATTTGTTAAAGACATTTATGAAAAATAAAAATTATGAACTGAAACAAATTAACTAAAGATATGAAATCATTTTAATTTATAGCTTTTGCATAATCAGAAATTGTTACGTATGTTAAAAAATAATTCCAGCAATAAATTATCATCCTTTCTACGAAAAATCACATTTTCAACAAATATCTTAGTGTATATTTCAATTAATAGATGGCAGCACTACTGTTGATCGGGAGATACATGTGATGCCATCAAATACAATATTTATTTTTAAAGATGCATTATGGAGAGTCAGTAAAGTTAAAATTTTACAATTCCTACTTTATAAAAAACATAAAAGTTAGGTATGTTACTTTTAAATTCTTGCTGATTTGCAAGATATATAACTAAAATGAAATATTTCATCTTAAAAAAAGGAAGTTGTCAGGAAAATTAGAACAGATAATGTCGGCATATTCTTTAAAGTGAAAAGAAAATGAAATAGTAATTAATATATTCTTGTAGCTTTAAAATGTCGTATTAGAAACAGAAAAATGTAGATATCAGTGCAATGACAGTGTATAATAAATATTGCATATACAGCGGTATACACAATTTTTCTTTCACATAGAAGTCATAAAATAAGAACACATTATCTAGTTCTTTTACTTTTAGTTTTGTCACTTTTAGTAATATATCATCAGTACATAAAGTACCTTCATTTGTGGTTTTGGGAAACCGATGCTATCTAATTTTCAAGTACGCGTTTCACTTCATTTCAAAGAAACCCCATCGCTTTATCAGCACAAGAAATTGTACGATGTCATTCACGATGTTTTTAAAATAAGCATTAGTATTTAATATTTTGTTTATGGAGAGTTGGACTTTTATGTAGTCGGTGTTTTAGATTCCCCGATTTAAAAGTTTGTGGAAGGTGTAAATTCAAAAGTTATAATTTACTGTGAATACACTATCAACTTTCTCATAATATCAAATAATTTCAAAAGAATCTCCTTAACGGATTCTTTTATGAGCTTTCATGCATTTTTAGTAAGCGATTTTTGTGTAATTGATACTTTTCTTTCCAACGACCTTGCTAGTATGTTCAGTAAAAGGTCTCTCATGAAATCACATTCACGCAAACGCTATTGTTTTTATTATTTATTTTTTTTGAAATGGAGAGGAGCGTTTAAATTATAATTACTCGTGAGTTGTAATTATAATTAATTAAGAGGAAATTATAATTAATCGCATTATCAACTTTCTCATAATATCAAATAATTTCAAAAGAATCTCCTTAACGGATTCTTTTATTAGCTTTCATGCATTTTTAGTAAGCAATTTTTGTGTAATTGACACTTTTCTTTCCAACGACCTTGCTAGTATGTTCAGTAAAAGGTCTCTCATGAAATCACATTCACGCAAACGCTATTGTTTTTATTATTTATTTTTTTTGAAATGGAGAGGAGTGTATAAATTATAATTACTCGTGAGTTGTAATTATAATTAATTAAGAGGAAATTATAATTATTCGCACATAATAATTAATTAAAATAATTTCTACATAATAAAATTAATTATTAATCGAGATTAATTATACATAATAAGATTTATTGCTATTAAAAAGAATAATTGCTACATAATAAGATTAATGATCAATTATTGATAGTTAAATCTTAAAGAAAGATTTAATTATCAGCTTATTTTAAGTCTCAGATCGTCTAGATTTTTCTCAAAAGTTTGTTAAAAAGTTAATTAATTAGAAATAACTAGAAATTTTTACATTCTAAGACATCTTAAAAGAACTCCAATTTTACAATATTAGTTGATTTCTACGTACACAAGGAAAAGTCGAAAGTGTAATAGAAAGACATTAAATACAATTTAATGACACACTTAAATTTTAAGTGCTTATAAAATTTTCGAATATACCATTAATTATAAATTAAGTAAAATCTCGTTGCATGAATTTTTGAATCAAATCTCAATTTGTTAGTTATTTGTTGTGAAGTTAACTAATGTAATTGATGTCAGTTAAAGATAATCGCTCTTATTATACCCTGTTAAATTATTTTCCTGTTAAGATTTAAATAAAAAATTATTATACCCTCAAAACGAGCAATGTACAAAATTTAAAAAAAGACTGCTTTTCAGTAGGGCATTTTTATGATAGGGTAGAAATACTTACTTATATGCATATTTCTTATTCAGGTTTAAAAAATTTAAAAAAAACACACTCTAATAAAGAATTTAGTTAGAGATTTTAACTAATTCAGAAAAGTTATACAGTACATTAGAATAGTAAAATAAATTTAATAAAGCCGACGTCAGCCAATGTTTATAATGTTATTAACAAATGATATCAAATAAATTAGACGAAATTTAAGAACTGATACAAAACACGAGATTTGAAGCAAGACCTGGTATTATTTTACCAAAGGGAATGTAAAGCTAAAAAGTATATAGCGTTTTCAACAGAAAAGTAATTGTTTACGCCTTCATGAGCAGCAAAAATAGCAAATTCACGGTACAAAATAAATTTAGCATTTCAATAGTCGATGCATACTTTACATGTATCACGTGAGCACGAACGGACTCCATTGAAATTCTCCAGACAAAGAAAAGCTTCGTGCGCCAAGCACTAATAATTAACAGATATTATGATGCTGCGTATTACTTTTAGATGTTGTAAGGGCATTAATTATGCATGACCTATTATCATAATAATTTTTTTTTATGTCTAGAAGAAGGCATTAAAAAAACACAGATGAAAATGATGTTGGATGACCTTGGAATTCTGTCGCTGGGTCAAAGACCACAGATTGGACTTTCTCTTTCTCATGCTTTTTCTTGTTTTTTGCTTCCTATCCTGCGTGAAGGACTTCATTTGAGTTAATCAGGACATTAATTGAATAGAAAAAAAAGTAAGTACATGAAACGGTAGCACGTTCCACTGCAGCAGGCTAAAGGGATTTGAGCCTGAAGCACAGCTCGCAGGCAAGAGGCATAGTTTTAAACCGTTCTTATAACACAAATGCTGACAAATCATTAAAAGTTTCATAACGAAATTTTCTTATAGAAATTTTAAATTAGTTCCTTCTTGCACTTTATTATTGTTATTTCATTGCAAACTTTATTTTCCGATAAATACTAATTTTAAGAAAGATTGACTATTTATTATTGAGTCAATATAATGTAGGACTAAATTCATTATGTAATAACAAAGATTAAAGCTAAATTTACTTTAATTTGTTTAATTTCGATATGACCACATAATTTTGAGAAATGCAGAAAGTCTCTCCTTTCTCCATGTCATAAAAAAAGACTGATTTTTTTTAAAAATGCTAAAAATTTCAATAGTAATTTTAAATATGTGCTTCTCAAAAATCCAACAAATATTTCTAATAAATGAAAAAAATTTTATTATTAAAACTGGGTAGTTTTTATTTAGTTATCTGAACAATTTATAGAGCAATAAAAAAGAAGATAAATTTCAAATAAATGAATAAGACAATTTTTATGATTAAAACTGAGTTATTTTATTTAATTACCTAAACAGTATTACAATATTATCAAACAAAAAAGGAAATATAAATTTCACGAGTTTCATGTTTGGAATGAATTGTGTGTTTTTTTTTCACTTGCTTGGCGGAAAGTACACTTAGGCAGCAGATAAATTTATAATACGGCTGAAATTTTAAGAGAGTAATTTGATTAAAAATTCCAATAACATCTTTTCTCATTCATTCGGTGTTGACAGACTGATATTTATTCTCGTTACAAAAGGAGAAAATTTAATACTGATTACTATATAGTTACAGCCTATACAACGTCAATGATAGCATGGAAATTTTAATCCTTCAATACAATCAGCAGCTTTGTGTCTGACTTACATCCAGCTACGTGGGAAGGTAGTTATGAAAAGAAACAATATAAGTTTTATTGATGGTTTGTATAGACATATCTTTTTCTTGAAAATCTCTAGAAAAATTTTTGTTGACACTCGTGGCTGACTTGTTCGTTCTTTGGGCTTGAGAACTGCTCAGCTATCGTCGATATTTCTCGGATTTAGGTCAATGTTATTCTATAGATGAATATATATGTAAGCATTATATTATGTGAAGCAGAATGCAGGTGCGACAAGCAGTGAAGAGACTTCGTATTTTTAAGTTCGTTTTATTTTCTCGTGGGAGGCAGGCATGATTTATTTACAAGAAGGCGCGGACAAGGCACGTCCGCCACAGCGCGGCACAAAAGCAGAAGTCGGGAAGAGAGAGAAATAAATTATCCCTCGTCTTATATAACATGAGATATTGATAGGGAAAATATTTTTTACTGTGCTAATATATTATTAAGATTCTGATAGAGATTTCTGACGCATGTCAATTACAAGTAAGGGAAACACAGGTATTCTTTTGAAAAAGAATGTGCTTATTGGAAATTTTTCTAATCCCTCACGCGGAGCGTGAGAATATGTCGCCGTTTAGCCGATGCAGCAATTTTTTAAAGCTTCTCTTAAATTAATTAAGTAGAAACAGTGGAATCGGATCAGGAAATAAGAGAATATTTTAGAATGACTTTATGGGCTAAATTAAGATAAAAACTTGGAAATTAATTAAATTGAAATTAGAGTTTAAAATATCATTACATATATATATTCAGTATTAAATTAGTCCAAAGATTCTTAAAGCTATGCAAACCCTATATAGCTACCAACAGATTTGGTACTGCCTCATATATTCTATGACTTACATAAACTGAAAACAAATCGAATACATAGCTTGTAATTGCAATGAAGGATTAGAAGTTTCAAGATAGTACCAATGCTGGATCGTCTTTAATTGTATTGTTGTCACTATTTTATAATAACGCATTATTTACGCCATAAATAAGATCATATAGTATATAAATGATAGTCTTTCGTCTATTTATTATGGAAAAACTAATTAAATTTTTTATTATATAACAATCTTTAAGTTATTTAAACTAGGCAATTATATAAAATAAACAACTATGCGATGCAGATTTATTGAATTTTTTTCAAATTTTTGTTTAAGAAATTGAAGAACTCTAATCAAATTAGAAACAGATATACAAACGAAAACATTTTAGTTTTATTAAATGTACCTAATTTATTGGAATCTTTTCAATTAAGCTGAGTAATATTTTTATTTTGTTTATTCTACACTGATCAAAATTTTGTTCATAAATATAAAATCAAATTAAAACAAGATCAACCGATGTTCGGTACGCTTAATGCAGCGTAATAAGTTCGTGAAATTGATTCAATTATTGAGGCTGGGAGATTACGTGCAAGTTTTATTGTATAAAATCTTCCGAGAAAGGAAGGCAATAGGGACAGGCGATTATTGATAAAATAACAGGGAGTTTTAAGATGTCATCTGAAATAAAAATTGGAGAAATCATTACAGCTGTTGGGATTAGGGTATTTCATTCAGTTTTTCTTAATAACGAATGTACATCTAAATAATACTTTTGAGATTTTTTTTTTTTGAAAATGGATGAGAGATAGGGACAATCGATCATTCATGCCATACTTAGGAATAAAGAGTTGGCGATATATGGTCATTTGGTATAGATAGTAATGTGACTTTGTCAATTATTTTAAATAAATAGATGCGTGTTTAGCCATAACGGCCACCAAATAAAATAAGTCACCGTATATAATTATGGTTAGGAAATATTTAATGATGTCTTATTTAAATTGCCTATTTACTGCAATTAGGGATTTAATTTTCATTTTATTTTTTTCCCTTTGTAACTTTTTGAATGATTTTCAAATTTTTATAAATCATTTTGTAAATTGATTTACAAAGAGATTTATAAATTTTTTGATTTTTCTTTAAGATTTATCAATTTGTGATATAATAAACTGAAATTGTGTTAAGTAGAATGACAGTGCAAAATTTACCGGTAATGAATTTAAAAAAAAATTGTTTTAGAAATTAAATGAGTACACTTGATTTGAAAGTGAATTCGTAGTTCAGTTTTTTAGTTTAAATATTTTTATTTATTTTTATATCCTTAATTGTTCTTCTCACGCATTTGATAATTTCAAAATTCAGATTATTTAAATATTCTATTCTTGTAAAAATTTATTTTTCATAACTTTAAACTAGAAAATTCTAATGATGAAAAACTGGAGTGTTTATAAAAAAAAAACGCATAATGGATATTTCTTAGAACTAATAAGAATAAAGAATTCTCTCGCAATCTCTCTCTCTCTCTCTACGTATATATATAAAAAAAGTATAAATCTACATTAGCAAGGAGCTTTGGGTCATAAATTTGTTCAGAATGACACCATAAATTTTTTTGAAGTCTTTTTCTGAAATAACAAAATAAGGGCATTAACCTGGAAATCTACTTAATCAGACAGTGACTTTTAATTGTATGAATAAATTTAAAGCATTCTGGAGAACGACATCAAACTTGATCCGGCAGATGACCTTGGAACTGAAGAAGTTCAAGGCCAGTACATGGACTTCATTGTACAGATCTGGTTTAATATTTTTCAATCCCCCTCATCCATTTTGTTTTTATTTTTTCATAGAACTATTTATTTTAGAATTGACAATAAAATTAAAAATAACTATAATAATTATTTTTGAGGATTAATGTTAATATAAGACACATTTGAAAACAAACACATTAAGAATTTCTAATTAAATTATTATTGACAAAATATATATTATAGCTTTGACAACAAATGATCATATAATTAGTAACTTGCATGAGGTGAGACGAGGACGAACTATACACTTTTTCAGCACGGAAACTTATTTAATATACTTATATACTTATTTTAAATTTATACTTATTTTTAAAAAAACTAAAGGGTGTTCAAATATTAACACAAGATTTGAATTTGCCACCAGTCGTGCAGTAAAGTGTTGGCAACCTTATTAAAAAAATTATTTGACACCTGTTAGTTAAAGGTTTGTAAAAATGGAGCGTTACACGATAGAACAACGTGTTTTCATTCTTGAACAATATTTCCAAAATAATGGAAATCTGGCGGTCACAGTTCAAAAATTTCAGTAGTGACCTCCTAGATCGTGTGATTTAACACCATTGGATTTCTTTTTATGGGATTATTTGAAGTCAAAGGTCTATGCTAACAAGCCTACAAGCATGCTCGCATTGAAGGCGGAAATTCAATGCTGCGTCAAGGAAATTCAGTCATATTTATGCAAAATGTCATGGAAAATTACACAAAAGAATGCATATGTATCAGCAACGTCATGGATTTCATTTGTCCTATGTGTTATTACACACACAACCCTATCCTATGTACTTTACGATTCAATAAAAAGATAACAATTTAAAGAATAAAATCTGTGACTTTTATTTAATTCAAATCTTGCGTTAACACGTTATTCTATCGAGTAACTCTCATTTTTACTACGCTAAGCTATCAGCTATCAAAGGTTTTTTTAAATAGGGTTGCCAACACTTTACAGAACGAATGGTGGCAAATTCAAATCTTGTGTTAATTTTGGGACAGCCTTTAGAAAAATTTACACGAAAAAAAATTAAAAGTGTGACTTACCGAAGTCTACCTTGCCCCAACCTGTTGCAATGCATCGCATGCCCAGATAGCCTGCATCTTCATCCGGCAAACATACAGCCCGCACGTAGTCATTAAATTCCAATTCTTTTTCCAGCTTCAGCAAGGCGATATCCTTGTCATAAGCATGGTACCAAGGATGGAAGTGGACCTCGGACACTTGGATGGTCTTCTCTGGTCCCTCGGTCAGCTTCAGGTTGTGCTCGCCCACGCGTACCTTCCAGAATATGGGCTGAGGTAGGGAGAACAGGGGGCTGTAGGAAAAACACTCGGTTTTTGGTTTTTCTTTCTATTTCTACTACTCCTCGACTCACCACGAAACAGAAAAGGGTGGGTTGGTTGTTTTGGGGGTTGTTCGTTACTATCAGAGAATCGAGACGAATTATTCTCAATTTTTTGAAATCCCCCCCCCCCTCCTGTTTCTGGAATAATTATTATGGATTAGAATGTCATTAAGATAAAAATAGAATAAACTTCAAAAATTTTAAATACTATTCTCATTTTCTGATTTTGTGTGTTCTGTATAAAATCATACATCTGATAGAGTAAGAATGCAGCTACTTTCATACTGAACAAGAAAAAGGGTGCGTTTTTTCCCCATTCCTTTACTCAGGAGAGTAGCCCCACTTCGATAATTTAATCCTTTGGGTAGAGAAAGATACTTTGAAAACCTTATTCTAAAATATAATGTCTTATTTCTAAGGTATTTATGCTTAAAAAAATTCCTTCTTGGTAAAAGGAACAATTGCAAAATCTGTGTCAGAGACTTTTGTCCTGCTGCCATCTATCGATAAAAGTTAGAAGTAGAAATTGAGACTGGCTATCTATAGTTATCTAGCTATCTATATCTATCTAAGATGCAATAAATCAATTAACGATTTTGAAATCATTTTTGGTACATGAAACTACTTTATCATTCTTTCACGATTTGAAAAGTAGCCAGGATAATATCTAGAATCTATTGCAAATAAATAAGAAAAGTGCTAATATTAAAAAAATAATAAAATTGAAAGATAACTATTGATTTGTCTCACTGGACAGTTGATTCAAATTAATAAGTGAGGGAAATTTGAGAAATAATTCAAAACGTTAGGATATCTTAGTCATGAATGAAATGAATTTAAAATATAAAAGTTGATTTTTAACGTGTTGCGTATATAAAAGGAAAGAAAATGGAACAGGACCAAATAAAGTTTTTCTCTTTTTTTTTATATATATTTGCGAAAACTATACTATTGTGACTTATAATGTTGCATATGGGAGTGTGGAGGATTTGGCAGGAGTGAGGATAGAACCTGGGACCTTGTGGTTCGCAGCCCAGTAACATGACCACAATATAAAAGCGATTGCTGGTGCTGCGTAGCTGTTAACTGGCTTATAAGCTTTCACCACAGGATCATACATCATAAGTTATTCCCAAAAAATTCAGTGAATATATATATGCACAAACGTTTGTGGTGCGCTTTTTGTAAAACTGCCTCAAGCTTTAAAAAAATCCTGAAATTACTTCATTAAAATAATTTGTTTATTAATCCACTAAGAATTTATTTTTAGGCTTATCCTTTTGTATACTGTCAATAGATATCAAACATTTAATCTTTAACAAAAGACATTACAAATGCAAATTCTATAACGATGAAACAGATAGCAAATATTCTGATATAAAAGATTTGTAAAAATTACTTTATAATACGTTGTCTGTTATCTATTTCTGATATTTTCAGACTGTCTTCATACAATGCTTCTTTATTCGTAAAACAATTCGAAAAGGAAAATTGTTCAAACATATTATTTTCAAAAGAATATTTTTAATTTACAAATTTTGAATCATGGCTAAAAAAATTTGATGAATCAGAATGTTGACTATCATTTTTGAATTCAGTAGTATGTAGGGAAAAATGGCATGAAGATACTTACTTAAGTATACAGTGTGCTGCCGTCATGACCCACTGTTTGTGAATAATGACAGCCCCGCACCAGTGTCCCACTTTTCCAAATTGGGGATGGGTCAGCTGTAGAGAGGCCTGCAAAGAAAAATCCAGATAACTAATAATAATACCATCTACTTTTAGAAAATTACAATTTAAAATTCAGCATTAGGTTCCAATATCCTTTTTTGAGAATTGGAATAACTGCCTTATTTTTGGATACTTGAATAAAAATGATTGTTATTATTAAAAGAAAAATATTTTCCCTTTTATTTTATTCTGTATTTATTAACGCATGTTCAATATTCCAGATTAAATTAATTAAATCATTTTTACACAATTTCATTCAAATTGTGTTGTTTCATGTTTGTAAAAAATTTACGGCCGGCGTCCTGGCATAGGGTAGCGCGTTTTCCCCGTGGTCTGGTCGTTCTGGGCTCGAGTCCCGGCTCGGGCATGGTTGTTTTTTATCTGTTCTATCTGTGAGATGTGTGAATACGCCCCCCTGTAAAAAGGGGTTATGCAAACGAATTAGTGATGCGTGAGTAGCAAAATCGTACTCTTGACCCTAGTTGGCGCTACTAAAACAAGAGACGCTCCCTATCAGCTTAAATCGCTGACTTCGAAACAGCGGGCTAGTCCATGGCAAGTGCCTTCAGAAACAACAAGAAAAAATTAACGAAAGGAGACATTATACTTTTGCAGACGAGCTGGAGTTTTAAAATTATGAAGATTTATGCATTTTTGAAAATAATTTGTTTTTATTTTCAGAATTTAATTATTATTTGATCTCTCCATTTAATTAAATTTTAATTCTATATGCGTGAAGGACGCAGTGTCCCACGGAGTTTAAGAAAAAAAAATGTTTTCAAGATTACTTAATATTTATAATATGAATTCCAAATTATACATTAAAAATAAAAAAATAATTAAGATAAATATATCTTTACTTTTTATTACATTTATAGGCGTGTTTATAAAAACATTTAATTTATTCAGTTATTTATTTCTATAGGAGGGATTGTTTTAATTCAAATGATGACGCCGAAACATTTATTTTGAGGTTTTTTATATATAGGATAGCTTATATTTCTTTCTTTCGAAATACTACACTTTCTACAATTATGTTTAAATAAAAAGAATGCCAAGAAGAAATCTTAATAATATCGATGATAAATTTAATACTAAATTTTTTCATAAATGATCGTTATCTAGAACATCTTTCTTTCGTAAAAAATTTTAAAAGAGTTAATTCCCACCGTCTTTCGTTATTATAAAAAAAATATTTCTTTTTCATGTAAAAGCAACAACTAGAGCATTAACAAAAACACGGATACATCTATTATTTATATCTAAATATATCATTATTAATTTCATTGAATCATGGTCAATGACATTGAACCACTATATATTTTTTTTTCGTATTTCATACGCGAGACTGAAAGTACTCGTATGATGCAATAGCAAAAACGATGACGCAATGCATATCTTTTAGAGATCAATCAAAATTACTTTCCTTTCAAATGCGTTGTATAACGAATTTAGATTTATAATCATATTCATTAAAAAAACCTAAACGTCATATTTTAATAGAGTGCTATTGTATTTTTAAAATTACCTTACATTATATTTAACCGTTGGTGATTGATTAAAAACATTATTTTAGTGATATTTAATATTAAAATGCATGGTCCAGCGTGCATTATAATTTTAGAGAGTTCCTTATTTTTTG
Organism: Argiope bruennichi; assembly: GCF_947563725.1. NCBI lineage: Eukaryota > Metazoa > Arthropoda > Arachnida > Araneae > Araneidae > Argiope > Argiope bruennichi. The sequence goes on from NC_079151.1 coordinate 87,269,054, forward strand.
TTTTTGTCATATTTAAAAACCCTTGTTTCTTCTAAGATCACACATTACCTTTATTAAATGGTGATATTCAAATATATTCATAATACAAGGAAATTTATAATATTAAATATTCATTATCAATTAAACCAATTCGCTTAGTACTGATGTCAAAACTTATTTTTAAATGGAAAATGCTAATTTATTAAAAAACAATCGGTACAACTTTCAATTTTCAATAATGGCATAAAATAGCAAAAACGATGACACAATGCGTCCCTTTTAGCGATCAATCAAAATTACTTTCCTTTCAAAAGCGTTGTATAACGAATTTAGATTTATAATCATATTCATTAAAATAATATAAGTGTCATATTTTCATAGAGTGCTATTGTACTTTTAAATTACCTTACATTATATTTAACCGTTGATAATTAATAAAAAAAACAATATTTCAGGGATATTTAATATTAAAATGTACAGTCCAGGATGCGTTATAAGTTTAGAAAGTTCGTTAGTGGGTGTCCCAGCCTAGGGGTAGCGCGTCTTTCCAGTGATCTGGGCGTTCCGGGAACGGTTGTTCTTCACCCTGTGTTCTATCTGTGAGGTGAGCGAAAAAACCTCCGTAAAAATGGGTTGTGCAAGCGAGTGTGAGTGTCATCTCCATATGAGCTAGAAGTCAGACTTCTGCCCTCGGGTGCTCAGGGGCCTTTACCCTCATAAGCTACTGCACAAACAGTGCTTAAAATCGGTGATTTCGTCAGCGGGCTAGTCTGTGACAAGTGCCATAAGTAACAAAATAATGAACAACAAACAGTTCATTATTTTTTGTTTTTGTCGTATTTAAACACCCTTATGTCTTCTAGCATCACACATTACCTTTATTAAATGATGATATTCAAATATATTCATAACACATAGAGATTTATATTATTAAATATTCATTATAAATTAAATAAATTTGCTTAGTAGTGATATTAAAACTTATTTATAAATCGAAAATGCAAATTTATTAAAAAAACAATCGGCATAAATTTCAATTTTCAATATGGCATAAAATCTTCATATTATTATTCTCTCGACCTTATAACATTCATCATATTTTCTTTTTAAAGAATATGAAAGGATGTACCAGCAGCAGAGTTTAATAAGTATATTTCTACCTAAATGTTTTTTGCCTGCACAGCGCATACTAATACTGGCAGGAACTCACCAGCTTACCTGCCAAGGCCACTCGTTGGGCTCCGTTTCATTGCCTCCGACGATCCTGCCCGTCAGAACCGGACCGATGCCGCATCCTGGCAAATTAAAAGGAAAGTATTTTAACAAAATAAACAAAAGAAACATGGTAAGGGAAAAAAAAATTAACTGCTGGATTCCGGAGCAGAAAACTCATCTTCAAGAACTGGTATGAGGGCCGCATTTGATACTGAGAGTATGAATATTAATAACTACTTAGAGAGAAAGAAAATATTAAAGGAAAGTAAGAGCGGAGATTTATTTTTAGTTTTTCTTTGCTTAATGATGTCTTTTGTGAGTCTTCAAAATTCAGATAGCACGTTCATGATGGTTTTCGTCTAGATGAGATGTAAATTTTTTTTAATGAAACATTTTTTTTTCAATCGTACGTGAACATCAAATATGTGAAATTTTTTCTGAAACAACCCTTATGTAACTTCAAAAGGAGGCGTTAATACAGTTAAATAAAAGGTGTGGAGATACGTTTTTCTTTAAAAAAATAATGATATTTAAAGCAATACTCTTCTATTTTCAAATGATATTTAAGTAAAAGCATAATTTAGCGTACGAATATATTTTATAATTTTTTTTTATTGAATAGCATGTTAGAAATTACGTTTGAAAAATAAAAATTTTTGAAAAATAAAAACATTTCTAGAAAAATGAGATGCAAATAAAAAAAAAAAAGGAACTTCTCGTCAAAACTTCTTAGGTTTTTTTCTTCACACTTCAAACTTAATTTGTATACTATTTCTTTTTTATGAATGTAATTCATTTTTATAAAATTTTCTATCTTGATTTTTTTTCCTTCTTAGTTTTTTTTTGCTATTAATTAGTATTTATTGTGATCACAAAGCTGGTTCAGACTGTTTTCATTTTTTTTTCTCTGTCATTTATCTTGAAAATGTATGTTGACTAACTGGAGATAATTCAATCAAATAACATTTGCCATATGTGAGATTAAAATGTTTTCTTTATATTTATTGATAGAAATTATAGCATCAATGAAAAATCGAGATATTTTAATGAATCAGGATTATTGAAATGTGTCACAATACCATCAAAAACCAAGAAACATTGAAATACAATAAAGCATATTCATATCATATTTTTATTGCACAAGGGGAAAAAAGGCAAGAAAATTTAAGATTAAAACTTTAAATTTATAAATTTAAATAAAATGGAAAACTATAATTTGCAATATAGATCTTGTTATAAATATGTAGATGGAGTTTTCAGTAATTTTCTAAAAAAATAATTTTTATATCATTGAAAGTCATTCCTATGTTTTTATAGCTTTATGCAAGGCAAAATTACTTTCGTATGATTAATGATTTTGCTGTACGATTTGTTATTTTCAATTTTTTTTGTATTTATAATTAATTAAATGATTATGTGGATGACAATGAAAATTAATTACACATTTTCGGAATAAAAATTGCTTTGATTTAGAATATGAATGAATCTTGAGTTAAAAACAACCAGTTATATTTTGCTAAATGGAATTGTATTGAATCAGCAGTAAGTTGACCAGTTGTGGTTGCTATGGGCCCGTCACCTTTTGTATCATAGTGTTACAGTTAACGTATGAATTCAAATTAGATTTGTATTTCGAACATCTATATATGTTGAAATTATTCGTAAGTGCTAGAGTGAAATTTATGTGCTCATGAGGGCAAGTTTTGCAACTCATTTATTACTCTGGAAAGTTCGGTTCGTTCCGTTATATAATTAAGTGACTGGTTTTATTTTTGCCTTTAGTTGTTTCTTTATTCTTTCTAGAACCCGCAGATAATTTGGATGTTTATGAATTTGATGTAATTTTTGTTCTAAATAAAAGCTTACTTAATTTTAGTTTAATAATTTGAAAATAAAAAATTTGATATCCGAACGCTTAATAGGTAAATATGTTATGTTATTACATTAAGTATCAAAAGTAGGTAGGTACAATTGTTGCATCAAAATTCAGTTTAACATGTACTTTAATTTAATTTTTCTTTAATTCAATTCAGTGCTATCATAGTTGTTTTGGATTGATACAGGTATAGAAGATGTTAAATCATGGGTCTCTGCATTTACTTTAAGTTGATGGTGAATTTAAAGTTCTCGCTGGTTACTTAAAACACCACAAATTTTTAAAAAGTAAAAAATTATAATTTATTGTTTTTGCAGGGATTTTTGATGATAACACATAAAATTTATTTTCATATTCAATGGAACATAAAAAATATAGCATCTGTTTTTCAGAGGTGTTCATTTTGGCATGATAATTTTAATCATATGGTATATTATCTGTAAATTACATTCTGTAACATTTTTGACAATATTCACATGATTAAAAAAAACTGTTAAAAAATCTCTAAATGCTAAACCATTTTACCCAACTCTAGTAAATTTAGTTCTCGGTTACTTATTTAGTAGTAAGTGTTCGCTAAGAAAGAATTAAAAATTTTTTTTGTTGACTATTATTTAAAAATTAATCAAATTTTTAATGCTTTCCATCAATAAATATAATTAATATTCTTCATATACACTAAATCATAAATATTATACAAATATCTCTTTCACTCTTATTTAGAGGTTAAAGAATTATGTTTTCCCGTGTTATCTATTTTATTTCGATAGTTTTATAAACTTTTATAAATATTTTTAATTATATTTTACTACAATACTTTCCATTGCTTCAGTTGCCAAATTTATACAGCCTAGCATTGCGAAGATATGAAATACATTTATTGTTTGCACATTATCGTCGTTATATAATTAAGAGAAATTTTTTAAAATAGAATAAAAATAGATAAATCAAGCCAAAGTATTATGCTATGATGTTCCAAAATTCAAGTCTCTGTCATTTTTTTCTAATTTTTTGCATCCTTCCTCAAGAACAATATATATTTTGGAGGAGTTAGATGTTTTAGATTCACAACTTCACATTTTTGTTTGTCTTTTGTTTGGAATAGAATTAATTTCTTGCATCAAAACCCATTTAAATGTTTGCATAGAGCATTTTGCATATTTAAATGTCTTTTTCTTTGTAGGGATATTTTAAAAATTATTGCTTAAAATATTATCCATAGATAAATATTTGGAAATTAAATATAAACAAACAGACAAGTATACAAACAACAATTACAAAAAAAGAAAAAAAAAAGTATTTTTGCGGAGTATATGCTGCAGAGAAAAAAGTAGCAGGCGATGTTGCATCCTCTCAAATTTCTCTTTTTTTGCTTATTGCCAACCTAAAAAAAGCATTACTTGCATCAAATTATCATTATTTTTTTTTACATTACTGTCCAAAATTATTTTCAGTGTTTTGTTACTTTATATTCCAATTTCCTTTTTAGTTAACTTTTTACGTTGCATTGCCTAATTCTGTAAGGAAATTTCATTGGAAATTAACGATTTGAATGTATGGAACGAGGATTATTTACAAATGGATTCATTTAAGTATCTCGATGCTTAATATATGAAGACGCATTCGACTGATAGTTTCATCGATTTCCGAATTCGGTAGAAATTAAAAAGGAGCATTAAGTCAGCATTAGAATGACAGTATTTCAGTGTAGGAGATTAGGGTCTTTAAAACAAGCATATCTCTTTCGAAATAGGACAATTATATAAATTGATTTTTTTCCCAAACAATTATCTAACAAATTTATTTGCAGTTAATAGGGAAAGTTATTTGAAATACAAACAAAGAATACTTTCTCCTAAAATTGCATTCCAAAAAAAAGCATATTGACTACAATATTTCTCTTTTATTAGAAACATAATAAAAAAATAAAACAAATAATTTTAAATAAAACAAACAGTAAGCAAAACATTAAATATTTCTCATCAGCTGAATAGTTTTCAAGAAAGCAAATAATATTTAACCAACAAAATATTTGAAATTAATTAAGTATTACTATGGCTACATTTATCGTTTGTTCATTAATAATTTTCAACTAAATAAATAATATTCAACCAAACAAACATTTGAAATAAATTAAGTATTACTATGGCTACATTTATTGTTTGCTCATTGATAATTTTCGACTAAGAAAATAGTATTCAACCAACAAAATATTTGAAATTAGTTTAGAATCTCTATGGCTACATTTATCGTTTGTTCATTAATAATTTTTAACTAAGAAAATAATAGTCAACTAAGAAAATAACTCGAAATCTTTAAAATTCTTTTAACTATATTCATTATATATTGATAATAATTGAATAAAATAAAAAAAGTTTTATTCTGGAACTCCTTAAAATTTAGTATCTGTTTATTTCGAAATAAACAGACAAGCACAAGTCTTATCAAAAGTAAACACTTACACTTACCGACAAGAATTCATTCATTGATCTGAAATATTTTTAAGTTAGAAAAGACACCCCCCCCCAGAGGGGGAAAATTGATAAACAGAACTACCCTTAACTAATTTCAAATTTTATTGATCATGTTATACAAGAGCTGTATAGTATATAAATATCCATAGGACACTCATATTGTGGCAGTAAATTCACTCTAACTTCATCCACAGAAGAGCATAAAAAAAGATAAACACGAGGATGCGACTTACTTTCAAATTCTCCATCGTCGGGCGCCACCCCTCTAATCAAGAGCAGGAGGCAGGTCCCCAGCAAGGTGGCACATGTTAGGGACATGGACAGAAGTGTCTTTGGGTCGGCCAGCATTTGAGGAGGGTCGAGAACGAGCCAGAATTTATAAGCTCCGCGGCGGCACCCGGCCTGCCCCTCCAAACCGGATTGACGGAGCAAATGAATTGCCTCACAATTCCAATTAAGAAAACGCTCTCGCCAATACAAAGTAGCATTGCAAAATTGGCGGCTTCGATTTGGAAGTGGAAGAGCAAACACAATAAAGCGTGCAGACCTGAAGACAATGTTTCGCGAAGAAAGTGAAAAGTTTTTTTTTGGTAAACATAGCCTTCTCACTAAAAAGTACCTCTCATTGATTATATAGTCAAAAGAGAATGTATAAAATATTCATTACTGTGATATGGTTACTAATTATCAAGTGCATTTCATTGATTACAGATATTATAATCATAGGAAATGTATATTTTCCAGTATTATGACATTGTATTTGAAATTTTATCACTGAAGTTATTACTTTCAATTAATTATCAAGTACCTCTCACTGATTAGTGCAGATGAGATTAAATGTTTCAAAATAATATTGCTAGCCCAAAGAGAATGCATAGAATATTCACCATTGCGACATGTTTGCTAATTATCAAATATATTTCATTGATTTCAGATATTATTATCATAGGAAATGCATATTTTCCAGTAATATGACATAGCTAATATTTGAAATTTTTATCTTTTTTCAAGCTCTTACTTTCAATGAATGATTAAGTACCCTTCACGGATTAGTGCAGATGAGATAGTATATATCAAAATAATATTGCTAGTCCGAATAAACAATGAGTGGAATATTCACCCCTATGGCATAGTTACTACTTGTCAAGAACATCATATTGATTGCAGATAGTATTATCATAGGACTGTGATATACTTTCCAGTACTATGACATAGTTAATATTTAAAATTCTTAAGTTCTTATTCTCCTTGAATTATCAAGTACCCCACACTGATTAGTGCAGATTAGATGACATATTTCAAAAAAATATTGTTATTCTATAGAGAATGCATAGAATATTCACCACTGCGGCATGATTACTAACTGTCAAGCACATCTCATTGATTGCAGATATTATTATCATAGGAAATGCATATTTTCCAGTAATATGACATAGCTAATATTTAAATTTTATCTTTTACTTTTTCATATACGTAGCATAGAAAAAATACAGTAATTGTCAAAAAATCTCAATTCAAAATTTTAACGAATTTTTACGTTTTAGATCTCCGTGGGTTTGTAAAGCACATTCTTGGAAATTACCGTCTATCTGTCTGTAACAAATATAACTCAAAAGCGCTTTAAGGTAGGAGGTTCAAATTTGGTATTCGATCTTTACACCAAATTTGAAGATTTCAATCAAATTTTGAGTAAAATCTGTTCAGAGGAAATTTTTCGGCTGTTCGAATATAAGTTAACATAATAACTAAAAAACGATGGGACTTAAATAGATAAGATTCTATACACAAATTTAACATCTATAGTGTAGATACTTACATATATAAAATAATTTACAGTATAACAATAACTTACTTATATATGTACAATAACTTACATATATAAAATAACTTACTTATATATGTACAATAACTTACATATATAAATAACTTACAATATAACAATAACTTACTTATATAAAATAACTTACAATATAACAATAACTTACTTATATATGTACAATAACTTACATATATAAAATAACTTACAATATAACAATAACTTACTTATATATGTACAATAATTTACATATATAAAATAAATTACAATATAACAATAACTTACTTATATGTGTACAATAATTTACATATATAAAATAACTTACAATATAACAATAACTTACTTATATGTGTACAATAATTTAAATATATAAAATAAATTACAATATAACAATAACTTACTTATATGTGTACAATAACTTACATATATAAAATAACTTACAATATCGCAATAACTTATATGTGTACAATAACTTACATTTATAAAATTTATTATGGGATTTTGGAGCTATAAATGAAGTTTTATGTCAAATCTTTGTTTCTACCGATTGAGAAAAACGTGTCTAAAGTACAAAATCCGAAACAAAAATAGTATCTGAAAACTGTACCTGAAACAAAATTTTCAGATACATTTAAATGCGTGTCAGAGATTAATTGCCAAATAACTCGCCATGAATCGTAGCCATCGAGAGAGAGTCTCTCGTCGGCTACGCATGAACGACTCGATAGATTCAGTACAAATACCATATTCACGCCAAAGGTTAATTTTTCATAACTATAATACGTCAATGGCATGCTAAGCACTTCTCTGGTATGACGAATTTATTAGAGAGTATACAAGAAAGTTTTGGGGAGACCATGTCCGCTTGTTTCAAGTTATTACTTCAATTAATTATCAAGTACCCACACTGATTAGTGCAGATAAGTTTATATATTACAAAATAATATGTCTATGATAACAAAAGTATAATGTATTTGGCACTGTCACATATTTAGAATATGATATTTCTTTAACATGTGAATTGTCATGAAATATCAGAAGACACAAATAAGTGTCTTTCACTATTGTCAATCGAACAGCAAAGGACAAAAAATAGAGTCAGTCTTCAACAATGAATTAAAATGCTATTTAACTACAACAGCAAAAAACTGCTACAAAGTATAAATTATTTAATTCTATCCTTTTAAAACATAACCTTGACTAAGTAATCAGTCAAGTGAATCATAAAAATGTAACTAAATTCTAACTGAACAATGAAAATCAAGAATCATGAAATCTGCGATTGATTACTTTTCCTGAAAAGAAAAATGTGACAATCGCTAAGAGTGAGCAAACCATTGTATTCTTTGACCATATATATTTTTTGAATAGTTCAAAAGAAGTTGAACTTTACTTGGATAAATACACACACATAAAAAAAAATAAGAATTAACTATCGAAATAAATTAAATATCAGATTTTTTCACTGTTTTTTTATTCCATGTACTTAAAGCATGAAATTATTTCAATTATTTTAATTCCAAATAAGAGTTTAAATAATACCGGCATGTTCATGTTCCGACTGTTTTCAGAACCTTTTTTTCTCAGAAATTTCGTTCGATTATTTTCAATAAAGACAATGTCCTTCAGTGAAATTTTTAGTAAAAAATAACAAACAAAAGTTATTTAGATTAATAATAAATGAATGATGTATGAGAAGAAAGAAAACATAATATTAATTTTATAACATATAATTTTAGAATTTTTTTTTTATTTTCCAAATTTGACTAAATTTTAGAAACATGACTTTGTTAATATAATTATTTCACATTGTTTTCATAATCTTTATTTTTAGAAATTTCATTTGATTGTTTTCAATTAAGACTATATCCTCCTGTGAAATTCTTAGTATAAAATAAGAACAAACAAAAGAGATTTAGATTAATTACAAATAAATGCTGCATGAAAAGAAAGAAAAAAAAACTATAACATATAGTTTCAGAAATTTTTTTTCAGAATTTGACTAAATTTCAAAAACATGACTTTGTTAATATAATTAATTTACATTGAATAAATCGCCATGGAATTTATTTAGATATAAAAAAAAGTTCCGACAAATTTTTGCATGAGTTCTTCTCTTGATCATTGAATATGATTCAAAGTAAATTCTTTATTAATTATTTGTTGTTCTGGTTGAATTAAATTAAATTTAATTCAATTTTAATTTAATTTTCTATTTGGACATTGGAGACAGAATGAGTTTAAGTTATATTCAAATCTTAATTTTAAATATTCATTTATGGAATTTTGGTTTCATGCATGCAAGTAATTTAAGAAATGTTTAAATATTTATGAATTTTGTTCAAATATTCTTCACAATGTTTTTTTTTCTGAAATAAAATTTTAGAATTTTGAAATTTTGCACCATCAAATACTGCTCTAAATGAAATTCATTGAGGTACAGGAAAAAATTTCTCAAAAGAAATTGTCCTCAGTATAAAGATTTCATATGATAAAAGTATTGTTTATATAACATACTTCTTATCGAATTTTTTGACAGAAATTTTGATAATATTTTCAATTTTCTATTATCTTTTTTTTATTCTAATATATACTATGTTTCAATAAATGAATCAGTCTATTTCATTACAAGAAAAGAATAAGAGAAGAAAGTGACTCCGCAATTTCAAATTTTGGAAGTTATTTTATGTTCAGTGTAAACAATTATAATTGTTTGAGTAAAAATTATCATGCATGTAATTAGAAATATGTTTAACATAAAAATGTAAGATTGATATAACTGAATAGGTGATATGAGTTCTAAGATGTCTTAAATGTTCTGTACATTTCAGTATCCGAAATTAACATCAGAAAATATCTAAATTACAAGATCCAGCAGCATTTGGATAAAAAAAAAGGCATTATTTTTTTTAAAAACATTTTTATTGATAACATTCAAAAATGCTTCTTTTTGTCATATACGAACGTTTTCAGTTTTAGCCACATCTGATATATAAAAATTAATTTTTGTTTGTTCGTATTTTATGCGCTGTCTTATCATTCATTTGATTGCGACAAAACTTGGCCAAGTTATTAAGTTATTGCTTGAACTTGCGCGAAAGTTATAGGCATAGTACAATTATTATATCTAATATATAAAAATAAATCTTTGTTTGTTCGTATTTTATGCGCTGCCAGACAGTTCATCCGATCGCGATAAAACTTTGCCAACTTATTGCTGGCACTAGCGAGAAGGTTCTAGGAATAGTTCAATTATATATATATATATATATATATATATATATATATATATATATATATGTGTGTGTGTGTGTGTGTGTGTGTGTGTGTGTATATGTGTGTGTGTGTGTGTGTGTATATATGTGTGTGTGTGTGTGTGTGTGTATATATGTGTGTGTGTGTGTAGATTTAAAGGAATTTTTGTTTATTCGTATTTTAAGCGCTGCAGCACTGTTCATCCGATGGCGATGGCGATAAAACTTTGCTAACTTATTGTTTTGAATCTAGAAAATTCATGTTTTTCACATGGCCAGTTTTATGATGGATGCTCACTAGTAAGGGCAGTAAAGAAATTTATTTGTTTTTGCTGAAGACGGAAAAACAAAAAATATTGGTTACCCTAAAGTACATATACTTGAATAATAAAGTTAAAAAAAATAGTATAAATATTATTTATAAGTCTCCTTTATATATCATTAACTTTCTATGAATGCATTCATTGTCGGCAAGAAAATAAATATCATTCTTTCTATCATTCCTAATGAAACAAGATGGCTATTTCAAATTTCAAACGATATTTCCAAACGATATTTCAAACGATATTTCTTCTGCAGCAGCAACACGCTTTTTTTCATTCATTTCATTTATTCTCGATACTTATTAACTTTCAAAATGGGGGACACATTTATATGTTGCGGTTTCTTTTCTTCTAAGAAGCCTTTTCTTTTTATTCCTCCTTTTCAAAAGAAAGGTCAAGATCAATCGAAAGCGGAAATTCGTAATCCGAAGAGAGCTCAGTCTTTTTTTCTCCTCCGAGTATCGTCCTTCGTCGTGAATCCCATTGTCTTCCAACAGATCCTCGTCGTGACTACATCTGGGCGAAAGGTGGGCGTCGACGATCCTTGGGCGAGAGAGCTTTCACACCCGAAGCGATCGGGAAGATGTTTCTGAGCTTACGCAACCGACGATTCACTCTCATAACTTTGAGAATGACAACATTCTCCTTTTGAGTTAGTGTTTTAACCAGTGGGAGTGGTCTCGCCGAAACTTTCTCGCATACTCTTCAATAAAGGGCTTATATCCCCCCCTTCTTTTCTCACTGAAAATTGTGGATATTGTGTAAATACACCAATGATTTGCATGGCATTGTGGAGCAAAAGTTAGGAAGTACAGATCTTTGTTTCTGAGCTTACGCAACCAATGATTCATTCTCATAACTTTGAGAATGACAACATTCTTCTTTTGCATTTGTGTTTTAACCAGTTAGAGTGGTCTTGCCGAAACTTTCTCGCATACTCTCTAATAAAGGACTCATACCCCCCCCCCCTTCTTTTCTCACTGAAAATTGAGGAATTTGTGTAAATACACCAATGATTTGCATAGCATTGTGGAGTAACAGTTAGAAGTACAGATCTTTGTTTCTGAGCTTACACAACCGACGATTCATTCTCATAACTTTGAGAATAACAACATTCTCCTTTTGCATTAGTGTTTTAACCATTGAGAGTGGTCTCGACGAAACTTTCTCGCATACTCTCCAATAAAAGTCTTATACCCCTCACCCTTCTTTTCTCGCTTAAAATTGTGGTTCTTGTGTAAATACACCAATGATTTGCATTGACATTGCGGAGCAAAAGTTAGGAAGTACAGATCTTTGTTTCTGAGCTTACGCAACCGACGATTCATTCTCATAACTTTGAGAATGACAACATTCTCCTTTTGCATTTGTGTTTTAACCCATGGGGGAGCTCTCGCCGAAACTTTCTCTCATATTTTTCAATAAAGGTCTTATACCCCCCCCCCCTCTGCATAAAATTGTGGATTGTATAAATTCACGGATGACTTGCATGGTATTGACGAACAATAATTACGAAATACACATCTTTGTGTAAAAATAATGTTTTTATTGAATCTATGGTGCGAATATGTATTTTGGATGCCTTTCTGCCGACCAACATTTGCCATGGAACTACAATTGTAATTTCCAAATAATATACTCAATTTCATTGATTGAATTATTGCGTTTACGAGCTATAGTGTTTACATGCATGCAAAAGAACATATCGAACAAATGGTCAACGCCTTGACGATTTCGTTCCAAATTTGATATAAATCACAATTTACATTCTAAATCTGTACACCAAATTTTATCCAACTAGTTTTTTAGATTTTCTAGCAGTTGTGCTCACTTGAACACAAACATACTAGAACAATCGAACATATAGACTTCTTCTGAAGGAATTTCGTTCAAAATAAAAAAAAAAAAATTCCAAATTTGGCGTAAAATCCATGTATTCAACTTCATCCATATAGCCCAAAGTGTTTTTGTAGTATTATCCTTTTTAGTAATTGAATTTACAAATTTGGTGTGAAGTCCATAAACCAAATTTTATTCATTTTTGAGATATCGTGTTTATACACAAAAACCTCGATTTCGAATTTTCTGATTATTACGATACTGCAGACGATACTTTCGCTTTTTATACTTCTTATACGAGGAAGTAAAATAGGGCAAATTCAATTGCTGATTAAAATTAGCAAATTTTGTCCGTATACCAAATTTAATTTTTGTTTCTTTTTATGTTACTTTGTCATATATAGAAATACATATAAAGAAATAGCAAGTCACCATTTAGAGGGATTTAGCCCAAAATTAGGTACAAATTTGTTTACAAAAATTATATTAGGTATTTACTTCTAAAAACAAGCAATATTTGAGTTATTTTTGAATAGATATACACGCGAATGGACAGAGAGACAGGCATAATTTCAAAAATCTGTAATTATAATAATAATTCCATATATCGAATTTTATCTGTCTAGCTCGCAGTGCTTTGAAATCCTCGCAATTGTGCATAACATCCTCGCAATTGTGCATTCACAATTGTGCATAAACAGCTGGACAGACAGGCTTTCTTTGAATGGATTTTATTCGAAGCTCTTGATTTATCTGGATTTTTTTTGATAGGAAAATCATATATCAAATTTAATCCATATGTTCTTTTATTTATTTATTTATTTATTTTGTATTTTTCAGTTATCGTGTTCACAGAAGACAATTAAAAAACCAAATTCCAAAATTGAGATGAAAAAAAAAAAAAAAATATCCAAGCAATACAAAAAAAAAAAAAAAAGAAAACTTCACTTAAATTTAGAGGTCGATTCTTCAGTGAATACTTTCTTCTTATTTGTTCAAATAAGAGAAAATATTGTTATGAATTTTTGACAAAATACTTATTTACACTTAAATTGAGAATAATTCTAATTTAATAAAACAACTTTACTTAGTTTATGTTTCTGATTAAAGAATTCATATACTAGTTTTGAAATGAAATTTGATGTGTTTGGAAAAGGCGCTAACTCCATAATTTTTTTTTTTTGCATAGGTTAGACCAAAACAATTTTTTTTTCTTGAAGAGCACGTTGTTGCATTTTTTAATGAATATCTCAGCGAAATTCAACAGGTTGTTTATTATCCGAGGTATTATATTCTTTCTGGAATTTCCCTTATTTATTTTTTTATTTCATTTTTTACAAAAATAGAAAGAAATTTCATGCGAATAATTCCTTTAAACATATTTTTAAATAAAATTAATTCAGTTTCTTCCAGGAAAACCTAGGAAAAACTCCCCCCCCCAAAAGGGGGGGGATTTCTAATTTCTTAGCAAATTATCAAAATTTCATTTAAAAAAAAAATAGTTGAAGATCCTCATTTCTGTTAGCAGTAATGCTGCATGATTCAGAGAGATTGTTTTTCACTACTTTCTAAGACTCTAATAAGCTTGAGTTTTTCTCTCAAAAATATCCAAGTAAAGTTTGACTATAAATCAATATGCCTAACATTTTGAAATCTAAACTAATCGGAATGCTAACTTCAATGAAACGATCAACTTTTTTCAGGGTTATTTTTTAACTCTTCAATTCTTCTTCTCACATTTTTTTTATATCACTGTACGAAACACAAACACTTTTATAAACGATCTAGAAATATAGCGCAAATCAGAGTAGTTTTGAATTTTTGGTAGATTTATTTATTTTTGGATTTCACATGCCCTTGTCTTTTATTTAAAAAAAAGACAAGGCACGAAAATGCAGATTATTTGGGGTCATTAAGTTTTAACTCAAGTTTATTAAAAATTATATTTTTTCTGGAGGAACTTTTTTTTCTTTTTAAGAATGCCTTATACAATAATTTATAACTAGGGACTACTAACTAGGAATTCGTACTCAATTTAAATATTTTGAATATTATGATTAAATACAGTGTGGAATTTCTAAGAAACAATTGATAGTATATATATATATATATATATATATATATATATATATATATATATATATATATATATATATATATATATTAAAAAAAATCTTATAAAATTACCAGAATTCCCTTGCCCACAAAGAGACAGACGGCGGTACTAGCTCAGACTTGAAGCTGATAATTATGTTTAAAAGATTTTATCAAGTATGACTTTTGATATATATGAAAATTAATCATTTTAATTTCTAAATTCATTTGATTTGTTTACACCTTATTCCTTTATATTCCCTTTTTATGAAGGGATTATGATGAAGAAAAAAATTTTACCCAATTGTTTGTCTTCAAACATTGAAGGCTAGAATATATGCTTTGTCTAGTTTTCCAGAATAAACATGATGAACATGAGAATGACCCCAACATGAAGTAAAAAGCGCATGAAGTAAAAGCGTATCTGAAATGGTGATTGATTTGGAAATTATTTTCTTTTCTGAAAACTTTTCAGGCAGTATACTGATGCATTTGTAAAATTTAAGTTGTATTTACAAACTATTATTTTTTATATCTAGTTACACATATGCCAATAATTCTTTAATAAATTTTGATTTCTTTGCTTTTCGAACATTTTATACATATTCAAAAATAGATTTGTATTGTTTTCACAGATATTTCATATAGAAATTCATATTTCGCGATAACAATTTAACTTTTTTTTAACGAATAATTTTTTTAATCAAGAGATCTGAAATTTTAAATAGTAATTTTGTTGATTAAAAATATGATATTTATACTACATATCACATTTTTTTTATAATTTAGCAGTTATGCAACAAACAAAACAAAACAAATGCAAAAAAAACAAAACAAAAACAAACAAACAAAAAAACAAACAAACTCGAAAGATACAGTTGTTTTCATAGATTTTTGAGATCATGTTGACAATTATTTCACAGTTGTTTTCATGAATTTTTGCTTCCACAATTTAGAGTTAGAAAACAAATCTTTATTCTGCAATTTTTCAAACTTTTATTTGCTTCATAAATTAAGCTCTTAAGGATTAGAAATATCTCAATCTTATCTTTTATAGAAAATTTTGTGATAATAATTTTGAAAAAAAAAACAATTAATTCATTTGTTAGCTGGTTTTATACTGCATAAGTGAGTCCAATCGTTCTTTTAAAGCAGTTTTTCTAAAATAAAATGGTTTCATAATGGATGCCATTAAAATTGATAAACTTTCGTTTTTAATGTCGTTTCACGATTGTATGTTTTTAAATATCACCTATTAATACTTTAAATGAGGATAATAAGTGATAGCAACGTCTTTGAAATATTAAAAAAAATCTATCACGATTCTGGTTCATAACCTTTCCCCCTCTTGGGAACTCCGTAATAGCAGAGAAGAGCAAAATGATGCCAACCGTCAAACAGTAATTCCTTTTGATAATAAGCATAGCAGAAATAACAATAATCAGCTACCGAAAAAGAAAAAATAATAATAAAAGACGAAGTAGAATTAAAAATGCAGCCAATCCGAAGCGTGTTCTAATCAACGGGTCTCATGTCTGACTTCGAATTTTTAGCAATTAGCATACCCGATAAAGATTCTGAGTTTGGAAGACGTTGTACCCGAATACTTTTATTTTTCGCTTCTTTCTTTCCTTTTTGTGGACTTTTTTTTTCTTTCGTGGACGCCTAGATATGTTTTGTTTGGATACGTTTACAGTTTTGAAAAAAACTCGAATAGAAAAAAAAAGTAAAAAAGAAATTGCAAGGTTAGAAGGTCGTTGCCCGCCACTGTAGACGAATTTCGAAGCTTTCTGCCTCGAAGCCAGATGGCGTGATTTAGTTTGTGAGTGAAAGTGATAGTTTTTTTTTCTTTCTGCTTTTAATTCTACGATTTAGGGTTAATGTCATAACACTGATACTTACTGATAGCGTAAAACTGTTGGTGATATTGTGGCAGCCTCAGGTGTTGGACTGCTGTAATTTCACGTGTCTACATTAAAGAGAGGTGAAATCAGAGACATGTTTTGAATGAAAAAATAAGTAATCAGATCGCACTGAACTATTCTTATGAAACAAGCATTTGGGGAATCATCTTTTGATATTTTGGATTTAATCACGAACTTGAATAATGTTTTATTACAAATATAAATCATTAATTGCGACACGGAATATTATGCAAGTGATAGATTACAGAAGAATGTTTAGCATTTCTTCATTTCATTTTGATTACAGAAGAAGTTATAGATTTCTTTCATTACGTATTTGAAGAAAAATTGGCTAGTTCAATTTCTTTTTCATCTGTTATTCCTTTCCCTTTTTTTATTAGTTATAAATAGAATGTTATGCTATTAAATTTTAAAAAATGAATTTTTTTCAATTTAAATTTTTTTATTAGTAAATAAGATGAATACATGAAAAATAAGAATTGCTAGATATTTACTGCTTATAAAATTACAAAGATAACAAATTGCATAAGCAGAAGAAAGCAATTTTAATATTTTCAAATTTCTGCATTTCGACTGCATGTGAGATGAGTGCGAGTTGGATATATAAATTACATGATAGCGAAATCATGTAATGCTTTAAAATATTCAATAAGTGTTTATATAATTTATGTAGTTACAATTTACTTCTATTCTGTATAACTTAAATGACATTTAGTAAAACTTCTTTTGTACTATGCAAACTTTTACGATATTACATCGAATTATAACATTTGCTTTAGATCTAGCCTTGTGGATAGTTATGATAAATAATTAAACTTTTAAAAACCAATTCGAATGTGCTTTCTCCAGAAATAATAAATATTTATGCTAAAATTGTAATTAGTATAATGTTCATCATTAACATCATAAATATAAAAAAAAATTGTATCATTTGAAATGAAAAATCAAAATTATACCCATTACCAATTTTATAAATAATATCTTTCAAGACTTTTTGTCATTTTAAAGCTTTTTTTTCAATTTTGTTCTTATATAGCCACTATAATGCACTACTATTTTAGTGAAATATTAAGTACGGTTTAAAAGCGTGGATGTTCGATAAAGAAAATAATATCAATTGACACAGTTAAAACAAAGCTTTTTTCAAATACAGTCAAGTTTCTGTTTAATAAATATCATCATTCCACTTATAAACTTCGTTATACAGAAAATTTGTCAAACAGAAATTTGTGCATTAAGTTATAAAAATGGAAAACCTGAATGGCTGAATTTTATTTATTAACTTTAGTGATTTTAATCACACTTACTTTAAATAGGAAAAATATCATAATTCTATTTTATACATGTTTATTAGAAAGCAGATTTTCAATAAAATTTTCACACTTTAATAAAGATTGAAAAACATCATCTAAAATATTTTTAAACCTTTCGAATTGTTATCATATGCTCATAGCATTTCCCGCTTGAAGTTTTTTAAATAACTTCACAATCATTTTTATTTGGAACAGGAGAATTCTTCATTACATTTCGTAACATTTTGCGATATGACGTTCTCAGCAGGATATTCAACTTTCTCATTATCTTCAACATATACAAAATAAAACAGCTCTATGCCTTTTTCAATAGTATCTATGGTTTTCAAATATCATTTTTCATTGCAGGCGACTTTGTTCGTTTTGTTTGAATTTCGATAAATGAAAATCATGCAATGTTGAAAGAAATTTCCTCCCCCCTCCCTCCAAAAAAATAAATCGAAAAAAATTAGGAACATTTTTTTAAATAGAAATTTTTCCAAATTGGGCATAGTTTCCACAACAGGGAGAATAAGTAACATGTAAAATCCATTAAAAGTTGAGGTTCTATAAAAATAATCATTAAAAAACTTTGATAAAAAGGAGCTCGTTGAATAGAGACTCTACTATACAAGCATATTAGTGATTATTTTGACTATTAAAAGATTTTCTATATTGTTATAGGTTTGAAAATAAGCTAAGAAATCCGTATTAGATTCATTCTGGAGATTGCTTCATAGTTTATATTCTCATGATGGTTTAGTTTAGTTTAATTTAGTTATATTAACGTCCCGTTTGAAGCAACACTAGGGCTATTTTGGGACGGACCTCGTAATTTTTGAACCGCGGTCAGATGACGAGGACGACACCTGAGCTGGCACCCCCCTCTCCACACCACACCACACCAGCGGGAGGACATTTGGTCAGGACGGATTTAACGTTCAACTGACCCCCTTACACGACGTTTCTTCGGTGGAATCGGGTCTCGAACCTAAAACCCTCCGGTTCCGAAGCCGAGACCTTACCACCAGGCCACCGCGGCCCAAATATTCTCATGATATACATTGACATAGTTTCCTTAGTTGAGATTAAAATTAAGCTGGAAATGTGATTTAAATATTTTTTTTTTAACTTTATAACAAGGAAATGAATGCTAATTCTTTACATGAAAAAAAATGGGAAAGAAATGTACGTCCCTACATAAATATGAAATATTCCATTATTATTAAACAAAGGTAAGAATCAGTAAATGAATCATTTATTAAGAGAAAGATAGTTTGATTAAAGCTAACAGATATTTGGTCTAATCTATAATTATTTAAACAATTAATTTTAGCAATATTACCCAAGAATTTTTTTTTAAATAAAAGAGCTAACGTTCTTCAGTAAGTATTATAAATACTTACGAAGTGATACTTAAAAGCGAAAACATAATATCAAGTCACAGACTTCATTTCATCTTCGTAAGTTATGGCTTATATATCTGCTTCTATCAAAAGAAAAATGTTTCCACCTTGTTGTATAGAAATAAGAAAAATTCCTAAATTAAAACATTCAATTCAATACAAATGTTAATCAAAGTTTCAGTTGTTGATTAGAAGTCAAACTACCCTTTTACATAACAAAAAAGTGTGTTCGGTATCCCATTTTTCTTCAAAATCTCATATTACATATTCATATATGCCATATAGCGTATCCTCGTCCAATCATTCCTCAAGCAGATTGGTTTTACATTAGCTTTTGCGAATAAAATATTGCTGAATTTGCTGTTAAATACGCAAGTAAATATTTTTTCCATATTGCCAAAAATAGTATCCCTCAAATTAAAATTTTCGAGGGTGACTTCCCAAAACTGTCTCGCACACTCTCTAATAAATGTATTTGTATATTATTAACTGCATGCCAATGGTGAACAATACTTACGAAAGAGCAATTAACCTGCGAGCTTTGACGAGATTCTAAGTTATTAATTGCTGGGATTCGGTTACGCTATACAAGCTCTAGATCACTGAATACGCATTTTGGACGCTTTTTTCCCCTCCCGATAGATTGCCATCAAAATTTGACATAAAACTGCAATTGTGTCTACAAAAATCACATACCAAAGCACATATATTTAAATCATACTTTAAATGGCCGCGTTTATATGCTTGTGAAAGTACAGTTCGACAAATGAGCAACTGATTATCGTAATTTATTCTAAATTTGATAAGGATCTATAACTTAGACATCAAATTTGTGCACCAAATTTTGGCCATACGGTTCTCTTCCCTTCACAGTTACTGAGTTCACTTGTACTGGAAGAGCCAGCCAGCTTGATTTCTTCTAAAGGCATTTCATTAAAAATTTGACAGAAATGTACTAATTTGAAGTACAGATCATATACCAAATTTTATTCATATAATATTAAGTGTTTTTGAATTAACAGACAGACAGAGAGACAGGGATAAGCAATTCCAAAAATGTGTTTTTTGGTCTGAGCGTGATCCAAAACATAAAGATTCGTCAAAATTCGAGGTCAAAATTTTTAACAATTACAATATTTGTATCCTTTGTATATAAAAAGAAAAAAATCTACCTAATTTTTTTTTTTGTTTTACATCTCTTTTTTGCTTTAAAATATACTGTGTAATTTGTTTAAAATCTATAGAATAATAGACCTTATACACACACAATAGGTAAATCTAAAAGAAAAGAATAAAATGCAGGGTGCAACTTCTAAAGAGTAAAAACATAAGTTTCCTCCTACATAAAAAAGAGAGATAAAAGAGAAAGTTCGAATTACGCCCTTAACCGTGAAAAAGAATCTCACTCTCGCAAAAAATCTCTGGAATCGAATGCATGTATCGTTTGTGTGATATAGGTGGAATGCATACTTAGATAAAGTCTTTTTTTGTTTTTGTTTATACTAAGGTGACCTTCGAATGGCCCTCTAATCGTACAGTGTATAAACGTTTCTCGCTTATTTTAGCATGTATAGAATAATCGGAATTCTTATAAAAATACGTGCGTAATAGAATTATTAAGAAAAACCTAACCGCATTAATGTATCTGATGCATAAAAATAAGACAACAAAATACATACAAATTTACTGTATCAGGAGAACGGATATGCTGTACTTTTACATAAAGTCACGGTTATTATCTCATTGATAATCTTTTCTATGAAATGCTTTTCTCGGATTCGGTTTATTAGATATATTAAATAATCTAAGATATACACTGCATATATAAATATATACATAAAAAGTGCGTTATATATTGGTGTTTATTGAAGCAAGTGCCATATTTAGCTATACTGCGCAAAAAAAGATGTGGCATATAAACACTGCATAAAGCAAGGTGTAGTTAAATGTTAAGTGGCATATATAGCTACGTTTGTCATATAATTGTGACGTCATGTCGATTCATCTCATTTTATTGTTTATATCTATTTAATTATATTTTCTTCTCAAATATAAACCCTTTCTGTATACTGTTAGTGCAAAAATTATAATAAAGATTTTTATCTTTATTGTGACTAAAATTTGCTTCTCTTCACTGTGTTTATGGATAGTTTAATTTTAATTAAAAGCAAATCATTTAAAGAAAAAGCAAAATAATTTTCATTAAAATTCTATGTAATGTCTTTCCCTCTTCCAAATATTTTACCATAATATTCTGAACGGTTTATGAAACTTTAAAAAGTATTATCATTGTAACAATAAATATTATAATGTATTATATAATATATTATAACATCAATGTATTATGTAACAATAATACATTAAAGTACATAATACACAATGTATATAATAATAAGTTATTACGTAAATTTTTGCGCAAAGCTTTATCTGATATTTTCCAATTTTTTAAAATCTCTTTTATATACAAAACCTTTTTTGTTAAAAATATAAGATAAAGAGTAAAAAATTTAAAGGGGATATCAAACGTTGGTACGAAACGCTTGACATGGTAAGGTTTTAGGCTTGATTCATCTATCTTTATTTTATTTTTAAAATTTGTTCTTAATTATATAGCAGTGATGACATGCGTACAAATAATACATTTAATATTATCACAATGCTCGTATATATGAACTGAATAACTAAAAAATTGAAAAGTTTTAGCACTTGAATGTATCTGAAAATAATTTTAACTTTATGAAAATTAGAGGAAAAGAGGAATTATGAAAATATAACTAATATTACTAAAAAGGCATTTAAAAAAATGAAAGAAGCGTAAAAGATTTTGTGTAATAATATACTCCGAAAATATTGGGTAAAAAAACGTTAGCATTTCACTTTATTTTTAATTAAAAACCTAATCGAAATTTTAAATATGTTCTTTTTTTTGTGAATACAAAATACTTCAAAAAACTGTCCAAATTTGGCATTCCTTTGCGCACTGATCCATTTAGCAGAATATTTTGTACAATTTTTTTGGCATACGGATTTCATGATTCAATTCGAAGACAATATTTTTTCCTATAACTACTAGTCTATTAAAACAGAATAAATGATTAACATACCATCAGAAAATATGAAATAGCTTGATACAATCTTTTACTACATTACATTATTCAAATATTGTCAAGGGAAATTAAACAGCAGGCTGTAAAGTCAATGTCTTGAATCATTAACTTCAGATCTAATTAAAAAAAAATCAGAGTCCTGTCAAGCCGAATCTTAATTACACACTTAATGAGGAAATAAATATATATTTTCAATTAATTACACAATGTCGTAAGCCCAAATATTTGGAAGATTTCAACGCGAAACTTCTAATTGGTTTTTCCTAGCTCTTTGGAATAAACTGAGGAAAGTGAAACGAAAAAGATTGATGATACAAGAGGAAAACAATTATAAACCCGTAGAATGTGATAGAAAATGGAGAAA
Source organism: Argiope bruennichi (assembly GCF_947563725.1). Classification (NCBI taxonomy): domain Eukaryota; kingdom Metazoa; phylum Arthropoda; class Arachnida; order Araneae; family Araneidae; genus Argiope; species Argiope bruennichi. The sequence continues at coordinate 87,292,018 of NC_079151.1, forward strand.
ACGTTTTGCAATGGTCTTTAAGAATATTTTCCTTTTTTTGTATAGGGTAGAAATGCATTGCTATTTTAACTCTTTCTGTAGAATTTTTGAAAAATTAAATGTACCCTAAAGGAACTAAAGAAAAATATAGGTGGACATTTTAAAGCTCAGTGAAAATATCACATTTCATCTATCTAACCGATTTTGATTTTAAAATAAAACATTCACAAATAAACATAATTCTAACATTTGTTGTTGTTTCTTATGGCACTTGCCATGGACAAGCCCGCTGTTACGAAGACAGCGATTTTAAGCCGGTGGGGGAGCGTCCCTTGTTTTTTAGTAGCGCCAACCGGGGCCAAGAGCACGACTTTGCTACTCGCGCATCACTCATTCGCTTGCGCAACCCCTTTTTACAGGAGGGCACATTCACACATCTCACAGATAGAACAACAACCATGCCCAAACCGGGACTCGAACCCAGGACGCCCAGATCACGGTGAAGACGCGCTACCCCTTAGCCAGAACGCCGGCGTAATTCGAAAAGTACTTCTGGGGCTCATAAAAGCAAGAAAATTAATCATAACTATCATAGTAGATCGAAGTTTTTGACGAATACAAAATTTTCACTTTACATCCTGTTGGAGTTTTTCTCAACAAAAATAGCAGAGTATAAATAAGACCAGCCATTTAGATTAAAATCAAATTCTTTTAATGAAAAACTAAAAGGTCTGCATCTTGCAGAGTATACAGCTACGGTATATACACACAGGCGGTGTCCGTTCTTTTTACTTAAAAAGAACAAACATCCAATGACAGTTCATCCGGAAATACAACGTACTTCCGGTTACAAAATGATTATCCAATAATGTTGCTCCTCTGGGACCGACCACTGCTTGAGTTGAATATGCAACACACCCTTCATATAAGAAAAAATCAGAACTGAATAAATAAACATTTACACAAGAATTAATTATACTCTATAACTTAAAATTTCCTCCAGAAATGTTTGACTTTTTTTTACAATTTTTCAATAATATATTTAAAAACAATGCCGAATATCAAAAGAATCTTTGCAGAACGACATTAATACAATTTTTTTTTAAAAAGAAAAACCGAGTTTATACGTTTTGATGAAGATATACGATATCTGAAGCACAGAATGGCTATGCAGTAAATTTCTTGTTTGAAAGTATCTGCAGTTAAAACTAATGGACGGAATGAAACTTATTTTCATTTATAGACATTTGAAGCTCTGAGAAAATAAATCTCGAGGAAAAAATATTAACGATAATCATCAAATGAGGGAGATTTTAGAGCAATCACAGCGAAAATGTGTGGCCCCGTGGAAAATGGATTATGCAAAATCTTATTAATCGAGAGATAAAAAAAATGGACATTTAAAAAATAATGGCATACAGTATGAACTTCACAGTAAATAATGTTTTATTAGTCGACATTAGGGTTTCCGAGACATGTAACATTTCCAGCGTTTTGATCTTCATTTTATATAAGATATTGCTTGTATGAATTTTGACGCATTATTCATTTTTTTTTGGAGAAATTCATTTATTCATATTTTCCACAATCTATATATGAAATGTGATTTCATTCTATTTATTAATTTTAATTTCAAGTGCCTCCAAACAGAGAAAGCAATTTTATGTCATTTTACTGTAGTGTATATCAGTTATTTTATATCTTCATTAAAACATATTGTGTTGGTTTTATAATTCTCTTACTAATGTCTTTTTGTAAAGATTTTTTTTTGTACTATACATTGTTGTTAAATGCATTATTCGGTAATTAACAATAAAATTAAAATTGCAAGGAGAAAATTTCATCTTATCGTATGTAAGTGCTGATTTAAAAATGAATGTTTATTTAGTCGGCTTTCATTGTACCTTTTAGGAAGTATGTAAAAGGAAAATGAGTCATAAAACAAAATACTGTCTTAGAGATCTGACGAAGTTTCATTTGTTTTTAACTTCTCTGAGACCGCAGGAAGTATTTTTCAAATTGCCTGCTGTGATACATTATTTCGAAAAATTGTCAAAATTGGTGCGTACTTCTTGCACCAAAATTGTAAAATTTTGTAAAATTTTTGCGAAATCTGTCCATTTATGTGAATGTGAAATAGATAACTCAAAATTGGGACAAAATAAGTGAATTAGATATAATATTTGATCTACTCATTTTAAATGTCTAGCCAAATTTCTAAAAACATAGATTGTCTTTCTGTCTGTTTTTTATAAGTAAATTTGTCATATCATCTCATCAAAATTATTGATCTGTATCAAATTTTCAAGTCATTCAAAGTCTGTCAAAATGCTTAAAAGACTTTTTTCACAATACTTGAAAGCTAAGTATAAAACGTGCTAAATTATGGAGGTAAACAAAAAAGATGTTCATTTGAATTTAATTTTGAATCTAATAGGTATATTGTGCAAATATTTGACAATATAGTTATTAGATTCAAAACTCATTTGATATAAAAATTTATTATTAAATTAAATATTTGATCTAATGGTTCAATGGAAGCCATGGAGCAGAAATTTGTCTCTGGAAGGAACTCATTTATAAATCATTATCACGATACTTCTTTTCACACAGTTTTAATCCGTTTCTCGCTTGAAAAGTGAATAGGAAATTTAAATGAAAACGCTTGATAAAGTTACCTTTCAATGATCGTTAATATTGAGTTATATAGCAAATTACCGATTTGATTGCATAATTGAGGGAAAAGAGATTCTGTAAAATTAGAAATCTAGTAAGACGTCGAATGTGAATCGAAATGCTTTTTTTCAGCAGTGAATGACACACAAGCTATGATGCTATTTAACTGACAGATATTTATGTAATTTCCTCGTCAAGCTAATTACTGATAGGGAATATTTTCTGCATAATCTTTCCATTCTGATAATATACCTAGCAATTGTGGCGTTTTGGGATAAGCGGCGAGGATAGAACCTAGGACCTTGTGGTTTGCAGTCCAGTAATATGACCACGATACAAAAGCAATTGCTCGTGTAACGGAGCTGTTAACTGGCTTATAAGCTTTCACCACAGATCCTCCCTCCAGTGAGTTGGAGGTGAGACGAACAATATGGCTGTTGAGTGGTGATGTATTTATTAGCTGTTGAGTCTAATGCACCTATACCCATTTGAGTTGGGCCAAGCGTTATGGCGAGCCTGTGTGGGTGTGTGGTTGCTGTTGCTGAATACACCAAGTGAATCTGACGGTTTTGTGTTGCTGCCTCAAGTGAATCTGACGACTTTGGTTTTACTGTGAGTAGATGGCGCCAACAGCTGTACGAAAGTTGAAGGATCATCGTCCGAGGTCATCAATGTGGCGGTTTGGGATGAGCGAGGTTGGAACCTGGGACCTTGTGGTTCGTCGTCCAGAAACATGACCACAATACAAAAGGAATTGCTCGTGTAACGTCTCTGTTAACTGGCTTATAAGCTTTCGTCACACAATGCTCATCGTTTCATTCAATTTGGAAATGCAAGGCAGTACAAAGATGGCTGATGTTGTTCATTAACATCAAAATTTGAAATTTTGTTTATATCTAAACAGAAATATATCCCCCAACATATATTTTCTCGGAATTATTAAGTTTCCATTGTCAAGCTAAGTATTCTTCTTGAATGGTCATCATGAATGGTTTGGTTTTCAATGTTTTGATATATAATTTTAATTTTAAGAGTTTTTTGCATCTATTTTTTTCAATTTGATATAAACATAACAAAGTAACGCTGTATTTAGCTACGTTACCAACGACTACGACTTAACTTCCGTCTTGATACCAGCTTATGTGGTCTTCTTTTGGACGAAGATGCAGTTAGAGAAAGGGGGAAAAAAAAGAATCTAGATTGATAACTCACTCAATATATCTAATATAAATTAATTTCTTACATTACGGCAGTGATGAAATCTTACGAATTTAGAGAAGCGTTGATCAGAGGAGTTAACGAGTTGTGCAAGAAAAAGACCTGCAAGAAAAGATGCTTCCTTATATGGGATTACAAACAATTATGTCGAAAACAGATACAAAGGACAAATATTCTTCGCCAATCCTTTAATCCGTTTATATCATCGCATCATATAGGCATCGGATTATCGATTTTCAGTGCTATAAGTTAACATTAATTGTATAATTTGAAGCAAAAATTACACATGGTCCACAAAATTTCAAAAATTAAAAAAAAAAAAAATCCTTCAAACAGCAAATTTTTGAAACGAAGCTGCTATCTATTTACATAATAATAAAAGGAAAAAAAAGCAATAACTAGATGGGGGTTGAAAGATTTTATGTTTTTCCGCGATAACTTCTGAAAAAAACCATTGCCACAAAAATTATTTTTACACAACCTTAAAGTTCAAACCAATAGCAGTGGCTTCTCCTAAATTTTCTCGCAGACTCTCTAATAAAAATGTTACCACCCTCTCACAACATCTATAATTTTGGAGCTTGTTTGAGGCCATGAAGGCTTTAAATGGCGTTGGCGACCGATAGCTACGAAATATTGATCTATGGTTGGAATTCAGATTTTAAAATAATCTATCGTGTGATCCTTGATGAGTTTTTGGTGATTAATCTATAGAATGCTGGTAATAGTATATCCGAAAATCGAATTTGTGTTTAGACGAGTTTTTTACAACTGACTGAAACCAACATTTGACTATAACTGTAGTCATTAAATCACATAGGAAGATTTATACATTTAAGGTATTACGTTTTTTAGTTATCATGCTCGTATGATTGTACAAGCCCAGATGGACAAAGAATTAAACCTTTTGATGGATTTAATTTCTTTTAAATTTGATAAGTAATTACACATTAAATGTTAGATCTGAATATCAAAATTATAATTTTATCTATGCAGCTCTCTACGTTTTGTAGTTAACGTGTCAATATATATTAGAAAGTCAGGCAGGCAGAATTTCTCCGAATGAATTTAATTCAAAATTTGATAAAAATCTGAAAATTTAGTGTAAAAGTCATATACCAAATTTCATCAATCTAGCTCAAAGGTTTTTTGATTCGTATTCGCAGACAGTTCAAATGTATTTTCGGATTCTGGAAGGTTTGAATCAGGAATGATTCGCCAAAATTTTCATTGAGGATTTTTTTCACGATTACATTTTATTCTCTGTAGTTCGAATCGTGAGAATAAAAATTAGATTTTAAGGACAAATTTACTTAAATTAAATTTTTTATGTCACTAAAAATCTAATTGTTTTTTAAAAAATTATGTTTTTACACATAAATTTTTTCTACTTGACTGCCTATATAATTTTAATCAATTTTTAAAATTATTTGAAATACATTTTATAAAAATGTCATATGCTGCACTTAAATTTCTTAAACTGTTGACCTAATTTTATATTTGCTTTTAGCAATTCTTTTGCAGCCAATTAATTTAGCACCAAAATAACATACCATAAAACTTTTTTTTACTGTTTATTAACTTGCGTTTGTTGAATATTATTGCATTTAAGAAAAAACAAACATAATTAAAATATTTTCATTGATTTATTATTCATTCTTTCATTGCATCTTACTGCTTGAAAATCATTTATTTGTGGGTGATGTGAAAAAAAGTGCACAATTATAATTACTAAGCCTTTTTACTGTTGCAAACTTTCTGTAGCCGAATTCCTCACCTTAATTCCAACTTTATGACCGAATTTCCAGCAATCTATCAAGTCATTGATGATCTCACATTTCCGAAAAAAATTGCTATTGCTAATAAGCAATTTTTTAGTCTTTCAATCCTTGAAAAGTTTATCGTTCAAATCACCGACAGTTATTCACAGAATAGCTAAAAAATCTCAATTAGTGCAAAACTAATCCAAAAGATTGTACTGGTTTAAACTCCAAGACATTTAATATTTCTTGGAATGAAACAACGTATTTTCTCATAAAAACTGTTCCAGAATCAAATTCTTATTTTGAAAGGATTGCAGTTGAAGATTTTATCAAAAATTACCAGAATATTTCACTTCAAATTATGTTCCAAAATAGCAAAGTACCAAGAAACTCTAGAGGACATCCCTTCCATTTTATACCTCACTCTATGACTTAAAATTAAAGGATGACATAATAATAATAAGTGTAATTATATGAATGGTTTTTAATTTGGCCCTATTAAATAACTGAGGCTTAGATGACAACCCATATTTATACTCCTGAGACCAAGCATAATTTTAATCACTAATTAATATCGTCTGCTTTAATTTTTTTTCAAAAACTAGTTTTTAATAAGTGCCATCTTGACGTATAACCATTTTGAAAATAGGAATTTTTTGACATTAGGGCATAGTCTTTTTTTTTGCTAAAAATTTTGATTTTTATTTATTTTTTTGAACAAAATATAAGAAACTTTTAAGTTTTTTAACCAAAGAGACTGTATTTTCTCTTGATATTGTTTATGCTTTAAGTGGAAATTTAATCTCTTGTATACGATACTATGAACCTAGAAACTGTGTTCTCCCATGGGCAATTATAGATAGTTAGATTCCATAGAAAGAAATAGTTACATATACATACTAAATACTAATATTAAAAATCTCTTTTATCCTGATTCTTTAGAGTAGTAATTAATTAGGGTTTAAGTTAAAATAACTTACAGATATTAATAAGAAAAATTCTACGAATTAGAATTATACATGTTCTTTTACTTAAATACACAATGAGTGAATAGACCCAGATGGAGCTGCAGTAAAAAGAATATTTTCAACTATTATAAAAATGTCAAATCATATTCAATTATTTATTTAATAATTATAAAAAAATAATATAATATAATTATATTAAAAATAATACTACTATAATATGATTAAAAATAATATTAATTTTATAAAATAAGTTCTTAAGAATAATTTTTAAAATAATATGCTGGTATTCTAATATTCTCGAAGTTAAAAAAATATTGTGTAATTTTACACATTTATGTACTCCGGAATTATTTTGGAAATCTCTTATTATTTAGAAAAAAAGTCTTCTTAAATAAATATATATATTTATAATAAATTTTGAAATTAAGATTAAACGTTGTTTAATCTAAATATTACTACACATATCTGCTCCTCACTAATTCAAAATTGTTTCACTTTTTATTAAGCACTCATCCAATCCATCTCAATTTCTTTTCACTTTCTCCTTTGATGATGATAACGTGTTTTAATAGACACATGATTTTATGATTAAAGGATTATTTTTAATGTTAATGAGTTAATCGATATTTAATTTTATGTTATAAGAGCTACTGTAACCATTGTAATGCTAAAAAGAAACTATGACTGCTAATTAAAAAATATTTATGATAATTACAATAAGAAAATATTTTAATAAATATAATATGCATATCTTGACAATAAGCTGTTGCTTTATATATTGAATCTTTATAAAAAGTTTATTATTGAAAAATTATCCAGACCATAAGAAGGAAAAAAAATTTCTTTTATACTGCAAATATAGGAAATGAATTGGTGAGCATAGTTTGTTTATTAAGCATAATAGAACAGTATGTTATGATTTGGATATTTTTTTATTAATTTATGTTATGGTGTAACCATTGTAATGCCAAAAAGAAACTATGACTGCTAATTAAAAATATTTATGATAATTACAATAAGAAAATATTTTAATAAATATAATATGCATATCTTGACAATAAGCTGTTGCTTTATATATTGAATCTTTATAAAAAGTTTATTATTGAAAAATTATCCAGACCATAAGAAGAAAAAAAAATCTTTTATACTGCAAATATAGGAAATGAATTGGTTAGCATAGTTTGTTTATTAAGCATAATAGAACAGTATGTTATGATTTGGATATTTTTTTTATTAATTTATGTTATGGTGGAATTAGAATTTTTTTTTTAGAATGGAAAGAAAGTGATTTTGAAATAGTAGTTAGAGTACATAAATAATCTAAAATATAAAACAGAAAAACATAAGCAAAATAAAACGAACTAAGATTTCAGTTTCAAAAGATATGTCAAATAAAGTAGGTTTTTATTTGCTCTTAACTTTTTAATTTAATATTAATTGACATAGTATTCAAAATCACAAAATTCTTCAAAGCTGCAATAAATAATTTAGCAAAATATATATATATATAAAAAATTTTTAATGATCTAATTTCTCAAAAATAAAACAGCTTATTTATTAAAATTTAAAAACTTTAATTACTAATCATTAAATCTTAACTTTTTAAAAAGCTTTATTATATAAAATTATATTAATTTATATATTTTAAATAATTATATTATTTTCTGCTTTTATTTGTTGTCAACTTTTCAATTTAGTATTTATTAACAAAGTGTGGTAAATCATAAAATTCTTCAGAGCTGCAATAAATTAAGCAAAATATTTTTCAGTGCTCTTTTACTTAAAAAAAAAGTAACGGCATATTTATTAAAATTTAAAAACTTTAATTATATATCTTTAAAATTTAACTTCTATAAAACTTTATTACATAAAATTATACTAATTTGTATTTTTTAAATAAATATAATATTTTCTGTCAGTATAATTCAATGATTGAAACTATATTTTCTAAGAAAACAATTATTTTAACATCTTTAATTTCTTAGAAAAAACGGGATAAATTTTTCACTATCAGAATCTGTTAAGTTTCAACTTAACATCTATTTAATATACTAGCCGCCTTTGGCGACCAGCCGGTTCGCCAATCTTAATGTTCATTAAAATTTTAATAATTAAATATTTTATGCAATTTCTACTTTAATAGCTTCTTCATCAAAATATTTTAAAACTTCAAATTTTGACTATCATATAATTCATTCATAATATTATAAAGGCCTTCAGTCATAACGTAATATGTATCTCTCTCATTTTCTGTTAGCACCCGTAGAATTTATGCTTTAAATTAAAGTGGAAAGAATTTATCTTCAATTAATATAATAATATTTTTTACTGAAACAAAGCATTTTTTTATAATCTGATTACTGAAAATAGAGTCACTCAGCGTTTAAACTTTATGGACACTAAAGAATATCTTTTTAAATTTATGTAATATCTCAAGAGTTGGTCAACAAAATTTTCTTAGATTCATTATGAGCAGATAGATTAATTAACAATGTTTAAATTTAAATGCATCAAACACTAAGAAAATAAAACGAATCGTTTAAAATAAACGGTTGAAAACAGGTTTTAAAAAAACTACTTAAAAAACGATGTACTTAAAACTATAAGCATATACAAAAAATATATAACTAACATAAATACAATTTACTTACAAAAGCATGCAACTAACCCAAAAATAATTTAAATCATCCATTGATAACGTTGTCATGGTAACAATCAGAACAGAATGCGCATGCGTGAATTTTCTTCGCCGGTTACGTAACGCAAATACGTGATTTTTTCTACGCCAGTTGGGGTAACGCTATGCAGATTAGAAATTTTTAATTTCCTTTATTCTGTTTTATTTTAATTCAAAAGTACTTCAGAATGAATCTGAAAGATTGATTCATTAACAATGTTTAATTTTAAATGCATCAAACATTAAGAAAATAAACAGAACCGATTGAAATAATCCGCCGAAAAATTTTAACCCTAGCCTCATTACTGTTGGGAGAAAAAAAAAACCGAAGCCTTTCTCGTTTGGTGCTGGGGATAATGGAAAATTTTTTTGGCGGAAAAGTTGGCGGTGGGGAAAATGGAAGATTTTTTTGGCGGGAAAGTTAGTTTTTAATTAATAATTAAAATTCTAATTAAAAATTCGAAAAAAGAAACCCCAGGTGCACATTCCCAACCTCCAAGGTATACATGTACCAAATTTGGTAGCTGTATGTCAAACGGTCTGGCCTGTAGAGCGCCAACACACACACACACACACACACACACACACACACACACACACACATTGAGCTTTATTATAAGTATAGATTATGAAAAATTGTACAAATTCTAAAAATATATTTCTGGCCATTTTAGTTTGGAAGTTGTTAAAAGTCGTTTGATGTTATTATCATTTAATAATTAAAATATTTTAAAGGAATATAATAATTGTCTGCTAATGATTCTTTATTAATAAAAATTACCGAGATTTTACTGATGGTTATTTGTTTTTGTAATTTTATGCGAACTTATATGAAATCTCATATTTATTTATTAATGACCGTTTTTCACAACCAGCTAGTTCATCTGGAATATCGACTTCTTGGCTTTTAAATTATTAATATGATATATTAATGTATTAAAGAATTTATTTATCAGTTGATAATACTGAAAAATGTTAATTTAATAGAATCACTCTGCAATAAATTGCTGTCCTTGTAAATAAATGAACTGAAAATGGAAGTGAATAACATGTTTCAAAGTTAAAGCTTTTATCAAATTTATAATCTTTTTATAGTTTTATTGATTATCTTTTTATTATTTGTTAACATTAGCAAAAACAAAAATTCCAAAATGTATTCGTCGAATTTTTAAATAACTTATATATTAACTTTTGGACCTCGGAAACAACAGTTATCTTCTTAGAATTAGTTATTAGAAACTAACAATTTACCTATCGTATAACAACTGTAGATTTGTTTATAAATCTACAGTTAACGAAAAACATACAAACAAATATTTATATGTATATAATCAAAATTTCAGTGCTAATGCAGGAACAATCATGAACTCATGAAAAAAGAAATCGTTGCACTATTTCCAAACATAAATTATTTGAGGTAATTATCTTCACAAGGATCATTATTCACCAAGAAATATGAAATCAGATTCATCATTTTATCATTAAAATACTTAGACCTAATTATTCAAGAAAAGTCACTTAAGGGATTTAATATATAATCATATAATTAAAATGTCTTTGACTGTAAATTTGTTTTTGAGATTGGATCTTTTGGATGTAACATGGAGAAGCGTAAACGAGTTCAGGTCTGCTCAAGGGACCCAAGTAGGTTGGTTACACTTTTGGGAATTGTTTCCAAATTTAGCTAACAGAGACGTGAGTTTCATGAGAAATGAAAATTTCATGATGTCGAGTGTATATAAATAGAAGATACGTGAGATTCCATCATCAGACTCATCATACAGCGGGGATCTCACTAGAACAGCGTAAGTAGTATCCGGTGTATCTTTTGTATCTTTAATTAACTATTTATTTTAAAATGTGACTAAAATATTGAAGTGTTTTTTAAAAGCTTTCTGTAACTGAAAATTTTTAAGTGTTTAAAATTAACAGAATAAAGATAACAAATTAATTTAATCTGGGAGACAAGAATAAAGATAAAAGCACATAGTATAGCAAAGGTTTTATAAAACCATTTCAATAATTAATAGCCAAATTTTTTTAGTATGCGTAATTGCATTTGTATTTATTTTAATCATATAGATTTCAATTTATTTACATGCAAGATAACTATAATAAATAAGTTTCTTTCGCACTGAAAAGGTTAAATATTTATTTTGAGTTTTGAAATATTATAACGTTTTCTATATTGCTACCGTTCATATATAAAAGTTATTAGAAATTTTAACCATTAATATTGTTACTGATGAAAAGCTATTATTATATAATAAAAATAAGTGGATAAAATTCTGTATTCTATCAACATATTAAACAATTGCGTTATCTGGATGACTATTTAATAATGTTTTGCAGAAATGGGGTATCTTATTTTTCTTGCGGTTTTATCTTTTGAAATTATTTTCAAGAGTTGCTCAGAAAATCACGATTTTTTAAAAATGTTTTTTGAAGAGTTTTTAAAATCGTGAAATAATAAAAACAAAAAATTAGAGTTCCTTTTAATTATTTTTTTATTGCTCTAGAGTACAAACAGTTATTTTTTATGCTTATAAATATTAATTTTATTGATGCATTTTTTATACAACTTTCAAGCTGATAATTATTAGACATGGTAAGAGTATATTTAATATAATATTAGAATTTGTAAAAATAATTTCATTTAAAAAAAATCTTAGACATTTATTAGCACTTTTTACTTCTAAAGAATAGGTATTGAAAATGAAATTTGAGGTACAGAAATTGAATACAAAAGTAGATCGTTTAAAATTCTTGCTCAGAATCTACTGCTGTCTCTCAAAAAAGAAAAATGAAATAAACAGCAAAATTTTCATTGGTAACTGGCAAATTATTTATGAGAAAAATTGTAACATTTAATGAAATGAAACCATGAAGAAGAATTGAATGTAATAACATCTAGTATTTAATTTGTTACATTGGTTTGGTTTGGTTATATTAACGTCCCGTTTGAAGCAACACTAGGGCTATTTTGGGACGGACCTCGTAATTTTGAACCACGGTCAGATGACGAGGACGACCCCTGAGCTAGCATCCCCCTCTCCACACCACACCAGCGGGAGGACGTTTCGTCATGACGGATTTAACGTGCAACAGACCCCCTTCCACGACGGTTCTTCGGTGGAATCGGATCTCGAACCTGAAACCCTCCGGTTCCGAAGCCGAGACCTTACCACCAGGCCACCGCGGACCTTAATTTGTTACAATTTGAAACTATATAGATATAGGTTCTAGATGGTTAAATTAGTTGGTGACCGTTGTATCATCGAGTTACCACATAATTTTTTGAATATCTGTAGTTGTCAAGTATTCCAAGTACTGACCATAGCAACGTACCTCTTTCGCTTTAACGAAATGGATCTTTTGTGGATGTGTATGATTAAAAAAAATCAGAAATATATTTGAATTTTGAGATTTTAGTTGTATAATTTTGAATTATTTCGGGAACATTGAGATCTGGGCATTATTGAAATTTATTGGCTTGAAAGTTTTAATAAAAAAAGAAAACTTTTTTTTTATACAGTGGATGCCGCTTGTAAGGATCGCTTCTGGTCCAAGCTAAAATGATTACTACATTCGATTGAGCAGTGCATTTAGAATACTTTAAGATAAATATAACTCTATAAGTATATTATGGACAGCAGAAGAACACGCAATGTTATTCGTATTATTTATTCGTTTTAATTAGAAACAGAAAAATCGATTAATGTACAGAATTGAAAAATATTGACGCATAATTAATTATTTAATTTTAATTAAAAGTCATCTAGACTATTAAGTTATCAAACTTTTTCTGGATACACCTTTCATATGAATAATATTCAGCACGGTATAGTACTGAAAGGTTAAAGGATTGACGAAGTGATCTGGGGTGAATGAGATTCTCTTCTGACTTCTCTGAGTCTTCATTGTTCTCCTGTTACGTGCCGTTTTATCCAGATTCATCTGTATGTACAAATTGTTCCTTTTATAAGTATTTTTAGTTTTCTTCTAATTAATATCAGTGTTGATCTGGGTTCATAATCTTTAGAAATATCTGATGACTTTTTAATGAATCCGAGTCATCCATTTTATTCGTCCTAATAAAGCATTCAAGCCAAACCACCTGGCCATAGTAATTGATCAATATAAGCAAATTGTTGATCACTAGAATATCTATGATCACTAAAAGCGATGATAATTGTATTACAACATAGACTCACCTAATAATAGTTGTGTTAAGTACCTTAATTCTATTAGGATTTTGCGCTTCCGTTTCATAAAACGATGATTTATTTCCTCCTGGCAGAGTAAATTCCACTCTGTGAGTGAAATGCATAATTGTGCATGGTCACTCTTCTTTTTCTTTCCTACTCCCTTCACTGAAAGCATATTTTTATGATAAACGTTTGTCGGGTTTCATGATGAAATAGAAATTAATTATTAAATTATAAAAGTCCTTTACAAAAAGTCATTTTCTTCTTACTGTAGTCGGCGTGTCTAGAATAATTACTGCTTCCCTGAAATCACTAAAGGAATAAAAGAGAAAAACCTGCATAATATGAAACATTCAATTTTATTATCTTGAATGTGTTATATAAATGTCAAAAAAGTTCATTTTCTCAAGAATATTGGAGTCTGCAGACCTAACATAGACAAAAAAATTATTTATTTTATCAAGAGGTAGCTAATCTAATCTTATATGAAACATTGATGGTTTTCTTTTGATTTTTAAAACCTAAATTTTGCATCAAATCTCTCTTGTTCATTCGAGTTTATCAATTGATTAGATTCTTGAAATGATACATCGATTCTTAAAAGTATAAAATCATTTTAACTTAAAGAAAGAGTAAATTAAATAAATGGAATTTTAAGAAGGATAGCAAATGTTTGAATTAATAATTCAGAAATTTAATTGCTTTATAAGTATTTGTCAATATCAAGTTCAAATATCAGTTCATGCTGAATTCACTATAATTATTCTTACAGGAAAATGAATTTTACGTCATTAGTATACTTTATAACTAAGTTGTTAGCTGTCATGGGCGCCAGCATAGATAGAGAAGTAAAGAGGAGCTTCACGGATCTTGGCTGTATGGGCATCTATGATAAAGCGAAGTTCACCAGGTTGGACAGAGTGTGTGAAGAATGCTACCAACTGTACAGAGAATCTGAAGTGCACACCTCATGCAGGTAAATTTCTCAGCGTTTTATTATTGTTTTAGGAATATATATTGTTTTAGGAAAAATATGCAAGACAAGTTTTATATTAAATGGTGATTTTCTTTACAAGTATATTTTAACACTATTTTTTCATTTGTAGTTACAAGATATCCATACTTCTCGAAGATTTTATTTGGAATATTCTTTCATAAAAGTTTTCTATGAAATTTTTGCCTTTTTTTGTTGCCGTTAGTCAAAAATTATATTTTTACAGTATCTTTCCCAGTTATATTTTTTACCTAACTATTTTATGAGGTAGAATTTTTTGAAATACCAATTAAATAGCAGATATTGTAACTTCTCCTTGAAATATTAATTAATATCAGTTTAAAACTTATGAGAAAGGAGTTTCATTAAAAATGAAAATTTCTTAAGTGTATTCAGTTTGTTATGATTTTTATTTTGAAAATATTTCTGGAGCTTGTGAAATTTTTATTTTAAAATGTTATTATAACATAATTATATAAATATATTTAATACGAAATTACTTAAATGAATTGTTTTCACCTAAATTATATGTCAAATAAAATAAAGTTCAAGAATTCGATTCCAAAAATAGTGCCAACTTAGAAATTTTTAATAAGGCCATAATTTAAGTCCATGTCTTACGGCGTACTTTATTTCTAATCATAAATTTACATATTGTAAACCAGAAAGCGTGAATAATATGATAAAAGGCACTTGGTTAGAAAATAAATTTGCAAGGAAAGGATTCTGCATTTGGACTGACCAATCATTAGGTAGCAGAAGAAAAGCATATCAAGAATAAAAAATAGCTCAAATCTATAGTAAATGAATCACACTTACGATCAATATTATTTACGAATCATAAGTGATAATGAAATAAATAGATATTTCTAGTTGTCATAAAATCCAATTATAACTTTAAAAAAAAGATATAATGAAAGATAATATATTTAAAAGATACCTTTTAAGGATGTAATGCAAAATTTATAATTAATAAGATTTGAATGAATAAGAATAAAAAAAAAAAACTTTTTCCTGTTTCAAGTAAATTTTTTTTCTCCATATTTTAAAGCTATGACAAAACTTTTAAGGATTCTTATGACAGCTAATATTTTTATAATGTTTTGAGCAAGAATACTTTAATACTATCTTTATCGCTGGTATTTTCGAATGGAAATTATGCTTATTATATTTTAGAGTTACAATGGAACTTCATTTAAGGAGTATACTTTGTTCCGAATTTTTCTCTTATTACGAAATACGAGTTAAGCGAGATACGTTTTTCAATAAGAATCAGTGTAAAATAGGACAATGCATTCCATTCTGAAAAAAAATATACAAAAAAATTATAATAATGTAATTTATTACTTATAATGCACGCGTTTTACAAGAAAGTTGTTTAAGATTGTGTAAGTTGTTACAAGAAAGTTGTCTAAGATTGTGTGAGTTGTACAAGAAGGTTTTTTTAAGATTGTCTAAGTTGTTACAAGAAAATTTTCTAAGTTTCCTTCAACTACTGTTCAAAATTTGGCGAAAAGAATCAGCATTACTGCCTGATTAGAATAATGTTCCTCAACGTCCGATGCAATCATTTACATACTTATAGCATATCGCTTATTTCGATGCAAGGCTGCTGATCTATTATTTACTCCTGAATGAGCAAATTTTATCCACAACCTTTTTGCTGTGGCTTAGAAAGCAACCCCATTATCTATAATGCAGTTCTGATCATGCTTTTGTCGATGTCGTTGCTTTCCATCTTTAGCCACATAATCTTGGCCAAAAGCACAATCTCTTCATTTAAAGTTTTACAGACACTTACACAAGCTCTTCGGAGTTGCGTTCGACAAAGCTATCGGGGTAGAAATTCTTCCAAGTAAAAATAAGGATTTTCTTCAAACAAGTGACTTATACTTAAGAAATAGATCAATCCTACATGTGATCCCACAGAGTTCATCTTTCGTTCAGCGAAACCTGAATTGTTAAGGGAATCATTAATTTTTATATTTTGTTTTGATCTTTATACGATTCACTCATTATGGGAGATGCTTATAAAGCAAGGTTTGATTATATCATAAATGCATAATATGTAAGCATTTATGTGAGTGTTAAGATTTACATAAGGAATTTAAATAATATCATGCATCTCATATAATCATATTTTGAAATTTTCATGAAATTTAATAAATTCCAATTTCCTTTTGCAGGTCAAACTGTTTCAAGAACGAATACTTCACGCAGTGCATTGATGCTTTATTGCTAGAGAAAGATCAAGAAAAACTGTTCTACATGGTTGATAAGTTGTTCGGAAGAAGAAGGTGATCTATTCATCATGGATTCAAAAATTGACATTTGTATAATTGCTAATTCTTTAATAAAATAGTCGGCAGCGCGAAATGTATTTAATTTTTTTCTGTAGGTTTTGTTGTGGAAATATCAGATTATTTTTTTCAATTATATACAGAAAAATGTTAGAGAAACAAAAGCTCAAGAATACCATTGCTCAAGAATGTTTTCTGCTCAATCATGATAGTAATCATAAACTGATCCATGGATAGTTCATGTTTTTGCAAAACTAAGTTTGATAAATATGAGGAATCTTATTTCAAAATTATGAGTTAAAAATTAAAAAAAATCCGGAATTTAAAAGTATATTCGAAACATAATCATCTTGCGTGATCTAATATTTCTCACGACATAATTCATTCGAATATAATAAAATACGAAGCGAATTATTTTCCGACATTAAAAATTAAAATTTCATTTCACCTAGCAACGGCCTTTCTTATTTGTTTTTAGATATCACATGACATATACTCGAAACAAAAACTTTTATTTTTTAAAAAGAAAGCAAGAAAATGCTTTGCACATTATTAGACGAAAAACTACAATTCGTTTTATTTATATATTTTATAAATGAAATTAAAATATGAAATAAATAAAAGGACTAATAATAAATTTATGACGAATGGTTGAGATTTTCCTTCCAAAAAGTATATATAACACAAAGATTATAAAACATAAATATCAATCGCGAAACGTCTTCTGATGATAATGCCCTCTTATGATTTTTTTATTACAGAAAAATGATATGTAAAATTAATAGATTTCATTTATGCCGCTTAATTATTTATGAAGATATATTCGAATAGATGCACTTTGAAAATGTTTAATAAAGAATAATGCAAGAGAAAGGATGTATAAAATTGTAATGGTAACTTATATAATTCTTTCAAAGTTCAAAGCCAAGTAACTTAGAAATGGATTTTTTCAAATTCATAAAAGCACGAAATAATCAAAATAATTATCAAGTCATATCAACAATTTTCTGAAAAAATACTTTAACATTGAGATTCATCACTTGAGTTATATGAAATGTTTTTTTATAAAAGAAATGACTTAAAGAGCAATTATTCTTAAAAAAAATATTTATTTTCCTAGAAAAATATGCTAACATTTATAAACCTGTACAGAAATTCTTCTAAATATCAAATGTTTTGAATATTAGTTTAAAACAATTTGGACATGGTTTTAAAATTTAACTTTTATATAAAAAAATCATAACAATTCAGAAGAAACTTGGCGTGTTAATGCATTTAATACTTAAATAAGAAATATAATTTGTTAATAGCGAATTATGGAAAATTTTGCAGTTCTCAATTTTTTGGAGAGTTTGAAGTTATTGATTGTTTATTTCACATTGGGCAATACTAAAGCTTATATCTGGGTTATTTCCTTTGGCAAGAAGACGCCGATGAATTTTCAAAAATAATATTTCTTTATAGATTTATAAAATATTATTGAAAGCAGCAGAATTTCTTTGCCTACCCATTTAATCGGAGATAGAGAATAACCGTTTGTTTATTTGAACGTTAAACAAATCTATACCTCTCAACAAAATCGAATAAAATTTGCCACACATATTTCTTAGCACCTAGAAGGGTTAATCGCTCTATTAAAAAGTTTTCAAAGCCCCCTAAAAGGAGTGAAATAGGGGTAGAATGATTCTATGCTTTCTACTATAATAATAACATTCGAACAAAACACTGTACAACAAACAGCCACATCAGTTTACAATTTTAAGAAAGCTGCTCTACAATGGCATAAATTTTATTTTTCTACAATAAATCTTTCTGGTATAAATTTTATTTCTGTGCTATTTCTCTAAATTTAATCAATATTTGAATAATTTTATGCAATGATGCCATTCAAATAATTCTTGAATGTTCTTAAACAGCATAAAATAGGTTGGAATTAAGAATTCAAAAGTTGTACTATGTAAAAATACCGGGTGTCCCATAAATTTGTAAATACTTTAAAAATTCATAAAAAATTGAAGGACTGGGTATATTTGAATGCGGTTTGCGAAACTATTATTCTCATGAAGGAGGATTTTTTTTGATACAGAAAAAAATAATTCAAAAAATTGTCAATAGAGGGCGCTGCACACAAGCAAATCAGTGGAAATATGCAAATTAGTCTTATGAAAGGCAGAGTGAGCGATTGACACATCATTTCTAAAGGTTTGCATAAGGTTTGTATTAAGATGTTGACACTGGTGGATAAAGCACTATTGGTAAAGTTGTTTTATGTCAGCAACGAATCGGCGGCTGAAGCCTTACGAAAGTTTAGGACCCAGAAAATATTGAAGAAAGGTTCAGGTCCGATCACTCCTGCTGGACTTGTTTCCCTAGTACGCCGTTTCGAAGAAATTGGAAGTTTGTGTCATCGGTCCGTACCCCCGATGTCTCTTCGCAAATGCATACGCTAAGGGAACAGTCTACAAGTGCAGTCAGTAGCGCACGAGAAGTGGCACGAATAACTGGTATACCAAAGACTTCGGTGTGCCGTATCCTTCATGGTGTATTGCAATTGTACCCATACAAATTGCAATCGATACATCAGCTCTTACCAAATGATACAGCTAAGAGATTGGAATTCTCAAATTGGGCTTTGGCAAAATTTGAAGATGATCCGCGATGGCTGCTGAAAATATTGTGGACAGATGAGGCTCATTTTGCTTTGCATGGAGCAGTTAATACCAATAACTTTAGAATATGGGCACATGAGAATGCACATGCTTACACTGAGAAGCCCCTGCATTCACCACGGGTTACTGTTTGGTGTGGTTTCACTGCATCCATTATTGTAGGCCCTTTTTTCTTTGAAAAGCCCTGTAAAAAAGCAGGATGGAAGACATGTTCAGTTAATGGAACAAGTTACTTGGAAATGTTACAGAAGGAAGTGATACCCTCCTTATTGGAACACGATGTCCTTGACACAGTGACATTCATGCAAAACGGGGCACCTCCTCACATCGACACCGAAGTGAAGGCATTTTTGAGAAGAATTTTTACTGAAGAACGGATAATCAGCCGTCACTTTACACATGAATGGCCCCCACGCTCACCAGATTTAACACCCCTTGATTTTTGGCTATGGGGTTACCTTAAGTCTCGGGTGTACCGCCATAGGCCAACTTTGTTAGTGCAGCTAAAGGAAGCCATTCGCCACGAAATCTCATGCATTCATCCGGATATGCTGTATGATGCAGTTACCAGTGTTGTCTCTCACTTCCAAACTGTTATTTGTGGTGGACACATAGAACAAGTACTGCAGTACTGGTGTGATACGCATGTAAATAATTGCTTGCATGCAAATAAAAGTATTTTTCCCGTAGAATTGTATGTTTTGCTTGTGTTTAGCGCCCTCTATCGACTAATTTTTGAACTATTTCTCTTTTTTTGTATGAAAAAAAAATCCCCCTTCATGAGAATAACAGTTTCGCAAACCGCATTAAAATATACTCATTCCTTCAATTTTTATGAATTTTTGAAGTATTTACAAATTTATGGGACACCCGGTATATACAAATAACACAGCTCAAAAACAAGACTCTTTATATGCATCAATCAATGATTACCCACTCAGTTAAAATTTTGAATTCTTTGTTTCTTTGCAAATGCCAAAAAACTGTTTTTTTTTCAATCAAGTTTTCTTTATTCGATTCGTACTGAACATATATAGAAATAATTTATGTATAAATTTTGTAATATTCACAAAGATTTCATCTGTTTGAGATGTGTCTTGTGTATTTTTTTAATTTCTTCTATCTATTTTATACTTTTTGAATTAGTAAGGTGGGAGTTAAATAATTTTATCTTATTTTCAAGAAAAACTGTTAGTTCACGATGACATTAAAAAAATGGAATTGGAAATTTCGACGACTGATACTAAGATCTTTGGATAAACAACATCAAAATCTTATTACCAAATTTATAGTTCACTATATGATGATGTTTATTTTTAATTTAACCAATACTTTCTTCATCTTGAAATGGAAATTTTTGAAATACATTCCTAACAGTAAAAAAATACATGCATAATTTCAATGCACATACAGATATTGAAAATTTCAGTACTACAGTTTTTTAAAAACATCATGACATTTTATATACTTTAGATTTAAGAAAAATTTATTCAATTTCACTATTAATAGTAAAAAATATCTTAGTTTTTAGCATAATGTCCTAAAAAGTTGCTAATAGTAAAAGCTCATAGATCTCATTTTTAACATTCTAAATAACACTTCAAAAAGAATAATTTTTGATTTTCTTTGTTTCCAAACCGATAGAACAAACGCCAGCTAGGAAATACGCACCTAAAAAATGTAATGAACTTCTCGCCTAAAGAGGCGTGGCTTGTTCTTGAAATTATGTATCATTAATTCTTACCCCGTCATTATTTCCATGTCTTCTTCATATAGGTTGTCCTTCAAATCTTTTAACGTATCCTTTGTCTCCCTCATTATACAACCATCCATCTTATTGTAAATACGTGGCCTTTGTAAATAAATTCTGGGATATAACGCTTGAAAACAACAGAGGTGAATCTAAATCAATTTTTAGAGTAATATTAACTGTTATAGTAACTACAGGCATCATCTAGTCAGCGCTTTGTTAATATACTAATTTATTATGAATAATATATATTTTTAGAACATTGTATAGGGGGAAAACAGTAGTTATAAAAACTAAATATTCTGATAGCATGCATTTTGAGCACGCGGTGAAGCTCAAATAGTTAAAAAAAATTAAAAGCAGACGAAGATATGAGAACGAATTATCCCTATTAATGAAACAATTCAATCGTATTGGTATAACCTATAAATTAGTAAATAAATTGTAATACTTAAGGGTATATATAACATTGGTATTTTTCGATTTTTCATGTTTTGAAATGCATACTCACAGAAATTATAGCAAAGAAAGGAATTTACGAAATCGAATCGAAATGTCAACGTAATTCTTTAATACGTTTAAAGCAAGGTATTGCAACTCCCAAATTTACATCGTTTTAATACACAATTTTTTTTCGAATGATATAAACTTTGCTTCCATATCCTGTTTCATGAAAATTTTTAAGTTGGACTAACTCGAGAAGTAGTCATGTCAGGCAGCCTAAAATGCAGCCGTAGCCCTAGTGTGAAGAAAACATGTAAAACTTAAATCCTTAGGAATATTTCTCTGTTTGCGATTTTTCAAGTGGTTAATTCATATATTATACGACAATTTTTTACGCTGCTACAGATAAGGATTAAATTATCAAACTAGGAAGCTTACTAGAAGATGAAAATGATCAAACTGGCTTACTAGAACATGTGCCCGACTAGAGCTGTTTCCTGTTAACAATATCTTACATCTGATTATCACAAATTAACAATCGAAAATACAATGCAAATTGGCAAAATGCTTAAGAAATAATAAGAACAATAATTTATAGCACACTTTTGATGTAAATAGCAATAAAAATAAACAAAGAAAGATCCGGAATTCTATTATTACAATCCAGCATAAAATGCTTAGAAAATGTGATTTTTGCGTTCCTATAACTAATTTTTATTCATGCTTAGCTGCATTCGCTCACTTAAAATGCCCTCTCTAATTTTCTTGACGCCAAAACAGTAGTTGGAATTTCGCATTGGCAGATATTTCCCCCCCCCCCCAACTTTATAGTCTGAGCTGGGTATAATGAATGTATTCATGTATATATTGATTTTATTTTGATTAAGTCGCTTTTTTAACTATCTGACTTTTGTTAACCATTTGTAATCACTACATATTTTCTTTTTCAGTGTTAATCGAGTAAGGAAAACAACGCCAAGAAGAAACTTGGATACTAGGATTAAAGTAAGAGATATGCTAAAAATAATAATAACAGTATTTTTGTAAAAAAAATCTTGTATAGTATGGAGAAAGTAAAGTATTTTTCAATAATTGTTTTGTATGAAACAGTCCTATGCTTAAAAATTCGTATGTAAGCTTACAAGATTGTTGCTTTTCATTGCTTCGCTAAAAGTCTGTAATGAAACTTAGAGAGGAATCATTGAATAGTTTAATTAAAAAAAACTGGTTGCATTCAATGTGTAAAATCCGAACTAATAATTACTAAAGTGTTGCACAATTCGACCTTTCTTATTTCATTCACAGTTTTTAAAGCATAAAATGAACAAGTTTTGTACTTAAATTATCCGCCACACACCGCCCACAAATTATTAAAAATGCTTTTGTATGTGTATATTTATTACTGACTCAGTTCAAATTTGAAAGATACAATTATTATTTCCGTTTATTTATAATGGGATTCGTTTCAGAAAGTTACTTTCATTTGTTCAACAGCATCCCTAAAACGAAGAATGGCACATAATGCTTAGTTATTCGTAAAAACCACAAAAAAAGACACTGTCAAGGACAATAGTATTATCAAACGGTCTCTTTTTCTTTTATCATCATGAGTTTCTTTTAGAGATTGGGAAGTGTTTTGAATTCTGAAAGCTTCACGCCATAAAACAAAGAGCTGTGCTCTATTTTTTACCTTAACCTTGCACATCATCCATGATCAGAATTCAAGGTCCTTAAAAACGCGTGTGGTGGGCAACATTCTTTTAGCGTATAGAAGAAAATTCTCTGCGAAGGTTTCCCGTTTCTTCTTTATCCTTTAAGGCACGCTTCTTGTAGCAATTTCGTTGGAGAAAAAAAGAAAATTTCGATTCGCTTTCTCGATTAAAAAATTAAAGGGCTTGTAAGGCGAATGGAATGTGAATATTTAAGCAAGATCTTTCAAAACCCTGACTCGAAATAGATTTGAAATTTCTTCATCAATTCTATTTAATTGTTCTGCTATAAAAGCAAATACGAATGATAATATCTTTATTATAATTACATACTTTGCAGTCATTGCATGTAGAATTTGAAAAAGAAAATATTTATCGATATTTATATTTTACATAATATATCTAGACTGTAAAATTGTCTGTAAATCATTAATGCGATCTGCACAACAATAAGTTTAATATTACCAAAGAAACAAAAGTGGAAACTCTAAGACGAGATTACAATGCGTGCAAGCACACGCTCACGCACACCTTATTAATTGTAGAAAAAGGAATAGAAATTAGTTGTAGAAATTCCACAAAATTTGAATTTTTTACTTATTAATTTTTATGGCATCAAAGCTTATAAAACTTATTTATCTGACATTCGATTCTTAACTTTAATTTTTTTGATGACATTTTCCAGGAGACGATGATTTGTAAATATTAATAATCTTGAAACTATGAAGCTTTTGAAGGAAAATGCTTCAAAAAGAATAACGATTAAGTAACCGATAATAATATCAAGTTTGGATTGTCGATTTAAACTGTAAAATTCACCTTTCTCTTTTGACACAACAGACAGGCTGAAAATTAGTTAATTAAGAAACTTACCTCCTTCAAATTATATTCATCGGCTTCAGATTAAGGATAAGCTTAATTCCTTTTTATCAAAAGGTTTAACATTTCACGACAACAAAATTCTTCTGGTCATAAATGCATATCGATGAAATTCAAACTTTATAAAGTCGCAATTTTACCACATTTTCGTTGCCAGAATTCCTGATTCTATATTCCTTTTTTTCAGCAACATTTTATAGTTATCGGTCGACACAATCATATTCTCAAGCAGACGATTTCTTTTCCAGATCTGGCGTGAATTGTTTAAAAGCTTGAAGTTCGACTTTTACATCTGCTCTTCGGAAAAAATAAATAAATAAAGGAAAACAAAGCAGCGAAAAAATAATAAAACGAAATAATTATACATGCGTTTCATCTGAAGCACACCATAATAATCTTAGCAAACGAATTTCTTTTAAAAAATAAATATTTTTATTCTCTGTTTTATGTTTCATGACTTCATAAATACTTAGCGATGATAATTCCAAAAGTACTAGTTGAAGAAATTTATATTCGGTTAACTTAAATTGAAACTTTTCGAAAGATATTTTTAAATATAAGAGATACAAAAAATATTTCACAATGATTATTCAAAATTTGAAAATTGCACTATTAATAAAAGAAGGGAAGTGAAAATTCTTCAGTAATCAGTTTTTGGAGAAATGAGATAAATAATATGACGAGTTATATTTTAAGCTGTTAGTGAGAAAAACTTGTTAAAAATACTTCTTTTATGCTTTTATTATATTCGTACGAAACTTATTTTCTTCAAGAAAGCTTTAATAACAACAAATCAAATGTTCACTGTAGGAATCTTTGGAAGAAAGATTAAGAGTATACTAGTTAAAATTTGCCCTCCCCCCCACCTCAAAAAAAAAAATGTAAACTCCTGTTACATTTTCGAATATTAAATTATTATAAACTGAAAAGTGGGTAGTTTCAGTTTTTAAAATTTATTACTAGTCTTTTATTGTAAGAAATAAAAAAAAAAATACTTTGTGAAGATGAATTAAATGATGTGCAACATTTTTTTTATAATTTTAATTTATTCAGGGAATTTACACTACCTTCAAATATGCAATTCAATATAAAGGATAGAAATGTATTTAAAACAAGTTATTCCAGATTTAATATTCATTCATTGTGAATATAATTAATAAGCTTTAACTCTTTAAAATAAACAAAATCCGAAAGGAATACTTAATACTTTTTTTTTGGCAACTGATGATCTGCTGTAATCCTACTCTAAATTTCACTAATTCTCAATTTAAAGACAGCTATGTTGCAAAGTGAACAAAAGTTCTGTGTATTTTTAAAAATGAATAGTTAACGACGAAAAATTTTAGATAATTAGACACGAAAAAAATTAAATGAAAAATGTCATTTTAGAAATTATATCATGTCCAACATCTCACATAAGAAAGCTTGCAACTTTTATTTTGTAACATTTTTTTCACTTCTTTGTTTGATCTTGGGTGGAGCATTCGATGTTGTCATACTCCTTAATAAAAAATTTACATTTTGATACATTGAATAAAGAATCATGACATGTCAAATAAAAAAAAAAAAACTAATTCAACTTGCCATATTGCATTTTTTTTTTTTTTTTTTTTTTTTTTTGCGATATGCGTAGTGAAAAATATATATCTTTTTTTAAATTTGAGGTAACATTTTGCATGTGTTAATTTTCTATGTAACTTGTCAAGTTATTTAACAAGTTAAGTTATTTTTTTTAATTTGGAGCAAAAATATTGCGTAGAGTGTTTTTTCTTTCTTTTTTGCATTTGTTAAGTGCACTAACAGTTGCATCTTCTAATAGTATTATTCATGCCATGAACAGAAATTTTATTTTATAATGATTATGGTTGCACGAGACGATTTATTGTGTCTCGTGGATTGATTTATTATATTTATATGAAATATTAATTTAATTTCAGTTTTATCTTCACGAATATTAAGGAGAATATGTTTCGTGTATGTGCATTGTATTGCTACAGAATGCAAAATTTGAGCTAAAAATTTGGCATATATATACTACTTTCGGTAGTAAAAACGTGTACCTTGCAGTGATTTTTTTGAAATCTTAAAATTTTTATAAATCATAAGAGAAAACTAAATATCTTACTCCAATAAGAACTTGAATTATTATTCAAATTCTTATTTACTTCATTTTTGAATTATTATTGAAAATTGATTTTTACGAAATTTCTTTTTACTTATTCTAATTTTGTTATCTTTAAAAAGTTCCAGGGTTTTAGAAATAATTTTTTTTGAGTAATTTTCTAAATAGATTTTATTGTTGCTGTTATTGCTCTTAAATTTAAACCGTTTTATTGTTTCATTAAATATTTAATCTCAAGAATTTCTTCCATTGATGAAAGTTGAGGAGGAAGGATTCTATTTATTATTTGCTCAATTTACAAGAAGGATGAAAAAGTGAAATTACTTTATTATAAAAATCAATGCGTAGTGTGAAATATAGTACCTAAATGTTTAAGTTCCTCCTGGAGAAGAACACTTAGTAGGAGACCAGAAGAATTGAATGGGTGATTTGTTAGAAGAGGTATATAAATAGAGGACGAGTGATCTTTTAGAAGAGACAAGTATCACTAAAATATGCTTTGAACAATTATTGTCTAGTGCCTACATTTTTCAGAAATTTGGTGATATTTTTAAAAACTGTGATAACAGATGTAATAAAATATTATATTTGTATTGTTTATTAAAAGCGCATGTATTTTCAATTATATTATAAACATATAATTTTTTATGTTGTGAAATAAGTAATTTGCTGTAGGAAAGAAAGCTTTAAGATTTAATTGAACATAACTATATCATTCAAAAAACTTAAAATATACATAAAGGAATAAAAAAATATTTTTTTTTATCATTTTGGGAATTTAAATTCGATTTATTTTCTAGTGACCTGTATTGTCTATACTCTGATAAGGAAATCCTTAGTACTCGTACGAATGTCCCAGTAGGCGCTGCATTTATCAAAATAGAGGTGTGATAAAAAATAGAGAAGAGGCTTATGTTTTCTAACAATTCAGCAAACCCCGATTAGCAATGGAATTAAATGATATTGCAACCACGAATAAACTGCAAGCAGATCAAACTATAAGAACAATAAACTACGTAAGTTTTGATTTAAAATAAAACAGTACGATTGAAAATAATAAGCAAGATAGAGATTAAAGAAAACTCATATAACGGGATGAAGTTAAAAGTATAAAAAAGAAACATGAAATGCCTATATCGTGTGAGCTGCAAAATTATCCGAAAGTGATAATCTAGAGTTCTTGCAACTGTACATCTCTGTTGCCTATTATCATTTCAAAACTTTTGCTGTTGATGAACATGAAAACAACATTGGCATCACTTTATTTCTTTATTTTATTGTCATATTATTATTCCCTATTTGCACTTCATTTCTTTATTAAGGCTCAAAATAACACGCTATTCTGAATATTATCACTTATAAATGCTTAGAATTCTTATTCATACTTTCTGGAGAACTTTGGCGGTATTTAAAATTATTTTCTATTCATGTATTAAAAAAAAATCAAAAATTTGCTATTCAAATCGTTAAAATTATATAGAACATTCTTCGTTGAATAAAATTTATATGACCTTAAAATTTTACTTGTACAAATTTTTTTAAAGAGCAAAATTTCTTATTTTATTTCCTTTTCTATTGTTAATAAATGCGGAATATTTAATGAATATTGAAAGATGGGCGTGGTCAATTCGACTCCTATTGCAATAAAAAATAATTTCCGGCGGAAAGTGAAAATAGTGCGTCGTTCTCTTTCATCTATAAAGATTTTTTTTTACTTCAGTATATACGTCAATTTGTTGTGTGATGTTTTTAAAAACCCTTTTATGAATTTCTAATAAGCCTTAAAAATAAAAGAAGACAATATATAAGCTGACGTGATGAGTTGATGTTAAATAAATTACATGGAAAATGCATTGTTGAGAAATACTTTGCTAAATCTCCGTTAGAAGAATTTGCTGAAATATTGAAAGAAACATTCTAAAATAATCTGAAATTTTACAAGAGATTGATTTTCTGTTTGGTAAGCATATTTTTAGAAATTAAAAACGTTTACAATACGAAACAAAGTTGATTACAGTTTACTTTGAGCTTCAACATGCGGAAAGAGGTGTAGCAAGTAAAATTAAAGTAAGAAGTAGTAGTTGATGAACTCACCTACTACATCTTTACTACTTTGTAGGTGATTTCAACACTTACAAAGAGTGTTATCACAATCTTGTAACTATGAATTTACGAAGTTAGTATCTCAACAAACTCTGGAGATATTAAAACTGTATCGCTATCATGTTCAAGACATTCAAGAACAGAATAAAACAACAGAACTAATAATTCTGAAAATGCAAGCAAAAGTCTATTGTAGATTTAAAATAATTAAATTGATTTTAATGATTTAATTAAAAAAAATTGATTTCCTCATTCATAACAAGTCCTATGATAAAAAGAAAAAAAAATTCTCCTAATTTAAAATCACAATTTTTTTTTACTTCATTTGTATGGGATAAAAAACTTGTTTTAAGGTTCCTTCATTCAATCTGATAAAGAAATACGTTTCTATATCTGACAAGAATTGCATGCCTTTCATCATACTTAATATGCGGGAATTGTCGCATAGAAGAACTGTCGACCCACAAATCATTTACTTTAAAAATTACAAATAAAAGAAAGAAAAAAAGAAAAGTCGTAAGCATTTGCCATTGATTATCTCATGAGTTGTCAATTTTCTACTTAACTGATTTTCCCTTGTTGACATTGCACCAATCACGGGTGACAGGGATTTATTCTTCAAGGTCACCACGATAGACCCTTTCTCTTCGCATCTGGATTCTTTACCTTTGGGGCAGGGTGGGGGCTCTGAAAAACCGTTAGACCTGCTCATCCAAGGCCCTTTGGGAAGCAAACAATACGTGAGCTAATAAGTCAATAATGCTTCCCGCTGTGGTTAACATAACGCCCACCTTTTTTTACCACTGTTAAGTAATTTTTTTTCCTACTTGTATATTTACGTCTTATCTCTTTGATGCATCTCAAACTAGGTGCTTCATTAAATTTTAAGGCAGTCAGTTTCTTTCCTAGCGCCTTGAGCCAATCAGTTCAGGGTTAGTGTTTCTTCGATGTAGGTGGACCAGGAACGATGATTTTGAATTATAGAAACGAAATTGCTGTCAGTTCTGTCGCTCTCAATTTATGATGGTTATCTAACAGTAGATTATCATATAGCGTCCATTTGCAACTTTTTCTTTTGTTGGTAAGTAATTGTAGGCTAGATATTTTGTTATAGGTTAAAAGCTTCGCAGTCTGTGAAACGTAATGATACCTGTCTGGTTGGAATCGTATGATTGAAATGAAATTGACGAAGATGGAGAAATATCGAGATATTATCATTTCGATTTACTTATTAATATGAGAAGATTTTTCTGTTATAGTGAATGTATTTTCTATTTGCATTGTAGTTACAATGCTTAAACCTGCTGGATGCAGCAATCTTTTAAAAATTATTAACAATTTAGCTTTAATTGTTTTAATTGATTTTTATTTAATATCTTGATTCTTATTCCTCTTTCTATGCAAGATAAATCTTAGGAAAAGAGGGTTATCTATGAAATTTGCGATTATAGTTGCCTACTGCAAAACGGGCGGACTATCAATCTGTTGGCTATGAAATTTACCATAGTTTTTGGCTTACTTATTATATCAAAATCCGAAGTAAAGTTGTTTTTGCACAACATTTTCAAAATAATACGTAAAATGTTTTGAGTCTAATCGCGGATTTAAGATAAATGATAAAATATCGAAGAAAAGGGAAAGAAATTTAACATAAATGGGATAAATGTATTAGAACTTTTATTCATTCCTATATTTTTATTTAAAATTAGTCGCCTTCGATAACCAGTTTGCTTGCTCAGAATATTCGTTTTCTTGACTGATAATCTAATAATATGCAGTATTTTTTTATTTAAAATTTAATCTTTTTATTTGATAGGACTGAATGGAATCAGTCAACATCAAAAAACTACGGGTGCAAATCAAAAAGTTGATTTACTGCGAAATAAAAGCGGAAGGGGAAATTCTATTTCTATGTGCAAAGAAATTTATAATCCATAGTAATGAATTTAAGAACGCAGCGAAGAACCTGGCCCATAAAAGTCTAGATGATTTCCTTCAAATTTCTGAACTTCCCCATCCTTCTGAAAGATTTCCTCTTAATTAAATTAGTTATAATAATAACATTGAAAACAACTTTCCTGTTGTCTGTTTTAAAGATGGTAGTAAAATTAACAATAAGATTGGGCTTGCATTTCTTGTTTTCCAACATTATATTGAAACTGAAACTCATCAATTCAGAATAAGAGACGAATGCAGTGCTTTTCAGGTTGAATTGCTTTGCATAGCCCAAGAAGTTTCTTGGATTTGTGACAGTGAAAACCTTTCATCAAAGTTTTTAATTTGCAGCGACTCCCTTTCATCTTTACATGCCTTAAATAACATCGATTTCCTAAACCAAATAATTTTAAAACACAATCCAATCTGAGTTTTCTTCAAGGCAGAGGTGTGCAAGTTTTTTTTTCTTTTGCTAGAGGTCATACAGGAATCTATGGCAATGAATGCGTCGACTGGCTTGCCAAAGAAGCGATAAAATTAGTTAATTACATTCCTATGAGCATTCTGAAATCTTATTTAAAGAATGTTTTTAAAGATAAAGTTATATCTGAATGGAATACTTTATATCAAGCATCGACTAATGCGCAACTCACTAAGGAATTTTTTCCATCCATACAGAGACGCCTAAAGGCTAACTACTTTGAGTCAAATTTTAAGCTTATCCAGTTTCTGACTGGACATGGGAACTTTAAAGCACATTTAAAACGATTCAATTTGTCGCCGACTAATATGTGTTCGTGCTACAGTGGTGCAGTCCAAGATGCAAAGCATTTGACATTTGAATGCACCAAGTTTATTCCGGAAAGACGTAAACTCGGGAACTGCCTTCTAAAGAACAATATAGCTTGGCCTCCTCATTTATCTGCCTTTGTACAGAGTAAATCATCTTTCATTTCCTTTGGTAAATATAATAATATTATTTTCCCCCATATTATTTAAACTTTACTTCAGTGTGTTTGCCTACATATATTTGCATATATACTTTTGTATTTGTATTTTGAATATTTTATTTGATCATACTTCTTCAATTGTTTTATATCATCTACTGTATGTTTCTGTTCTATGTGAGCAATTTTGTTTCATTTTGCTTTTGTTTGTGTATCTATTGGTTTCCCCCCATTTTTCTTTCTTCTTTCTTTGCATTTGTGCCTGCATCCTTATATTTGATTTATTCGACTGCCTATTGTGTACTGACTTACATTTGTAAGCCTTGTGGTATACTTGTTGGCACACAAGGAGTTTATACATCGAGAACAAAAAAGAAAAATGCCCAAAGAAAGCAAGATTTAATCTTACTTTAAAAAATTATGTTATGTTTTGACTTGATTATATCTACATGATTTACCCGAAATTAAACATAATCAATATCACCGGCCAACCAATTGTTCACCAGATGCGATTAGCAATAAATAAAAATGCATGTAGTATAGTAGAATTACAAAGATGGATGACAGTTGGAAAATGGATGAGACGACCAACTACGTTTTCAGGCTCTATTTTGTCATGGGACTCGACTTTCTTAGGATAGTTCATATACACAATGAACGGAACAGGTATCAGACTATTAAATTAATAAAATTTTAATTTCTACAAGAATTCGAATGTGTAAAAATATTTTCTTGATGTAATTGTGATATTATGATTTGCATAAAAGATTTAATTGAATTTCTGGCGAACCAACTGATCGCCACAAATGACTAAAGTTAAGTTGCAACAAAAATTGGCAACGACACAAAATAATTTATTTGTTTGGAACTGGAAAAAATTTGCAAAATCCTGGGTAAAGTAAACAGTGAAAATAAATTAAAAAAACTTCTGTAACTGGAAACGCAAATATAAATTTCATTTATTTAAAAATATAAACATCATCCATTCCGCAATTTCTTTTCCTAATTTTTTAGGAATTATAGTTATGAGGATGAAATGGGACGTTCATGGGAATGGGGGAATGGAAATTGATAAAAGGTAGTTTATAGAGTTAAAAGTTTAAAATCCTTCATAAAATTAATAATTAAGTTAATATTAATAATTAAATTAATTAATAATTAAAATGTTATTGAGTTTCAAACTCCTAAGCCATTACAGCTTACGTGAAAAAATCAGTAACATTGAAGTGAACATTTCATCCAATTTAAATTATACTTCTATCCTAAATCTTAAAAATATTACAGGGAAATGAAATTTTCCTTTCTTACCATTTTCATCCTTTTTGAGACAAATTGCTCAGCTACGAACTGATTCAATATTTTTCAATTTTTACATTATATTACTCGCTACAACAAATCCAATAGATTTTCTGAAATAATCGTATTTACAAAATAGCATAGGATAATACATAAGATAATAACCACTGACTAAAAATGACTTTACTGGCCCCTAAAAATCACTGTGGATTTTGTTTTCCAGAATATCCTATAATATAACTTCCAATTATTTTTTTCCCATTTGTATCCGAAATTTTTTACGATGAGAAGATGTTGTTTAACTGAAAAACGTATCAAGTTGGCTTCCTGCGTGTGGTTCAATGATGTAAATGATAATTAAGGGGTTATGATCAGTGAAGAACTGTGGAAATTTTCTCTGTGCTGTAAAAAATCAATTCAATAAGTAAAAATAAATTCAATAAGTAATTTTACTACAAGAAATATGCTTAATTTTTTATGATCGAATGATAGATTCTCTGAG
This sequence comes from Argiope bruennichi, assembly GCF_947563725.1. NCBI lineage: Eukaryota > Metazoa > Arthropoda > Arachnida > Araneae > Araneidae > Argiope > Argiope bruennichi. The sequence goes on from NC_079151.1 coordinate 87,325,157, forward strand.
ATAGGCAAACTTTTCTCCGTTTGGCTAAATTCTAGGGACGGGTACCGCCAAATTTTAAAGATAAAGTCGCCAGCGTCTCTTGAAAATAGTCATAATATTGAGAAATAAAATTCTGAAGATTACAGAGTCCGCGGGGCTTGGCGATAAAAATTTGGCGGAAAATCGCCAAATGTACCCGCCTCTAGAACTGTACCCTCCGTTTATCCAAATGTATCTTTCACTCATGTGCATAGTTAAGTAATGCTTAATAAATACTTGTTGATACTATCATCCTATAAACTAAATCGTTATTTTGGGCTAGATTAAATAAATCAAAATAACCACAATATAATCTTGTGAAGCTTTTACTAACAACAACCTTTTACTAACGACACATTTTGCTTTACATTATAAAACACACAACATTTTAGAATTCAAACAATATTACCATACAGTAAAAAACATAATATAATGTTACCATTCAAAGAATAAACTATGAGTAATAAAAATAAATAATAATTATAATTAATTATGACAATTTCAATACTTAACATACATTTTCCTGGAACTTCAATAGAAAACAGACAAAAAGAGAAATTTTAATATTAATAAATAATAATATTATTTTAATTTTAATATTATTATTATTAATTTAATAATGAAATATTTTGAAAATAAAATAAAATCATTCCTTAAACAGAAGTGTGAACAAAAGGAGATAAAACCTTACTGCAATTTTTAATCAGAATAAATTCACCTGATTTTTAAATGGCAAAGATCTTCTAAGTATTCAGCGACACGTATATCGAAAATATTTTCAAGTTAATTTTAATACATTTTACAATATTTGCCCTCTGGTGGAAATCTAACTTTTCAGCGTCATAACAGTTTTATATCATTTTAAAATGAGATTTTATGGTAATTTTCTAACATGATGTATGCATCTGTTCACCAATCTAGAATATCTAGATTTCTTTATTTTCATACAAACTGCTTTTGAACAAGCTTACTCAAAAGCATAACAAATATAATTTAGTATGTAATCTTGATATCAAAGTGCAAATAGGTGTGGCACTGATCCTTGAACGACTGCAGAACACGTCCACGAAACTTCATAGTGTCCGAATGAGTTCGTATATTCCACAGCTGAGCGTTAACACTTATTAGAAAAAAACCACGCCGATATCCTGATATTCTGTATTCATACATTAAGAAGGTATTTAAAAGTTTAAATCTTTACTTTATTATTTATTGAACTTATATTTAATTATATTTGATACTAGATCATATTTGGTTAAAAAATATGTCTTTTAGAATTAAAATAAACACACATTCTCCCCTTAATTTAAAAGGGTAATTTTCTCCATAGGCCTTTAAGTAGATTGCGATAGGAAAACAATTTGATATCTATGTAGTTTACAAGCTATATAAAAATTATTTTTTATATAGCTATAAAATTATTTTTTAATTTTTAAGGGTTTATTGGTGATACTAAATTATCTTAGGCTATTAAAATTTAATTACAGTTAAATAGTCAATGGCACAATAGTTTAGAGTTCAGATTAACTAAAACTATTAGAGTTTTTCTTTTATGTCTATTATAAATGCTTAAGAATTTTATGTTTGTTTTTATACCTAAGAATGTAACACAGTCTGAGATGTGTTATATTCTTAGGCAAAACTAACGTATTTTAATTTTGCAAATTAAACAAACTGTTTCGGAGTAAAAATTATATTAATTTTTTGTCCTGTATTTTTCCTGGGAAAATTTCATGAAATGGAAAAAAATTATTCATTTTGCCATTTTTAAGCGAGTTTTCCTAAAAGTAAAAGTTACAGATAATTCAAACAATTTATCACAATTTCGGAAGTAATGCGATAACTTTTTAGAAAATATTTCAATAAAAGATATTTTTGCATAAGATTCAGTTATTATAAAACCACTTTCTATTACTTTATACACGAAATGCTCTACTGTATTTTAAATCAGTGCGTGACAGAAATCTTTAAATTTGAGTTTAAGAAGATGGCAGCAGATTTGAATAGGACAAATTTAAATGTTGATATTATTTTCTTTCGTTGCCTTAGATCCCATAAATTCTCTTTTCCGTTCGCATGTATATATAAGAAAGCAGTTCTAAAAGTTAATTTTATTTAATATAGAGATACAATGGATAACCCTAACAGCTCACCAGTATCAGAAGAGTTGGTTTCAAATTCTGCATCAGATAAACAAGAGATGAAAGTTTCACCTTCATTAAGTCAAAGTTTAGTTGATCTTACTAAACAGTTTTTGAACTGGCCTCAGTTTGGTATAGATCTTAATCCTGCAGAGAAAGAAAGTTCATCTAAGATGGAAGAAATAGGAGAGGTAAGAGAGATTCCTGTCTATTCTCTTGCTAAAGCTCAATGGACACCAAAATGGCCAGAAAATTTTAATGTTTCAGCAATATCTGAAGATAAAGCTCTAAACGATCAAAATGATGAAAACGATGCACATCAGATAGACCAAAATGATGTAAACCATGCACATGAAATAGACCAAAAGGTTGTAAACCATGCACGTGAAATAGACCAAAATGATGTAAACCATGTGCATGAAATAGACCAAAATGATGTAAACCACGCACATCAAAAGGCCCAAAATGATGAAAATGATGCGCATCAAAACGACCAAAACGGTGAAGACGAGGCACATCAAAAAGATCAAAATGATGTGAACCCTGCATATCAAAACACCCAAAATGATGAAATTGATGCACATCAAAACGACCAAAACGATGCATATAAAGACGATAAAAATGATGATGATCTAAATAATTTAAGAGATATGGATCAAAAAGACCTTAAAACAAATTCCAAAGTTTCTTTTGCAACAACAGATGATTCGGAAACAAGAAAAGAGACGGACGAAGATATCGAAAATGAATCTTTAGAAGATAAGCAGTCAGAATTGCCATCTCAAGATGAAGATGAAAAAGATGTGCCAACACTCATTCCAAGAATACCATCATGGAGAAATGGCAATGAGGATCTAGAGCATTTTGACAATCTCTTGCATGAAATATCATCTTGTACCGATTCCAATACAAAAGATGACGAGGATATAACTGATGAAAAGAAATGGTTAGTTGAATTGGGAAATAATCGCAATTATATCAGGGCTCTAATTAATTTTGATGTGAATAATAATTGGTACAGGGCTATCAAAAGTAAAGAAGATTTTGAGAAATCACAACACCATAGAAAATTTAAATGGATTATTAACTACGATAATTTGAATTATATCCGAAGCTTGTTAAGTCCTGAAATTTTTGAAAGAATTCTTAAGGAAGATCTCTCTGATCGAAGCGAAGTACGCTCTTCAGATCGATATCGAGAATTATTAGTGAACTAAAGTAACTACAAAAGAATATCCCAGTTATATTAACTATGAAATAAATATATTTTTATACAAAAGAATTAAGCCATTTTTACCATTATGAATTTCTAATTTGTCTTTATTTTTCGACTTATAAAGGATTGTAGGAGCAATTCGGTTTAATGGCGACCAAAAAGAGTCAAGAAAAAATTTCGCCAAATTATAAAAATATACTGAAATACTATATATATATATATATATATATATATATATATAAGAAATGCTATAAAGTTTGACGATGGAAATCGCCAAATTGGCGAAGTTTTTCTTGGCGCTTTTTGGCCGCCGTTATAATCGACAAGTACCGGATTTTAAATACCATTTTAGTAAGACTCGTTTACAGACTCTTAAAATTTTCATCATTTTGGAAGACCACAAAAAATGGTAATAAACAAATTTTAGAGTAACAGTAAAAATTGTCAGATTGCATATTTGGCAGGAAATCATCCCAAAAAATTTAATTTCAACGATCGCACCTATTCTTAGGTCGATCTACTAATGCATTTTCTATTATTTAAAAATGTACTTTCTTTTCAAATTTAGTTTTTGGGTGAAATTTACTTTAAAGTACACCTTGAGCTTGTCGATTCTACGGGAAGCCAAACAAATAAATGAGTAATTATTCTAATAATCATATGCAGAATACCTTGCCAATCATTTTAATTTTTTACTAAGGATAATTGACGATGTGAAGAAGTATATTAAAAGAAATCACTACTTAGTTTTATTAGGTTGTATAAATTTAATTTTCCGAGATAGGCGTATTTCATACATCCATTTTTGAATTTTCATTTGATTTTTTCATTAAGCTGCTACTACAAGTAAACTAAAATCATTTTTGTACTACTATTCTGAAGTTTCAAAGCAAAAGTATAAGGAACCCTTAGTAATAAGAAAATATTTTAAGTACAATTCCTATAGAGTGATCCACGAGAAAAAAAAATATGCCAAATATTAGCTGCCATCTTCATCCCAAAATCTAAAAGATGATTGCTAGGGCTGATGAAATAGCCCCAACTTTCAAGTATGACGACTCATGGAGTCTCTTTATTGAAATTGTAAAAAAATAATTTTAGCTATTTCAATAAGCCTACAAAAAAAAAAAATCCTCGAATTATAGGATGAACTAAATTTGGGTATCAAATTGCAAACTTTATATGGTACTTGCGCCTTATAGCGGTTTTGAGATTTACTTGGCGATTATGAGATTACGCCAAGTACCATTATACATAATCCAGCCATCTTAGCTGTAAAATTTGTTAGCCGCTTCAAGTGTCCTTTATGTTTGTAAAGAGCAGTTTTCATTTCAGGGTAGAATCCACTGTTTGTTTGGATAAAATATAATTTATTTGTGGATTGAATTATCAGAATCCAAAACGCTTTGCGAACTTGCTCCTTGAATTTGAATAAAGTGTCATCATTTGAGAATTGCCCGAAATTTGTTCCAATGTATCTTAAAATTGGGATACGTATCAAACAGATTTAATCAAATTCGAATTTTTCAAAATTATAAGAAAATTAAAGGAAATATTAAAAATATTAATAAATTGAGTTTCATTAGAACATTTGAAAACGGGTAAAGTAAATAATAATAATAAAAAAACCCCGCGCAATCTAATTTTTTAAATGTACAAATACAGAGGAAAATAAAATGCGACTTGTCTTTCTATTCCGGAAGAAGTGTGTCATTTCAATGCTTCAAATTTCAAAGCGAAATAGTTTACATTTTGGAGAAATAAATAAAGAAAGTAGTTCCACAAAAAGGAATCTATTTTCTTAATTTTTGTAAGTTGATCAATAACTTTAAATGCTCTTCATGTCAAGCAACTGTTAAATAAAATTAACTCATACTGTCTGAGGATAACAGAACTGTTACACCTTTTCTTTTTATTCACATGATGGATTGCACTCATCTGGTGACAAGTTCTTTTGTCTGCTTTTTTGAAATAAAAAACGACGAGGTGGTTTATTTTATTACTTTTTCTTTTTTATTTCTCAAAAGTTCTGACAAAATTCCAAATTTATGGTTATATAAGCAATGTAGCAAAGGCTGTTTGTAATTAATAATATCCAGAGAAATATAAAAAATTATTAATTAAACATAGATAAAATCTAGTTAAGAACTTGAAACTCAAACTAAACTTCACTAATAGTAAAGGAGAATGTATATGTGCGTCTATTAACTCTCCATGGGCCGCGGTGGCCTGGTGGTAATTTCTCGGCTTCGGAACCGGAGGATTTCAGGTTCGAGACACGATTCCACTGAAGAACCGTCGTGTAAGTGGGTCAGTTGCACGTTAAATCCGTCCTGACCAAACGTCCTCACGCTGGTGTGGTGTGAAGAGGGGGTGCCAGCTCAGGTGTCATCCTCGTCATCTGACCGCGGTTCAAAATTACGAGGTCCGTCCCAAAATAGCCCAAGTGTTGCTTCAAACGGGCCGTTAATATAACTAAACCAAACCAAAACTCTCCATAGATCAGATTTTTTACCTAGAGATATCATATTGGCACAAATATACTTTGGATAGTGAGAATGTACACTACAGAGCAATTTAATTGAAATCCCTTTATAATTTTAATTTATCAAAAATTAAGGAGAAACTTCGGTTTTTTCATGATAAATTTTGAAAATAGGACTGAAAAATAAAGGACATGATTTTGACACAATTTTGAAAATCGAAAATTTTCTTTTTAGTGGTATCAGACTAATTATCTTGCAATTTTTTTTCTTTTGCAAAATTTTAAAAATATGCTTTTCATTAGTTCAATAATTTTATTCATATTCAAAGAGTTTTCAATGTTTCGTTAAATAGTGCATTATTTTCTTCCGCCTTTGAAAGCAAAAGAAGAAGGACTCTGTTAATCATTTGAGAAGTTTGCATAAGGAATCAAAAGGCGACAAATTACATGCAGTTAGAAAATTGTTTATACAATGACATATGACTATTACATTTTATTATGATATACATGGGATTTTACTTCATTTGAATGATTCAAATGTATAATAGGCAAAATACTCGTAAGGTCATTAAAATAACATGGATTTATGCTCAAGTAGAGCATGCTTAAAATAATTTGTTGATAGAATCGTGAAGATATAAGTATATAAAAGATTTTACTGAAATTTAACAAACAATGTTACTGACGAACTAGCAAGTAATCAAAAGTAGCTTGTTATCAATGAAGACGCACGCATTGAAATCTTCTATTTATGAAATCAAAAATAATTGTCTAAATACAAATTGTTCAGAAATACTTTCGTATTAATCTGTTCCTTTTCGGCCACTACCGGAATATCCGCTAATGCCTTTATTGGTGATAACAGGGCTGTTGGATTTAAATGTTAACTACATTTTCTAAGTTATAATTAAAACGCCCTTTGATTGCATATGAGAGTAATTAAAAAATAAATTTGTATGAAAAAGATCAAAGGAAAAATAATTGCAAAATTTTGTTTAATTACTTTTTGCATACTTTCATGAAATCTTCCACCTAATATGTATTAATGTGGAAGCTTGAGACTTAAATGCCAGCTTACACGTTGCCTTTGCTATTTGATCAAGTTTAGTTTAGTTATATTAACGTCCAGTTGTAAAGCAACACTAGGGCTATTTTAGGATGGACTTCGTAATTTGGAACCGCGGTCAGATGACGAGGACGACACCTGAGCTGGCACCCACCTCTCCACGCCACACCACACCACACCAGCGGAGGACACTATTTGATCAAGGACTAAAATTACGAGGTCTGTCCCCTTTTACCCTCAAAATATAAAATATATTGAACTAAGCTAAACTTACATAATATTTTAAATGTTGAAATTTTATTTATGGTACCTTTTCACTTAGACAATGATATTATCAAAGCCAAATCCACAAAGTCAAAAGCAGCAGTAAAAAAGCTTATAAAAAAACTGATAATAATTTTTTACTGTATTGTTTAACTAGATAGGCATAATAATTTGCGAATTTGGCATTGTTGGCATCATTTGTGAGGTGAAGGGGTACACTAAACTAGATTTCAGCTTTTTATATATAAATCAATCAATCAATAAGTTAAATATTGAAGAATGTTATACACATTTTAATTACCTTAACAAACAAAATTTTCCACTAACATCGCTTTATTGAGATTTCATGTCATACTTTTTTCAGAAAGCGCTTGTAACTAAAAAGGTTTACCTAAGATTTATTAGCTTTTAATTTTTTTTTAATTCTTAAAAATCTATTAGCATTTGAAGGTTTTTCCCAAGAGTGAATTTTCTTGCGTATTGAGGATTCGCCAGGAAACGTTTCTCTGAAATTCTTTCACACATTTTTAGATTATCATACTTTTTTTTTGTATTTTTAAGTTTTTTTGCTAAGAAGGGAAAAGATGTATTATCTGTTTTTAGCGTTAAAATAAAAGGTTATTAATCTGAGTTAATTCAGTTCTATAATTAATTTGATCAATTATAGAACTGAATATATTTACTGAATATTAATTATATACTAAATTAATCAAATTGCAAAATTATAGCTATTCAAAAAACATAATCATTAAAACACATTAAGCTTAAATAAGGGAAGAGAATTTAAGTAATGTTAAAATTCGGGAAAATACAAGTTGGCTTTAAAGACTTTCCTTGATACAAACAATTATTAAAAAGGAATCATTGAATATAATAATGTAGAAATTTTATTATGAAAATATTCTTAATTTTTTTCAGTCCAATATGTAATGCAACTAATGCTGAAATATTAATTTTACATTTGATTGTTATCAAAATGGCATCAACGAAGGAAAAAGTACAATGTGTTCTTTGGTTCCATTAATTAAAATCTTTACTGTTCAATATCAATTTTGGGGTTGAAAAGTGTTTGAAACACCATTTAAAGATATTGATATACTCAAAATTAATATCACAGATTCTTTGGCAAGTGTGAAGCTGAAATGTTGGGCATGAATCGGAATACATGGCAAGAATCGGAATATCACCGCTTTGGCCTTCTTCAAGTACCAAGGATGCTGAAATTAAAATTTACTGATGTAAGTGGTTTTATTAAAGCCTGAATAAACATTTTTACAAAATATCAAAGCAAACATAGTACAAATTATAATAGATTTTTTTTATAAGTTGGATTTAAGCTAGTACAGTTTAATCAGGAAAAGACTTTGTAATCTCTCTGTATTTTTCATTTTTTTCTTTTTGATCAAAATATTTGCAATTGTACTTAAATACGTGTTAGAGAAAGATATATCTGATAAAAATTTCAGTCAATATTTACATTATGCTTTAAAAAATTCAACTTTGTCTAAAAGATAGCGTCATCAAAAATGTTTTTTTTTTTTTTTGCTTTATCGAAATAAAATCCTGCAGAAATGCTGTGAAAAAATAGAAAAATTGCCTATTTATTTTCTAAATATAAATTATTATTTCTTTTAAAAAAGAAATTGTGATAAATTTTAATTTTGAAATTGAAAATCAAAAATAGAACATGAATTAAAAAAAATACTTAAAGCTGACAGATTGAATTAATAACCATCTGTTTATATTCTTTCAACAATACCATCAGAATTTAAGTTGGGAAATAAGAGTGATAGCATTACCATCAAGCAACAAATAAATGCTTAGAATTAAATGATAATAATGAAGATGACAGTTCTTTTATTTTTCTTAGTTTTTGAACGTTTTCCGCATAACTATCATAAATATTATATTTCTTATAATATATGAAAGATAATATCACTGTAACGTTTAATTGTTAATATTAATTTATTTTTAGATTTTGATGATTGAAGTGACATATCGATGTTATGCTTTAGAGTAATAAATTCTAAAATTAATTTCAGAGCTTATTTTTGTAAATGAGAACATAAGGAAAAACGATACTATTTCATGAATTGGGTACCAATCACAGTGAAAAGTAAACGTTTTCGGTATTTTGTATTGCGACAACAAAGAAATCAAATGTTAACATTAAGAATCAGAAAGTCTGGGAACCTTGAAACGGATTAAAATAAAATGAATTTTATCAATAAGACCGCACTTTAATATTGGTTATTTTACATTTTAATTTGATTTCTGCTTGATGAAATAGGTTCAATCATTATAACTACAGTTCAACTGATTCGAAAGCGATTTTTTTATAAGAAAGCACATTTTAAAGAATAATAAACAGAGCCACAAATTTGAGGGATAATTAACAATATTGGCTAACATTGACGACAAAAATGACTCCTCTATGTTTAGAAGCATAAAATTATGAAAATGAACTCTAAACAATAATTTAAAATAATATATAAATTTTAGTGCACCTAAAATATTCAGAAATATTTTTCAAAAGTGAAAGATAACTGAAAAAGAATCTGACATTAGCTAGAAAGAGTCTGCAATTATACAATAAATGTATTCCATTTTATTGGTACTAAAATTGTGCTTTTTGAAAAAATAATAATAAAAAAATAAATAAAATTTGTTGTATATTTGTGGTTTCTTTTGTTGGATCAGGAACGCTGAGAGCTCTTGATTTTTCTTTATTGAAAACTTTACTTAAGACGCATAAACGATTTATTTCCCCATTGAAATACATACGAGCCGTGTGCGCAATTAATATGTGATTCAAGTAAGCGGAAGTGAATCGTAATTTTCCGGAGGTAGGTGGGATCCCACGCATTCCGAAGACTAATGAAAGGTGGATATGAACGATCTGTCAACGAGGTTAATGCCACTGATGTCATTTCGCGCGTGCGTCAACAGGTCGGTGGAGGTTAGCAAACGATTTTTCGAATCAGAAGAATCTTTCTCTATATCAGGAAACCTTTCGAATATTTTTATTTACTACCCGTTTGGAAAGTATCTTTGCCTTTTGCCTATCGTCTTTTGACATTTAACTCTGCCTACAGGATGTGAAATAAAGCTGTCTTCAGTTTACCGTTAAAGAAGACAAGTTTGAAATGTTGTATTTCAGATAGACATATGCTATTTGATGTCTATTATAAAGATTAATAGTTCTGTTTTGCGTAGGTGTTTGGAAGAAAATAGATTCGATTCATTGTCCTTTTCAGGAAATGATTTTCGCATTGAAAAAGATTAAATTCTAGTATATTATAACAAAATCATTTATTATCGGTCTATTATGTTCTAAATCACTTCCGCCGTTGGCAGCGAGCTATTAAAATATATCTACTAAAATATACCTCTGCTTTTTACTAGGCACTTGCCTATTATTTGGAGATACGTAACATAACTTCAGAATTTTTCAGATGATTCATTTCGTTAAACCAAGAAAAGTTTGTCGCTTCATTCTCAATATCATATGAAATTAAAATTATGTATCAAATTAAAATTATCAGAAATTGTAAACTGGGACAAATATAATTTCATAGATTAAAATGTATAACTTTTTACTTGCCTACCAATCTTCGTTAAAAAACAATTAGTTTCATTTCAATTATTACATTAGAAACTCTAAAGTACCTCTAATTAGATAATTGAGCATTTTTGCTTCATGATCGAATTTTATTTGAGACATACTTTACAAAAACATTTTGTTCTTCCTTCTATCTCTATAGGAAAAAAAAAAAATAAAATAAAAAATAAACCCTCTAGGGGAGTGGTAATAGCTGAAATTTCACATTCATTATCTTGTGGTGAAAAGCTTATAAGCCAAATAACAGCTACAAAAACACTGGCCGTTACTTTTGTCTTGTGGTCTTGTTACTCGGCTGCGAAGCACAAGGTCCTAGGTTCTATCCTCCCTCATAACAATCCGCCACAATCTCATTTATCCAACATTGGTTTTGAACGATTAAAACAAACTCATCTAAAGCTGCATTTCTGTTTCGCTATTATAAGGTGTCAAGGTCCAAAATTATTATGCTATAAGTATTTATGACGGCTCCAAATCGATTAGATCTCTGAGAGGAATGTTGGATGATAATCTAGCCAAAATTTTGTTCTTTAATAGTGAGTGCGGAGTGACGTTGAAATATTGAGACTGAAAACAATAACAGGATACACAATGACAGGCAACGATATTGTATCATGTAATAATTGAAAAGTATCGATTTATGGAAACGCAACTTACTGTCACCTATATCTTTAAAAGAAATACATCTTTTTTGTCTTTTCAGATTGTCTTAATACTGTTAATGCCTTTTTCAAAATGATTTGATAGTTTATTTATTGGCTAGATATTTCCACTTTTTATATTGAGATACAAAAGGTGTTCAAATGAAAAGGTACGAAACGACACTGTGGGTATAAATGAAGACTTCATTCAAAGTATACACCATAGGCCTGAGCACAACGACCCCATTGATTAACGAGCTGAAGGATTTCTTGTTTCCAGAATTCCTGTAGCCGTGACGGGACACAGTCCTTCACAGCGTCCTTGAATTCGCCATCCGAGTTGAAGCGCTTCCCTTTCAAATGTTTTTTCAGTGGACTAAGCACATGAAAATCGCAGGACGACATGTCCTGGCTGTAGGGCGAATGGTCGAGCTGCTCCCACTTGAACTTGGCCAGTTCCGCGTGTGTGACCCTGGAGACGTGCGGACGCGCGTTATCATGGAGCAGAACCATCTCTCCATGAATAGCTCCGGTCTTTTGTTTTTGGACAGAATATTTCATAATACAGATCGGAGTTAATGGTTCTTCTGTGCTCTAGGAATTCAACAAGCCACATCAATTGGACGGCACTATTTATAAGAGCCTCTACTCCCTCCTGCGCATGCGGGCGCCCGGGTATGCTCAGATCTAAGTGGGAGACACCATTCGCATCCTTAGATGCCCCGCTACGTTCTCGCATAGCGGCATAGGCAAATATGTTAAATGTTACGTTGTTATGACTTTTCGTATCTTTCATTCCCCCCCCCCCGTATGATACATCGTGAAATTTATTGCTAAATAGAGGGGCATATTATGTAAAAAGTACTCCTACATTGTATCTTATCTGTCGATACTTCGACTAACCAACATCAGTATTTATGGTTAAAGTTCGATAATGATTTATTATTAATTTTACTTATCATGACATCTCAGAAATGTAGGGAAAATTATCAAAAGAAATGGATGAGAAGAGATAGGGGGCGCGCAGAAAATGAATATTAACTTCAGCTTTCTGTCTAAATTTCAAATTTATTTGAAACTTGAAAGGCATCAAGTATTGGTTTTTATATTAAAATTGTGCTGTGTGCATAAAAATCGAATATTATATATATCATGGGCAAGTGCAACCTTGATGTAAAATTATTTATATTATTGTGTTTATCCTTTTTCTATACTACTTATTCTAATAGAAATAAATTTCCACTTAGTGCATCCAAAAATGGCTTACCCATGAAATTCTATAAAATCGTCCATCATATTCACCCTCTTGTGGACACGCCCTTACCCTTGTCTTTATAGTATTAGAGGAAAATTTTAGTCTTTGTTGAAATAACGGGAAAGAGACAAAGGAAATCTTCAGCTGAAAAATCCAAACTGAAATCGGCTTCTACGAAAGGAAGAAAATAAATAATCCTATTCCTTAAAAAAAAAAAAGGACCGTTGGCAGGGTAAGGTGGCCAGGGGTGAGTTATTTCAAGGACGAATTTTACTTCACACTTACGAAGTTGTCGATAAAGGAAAGTAAAAGAAGACTCCCAGACTGCGGATTTAAAACGACACGACGGAGAGCAAGGTCGACTTAACGGGAAGCATTTGGCGAACAAGGACGCATTTTACACGTTCAGCGCTAACTATATTTTATACGACTGAGAGTGACCTCCTTTATTTTAGAATTAATAGCTAGGGAAACTAGTATCTGTTTTTGAGACTGTATAGAAAAAAGTATCGATGTTTTGTGTTGAAAAATTTCAGGGCGTGAAACACCCTGAAACCACCAAAATATAAATTCATTCTTCAACCAGCAAAAAAATGTTAAAAAAAAAAAAAAAAAAACCGAAAGTTTTTTTCCTTGTCTGAGGAGCGAGAAATAATTGTTCTTTGTCGGCATCTTGTCCAAATTTGGGTCCCTCCCCCTTAAAAATTGTAATAACTTTTCCATATTCTTTTTTAAAAAATGGTAAAAATGAAAAGCGTTAAAACATATATGCGCGGATTCACATATAAAGTATCACATCCCAAACAAAAGAATCGCAACTTTTCTAAAGACGTAGTAGTTTTTATTGGATGAAAGTGATGTTATTTTCTGAACAACCGGATGAATATAATTTGCAACAGAAAATGGCGGACAGTTGTGGTATCTTATTGACATGTAAACGAGTACTGAGAATATACATGGAGAAAATATAAGAATTACCAATAGCAGAAAATCAGTATCGACTCTGGCGTCAAAAGATATAAAAACCAGTTTTTGAAAAATAAAAAAGAACAATGATAAAAATGGAGGTTAGAAAGCAGTTGACGGCAATAGAGACACTAAAATCAGAAATCGTTGTCAGTTAAGAAGATGAGACTGGAAAAATATAATTCATGCCATTGGACTCAGTGAGCAAAACAAAGATAAAGGCAAATATGTACTCTAAATTAGATCGCTAGTCAGCAATTGATCTACAGCCAATATTATTTGTAAAAATGTTTCCATAAATTTATCAAATATTATAGTTTTGCTCTAATTTTGCCTTTTTTTATTTTTAAAACTTTATTGAAGGAGAAGTTGGGAACATTTTATGGGCATCAATTCTTTTCTCGTCAAATGCTGACAAAAGTTTGTCCCGCAGAATTTAATAAATGTATTGGTTAGAGTTTGTATGGAAGAAAAAAGGGCATAGATAACAAGAAGCTAATCTTAAAAGGCTTTATGGAGTCAGAATACTAACATTTATTCGTTTTTTTAGTATGCCAAATGTAATATAAGGGCGGAAATATAATAGCTCTGATCACTTTTTCTTGGCAGAATTTCTAATAACTAGTAAAAGTGAAGAATTCATGTGATATCCCAAAGATTGTTCAGTCTTGTAATCACCATTTCTCTCTCTCTTCCCTACTACAAATAAAGATAAATGTGTTTGTTTGTATTGTCGCTCTACAGTAAAGACCATAGATCTACAGCTGTTAAATTTAGCACTTAAATATTTGGAAGGCAAAAATGTGTACCTCGGAAAATTTTTTGAAATTTTTATTAGTAATTTAATTAATTAAAAATTAAGCGATGTTTTGGCTTTAACCCGCAATAATTCTCTGAAATATTATTGCATAAAATTAAATTTTACATTGTTTCATAGTTTACATGAAATGTGCAAAGTTTTCTAAAATTTGACAATTTTTTATAATATTGCTGAATTTGCAACAAAAGATTGCATTGTTGTTTTTAAATTCAAACCGTTTTCATTGTTTCATCAAATATTTAATAGTGTGATCTTATAGCGCAATAGTGAATAGTAAAAAAGCTTAATATCTTTGTAGTTTACAAGACAAATAAACATGTGAAATTACATTACTGTGAGAGTCAGAGGATAGATGAACTGGAGATTTGTATTTTTAGTAGCTCTATCATGTTATGGGATAGTTTCGATAAATCTATACACATGATTCGATAAATTTTAGAACGTTCCATGTACGCAATGAATAAAACATAATGCAAATCTATTAAAATAACACGGTTTTAATAACTATTCAATTTGAGTTTTAAAAATAGTTTATTGATGGAATCATGATCATGTAATGATGCCCGTGCGATTTAACTAAAATTATGATAATATCCCCGGAGAATCAACTGATCGCCAAAGGCGGCTAATTTAACAATTATGGTGTAGGAACAATAGCTGAGGTGTCACAGTCAGTGTCATGGTTTTTAATGATAAAGTTTTTAAAAAATATTCATAATGATACTTCATTTAACACAGAAGATGCTGTGCTAATAATGAATGGTAAAATAGATGCCTTTAGGCATTTTTCTCTTCTGCAGTGTTATTTTTAAGAATTAGAGCAATAATGGGAAATCCAGATATAAGAAAGAACTCATATTAGTTAAATTTGCACGATTACCCCGAAAAACATAGTTATTTGAACTGAAAGTATTTAAAATAATAATTTTCAATGATATTCTGAAAAATATAACAAAAAAAAAGAACAAGTTAAATAATAAAAATGAGAAAAATGCTTTCATATCATATAGTTATCTAATTTATTCTCTTTTAATGCCTATGACTATAATAACACCAGCACGATGAGTTTTCAGAGTGGTATAGAATTATGTATTCTGGAAACTTTAAAACGATATTTAGATATCACCAAAATAAAAACTTGATAACTAGTTAGAAATGAATTTCTGCAGTAGGTAAATATTTCAGACTTGCTAATTTTTGGCAGAGAGTTATAACAACCTTTAAAACTGATTTTGTTGTATAAAAGAAAAGAATCTCCAGAATGAATAGGAATATTATTAAATGAATTAAAAAAATGAGAAAATTGTCAATTTGCTTTCATTTATAATAAGCGTTCTACAGAACGCTGAATAAAAATGATTAAATATGTCACAAAGCACACTCTCCGAGTGAAAATGTCCTCACTCCCAGGCTGCCATCTAGTGTAGATAAAAAGAACTAATTTTAATTCACTTATTAGTTTTCTAAAGTGAAATGATTCTTTCTTTCTTTCTTTCTTTTTTTTTTTGTTTACTTTCGTAAAATGAGGAGATGGAAATTAAATTTTCTAAATAATCAGCTTGCAGGTGATGTAATTTTGTTTATTTTATCTGCAAATATTCATTTCGTAGTGACTTATTTTCGTCCCATTATGATGCTTAACAGATTAAAAAATTTGAACAATAAATTTTGAAGGAAATTAAAGTTTCCCTATATATTCTATTTCCCTATAAACTATTTTCTATTTCCACAATTCTGCCTTATTTTAAAGTTTTTTTTCCTTCAACTGAGCAAAATTTGAATTACTTACAGATAATTTAATTTTTTAAACTGTGATGGTTATCTTCTATTTTGCTGGTACAATGGGATTTTATTAATTTTAAATAAAAATTTTTTAAAAGCTAAAAAATTTCGTGGAATTATGTTTTGTAAAGGTAAGTCTACGAAAAGCAGCAGCAATTTTTACTGGTTTATTTAAAAATTTTTATTCTAATTCTTTGTGAACTGAAGATTCAATGAGATGCTTTAAGTGTAAAAGTCTGTGCTCGTGGCGCCATCTACTAATAAATTTTAGAAAAAAATTTAAAAATATTTATTAAATTCTTATAATATATGTATAATAATAATGAATCATAAATTAAAGACTAAAAAGTGAGAAAAAAATCTATTTTTAAATGTATTTATAAAAATGCTTGTATTCATAATTCCAAAATGAGATAGAAATTCATTTTTAGTTTGAAAATCAGAACGTCTCATTATTTTTTAAAATATGAGCTTTATTTTCCAAAATAATGCCAATAATTAGGTTCAATCTATTAAATAAACTTCTCATTAAATACTGGCAGAATAGTGATAGTGAGTTTGAATAGCACTACTCTAAAATTCGTCAATCTTATTTTGAGCGAACTTATGCCGAAATTCTGTTGATTCAAACTTCGACAATAAAGCTCCATGTTTGAAATTGGAACTCTGTTAATGCCAAACAAAAATTAATTGTTTTTAAAAATAATTAATTTGAAAAATATAATTGTTTTTTAACAATTTATTTTTTAAACAATTAATTGTTAAATATTGTTTTAATTTGAAACAAAAATTAACTGATTTTTAAAAAAAAATTATTGCTGGAAAGTATCTAATCCATCAAATAAATGCTGTATTATAATAAAAGAGATAATTAGGGATATATATTGCATCTTGTTTGACAAAAATAAAATGAGTAATTTAATCAACAATAACAACAACAAAAACAACAACAACCCTGTGAAGTTAAAAGATGTAATTTGAAATCTTACTCTAAAAAGAACAAAAACAATAGTAAATTTAAAGAACAGTGCATTTTTACATCTTTATCAGCTTACTGATCAGACAATCAAGTAGTTATTGTTGTAGTGGATCCATATTCAAAGACCATTACTGATTTGAAACCCATATCATGGTTGTTATTTACCTGCATTGACAGGGATATATTGCAAATTTGATGAATGTTGTGGGAGAAAAAGACTGCATATTGAGCTAAATATCTAATATCTATATTCAAAACTAGAATACATTTCAATTTAAATGTATCATTGTAATAAATAAATCAATAACTTTGTAATCAATGAAGCATTGAAATCAGTTTTTTTTGTTTTTTTTCATCTTACTTTCTACTTTAAATAACTATAATTACGGTTTTTTGTATTGAATTCAATTTTCCATTAGTCTTGATACTTCATTGCCTAATCTTGCATAACATAAGAGCTTTCGTAGGAGTCTAGATTAGAAGCTAGAATTTCTAGCTCTTGTAGCCAAATTTTTACAGATTTCACATGACACAAATGGATAAAATTAGAAAAATAATAATTTAATAAATAATTAGTTTTATTAAAATGTTTTTAAGGTAATGAATAAGAATGAATTTCCATTTTATTTTGAAAAGTTATTGAGATTTTATTTCAAATTGTAGTCCAGTTTTGAGTAACATATTTTTTTTCTCATTTTGAAAAACAAATAAGAAAATATAATGATTGCAAAAGGAAATTTTATTCTTATAGTCGATAAAACTTAAAATTATCAAGAATTTTGTATTTTTTAAGAAATAAAATACAGTTGTCAAGTTAATTCTAACTAATAAACAATATAAAATAGCGCAGATTATCAAAAATATTTTTAAAAAATTATTTTTTTCTTATTTATGGTTTATAAGTTTAATAACCTTACGAAAGTAAACCTTACGATAACCTCAATGAAGGAAAAACTTTTGTATCAGTAAGAAATGGCTAAATTTTGATAAATATATTAATTTTTTATAAATTTTATTATAATATAATTTATATTTATTTATTTTATTTTTGGTAAATATTTTAAACGTAGTATTTAAATTGCATCTATATTTTTTCTTGCATAAAATGTTTTTGATAATTTATATATTTATTCATATTATTGAATGTGCAATCGTCATTTTCTAATAGTAGAAGTATTTCTGTTGATTATATAGTTTTATTTATTTCAAGCACTTCACCTAGAAAAGAAATCAATGCCTTTAAAATTATTTAAAGTATCTGGAATCAACTTTGTTTGAAAAGTTTAAGCATAGGATTTAAATTGTTTTTTTTATTTTCCTGTTGCATAAAATATCTTTTATTATTTATATATTTATTTACATTATCGTAGGTATAATTATCATATATTTAAAGTAGAAATATTTTTGTAGATTATATGATTTTATTTATATTTAAGTAAGTCACCAAGAAATAAAAAAATGTTATTCCTTGCTATCAAAATTATTTAAAGTAATTGAAATTAGTTTGGTTAAATTTGAAGCACATGTTTCAAATTCCAAATGATTTAAAATGTATTAATTTGCTTTCAATTTTTTTTGTTAATTGCATTTTCTTTCAAAAGAAATCACTCACAACTTATTACAGTTTCGGTATAAATAACTAAAATGAAAATTGTTGATCAATTACTAAACCATACCAAAGAGTACATTTATTGCTATCTACTCATTATTAAAATGTCTTTTTACTCATTTCTACCTTTACAACAGATCACTTTAAAAGTATTATTACCAGTTAAAAGAAGGAGAAGAAAGCTACGATGGAAGATATAAGGTGCATTTCCCTTTTCAGAAAGAATGAGAGCTAAGATTAATTCCAAAATAATATTTCCAATAAAAGAAAACACAATTGTTATGTGTTTAATTGTTGCGTGTATAAAAAATTGTTGTCTATTTAATATTATTTTCCATTTAATAAGCAAATGGCATTTAGAGTTAAAATTTTCATGTGATATGTCGTCAACTTAATATTATTTTCTGCTAAGTAAGCAAATGGTATTCAAAATTTAAATTTTCACGTGGCATGTTAATTTTTGAAAATGAAAAATTAATTAAGAATTCGCTTGCACTAAGAAAATTTCTTTTAAGTAACTTTAATAGACTGAAGCTGAAATCAAAATGACAAAAATGGTTTAATTATGATTCTTACTAAAATTAAAATCTAATGTATTCAGTGAATAACTCTTAGTTTTCCAGTATATGCCGTCAATATACAGTTTCAGCTACAAACCTCTCCGATACTCTTGTTACATATGAATGACGTTGAAGAGTCATACATAATTAACTTTATTCAAAGACCCAGGAGAACGTTAAAATATTTGATAATCATCTGAAACGAGGTTATCTGATACATTTTTAATAGGGATTTAGTAAACTAATATAGAATCTTGGAATATTTTTTTTGTCTACATTAAATGGGTCCGAAATTAATGTAGACGCTTGGGAAAACCTCCCTGATTAGTTTCTCAACTGCAAACGTGATTTTTATGAGAATCTATATACGGTTGGATATAAATACTGGTGGAAGTCTCATGGTTTGCACAGAAGGCATCGAAGAACAGCAAGAGCAAAGTAAGTAGCTTTCGATTCCATTTCGATTTCTTTATTGATCTGTATGCGTTATCTAGCTCGAGGAAGCCCAAATTCTATGCGAAGGGAAGATCGGATCGTGTTCAGTTTCAAAAAGAGTTTTTAAAGAGTTTATAATTTGTACTCAAGGATGTGTTAAAACAACATGACTTAAAAATTTGCACAAAATTATTTTGCACTTTTTGAAAAATTAGAGTTTTAGAATTGTAATTTTTTTAAAACTTAATAATTGAAAAAACGAGGATAATTTACTAAAAGTTATAATTTAATTTATTGGTATTTTCATAATTTTTCGATGTAAATAGACAATAAAGTAACAAAATGCTATGTAATGAAATTTAAGAAATAATTTTATATTTCGTTTAAATTTTCCGCGAATTATGCAAGTTTTAGAGGATTTAAAAGCATGTTCATTTCTTATGCAAAAAATTGCTACATTGGACTTTTTCTAACTAATAATAATTTTTATAAATCTTTTCATTTCTTTGAACTTTTAACAAATGAATTCTTCAGTGTATTGATGGATTTTAGTGCTATGAAACATACAATTATTTTAAAGAAATTTATGTACAACCTAATTCAGTTTGCTTTCTTTATCACAATTTTTTAAATAAGAACACTCTATTGCGCTGAACATGAATGCGAGTTCCTTTTAAATGTGTAGACACTTTGGAATAGAAAACTACTGGCAGTATTAAATTTCAAATAAATTAGGGATTTCCTGTTATTCATTGTTTTTTCTTTTCTATCTTGTTGGATTTTTAAAAGAAGAAGATCATTATGATCAATGTATTTAAAATCGTTTTATCGAAAATGTGACTTAAGAATTTTCAACCGAACTACATGCATACAGTGTAATTCATAATAACACTTCAATAATTTTCTGATAGCAAATGCTTTTAAATCGAAGACATTTTTTGGATAGGAGCATACACTTTCAAAATACACCATACTAAAAGACCGGTTCATTGTGAATAGGAAATTAGTACACCCATACATGTTGAATATCTGCAGAAATATTGCTTGGCAGTGCAATCTCCAAGGTCTCCTCCTAATAGCAAGACTTAATGAGAGATCATCAAGTTTCCATTGTTAATATGAATACCATAAAATTTCTTTCGTTAATTGTTGCTCTGGACTGTTTTTCTTTTTTACCCTTGATTTTTAAATGTTAAAAATAACACAGGTTTGCTAAATGATCACACCATATATAGAAAAATATTTCATGAGTGAAAAAAAAGAGAAATAAGTTTTTATTTACAGACTTTCACTTCACCGTCAAACCAAAATCTTTAGCCGCAATGCATTGCACTAACTATCGTAAGTTCCCATGTTACATTTACTTAATACGGTTTTCTTGATATTCCTACACATTTTTACAAAATTGTTCTAACTTGTCTCTGTTTATATATATATTTCCT
This sequence comes from Argiope bruennichi, assembly GCF_947563725.1. Taxonomy (NCBI): domain Eukaryota; kingdom Metazoa; phylum Arthropoda; class Arachnida; order Araneae; family Araneidae; genus Argiope; species Argiope bruennichi. The sequence continues at coordinate 87,346,458 of NC_079151.1, forward strand.
TCATACTGTTTGAATATTTCACTTCATAAGTTCACTGACGATAAGTTAATAAGCATGTGTTTTCCATCATTTCATCATTCACATCAATTATGATTACATAATGTGTAAATTTGGGATGATTAATGTTGTTTTAGGAAGATGAATCCCATCGTCATCTTGACCGTCCTATTGGTAGCAACTGGTACAAATGCACAGGAGGATTCCAAGCGGAGTTTCTCGGATCTCGGCTGTATGGGCGTCTATGACAAAGCCAAGTTTGCTAGGTTAGACAGAGTGTGCGAAGAGTGTTACCAACTCTTCAGGGAATCAGACGTTCTCACTTCATGCAGGTGAATGTCCAATTTATTGATTCACAAATATCGATGAATATGCGAAGAGAAACAATAATGGAACTGATCAGAATTGGTAATTAATACTAAAGTATAACAATGTAAAGTATGCATAAATAATTTGGGGCTACGTTGACCTGGTGGTAAGGCCTCAGCTCGTGAGCCGTAAGGTTTCAAGTTCGAGACCTGATTCCACCGAAGAACCGTCGTGTAAGAGGTCTGTTGCACATTAAATACATCAGTACCAATCGTCCTCCCGCTGGTGTGGCGTGGTGTGAAGAGGGGATGCCAGCTCAGGTATCGTCCTCGTCATCTGACCGTGGTTCAAAATTACGAGGTCTGTCGTAAAATAGCCCTAATGTTACTTTATAACTGGACGTTAATATAACTAAACTAAACTAATCTAAAAAGTATAAACAATTTGTTGTAGATAGTAACCAAGCAAAGCAGGAACTCTAGTTTGAAATCATTTTCAGGATTTATCAAGATTTTGTTTTTCTTATATACAGCCGACCACTCCTCCCCCATTGAACGAAGTAGTATAGACAAGATTTGTTTGTAATCGACTGCTATCTTTATCATAATCCATCCATATAATTCGCCAATTCGCCGAATGGCATCCTCCATAAAATAGCCAATAGCTAACTTTCCTTTTCATCCTATTCCTATCATTTTGTTTAACAAGGGGCAGGCCACCACTTTAAGAAAATCTAAAAATTCACTATATCCCTCCAAATATGCGTTCCACTACAAGAGAAAGGCAAACACTTTTAAACTTTTAAATAGCTGGCAAAAACTGCCAATTTTCAACATCATATCATACAGTGTTTTAACATTTTCTGGCACCATTAGTATTGTGCTTAAATCATTATTTTCAACTTTTAAATTCTTTATTAGTTCCTATACTTTTATGCGTTTCTTTAAATATAAACAGCTTTAATTCCTGTACATATGCAATTATTTTCCCGCATTCTTCCAAATCTTTGGAAATATACTAAAAATCTCCCATATCCTGATATTATTTGGATGGTATTTTCTTATATTTATTTCTGGGTAACGAATGAAGTCAGAAGTTCTCTTCCTTGTTTGGACCTTTTCCATCTGTCAAACCATTGTTGCTTTATTTCTTCTAATAATTTGCCAAAAAGATCTATTAGGTGGGAAAATAAGGCGAAAGAACAAAAGGTGGGTTTAAAGCATTAATTTGCTTACTGTGTTTATGCAGAACATATTAAAATGATTGCTACAATTACCAACAATTAAAGCTATTGAATGATTAATGATACAAAAGTAAAATTTGCAGAGAAAGGAGTACAAAGTTTGGTTCGTTGAGGAGCAAAGGTCACAGTAAATCGCAATGCAACATGCACTGTGTGATCATTAGTAAAATGTAGCAATTCTTAGTTAGAAAGAAACATTTGCAGTGGAGTATAAGATATTTCTTTCTGTTATAACATTTTAGTTCATCACTGGCGTGGTCAATATAACCTAATATTTTACACATTATTATATAATATTGCTGAATTTTATACAATATTATTCAATATTATATGGTGCTGTAAATATTCTAAGAAGCCACACAATATTCTACGTCAAGGTTGTTAAAACTGCATAGAATTTTGCTCACAACAAATGACTTTGCGAATTGGTAAATAACTTGAAAAGGACGACGCTTTTGGCATTATTTTGAAAAAAAAAACATGATGTATTTTAAAAATATCCAATGTTTTTCGATATGTTCAATATCGTACACATAATAATGAATTATTTTATTTTGATATATAATTTAGAATAGAGATTTCGATTTAAATTGTGGAAACATCTATTACAAGCCCCACTGGTTACAACAGTTTTCCTTTTACTAACAATATTATGTACAGGAAAGAAAGAAATTTAAATGAGATTTAGCATTTTTGTATGATAACATTTTAGATTTGATTCGTTCTATCTCTAGTTGATTTTTAAAATCTTCTCATAAATACATATAAGATATAATTGTGCGCAAAAATAATTATATACGTACATCATACATTATATAAAATCTGTTTTTATGTATATGATTTTTTTTAAATATATTTTTACTTAAAAGATATACTATACAAAAACGTATCTCACTGGACATAAATTAATTAATTAAAACAATCAAATCCCGTAATTAAAGCAATAAAATCCATTAATTTAAGCAATCTAAAGCATTATAATAAAATAAATTTAAAAATACTTTGAAATTTGTTAAATTTATAGAAAATATTTTCACGGAAATGAAATGGATATCATTGAAAGAATTATTTTTGAAATTTTAAATTGTTGTATCATTTTTTTTGTGTAATCATATGTTCTGAAATTATAGTTAAAAAAATTAAAATTTCAATTAATTTCTAATTAAAATTTTGGAAAGCCCTTTTGTTAATTGGCATTTACTACCCAAGAAGGCATTTTGGGCTAAATATGATTGATCGAGATCCAAAGACCTTATAGACTGTCTAGACCTTATAGACTGTCTAGACCTTATAGACTGTCTAGACCTTATAGACTGTTTTTTTCGTTATGCACGTCGAATCACACACATTGCTAATCGCAAGTAATACATCTCTTATAAACGTTATCATGCCAATATTTAAATATATATTTTATATGTGTTTCAAGACTTTTAACATCTTTGCCATTTTCAGATCCAACTGCTTCAAAAATGAATATTTTGCGGGATGTGTCGACGAATTATTGCTGCGAAAGGATCAGCAGAGATTGGACAACATGGTTGACTTACTTTACGGTAAAAGAAGATGAAAGGAAATGCATTAGAAGAATTGGTTACATGTAATGAATCAGCTTCGCTTGTATTTTATAAAATAAGTTAATAAAAGGCTTGCAACTTTCAGCAGTAGAATCATTATTCCTTAGTGTTATTGCTATTAAGAAATATTTCTGACATAATAGGTTTGGGAATAAGATCCAGAATTCCCAGTTGACTTTTGAATCTAATTTTACAATGAAAAGAACGCATAGATTTCAGTAATTTATTAGGAATGTATAGGCCTATAATAAATGAGAAAAATATAAATTAATTGAAGTTCTCAAGATTAGAAGTGCAGCAAGCAAAATTTAAACTATATAAATTCAAAATAAGATAATTGATGAAAAGATAATTAAAAACTAAATGTTTAAATTTCAGACAGATTTTTACGATTTCAGATATTAGATAAAATAGTTTGTAAGAATTTTATTTGCTTTCAATATATTTTGATTTCTACTATGTATATAGTATGTACGCATGTATTGATTTCTGCTATCTATGCATAAGATGTACACTCTATGCAATATAATGGTAATCTAACAATTTTTTACTCTTAAATCAATTATTTAAATAGCAGTATTAGACAAAAGTATATCTTTCAAACATGCTCGTACTTTTAGAATACAGCTTTATATTTTATTACACTGAAAATGATATTTCGAAATTAATGATAATTTATTTGAATGCGTAACAAAAACAGGACGCTTAAAAAACCTTTAAAAAGTAAAAAATAAATAAATAAAAACAGAATGGGATATTTTAATTTCTCTTTTTTGTTCTTTATATAGAAAATTAATTAAACATATATAGGATGATTTAAAATATAAAATTTCCTGCCTGAACTTATTGAAAACCCGTTTTCAGTGAAGATGTCAAGGAACATACTACAAAATTTTTCTTAACGGGAAATAATATATTTTCGTAGAAAAATTTTCTAGAAGAGTACTTTCTATATCTTCTCAGTTTCCAAACTGCATCGTTACAAAGAAACCAAGATTTAATTTGGGTTTGAATTAGTAATTGTAGAAAAATATCAATTTCAATAAATATTGATATTCCAGCTGTGGTCAAAATAACACACAATTAGGGATTGCAATACCGGTATACCGGGATACCGAATACCGGTATTTTGAGCCATTTTACAATTTCGTAATACCGGTATTCACAAGTTTAAATACCGGTTTTTCGGTATTTACTAGAAATATTTTAAATTGTCTCCACAGGGATCTCCAACATAGTAAAATAGTATACGTTTTTGTTTTTATGTCTCCCCAACTGGCGAAATTAATTAGCTAATGAATGGCTTAATTAATTGCTTAAATCTAAATTAGCGAAACATGGATTATCCCTGAAAGAAGATATTGTATCTATAACGACTCATGGAGCAACAGTCATGAAAAAATTTGGAAAGTTGATTGGTGCAAATCAGCAATTGTGCTTTGCTCATGGATTTCAATTAGAAGTAAATACCAAATACCAAATATACCAAAAAAATAAAGAATAGAAGAATCCAAATATTGTGGATATAGAAACTTGAAGAGGGTAAGAGTGAGAGTGATATTGACAATGAAGATAATGACAATGTAATTGTGGAAGAAGATATTGCTAATGAGGATGAAATATTAACCCATCAAGAATTGCTTCCTATAATTTATAAAGTTCGAAAAATTGTTAAGATATTTAAAATTTCCCCTACAAAAAATTTCATATTAAAAATATATATACTAACTGAAAATAAAACAGAATATATGTCAATAATATATTCTAAGACACGTTGGAACAGTTTACTCCTAATGATGGAACGGTTTTTGAAATTTAGAAATCCAATCCAAAAAGCAATAATCAACTTAAACCTGCAAATTAATTTTTTCAGACAGTGAATTCGTCTTAATATCCAGAACTATACCAGTTCTACTTCCAATAAAACTGACTATAGAGGCATTATGTCGGAGAGATTTTAATTTATTAACAGCTAATGCAACAATAAATTTCATGTTGCAATCATGAAAGAACAGCACAAATCATTATCTGAAGAACGTAGACGTAGATGCCGAAAGAGCGTTTACGACAGCTGGTAATTTTTACACAAAATTACTTTTCAGCTTTAATGACAGTACAACTGATGCATTATGTTTTTTAAGATCATATTTCAAAAATTTGTATTAGTACCACAGACTGAATAGTAATATTTACAATTTTTTTTTGTGATTTAAATAAATAAGTTGTTTCTTTACTTTTTTGTGATTCTTTATATACAGTTATAATTTATAAGTTCCATATTATTTTTTGTGATATTACACTCTTTTATAAAACTGGCAAATAAAATAAAGAAACACCTTGTTTCCTTTCTTTTTCTAAAATTTCTAATACCGGTATTAAGATCTATAAAATACCGAATACCGGTATTGAAATTTTGGTCCAGTATTGCAATCCCTACACACAATACGTCATATTTGGTAGTACATAATTCAGAAAATTAAATTTAAGCAAGAAATAGTAGAGTTAAAAAGACAAATATGGACTACTTTTTATATTTGGAAAAAGATTATAACTAGAAATGTTGATATTGAAAACGTTCAGTACTAAATATTTGAATGAAATGTTTACTAACAGTACGCAACACATTTCCTTTTTAACTTAGAAAAAATCATTTAGAAGTGCACTACTAAGAGTATTTATGGTATTATGATCTGTTTAATTAATAGAAATATAATGCATTATAATATAATATGAATTAATTATAATTATAATATAATATTAATTGTTCAGGATAACAAATATCGAATAATTTTACATGTTCGTCACCCTTATAGCATTCCATATTTATCGCCTACTGACATTTGTTTTGGGAGATTATAAATATGGACGTAGGAATCGAAAGCTTGATTGAGTATTAACCAAAATAAAATCCACACTCCTTGTTTTGCTCTTTTAACTGATATAAATATTACGAAGCTAGAAACAAAAATTTTAATAAGGAAAATATAATTTTATAAATTTACATGCTACGAAAAATAAAAGATTTTCATTATTAAAATAAAGTGATTATATCACAGCACAGACAATACTGAACTACCAACGGCTCGAAAGAAAACTTTCGCACTACTTCTACTACATCGCAGCCCTTAACAAATGATAAATCGACTTATTTTGTATTAATGACCATTCATTAATATATTACAAAGTCTGTTGTTGTTGCAAAAGGGACTATTTTGACTTATTGTTTGTCGTTATTATTGTTTATCTCTTATATTAGAACATTATGAATGCACAAAATTTAAAATCAGCACTATGAGAAACATAGATTATTGAAAAATGTTTTGCTTTAAAGTGCTAACAGTATTTTATGCGAGATTTCCTTGGGAAATAAACGGATCGTATTCAAGTCTCAAATCCAAAAAATTCAATTTAATGTATTAATGTTAAAAATATGGTGGTCTGACAGGGAAAAGTATTTATCTTTTCTAAAGAAATCCTTGCCATATGAGCAATTTATAAAATTTTAAGGGATCTGATCACTGAAACAGAAGTCCTATAATAAACAGAGAAATCTTTACGAATTTTCAAATTAGAAAATGAAAAATAAAATGATATTTTCCAACCAAATATAACGAATACAATATTACAACAACAAATAACTTATCATTTCTCTCAACCAGATAAAAAAAGATTATACGATGATTGTCACATATTCTATTTTGTCTTTAGATATTTTATTAACTATATTGTAGGTGTCAAATTTTGATTATCACACCATTACAACAAATAATGACTCATCATTATCTTCAATCAGATTTAAAAAATAAAGATCACACCACGATTATCGTAGATAGTAATTTATACTTTTATTAAACATACAGCTTGTTGGGTTTTGCTTATTGCACTATTACAGCAACAAATAATTCATCATTGCCACCAACCAGATAAAAAAATATTATATTATAATTATCACAGATGTTCTTTTGATCTTAGATACTTTTATTAACCATACAGTAAGTGCCGAGTTTTGATTAGTTCAGAAAGAAATAATGAAATTAATTATATAAAAGAATACAAGGAAGAGAGTTTATTATTTGTACTTCGGAATTCCGAAAGAAATATCTCAATCTCTGGAATTCATGTGATTAGATTATGAATGACGACTGACATTGTGTGTAAAATGCTGGAAATATCTCTGTCCGAATTAGTTAGTCTAACTTCATGCGCTGTGAATTTTTTATTACTGTTAGCGAAAGTAGTTTATAGAATCTAAAGTTGAATAATTTAATGTTTGCTTCTTTTAACTTTACCTGTTTAACAGTTTTTCACAGCTTTCTCAGTTAACCGATATAAGCCCACGTTCTTTTGAATAGCTTTTACTTTCTGCGCTTTATTTTATTTATTTATTTTTGCTTTCATTTGAGTTCTGAAACGATTTCTTTCAAATTATTTTCATTCTATTTCAGTTTACGATAACTTCAAGTTTTATTTTGTGATAATTTTACGGTTTTTATTTGTTGCCATTTATATTTTTTGTTTGCCATTTTCGTGCTTATTTTTTAACTGTTATGTTACTTTAAGATTATTTAAATTTATGTATGGTAAAAATGACTCTGTACTATACAATTATTGTATATTTAGTTTCAATTTTTATGCTTACAAGATAAAAAAAAAATTTCTCTACAAATGAAATGCTACTGGAGATGAAGATTTGCCGATGGATGATTGGATATTGGATCAAAATAGAACTTCCTAAAGGGCTTATTCTAAAAAGTAGAGAGGACTGGTTGACTGACGGAGTTGGTAAACGGATTTAAGTTTATCTTTTTGATTGCCTCTGAGGTTTCAGGCACTCTGGTATTGTGATAATACCAGATTCTGGTATTGTGATAATACTAGAGTGCCTCTGCATAATTTACGTTTTTCATTATGGCGGAATGAACAAAATCAATTTTTCAAGCTTAGAATTTTAATGTGTTTTTAAGTAATTATCAATCCAAAAATATTGAAAATTTTCTAGTTTGAATATGGAATTAGCGTAAAAGGTTCTAAGTTTAAAAAAGAATAAAAAAAAAACTCCATAAAAATGTATTTTTACTCTAAAATTAGGCTCCGTATTTCGGTATCTAAGTGCATCTAAGAGCTTCATTTTCATTGCTCATGTCAGAAACCCATAGCAACGCAACATTCTTGCTGTCTTCCAAAGCATCTCTTTGGCTGAAACTCTGGATATTGTCTAGACTCTTGTTCCGGGACTATACTAAGAGAACAATTATTATAAATTTTGTTTTCCCCCAGTTACAACGGCAAAAGCTATTGCAATTTACTATTTGCACGGACTCATTCTGGATTATGTATTAAGCTAAATTCTGAGACATAATTTAACAGGCGAACTATTAAATGGCAGGAAATTTATATTGCATTCCTAGATCTAAAGAATTTGGGTCATTTGAAAAATCCGGTTATACAGAGAGTTAATAATTTAACCACCTTAAAAGGTCAAATTATGCTGCAAGTTTTGGTAATTAATACTCAACTGTCTTGTTTCGGGGTGGAAGATGTAATCCACAGAAAGAATTTTTTTGTGGCACTTTAGAGGATAAATCTTTGGATAGTATGCATCGGTAATGTCAGAACATTGCCGAACATTGAACATTGAATTTTATAATTCTTCTGATTAATCAACTAGTTAATTATGTGAACACGAAATACAGGCATTTGATGACAAAAATGAGACAAAGTCTTTTCATAATTTTTTTTTACAGTTGTCGAACGAAAATAATTTCTTTGAAATAAAGTTTTTATGAAATATTGCTACATTTTATTGAACAAAGTTTTGCGATTGAATAGTTTATATAACACCCAACACTTCTAATATAATTTTTAATATTTTTCTGATATAAATATTTACGAAATTCAGCTTTAAAAGGTATATTGAACAGAAAAAAATATTGACTAAAAAGCAACAAAATGACTGCTTGCCTTTTTAGCATTATTGAAAGCATTATAAGAAAAAAGGATGCAAGATCATGAAAAAAATACAAGCGTAAATATGCATTACATAGATTGTTTTATTGGAACATTAAAAGTTACAAGGAAGTAGTACATTCATTCGGTTCATTTGTCGAGTAATCCTTTATTTTCGTCGTCCGTAAAGTTGTTCTACCATGTAATCCAACCTCTGTTGATCTTTTCGAAGCAGAAGAGCATCAACGCATCCAGTAAAGTACTCATTTTTGAAGCAGTTAGATCTGAAAGAATGAGATCTTAATAAAGATCTTGTAATAGACAGAAAACTCTTCCTAAGATAGTGAAATTTGAAAGTAGTATGAATAAATTTGATATTGAATTCAAAAATTGCTGTAGTTAGTAAAAGAAAAATGGTTTGCGTACAATCATGTGGTAATGTAAAGCAAAATTAATTTAAATACTTGACATAAAAATTTGATTAATTTATGAAAAGAGAAAATGCGTTTCTCCTTTGTGCAAAATGAATGGCAAAATGGATTTTATATATTTCTGATTATCGAGTTTGGAAACAAATACACAAATATATAATCAAGTAGAAACACAAATATATATTCAAATAGAATATGTTCCGAATGTGAATCTTTTTAGAGCAGTCACTCTTTATATAAATATTTTATAACCCTAACATTAAGGGCATTTTATCAAGAGAAATATGAATCTTATTATGTGGCAAATATCAAAGTAACTGTTCCAATTCCACGACAAAAGAAGTAAAGGGAAAAGAGAACAGTTACGCTGCAGAGGAGTGACTGAATGGGCATCTTGATGGAATTCCGGGAAATGAATTTTAGATTTAAGTCTTATTAGTAAGTATGTAAATAGTCATCTTTTACTCGATAAGTGCAATAAAATGCTTCCAATCATTCCAATAAAATGCTGTAATCATTTGTTCCAAAGTAAGCCAAAAATCTTTTAAAAATACATTACTTGCAAAATATTTAAGGAATAAAATTTTTCTACTTTCTAGCCATAGAGAAAATTTTATTTCTTTCCCATTTAATCCTGAATATATTTTACAATGAGTAGTTAAATGTTTATTTTCAAGGCTTCTACTGCTGTATTTTTGCAGTTATATCGTAACTAATGAAAACCTACACATGGCAAATTTCAATAACAAAAGAACAAAACAAATATTCGTAACTTATTGCATAAACTTAATAAAGAGATGAATCTATCATTGTGTTGCATGGGCAGCGGGGAAAATTTGCATTTAAATTTGCATAAATTCAGCCCTATTCATAAATTGTGATGTAGTTTAAATGTTTCTTATATTTCTATTTTGTTTCGGAATTTTCTCGATATTAATGAAAGCAGCATTTCTTTCCTTAAATTTCTATGATGTATATTCAAGAGGCTGCAGTTTATGTTCAAAGCACAACTTTAAATTCACTAGGCTATATTTTAATTCATTTTATTATAGTATATAAGTATCGAAAAAATAAAACTTATTTTAATGTTAGAACATAAAGTGCTATAATATCTAAATAGAGATAAAGGGAAAATGTTCCAAGGATCAGTTCACTCTCACATTATTGTTTAATTTCTTATAGCTGTAGTAGCAAAAGTAGGCTTTATTTATGAATTTGCTTATTTAGAGTAAATTGTTAGAAATGGAAGACATTTTTAAAAATAAGTAGATTAAAGAAACAAAATATAAATAATTTTAAAGATATAAAAATCTAACTATATGGGATTTGAATATTTGTTGGAAAAAAACTCAATTTCTGAAATTGTGTGATTAAAAGAACTCGTTAAAATAAGAAATTCTCCCCATTATTCTGTAAATTTTTAAATTGTTCGTAGGAATAGCCCTTTACTAAAAAAAGCATTTCTTAATTTCACTGGGGAAAAAATTTGAGGAAACATACTTTCAAACTGATGAGAGTTTTGACAGTTCTAACCGAATTTTATATAAAAATAATTAAAAACGAGACATTTTTTTTGAAAATTAAAAAAATAATATTTCCATGTTATATAATGAATCTATAAATTAATGTGCATGTGAAGTTTAAATGATTATGCTGTATTAGAAGTTTTTATTTAAGGAAAAGTTTAACAAGGAAATTATGAAATGGTAGCCAATCTTTAATACCGGATTTTGTCTTGATATCAATATCAATAGCATAGCATGATTAACTGTATCTATACCTGCATGAGGTATGGACGTCTGATTCTCTGAAGAGCTGATAGCATTCCTCGCACACTCTGTCCAGTCTGGCAAATTTGGCCTTGTCGTAGACGCCCATGCAGCCAAGATCCGAGAAACTCCTCTTGGCTTCTCGATCAACGCTGGCACTCACTCCTGCCAGCACCAGGACAAGAAAGTATGCTACGGACATTGGTTTCATCTTTCTATGGAAAATAACAACAAAAATGTGAATAGAAGTAGTGAAAAGTTTGTTTTAAAAGGTTTTTGGTATTATATATATACATTTATTTTGATTTATTGTTTTCTGTGACAGTATATTTTCAATTAATTGCATTTTATTTCATTTATATTACTAACTTTCATCTATAGTTTTTGTCATCATGGTCCAAAAAGAAAATAAGCTTGTCTGAAACTGAATAAGAAACTGAACAGCACTCACAAAATAACTGACAGTTACTTTGTGAGCTGATGTGGTTACAATGACAAAAATATATCTATCCATAGAAATGAGCTCATTCGAATTAAGATGCAAACGTTGAATTTAATAAGAACCATAGAATATATAGGATAAAAGCCTATTAAAAAGTTATTCATTGCTGTTTAATCAGCTGAAATCTAAAGTGAAAAACGCAAATGTCATTGTTGGAATTGTGCCATTGTTTCAATATGTGTGCTATGTATTTGCCTACAACGAAATACACACTAACATCTACTATAGCACAACAAATATCTGAATTCTCATATCTAACTTTCAATTGAAGTTACGTATATAAGGAGTATCATTTCTTAGTAAATTAACTTTCTTTAGTCAAGTCTTATAGCCTGGTCAAAGCTGTGTTTCCAAATTTTATAGTTATACCCGATGCAATAGCCTTCAGTCAGTTATATTTTCTTCAGATTCGTTTTGGACCTAGGTTCGAAAACACATTTTTGGTATTACGTTCATCTATCTGTCTTTGAATACGATAATTCCAAAAGGCTTTAAGCTGAATAGATGAAATTTGGTATATAATCTTATGACCAAGTTTATAATCACCATCAAATTTTGAATGAAATCTATTCTCAGGAAGCCTGTCTGACTGGCTGTTCAAATATAAATGAACTTGATAACTACAAAACGCAAATAATTAAATAGATAAAATATGGCACTTAGGTTTAACAACTAAAATATAATTTCGTATCAAATTTTGGACTAAATCTGTCAAAGACTGTTGTCTGTCTGTCTTTACTTTCGCATATAATCTTATGACCAAGTTTATAATCACCATCAAATTTTGAATGAAATCTATTCTCAGGAAGCCTGTCTGACTGGCTGTTCAAATATAAATGAACTTGATAACTACAAAACGCAAATAATTAAATAGATAAAATATGGCACTTAGGTTTAACAACTAAAATATAATTTCGTATCAAATTTTGGACTAAATCTGTCAAAGACTGTTGTCTGTCTGTCTTTACTTTCGCATGCATGTAAACGCAGCAACTTAAATAAAAGAAATTTGATATGTGATATTGTGACAACAACTATAGTTCTGGTTTCGCAAAAAGGCATCTAAAATACATATTCATATGATAGATTCTGTATAAATGCTAGATTCATGCCAAAGATCTACAATTTATAGCTATTGTTCGTCAATGCTAGAGGCGTATGTAGTCTTACTCAAGTTCCAGAATTATATGCGGGTGAGGAATATTATAATTTATGGTTTTAAATTATCATAATTCAACGTTAGAAAGTTCTAAAAAAATGTAAAAGATCGAGAAATATGACAAGCAAACGTTCAGAGATAAGATAAGAGTAGAAATACTGTTGTTCAATGGATAGTACAAAAGAAAAATCAGAGAATGAAAGAAAGAAAAATAATTAAAGACGTTTTACAACAAAAAGAAAGAAATGATAGAAGAAAAGAAAAAAATATATAAAGGATAAATAAAGGAGAAAAATTATTATGTCAAAATGTAGCCTTTTTATACTTTAAAAATTCTTTCTATACTTTAATTTATACGCTTTAGTTAAATTACATATAAATGATTACATTGACTATGCAAGTGATGATTTTTAATATCTAATATATTTCAGCATACATTTTTTTCGCAAGTAATATATATCACGATTATAATTGAATTATTAATTTCTATTTGACAGTCATTCAATTATTTTTAAATTGGTTCTTTTAAATTAGTTAAATTTTTATCTCTTCCTCTATCCTTGTTTTGCAATTCCTAAAATCATGCCACCAAGAAGCCCTGAATAGAGATATTTAATATTATGGACTAAGGAATCGTATGCCATGGTAGCATTGAATTAACAGTTTTCAAACTTACAAGTTGGAAATAAATCATATAAAATTGTAAATATTCGATGCAAAAAAAGTTACTCGAAATCTGCAACATATCAAGTATTCTATAAATTTTTAATCCAGTTAGCAAGACAGTACATTCAGGAGATGGAAGATATCTTTTAATTATATAATTAAAAGCAAAACATTTAAGAGCTTAATTACATTAATTTTGTACTTAGTTGGAAGCATTTGGGGAAATAAGCATGCTAAGTAAATAAAAAAAAATTACTGTCATTTTAGGAAAGTTAGACATAGATAGATAGATTTCAAATTGAAATTCAAAGAAAAGAGAAGAAAATATTAGTTATAAAATAGGATTCTTATAAAAATAGAATCTTAGAAAAAAATCTATGTGCATGCGATGAAATGCGAACGAATATTACTTGTACTTACGTTGTTGCGTCCAGATGTCTGATGAGTCTGTTGAATGTTGTCCCTTTATTTATACTCATTCTGAATTGCCTTTTAAGCTGCTCTTCACAAAAATCACGTTTTATTTGGATAATTTGGAAACATTTCCCAGAGGTGTCTTGATTAACTTTTATCCCTTTGAGTATTCGAAACTCTTACTGGGATCTCAAAATAGCTTTCAAATCATTTATATGAAAAAACTCGTCTCAGAGAAAACATTTTCTCATGAATATCTGATTTCTGAAGGGTTTGGGAGGAATAAATTATTAGACTTGACGGGAATGACTTTTGGGATTGTTTTTTTGTTCCGTTTCGGCTTTTAAGTTAATTAATTTAGCTAGGGAAGAAAAATTATTATTGCTACCAAGGATCATTTTTTTATGTATATTCGTACTTGTGCTGTTATTTATGCTAAAGCTAAAATAATTATTCATAACATTAATTATTTATTATAATAAGAAGAGGTGAAATTGAAGGGAAATTGAAGTTTAATGTTTTTAAAATAAGCATATAAGCCGATTTGATAAAAAATAAAAAAGAAATGGTAAGTTTTCATATAAAATGAATCTCGAGCATATAATTCGCGTACTTTGAGTTTTCTTTCTCTAGCGCTTAAACTATTTAAATATCTGAATAATATTGCTTATAAAAAGAAAAGAAATATATTATGTATGCAGTGTATGAAGAGTCTCACCTTTTCACTCATAACCTACAGTGATTGCCATGTTCATTCATTCAATATTCTTGTACTCGAGACAATGTCCATTTAAGACCTTGTTTCCAAGATATTGTTATTTAGTGCTTAAACTGTCTCAATATCTGAATAATATGACGTAAAAGAAAAGAAATATAGCATCTGGTGTATGTTTTTTCATCTTTTCACTCATAACAAACATTAATCGCCATATTCGGTCATTCATTCAATATTCTTGTACTCAAGACATTGTCCATTTAAGACCTTGTTTCCGAGACATTGTTTTGAATAATATTGCTTAAAAGAATAGAAACATATTATGTAGTGTATGCAGTATTTCCCCTTTTTATTAATATCATGCATTGCCATGTTCATTCAGTCAATATTCTTGTATTCGAGAAATTGTCCACTTCAATTTTTATCATCTTTGTCAATTAAAAAAATAATCTTATTTTTGTTATTTATAGGCCCTCTTGCAATCGATTGCGTTGTAAAATTTTCATTTTACTTTCTTATCTATAAGAAAAGAAGGGAAAGTGTTGTAATTTTCAAAAAATTCGAATTTGAATTTTGAAGAATTCCACGCTTCAGATCTCCCTGAATTCAAAAAACGTTTTCGACATTATGCCCGTCTGTTCGTGCGTTTGCGGACATGATAAGTCGAAAACTTTCTGAGCTAGATGAATGAAACTTGATATATGCCTTTTGCACTAAATTTGTAAATTTCTGATATATCCTGAATGAATTCCATCAAGAGGAAGCATGTCTGTATAAAATAAAAATTGGTGCACAGGTTTAGCATCTGAAGTATAGATTCGTATCCGATTTTGAACCAAATTGATCAAAACATTGACCATCTGTTCATCTGTACTTTTGCATGCGTGTGGACTCAATAACTTTTAAACGGAATGATTTAAATTAATGAAATTCGACATGTTATCTTATGACTACAACTGTAGATCTGAGTTAAATTTTTGTTCCACTTGTTAGGCAAACAGGCGTTCAAAATGCACATTCACACATGAGATTCAGTAAAATTTTTAGATTCATGCCAAAAATCTATATTTGTGCGCTTACTATTGTGATGATATTGTGTAACTATTACTTGCTAATTCTTTGTGAAGCATTTGCGATCTTACGTAGGGTCTCTAATTTTATGCTAAGGAGGGGGATATGACTTTAATTGGGGAATTTGCTAGAAAGTTTCGTAAATACCAGATCTCTTGATTTAATTGAGTTTACTTACATCTTGACCAAGATGTATAGGGCCAAATAAGCTGTATAAGCATAGGCGTAATGTAATTCTAAGTGTGCGAAACTAATAATTTTTCGTTCCCATTCATTAAACACCATAAATGATCAGTGAAAATATTAGAAAACGAAAAAAAAAAATAATATGAAGAATAGAATATTTCATTGCTTGAGAATCTTGAAAGTCTACACTTTCTCTATTTATTCTTGAAACCCATCCTTTTATCATGCTATGAAATCCAAATTATTTGTTGAATTATTATTGAGCGAATAATATGTTTCAGATGATGAATAAGGCGGAACATAAAGCAGCATATCTCTTCAGATTTCTATATCACAATAATGGGATAACGTTTGATTCACAGAGGATTTAATGCACATTAGGATCTCTTATATGGTGTACAATAATGGGATAATACTTGATTCACAATGGATTTAACGCACATCAGGATCTCTTATATGGTGTACAGTCATGGAATAATATTTGATTCACAATGGATTTAAATCATAGCAGGATCTGTTATATGGCATATCTTTATTGAAATTAGGTCTATGATCTGAGACTCTTTCATGAATTCGCAGAGGCCATTTAATGAATAAAGAAATTATTTTTTAAGTATGATAGCATAATAAATCATTTGTTAGCACTGTCAGATGTATCAATTTTGCTAACAAATAAAAGAAACACTTTAAGATGTGTGTGTGTGTGTGGAACCAAAAATATAAGCAAACGGCAAAACAACAATAACAATTAGTTTATTAATTTTAATAATAAGAAATATTTCAAAAACCTTTGAATAACTAACAATTTTGCTAGGTTATTCAGAATTCACTGGTTAAAATATAACTTCAGACCATTTTTCAGAAATTCTTCACGATCCTTCGGAAACAACAAAAATTGTTGAGGTATGTATTTAAGCTGCATACGAAATAGTCGCAACAGGTTTTACAGTATGTAAAAGTTTGCTAAATATGGTCTAATAATAAAAATAATCTATAAAACATCTTGAATAGATAGTTAGAATACATGGAAAGGTCATTGGGTTTTAGATTTCATTTTGAGCAGCAAATCATGATCGTTGGAAGTGAGTAATGATACTATTTTCATAACTATATTAGGAAAAATAAAATATAAAATAAAGGAATAAAGTTAAAGGCATACACAAAATGGACATTTTAAACATACAAAGGGTGCAATAATTTCAGAATGAATAAAATTAAACTTCGTAAAATAAAGATACCAGATTTTTTTTTTGCTCAGAGTGTCGTAATTTTGTAATGAATTGTTTCCTAATTGTAAAGCAAACAACAGAACTAAAGATCTCTTGCCCAGATCTGATTTTTTAATTAAAACATATAATTTAGTTGTTTTAGAAGTTTGTAACGTTGAATATATAGCAGCAATCAAAAGTGTTCTGGAAACTACAAGAACATAAATGTAAATACAGATTTAAAAAATTAGAATTTTCTCTGAACACAGTTATTTTAGTATTTTATATCAAGTTCTTGGAGATTCCTGTCATGATGTGAACTCTAAAAGAAGAAGGAGAAGAAAATGAAATCTACGATCGCAAATTTCAAGTTATCATGTGAGAACATTATTATTTTTAAGTCATTATTTGTCTTCATTAATTTAAGTCATTAACCAGTTTCAACCGGTTTGAAACAATCACGAGACTTCTCTATCGGTCTCTATCCCTCCCCTCCCCCCTCTCTCTATACATATATATAATGAAATGTTTTTTTAAACTTTCATTTTCAATTTTTCTAGATGGCAAACAAAGTTTTGAAGCTCAACCGATATTGAGATGAAATAACTGCTATGTTGTCATGGCTCTGCGTCAACCTTTTAAAAACGCATTTGCAGTCAAAGAAGCATACATAATATTAATGCAATACTGGTAAAAGCAGGTAAAAAATATATGCGATTAAGAGATGATGATGAAAATTGCCATTTATACTTTATTCATTGCTCACGCGATTTTAAGTTTCAATATTCATTGCCTACGCGATTTCGAGCTTTAAAACCCCCTAACCAAAACAATGCCATGTTCTCACATGATAAAAAGATGCTGTCTAATTAATTCAGTCTCATAGCAAAGTAGATTGTCGTTTAGAAATGGTAGAATTAATATTCTCTTTGTTATTTAATTGTGTCTTTTCTCCTATGACATATTATCAAAAAATGGAATTAGTCTTTGATAATAAGGTATAAAGCATATAAATGAAATTTTGAAGTAAAACTATTGAAGTAACTTATCTTTCTACTTACCCATATACGAAGTTCTGCAATCGCCAAAAAATACGAGCTCAACGAATTACACGACGAATCTTCACGTATTAGAATTCTATGAGATCGAAAAATACATTTTTGGAATTATACTTTGATGAAATATACGGTATTTATTCCAAATTTATATAGACGAATGTCTGTATGGCCTCTCTGTATATAAATTAACATGACAATTTCAAATTTAGCCTTCAATTTTGCATTTAGATTTCACATCCGCACTGAAGATATCAATCAAATTTTGAACCAAATCAATCAAGACGTTGACCGTCTGCCTATCTGTACTTTCACAGCTTGTAAAAGTGATGTGTCAAGAATGCAATGACTCAACTATACGGAATTTGGAATTTTATCATGTGCTTACAATTGTAATGCTGTGTCAAATATTCGTTTGAATAGCGTCCAAAATACACATTCGGTTATTCGGTACTTGTGTATTAACCACAAATCAGCAATTAATCGCCGAAAAATCTCCGAAGAATGCACTTTATTACGAACCTTTGCAATTATTTTTCGACAGTAGTATATGGTTGGTAATAGGCAAGTTATATTTATTTAAGAGTATGAGTAAATTTTTGGAGGCGACTACACTACAGAGTTTTTTTTATAGTTGGAAAATACGATGTACCAAAAAAGTTTTCTTTAATAAAAAGAGTTAAAAAAAAAAAGATGATTTCTATTAAATTTTCAAAATTTTTTCTTTTCTTTTCTTCTTCTTCTTCTTTTCTTCGTCCTGGGATATAATTTCTCGTGGTAGGCTTAGAATTCTAATTGACGAGGGAAGAAAGAATTTAAATTTCATGAAAACAGGAACAACATTCGAAAACTTTTTTTCTCCATTTATTTGAAAATCGAGAAAATATTTTTCAATTTGCATGCTAGATAGCTTATTTCGAACGATATCTTTTGTCAAGCGAGAATCTAAAAATTAAAATGTGTTGATTTATGCTATTATGACTTTCATATGACTTCATTTGAAAGTCAATGGTCACATGAATTTCAAAAGGCAGTCGATAGATTAGCGGTAGTTAATTTTCATTACAATTAAACGTTTGATTCATGTTTGTAAAATAGAAATCCAGGAATTAAATTCTATTTTTTTTCTATCTCTAGAATGCAAATAACGTATCTTTTGTGGGGGAATGAGATAAAATGTAAAATTGTATAGCATGCAATTACATTCTCACACAAAATAACTTGAAAGAGTTAGTAGTAATTTTTTCAATATCTACAATTTTAATACCCATTTATTTCATTTGTATTAAGTTTCATATAAGTAAAGATGGATTTTCGGAATTGCTTTTTCGCTCACTTCCACATGAGTTCTCAAATTTTTATACTTCTGTGCCCCTGACAATAAACTATTTTAATATTTTCAAAAATAATTTTCAGTAATAAATAAAAATTTAATTAAATTTCAAATAAGTAAAACAGATACGAGCAGGGCTACCTGATCAATCTGAAATACATAAAACACATACGAGCGGGATCCCCTGTTTGTAAATTAAGAAAAAAAAAATGCAATTTTAGATTGCAATATATTTTTAATAAATAATTATACATCAATGAATAGCAAGTAGGAAATGTTTAAAATATAAATTGACTCTACCTTTTAGTGCATTAATAAAATTGTGTTTCTAAAAACTGTTTTTTATAAAGTTATTTCTTGGTCTTTATGTAGTTTATAATATAGTACGAAAAGTGATCGTGCTAGTAATATAATAAAATAAAAGTTAAAGCGAGCAGTACAATAATATTTTGTAAAATAATTCGTTTTTACTAATATGACTTTATTATGAAAGGTCTTCTTTTATCAATGTAGCTGACGAACTCTTCTGTTATACGTCTGTTTAAGGAAATAAGTAAACGTTTAGCAATTTTTCTCCCAAATTTCATAAAAACAAATTAAGTAAATTTTATTGTTTTCTTGGTTAGATATTCTTTTTCGATAATCAGTAAGTATTTAACAAAAATTTCTCTGAAGAGCAATATCGAATTTTTCCTGAAAATTTTAAGTCTTTTTTCCTCCTTCTAAGAATGTGGAGCGAAAATGAAATATGGAAAAGAAATGAATCTGAGTTTTTTTTAAAATATTAGATAATATGTTTAATAAATCAAAATTTAATGTATTAGCTTTGCTTAAATGCGTGATGTTAGTTTATATGATTTTTATTTCCCCCTCACTTTCTTCTTGTTATGAACAAAATGACTTATTTCGTGTTTTTGATATCATTAAAGATCATAAATATTTAATTGTATTTTATCTGTAAAACTAAACGCATCGATTTAATGCTTTCAGATATTTCATCTCTCCTAATTAAAAAACTATACCACAAAATCTATAAGCTCAATTCATTTTTTAAGCATTTACGTCAGTTTCAAACAGATGTTGTCAGTGGAATTTATTAGCTATTTCATTACTATAAAAATTATATGTATTTTTGGCCATGAGTTCCAGAAATTATTTTATGCAAATAATAAAATCTCGATCACATTTATATACTCCAGACATTATTAATTTTATTTTATAAGTCAGAATTTTAATAAATTTTCAGCATATAAAAAATGTCCGGAAAAAGTGGCATGTCAAAAACAGGTGGAGTTTTTAAACTTTAATTTATCTGTACAACATTTTATGCTGTTTCAAGATGAGTAGAAATGAAAATCTTGCCTACTGGATTTTCAGTTCATAACATTTAAATAATGAATTGGTAGCTGGAGGTAGAATATCCTCTAGACATTATTAATTCTGTGTCAGCATTTTAATAAATTTTCATCATATAAAAAATGTCCGGAAAAAGTGGCATGTCACAAATAGTTGGATTTTTTAAAACAATTTATCTGTACAACATTTTATGTTGTTTGTGGATGAGTAGAAATGAAAAATCTTGCCTACTGGATTTTCAGTTCATAATATTTAAATAGTGAATTGGTAGCGGATAAATGATGGAAAACCGAAATTATATTACTAGCAACAATTTTACAATCATCGAAAAATTTCTAATGACGCACAAATACATTATCAATAAGTAGTTTTAATTTACAAACACTGAACAAATTCTGATGCATGAGCAAATATCTTCTTTATTAATGGAATTCTAAATTTATTTCTGAATAAGATAGGTGAGAACTTTAATGAATTTAATGACACAAAAAAGTTCTTCTTCGTAATATTTATATAAATAGATAATGGTTTATTCTCACATGCTGTTAGCTTTTGTCAGATGTCAGCATTTTTAAAAGAAAAAAATTTTTTTTGCCCTGAAATTTATTTTGCTTTGTAAAAGTGGTGGATGCGGCAATGAAGGAAAACAGCCTTCAAATAAAGGTCATAAGCTTTGTGATTAAACCTATACACTTTTAACTTTCTATGCTTATTAAAATTAATTTATAAGTATTCTAATTATTTATTTAATTATTTATATTATTTTTTATTGAACTTAAATGTTAAATATCATAGATATTTTAAAAAAGAAATATTTAATTTTTCTATTAATTATTGCGATCTTCTGAGATCTCAAGAAATTTTGAAGCGGTATTATTATTAAAATCATAAATAACTTACCTCTAAGAGTAAAAACGTGTTAAGGATCTATAAATATATTCAATTTTGCCCCAAGCAACAAGAGGTGCTTAATTCAAGTGGAGAGTTCAGCGGTCACTGTGTAAGTATATTGCTGTCTCGTGTTGTACTAGAATATATGAGGTGCAATAAATATAAAAGAGGCCACTCCCTCAATGTGATTGGTTGATCAACTGATGTCACGAGGGCCTGTAAAAACTAGAAAAAAGAAAACTGGATGTTGGCCCTTTAATCTTCTTTTTTTTTCGCTTGTAATAAACGAGCAGCTAACTAGATAGATATCCAGTTGTTTTATCTCGTTAAATAAAGAAGGATCTTTTAAGGCTAAAGGATAAATTAATATTTCGGTATGTTTGACATTCATTGATGTGAGCAGTTTTATTGTAAAAAATGATAAATATATAAATTTGTTGTTTAAATTTTCTATCTGTTAAATATTCTCATCAGGATTCTATCCTCCTAATTTTTTTCCTGAAAAATATGATTCACAAACATCTAACCTAGGAAAGAAAGGAATGTATCTGTTTTTATTTTAAATTTATTTTTGCACTCCATCTTTTTTTCATTTTGTTTATTTGTTTATTCTATTATTTCTTTTCTATTATTTAACATCATTTGATTTTATTTACTTGCTCTATTACTTTTTAAAACTTTTTCTCCTAATAATTTCATTTTTAAATTTAAACCAAATGTTCTGTTTCCCATAATGTTGGATCTGTATGTCCGTTAGAGCATGTCAAATTACCAATCAAAGAATTACTTTGCATGTACTGATAAAAATAACTTTTTAATTAACACCGATTTAAACAAAAATACATTTGATGTACGTTCAGTGAGAGGAAATGTTGCATATTTTGAAACGTTAAAAAATACTTTGTTTAAAACGATGTTTCTGAGATATTTTATAGTTTTTCATCTGAATTTGAATAAATGTATAAATAATTAATTTCACATAATTGAAATGAGTTCATTAAAGTGAAAAATATTTCACTTGACTCTGAGATCCAAAGATATAGCAAAGACTTTGTGAGGACTCATTTCCATCAGTGCTTTGAAAGAAAATTTTACAAAATTTCAAAGAAAAGGTTTTAGTTTAGTGTTTAATTTGATTAATTGTTATCTGATTTGATCAATAAATTATTCAATAATATATGGAGAAGTAGAAAAGATGGGATTAGGATGATGATAATAATAATTGATCCTTTGTTCACAATTTGATTCTTGTAGTAAATTATTTGTCTTTCCATTTATTATAAAATGACCTAATCTTGTATTGTACCTAGTTGGATAAATTTCTATTTTATATAGTTTTGCTATTTTAAAATAATAATGCAAAAATGCCCTCTTGCAGGGGAAGGTGATTCTGATCTTAGAGAAAAATGACTATCTTAATAAAAACTTTTTTTAGAAATATATATATGACAGAACATTAATTAATTAAACAGTGTTAAATACGTTTTTCGGAGTTGCTTGTATTAAAAGGTTATTGCGTCCAAAAGTCCTGTTTAAAAATAAAATAATATGGATAAAAGTCTTTCACCATCAAATATTGAACAGAAATTTTTCTTCAGATTTTGTGTCGCCCTGAATGGTTTTTGAAGGGCCAAAATAGATTTCGCAGCATGCAAGAACTGCACTGCACTTTCTTAGGAAATTTCAGCTCGTTTCATGAGTGTCAGAAAACCAATTCCAATTTCTATTTAAAAAAATTCTTCTTTTTGTTTTTACATCTCGAGTGTCTCACTTTGTTTTGCTTTAAATTTTAGTGTTGTAACTTATGTGTTTCCTTTGAAATTAGCATGCCTTCCAAGACTGAAAATATACCTACAAGGCTATGCTACTTACAGTATAATTTGGAAAAGTCTGTGGATATATTGATCAAAGAATGTGAAAAACCAAATAATAAATGTATTATATAAATGCCAAACAGAAAACTTAAAGAAGCACTTGAGGCAAGAATACGAAGTTATCAACTTACTCCGGTAATTTTTGTTCTGATTGGATTGATTTTTTTGATAAGTTAACAAAGAATAAGATATAAAAAAGTAACTGTGGAAAATATTTTGTCAGAGGTAAACACGTATAAAAAGTAATAAATATATTCTCTGCCAGTCAGCGTTACATATCTTGAAAATTACAACACATTAATAAAAATATATGAACATTATTTAACAAACAATGAAATGAAGGTAGTGGCTTCATTGTGTGATTCTTTTAGTGTCTAGCAGTGTAGAGTGCTAACAGTGTCCGTAAAGTAATGAACTTTGGATTCTTTACTTCTATCTTTCATTCTTTAGCTTCTATCCCTGGTCAATTTGCTTCGATATCCCCTATATAATTCTTTTGCTCTTTTGCATCTATCTAATAACACACAAAGTGTATCGACACATTTCTTTATTCAAACATATTTTCTTGTTCACACAATGAAAAGTTTAGTTATAAAATTTTGCGTTTTTAAGCATGTTTTTGGGATTCTAGAGTATCGAAATTAAAATGCATTGGATAAAGGGAATAATTTATATTTAGCAGTTTTCAGCTGAGTTCTTCAAAATAAAGCGTTGAAAGAAAGTATTTCATTTTAAGGAATTTATCGCAAATTTATCAAAAAGAAATGGAGGGGAAGAAGACAAATGAACCTTAATGATAAAATGGATGATAGAGCAAGGTTTGACTGGAATAAGAACGGTATTTTGCTATCAATACCGGTCGCTTGCATATAAACTAAAAATATTCATTAGAACTATTCCTATTTTAATGGCCTGGATTAAAAAATGATTAATTGAAAGTCAATGCAATCAAATTAAAAAATAAAAATTCTTCAAGTTTTTTCCGAAACTAATCAGTGATTTTGAGCATTAATAAATAAATTTGTTTAATAAATTAAGAAATATACTAAAATTTCGAGTCAAATTGCAGAAATAGATGTCGAATGCTTGTATGTATGGTTGCAATGCGTATTTCGATACTGTACCTCATATCTACTATTTCTGAAATTACTTTAAACCAGACCTATTCGTCTCAACATAAGTTATATAGTTGTTTAATGAATTAAATTTTAATACAGATGATTAGAAATTAATGAATCCAATTTGATATAATTCTGGCAAAATCATGAACGTACTTTCTGCTCTTTAATATAAAAAGATTTGTGAAAAAATAAGAATAATAAGCATTCAATTCACTTAAATTTCGCAACACACTCTGCCGTACAAACCAAATATTTAATTTGATTTTAATCAATGCAGATTTTAACTACATGAATATAGATTAGCCAAAAGTGTCGAAGTTTTTACGCCGATTTTCTTGGAAACTTGCTTCTTAGACTGGAAACAGTAATGATATCAAAGCCTTTACTATATTTAAAAAAATCACAATATTAAGATTCTTGTCTGATTTCCCTTAATAATTATTATTTTTTATTCATTTATTCATTTTATTCATACGCAAGAATTATAACAACAGCAGATAACAAATAATTTTTTAAAATTTTGCTATAACTTTGGGATTTTTAAATATATCTATAATCATCTAGTTATGTATTTTTATACTATCAATCTAATCACTGATTTCTTAAGATTTTTTAATTAAATAATAATTTTGTTGTTTCTTTACTTATATAATTATGACACAATGAAGAATCATGACACAGCGGAACTAAATTTCACTAAATACAGATAGGGGATTTATTTATTAATAGAATTTGATTAATTTTTTTAAAAAAACCATCCATTCACATTGATTTGAAGCTTCTTTTCTTTAGTCACATAGAAAAAAATAAGAAAATCTCGAAAAAATTAAATTATTTTCTTATTTGCATTATTATTAATAAAACTTCTCTTTTCTAGAAAAAAATACTGTACAAAACCAATCACACTGAATATACTTCTTGTCAATAGTATTATCATATATTAATAGCAGATCGTCAGTTTCTGTCAATTTTTTTGCTACAATTAAATTTATTACTATTCACGTTTTACTTGGCGTTTGAAAACAAGCTTGATTCAAAAATGCAAATAAAAGTACATGACTAATATTTTATTTCAGTGCAAGTAATCAAGTTATAAAAATTTGTGTCCTAAAAATTGCCACTCTATATAGCAGGTGAAAATTCCGAACATTCAGTTTCGAAAGGTGCATCTAACATGTGGAATTTTAAATGGGGGAAAACTTATCCAGTATGCTCGATGACAGTTCGCAGCTCTAAGTTATGGACTGGCTTATTGCATAGAATGTGGCGAGTGTTAATTTTGCAGTTGGCGTAATGCAAATTTCGATCACATGATGTCTTCATAAATTAACCCTATAACTAATATTCTAGGCCTGCGCTTTACATGGATTACAATGCTTTTGAATTGCCCGATGCTTAAATTGGTGCTAACCTAACTTCAGCAGGTTGTAATTTGGATGCAAGTTATAACTCGAATTGGCAGAAAAGTGTTAAACTTGTTTTTTTGTTTCATGGATTTAGCATACTATTTTGTTTCTCATTTCCATATGACCGATTAATCTCCTACGAAAGGAGTAGAATTATTTTTCATTAGATTTCAGTACTAGATTGTGATTTTATCGATTAATATTTCGAAACTCTTTTATATTTACCCCGTAAGATTTCATAAAAATATGATAGTTTTTAAATTGAAGAGTTCTTGTCACTTCAAAGAATGATTTCGGTTGCATAAGAAATTTTTAATTCTTTTCATAGATATAGGGAGTATCTTATAGCCTATATAAGTTGTTTCGAATACGTTGTACTTTTATATGATTTGCTTAAGGCTGACAATATTCTAGTACACTTATGGTCCCGATATGATTTATTAATAAGCACTTATCAAGTACTAAATACACTTTTTTACCATTCTCAAAACCATTATAATATGCTGCTGTCTGCGAAATCCCATGTTTTTACTTTCTTGTATGCTAAATATAGAGAAAGCCTTGCCATGGTCAAAAAATTAATGGTTATTAAGACATATTTTTCGACTTGCGCTTTTCTATAACAAAGATAAAGCAAAAAAAGAATTTTTTTTGAGATACACTGATGAAATTTGGTTATATGCTAAATTTCATCTGTTTGTCTTTCTGATCTTTACTCCAAATTTGCATATTTCTATCAAATTTTGAGTGAAATTCGTTCTGCGGAAGTCTGTCTGTCTTTCTGAATATAAGTTAACCCGATAACTACAAAATGAAGATAGCTAGATGAATAAATTTTGCCACACAGATTTAAAATCTAAATTGTAAATTTCTATCAAATTTGAAATAAAATCTGTCAAGAAGTTGATTTCCTGATTAACTTTATTTTCACTAGTATGTAAACGCGATAATTAAAAACTCATTGTTTTAAAAAAATGCATTTTGGCATGTGATTTTGTGACTAGTATTGTAGTCATCTGCCGAATTTTGTTTTTTATGGATTGGAAACGTCTGTAATAACGGAAATTCTTGTTATTAAACGTCAGGTATTAATCGCCAAATAAATTCATTAAAAGTACTGAATTTACTGGAAAAATCAATATTTGGTAACTATTGTGTGTCAATGCCATGTAAGACATTCCCTGATTTTCCCGAGGTCTACAGTTTTATGAACAGGTGGGAAATAACACTTTTATCAGAGAATATATGAGGAAATCTCGAGGTGATCAATCTCCCGATCATAATTTATTATATTCTGAACGACAATATTAAAAATTCTTTTTAACTTTTGAAATAAGTGAATATTATCCTAAAGCAGGATACATGTTAGCTTCGCCAAAACTAGATAAAAGCTTTAAAACAATGCCTTAAAAGCTTTGCAAACTTAATAATCAGATAAACATTTTCAGCTGTTAATTAATCAGAATTTAAAAGTTGTTTATAAATTTAAAGTACCGATTAAATAAGGAAATCAATATGTCAGATTTCTTTGATAAAAGCAACCTCATTTAAATGAAGGAAGATATTAAAACGTTACTTATGTCCAATTATAAAAGGGAAACAACAAACATCCGAGTCAAAATATTTAAGACGCAATGAGTCCAGAGACAGACAATCAATTAAAATGTGTTAGATAGTTATGCCATTGCCACAGCGGCTGCAAGTCGGCGACGGTTGTTTAGAACAGTACATGTTTATAAGCTATTCGGGAAGGTCCATTATGCAAATATATCGATCTCCGAATCACATGGCAAAGGGAGAAAAACCAAGGTTGAATGAAAGGTTTGAAACTGTATAGTTTGTTTTCAGACTCAAGATTCCATTGACCCTACAAGCTCCGGAGAAGTCATTTACGAATTCAAAATAATACATCAATTTTTGGGATGTTCTGCTTGTAGAAATTGTTTACTTCTTTTGCATCAATATCTGCTCTGCCATTTCTATGGATATCCACATGAGAAGGAATCCAACAGAAAAGAATTTCCAAATCATTTTGGAAATAAATGATTATTCGAAAATATATGTATGATCCTGTGACGCCAATTAGGATTTGAAGTAACTCCAAGAACCATTATTGCCTTTTATAAACTTATCCCTTACAATATATTGAAAAAGCCAAATATATAACCATGATATTCGAGGAAAAGACTAAAATATATACGTGCAATTTTTGAATGATAATAGTATTGTCAGAAGCAAACGAACGGACAACACGAGACTCGATCTTGAAACTATCTGTATATATAGGAATGTAGTCAGTGTGTTTTTATAAATATTGTGTTTGAAAGTAATATAAAAAAGAATTCTGAAACAAGGTAATTGTTTTTATGATCATTCACTTTTTTCACTGTGTTTAATGAAATATAAACGAAAAATCAACTAATGTGCAGTAGTAAGTTAAATTTCATATTTTTTTTTAAAGTTCTAGACAGCACCATATACAACAGTTGCTATTGAAGAATTTTGTAATAGTAACAGTTTGGGGTGCCACGTGCATGGCAATAAATGGAATAATATTGTGTAGCGTATCTCCCTAGGCAAATATATATCTTTACTCTATCACTTTAAAAGAATTAAATGTGTAGCTTTTCTCTAGATCTTTCTTTCTTTCATAGCTTTTCTCTCAAATCCATGTGCAAAGTGATTTATCAAAATCCAGTAATTTATCAAAATCCAGTGTAGCCAGTAACTAGGGTGAGGCAAGTAAGCAAGAGTCCTGGACACCACAACAAATGTGTAAAAAATTGAAAAATCAGTTGCATTTAATAAAAAAGTATTGTTTAAAAAAACTGCTATTGGTGATAGTCTTTTACTTTGAACCAAGTAAATTTTTTTAAAATTTTAATTTATTTTTTGATTGTTTGAAGCAGTTAATGCGTTAACCGTATCAAAAATTACATTATTTTAATAACTGCTTGAGATTTCAAATCGAAACTAATGCATCTAATTTGATTAGTGAAACTGTTGAATGTCGATAGTGGATATATCGTATCAGCTATTTCAGTATTATTCTTTAGGTTTAATTTCAATTTAAAGTTTAGGGAACTTTTTATAACTATGTAAAGTGCAGTTTCAAAGAGGGATATAGTTGTATTGATTTCTCCTTACGCGCCGTTTCATGAAAACACACTTCTGGTTGTAACTAGTTTGTGGTTTGTCATTTAGCTACACATAAAAAGTTTATTCACTACTTCAGTATGGACTAAAATTTCTTAGTTGTTTCTAATATCAAATTTTAAAATAGTAGCAGATAATTTCTGAGCAGAGTTTTCAAAATTATTTTTGTTAGCTGGTCCTTCATTTGAAATAGTATTCCCTAAATTTTTAATCTAAATATTTTTGTTAATATTTGTGTTGTTAATAATTTGAAAAGTAAGCCTATAGAATTTTAAATTATTTTCTGTATTTTAATATGACAATCTTGCTTTCAATGATATTTTAAGGGTATTTTAATGTTTCAAAGAATGTGTTTACATTGTATGCTGGGGCAATATATGTTTCTTGCTAATGTTGGTGGACTGATGGTTCCCCCTCCTTCAATTTGCAATAAATACTTATTTCAAATCGAAGATATACAGCTCATTTTCGGGTTGGCTTAAAAACTAAACATTCATATGTTATCGTTTTTGCTGAATTTGATACAAAAGGATTGACCGAGAGAGGTTAATGACTGTATAAATCGAATACAAGTTGATTTTCACTTTCAGAAAATGTTGATTCCTCCCATACTGAAATATTTGCTAAATCATGATTCATTAATATGTACCAGTATAAGTTGAAAAAGTAATAAAGGTTCATTACTTTCGTTAGTGCAGTTTGTCTCTGGTAATATAGAAAAAAAATTTAAAGAACAAGACTATTCGGTATGCAGTGCTCTGAAAAGTTTTTTATTGAAGCCTTAAAAAAATAAGCGGAGAGATTTTCCTTCCATTTGTTCGTTCATTTTTCTCTTTATTTTCGTCTTCCATAAAGTTGTTCCACCATGAAGTCCAGTTTCTCTTGATCTTTTCTCAACAGCAGCGCGTCGACGCACTGCGTGAAGTATTCATTTTTGAAGCAGTTGGATCTGTAAAATAATAGTAATGATGAAAACAACTCAACTATAAAATTTTATTTTCAAATTATATAATGTTAATTTAAAGAAGAAAAAAAGATACAACAATATTGAGATTCAAGGTAATTTGTTAAGATATTTCAAATTTTAATGATAAAAATTAATCAATTTCATTTATAGTAAACTCATTAACTAACACAGTAGAATATTTGTCCTGTCGATACTGCTATGTTCAGTGGTGGCGGGGTGGTTGGCTGTACACAACAACAACAACAGGTGAAGGCAAGTTTTGAACTATAGATAAGAAATTCATCGAATGTGAAATTTGTATTAGAATTGGCTGAAAATTTGATCATGAGACAAAATTCTTTTATATTAATCAAAATTGTGTTAATTGAATAAATAGACTTCAAAATATAAGTATTAAAATTATTTGGCAGAGGGGAGTTTTGTCGTTTTTATTTAAATCAAGATGTAAAAAAGGACGCGAATAAGTGAGTTGAAAATTAAGATGAGTTAAAAATAAAATATGGGGAATTGCTAAACTATTTAAATTTCAAAATTTTAAAAGATGAGATAAAGAAAACTCAGTACTTAATACACAAAGAAATATTTCAGCTCACTGGGATAAAAATAAATAAAATAAAGATAATATTGTAAAAAAAAAAAAATGTGACATTTTCGTACGAAAATTTAATAAGAATTCCCTTTACTTATCATATTGTTTTCCACTTGCTTTTATGTCTTTTAGTTAAATAAATGTAGAATAACTTATAATTTATTATGAAACTATAATTACTTTTAATAAACTCTCGGATTCTATTTTTCATAATAATTATTAAACTATTAATTAATTTTGTAAAATAAATATGAACTGTTCTTCCTATATTATATTAATTTCAAATTGTTTAAACAAGAGATCAACTTAATTTTACATCTAATTTTGTCCACATACTTTTGAACTAGAAAAAAAGTATAAAGCAAAGAACGTTTGGAAAAATTTATAAATTCGAAAAACTAAAATGTTTCTTGTGTATTTAGGAGTTACTTATTTCAAAAGCGTTAATTCACGATTAAACAAATAGTAACTGAAAAGTGCATTTAGAAAAATGAAAGTGAATTTCTTAAATTCACAGATTTTTATAGATACATAAATAAGAAACTAAAAATGTAGAGATATTATGCAAAACAAAATCTTCAAAAAAAGTTTTTTTTCTATGAATTATAACAATGATTTTTATTTGCGAATTTCTAATCTGCAATTTAAATAATAAGAGCGTATTTTAAAATGGATTTAGACATAAATGGTGTTTTTTACTGCATCTTATTATTTTTAGCAACAGAAATTCCTAAACCCAAAAAGGATTCTTATGGATTTGTCAGGTTAGTAACGCTATCCTTACAAAGCAGATGTCATTGGAAACTTTACTTAATACAAGAATATTCGCAGTAAAAGCATGGTCTGGTACAGTAGTAGAAGTTACGGTGCAATGTTTTTGGTGAAGTTTTGTTGCAATTCTTAGAGAAACAAAAGGTTTATTAGATGCTGAAATGTGAAAAATTGAACGAATAAATCCTCGTCTTCCTATTTACATCATAATACCTCTGAAACAGGATATTTCATACAATGATCAATATTCTCATCAAATGCATAGTTTTGATTTTTTTTTTTTTTTTACTTCAATGAGAAATTTGGCGTTCTGTACTTGAAAATTTATCCATTGTGAATAGCTTAATCGATATTATTGCATTCATCTTTTTAACAACTCATAGTTTTTAAGATTTGGCTGATGAAACTTAAGAATGGCTTCTCCACCTTAATGACATCTTCGATGCAACAATGATTAGCATTGTGACATTTATAAAGGTTGTCCCAAAATTAACGCACGATTAGAATTTGCCACCATTCGTTCAGTAAAGTGGTGATAACCGTACTAAAAAACTATTCAGTGTGTTTACTTTAAATTGTTATATTTTTAATGAATCGTAAAGTACCAGGATAGGGTTACGTATGGAATCACACATAGGGCAAATAGCCTCCATGGCTTTGCTGGCACATACGCACTCTTTTGTCGAAATATTCCATGACTACTTTGTATAAATGTGGCTGAATTTCGTTGATGCAGGTTGAATTTTCTTCTTCAATGCATGAGCTTGTTGGCATAGACATTTGACTTAAAATAACTCTATGAGAAGAAATCAATAGTATTAAATTACACGATCTAGGAGGCCAACTCTCAATTTTCGAAGTGTGGCCGACAGCCTTTCATTATTTTTGAAATATTGGTCAACAATGAAAACACGTTGTTCTATCTTGTAATTCTCCATTTTTACTCTAAACTATCAGCTGTCAAATGTTTTTTTAATAGTATTGTCAAAAGTTTACTGCACGAATGGTGGCAAATTCAAATCTTGCGTTAATTGTGGGACTCCTTTTACATTACTCAAGTGTAATGAAGGCTTCTCATAAAGCGGAAGCTGTTCTGCTATAGTGTAATATTCTCTTATTTTTTGCTATATAAATCTAATATGTCTTTCAAATAACCTCTATTAAAATTTCACTATCAAGTTTCCTCTATTTCACACGCTAAACTGAAACATTCAGTAAATATTTATGGTCTTTTCATATGAAAGATTTTGAAGCCGAATTCGAATAAATCCCTTCATTACCTGCAAGTAGTGTGGACGTCCGATTCTCTAAAGAGTTGGTAGCACTCTTCACACACTCTACCCAACCTGGTGAACTTAGCTTTATCATAGACTCCCATGCACCCAAGATCCGAGAAGCTCCTCTTGGATTCTTGATCGGCGACATTGGCATCAACTACCAGCAAAAGTGCAACAATAAAGCATGCCATTGAAGTAAAATTCATTTTTCTGTAAGTAAAATGACGTGGAAACTTTATTTAAAAACTTCTTTTTACAGAGAATGTGTTTATATTTTTTGATTACAGCGATGAGTTTAGTTAAAAACGATTAGATTTGACAAAAAAAAATCGTTAAAACATAAATATCTTAAAAATAATAATTATTATTAATGAAGTAGTAATACTTAGTAATACAGTAATATTTCTGTATATTAATGAATAACAATAAGTTTAAATGAATAGCTATGGATTTATTTTTTCCATAGAAAAACAATAGGAATAAAAATTGTTGAGAAAAACTTAATTTAAATTAAAAGAAAAAGAAACTTATATTATTATTAATTTAAAAGAAAAAATACCATGAAATAATCAGGAAAAAAAACAGATACATACATCTAAATTTTTTAACAACTTAAAATCTGAATCAATATAAAGAAAAAATCTTTATGAATCGTTTTATATATTGAAAAGCAATTTTTCATGCGATGCACTAATTGTTAATATAAATAGATACTTATTATAAATAAAAAAGATAGATGAAGGCCTGAATTAAAATTTAAAAACTGCTTAATTTATTGCTTCTATTTTTTTGAATACGTTTAAAATTAATTCATGCTTAAAATTTAAATAATTTTGTAAATCATCAGATAAATAATTGTATAGATTTTTATCTGAAAATTTCATAGCAAATGTTGTATGTACGATAAACAAATGATTCAGTTGATGAAATTTTATCAAATTTAAATGTCATAAATAAAAAAGCAGCATTTTCATACTCAAAAACCAACACGAATAGCAAAAATAATCCATTTAATGAGATTATAAATTAAGTTTTTATGAATGATTTACGATAACCAATTTCTATCATCCTCTTTAAGCAATTTCACTATATAAGTGGAATAACGTTTGAAATATCATATAGTATATGAAAACATTTAAGAACCATCACTTTCCTAGTTAATAGTGCTGTTAATACAAGTCATACTTCCCACCATATCTATAATTGGCTCCTTAAACTGTGGTCAATTTAGCAAAATTCACGAAATTAAAAAAAATATACAATTATTTCTGTTTTTTTTTTTTTTTTTTTTTTTTTGGTATTCTTTGATGTTTGGAAGTAAAATTCATTCAGAAAACTATTCCGATTTTAGATAATTCTATAAAATTTCAAAAATATTCCTTTTGAGTCCAGTTTTTTTTTTCATTTCGCATTAATTAATTCGACATTTTATCAATTAATTTCCGATTGTTCCAGAAGTAAGCATACTTATGGATAAATGAACAAGTAACTGCAATTGTTTTTAGAAAAAAACTACCTTGTTTTATAAAGATAATTGTCTTCGAAACGTTATGCCGCTGTATTAAGATGGCTGAAACTAAAAGTAATTATTTAAATGCAAAAAATGATAAATTTTATGAAAGACTGAATTTAATGCTATTACTTTTATCACTTGTCAAATAGATTAAAACTCACAGTAACGCCAAAATTCAAATAAAAATAAAAATAATTTCAAAGATGTTCTATTTTATATACTTTATAATCAGTTAAATAAAAGTTGCCTCAAAATAATAGATTTCATAATGTTTATTTGAATTTATATCTTAAATGGAATCTTAAAAAGCTTATCAATCTTATCTTAAAAGCTCATCAGTTTTTTTTCCTTTTATCTTTTATGGAGTTAATCGATTTGGCAAGGGAGTGGTCTACTTATGTAACAGTCAAAATTAATCATTAATATTATCTTAAAAGTCTATTAAAATCTCTTTCAATTTGCCTCTTCGGTCTTAATGAATTTCAAGGATGTAATCTTTACTTGCAATAAAAATGAAGGCGTATGTGTCCGTGCATTGGCGTATAAACCGTTTGACACTTAGGTTAGACCATTTGATCTATAGCTCCCAAAATATGCTTCTGACTATTTTGGAGGGTAGGAATATTTTAAAATTTTAATTAATTAAAAATTAAGCGAAATTTTTGTGTCTTTGGGGGTAGCTTTTCAAGATACCATAACATAAAAATAAATTTTACATCATATTAAAATTTAAAAAAAAATTATCTTTCGAATGATACTATTATGTTTCAATGTAATTTTTTTTTTTGCAGGTTTTGATTAAAACTTATTTTAAGCACATTTTCTAACAATATATTTTACATAAAATAAAAGTAAAACTCCACCTAATCATTTGACATTCAAATTAACATGTTCAATCGAATTTTTGAGTTTCGACAACTGCTTTTTTCAAATTTAGATACAATTTCAAAATTCAGAAGGAATTTCAGTTTATAGTAAATGTATAATTTGATATTCATCAAACGAATAATTTGCTGTCGTCACAGTGACAGAAAACCATTTTAAAATATGCCTATGAAACAATTTAAGAAATTTATAATTTACAGATACAGGCAATAGTATTTAATATAAGAAATCTTATACATATGTTTCATATCTGAATTAATTAATTTTGACATTATATTTAATTCTAAATCTAAACAATAAAGCGGTCACTAACAGGTTTTTTCCCTTTAGTTATAAATAAATTTATTCCTTAAAGTACCAGAAACATCATCTTCCTTTTTCCCTTTCTTTAAAATAATAATCTAGAAAGAGTCAGTTGAGTAATACAAGATTAATTATTTGGCTGAAAAAAGATGTTAATGTGAAATTTATACATGTTTTTGTACATAATATGGTGTATAAGTAAAACAATTTTAACTTAAGGTATCCGAACACGTTGGAAAGGCCGATTTTCGCTAAAAATGACATGTTTAAAAAATTGTTTTATTAGATTGACCAGTCTTTGAATATCCAAAATAGGCTTATTTTTATCTCTACGTTAATTATTAGAAGTCAAGATATTAGTATTTTCGTAGTGATTGGTAAACCGGAAGTGGACATTTAAATAACCGGAAGTACTGATTTAAAAGGCCAAAAATAAGTTAAAAATTTGTTTAAACACAAATTTAGTTTTAAATACGGAAAATGTTTTGCACGGCAAAATGCAAAATGCCAATGAGAGTTTCAACGGTGTTTTTTGGAAATGTGTGCTTAAATATGTTTTTGTTGAGCTCCGAACTCTCAAATTAGGAACATTTATGTTTGTTTTACATTT
This sequence comes from Argiope bruennichi, assembly GCF_947563725.1. Taxonomy (NCBI): domain Eukaryota; kingdom Metazoa; phylum Arthropoda; class Arachnida; order Araneae; family Araneidae; genus Argiope; species Argiope bruennichi. Next base: position 87,382,755 of record NC_079151.1, read on the forward strand.
TAACGAAGCTTTTATAGGATTACTGAATATCCTTAACGTTATTGAAGTGTATTCTAGTGCAAATAAAGTGAGAGCATTTGCTGAGCTCGGCAACGACAGAATATATGAATCTAGGCGGCATTCACTGCCAAATGCAAAAATTGACAGAAAAAAATAAAATGTTTAAAAAAGGGAAATTATTAAATGCTGAGGAGAAAGAAGGTATAACCCATAAATGTGGTGAATTTTAAGTTTGTACATACTTAATTTATTATTAAAACATGTTACTGTATACTTTAAATGCATTTTTCTCAAAATTAATTATTTACTAATTTTTTGCTCACTTCAAATCAAATATGTCAACATATAATCATCATATTGCTATTAAATTTGGTAGACTCTGTCTTTATACTATTTTCTAAGGAATGATCTAAGAGAATTTAGATTTAGTAAATATATTTTTAATTTACAGCTTATTGTTTGAATAATAAAGTCACAAACTTATTAAAAATTTCATGATAAATCTTCAACTGGTTCTAAAATTTTTATTTATTGATATAACCATACGATTTTAGTTCTTTCCCTAGAGAAAACTATGCAGTTTATTTTGGTATGAGTTTTGTTTGGATGAGAGTAATAGTTTTTGGTGTAGACAAGTTGAAGTTAAGAATTTGCTTAAATGTATGCTATTAAATGCCAATTTTCTAAAAGTTTTAATGTTTATTTCAAATATTGATATCCTGTTACTAATTTTGAATAGTCTTAACCCAGAAATATGGTTAAAGCATGTCTACACCATATTTTTCTAAAAAAGTACCACCTTAAATTTTTATTAATTTAATAATACCTTCCATCCTGTTTTCAGTCACGAGGGAATTTCGAACATTTCATATATAATTTTATTTAACTTTGCTTCTTCATTTTTTCAAAAATAAAATATTATAAATGATTTTACATTCATTTCTTGATGTGCTGAAATTTTGAAATTTCATTCAGTTGTATTTAATCGATGACAATATAATATAATAATATTTTTTTTCATTTAAAAATCAATTAATCGATGAAGTCATTTAAATTTTGTAATCGTACAAATGATTCTACTTATCACTGAATTTAAGAAAAAATAATTAAGTAATATTTATAATAATAAATTACAATTTAAGATAAAAAAGAAGAAAATAATTAAAATAATATAAATTTCAACTTTATAGTATATTAATAAAAGTATTTAAAATTTTTTAAACTAGAAATATTTTTTCATTCAAACTAATTTTCATAAGTTAATTACAATCCAAACTTCGATAATTAGTTAGGATAATCAAACAAAAACAAAATGGAGACTTCAGTTATTTAGTCAAGATTTACTGAAGTTTATAGAAATAATTCTTTGAGAATAGGGTTAATTAGTCGATGTATATTATGATGGTAGGATCGTTTACCATTCAGAGACTGTTAATTAGATTAAATGTTTGTTCAGCTGCATTTACTTTAGATGAATTATGAATATAGAGATGCATAGATGTCGCTTATTTGACCAAGTAATTGAAAACAAGAGACTCTTTAGAAGATAAATTAAATTATTTTCCAAAGAGTTCATATTTTGTTTTTTAACTCTGCTTGGAAAACTATAAAAATTATTATATAAGATGCGTTTTGACTTTTCATTTGGGATAAGTTCGTCCGAGAGCAGTTTCGAATAGCCGTTCAGCTGCGATAGAGTTTGCTTCCATTATTATCTGCAGAAAAGTAAGATTTATTACAACTTTGTTAAAAAAATTTCTCTTTTTGGGGGGAATAAATGTTAATATTAAAAACATTCTAACTCATTATGAAAATAAAAAATTTTATGTTTGATATTTTATTTGCAAATAATTAAGAAAATGCATTTTAATGTTTGGAAAAATCGCATTTTTTTCAAATGCAAATATGTATTCCAAATGCAAAATATTTTTTTTATCCAATAAAATTGAATGATGTTAAAAAAATGCTGCAATATCAGATTCAAAGGAAAAATATGAGCTTCAGAATTTCGGAATCAAAAAATTATTTCTATAAAAGTAAAGAATTTTTTATTCGCTTTTTGTTGGCTTGTTAAGCCTTAAATTCTAATAATAATTCCAAAAACAAAAAATATACCCATATCGTAAAATATTGGATTTAAATGCAAACAAAAATACAAATTCTAATCTTACAAAACTATTGTAGAGATGTGATTAAATTCAAGAAAATAAATTATAATAAAATAATGTTATAAGTATACAAAAAGAATAAACTTATGCAGAATAACAATTGGTTGATAATATATTAATACTGAATAATATTTGAATAATCAGTAATTATATTGACTATATTACTTGAAAAATATTTGAAGTGTTGAAAAATTTCCGCCCTGTAAAACGTTATTAAAAATAATATTATTTGATAAAAAAATCCAAAATATTTATTTGAAAGATTACAAAACATCCTTTTTTAAAAAATAAGAAATTAAAAAACTTAAAATTTGGACAAGATGTTACTTACCTTCCGAAGTAGCTCTTTAGCGTTTTGTGTTCCTGAATGCCTTTTCCGCAATATTTATACTCTCTAAATCCTTCCTTTCTCAAGTAATTTATCATGAAAATCACGTATTTATTAAGCTAAATTGGTAACTGTTCCCAAAGGGTTTTGTATCAAGTTATATCCAATTGAGAATAAGAAAAAACTAGTTCTTGGTCTCTAAATGAGTTACTTGTACAAGTACATCCTACATAAAATACTTTCATAGGTTAAAAGGGACACTTACAAAAGTTTTAGAGACGTTTTATGATGAAAGACATGAGGCCTTACAGGATAAAAGAATTTATCCTTTGTTCCCACTAATAGAATATATGATAAAAATCTGCGTGAAAAACACAAATTATAGCATGACATAGTTAATTTTTATAAATCTGTAAGCCGCCTATGACGACCGTCTTGAGTGTTCGGAATAATGACTTTCCTCCGGTAAATATTAAAATTAAATGCATTAACATAGAATATCCCTTTCTCATTTGATAAGACTGAAAAAAAAAGAGTTTAAAGAAAAGATTACTAAAACATTCCAATAAAAAATGCATATACTACGAGAGAAAAACAGAGCAAGATTTAATATCAAAATAAATATTATTTTTATATTAATTTTAACACTGGCAAAACACGCGAGTGAATGGATTCATGGAATAATGAAGTAGTTTTGAATTTCAACATAGTATTTTGAATTCAATTAAAATTCTTAAATTTAAATTTAAATTCTTAAAAAATTAGCAAATTTAGAAAAATAAAAGAAGGGAAATTAATTTTTTTATAAAGGTAATTTTTTGGGGTTTTAAGAATAATATAAAAAGTAATTTTGATAGGTAATATATTGGGAAAATATACCTGAATAGTTTTCAAAACTTGCTTAATTTTTAATTCTTGTATTTTAATTAACTTTTAATCTGATTGCAAAGCAAAAGTATTTAATATATCTTGAGAAGTAGTATGAATGTTCTGTTGAAAATTTACGGAGATGATTTAGTAAAATAAATTTTCAAATTAGAATTATTTACTCTCTAACACAAGAAAATTCGTGAAAACGAAAGTTAGAAAATTAGTCAAGATTTGTGATAATAATGAATTCTTTCTATGAAGGATTGGATATTCGTGGTTAATTTAATATTTATCAAAAAGATAATGAAATATTTGTTTTTTAATTATTTTACCTTAATGGTTTTAAAACTTTTTCATAGAACAAAATAATGATTTTGGTACAATTGTTTTATTTTTTATATTAGTTTGTAAATAAATATACTTTTCTAACTTTTTTATTAATATTTTAATTGTATTAAAATAAAGTTTTTATCGTTTAAATTTAAATTTATTAATAAGTCGAATATTTTTAACGAGTTTTAAAGGCTGATCATTTAATGGCCCTATTACTCTCGTTGTGAATCGAGCTAATTAAACCTGGAATAGTTTGTTTAAAATTAAAGTTTACAAAAAATACATGTAATAAAAAACTTTTTACTAAGAACATCCATACGCATAAAAAAAATCTAGAATACAGAAAAATGTTTATTTAATTATTTTATTTATTTATCATTTTCACAAAACTCCCACATTAGTTTTTCATTTTGTTCATTCAATTATCAACGTTATTTCAAATATTCTGCTTTCTCTGTCTAACATTTCTAAACGAATATAATTTGGAGTTTTCTTTATGATCTGGATTTTTTTTTATTTATAATTAAAAACCCGTGTTTACAACATTAATGTTATTAAATATTTCAAAATATATTTTTTTAAATTTACCTATAAAACCTAGAATCAAAATTAATACGTTTAGTCTTTGGAGAATTCTTAAACACATTAACAGATTCAAGGGATCCCGGTTACGTGTTTGGCAATCGTTATTGGTGTTGCTGCTTCATCGATTATCATATTACTTCATCGATCTTCCGAAGTATTTCAAACTTGTGTTACCTCCTGGGAAATTAACACCAATAAAGATTCAGTTGTTGGATTACTTGCCCCTTAAATGATCACTGATCCATGATTATGATTTCCTCATTATTGCCAACATCATTAAGAATTATCTATATGGAATCATTGAGTGGTCCCTGAAGTAATATGGACATTTTCTGACCTTCTATCTTCTTTTTGCTACGTGCTATTCCAAACATAATGCTATTTGGGCATCAAGATGGGTATAAAAACCGTCTTCAACAGATGATAGTCAGAAGCAGCAATTGCCAAGAACAGGTCATCGAGAACTGTAAGTATCAAATAGTTATAGACTTTCTTAGATGGTATATTGAATCTAATTTGAGTGAAACCTAATTGCTGGATGTTTGATAATGTTTGATATCACACAATGTCTTACAATATGAATATTTTATAATATTATTCTATAATGAACAGTATTTTAATAATACTAATAATTAGATCTCTGATTCGAATTAAAATGAACGATGATTTAACGAGTTAATATTGTTGTCATGGGTTAAACATGCATATTGCATGATATTGCATAAAAATTTAAAGAATACTCTGATGTTGTCCACATAATCTGACCATTCCTAAGACATTCCTAAAATAATTTTCGCTTAGGCTAAACATAGAATTTTAATTTAATTATTAACTCAAGTCAATTTGAACATATAAATTGATAAATGTAAACTATAATCGATTGTTATGTTATTTAAATCTTTTGTGATTTTAGCTCTTTTTTAATTATAATCACGGCTCATAAAAGTTAAATACTGCATCAGGAACTTCTAACCAATAGATCTTATTCAAAATAGTAAACTTTTTAATGAATTTTAAAGCTCTTTCCGTAAACATAATTAATCTGGTTAAATTTGTTGAAAATTTTTAGATATTTCTTTAAAACTTTAATGATTAAATTCGTAAAATTATCAACAAATCTTTAGCAGATTAATGAATCAGGTCGTATTTACTATTCTTCTTTCTTGATGAGTAACAAAGAGGTCTTTAACTAACAAATGTCTATTTTTAATGATGTTCTTTTTTTTTAAAAAAAATATGCAAGGAAAATAGTAATGTTGTTACATTATTCCTTGCAGATATTAGTATATCATCAGTTTGCTTAGCAAATTAATTTGATAAAAAGTGATTTGCTTTATTTTTATGATATTAATATACATAAACTATAATGCCAAATGAATTTCTAATATCTAATAGAAACAACTCATACGTTTTAACAAATATAAAATATCTATTACTAATAAAAGAGAAAATGTATGTGTTCGTTTTCTGCAGGCTAGACCGTTTTGATTTAGACTGTTATATTTGGCACAAATATAGTTTGGGGGCTGAGAATGTGCACTCGAAAGGAATTTTGGGAAATTTTAATTAAAATTTCAATTAAAAAACTAAACTTTTCCGTGAAAATTCTTAAAAATACAGAAGTGTTTTTATGCTATTTATAGTTCAAAAATATTTGTTTTCCATGATGATTAATTGTTGTAAAATTTTTCAGACTGGATTTAATTTAATTTTTAAAGGTATTTAATTATTTATTAAGTTTATTTTGAAACACTATTTTCAATTTTGTAAATGAGACCTACATCGTTTTCTTTGTTGTTACTAATATTTTATCCAATTTTCTTTTTATCCATTATTGACAATAAGGCTAAAAAATCTCAGCTTATTTTTCCATACAGAATGAGTTTCTGCTTTAAATATGCTTTTAATATAAATGCCTTTTTGTGTATAAATATTAAAATTACATGAATATTAAAATTTGAAATTTAAAAATGATTTGATGAAGAGGCCATTAAAATGAAATTACCCACAAATGATTCAATTGGAATTTTACGTAATCAGTTATTCCGGGGAAACAGTTGGTTAAGACTTCTAATTGGTAATGAAAGTTGTTGTTGTTGCTTATCCCTCTTGGATTGAACACTAATTCAAACCAAGACAAGAGATCGGGGTAAGAGGGATGCAGTAGCTTCTGAGGGTAAAGACGTCTGAGCCCCCGAGAGCAGAAGTCTGACTTTATCTCATATGAAGGTGACACTCACTTGCACAACCTCTTTTTACATGGGCGCTTTTTCATACCCCTCACAGATAGAACACGGGATAGAGAACAACCATGCCCGAACCAGGACTCGAATCCGGGATGCCAGATCGCGGGGAAGGCGCGCTTCCCCTAGGCCAGGACGCCGGTGATAATAAATGTAAAAACACTTTATAATCGCAAATATTTTTCTTTAACGTTAGTGGATGATTTTGCTTTTGAAGTAAATTATATAATTAATCTATAAAATATTTTAGTGCAAAAATACTTATTTAATTATATATATAACAATTAAATTATTCAGTTTTTTATGATCTACCAATAGTAAATAGGAATAATGTTTTAAATTTTCATGATTTCAGTTTGTTCTCGAACTTAAAATCTGCACTTCAAGGATAAACTACGAAAATCAACTCCTTAAACAAGCAAGCGTGAATATTGTTAAAGATAACCTAACTTCGGAGTTTGATAAAAATTATTTCTCTTTTTATAGCATATATAACACATCCAAGTTCTGAAAATTCAAATCGAACAAAAATTTCACTGCAGAACATATGCTTTTTTTAATAATATCAGGATTTTTAAATTTATCAGAGTGGGAGTCATCATAAGATGTGATAAACTTTAGAATTTCTAAAATAATGAATGATCTAAGATTTAATGGAATCTAAGATCTAATGATCTATTTTATTTGATGGAATGATCTAAGTTCAAATGTCTTTTCCACGGAAGATACATTAAGAACATACCTAAAGAATAGTTTGTCCTTAAGGTAAAATGTATTCTTTCAATAAATCATAACTAAAAGCGAATTCTACCATCCTTGTAGTCTAATGTAACTTTAAGACTGGATATTTATTAAATATATAAAATGAAATAATTTTAAATGATGAAAAACATAATCTTATTTTTCTTTTTAGGTTTAGAGAAGGCACGTTTCATCAAGATATCTTCCAAAATGAATTCAACAGCTAATATCTGTCTGATGATCCTTGGAGTTCTGGTGGTCATTGCCAACTGCGACCAAGACCTTTTGAAGAGAAGCTTCTCCGGACTTGGCTGCATGGGCGTCTACGACAAAGCTAAGTTCGCCAGGTTGGACCGAGTATGCGAAGAGTGCTACCAACTCTTTAGGGAGCCTGAAGTTCATACCGAATGCAGGTAAGTAGCTTGTTGAATAACTTTTCCAATGAAATACATTGTCTAAAAGTATTAAAATGGAAGAGAACAGAGATTTTAATAACTGTATATATTATGTGCATAGAAAATAGAATATTCGCAGCTCTCTGTTGAATACTGTGTGTAATAAAAGAGAAAGCATACGTTACTGAAAAGTACTGGAAGTAAATTTGGGTGAGGTGAATAAGTTTTTCTAACTCTTTAAAATAATAATGATTTTTAAATTGTCCCGTGATGTTGAATATATTATTGATAATGCATTTATTTAATAGAGAATTAATTCTCTCGCATATTAACCTTTAAAAAAACGAAAGAATTTTCTTGCTATTAAATAGTTCACTTTCAATTACATTGTTTTAAGTATTCACGAATAACAAAATTCCCGCTAAAAGTAATAATAATTTGAAGTAAGAATAAATAGACATTAAATTCACTTATTTCCTTTTGTGTATGATGTTTATTTGTCTATAATCATTGTGGTCGTTGAAATGTGAAGATCACATTTCCTATGCACTTTGAAACAATATAATTTTCATTAATAATTTTACAGTAACCCTTTTATTTTGAATTAGCCTCCTTTGGAGAATAGCTGATTCATAGAAAATATTGCTTGCGTTCGATTTTAATTAAATATCTTGAACAAAACTTGATATTCATGATTTCCTTAACAATGCCTTTTAAAACAAAATCATGATATATGTTAAAGCTAAGGTATTTCAATTGCCCTACAATTGTTCTGTTCATTATTTACATAAACCATTCTCGTAAGATAAAATTATCTGATATCACAATGTTATTAAAGACTTAACGGTCCAGTTCATCTATTATTTAACTATTTCGGTATTATAATTTCACCTTCCTATTCCTCATGGAAACTAAATGAATTTTTTATTGAATATTTCCCTCCTTCTTTTAAAAATGTAAGAAAACCACATGATAAAATGCGTGATGGAGAAATGAAAATGGTTGAATTTCAATAAAACAATGAAATGTGTTTTTGAAAATTATGCAGAATTATATTTTAAAAGCATATTTAAATAAAGGAAAGCATCACGACAAAAATTAATATTTTCTAAAGAGCAATTTTTAATTTTAAATTGATGTAAAAATTATTTTTGTGCAATAATATTTTTTAAATAATATTGAAAAAAAATCATTCCGAGATTTATATCTAATCAGAAGTACGTTTGTGACAGATTTGATCGGTCAAACAATTTAGCCTTTAAAAGAACAACAACAACAGCACACATACACACGCATGCACGGACATGTACTAACGAATGCTCGCACATACACACATGTATGCACGCATACACACACGCGCGCGCGCGCACGCATACGCATACATACGCTTTCCTTCTTTATTAATTCAGATTTCCATGTCTACTTAATGTATCTGATGCCTTATTATTTAAATGTTTTAGGCTTTGAAATATATTTCATGAAATGAATCATCTGAGCCTATTTTTAAATTTTTGGAAGCTGTTATTTTAATATCATCTATTATACTTAAATGAGAGTATCAAAACTTTATTGTTAGCAACAGAAGAGAATATGCAGGCACTTTGAAATTTTTACTGTTTGCAATCAGAGAAATTTAAATTGCTTTCAAGTCATCCAGTTAGTTTGTTAAGTTATAATTTTTATACTTTGAGTTGTTACTTTTTCTAAATATAAATGTCAAGTCATTTTTTCAAATTTATTTCAAAATTTTTCTTTTTTAATATTATGGAATCGTTGTTGAAATGATTGTTTATGTGAAACAAGAAGAAGATCTTGACCTTGAATGACCTTGAGTCAGATTTTTCTGATCTTTTTTTCTATATTTCTCCACAGGTCAAACTGTTTTAAAAACACCTTCTTCGCCAGATGCGTTGATGCTTTACTACTTGAAAAAGATCAACAACGACTGGACTCCATGGTAGAAGAACTTTATGGAAAGAGGCGATAAAATTTCCAATACAGAAATGACATATAAAAGGCTCCAATTGTTAAAAAATTCTCGTTTTTTTATGTAATGCGTCAAAATTAAATAAATGTTTTAAAGGAAATATTCTTTTCTGTCACATTTTTTCATAATTTTCTTCATGAAATATGCACATCAATTTCTCGTAAAATTTTAGTATGATTTAGTATGATGAATGAGTACGATAATTTTGAATGTATGTCTTTGGACGAGGCGAAGATGAATTGAATTTACATATTATTCAAATGCTTTTTGAATTCTACATCTAAACTCATTTGCATGACCTACCGAATTTTTCCACTCTAAAACAAATTTTTTTATGTAGCTACTTGTTTATTAATAATCTCATACAGGAAGAATGATGTTAGCGTCGATAAAAACAGAGTAATCTTCTCTATATTTTTCGGATACCTCTTGGAAAAGAATTTTCTTTTAATTTAAAACCATCAAATAATATAGAATCTTATTTGTACATTTTAGAAATTCTCTCATATTCAAGCATGAGATAAAATATAAATACTGCATGTCAAATACATTAATAAGTAAATAAAAAAATCGAAAACCAATTTATAAAATCTATTATTTTTATTCAATAAAAACTCAGTCTGCTTTACAAATTACTAATTTATTCACAGTCTAATGCGTTCGTTTCCATTCTTTCACGCCAAGAGATTATACTGGGACTGCTCTTTTAAGTAGTAAATTGAGTTATTTATGCCTAATTGAAAGAGAACGAGCCGATGAAAAATATTTCAGTTATATTAATGTCCAGCTTTAAAGCAACACTAAGGCTATTTTGGACGGACTTCGTAATTTTAAACCACGGTCAGATATCGAGGTCGACACCTGAGCTGGCACCGCGTTTAACGTTCACCAGACCCGCTTACACGAGGGTTCTTCGGTGGAATAAGGTCTCGAAACTGAAACCCTCCGATCCCGAAGCCGAGATCTTACCACCAGGCCACCGCGGCCTCAGCCGATGATGATAATAATAATAATAATACAACAGCAACAATAATTATAATATAATAATAAATTTATTTTTATAATAATAATAATAATAATAATAAAAACGGCTCACTAATGATGGAACATGAAGCCTCCGTTAAACGTAAATAATATCTCAAATTGCATTTTTTTTTTTTTTTTTTTTTTTTTTGCGTTTTCTGTTAATATCAGTTATTAGCAGTTTCGTGTCCGTTTAACTATTTTTAAGACCTTCTAGGTACAAATATTAACAAAGTCACTGCTTCAATCAACTGGTGAAAACAATGATCGTTCAGATCACCGAATACCATTTCATAAGTTTTTAAAAATCAGGTTTTATTGCATATGAATTTGATATGGTTAAACATAGTTCCTTGAAAATTTGGAATGATTTTTAAAAAATGGCGTAACTAATGGTAACTTTTTTAAAAACTAAAAGCACTTTTTTTTTCTCTCTCTCTAATCTCTTAAGAATATCCTATTTCCTTCTCAGTTAAAGTGATAAAATTCCTCTTAAACTCAACTACTTACTAAGTAGTGTATTGTCAAGTTACTACCTTATTCATTGGCTATATCCGGAAGTTAAGAACTTAGTGTTCAAGTATTCCCTGACTTCTTGCTTAAATCGGCAAATCAAAAGCTGAAATAAAAATCATGTTTTGTATTTAATATTCAATGAAAACGGTATTTCATAATAACCATAACAGTATCAAAATCTTGTGGATGAAGATTATAATGAAATAGTAAAAAAGGATTTTATTTTTATTATAACAATAAAGAATATTTTATAAATTGCGTTTAAAATTAACACAAAATAAAAAATGAAAACATTTATACCATATAAAAAAGCATCATTAAAAAGACATTTGTTTGCGCTTTAAGAAGGAATTAAATCAATTTTTGTGCAATTATTATTCTCAGAAGTCGTTTGTGTAAATTTGAGCAAAAACGACAATATTTTGACTTTCTTTTTTCTTTTTTTTATTATCTTGAGAATGAATTATTTTTTATAAAATAAAGAAGCTCGGCTAATCTAGCTATGTATACGTTTCATCTCACATTAGTTCATTAATTAAAAGGAGTTCTCTGTCAGAGAGTCGGAGAAATAGATTTTCAGATTTTCTACTTTATACAACATATGTACAGTCCAACTCTTCTTCAGTTTTCTTATCCATTCCCCATCACCCATTCATCTAACCCATTTTCTTATCCATTATGTTTTCATCTCCCATTCATCTCAATATTATTGATGGCATTGCAAAACAGTCAATAACATTTGAATTCTTAAAGAAAAAAAATATGCATTTCGGTTTTGTATATTTAATCTGTCATTCTTTTGTGAATCAACTTCATCTTCCAGACCATTTCTGCAGAAATTTCGTCTTAACCTTCAATAGAAAATTCAAGGATGCGGGGGAAATAAAAACAGGCGTATGAAGCTTTTGAAGTTATTTTAAATCAAAACTTGAAATCGTTAATTCAATATTCTTTGGAATTTATTCTGAAAAATATGTTTGTTCTCTTTTCTTTTTATCTTGAATATTAAGAAAATTGTATTCCGCTTTCCATTTTTGAAAATGTTTTTTTCTTATTAGCCGTTAAATTAAAAAAAAAATCTGTTTTGATTATTTATTTTCGACGACAACTGTTACAATTAATGACGACAAGAATATTTAATGTATTTTGAATATTTAATGAGAAAAATTGAAACTAATTCAAATTACGCTTTCGTTTATTAATAAGTGAAGTTTCTTTTTAAGTTAAACATTCGATATACCCACGAAAATGGGAAAAACTGAGCTTTTATATAAAAGTTGTAGAAATTAAACAAATGCATATGATGGGATGCAAATGAATATGACAGAAGAATATCTGTTTGAAAGTTAGTATCATTTTATATTTCGATTTGTACAGTATTGTAATTTTACATAAGTATTATGTTGAAATGAATATTTATGTCTTTAATATTAAAATTTATTTAATATTAAAAAAATTAATGTCTTTAATATTCAAAAAAATTCAAATAAACTATAAACACAAAAGCCTTATTTTGCGGAAAGACAAATCTTTTTCTGAACGTCTAACATTTTTTGAACAGTGTTCCCCTTTAATAATTTATTTTTTATTTCTCTATCATTATGTTACAAAATTATATATAAAATTTTCTGTTAAGTTTGGAAAGAAAACTTTTAATTTAAATGGAACTGCTCTTACGGAACAGAAATCCCAACTTAGAAGAAATTTTCCCCCTGCTTTCTTATTAACTTATATAAATAAGTAAAAGTAATATAAAATAACATCATTTCCAATTTCATGTGAATGGATGTATTCTTATCCGCTAAAGACATGTCATATTGTTAAGATGACATTTTGGCATATGATATAAAAGATACTTGATATTTCAATACTCCAGACTCTTACAAAAACATTTCTGAAACCATGCATTTCAAATCAGAAATACATCTGTTCTTCTTGAAGATTTCATATTAAATCCTCAATAAATAAAACTGTAATCTGTATAGAGACCAAAAAAGTATTTCTGCAGATATTTTTTTTCCTTAGTTACGAAACGTACAAAAAACGTGCAAATATCGTGAAAAATTATAACTCGAGATTTTGATGAATCTTATTATTATGAATAGTATTTATTTATACATTTACAAACACCGAATGCACTGCAGAACAAGATATTACAAATTCATCTTTATATTTAAAATATTTGGCAAAATCAAAAGACCAGCCCTCCAGCTTAAACAACTGTTTCGAGTTTTATTTTATACTAAAAATCATGATTTCTATATTACATCTTTTAAAAATATATGATAACAAATAGTTTTTCTTCAATACCACTCATTTGTAAGGGAAATCGCAAAACAACTATTTCGATTAACACTCTCTATGAAGAAAATCATCTCTAGAATCACCCAGTTATAATCATGGTATCGATTTCACCCAGCTTTATTTAATAGGAACGTTCATCGCCTTTAGTCATGTCATAATGGTTGCCTACTTAGTACCGCCAATCATATTCGAAAAAATAATTTTTTAAAAATTCATCCTGTAATCTGTAATCGGAAAAGCATAAAACATTTACAGAGCCCCGTAGTCTTACCCATTGAACCGATGTCGCCAATTTTTATTTCACATGAAAGATTTTTACTCTTTAGTATGTCATCAGCGTCTATCTGCTCTCCGCCAAATTTATCGCCATCTAGCAAAACAAAATTTTGACTAAGTCCACAGCCTCAGAAGATAGGCCAATATATATATATAAATATACCAAATATATGATTTTTATGCCCGTGTTACATGAATTTTATTTTTTATATTATTTTTATTTTATACGTACTGTCAACCCATTCACTTAAATCTAGTTGGCATCTCTATTAAATATTGAAGAATGATTGGTTACTCAAAAAAATACATTTCTTCTCTGCGCAAATCATTTTCCCTCCAACACACTTGTTCTTTTGTATCGCAGCTGCATTTCGAAGAACATTCCAACAAAAACTTTGACTTTACCTTCAATAGAATATTCAAGGATGTAAAATAAATACAAGCCGTAGCTGATGAAGTATTTGAAGTAAATTAATATAAAGTACTTGCGTTAACATCTCAATATCTCCGGCAATATATCCAGAAAAGTATGTTTGATCTTTTTTTTATTTTAATTTTTGTAATAAAACTTTAATTTCTTGTTAGCCTTTGGGAATATGTACCGATTGTCCCTTTTTTATCTGCTGATCGACTCTAAAGTAAATTTTTTATTTGCTTATTAATTTCAGATGTTATCACTTGTAATTTAAAATAATAAATACATAGTGGGTTATGATCGATCAGCTAACAGGATAATGTATTAAGAAGTAAAGTTTCTCCTTTTGGAAACTACAACATATCAAGTAAATAGTAAAAAAAAAAAATAATAAATAAAAAAAAATTCTAGAAAGCATGGACGATTACTATTAGGGTGTACCATAAGTTTCTTTCTATTTCTAATATGAAATGAATACACAATATTTACTGTTTAAGATATCATTTATTTTGTTATATAAGAACCCTTTTGCTCTATTAACTTCTCCACTTCTCAGGAAGCCTCATTCTGCTTTCTTTCCAAAATTGTTGTGTTTTGGACAAGAAATAATCCTTGAGGTGCGCTTTTATTTCTCCGATGGATTTAAAGCGCTTATCGAGAAGAGAATTTTTTAAGGACAGAAAGAGGAGATCTGGAGAGTATGTAAGATGCCGTAAAACATCCCAATCAAACTGTAAGATCTTTTCTCTTACCGCTAATGCAATATGTGGTTTCGCGTTATCATGAGGAAAAACAACGCCTCGTCGGTTCATTAATTCTGGTCGTACTTTTGCTATGGTAGTTTCAATTGATCTTGTTGATGACAGTATTTCGTAGAATTTATCGTTTCACCTTGAGGAATTTGCTTGTAGAAAATTACGCCCTTCCAAGAACTTTTTTGAGGTGTAATCCCGACTTGGGGTGTAGTAGAACTCTGATACGACTGAAACCGATGACATAGACGGTTAATATATAAACCTGCATGCTTGCACAAGCAGAGCCGGATAAAATCATTCATAGCGCGTTGAGAAAGAAACTTTTGGGACACCCTAATTTATGATACGATTGGAAACACAGACAAAAAAATTCGAAATAAAATACCTATCTTAAAGTTTATGCCCTTTTCTATTCCCCAAACATTTTTGGCACGAGAAAATTGTTTGATTTTAATGCTTGTACCGAAAATAACAAAAAAAAAATTCCTAAATACTTTAAACATCATTTTAATTCTATTGTCAGTCTCAGTTTTCTGTCTAGGTACATTTCATTTTTGTAAGAACTTCAGCGCTATAATTCCTTTTTCAGTTATTATCAATAATTAAAATATTTTAGTAATTTCAAATGGGAAATTATCATTTACATAAAAGGACAAAGTTTATTCAATTTGAATACAAAACTCTGAAATGAATTGAGAAATACGTTAAGTAATTGAGAATCATTACTGAATTGCATGAAAATTTGCTTCTTTTATTTATATCACAGTTTTTTATAAATTTTCTACAAAATTTAATGAAAAGTTTAACATAATTTTGTGCTATTTCTAGTTTCAGTGATAATTAAAATATATTATGATTTCTTATCTATTTTGTATATAATTTAAGCAGTTAAATGAAGTATTTTGTCTAAAAGAACGATGATGACCATTGCTAAATGCGTTATCAAAATTACTTTAAATAACTGCCTTGTTTAATAAAAATACTAAACATAGAATTTCATCGAAATCATCTTTTTAGCATTTGATTTTAATAGAAATATCCCAAATAAAATTTAAAAAAAAATTAGAATCAATAAACTATTTTATGCATATTACATATATCTTTGATAAAAGTATAGCATTATTTGCTGAAAGCTGCTTAAACATAAAATTGCATAATCATTCAGCATATTATAGGACTACAAAGTTTTATAAGTGTGCCTCATAATTTATATATTTAAAAAAATACTTATCTTATAAAGTATATAAAATAATACAAATAAAAATATATTCTTCTTTTTTTTTATCTCAACTTAATCAGATAAAATGATGAAATTGCTGGGACTTGCGACATTCGCCATCATAGTTACTGTGATCTTCGCAGATTTGCAGGGAGATTTCGCAGAACTGGGATGCAAAGGAACATTTGATGAATCCAAACTGAGGACAGTCATCAGAGTTTGCGATGATTGTTACGATCTTTTCCGAGAAGACACCATGCTGAAATTGTGCCGGTAAATAAAAAAAATTATAGATTCTTTAATGTCATGTTTTAACTCTAAAAATTTTATGGGAAAACTGAAAATTAAAAATTATTTGGGAAGAGCTATGAAGGTGACATTATCGGAATTAATAATGTTATTTTTATTAATGGACTCATTTCCATATGAAAATGTTTATAAGATGGAAACTACAATGCAAAAATCATTCAGAACGCTCAATAGGAGAACCTTTTAGATCAATTTCCAAAATTGGCAAATATTTATTTTTTGAGTATTTGATGCTATTGAGAAAGGAGTTTTTAGAATTTTGACCAGAGTTTGGTTTTAAGTATAGAAAAACTTGAGCCTCCCTTTTCAATATATTAAGAACATATCATTGAATAATATATATATAACAATTATTTTGTTTGCAGCAGAAGGCAGGTTTGAAGACTTCGATGAGACTTGGTATTTTTAATTTCGTTTTATTCTATTCCGAGTGGCAGGCATTTTAATTTACAAGAAGACGCAGTACGGCACAAAAGCAGAAGTAAAGAAGAGCAAATTAAAAGAAGGGGCGAAACAAATGATCACTAGTCTTATATAACATAGGATTTCCGGCCACGCGCCGATGGAATACATGTTTTGACCTCTGACAAGGGCTACGGAAGTATCACTTTCATTTGATACGTAGTACTGATGGCGCATTATTTTTACAAAGGAATTAGATCACGAAATAAGATAATATTTTAGAATGAAGTTACTATGGGGAAAATTAAGATGAAATCTTGGAAATTAATTAAACTGAAATTAGAATTAATATATATAAATATATATAATGGTGTGACATTCGCACAGCTCCAGTAACCTTCTACAGCGATTTCCAGCTAATATCATCAGAGCAATTACCAATTTCAACACTAATACGTGATCTTTTAAATTGTTATCAAAGACTTATATAAAATTGTTAAACTTCCGGTATTACAAAAATGAATTTTTGAGAATAATATAGAGACAACCAATCCAGGTTGAAATATTATCATGCTGTGAGGCAAAATAGGGATATGAATTTCTTTAATAATTTTTATTCTTTGTTTTTGCAAATCATTGTGTTTTCTTTAACCTCATATTTCGAATGGTAAAATTTTGAGTCGAGTCCCGATTAAATCAAAATTTCGCATTTGAAGATATTAAACCGAATATCGTCCATCCTACTGTATGAAAATTTGGAGGAAAGTTGCCGTTTTTCTTCATCTTGGAACCATAGATCTAATTTATAAAACTTTCTTTCATTTTTTAAAATCTGAATATCACAATTTTTGTATGGGGTTCAAACCATCCAACAGCAGTTTCAAAATAATTGCATAGTGATTTAAAATAATAATATAATCCATAGAAGCAAAATGTAGGGAGCTTATCGATCACAATTTCAATTACACCATCAGTATTAAAAACAATTAAATAATATTTTTGGGCCTCATTAAGTTTAGTAATAATAATTTAAGCATAAATATTTTTTTTTAAAATTTTTAGCAAATCTTTGAATTAGACAAAAAAGAAACAGATTATTTTTTAGCAGAAATAGTATAAAATAATATTTTTTAAAAATTACGTTGCATAAATAAAAATTCAGCCGATTTCCTTTATACATTTTCAGCTGAAATATAGATACTTTCACATTTTAAATTGTTAAATTTATGTTAAACGTTGCCATTATTAAACACAGTTTTAATTATGTTAAATTTTGTCATATTTGTCATTTTAAGAATTTTTATTTTCTAAGCTTGTAGCCATTTTTAAGAAAAGCCAAAATCATTGGCAAAATCATTGTCAACATAAATTTGGTTTAAAAAATATTTATGATGTGATGACTAGGCCAAATGGAAATATATAATAGCACCAAATTTTGTAACTATTCGACCAGAGATTTTCAAGGTTCCCATGAATACGATTAATCAAATTGTCTAAGAAGGAGCTTAAAAGCAATTAATTAAAAAAAAATTAAACATTTAAAATTATTATCAACATTTTTTATGTAATATAAAATGCAAAAAAAAAAAAAGACATTAGTATTTCAATATAATCTTATCACATTCTAATGAACATTAAACACTTGATTGAATTTAATGCTGTAACCATATCCTACAAATGCAGAAAGAAGTCTTTTATACAATAACTTCACTTATTTAGAAATGCTTTGCTCCTAATACATTTTCTCTCAAATATTATGGCAAAATAAATGCCAGAACTTTCTGCATGAAGCATTACTTTTTTATGTTTTACGGTTAGTATTATCATTTGTTTTTATTTTGAAGATCATTTTATGATATAAAAGCGTCTCAATTAATTTAAATATTGATAATACTAAAAATATTTGAAAATCATAAAATGGTTATTTGAAATTATAAGAGAAATTAAATAATAGTTTGGATTGTGTAATGTAAGTTTATAAATGGCAAGGAAAAATTGTAAATTAGATTGAGAATTTTAGAATAAAATACCTTATGTAAACACATTTTGATTGTTTGTTTTCAGGCAAAAATGCTTCACTACTAGTTATTTCAGTGGATGCTTGGACAGTACAGAACCCAGTGCAGACAAGGCATACTTTGAGAAGATAGTCAAAGATCTCAGTGGTTAAAGGACACAATTTTAAAAATAACAATTTTTAATGATAAGAATTAGGAAAGAAAGAGAAGAATTGTAGGCGATTGCTTTAATACCACAATGTCCATATTTTGTTATGAAATCACAGTGAATTTTGACATAATTAATTCATAAAATAATTCCTAGTGGCCTTTTTGAGCTTTTATTCAGTTGAAATCAAACTGTTAGTTTGTAGAGAAAATTTCAGTCAATAAATTTATTTTGGAACTAGCGATTTTTATTGGTCATTTTATGTGGACTAACGTTTTTTTTTTATCAATTTTAATGGATTATGGGAAATTGTATGTAAAAAGAAGTTTTTACATGTAACCAAATTACCTGCATTTAAAGAATTTTCTTTGTGACACATTATTAAAATAAAAAAAGCATTATTTTTTACATTGATAAATTTTGCTCAAAAACACTCATAGATTTTATTCAAAATTTGGATGTTTTTTTAGTTAAAATTGCTAAAGTTTCGTTATTTCCCAGAAAAACAGAGTAAGAAAATATTTCAGCCACAATGTTAACTAACCATTATGAAGTCACTGCACTGTTTAATTAATTAGCATCGTTTTAAGCATGTAGTCAAAGTTGCTTTTTCAACTAACCAAACTTCTAGTTATGTAGCTTTTTTGGCAAATTATTTATAAAGATTTTCAAAACGATATAACTCGATGTAAGATGCAGAGATCGGTGTACAATTTCACACGAAACATTATTTTAAATTTAGCAAAACCAATTCAAAATCAAATCAAAGAGCATAAAAACTTTCATATTTTGTTAAAAAAATGCTATAAATATATTTCGAATATCATTTCTATTGTTCAAGAAAATCTTAATTTATAATTACAAATAAATATCGTAAATAAAAAGCATCTTTAACTTTTCTTGTTGACTTTTTCATTATTTCTAATAGTTTGATTTTATAAAAAATAAACAAACAAGGCATTATCAGAAATTAATCAAATAATATAAAAAATTTCGATTCATAATAAATTCTAAAAGTGCAATCAAAATACTATTCATGTATTGCAATAAATCTTATTTGTAAACATTAGAGCGCAATTCAATAGAAGGTACATTTTTACTTTTTGTTTTTTAAAACGTAATTTATCATTTATACTATTTATTTCAAATCATTTTTATAGCTTTTCAGTTAAATTTAAACGAAATCTGACTTAAATCGAAAATCTCTAAAACTAATAAAAGTACATTTGGGACTTAACAAGTAGGTCTAGAGTTAACAAAACTCACTAAAATATAATTTTCAAAGTATAAATGAGGCAATATTTTTTGAAATTTTTATTAGAATTTCTGTCAACTAAAAATTAAGTGAGGATTTCGTGCTTCTCCACAATAATATCAGAAATTACTAGCGCCCCAAAGTGATAATTTTCAAATTCATAAGATAATAATTTTAGTGACATCAATTTACTGTCGCACATTTACTTTAAATTTAAAAAAAAATTTCAGAGTTTCCAACAACAGTTTTAAATAATGTAATGAAATTTAAATGTTTTTATTGTCCAATAAAATATTTAAAAGCTTTATTTTTTCTATTGGTGCAAATTAAGAAAGAATGATCTTGCTTATTATCTGTTCAATTTGCATAAAAAAATTTAAAAAAAAATAATAATACCGTGAAAGTAAATATGCAGTCAAAAATTAAATTACCCGCATATTTATGCTTTTAATAATTGGTTAATATCAATCAAACTATGATGCCATGGATTTTGATTCCATCAGAAAATTTCATGTGGACAATAAATAGAAAAGGTTTAAAATTATTAAAATATTTTAGGTTTCTGTCTCTTAATAGATTTTTAAAAATACTTGTCGAAAAGAACTATGATAAATATTACCAATATTCTCGAAGAATCAGCACTTTTTCAAAGTTGGCTACTTAAAAATAGAAACGAATCATTTGTGAAATATTTTTCCTTATGGATCATTTTGTGGTGAATCCACACAGAAAAACACATACACCGTTCTTATTTGTAGATGACAAAAAGCACAAAATCCGAATACTACTCAAACTGTGTATATTGTGACAAATACAACAATTTTCTACTAATTATACTTAGCATCGTAAAAGTTCACTTTTTCTTGTTTGGGTAAATTTATTCACAGGATTTGTATTTGCGTTTGAAATTATATTCACAAATACATCTCCATAAAAAATTCTACATGAAGGTACTATAAATTCTGCTTCATATTATATATATATATATATATATATATATATATATATATATATATATATATATATATATATATATATATATATATATATATATATATATATATATATATATATTATTTTGTAGAAGTAACTTTATTAGTCCTAAAGTTCATGTTTTCCTTTTATCTGCCTTAAGTTTTCATATTTGAGAATTCATTTGAAAAGAAATTAATCGTTAATGGATACTTGTGAAAAATTATTTTTATTTTTACTAATACATTGGAAAAGTTATTTCTTATTAATTTTTGACAATAATAATAAAGAGTAGATTTATATGTTTTCTAGGCATTATTTTAATTGTCTCTTAATTCATATGGACCTAGGAACAAAATTACATTGCAGTGTTATTAATGTTATTGTGTAAAGATACAGATTTTCTAGACAGCAAATGAAAGTGTAATTAAAGATTCAAGCTTAATCTACTTTAAATTTATTTTTATTCTCAAGTAAAAGAACTTATGCTTTTGAAAAAACATTATTTTTAATTTTGGCAAAGTTAGCCACATTTGGGAGCTCTTCAAAATGGAGACAACAAATGATCATCAAATCAATTTGAATGCATATAAAATCTCGCGCTTAAGAATTCTGTTGAGAATATTAAACAGTATAGGATAATATGAGACTGTATTATCAACAAAAAAAAAACTTTTATTTTTTATTATTTTTTCTCTATAAGACAACTTTTTCAGATAGATAAATATTGTACGGAAGTATATAAAGTGATCAATGAAATCTTTTTAAGTTCTTTAAATTCAAAATGACAAAAATAGAGAAGTCAAGTGTATCTAATTTATATGACACATTATTGAGGCGGGTTATAGTACCCCTAGCAGAGAAATAAGAAAATTGCAAAAATAACGCAAAAAACAAAAAAGATCGTTCAGACAGTCTAGCTATAAAAATGTGCACTATATTATAAAATAAATCACAGAAAAAAGTTTCCTGGAGTTATCTTTAAAATTGGCGAATATATTTGGGATTAAAATTAGAGCTTTTCGTGGCCCATCCTAAAAAGGAAAATTTATTCTCAGATTCCTACTACACACCCGATAGAATTTTCAGATTCTTTATTATTATTATATTTATTTGCTTTCTCCCTGGCTTCAATTTCGCTGTTGCTTAGCTCAGCAAAACTACAAGATAATGCCGAGAATATATTTTTCATTTTATGGACGAACCCTTTTTCAAATCACTGAAAATTCACAAGTTTGATCGCAAATATCTCCACAAATTTCACTCCATGAAACATTTTCCTGTTTTATTATGGTTACAGGGGGAATTTTACAACTGGCGCTTTGGCTTATATCCTTTATTTTTTATTTATTTTTATAACTTCCTTCTTTCGCCGTTATAGGCACTATAAATTGTCTCAATAAATTCAGCATAGTCAATTCCATTTTGAACTTAGAGGATTTAAAAGGACCTTACCGATCATCCTTTATCGAAACATTAAAAGAACATGATCTCGACAGCGAAAATCGATACAACTTTAGTTGTTAATGAAAGATATTTTTTTAGTAAATATTATATATCAGAGTTAATACTTATATGGAAGATTACAATATATAGTATCATGAATTATTTTCATTACAAAAAAGCCGAAAATATTTATCAATTATATTACTTAAAATGTTTGCTTTTAATAAGAAATTTATTTTATTACAATTTTATTCAAGCTCATAAATCGGTACTCACGGGAACATAAAATATATTTTTATATATATTCTGCATAAAATCATTCTAAAATCCGCATAATTTATGAGTTTAGTAATATAATAAGGAAAAAATATTGAAATTATAGGTTCAATGATTGTAGAAAACTTATTTTCAATTAAATAATAGCAAAATAAAAAAAAGAATTAAAAGAACATTGCCATACAAAAATAAATAATATTTAAAAAAACCTCCTAAAAGTGTATTGTTTTTCAGAAATAATTAAAAACTGGTTTAATAAATCTACGAAGGCGCATCCTTAAATAATACAAATAATGTCAAACACAATTATAAATTTTTTTTTCAAAGCTGAACAATATGAAAGAAAGTATTGCTAATTTACTACTTTTCGACATAACTGCCTTTTGTGTTGAGGCATTCACCCCAGCGCTGTATGAGTTTGAAAATCCAAATCTCATAGAATGCCATCGACTGTGAGTAGACTCGTTTGAGGTCGTTGTCAGATTCAAGCTTCTTATTACTAACAAACCTCTTCATGAATCCAAACGGAAGAAAACATGAGGATTTCATGTGCGGGCTGTATGATGGGTGCTCCAAAATTCCCTGTCCGAATATTTGCAGTTATTTTGCGAACGGGAGAAAATTGCTCCCAGAATATGTCGGAAACCATCATGGAACTCTGTTTGAACCCATGAAGAAGTTCATCGATTGTCAGAAGTTAGACTTTGAAAACGGTTTCAAACAAGTCGTAAGATAGCAGCCTACTCGCAGGTGTTGTTCTATGAAACCTGGATTTGCAAACTGATCCAATTATGGGGCAACTGCATCTACATGATTGGTAGTTATATCGAAAAGAAGTAAACTGGCAATACTTTTATTTCTGTTCCATATTATCATCCATTGAATTTTTAAATACTACGTTCTAAATCATGTGTGTTATTTATTGATTTTCCCCTATATGAAGCTAGTAAATAATAGAAAATAAATGCAATAGAAAAGACATCAAACTATAAATAAAAAATACACATAAAATATTTTAAAAAACATGAACTATAGTTTTATCCACAGAGATTACCTTTAATTACATTTATAAAGACTATAATATGGACTTTTGAATTTTCAAACCTATGTACGGAGTTGTCGAACTTTAATTTATCCAATTCAAGGGACAGTGCAGGTCCTTTTATAAATTATAATAACATAACATTTAGAAGACAAGTTGAATAAGCAGTCTTTCAAAAGTGACAATGCAGTGGGTAGTTTTCGGTAGACCTCATTCTTTGTGAATGCCCATAAACAGAAGTCACACAAGGTAAGATTCGGTGTTCGAGGAGGCCAAATTGTTGGAGAAGCGTGACAGATAACCGGTTCGGTGGTGAAAATTCGGTAACGCTTGTTTAACGCCACGATAAATGTGGAGAGGTGCACCATCATGCATTAAAATTACATCCTGAAGGCGTTGCTTTACCATAGCTCTAAGATTTCTGTGGAACAGTTTCTGTGTACCATAATATCATTTTCATTGATGGAGTCGTTTGCAATTCTGTAATACTTGTTCATAAAATAAAGCCTAATAACGGACCTTGCAGTGAATCCACCCCATAACGTAACTTTTGCAGAAAACATTGTATAACCACGGAGAACCACAGAACTCATATAGTAATTATGTTGAATATTTTATCTCACTGCAACGTCACTTGTCGGCGACTTCTAATAATGTTTTTTCAATTAATCTTCAGCGCATGATCTGAAGAATCTCTCATAAGAATTTCATATCATTGTGATCCATATAACTCCTTGAACGACAATCCGAATTGGGAAAATTTAATTTCTACAATCCTGTAATTATTCATTTTTATGTTTATATTTATGAGCAAAATGTATCCTTGTTTTTTAGGAGAAATACAGCGCCCTTGTTTATTTAAAATAAAATGATTATAAATCATTTAATATATTGAAAACCTTACAAATAAGAACAAAATGTTGCTAACTGGGAACTGACTTTTTTTACCTTAGTGGTAATGTATCCTTACTTCATTTATCGTAGTAAGCGGTAATTTTTTCTGTGATTTATTATATTCTTAAAAAAAGTATAACATTTTATACATAATTATTTAAGAAGAACCCCTATTCAGATGGGAAAAAATACAGAGATATAACATTTTATTTCCGTGAATATCACGATGAACTTGACGACATACAGTGGATTCAAACGATGGATTATTTTCCTTTCTTAAAAATATCTGGAATGGTTAAGTATACCTCATCAATTCCCTTCTCATTCATTCGATGGAAAAAAGCATTAACAATCTTTCTCCGCCATAGATGGGGTTCGATAATCAAATTGTTACATAAAACTGCTGTATTGTTTTGAGAAACTTTGATCAAATTCATTCAAATGCTGTACAAGGGACTATATACTAAAGTATACTATAGGGCAATATATAAGGTCTCATGCTTGATCAGTCTCATCTTAATCTTTAAGAATTTAGGCGAACAGAAAAAAGTGCTTTTATCTTAAAATATACGAATTTTTAATTAAAATTTCATGAATGGTGATAATGACGTCCAGTCGTGCCTAATGTCGCCTTGAAGTTTGCCCAATTACGAATTTGCATTCAAAACTTTCCGAAGAGAAGTATCTAAATTGGCAGGAATTCAAATTTTCTAGTTAAAGATCATCAAATTCAATAGAATGTTACAAAGTAGGACTGACTTTGGAAGAAAATTATAATTAAATTTTCAGTGATCATAAATTACACAATAAAATTAAATAGCTTGAAATGTATGATTAATATCTAAAATGTGCAGGGCTTTAGCAAAATGCAACAATTTTTCTTAATATCTAAATTTGATTTTTCGTTGGAAACTGTCTTTCTTGCTTGACAGTAAAATCGATAATTTAAAAAAAAATAAAATTTGAAAATGTTTAAATCGACAATGCTGACAGTGATGAAATTCTAAGTTTCAAAACTACCACTATATTTTCATCACAAACATCTGTCTGTGACGATAGATTTAAAAAAAGATTTACTTCCTTTTATTTGTAATTCGATTATTTACAATATATAAGATATCACTGTTAGCAAAAGTTATAGATTAATAAGTTGAAAGAAAATCTCTACTGAAATCTTGAGTAAGTAGGACAGAATAGAGTTGATTACTTTTTCTATTCACGCTTGATCTCTTTCGAGTCCAATCTAATATCTATTTAATTTTATAATAATAATCACGTACATAGAATATTTTAAAACATTTTTAACATTTGCAGAGAGTGCTGACTGTGTTGCAACTTCTTTCGAACATATATAAGATAAATGTTTATGTAATCTGCATTATTTATGAAAGAAAAAAAAATTCCAGTCGCAAATTCTCCGGTTTTTATAATAAGATGTTGCAATACTATAAAAAGATTTTGTATTTGAATTATTAAAATTACAACAGCGGGAATCTTGCTATTTGTATTTAATAATTATGTTGCCAAAACGATTTCCCTTAAATTAAAGCCTGATCAAATTGTTGATTATAAACAAATATACCTACCATATTTTAAAAGAAGCTGTTAGCTACAGACGATTGTAGAAACTACTTTTGTTGTCAAAAATAGCGCAAAGGTCAAAGAATAAAATTTAGTTATCTTTTCGTTTCCGGAGATTAAAAAAAATTCTATTGGCAAGGCAAATATAATATTTTAATACAAGTAGAAGACAGAAAAAGAAAATAAGAACATAACATTTGCATTAAATCTCTCATTCGCTTCCTACTTAAAAAATTGCTTCAACTCATATTAAATAAAAAGTTATATTTGCATTGCTGTATATAAGTGTAATTTAAATTGTTAAGTTAAGGTTGTATTCTGACGTGTTCTCCCTTATCTCGTTTTCCTCTTTATTGGCGAATTTTGGTGCCGTTGGAATTTTTAAACTCCCTTCATCTATGTGAAATTTAAATAAAATAAGCTGAACTGATTTATCAAAGAAATTGTCACGCCAGAACAAAACTGCGATTTAATTCTATAATGGTAAATTTTGTCTTATCGCTATAACACCGATAATTAGGCAAGAACGTTGTTAAAATATTTCTCAGTTTTATTGTTGTTTGCAAAACATTAGAGACCATGCCGTAAACAGTGTTTAAGACGAACACGCGAAAAATGAATGCAATGGCTAATGAACAAAATGAACAGTTTATTATTAGTTTAATTTTCCATTTGAAACTCGCCTTCCTAAAATTTGGATTAAATGTTATGTAATAACTTTTAAATATTTCGTACTTAAATTCAAATTACAGAAATAAAAATATTAAAAAATTGATTAGCATAAATCGAATCGATTTCAAGTAATTCAATATTTCTGGAATTTTTTCAAAAGCTATTATTTGACGGAGAGAAGTTTAACTTACTCCGCATCTAACAAGCATTAAGTATGTTGGAAATCTACTTCTATTATAATTGGATAATTTTCAACTCTTATATTTTCTGTGACTTTTTATATTCATATGACATCAAGAGATCCAAGAAAAATCGTAATTCTTCTTTACTTTAGTTTCCTAATTTTAAACGCATTTTTTTACTTACAGTTCAGAAATAATAATAATAAAAAATGATGTTAAAATGTCTGGCATTTCTGCTTTTGCTCGCCGTCGTCGGTGCCGCTAGTAGTGATTCTATGGAGAATTTCCTCAGTTTGTTCACTCAAGTGGCGTGTGGGGACGGATTTTATTCGGAATTTAACCAAGCAATTCAGGCCTGTGGCAAATGTATCAGACTGACATGTTCTACACAGAAAGTGGACCCCTTACAATGTGGAAGTAAGCATTTTGTGTGTGTTTTATATTACATAACTTATTTCTTTGAAGATGGTAATGATTAAACACAGCTCTAAAAGGAAAACAAAATAGCTTAAATGAAGTAGGATATTTAATGCAAGCAAACGCAACACTTATTGCTGAATTGATCCTATTTTTCTTCTGTAATGGATACAAACTTACATAAGATTTTTTCTGCTATGCGCTATTTTTTGTTATAAGCAAAACGAATGCACTAAAAAAAACGTTTGCGTATAGTGTGATTATGAATGAATATTCCAAATTTGTAGGATTATTAAAATAAAACAAAACAAATTACTAATAACAGATGAAAGTTTAAATTCAGCACAGTTATAAATGGTCACTGTATATTCCTCTTCCAAAAATACGAAAGGTATCAAGGCGATAAGGTAGCTAATGCACTAACTTTTTCAGAATCTTTGATGTGACATTTTGAAAGCTTGCAGATGCATATGTCTTCAGCACATCGACGTCAGTTGGTAGCCATGAATCCAACAGGTGCAGTTTGATGCGTTTTTATTGTCCCAATAAAAATAAATTAAATATTGCCATCTCCACGTATATCTGCATTCTTTCAAAGCTTTCCACCGAGCGTGCAGATAAAATTGTGAGATGAACATCATACCGCTTCGGTTTCTGGGGGGGAGGGGGCTTACAAATACATTTATAATTGTAATAAATTTAAACTTTCAATTGTTATTTTTGCTTTCCAGTGAACTATAAAGCTGTATTTTGTTTTAATTCCTTTTAACAGACCTACAAAGTTGGGATATTCGTTTATAATTACACATTATAATGATTCTCAGCTACTTAAAATGGAAGAAGGCAGTTGTTTCTAGAACACAAAAGCATTATTTGAGATTACTTTAAAGAAAATCGCATTAAAAGACTAGGGAAGATTTTTTCTTAAAAATAAAACCTATTAATATGGTTAGTTTGATTTAGAAAGTTAATGTCGAAAGGACATATTGAGACATGTTGCTTTAAACACATGATATTAAATTATCCTGCGTATATGTAAACTAAAATCAAATGGAACAAGAAAAGGATATTAAAATATAGAAAAAAATCATATTACGCATAGCACCATAAAATAAAGATTAATAACGTACACTGTACAGAAATATCGTTTAAAACTTAGTAGTTTATTTACATATTTGTGGAATGCTAAGGCCTAAAAATAACAGACTAAATTTAATTATATTAATTCCAGTTGTAACAGTTTTAGAAAAGTAAGAAATGACTTCTAATTACAAAGAATATCCAGAAATGCACATTAATTGGTTTGTATTTTGGCAGCTATCTGTTGTATTTAATGTAGCCATACTTTTTACTTTCTAATTTATAAATTTTCTTTAAACAGTTAGATCGTAATAAAGAAGACCCGAAATTCCGAATGGAAAGGAAGGCAATTTGGAAATAAGACAACTTTTGGAAAGAAAGCCATACTTAAAAAGATAGCTGCTCATTGAAGAAAATAAGAATGAAAGAAAGAAAATTATTGCTTGATGTCTTTGTAAAATTGTTTTTAATAATTTCAATTCATTAAAATATTCATAAAATTTTGACGTTTTTTTTGAGAAATAATATGTTTTCTTTTGGTTAAAATTTTGTATATGGATGTTATGAAAATTAATAGTATATTTTGTATAAAGACAAGTATTTTATTATATTAGCAAATACTATTGCATATTTTTTACACTGTTTGCTCACTGTTTGGAAAAAAAATATTTCTAATTATTTAATAAACTATATTATTTTGATATTTCTGTAACTTGATATAAGTCAAAAGAGCTTTTAACGTGTAATTAATACTTAAAATATTGAATTAATTAACACTAAAACATTAAAAATATTTCTTACAATGTAATGGAAAATGTTCTTATTCAGTCACTATTTAATACTGTGTGAAAATTTCCTAACTCATTAAAATAATACTGTTTGCATAGAAAAGCTAATAATTTCAAAATAGAATAAATGTCAACTAGTCATTATAGTAACACTATTGGATATTTGTATTAGCTGAATGGAGAAATTCGATAAGGCGATTTATTAGAAAAAGAAAAAAAACTAAAAAAATGAGTTATAAATTTTTTTAATCATATTCATAATCATGCACATTTGTGTTTTGTTAATAAAATAACTTTAATTATATTTTTAATATTAATATTATTTTCATCTTATAAAGTTATTGTAAATATCAGAAAATATGAATGATTTAATTTTATTAAAATTGCTATTATCAATATCAAATATAATTTAAATTGGTAATACTTGTACATATTCTATGATTAATATTATGATTTTTCCCCTTTCAACAAAGCACTTTCAATTAAAAATCGCAGAACATTAAAATACATTTTGAAGATATAACGTTTTGCTCTTTTAATGTGATTTAAAAATATTATGAAATTGTGATTAAATGTTTTATATTAGCAGATTAAAAAAAGACATATCTAAATTAAACTACATTTCAACTGATTACATGAATGTTTAAAGTATATGAATTACAAAGTGAACAATTATAATTTATTCATAATCATATAATATAGTTTTCTGAGAAACTATTACACTTTCAATGGAATATTTGAAAAAACACTGAACAGTCATTGTGGCTTGTTCTGAAAACCTTAACAATTCTAAAGTGTATACTTTTGGAAAAGCAATTCATTTAAATCTGCGACATCTGTAATGAAATTTGAATCAATTTTAACCCAACAAATTTTCTAATTTCTAGAGAAAATTAAATAATTAACTTAATAAATAAGCAGAATTTTCTAACGAAATCATATAATCCATATTAAAATATCAATTCTATTTTGATTTATTCATTAAAAATAAGGCTTAGGTTTAAAATTACCGAAAACACGCAGCAGAAAAATAAATTTAATTTTAAGAATTCTGATGAAATTTAATATTGCATGCAACAAATAAAGAATTTTTTTTTATTATATTGGACAAGAAAAAGATTTTTTTTACTATTACCTTTGAAATGATATCAAACCAAAATCTATTATTCATTACAGTAACAAAAAATGAATGATTATGAGATAAACATATGCCATTAAATGCTTTTTAATTTAGTCTATAGGTACTGAAATGAAATTAAATAAAGATTAATATCAGAAACCACTTTGAACCGAAACTAGAAGAAATGAATATTTCTAACAAGAAACAACTTCTACAAAGTTATACCAAATTTCAAAATCTTAAGCATAAAAGCTGCAAAGTGGATCATTCAAGAATTTTAACTTTTAATGTACTTACATAACACAGATATCAACACTTAAATACTTTTTTTTGAATGAAAGAACAAGAAGATAGCAACAGCACTTGAAAATGTCGTTTAAAATAAGATGAGAATCACTAGAAATGAAATAATGCTTTACTCTAAAAAAATATGGTGATGATGAAGATTGTATTTTCTTAGTTAATCAATATCTCTAATCACTGCTAATTAAAATTATTAGACTACACAAATGACAACAAAAAGTTCTAAGATTGAGTAGGAAAACAACACAATTTTAGTTTTTAAATAAGAAATGTAACAAAAAGGTCAATCTAATTTCATCATTTTATTAGATAAAAATGCGGGATACGCTTAGAGAACGAAAAATTTACGGTATGGAATTTCTGATTTTCTTCTCATTGAAAAAAATTGGGATGTAAACTTCGAAATATTTAACTGAAAGAAATGTTTAAATAAGCTCTAAATAGCAAGAGATACTCTATAATATTTCAGTGACAGTAAAATGTACCGTAAATACTTCACACATTGTTTTTGGTATTATAATATTATAAAATGGATTTATATTACTAGAGAAAAGATGATATACTTTGTAGCTTTTCAACAATTTCTTTGAGAAAATAATCCATAATTTTATTTTCTCTGCAGAAATGCATGTCACTTGACAATGATCAGAATTCATAAATAAAAATGCAAAATATAATACTTATAACTTTTATAACTTATCGATAAAATCTAAATTTTTATTACATTTTCGCAATATTAGATTTTAAAAATGAATAATAAAATTTTCAATGACATCACTTATATTTACAACATTTTATGTAAAAACATGATAAATTTTATGTTTCAGTAAGTTAATATTTTTGACATTATTTTTAATGCATTAATATTTATTTTAATGAAATGAAATGAATGGATTACACTTTTTCAAAAATGAATAAGCAAGAAATATAAAAAAAATTCATTGAAAGCTCAAATTTTCAAAGGCAGAATTTATAAAAAGGTATTGATTAATCTGGAAATATATATTTTACAATATTTTTTTCTTCAACAGAATAAGTCGTATATTGTTCTCATTCTTGAGCCCAGACTAAAATAAATATTTCCTTTGTTTTTGTGATGAAGTAAAATATCAAAATGTATTTTCAAAATTTTTAGAAAGAATATTTCCTTTTTTAGAAATTTAGTGTTTTTTAGAAGAGATCTTGCGCTGTAGTTAAGTAATACAATTTAATTTAATTTAATTTAATTGGTATATATTATTTTAAAATGTAAATGCATTCCAATTATGTATAGGAAATGAAAATGTTTTTATATATATCTACCATTGCTGAACTAATAATAAAGAGATTAAAAATAATCTTATTTTGTGCTTTATATGGATAAACAATTCTACAATTCGAGCATCTTGAAATATTTAAAATATCTCTAAATAATTAATGCTGTTAAAAGTTTTCACAAATTCGTATCAATGAACAAAATAGTTTAAAAGCTTTAATTTTTTAAATGAAAATTTTTTATTCGTCAACAAATTATTAAAGATAAAAATCTATAAAATCTAGTTTTTTAATCAATGCATAGGATTCAACATAGTACACAATTCCATAATTATACTCGGAAAAGTTAAACTTTTGTTACAAAATTCAAAAGATTAGATTCTTAAAATAAAGGATAAAATTATCACAGACTAATTACCTCTGTATGAAAATTTGGAGAACATCTTATTCATAGAAAAACTAATAATGTTTCATTTCAGTTAAACCTCTTATGTATAACTTATTCATGATTCTGCTTGAAAAAAATGTATGGAATTGTAATAGGCATAAATCTACGTTATTTTAATAGTCTCATACTTACCCATTTTTATTGTGGGCATAAACATTCCTTGTCAAATCAAATCCCATGGCAAAAACGTACCAGTAAAAGCATAACTGGTCGAATAATTTATTTGATTCCGCGATTCTTTTCGTAGTACTCTAAATATCTTTTCTTTTTTTTCTTATTATCAATTGAATAGGTAATAAATAGGATTTATTTAGTTATCTACAATGGAAGAAGATTATACTATATTTTATGAATAAAATGAAAATGAATAAAATTTCTGGATTGAAATAAAAACAATCATTAGAAATAATTCGTAAAAAGATGTTAACTTTTAAGAAAAAAAAGATTCTTTTCTAATTAAATTGGAAATCAATAAAAAATATATTTTGAATTTTAAAACTGCATCAAAATCACTTTAGTAGTATTTTCAGAATTTACTGAGGGGAAATTCCATTATGTCATTTAATTTTTTTGTTAACTAAAATTGTAATAGAAATTCAAAATCATCACTCATACTGGCAAATTCTCTCTCTCCAAAGCATATACGTGCAAAATTCAATAACTTTAAATTAAATGATGTGATATCCAATGCTTCAGCACGCGCGAAACGCACGTTAAACAAGAGATTTTCCTATTCTTCCCCTTACTAGCATTGATAGTTGATGAGATAATAGGTTTTAAATTTTGTAAAGCCTTGTTGTTCTTTTCCAATAATCCGTGAAGGGATGAATAATTTAGTTGTTTCTTTTTTACAATCATATAGAAAATTATATTGGACAATAATTATTAATTTATTTTAATAATTATTATATTATTATATTTCTGTGTGTTTTTAGATGTACGCTTCAATTATCTTTCTGTATGTATTTAATCAATACCTTAAGAAAATTGTTGAAGGGATTAATGAAAGGAGAAGTTAAAAATTCACATTCTTAAAAAGGTTTATTAAAATGTGAATTATTATATTATTTCACCAATTATAAAAGTTTGAAAAGGAGTAAAGTAGATATTAAAAGGAGTAATATTTGTAGGGAATTGAAAAGTGTTTAATTTTCAAGTAAAATACGATTTAAAAAAAATGGAAGAGAATTTGAGAAACTCTTGAAAAATTGATACTCTTGAAAACTGTTGTGTTCCACTGTTTAATGTCTGCTTATTAAAATCTGTTTATTTACTGGAAAAGAATTCCAGTTATCTTTTTACAAAAAAAGTGATTTCAAGTTAGTATATGATAATAAATGCAAAACTAAGAACTCTACGTTGTTTTGAAACAAAGGGCTTACACCTCACTAGTCTTTCGATATTTAGAATTAATTAAAGCTTTAATGATTTCACCCCTTTAAATTTTCAACAATTTTCATCACAATTGTACTTTGCACATGGATTAGTCGAAAATATAATTATTATTCAATATTTACTCCTCTACAGGTTTTTCGATTGTATTATTATAAACATTTCAGACTGAAAAAATAATTAGAGTATTATTTTACGATTATACATGTTAGAGCCTCGGGCATCTTTTGAAGAGAGAGGGATTTTTAAACCAACCTTTTTTTTATTCGTTCTTCATAAATACAATTATTAGCATGCAGTCAAAGAATTTTATTAGATACCCATTTTATTTGTTTCATTTAGAGAGTTGGATTATATTCTCAATTTATTATTTTGTAGCCAAAGTATTAGATAGAGTATGTGCAGTTTTAAGCTCAAAAATTATATTGGATGTTTGATTCCGCAAAAGGACCATAAATATCACATTATGGAAAAGATTCTTTGTTTGTTTTGTCAAAATAGTTTGTTTTCATCTTATTGTTTGTAAATTTAATTAACAGTCTGAGAATGCTTTGAATTAGAAGAACGACAAATTTTGGAAAAGACCAGGATGTTTCATTGCCATAGTCTCTTGAATAAAATTAACCGATGCCTACCCATAATCACAGTTTCAGTTGTTGGATCATCGGATTTGATAAAAATCTGACGATGCTTTAATTTAAAAGGAAGTTTGGTTTGGAAAAAGCATCCAATATAATTTTCTAAGGATCATTATTCACAAATATAGTATTAATAATTGGATCATCATCTATAAAACTAATTATTTAAAAATATATAATAAATTGCAGGAAGTGCAGTGACTCCTTTATATATAATGGAGTTTTTCCTGATATTTAAATTTGATTTTACTTAAAAAAATGTCATTATAATGTCATAATGAAATAAATAAAATTTGAAATGTTTAAACATGCAGAACCTGATATCGATGCAAACAAATTTCAACATCTGAAAAACAACTGACATGTTTTCTTCACGGCCATCTGTCGATGCCAAGGCATTTTTAAAGAGTTCTTTTATTTATTATTCGATTCTATGAAATATATATAAAAGCTCACTATTAGCAATATGTTCCAAGAATTGCAGAAGAACAGCTCTATTGAAAGTATTGGTAAGTACGATAAAATAAAATTGGATATTTTTTCTTTTTATATTTGATTTCACTCGAATAGAACAATGTGCTGTTTTATATTATTATATAGTAACGTATATCTAACATCGAAATCCATTTGCAAGTGAAAATCGATAAATACTGAGATATTAAACTTTTTTTATATATAACATAAATTATCTATTTAAAAATCCTTCACCCTCCATTTGTAAATGCAAAATTCCGAAAATTTTCTACATAAATAATCAAAGAACTTATTTATGACTAATCTTCTTTCATTAACCTCTTCGTCGGCCGTAACGCGTCTGGCGCGTTCAAGTGAAACTTCTGCAGGGCGGACGTAACGCGCTTCAAGAGTTCTTCTACATTTTAAAATTTTTAAACGTTTAAAATGCTTTGTAAATGTTTATTTGTTTGAGTTTTTATTTTTGTTGGTTCTAATGCGGTGAAAAATTGTGGATCACTGGAGAGAAATTTTCGCAGACTGGGGAGAAGGGCTCTCCTGTCTGCGAAAGGGTTAATAATGCATATATTTTTTTCCCTCCTATATTTGAAATCTAATTAACTATCCATTTCAACCGAATACAACAATATTTTAGGGGAGTAGCTGTAGAAAATGACGCCTTGTACAGTTCCAACATTTGAATCTCTTTTCCCTTTTCTAAACTTTTTTCTAATTATAAATATCAAAGCCAATAGAGATTCATGCACTAGGACAATTTAGTAGAGACTTAGTTATAGACGCACACAGACTGCCATGAAAATTCTGTATCCTACCATGTAAAATATTGCTTCAGTATAGGTGAAATAAAAAGTTATAATTGCATTATTGCATTTAGACATTTTATTTACGTTTTGCTTGAGATTTTTCTTATCCAGTCATTTCTTATAGACTGTTTCTTTCATCACTCTTTGACTCCTTTGTGCGACTTTTAGCGAAATTATTTGGATTATTAAATTCGTTAGATTGTCCATCTCTTTCTCTTTCCAATACAATTTATTGATTGAATGGTTTACCGGGCCGTTTCAAAGTTTCGATTTAACCCAACAACTGAAAATTTCCATTTCACCCAACATCACTGCTAAAAGTAGTTAAATGTTTTTAAGTATATTTATATCAACAAGTCGCTAATATTAGTTTAATACTTTTACTTGCGTGATTATGAAGCCAATATGTACATTAGTGGAGTCAAGAACTGTAAAGTGAACTGTTACTGTTAAGTAAAGAATAGCTGTTTTTAATTGATATCATCTGATATGCTGAATTATTTAATTAAATTCCGATTAAGTTATGATTGTAATTAATGGCAACAGTATTAGATTTTACAAGAAAAATCGATGGCATCTTAAAAATAGTGTGATGCTTTTGTACTGCCTGATGTCCCACGAAAATAAAAGAAATAGTTTATAAAGCTCAT
Organism: Argiope bruennichi; assembly: GCF_947563725.1. Taxonomy (NCBI): domain Eukaryota; kingdom Metazoa; phylum Arthropoda; class Arachnida; order Araneae; family Araneidae; genus Argiope; species Argiope bruennichi. The sequence goes on from NC_079151.1 coordinate 87,419,477, forward strand.
AATCTAGCACACTGTATTACAACTTATTATCATACCTAATTGTGTAATATAATATAATATAACAGTTGACAACCTGTTAAAAAACTTTGATAATTAATTGCTTTTCAACACTTCTTAGATTCTAATTACAGTGGATTATAAATATTATAGATAAGAGTCTGATCGATGTCAGAGAATTCATTTTTTTGCCGTATTTTGTAACATTATTTTGGATGCAGTTAAGATTAGCATGTCTCTTATTTAATTGACGCTCTGACATAATTCTGAGATTTTTTATATGCATATAAGGCCTAAATAATAAAGAAAAAATTGCAATATTCCTAATTTTATGCTCATTTTTTTCTTAGAGCCAGAATATAAAGCAAAATGTTGAAGTACGTGACGGTTTTATTTTTCCTTGCCTTTGTTGCTGTTGTCTATGCTGACTCTATGGAAAATTTCATCCGTTTGTTCACTGAAGTGGCGTGTGAAAACGGATTTTATTCGGCGTTTAACCAAGCTATTAAGGCCTGTGGCAAATGTATCAGTCTGACATGCTCAACCAAGCAAGTCGATCCTTTGCAATGCGGAAGTAAGTATTTGTTTGCTATTTGTATTTCGTAAACTATCATATTAAAAATCGAAAAAACATGATAATTTAATTTAAAAAAATTAAAGTCTAGATGAAGTTAGAAATTACATAGACAGATATCGTCAGCACTGTGATGATGTTGTTGTTTCTTATGGCACTTGCCATGGACAAACCCGCTGTTACGAAGGCAGCGATTTAAGCCGGTGGAAGAGCGTCTCTTGTTTTTATAAGAGCGCCAACTAGGGCCAAGAGTACGACTTTGCTACTCACGCATCACTCATTCGCTTGCACAACCCCTTTTTACTGGAGGACACAATCACACATCTCTCACAGATAGAACAACGGAAGAACAACTATGCCCAAACCGGGACTCGAACCCATGATCACGGAGAAGACGCGCTACCCCTATGCCAGGACGCCGGCCAGCACTGTGATACTTGTTGAAACTGAATCACTATAAACGAAGCCTCAGTTCGCCGATTGGATTCGGTTACTTCACAAATTAAATACTTTTTAAAGTGTAATTATTTATTAAGAACATACAGAATAAACTAACAACATAAAGAACATAAAGAATAAAGGTGTTGAAGCTTTCTGTTAGCAATTACGGGAGCATACAAGACCACGCCTACTGCAGCACTTCAGGTTATCCTTGGCTTGCCACCACTACATCTGAAGCTTCAAATGATGGCAAGAATGACTGAACTGTACAGACTCCGTGGAATCGTACATGATATGCCACATATCAGCCCACACGAGTATGAATACAGAGCTACGGGCTGGACGTCACATCCTTCCAAACATCTCCAAGCACATCAAATTTCGTTGGAAGACGGTGGGTCTCAGAATGTAGTACTCGGGATCTATACAGATGGATCAAAATCCTCAGCAGGAGTTGGGGCTGCATTTTGTGTCATGCAGGATGCAGTGACTATACACCAATGGTCAACCAGCCTATTGAAAGAAAACACGGTCTTCCAAGCTGAATTACTAGCACTCAACAGAGCAGTCAAATACGCAACCTCTCTTCCTACATCAGATCCAGTTACTATTTACGTCGACAATAAAGCAAGTATACAAGCCTCAAGTTCTCCAAAATCCAATAGCCAATTAGCAAGAGATACATTTACCCTTCTTCTTGCAAACCCTCACATTAAAATCTCATGGATCAAGGCACATGTAGGCTATGAAGGGAATGAAGCGGCTGACAAACTAGCCAAAACAGCGGCTAATGCTAATCAAGATCGGAATATAATGAAGCTCCCAAGATGCCACCTGAAGAACATCCTCCAAACCGATATGATGACAATATGGCAAAAGGAATGGGAAGAAGGCGAAACAGGCCGCTCCACATTCAATATAATACCGAAAGTTTCTCTATACGCTGCCAACTGGAACAGAACGGATGTCCTTTTCTTCACTGGACACGGTCCATTCCCGACATACCTACACAGATTCCATCTGGCCAACTCTCCTTACTGTAGCTGTGGGGAGATAGGATCCCCAATTCACTATGCCACCGAATGCCTACTGACTCTGTCATGGCACATGAGAAAGCCAGAAACAAGTCTCGAAGAAGAATGGTACAGGAGAGTTGCATTGAATACCCTTTCACGTGGCAAGATCCACTCCATAGTAAACCATATTCACAAATACCAATACCTATTCAAGACTACACATTAGCTGAGACCAAAATGCCACATGCCAAAATCAGCCGAAATTATAACTTCAAAAGTCCCTCAAAAGTGCAGTTCTCGAGAAGGAAATCAAAACCACAGGATTCAGACGGACGCCACAGATTTCTGACTCTTTAGTGATTACTTATATGCTAATATATGTCATACAGATATTCTCAATGTAAATTATCAATTTTTCAGTTAGTAATCTCATTTCCCTGTAAGTTCAACTCAAAGTCACCATTTGTTTAAGTATTCTTTTCCCCTCTATCCAGTTATTACATCACCAAAAAATTGAATATAGTCATGTAGGATTTGACACCAATGTGATTCTCTCTGGAGAACCCTGGATGGTCTGTCATCTCTTTCTTTTTATCTTCTTTCTTTCTTTTTTTCCCCTTCCATCTTGTGCTCATCCAACTGGTTAGATAACTTAGTGTTATAGGCACCGGGGGCACAGGATGGCGTTATGTTATGTAGAGCAGTTTTCAGATAATCAAGTTTTTATTAATAACGAAGAAGTAAATAATTATTTCGAGAAGACAATGCAGTCTTTAAAGGCAGACAGAATTGGATAAAAAAATAATATTGACAAGAGCTTTTATTAGCTTCAAGACTTGTTAGGATATACTGCTGCAAATTTTTGGTATTAGATAATAAAATTATATATTTAAAAATAAAGCGGAACTGTACAAAAAGGCAGAACCAATTTGTAAAGACTAATTCCCAAATATAGAAACAGCAATATCAAAATGTCAGAAAATTAATATCATATATTTTATGAAATTATCATTTAAAGATGGGTAATTCATTTCTAAATTTATTTACTGTCAAGGCTTAATTTCATCCACATAGTAAATCATATTGCCAGAAAAAAAATCAAATGATACTATAATGAATGTATTTTCAAATAGTAATCGAAATAATTACTATTTGAATTCAGATTCAGCAATAAAATTTGAGTTTAGTTCAGAGTAGTTTGGTTTGAAAAAACATAGTCATTAATTTGTGATAACCCGACGTATATTTTAGCTTTAGCAGATGAATAGAATGGTATTTGAGTAGGCACTCCCCCGTATTTTGTCCACATCTGTGAGAGGTCATTTAACCATGGATGCTAGATATAACAAACACCAACCCCATATAACACAGTGGATATTTAATGGATTGCCGTTAAGATTTTTTCCTTATGTTGCTTATTGTGGCGTATTTTCTAATAATATTTATAAATACCTTATGTATTTATAATTTTGCTATTATCTCTTGTACTTTTAATAATAATGATCCAGTACTAATAATGATAGTACTTTCCCTCATTCTTAAGAAAATAATGAAATTTTAGAAATTTAATTTTCTTATTTTTTATTCATTTGTTTTTAATATATTATAAAGTCTCATAATAAATTTTATAAATTAGTTAGTCAATTTTCATCAATAATTAAAAGAATTATCTAATATGAATTCAAAATAAAACGAACTTCTTCATAAATCAAAATTGTAGCACATCTTCAAAAAACTGAAATATTGAGATTTAACTTGCATCTTTATAAAAATGTAAAAAAATAAAAACAAAGAGAGAGGACGTGAGAAAAAGGAATTGTTTTAATATCAATGGCTTTAATTTCCCATAAATATTTAACCAGATTTCTTATATCCTGAAAGCCCACCTGGTCTAATCTTTTTGCAACTATCCGGTAGATTTATTGCGACTTTATTTAATTTGAAATAATGATAAATATTTAGTAATTACAATTGTATTTATTTTAAAATGTAAATGTTAATAAGATTTAAATTCTCTTTCAACAGTTAGACCTCAATAAAGATCAAGCAATATTACAGAGGGAAAGAAGAAAACTTTGATACAGCATCACTATTGGAAGAAAACAATATGTCAGTAAAATATCAGCTTTATGTATTTACATGAAAATAAATATTAACGAATCTTATAGTTATTTTCAGTAATTCTTTGCTCATTTAAATGTTTTCCAATAATTGGCGCTCCTTTTAAGAAAAAATAAATATTGCATACCAGTTTTTTTTAAAATTTTTATACAAATGTTTAGAGAATTAAGGAAAAAAAAAATGGGCTGCATGCGTTTTTTATTAATGTGTAACATAATAAATTAGAGCACATTTGCTTTGATATTTTTTTAATTTAAAAAAAAATTCCTCACGACAACCTGGAAGGCAAAGACTCCGTTTCATCTAAGTTACTATCTGGAAACATTAATTATTGATGTTAGAAACAGTTAAAATTTGGGTTTGGAAATCACTTTTCAACCTTTAACTTCTAGGATATTACAATTATTGAATTGAAAATCGTTAAATACAAAAGTTGTTCGTCTTAATGAGGAGTTAATTGGATAACTGGATTTATTTTTCTATCTTCAATATTACGAAGATTATAGCGAAATGAAAATTTCAACTCCCCACCATTTACACTCTCTTTGAGCTAGATTGGCCATTTAAGAACTCGTCCTAGATTTTTACATTTCTAACAACACATTCCAGGCTATTTAAAACCAAAATATTATATATAATTTTGAACGAAGGGTGGTTTGGTATTCTAGGGACCATGATCGGCAAAGAACTGGGGAAATATTCCCGAAGTTTTGTCATGAGAACCATTGCAATAGGTAGTTTTCCTATAAGAATTTATCTAAAAATGTTTATTCAATCATATAATGGTCTATATTAATTTGCTAATTGTGCAGTCTTATATGAGTCAAAATAAATTTTTTCAGTTAATTACTTGCACATTGAATTAACAAAAACAGGAATTTTAAAAGTAGTCAGTATAAAAAAATGTCCTGACCTCAGCAATAATTCGTTATTTCATTAAATTTTTCGACTTCATCAAATTACACAGCTTGTTTTGATGCTGAAAAACTAATTATTTAAGAAAAGATTCCTCACAACAATGATTAACACAATGGATTGTTAGAATTTTTTTGATAGATAAATTCATAAAAAGCAACTAACTTAATATTAGAAAATGAAACTGGAAGATAATTTTTTATTATTTTTAAATTTATATAATTTGAAGCATTGTTAATATATTAATTTCAATTTTAGTTTTAATATGAATACAACTGCCATACTTAAATACATAGCTGAGGCGATTTAAACTTCATAAAATATGTTATGCTCAAATTTTGCTAAAACTCTTATAACCTATATCAAATGAAATTTAAACAATTATTAATTAGCCACGTGTTATAGAAAGTCTGTTATTTTCTGTTTCTTCCAAAAGGGATATTAAAATTAGAATTTATATCACATTAAATTATGTAAAAATATGCTCTTAAATTCTTTGAACGCAAGTTTTATTCTTTGAAAATATTTTGTAATTACGACTTAAAAACTTATAAGTGCTTCAGATAAGAAACTCCTCCAACTTTAATTATAAAGAAACGACAAATGTTATTTAAATAATTACAAAGAGAGGAACTCTAGTCCAAAGGATCGAAGTATGATAATGTTTTTATCTTGTTTAATTTGTCATTGTATCAATTTTAAGCTTTACCCTTAATTTTATAGCAACTTTAAGGTGTACACAAAAATGTATTTAATATGGGTGTTAAGGGATGTAAAGTATGTAATTTTTAAAATGTGTGTTAGTTGATGTAAAGTATGTAATTTTTAAAATTCACAATTATAAATTTTCAAGGACAATCTGTGACATCATATGGGACTAGGAGAAATTATTTTATACTTTTCAGTCCGTTTTAAGTATATGGAATATTAAAAAAATATTTAAATAATTCTTAATTCTGATAATTTATTTTTCTTCTTATTTCACCTCCCTATATCATCCACGGCCTCCCTATATCATTTCAAGATCCACAGTCAAAGGGAGCAAAAATATAATAATGATTTATTATTATATTTTTGTAATAAATGTAATAATTGAAAAAAATAAGAAAAATATTGAAATCATCCAACTAATTTATTATTTTGGCTTTCTAAGAGTTGATGAAAATAAATATTTATATTATGTTTATTTTCACTTTACACGCTTCAAATCATTTCTTCAAGAAACATGAATAAATGAAATGGGATAAAAATCAACTTCTTTCAACGGCAGAAAAGTATTGATAACTATCACGTCCTATAAAAACATTAAGTTATTTTATGGAAAAAAAGAAATCAAAACCATGATTTTTTTATAACTTTTTTCGAGATCCCTTTCACTTATTAAACAGATTAATTCGACTTGTCTAACAACTTATATGCTTTAAACAGAATGGTGATACTTTCACAAACATTAGTTAATGCTTGAAATGTAACGTATCACCGAAGAAAATCTTTTAAATTCGAACATAAAAGTTTTAAAATTATCTTGAGAGCTGATCTCAGTCAGCTTAACATCTCGAAAACTTTGAGAAGGAAAAAATATTTCAGAACATCCAATAGATTTTTTTACATGGTCTTAAATTGAAAAATTATCTGAAAGTCAAAGAATTGTATCAGATAACTGATCCATTAACCTGAACATAAAACACTAGGTTCAACACCTGATTTTTGGTCTGCTTGTAACATCAATAAAAAGCTTTCTTTATCAATAATTCTGTTTCCGTCTTACAATTATGAAATTGATTTATCTAAAATTGCGTTTGAATTACATAATAAAAAAATTTAGAAAATACTATAATTTTTATTCGGAATATTTTTAAGAAAAGTATCCCTCATCTTCTTAAAAGTATCCCTTCTTCCGTTGTGGGAGACTTCAGATATGAACCTTCCATGTTGGTGGTTGGTTCTCGCCAGCCTGGTTGGTACAGAAATAATGTGAGTTCAACTACCTCCCTACTTCCTAAGGGAGAAATTGTACCGTGGCCGATGATGGTTCTTAGGATAACCGTAGAACCCTCCTTCATTTTCGGGGCTTCCGATCATTCAGATTTATCCGTGTGCATTCGGGATAGTCATATTATATCACTGACTCTCCGAAGGCATACGGATAAATAATACTGAATGACTGAACCGCCGCAACAGCAACACTAGCGGGAACTGTGGTTGAGTCCTAAGCGCCATTACCGGCAACGGTACAACCCTTCCCTAAGGAAGTACGTCCCGTCATCGATGGGTGGAGCCATCCCTTCCCTTTTCGTGCACCTTCTAGGTGGCAAGAACCAACCACCATGTTGGAAGCTTCTCATCCTCATTTATAGGTGCCCCCCCACGGGAGTTGTGCATTCGGGGTAGTCGCAGTAGCTGCTTATGCTATTATTGTTTGATATTGCTATATGTTTATGTCTACTATGCTGATATATCTATTATGTCCTCCACCCTTTGGGCATTGTGATTTTTTTTTGTGCTTTTGTATATTACTGCTTTCTATGTGTACTCTTCAACTTAATCTCATAAACCCAGAATTGGCCTGCTAATTAATTAATTTGAATATTTTATTTTAATCAAATGAACTATAATGTATATCCTTATTTACCGCCCATACTCTGGAGATGACTGTAAGCCTTTTAATAAAAAAATAATGGTTCTCTCCCCCACGACCTTTAAGATCTTACACCCTTTCGGGTAGGCGGGTCGTTGTGAGGTAGACCAAGACCAAGACCAAGTAGCTTCTTATGGTTATCCTCTTAGTAAATCGCAACAAATAGATCAAAATTGTCAAATGTGTCACAGAATTTCCACTGCGATAGTCTTGTAACACAGGTAAATAATTTGCCATGGATTATAAATTCCAAAAAGAGCGAAAGAAATTATAAACATCTGTGGACATTTGATTCATTTCAGAAAGGGCAATGACGTAAACGTAACGTTGGAATCTCTGACATTTAAAGTTTTTCTTTGAAAAAGAATGCTATTATGTCACAATGAAACTGGTTCAACGTCATTTAAATTTGATACGGTGGAATGTTTAATGCTCTACGTGTTAGTTAAGATAAAAATGAAATTCAATGCCTGCGAAACATCTGATATGTCTTCTACCCAACCACCTGTTTGTGTCAAGATATTTTTGAAGAATATCTATCCTTTCTTCAAATATATATAATATATAAGATCTAACTGTTAGCAGTAATCTATTGGGCATCATAAGGAGAACAGTTTTGCTGAGCTATCGAGTAAGTATAGTTGAATATATTTGAATATTTCTAAATATTTTCGTAAGTGATTAATTCCTTTAATGTTATAATAAATACCATCTGCACAAAAATCAATTTATTTTAACGCTTACTGCTGGAAAAATAATCAGATAGTATCTATTACATAAAAATTTAATTACAAAGATTCCAATTAATGATATTCCAACTTTTATTGAAAGTATAACATTTGATAGAAGGACATTTACATAAATGGTTAAATGCAAAACAATGAATTTGTTAAATGTCTTTCTTACTTTCAAAAATTAATATTTCTTAGAGATATATACAGGACCTCCCAGATAAAAATTTACAAACTTTCAGAAAAGAAAGCGAATACCTAAACGATCTGTAATCATATAAAAAGGTAAACGTTTAAAAAATGACAAAAGCATGCGGTAGAATACAAAGAAATCACAAGAATTGAGCAGACAATAAAATATGCGTTTTATCAATGCGACAAAAACTATGCTCTCATCAATATCAAAGATTAAAGATATATAATGAATGAATTTGCTCGAATCGTGGTCCAATGGTTGGGATATAGCTCTCATCTTCTGGGCCCTGATATTCTCTAAGATTCTGCGCGTGATTCGCATGTTCTCTGTAACTGTTGCGATGTATGCAACTTTCTTTCTATTAACGAATTGTCTTACGCAAATGACTTCAACTGATATCTGAAGGAATAATGAAGGGGGACAGCGCAGACGTTCGAGAAGGCCATTACGTAGAATCACTATACTTGATTTAATTTCAGTTAAATGCGGCATCTAAAGTATTACAAGCAAACAGTTGAAATAGATGGGGGTCGCATTTTACAAATACTGCGATATAACAATTTCGATGTCTAGTTATTTGCTGTGGGACTTTGTACAGGAAGATCTAATAATAGTCAAACAAAAGGCCAGCAATTTCGGTTTAATGAAATGACTCAAAATATAGAATCTAAAGCATGAACCATAAAGCCTCTTTGTGCTATATTATTTCCTATTGCAATTTTTTTCGCCATACATATGCGTGTAATCAGGATTGAAAATTTCCTCTACCATGAAGAAACAAACTGAAAAAAGGATTTATCGAGCACTACTGGTAGTGCCTTTCTTCAAAATGCTTGGAATTCACACTTCCGTGGGAGCATATCCACCGTCTATTAAGCATATCCAACATATTATCATGTCATTCCAAACAGTCAAAGTATTCCGAACTCCTCCTAGATATTTGAAAACTTTAGCTTTGCAACCTTGACACCCAGATCACGGGGAAGACGCGCTAGCCCTAGGCCAGGGCGCATGCGTACTGAAACTTACTTTCCAATATCAATATTAAATTTATTCAACATTGTTTAAATTTGCCCGACGTCCTGGCATAGGGGTAACGCGTCTTCCCCGTGATCTCAGCATCCTGGGTTCGAGTCCCGGTTCGGGCATGGTTGTTCTTCATCTGTGTTCTATCTGTGAGTGTGTGAATTCCCCCCCCTCTAAAAAGGGGTTGTGCAAACGAATGTGTAAGTTTCATCTTCATATGAGCTAGAAGTCAGACTTCTGCCCTCGGGTGCTTAGGGGTCTTTACCCACAGAAGCCACTGCACCCCCTTTCTGTGGTAACGCGGACACGACATCAGCATCATCGTCATTGTTTTTAACTTTGATTGCTATTAAGCAGAAGTAAATGCTGTATACTTTCAAGAATAAAAGAGCTTGATTAGTTTCTAATGATTCATTGAAAGCAATTTTTAAAAAGTTGTTCTTGAATGTCAATATATTTAGCCCTTTCTTAAAAAAGCCTTTAATGCAATGAGTAATTAATTCCTCCACCCCCTAATTTTTGAATCTTATTATATTTCATGAACATTTGATATCAAAATACTGATATAATAATTTTCTAATTCTACATAAATCTTTTATTATAGCCAATAAATAGCATTAAACATGTCGAAACACGTGACGTTTTTATTTTTGCTCACCATTGCTGCTCTTGCCTTTGCTCAGGACTCTATGGAAAATTTCATCTCTTTATTTACCCAAACTGCGTGTGGAAATGTACGTTATTCGGCATTTAACCAAGCGATCAAGGCCTGCGGGAAATGTATTAGTTTGACATGCTCTACAGAACAAGTCAATCCCTTGCAATGTGGAAGTAAGTATATATTTCCTCTCAATGTTTTTTTCAACTTAATAGATTTAAAGATGATGGAAATAAACAATGTAATTAAAAATAAATAAGGTAGATTACAAAGTAATAATAAGGTACTTATTCAGATTTTAAACCGTTTAAATTAACTATATCTCATTGAAACGGAAGTACTTCACCTCTTTGGCCAAATAGTCACAGAAGTTCTATACGTTTTTTCATTGCATATCTACACTATAGTCTAGTACTATATTAGATTTTGGACTATCTCGATGTTTTCTTAGCCGCAACAATATATGTGGCATATTACACATCTGCCGGCGTCCTGGCATAGGGGTAGCGCATCTTCACCATGATCTGGGCTTCCCGGGTTCGAATCCCGGTTCGGGCATGATTGTTCTTCATCTGTGTTCTATCTGTGAGGTGTGTGAATGTGCCCCCTTTAAAAAGGGGTTGTGCAAGCGAATGTGTGATTTTCATCTTCATATGAGCTAGAAGTCAGACTTCTGCCCTCGGGTGCTCAGGAGTCTTTACCCTCAGAAGCTACTGCACCCTCTTTCCGTGATAACACGGACACATCATCAATCGGCGATCTTTATCAAATAATTAAATTTCCATTTCGCAAATCAAAATGCCATGATCTTTTGTTCCATATTCCCTTTGGAATCTTCCCTTACTGAAACAACGTTGAAGATTTCAAAGACATTTTGTTCGTTAGAAGTGGTTTTGACATGCGAGAAGTGAAAAATAAATCTGTTTGCTTTTTATTATTTTACGCTCCATTTGGTGGCTTAAATAGAAAAAGAAAAGCATGGAAATAAAATTTTAATATCCTTTTCCAATTTACATTTATAAAATTATATAATCTCACAGATTGATGATACTTTGAAATTACTCTAATCATAACTCTTGCGCCATTTGATGGTGATGCCGATGCAGTTTGATCCATATCAGCAGATATTTGACACCAGCACACTTGATAAACACTTAAGAACTATTTATATTATGATATTTCTTATGCAGAATGAGTTTCAAAAAGGCATTGGAAATATTTACAGACGAGTTTTTCTTAAACTTCTATAGTAAGGCTCTTTTAGGGATCAAATACGTCATGTAATGAAGTTAATCCAAAAAGCATTTAGAGGCAGTATCCTTTTCATCGATAGCCTCAGAAATTCGATACATTTACGATATACATGGAAGGAATCTGGAAACGACATAAATCCTTGACATTTGATAATATCGATATGACATTAATTAATGAAGTAGGCAAGTACGTAATTCTGAACTTTGATAAAAAAAGCGATGAAAAATTTACAGTATATATCTATCTATATTGAAAATTATCGATATCGAATTTTTCCCATGAATCTTCAACTTCCATATATCGAGGCTCTATTGCATATTATATGCACTACAAATTGAGGTATTAATTTATAATATAACTATTATTAGTACGTCACTAAATTATTATTACTAATGCGCAAACAGAGTACTTTTTAGAAAGTTCGAAGTATATAAAGTATATAAGTATATGAAGGAGTATAGTTTATTTCTGATATTCTTAGACTCAAAAACATTATTTAGTTCACAAAAAATTATATTATATATATATATATATATATATATTAATTTGTCGCCTAAGGAATATTAATGATATTAGATTTCTATCCTGACGAATAAAAATTAAATGCACTATGAATACTATTTCGTAGATGAAAATCTCAGAACACAATATTAAAATAACTGAACAGTAATATCCTAACATATATTAGTATCACGTACGTAAATTAGTATTAAATAAGTTACATAAGTATTTTCCATAAGTAAAACATTTAAATAATTTCTCTAATTTCAGGAACTGTAGTTTTAACAAAGAGCGGTCTGATTTTTGATGACAAGATATTTTGAAATGCATGATAATTAACATATTATATATATATATATATATATATACGTTTAGCATATTTAATTTAACTCTGTTTATAATAATAATTATTTCTAACTTTTAATTTCTTTCTCAATAGTTAAACCTGAATAGATATGCATGCCTAAATCCCAAGAATATTCGATTCAAGATTCAAAGCAACAAGGATTTGAACTAAAAGAAGAATTGAGTTGAAATACAATTTCGCTTTGAAAGAAATAAATTTCTTGTGAATACTTAAATTTTAATGTAGCTTGAATATATTTACAAGAAAATAAAGAATTTTATTATTGGTTGTCGCATCTATATACAAACACTATACATATAAAGTTTTAGTTCATCACCAATCTCGCCTAAATTCGCAATTCTTTTAAAAATAATAAACTTATTAATTTTCTTAATTAAATTTGAAAGTGAATAAAATACTGCATACATTATTAATGCATATATTATAAAAGAAATTAATAAATTAGAATATTTTTTTACTCTATTTTCAAGCATAAAACAAACATTGTACCATGTTATTCGTATTTTTAAATAAAGTATAAATTTGTCTACCGGACTATTTGTTCTTCTGATACATGGCTTTAAGAAAAAATTAATGGTTCGATTATTGAATTAATTAACATAGGAATTTCAATAACAATTCATTTAATGCATGAAAAATTTCCAAAACTCATTCATTCATTCATTTCAAGGAGATATTATAATTTTTCTAATTAAAAATTAGGAGCCATTCATCATTTTAAAAATTAAAGAAATTTGACACGAATTTTTAATAATATGTGGATTATAATATATTTATAAAACACTGCATATTTACATAATAGCATTCTTTTGTTTGCAAATATTGAATTATTAGAAAAAAAATGATAAAATAATACATTGAATTTCCTCATTTTTATCTTCTTATATATTTATACATTGTTAATCATTTAATTAGAATTTTAATTTTTAATATGAACCTGATTTTCTATCGTAAATGTTTAATTGAAACATTGCATGTATTAGAAAACTTTCTTATCAATATTTTTGATTAAATAGATACAAATTAATTTAAAAACTAATTTAACTAACAAACTTTCCCATTGTCACTTAAATGATCCTAATCAGTCTTCAGTTACAAATTACAATACATGAAGATATATTTATAACATCTAATTTATTACTTTTTAAATGTACCTTTCTCCTTAATTATAATCTCTTAACAATTCTGTCAATCTATCTACCCATAGCCTTCGCAATTAAACTTCTTTGTAAAAATAATCTGTAATTTTATGATATAAATTTTTAAATCATCAGATAAGAAACATTTTAAATTATATTTCAGATCACAAATACTAAAGAAAATAATTTTGCTTGAATGAGATGTTTTAGATCTTTAAATATACAAATAAATGTGTGTTATTATTTATTTTCATTTAATTATTTCCAAGCCCTTAAATTAATTTCGGAAATATATATAAAAAAAACCTGTAAGCTCTTGAAATATTTTCTTCCTCAAAAAACATTGAAACTTCATGAATTAAATAATTTTAAAATATTCTATAAGTATTTTATTATTTATTATTTTGTATTGGTTAATTATCTTTTAATTCATTTTCATTAATGTGTTTTTAAATTAGAAACAAGTCTATTGTGCCATTAAGATTAGCGCTATTTAAAATAACTCTACTTTCTGTTTATCATTACTTTCATAGATTTAAGAATGAATTTTGAAAAAATTATTTATGTATGCTTGTTGCATTTCTTCCATTAGAATATCTTATTTTAGTTTATTTGATTTCCACCTGCTTTTTATTGTATTATCTATATGTAAAGATTCATTGAACAGGTATTCCCAATAGATGGTAATGACTCAATAATCAATAGATACACACATTAGTATAAAAACCATTTTGAATGAAATTATCGAATTGCTTGCGATCAAATAACGAACAATTTTCCGATTACTTGCCAATATTTAAGTGCGTTATGCAAAGTAACCAGGATAGCATATTGATTATTGAATACGCACAGCTGGAGCAATTTAGAATAAATATTTCTTTACATTTTACATAGAATTTTGCGAGTTATATTTCCAAATATGAGTTTATCATATCACATTCTATTAAGCAGATTCCATTATATATCCAATTATGGGTTCATATTTAGAGATGCTTCAAGACTCGTCAAATTTTCTCTTAGAAAGGTAAAAGATTGAGGAATTTAATTTCTAATAATTATTTCTTGGGTCCATTTGGCTAATACCCGAATTCCTTTGCACATAATTAGTGTGTCATCAAACATTTATGGTCTTCCACAATTTATCGCATTTCAAAAGCTAATTTAAAATATTGATCACCATAGGAATTCTCTGAATGGATATATTGCACCTTTTTATCTTTTAATGCTTAGCTATTAACAAAAATTACCACTATTAGTGATCTTCTTCAGTCAGAAGGCAAGAAATATTTGCAAATGTTTATCGATTTCGCTTAATCTATTGATTTTGCTTCACCTGAATCATTACAATAAGTGATATTAGGATCTATGAATCTATACGTTTCCACAATGGCTTCTGGCTTACACTAATTGTATTCTGCAATAAGACTTCCGCAAATCAAAATTCACCCTCGTGCGAAGTCGACATTGAACTATACCTGTATTCAGAGGTAAGAATATTTAATCTAGTTGCATAACAAAACGTACTTTTTAAAATCTCGTATTTGTTCATCATATGGCTTCTTTTTTTTTCATTAGTTTTTCTAACGTCACATCTTACGATGTTGTAAGTTCAGTTTGTTATTTCTGCAAGTATGCCTTTGAAACTCTTACTATATTATTGAACCATCCGTTTAAATTCCGTTCTTTTTTTTCTGGTATAAATCGAGATCTTTTGTGCTTTGAAGATTTGATATAAGGCGAAATATAACAAGGATACCTTGTAGAAATAATTTGTAAAACAAGATTTTTTTCTTTCCCATATATTTATTTATATTGGGAAACCTATATATGTATACCTATATGATATTTTTCTTGTCAAGGAAATTTTTTTTAAATAATATTCTATATATTCATAAATTATTCATAAACAGCAGTTTCATATTACAGAAAAAAAATGTGTTAAATCTGGAATAAGAATATGAAATTAAAATAGGAATTCTAATTTTACAATAACATTAACTCAGCGAAATTCCGATGTACGTTACATCGTATGTATACAGGGTGGGTAAAAAGTCAGTAAAAACCCAGAAAATTAAGCAGAATTAAAAACAGTTTGCAGGTTTAGCGTCAATAAGTCACGGGTTGTTTGAAAGTAAGAAAAAAATAATTAAAAAAAAACCGTCGATAGGTGGAGGTAGGTTAAAGAAAAGACAGGCATATGAAAAAAACAGCTACAAATCATTTATTATAGCAATGTGTGTTCTACATTTAGACGACATTTCCACATTTAGATTCTCACGCTAATGCTTCTATTTCGGCTTCAACGCGCGCTGAACGTATCTGCCTTAGACTTGGTTGTCTGTCTTACATGATTCTCTAGCGATCCAGTTTCCTCAAATCGCTGGACAATCTTTATGAGGCATGTCACTGTTAAAGGTCCTTTGCCAGTCTTCACATTTTTCTGAAATCGGAATTTAGGCACTTCAACAGTCGCTGATTCCGGGTTCATGTAAAACAGCTTCACCAGCAAAGCTTTATCTTTTCCACTCAGTATCCATGTTCATATACAGGATGGCATGGAACTGGTTCTGAATCGAAAGCGTAAGTATTTATAATCGCCTGTCTCATTTGCATTCATCCAACTAAATCGTTCGTACCAGTGCCATCTGGCGGTTGTTTATTATTTATTTTCTTATCTTAAAAAAATCCCTTGAACTATCAATGCTAAATCTGCTAACTATTTTTAATTTTGGTTATTTTTTCGGGTTTTAGGATTTTTTAAAGTTTTTACGGACTTTCTGCTCACACTGTACTTTAAGACTAATGTAAAAAAATAATTTCATTTCAAATACACAAAATTATATATTATTTTTTCATCTTCACTAGTTAACATTATATAAATAACCTGTCACAGTAAAATAATATATTACAATAGTATATAAATTACAAATAATTCTTGTATTTAATATTATTATAAAATCAATATTAGTATACCTCTAAAAGTTTGAACTACTTATGCAAGAAGATACCTCTGTAATTGAAAATGAAAATATTATAGCAGAAATCAGCTAATATGAACACATAGTTTTAAATTTCTAAGAAAAAAATCATTGTAAATTAGTTATGTATTGTTAGCTATAAAAACGTTAAAATCATGGAAGTATAATATGTATTAAAGTATGGAAGTATAATATGTATTAAAAACTTATAGATGTTGAAACCACTTATTAAGAATCAGTAAAAATACCTTTGAAAATATGTTTAGAATAAAAGAACCAGCTGCATTTAATTCATTTACAAATGAATGAATGTCTGATTAATTTGTTATGATATTTTATTGATTCTTTTTCCAAATAAAATATGTTTCAGAATAGCAATTTTAATTTTTTCCCTAATAGTGTGCTTAAAAATAGAAATTCTTTTACTTTTTAGTTTGTTCTTCTTTCCAATCTTAAATTTATAATCCTTTATTAAAGATTTTATGGAATCTTGAAACCATTTTTCTTTAACATACCAGATGGTGCCATCTAGTAATGAGTAGTTATTAATTAATCGTAATTTAATCGATAAATCAATTATTAATTAGTCGATTTAATTACGATTTAAATACTGAGAATATTGAAATAATGTCTGTTATCAAGAATACACAAATATGGAAGATTTAAAAAGAAAATGAATACAAAACCCATTTTTATAAACACGAAATAAATCATTAAATAAAATTATTTAGAAACTAAGTAGAATCTAAAATGATCTATTCTGAACATTATATATTATGTTCATAATAAAAATTATTATTACGAGTAATTAGATATTAAATATCAACTTTGAAATAAAGTTTTTTTGTTGGAATAAGATTTACTTCATAAATTGATCAGTCAATGCATTGGCTAACTGGACACCAAATGATGACGTAATTAAATTTAAAAAGTACAATGAATCAGAAATAAAATAATTTACTTATAAAATAAATTACAAATGCAAGTTTTAAATATTTCAAATCTTTCTGAATATCTGTTATAATTCATCTTATATTTCTTTAATCCATCTTTTTTTTTTTTTAGAAATATTTTTTATATATACTTTACATTTCTCTTAAACATTCATCAGACATCAAAAGAAACACTTCATTTTTGTATTCATTATCAGTAGGAAAAAAAATCGATGTTTATACATTTAGAATTTAACTTTGATTCTAGAAAATATAATCATAAGATATCTAACATTTTTTACCATAGTTTACAACACATAAAATTCAATGGAAAAATCTAATTTTTAATACACAAAACAAAGTAATAGACTACATAAACAGCAGAGAAAAGATAAAGAATAGCAGAAGCTAAGATTTTAACGAATAAACTCTGTAGCTCCAGCGCCTCATCATTTAGACAAAGGAGAGGTAGACACAAACATTAACCTATTATTGTTATAAGTAATTAGCCAAAAAAATATTAAGGCCTCATCTAAAATTTTAAAATAGTATTCCTGATCTTTATGTGAACATCAAAGCAACTATTATTAAAATATAACTATAAACAAATACTTATTATGTGCCATAATTTGACTGATAAAGGCAAATTACATTTAATAATATGAATTCTCTTATGAATTTTAATAATAATTGTTTATTAATTATACTTTTCATTTAACATTGTAATTTGATGATTTTGTATAGAGTTTATGCCACTCAAAACTGCATGTTATTGTGTAAATCCTTATTTCAAGTAAATCAGAGAAAGCGTTCTCTTTTATATGAATCATCTTAATTTTACGATTGCAAATACCTTTTTTAAAGTAAAATGTTTGCAAACGGATATGTTCAATAAGAAGATATATTACGTTTTGATTTCATTATATTTCACTCTATTTAACATAACAATATATATATATATTTTGATAGAGAACAGATTTATCAAAATATGCTTTAGGACATGTCACATTAAATTTAATTTCGGAGATACAACGTATTCGAAAATGGAATTTGCACACTAATCTAGATAATTCTTCTAAATGCACTGAAAAATTTTTCCCGGTGCATTCAGATTTATTAGTGATTCATATATGGAGTGCAAGTGGTTTATAGCAAACAAAAACACAAATATTTTATCATGATTTCATAGCAATTTAGTTTCTATGATATTAGGTAAACAAAATCAAGTTGGATAAAAAAGATTGATGAAAATGAAGAGAGCTCACCTGCACTTAAAGGATCGCTAACTTTTCCACATTAAGAATCATCCTGACACATTGACCACACAATAACATGGGCTCAATGACAGCCATGGAAGTGTCAATCTTTGCACGTCCAACCTTGGCGAACATCTGGTACCGCTGAATTTCTCCCTGTGAAAACTGTAGCAATTAAAGAGAGTAATATTAGAAATAGCAAACATTTTGCTTCTTATCTAGAATATAAAGTTTAAAAAAAGTATAGGAAATCAAATAGAAAATATTTCTAAAGTTAGAAATTAAAATGCACTTTACATAAACAATGTGGAAACAAATTGTAGTATTTCTCATAGCTAATGCATAAAATAACAAATGGTTGAATATTTTATTTTACTTTCGAAATGATGGTCGTATGTATTTAGTATATTTATTCATATGATTAAATTCTCCTGTGATATAAGTGTATTCTGAAACATTCGCTTCCTTTTATTTCAATTCGATTCAAGTACAGAATTACTTAATTAGAGAACCAGGCTCAAGGCTAATTCTATATCTTTTTTAAAGACTTCACTTTATAGATATAATTAGGATGTAAAAAAAAATTAGATGCAAGAATATCCACAGTCTCATGGCTTTTTCCGTAGATTTTAAAACTGTTCAAATAATTCGATTTCTCTATTATTACATAAATTTGCCATCAACTTACATTTTAATGAAATTATTTTCGTTTAACAATCGCTTAAAATCTGATAATTAGTGTAACATCAAACAAGCTGAAAATCTTATCGAAGTACTCATTTTCAAACAAACATTAAAATATTCTGTAAAATTCATTTTAGATACTATTTTATTTATTATTCTATAATTCGCATCAATAGATGCATTACTTGATCTAATTTTCATAGATCGATCAGTCAAAATAAACCTTTCTTTGAAAACATTGAATAGCAGCAAACATTTGTGTTTAAAATAAGAAAACATGGAGCATCATAAAGTTAATTATTTTTATCAAATTTACCAGATAACAATGACAGTAAGATTGTTGAATCCCTTCTGAGCTACACAGAAATAAACTATATATCCTCCAATAAATGCAAGTCTCAAATAAAAGGACAGATATTTTTCCAGGCTGTGATATTAATTCTAACAGAACATTAACCTACTGACATACAACAGCCTTTTCATTTCATTCAGTTTCATTATGTTAAAATGGTGTATAAATAAATCCATCTAATCAAGACAGATTCACGTATCAATCATATTAAGCTTTTTGAACTGAGGTAATTGCTTCAAAAAAGACCATTCTTGTGTCAAAAATTGTGTTTTTTAAAATTACTTATTCATACAGTTTGGCTACTAAATAGCCATCTTCAAATTTTCATCATTCGTCACTTCTGTAGCTTGGAAGTACCAAAATAGTTTAAACCCAAATTAGAAGGGACCGTTGTTTAACTTATGCTTATAAGAAGGGTTTAAACTTATGCTTATAAGAATGATTTAGTACTAGAGAAATATCGACAATAATATAATTAAAGGAAATAAAATAGAAATCAATAGAAAAATAGAAAATGAAAGCAGGTTTGAAAGCCATAATTGAAGTTATCTTATTTAGTGCTGGAAAACAAAAAAAGTATTTTTCGCAGAATCAAAATTCTAATTCAATACATCAAATAAATTAGCAGAAGTGCCTCTCAAAGCTTTTCATACCGCCTCTCTCTCATGCATACGTGTTGTTTGTATTTGCAGCCCCGAATCTATCAAGTCAAAAATATCCGAGTTACTCGAGAATTTAAAAAAAAAGACAAAATTATCTTTAAGCATACATTTCTTGTGCTCTCTAAAAATTATCTATTTCTGTTTAGTTATAAATATCACTGCCCCCATCCACTTTGCGATTGTTGCCTCTGTTTGTTCTGCTTGACTCACTTTTAAAAATTGCCCATTACGTTTTTAAAAGCTATTATTAGAATCATTGCATTGCAAATTAGCTTCACCTAATAACTCGTGTACTAGCTGAGTATGGTAGATCTGTTGAACTATCAATCCAGATTTTGGAATCCCCGTTACTGAAAACTGTATCCGAGCAAAATTGAATACTTTCCTTCAGTACTTATAGTGTGCTTATTCTTTGTTCAAAATTACTGCAGTGTAACACTAAAATTTTCGCCCAAAACGTTTGAGAATCATGCTTTATAAAATGTTAAATTATGTATTTTTTTAAACTGCATGAGTTCATCTAATTTTCCCACAATGCTGGAATAAATTATAGCTTATCGATCAATAATAAATGAAGCACAAAAATACTCTAAGTATGTGAATTGTTTTTTTTTAGTGAAAAGTATATTGCATCGAGACTCAAATATGGCTTACAGTGACATTTTTACATTAGAAAGTTGACATTTACAATTAATACATTGATTGAAATAGAAATTTTTGAAGGATGTACAAAGAAATATGAATATCTTCAATATTAAAGAAAAATAAATTGAAATGGGGTAAGAAAACAAATATAGTACAATTCAGGGAATAAGATGAAAGATTTATGGAAAAATTTAGTCACACAATTTAATTTTTGAAAATAAAATATATCTACAAAAAAATTTTAAAATTTAAAGAATGCTTAATTTATTAATTTATTTAAACAGAATATTTCTACATTTTAATATTTTCTTGATTAAAATTTTAACTTAATGAAAAGAAATTTAATTGTAGATTAACATCAACAATCGACACTGCCACTCAATGTATTTAAGAAAATGCAATACCTATGCTTTATTCATAAAATAACCATTAAAATACAGTTAATTATTTTACCTGTTTGTTAAAGCGTCAATTATTTTGGCATGAAACTCATTGATTGCTATGTTGATCAGACATAGCAATCAAACTGTTCTTTAAAAACTCAAAGAATTCCTGATAAACTGGCCGGCCGAGCCAATCAGGCATTCTTCACTGGCGAACTAAATCTGATTATTTCTTTTAGAAAATAAATAATCGCGAAAGTTTAAATTAATAAAAGCAGATAATAGCTCTGAAAAACATCAGTGGATACAATTAACGATAATACTAACATGGAGAAAATATTTCAAAAACTATTTAGAGGATATTAGATTTAAAATTGGAAAGATTTTAGACTTAATAGGGATAAATTTGGTCGATAATATAAACATTGCTTAGTTCTACAATCAAATAACTATTACTAGTTATTCTGATAATAAGTTTTACGAAACAAATCTTATTCAAATGTTTAACATATCCATAACATTATCACTCACATTAATTATAACAGAGCACAAAACTTATTTGCATAAAACCAAAGCAAATTCACAAAAGTGTCAATCACCAGATAACGCTTTTTGAGTACATCTGTATTACAAAGAACATAAAGAGGGTGTCATTTTTCTCAATACAAATATATTGATTCAACTTGAAATATTGTATAAATATACAAAATAATGCAAAATAAATTTTTATAATAACTGTTATACAAGAAAATTTTTTTCTGTAGATCTATGGTACTTCGTTTGAAATGATGTGAAAAGATATGTGAATTGCACAATTCACGAAATCGGTTTATTAAATATGAAAAATTAAATGCAACATTGTTTAACAGTTTTATGTTAAATATTTAATAGAAAATTTCAATTTGATCTATTAATACCAGAAGTAACATGTTATCACTTTCCTAAGATTAGATTTATTTTTCAATCATTTATACGTGTATAATCGTGTTGAATATAGTCATTATATTTATCAATTTACATGTAGCATTTCCCATCAATATTACTGATTCTTAGAGCGGATGAAAGAAGACTTTTAATAACATTTGGTTTGAAATAAAAAGCTGACATCACGGTGTTTTTCAAGACTGGCATCAAATACATCAATATAATTTTACTATATCATTGCGTAATTTATCACTAATGAAAATTTAATCTTTCAGAATCTAGAAGTTGCAAAAACAAAATGTAAAACAGGCCATTCAAGGTTAACCTGGAATGTTATTTAGTGACACACTTCGTTATTTAGACCTTTCGTCAAAATAAAATCAGTAATTTCTCAAGAAACTTCCACTTGTGCAATCAAGATAGCACATTTGATGAACATGCTATTATTATATAGGAAGAAACTTCTGTTGAACTTGTGGTTCTCCGATTTCAAAATTTGAACTGCAGCTTTAAACCAAGCTTTGGTTCAACGTAAAATACATTTTGCCAAATATTTAGATATCCGCCTTTGTCCATAGATTACTATACAAGTAAGGGATCGGAAAAGAAAAATGAATTGATACAACTAAGATAAAAATAAGGATATTGCAAGACAACTGAAATATAGCAGAAGTGAAAATTAGATTATACAGATTATTGAAAATACTAACAGTTCATGAAATATAGAACAATGGTATGTTTGAAAATAAAACAAAATTAAGTAAATTATTCAAGAAAAACATTAAAAAAGTATTTTATTATATTTAAATGCTATTCAAAAATGGCTATCTTTTTATTATTTATAAAATTTAGTTAAAATTGAAAAATAATAAAGTTTTTAAGTCCAAAAGCATTGCATCAAAACAGGATAAACTATAAGATTATATAGGATTCAAAATAAACACAACAAAACGTGCAAGATATTTCAATTTACCATTCGATTATGTGTAATTATATCTAATTAAATTAAAACTAATCATTTTCATATCGCATCTTAATTTTTTTTTATGCAGTTAAATTTTTTTCCCGACATTTTTTCCGTTGGCATCGGAGATCATTTCCTGCAATATTTGCCTCTTGAATCTCAGAATTCCGTTGAATTTCCGAAAATGGTTCTCTTAAGATCTTCCCTTCTGTAAGCAAGCTATGACATAAGAAAGTTCCACGGTAATTCAAATAAATAGTGCTGCAATATGATAAAAATAGGCAGATTTATTTTATTCAACCAAGTTGTTGCCTTCAATTCAGATTGGAAATAATACAATACTAAATCAACAATAATTTAAGTTTCACATTTAATATAGATCGAAGTATTTGAAAAAATTGCTTTCGATATAGAAAATGTATTTCAATTTCTAAAATAAAAAATAAAAGCTCAATATGCTTATTAATCCCCATGTCATTTAAGAAACTGTTGTTGGGGATTATAGTAAAATAAGTCTTATTTCAATATTATCAGACTGATTCCAAGAAAGGGCATTATTACCCTTTCTTCGTATTTATGCATGTTACATCATGCTCACTAGATAGATTAGGTAGCTTTAGATGCTAACATAAGAAGTTTTGAACTATGGTAAAGAATATAATGGCGCAATGTTCTATCGATTGAGATTATTCTAGAAGTGATGGGAACTTAATATTATTCAGCATATGATTACAAAAAGTTTTGTTTTGTTGAAAGTACATAAATAATCAATTTTTTTAGTAATGAAAAGTAAGAATTTATTACAGAAAAATAATTAACAGTGATTCTGCAGTTTCTTTGATGACTGCAACTAAACAAGAAAATTGAATGATATGTTACAACAATCTGTTGTAACTACACTAAAATGTTACGAATTTTTCAATATTCTGTAGAATAATTTAAAGCAAAAATGATGCGAGCCTCGATCCGCCTAAGTGGAATGAATAATTCAAAGAAATTTAGTGTGCTTTACAACATTAAAATGCTATGTTACGTTTAATATGGTAATGCACTAAGATATTAAATGTAATATTAAATACCTAATATCCTGATCATTTGAGGTTTTAGAACGCATTTTCATAACTGCTGTCCTATTTTTTGAAATTGAATTCCTTAATGCAGATTTTATTCCAATGATTTACAAAACGGAATTGTTTGAAGACTTTGCTTTTAAAGAACGTAATATTTTCTTTCAAAGAAAGACTTTGAACTTAATATTTTCCTTTAATTTCCTGTTTAAATTCTGAAACTTCGATAAACATGTCAGACGTCATTGTAGCGCAAGAGGTTAAAATTTTTCATATAACATTTCTTTTGTGGCATTTTTTCTATGCATTGTTGGAACTTTAGAAATATTAACTTCTAGGAAATTTTGAAGCGAATTCCTTAGTATCTATATAAAGTTGCTAAATCCAATAAAAGTTATGCTTACCTGTCGTCCACTCTCTTCAGCTTCAAACAGCAGAAAATATTTTAGTCTGGGAGTGCATTGTCTCCAATTACCAACAGATAAATTCAGAAGTTTCAGGAATTACTACGTAAAAGTCAAAAATTCTTAAGAAGTCGGAACATTGCGATTTCTTTTTGTTTATCACTCCCATGTTTGTCGTATAAATAATAATCTTCGTAACAAAATGTTCTCATCTTTTCCATTTGATGTTCTCGTATTTTTAGTTCAATCAAATTCTTCTGGTATTTGGCACTGATTATTTCCTCCAGCTAAACTAAACTTATGTTTTAGGTAAATGTTTGGAACTATATCTGCATCGTTTATATATTGATAACCTTAACTGAATAGTTGATTTCCAGTCTAATAGAGGAGAATCTTGATAGAAATGACATGGATCTCATATCGTCATTGTCTTGTATCAAGTCCATCAGTTAACAGATGCTGTTAATTTCCAGCTTTCAGTTGCAACTTTTGGAGAAAAGAATATTCTTAAAACTTAAATCTAGTTCCCAATAAGAATTACAAGAAGAGGTAAATGTTGTTCACAACATGTAATGCTTTCTCTGTTTACGGTTATTTCTCTTCATAACAACTTCTGGGTCATATTTGATTGTAAAAATATGGATACCTTGATATTCTCAGAAATTTTCGTAATCATTCAGTTTGTGAAATTTAATTTCAGAGCTATCAACTATTTTGTAAGCATTTTTCAAACCTAAAACAGCGGGAAGCAATTGACTTATTTGGTTGTTCGTTGCTTCTAAAGATAAAAAGGTTACCGGCAATAACAAGAATTGTTTTGAAGGTGAAATTTTAATCTCATTAATGAGGTTTGCAAAAGAATGGATACAGCATATTTCACAAAAGGTTTCAATTATTTAAAATAACTACTTCATTCAAGTATTCATTTCTATTTTTTAAAATCATCTTTTCTTACTTCCGAATCTAAAATTCTATCTATGAATGCAGCTCTTCCAATAAAAATTGGTTCTCATTTTATAAAGTGTAGTTTCATTTCATTAAATTTATAGCTCTTTTCGAGAAATCATTCTATGCAATTACTGTACCAACCCTTTTTTTCTTTCTATCCAGATCTATGTATATTGCACGTTATTGTAACCGACTGCTTTAAACACATCCTAAGCTGATACATGTATTCAATATTATGTAGGCGAGAACTTCATATACGAAGTGGAATGTAGAAAAAAAATCAAATTATTATCCTCCAAATTATGAGAATAGGAACGAATCTCAAATTTCTATTAAAAGAAAGATTTGGTTGCAGAAACTGAAAAGTGCTTGCCTTCCAAAATAAAAAAAAAATACAGAATCTCGACCGTTCCATTTTATTTTTTGTTTCCTTCAATATCAATAAATATACCAATTCCACATGAGATGATACTGCTGAATAAGGATGTAAAATAATATTCAGTTTAATTGCAAGACAGGCAGATTAGTTTCACGAACAGCGGGAAAACCATTTAGAAGTACAGCACCTTACATCCTGGGAAAAAGAATATTGTCTGAAAATAATTTCATTTACTTCGATTCCATTTTTAAATCAAATGACATGTGTCAAACATTAAACTCAATTTCATAATTGACTGATACTTGGGATTATTGGGCATTACTTTGGATGAGATGCACGGAATTATGTCGCTCATGGCGGTTAAAAAAATGTTTTTGGAAAATGGAGAAAATTGGAATAACTATATATGTTCATTTTAACATGAAAAAAAAAATAAGTATTTTAAATATTAGAAAATCAAGATTCCGGAAAAATTTGGAAAGTTGCATTTGGTATATAAATTGGTTTTTCAGCAAAAAACACTCATATCTGGAAAAATATATATTTAATTTATCAAATTTGTGTTCAGTGTTTTGGAGCTTTGAAGGAATTTGGAGTCATTACTCACATTATGAAATGCATTTCTTTTAATTCAGATGCTTGAATATAAAAGAGAAGCGGCAGCAGTACTCAGAAATTTTACCATGTTTATGGGAAGCTAAATACTTTGGAACAATGGTTTTATACTATGCATTCTCACTTAAAAAGACTTCTTAAAACTTTCTATATGGTGTAGGACATTAAACAAATACTGATTAATTGAACTGAAGGTAGCTTCTTTAAATTACTTAATACTTTTTAAATAAAAAGTAAATTATATAATAATTATACTAGCTCCCTTCTAATAATTATAGATTAACAAAATTTAAAGTAACTGTATAATTGAATGTTCTTCGACCGATAGTAAATACTTACAGTTTTAACTTGATAATAACTTATTTTATCGAAACCCAACGAATTTCATTTGAGACTAAATCCATACGAAATTCGTTATAACACTGGATCCAATATTCGATTTATACAAATTCCAAAATGATAACTTACATCGTTGACACATCCTTAGCAAAATGCAAATCCTTTGCGAAAACTATCAATTAGCAATCGAGTAAGTTGGAAAATACAGAAAGCTAAAAGGGCCAAGCAGAAGAGATTTGAAAAGTTTAATCAGAGGATGTAATTGCGAAAAATACACATCAGGGAGTCTATAACGTAAATCTTATAACATTTTAGAATTCATTCATAAAGAAAATATACTATTGTGGAATTTTCATACACAAATTATACTTGACCATAGTTCACACAATACTCGCACCACTCGACAAACACGATCGTACACAATACCCATGTCACACCACACTTAATGGCCACTATCACACACAATGCATCATGCATTTCACGGCCACTATGGCCCGCAATATCCACATCATGCACTTCACAGACACTCAAAAAAATATCCAAATCGCATTACATGGCCCACAGTACCCACAGCGCACACACACACACACATTTCACGACAACTGTCGTACAGAGTACCCACAGAACACACACATTTCACGACCACTGTCGTACAAAATACCCACAGCACACACATTTCACGACCACTGTCGTACAGAGTACCCACAGCACACACACAATTCACGACCACTGTCGTGCAGAGTACCCACAGCACACACACATTTCACGACCACTGTCGTACATAATATCCACAGCACACACACATTTCGTGACAACTGTCGTACATAACATCCACAGCACACACACATTTCGTGACCATTATCGTACACAACACTCACAGCACACGCACATTTCGTGACCATTATCGTACACAACACTCACAGCACACGCACATTTCATGACCATTATCGTACACAACACTCACAGCACACGCACATTTCGTGACCATTATCGTACACAACACTCACAGCACACGCACATTTCACGACTATCATACACAATACCCACAACCACACACACACATTTCACGACTATCATACACAATACCCACAACCACACACACATTTCACGACTATCATACTCAATACCCACAACCAAACACACACATTTCACGACTATCATACACAATACCCACAACCACACACACATTTCACGACTATCATACACAATACCCACAACCACACACACACATTTCACGACTATCATACACAATACCCACAACCACACACACACATTTCACGACTATCATACACAATACCCACAACCACACACACACATTTCACGACTATCATACACAATACCCACAACCACACACATTTCACGACTATCATACACAATACCCACAACCACATACACATTTCACGACTATCATACACAATACCCACAACCACATACACATTTCACGACTATCATACACAATACCCACAACCACACACACATTTCACGTCCCCGATCGTACACTATACCCACACCACCATACATTTCAAGGCCACGATCGTACACAATACCCACACCACACACAATTCACGACCACTATAGTACACAATACCTATATCACACACCCACACAATTCACGACTAAGATCATACACGATAACCACACCATACACTTCACTACCAAGATCATTCACAATACGCACAACATCTTTTACTCCAATATAATCCACGCGCCTCCTTCCACACTTCCACATCATTGCACGCAACTTATGCACACCTCACAGAAGCACCTTAATATACGACCTGCATTTTTCATTCTATAATTCACAGTGTACAAAACCCACCCTTTTTATTTGAGAAAACTCAGCACCCTATTACACATAGTTTCTATTCTATATCATAATCATGATCACAGATAACTCATTCATCACATCCCTTACTCTACGGTTTTCCTTTTCCACGCCTCATTTTATTTCCCAATCTCTCAGAAGAAGAATCTCGCAGAATCTAGAAGCAGATTTCATATTAGAATATTAGTATCTTGATCTGCAGCTTTTAATTCATAAACTCCGAAAGGATGCTATAATTCATGCAATCTTCTTTTACACAAAATGGCTTCCATTCATCGCTTCCCAGGGATCATAGATTTCATTCCACACTCCTAGGTCCAATAGCAAACACACGCAGCTTCCATTCCACACTCCTGGGTTCAACAGCAAACAAAGGCAGATTCCATTCCACACTCCTAGGTCCAACAGGGAACACACACAGTTTTCATTCCACATTTCACAGTCTAACAGTTAACGTATGGATTTCATTCCATACTCCTTACTCCCAGAATCAGTTTCATCCCAATAGCTCATCTCAAGTCAATCTGCGTTCATTTCAGGTATATTTCACCAAACCCACAACTTTCACTCAACCTTGACAAAGAATAGTTGTTCAATTATTTCTTCACTTCTCTGAACCATGACCGTATCCATTCATTCTCATGTTCCAAGTCCATCAATGTTTTTTTTTCACTTCATATGCCATAAGCCGTGAAGGCCAGGCATCAAAAATTCATGTTAGTTTTATTTCCTAATGATCTACAACTTTCATTTAGACTCCTTTTGGGCACATTTTTATTCCTAATCGTATCAACCCAAGTCTGTATTTCTCAATTTATATGTCAAATTCTTCCATAACTTGCGAATTTCACTCCATATCCTCCATTCCAACATAACCCACTTTTTAAAATTTGCATTTGAAACTCCAACTTCTTGACGCGTATCTCATCACTATTTTAAATGTTTGTGTGTGTGTTCATATGCGGAATTTTCAGTAGTTTTGGATTCATCATATAGAATATCAGATATATTTAAACTGACATAGATTAACTAAATTGCAACCAATCAATAAAAAAATAAAATTAAAATTATATCTACTTTAAAATTGAAATAATTAATTTTGGAGAAGGAACTTTCATTTGCACAGTTACATAAGATTCTGCAGGTGGTTATTAAAACACTTTCCAGAGGTGCTGCAATAATCTTTGATATTTAATTTATTTGAAAAATATCAAGAATAATAAAGAGGCAAGAATGAGTTCATATCTCGACATTTTCTCGATGCTCCATGTAGAATAAAAAGTGAAAAATCAGAAAAGTGTGTTTAAGCTAACAATGCCCGGTACCACAATCTACTTGTCACAGAACATATAGCTTCCCATTACATTGTTACAAAACTTTCCCATCGTTTTTCTTTATTATATTCAACCATCCCAACTAAAGTTAATGCAGGTTATAGTAAGAGTAATATCTCCAAATTATTTTAAAATTCTGAGACTCAGAATTGACCTTTAAATGTATGATATTCTAGATTAGACATCGTTTCTTTAAAAAACACACAATGTATATACCTAACATATTTATCCAAGATGGCTGAAAACTCAATTCTCAATTTTTATTTTAATTCATGCAAACTTCGTAGTAGTGTATACACATAATTGGCCTGATTTTTCCAACTTTCTATATTTGTTAATCATTTTGTGTGATGGGACATTTTACATTCAAGTGAATTGAGATTAATAATTCCAAATACAGTCAATTATACAAACTTTAAAATTATATGCATATAATTATTGCATTCAGATGATAAATTGCTGTGCATATAAAAAAAACGGCTAAAATGCTGCGCCAAGAAGCTCCGAGTTTACATACTTTCATTTAATTTTCTGTTTTCTAATCAAACTTTTGATATTTTAATGCACTTAGCTATTTTATCACCTTTGGGATTGCTACATTTACTGTCAAAGAAGGAAATCAAGAAGGAACATTAACCGCCGAAAGAGCCTATATTTTGACTTGGCAAGCAGTTCTGTTTTTGAACCAAAATCTCCCTTTTAAAAGAAATTCCCGATTCTATCCTCCTATAAATTGGAGATTAATATTTTGGTTTTTTTAACATATTCCATTTCATACGAAAAATTCATTCACATAATTCTGAATACATGCATCAAATTAAGATTGATAAATCAAACACCTGAAGTAGGTGCTTATCATATGTTGAATCTGAAATAATTAAGCCTCCTAAAATTGTAACTACATCTGATAAGTTCTCGAAAAGAGCTAGAGATATTCTGAAATGAAACCATGCTTTAATTGAAACAAAAACCAATATTTGTTAAATGAACAAATCAAGTTAATACAATTCCATCATTTTTAAATTAATTTTAAATTCCCTTCTATAAATCAGCCGGATCGATTTAATTGCGGGCTAAATAACATTAAGTTCTATTTCAAAGAAAAATAATTTCCAATTTCCCGAAAATGTTTTCATTTTACAATTATTCATTTCAATTCATTATTCCATTTCAATCATTTATTTTGGTCACTCATTGTCATAATTTCCAAGAATCAATTCACAGTTTATGTTACATTAGATGTCTAGAGACATTCATGGATGCTTCGACTGCGTTATAGTGGCATAAAATATTTTTTGATTTCGCTGATTCTGGCTTGGTAACTTATCAGCTAAAATTTTAAATTTGAATCTGATTTATTGCACTCAAACATGACTGAAGATGTATGAAGAAAATTCACCGATAAATGACAGAAGTACACATTGCCTTTCACTTTCTGTAGTCCTCTTCCAAGGTTATAACTTGAAAATATTTAACTTCATCAGCGAAGTCGTCAGCAGATAGTGAAGACTGTGTTCCCAGATTGTTCAGAAATGAAGGTGTCTCACTTTTATGATATTTCTCTCAAGATTTGGAGCTAAAATAGAAAGGAATGTAAATTGATCTGAAAATCAAAAGAAAATTTTATGTACGCAGTTACTTATTTTTAAATAAGGAATTCCAAAAAACTTTATAGAGAATTCTGTTAAAATAGCAAGATGATGATCTGAAAAATGTCTCATCTTATATTAGTATTATGTCGACTACATCTAATACTGAAAATTAATAAATAATTTTCCTTGGAAAGATTCAACTTTAGTCTGAGTAAAAACAAATTAGGAATTTTAATTTCGTAGCAGTCTTGTTTTGTAAGCAACAGGAAAAATATTTAAGGACAAATCTCATGTTTTTTAAGCGTAGTTATGTGACAAAGATTGCATTGAACCATTGTAGATCCATTCTGGACACTTTTCAACATACGAATAAACGAAGAATTTTCGGTATAATTTAAGTTTCGAACCATGAAACCTGTAATCCTGATAATGAGACTTTACCATCAGAATAGTACTACTGATCATAAATTAAGAAGATTAACATATGAATGGGCACATGCACCATGCTGTCAGTTTTGCTGTTAAATTCTTACTTTTAATTTTTATCAAGAGAATTTTAAAAAATATCATTACCTGCACGAAACAGGCCCTTACTGTCTTAGTAAAAGATTTCAACATTCGGGATTTTTTTTTAAATTCCTCTCCTCCATACTGAAATCTTGTATGCGTTTCTCTTAAAAGAAATATTTTTACGAAATTTTAAATATTGTAGGCATTTTTATTCTTACCATTAAAATTGTCAAGAATGTACATTTCACAAAATTTATATTTATGATTTATAATGATTTTTACAGATTCTCATGCGAATACTTTCTAGCATAAAAAAAGTAAGTTTTGTTATTAAAACTATTCACAAGTACTACTAGTATAAATCATAATAAATCATTCATGGGTAAAAGTGAAGTTTATTGTGCTGCGCCAAAAATGCC
The DNA here is from genome assembly GCF_947563725.1 of Argiope bruennichi. Taxonomy (NCBI): domain Eukaryota; kingdom Metazoa; phylum Arthropoda; class Arachnida; order Araneae; family Araneidae; genus Argiope; species Argiope bruennichi. Next base: position 87,452,263 of record NC_079151.1, read on the forward strand.
AAGTCGTCAATAAAGATGGTGGGCAAAATAAACACTTCTTGGAAACAGTTACGGTTACCGCTTTCTGTATTAAAATTATGATCTTTATTCATAAGTATCGTTTTATCTGAGATTTTTTTATCTTTTTAAACCTTTCTGATCAATATGTCTCCTTATCTTAACAATTTTGAAATAAAGAAGTTTTTCAAACCGGCTGTGCCGGTCTGTTGTGTAGAGAGTAAAATTTAGAACACGCGATGCCTTCGACATCTGAAAAAGGCACCGGGCAGAATTTTTTAACTTAAAAAAACATCCTACGGCTTAGCTAGCAGTGGGAGAGGGATCCTAGTAGCTTCGCTAGCTTATTGAACATAAGGGCTGTGTGGATAACAGAAACAGTACATAATCACAGTAAAGAAAGAATAGAGGAAGAAGCAATCAAAACATTCTCCATACAAAATTTCAAATAAGTATCCTTTTCTCAACTTCATCAACTCGTAAGAAATATTTATTATTCACCCTTCATCCATTCTGCAGGTTCAAAATATTTCCTGCCATCCCATTCACTACATATCCGTTCTTCAACAATTGGCGAAATAACGAATTATCAAGGAAAAGAATTACGAAAAGTGTAAGAAATTCCATTCCAGACGATTTTTTAAATTAATAATTCCGATGATTTCTAAAACGCATATCGACAATTAAGTATTGCAAAAGAATAAATAAATTAATGGTAATAAATTTTCTGTTCGTATTCAGAATTCTTTAATTAGAACAGAATAAATTTTCTGTTCGTATTCAGAATTCTTTAATTAGAACAGAATAAATTTTCTGTTCGTATTCAGAATTCTTTAATTAGAACAGAATAAATTTTCTGTTCGTATTCAAAATTCTTTAATTAGAACAGAATAAATTTTCTGTTCGTATTCAGAATTCTTTAATTAGAACAGAATAAATTTTCTGTTCGTATTCAGAATTCTTTAATTAGAACAGAATAAATTTTCTGTTCGTATTCAGAATTCTTTAATTAGAACAGAATAAATTTTCTGTTCGTATTCAGAATTCTTTAATTAGAACAGAATAAATTTTCTGTTCGTATTCAGAATTCTTTAATTAGAACAGAATAAATTTTCTGTTCGTATTCACATTAAAAATAACATTACAGTGTCTTATTAGCAATAAACATACCACTTTCAATTATAATAAAAATAAATTAAAATATTCAATTCATATTTTTTATTTTTTTATTTAACATTTTTTATAGAATAATTGTAATTCATGTACAACTCAACCATTGTAAAAAGTAGTAAAAAAAATAGCATTAGGGTTGCTGTAAGATCGTTTCGTTGGGTTACCATATTGGTGATAAACTCGGGGGTACACTAAACTATACTTCAACCCATTACTGCATCGAATTAACTTTTCTTTGAATAGGTAAAGGAAGATTCTTCTAGTCACAAAAATATTGTACCAAATAATCAGTTTCATCTAATAAAAATGATTTCTATAAATTATATAGATTTAAATACAACACACCAAGAAGAATAAAATCTTACAAAATATAAAAAACATGAACTAAATTACTAAGAACTAAAAAAAATTTAGCGAAGAGTATTTTCAACTTTCCTTATTTTCATTATTTTCAAAACATAACTTTAATTTATAAGAGGCTTTGAACAATACAGAATTTTTGTTAAACCGAGGTTCACATCTTATTGAATCGCAAACAATGCTTCCTTTCAACATCAGAGTGGATCAACAAATTTCATTTTCTTTTTATTAAATAGCTGCATTTGTCAAACGTTTTACTTTCAATATATCTAAATTATATCCAACTTATTTTATCAGGCCTAGAAATGTGTGCTTTTAATGTCTCACGCTGAGATTTGTTTTTCTTACCACTAGTCTTGGAAAGGCAAATTTAAGTTGCAAAATCATTTAAATTTCCTTGTTCCATCTTTAATAGGTAATTTTACATATTTGATCATTATAATGCAAAAATATATTTATGTTATTTCCCTTCAACCCAATCAGAATGGAATCCATTGTATCGGAACAAAGTGCTATTTGAAATTTGAATATAGTTACAATCATTAAATCAGTACTATATCAAGCAACATAAATGCAAATTTAGCAATAAAAGTACAAAACTTCAATATTAGATATTACCATGATAGATTAAATACAAATACTGATTAGTTATTCACCCACTTGATTAGCAGATTTCATATTAAATGCGATCCTGATAAATGCATATATTGTTTCAAAATTAAATTAAATATTTAATAATAAATATTTAAAAAACATTTATTGGAAACATTTTTTAGTCCCCTGATCTTTAAAGCTGTCTAAATTCTCATTTTAAAAAAAAACTAAAAGGTCAGTTTATCAAAACTCTATTAACAACATTTACAACTTAAATTTAACGGATTTTTGTAAATGCAATCCTTTGACCTACAAATTTAAGCTCTTAATTAAATTACATATCCTATTTGAGTAGCTTGTTATTTTAATCCAAATAAGAATGTAAAGGCATTCTACATTTGTACAACGCCTTTACATTACATTACATGTAAAGGTAATGTACATTTTATTGATAGCAAAGGAGTCACTGATTAGATTTGCGGTCTGAATCCCAAGAGTGGGTCATGGCAGTGAACAAGTAACCGGATTATTAACAATCTTTTAAATTATTTTTTTCTTATTTAAATAAATTCTTACATCCGATGCACGAGTCAGGACTGCCATATCACGCGAAAAGGTTAACAATGCAAAAGTATACAAATGAAATTTTTCTTTTTCTGGTATATAGAAATAGTTTTGTTTAATGTAGAATTTTGATGTAGAATATTAATATAAGATTCATTTGCTAAGAAATATTTAACAAAGTTAGACGCAGTTTTGCAATTGAAATTTAATCTCTATTTTATAAAATTTGGATTTACCAATTTAAATTATCAAAGAGTGAGAAATCTGAGATCCAAGATAAAGAAATTCGACTAGTCCATAACAGATATGTGGGTAGGAATCATTTGCTATGCAGTGATCATTTCAACATAACGTAAAAAATATAAATTATAGTCCTATAATCAATTTTAGAAAATACAACATTTGAATTTCTTCTGGAGAGCTTTATAAAAACAGCTATATCTCAAGATATGCATTTAAAAATAGTTCATCATTGTAAAGTTAGAATATTTATCTCAGAAATAAACGAAAGCCATCGAATAAACAAAACAAAGGAAAATAACTTACTCCGTTTTTATACTGATTATGAATACGAACCACCAGAATGTAATATTGCAACAAAATGTAAAATTGTCCATTACACTATTAAATGAAGTCTTTATAAAAGCCCTTGGTTTGGTTTGTGGTGTATAGGGTTTGGTCAAATATTTCACCTTGCTGCATAACATACGTTATGCGATGAAACGTTATCTGATGAAGTAATATCTTGACCAAAACAATATTGAAGGGGTAAGTAATATATCTTTTGATACAGCGTAACAGTTTCAGAGTCGTCACATACCGTTGTTTAAGTAGAACGTATAATTAATTCATTGTTCGAAGAAGTCAAACTAACTAACTCTTGCGAAATAAAACAACAATTCAACCAACCAATCGTGAAATCATGGAATTGAATGAAATTACATGAAGATTAGGTATTCAGATTCAAATTCGAAAAGGATACGGTTAAAAATAATGAATAATGTATTTCATTAATTTGGAAAAGAACGAAAAAATACAATTGCTAGAATTCATATTCATTAAACAGTCTAACTCATAAAAAAATGTTAAATGTAAGAAAAAGATTATCTGTTTTGACTTGTTATATTATATTAGAACTTAAATACAAGCATAAATTATGCCTTTCTTCATAGTATCAAAAGATGACGTTCCAATAGCATAGAAAGAATGGGATCCAAGATTATTTATTCTTTATTCAATGTCACAATGAAGACCTTCAATATAACCCTCTTTTTTTCAGACAGACAAATTTGCTAGACCAGCAACCATGGACGGAATTTCGGGGGGCGGGGACATAAGTATTTGGGTTCGGACCCAGATTATCAATAATTTGTTTAGAGCACTGTAATGAAAATGTGTGGATTTACGGATTCGAACTTTACCAGTAAAAATTCGGTTTCGAATTTCAGTGATTATTTACCTGTTAATCACCAGTATTCCTACTGTAACTGTTTCATGCCCATTAGCTGTAACCGTAATTTGTATTTGTACATGTATAAAGCCAATATCTCCAATAACCTTCAGCATCAAACATGAAATAAAAGAATGTGTTTCAGTTTTTAAGTTGTTCGCCTTATTCATCATCTCAATCACCACAAAAGAAATAATGCCTGAATGACAGAAAAAAAATTTAGGAAAAATTAGCATCAAAAGATGCATTTCCACCGTTTATATAAAAAATTAAATCTGGGCAAAACTCATTTTCTAAAATGAAAAAAAAAAAAAAAAAAAAAATCCATAATACAGAAAGTTCCAAAAAAGACAAAAAAAAAAAAAAAATGCAGATAAGCGAACATTTCCTCACATAGCACAATCCTCTCATTACTGTAAAATGATTCGGATTACTTACTGATTCCATAGAATAGGTTTAAGCGTAGAGTGGATAAAAACAATTGCGCAATTAGCCAATTATCCAATTAATTACTGTAAAATGTGACCCTGAATTCATGGACCAAAGTTCAAGAATAAGTAAAATACATATAAAGAAGCTTTTTCTGCATAGTAATTTAGAGTCGAAAATGAAAAGTGTAGGCTGAACAAGTGAATGTAAGTAAGTACAAATAAGGCGGGAAATTGCAGGGTCTACGAGACTCCAGTTCGTTCTAATGACGAACTCATTGTAAAGATTTCAATTGCTGCTGCAACTTTCATAAAACATCTATCATCTTCGACAGAGTGTCCCAATCACTTGTTATAGACTAAGTCATAAAATCATCGAGCTGAATGAAATTACAGGAAGATTAGGTTTCAGACTCAAGTTCAAAAGAGTATCCCAGGCCTATATCGATGATGATGGAGGCACATTTATGAAATTACTATAATATTATATAGCTAAAGAGCTTTCTTCTTATTTTCTCAGCATTTTGGTTTTTCCCTCCTAAAACTTTTCATTTCCGATCCCATATTGTTATACAAAAAATGCCATGGTTCTCTATACGCATTTTACTTTTAAAATTTGGCCTATGAATTCAGGGATTACTCTGTGTATTAAGTAAAACGCCTATGTTACAAAATTAGACTAGATTATTTGTTTAATTCATTTGAATAGCTTTATATTTATTCATTGCATAATTTGCTTCATAGTGCTTAGAAATTCATAAATTAGAATTTAATTTTGCATTACCCGTATTACCACAGAACATTAATAACATTGTTATGATATATTCATGATATTGCCTACCAATCAGAAGATACAACAACATTGTGGCGAAATCGCACAAAATCTTATGCTTATAGGGATATACTTTTGTTTAACTTAATTTGTTTCATTTTTTTAAATACGGAATTTTGCAAATTATATTTTACTCACTTCTTGATATACTAGAGTCTTGAAATTTTGTATCCCTCTATGTTCTCGATGATAATTCAGAATTTCAATATTTTCAGTTCATTTTCAATTAAATTTTGTTTTCAATCATATGGTGCCACTAGATAAAAGATAAATTATTATATGACATTTAAAGTAATGAATAATAAATTAAAGACTAAAATACAAAAAATAATTAAAATTAAAACACCATTTATTTTTACAGTAAAATAAAATTGTTAAAAATTGTTTTTTTTATTGAATATATTCTTTCTAGCCATTAAAAAAGAATAATTTCATTCAAAATACTGTTCCTGATGTGATTAAAAGAGCAAGCGTGGTCTCCTTAAAATTTTCTTACATTCTCACTAATAAATTTGTTTGTATGCTTGATGTACCAGTTAATAATTCTTGTTTGTTTGTTTTGTTTGTTTGTTTGTTTCTTATGGCACTTGCCACTGACAAGCCCACTGTTACGAAGACAGCGATTTAAGCCTGAGGGGGAACGTCTCTTATTTTTTATAGCAGCGCCAACTAGGGCCAAGAGTACGACTTTGCCACTCACGTATCACTCATTCGCTTGCACAACCCCTTTTTACAGGAGGGTACATTCACACATCTCACAGATAGAACAACAGAAGAACAACCATGCCCAAACCGGGACTCGAACCCGGGACGCCCAGATCACGGGGAAGACGCGCTACCCCTATGCCAGGACGCCGGCCTTAATAATTCTTAATTCCTTTGCTTGATGGCTCTGGGAGCAAAGGATGGTTCGCAGTCTCAACTATTATATCACTTTGTTATCTAAAAATTACTATCAAGCCGCCGTTACGGCATAGGGGTAGCGCGTCTTCCTCATGACCTGGGCGTCTTGGGTTCGAGTCCCAGTTCGGGCATACGTGTTCTTCATCTGTTCTATCTGTGAGATGTGTGAATGTGCCCCTCTGTAAAAAGGGGTTGTGCAAGCGAATGTGATGCGTGAGTAGCTAAGACGTACTCCTGGCCCTAGTTGGCGCTACTAAAACAAGAGACGCTCCCTTGGCATAAAATCAATGACTTCGTCAGCGAACTGGTCCATGACAAGTACCATTATAAACAACAACAGATTACTATCAAAGTGCCGTTGATGAGCAGCTGATTTCGAGTTTGTTTAACATTGTGTTTGTGTGGCAAATATGTCTAGTTTAACATAAAAAAGAGTATGTGTGGTACGTACTATTATTTCTTGTTCAGTCAAACGAAAGACGCGAGTGTAAGCCGTCATATCTTTGAGGAAATTTATGGCAACAATGCTCTAGAGAACCAGAAGAATAAAATTTGGTTTTGCATTTAAGGCTAATTAAATTTGGAAGCATATCTGTCAAGATGTTAATTATCGGCCGATCTGTACTTACAAAAGTATGCTAACGTAATAACTCAAAAACGCAAGGATTTAAATATATTTTTGCGGTTACAATTGTAATTCTGTGTCATATTTTAGTTTTACCGGTTAGGGAAAATATTTTATGGTATTTTATATTAACCGGATTCCAGAGATTAATAATAATAATAATAATAATAATAAAAAAACACGGAAGAAAGAGACATGCTAATAGGCTCTTTTGTGAATGATGTCCTTCAATTTCATATGATTAATAATATATTATTAAATTATATTTATTAGTGAGTCTGAGTGAAAGTTTCCAGCAAACACTTCCGCTAGTTTTAATTCTATCTATTGCGGTAAAAAATTGCAGATATAGCAAATGCTGCGTAAACAATTAAAAATGGTTAAAAATTACAAATATAGCAAATGTTGAATAAATAATTAATAAAAAAGCAGATTTTGTTTTTAATTTCATGTGCTATTGTTGATACATGAAGCATTTTAATTTTGATGTTTCTTTGTTTGCAACAAACTTTTATTGGAATTTTATTATCTTAAACATTAAGACTCATTTTAAAAGAAAACGCTAGATGGCGTAGTTAGCGGTCGGAAAAAAAAGATGTTTATGTTAATAGAATGCCGTACCAAAGTTATTTTTAAAAATTAGTAAATATTATAAAACGCATTTTTATTATATTATAAAAATTTAATAAAATTATATAAAAAAAATTAATGAAACACTTGTATAAAATACATTTTATGGAAACGCAGAATAAATTTTAATTATTTTCAAATTTTTAGTATTAAATTTATATGATAAATATAATGGATTCTTAAAACCCTTATATTTTAAATTCACTCCTAAATAGCGTAATAAATATAGAAAATCCAAATTCAATTAAGTAAATTAATTAACACATAATTATGAAAATATTAGATCGTGCACATTCATTGCGAATACACTAACGCGCAAGACTGCGAAAGAAGGACTGCATGAAAAATCATTTACAAAAGTAAATCTTCACAAATCTGAAGTGTGTGGAATTAAATAAAATTATTTAATAAAAATATTTTAAACCTCAAGAAACTTGCTCAGTACCTTCTTTTAAGGTGCTTATAAAACGCAGATTCTCAATAACTGAAATTATTTCAAGATGTCAATAAAAAAAACATTATTAAATGACTGCGAAAGAAATATTTTTTGGTGCCTTGAAAGATCTCTGTATCAAAATTATGTGCACTGAATTTTAATTGGTTTATGTGAAAGAAACATGATTGTAGCAATGATTATTGATAAAAAGATTTTGATTTTTTTCTTAATTCAGTAAATATCGCTAAGTGTAAAATGGCTCAATTTGTCATCTGCCAACATTGTAAACCCTCTGCCTTTTACAATTTGTCCTTATATACGTCATCACCCATTACAGATGCAACAGAGAGCAAGAACGACAAAAAAAAACATAAACTTTCAAGTATGTCCAATAGTCAATTGATAATTTCAAATTTTCAAGCTGGTGATCATAAAATGTATTGATTGTGTTAAAAAAATCATTAAAATTCAATAAAGTAATTGATTTTTATGTATAAAAATGGTTTAAACCTTTCCCCTTTTCGTCACTTCACGCTCGTCTGTAGGTAAAGATATTTAGCTTGTGTTATTATGCTGACAATTTTTAAAATATTCAAATTATTAAAATAAAAAATATAACTATTAATAAGTGTAAAAGTTATTAATCCTTTTGCGATTTATTTATAAATAATTTTATTTCCCAGAAATAATAAAATGAATAGTAAGCATGTGAGTTCTCATTTCTTCTGGTCACTTGATAATAGCAAACATACGAAATCCGTACTGAAGTAATGATCAAATATTTTCAGCTGCTAATTTTATTTCAGATGAGATTTCTTCTTTCCAAACAAAAGAATGTTGAATAAACAGACAATTACTTTATTTCAAGGAAAATGTAAAAAATTATTATGGGAAACTGTGAAAATAATTTTAAAAAAATATTATCTATAACATTTGAATCACATTTACTTGTAAGTTGCAAAGACATAGGAATGAATCATTCATAAATAAGCTTCAAACTAAAACTCTTCCGAAGATTTCACAACACAATAATTTTGGAAAATGAAAGAAAACCTTTTAATTGGTGCAATGAAAGTAAATAATTTTTTTCAGTAATTAATCAACTCTTCGCTTAAAATTAAAGATTACTTTAAAAAATTCAAACATACTCATATTTAAAAAAACCTCAAATTGAGACGGATATATACTTTCAAACTAACTGATATTGCATAGAAATTCTTTATATTTACTAAAGAAATAATTCAGTAATAAAAAAATGAAGCCTAGATTTCAAACTCATAATAAGGAATATATATATAATTATATATATTTATATATCCAGTAATATATCTGGATATATTAATATACACATATATGCATAACAAAATCAAGCGAAAAATGTGTCATACTAATGTATAAATTATTAAAATCTTATTTAATTTTTGAAATTCAAACTGTCCCTTTAGTTAATATTAGATGAAAGTACAAATATTATTGATATTTATAAAATTATGAAAAACTTTACCAAAACAGTTTTTAAGAAACAATTCAGAAATTAAATTATCACTATATTGTTTGTTTATTGGGCAAAACGTAAATTTTTCTGATATGTGATAATATATAATTCTCTGGTTCATTACATAGTAGTCTAAAGAACAAATAAAAAGACTGGACAATCAGGCTAGTTAATGAAGTAGAGCAGATTTATAATAATAGCAGATATCTGCTTTAGCTTCAGTTGGAGCGTTGCACACTGATAATGACAGAAATATCACCTACCAAACAGAATCAATGTGCCAGCTGGATTCTGAGGGAAAATTGAATTACTTTAACGAATTGATTCACAAAGAACGCGGAAGAAAGATTTAATTACTTTTTTTTCTAACTGGCAAAGGGAAATGTATGTGCAGTAATTGAAAAAAAAGTATTTAAGGCATTTTAGCATCGGAAACATGAAGACGACATCATAAATTTAACAAAAATGCGTTTTCTGGTTTTAGACATTTTAATTAAAAATAAATTCTTTAAAAATAATTTTTAGTTTAATAAGTCAATTTTAGTCTTCATTAATCTTAAAATTTTAAATTAATAATAATCTGTGAATGGTGAAATTGCAAAATTTTAGCGAGAAAAGAATATTGACACCGGAAAATCTACAAAATTATGTATCAAAATTGTAGAATCGAATTTAGTATTTTAGAATAATTTCAGTTGTAAAGAATTGCTCAACACAATAACATTTTTAACCCTGACTATTCATTTGTTATTTCCCATTTTCAAGATTCGCATATTTTCTTCTGAAACATAATTAGATTTTAAACACAGAAAATCAACCAATGATTTCCAATATTTTTTGCGCTAATAATGTGAACTTTAATTTCTCAACAACTTTTATTTTGAGTTTAGTTATTGGCAATAAATTTTGTAAAACGAAAATAGTGTGGAAATAATTTTTGATCTCTCTATATATTATTAAATTTCTAACTGAATTAAATTAAGTATTTTTCTTTGTATGTACATTCTACGCATACGAACAGGTGATTATCAAAATATTGGAAACACCTTAGATTTATATAAAAAAATCCTTTATTAGGATGGTGTAGGGCCGTCTTTGGCATGTAATACAGCTTGGATTATCCTAGGTATCGAATTCATACAAATGTTAAATAGTATTTAGAGGAATATTGTACTATTCTTCCTGGCGATATTGCTAAATGGTGAAGAGATGGGAGAGATGCCGGGGTATATTGATTCCATATTGAACGCTCTAAAATAACGGTTCAATTATATTGAGATCGGGTGACTGTGTAGGCCAAGGCAGATGTTTAACTTCATCCTCGTGTTCATCAAACCATGATTGGACAAGTCTCGCTACATGGACAGATGCCTTATCATCCTGGAAAATTCTATCTCTTGCATTAAACAAAGTTTGCATCATAGGATGGACTTGGTCAGCTAAAATTTCTCTATACTTCTCCCCAATGATCCTTCCTTTCAGTGTTACGATTGGTTCAGCAGAAAATCACGACATCGCTGTCAATATTATGACAAATCCACCTCTATACTTGACAGTTTTAAGGAGACAATCACGATTATTCGTTTGTGCACGTGTCCTCCAAACCTGCACCCGACCTGTTGTAGGGAAAAGTGTAAACACGATTCGTCAGATAATATTACTTTCTTTCACTTATCAATCGATCAGGTTTTATGAGTGTGACACCACTGTAGACGATGTTTACCATTAACATCTGTGACAAGTGGCTTGGGATTGCTGTTCTGCCATAAATGTTTTGTTTATGAAGGTGTCTTCTAACTGTAATCACTGACATTGGAGAATCCAGATGGGTATTGAGCTCTGAGACCACTTTTGCTGCAGTTGTTTGCTTTTTAGACATTACAGTCCGCTTCAATACCCGTCGATCTTTTTCACTGAGCTTCTCTTTCCGCCCACTATTTTGCTTTGTTGAGCTTGTCATTCCGCGCTGTGCGTATGCTGTCATGACTTTAGATACCATACCTCTAGAAACGCCAAAACGTTGGCATGTTTCGGTCCCACTTTCTCAAGCTAAACGGGCTCTTACAATTTGGCATCGTTGAAAATCTGAGAGGTCCGACATTTTACGCTTTTGAAAAAATCCAAGAACTACAGAATTTCAATAAAGCTAACACATACTACCAGAATATATACATTGCTATTTATAAAAAAAACTGGTGGCTATTATTATATTTTAAAACTTATGAAACGCATTAAAAAATAACACTTTTATTCATAGATGTTTCCATTATTTTGATAACCACCTATTACTGTTCAATGCAGATATTTTTTTATTTGTCTCTTGACGAAATTGCGAAACATAATGTTTTTGGCGATTTTTGGGTTGATTGCATCAACATACGCTATGAAAATATGGGAGTATTTTGAGCAATCCGTTTCAGTGGGGTGATCAGAAAAGGTCGATTCTTCATGAATGAATGCTCTGTGGAAAATCTGCTGAAACATGTTTGATCCACATTCTCGAAGTTAGAAAAATTGATGGAGTATTGTTTGAAAGAAAGTCCCGTCAGTATTTCTCTTGACTTATTATTTAAAGTTAAGATTGATTATTTGATTTGATTTGTTATTTGAAGTTTGATTATTATGGATTTATTTTGAACATACGGCGACATCATACAATTAATTTGTTTATTACATATACAAAAGAAAATAAATCGAATTAAATGCTCTAAATTAATTCTGCAGATATGAAAATGATAAAGTTGATGTAATAAATCAACATATTTTTATATCGCTCTTTTCCTTTACTAATATAAAAGTGTCATTCATTGCTTCCAATTTTTGTTTTAAATGTTGTTGAGTTGTTTTACAAAGAATCAAATAAAAAGCAATGATTTATTGTTCTATTCCTGAGTTTTGATTTTTATCCTGATAAATTCATTTTTAAATTAGATGATGCAACTGTTTTGTTTTACTGTGGCAATTATTAATCTCAAACTTTTTCTATAAATGCTAAAATATTGCATGAAACAATTTCTCATGTGCGTAAGTTTTTAATATATCTCAGTTGATGCACATGTAGCCCTACGATTCAATTTATGATTCCTTTTGCGTTCTTAAAGGAACAACAATAAAAAAAAGAATATGACATCACATAATAATATAGGGTGCAATTACGTTTGTTATAATGTTACTTTAAATTAATTAAAGTGTCTTGGTTAGGGAGATATAAAATCCTATATAAACATGATTATAAAGTAATAATTGTGGTACAAAATTCAAAACTGTTTGTTGCATAATGAAACATGAACATCTTCATTTTATATAAAGTTTATGATGACCAAATTTGAATTTTATTTCATCATATAAAGAGTATAGGGTAAAAAATTAAGCTTTAATCTTCATTCCTTTTATTCGTGTCAAAAACCACAGCATTTTTTTTTCTTTTCGAATAAAATCGATTTTTATTTCGATAGTTACTAATTTGCTTTTTCCCAGCTGTTTTGAGTTTCTAACAGCTTACCACAATTTTCACAGTTTTATTTATCTTTTTTTAAAATAACATTTTACCTTCTATATTATTTTCTGATATTCGCATTTTTTACATTTAATCTTTCAGTTTGTTAGTGCGACCTACATCTTAGGACTATGCAGTTGTTTAAAAAAGTTTTATAATTATATAAACTATAAAAATGAATAAATTGGCAGATTGAATTCAATTCTGGAATTTTGTAAAGTTTTCAAATGAATAGGTTTGGCAACTGTGAGTCTAAATTTTATTTTATTGAATAAAAATGTATTTTGATAAATAAAATGTTTTCTAATTTGTATCAAAACAGTCTTTAAGAATATGTTCAAATGCGTTAATTTATAGTTCTAGAAACTTAAACAACCACAATAATTTCAATTTAAGAAGTATTCACAAAATAGCAGATGATTATTTATGAATTTACTTGATTCATTTCAACAAATTTATAATAGATACAACTGCAATGGAAATCAGTATTAAAGGACGTGAAATATTCATAAAAATCCATATTGTAATCCATGTATATGGATAGCCCTTATACGCCTTTGTCAAATCAAAATACTTCTTTTGTTCCATATTTATTTATGTTTTTAAATGTAACTTCAGTCGGGATTAAGTTGTCTCCGAGATAAACCTATCAGTATGAGTTGCTTTGTACTACTACTTGTTTCGTCAACGTAAGTCTTCTTCCTTAAGTAAATCTCTTAGGTCGTATAAATCCATAGGTTACATAGGTTTAAATTTTTAAAGAATGTTTCTATGTTGTTTAGTTAAGGTAGTACACTGCTAAAAGTACTTTTACCTGTCTTACATTTAGCTTCTATATTTCTGTACCTATTTATTTAAGAAATAATAAAAGATGTTTCGATAATTATTTGGAATTTTGGAGAGTTTTACTATTATGTTTTTGAACTTATGCAGAATTTTTCTTTATATTGCATTGATGTATCTCGAGTTTACTAAGAAAGTTTCCCAATTTTCTAAATTATATTTCATCAATGAATTAGAAAATGGGATTTTTAATTGAAACATTCAGAATTCTAGTAGTTGCAGTTAAATATCACTTCTGGGATTAAGGATTTAGATGGCAACCTGTTGATAAAAATAAAAGAATTGGGTAAAATCAATTATATTTTTATCACATCGAAGGAAACAAATAAAAACATTTACTACACAATTAGCTATAATTTATTTTAAAAAATAACAATTAAAAATTCTTAATTGTTGCTTATTAAAAATTATTTTTAACAGCTCATTTATGTATATTGTCCATACTTCTATCGGTGTTTTTTTATTTGCTTTACAATGTAGCAATCTGCGTTTCAAAATATCAAAAGCTTGAAACATTTTGCATTCATTACAGCATTGTATTCAACACATTCATTCCTTCAAAATCATTAATATTTATTGCTTGATTTTGATCACAAATTTAACGGTTGTTTTTTCTAAATTTTGCAAAGTAAAAGCTGTGAACTTTTCATCTGCACCTCATCGTTTTGTAGACTTATTTTAGATAAATTTAACACTTCAACACACGCAACCATTTTTGTAAACATTAGCAAACGTGCAGGGTCATTTTGACCCCAAATTTTCAAACATTCACTACTTATTTTATTGCATGCTTGTATGAAAATAAAGTATGGTCTGAATATATGAATATTTTTTCATGCAAATATGTTCTTATTTAAGATATATTTTATTTTTTAATAAAAACAAAACTGAATTAGCCTCTTTTTTCCATATCTTTTATATTAACTTTTTTTCTCCATTCTATTCATATAAAGCTCATTATTTTTAACGTAAATAGTCTTATTTTATGTAATATATAAGAAAATGAAGAAAAATCTATATTTTCTATATATATATATATATATATATATATATATATATATATATATACACACATTTGAAATTTTTTTGTAATTTAACAAATTTGTATTTCATTTTTATATACATATCAGAAAAGAATATTTATCATTCCTTATTAAGAATAAAAATAAAGAAATTTTATTCCTATTATAAGATAATGCTTTTTATGTAACTATTTGCTACCTATTCATCAGCAGAAAACACTAGATCAAATTTTTTAGAGTATTCAGAATCTGCGTTTTGTTCAGAATTTTTATCATGACCACTTTCCAAAATTTCATCAATATACTAAGAATAGGAGATATCGTCATTTAGTCTATCAGCAGAAACATTTACTAACACATTTCTGAATCTCCGTTGTCTACGTTCGTCTACTCTCACAGTCATAATATTAAAAGAACCTGAAACGCTATCACGCGCAGGACACAATTTGATGCCAGTTCTACTGCAAAAAATGTGATACATTGTTTCATTGATACCTCTGTTTCTACCCTCCTTCTTTAAGTCCCACCCATAAAAGAGAAAGGACGCCTGTATATGCAAAAAGAACTTTGTGTGTGCAAACGGGTTAAGTTCCTGTTCAGAATTTCAATTTTGACTTCGACACTCAAATCTTCTTTTTTATCCATTTTGCTTTTGCAATTCAATTTCAGGTATAATAGTTTATGGTTGCAGTATTTGAACCAAAGTTTGACAGCTTAATTTCCCTTTTAAATTAATCCAGATAAGCGAACATGAATCCCATCCTATCAGAAAATTTACTATTGGATATTTTCTTGCAAGTGGAGCGAGAAATTTCATGAATGCCAATCTAACGACTGATTAAAAACCAAGGATTGGTTTGATTTTTTACTTCAAAACTGATAGCATTAAACAATGTAGTGGACGCAATAAACGAATATTTTTCTGTAGATTTCAATACGTCAGTAAGGGATCAGATCGATAAGGATTTCGATAATATAAAGCGATCTCATTAAGCAGGGTATAAAGTATATATTTTTACTAATACACAAATCAAACGATTGCAATAAAAGCTTCCACAGTAAACTATTTTAAAAGGAAATACTGGATATATAAATCATGAATGTACAGAAATATTTTTCTTATGTTAAATGAATTCTTGCACATTTGGAAATGAATAAAATACAAAGTTGAATTTTACCAATATGTGAGTTTAATATTATATAATAGTTATTATAAAAAAATGTCGAGTTATAAATATAACTAAAATACTTCTAAGCAATTTTAAAATTAAATAAAAGCATCTCGAATGCTTTTATAATTTAAGAATTTTTTTGTCGCATCCAAATACAAAATCTAATGATAATTCTTATTTTTATGTCCATTTCTGCTAAATTTCACATATAATACTCGTTACTAAATTCGTAAGTAGCGTCAATTGCTTTCTACACGTTAGCTATGAAATAATGAGCACTTTATTTAAATGAATTCCATGTGATGGTAGATAATTATATTTAAAAAATTCTGGGGTAAAACTATTTATTTAATTTAAAATATAAATCTTTTATTTCACTTTTTCCATTCATTTTTGAGGAAGATTTCTTTTGCAATAAATTTCCATTTATCCATGTTGTTGTTTCTTATGGCACTAGCCATGGACCAGACCGCTGTTACGAAGACTGCGATTTAAGCCGGTGGGGGAGCGTCACTTGTTTTTTTTTTAGTAGCGCCAACTGGGGCCAAGAGTACGACTTTGCAATCCACGCATCACTCATTCGCTTGCACAACCCCTTTTTACAGGAAGGCACATTCACACATCTCACAGATAGAACAACGGAAGAATAACCATACCCAAAACGGGACTCGAACCCAGGACGCCCAGATCTCGGGGAAGACACGCTACCCCTATGCCAGGACGCCGGCTCCATTTATTCATTCTTCACACATCATGGTGAATAGTTGGTGATTATGATATACCTGTTAAAAGAAAAAAAAATTATTATCAATAAAAATAAGTATGTGTTCTTATAGCTAAAGATTTTAACTTACTAAATTCTAAAAATAGTATAATATTTAAGGGACCCATAGTATTTGAAATCAAAAAGCAATATTGTAGCAACTACAATTTAATTGGCATCAAGAATAAGGAAGTAGACACTGCAGAAATAAAAAAAAAACATATAAAGACTTTTGTAGCTGCCTGCAATACACAGATTAATCCACATAACAAAGAATTTCGCATACATTCTGGATTACATGTATCATAATTGATTAATGCAATCCTCTAAAGCATTTTCTGACGAATATTTATCTGTATGAAAGTAAGGGATTTTCATTTCCCATATAAAAATGCATCTTCCCTGTAATCAAGCAGAAATATCCTTCATAAATTGATAAAAATTATTTACGGTATTTCAAAATTCGATAGGTCCTTTTCAGTTAGCATTCAAGGATAACCAATTTTCAATTCATAGTATTGCTGTCATTATCAGCATTTTGCGCTTAATATTAATTTTTAAAAATTCTGGAAGTTAATATCTAATATAATTGTTCAAGTAAAGTTAGTTATAACACATAATTATGTTTAACTGTTTATTTATTTCGGGGAATGCTTAGTTTTGTGGAAAGAAGAATTGGACATTAATATGTTTATCTTAAAATGATGCTCTGAAATGCATTTAAAATATTTTTCGCAACTTTAGAATAAGTATATTAGTTATGTTTTATTATTAGGACATGATGCAGAAAAGATTAATATTTAGAATCACTTTACTTTCTGTTTAATGTCTTTGCAGTTATTTGCAAACAGAAATAGAACTTGAGAAGGAAAATCAGAAGCCTTGCTTATATTAAAAAGGAACTAACCTGCACAAAAAGGATCGCTAGCTTTCTCCATATTAAGCATCATTCTAACACACTGGTTACACAACAATACGGGTTTATCGATGTCTGTGGATATTTGTCTTAGCGCATCTCATTATTGATTAACATCCGGAAAACTATGGATTTCACCTGCATGAGCTGTAGCGTTTAATGTAGCGTAGTATAGGGTAAAGAAGCAGAAATATGAGGTACTTCACCATTTTCTTCTGCAATAAATAAAGAGAAAATATTTGACACGAAAAAACAATTAAAATTATTGATTTTTCTGAAATTTTAACAATCGTTATTAGAAAGCAAATCACTCTTCTCGAATCGTGAAATATTCTGAAAAAAAATGTGATATTGCTATCGAATAAATTATTGTAGAAATAATTGCCAAAGTAGATAAATGATTCTCCAGTTTGCAAACTGGAAAATGAAAAAAATGTTATAATCAGTGGAGGAAATGTGAATAAACTTTAAACTGAGAAATGAATAATGTCAACGGTTTACGGCTCTAAAGGATGTGCTCTTGTGCTATAGGATGAATGTAACAAGTTAGATGGTTATATGGTTAAACACTAGACTATTATTTTTAATGTTATGGAATAAGGATTTTTCATCTCAAAAGAATTGATAAAAAAAAATGTTGAATATGCAACAAGATCAAGACAAATATTATTTATTTATATATATATATATATATATATATATATATATATATATATATATATATATATATATATATATATATATATATATATATATATATATATATATATATATATATATATGTATGTATGTGTGTGTGTGTGTTAAATTGTTATATACATTGTCTATATGTATAACAAAATTTTTTATTAATAAAAATATTATTACAAATTTTTTTTATTAATAATATAATATTATATGTAATATTTTATTTGTCCTCTTATAAAATGACAGTTGATAAGAAAAATATTAAAAATTCAAGATCAAGATAAAAGTTGCAATAATTTATTAATATATATATGTTTAGGGAAAAAATATTTTCTATATGTGCATACAAAATTGCTAAGTATTTTATAAAAATTTCATAGTATTAATATAATGTTATATCTAATATTTTATTTGTACTCTCATAAAAATAATTTCTGGGTTTGTTTCTAAAAGCCTGAGTTTATATTTTGTACATACACAGCCAAATATTCTTATTTAAACTCATTATGCATTTTACATTCATAAGGTATTCCTCACTCACCTTATTTATATTGAACCATAAGATTAAAAGGCAGGAAAAAAATTAAAACTTTAATATCTGCTGTCATTAATTTTATTTTGAATAATTTCAATTTCACGCTTTCCATTAGAGATATCAATTTTTAGGTATACCTTTCAGCTAAGTTGATCTTTTGCAATTAATAAATGACATACACATGAATAAAATTTAATTTACGCAAGTTTATGCACTAATGGAATCTTTGCCAGTTATTGTTAGAATCGTCGCAATTATAAGCTAGGAGAGGAATTTCCTCTTCAGATTAATCCCATTTGTTTTAAAAGGGGAAAAAAGATAGTTTATTGTTTCAGATAGATTTTTATTTGACATATCAGAAATCGCTGAATTTATATTTATTGTTCTATATGTTCAGACATATCGAAATTGTTCCTATAAATACAAGTGATTCTTAAAACAACAGATGTTCTTCCAGCAGTGATCTTCACGCCATCAGATTTTTTTTCGAACTGTTGAACTCTTCCACCTGCAGTATTATTTTCAGTTTGATGCTGCTCAAATCATCTTCTGAAAGATCGAAAGATTCTCATGTCAATTTTCTGAATGATCGGAAGATACACGTGCCAATCGTGGTATCCAGCTTCTTGTAGTGAAGTGACAATTTGAAAGCTCTTTGACAAGCATATCATAAAGGCATAAAATTCTTAGATTTTGAAAAGTGAATTTAAGTTTCTTAAATATAATTAGCACAGTAGTCATTAAAAATACTAGAAAAATGCTTATTTATTTAATTTATTCATTTTATTTATTTTTCTTTTCGGATTTTTATTATTCTTTTCCTTTTATTATGATAAATATAAATATTTTACTAAGTAATTTAAGCAAGTAATGCTAGTATACTAAGTATAGATAAATAAAAAGATTTTTTTTTATTATGCAGTTTCATAAATCAAATTGACATTTGATATTGTTTAAAAAGTTGTGTAACGTAGCTCAAGTTTTATTTTCTATGTAAAATTCAATGTTTTCAAAAATTTTCCAGACAATACTAGGATTTGCTGGCATTCTGTGACGCTTATATTTTATTTTACTGTTCCAAAATTTTGGAATCAGTTAAAAATTTATTTAAAAATCTTTTAGCGTTAATATAATACGTTAATATATAGCGTTTTAGCGTTAATATAAGATTACTTTTTAAAAATTTCTATAATTCTTCTAGATTTCATTATTTATACAACAAATAAAGAAAGGAAATTCATTTGTCTTCAAAGCTAAAAGAATGGAAATTAGTTCATAAATAAAGATAATTTTTGACCGAATGATTTGAAACATTTTATAACTTTCTTATTCCCAAACACATTTTATAATTTATGACTATTTCCTTCTCGTAATTAGCGAAGCTATTACTAACTATTACGTTTTTATATTATTACGCTGTCGCTATACTGTTTATTTCAATACATTGTTTCTTCTGCACTGTTTGATGCTTTGCTCTCGGACACATATACTGTATGAATGGTAAATGACATCTTTACAACAACAATTTTTTCCACGGAGTTTTTGTATAACCTAATTTATTTAGGAGTATCGTTTTTCCTGCATTGTTTGATCTTTTTTTTTTCTGCATAACATGTTCTTATAATGGTGAGCAACATTTTTCAGTGCAATCATTCATTTTAAGAAGCTGTATAGCCAAAAAGCTTCAGAAACAATTTATTTTATATAAACAATTTATCCTTTCTGAAATTATCATTTTTGCTAATTTATTTTTTCACTATTATTATTTCTCACTCAATTCAAAACTTTAAAATGTTTATGTTTCGTATTTTTTCTACCATCAGAAATTTTCCCAAATGTTGGTTAAGATAGAAGTAGGATAATGATATAAATGTGTCCGTAATAAAGCAAACAAAATTCAGGATTTTAGTAATCTCGCAAAAGCATGACAGTAATTGAAAATTTATATAAAAATAACAAGCTTCTAATATCAATTTTTTTCAATTACATATTGAATCTTTTTTTAATAATTTCAACAATTTTAATCATAAATTTTTATTATAATAAAGTAATTCTGATGAGACAACATAGTTACTCTTAAGATTTTTACCTTAAGAGTATCTATGGTAAACTATTAACTACCTTAAGAGTAACAATTGCTAGTAGGATTGTCAGGAAAGTGGGACATCAATCAAATACAAGGTTATAGAATAATATCGAGCTCGTAAGAACAGGATCTCTAAGTGCATAGAATTTATAAACTTGTACTAGAATTGTACTAGAACTTGCACAATAATTGCTTGCAAGCTTAGTGAAATGCTTTTATTGCTGCTCAAAATATATAAGAATTAAATATCCATTTATCTTAAGACATTTTTACATGCGAGATTAAATTCACACACTGTTTGGTAAAATGTGCTATCTAAAGATCATTGTTATCGCAAGTTGCGGATTTTATAGCATATCATATGACAAAACTAAGAAAAGCAAAACTGCATAGTGTCATAATCCCTATAGCGAGACAATTGGAAGTACTTGAGGTACCTGCTCATTAAGATAATCCCAAGAGAAAAATTTAATAAGATTAGATCTGACATACAAGGTTATCATAAGGCACTATAGATTACCACGTTAGATGATAATTATTTTCTCAGATGTTTCTACCAAAAGTTTTTTACTTTTATTAGATTGAGCTAAGGGATGTCATTTTGTTGAAATTAAAAAAAAAACCCTCAATCATAGTTTTATCCATAAGATTCTCTGTTAGGCAAGTATTAATCCAAATTACTTGTAGAATTGTGAAAATTCAGTTATCATTATCTTTTCCGTATGAAAAAGCATAGTTATACCTTATAAAAATACCCTGTACTTAGCCTTACCATAAGTACCTTTCCTTATAAATACCTTATAAAAATAAGAATTTCAATTAGAATTGTACACTAGAAATGAGTAGATTATCGTATCTGATGATCAACAAATGAAACACATGAGTAATTTTACGATGCTTAATAACGATTATACAAAAGTTTTAAGCAATGTTTCGGTTAATCTACATTTCTTTCAATTGGAAAAATGTCTGAAATGATGGAGCTTTATTCTTGAAAAAAATATGTAATCAATACGACGTCAGCATCAGTTTCAGCAATGTTTTTGGATGATTCGAATGAGACCCAAGGGCCAGATGTCCAGCTTTTTAAGAAAACAGGCCCAATTCTAATACTTCTTGAAATATTCTAGAGGAGTTTTAAAGATATATGCTGGTATTTCATGGATGCAGTGTTAATAAACTTCATAAAAGTTCCTGTTCGCTTATACGAATTTTTAGAAAATAAATACATATATAGTTAAATCCTCGTTTTATTTCCAATGTTTTTTCTTAAAACCAAATGGGTACCAAACATTATAGAATGCAATTTTCTTGACACTGAATCATTCAACGTAACAACAATGTTCCTTCTGACAAAAAGACACGTAAGCCATAACAGTAAGACTTTAAATCAGTTTGAAATATGACTTTAACATTACAACTACATTCCTTACAACTACCAATCCATAGATATAAAGAAAGATCATTAATTCAAAAGAGGAATATGAAAAAAAATCTTTTTTTATTCATAAGAATTTATTTAAAAGTTCTTTAATCTATAATAGAGTTGGAACAATAGACTTGAGATTTTTTTCCAAAATAGATAAGATATTATCAGGTTGAGGTCTATTGATACTGGTATGTAAAACAGAAGATTTCTGGGTTTTATTTCTTCTAGATTGTAGACATCTGATGGATTTAGGAAATATTTGATACATTTTAAAAATGCATGACTTGCATTAAAAGCAAGTTATTACAACAAATTTTACAGCTACTGTAAATCCGATATTGCCAAAGAAATAAATAATAGTTTTCAATCATTAAATCTGAAAACTATTCAAAATTGAATGATTTTAAGCATCAAAACATACTTATATCTATACTTATAAATAAAGCTCAATGTGTGTGTGTGTGTTTTGGCACTCTACAGGCCAGGTCATTTGACATACAGCTACCAAATTTGGTACATGTATACCTTAGAGGTCGGGAATGTGCACATGGGGTCCCTTTTTTTGAAATTTTAATTAGAATTTTAATTATTAATTAAAAACTAACTTTCCCGCCAAAAAAATCTTCTATTTTCCCCACCGCCAACTTTTCCGCCAAAATAATCTTCCATTTTCCCCACCGCCAAATGAGTAAGGCTTCAGTTTTTTTTTCTCCCAACAGTAATGAGGCTAGGGTTAACATTTTTCGGCGGATTATTTCAAACGATTCTGTTTATTTTCTAAATGTTTTATGCATTTAAAATTAAACATTGTTAATTAATCCATGTTTCAGATTCATTCTGAAGTACTTTTGAATTAAAATAACACAGAATAAAGGAAATTAAAAATGTATAATCTGCATAGCGTTACTCCAACTGGCGTAGAAAAATTCAATCATTTGCGTTACCGTAACTGGAGAAGAAAATTCACGCATGCGCATTTTGTTCTGATTGTTGACATGACAACCATTATCAACGGATGATTTAAATTATTTTTAGGTTATTTGCATGATTTTGTAAGTAAATTGTATTTATGTTGGTTATATATTTTTTGTATATGCTTATAGTTTTAAGTACATCGTTTTTTAAGTAGTTTTTTTAAACCTGTTTTCGACCGATTATTTTAAACGATTCATTTTATTTTCTTAGTGTTTGATGCATTCAAAATGAAACATTGTAAATTAATCGATCTGTTCATGATGAATCTGAGAAAATTTTGTTGACAAATTCTTGAGATATTACATAAATTAAGTGCCCATAAAGTTTAAACGCTCAGTGACTCTATTATCAGTAATCATATTATTAAAAAAAATGCTTTGTTTCAGTAAAAAATATTATTATATTAATTGCAGATTAATCATTTACACTTTAATTTAAAGCATAAATTCTACGAGGAGTAACAGAAAATTAGAGAGATACATATCACGTTATGACTGAAGGCCTTTATAATATTATGAGTGAATTATATGACTATCAAAATTTGAAGTTTTAAAATATTTTGCTGAAGAATCTATTAAAGTTGGAATTGCGTAAAATATTTAATGGTACGACCAGAGTTTAACCCCCTGCTTGCGCAATTTTTAAAAATCGTCAACAACGGTCTTGCGAAATGTTCAAAAGCAAAGGAGCAGATGTTCAATTATAGTGCATAATAAAGATTGCCAGCTTCGGCGCGTTATCGAAACTTCGCGAAGAAGGGGGTTAAACTCCGGTTCCACCTATTTAATTATTAAAATTTAAACGAACATTAAGATTGGCGAACCGGCTGGTCGCCAAAGGCGGCTAGTAGATCTATAAGACGTAAAAGAATTCATTTGATAATAGCCGATATGATTTCGTATCACAAGTTTTGCAAAAGTACAATAATAAGTGAAAAGTGCAGAGCTGATATAAGATTGAAATATCTTTTTAATAATAGCATACAAGTTAAAAAGACACAAGAAACAAAACAGTCATTTTTGAAATTTTTTATATTTTAACAACCATTTTTTATTTATTTGTTGCATAATACATTTTTTTTTATTTTTCTTAAAATAACCCCAGAAATTAAATTATTTTGCATGATTTTTCACTGAATTCTATTAACATTGTTTTTTAAACTCCTTTTCCTAATATGTTCAAAAGAAAATAAACCGATAATTGAATCTTTCCGAAATTTTTAAAGCATTCATCGATTAAAGGCCAAAACTTGTAATAATTTTTTATTATTTTAGAAATAAATATATTTTTAATGAATAGTGGATTTTTCTTTCACATCTAATTCAACAAATTCTCTTGGAAAAGTATCTTGCCAATTATATTACTTTTCCCTTCTAAATATTACTCTAATCTTACTTTATGACTAAATAAAAAATGGATCTATATATTGAAATTAATTTTGATCGGGGTGCTATTAAATTTTGATAATTAAAAATTATTATTATTTTGTCACGTAAACAGATACATAAATAAATGTTTTTAATATTTTCTCTTAACTCAGTGTATACGCAGAAATATTGATATTTTCATCCGATTGCCAAAATAATCTTTATAATGTAATTTTTGCATAGTTTTAAAGAATGTTGAACAAAGATAATTGTTAATGAATTCTTAAATTCACCATAATTCTTTCTTTAAGACATCCAAAGTGTATTAATACAGAGAAAACGTCAGTTACATATAAATGAAAGAAATATTTCTTTAAGTTTTGAAAGATCACAATGTTGATAGAAGGTTTAATACCTTTATATAAAAGACACATTATTGTTTTGAAGCTGATTGATAAACAAGTTCTGGTTTCTTTTCATTCCATTCAGTAAGTGTCAGAAAAAGCAGAATGGTTCCATTTGACATCTGCTAAGAGACAAGACAAACGTCGCATAGCATCTGCTTTTTTACTCATCTTCCATATATAGACATCACTACTCGTTACAAATACAGAGAGGTAGAGCATCAAAGTTCAACAACTCTCAGGTAAGTTCAAAAGGCTATTGATGTTTCAGAATTTTCTTTATAATTAATTTAAAATTTATTGAGGAATATGGAAATCGCTAAATTTGAATTTATTTGCAAGATAATGACACATCTATGTCTTCAAAAAGAAAGATTAGTAAAAATAGAAATTTTAAGTTAGATGTTAAGTATCTTTGGTAAAGTTTACAGTATTTGTAAGCGTTATATTAAGAATTGATTTTTTAAAGAATGTACAATATGTTGTAAATAACATAAAGCAAATAACTAATAAAAATATTTTTTTGAAAATGTAAAGCAACATATTTAAAATAAGATCTTTTTTTATCTTTAGAAATACAATTAAAAGTTAACAGTGATAATATTTAGAGATTAATGTTTTCAGTCAGAATAATAATCTTGTTATTGTTGAGTGAAACAAAAAACTGCATCATTCATTTGTTGTCGAGCTTTTACTTTTTTTCTTATTTGTAATCAGAAGAGGAATTTCCTTTCCCCATCTTGTAACATTTCTGTGAAAAATGATCACTATCTTTATCAAAAATCATTTGGAATTCTATATTATTCTTTAAGAATATTCTTCAGTGTTCATGCTTTTTTCATACCTTTTCTATAAATGAATTGATATTCTTATTACTTATCTTAAATGTTTTCATGTATCAAAGGAATTTTTCATGTTCACAGACAATTATTTTAATTTTTAATGGATCATCACGAAAAAAAATCAAGTATTCATGGATTGCTATTAAAGACTAATTCGAAAGGAAAATTTGCTTAAACTAAATAATTAAGTTATTAGTATTTATTCATTAGTTAGTGTGTGTATATACAATCATTATGTATATATAGATTGATAGTTATATCAATATATTGATTATGTATAAAAACATAATTAACATACTGATATTAATTTAAAAGCACTTCTTGATTACTAAATAGATTCTATTGATCAATTAAAAGATCTAATATGTGAGCATGAGCCACTAGAAAATCAAATAAATATGGCCTATCACAATGACTAATAAAGAATATTTTTATAATAAAAATTTATATATCTAAGACGGTTTATCCCATTCGAGATTTTTCCTATTAGTAAGTTGAGTTGTCTTAATATGGTTTTATATTTTTCAAACCCAAATAACCAAATTAGTATTGATTTGTTATCCAAATCAAATAGTAGGCTACCATATAGTTATGTGAAGCGAAACGGAAGGAACACTTGCAAAATATTTGTAGTTATTTAGGGAAAAAATGAAATATCTTTCCTTCTGTATTAAGGCATTTGAATGAGAGTAATACAGTCAATGATTTAATATGATCATTAGTTGGTTTAGATATTAATTAAGCCTTATGAAAAAGGGTTCTACTATGTTGAAAAGAAAGCAAAGAAATGCTACAGCAGCGCGGTGAGATGAATTAGTCCAATAAATTTTGATGAAGAAATCTTTCCTTCCAAAGCAGTTTATTTTCGTAAATTTATTCTTGTTTCATGCAGTTATTGAATTGAAAAAATATAATGCATTATTGAACCTGATAATTTGAAATTTCTCAACTCGTTTACTTACAGCTCTTAGTTAAATCAAAAGAGATTTCATTAACCCAATTATAGAGAAGAACTAATATTTGTAGAATCCGAATGTGATATTTCTTTAAAATAAAGGAAATTTTTTATTCAAATTCTTATTCTGCCCAGTATTATGTATATTTTGTAATGGTTTCAAACTTTCTGACCATTTGAATTTTGAATGCCATTTGGAAATGTTTTAATTATTTTAACATCCTTATTTAAAAGAGAATTATTTTGAACAGAGTAAAATAGCAGCAAGGTTATGTATTTTTTATTAGTTGCATTCTGCTTCCTGTAAATAAAGCTTAGTAAAAATGGATATAATGAACAAAATAAGAAAATGACTGCTTATCTCAATTTTTTTTTCCTTAGTATTATTATTTTTTTAATTTTAAGAAAATATTATGAGTTTTTATAATTAATTCCTTAACTATAAAGTCATATAATTGTAAAATTTATATATATTAAAATACAATGATTAAATTTTCATGACTTTGAATTTTTAAACTGAAGAGGATAAATAACTCTAGCATATTCTACCATTTTTTTAATATTATAAGAAAAATCCATTTTCAAATAAAGATGACACAAAATATACCCGCAGGTGCAACAATGCTCTTTGTATGAACTGTTTCATATAATACTTTTTGAAATACAGTAAGCTCAAACTGCTAATTAACTTGTATTTTCAATTTTGAAAGCATTCATTTGATAAAAGTTTTATTTATTTTTATTAGCTATATACAAATAACTGTACATTTAAGGTATTTTTTTTTCTAGCCTTAACAGCAAAACTATGAAATACTTAATAGTTCTGATGATTCTGGGCGTGGTTGCGTCAACAAATGCTATGAAATTACAGGAGTATTTTAAGCATTTCCTCATAGTGGGTTGTTCCTCAGCCAATTCCTCGACAGGCAACGCTTACGAAATAATATGTGGGTCATGTTTGCGCTACACTATCGACGTCATGAAAATAGACCAAGGATTGTGTAAAAGTAAGATATATTTCCAAATCAATGTATCTTTTATTATTTTGCAGCGGCAGAAAAATTCCGACCTACTTTAAACACGTCAGAAACATCAAAGTCCTCATTTTTTATAAAGAAATATAAAATTAAGAAGTTAGTATACGTGATACAACAACGAAAATAGTTAATCACTATTAGATGAAAACAGATGGACATTTGTATCTATACATACAATTAATTTCATTTCAAGTTGAGTTTACACCTCGATTTACAAAGGGCGAATCTCATAAGTTTTAGCCGTAGTCAGATGACAAGGGCGGCATTGGTTCCGGTATCTCTTCACTCATTCCGATAGGAAGACATTTAGACTCGGCAGATTTCATATGTATTACTTTTTACGGCAGTTGGATTTAGAAACTTGAACCCTTAGATTTCGAAATTTTATCATTAGCCCATTTAAGCCGTAAAATTAATTTCGAATATATAAGAGAAATACTAACTATAACTTCGCCCATTCCACACTAATTAACAACTAAAAGTAAAAGTAATAAAATAGATTAGGAGGAAATAAATTTTTCAAAAATTTATGGAAGAAAAGGGAATTTCTAAATGTTGTCATAATTGACAATAATTTTTATTTAATGTTTCTGAGTTTGTATAAATTGCAGTAAGATCTTTTTTGCTTTGATGTAAGATTTTAATCTTTGATTTGAGATAATTCTATAAAAAATTACCATAATGGAATAATGTTGCTTCTTTTATTCAAACATTTTTTAAAAATGAAATTTTTAGATATTTTAGATATTTCTTTTGCAGATAAATTTATTTCGAAATCGTAAAAGAAATACCCCCTTATCTAACATATATATTTTCTTTTCCATCACTAGATCTTTAAGGCGTTTCTTCGACAGCCAAAGATACCTGAAAAAATTCCAAGTGGTTGAATGTAAAACAGGTTCTCCAAATTGAAAGAATATTCAAAATATTGATGTAAAAACTATTTTTCATGCAATAAAATCATGGAAAACGATTAATTGTTTTATTATTTCTTCGTTTCATTATTTATAGTCTTCACAATTATGCCCATTCCATCATTTTCTTTTTACATAATCAGATGAATGTATTCATTTTATATTACAGTAAAGCATAAATGTGATATTTTATTTTTATCATTGCGCATTTTTCCAAGTATGGTTTATCTACATAGAAATTTCTCATAAGAAAACAGATATTTTTAACAGATATTCAGAAAAAATCAATATATATATAAGATAGAATCTGATAAGAATTAAAATTGCCATATAATTTAATATCAATATACGTTTGACATTCAGTAAGAGTTAGAATTTGATCTTTAATCAGTTTTGTTTTATATCAACGGAGAATCATAAAACGTTCAAATGAGAAAATCAGGAATTTTCTTATGAATATCAGCAAAATTTTTATTTTGAAGTTCCTTGAAAAAAATATGGATTTTACATTATAGCATATAAAATAGAAGAAAGTTTGAATGATACAACTCATTTTTTTTTCATTGAAATAGGTGGGTTACATTATTGTTTATCATTTTGTTTATACCATTCCAGTATTAAGGTATGATAATCAAAATCATTGAAAAGAATTTCATCAGTATGATATATATGTCTTGAATAATTAAACATAGTTGTCCAATTTTGTTTTGTTTTGTATTTTAAATATACATTTGAAATGATAGGAATTTTTCCCGTCATCTTCTTTGTCTTATACTATCCATGAAATAAATTTTTATAATGAACGAAATTATTATAAATATGCAGAAAAACAAAATACAAGTACTGTCGTCGGAAATTTTACAAAAAAAATCTGGCATAGTTGGGTTTTTTTTTTTCTGATAGAAATCACATTTGTTTTCATAAATAGAGAAAGAACAAGATGTAAATTTCTCTTTTCTTAATCTAAGATAGTATATAGGAAAAGAATAGAAAGAGAACAAAACCGTGTTTCATGAATTATAAAGACAAATAAAAAGGAAAAAGAGGAAACAATTATTTAAATTTATGCAAGCCTATAAAAAAATTGAAATTTTTTTATGTTAGATAACAGATTTTTATGTATTTCAGTATTGATTCCAGAACTGAAGTCTTTTTTTTTCCTATCACTTAAAGTTTTTTCCAAAAATGATTACATATTTCGGAAGAAATAACTCAAATCCAAATATTTTGAAATTTTTAATTTTATCACGTCATAAATATATACTTAACATTTATAATATTGCATTATAATGATTTAAAATTTAAATGAGTTTATAAGTAAGTGCTTATAATATAGTTACAAATCCTTATCATATAGTGTTCACATTTTTCACTTATTTCTTTATATAATGTTTTTTTTCAATCGGAGCAATCTGAATTGGAAAATTTGTGTAACTACTATGTGGGATTAACATACATATTATCTTCAAATCACCAGCGACTACATTTGGTGTTTTGAATACGAAGCTTTTTAAAATTATTATTTCAGGGTTTTCATAGATCTTATTTTAATGAATTAAAATTATTTTAATGGGGTAGAAAAGAATGGCAGGAAGTGTAAGGTGGTAAGATGAATAGCAATACACCAATAGACTGGAGATTCAGATCTAACTTGTTTCTATGTGTCTATGTATATGTCTATTATAGTTTTTAACCGGTTATTTAACAATTTAGAGGTAAGTCTATCTAAATAATAGTTAATTGTTTTACTGATAGAGCTTGTATACAGCGACTCATTATTTAAAAAATATATTTTATGACATATAATCTATGATTATAATATGTTATATTGTTCTTAACTATATAAAATTTATGCATATTAGACCTGTGATTTTCTTTCAGTATTTAGCATCAAAAAACTAAAAAAAAAAAGTTAGCCTTTTACAGATAAAGTTTACAGCACAGATCTGTGTCATTATGTTCATAATAGAAAATAATTATTGCGTCTTTACCCTCTATGGTGCAATTCTTCCAATATCCTTTAATTTTTTTTAAAAAAAACTGTATAGATTTAAAAATAACATAAAATTAAATAAGCTTAAAAATAAAAATTCATATCATACAACTTTTCAAGTTTTATAAAGTCTTTTGTTTTTTAAACAATTCTAATTGTAATTGTAATTCCACTAGAAAATATATTAACATTTTATTTTACTTCAATGAAATATCTCAGCATTTGAGGATCAGAAACAAGCAAGGATAATGGCTTCATATTACATAATATGTTTTAACATGTAAGCTAATTATGAGAAAACGATAAGATAAATTGGATATGGTAATCATTCAAAGGCTTTTGAAATTCCTATCTTCTTTACTAACATAAAAAAATCGCTCACTGTCTATCACTTTGTTCTTAAGAAAATTTTCCAGTATTCTTCTTTAAAAAGAAAAAAAATACATCGAGAAAATTAGAAGATGCATTTATTCTTTATTGTGAAAATTATTAATATCTAAATTATTTTGATATTAGCAAATATAGTTTGAATTACCTTTTTATACATTTAATGCAAATCTAAAGTTTTTATCAACTTTATTTTGGAATCCATTTACTCATTTTGAAAAATAAAAAATGTTAAATGGTAACCTCACAAAGAAATACCAGTGATAGGATATACACACAAATGTATGTACCACGTGATTGGAACACTGTCTGAATATATTTCAAGGTCTTATTTATACACTGTCTGAATGTATTTCAAGGCGATACAGAGAAATATAAATTCAAATAATTTACAAAGTAAAAAAGCTATAATATGAAATGCTATATATTTCTTATATAATGAAACTTGAAACTCTTTATTTTATTCACAAATTTTTATCTTCAACAGAAGTTTTAATCTTCTTCAGTAATTTCAAAAGAAAAGCAGAAAAAATAATGTTTAAATTGAAATTTATTTTAATAGTAGAGATTAGCATTTGCATTAATGACTGGTGCAATTTTTTTCGAATTAATTTAATTTCCCTTGTTCTTGTTACGAAATAAGTTCTTTCTTTTTATTTATCGTTCTTAAGAATTCCATAGCTTCAAAAATAATTTTATTCAACTAATAGCAACAACTCATGAGCTACAGCTTGTCCATGAACAATTTATGATCAAACAATACGTTTCACAACCTTATTGTTTATTATAAGATTTTCCGCAGATGAAATGCCTTATTCTATGATATTCTGCTACTATTTACTTTCTTTCAAAAAGTTCGAACTCGATTCTCCACTTTTAAACATCCCTGTATCGCCAAAAAAAATATTTTTGGAATTATATCTGTTTGTCTTTGAATACCATAACTCAAAAATGCTTTGAATTAGACAGATAAAATTCGATACAAGATCTCTGCCTTCATTTTCAGATTTCTACAAAATATTGAATGATATCTGTTCAGAGAAGATCTGTTTGTCCGGCCTTCCGAATATAAATTTGTACGATAACTACAAATCAAAGAGAGTTAGACCGAGAAAATTTGTTACACAGATATTACACAGATCTGATGTGAAGCTCTGTATCAAATATAGAATCAAAACTGAAAAGTGACTAATCGTCTATTGGTCTGTAATTTCACAAACATATAAACGCGATAAGTAAAATATGTGAAGTTTGATATTTGATTTTTGTGACTACAATTGTATTTATGGGCTAAATTTTGATTTTAATTGCTTGGGAAAAAAAGACTTTCAAAATATGCATTCGGTTTTCTGGTACTTTTGTATTAACGACATCCCAGTGATTAATTGCCAAAAATAATATATTGTTTGATCCTTCCATAATTAGTGTTTGCCATTGGCTTATGGTTAATAATACAGAAAAACATTTATATGAGAGTATGCATAAAGGAAATCATTCCCACTGGTTTTATTTCAGTCTTTCAATTGCTCTTTATGGAGAATCTGGGAATTATATTGACATTTCGAATGAAATTTTGGTATTATATAAGGCTAAAGTAGAACAAACTTATGGAATAAAAATATTTTTGATAGACAGATTTCTGATTGGATTATTCTATTATTAATATTAATTAGATTATTACTATTTAATATTATTAGACATAAGATAGTTAAATAATTTTTGAGGATATTGTCAAAATGCAAAAACTTAGAAAACATGCAATTTTCCAATGAAAAGAAAATTTAAACGTAAAAGTATTCGTAAAATGTGTGTCATAATTCATGAAACTATATCTTTACGAAGCGTTTTAAAACATATTCAGTTACAAGTCTTCCTCAAATCAAAATTCGCTCCTTGTATTAAGTTTGCTTTCATTTGTATACTTCTTCATACAAGATTTAAACATGTCTTCCTATAAGTCTATTAGCATTAATTATTTTTTTTACTAACGTTTCTTTTATTGATTCTTTCATACATAAATTTTCAAATGATATAGCATCAATACATAGATTTCACTCACTTGTAAGATTTTTTTTTTATAATATAGCAGCTGAATTTCTTGGAGAGAAATACTTTTTATATTTTATTTTTATTTTCATTTTTCATAAATATGTTTCTAATCATTTAAAGTGTTTTGATTATTATTGAGGTTTGTAGTTTTGTCTGAAGTTAAATTTGTCACATTAGTGTAATATTTTTTTGCATATTTCTATTTTTATATTTTATCTAATATTACATAATTTTATGTGTTAGTATTTACCTTCGAATTTATATCTTGGTAAGATAATAATTTAATATGTTAATATAAAAATATAAAACTTAACTTGAAATTATATTTTTGATGCCATTTTCCTATAATTATTTTCAAGAGTATAAAGACTGTACGCTCTATATAAATTGATTTAATTGCGTTTATAATTCAAACTTTCAAAATTACATATTTTTTTCTACACACTGAGCTTCACTGTAATTTTCTATATGCTCTTGCAATGAAATAAGGCATTTTAATATAAAATAATAATAAAGAGAACAAGAATTTCTGCAAGAATATACTTTCATATGATTATGACAAGGATTTGAATCAATTATCAGGGAGTTTAATGTAATCAAAAAGTGAATTTGTTGAAAAAAAATTGAAATTTTAAGATGAAGATTATTATTAAAACTGCTGTATTTTAGTAGTTATTTGATAATTTGCAATTAAAAATTAGGAAATTCTACTTCTAAAATTTTTTAAATTGTTACCTACATTTTTAAAGAAAAATTATGATAATAATTAAATAAATGTGTTTCCATACAAGCATATTCAAAACAGAAATAGATTTATTTCCGAAATTCAGTTATAAATTCTCAAAAATAAACTTCTGTGACCTAATAATCTTCTTCTTTAAATCGAAAAAACTAACGGAAATCCGTTTTTTTTGTGTGTGTGTGTAAATTTCTACAAAATAACATATGCAATATGCCTTATTAAAAATTATAAAGTCTTTTTTCTGCTTATTAAATATGAAATAAATAACTTTGATGTAATAAGATTTGCTTGGGTTGTTAATTCAATGTCGTTTCTAAATAGTTGTGATGTAAGCATTCAGAAAATTACATAAAAAAAATTCAAATAAAATATTTTATTTATAATCGTTTACATTAATTCAAAATCTGAGTCTCCTTTTAAATATTTTTCCATTCATTTTTCTCTTTTGGAAAATACAGAACACATCCTTATCTAACCATTCTTCAACGTCCTGGGGAATGGAGAGTGATTATTCGATACCTGTTGTAGAAAAAAATAATTAATCATTAATAACAAAATCAGAATTCTAAAAACAAAAATTAAAAATTTTCAATTTAAAAATTATTGGAAAATTGAAGAATTACATAGTATTTTGCAACAAACAAATTCAAAAAGACAATCTAATTTTGGCCAAGCAAAAAAATAATTCATTGACATTTTTCCTCGCAATATTATAAAATATTACAAGTATTGTTTAATATCAAATGGGTGCTACTAGGGTTAGAAACCGGGGAAAATGACTTAAGTATAACAGAAGAATATTCAGATTTCAGTACCTGCTCTCTGCAAACTCTCCTCAGAATGATACAAGAGAGGTACCTATATTTAGAGGTACCTATATAGAGGTACCATTTTATTCATATATGTAATAATTAGTAATAGTCAAACTTGTGAGTATCTGATAAAACATTATCTTTATAAAGTACATATATCAGAATTAATCTCTGTCTTTCCGTAAAAAAATAAACCTCTACTTTATTCTTGATGGAAAGTCTAGCAAAAACTTTCAAAATTATCGTTTTGCGATATTTGAAGGTTTCCCGTGAGCTGTGAAATCCACGGGATTGAGTTTTCACTCCATTTATTGTTATTCAAATCAATATCATTGCTATTACTGTAGCATTACTGCCAACCGTAGTGTCTAATGATAATTTAGAAATCTTCCCATAAAGAGTGCAAAAGGAAATATAGCCCAAGCCATAATCAATTATGATATAGTTTCAGATTTAAACTATTAATTTATTTCGTGGATGAAGAGTTTAGTTTAGTTATATTAACGTCCTGTTGTAAAGCAACATTAGAGTTATTTTGGGATGGACCTCGTCATTTTGAACCGCGGTCAGATGACGAGGACGACACCTGAGCTGGCGCCTCCTCTCCACGCCACACCACACCAGCGGGAGGACGTTTGGCCTGATGGATTTAACGTGCAACAGACCCCCTCCCCCTTATACGACGGTTCTTCGGTGGAATCGGGTCTCGAACCTGAAACCCTACGGCTCACAAGCCGAGACCTTACCACCAGGTCATCGCGGCCTCTTGTGGATGAAGTAGTTTTGTTGAAAAGAAAATTTCAAACTAGTATAATGCTTGAAATAATTATCTTATAAATACATAAAGCAATTTCCGCGAATTAAACAGATGAATCCTCTCACATTTATAGCTGGTAATGACAAATAACTGCTTAGTCAATTTAGTATATCGTATTCTCAGTCAGTATAACATTTTATTCTCGATCTCTATTTAGATGCAATGAAAATATGTTGGATTTAAAAGACTATTGATAGTGAAAATGCGCTCACCTGCACACAAAGGATCGTTAACTTTCTTCACATTAAGTATCATCCTAACACACTGACCACAGATGAGCATGGGCTCATCGATGTCCATGGAAGTATGAGTCTTTGCACATCCAACTTCGGTAAACATTCGAAAGAACCGTTGGATTTCTCCTGCATAAACTGTAGCGCTTAAAGTGAGAAACAGCAGGAATGCCAAGTATTTCGCCATTTTGATTAGTTTGCACAGGGAAAATATCTATAAAACATAAAGTATTTGATGGAAAAGAAAAGTAATTATGGCATTGTGATTTTTTTATGTTTTTTAACAACAACAAAAGGCAAGCAAATTATTTTACAACAATCTATAGAGCTATTGAGTTGTTAACAAATTGACTATTTATAAAACGATTGCTGAAACGAATGAATAATTCTCCAAATTGCCAAAAAAAGTTTTAGAAATATTATTAATTGTTAGTTAAATGGCAGGAACTAGAAATAAATGCCAAATTCAAAAATGCATAGATGCAATGCTCTAAAAATTATTTCTTGTGTGTGTATATATATATATTTGTATTTTTGTTATAAAGTAATACCACTCATACTGTATAATAAGGTGAATCTATCGAATTAGATGATTTTAACATTCGAATATAAATAACAATATGAAATAAGAGTATGATAACTTTTTATAATCCTATAAATCTTTGAAATAAACTTACTACTAAACGTGCAAACATTTAACACAACAATGCATTTTATATACAAAATAAGTTGTAATTAACCTTCAACTTTGAGTGGAAATAACTTTTAGTACTACAAATGTTTTTATAAAAATTAACATCGGAAGAGAATTTGATGGATAATATTTTAAAATCGAAAATTTGCAGAGATAATAAAACAGATAATAAATACTCTGAAATCCTTTTAAATATAACCAAACTCTTATATTTCTTTGTATGATCTTTGGCCATGATTGTAGAAGGTTTAGACTGATTTTTTAATACTGAAAACCACTTCTGTAGAAATAGTTTAGCATTTTCATGCTTATAAATGCTTATCAATAAAAATATGATCTTTAATTGAAATGATAGATTGAAAAACCTGTTGGAAAAATAATGTCATGCTGGTATTTCAGTTCAAAGTGTAGGTTAATTGAACTCTTCTTGTAAAATTTATAGTAATAATATAATTTTATAAAATGAATCTAATGTGTGTTTTCACAGTATAAAGTTCTGTATATGATTCAGTTCGTATTTAAAGACAATCACATTTTAATAGCTTTCTTAACAGACATTCTGATTTAATATCACTGTATATTTTATTTAACACAAACTGGTGTGATCATAAGATAGAAGGAAAATTTTCAATTTGAATATCCTTTTTAATTAGTTTTATTCTAAATCGTCTTCACTTCATTTAATAAATATTTTTCAACTAAATTTAATAAATAACTTTAAAAAATTGAAAAATATTTCAACTAAATAGATTTTTCGCAACTAACCATCATTATAATGTTATAAAATTAACAGACATCTGTTTAAAATGCATAGAAATTAGTCTTAATTCACACTAGTCACCGTCATAATTTTCAGTACGTTTTAGAAAAGGATTTAAAAATAATCATTTCATTAATGTCATA
Organism: Argiope bruennichi; assembly: GCF_947563725.1. NCBI lineage: Eukaryota > Metazoa > Arthropoda > Arachnida > Araneae > Araneidae > Argiope > Argiope bruennichi. The sequence continues at coordinate 87,489,823 of NC_079151.1, forward strand.
ATCATTGACACAACAGAAATATTTATCTTTAGGTTTCTATTTAAAAAAAGAAAATATAAAGATTAATACATTTCAAACATATCTTTACTTACTTGCCAGAAATCACTGAGTCTTACGTTTGCTGTAGTACTTCTTCAGCTCTCTTGAAGTTTAATGAATCCGTTCCCTTAAATATATGTGATTAGTAAGACGACAGATGTTCTTCCAACAGTGATCCCCACTCCAACAGATTTTTTTTAACTTCTACTGATGTCCTCCAGCTGTTTCATTGTTTCCGAATTTATGATTCTCGAGTCATATCCAAATCACTTTTCAAACACTGACAGATTCTGGTGTCATTTGTAATCTCAAGTCTTATGTTAACGTGACAGTTTGAAAGGAAGTCTCTCAAACTGTCATTTCAAAAAAGACACGAATTTCTTAGATTTTGACTTTGCAATAATTCTTTGTGATATTTTTAAAACATGATTTACATTATTGTAATGTTGTAATTTATATGACAACATTATTGTGAGATTTTTTAACGATAATGTTGTAACATGACAAAGATTTCTTAATGCTAGGATTGTAGCGATATTAATTCATTCATTGCGTCTATTACCGCTGCTGTATAGTTAAAAGTATATTTCAAAAATGTAATAATAATAGTATGTAATAATAGAAAAATCAGTCTAAATTTTATCAGAACATTCAAAAACTTTATCATTCGTATTAGAAATTCGAATTTTTTATATATTTATTTATTCATTCATTTGTTTTTTTTCTATTGGTATTATCTCCTTTACAGTATAATTTTAATTGTCCAAAGTATTATTTCCTCAAAATTCTAAGATACTTTGTTTTCTGCTCCATACGCTGCCTTAATAGTACATGAAAAATGTATAACAATGTTATTTTAAGAAATTGCTTATCTTATAACCAATGAATTATATAAGCTCTATCATTTTAGTAAATATCACCTTTTTGAAATTTATTAACAATAATTATTGTATAAAAACAATTATCGCCTTCTGTTTTATTCTATAAGACTTATCAACACCCCTCTGAAATTTGATATCTTTGCTCTTACATTTCTTTTATAGATCGAACTTTTAAGAAGTCGTGTTAAGACAAAAGTAGGATAATGATAAAGATGTTTTCGAAAGACAAATTTCACGCAAGTCTTTCATTATCTTACATTGTGAAAAAGAAAATAATGGAAGTAAATCACTTCCAGCGTAGGTAAAATACTTTTAGAAAATAAACTCGGAAAAAATGTTTCTAACATCAGTGTTTATTCTGAGGTATAGCGGATTCTTTTCTCATACTCTCAATTTTCGAACGTTAATAGTTATTGCAATAAAAGTGGCGTCTAAAGTGGTTATGCGCATTTTGAGAAATAGTATAGTCCCACTCCTAGACACAAAAGAGTAATCAACGGATTTATTCCAAAAAAATGAGTGAAAATAAAAAAATCAAATGCTGAGTTGTAAAGAAACATCAATTGAGTATGAAATCTTAACATGTTCGTATGACTGTTAATGATAATAATGGAATCCTTTTAGCACATTTATGTTTTTGGCACTAACCAACTTTTTTTTATTACGAAATGAGAGCCCAGTTTTCTTATGATATATTTAATGTTGAAGTTCAGTCAGCTCTTCATCAGACATTATGACTGAAAAAGAAAGAATGACGAAACATTATTGGACTCTCAAGCTGTAGATTCTATAATATGACAATTGTAAAGCACAATCATAAAGTGACTATTATAAACCACAATAGAAATCTTTGTTGTAAATGCCCATGCATCTGCTCTTTGAGAAAAGTCCAACCAAATTGATTCATATAGGAAAGAAATCACAATTTCAGCATTAATTTTTTTCCTCCAATAATTCAGACATGATGCATTCTTTATTTCTTTTGAATTGTATGGAAAGTTGCTACTGCTTTGGAATAAACCATTTCGCAAGTAAAGCAATGATTGATTATTTAATAAATCGGATAACACGCCTTGTAGAGCCACTCATAGACTCTCGTTATTATCCTTTCGTAAGACAAGTCCTTCAAGTCTGCTATATGAATCACCAAATTTGATGACGATTCATACATCACGTGAAAAAATTTTCAACAGACAATAATATTTACTCTATTCATTTTAACTAATTCTCACTTATTAATTCGAGTATTTTTTAGGATGATTCTCTGCTATAACAAAACTATCAATAGAAATGCAAAATTATTTGGACAGTTCGAATCAACATCTAATAGTTCAAGGATCTTTATATTAAGGGGTTTGAGAAGACACAATTATTACTAACTCTTGTGTTATTCTAAAGACTGTATTACTCTAATTGTTGACATGTTCTAAGATATTCCCTGGATGCATTTAACGTTCTGAATTAAATACTCATTCAATATTTGTCTTTCATCCGTTTAAAAGTAAGAATGGTATTACACATCAAATACAATTTTGCAGAAAAAGCATCAAAGTTTACTCATTCTACCTTTTAAAGTTTGAATTACGATTGTATTTCTTTTTACAGGATCAAATTTCCTCATTCCATATATATATGAGATTTGAAACTTTTATAGCCATTAAAAATTTATTAAATTGAAAAATTATTGAATACTAACCGATAGTCTCACATAAGTTGAATAGAGTTGAATTGGTAAATATTTTATGGCTATAAGATCATACTTAGAAAGTTGCAATTACCTGCAATCTAGAGAACGCTCCAAACAGCTGTGATCTACCAACTAAATACTCATATACTTTCATGGAAATGAAGTAAACACTTCAGTGCATACAATTCAAGAAAACGATAATAATATACAAAAAGATAGCTTAATAAGATAAAATAATATACAAAAAATAAATGTCAAAGAAAAAGGTGATAGTATCTCTTTTTCTGAAAACACTTTGTGAGTTACAATGCCAAGACCACCTACAAATAAATAATGTTTTCTTCTTATCATTCAATATAAATATGGTTTTCATGACTATATTTTCAGCATTCAAAAGTTAATGGGATGTAAAATAACTTACTGAATATCTTGCAAATTAAAAATAAACAAACATACATTTCTTAAGCTGATTGAAACTATTGCTGATACAATCATTTCAAATAGTCTTAAAAGATTATACGGTACTATCAGTAACATTCCGGTTAATCAGCATCCATGATTGAATATGAACCGAAAATGTTTGATGAAGAAAAGTCAGAAATGTAAATGTCAGTTCTCCCAACAGAAAATTTATCTTTTGTAAAGCAATGGAAAAGCTCCTTAATATCAATATTTACACCTTAACAACAAAATGGTATCTCTTGATATTAAATAATAAGCATCTCTTCATCCAAAACGGTACTATTCTTCATTATAAGATTAAGAATATCTTACTAATTTCAAAATAAATTGAATTATATTTCATGCTCATTTACGCGAATTGTATGAAAACTTGAAAAACTATTGAACACAAACATAATTAAAAGTCCGAAAACAAGATTTTTTTCTCCCCTTTCTTCCAAATTACTAAATTTGTACCATGAGCAAAAAAAATCAACTTTTATTTATTATTAAATATTCCAAATAATATTAGTTTGCAGTTTTGCACTATTAATTGAAAAAAATGAAATCCAGCAAAAACAGTGACAATAAAACTTGAAACAAATTTGTAACAGGGACCTTTCAAATATCAATTCATAGAGAAAAGACCAACATCAGTACAAAACACAAATAAAAAAATTATTTTATTTTAAATGAACAAATCTAAAATAAATTTAGTCTATAAAAATGATTTGAAATATTAAAATTAATTTTTTTCTAAAGCAGACTGATATTTATTAAATTTTTATCTCAGTTTGTGCAATTATTTTGGAAGATTATTGCTTTAGAACTTAAAGAAATTAGAATTAGATGAAAAAGTTTTGAAAAAAAACACATTTATTCATCCTTTTTTTTTTGCCATCATTTAACTGAAAATTTTAACTCCTACATTATAAGTGGAATGTAAGTTTTTGTAGTAAATCAAAAATACTCAATAGCAGAAAATCCCTTTCTAATACATTCGTATCATCGAATTTCAAAAACTATTCGATACCATTAGTAAAATTATTGTGTGCAAAATCATTTCACTTTTAATGATACTTAAATACTGCTTTCGCTATGATTTAGAGCATTTTAAGAATAAAAATCTTTTTCATTTGATTCTCTCTGCTCCCAAGCTTTGTTTCCCAACTGAATGGCAAAATTTAATATTCTATTGATTTTTTTTTCTTTATAATAAACGGAGTAATCAAAGAAAAAAAATATTTTTATATAGAAAAAATTCAAAATTTTGATAAATCTTATAACTGATTGTGTAAAAAACACTTAGAATTATCACTATTACACTATTTTTCTATCTGATAGTGTGTATGTCAACATTATAAATCAATAACTTAAATTTTGAGTGTGGTTTTTACACCTAAATGACATATTTACTCCGAAGTTTCAAATAAATGGATTGAAGGATTTGGTCAGTCTCAACATATGTCTTTAAATAACCAGGAATTCAAGCATTATAATTGGAAAAACGTCTCTAGCGAAATGAATAAATTTCGACGTATTATCTGAATTGTTAATCTGTGGTACATTTTTGACCAAAACTATTCATTGTAAGAGGTAAAATAATTTTTATCTATTTATTCAAGTCAAGGCTCTTAATTTTTAAATAATATGTTTTATTTTATCATTAAAAATTATTCACTGCATAACTTTACACCATATAGTGAAGGATACAGGAAAAAAAATCCTTTAAACGCTATTATTTGATATTTAATTTCTATAAAATTCGATTCCCACATTCCTCGCTGCCTTCATGTAAAGTAATACCAGTAAATATACAAAATAATTCTTCCTGAAAATTAAATCCTAATATTTCTAGCGCCATAGAAAATGCAGCTTGATCAATCCTCTTCATCCAAATGTGTTACTTTTAATAAAAAATTAATTACATTACATTACATTAATTGTATTACATAAAAATTAATTACATTAATTAATAATAAGGACAGAATTAATAAAAATTGAATAAATTTATATATTTTGTGATGTATTTATGTATTATTCATTTGTAAATTAGGAAGAAATGCAATGATTTCTACTGATCATTAAATGTCTGTAAGTCCGATGATCTCAAATGATATTAAAAAGCCAGTAGGAGTTAACTTGCACGGCATGCTGTGATATTGCAGGATTTATTCAACATTAATTCGTTTCGTTTTATAAATATACGAACTTATCTCCAAATTATTCTTATAAACAGTATATTAAGTAGTCCGCGGAGAATTTTTTCAGATAATTGTAAAACATGAGTGTTCGTGAGGCTGAAGTGCTGTCTGCTGCACTGTCAAATATTAAGCACATAAACAGGAATACTTTAAAATTAAATTTTAAAAATGTCTGCAATGAATGCAAGATTTCTCAAAATATAGGAATTTATCAAAATATCAAGGTCCTAGATCTTTGATGAGATTACATACTTTCTTTATGAGAACATCGCTTGCTAGACTTGGGAAAGATAAAATTATCTACTCTCCAAAATAAATGCATAAAATCAGTTTTTCAAAATGCATATATTACTCCTTTCGAATTTCAAATGCTTTAGATATTATGCTGACTTTCTATGCATTCTCTGAATTTTTCTTTCAATATTTTTCAGTCTTAGATACTTCAAATAAATGTCTTTATTGATATATATATATAGTTAGTTAAAAGACTTAATTAAGAAGCAATTTTTTTCCATTGAGCATTTAAAGATTAGTAAAAGTTTTCATTTGCGTATTTCAATTAAAATCAACAACCTATAAGACGCAGGCTTTGCGTTTCATTTCGATTGCTAATACTGACAAAAAGCAAATTTCACAGTAATTTAATAAGAATTTCATCATTTTACTAGTACGAGATTCGGGAACAAAATTTATACTTATTGCATACTACTTTTGGAAAGTTGCGATTAACAGTAATCTCGATTATATTTATAATTTAATATGAAACGTTTTCTAGAAATTTAATGTTTCTTTTTATCATGACTTAAAATTATTTATTTCATTTAAAACAACTTCGGATGTAATGATTTATAATCTAAAATAATAAATTTATGTCAACAGAACTTCATACTTAAAACATATGAAATGATACACAAAAATCAATATTCTGTGCAATCTAAATAAAAAGAGATAGATCTCTAAAAAAAATCACAAAAACGGTGGGTATCCATTTTTTGACATACTCAACAGAAATGAGTGACAGAGAGAAAATGACAGTTAAATGAGTATAAAAGAAATATTTCTTGATGCCTTCAAATGCCGAAAACTCAAAGGTCGATCCAAATAAAACTGTTGTCACTTTACGAGAAATAAATGCATTGTACTGAGAATGATTGATAAACAAAGTTTAGGTTCCTTTCTTTTCATCAGTAAATATCAGAAACATGTCTATCATGGCATCTGTCAAAGACGATGGACGTTGAAAAAACATCTGCATCTTTGTCCACCTTTGTTAGACGTGAAGATGTTTTCTATTTTCTGAGCAATTTTTTTAGTAATCTTTTTAATATATAAGCTTCATCATTTGATCACGATGCAAAGGAGATTAGAACTTAGAAGTTTAGCAACTTTCAGGTAAGTCTGAAAAGTAATTGATACTACCGAATTTTGAGAATAATAAATCAGAAATTTACTACATATATATTAATTTAGATAAAATATTGTTTAAATTGCTTTAATGAGTTTATTGAAATTGTCATCTATATGCTATCTTAAATAAGCAAGCGGATTATTTCTAGCAACCTTATTACCGATTTTTTTTAACTAATGTTTTGTCTTGTTCAACTTGCACACCTATTATTTTGGCGATTTGGCATTGTTGGCACATTTGCAGATGTAAAGAAGCATATTTAGTTAGATTTCGATAAAAAAGAAATAACTGATAAGCGTAGTTACGTTCACAAAGAAAATCAATTTCACAAAATCGAAAATTTGCAAAAACTGCCAATAGATGGCATGGTCTCCAGTGCTAGAAAGCGAGTTGAAATTGTCGATTTGAATCAATTGTCAATACCAAGGGGTACCAATAAACGGATTTCAACTTACTGGATTTTTTTATACATGACCTTTTACACTGTGATTGATAATATATTCTAAGAGGAAATATCTAAAGTAAACTTATTAACACTTTTTTTGTTTATGTAGTCTTCGAAGACACCATTATCATTGCTGTCTGAAAGTACAACGTAAACTGTTAGATAAAAATAGGAACAAATATTGAAACTGTGGAAATGATTTTGATTGTTAAATAAGTCAAGCAAATTTTCATAAATCTAAATATTTAGGAATCTTAAAGTAATATCTATAACTAATCAAACAGCAAATAAAAAAATCATATTAAAAATTAAATTCTTAAAATCCATTAATTTTATGAAATTCATTAAAAATTTACTTAATAAATTAATCATAAAATATATTAAAGCGATTGTATCTGCTTGTGTAAGAATCCAGTCATTGAAGTTATTTCCAATTCATCATCAAAATCAAAGGAATCATTGTCAAAATAAAGTAAAAGCAATAGTAGAAAATGATTACGAGCTAAACCTCTGGATTTTACTAGCCTCGGGAATCTGGAGTCATTTCATTTCTTCTTTTAAAGAGAAACTCTCTCTCCGCCTCTAAAAATGTACGGACTACTCGTACTCTTATGAGTTGATTCACAAAAAAGGAATATATATTAGCCGATGTTATTACGAGAATTTGTTTTAAAAAAATTCCTCAAAGAGAGCTAATTGAACGAACAAAGTATGTCCTTCTAGTATTCAGTTAATGGTATATAACTAAGGGAATGAAAGATTCGCATGGGTATTCGGAATATTACATAAATGGTGTTTAGAGCGCTTCAATATTGCAAGAGTTAAATTAAAAACCTAAACACATCTTTTCAAAGCAATTATATTTTAAAGCAACATATAGACCTTTTAAGCTATTGATTCGTATTTTTAGTGAAAATCCTATACATTATACTAAGAAGCAAAGAAGCAGAAATTAAAGTTTCTGGTACAAGAGCTTCCTGAAGAATATACCATTAAAATTTAATTAAATTTATCAAATTTAAAATAAGTGTATATAGAAATTGTAAACAAGTATGAGAGAAAATGATAACTAATAGACAAATAAAATAATAAATTTAATATTTCTGATTTGTAAAACTTTTCTCCCTTCCTTTTACAATTTAGCAATGAATTATTTAATTTATAGATTTTATTTGAATACGCTCTGTTTGTTAGTTAATGAATAACAGTCCTTGTGGCAATAAGTGTATTTTTATCATAAGAATTCAAATAACCTAGTTTCAATAATTTGCTTAATTAGTTTATATATACTTATGTTATGAAAATTGTAAAACGATTTATGTATTACAATATTAAATACTTTGTTATTTTTTCGATATAAATTACTGTCGTTTTGCTATCCTCAGGATTGTACTTCCAGGATCGCATGTCAAAACAGAATAATAAAATTTCTTTATAGACAATTGCCCTCGTTATTTTTTACAATTTCTTTAAACTGATATTTTTATACATATCACGGAAAAAACTTGTTAAAAATACGAACTTCCGGATATCTTTAAATACAGGAAGTATGTTTCGAAAAACCAATGCCGTTTTCTTCTAAACCAAAACTTTGTTGTAAAATTCCAATAAATTATACTTGCTTTCATCACTAAATATTAAGGTCTCTCAAAATTCCAAAACCTTTTCGAAGCATCGTCTTACTGGTTTATATATCATTAAAGACAGCATATATTTCCGTTTGGATATGCTCTAAATGATTCAAAGAACTATATTTCATGTCCTTTATATCGAAAAATTAATTATTGAAAAATCACTATTTTTATGTAATTTTTCTTGTCTATCAGCTTTTTCTTGTCTGTCAATAATGTTTTGTAAAAAATTTTTAATACACTAGCATTTGAAATTTCAAAAAAATGGATACTAATCACTTTTCTACGAATAAAACTTGTTTGTTTTATGAAACTTGAAGTATTACTTTTATAGACGATTTTAGTTAGTTACAGTGGCTGCCTCGAAAAAATCATTGAAACGGTCTAAAATATTGATATTTAGACTATAATAAAGCCGCAGGTTTTAGTCACAAAAGATTGAGACTTTTCTGCACTTGTAATTGTTGTTTCTAAGGACACTTGCCATGGACAAGCTCGCTGACGAAATCAGCTATTTTAAGCCGAGGTTGCGTCTCCTGTTTTTTAGTAGCGCCAACTAGGGCCAAGAGTACGTCTTAACTACTCATGCATCACATTCGCTTGTAAGCCCCTTTTTACAGGGGAGTACATTAACACATCTCACAGAACAGATGAAGAACAACCATGCCCGAACCGGGACTCGAACCCAGAACTCCCAGATCACGGGGAAGACGCGCTACCCCCATGCCAGAACGCCAGCTTCTGCATTGGTAAATGTGTCAAGTAAATGTTGCCAAATATCATTAATAGGACAGGGAGATTGCATGAAAATTTAGATTTCATAGCCTCTTCGGTAACACATTTTTGGACTTAAAGAACTTAAAATATAACGCTTACGACGTTATGCTTATCTCTAAAGGTTTAGAACTTAGCTATTGAGCCACAATTAGAGTGGACACCTTGAGTCAAATAATTACAATTATATAATCAAAAATTCCAGTTCTCTTATTATTTTCTCTTTAGCCTTAACAGAAAATGATGAAGCATCTGGTATTTTTGCTGCTTTTTGGCTTAATTGTTTCAACGTATGCTATAAATGTAGAGGAGTATATAGAACATTTCGCTGCAGTGGGTTGTTCAAGAAAAGTCGATTCAACAGGATCGAACTTCTTGATAAAAGTTTGCGGATCATGCCTGCGTTACACCACCAAAGTAGTGAAAATTGATCAAGGATTGTGTGGAAGTAAGTATAAATTTCTCTTGACTTAATATCTTGAGTAATACCAATACCAAAATCATTAATCTTTTTGTCACATCTTAAAGAAACAGAACTTCAAAAAGTTGATACGCCACAGAAATGACTGCAAAAATGATTTCTTTTATTGATGCGCGATAATTCATCTTTTAGGGGTGCATAATTCCCTAGTGTATTTGCATAAACCTACGGGAGTGATCTTTCAAAATTTTCCCGCATCTTCCCTTATAAAGGTGGTATCCTGATTCTCTCCCGCACAAAAATTGGAGATCTTGGACAAGGTTTGAATGCCACAAATGATCAGTCCCACTCATGAGAATTTTTTGCTTCGTTGTACTGTAAAGAAAATCCGTCTTTTGAATGATTAAAACTAAAATACGAAACGGAATTATAACTTTCGTAATAAGATTATAAACCAATTTTCATTTTTTAAAGTCTTTATATGAGTGTGTTATATATTTGATGTGTATATGCATGCAAATGTATTGACATAATTCAACCTTTTGAATTCGATATGTACATTCAAATTATTGAATTCGAAAGATTGGATTCAACAAGAAATTATCAGGAATATTTAAATGGTTATTTCACTGCTTTAAATAAAAATATTTCTTTTTAACCTTATTAAATATCAAAAATGCAGCTTTTATATTTATTAAACCAAAAAAAAGTCTTATAGACTTTTAAATCAAATCAAATTCTTATAAATTGTTGGCAACACTCTTTTTTGAATGTCAGAAATCAAGGTTACATTATGAAGACCATTAATAATGTTTTTGGCTTACCTAAGAAACTTTTCATGGAAAGGAAAAAAAGAATAAGGTACTTCAATGTGTAATCTGTAAAATCAAATAATCTATCCATATATAAATAACCGTAGAAAAGAAAATGTAAATATTCAAACTTCTTTAATGCTAAAGACCTAAAATTGATAAAATTTGAATCATGCAATTTACCACACAAATTGTAAAATAAATTTATATCAATAATTTTGTAAATAATAAGCAAGAAATATTACGTTTCCTTGAGTCCCTTATGGGGTGAAGTAAAATTCCTAAAAATGATATTTTCATGGAATTTGTTCTAAATTGCTATGAAAAGAGCACTTAGATATTCAAAGGAAGAAAATAGATACGAAAAAAGAGGAACAATGCACATTGACCTGACCTCTGTGAGGGCGAGTCAAAAAGTAAAGGGACATTTGAGAAAAGATGCATTTATTCTATTGACAGAAAACTGAAACATACATTATTTTTCTACATAATCTCCCTGGACTTCAATGCACTTTTCCCAACGCTTCACAAGTTTGTTTTTATTCTGTGGGAAACAATTTCAATTGTATTGTAACCAATTTTCCATCGCGTTAATGACTTCTTCGTCAGTTTCAAACCTTCTTCCCCTTAAAGCTTTCTTCAATGGTCCAAATATATCAAAATCGCTTGAAGAGAGGTCTGGACTGTATGGCGGGTGTTTCAATACTTCAAATCTCAAATCAAATTTATTGTTTCGGCCGTCTGTTGGGCAGAATGTGGCCAAGCGTTATCTCATTGCAAAATGACACCTCTTCTCAATTTTCCATGACGTTTAAATTTGATTGCAGGTTTCAGTTTAGTTCGCAATAAAACACAATTGTTCTCATTGTTCACAGATTCGCCTCTTAGGGGTGAAATGACAACTATTACTCTTTTTACCTGTCTGATCTTTCGTCGTCACATAAAGAAGCACTTCCCTATTTGATGTACTCTATCAATTCGTAGATCTTGCTTCGCAATAAAAAATTGTCACTATACTGCGCATCCATTTAAAGAATAGTTAAAGCAGGTTTAACACCTTCCACAAACTAAAAGTGAATCACTGCCCCCATTTTTTCCTTGGCGCCATATTTTACGGTCTGCTACATTCCAACGACTAGCGCGGGATTAAGAGTGAGCCAAGTAATATAGAAATATTGCCTAAATAAGCCTAGAAATATTGCCAATTACATTAATTCAGTCCTGGATTCTAGCAGTGGTACTAAACCCTGGAAAGAGATATTACAAAAGTCCCTTTACTTTTTTTCTTTTCCTCGTATTTAACAAAAAAAAGTAAATAAGCTAAAAAAAGAAAAAAATATGTATATAATTGTTTTATAAAAATAATTAATTAAAATAATGTTCATTTAATAACAAATAAAAATGCAATTTAAAGAGCATTTTCTACACTTTCTTGTTACTTATAATGAAAAATTCCTAACGTAAAACTCTTTGTGACAGATATGCATTGAAAAAAAAAGAACTAAATTTAAGAAATTTTCTCTTTTTTAAATCAATGAATATTAAGAATAAATTTTCTCTTTTTTTTAAATCAGTGAATATTAATAGATAGTTTAATATTACCACATTGTTAATGCATTGTTTTCTATTTCGCAATTAGATGTTCACGGCTAATTCCTGAAGATTTAAATCGACATCTGCAAGGAATGCAAAAAAAAAAGGTGGAAGCAGAGTGTCTTGAAACAGTTTGATTCTCAGAAGATAGGTGTATTAATTATTTTACATGTTCCAAAATTTTGAAATGGCAATTATTTTTAGTGATAATAAAAGTATGAAATCCTATATTTCTGGATTTATGTATATTCTATTACATTTTGCTTGTAAAAATAAACAAAGCCGTTAATTTCCTTTTACATTAAAGGCAATTTATCAATGTAATTTTTAATTTTTGATTAATTTCATGTTATTAATCATGTCATGTTATAATACAACTACACTTGTATAGTAATTTCTAATAATATACAATGGACAATTTTGAAATAAAAATCAATGGATGTTACAGAATCCAGATTGCAAATTAATTCTATCATGCATTCAAGTAGAAAGTAAACTTAATAAGCAAATTCCAAATATTTAATCAAGCTAAGTAAAAATCTAATTAACATTTTCTGCATATTTTTTGAAAACTCGTATCTTGAAATTTCTTAACCGCAAAATCATTTCTTATTATAGCATGTAAAGTAAAATTAAACATTGAAAAACATAATCCATTATTTGGCACACTGATATTGGAGATATTGAACAATGATACAATATGGCACGATTGGAGATATTGAAATACGGAACTCTGTTTACAGACACACTCTCTCTCTTCTTATTCCTAATTACTGTATTAGTGAAGGTTTGAAAAAATAAAACACGCAATTTCTTGCACACTTCTATGGTAATAATGGCTTCTAAACAATGGCAATTAGGATGAATGGCAAAAATAATGGCTACTGTAAAGGATGAAATCAGACATTCTGCATCGACAAAAAAAAATATATTATGCAGCTACTCCACTATAGATTAGCCATTGTTTTCTGATTTACCGTTTGTTAATATCACGACTTCAAGGTTTTTCACTAAAAATTTCAGAAATTATTATCAGAAAATTTTCCTCTTTAGTTTTCTCAAAAAAATTTTTAAAAAAATTAATTATTGGATATTTTCAGATTCATTGTAATGGTTTTTATTATTCGTACGATTATTTATTATATTACTTCAGAGGATTTGATAAACTTTAAATTCACAGGCGAAGAATTACATAAATTCAAATTTATTTGTTTTCTAAGAAAAAGAGTTAAGTTATGGTGCTGCTTACTTTATTTGTTTAACGATAAACATTTAACACCAGAGCAATCTGTTATTATTCTTTCTCTTTACTATTTCTATCAAATTACTTAATATTTAAATACTAAATAAATAATAGAAAGAAAGAAGATAATGTTTTTTGCTGAAAAACAGGCAAAGTACCATGTTTTACGTACATTGTAGTTTGGTTCGAAATTGCTGGAATGTCATCTTCTAAGAATTGGTGCATAATTCGTTTTTTATTTCAACTTTATATTTTAAAATAAGCTAATTGGAACAAATATTTCTTTCCAATAATTTCATTTTAGTTTCAATTTATAACACCAATATACAATATCCATTCGATATCGAATAATCCATTCCGTATCCATTCGAAATAAATATGCTAATTGAAAAGCTTTATTTTAAAATTTCTCGGATACACAAATTCTTCAATATGTTCCTTATTTTGAAAAATGCATTTATTCTATCTCAATTTCCATCATTCAAAACATCCCTGCAAATTTTCAGAAATCAAGAATTTTATCAACTAAGTCGTCTTATAAATTATCGTTTATATATTGAATCATTTCCCACCGTCATATTATCATTTCATAATTCAGAAGCGAAAAAAAATCAGAGTATTCTTCGAAGACAACCTAATTTAGTAATCAAATTGCGGCCAGAAATGTGCGTAAATCACTGTCAATTATGCAAGACTTTAGAAATAGTCTTTATACTTTTGACATTTTTTAATTGCAAATATTTTGTCATAATACAAGACAGTGATAAATATCTTAAATTTAATTCTATAGCTATAATCTGGACATAGAATCTGCAATCAGGAAGCACAAGAGACCCCACACATAATTTTTTTTAATTAAATCTATGGTCAAAAGCCATTTATTCTTATAATCTTCATGGATCTCATTAATATACTTCATGTATTTGAAAAGAACTGCTTCGGTAGTTAATTTCCATAAATAACCCTAAACATACCCTTAATTGCTAAAATATTTTCCCAATTTTCATCAAAAATTTTGCATTGGGAATTTGGAAATTGGTCGAAATAAGGAGGATGAGTATTTAAAATGACATATGATAATAGTTTTGATTAGCATTTCAGACGGTTATTGGAACGCTATTTGTTGCCAATTTAACATACTATTTACTTTTTTACTTTCTCGTATATGAAATACAGAGAAATTATTGTAATTGACAAAAAATTCGATCACGAGATTTTGTCTAATTTCTATGCTTCAGATTTCTGCTAATTCAAAAAACATGCTTAGCATTATGTCTGTCTGCTTATGACAAAGTTAACTCAGAAGCTTTTTGAGCTAGATTGATAAAATTTGGTGCATAGTTTTTATAATAAATCTTTATATTTTTATCAAATTTTGAGCGAATTCCATTCAAAGAAAGGATATAATATAAAAAGATAACTACAAAACGAAAGGAGTTAAATGGATAAAATTTGATGCATTGATTTAACATCCGAAATATAAATGCTTATTAAACCTGGAACCAAAACCATACAGTTCATTACAGGGTTCAGGGTTCATTTTCTATCAGTTTGTCCTTTCACAGACATGTAAAATGCTACAAATCAAAAACGTAATGATTTAAAAAAATTGAAATTTAATATACGAGTTTGAGACTACAACTGTAAATTAATGTATATTTTAGTTTTTGTAAATTCTCTAAAATAGAAATTTAATTTTCGAATATTTGTTATTTACTGCTCGGAATTAATCACCAAAAAATCGTCATTGTTAACACGATAGATTCAGTAAAAATGCTAAATTCACGCCAAAGCTTAATTATTGTTCGCCAATGCCATGCAAGGCATTCGCGAATCAAAAGTTCAAAAAATTTATGTGGGAGGAGGAGGAAAACACCTTTATTAAAGAGGGCGCAAGGAGGTTCTGAGAAGACCATTCTTGCTGGTCAGTGCTAAAAGGATTGTTTTATACAGTTTCTATGTCTTCAATTTCTTATTTTAATAGGAAACAACCAGGTGTTAATTGTCACCAGGTTTCAACCTGGCGACACCAGGTAATTTGTCTCCTATTAACAGGTAACCAGGTAATTTGTCTCCTATTAACAGGTTGAAACCTGTTAATAGGAGACAACCAGGTTTCATTTTCTCGTGAGGAATATTTATTGGATTGTGCTGAAAATATTTGCAGATTTGCAAGTGTAAATTTGATTTATATAATTATATGCAGCAGTGGCCAATGAAAGCGCAGTACTTAAATTTATTTTTATGAATTATATATTTAAAGCGGGCAAATAATAATGCTAAAAAGAACATGTAATAATCTTTTTTTCATTATGGAAGTTTCAGAACCTGTTTTAAGTTAATAACATTTAGGCTGCAGACTTTTTTCTCAAAATCAATCTCTATGTAAATTATTCTAGAGGAAAAGAATATATTTGATAAAATTATTAATAAAAAAATACATAACTAAAACGTGATAATATGATGGTTTTGATAATAAATTCTGTTAAAATAAAATGAAATCATTTATTTAAAATTTTGTACACAGTTAAAATGCTAATTTTCTTATAGATTTTCATCTATTCACATTTTCTTTGAGAAATAACTACTGTATTTTAAATCTTCTTTCAATCATTCTTCAAACATCATTTGTCATCATTCATTGCCAACGGATTAATTGACTGATGATCATTGTATACCTGTAGAAGAATCATCATTGATTATTAATACAAAATCAGGTTTCACTATCATTTAACCCTTTAAAGGGCCATTTTTTTTCTAGTCATATTATGCTAAAATATTTTTAGGCTTGAAATTAGAATAAGAAAAGGGATTCATTTAGCTTATTAGATAAATTTAATTTGATTAATGAATTAATTTGGTTAATTAATAGTTAACAAATCAAGACACATCATTTTGCCTGAGATAAAGAAATTAAGCATCTAAGTTTCTGACTTACTAAAAAAATTTGTCAGAACTTCTGCCAACCTACATAATTTCATACAATGATTGATAAATTGGGTGGGAAGCATACTTCTCACGGCCCTAGAAAGGGTTAAAGTTACAAAGAGTTTTTTATTCTTTAAACTGTATTTTATCATAGGTATAGAAAATAAAAATTTTTAATACATATAAATGGATAACAGACTATATAAGTTGCAGAATCAAGCACATAAAAATAGAAGCCACTAAAAGTTGCCAATTTTTATTTATAAAATTTTAAAGATTATATTTGATTATTCCAAATCAGGAAAGACAAATACATAAATGATATTCAAGTAATAAGTTCTATTTCAATGGACCTGATTTCATATAATCTGTATGAAAAGCTAGTGCGATTTTCATTACTAATCTTATTAATATAATATACCTTTGCATTGAGTGAATAACAAACAAACAAAAGCCACGTAAAATTCAATAATAAAAAATTAAATTGATAAATTAGCATCAAGCTGATAATACTAGATATTATTTATGGGTTTTAATACGATTTACATCGGTATTTAAAAAAATATTAAGATATTTATACTCCAAAGTGCAATACTTTTAATAATTTCATCTAAAATTTATTATGTTTCATTCATTAATCAGTATAGCCAGTAATAAATGAGGTAATAATTATTTTTCTATTTCGTCTTAAGGTGTATGTACACAGTTGAAACTTTGAAAATCGTTCAAAATATCGAATATTTTTTTATTGCTTAATAATGTTCTCTGATCCTTTAGCTTTCAAACGATACCAAGATGTTGTCAATATTCGAAATATTTCTCGAGTTATAATTATTTTTCTTCAGGTGCTTTCATTAAAATCTCTAGTTACGGTGTTTTTAAAACTCATTTTATGAAGAATGATATTTTACCACTATGTTGCTTCATTCAAACAATCATAACTCAACAAGAAATTAACCAAATGCAATTATTTATATATCAAAATAATCTGTATAAAATAGCGGATGTTTTGTGTCTCAATCAAAGCTATATTTATAGGAATAAATTTTTAATACCTGTTTAAAAGTTAAAATTACAGAAAAAATCTCGCTTTTTCTATTCATCGTTGATGAAAAAATTGTTTAAAAAAAACTATACATGTTTATAACTTGTTTGAGGTAGACAACATGAAGACTAACATTAGGCATTATTTCCAACTAGAATTGTGTGTCTGTACAAATTAGAATTTAAGATATCATGTTTCAAAAAATAGGCTCATTAGCACATTAAATATTATTTAATTAATTAATAATTAGTGTAATATGGTTTTTTTCTCACTGAAATGAGTTTAAACATATATTAATAACCTACTGTAAAAAAACTGGATTTTTAAAGTTAAATTTTTAAAAAAAATCTTAAAGTGTGTACGTACACCTCAATCTTCCAGAAAATTCCTACTATAATTTTGGAAATATTTAAAAGTTTCAGAAATAGCTTGGAATGCTATCTGAAAATTAAAGTGGCGTATAATTCATCTTTTACTTCAATATGTCATCTTTTAATAATTTCATAAGGTTTTGCATAACGAGGAATCAATTTTTTGACAAAAGTCAAACACTCCACAGAAATCCAATCCCTAGTTTGAATCCCAACTTAGAGATGATTCTTGATAAAACCTTATTAAATTGATTTATTTTTTACTTTTTTTTTTGTTAATTCTCAACAGCTTTCAAATTTTCCCAAGTCTGATGTTTCTGGATGACAAATTTCTTCATTTTCAATAAATATTTCAGGTATACGTTCTACGGCTTAATCACTTTCAACACGTCTTTATGCTTTTATCACAAAGCGACCCAAAATATTATGAAGTTCTAGTGAGAAAATAAGATAAACAATTTGGAAGAAAGAAACAAATCTTTCAAAATACTATATTTTTTCACAACTTCTGGAAAAAAGCATCAGTTATGAAGCATTTAATGGAATGCAGCTTATAAAAAAGATTGTAGCTAGAAAATTAACTTCACAATTTTAATTTTATTATTATGTTTTCATCAATATTCAAAAACAGTTATATTGCTAGCTTCTGTATATAAAAGAATTCTCACCTGCACATGCGGGGTCATTAACTTTCGTCACTCTGAGATTCATTCTGACGCACTGACCACACAATAGCATGGGTTCATTGATGGCCAAGGAGTTGCTGGTCTTTGCACATCCGACATCCGTGAACATCTGGAAGAACCGCTGGACTTCTCCTGCGTAGGTTGCAGAGCTCAAAGCGAGGAATAATAAGAACAATGCCAAATACTTCATCCTTTCTCTTCTTTTAATCTATAAAATGAAGATATACATAAGTATTCAATATTTAGGCATTATTATTTTAAACTTTGATTAATGACAGAGTATTCAGTAGCGATCATCTGATGGATGAGAATCAACTTCACCGAGTAAGAATAGCTGGATTAAAGGTCCATAGAATTTTTAGAAATGATTCACATTAAGATTTCTTTCGTTGTTATCATATGAAAGTTTTGAGGTTGGTATGGTGGCTTGTTGTTTGACCAGGATTGAGATTTGTAAATCTCATTCAAAATTGATCAGTACATAGCATCAAAACACATGCTTTAAAACGAAACAAGGACTGATTATTTAGCTTACTTTTTAACAAGCAAACCTCTCTTATTATCTTACAGAAATTATTTCTCTGAATTGAAAATTATTGTGCGTATTTATGGAATTGTTTTGTCTTTTTGTTTTCAGATGAATTTCTATTAGAAATATTTTAACCAGTCAGTTGGCTATTTAATGTTTGTTTCAAGAAAGACCAACGATCACAAATAAAATATTTTCTTCTCTCGCAAATTGAAAATAAACAGAAACAAATTTTGTATGAGCATTTTTTTTGTTTTATTTTTATTTAATAGCTTAAAATTTCAAGTATAATTAGTTCGATATTGTTGAATTGCTACCATCCTTCCTCATAATTTACATTTTTACTTTATTAAAACCATGAAAATTTTTTTAATTACCTTATGAAGATATTTAAAATTGCCTCCTTGGTTTAAAAATATTTAAAAGAGGTAGTATAATGAAGTCGCAATTATTATATAAAGTACTTTTTAAATTTACTTTCAAGAAAAGTATTTCACCCCAATTTACAATCTAACATTTAAATGATTAAATTTCACACATTGAAGGTCAAACTCATAAATCAGAAATTTCAAATAATTTATTTTAAACGGCTTTTACATAACATAATTTTTTGTTAGAAAAATATAAACATTTTATCAATTTTGTCAAAATTTCTATAATTAATATTTGTACTTTAATTCATATATATCATTAATGTATTATTAATTACTTAATCATAAACATTTTTTATATATATTTATAAACAGTATATATATATATATATATATATATATATATATATATATATTACTATAAGTTAGCTCTTATAAATAATTATTTAGTAGGAGAGAATGGGTCAAGGTGACGATTTCAACAGTTGATAATTTTTAATAAATTCAATTTTTCTGTTATATTGATTTGCTTTGCATATGTTGTTAGAATGAACGTTTCTTAAATATAAATAGATAAATTTTGATTTTTATTTTATAAATATTATTTTGCGATTTTAAAAAGCTAATACTAAAATGTAATTTTTTCTTTAAAAGGTGAAACTCCTTAAATAATTGAATACATTTTTACTCTAAGTAGGATATAACTGAATTCATTATTATTCTTATATTAATAAATTAAACATGGTTTTGTATTTTTTAATAATATTTAATGAAAGTATTATCTGTTTAAAAAACTGACCTTCAATAAATTAATATAACTCATATAAATTTATTATCAGAAATTAAACACATTTCCTTAGTTTTAAATTTGTGTATTTCTTGCTCCATCATATTAGCTCTTACAACATTTTCAATCAAAATTTTCTGCTGGAGGATCAAAATAGATCTCACAACAAACAGGAATTAAAGTACATTTTCTTTAAAAATTTCAGTAGATGTCTTGAGTTTTGGACTTGTCAGCTCCTTTTTCTCCGAAAAAACTTAAGTTTTTTTTAGCAACAACTTTTTTTTGTAACCTCTTGCCTTTGTTACTTTAGAATTTCTAGGTAAGCCTTATATTTTTCTTTTTAATCTAACATTTTTTCAGAAAATTATATCATTAAAATAGTATCTGTAAGTTTATGAGCCCTTATTGTAGAGTATGAAATAGTTTGTGAATCATGTGGGTCAAAAACATTACACAAAATAAGTAAAAAAAAAAAAAAATACACGTAAACGCCTGAAATAAATAAAGTAAAAAGCATCCGAAGCAGGACGGCGAGAGCATCAGCTTACCCGATCTTATTGCTCCGACTAGAAAAGCTAAAAACTTTTTATTTCTTTGATGGAATTAATAAGAATAAAATATGAATAACTATGAAAAGTATGTTGTCTAAAGTACTAGTAATCACGTATACAAAGGAACAACCAAATATTTTCTTTGCCAGTCAACGAGCTCTTACGTTTAAAATTTTGAATATTAGAACACATTAGACAAAATGCACAAACGCCATCTGATATACAAATAAATGGTGGAAATGACTCCGCTTTAGGAAGTTTTGATGTTCATTATTGTGGAGCTCTGGTAGTATCCGTAAGGTGATAAATTTAAGAAATATGAACATTCTTTATCTTGCCGCACTCGTCCACTTGCCCCGGTCTCCCCTATTAGGTATTATGTTGACTTAAGCAATAAAATTCTAACTATAATTTAGAAATGCGAGATCAAGATAAATCGTTGATGTTTCTTGCACTTATAGCATAAATTCTGAAATGTACACTACTGGATAATAAAAAGACACCATTTACATTTTCTTTCTTATAAAAATGGAATATCATTAATTTAAATTGATTAAAATAAGTAAAGAATGTTTAAGAAAAAGAATTTTGAACAACTTGTAAATCCGGCAAGACGGCACGATCATTTTTATTTAATAATTTTAAAATTAATCATTATCCAGTCCTATCATCCTTTAAATGATGACATCATCCTCATATATAAAATAGGTTAAAAATCTAAAGTAACGTGTTTTCATTGGCAGCTAGGATATTAAAAATAACACAATGTCACATCTCAATAATTAATTGTGATAACATACGCAGTAATTATCTATGCATTATCTTATTAATATCATTAAATCTGAAAAATATATGCTTAAATGCATTTTTTATCAACATAATCTAAACATTTAAGCTTATATCTTTTCTATCAATATAATTTAATAATTGGTAAATATTACTTATTCGTTCATTTAACTTTTTAAAGGGAGATAAAATAAATATTGAGTTATTTCAAAAACATTCCAACCGAACTTACCAGAAGCTACAAAGAGTTATCTTGTAGTAGTATCAATTCAGTTATATTGGATGGTACTAAAAATGCTCCAATTTTATATGGAAATTTTATAAAGAAAAATATTTTTTCAACTATTATCTTCCCGTCAACAGCTGATATGCTCCAGCTGCTGAATTGTTTTCTAGCTATATTGCTGCCGTCTGATAATCCCATTGCGATACGAAAATCAATCTTTTTAACAAAGACAGATTCACTTTTTGTCATAGTATAAAGCCTATTATTTTGAAATGAGAATATGAAAAAAATTGAATAGTGTATGTAAAATGCAATTCAATTCAAAATTATTATATTCTTTAAAAGTAATATTTACAAATACTATTGGAAGCAATCCAAATCTTGATGTTAATGATGATTTTTTTAAATATTATTTTATTTCTAAACTATTATGAAAATTATATTAATTATCGTAAGCATAAATTAGCATAGTTTTTTATTGAAAAGTAATATTACTCCTTTCATAATATATATAGAAATAAATGGATATAGATATGGATATTTTCAAATTTACAATTTTTTCAATAGATTTCTTTACAAGAATTGCACTTAAAGGAAAGTTTCCATTAAAAGGAAAGCGGTGCAATTCTATCAGAAACATTAAAGAAAATTAGTAAATAATCATCCTCAGTGTAGTGTTACAGTAAAAGATAGCCCTACATCATGTTAATAATTAATATTTCAGAATAAACGAAACATATATGTGTCTTAAATTCACTTATTTCCAATAACATGGTGCAAGATTCTTATCGAATCACCGATCCACCATGAATTTAACTCTGTTTGTTGGTCCCTATATACTTTTAGTTATGCAGAATTAATCAATTTATATAATGTTACAGTTCTAATGTTTGAGCAGATAACGTGAAAAAATGCAATAAAATATATTAGTATTTGGGTACCTATTATGCATTTAATTTATTAGTATACAGGTGTAATTAGTATATTTCTGGTATTTTATTCCATTCAATTCAACAACGAGAAAATATCAATTTTTGTAATTTTTATTTTGTAGTTCCCATTTTGTAGTTTTTGATGTTCTCATCATTTCGTTTTGTTTAGAGAATAAAAAAATTCAGCTCCTTAGAATGCTAATATTTTTCTAATTATTTACGAGATTTAAATGCAATTTAAGAATTTTTCCTATAAATATGTTGAAATTATAAAGGGGGGAAAATGTGATGTGTTTCCCATACGCAAGGTTAAAAATTATTGATAACAAATGCTGATATTTCCTAAGATATTTAAGTGTTTACTTCTAATTTTAATATGATATAACGGTAATATATTGTCACATATTCTGCAATTTTCATATGATTTAATTGAAAACTATACCTTTTCTAAGCAAGCAAAAAAACAGGCAGAAAAATAAGGGACTTTTTAAAATAAATTCGTTATATTTTTCCGAATACGCGTGTTATTTTTACGAAAGTATTGTACGCACCAAGCAAAATTATTGATGACTCCAAATAATATTTTCTTTCATCAAATTTTAGTCTATCTGCTAATTGTCCACAACCAAAATTTCAATGTAGACTATGAAAGTCATGCATATCCTTTGCATAGTCATTTTAAGAGCAGTTCGTCTAGCCTTACAGGAGAAGGTATCTCCTGTAAGGCTAGAAGGAGAGGAAAAATGTATAAACTAGAAATTGTTCGGATATTTTTTGATCAAGTACGTATAAATACATATAAAACCAAGAAAACTAGCCTTTTGAATCGACAAAAAGCATTTCTTCACAAAATAATTTTATTATGCCTTTTTAGTAATGACTTAAAAGAATTTTTTAAGTTATACAAAATTATATATACAATCAAAAAGTATACTCTTTTGGAATCCAGTTTTTCTGAAAATTAAATTCTTAAATGGATGAAGTAATTAAGCATGCAAATAATATTTTTATTTAACAATAGCTGCCTTTAGCAACCAGCCGGTTCGCCAGTGTTAATGCTAACTACTCTATTGTTTTATGTTACTTATTCTCATAATAGGCTTTGCAACAAAAACTTTTAAGCGTCAAATTTTAATTGTCATATGATTCACTTATATTATTAAGTAGGCCTTACGCCATTCTGTTCATTGTACTATGCCTCTCTCTAATTTTCTGTGAGGGCCTGTAAAATTCTCTATTCTAAATTATAGTGATGAAACGGCAATTAATATAAAGACATTTTTTTTTATAACGGAGCTCTCGGTGCAAATTCTAATGAATATTTGCAAATAGCCGCCTTTGACCACCTGTAGATCTATTGGGATCAATCCTCGTTGAAGTATTCAATCAAATATTTTATGTAACTTGCTTTCTTAATAGCGTTTTAGGCAAAATATTTTTAAATTTCAAAATTTTGATAGTCATATAACTTATACTATTATAAAAACTTTATGCGATTCTGTTCAATGTATTATGTATCTCTCACATTTTTTCGTCAGCACCCGTAAAGTTTGAAATTTAATTTCAAGCGAAAGTGATTAAACTTCAATTAATACAAAAATATTTTGTTGAAATCAAACATATTTTTTTAAAATATGAATGCTGAAAACAGAATCGTTCAACATCAAACATTGCACTACGGAATATTTTTTATAATTTATGCAATATCTGAAAGAATTATTCAATAAAAATTCTCTGGTCCATCATAAAATTCAGTTTTTAATTTTACTTTCAAAAAGGTTTAAATGATGTGAATAATAACATTTCATTTAGTTTGACTCAATAAATACAATTTTGAAAACATTTTGAAGTCTAAATTTTATACATTTTTCTTTGTACAAAGAAATCATATTCAGTAAAATATTCTTGACGCTTCAACTTTTAAAAAATAAAAACTTTTCCATATTCGACGGGAAATTTAGCCTAATTATTCTTGAGGAGACTTAAGTCGGTCATTGGTATATTTTCTGTGAGATAGTCAATGGAGTAGTCTAAAAATCGTTTTTATAAGATTACAATATTCAAATTTCATAGGTCACTACGTTTGTCACAAAAGAAATTTTATATTTTATTTAAAATATTAGAGTCTCAACAATCTTTTACTATGTATATATATAAACATAATTTTCGAAGCAGAGTCGTGGCCGAAGACAGAAAAGGCATTTGAATTTTTAACTTCGCTTTATTACCATCCCTGGAGGCAAGATTTTTTGTACAAGCAGAAGCGACCAGCACAATACAGAACGACACAACACGAAAAGCTGATGAAAAATTTATCTCTCTGATTATAACCATGACATTCTGATAGGAATTTCCGTGTCGACCATAAGCAAAGAAATCAGATATTTTAAAAGAATAAACTAGGCTTGCCATCCCCCCCCCCACTTAGCACGTGTGTAAGTGCAACTTTAAGCACCCTCACAGCGCTTCTGTTAAATTAATTAAATAGAAAAGTGGAATGGGACCAGCGAACAAGATAACATTCTAGAATGAAGTCAATATGTGCTGAATTGAGCTAAAAATTAGGAAATCAATTAAATTTAAACCAGACCTTAAAATAGCATTTATATATATATATTATTGGATCAAAAATCTATAAAAATGTAAAATTCGTATTTTTTCAAAACATTTATTGATTCAAACTACATGAAATAGTATTATTTACCTCATTTAGATCATTTTTCCTATTAGATGTATATGCCTAGTACTAACTGTTTAGTAATGAAAAGTTGGGACCCAATTAGAGTGCATATCCTATATATATATATTATATATATTCACAATATTTGTCTTAAACACAACAGATTTATTAAATTAATAATATAGATATTTTAAAAATTCATCTTTCTGAAAGATATCATTTTCATGTTTATTTCATTTCTTATAGACACGTGCTAAAAATTACTCTTTACTATCTCTAACTTGTAATAGGAGTCGATTATTTAATTTGAGCTTTTACACTAAAGTAATAGAAACACATTGATGAAAGCTAATTTTTTTCAATACTTGACCAGGTTAAATTTTATTTTTACTTTATTTGATATAAATTGTTGAAAAATATGCTTCAAATACTTTTTAAAATCTATTAAAAATAGAAACTTAATTTATATGTTTGAAACACTGCCATTATTGAAAAGAAAATTTCTTAATGATGAGATGATGTAAAAATCCTCTTTGTTGTGCGTTATTTAGGGAATACGTTATAGCGGGAAGATGCCAGAATTTCGCTTAATTGGTAATTAATTAAAGTTTAACTAAAAATTTCAAAAATTGCTTGGAGATTGCACATCGTATCTTCTAAAATTTCTATGAGCCAAGTTCTGTAGCTCTAAGTCAAATGGTCTAGCCAGTAAAGCGATAACACGCACAAACACATATTCATATTTATTATAATTAAATTTAAATGTTATAGAACAATTATGAAGTATTAATTTAATTTAACTAAATTTCTCATTTCTGCGGTTGTAAAATGTCGAATCAAAATAATATCTTATGGTATTATGTACGGCACATTTGTTACTATTTACAGAAGTATAGACGCGGCACATGCTACATAAATTATCTTGATTTGATGTATAATTCTTTCATAAAGCAGTACGTCATTCTTTATTGAATGTAACACTGCATTTCAAATATTGTATGCTGAAGGGGCGGAAAGGTAGAATAATAATAAATGTCTAAAATATCCAAAACTGACAATACTCCTTTCTTTACTATACTTTACATGACATGTATCTGCTAGAAATCTCAGTTAAACGTGTATAACAGAAATGTTGCATCATAACTTGATGTTTTTAACTTTGTGCAAGTATGATAAAAATAAAATACTTTTTGGATGCGGAAAGTCATTTCATTGTACAGAAAGCTATTGAGTTAACAATGTTGACTTCATTTATATATATATATTTCATTTGTGTTGGAACAAGAAGAAAGTTTTAACTTACCATCTGCTAGCAACAAGTAAAATATTCTATAACATCTTTGTTTTCCAATGAATTCTTTTTATATAGGCACCATCTTATAAACATTTGGAGCAAAGAGTGAGGACATAACCGAACAAGTAGTATCCGGTAAGCCGAAAAATAATTGTTATTCTAAAACATTCTGTATATCATTAATATGAATTTTTCTAGAAAAACTTATAAATTTGAAATCTTTATACATCTTTAAACAAGCAATTATTTTAAACTAGACAATATAATCAATATTATTGCTTGCCTAATTTTTCGCAAGTCCTTCTCTTTGCATAAGATATATCAGAAAAAGGAAACAAGAATTACATTTTTAAATTAAAATCTAATTTTATAAGCCATGTGTTTCTAACGTGTGTAAAACTTTTAAGATTTCAATATTATAAATAGTATTTTAAATATTACAAATTTGTTAGTTAAATAATAAGATGAGGTATTTTCATTTTTTTTTTACAAAATATAATTTAAATTCTACTGCCTAAAAATAATTTTACGAAATATTTATACAATAATATCTTCAACAGAATCCATAATCCAGTAATTTATATTTTATTGGTTGATAAAAACTTTTAAAAGAATCATTGTATAAAACATAGCAAGCAAGATACTTATCAAGATTCTATGATAAGATTCTCTTTAAGACCTATGCGGAATATTTTAATATATTTTGTTAAAAAATTAACAATTTTTGAAATTTGTTAATTTAATTTAAATTAATTTTTTTTTGAATTTGAAATGTACAAATTTTAGAATTCATTAAACATGAAACTATTCAATATATTTTGATCTATTTGCAAAAATATAACACCTGATATGAGTAAAGTTTGTTATGTTCCATACAAAACTAAATTACAGATTTTTCGATTAATTTAATCTTTAAAAATCAAATAAAGTCTTCGATTATTAATCCATTTTTTTACTTTTTAGTGGAAGATCTCAGCTCATTTATATGAGTTTTTCATTTATTTAATGTGGTTGTGCATTTAGATTATATTTTAAAATACTTAATTACATAATCTTATATATAAATGCAGTCTTTGTAATGAATCTTCATTCTCGAACAATATTTTTATAGGTACACTACTTTTTATAACTCAATTAAAATAATAATTTCTATTCTGTCATTGATCAGATAAGTTCAGTGAGTTTTTTCATCTAATAAATTTCCGTACAGACGACTTATATAGCCTGAATCATTTCTGGATGACATCATTCAAACCTTTCTTTAAATTAATGCAGTAATATAGATTCCTCCTTTTCAATCATACCTGATTATTATTCAATTAAATAAAACCTCTGTTACTAGTTGCAAAACATCTTTATTACCATTAAAATTGTCAATATTAATTGGCAAGCTACAAAGAATGTCTCAGAGAAATATTTCGACATTTCTTTTGTTAATACCTATAAAATATGTTTTTTCACTAAATTTATTGTTTATTCTATTTATAAAATGACAAATTTCGTATCTAAAAGTGATCTATTCTCAATGTATTTTAGAAAGAGATTCATAAATATATTTTTAGAAATCTTTTTCTATTTTTAATTATACTTATTTTTTACGACATTTTTCCATACATAACGACATTTTTTTTTCAGCCTTTAGTGCAAAAAAATGAAGTACCTGGCATTTCTGGTAGTTTTCGTCTCAGTTGCATCAGCCGTTGTTGGTATTGATATGACACAGTTCTATGAGCATTTCGTCGCTGTGGGTTGTACCAAGACCCCTTCCTCGGGGTCTAACGTGCTGTTGAAAGTATGCGGAACATGTCTGCGCTTCGTTTTTGATGTAAAGAAAATTGATCAGGGATCGTGCGCTAGTAAGTACTGATTTGGCTTTTCTTTTGACTGATTAAATGCAGGTGCAAAATATTACAAATACATTTCAAATATCGTGGTAATGGCGAAGTAATTAATTTATCATATTTCGAAAATATATATATATAGAAAATATAAATATACTTATTAACAGAAACATTTGATAAAACTATTTAACTTTAAACGAAGGAAAATTTACAGAAATTCGCATGTTTCATAAATTTATCGCATTCCTTTAAAAAGATTAAGGTTATGGTGGTAAAATGTAAGGTATTCTATGAAAGCAGAAAGGGAAGATATGCTGAAAATGTTAAAATTACCTAAAAAAATCTTAAAAATCTGAAAAATTAGCATATTTGTATTTAAAAAAAGATTCAAATAGAATTTTCTGTACGGATACACATCTTCAAGGATCAATTTCAGAATTATATATTCCCTTTTTTTGAAAAAAATAGTTAGACTTATAGCGATTTAAAGTTATAAACAGAAACAATAAACCAAAATTCTTCTTATTCATTACAAAAAGAATCGTTATCAATTTTCTATCACTATCGATATAAGGTCAAAATGAATGTATTAAAATAGTATTTCTTTAAATAAACACACAAAATTGAATGTTGTGATTGAATGTTGTATTATTTAACTATTGCGAGATATTCAACTTATTTATTTTTTTATGTATTTTGCAGTATTACACCACTTTAATTAAGTTACATCGACCGGTTAAATTTAAACAGTAAGTAATATAAGAGGTTTCTCACAATTTTCACTTCTCCCCAGTTTACAAAAATATTTCTCTGATCATTTAAGAAGGAGAAAATAAGAGTAATATTGTATTTATCAAAGACAATATTAAAGCCATTCAAGATGAATAAGATAGAAAAACCCAGCATTAAAATTAATCGGAATCGTAGATGTCATTTTTTTTACTTTTATAGGTTACTACAGAACATTTTTAGGCGCATCTTTCCTTTTTTATTGTTTTGCAATACAATTCTTTTACATAAAACTCTGAAAAGCTCAGCGTTCTATTCATTAATCTGACCAAAAAATTTCAATAAATTGTATATGAAACAAATTGTTGTATTAATCCTCGCTGAGAATGAATGAAAGGCATTCAAGGTTATCCAAGATAAAACTTTATCACCGGGGGAAAAAAATCATAATTTTGATGTATAAGTTACATAATTTAATAGTGCAATCTTTCTATTTTAATGAAATAAACAGAAAATATCTTTGAATTTTCTTCCTTCATTAACACTTTGGAAGGTAAAAGCATTTATTTTCGCTTCGTTTGAAACGCCTTCCATCATAGGATCGGCTCTAGAAATGAATAGCCTCTGCCACGGCATAGGATACCAAACATATAAGAACACCATTTCCTGAATATAAATTTGAAAATTTGCACTCTTCATAATGATTGTCGGCTGGAACATATCATAAAGGACAACATATAGAAAGCTAACGAAAATTATTGATATTGAGTCTGTAAGAGAACTCATTTCTTTTTCTTTATATTATGAGAGAGAAAAACTGCGAGCTATCTACTATTCTTAACTTCATACTATTTTCCCTCTTCTACTGCGTTTTAAATATACATTACACCGAAAAAATATTTGTATAGTTAGAGTTTATTGAGCGTTAAATGTATGTACCATTATACTATATATATATATACAGAGATGGGAAAGGAGCACAATTATTTCGTATCGGGTACCAAAAGCACAGAAGCTGGCCCTAATAAACTGCATATAATTCTAGCCTCTATAAAGTCTTTTCTTTGTTCAAAGCATTCGTAAAGAATCTAAAGTGAAGATATTCATTCTATTTTAAATATATTAATATTAAAATCCTGAAGGCGATAAAATATTATTTTTAACAAATTTCTTTTCTTTTTATCCAACTAGATCTGACGAGATAATTCCGAAGTATTTGATGAGACATTTGAAAGAATTGCCGATTTCTAAATGAGAGGCATCTTCTCAAGACTGCAAATTCACACAAGAGGTTTCATCATTTATTTTATATATTATAAAATTCTAAAAATTCATTGGTTACTTAAAATTATGAAATCGAATGATCTTTGAATATTATTATTATTATGCTTATTCCATTATTTTCTGCATTCACAATCAAATAAAATCAAACTCAAATATTCTGTTGTTTTTTTCACAAAATCCATTGTGATAAAGTAATTGAATTTTCTTAGTTTTAATTTGGTTGCATAATAATTTCTCAAAGAAATATTTTACATCTTATTTTCTGAACCTAATGAAAAAACGATAGGAACATAAATTGAGACACGTTTGTTTATATTGACCATCCTCATAAAGTTATGTTTAGGAACGCATTTCTTAAAGCTGAATGTAAAGAAAACCAAAATTACCACACAAATACATTAAACTTATATTAACCTAAATATATACTTTACTAATATGTAGACCATAAAGCTAAAGTGCAAATATCGTCTTTCATAAAGTTGGTTTCCTTCCAGTTGATATTTTCCCAATAAAAATCAGTCACTACAGACAATAACTTTTATAATTCATACCCAAAAAAACAAAAATTCATCGACTTCATATAATCAGGAATATATAAGAATTTATATAAGAATCGTGAAATTAATTTCATTACAGTTTATCCTTTTCCTTTGCTTAAATTATGCAACGATTTCGAAAATGTTCGTTTCTGATTTGAATAGATTGCATTAACATACACGTGGAAAACATTAGTTGGTGGCAATAGATAAAATTTGCTATGCAGTCTCATCCTTTGTAGATACCTTAGGATGATTAGTATGATTTTTTTATCAGCTTATTTTGCACAATGATTTATTTTTACACTTTTATTGATGGCTCTTTGACTTTTCAACTGAATTGTGGGTCATATTTTCGGCAGTTCTCGGGATATAAACAAAAGTACAATAATTCTCCACATAGATAATTCTTCACATAGTAGGTCCTCTATTAGGCAACTCGTGTAGAGCTGTTTCACCGATACAAACATTTATGATAAGAATTGATTTAATTCGAAATTATTTCAACCAATCAATACCACCTATATAATGAGTCAATTTAGAGCTCTATATGCATAATTATACTAAAAGAATTTAATTAGCACCTTTAATAGCAAATTTACATATATATTTCCAAACATTTTTCTTCCAAATTTTTCATTTCAACAGTCCCAAAATAGAGTTATAGGATACTTCAAGTGACCTACTAGCAGCAAGACAAATTTTGAACAGCATTTATTACTGAGGTCCTGTTCTTACCGTAACTTGTTTCAGAAACAGAAACCAAAAAATAGATAACGGAAAGTTTTCAAGTCGCGATGCAAGTACAAAAAAAAAAAAAAAAAAAAAAAAAAAATTAAAAAGTTTTTCATAAGAAAATATTAAAAATGTTTTTAATTGAATACTTATTTTCGCTTACGCAATTGGAAGCCTCAGCAGGATAAGGGCATCCCTCCCACTTCCTGTCCCATTTGGGTCTACATAAATAAAATATTAAATATTGCTTTGCTTCATTCCTGTGACCCTTTCTAAAACTGGATCTAAGGCACATCCCTCCTACGGGTTTACTTTTATACAACCAGCAAGCCAGTAGTATCGAAATGAAGCTAAATACAAATGAAAAAAAAGACGAAAAACAAACTATGTTCCAATTATAATATCAGTATTTTGCATCTTCTGTGCTTATAGGAAAAAACTAATAAACTTTCCCCCACGTGTGCATAAACACACACAAAAGTTGTGTCGAAGTCTTATATGATGCATGGAAGTTTTTAATCGGATGTTTTGACTTTATTAAGGAATACATATATCAAACAAATAAATGTGCATTTCTTCAGTTCTATATCCTCTTTGTTCCATTATAGATAATATTAATTTTTAAGCACAATATCTACAAGTATTTTAGTGACCAAATCACCTGAAACAGTTGTTCCATAATGAGCGTGCCATTACCTGCCAATTTTTTCTCAAATTTGCTTCTCAAGATTAACGTATAATTTAACGAGTTGTAAAAAAGCAATTCAAAATTGCATTTCGTTATCATTCATCGGCATTTCTAGCACTTCAAAAATATAACCATATAAATAGAAATGTTAATATACAATATTCTATTCGTAACTGCATTTTATAATCAATAATAACCATTCAGAGAAATATCTAACATATCACATGACAAAATGGAGAACAGAAAAATAGTTCCATATTTCGTTTCCAGTCTAATTCTCAAAATTAATGTGCAATTAATGCTCTATTAATATCATTGTAAAATAAATATCAATTTATTTTTATTGTACCAGAAAAATAAATTGTTCCTTAGACCAAAACTATTCACGAAATCTTTCGAGAAATAGATTTGAAATGAAACATTCTTCACTTAGAGTATGCATTTTTACTTTTAGTTCTATTCGAGCTGTCTTCCAGAAATCAGACACACCCATCCTTGTTCTTATTGTAGTTTCTATGGGCATATTTGATAAATACAGTCAAATAGAATGTTAAAACTATTCGCATTTATAATTTACAGAAAATAAATTGACGTCTATTTATTAATAAACACAATAGATTAAAATTTTCAATGAATTATGTTCACTACGGGAAATAAATTATGAAGTATCCTTATTAATAATTAACACGATAGATTTAATAAAATTTGCAATAAATTATGTTCACTATCATGACTCCTGCTTGTGATCCAAAGCTTCCATTCAATTTGGTTACTACTTCTGTACCATCCAATAACTATAGAAAGACATCAAATCAGATATTAATTATAAAATACAAGCGGAAGACAATGGTATGAGTAACAACATGTTAAATAAAATACTAAGTCATGATATATACGTATAAAAAAACTTTATTGGCATACAAAGAAACATATACAAGATTACAGCTATGAAGATCCTAGATGCATTTTAAATAAGATACAATTCTATTTTGTTGAATGAGCTTGATAAGAAATCGAACAAAAGTCAAAGTATTCATTTAATAATATAATTAAAACATTATTATATTTAAGCCTCTCACAAGTTTACGAATCTATGACAACTAAAATACAAGTAATTTGAAATACAAGAAATCACAAGTAAAAATTTAAAAAAGGAGTAACTCCATACAAAAAATTGTTCATTTAATGCAGATTAATCATTTCTTTAAAATTAATCATTTGTTCCAGATCATACTGCATTTATTTTAATTATTTAATAAGTTATCCTTTTAATCATTTAATAAATAAATTTTAAATCCAATAATTTGTAGGAATGCAATTCTAATGAAAATATAATTTATAATATAAGCTTTCACATCGATAATAAAAAGAATTTAAAAGAAAAATAATCTACGGCGACGCTATTTAGAATTCATCGCATCCATTCGATATTTAGATTTAAAAAAGAAAATACTACATTTTATTCTTAAAAAGTTGTCCATATACAATTTACCTCGGTCAAACGAAAGCGACACATTTTATCCTTAAACACATTGATCGCCATGTTGATCAGACATGGCGATCAATTAATATTTTTGAGAATTCAAAGGATTCTTGATTGACTGGCCGGCCGAGCCAATCAATAATCCTTTTTCCAAGAACTTAAATATTTCTTTAAAGCTTAGATTATGAGAGCATATTTCTCAAAAACCGCTTTCATGACAATTAGATGTAGCTAAAATACTTCGGACTTAAAATATTAAATACTAAATATTTGTTTTTAAATATAACAACTATTAAAATAACTAGTTTAAAAGAGTAAATGGATGCAATGAATATTCCCTAGCATATTTACAAATAACAGAATTAAAGTTTAGAGTAAGTTAAATATTTAAATTTAATTATTTTATATAGTTACATTTAATAGTTAAATGTAAATATAATTGTGCACAATAAATTATTGTGCATTACATTCGAGTTACTAATAATTTTCTGGTTTTATAAACTAATGAAAGTTCATAAAAAGTGAAATACACAAAATTTTTCAATTACATTCACATTAAATACTTGCTAATCCAAAGTTTTAATCAGTATACAAAATCATTTGTACAAACATGATAGCAACATCAACAATATCCGTTAATTATTTTTATTTTACTTTCAGTTAAATCTTTTTATCAATATTGAAATAAAAGATTTTTTTAGCACTGCTCAAATTTCTTTGCCTTATTTTTTCCCATTTATTCTACAGAGAAAAATTTTATTCAGCATAAATAACTACTCAAACACAACTTAAAATTTATTTTGGACGCATGACCATAAAGTGAGCTCATGCAGAAACTTTAATTATTTGATTGAATAATTCTGAAAACCTTCCGCTTAAAATCCGATATCTTTAAACCAAAACAGATCTCGAGATCGTTATACAAACATCTATATAACAAACAAAATATACAGCAAATAAAACAGTTCATTATTGGAAATATATTACATTTGTAGAATTTGAAATAATTTCTCTTCCAAAAAATAAATATTTGAAATAGCACAAAATTATGAAGGCGCGGATTTCGTTTTCATTTCTATTGCATATTTGAAGGAAAAACAAAATGATTTTTTTTTTTAACTGAAATGCTGAAATTTGCATGAATTCTGGAGGAAATTCTGCTAAAATTTAAAACAAAAACTTCCATTCAAGGAAATTAATTTCAGTAGGGTGGTAAATTTTTAAAGCTTTCAGAAACAATTGGAAGTAGGTTTCTATTTAAAATATTTCTCTTAAGTTCCAATAAGCATCAATTACAATGAAATTCCTAAAAAGGCATAAAAGTGTTTTCCATAGCTACAATAATTATGGAGTTATTTTGGTAATTATAATTCTAGAAGCTGTTACTTCAATTAAGAAAATCCTGTACAAGTACGTTACAACTTTATAAGTAAAAGATATTAATAAACCTGTAACGACAAACATGATTACTATTGCATTTTCATAGCTACAGTATTAGAAAATTGTATCTAAAACTTGGACAGTACTGGAAAAGTGAATCAAGATTACAGGCGAAATTTACTATAAATGTTTTGGTTTCAATATGCTTTGAATGTACACCCCTTAAGCGCAAGATGTCGAACAATATTGTTACAGTATTTCCACGATACTATATGGCATTCAAAATATTTTACAGTTCTTGTGACAAGATCAACACAGTTCATAACTATTCTGGATTATTGCCAAATTAAAATAAGAACAGAATATGCATGAGGATATTCATTTTTCAGTCTTAATTTGTGTCAAAACTTCAGGGCAATAAATGCAATATTATTTCATACAAAATTTGTTTTGAATACCACAAACATAATTGAAAATAAATGCACAAAAATTCATGTAATATAAGTTTTTATAATAAAGGACAGTTTCAAAAGTTAAATATTTGCATAATGATTAAAAATCTCTCAAAGTGTGTAAATAATGACATTTTCTTTTATAGCTACATCATTCAGTTCCTCTGAGCAATTCTTTATGCGATACATTGCCGGTTAATTTTGCCTTCATTCCTCAAGAAGTTCTTTTCAACCACCTGAAATGCAACTCTATTTGTGTTACTTTCCACTAAGTTTATTTTTAGCGCGCTATGACGATATTGGGTTTCAACTTCTGCCCCTGTTAAAGCCAAATGATATTCAATATCAACGATCCTTTCAAAAAAGCGTTTAAAGATGCACAGACTTCCAAAAATAATGCTGATTGCATGAAGTATCACATTTTCGCTTTACTGAGACATTTCTATCTATATATAGTTGGTTTGTATCAAAGCACTTTAATAACATATGTTGAAGTTGGTATAATGTCACAAATTTGACAAATCATCCACACTTGGATCTTTATGGATCTCCATATGTAATTTACTTAAATGCTTAACATTTAAATATAACTTCATATTTATTCAACCTTGCATGTTTGGTCATGATCAAATCTTGAATCCTGAAAAAAAAAAAGTTAAAAAGATTTTAATATAAGCCAGTTGGAATTTCTCAAGGTTACTGTGAAATGGAAATGAATAGATAAAAACTTCTCAAAATCAAATAATTCAAGAATGAATCTGGAAATATGAATCTAGAAAATGCGTTATGAAGGAGACTGAATAATACAATGTTCCTTATTTGAAGATGGTAATGTGAACATAGTAATGTCACAATTCTGCTGTCTTTTGGACTAGAAATTATTTGCAGTGAGTTATTTTAAATGCAATGCAAAATTTAGATAAAAATTTTAAGGAAATTTGATAACAAGCCCTAGAACCCCTTCCTCAGCTATGTGTATTTATTCCCTTTGAAGGAGGGAAAATTCAGAATAAAATGAATAGATTTTTTTCACATGTCAGGAATAATCAAGAATATAAATACTTAAAAATATTTCTTTTAAATGTTTTGCATATATTATAATATAAAAGCTTACCATTCCTTTGAATTACTAACACTTTGATGCAATCGTTCAAAAAATATTTTCCTCCACATCCAGCTCAGTTTTTAGCTCTCGAAGATGTCCATGGAGCTGAGGAGGAAATAGCACTGTAAGCAGTAATTTAGCAAAACGGCATCAGCATGTGAAGAATGAAATGAAATTGATGAGTGCCTTTCAAAATAAAAAGGAAAAAATGTTTAAATATCTAAAATTTGTTTAGATCATTTAGTTACAGCTTTACAATTATAATTTAGCAACTTACCTAGTTCATTTGATATCTTCCTTCCAGACATCTTCCAAAAATAACTGGAGTCATTCGAATTTTTATCTGGATCCAAGAAGATGGTTGCCTTACAAGTGGAAAATATGCCGCTATTGAAGATTTGAATAATTACTTCTCTGCGGTATCCTGCTCAATAATAAGAATACGCTGCAATTTATCTTCATTTTTCGTTTGGAAAAGTCCGATCGAAACTTGCTCTTGCCTCTAACTTAAATACAACATCTAACTCGTACTACACGAAGAATTTCAACCACATGGATTTTTTGTAACCTCCAAGAATGCCATCAATTACATTAATTTTTTTCGTTCAATAATAACAGCACAAAATACTTTAACCAGGATTTTCCACTTCTGTCGCACAGGTCTACATCAAGAAATCCATTTGACCTAAATACCTTCGCCTCCAGACGGTTGTTTCGGTGGAAAATTCGAAGATTAGAAATATTTTCTTCGTACTCATTCAGAATATCCAGATTTAGATTCAAATGTATTTTGGAAGCTTTAAAAAATGCAAATGTTTAAGAATTAAGTTCTCTGCTTGTAATTTACTTACAAATCGTAAAACAAATTATAGCTTTTGAATGAATTCCCAAAATTCTTTAAGTTTCTCTGCTATGGTTTCCAATTAAAAAGATGAATTTTAATTACTCAAATAAGTTCAAAAGCCGATTTAAATCTTTCTTCCTGTTTACGATAGACATTTTGATATTGTGATTATTTCATCCATTAGACACCGAAACTATTTTTGTCTTTATGATCACAATTAACTCCTATGATAATGTCTTTACGGGATATTTTTAAACCATTTTGAAAGTTCCATCCAATGCATTGGGAATTTTACCTCAACTCCAATTTTGCCGAGGTCAGATCATTAAGACAATCCAAAATCCTATTCATATTTTCTGAACATGTCCCTATTCAACCTACTTACGAGAAATTATAAAACTTGCATTTTATCAGATCAGAGCTCTTAATATATTCAGTTAGTTTTTAAAACACCGTATTAGGGCCGTACCAAAATGAAATAGCTATCTTTTTAAAAATTCAGTTAAGATTTTTCTTAAGTTGAAGATTTTTTATAGAAAGGGATAATGAACATTTAAAAATTGCAACATCTATTGGACTAACTTTTGCATTGTAGGTTGAAAAATAATTGTAAAGATCATGAAAAGAGAATGAATTAAGCATTTTAGCAAAATGACCGAAGTAAATTGCATAAATAAATAATTAAACTGATGATTACAAATAAAATAATTTAAATAAAACATCGAATTATTTTTGGAGTCGCAAACCGCTTTCAAATGTACTGAAAATGAGTACTTCTTAGAAAGAGACTAATCGATTAACCCCTTAACTGTTTCATTTTCTTTACTATCTAATAAGATGACACCTTATATTTTGCGAATATTTTCTTATTTTGATTCAAATAGAAATCCATTGCATACTTGACTTATCTATGTATTTGAAGTAATTTTAATATTGAATTATAATCATCTGAATGGCTTATTTTTTTGCTTGCAACTATCAAAATTCGATAAATCGATGCACGTATGGCACTCGGACAAAACAGTTAAGTGGTTAAACCATGATTGGATTCAGGGAATGTTAAAGAAAATATGAAAATACTAAAACCTATAAGCAACTTAAGCATTTATAAAGCATTTAAATTAGTGATTTGACTTCAAATAGGTTTTCCGAGCCAAATAATTTTTTCGAATTTAATCATGAGAGCTTTATTGAAATACAAATTGCGCATACTTTCTGCATATTACAATTTTCATAAGTAAAATGCGATTTACTTGAAACTCGACAGCATTTAAAACTTATTACAATTATTTTTTACAATCGCTATGCATTGCAACTATCGGTATAAACAATTAGAATTGTGAGAAGCTTTTATAAGTTACCACTAATCAAAATTTTTAGCAGTTCATTCTACATATTTTTAGTTATGTTAATCTGGTTTGGAGTAAATTTTCAGAACCTATCATTAAATTTCCAAAATTTGATTAACAAAAATTTATCAAAACTTATTATACATGGGTTGAATAAACCTAAAATTTCAGATTCTAAAATAATGTATATTAACAATAAAGCTTTTTAAAGTTATAAAACAAATAAAATGTCATTTTATTTTTTAGAGAAAAATACTCGAAGGGAATTAGCTACTCCGGAAACTAAGAAACAAATGCCTGGACGAGCTAGCAATTAAAAATTATTGCTTTAGCTAAAGAAAAATAAACTGGCAACAATGTTACTAAAACGAATTTTAAAGGAGAAAATCACCAGATAGAAACTAAAAATTAGAGAAAAACAACGACTTTCAATGACATGAAATTAGCACATAGATCTTATCCTATGAAAAAAAATCGTTAAAATTAAACAAATGATACTTCAGTCGATGTCTATTCAAGCCTATATGACCTATTAAAATGTTATGAACAATCGGCGTCCCTACAATAAGTTGAAGATTAAGCGAATAGAATTTAAATTCAATATATAAACAAATTAGATTGGCGTCACAACATGCATTAATTCAGAAATCCAGAGTCAAAATTGTTTTAATCCAAACTTCGGTTTGAAAAAAATTACTTCAATATTCGACGTATGAATGGAAAGTTCGAATGATGTGATGCTGAGAGTTTATCTTGATTTAATAGCGTAATATGCTGAAGAAATATGGGTCTCATTACAAAAAGAACGTTTAATCGATAAGGCTTTCCATTATATTTTTTCCTATCAAAAAATATAGCAGAAGTAATTCCCTTACGTACAGTATCAACAATAAGATTACATTTTATGATTAGAATAATTCTATTACGCATTCTTTCAATAAACTGATTCCTGCAACGATCCAAGTTTTTGTTTTACTTCCTTCAACTCACGATTATAACATTTTAATTGAAAATACCCTTAATCGGGATCCAGCATTCACCAAACTACAGCTTTCATTTGCTTTTCGTTTAATATATACTCTCTATCCACAAGAAATCAGATCCTCATAAGGCCACAATTCTCAACCTTTTTCCTACTCACCATCACATTTCACTCATTTCCCATCACGACAAAAAACAAGCCCCACTCTCACACTCATTTCCCATCACGACAAAAAACAAGCCCCACTCTCACACTCATTTCCCATCACGACAAAAAACAAGCCCCACTCTCACACTCATTTCCCATCACGACAAAAAACAAGCCCCACTCTCACACTCATTTCCCATCACGACAAAAAACAAGCCCCACTCTCACACTCATTTCCCATCACGACAAAAAACAAGCCCCACTCTCACACTCATTTCCCATCAAGACAAAAAACAAGCCACTCATTTCCCGCACACACCCCACCACAAAAAAACCAGCCACACTCATTTGCCGCACACACCCCACCACAAAAAAACCAGCCACTCATTTGCCGCACACACCCCACCACAAAAAAACCAGCCACTCATTTGCCGCACACACCCCACCACAAAAAAACCAGCCACTCATTTGCCGCACACACACCACAAAAAAACCAGCCACACTCATTTGCCGCACACACACCACAAAAAAACCAGCCACACTCATTTGCCGCACACACACCACAAAAAAACCAGCCACACTCATTTGCCGCACACACCCCACCACAAAAAAACCAGCCACACTCATTTGCCGCACACACCCCACCACAAAAAAACCAGCCACACTCATTTGCCGCACACACCCCACCACAAAAAAACCAGCCACACTCATTTGCCGCACACACCCCACCACAAAAAAACCAGCCACACTCATTTGCCGCACACACCCCACCACAAAAAAACCAGCCACACTCATTTGCCGCACACACCCCACCACAAAACCAGCCACACTCATTTGCCGCACACACCCCACCACAAAACCAGCCACACTCATTTGCCGCACACACCCCACCACAAAACCAGCCACACTCATTTGCCGCACACACCCCACCACAAAAAAACCAGCCACACTCATTTCCCGCACACACCCCACCACAAAAAAACCAGCCACACTCATTTCCCGCACACACCCCACCACAAAAAAACCAGCCACACTCATTTCCCGCACACACCCCACCACAAAAAAACCAGCCACACTCATTTCCCGCACACACCCCACCACAAAAAAACCAGCCACACTCATTTCCCGCACACACCCCACCACAAAAAAACCAGCCACACTCATTTCCCGCACACACCCCACCACAAAAAAACCAGCCACACTCATTTCCCGCACACACCCCACCACAAAAAACCAGCCACACTCATTTCCCGCACACACCCCACCACAAAAAAACCAGCCACACTCATTTCCCGCACACCCCACCACAGAAAACCAGCCACACTCATTTCCCTTACACACCCCACCACAGAAAACCAGCCACACTCACTCATTTCCCGCACACACCCCACCACAGAAAACAAGCCACACTCACTCATTTCCCGCACACACCCCACCACAGAAAACAAGCCACACTCACTCATTTCCCGTACCACCACGACAAACAAATCAATCATTTCCCATCACGACATAAAAAGCCAACATCCTCACTCATTTCCCAACTTTTCGCCCACATTTCCTATCACCAGAAATTCATTATTATAACACTTATCTGCCGGTCATCTCTTCCCCCACAAACATGCCTATCCCTCAGGATTTTAATTCCCAACATTAATCACTCTTGCATGTCAATCTTCCTTCACTCCAAGCATTACAATTTTCCACTTTCCAATGTTCTCTCTACGACGTCATTATCCGTTCTATACATTTATGGTTTTATCGATATTTTGCAATCAAATCCTTGCATAACGTGGAACAATAGAACTTTTTCCATAGATAATTTGCCATTTAAAGCTGTTCATACTTCGGCAAGATTAATGGGATGCATTTCATTGCATTTAGATTAAAAGACGTCTTAGACAGCAAATATTTCACAAAAAAATTGGGAATAGAAAACATTACGAGGCCAGCACCATTTATTACTATTTTGACACCCTTCAACAGTTAGCTTTCCATAATTCATGAGTAGGTTCCTAACATCCAAGGGTTTAACAATTTAAAACTCGACTTTTACCAGATCTCATTACCAATCCATCAAGTCTGACAGTTTATGATCGTGGATCAGTCCTTTAATTCCAAGATAATTTCATTGCCAGAAATTACTCGTTCTGCTTTGGTGTATACATTGATTTATGCGATTCATCAATTATTAATGGATTAAATGCTGAAAGGAAAAATTGCACGAATAATGTATACGCAATTTCATTTCAATAAATTTAAAAATGTATTTCGGATAAAGAATGATTCATCAAGATTTCGTCTAGAGAATGATTTCCCAATTACACAAAACATTCTTATGGTTTGGAATTTTAAAGCCTTGATTCTTTATTCTTGGCCTTGTGTATTTTCAAATGGATAATACACAAAAAAAATTTTACTCAATTGTAAACACTGAAATTTTGAAATTCAAGGACAACTTAAGGAAACTTTTCAAAGAAAAATTGATATACAATTCGATGGAAATTTTCGATAGATCGTTTTATTTGTTATAAAATCAGATTTTCAAGTTACGTTATGTTTTTTAAAATCCTTAATGATTATACTTTATTAAACTATGAATAATTAATGAATTATTGCTTTTAAGTTTAGGGATTTTCTGATCAGGGCAAAAAAATAGGGCGTGCAGATGCCAGTCACAATTAAGGTTTAGTATAATTCTGAGAACATGAATAAAATATTTTAATTGTCTAAATGTTCAATAGAAACGACTTTTGTAGGCATTATGGAAATGAAATATTTAAAACTTCAAAATCTAAACTGAATTTAAGTGTTACGCTTTGGAATTTGAAATCTTGAAAATGACAATTTTGAAATTCTTAGATGAATGCAAAACCAAATAGTTTTGTTTCAATTTCAAATGACGAAATAAAGAAACTTAAAGGCAATTTATAAAATCATTTCAAACTAAAAATTAACTAAAAATATATACAGAAACCTTTTATTAAATTTCAATCAAAGGATTTTTTTGATATGTTAATACAATCAAATCCATCTACTCAAGTTTGTAATTGCTGCACAAAGTAATATCTTTAACGAATAATTATAATAAGTTCTTACATCTATTGAAAGACATCGCATTTCATTAGGAATACTATAATATGCAAAAACGCGAAATTCTTTACTTAGCAAAATTATCATGGTCAAAATAATATTCAAAATTTTCTCCAATACGAAAATTGGCGGTAAATATTTAGAATCCCATAGAATGGTCAGTAATTTTTAAAACTTCCATAATTCCTTCTATCTTAACACGGATCCAATCCAATGAAATGCAGCACTGGAAAATCGATTTCACGCTTACTGAAATGAATCGCAACTTCAAATGATCTGAAAATCAATGAATAAGGATTTGACTTTTTAAACTCATAGTTGAAAATACGTTTGTCTAAAATTGCAAATTACTTTGAGCATTTTAAAAAGATAATCGCACACTTTACACACTGTTTATTCTCTTTATGGTGTAGAATTTTATTTTTTTAATCTATAAAGCAAAATTTATATACGAGTAATTATATGAATTTAAAACTAAGCCTATCCTGTAAAGAAACAATTTATCTTGAATGACATGGGAAATCCGATTTAATGGAACAGTTGAGCAATTTGAATACGAGGGAGCGCATATAGAGATTCAGCGAAGTAAAACAGTTGAGAAGCTGAACTTACGCAGGGATTCAATCTCACTCATAATTAGATAAAAGCTAAAATATTTATTCCATACACTGGGATTCGTCAAATTTTAATTTGGATGAACAAACATGATTGGCTTAAATTGAAAATATCAAATTTCTATCATATTTGAAAGATCTAAACAGGGCAGCATAGCT
Source organism: Argiope bruennichi (assembly GCF_947563725.1). Classification (NCBI taxonomy): domain Eukaryota; kingdom Metazoa; phylum Arthropoda; class Arachnida; order Araneae; family Araneidae; genus Argiope; species Argiope bruennichi. Next base: position 87,534,006 of record NC_079151.1, read on the forward strand.
ACGAAGAAGCTCAAGAAATTGCAAATACATTGGAAGGAACGTTCAAGATGGTTAGAAGTATCCTGAAAATAAATTTCACTGGACTTATCATTAAATGAACTTATGATTGAATTATTACCGATGAACTTATTAAATTGTATCAAAAATCAGCAGCGACGTCAGTGACAGCCCGAAATAAAAGTGAAATATAGTTTTATTTTAAAGTTAATATTTAATTTGCAAAATTAGAAATGATTAGAATAAAATCAAATATTTAAATTTTTCTTTTCAGCTCCAGCGGATTAAAAGAAATACTGCTTAATTAAAAAAATTCATTTAAATAAATGAAATTATTTCTTTAAAAGGGTGCCTCATTGAAAAGATTGACTAATTCGAAAGCTACTAAAATGCATTTGAATCTGAAATACTAGTTTCCAAATGAATACTGAAGAAATATTCACGATCTTCGAACATTACAGATATATGGCTATTGAGTGGCAAAAAAGCTGAACTTTTATGAACGAACCTGTGATAGTCCAACATGACAAAGGAAAACATCAAAAGATTGTCTTGCTTTCTGTCCAATAAATGGCCGTCGTTCAGTGGCATAGAAATGTTGATATTTTTTTAAAGACAAATTGTGTCTAGTACTGTAAGTTGCATCGAGAGCTTGCCAGAGACTTTCCTACTGAAGGCTTGAAAAGGTCTTGAAATACCATACTTAAAGGAGTATTGGACACAAGGATACTTTTCCACATTCCACATTGTTTACCTGCGAAATAAAGAGAAAAATTTGATTAATTACTGCGCATATAAAAAGAGATTTGTTGTACATTTTCAGCTGCTAACTAAGCAATAGTCTTACAAAAAGCGCAGCAATTTGCATAATATAGATAACATACAAGAATCTGCTTTAGTTTTACTCGTATATTCAGTATATTTATATTACTCTTATATTACTCGTATACCCTTTAACCTTCCTCTCATTTCTGAGGTTGCAAGATTCTGAAACTCATTTTACACTGGCTTTGTAAACTTGCAATGTATTGTTTTAAATAAAATCTCGAAGTGTATTTCGTAAACATGAGTACCTCCAAAATTTCATGTACTTATCTCTGTATTATACAACGGAAGGACTTACAAATTGGGAGACCAAATGATAATCCACAAAGACTTCTAAAGGTTGATTTCAGTAGTTTAAGTTTCATGAAAGCCTTTTATAGTTAAAAGTTGGATAACATGATTTAAAATCGAGTACCTTCTTTAGATAATTGTGCAGGCCACTTAACATATTCAACAACCTATTAGATCTAGAATTACTGGATTAAGCTCAGTCATTTGTAGAAACTTAACCTTTCTTTTTGAACACAACTAAATAAACATTCTAAAATTGAGAATTTTATAAAACTTGATTTTTAATTCAAATTAATTGCAAGTTGATACTTTTAATCATTATCATTGAGGATATTGCCTCCCTCCTCCCGAAAACGCATTTGTACAGTACTTTAAAATTCAAAAAATTAGCCCGTATTGATACAAATTCATTGACTGCTTTAATTTCCATAATTCTTTTTAATTAGTTGCAGACAGCTGTACTATACTTTTTTTCTTAATATAATTGCTTCGAACAAAATTGAAGGATTTGCAATAATCAGTGTTATTTTATTAACCTTCTTGCGACTAAGCAAAAATAATTTTCACTTCATTAATAATTAATTCTTTTATATATTTCAAAATATTGAATATTTTAACGTATATAAATTCGACATTCTGTGAATTTCACGATGGATCATTTGCTTCGCACAAAATGCTACGGCTGATGCAATCAGGCTTAATGAAGTCAGAAGATTCAAACTTGAAATATCATGCTATGATATTTGGAAATAGATTTGAAACTCATGTACATTTATATGGCTTCAATTAATTATCTGTTAATAAACGTGACATTTTTTTCTTGAAGTCAGGAGTAAATGCGAACTTTTAAATCAACGATATGGAGTAATTTTTAACTAGCATCTTAATAAGTAGGAACTGAAAGGAAGACATTTGAAATCCCGACAAATCAACATTTAAATCCAGTTAGGCTTAAATATCATTTTTAATTAAATATTGCACATTAACAATTAATTTTAATACCTAAATCATAAAAAAGTCGCTTCTGTATAGATGGCCTGTCAAAGATTCAAATAAAAATTATGAAAAATCTTTATTAAAAAAATCGAAATGAATTCTATATGCATTCAGATACTTTCAATGATTCACTGTGGGCGATAAATGAACAATTTCGTTTTAGGATTTCGGTTAATGAGGATTCTAGATTATCGGGTCTTCCAAAAACATTCCAAATAAAATTTAAACGAGTAGTATTTGGAAACTCATTTTCAAATTTCTAACCCTTATATCCTTCGAAACTCTTTACTTAACATATGCGTTTACAGTCAGAATGGCTTATATTCTAGTCAATTAAATATTGATGTCCTAAGAGAAAAAAATTTTTCAAGGTTTAGGCACTTAAATGCAGATGAATTCTTCAAATAAAAATATATAGTGTCGCGGAAGACACGTTGATAAAAACAGAAGTAAACAGTTTCGTAAAGTACTTGGAGAAATTAATAGTTTCGTTGTTAGTTCTGTAAAATATTCGTTTGAATAAAAGAAATTAATATTTAGTTATCATTAAAATAGGGCAAATTTAATACGCAAACAAAAACAGATAACTTACCTCAATCTAATTTTCTCTCATTTTTACACTAATTTTCCATTAAAAGAAAGGTCCAAAATTAGTTCTTTTCATAATTTATACCAATAGAACACATCACTTAATATTCATTTTTTGCTGACTTCGAATCAAAATTATGCAAATCGTAACTGAAAGACCGAAATAGTTTTGCCTCGTTGAATTTATGACTCATTCTGCCGAATCGAGCTTTACATGAAGAAATGTTTTAAAAATGTAATATTAAATCCTAACCTTAGCCCATTATTAATTCAACCATTTCTAAAAGTATTCGAGAAATTATGATATTTGTATTTTTAAAGCAACTGAAATTTCCTTAAGGATCGATTTCCTAGTTCGAAAATGGTTCATTCAATATTCTAGTAAATGGGAAATATATATTACTAAGGTTTTACACTCCAATAATCATACATAAAAGCAATGAAATACGTTTTGTTTCTGAAGATGCATGCCGTCTAATATATTTTAAAGTATAATAATATTTTCCAACAAAAATATTTTTATGGCACAAATTTGTTAATCACTAAATTCAAACAAACAAACCACTTAATAACCAGTTATAAATGCTTACCAGTTCAGCATCTGTTTTCATGGATATCCCAAAACAAAACGGATATAAATTAGATATATTAAATAATCTATTGCAAGCCAAAAAATATCGTTAAGGCATATTCATAGCATCCAAAGTGTTGCAAAAAAATCTTGCAAATCCTACAAAGAACTACGAAATGAAATGCGACTCAGATATGTTTCTATCAGAATGTAAAGAACTGGAATTTTCTAGAAAATTGTTTTCTTCTTCAAAAGACTTTCAACTGGCGCCATCTCAGTAGGCGGAATAAATTTAAATTATATATTACACCATCACTTACACAGATTTGAACCCAGAAATAACATACCAGAGCATGTACAACAATATTTAGGGCAATAAATTTCAAAAATAAGACTGATAGATATAGCAGAAAGCTAAAAATAATGGTGGGGAAATAAGCTCATTTATTCAGTATATGTAGTAAAAAAACTGTATATTATCTCTGGGTATTTTTTCTTTCTGGGAAAGAAAAGTAATGGTCCAACTGAGAAAATTTGGATTCGATTCTTGATTAACCTTTGCTGGAATGTATTAACATGAATTTTTTATTCATTCCTAAGAAAATCAGTAATGTCATTATCAATTTAATTGATTTTTATAATTATAACATACCCGTTTTTAATTTCTCGTCTACGTAGTATAAAATATACGTAGTAGTAATCATCAACAAATTTTAACTCGAAACTTTGACGAATCACCATGTTTTAGATCTCCCTCAGTTCGAAAAACACACTTTTGGAAAATCTAAGTCTGTGACAAAGAGAACTCAAAACAGCTTTGAGCTAGATGATTGAAATTTGGTATACGATCTTTACACTCAATTTGTAGATCCAAAATATGTAGATTTCTATCCAATTTTGAGTAAAATGTGTTCAGAGGAAATCCATCTGTCGGGTGGTACGAATACAAGTTAACTACTTGTTGTTGTTTATAATGGCACTTGCGATGGAGAAGCTAGCTGACGTAGTCAACGATTTTAAGGCAAGGGAGCGTCTCTTGTTTATAGCAGCGCCAACAAGGGCCAAGACTATGTCTTAGCTACTCACGCATCACATTCGCTTGCACAACCCCTTTTTACAGGGGGGGGGCACATTCACACTTCTCACAGATAGAACAAATGAAGAACAACCATGCCCGAACCGGGAATCGAACCCAGGACGCCCAGATCACTGGGAAGACACGTTACCCCTGTGCCAGGACGCCGTCACGAAAATTACTAAACGAAGACAATTAAATAGATAATATTCGGTACACTGATTTAACATCTATAGTGTAGACACCTGTCGAGCCAAATTTCGAGCCAAATTCTGCAATGGGTTGATTTTTTATCTATCGGGTTATACTTTCACAAGTATGTAAACACAATTAATCAATACCGAAAGGACTAAAATATATCAAAATTGGTGAGTGATTTTGTGACTACAATTGTAGTTCTGTGCTAAATTCTGGTTACAATCAATTGGAAAAAAACGCATATAAATAACAAATTCGACTTTTGGATATTATTAACGCATGCCAGAGATTAATCGCCAAATAAGTTGTCACGGATCACACGACAAATTCAGTAAAAATGCTAAATCCCCTCCAAAAGTTAGTATTTCGCAACTATTGTACGTCAATGCCATGTAAGGCGTTCTCTGGCATGACATATTTATTAGAGAATATGCGAGAAACTTTGGGGTTTGTTAACTTGCTGTACACTTCTTCAATGAATAGCTTCGTAAGATCTTTGACTTTTGAGATTAATGTCATTAATGGCTTTTATACTAATGGTTGGAATCTCCATTCTACTGAAATTGTATTTTATTAAGCAGATGAACAGAAAAGCGTTTTTGCATGAGTGATCATGAAAAATGGGGTACTGATCCACATGTCACCATCAGTGATTTTTTTTTTTTTTTGTATAATAATTGTTTGATTGTAAACGTTTTTTTTAAAATAATTGTTTGATTGTAAACTATATACTAATTCTTAAGTGATGGTAAATTATTTTAAAAGCTAAGAATACTCTATTTGAAATTTCATAATCTATTAGTACTTCCTCCATTAACATTAATTGCGTTGAAATTTCTCGTCAAATATAACTTTTCTTTTCCGTAAAAAAATTTCAGTAAAATTTTTCAGCGTAAATTATTCTTATTAAGATGAGTTGAGAAGCAGGAAAATCAAAATCCACTTAATTCCTCGTTAAAATACTTTGTAAAATATTTATTGACGTAGAAAAGAATATTCTCTGCATATAAATATTTTATTTTGCACCAATAGTATTATACTCATTTTTTGCCAGGCCTAATTTCCTATATGGAATTTATGTTTTGTAATAATCTATATGTATTCTATATATTGTCCCACGGAGGGGCTCCTCTTAATAGAGGAGGAGAAGTTTCCGACATAGTGGTTGGTTCTAGCCACCCCTGTGGGTACACGAAAATTTGGGGATCTGGCTCCTTCTACCGATGACGGGGCGTACTTCCTTAGGAAATTGTTGTACAACGTCCAGTGATGTTCTTCAGGACTCAACCACAATTCCAGCCAGTGTTGCTGTTGCGGCAGTCCGGTCATTCAGTTTGTGATATGGCATCTATGATTTTGTACTCTAAGATTATAAATTATTATGAAAAGGAGCTTTAATATTTGAGTGAAAATATTTTCCTAGATGCTAAAAATTTCAAACAATTATCTTTTTATATTTTTCCCTATATTGCATCAATCTTACTTATCATGAATGTTTGGGAACAATCATAAAAGTAATAGGGTTGTGCAACTTAATGCATCATTGTAACTGAAATGTATTAAATTGCCATTTTATAGTATTTGTTTATCACGTTCTTGGTGTCAAAACATTAAATTATTTTATTTATATTATTTTTATTAAAATTTTTATTTTTATTTATTTATTATTTTTATTTTATTTCAATGCTGTTTCTTCTTGAAAATTAACTTTGAAATAAAGTAAACATGAGAAATGAAATGTTCTCTGTATATTAATCCGTGTATTCATTAATTTGAATACATATAATTACAAACACTGCTAGAAAGAAATAAAATTATTTATTTATATGTTTATGCACAGTTTATATAAAACATTTAATTTTTTTGAATTTTTCATCTGCCAACATTTTGTTTTTGCAAAATATATATTCGATTACATATCTTCATTCTAACTTTCTTCAAACATCCCAGGAGATAGCCGCTGATCATTGTATACCTATTAAAAAGGGGAAACATATTATTAATAGCTAGTCAATAATTCTAGTTTTAGAATTAAATCTGAATCTTATTTACCAGCCTAAAGTTATTTTATTGCTTTCAAATCATTTAAAGACAAGAAAAAAAGTATCAAAATAAATTTCATTTTTCCGAAGCAAAATGAGGAATAGAAATGATAATTAGGATACTGAGAATAAATAGAATAACAAACAGTAATCCATTTCTAAATTTAATCATAAGATTTCAATAAATTCTTCAGTTATGTCTATTCTATGAAAAAATCGTTATGTCTATAAAAAAAATTCCACTTTGTGAACTAAGAGAACCGTCATTCGTCAGAAATATTCTTGGCAAAAAATTAACTTTTATTTAAGTGTTTTGAAAATTCGATAGAATTATTCAAAAATTTTATCAGCTCTCGTCTCGTATTAATATAATTGCTGTGATATAAATATCATATTTTTATTAAAAGTTATGATTAAAAATTACACCAAAAATAAAATTTTAGCATATACGTAGTTGGATTACTAATGGTTCCATTATTTTATCATCATTCAAGTTTTCATTCACATCATTTCAAATTCATCTTTAAAATTCAAACAATTCAGGCAATTTCAAACACTAAAGGAGGAGAATAATATTAGTCGCAAAAATGTACATCCAACATATTCTGCAAATTCAAAATATGAATTAAGATGCATTTTTTTAGCATAGCTTAATATTTAACAGAGAAAATAATTTAAAATTATGTTTTGTTGTTGCAATTTCTGCTTTTATTTGCATTCCAAAACTAAATCCCAAGTTTTTAAACCAGAGGGAGTGGTCTCCAAAAATCTTTCTCGGTTATTCTCTTATAAACTTTGTCATGCCAAAAACTTGTCATGCCAGTGGTACAGAATAGTTATGAAAAATTAACCTTTATCGTAAATTTAGCATTTTTAATAAATTTAACTTGTGATCCTTGGCGAGTTTTTGGGAGTTTCATCCCAGAAATGCATACATAATTTGATATATTTAAGTCATTCCGTTTTTGAATTAACGCGTTTATATGCTTATCGACCGACAGACGTCACTCCGTAGTTGGATTTGGCTCAAGTTAGGCAGGTGTCTACAGTATAGAAGTTAAAACTGAGCACCGTATCTTATCCATCTAACTCTCTTTGTTTTGTAATTATCGTGTTAATTCATTCGAACATCTGGACCGACGGACTTACTCTGAACATATTTGACTCAAAATTTGATCGAAATCTGCAAATTTGGTGTATATACCAAATTTCAACTGAATGGTTCAAAGCGTTTTTGAATTATTTTTGACACAGACAGACATTTCCAAAAATGTGTTTTGAACTCAAGAAAGTCCAAACTAGAAGATACATCAAAATGTGGAGTTCAAATTTTTTGGCGATTATTTTACTTTGTTTATACTACTTATACGAGAAAGTAAAAACTCATGATGATAAAAAGGGCTCTCTCTCACCTGCGCATGCCGGATCATTAACTTTAGTTACACTAAGCACCGTTCTGACACACTGGCCGCACAATAACATGGGTTCATTAATGTCCATAGAATTATAAGTCTTCGCACATCCAACTTCTGTAAACATCCGGAAGACCCGCTGGATTTCTCCCGCAAAAGCTGTGGCACTCAAAGTGAGCAAAAGGAGGAATATCAAATACTTCATTTTGTTTCTTGTACTGTAAAGAAAAAGTTATAACCCATTCACCCATTCAGTAATCAGATCAAGAATATACAGCATGAGACAAAACAAAGAAACTGATTTCAAAGTTTTCTATGGAATAAGCATCAATCGAATTTATATAAAATACACATATTTCAAGAGCTTATTTACTTCAGTTTTGAATGCAAATTTTAAAGATTTGAATATGAATTCCTTGTGTTGCTCAATATCTGAAGTCTGCGAATCCCTGTCAAACATTCTTTAGCATGTTTTGTTCGATTCTGATAAGAGACGATGTAATGCAGAGCTATGATTGGACATGGAGGATATGGTTTTTCAATCTGTAATCACTTCAGTGGATTAGTTATCCTTTTGAAAAACACAGAGTACTGCTAAATGGGCTATTCAGATATCTAAACTGCTACCCACTTGAGTTTTTGTGGGATGCGTCTAAACTCTCTTGTATGTACCTCCATATTCAACTGTCATCACTGATTTAAAAAATCATTGTTGTTTTCATCATCGTCAGAGACATGCTTAAATTTTTCGAAGAGGCTATACTTTCCAAACGGTGTTAATTTTGTGTTAGAGGCTATATTCCGTTTATATACAGTCTTCACAATTTAAATGTTTCACATTAAATTTATCAGTGAGCGGACATGCTTCCTTCAACGATACCTGAAAATTTGGAAAGTATCAAAAATAATCATGTCATCATAGGCTTGGTATAAGGCGCTTCTCGACTTTTACTTGGTTCAGTATATTATATTAAATTGTAGTAATATATTGAAACTGAAAAGTCAATAAAATTAATAAAAGAAGACGCTGTTTGCTTAATGCTTTATGAAACATTTTTCCTTATAAATTAAAAACGAATTTTCTCTTGGGAACATCTTTATGTGCAAATATTGAATGGAATTCCGTGATTTCTATCACAGGCATAGATTATTAGAAAGGTGTTGAAAACTTATTAATTAATTACTTCCTCCCTCACGGGAAGCATAATCGGAATGATTATTTTCTTCCTGAAAAGGATAAACCTCTTTATAAACTCATTTAATTAATTTGGAATACCATTTCAATTTGATTAAAATAAAAATGGAATGTAAATGAAATGATGCATAGAATGCTAAGAAAAAGAAAGAAGAAAATGAATGTATAAGAAAGCTAAGATTTTTTTTGAAAATCTGCTTTCACAATTTTTTTCCAACTAATTTTGATTTAATTTTTGTTCATTAACTGTTAAACGAAATAAGATTTTTAATCTTCCAATGAATACTAAAAGTGATAGGAATTGAGATTTCGAAATTCTAGCATCGAAATGTATTCAGTTAATATTTTACAACCTGCCTCTGTTGTTGAGAAGATATCCTCATGATAAAATGTTTTACAGCTTCTTCACACTTCTTGCTATTTCATGCCAATGGAAAAACTAATGCAAGAGAATTTACAGTAGTAATTGAAAAATTATTAGAATATATAAATGATTTTCAATGCCATATTTGTGAAAATATTCTGTAATAATATGAAAATATTGCTTTGGAAGCAATCTGTAAACATTAGCTGGCAAATTAATCGTCTTTAAAAGAAATTAAAATTAGAGATGAATGAATCTCACAAAGCTTCAAACTTACCAGAAATCTCAGGTTACAGATCGCAGCTCTATACTTTTCGGCCGTATTGAAAACTATTAAATATGCTTCCATAAATAGGAACAGTCAGTAATGGAACAGGTGTTTTTCGGACAATGATCTTCCCTTTTGCTGTCGAATAATTGCAAAGGCTATTGTTTTCACTTTAAAAGTCAATGGGATAAACAAATAAAGGGTTTTGTAAATCACAGTCAAGTCTGTCAAAAGTATCAAGCACGTAATGTTGAATGACATTTTGAAAAGAGGTAGAATAATACGATAAGAATGAATTAAATGTCTTAAATCAAAACTTTTAATATATACAGGGTGTTGCCGAATTCGACCGACAAATTCAGATTGGGGATGGAAGGCATCAAGAGAATAAGGAATCACCATTCAAAATGGGGTCCAAAACGATGTTTAGTAGGTAAAAATCGCAAAAATATATGGAGTCGAAAAATTGTTAGAAACTGTAAAAAATTAATTCAAAAAATAACGAATGCTATTTCAACTACGAATTTTTTTTAAGTGAAAGCAGATTCTTAAATTTCTTTTCATTCTGGTAACATGCGGATTTGATGATCTAGGGATCGTAAATCACCAAAAATTTCACTTTAATCACTTTAGAGCCCATATTTGCAAAAAATATTAAAACGTGAAGAAAAATAAAAGCTTAAAAATGTAAGGTCTTTTATATTCTATAATTTGAAATAAGCATGTAGTATGAGAACAGGGGAATATTAAAGATATTCAAGTAAAACCAAAATGGGAACCAGAAAACATCGCTGCAACATCAGTACCGATGTTCACAAAGAGCGTTGTCAAATTCTAAAAACAAATTCAGAGCAAGGATAATAGGCGTTAAGTAAATGAAAAATTACCAGAAAACGTGGTCTCAGTTAACGTTTCCCAATTAAAATCGGAAATCGGGTGGAGTTCGCATGCTGGATGCTTGATGCCACACAAGTGATGCATACTTTTCTACAAGAGTTTTATTCTCAGACGAAGTCTGCGTTGCGAGAGTAAGTGTCTTCAACACGCACAATTCGAATATTTGGTCATTCTAAAAATCCCCACATCACTATCTCATCGAACGTACAACACAAGTTTGATATTAAAATCTGGGCAGAGTCACCTATTTGAACCGTATATTCGCCCCGAACGCCTCAGTGGCACAAAGTACCTAGTTTTCTGCCAGGAGGTTCTTCCAAATTTACTGCAGGGAGCACCGATAGTTGTACGCCAGAATATTAGCTAAATGCATGATGAAACACCAGCACATTTTAGTTGCATTCGTGAAATCTGATTTGCTGTTTGCCAATAAAGTTTAACGAGCAGCAATTCTGCAATGCTCATTAATGAATACTTTCTCGCTGCTTTTATTTTTTCGAATGCATGAAAAATTTACATATGAGAAGTCTTCTTCTCAATTACCTTGTCCCTAATCCTCTCATTCATAGGGGTATTCTCTTCGCCACATGATTGTCTTTTTAACATCTGTTTTTTACGATTTTCACTGAATAAACGTTACCTGAGACCCAAATGTTTTTGCCATTTTCACTGAATAAACGTTACCTGAGACCCTATGTTTTCTGGTAATTTTTCATCTACTTAACGCCTATTATCCTTGCTCTGAATTTATCTTCCGAATTTGATAACGCTCTCTGCGAACATCGGTACTGATGTTGCAGCGATGTTTTCTGGTTCCCATTTTAGTTTTTCTTGAATGTCTTTAAAACTCCTCTGTTCTCACACTACACGCTTATATCAAATTATAGAATATAAAATTTCTTACATTTTCAAGTTTTAATATTTTTGCAAATAAGGGTTCTAAAGTACTTTTTTTCATTTACAGTAATTTACGACCCCATAGATCATCAAATCCGCATGTTACCAGCATGAAAAGAAACTTTAAAGAATGTGCTTCCACAACATTTTTATTTATTTATTAATTTTTTACGGTTTCCAACAGTTCTCCAACTCCACATATTTTTGCTATTTTCACCTACTAAAAGTCGTTTGGGACTCCATGTTGTATGGTGATTATTTATCCTCTTGATGCCTACTATCATCCCTCTGAATTTGTTGGTCGAATGCGGCAACACCCTGTATATATATATATATATATATATATATATATATATATATATATATATATATATATATATATATATATATATAACATAGAAATTTATTAATTCATAAGAAAAAGTGAATCGTTTTTAATAGATGCACTGAAGCTATTAAAAACGGAACAGTCTATAGCTTCAGATATTGTTACAAATCTGCAATGTTATTTATTTGCATAATTAGTCTCATAGTTAAGAAAACATATTTAGAAATATTTTTAATGGATGCCATATCAATGGCCCCTGTCCATGGCAACAATTTTGAGAATCTAGCAACAAAAGTAAATATTCTTGAAAATATAAGGTTTATGATGATACCTATTATGAGTCAATATCTGCAACTCCTTCTAGGAAATTTGATGTATAAAAGGAGATGCTCACTCAAGCATTCATTCTTTATTTTGGGTTGATTGCAGAGCGGGTTTCTAATTGTAAATTCTGAGCGATATTGCTATTTTATTGTTAGAGATTCATTGTATGCTATGTTGTGAATTTTCACAAGGACTGTTCGTGTATACCTCGTTTGTATGTTTGTGCTGTCAGTGTTTTCTTATTAAATCTTCAATTACATAATATGTTGAACTAAGCCATACATGCAGTATGTTGTGTATATTAGTCTTTCGACATAAACACAGAAGACGAATTTCTACAACAAAATTCTTATAGCATAATTCTGAGTGTTGAAATATACATTTGCGGTCTGAATTCCCATGCAAGATTACTCAAGGATGTAACTGGCAACAGTTTATCTTAATTAACATTAATACATGCTCTAATTATATTGAAGTAATAACCGACTATTTTCAAAGTATTTTTTCTTCTTCTAAAATTGATAGAAAATGTTTCGACTCAAGACACTAGAATAACGACTTCCTTGGCGGCTTCGTCTACCCCTCTTCAGAAACCTTAAGAAACTATTCATTGAAAATATATCTCATTACCTAAAGCAGTCCTCGACAAAGGATACAAAAGAAAATCGCTGAAATTTTGCATTTCCGAGGGGTTTAAAGTTTTTTTTCCTTATAAAATTTTCTATGTTTCACTAAAAATTTGAAATATCAACTTCTTACTCCCCCCCCCCCTATATCACATTTTCTATATTTTTATTCAAATTTACTGCTAGAATAAGGTTTTCTGCATTTTTAAAGATCTATAAAAACAATAAGCTTATACTTGAGTTCATAGCTTCAAAATAAAGCAGGTTTTTTGAATTTTTATAACTGATCCTTTTGATCTCGAATTAGTTTAATACATTTATGAAAATTTTAATTAATTCTTAAGAAGGCGAAATAATTGAACCATTGATTTCTGACATCGCGTACTAATTATTTTTTCTGGCAATAGAGTGCATACTGCTTTCGCATTTCATTGCGATTTTTATACAATGAATGAAGAAATAACCCGAGTGAGACTATTAAAAAGTTTCATGGACAACATGTCAGAATGTGAATTAGAACAGTAACCTACAGTAGAAAACTAAATTATAATTCAAATATTAAAAGAATAAATATTTAATTCTGCATAAAAAATTGAAGCATATTAAAACTAACATATCAAAAGCATATTAAAACTGAAGTATATTAACTTAATTTAATTTGCATAATTTTTAATTAGAAAAAAAAGACGCACCTAGGATACTTGACGCCCTTACGAAGCGGGGGGGGGTCAAAGTTCCCCTCTATAAGGAATGCTGCTATTACTTTGATGATTACGTCTTTGCGATACTAAAAGTGAGAGAGGTTACTAGTACATAAGTTAGGCCAAAAGTTATAAGGTTATTTTCTCGAAAATGGTTGGCAAAAGCTCTTTAATATTTTAATAAATGACATATAAATATATACAACTATTACATAAAATCTCATCCTGAATTCAATTTTACAACCTATGCCCTAGTTTATAAAAGTTCGGTGATTAAAATAAATGATAAAAAAAAGCAATCAAAACATAAAAATCAAACAAAAAAGATAAACCAACAAGTAAAATCAATGCATATCGGGGTAACTCATCATGCGCCGCATGAAATCCACTGCGCATGTAAATGATTAATTGATTGATGATTAAATGCATCCCTTTTCTCCTTTAAATTTAGAAGTACTGGAATTTGGAGTGTCAGTTATCTTTCTTTCTTTCACTCCGATCCAAAATTCGCACTTGTTTTTTCAGAGTTTCTTTTTTTCTTTCTCTATCTCTCATTGAATGTTATGAGTTTTGGCTTCAATTAGTTGCCTTGACAGAAAAATATCTGCTTTATTGAAAATTTATTTTTTTATGGTTATTCTTTTAAAAAATTGCATGTGTAATTTTCAAAAACGTTATTCAAATGAAATTTTTTATGAGGAATCAGTTATTATTAATTATTAATAATGAAGAACGGTATCTATTGCAAATCATTTATTGCACAGTTTATTTGATGTTCGTTTTTGAACTAGCATTGCCGACAGCTGACTGGGTAAAAGTATTTCAGCCCAGATATGGCTAATGGATAAGGTTTTATTTTTAATTGCAAATTTTTGATAAATACTTCTGCATTGCTGCTCATTTCTGAGCTGTCGTGCTCTTCAGGGTGCTGGGCATCTTATTGCTGTCCAAAATTAAGAACTCCGTCTTAAAATAACCTTCTTTTTGATTCCAACTGATGCGCAACTATTAAAAATCACAAATATTCAGATTTTGTAATTGAATTTAGACATTTTTCTGGCTCATTTTACTTCAAGAGATGTTATTGAATGCTTAGGAGTAAGTTTCAGTTCTAGTTTCAACTTTTACTTCAAGAGATTTAGACCTAGCAATTTAAAGCACTTACTATATCACTCTGAGACTCTGTTATGGCTTTTTGCTTTGTCGTATACAAATATATTAAAGATTTAGCTTAAATATATTCCATATTCATACTGTGCAAATGTGTAGATTTTAATTATATTAAGAGTTTCATATTACACAATTTTCATACCATATATTATGGCAAGTATTTGCCGTCCTCAACACACACACACACACAAAATCTCAAGAACAGTCTGTTTTTATTAAAACATTTCATGCATTTCTGGTGCATGAAAGACTGCTATTTCCTTTTTCATAAATATGTTCATTCATGTCATATAAAAATGTTAGAACCTGCTTAATGAGCAACTTTCAGCGATCAGCTGTTTGCCCACAATATCAATAGTATAAATCTAATAATGTTAAACAAATTTGATAAGCTGCATCTTATTATACCAAATGAAAACATGCACAATAAACACAAAGCTTCTGATTGGTTAGCAATGTACGTAAAATTGGAGAAATCGGTTCAGTAATTGAGGCAGGGAGCTGTGTCAATGTTTTGAGATATTTCTTGAAAGGAGGGGGGCGATCATTAATAGAGGTTATAATCTTTCATTTGAAAAAAAATTGGCGAAATCAGTACAGTTATTAGGATTCTGAGACTCTGTTGTGGCCTTTTGCTTTGTCGTATACCAAATTTACGAAGAAAAGTTATTGTAGTAATCGAACTCGAGATTTTGACGAGTTCCCTGTTCCAGACCTTCTAGAATTCGAAAAATATATTTTTGGCATTGTATGTAACTACCTGCAGATATAACGTTGTAGTCAAATAAACATATTTTTAGCGTTATATCTGTCTTACATTATTTTTCTATTGTTCCTTTTTCTTTTTTGTATACGATGAAAAAATACTGTAATTGACACAAAAAAAAAAAAAAAAAAAAATTGAACTCGTGATCATGACAAATCTGCACTCTTCAGACATTCCTGAGGCTGAAATATATTCAATTATGTCTGTATGTAGGCAGAATAAAGCAAACCCACTTTGTGTTAAAAGGATGAAATGTGGTAGGTGATCTTTACACCAAATTTGTAGATCAAATTTTGAACGAAATCCATTCTGTGGAAATATGTCTATCCGGTTTCCGAATATAAATTGACACGATAGCTTCTGCTACGGCTAGTATAACGAAACGGATACAATTTGGTACTTAAGTTTGATATCTAAATTAATTTTTAAGTTTATCTCTAATTAAATATAGATATCTATCAAATTTGGAACCAAATCCCTCAAAGGCGTGACCATACGTCGATTTGTGCTTTCGCAAACATATAAATGAGATAACACAAAAATACAAGGACTTAAATATGTGAAAATTTTTGAGACTACATTTGTCAAATTTTGGTTTTATTCGATCTGGAAAAAAGAAGTCCATAATACAAATTTGGTGTTCTGGTTATTGTGTTCGCATTCCAGCAATAAATCGCCAAAGCAAATAGCCAAAGATGGCAGCTAATAGGCCCTTTCATAACTAAAATCAATGACATGCCAATACTTGGTGCCTGCATATTATTGATTGCCAATGGCATCCAGTTCATTCGGGCTCCGATTTTTTAATCAATTAAAACACTAATAAAAAAGTTAAAAAAAAACATCGAGGTTCAGATTTCTACATTCTACAGTATGTATGTGTGAAATTTGGTAATTGTATGTCAATTTTTGTAGCTGTCTAGTCTGTAGAGCATCAAAATACACACTTATCTTTATTAGTAGTAGAGTATATTTCCATTCATATTTATCCTTTTTATTTATTTATTTAAATTTTCATGTATTTCGGTTTCAAGCATTCAATAATATAAATATGTATAATATTTAGAATTGTAATTTATGAAAAAATTCACAAATTTATTCTGATTTTTTTTGATGAAGTAGTTTGACGAGCGGTGCTTAATCCATTTTACATCCATTAAATTTTTGAAATTAACATTTGATTATAGGTACAGAAAGTGTAAAATGCGTAATTTCATAATATATGTCAAGTTAAAGTTCTGCCTGTATATAATATAATTTATTCAAATATATAATTTTGTTAAATTCGTCAATTGTCAATCGCCATTGCATTTTGAATACTTAGAGTGAGATGGGTGAAAGGGAAATGTCTAAAATCTCAAAAATGAGACGTCATTTATTTCATGGACGAGACAGGTAATGTCAGTTATGTGATTATGAAACAAATGTTGTTTGACAGCTTAATATAAAAATAGTTACTTCATCAAAATATAAAATTATTCATTTCATCATTTAAAAAATAACAACCAAAATTATACTGAAAACAATAGGTACTCAAGTTTTGATTTCGTTTGATTCCATTCAGTCAGTATCAAATATGCTTTCCGCCAACTTGCCATCTGCTAGTGAAAAAACAAATGCTGAAGAAATCTGCGCTTTGATTGTTTTTGCATATATAAATAAGCATTATCATACTTTATAGGTATATCAGAGCATAACTAACTAATTTTTCAAGAACTCTTCAGGTAAGTATGAAATGATTCTATTTTATTTAATTTTCGTAAAAATTAATATTGTATTTAAAAAAATGTAAGCATTTTGATTTCCAGGAACGGGGATTTAAAAAAAAACTATAAAAATGTAAATTATAACCCAGATACTTAACATTTCTGCTTGTGTAAATGAAATTTACTAATATCTTCGAAAAAATGTATTCAGTAACCATTTCCAGCTTTCTGTTAGGAATTTTGTCTTTTATTATGTTAATAGATCTAAAATAATTGGCTCGAAAAATAAGAATTGACTTTATATGCACAACTATCTATTAACGGCTGTTGGTTAGATAGTATTGCAAATAAAATAATTGTAGCTGTAGGAGCTCTGCAACTAGCCCTTTATAACACATTGCTGATAGTCGGCATAGCTTAACATTTTACCTTTTCTAATTAATTTTGAATAATTAAATTATTATTCAACAAAATGTACTAAAAAGTTTGTTACTTGATGTAGCCCTACTTTCACAAAGAAATCATAACTATTTTTAAACGTATTTCTATATATGTGAAACGCTGCCGTACGTGGCAAAGAAATCGCTTTTATTAATTATTGCTGAATGGCAACAATCAAATATAGACAAACAATCAAATCACATGCGAACGTTCCATATTGATTCATTGAACTTTTTTACAATTTAATTCAATGGTTCTCTGATTAATCAAGCAGTAAAATATTATTAGAAATCCTCTGGATAGTACTAACCAAACACTTTATTCCCTCAGAGAAAACAATATGTAAAAGATTTCAAGAAATAGGTAAATGAAGCTAAACCAATGGCTAAAATATGTTCAACTACTGCCAAATGAAGATTCGCAATGATTTATTTATATAAATTGGTGACTACATCTTCCAAAACTATTATGTAACTTACAAAAATAGTGCTTGATCTAATACAAAGAAATTACCTTTTTAATGATGTCAATTTCATTTTTGTACAAGGTTTTCTCTTTATTTTTTTATATTTATTAAATGCAACACATAATTCGTAAAAATCAATTTTTAATGTTATGAAATTCTAACTCATTCATCAACACATTCAGTCACGTGCTTTTGCTAAATCAAAATTTAAAAAAAATTCTTTGGATATTAATTCTGAAATAGGATTTTCACTTCCGCTTTTATAATATAAACATTATTTATTTTATATGCGCTGTAATTTATTTTGTCTTATTCAATAAGATTCAAGTTAGTTTTCCGGTCTTATCAAGCAAAAGAGTGAATTTTTTAAAAAAAAAAATACATATATATTCGACATTAGTATTTAATAAACAGCGAGAGTGATTTCTCCAAAAACTTTCTCGCAATGAAAGTGTTAAGCCGAGAATGCCTTGCATAATATTGACGCATTATAATTACGAAATATTAATCTTTAGCGTGAATTTAGAACTTTTACTAAATCTATCGTGTCATCCTTGGAGAGTTATTCAGCAGTTAACCCCTTAAGTGCGATTAATAGTATCCAAAAATTGAATTTGTATTTTAGATAAGTTTTTCCGTTCCGAATGAAGCAAAAATATCACTCAAAACTAAAATTGTAGTCACAAAATCCCATTCCAAATTTCATATATTTAAGTCATTCGGTTTTTGAATTATCGTGTTTACATGTTTCTAAAAGTATAGACTGACAAATAAGCAACCCCTTGTTGGATTTGGTTCCAAATTTGTCTGGTGCCTACATTGTAGTTCTTAAATCTGTGTATTGAATTTTATCTAGCTAGGTCTCTTCATTTTGTACTTATCGTGTTAAGTTAACTAAAACTATGCAGCGAATACATTTATTTTATGTGAAACATAAACGTATTATGAAAATAAATGTGTATGTAGGAATGTTGCTTTCATATTTTTTTATAAAGAAATTTAATTTCTCAGCATTTTGAAGTAATTATTATATATAAATGATTATTCTTTGTTAATAATTATATTCAAATTTCAAACTCACGAAAAAAATACAGTTAAATGTAGCTACCGTTTCTAAAACGGAAAAAGCTACTGCATCCCCGAGTGTCCGTTCCTCTTATACATTGAACAAATGTGCTTTATTATGAGCATGCGTATCGGCAAACATCGGTTATGTTCTTTTTATAACAACACCTTCTTTCTTCAAAAATTATGTAGCGAAACGAATGCATTTTTTTATATGTGAATAGTGGCATCAATACGTACTGTAGGTTTTATTTTCCCCTGAGAGACATATTTTTTTCATGTGTCTCCCAGTGCTATTGTAAGGCATTAAAAGAATACTATTATACTATTGGTATATTTAGAAATCATTTACAAATTAATTAAATTAGTGACTAGATTTATACTCACTTATAAAACTAATACACACTGAAAAAAAGCTATGTTGCGACAGTTCAGCGATCGCCCTTGCTCAAAAAGTATTTTTCTTCTTTTCCCTCTAGCCTTAAGAAACAGTTATGAAGTACTTCGGGCTTTTGGTAATCTTTGCCTTAATTGTATCTACGTATGCTGGTACAGATATGGGACAGTTTTTTGAGCATTTCATTAAGGTAGGATGTGGCAAGTATGTTTCTTCAGGATCGGATACGTTGATGAAAATATGCGGATCATGCTTGCGCTACTCTGTCGATGTAAGGAAAATTGATCAAGGATCATGCCCAAGTAAGTATTAATGCGACATTCCTTTCAACTCATTATTACAAGTGTGAAATATGACAAATTTACTTTAAACAATCAGCAAAATAAATTGTTAAGATTATTTATTAATTCGGAAAGAAATATAACATCAAAAGATTGGTCTACTAAAATCGTTGAATCCTAAGTAGGGATTGCAATACCGGACCAAAATTTCAATACCGGTATTCGGTATTTTTTAAATCTTAATACCGAGATACCGGTTTTAATACCGGTATTAGAAATTTTGGAAAAAGAAAGAAAACACAGGTGTTTCTTTTTTTTTATTTGCCAGTTTTGTTAGAGAGTGTAAATATCACAAAAAATAATTTGTAACTTATAAATTATAACAGTATATAATCACAAAAAAGTAAAGGAACATCTTATTTATTTAAATCACAAAAAAAGTGTAAATATCACTATTCAGTTTGTGGTACTGTTACAAATTTTTGAAATGTGATCTAAAAAAACGAAATGCATCAATTGTACTGTCATTAAGCCTGAAAAGTAATTTTGTGTAAAAATTACCAGCTGCCGAAAACGCTCTTTTGGCATCTACGCTAGTTGGTGGTACTGTTAGCAATGCGCGATATACTTTTTCCAAGTATTTACTTCTAAATCCCTCATCTTCAAATAAATCGATTTCTCGTCGGATGGCTTTGGATATAGCTGATTTCTGTATTGTATTTGGTTCGTTGAAATTTTTTTATTTATTGCTAATTCTAATTTTTGTTCAAGAGACAATTCCTTTTCACTATCGACAGTAGTGACATCATAATCTTCGATAATTGAACCGAATTCTGAATGTGGATAGGTTTGTGGGAAAAAGATTTTTAGAAACTTTACTCTAACTTAATCAGATTTGAATTGGTTATTTTCTTTTCTTCTTTTCATTTTCATTTTTAAAATCCTTAGAATTATGTAAATACCATAAGACATTTTCTATTTCGGTAAGCCTTTCTTCTGTGCGATTTTTCAATTTAATATAGGTGGAATCCGAAGTTTCTATATCCACAATATTTAGATCCTTCTGTTCTTTATATTTTTGGTATAATACATCTATTACTCCTAATTGAATTCCATGTGCATAGCACAACTGCTGATTTGCACCAATCAACTTTCCAACTTATTTCATAATTGTTGCTCCATCAGTCGTTATGGATATAATATTTTCTTTCAGGGATAATCCACGTTTCGCTCATTTAGATTTAAGCAATTAATTAAGTCATTCATTAGCTATTTAATTTCGCCCGTTAGGGAGACATAAAAACAAAAACGTATACTATATTGCTATATTGACGATCCATGAACATATAGTGGAGACAATTTTAAAAATTTCAAGTAAATACCGAAAAACCGGTATTTAAACTTGTGAATACCGGTATTACAAAATTGTACAAATGGCTCAAAATACCGGTATTCGGTATCCCGGTATTGCAATCCCTAATCCTAAGTGATTCCATTAACTTTGACAAATAACGAAATTATAACATTGCACAAAAATAACAAATCAGTTGTAAAGTATGTATACTGCCTTTCAAGCTTTGCTTATCAATAAAAATCAAAAGTTAAACGGAAAATTTGGCAGTTGCAAACTTAATGCAATGAATTTACTAAGCAATATAACTACAGCTGACATTAATTTATGATAAGCATTAATGATATATAAAGATGTACATATTAAAGGCACAATGGAGAAAAGAAGTGGAAACTTTGGTACACATGTTATGTAATCAAATTTAGATTTTAATACATTGATTAAAATTGAAGGAAATATCAAAACTTTTCATCTTTATTTTATGCTTACAAACATAAAATCATTATCTTTTCCTTTATTTGAACTAAGCGTGAATTTTGATGAAATAACAATTTTACTAGAAAATAATGCTGTAAAAGCGAAGTTCCACGATGAAGGTAGTGAAATTAATAAAATTAAAATGATCACGCTATTAATCAAAAACATGGATATGAAAGAAATAGCACATATAATGTAAATACATACAGATAAAATTTATATAGATGTATATATTCTTTGTCCTACAAGGCAAATTTTATAATGCTAATAGAATTAATATATGTTATATGGAAATTGTTAATGATATTCTGTAAAGAGCAAAAGAGTTTATTGATTGAGCACAAGATTTTTTATTGATGATATAGTTATAAATAATAACAATCCATATCCCCCTCTTTTTATATTCATTTTAAAAGTAATATTTCTTGATTTACTTTTTAAAATTTAATTTTAAATATGAAACTTTTAACATTAAATTGCGGTACGATTTTAGCAGATAAATAAGACTCTCTTTCATTATAGAGTGGCTTGTTAGAAATAATACTTTGTGAAATGTATATGAACAAAATCGGAAAACAAATATACATTTTTATGATCTCCAACTACAATTTCAAAAAAAATGTATTAATATTTTTTTTTCCTGTTAGATATATCTGCTAAAAAATAATTTCAATTTTAAAGACTTTTAGATACATATATATTTCAATATTATAAAAGACATATATGTACTAAATAATTAATCCTTTTCTTTTTATTTACCAGATCCTCGAACCTAATTTCTGAGGATTGAAACAGTCACATGGAAGAAATAGAAATGGATGAATGAATGCAAGGCAATCTCTCTAAGCAGGAGAAACATTCAGAATATGAATGTATTAATTAATCTGTATTTAGTAAAACTATGATAAATTGCTAATAATTCTAAGGATAATAAAATTACGCATTTTTCCTGTCATCATAATTCTTTGTATTTGATTAATTTCTTGTTAGAAATGCAGACAAATAGAAATTAAAAATAATTAACTATTTCACAAATAGAGTATTTGATATTGAAAAAGTGAAATAAGCAAAATGACAGATTGCTTATAAATAGGAGTTTTTTTTCGGAAAATTAAGTAAAACTAATACCAGCACATAAGAAAAATTAACTAGAGAATAAAGATAAATAAAAATGAATACCAACTTTTTGAACGACTTAAGAATTATGGAATGACAGAAGAATCGTCTGTCATCGAACATCCAATCAGAAACACTAAGAAATTCGCGAATAACAGAAGAATCGGTTGCCATCTAATTAAGTTCATTTCAATCTTTTACAATTTTAATAAATAACGCATTGCTAATTTATTCATAAGCAGAGACTATAATAATTCCAATAAATAATTGCTGAATATAACTGAACAATAAAAACTCTAAATGAATAGTATAATTTACATTTAGCTCTTCAAACTTCAAGAGACGATTATTTTTATTATTGAATACAAAAATTTTTTAACTTTACTTGAATACAACATAAGAAATAAGTTTTCAGTTACAGGGCCCTATAATTTTTTTAAATTTCAAACTACTGTGGACTCAAGGTTTGGGTCTATTTAACTAACAATTCAAAACTAAATAAGTATAAATTTTAATGAGGACATCAAATTAACCTAAGTAAATTTAAATGCATTTTAATGTTTCGCTAATAAAAAAAAATAGTAAATCAGAAAAAAATTGAAATTACAAATAAATTCTAAAAATATTTTAATGAGCCAAATTTAACAGAATAATAGGAATTGGAGTTCATTTTTCAAATGATTTTTTTTTTTACAATGTCAACTCTGATGTCCAGGCGTATTTCGGAGCTCTATGGGAAAGCACACCAGGTTGGCAATTTTGAAAGAAGTTCACTTTCCTCTCAAAAAATGTGCAGCACAAAGGAAATGAGAGTAATTTAATACTACTTCAATTCATTTATATTTTATTCTTTCATTAAAAATAGGCAACATATAATTCAAAGCAATCATTCAATCAGCAAATTGCAACATTCCATACTTTAAGTCAAAATATTTTTCTTTGGCAACGGAATTTTATGTTTCATTTTAATGGTATTACTGAAGTGATCAAATTTCCTAAATTTCAAATATGGTGTTTTCATGAAATGTAGATATAGAAACTATAGATAACTGATTTGTAGAGAAGAAACTTATAATGACAAGCATAGATTCCTGTTCACAACACATTACTTATTTAATTAGTCAGGTCTCTCAGATTAGTTTTTTGGGAATAAAACTTTTTTAGATTCATACATGACAAATCATAAAACATAACCTGTAGCACTTGATAATTTGCATTTAAAAAAATCTTTCATATCACTCCAAATTATTATAACAGCAATCCTTGGTCAGCTCAGAAAATAGAAACTGTATCTTTATCTAAATTATATCTGTACATAACCGTTGAGCATTAAGAAATAAAAGTACTACTTATTAAGTAGGCCTTGATCATTATCAGTTTTAAATGTTAGTATTAGTCAATTAATATGGTGTCAAAAGATTGTACAAGTTTTGCCTAATGTACAGCTACAAATATAAAATAAAAAATCTAGAACAATGATTCTCAAAAAAAAAAAAAATGGTATAAGTTTGAAATTTTAGTTTAGAAGAAAGAAGAAAATAAAATCAAAAAATATTAAAAACTCAAATCAAAATATGGCAAGATATCAATAGGTAATGTAAGAACAAAGTATCATCATTTACAAAAAATTATATTTAGCCTTGTTATGCAAAAGAAAGGAATATAGAAAGTATTAAGAATTCGAAAAACTTAATTAAAGGGAATTCAATTTTTCATTTCATCAGTCCCAAAATAGCTATAGGATACTTTCTTCAAGTGACCTACTAGCAGCAATCAACCTACTTACGAAGGTCCTGTTCTTACCGTAACTTATTTTAGAAACAAAAAATAGATAACGGAAAGTTTTCGAGTTGCCATGCAAATACCCCCAAAAAAATTGAATAAAAATTTTCTTCATAAGAAAATATTAAAAATGTTTTTAATTGCATACTTACTATTTTAGCTTACGTGATTGGAAGCCACGACATAAGAGCACCCCTCCCACTTCCTGTCACATTTGGCTCTAAAATATTAAATATAGCTTTGATTCATTCCTGAGACCCTTTCTAAAATTGGATACCAGGCACATCCCTTTTACGGGTTTACTTTTATACAACCAGCAAGCCAGTAATATCGAAATTAAGCTAAATACAAATGAAAAGAAGGCGAAAAAACGAACACTATGTTCCAATTCTTACATCAGTATTTTGCATGCTCTGTGCTAGCAGGAAAAAAACTAATAAACTTCCCCTAACGTGTGCATAAACACACAAAAGTTGTGTCGAAGTCTTGTATGATGCATGGAGGTTTTGAATAGGATGTTTTTACTTTATTAAAGAATACATATATCAAACAAATAAATGTGCATTTATTCACTTCTTTATCTCATTATAGACAATATTAATTTTTAAGCACAATATCTACAAGTATTTTATTCATGACCAAATGACCTCAAACAGTCGTTCTATAATGCGCGCGCCATTATCTGCCAATTTTTTCTCAAATTTGCTGCTCAAGATCAATGTATACTTTAACGAGTTATAATAACAAATGATGGAAGTATGTTAATATAAAATACTCAATTCGTAACTGCATTTCCTAATCAATAATAACCATTCAGAGAAATATTATCTAACAGAACAAATGACAGAATGGAGAACAATTCAAAATTAAAATAATGTGCAATCAATGCTCTATTAATATCAATGTAAAATAAATCACTTTATTATTATTGCACCAGAAAAATAAATTGTTCCTTAAGCCAAAACAATTCATGAAATCTTTCGAAAAATTAGTGAAGAATCTTTCATTTCAAATCTAAAGGTAGGCATTTTTACTTTTAGTTCTATTCGAGCTATCTTCCAGAAACCAGCTACACCTGTCCTTGTTCTTATAGTTACTGTAGTTTCTACGGGCATATTTGAAAAATACAGTCAAATAACTGAACATGAAAGCTATTCGCATTCATAATTTAAGGAAAATAAATTATGAAGTCTACTTATTAATTAACAAGATAGATTAAATAAAATTTGCAATAAATTAGGTTCACTATCATGATTCCTGCCTGTGATCCAAAGCTTCCATCCAATTTCGTTACATTTCTCTACCATCTGATTACTATCCAATTAGATGTCTTTCTACTTTAGTTATTATAAATTGCATGTGGAAGTCAGTTGAAGGAGAGACAATTAACTTATTAAATAAAATATGAAGACAAGACATACGTATGAAAAATTTTATTGACTTACAAAGAAACATACAAAATTACAGTTATAAAGATTATACATGCATTTTAAATAAGATGCAGTACATACAGTTAAATTATTTTATATCTTGATTAATGAGTTTAATAAGAAATTAAAAAAAAGTCAAAGTATTCACTGAATATTGTGATAATTATATCTTGTATTTAATCCTCTGACAAGACTATCAATCTATAATTACGAAAATATAAGCAATTTGAATTACAAGAAATCATTAAATAAAAGATTAAAAGATCTGTGTGACTCCATATTTTTTTCATTTAATACAGATTAATTACTTCATTAAAAGTGTCCCTTTTTTTCCAGATTATATTGCATTGATTATTTTATTTTATTAAAAAGGTTATCGAATTAATCATTTAATTATTAAATGAATTTTATATTTAATAATTTGTAGGAACGCAGTTCTAATTAAGCATATTGTAGAAGAGAATTTTGAATCTAAGCTTTTATATCGATATTAAAAAATTAAAAGAAAGATCTATGTCCACACTATTTAGCATTCATCGCATCCATTCGATATTTAGATTAAAAAAAGGAAATACTACATTTTATTCTTAAAAAGTTGTCCATATATAATTTACCTCGTTCAAACGAAAGCGACACATTTTATCCTTAAACACATTGATCGCCATGTTGATCAGACATGGCGATCAATTAATATTTTTGAGAATTCAAAGGATTCTTGATTGACTGGCCGGCCGAGCCAATCAATAATCCTTTTTCCAAGAACTTAAATATTTCTTTAAAACTTAGATTATGAGAGCAAATTTCTCAGAAACCCCGCTTCCATAACAATTAGATGTAGCTAAAATACTTCGGACTTAAAATATTAAATACTAAATATTTGTTTTTAAATATAACAACTATTAAAATAACTAGTTTAAAAGAGTAAATGGATGCAATGAATATTCCCTAGCATATTTACAAATAAACTAGAATTAGAGTTAGTTAAATATTTAATTTTATATAGTTACATTTAATAGTTTATTGTGCATAATTATATTTACATTTAAATATTCTGCATTATATTCGAGCTACTAATAATTTTCTGGTTACTAATAAATTTTTATAAACTTGTGAAATTCATAAAAAGTGAAATAGAACAAACTTTTACAATTACATTCCCATTAAATATTTGCTGATCAAAAGTTTTAATCTGTACACAAAATCATTTATATAAACATGATAGCAAGATCAACGATAACTGTTAAATATTTTTTTCTTATTTTACTTTCAGTTAAATCTTTTTAGCAAGATTGAAATAAAATATTTGCCTTATTTTTTCCATTTATTCTACAGTGAAATTTTATTCAGCATAAATAACTACTCAAACACAATAAAGTTTTGGAAGCCTGATCATAAAGTGAGCTCATGCAGAAACATTTGATAGAATAATTTTAAAAACATTCAGTTTAATATCCGATATCTTTAAACCAAAATAGATTTCGAGATTATACATACATCTATATAACAAACAAAATATACAACAATGTACTAAAACAGTTCATTATTGTAAATTTATTCAATTTGTAGAATTTGAAATAATTTCTCATCCACAAAATGAATACCTAAAATAGTACAGAATTATGAAGTTAGATTTTCATTTCTATCGCATATTTGTATAAGAAACAAATACAATGAATTTTTAACTGAAATTCTGAAATTTGCTTGAATTCTGGAAGATATTCTGCTATAAAATTTAAAACAAAAATTGCCACTCAGGGAAATAAAATCCAGTAGAGTGATAATTTTTTAAAAACATTTGGAAGCATATGTAAATTTAAAATACTTGTTATTTAGTTCCAATAAATCTCAATTACAATGAATGCCTAAAAAGGCATGATAAAAATGAGTCCTTTCCTTAGCTACAGTAATTATGGAATAGTTTTTGTAATAGATCCAGAAGCTGTTACTTGAATTGAGAAAAAAAATTGTAACATACTTGTACATGATTAAGTAAAAGATATTAATAAATCAAGAACGACAAAAATGATTTCTATTGCCTTTTCATAGCTACAGTATTAGAAAATTGCATCTAAGATTTTGATAGTACTGGAAAAGTAAATCAAGATTACAGGCGATATGCAGTACTATAAAAAATTAGGTTAATATTCTTTGAATGTACATCCTCTTAAGCACAAGATCCCGAACAATATTGTTGCAATATTTCCACGATGCTATATGGCATTCAAAATATTTAACAGTTCTTGTCATAAGGTCAACACGGTTCATCACTATTCTGAATTAATGTCAAATTAAAGTCGTGTTTAAATAACAGAATATGCATGACGATATTCATTTTTCAGTCAATCTGCGTCAACACTTCAGAGCAATAAATGATAATAAATAAATTATGTATCATTTCATACATGTTTTGAATACCACATAATTAAATAAAATAATTGAAAATAAATGCACAGAAATTCATGTAATATCAGTTCTTATAATAAAGGAGAGTTTCAAAAGTGAAATATTTGCATAATGATTAAAAATTTCTCAAAGTGCGTAAATAAAGACATTTTTTCTTTTATAGCTTCATCATTTAGTTTTTCAGAGAAATTCTTCATGCGATACATTTCTAGTTTATTTTATCTTCTTTCCTCACAATATTTTCAACAGCCTGTAGCGCAACTATTTTTGTTACTCTTGGGTTACTTTCTACTAAGTCTATTTTTAGCGCGCTATGACGATATTGGGTTTTAACTTCTGACCCTGTTAAAGCCAAATGATATTCAATATCAGTGATCCTTTTAGCAAAACTTTTAAAGATGCCCCGCTTCGTCTTCCAAAAATAATTCTGATTGCATGAAGTATCGCATTTTCGCTTTACTGAGACATTTCTATCTATATATAGTTGGTTTGTATCAAAGCACTTTAATAACATATGTTGAAGTTGGTATAATGTCACAAATTTGACAAATCATCCATACTTGGATCTTTATGGATCTCCATATGTAATTTACTTGAGTGCTTAACTTTTTAATAACTTCATACTTATTCAAGCTTATAGTTTCGGTCATGGTCAAATCTTGAAGCCTGAAAAAAAAAGAAATTTAATATAAACCAGATAGAATTTCTCAACGGTACTGTGAAATGGAAGTGAATAATAGAAGAATACTTCTCAAAATCCAATAATTCAAGAATAAATCTTTAATAAAAATTTAATCTTTCATAATGAATCTTAATTCATTATGAAAGATTAAATATTACATTTTTCCTTATTTGAAGATGGTAGCATTAGTTATATCACAATTCCGCTATCTTGTGGGAATAGAAATATTTGCAGCGAGTCATTTTAATTACGAAGTATAATTTAGATAAAAATTTCCTTACAATTTGATAAATATACCTAGAAAACTTTATTCAGCTATATGCATTTATTCCCTTTGAATGGGAAAAATTCAGGATAAAATGAATTTATTTTTTCACATATCTAGAATACACAAAAATATAAAAACTAAAATATTTCTATTAAATTTTTTGCATATATTATAATATAGAAGCTTACCATTCCTTTGAATTATGGCATCAAAGTGCTAATCATTCAAAAAATATTTTCCTTCACATCCAGATCAGTTTCTACCCCTCGAAGATATCCATGGAACTGAGGTGGAAGTGGCCCTGCACGCATTTATTTAGAGAAATGGCATCAACATGTGAAGTATGAAATGAAATTGATTTGCCTTTCAAAGTAAAAAGAAAAAAAATATTGAAACATCAAGTTTGTTTGAATCGTTTAGTTATAGCTATACAATTATAATTATAATTTAGTAACTTACCTAGTTCATTTGATATCTTCCTTCCCATCATCCAAAAATAACTGGAGTCGTTCGAATTTGTATCTGGATCCAAGAAGATAGCTGCCTTACAAGTGAAAAATATGCCGCTCTTGAAGATTTGAATAATTTCTTCTCGGCAGCATACTGCTCAATCAGAATATGCTGTAATTTATCTTTATTTTTCGTTCGGCAAAGTCTGATCAAAACTGGCTCTTGCCTCCAACTTAAATACAACCTGCCATTATCAAATTCAAGTGGATACACATTATGAAACTGCAGGACACTTGCATTTTATTGAAAGAGGCGAATCGAAGGCAAAGACTCCTCAGTCATTCAAATGTCTCAATTGCGTTTTATGTAAAGATGTCAATTTGAAAGTGCATTTTCTTCAGTAAAAGTTTTTTTATTTGTGATCAGATTTCTTTCAAAATCCAAACTGAAAAGTATTTAATTTTTACCATATGCCACAGTTTAAATAAAAGCATCATAAGTTAAAAGAACGTTCACTTAAAGGAATTTTCTCTTAAAACAATTTACTCCAGCATTATTACAAGAAAGATAGCAAGGAATTGATGGAGGAAATGCATTTTTTTAATTAAAGAATGTCATATGCAGGCCAAAAATTCTTTAATGCTTAACATAAAATGCAATTCCATTTATGCTTGGGTAATTATCTTCATTCCAGAAAAGGCTGATTGGATTTTTCTTCAGTTCCATAGATGAACGACTTGTATTTGATTCGAATGATGAAATTATTTCAACCAAAAAGGATTTTCTTCTGAAAAAATCCGAAACCTAACAATAAAACTCAAAATCTGCATTCAGTTATTTAGAGTTATTGAAAATTTTCAAACACATGAAGGATTTTTTGTAACCTCCAAGCAAGCCATCAATTACGTTGACTTTTTCCAGTTCAATAATAACAGCACAAAATGCTTTAAACAAGACTTTCCACTTCTGTCGCACAGGTCAACATCAAGAAATTCATTTGACCTAAACACCTTCGCCTCCCAACGATTGTTTCGGTGAAAAATTCGAAGATCAGAAATATTTTCATCGTACTCATTCAGAATTTCCAGATTTAGATTCAAATGCATTCTGGAAGCTTTAAAAAATGCAAATATTTAAAAATTGAGTTTGCTCCCTGTAATTTATTTACAAATCGTAAAACAAATTATAGTTCTTGAATGAAGAATTCAAAATTCTCTAATAAAGTTTCTCTCTGTTATGGTTTCCAATTAAAAAAATGAATTTCAATTACTCAAATAAGTACAGTTCAAAAGCTGATTTAAATCTTTCTTCGTGTTTACGATAGACATTAATTTTGATATTGTGATTATTTCGTCCATTAGACACCGAAACTACCTTTGTCTTGATGATCACAATTAACTCCAACGATATATCTTTACGAGATATTTTTAAATCATTCTGAAAGTTCCATCCAATGCATTGGGAATTTTACCTC
This sequence comes from Argiope bruennichi, assembly GCF_947563725.1. Classification (NCBI taxonomy): domain Eukaryota; kingdom Metazoa; phylum Arthropoda; class Arachnida; order Araneae; family Araneidae; genus Argiope; species Argiope bruennichi. The sequence goes on from NC_079151.1 coordinate 87,565,326, forward strand.
TATCCCAATTTTGCTGAGATGAGATCATTAGGCCAATCAAAATCCTATTCATATTTTCAGAACATGTCCCTATTCAACCTACTTACGAGAAATTATAAAACTTGCATTGTATCGGATCTGAGCTCTTAATATATTCAGTTGCTTTAAAAACCAACACCGTAGTAGGGCTATGCCAAAATGAAAACTTTTTTTTTTAATTCAGTAAAGATTTTTTTAAGTGGAATATAATTTCTTTATAGAAGGGGAGAGTGAACATTTGAAAGTTACAACGTCTATCGGACTAACTTTTGCATTGTAAGTTGAGAAATAATTTTCAAGAACATGAAAAGAGAATGAATTAAGTACTTTAGCGTTTTAGAAAAATGACCGTGGTAAATTATATAAGAAATATAATAAAACGTATGACATAATTAAAATAATTTAAATCAAACATTGAATTATTTTTGGAGTTGCAAACTGCTTTCAATTATATTGAGTAATTCTTATCAAGAGAAAATCGATTAAACCATTATTGGATTGAGTGAATGTTGGAGAAAATTATGAAAATACTGAAACCTATTGGTTACTTTAAGTAATTCTAAAAACATTTGAGTTATTGATTTACTTCAAATAGGTTTTAAGAGCAAAATAATTATTTTTTAATCATGAGAGCTTCATCGAAATACAAATTTTGCATACTTTCTTCATATTACAATATTCATAAGTAAAATGCAATGTACTTAAAACTCGACACCATTTTAAATTACAATTATTTTTACCATTAATGTTTACTTATATATTACAACTATCTGTATAGACAATTAGAATTGTGAGAGAAGCTTTTATACATTATCACTCATTAAAATTTTTCAGCAGTTCATTCTACATATTTTTGGTTAAATTATTCTGCTTTGGAGTAAATTTTCAGAACCTCTCATTAAATTTCCAATATTTGATTAACAAAAATTTATTAAAACTGATTTATTATCCATGGGTAGAATAAACCCAAAACTCCATTATAAATAATGTCGCACATTAACAATAAAGCTTTTTAAAGCTATAAAACAATTAAATAAAATGCCGTTTTATTTTTCTGGCACAAAATTCTGGAAGGGAATCAGCTACTAGAGAAACCGAGAAATAAATGCCTGAACGTACTAGCATTTAAAAGTTATTGCTTTAGCTAAAGAAAAATAAACTGGCAACAATGTCACTGAGACGAATTTTAAAAGGGAGAAAATCCCCAAATAAAAACTAAAAATTAGAGAAAAACGTCTTTCAATGACATGAAATAAGCATATTAAGATCTTAACCTATAAATTGAACAAACAAAAAATATTTCAGCCGATGTCTATTAAAGCCTATATAATCTTTAAAAATGTTTTGAACACTGTGTGCCCCCTTAATAAATTGGAGATAACTGTGAGCGCATTGAATTTAAATTCAATATACAAACAAATTAAAACGGCATCACAACATGCATTAATTTAGAAACCCACAGTCAAAGTTGTTTTTATCCAAATTTGGTTTCAAAAAATTACTTGTATATTCAACGTAAAAATGGAAAGTTTGAAGGAAGTAATGCTGCGAGTTTAGCTTGATTAAATAGCGTAATATGCAGAAAAAAATATTGGTCTTCTTACAAAAAGGTTTTATCGCTAAATCTTTAAATTATATTTTTTCCCCATCAAAAAATATAGCAGAAGTAATTCTCTTACGTACAGTATCAACAATAAGATAATACTATTACGCATTCTCTCAATATACTGATTCCTTCCACGATCCAAGTTTTTGTATTACTTCATTCAACTCACGATTATAACATTTTAATTTAAAATACCTTTAATAGGTATCCCGCACTCTCCAAACTACAGCGTTCCTTTTCTTTTCATTTAATATATACCTTCTATTCAAAAGAAAGATCATAAGGGCACCTTTTTCTTCTCGCCATCACAATTTACTCACTTCCCACACACACACACCTTACCACAGAAAACAAGCCACACTCTCACACTCCTTTCCCACACACACACACCCCTTACCACAGAAAACAAGCCACATTCTCACACTCCTTTCCCACACACACACACCCCTTACCACAGAAAACAAGCCACATTCTCACACTCCTTTCCCACACACACACACCCCTTACCACAGAAAACAAGCCACACTCTCACACTCCTTTCCCACACACACACCCCTTACCACAGAAAACAAGCCACACTCTCACACTCCTTTCCCACACACACACCTTACCACAGAAAACAAGCCACACTCTCACACTCCTTTCCCACACACACACCCCTTACCACAGAAAACAAGCCACACTCTCACACTCCTTTCCCACACACACACACCCCTTACCACAGAAAACAAGCCACACTCACACTCCTTTCCCACACACACACACCCCTTACCACAGAAAACAAGCCACACTCTCACACTCCTTTCCCACACACACACCCCTTACCACAGAAAACAAGCCACACTCTCACACTCCTTTCCCACACACACACCCCTTACCACAGAAAACAAGCCACACTCACACTCCTTTCCCACACACACCCCTTACCACAGAAAACAAGCCACACTCACACTCCTTTCCCACACACACCCCTTACCACAGAAAACAAGCCACACTCACACTCCTTTCCCACACACACCCCTTACCACAGAAAACAAGCCACACTCACACTCCTTTCCCACACACACACCCCTTACCACAGAAAACAAGCCACACTCACACTCCTTTCCCACACACCCCTTACCACAGAAAACAAGCCACACTCACACTCCTTTCCCACACACACCCCTTACCACAGAAAACAAGCCACACTCGCACTCCTTTCCCACACACACCCCTTACCACAGAAAACAAGCCACACTCGCACTCCTTTCCCACACACACACCCCTTACCACAGAAAACAAGCCACACTCGCACTCCTTTCCCACACACACACCTAACCACAGAAAACAAGCCACACTCGCACTCCTTTCCCACACACACTTTCCCCTTACCACAGAAAACAAGCCACACTCTCACACTCCTTTCCCACACACACACCCCTTACCACAGAAAACAAGCCACACTCTCACACTCCTTTCCCACACACACACCCCTTACCACAGAAAACAAGCCACACTCTCACACTCCTTTCCCACACACACCCCTTACCACAGAAAACAAGCCACACTCACACTCCTTTCCCACACACACCTTACCACAGAAACCAAGCCCCACACTCACACTCCTTTCCCACACACCCCTTACCACAGAAAACAAGCCACACTCACACTCCTTTCCCACACACCCCTTACCACAGAAAACAAGCCACACACTCACACTCGTTTCCCGCACCAGCATCACGACAACAAATCACTCATTTCCCACCACGACAAAAAAAAGCCAAAATCCTCATATTCATTTCCCACCACGACAAAAACAAAGCCAAAATCCTCACATTCATTTCCCACCACGACAAAAACAAAGCCAAAATCCTCACATTCATTTCCCACCACGACAAAAACAAAGCCAAAATCCTCACATTCATTTCCCACCACGACAAAAACAAAGCCAAAATCCTCACATTCATTTCCCACCACGACAAAAACAAAGCCAAAATCCTCACATTCATTTCCCATCACGACAAAAACAAAGCCAAAATCCTCACATTCATTTCCCATCACGACAAAAAAAGCCAAAATCCTCACATTCATTTCCCATCACGACAAAAACAAAGCCAAAATCCTCACATTCATTTCCCATCACGACAAAAAAAGCCAAAATCCTCACATTCATTTCCCATCACGACAAAAAAAGCCAAAATCCTCACATTCATTTCCCATCACGACAAAAAAAGCCAAAATCCTCACATTCATTTCCCATCACGACAAAAAAAAGCCAAAAGCGTCACTCATTTCCCAACTTTTCGCACACATTTCCTATCACCAGAAATTCATTATTGTAACACTTATATTACTAGTCGTGTTATCCCCCACAACCATGCCTATCCCTCAGGATTTTAATTCCTAACATTCATCATTCTTGCTTGTCAAAGTCTTCCTTCTCTCCAAACATTACAATTTTCCCACTTTCCAGTATTTTCTCTCTACCACATTATCCGTACTATAGATTTAGGTTTTATTGATATTTTCCAATCAAATCCTTGCGTAAAGTGGAACAACAGAGTTTTATGCATACATAATAAAGTTAGAATTTTGCCATATAAAGCAGTTCATACTTCAGCAAGATCAATGGGAGGCATTTCATTGCGCGTAGATTAGAAGTCGTCTTAGACAGCAAATATTTCATAATGAAATGAACAATCAAATAGGGAAAAGAAAGTATTATGAGGCCAGGATTATTTATTACTATTTTGACACCCTTCAACAGTTAGCTTTCCATATATCATGACTAGTACAACATCCAATGATTTAGCAATTTAAAACTCGATTTTTCCCAGATTTCATTACCAAACCAACAAGTTCCAAAATCATTTCATTGTCTGAAACTACTCGTTCAGCTTTGGTATATACACTGATTTATGCGATTCATCAATTATTAATGGATTAAATGCTGAAAAGAATAATTGCATCAAATAATGAGTACGCAATTTCATTTCAATAAATTTGAAAATCTATTTCGGATAAATATATTCAAGATTGCATCAAGATTTCTTCTAGAGAAGGATTTCCCAATTACACTAAACTTTCTTATGGTTTGGAATTTTAAAGCCTTGATTCTTTTTTCTTGGCCTTGTGGATTGTCAAATGGATAATACACAAAAAAAATTTTTACTGAGTTGTAAACATTGAAATTTAAGGGCAACCGAGTTCAAAATTTAACTCAAAGAAAAATTAATATACAATTACATGGAACTTTTCGATAAATGATTTCATTTGTCACAAAATCAGACTTTCAAGTTAATTTATGTTCTTTAAAGTCCTTAATGATTATAGTTGATTAAACTATGAATAATAATGAATTATTGCTTTTAAGTTAAAAGGATTTTCTGACTACCCCCCCCCAAAAAATAAGGCGTGCAGATGCCAGTCATAATTAAGATTTAGTACGAATATATTTATGGGAACACGAATAAAATATTTTGGTTTCCTAAATCTTAAGTAGAAACGACTCTTGTAGGCATTATGGAAATGAAATATTTCAACCTTGAAAATCTAAACTGAATTTAAGTGTTAAGCTTTTGAATGTGAAACCTTGAAAATGGCAATTTTGAAATTCTTAGATGAATGCAAAACCAAATAATTTTGTTTAAATTTCAAATTATGAAAAAAGAAATTTAAAGGCAATTTATGAAAGAATTTCAAACTAAAAATTATCTAAGAAATATACAGAAAACTTAAATTTCAAATAATAAAGGATTCTTTGATATAGAACTACAGTCAAATCCATCTACTCAAGTGTATAATTGCTGCACAAAGTAATATCATTAACGTGCAATTATAATAAGTTATTATATCTTTTGAAAGACATCGCATTTCATTAAGAATACTATAATATGCATAAATAAGCGAAATTCTTTACTTAGCAAAATTATCATGGTCAAAATACGCAAAATTTTATCCAATATGAAATTTGGTGGTAAATATTTAGAATTCCATAGAATGGTTAGTAATTTTTAAAACTTCCATAATTCCTTCTATCTTAATACGAATCCAACCCAATGAAATGCAGCATTGGAAAATGTGATTCATTTCAGTATGCGTGTAATCCAACTTCAAATTATCTGAAAATCAATGAATACGGATTTAACTTTTTAAACTCATAGTTACAGGTACGTTTGTTTAAAATTCCAATCTACTATGAGCATTTTAGCAAGATAATCGAACATTTTACAGTCGGTTTATTCTCTTTTTATAGTCTAGAATTTTATTTTTTAATCTATAAAGCAAAATTTAGATACTAGTAATTATAGGAATTTAGAACTAAGCCTATCTCGTGTAAAGAAACTATCTTTTATAACATGGGAAATCCGACCTCACGCAACATTAGTTGAGCATAAATATAATCTATATTTGAATATACGAGGTGATGCATATACCGTTTTCAGTAGGGAAGCTGAGCTTACTCGGAGATTCAATCTCACTCATAATTAGATAAAAGCTTCTAAAATATTTACGCTATAGACTGGGATTCGTCAAATATTAACTTGGATGTACAAGAATCAATGGCTTAAATTTAAAATATCAAATTTCTATCATATTTGAAAGAACTAAACATGACAGCATAGTTAGGAAGAAGTTTAAGAAATTGCAAATGCATTGGAAGGAACGTTCAAGATGGTTATAAGTATCCCGAAAAGAAATTTCACTTGACCTTAAAAAAACGATTTAGATAAAACTAATTATTCGATGAACTTATTCAACTCAAAAATTAGCAGCGACTTCCGTGACATCCAGAAATAAAATTGAAAAACACATCTTTATTTTAAAGTTAATTAATATTTAATTTATAAAATTATAAATGATTCGAATAAAATCAACAGATATTTAAATTTTTCTTTTCAGCTACAGCGGATTGAAAGGAATATTTCTTAATTTAAAAAATTCATTTAAATAAATGAAATCGATTTCTTTAAAAGCGTACCTCATTGAAAAGCTACTAAAATGCATTTGAATCTGAAACACTAGTTTCCAAATGAATACTGAAGAAATATTCATGATCTACGAACATTACAGATCTATGGCTATTGAGTGGCAAAAAAAGTTGAACTTTTATGAACGAACCTGTGCTAGTCCAACATGACAAAAGAAAACATCAAAAGATTGTCTTGCTTTCTGTCCAATAAATGGCCATCTTTTAGTGGTATAGAAAAGTTGATATTTTAAGACAATTTGCGTCTAGTACTGTACGTTGCATCGAAAGTTTGAGATTTTTTTCTTTTGAAGGCTTGAAATTGCATACTTAAAGGAGTATTGGACACAAGGATACTTTTCTAACCTTGCATTCCATATTGTTCTCCTGCGAAATGGAAAGAAAAATTTGATTTATTACAGCTCATATAAAAAGTGATTTGTTGCACATTTTCAGCTCCTAATTATGCAATAATCTTACAAAAAGCGAAGCAATTTGCATAACATAGATAACATATATAAGAATCTGTACTAGTTTTAGCCGCATTTTCAGTCGCAATGCACTTTTGTCTTAGTTAGGCAATTGGTATTTTAAAGCTAGAGAATGACATTTCAATCTTTTAATCCTTTAACCTTCCTATCATTTTTACAGTTGCAAGATTCTGAAAATCATTTTACACTGGCTTTGTAAACTTACAATGTATTGTTTTAAATAAAATCTCGAAGTGTATTTCGTAAACATGAGTACCTCCAAACTTTCATGTACTTATTTCTGTATTATACAACGGAAGGACTTACAAATTGGGACACCAAATTATAATTCACACAGACTACAAGGAATTTTTTTTCAGTAGTTTAAGTTTTTAAGAAAGTCTTTTATAGTTGAAAGTTGGATAATATGACTTGAAATCAAGTACCTTCTTTACATGATTGTGTACGCCATTAAACATATTCAGCAAATAACTGGAATAACTGTACTGGAATTACTGAAAAATTAGCTACTAGAATTACTAGATTAAGCGCAGTCATTTCCATAAACCTTCCCTTTCCTTTCTGAACACGCAGCTAAATAAACGTGCTAAAAATGAGAGTTTTATAAAACTTGATTTTTAATTCAAATTAAATGCAAATTGATGTTTTTCCTTATTAACATTAGTGATATTGCCTCCCTCCTCCCAAAAACGCATTTGTGCAGTACATTAAAATTCAAAAATTAACCTATATTGATACCAATTCAGAGACAGCTTTCATTTCCATAATTTTTTTTAATTAGTTGCAGACAATTTTAAGATACATTTTTAATATAATTGCTTGCAACGAAATAGAAAGATTTACAATAAATAGTGTTACTTTATTAGCCTTCTTGCGACTAAGCAAAAATAAATTTTCACTTAATTCTTTTATGTATTTCAAAATACTGGATATATTTAACATATATAAAATCGACATTCTGTGAATTGCACGATGCATCATTTGCTTCGCACAAAATGCTACGGCTGATACAATCAGGCTTAAGGAAGTCAGGAGATTCAAACTTGAAATATCAAGCTATAATGTTTGGAACTAGATTTGAAACTCCTGTGCATTTATGTGGCTTCAATCTATTTATTATCTGTTAATAAACGTAATATTTTTTTCTCAATGTCATGACTATTTGCGAACTTTTAGATCAACGATATGGAGATACTGTTTTGAGCTAGCAACTTAATAAGTAGGAACTGAAAGAATGACATTTGAAATCCCGACAAATAAACATTTGAAATCCAGTTTGGCTTAAATATCATATTAGTTAAATATTGCACATTAAAAATTAATTTTAATCTAAATCATAAAAAAGTCGCTTCTGTATACAAACTGAAATGCCTGTCAAAGATTCAATTAAAAAATATGAAAAATAGTTATCAAAAAAAGAAATAAAAATGAATTCTATATGCATTCAGATATTTTCAATGATTCATTGAGCGATAAATGAAGAACTCCGTTTAGGATTTCGGTTAATGAGGATTTTAGATTATCGGGCCTTTGAAAAACATTCCAAATTAAATTTCACGAGTAATATTTGGAAACTTTCATTTTCAAATTTCTAACCCTTATATCCTTCGAAACTCCTTACTTAACATATACTTTTACAGTCAGAATGGCTGATATTCTAGTCAATTAAATATAGATGTCTTAAGAAACAAAATTTTATCATGGTTTAGGCACTTATATGCAGATGAATTTCTTCAAATAAAAATATATAGTGTCGCGGAAGACACTTTGATAAAAACAGAAGTAAACAGTTTCGGAAAGTACTTGGAGAAATTAATGGTTTCGTTGTTAGTTCTGTAAAATATTCGTTCGAATAAAAGAAATTAATATTTAGTTATTAAAATAGGGCAAATTAATATTCAAACAAAAACATAACTTACATCAATCTAATTTTCTCTAATTTCTAATCAAATTTCCGTTAAAAGGAAGGTCCAAAATTAATTCTTTTCATAATTTATACCAATTGAATACATCCCTTAAATTCTTTTTTTAGTGACTCTTTTATTTGAATTAAAATTATACAAATCAAAACTGAAAAAAATAGAGTAGTTTTGCCTCTTTGAATTTATGACGCATTCTTCCAAAGCAAGCTTTACATGAAGTAGAAATGGTTTGAAGATATAATATTAAATTATAACCTTAATCCATTATTAATTCAACCATTTATAAAAGTATCCGCGAAATTATGATATTTGCATTTTTAAAGCAACTGAAATTTCCGTAACGATCAATTTCCTATTTCGGAAATGGTTCATTCAAACTTCTAGTAAGTGGGAAATATATATATTTTGCTAATGTTTTGCTCTCTAATAATCATACATAAAAGCAAAGAAATACGTTGTGTTTCTGAAGATGCATGCCGTCTAATATATTTTAAAGTACAATAACATTTTCAGACAAAAAGATTTATTGTTAAATATTTTATATGGCTAAATTGGTCATAATCTTTAAGAGATGAAAAAGGAATAAACTAATCAAAGTTAATCACTAAATTTATACAAACAAAATTATTTAATAACCAGTTATAAATGCTTACCAGTTCTTCATCTGTTTTCATGGATATCCAAAAACAAAACGGATATAATTTTGATGTACTAAATAACTTATCAGAAGCCAAAAAGTATAAAGTTAAGGCATATTCAAAGCAATGCAAAAAATCTTGCAAATCCTACAAAAAACTACGAAATGAAACGAGACTAAGATATGATTCTATCAAAATGTAAGGAACTGGAATTTTCTAGCAGATTGTTCTCTTCTTCAAAAGACTTTCAGCTGGCGCCACCTCAGTAGGCGGAAAAAATTTAAATTATATATTACACCATCACTTATACAGAATTTGAAGCCATAAATAACATACCAGAGCATGTACAACAATATTTAGGGCGAGAAATTTTAAAAATAAGGCTGATAGATATCGCAGAAAGCTAAAAATAATGGTCGGAAAATAAGCTCCTTTATTGAGTAAATGTAGTAAAAAAACCTGTACATTATCTCTGGGTACTTTTTATTTTTTTCTAAGAATTGGCAAGTAATGGTCCAACAACATAGAAGTTAATGAAGAAATACAATGAGAAAATTTGGATTCGATTCTTGACTAACCTTTGCTGGAACACATTATAATTTTGTTAGGCATTAATAAGAAAATAAGTAATGTAATTATCAATTTAATTTATTTTTATAATTATCACATACCCGTTTTCACTTTCTCGTCTACGTAGTATAAAAAACTGTATAGTAATCGTCAAAAAATTTAAACTCGAAATTTTGACGAATCACCACATTTTAGATCTCCCCAGAGTTCGAAAACACACTTTTGGGAAATCTAAGTCTGTGACGAAGATAACTCAAAAAGGCTTTGAGCTAGATAGTTGAAATTTGGCATACAATCTTTACACTAAATTTGTAGATTTCTATCAAATTTTGAGTAAAATGTATTCAAAGGCAATCCGCCTGTCGAGTTGTTCGAATATAAATTAACACGATAATTACTAAGCGAAGAGAGTTAGATATATAATATTCGGTGCACAGATTTAACATGCCAGGGATTAATCGCCAATTAACCCATCAATGATCAGACGATAAATTGAGCCAAAATGCAAAATCTGCACCAAAAGTGAGTATTTCGCAACTATTGTACGTCAATGCCATGCAAAGCGTTCTCAGGCATGACATATTAAAGAGTATGCGAGAAAAATTGGGGTTTGTTAACTTGCTTGTATACTTCTTTAATGAATGGCTTCGTAAGATCCTTGGCTTTTGAGATGAATGCCATTAATGACTTTTATATTAATTGTTGGAATCACCATTCTAATGTATTTTATCAAGCAGATGAACAGAAAAGCGTTTTTGCATGAGTGATCTTGAAAAATGGGGTACTGATCCACGTGTCACTATCTTTATAGAGTGATCTTTTTTTTGTGTGTGTGTGTTCTTTTTAAAATAATTCTTTGATTGTAAACTATATGCTAATCCTTAAGTGATGGTTAATTATTTTAAAAGCTAAAAATGCTCTTTTTGGAATTTTATAATTTATTAATACTTCTTCTATTAACATTAATTACGTTGAAATTTCCAGTCAAATATATTTTATGGTTTCATAAAAAAATTCGATCAAATTTTCCAGGTTAAATTATTCTTATTAACATGAGTTGAGACACAGGAAAATCAAAATCCAATTAATTCCTCGCTAATATACTTTGTAAAATATTTATTACCGTAGAAAAGAAAATTTGCTGCATTTAAATATTTTATTTTATACCAAAAGTATTATGCTTATTCATTGCCAGACCTAATTTCAAATATAGAATTTATGTTTTGTCATAATCTATATGTATTCTATATATTGTCCCACGGAGGGGCACCTCTTAATTGAGGATGAGAAGTTTACGGTATAGTGGTTGGTTCTAGCCACCCCTGTGGGTACACGAAAAGATGGGGATCTGGCTCCTTAGGGAAGGGTTGTACAGTGGCCGCTGATGCCCCTTAGGACTTAACCACGATTCCCGCCAGTGTTGCTTTTGCGGTAGTGCGGTCATTCAGTTTTTTTATCATTGTGTCTTCCGGCGGATCAGTTTGTGATATGGCATCTATAATTTTATGCTCTAAGATTATAAATTATTATGAAAATGAGAATAAAGCTTTTATATATGATTGAAAATATTTTCATAGATGCTAAAAATTTCAAACAATTATCTTTTTATATTTCTCCCTACATTGCATCAATCTTACTTATTATAAAGTTTTGGGAACTATCATAAAAGTAATAGGGTTGTGAAAATTAATGCATCATTGTAACTGAAATGTATTAAATTGTCGTTTTATAGTAATTGTTTATCACATGCTTGGTGTCAAAACATTTAAAAATTGTGAATAATTCATTACATTTTTTTCCAAATCGAATTGAAAAATGCTAAATAAAATTCTTATTTTTTTTTATCTTGAATGCATTTAATTTATATTATTTTTATTAAAAATTCGTATAACAATGCTGTTTCGTTTTGAAAATTAATTTTGAAATAAAGTAAACATGAGAAATGAAATATTCTCTGTCTATTAATCCGAGTGTTTACTGAATTGAGTACATATAATTACAAACACTAATAGGAAGAAATAAAATTATTTATTTATATGTTTAGGCACAGTTTATATAAAATATTTAATTTTTTTTTGAATTTTTCATCTGCCATCATTTTGTTTTTGCAAAATATATATTCGATTACATATCTTCATTCTACCCTTCTTCAAGCATCCCAGGAGATAGCCGCTGATCATTGTATACCTAATAAAAAGGAGAAACATATTATTAATAGCACGTCAATAATTCTAGTTTTAGAATTAAATCTGAATCTTATTACCAGCTTAAAGTTATTAAGCTGGTCATTTAAAAGTAATAGTAAAGTCATTAAAAGTAAAAGTAAGGTAAATTTATTAAGCTAATCATTTAATGACAAGAAAAAAAATTATCAAAAAAATTTCATTTTTGAGAAGCAAAATGAGGAATAGAAATGATAATTAGGATACTGAGAATAAATAGGATAAACAACAGTAATGCATTTCTAAATTTAATCATAAAATTTCAATAAAAACTTCCATTATGTCTATTCTATAAAAAAACCGTTATGTCTGTAAAATAAATTCCAGTTTGTGAACTAACAGAACCGTAATAAACATATCTATGTCAGATTGGCATGTATGTAATCTGAAATTATTAATCTTAAAGATTAATTTGAAATTTTTATGCATAATATATCTTATCTTAAAATAAATATTAAAACCATCCGCATAAAATTAATATTTCTGTTGATGACTTTCAACCAAGACGATAACACCATATAATATATAATAACACCATATTTGATATAACTTCTTCATGAATTTAAGCAAGAAATATTATATGTTCTTTTATGCCGTTGTGTAATTCTTGTTGATTTTATCTTCAGCTTATTTTATTGAAGTCATTATTGTATGATCATTGTAGACTATTAATAAAATAAGAAAAAAGAGTATTATTTCTTCTTTTTGTAAAGAGTCTTAATTCGTCAGATATATTCTGGGCAAAAAAATAACATTTTCTTTACGTGTTTTGAAGATTCGATGGAATTTATTCAAAAATGTTATCAGCTCGTATTAATATTATCACTGTGATATAAATGTCATATTTTTATTAAAAGTTATGATTAAAAATTACACAAAAAAAATTTTAGCATATGCATAGCAGGATTAAAATTTGTGTACCGTACCTTATCCATCTAAATCTGTTTATTTTGTAATTATCCTGTTAATTTATTCGAGCATCCGGACAGAAAGACTTCCACTGAACATATTTGACACAAAATTTGACAGAAATCTGCAACTTAGGTGTAAAGCCATATACCAAATTTCTATCGAATAGCTCAAGGCGTTTTTGAATTATCTATGACACAGACGGACATTTCCAAAAATGTGTTTTTCGAACTCAAGAAAGTCCAAACGAGGAGATTCGTCAAAATGTGGAGTTCAAATTTGTTTGCGATTATTATACTTTATATTTATACGAGGAAGTAAAAACTCATGATGATTAAAAGGGATCTCACCTGCGCATGCCGGATCATTAACTTTAGTTACACTAAGCATCATTCTGACACACTGACCGCACAATAACATGGGTTCATTAATGGCCATAGAATTGAGAGTCTTCGCACATCCAACTTCTGTAAACATCTGGAAGAACCGTTGGATTTCTCCCGCAAAAGCTGTGGCACTCAAAGTGAGCAAAAGCAGGAATGTCAAATACTTCATTTTGCTTCTTGTACTGTAAAGAAAAAGTTATAACTCATTCAGTAATCAGATAAAAAATATACAGGATGAGAACAAAACAAGGAAACTGATTTCAAAGTTTTCTATGGAATAAGCATCTATCGAATTTATATAAAACATACATTTTTAAAGGCCTTATTTACTTAAGTTTTCAATGCGAATTTCAAATATTTGAATATGATTTTCTTTTCTTACACCATATCTGAAGTCTGTAAATCCTTGTCAAACATTCTTTAGCATGTTTCATTCGATTCTGGCAAGAGATGATGTAATGCAGATCTATGATCTCTGGACATGGAGAATATTTTGTTTCAATCTGTAATCACTTCAGTGGATTAGTTATCGTTTTGAAAAACACAGAGGACTGCTAAATGGACTATTGAGATATCTAAACTGCTGCCCACGTGACTTTTTGTGGGATCTGCCTAAACTCTCTTGTATGTATCTCCATATTCAACTGGCATAGCTGATTTATAAAATGTTTGATTTTGCCATCCTCGGCAGAGACATGCTACAAAAGACTCAATAAGAATTACATTACAGAGTTCCTCTATCACGTTCAACAAATAAAGCTCATATTGTATGATTTTGATGCTTGCATTCAAATATTAAATATATTATCACTTGCAGAATGCATTTTTCAAATAGATATAACAGCTAACTGTTGTTAAATAAAGCTATGAAATCAGATTACGCATTCTGATTATTACCATTTCGTACTTTTAACACTAGAATTATTAATGCGAATGCTCAACGATGAATAGTAAATAATTTGCCAAACAGCGATAACTTAATTGAAGAGACTTTACTTTGCAGGCTGATAATTTTGTGTTAGAGGCTATATTCCGTATATATACAGTCTTCACAATTCAAACGTTTCACATTAAATTTGACAGTGGTCGGACATGCTTCCTCCAACCATACCTGAAAATTTGGAAAGTATCAAGAACAATCATGTCATCATAGGCTTGGTATAAGGCGTTTCTCGACTTTCGCCTTGGTTCAGTATATTAGCTTAAAGTGTAGTAATATATTGAAACCGAGAAGTCAACCAAATTAATAAAAGAAGAGGCTATTTGCTTAATGCTTTATGAAACATTTTTCCTTATAGAGTAAAAAAGAATTTTCTCTTGGGAACATCTTTATGTGCAATTATTGAATGAAATTTTATGATTTTTATCACAGACATAGAATATTAGAAAAGATGTTGAAAACTTATTAATTAATTACTTATTTTCTGCTTGAAAAAGATAAATATCTTAATAAACTCGTTTAATTAATTTGGAATACCATTTCAATTTGATTAAAATCAAAATGGAATGTAAATGAAATGGTCCGTAGAATGCTAAGAAAAAGAAATAAGAAAATGAATGTATAAGAAAGCTGGGAGTTTTTGAAAATCTGCTTTCACAATTTTGTTTCAAATAATTAAGATTTAATTTTTGTTCACTAACTGTTAAACGAAATAAGATTTTTAATCTTCCAACGAATACTAAAAATGATAGGAATTGTCATTTCGTAATATTACATCGAAATGTATTCAGTTAATATTTGACACCCTGCCTATGTTGTTGAGAAGATAGTCTCATGATAAAATGTTTTAAAGCTTCTTCACACTTCTCGCCATTTCATGCCAAACGAAGAATTAATGTAAGAGAATTTACAATAGTAAGAAAAATTATTAGAATATATAAATAATTTTCAATGCAATATTTGTGAAAATTTTATGTAATAATAGGAACATTTTGCATTGGAAGCAATCTGTAAACATTCGCTGGTAAATTAATCGTCTTTAAAAGAAATTAAAAATAAAGATGAATGAATTTCACAAAGCTTCAAACTTACCAGAAATCTCAGGTTACAGATCGTAGCTCTATACTTTTCGGCCGTATTGAAAACTATTAAATATGCCTAAATAAATATGAACAGTCAGTAACGGAACAGGTGTTTTTCGGACAATCATTTTCTCTCTTGCTGTCGAATAACTGCAAAGGCTATTGTTTTCACTTTAAAAGTCAAAGTGTTAAACAAAAAGGGTTTTGTAAATGACAGCCAAATCTGTTTAAAATATCAAGCACGTAATGTTGAATGACATTTTGAAAAGAGGTAGAAAGCTACGATAAGAATGAATTAAATGTTCTAAGTCAAAACTTTTAATATATATATGTATATGTACTAGCCGCCTTTGGCGACCAGCCGGTTCGCCAATCTTAATGTTCGTTAAAATTTTAATAATTAAATATTTTATGCAATTTCTACTTTAATAGCTTCTTCATCAAAATATTTTAAAACTTCAAATTTTGATTATCATATAATTCATTCATAATATTATAAAGGCCTTCAATTATAACGTAATATGTATCTCTCTCATTTTCTGTTAGCACCCGTAGAATTTATGCTTTAAATTAAAGTGGAAAGAATTTATTTTCAATTAATATAATAATATTTTTTACTAAAACAAAGCATTTTTTTATAATCTGATTACTGAAAATAGAGTCACTGAGCGTTTAAACTTTATGGGCACTAAAGAATATCTTTTTAAATTTATGTAATATCTCAAGAGTTGGTCAACAAAATTTTCTTAGATTCATTATGAGCAGATCAATTAATTAACAATGTTTAAATTTAAATGCATCAAACACTCAGAAAATAAAACGAATCGTTTAAAACAAACGGTTGAAAACGGTAGAATTTATGCTTTAAATTAAAGTGGAAAGAATTTATCTTCAATTAATATAATAATATTTTTTACTGAAACAAAGCATTTTTTTATAATCTGATTACTGAAAATAGAGTCACTCAGCGTTTAAACTTTATGGGCACTAAAGAATATATTTTTTAATTTATGTAATATCTCAAGAGTTGGTCAACAAAATTTATTTAGATTCATTATGAGCAGATCGATTAATAAACAATGTTTAAATTTAAATGCATCAAACACTAAGAAAATAAAACGAATCGTTTAAAATAAACGGTTGAAAACAGGTTTTAAAAAAACTACTTAAAAAACGATGTACTTAAAACTATAAGCATATACAAAAAATATATAAGTAACATAAATACAATTTACTTACAAAAGCATGCAACTAACCCAAAAATAATTTAAATCATCCATTGATAACGTTGTCATGGCAACAATCAGAACAGAATGCGCATGCGTGAATTTTCTTCGCCGGTTACGTAACGCAAATACGTGATTTTTTCTACGCCAGTTGGGGTAACGCTATGCGGATTAGAAATTTTTAATTTCCTTTATTCTGTTTTATTTTAATTCAAAAGTACTTCAGAATGAATCTGAAAGATTGATTCATTAACAATGTTTAATTTTAAATGCATCAAACATTAAGAAAATAAACAGAACCGATTGAAATAATCCGTCGAAAATTTTTAACCCTAGCCTCATTACTGTTGGGAGAAAAAAAAACTGAAGCCTTTCTCGTTTGGCGCTGGGGATAATGGAAGATTTTTTTGGCGGAAAAGTTGGCGGTGGGGAAAATGGAAGATATTTTTGGCGGGAAAGTTAGTTTTTAATTAATAATTAAAATTCTAATTAAAAATTTGAAAAAAGAAACCCCAGGTGCACATTCCCAACCTCCAAGGTATACATGTACCAAATTTGGTAGCTGTATGTCAAACGGTCTGGCCTGTAGAGCGCCAACACACACACACACACACACACACACACACATTGAGCTTTATTATAAGTATATAGATAACAGAGATATTCATTCATTCATAAAAAAAATACTTAATTGCTTTTAATAGATGTCCTGAAGTTATTAAAAACGGAGCAGCCTTTAACTTCAGATATTATTATAAATCTGCAATGTTATTTATCTGCATTATTAGTCTAGATATATTTATAAATAATTTTAATGGATGCCATATCAATGTACCCTCTCCATGGCAACAATTTTGTGAATCTAGCAACAAAATTAAAGATTCTTGAAAATAAAAAGTTTATGATAATACCTATCATGAGTCAATGTCTGCAGATCCTTCTAGGACAGCGGTTCTTAACCTATGGGTCGCGACCCAAAATTAGGTCGCGAAGCATATTTCTTGGGTCGCGACAGATGTAAGTAAAGATGCTCAACTCATGGTTTACGTGCGGTATCCAGGTTTAACAGATATACAGGAGGACATTTTATTTTGCAAACCAATGTCAACAACAACTAGAGGTGAAGATATTTTTCTTATGGTTGATTCGTTTTTTAAAGAAGAAGGATTAAATTGGAATCAGTGTTTCAGTATTTGCACCGACGGTGCAGCTGCCATGACAGCATCTAAAAAGGGATTTTCGACAAGAGCAAAACAAATGAATCCACAAATTATATCGATTCATTGTTACATAGACAAAATCTTGCTTCAAAAAAATTATCACCGAATTATGTATCGTTTTGGATGAAATTGTTGCGGTAGTCAATTTTATCAAATCAAGAGCTCTTAACTGTAGAATTTTCCGCGAACTGTGTTTCGAATTTGGTGCAGAATACGAACATTTATTATATTATTCTGAAGTTAGATGGCTGTCCCGGGGCAAAGTTGTTCAAAGAGTGTTATCATTACGGACAGAAGTCGAATTATTTTTGAGAGAAAAGAAACACCCATTAGCATCTATGTGCTAATCAAAATGTCAATTATTTTCAAAAAAGTTATAAATATATTTTAATTTGGTCAATAAAAATTATTAAAAACACTTGATTATTAATTAAATTTTCCTTGGATCGAAAAGTACTTTTGTTTATCTTTATTATTAAAAAAATAAATAAAAAATTTGTAAGTTAAAAAAAATCATCATCGTAGGATTGAAGATTTTTTAAAAATACAATCTAAAATAAAGCAATGAAAAAATTTTGACTTTTTCTCAAATATTTCTCAAATTTGGGTCGCGGCTTAAAAAGGTTAAGAACCACTGTTCTAGGAAATGATAAAAAAAACTGAATCGAAGATGCATTTAAGCTATTAAAAACGGAACATTCTTTAAATTCAGAGAGTGTTACAAATCTGCAATGTTATTTATCTGCATAATTAGTCTCATAGTTAAGAAAACATATTTAGAGATATTTTTAATGGATGTCATATCAGCGTCCCCTGACCATGGCAACAATTTTGTGAATCTAGCAACAAAAGTAACGATTCTTCAAATATAAGGTTTATGACGATACCTATTAGGAGTCAATGTCTGCTTTGATGTATAAGTGGAGATGCTCACTCAAGCATTCATCCTCAAATTTGGGTTGATTGCAGAGCGGGCTTCTAATTGTACACTCTGAAAGATATTGCTATTTTATTGTTAGATATTCATTATATGCTATGTTGTGAATTTTTACCAGCGCTGTTCGTGTGCACCTCGTTTGTATGTTTGTGTTTTCAGTGTTTTCTTGTCAAGTCTTCACTTACATAAAATGTTGAACTATGTCATACATGCAGTATGTTGTTTGTATTAGTCTTTCGACATACACACAGAAGATGGACAATACTCTTATAGCATAATCATGAGTGTTATATACATGAAATATACATACGCGGTCCTAATTTCCATGTAAGATTACTCAATGATATAACTGGAAACATTTTATCCTTATTTAACACTAGGCGCCTTTGGCAACTAGCCGGTTCGCCAATCTTAATGTTCGTTTAAATTTTAATAATTAAATAGGTTGAACCGGAGTTTAACGCGCCAAAACTGGCAATCTTTATTATGCACTATAATTGGACATCTGCTCCTTTGTTTTTGAACATTTCGCACGACCGTTGTTGGCTATTTTTAAAAATTGCTCCAAGCAGGGCTATTAAACTCCGGTTGTACCATTAAATATTTTACGCAATTCCAACTTTAATAGATTCTTCATCAAAATATTTTAAAATTTCAAATTTTGAGAGTGATATAATTCACTCATAATATTATAAAGGCCTTCAGTCGTAACGTAATATGTATCTCTCTAATTTTCTGTTACCTCTCGTAGAATTTATGCTTTAAACTAAAGTGTAAATGATTAATCTGCAATTAATATAATAATATTTTTTACTGAAACAAAGCATTTTTTTTAATAATATGATTACTGATAACAGAGTCACTGGGCGTTTAAACTTTATGGGAACTAAAGAATATCTTTCTTAATTTATGTAATATCTCAAGAATTTGTCGACAAAATTTTCTCAGATTCATCATGAACAGATCGATTCATTAACAATGTTTAATTTTAAATGCATCAAACACTAAGAAAATAAAATGAATCGTTTAGAATAATCGGTCGAAAACAGGTTTAAAAAAACTACTTAAAAAACGATGTACTTAAAATTATAAACATATACAAAAAAAATATATAACTAACATAAATACAATTTAATTACAAAAGCATGCAACTAACCTAAAAATAATTTAAATAATTTAAAACAGGTTTAAAAAAACTACTTAAAAAACGATGTACTTAAAACTATAAGCATATACAAAAAATATATATCTAACATAAATACAATTTACTTACAAAAGCATGCAACTAACCTAAAAATAATTTAAATCATCCGTTGGTTGCCATGTCAACAATCAGAACACAATGCGCATGCGTGAATTTTCTTAGCCAGTTACGTTAACGCAAATGCGTGAATTTTTCTACTCAAGTTGGGGTAATGCTATGCAGATTAGACATTTTTAATTTCCTTTATTCTGTGTTATTTTAATTCAAAAGTACTTCAGAATGAATCTGAAACATGGATTAATTAACAATGTTTAATTTTAAATGCCTAAAACATTAGGAAAATAAACAGAATCGTTTGAAATAATCGGACGAAAAATGTTAACCCTAGCCTCATTACTGTTGGGAGAAAAAAAAATTGAAGCCTTACTCATTTGGCGGTGGTGAAAATGGAAAACTTTTTTGGCGGAAAAGTTGGCGGTGGGGAAAATGGAAGATTTTTTTGGCGGGAAAGTTAGTTTTTAATTAATAATTAAAATTCTAATTAAAAATTCAAAAAAGGGACCCCAGGTGCACATTCCCGACCTCTAAGGTATACATGTACCAAATTTGGTAGCTGTATGTCAAATGACCTGGCCTGTAGAGCGCCAACACACACACACACACATTGAGCTTTATTTATAAGTATAGATTAATACATGCTGTAATTATAATGAAGTAATAACCGATTATTTGCAAAGTATTTTTTTATTTTATTTATTTATTTATTTTTAAGATTTAAGATCAATAGAAAATGTTTAGGAAAGAATAGAATAACAACTTCCTTGGTGGCTTCGCCTACCCCTCTTCCTAACCTTAAGAAACTATTATTGAAAATACCTCTCTTTACCGTAAGCAGTCCTCCACAAAGGATACAAAAGAAAATCGCTCAAAAGTTTGCATTTCCGGGAGGATAAAAGCTTTTTTTTTTTTTTTTTTTTTCCCCTTTTAAAATTTTCTATGTTTCACTAAAAATTTGAAATGTCAACTTCTCCTTACTCCCCTTTAAATAGAATGTGTAATTTTCTAAAACATTATTCAAAGGAAATTTTTTATGAGGAATCAGTTATTGTTATTTATTAATAATGAAAAACGGTGTCTGTTGCAGATCATTTATTGCACAGTTTATTTGATATTCGTTTTAAGACGAGCATTGCCGACAGCTGACTAGGTTGAAATGCAAGTATTTCAGCCCAGTTATGGCTAATGGGTAAGGTTCTATTTTTAATTGCAAAATTTTGATAAAAATTTTTGCATTTCTGTTCATTTCTGAGCTGTCGTGCCCTGCAGGTTGCTGGGCATCTTATTGTTATCCAAAATTAAGAACTTCGTCTTAAAATGACCTTCCTTTTGATTCCAACTGATGCGCAACTATTGAAATCACAAATATTCAGATTTTATAATTGACTTTACACAATTTTCTGACTTATTTTACTTCTAGAGATTTAGACCTAGAAACTTAAAGCACTTACTATAAGACTCTGCGATTCTGTTATGGCTTTTTGCTTTTTCGTAACGAATATATTAAAACTTTAGCTTAAATATATTCCATATTCATAATGAGAAAATGCGTATATTTTAATTGTATTAATAATTTTATTTTACACAGTTTTCATACCATATATTATGGCAAGTATTTGCCATCCCCAACACACACAAAATATCTCAAGAACAGTCTGTTCTTATTAAAACATTTGACGCATTCCGGGTACATGAAAAACTGCTATTTTCTTTTTCATAAATATGTTCATTCATGCCATAAAAAAATGATAATACCTGCTTAATGAGCAACTTTCAGCGATCAGCTGTTTGCCCACCGAACAGAATTAATTTAATAATGTTAAACAAATTTGATAAACTGTATCTTATTATACCAATTGTAAAAATTGCTTGAAATTATACATTCGCAATAAACACAAAGCTTCTGACTGTTAGCAATGCACGCAAAAGTGGAGAAATCGGTCCAGTTATTGAGGCAGGGAGCTGTGTCAATGTTTTGAGATATCTCTTGAAAGGAGGGGGGCGATCATTGATAAAGGTCATAAACTTTCATTTGAAATAAAAGTTGGCGAAATCGGTTCGGTACAGTGATGGGATTCTGAGACTCTGTGATGGCTTTTTGCTTTCTCGAAAACGAAATTTACGAAGAAAAGGTATTGTAATAATAAAAAATTTTGAACTCGACTTTTTGACGAATCTCCAGACGAATGTTCCAGGCCTTCTTGAATTCGAAAAATGCATTTTCGGCATTATATGTAACTGCCTGCAGATATAACGCTACAAGCGTTATATCTGTCTTACATTATTCTTCTATTGTTTTTTTTTTTGTATAAGATAAAAAAAATATTTGACAAAAAAATTGTAAAAAATATCGTAACATTAACAAAAATAAATTTGTAATTCACACAAAAAAAAATTGACATACAACAAAAATTAGAATTGACAAAATTGAAACTCAAAATTCACAACAAAAAAAAAAAAAAAAAAAGTTTATCGTACTCATGATCGTAATTGACAAAAAAAAAATCGAACTCGTGAGCATGACAAATCTACACCCTTTAGACATTCTTGAAACTGAAAAATATTCTTTTAGAATTATGAATGTCTGTAGGCAGGATAAAGCAAAACTGCTTTGTGTTAAAAGGATGAAATTTGGTGGGCGATCTTTACACCAAATATGTATATCAAATTTTGAACGAAATCCTTTCTGTGGAAATATGTCTGTCCGTTTTCCGAATATAAATTGATACGATAACTATTGCTACGGCCAGTATGACGAAACGGATACAATTTGGTACTTAAGTTTAATATCTAAAGTGTAGATATCTATCAAATTTGGAACCAAATCCGTCAAGGGTTTGCCCATCCGTTGATTTGTGCTTTCACAAACATGTAAATTCGGTAGCACAAAAATGCAAGGATTTAAAATATATGAAAAATTTTTGAGACTACATTTGCCAAATTTTGGTTTCATTCTATCTGGAAAAAAGTAGTCCAAATAACAAATTTGGTGTTATGGT
The DNA here is from genome assembly GCF_947563725.1 of Argiope bruennichi. NCBI lineage: Eukaryota > Metazoa > Arthropoda > Arachnida > Araneae > Araneidae > Argiope > Argiope bruennichi. The sequence continues at coordinate 87,588,704 of NC_079151.1, forward strand.
TATTGTGTTCGTATTCCAGCAATAAATCGCCAAAACAAATAGCCAAAAATCGCAGCTAATAGGTTCTTTCATAACTAAAATCATCAACGTGCCAATACTTGGTGCTTGCTTATTATTAATTGCCAATGGCATCCAGTTCATTCGTGCTCCGAGTGAACTGTTATTATTAATTAAAACATTAATAAAAACGTCAAAAAAATCTCTCCGAGGTCCAGATTTCAAACTTATACAGTATGTATGTGTGAAATTTGGTAATTGTATGTGAATTTTGGTAGCTGTCGAGTCTGCAGAGCATCAACACACACACTCGAATTTTTAAGTAGTAGAGAATATTTTCATTCTTATTTATCCTTTTGATTTATTTAAATGTTCATGTATCTTGGTTTCAAGCATTCAATAATATAAATATGTATAATATTTAGAATTATAATTTGTAAAAAAAATTCAAAAATTTACTTTGATTTATTTTTGATGAAGTAGTTCAACGTGCGGTGCTTAATCCATCTTACATCCATTAAATTAGTGAAATTGACATTTGATTATAGGTACAGCAAGTGTAAAATGCGTATTTTCATAATAAATATGAAATTAAAGTTGTACTACTTGTATATAGATCAATAATTTTGTCAAATTCGTCATTGCATTTAGATTTGACTTAGAGTTAGATGGGCGGAAGGGAAAATAATAATAAATGTCTAAAATCTCAAAAATGAGACGACATTTATTTCATGGACGAGACAGGTAATGTCACTTATGCGATTATTAAGCAAATGTTTTTTGACAGCTTAATATAAAAATCGTTGCTTCATCAAAATATAAATTTTCCATTGTAAAAGTAACAAACAAAATTGTTCTGGAAACGATAGGTACTCAAGTTTTGATTTCGTTTGATTCCATTCCGTCAGTATCAAATATGCTTTCCGTCAGCTCGCCATCTGCTAGCGGAAAAACAAATGCTTAAGAACATCTGCTCTTTTATTGTTTTTGCATATATAAATAAGCATTATCACACTTTATAGGTATACCAAAGCATAACTAGTTACTTTTTCAAGAACTCTTCAGGTAAGTATAAAATGATTCTATTTTATATAATTTTCGTAAAAATTTATATTGTATTTTTTATAAAAAAATGTAAGCATTTTGATTTGCAGGAACGAGAATTTTAAAAAACTATAAAAATACAAATTTTAACTCAAATACTTAACATTTCTGCTTCTATAAATAAAATTTCCTTTTCCTAACATCTTCGAAAAAATGCATTCAGTAACTATTTCCAGCTTTCTGTTAGGAATTTTGTTTTTTATTATGTTAATATATATAAAATAATTGGCGCGAAAAATATAAAGTGTCTTTATATGAACAACTATCTATCAACGGCTCTTAATTAGATAGTATTGCAAATAAAATAATTGTGGTTGTAAGAGCTCTGCAACTAGTCCTTTATAACACATAGCTTAACATTTTACCTTTTCTAATTAATTTTGAATAATTAAATTATTAATCAATAGAATGTACCAAAAATATTTTTTACTTGACATAGCCATGCTTTTACAAATAAATTATAACTCTCTAGTTATAATTACGAATTTAGCTTACATTTTAGCTTATGTAACTATACATAAAAAGCTAACGTACGTGGCAAAGAAATCATTTTATTAATTATTGTTAAATGGCAACCATCAAATATAAACAAATCATTATACGAACGTTTCAAATTGATTCATTGAACGTTTTTACAGCTTAATTCAACACTTCGCAAATTAATAAAAAGGCAAAGTATTATTAGAAATCTTCAAGATAGTGCTCACCAAACACTCTATTTTCACCCAGAGAAAAGAAGATATAAAAAGAATCAAGAAATAGACGTCAAAGTTTAATAGGGCGCGGAAGTAGGCTTAACCATTTCCATATTTGTAATCGCTATGACTTACCTAAAGAAATTGGTGACTATAATTTCCAAACCTATTATCTCATAATAGTAGTTTTTGAACTAAAACTAAAACAAATTACCTTTTTAATGATGTTAATTTCTTTTCTGTATTCTGTTTTTTTTTTCTTTGTTCTTAATATTTCTGAAATGTAATACACAATTTGTAAAAATTAATCTTTAATATTATGAAATGCAAACTCGTCCATCAAAATATTCAATCAAATTTTGCTAAATTAAGATTTTTTTTTTTTTTTAATTCTTTCTTTGGACATGAATTCTCAAATATGATTTTCCTTTCCGCTTTTAATTCATAATATAACCATTATTTTATTTGCAAAATTTGTCATTTATTTTGAGTTATTCAATTCAATTCAAGCTCTTCAGTCTTATTGAACAACAGAGTGAAAATTTTAAAAAGTATATGCATTCCATATAAATATTTAACAGCCTAAAAAGTCATTAATCGCGGCGAACAAGCTGGTCACCACAGGCAACTAATTTTACTTAAAAAATAAACCTCAAAATGAATGTTTTCTATCATTTTCGCTACGTTCCTTATTTTTATTTAAGAAAATTTACTTGAATGCGATACAACAATAAAAATGTCGTGAAAGTGTAAGTTCAGAATAAATGTGCATGCAGGAATGTTACTTACTCATTTATTTACAAAGAAATTTAATTGCTCAATATTTTTGAGCAATTGTTATACATCAAAAATTATTCTTTCTTTTTAATTATATCTAAATTTTAAACTCTGGAAAAAAAAAGAGTTAACTGCAGAAAATATTTAAATCCCGCTCCTTCTTTTTCTGAAACTGAAAAGTTACTGCGTACTCGATTATCTGTTCCTGTCTATGGAGAGAATAAACGCATTTTACAATGAGCATACGCATCGGCTAACATCGGTCATGTTATTCTAATAACAACACTTTCTTCTTTCACAAACTGTGTAGCGGAAGTAACACATTTTTTTACAGCGCATGCATAGTGGCAGTAATAGTTATTATTGCTTTTACTCTCCACTGACGAGCATGCAGTTTTTTTTTCAGTTATATAGTAAGCCATAAAAAGAAAAGTTATCAAAGAAATCATTTACAAAATTAATTAAATTAGTGAGTATATTTATGCACTGAAAAAAAAGTATGCTTCCACAGTTCTGCGGTATCTATGTTTGAATCGCCCTTGCTATAGAAAATCATTTTTCCCTTCTAGCCGTAAGAGAAAAGGAAAAGCTATGAAGTACTTGGGATTTTTGGTAATCTTTGCCTTAATTGTATCCACATATGCTGGTATAGATACGACACAGTTTCTTGAGCATTTCATTAAGGTGGGATGTGCGAAGGACGCTTCTTCAGGAGCAGATATGCTGATGAAAATATGTGGAACATGCTTGCACTACACTGTCGATCTAAGGAAAATTGATCAGGGATCATGCGCAAGTAAATATTAATTTGACATTCCTTTCAATTCATTATTTTAAGAACAAATTATAATAAATTTACTTTAAACACATCAACAACATAAAAAGTTAAATTTATTTATTCCCAAAGCATTGTAACATCAAAAGTTTGTCCTTCAAAAGTTGTCGAAATCTCAATTATTTCATTATTTTTTGAAGAACAACTAAGTTATATTATTGCACACAAATAGTAATTAAATTAGTTACAAAGTATGTATACTCATCTTCAAGCTTTGAATATCAATAGAAATCAAAACATTAAGTGCAAGAAAGTGGAGAAAATTAGTCAGCTGGAAATTTAATGCAGTTAATTTGTTAAGCAATATAAACTATAGGTGAGTATAAATAATGATACAAAAGCGAAAAAAACATTTAATAAAACTTATCTATCCATTTTTTTAACTTTAAAAGGTACTTTGATATATAAAAATATCTGTATGAGAATAAATTTTTCATAAAAATTATCACACTTTTGTAAGAATTATATCATGTTTCTATATAACTTAAAAAATTATTTTTTTAATAATTGCTTCTTTATAATCCTCATCACTCACTGTACTCTCTTCAATACCTTTTGTAGCACATTGTAATACATTGTAATGAAACGGAAGTACATTATAATGCAATAATTATAGCACTTTATAATGCAACCGTAGATGTTCTTAAAATAGAATGTCTTTATCCTCGTGGGGAACATTACAATATCTATATCGTGTAACAAAGCGAAACTGTATGAGGTCACGTAGTAGATTTGGAATATTTTAATAGAATTTCGATAAATGAAGTCTCAAAATGATGCAATTAAATTAATCTGAAAATTTTTATTTTATGTTTTTCACTATAATAAGAGTAAATAGCATGTAAACGTCTTTCAAAGTCAAGCTTTTGCAGAAAATTTCGTTAAATAGAAAAAAAGTCGGTAACAGGAATTTCGTTCAATGAAGACACCTTTGAATATACCTATAAACAATTCATGTGTTAAAGAACAAAGCTGTCATTTAAATATAACAAAGAATCTCGGAAAGAAAACAAGACTACGGAATTTGAAATTAAGTACAATCAAAAGATAGAGAATAAATCAACACCAGCAGTCGCAGAACATTGCAGCTGTAATCTTTTTTTTTTTTTTTTTAGTAAAGTTTAAGAATTGTGCACTATTAAATATATTTTCACTAACTTTTTCCTTTTCATACTGTTTGCTAATATTTAGTCACTCCTAATAATGCACTTCCTAACTAATACATTTCTTAAATAATACTAATACTAATAGATATCTTGAATAAATCTGTCAATTCACTAATGTTCTGAAAAATATTCCTTTCCCAGTTATTTCATGAAAAGATAATTTTTCAATCTGATAATATTAAACTTTCTTGTTGATTCCACCAAAGAATATTTTAATTTATCAATCTATCATATTAATTCATGATAAGAATAAAGGATATTTAAAGATAAACATAGTAATAGCATAATGGAGAAAAAAAAGAGGAAACTTTGATATATATGTTATATAATCAAATTTACATTTTAATATTTTGATGAAAATCGAGGGAAACGTCAAAATTTTTCATCTTTCACTTAGACCTACAATCATAAAATAATTATCCTTTGCTTTGTGAAACAAATGTGAACAGATGGATTTTTATGAAATAACAATTTTACTGGAAAACAATGCATTATAAGCAAAATTCCACAATGGAATGTAGAAAGATCAATAAAAATAAAATTATCCCACTATTAATCAAATACGAATAAGAAAGAAATTACATATATAATATAAATACATAGATAAATTTATAAATATGTACATATTCTTTTTTTGTCCTGCAAGGGAGACTTTATAAAGCTAACAGAACCAATTGGTGATATAGAAACTGTTTATTGCAAATGGTATTTTGTAAACAGCAAAAGACATAGGGTATTTTGCTTCCCTTTTTTATACTCCTTTTAAAAGTAAAGTTTCTTGGTTTAGTTTTCCTTTAAATTTAATTTTAAATATGAAATTCTTAAATTTAAAAGACGATATAATTTTATCGGATGAATATGACATTCTAATAATATAATATAATTTTATCGGTTGAATAACAGAGTGGCTGGTTACCAATAATATTCTGTGAAATGTTTATAAACCACAAATTAAAAAAAAGAAAGAACTATGAATTTCTATGACCTTCAGCTATAATTTCAAAAAGTTTATTAATCTTTTTTTTTTTTTCCTGTTAGATATATCTGCTCAAAAATAATTTCAATTTTAACGACTGTTAGATACATATATATTCCAATATTATAAAAGACATACATGTACTAAATAATGCATCCTTTTCTTTTTCTTAACCAGATCTTCGAACCTAATTTCTGAGGTTTGAAACAGTCGCACGGAAGAACTACAAATGGATGAATGAATGCAAGGCAATCTTTCTAAGCAGGAGAAATGTTCATAAGATGAATGTATTAATTAATCTGTATTCAGTAAAATTATGATAAATTATTAATAATTCAAAAAATAATAAAATTACGAATTTTTCCTTTCATTATAATGATCTATATTTGATTAATTTCTCGTTAGAAATGCAGACAAACAAAAACTAAAAATAATTGACTTTATTTCACAAATAGAGTATTTGATATTGTCAAAGAGAAATAAACAAAAAAATGAATTGTTTATAAATAGTTTTTTTTTTTTTTTTTTGAAAATTAAATTAAAATAATACCAGCACCAGAGAGAAAGAAACCAGAGAATAAAGATAAATAAAAATGAATATCGCCTTTTAGAACTACTGAAAAATTATGAGATGACAGAAGAATCGTCTGTCATCAAGCATCCAATTAGTTAGAAACACTAAGAAATTCGGGAATGACTGAAGAATCGTTTGCCATCAAATCAGTTTCGAAGAATTAAAGAATTCTAAAATGACAGAAGAATCGACTACTATCCAATCAGTCTCCTTCTTTTAAATTAAGAATTCGTTCTTCGCACATTTATTTCATGCTTGAGACAACATTATTTTTAAAAAAAATTTCAGCACTTCTATATTATTTTATTTTTAATTTTGAGTTATTTGAATTAATGTCATTGATACAAACAAACATTCGGATTTATTTGGGAAAAAAGAAACACTGGAAATCTATTGAACAATGAAAGAGAATGCATCTTGAAACTCTAATTTCAATCTAAATATACGACAAATTCTGTCAGCTTCAAGAGGAATTTAACCTTATTACACTTACATTATTAAAGGATTTTAAAATTTTTAACCTAGAAACAAGAAAAGTTAAACAAAAAATTTTTTTTACCGTTTTCGTAAAATTGCCATCTTGAAATACCTTGGAAAAAGAGATTCCAATAACTTATACATATGAGGGGTGGAGGAACAAAAAGTTTTATATATTACCAAAAAAACTTAATTAACTTTCTTACTGTATAAAAATTTGTTCATCTATACTTATAATAAAACTCAATGTGTGTGTGTGTGTGTTGGCGCTCTACAGGCCAGACCGTTTGACATACAGCTACCAAATTTGGTACATGTATACCTTGGATGTTGGGAATGTGCACCTGGGGTTTCTTTTTTCGAATTTTTAATTAGAATTTTAATTATTAATTAAAAACTAACTTTCCCGCCAAAAATATCTTCCATTTTCCCCACCGCCAACTTTTCCGCCAAAAAAATCTTCCATTATCCCCAGCGCCAAACGAGAAAGGCTTCAGTTTTTTTTTCTCCCAACAGTAATGAGGCTAGGGTTAAAATTTTTCGGCGGATTATGTCAATCGGTTCTGTTTATTTTCTTAATGTTTGATGCATTTAAAATTAAACATTGTTAATGAATCAATCTTTCAGATTCATTCTGAAGTACTTTTGAATTAAAATAAAACAGAATAAAGGAAATTAAAAATCTCTAATCCGCATAGCGTTACCCCAACTGGCGTAGAAAAAAATCACGTATTTGCGTTACGTAACCGGCGAAGAAAATTCACGCATGCGCATTCTGTTCTGATTATTGCCATGACAACGTTATCAATGGATGATTTAAATTACTTTTGGGTTAGTTGCATGCTTTTGTAAGTAAATTGTATTTATGATAGTTATATATTTTTTGTATATGCTTATAGTTTTAAGTACATCGTTTTTTAAGTAGTTTTTTTAAAACCTCTTTTTCAACCGTTTATTTATTTTCTTAGTGTTTGATGCATTTAAATTTAAACATTGTTAATTAATCGATCTGCTCATAATGAATCTAAGAAAATTTTGTTGACCAACTCTTGAGATATTACATAAATTTAAAAAGATATTCTTTAGTGCCCATAAAGTTTAAACGCTGAGTGACTCTATTTTCAGTAATCAGATTATAAAAAAATGCTTTGTTTCAGTAAAAAATATTATTATATTAATTGAAGATAAATTCTTTCAACTTTAATTTAAAACATAAATTCTACGGGTGCTAACAGAAAATGAGAGAGATACATATTACGTTATGACTGAAGGCCTTTATAATATTATGAATGAATTATATGATAATCAAAATTTGATGTTTTAAAATATTTTGATAAAGAAGCTATTAAAGTAGAAATTGCATAAAATATTTAATTATTAAAATTTTAACGAACATTAAGATTGGCGAACCGGCTGGTCGCCAAAGGCGGCTAGTAGCAAATATAAGGATAAAAAATAGAATCAATCGACACAGAAGTTTTGTTTGTACAATAGAATGTGTTTTATAATGTACATAATAAAGGATTATTCAATGAAAATTTCACAGGAGAAAAAAAAAATCCGTTTACTACAATAGGGAAACAATTTTTAATCATAAAGAGTGATAATATATTTTTAAATATGTAATTATATTACAGGAATAAGTTACTATGCTTAAACTATGCTTACTATTCTTAAACACAGTCATAAAAAATTTATCATTGATTTTTTCATCTTACTGTAAGCATATTAAAGTTTCAAGAATTTAATAAAAGCAGGCTTTAAAAAAACAACCTACACAAAATGTAAAAGTAAGCCAATATTCGTACTTAGATCAATAACAATGAAAGAAAAATTTAAAATGAATCATTTGTAACAACAATGAAAATAATGCGATTTTCGTTAAAACCATGAATTATATTAGTGTTGTAAAATATATTTAAAAATACTTTTGAAAATAAATTAGAATTAGATTTTTAAAAAATGTATAGTAATTAAACTGGTATCCTTAAAAAGACATTTGTTGGAATTTTAAATTATAGTAAAATTTATTTTTGCACTATAATATTTTAGGAAGTTTTGGAGAAAAAAATCTTAAAACTAAACTTAAATCTTAATTAAATAAAAATTTTAAAAAATCACACTGAAATGCTTTTTCGAAAAATCAAGGCGAAGAGCATTCTTTTCTTTTTTTTCTCAAAAGAAAAGGTGGGAAAACACTTATTCTTTAAAACTAATTCGTAAAAGAAATTTTTGAAAATATATTTGTTATCCGTTTCTTATCTACAAGCAATAATCATTCGGATTTTGTTATTAATTTTAAATCAATTCTCGGCAATTTCTATATAGAGAAAGATTCTATTAGATAAATTTATAAAATTTCGAATGACTAAAACATTTCTGATGATATCATTTTGATACTGTGATTGAAATCACTATTATTTGCTTTATTGAGTTTATAGATATTTTTTTATACCAATTCGAAAGAAAAAAAAAAAAACGTTATAAAAATAAACTTAAGAATTATTTTTTTTTTCGTTACAATTGCTTTTCTAATACTTTCAGCAAAATTTAGTAATGTTTTTATTAAGGTTTAATTTGCATCAATTTGAAATGTATTAGTTTAAAACATGTCAGTGAAAAAGCAAAACATTTGAAATCATAAAAAACAATTCCAAAAAATCTTAATTTATCACGCGTAATTTTAAATTTACTGCAATATGTTTTCGAATTCAACATTATTTTAAGAAGCATCTAAATTATACAACGTGTGAAGATACACGTATTTTAGCAAATATTCAATACGTGTGTGCCCCAGAGAAGATATAAAAAAATGAACTGTGTTAGGTGAAATTAATCCTTTTGCTCGGGTAAAATACAGAATATAAAAAAATAATAAGATTTATCAAGCAAACAAAACTGTTAAATTGCATAACATTTCTTAAATTTTATTAAATCATTCGATGAAAATGAAATAGCATTCTGAATTATTTCTCTTCTGCTACCGTTATGACGCATTGCTTTCTTTAAAAATAATGCAAGCGAAGAAGGATATAGGAAATACGTTGCTTATTAATATAACACACAGATAAATATTGTTACGGATACTTCAATTCTACTAAGTCCGTAACGTCACCGGGTGCGCTTGTAGTGGGTGTATGGTGAAAACAATCAGCATGTTTTAATAATGAACGACGACTTTTATTAACACGAAGACGGCAAATATACAGCTGAGACAAACATAGGAAAAATGCAGCAACACACTACAACAAACAGTAGCCCACAAGTAGTAATCGGTAGTAATAATAACCGCAGTACACAAAGCGGCCAGACAGAATTCAGCAGAAGGAGGGAGTCTACGTAGCTTTACCCTACGGTCTCACCATACGTCTGCAATTCTACACTGTCTCCTTGCTTTAGCTATATCCAACTGCCGCTTCACTACTACACGACTGGTTTTTCCTCACAGAACTCGTTGCTGCTTCCACAATAAACACCAGGACTCGACACACAGCACAGTTCAGCAATCGCTAGAGTTCCACACAACGCTTGTTCTTCGCTGGACTATTCCGCCGTTGCTTCGCAATCCTCTAGACGACTCGTTTCACGACTATGACTGACTCCAGCTTGAGACTGCTGACCTTTTATAATTCGCGGGAGGCAGGCAGAAAAACTTCTGGACCAATCAGACGTATTTCGGTTCCCACTGGCTGAATCGCTAAAATTCTCGAAGTTCTCTTAGTGGACAAATTGTCATTTGCTTTGACTTGTCAGCACACGTTACATATAACGCAATAGTTAAATAAAATAACTGAAACTTATTTTCCTGCAATTCATAAGGAAAACGTTCTATTTAAAGATTATTGCGGTTTGTCAGAAGGATGTGTACAGACATTAGAGATTGCAGACCGTCATTATCCAAAGTAAGGACTAGTGACAATAGTGACAGATAACTCACGTGTCATCTTTTATTCAATATTATTGTAATCTTTTAATAAGATATGCATATAATTAATGCATTTCCACTATTTATATTCTTTTCTGAATGTATTTTACTAGTAAATAATACTCTTAAGCAAATGATTCAGTAGCCTAAATCTCTTGATTCATTAAAATTTTCAAAAGAAGAATTTTTATAGCTCACTAAGATGAAAAATAAAATTTAAAAGTTTAAAGCTTTTTCTATTCAATTCTGACATAACTTTTTCATTTACATTATGATATGCAACATCTTTACTTAATAAATTAACATTTAAAAGAATTTTATCACAGAAAACAGGGGGGGGGATTATTATGTGCTTGCTACATAACAAAAAAATAGGTTTAAATATTTTAATAAAAAAGTAGCAAATATTTATACACATCCCTCCGTTTTTAATTCTTCTAGATCCTAAATCAATAATTTTCGAGAATTTATAGTTTCTTGAATTACCTCGGAAGTGTATATTAAGGGATTACCAAATTGATTGGGACATAATGAAATTAAATTTAAGATGTTGGTAAAGTTGGCAAAAAGGAAGAACTGCATATTATTTTAAAGAAATGTTTATTTAATAATATCAATTAATAAACAAACATTTTTTCCTTTTTACTATAAACACAATTTTTTAAACCCTTTTCTTGTAAGAAGTAATCATTCAAAAATTGTGCATTATATTAACTATATTGATGTTTAAATCATGAAAAGAATGTCATATTAATTCATGAATAATGCATCTTCCCCGACTCACAATTAAATCTTCAAACATAATTCTTGCCGGCATCCTGGCCTAGGGAAAGCGCGTCTTCCCCGTGATCTACGCGTTTCGGGTTCGTGTCCTGGTTCGGGCATGGTTGTTCTCTTCCAAGTGTTCTCTATGTGAGATTCATGTATAAGCCCCCTGTAAAAAGGGGTTGTGCAAACGAGTGTGTGTGTGCTATCTTCATTTGAGCTAAAAGTCAGACTTCTGCCCTCGGATCCTCAGGGGTCTTTATCCTCAGAAGCTACTGCGCAAAAAATTTGGCTTAAAATAGTAACACGATAAAAAAAAAAAAAAAAAATCTTGAGATTTCAGGAAGAAATGCAAATAAATATAAAGCAACTTCTAGAAGCAGAGAGAATACTCAAAATAATATTGCATTAATTATAATTTTACAACCAATATTTTTTTTTTTTTTTTTCAGTACAACACTTAACTATATTCTGTTATTTATGCATACATCAATAAATTCACTAAATATTTTACTTTTTATTCATATTTTATTACAGTAAATCCAACCATTTTATCATGTTTTATTTTAATTTGGTTACATCTGAAAAATATTTTCTTAAGTGAGAACAAATATTTTGATGCAATAAAAATAAGCAATAGTTGTAATGGACCTATACTGAAATTCTAAAGCAAATTTCAATTATTCATTCAAGGGAATTTTTAAATAAAATTTTTATAGAATTTCAAATCGTTTAAGATAGAATATCCGATACTTGCTCATAAATTACATTAGTTACATATTGGATTTTTTTTTTTTTTTTTTACATATATAAATTGCAGCTTCCAATATATAAAGCAAACATATAGACACTAAAGAAATTAATGAATCATTTTGAAAGCTCATTATTTTGTGTAGTAATTATAGGAAACAACCAGTGGAAGTGGTTCTCCAAAACCTTTCTCACAACTAATACCTAATTAAGGTGTCATTCACCTCCTCTCCATAAGTGAGAATTACAACAGAAATTACTTTTAAAATGAGCTATTTAATAAGAGCTAAATTGGAAATTCATAACTGTCTAAAACAGGTAATCTTCAATTCTTCCTTCGCCAATTACTTCAATGATACTACAGCCCCCCCCCCTCTTATCTTCTATCCTGACTTCATGCAGAATACAGTGATTAGGGGTACATTGATTAGGGGTACAGCCATACCAATCCCTCATAAAAACTAGACTAGTTATAATATTCAAATTAATATCATTAAAAAGACCATTTCCCACATTTTAAAATGATGCAATATATATATATAGAAATCAATAATAAAACATTATGTAAAAACATTTTCTGGAACTGAAAATTTAATAGAAAATTATTCAAAGGCTGATCTAACCAAAATTTACCAAATTTGATAACTTTAGATCACAGATAGGCAATTTTTTTATTGTTTCAAAAAGTAAAGATAAGAAATTAAATAACTAAAGAAGGAAAAGAATATGTAGTCTATTTTTATATATTCATAAAAATTTCATCGAAAAAATCTATTTTAGTGCAATATGAAAAAATTAATAAAACTCACTTGCCTATCTATTCAGAGCTATTCAACTTATCAAAAACTAATTAGAATCAGAAATAATAATTTACCACTGAAGTAAACAATATTATTTCATTAAATATTATGGCATGAATAAAAAAAATTCAGCGACATTCAAAAAAAATCATTTTTAACAGCTTCTTTTATTTTTTCCCCCCTTCTTTAAATGGAAAATTTTTTTGACTAAACATTCCCAGGGAACAAAAAGAGTTTAATTCCAAGGTAATTGTTATTTTTTGTCATAATTGAAAAAAAAAATCAAACATGTTATATTGGTGAATTAATTACTGTGAAGATTCATATATTTTTATCATATTTGTGGATCAAGTTCCTTATCCCCTCTTCAAAGAACATTGTTGTCTACATTGCTAGATGTACTTTAACATTCCTTTAAAGCTTCTTATTAATCTGGAAGTTCTTGTAAGAAAAGAATAAGTGCAGAAATGTCTAAATCATAACCTTCCAAAATTGCAATATCAGCTTGATACTCCAGGCTAAAAAGATGTGATGTACATCAAACAGAATCTGTTGAGACAATTTTATGAATTTATCCCACATAAGATAATAATAAGAAAAAGTCTTGACTTTAATTTTCTAAAAGTTATTTATTTTAAATTTTAATACAAACACCAATAAAATATCAGCTGAAGTTAGTTAGAAACAGATTTTTCAAAAATAAAAATTCAGATGTAATAACTACTGAAACATTTTAAATGTATGGATATTCAAAAATTGGCAATGTTTATAGGTCATAAAAATTCAATTTAATATCTGAATTAAGAAACTATAACCATTGAAATGTAAAACATTATTTACATATTATGCATATACTATTCATTTGGCAATTCTTGCAAATTCCAATAAAAGTAGCTACTAGCATATCAAAATGGGATTGTTAAAAGAAATAATTCACTAACCTTAAACAACTATTTAATTAGATTTCAAATCTTAGCCGCTTAAAAACTGAAAACAAGGATAGAAATAAACCTGGACATTTTTTTTTTATAGTCTTGATCAAAAAGATCTATTCTAAATACTGAAAATTCACATATTAGTGAAAAAAAATACTTTTAGCTGAATTATCTGGAATATTCTAGAGAGATTAAAAGAAGTTATAATTTTATGTAATGTATTCAATACCTTTTATAAATAAAAAATACCTTTACCCAAAATTTACTAAAAATTCAAAAAAAAATATATAAACAGCATTAATACTTTAACTATGAACTTTATTATTTATTACATGGTCAAGTATACATTGGAAGGCCACTTTCAATAACTTATTATTGAAATAAACTACCAGATTAATACATATAGTAAAAGAAATAAAAGGCATAAATATCAGCAGCAGAGTTGAAATTTCTGCTAAATACAATTTTAAAAAGAGGCCAGCTGTAACTTAATTACAAATTATATACTGAGAAAGCTGCACAATCTAACAAATCATGAAAACAAACACTTGTATGTACACTGAAGTTTAAATCAGATTCAACTAGTAATTTCTCAATGGACTACAGTTTATCATTATTGTAAATGCATATCAAATGGAATTCACTATTTGCTAAGCAAAATATGATAATGTTAAAACATTACAAATTGGCAATACACAACCGTTCCATCACATAACTTGCAACTGTGAACAAACAAGCTATATTTCTTTAACTTTGTTTATTACAAAAATATAGAATATCAAAGGTGAAGAACCTTCCAACAGTATGCAATTAAAGCCCATCTTTACAAGCTAAACAAATTCTGAAACAATAACCCTGAACTCAAATATTACAAAAATTCAAAGAAATAAGAAAACACTTTCATAATAAATAAAACACAACATAGAACTATATGAAATATATCTCCTATTTTCAAATACCGGAATTTAAGTATTTTCTTTCTTTCTTCTATAATTTTTTGTCAGCTTGAATTCATATTCAGTGTCATATCAATAACTTAATAAAAATACAGATAAGAATATTTAAAATCAATTTTAAGAAAATGAACTGTTACTTCATTTTCTAAAATTTATTACTTTGAAAATATGCATTAAAAAAACATTATTTTTATACAGGCATCAAAATTACTGTCAACACCGACCTTCTATTAGTCTTAAAATATGAAATAAAAGCACCACACAATTGAAAAGGGAAAGAAATATTTAAATCTATAGTTAAAATTGATTAAAATACTCCACAGGAGGAAACTATGGCATGAAGCAGAACAAGGAACTAAACAGTAAAAAGAATGTACTGAAGAATGTTCATTATCAATGAAAACTTTGTACAGATGAAATTATTAAATAGCAAAATTTTTACAAAAATTCGTCACACCAATCAGAAATGCACTGATAACATTCAGAAGCTTGTTTAGAATTAGCTTGGCATATATCCTTCATCCAATCAATGAAGAGCTCTTTGTGCTTTTTCAAGACCAAGAATTGTCCAAGAACCACATAAGCCTGGAGAATTAATTAAAATTTGATTAAATTAATCAGAGGATAATCAAGCAGATAAAATGAAAAAGAATGCAATATGCACTTAAAACCTACATAAATGTTTTTAAAATTTCATAAATAATTATTATCCATTATTTTTTTAAATTCACATTACAACAAACAATTCAAAAGGAAAATGTCACCAATACAACTCTCCTTAAAACAGAAAAACATATTACAAAACAGTGGAGGGTTTATTATTAAATTATTGCAATATTTTTGATACTATAATGTAATAATTATAAATATTACATAAACAGTAACAAGCAACTACATACCTGTAACAAGAATTATTCATTATAAAATCCATATATCAAAATATGGGCATTAAAACAAATTTTTTTTAAATAAATTAATAAAAAAAATCTTGCTGTTTTCTATATGCTGGAATATATGAAAAATATTCATAAAAAAATAATCTTTCAACTCTTATCCTCCAGAATCAAAGAGCAGAAAAAATCAGTAACTTGAAGACTACGAAATTTAATTTTCTGTTTGCTTTTTTTTCCCGTACCAGAGAAAATATGCGTAGATTCAAGAACAACCACTTAAACAATAAAAAATAAGCAGTTTGTACACCATCTATTTTATGTTATCAACTAGGAATAAAATACAGAAAGTTTGAATGAATATAACTTTTTATAGAGCATTAGTAAATGTATTAACATTGAAATACACAGCATAATGATTGGCAGTTATAAGAAATAAAGCAACACCATACCACACCTCTTTCTAACCCCTCAACCTTTTTCAAACAAACTACTTTCTAGAATTCATAATTACAACCAGAAAAGGTTATATTTATAAAATTGTGATTCACTTTAAATCAAAATTTTGGGAATGTCCATCTTTAAGAGCAGAACAAGTTTCTTGTTTTCCTGCCTTACCTCCCACACCAAATATATATATATATATATATATATATATATGAAAATTATGCCCTTTTATTTACAAACACAGTAATTCCAAATTGAAGCAGATTAGAAATGAAAACTAGTAGGAGATCTTAATCCTAAAACTATGGACCTGTATAATTTTGAATCAAATCCATCAATAGGAATTCAAATGTCTGTAGTCCATGTGCATTTTCGTGTGATTTCAGTCATACAAACATTGAGAAAAAGCTGTTTATGTTTTTGCTTAAAATTAAACCAGAAAAGATATTTTACGAAATTTTTAGAAATCTAATAAATAATATCTCTATCCCTAAGTATATTTTTTGTATTTCAATTATACTTTTCAATGAATTTTCTTAACATACAATTGCAATTTAAATCTTCATAAATGAAAGTAAGTAATATATCAAATACAATAGAGAAAATTACTTTAAATTTTTAATAAAAATTAACTGAAAACTAATAATTAAAAAAGTTAAGTGTCATTCAGTCATTCAAAAAACCTAATAACAATTAAATATCAACAAATTATTAAATGACACAAAATTAATTGAAAATGGTTCATGTAGAAATCAACACTAAGGAATATAGAGTTTTGGTGATTTCACATGAGCAGTTGCTGGAAACATCTATAAATATTTTTTATTAAAACACACATACACACACAGATAAAAGAAATACCTTGTCAAAGCCTTTTGCTTCTAATCGTTTACTCAGTACTTCTCCTATACCAGCCAATTCATTGACACTTTTATCGCCCATAGGCTCAGAAACGAAGTTTTTATGTTTCTGTGATGTAGAAGACATGACTGCAGTTAAAAGCTGAAACAAAAACATTCATTCCATTTTCAATCATTTAGTCCCATAAAATTGAAATTACATAATTCATCATTGATATAATGAATTAACATCAACTATAGCAACATAAACTGGGAAAAGGAGCAAATTAAAGAGAATCATTAAAACTGGTTAAAATGTTCCTAAAATTTAAAAGAGCGCACAAGAAAAAAAAATATTGCAAGTGAAAAGAAAGCATTAAAGACAAAAACATAAATAAAGCATCATATTGCAAGAGAAAAAGAGAACATTTTTAAGCTTAAACAGCAGTAAAAATTTCAATCTTTGACAATTTTAATATATAATGCATAACTAATATATACATAGGCACAATAATTCCTTAAATCATAATTTCAATAAATAATTGATGTATACAAGAGAGAAATAAAAATTCCAAGTGAATAGTGAAATTTACATTCAGCCCTTCAAACTTTACAAGACAATTTATTATTATTAAACAAAGTAAAGATTAAAAAAAGTTTTAATTAAACACAATATAAGAAATAAGTTTTCAATTACAGGCCCTTATAATTTTATAAACTTCAAACACTGTGGACACAAGGTTTGGTTTTTTTTAATAATTCAAAAATAAATAAGTGCAAATTTTAATGTAGGCATCAAATTAACCAGAGTAAGTTTAAATATTTTTTAATGTTTTAATGATAAGGAAAATAGTAAATCAGAGGGGGGGGAATTCAAATTATAAATAAATTCTTAAAATACATTAATGAGTCAAATTCAACAGCATGATAAAATTTGGAGTCAAAAAGAGTTTAAACAAAAATTAGTTAATGCTCAGAATTATATTTGGCAAGTGATTTTTTTTTTTTTTTTTTTTTTTTTTTTTTTTTTTTACAATGTCAACTCAAATGAGCAAGCAGATTTCAAAGCTCTACAGGAAAGCATGCCAGGTTGGCAAATTTGAAAGTAGTGTTGATTATTCACTTTGATCCCTCAAAAAATGAGTAGTACAAAAGTAATGGGAGTAATTTAATACTACTGCAGTTCATTTACTTTTCATTCTTGGTTATTTTATTAAAGACAGGCAAATATAATTCAAAGCACTTATTTAATCAGTAAATTGCGACATTCCACTATTTAAGTCAAAATATTTTTCTTTGGCAAAAGAACTTTATGTTCTATTTTAGTGGTAATATTAAAGTGATCAAGTTTCAAAACAAGGTATACACGTTTATGAAATGCAGCGATAGCAAATAGATAACTAATTTGTAGCGAAGCAATTTGCAATCACAAATTTAGACTCCTATTACTTATTAAGTTAACCAAATCTCGCAGATTAGTTTTTGACTTTTTTAGCTTCATATATGATAAATCATAAAATATAACCTGTAGCACTTGGTAATTTGCATTAAAAAAATCCCTTTTTTTCTCTCCAAATTATTACAACAGCAATCCTTGGTAAGCTAAGAAAACAGAAACTAAATTGTACTGTTAATCTTTGAATATGCATCTCTGCAAATCATCTGACATGTATTAAGAAAAAAAGTACTACTTCATTAGGCAGGTCCTAATCAACACTAATTTTAAATGTTAGTATTATTCAATTAATAAGATATCAAAAGACTATACAAATTTTGTTTGCTAGCAAAACGATATGAAAATAAATCTAGAACAATGATTCTCAAAAAAAAAAAAAAAATGGTATAAGTTTAGAAAAATTTTAGTTTAGAAAAAAAGAAGAAAATAACATCAAAAATATTAAAAACTCAAATCAAAATACAGTAAAATATTAATAGGTAATGCAAGAATAAAATATCATAATTTACAAAAATCTATAGTTAGCCTTGTTATCATGCAAAAGAAAGAAATATAGAAAGTATTAAGAATTCGAAAAACTTAAAGAAAGGGAAGTAAAATGAAAATTGACATGGAAGATTTAGGCCCATTCCACGGTAATGTATGTGACAATCGGACTAAAAGATATGCATAAATATCTGATAAATTTATGTACAAATGTAGTGAAAGTCAAAAATTTAATTTTGTTAGACAATTAAAAAAGAGTTTTAATAAATGGTAATGAAAAATATATTTGTATTTAAATTTTGAGAGACCTTTTAAAATTTTTTTTAGATAGTCACGTATGTGACAAAAATTGGAACTGTGATTTGATAACACCAACTTTCTTTAAAAAAATCAGTGAATTATATGCATGAAACGTGCTTAAAAAAAGTTTCCCATAAGAAAAAGGTTTAATGAAGACAAACTAATAAATGCATTAAATATTTCTTTAATTTTTCAATTAAAAAAAAAATGTAACTTTACAGGTCATGTATGTGACAAGTAGTCATGTATGTGACATCGTTCAATTTCACATAACTGCATTTTGAAATATTACAGTATTGCGACCGTTAATTATAGGTGTTGGCAATACTCTAATTATGTCATCCCGCTGAATAACTCCTATATCATTCTCTTGATAAATGAAGTTGCATACGGATACCTGCTTTAGGAAAATAACATTGATTTCGGTGTTATCTAATGCAGACACCTGTGCTACATAAGGCTTCCAGGACTTTTTTCCAAACACTTTTACAAGTAAAAACTTGCCAAGTGAAATATATGCAGAAGTGTGATTTTGTGCAAGTAATGGAGTTCTTTTCAAACACTGTTCTGTATTTTTACAAAAGCATAGCTCTTGCACAGTTGTATCCAAATTTTGCTGACTTGTAAATAAACAAATGTGTTCATCCAAACATTTAATTATGTGGGCTTTTTTAATTCCTGGAACATCCTTAGCTAAATTCCAATCAATTTGAGTTTTATCTATATCCTTTTGCAGCATAGGAATGACAGTGATATTTTGTACTACTTTTGCAGCAACTGTAGCAAAATCAACTGCATTCTGTACTATAGCTCTTCTTGCCTTTACTTCCGCATAGACTCGGGACTTTGCAGTACCTCCTATCCCATCAACAACTCCCTTTCCATGGGAAGTTGCTGAATATTTCCATTCGAAACTAGAAAAATGCTTTTGTGTTTTGAATAAAATAAAGAGGAAGTAACAAATAAATTTGTTTTTAAACTCGCTGGATGGTCCATCGCTCCAAATTATTAATTTTGGTTTATTTGCCTGAAATTTAATAATTTCCAAAAGCTTCAAAATGAAAGCAGACACAGATAGCTTAGATTTATCTTTAGTATCACTTACAATAAGATAACTCTGTGTTTTATGATTCTTTTCAAATAATGCAGCGGTAAACAAAGTTACGTTTTCCCGGCTCCATAGTGCAGACTGTATTTCACTTTGCCACTCACATGAATAACTCATAGCAAAATCTACTTGCAATACAACAGTATTGCTTTGCTTTATATCAGATTGAAAGGCAGCAGCTTGGATTCGTTTAATTTTTACATGCTGCTTAAAACTTTGAAAATTTTCTAAAACATTATCAGTTAATTCAGCTATGCAACCTTCATTGGTTTCTTTATAGAAGCGCTTATTTTCTGACTTAACCCATTGGTGCCATTGTACATTAGAAGCATTATTTAATCCTTTTTTGCCAATAAAATCTAAAAGCAATTTTCCAGCATTACATTTATCACATTTTGTTTCCCAACACTTTGATTCCAAGTCTGAATTGCACAGCACTTCTTTCCAAAAATCATTGTTATAATCAATATTTAATCCTTTTAACAAAAGAATGAAATTCTCATGACTCTTGCATTTACACTGATCACTAGGTGTGTCTTTAAGAAGAAGAACATTTTTAGGTCTTAAACTGCAAAATTTTGAATATCCAATATTAATGCTTGGATTTTCTTCCTTAAACAAAGCATGTGCTTCTTTCATATACATTGTAAGAAAATGTTTACGAACACGTTTTTTAATGCCATTTTCCCAAATTATCATTTCATCATGCATTCCTGGAGCAGTGTAGACTATGTCTGCTCGGCACAAGAAGTCTGCCACAAGTTCTTTGTTTTGATTATTATCACTGATATTGGACTCTCTTTCCTTTTGCAGTTTTAAACCTACCTTTTCCACTAAATTGCTGACTACAGCCATTCGTTTTCGAGGTGAGGTTGGTAAGGCTTTCAAAGTTTTTTTAACTGCTTTGCCAAGTGTCTGGGGAACTGTATAAGGAGAACATTCTGGGGTAGTCGCAATAGAAGAATTCAAACTTGAAATTTTTGTAGAATTACTTATCTTTTTGGCTGCTCTGCATTTCCTCTGCCTTTCTCTAGCTGCTTGCTTTTGTTTCTTTTTCTCCTTTTTTGTCATAGTTGCTGCTTTTAAATCTCTTATTTTTTTCTGCCTTAGCTTTTCTTTCTCTTTAAAATCAGGATCATTTCTTTTTTTCTCATAATATCTCTTTTGTTTAGTAGCATTTTTTATTCTTTGTTCATCATCCATATTTTAAGCTTAAAATAGCAAAATAAGACTAAGATGCTTAAAGATAGCAAAATCTGACTTGCAGCATACTTCAAACACAGTGTGCT
The DNA here is from genome assembly GCF_947563725.1 of Argiope bruennichi. Taxonomy (NCBI): domain Eukaryota; kingdom Metazoa; phylum Arthropoda; class Arachnida; order Araneae; family Araneidae; genus Argiope; species Argiope bruennichi. Next base: position 87,610,251 of record NC_079151.1, read on the forward strand.
GTGAACCTTTGCTTAAAAACAAACATTAGGTTATAGCTGGAGAAGTAAAGGAATGTACTGCCATCTGGTGAGATGAATTTAAAATAACTGCTTTGGATTTTATAATTCAATGTCACATACATAACTGCTTGAAGTCACATACCTGACCATTGAAAATTATAAATTAATTATAATATTTTTTAAATTTTTAAATGCAGTTTCATCAAATAGTATGATTATATTTAGAAAATAAAAATTTAGAACTTTCTATTAATTTAATGATGCAAAAAATAAAAAAAAAGTTTTAATGGTCATGTATGTGACACTCCACAATCTTCATTAGCTTTGATTGTTAAAACAAAGCCAAAATAGACATTAATTTGTAATTTTTTGATATAGTATTACTAAAAACATATTAACAATTGAAAATTAAAATTCTATAGGCACCTTATGAAAGGTGAAATAATTATAGAAACCTTTAAAAAATATAATAATGAAACAGGCCATTTACAAATTCTCAGCCAAGGTTTTAAAAAATGCAATTTTTGATGAGATCTAATATTTTTACACAAAAATCAAGTCAACAACAAGCAAAATCAGATATTTTTCATTAAAATTATGTGTTATAACCATGATAATAGATTAAAAAAAAATTTGCCCCTTGGTTTCAAAATCCATGGAATGGGCCTTTATGCTATAAAATCTGAGATATTTAAAAACAGCATATTTTCAAACATTATACAATTTTTGCTATAGTATTTATGAATATGATACTATAACATTTCAATAAAACACTGGCAAAATTCTACATTAAAGACTGATATAAGTCAATAAGAAAAAAAAAAAAAAAAAAAGCATGGCAAACAGCATCAATAAAATCTCATTAGATTCGTTTTCTTCGATTAAAAACGCCATTCATTTAGCACATGCTATTAATAAATTCTTTTAATCGTAACTAATTCAAAAGAATGATTAGTGTTGAAGGTAAAGTCAAACATCTAATTTTATAAGATCACACTGCATATTAAAAGAAGAATGTAACGAACAAAATGTATTAATCATGCCTATATTACATTTCAAGCTTTCCTAACACCCACTCAAACTATCTATGCACATCTGTTTGATGCAATTAAATTAATATTATATTCAAATTCTGCATGGAAAATAGACAATCAAAATAATTTACACTCTTTCAAAGAGAACAAAAAAAATCGTTAAACTTTTCACTGAGTATATATGATTAAAATGTCAAAAACCATAAAAGAGGGTCAAAATAATTAATTCTTTTAATGCAGCATAATAAAAAACAATTTTTAATAAAATTCAAGCAGAAAGAATTTCCACATTACCTTCACTCAGATGCTATTTTTAAATATATGAACGGCTTTTTCCTTATGCGTACAAACGATTCAAATCAAAAGAATTTCAAAAGAACTCTGAGAATGACTTGTTGCCATTTGAATTTACAAATAAGAAAAAAAGATCAGTTTGCTATCTTTTTTTTTTTTTTTTTTTTTATGTATGGTATCTTTCCAAAATGCCAAGGCTGAAATTTGTAGTATTTCAAATGATAACTTATAAAAACATTTTGCTGCAAAGCATCCTAAACTTACCACTTGAACAAATTTCAAAATAACCGAATAATTTCTTATTTACCTCAGTAACCACTTTGCAAATTAGGTGACATATATTTCAATCGAAATTGATCGCTTCGTGAAATTCATTTAGAAAATAACTCATTTGCTGACTTCTCTACAATATGAAGAAATTAAAATATAGTACTATGGAAATACTGGGCAATTCTTTTTCATCTGGAAAGAAGTTGTACGGATGATCATATTGCTCTAGTAAGACTAGTTCCAAATGAAAATGAAAGCAGAACTGATGAAAGACTTTTATACTGGTTTTCAAGCAATGGTTAGGGCTATATCTCTTTCAGTACTAAAATATAAAGGCCGTGATTATTCACAATCCATAAAAATCAATTTCTTAGCAATAACCACATACAATGAAATTCTACCTTAAAACAACAAAGAGACAGCAGGGCTCTTTCAAGAAAGATATGATTATGTTTTAAGGCAGTAAATCTTTGACACACGAAAAACACGAAAGGACTAATCTTTACAAAGGAGAACGGAGAATCCCATGAATGAAATATAGAGTGAAAGCAGCAGAATCAGACGAAAATGCATGTCACAGTAGTGTTTATTAATTCATTGTAAAATTTTAAAAATTATGTAAATTCGAAGTTTTTTATTCTCAAAATATATTCTACATTTCCATGATATTTTATGGCACTGACAATGTTGGACAACATCAGTAAAAAATTCATAAAAATGTTGTTAGAAATTTCGGGTTATTAGAATGAGAAATGGGATTAGAATTAACATTTGTAACCTACCCGATTTTTGAGTTAATGATTCACTCAAAAATCTGTTCAGACTAAAATCAGATTTTACTATTGGTGCCCTCTATTGACAGAGAAGAGAATTAAAAACACGAACTATGAAAAAATAATAAATCGCAATGGCCCTTTTACATTGTTCTTTCTTACCACTTTCCGTAGAAATAAAATTTTGGAATGTAATTGATATAAAAGATATTGGAATATATATTTTAAAACAATAGTAAATTTTTATATTATAAAATCGTAAGTTATGCATCTTTACGTAAAAAAAGATTCTCAGTTAATTCGAATCACAGCGGTTGGTTCAGTTCCGCACAGCAAATATTGAACTTATAATAACAGAAAAAAAAATCTTGTAGCTTATATCCATAATAGAAATATGCTTCTATCAGTTTCATATAAAAAACAAAAAAATTCTATATCTCTAAATTTTAAAGAAATAGAACTAGACATCTTTTAAAATTCGAATGAAATATATTCATGCGCTCTTTTTCAATTCCGAGTTATTTTTTTCATACCCTTTTTTAAAAAGAAAACATTAAGTAAATTTTTATAATTTAGCTTGTAACTTCGACACCAAGTTGGGCGCGATTCGTTACTCGACGAATTTCAATAATTTTCAACAAAATTTGTCTTTCTCAATAATTACTTACAGCTGATCATATTTAAACCAAAAAAAAAACCATTGTAAGAATAACTTAAATCTTGAATATTAATTTATTTACAAAATATGCTGTTAAAGAGGCATCTCCAAATAGATGGTAAGTTTGGAGATTTAAAAAAACTATCCATTGCAGGACCGGATGATGAGTCTCAAAACTTTGATAAAATTGCTTTTATCTGCCTGCATCAATGCTTATTTCTGAAGGTTCAATGATCAAAGAGAAAATGCAACCTTCAGACTTACTTTTCTGGATAGAATTCAAACTAAAGAGTCCTTTCAATTCTTACTCGGATGAATTTTTTTCAAGTCCCCTGCTTCGTCTTGTTGAAACCCATCGGAAGAAAGGATGTGCGCTTTTTTCTCTGCCGATAATCAATGATACAGTACAAACAAATCTACTTCTTTCATGCAGGAACGACGATTGAGTGTTTAAAAGTATATCCGTTTCTTATAGAATAATTTAAAAAATAAATTTCATTCATTGGATCAAAACCATCATGATCGTCCTTGTCTCTCTCTCTCTTTCAAATTCCTTCAATTCTGCCTTGTTGCAAAACTTGGAAAAGAAGTCGAAATTTCTTCACCAACGTGAGTGAGTCTTTGTCTCGCAACGAGAAAATTTTGTCAGGTTATAGACCTTTTGAAGGAAATGAAAACGAACGGGTCGCTGTTAGTTTCGCAACAATTGTGGTATGACTTTTTTTTTTTTTTCGTTCTACTTTTGAGGCGATGGTTTCATTACAAGGTGTGAAAAAAGTTTTCTGTTCTGTTCTTTTTATTTTTTCCGTTCTGCTGTAAATACTTTTTACTGATCTCAAAATCTCCAGAAGTCTGTTTGAAAACATTAATAAATATGTGAAATATTTTGGATAAATATGCTTTGATAATTTGAAATTTGATATTCTTATTTCTGTAGTTTTGACCAAGAGAACTATAAGAAAGCAAATGTAGCAACAGTTCTATAAAAAAAAGGGGTTAAATTTAAATAAATATCTAAAACTATAAAAATAAAAAATTCAAATTTAACATTTTCAAAGGAACCTCAAACACTAACATCCAATTAAAAGACTTTAAATGCTATTCAACACCATCAAACACACTTTAAAAAATTTCTATATCATTTTTGGTAAAGTGCAAAACAAACTAACATTTGCTGAAAATAAATTTTAAAAAAATGCCTCATATTAATTTAAATTTTACTTAATGAAAATCCAAATAAAACTGAAACTTATATTTTAAAAAAACTGGGAAAAAAAGGATGATGACAGGTCTTACCATTTTTTGAAAGAAAAAAAAAAAAAAGATTAAGTATGTAATTTATTTCGTGATAAAATCATAGCTAAATATATCTGGCAACTGTTTATATCAGAAAATAAATATATTGTTTCAGCTGTTTATAAATCCTTAAAAATATCATCAAATAGTACGCAATACCTTATATATTTAAATACATTGAATTATTTTTATAATGTTGCAAGTATTTTATATTATCTTTAAAATATTGCACAACAACCTAATGTTTCGATAACTACTCTATAAAATAAAATTAATTATTTTATTTGTATTTATTTGAATATGAAGATGCGAAATAGCTCTTTTGACTGAAAATGATATATAATATTATTAGGTTGCCTTTATTATATTATAAATTATTACGAATATTAAAAAACAAAAATGTTATATAGTATATTTGTGTTACTATAGAGGGAGGAAAAACGGGTTTTGGAGAGCATTATCACAATATATTAAATGCAATTTCATCAAATTAATAGTATATTGAGAAAATGCTGATAATAAAATTATGATAAGAATTCTGAATGGATTTTTTTAATACCATTTGGAATATAACGGTAAATTTTTATATTAGCCTCTATTGTCACTAGAGATGCATAACCCACGATTTTTTTTAATAACAAATACTTTTGTTATTGTTATTTTTAAATATTTGTACCAAATACTTGTTATTTCAATTATACTTTTAATTTAAGATTATTACATAGTATTAATAATAAATTTTATTAATTGCAATTAATACTTAATTTATTAAGTAACGTATGATTGACTTTATTTATCTTTTTGAGCTTAATTTTTAATTTTGATTTTTTTCAAAACCATTTATTTATTTTATTTATTGGAGTAAAGTATTTTCTGAAAAAGTTGTAATTAAAAAAAAAGTATATCTTTAAAATTTTCACTTTAGTTCTATATTCTGTCAATAGATGGCGCCAGAAGAATAAATGCCAATAGAAAACCACATTACAGGTAATTATAAATCATCTTTCTGTTCTAGTGGAAAGTAACTGATATTGGAAAGACAAGAAATCACTGATACTATTGTATTCAGCAAGCAACTTACAAACCATTTCTGTGAATACAATTACAGTGATATGCGGTTTCAAATGATATCAATGGTTACCCAATATTTTTCCTTAATATATTCGTTGTGCTTAGTTTCATTGTCATTTAGTTCATTATTGTGTCATAACTCTTTTATTATTTAAGAATCCTAATTCCCAATATCACACAATATCGTGTAATGTTTAGCTACTTCACGATTTTGGATGTAACACAACGAATATCAGTGAAAGCAAACCATAATAACATAAGATAGATCTATAAAAAATAAACTAACAAATAAAATCAGTTTTTCGTGTTTACTTTACTTCATGATAATGATAACTTGTGCGGATAAAATTCGAAAGAAAAAAAGAACTAAAAAATGAAGGTACATTTAAAAAGGCAGACGATAATAATAAAATGCTGTTGCAGACAATGAAATTACAATTAAAATTGAGCAAAAATAATTTTCGTCGAACAAACAGTAATTTCGTTTCCTAAAATAGACTCGCGATTCAATTTTATTCATGAAATAAAAATTTCCCTCTTTGTTTAAAATAGCGAATACTCTAAATGGTATTGAAAATTTTGAATTAAACTCATCCAATGGAATGATATCAAATAGAATAAGATTTTAATAAGATTCATAAGAGTATCTTATGTAAAGCTCATAAAATGTTCAAGAAAGAAAACCAAATAAAATTTTAAATGATTTCAGACAATCCCAGTAGATTTCTAGACAATGGTAATTTAAATTCATACATATCAATCGAAAAAAAAAAAAAGAGATGAAGTTTTCAGATTGATCTTTTTAAATTTTGCAGCCATAAAATGTATATAGGACATATTTGATTTTTTTTTCAGGTTTTATTCATCAATTTTCATCAAATATGCACACTAAAACTGTAGTTCAAAACCACAAATTTTATTTTCAATCGGCCAGGTGGAAAAATGCATCCAAAATACGAGTTCAATTTTCTGATATCCATGTCAATGAGTAATCGCCAATGATGGCACGTTAGATCCAGCGAAAATGCTAGATTTACACCAAAGACCGATCGTGAATATCGTGATCAACGGTTAAAAGCGAGTAAAATGCTTTAAATGTTTCAATTACTGCCTTGAAAATTTAGAATTTAGAGAAAATTAGGATGTTTTTATTTGAAAATGTATTTTATCCGTTATCGTTTTAACATTCCACATAAGATTGTTTTATCATCACATTTAACGTTCCACATAAGATCGAGGGTTTAAAATAAAACATTTTTGTTATTCCAGTCAATTCTATTTTGATAGATTTTGAATGTTTGATTCTTTTGGACATTCCACTCTTTCCTGATATTTTGATGATGCTGATGTCGTGTCCGCGTTACCACGGAAAGAAGGTGCAGTAGCTTCTGAGGGTATAGACCCTTAAGCACCCGAGGGCAGAGGTCTGACTTCTAGCTCATATGAAGATCAAACACACACATTTGCTTGCACAACCTCTTTTTACAGGGGGGGGGACATTCACACACCTCACAAATAGAACACAGATGAAGTACAACCATGCCCGAACCGGGATTCGAACCCCGGACGCCCAGATCACGGGGCAGATGCGCTACCTCTATGCCAGGACGCCGCCCTTTAGATATTTTATTTGCATTTAAATGTCAAAAACTTTAAAAGAATCAACTGAATTGTGTAATTCACCCTACAGACGAGGCTTTCGCATATATTTGCTTTTAAACATAACCAATTGGATGGTCTTCCTCAAATTTTCTCTCATTCTCTCTAATAAATGTTCTTGTGTGTTATTAACCTATAGCATTGGCAAACAGAAATTTTGGAAGAATTTATAAGAATGCGATTTTTGGAGGTTAACTGCTACGTTGCAATTAATACGAAAATACTCGAACACCGAAAATACATTTTGGAGGAATTTTGATTCTATGACTGTAGTGACAAAATCACATACCAAATTTCAACTCAATGTGCATTTTTGAATTATTGCGTTTACATTCTCGTGGAAGTACAGACCGACAGATGGTAAAGCTCTTGATGGATTTAATTTCATATTTGATACATATCTCCATTTTAGATAGTAAAATTGTGCATTAAGTGTTATCCATCTAGCTATCTTCGTTTCATACTTATCATCTTAGCTGATATTCGGACGGCCAGACCGACAAACTGCCCCAAAATCAATTTCTCTCAAAATCTGATATAAATCTACAAATTTGGTGTGAAAGTCATATACGAAATTTCATTCACCTAGTTCAAAGCATTTTTGTGCTATTGTATTAGATAGATAAAAATGTTTCCAAAGATGTATTTTTCGGGTTCAAGGATATTTGAAACATGGAGAATCGTCATAATCTCGAACTCTTTTTTCTGACTGCAATATTTTGTTTTTGTATAAGGGAAATTAAAAAGGGAAAAGATTATGATAAATTCTTAAAAATTGAAATTTATTGAAGTAAATTCAAAATTGTCATGTGACAGTCTCAATTTTGATAGGACTTCAATTGAGCATATATTAACATGTTGAGTACAGTATCTGATAACCTTAAAAAAGTCTATCATGCAATGAAAACAATGAACTCTCCCTTCACTCAAAAAGTATATTTATTGCCCCAATAGCTCCGTTGCGAAGAAAACAGTGTAAAGTCAATACAATTTGATTTCGTGACAGGAAATATAACCCCCTTTTCTTTCTTTCTTTCTTTTTTTTTTTTTTTTTTCTTTTCCCCTATAAAACTGATTTTTTTTTTTTAATTTATTTATTTATTTATTTATTTATTTTGCTTTTTGATAGAATATTTTTATTTGCTAGGATATTATTGTTTTTTTTTTAAATTCTTAATCGACCAGTTTTATTTAAGGTAAGTGAAATTTGTAATTTGCTTTTAACCTAAGGTATTCAGTCGAGCGTTGTATATATAAGCTTTGTGGTGGAATGAAGATCATTATGTTCTGTACAGTGGAAGCAAGAGGACCCAGGTTTTCAAAAACATTTCTTTAATGATCACATTTCACACAAAACACGAAGACAAAACAAGACATTCATGCTTACAGAACAGCATCTCATCTCATTCTAACTACAATCGCAATGCACTATGGAATGCCTACATAATCAGATATCGCCATTTATTTTCCAAAAGAGAAGATAGTGTAATGCAACTGCTACAACCTTTTTTATAATTGAAATTCTGTACCTAACTTACAAAGTTGGACACTGAAATATATCATTAGTCATTGAAATTACTTAATCTGCAAATAGATTTTTAGCGTACTAATTCATCTATCTTGCATAAAAGCTTAATACATTTAAGCAAAAAAAAAATTGATTGTATCCATTTAAAAAGATTACTCAGATTTTGAAATTTTTAAAAAGTACCCACGAGGAATAACAGTATAACACATTAAGCAGAAATTAGTATCTAAATATATACTTTTTTTAAAATTTATTAAGGCACTTTAATAAAATAAAGTAATACCTACAATTATTTGATAAAGATGGCTAATTATCTTGAGGATTTTATTTAAAATTTGATGCATAATAAATTCAAGAAACCGATCGTAAAACTCGGCGTATCTTTTGGCTAACTTTTTGCCATAATATTGTACAGCCAATTTGGTTTCTTGAAATAAAACTTTGAATGACAATGAAGTGGTTAAAATAACAAATATAATAAATCTGGTAGTTACCCATGTCAGTCTTTTTATTGCTGACTAAATGTATTGCTTTTTTTAAAAAAAATTATTGCATTCTGTTACTTACTGTTATAAATTTATAAAATATGATTAAAAATATAAAAAAGTAATATATTAAATATGATTAAAAATATAAAAAATAATATATTAAAAATTAATGATATATAAATCATGACATCTTCTTATGTGCACTTTAACTTCCCTTAAATACTGTTTTACACAAATGGCCATATATTATTTTGAATATCTGAATCGTATACAACAATTTAAAGATTTAAGAGTTTACTAGCCTCAAATGTTTTAACAATATGTTATTGTTAATATCTAAAATCAAATTTATTAGTTAATCCTTTCTACTGTCTTATCAACCCATGCAGCTTTGAAATTTGGAAATGCGCATGTTTTTATGCTATAGATCATAAATTTAAATAAACACAATTCACTTTATTGATTTATCGATATCGGATATGCGTATAGTATTGTTGTTATTCTTTGTTCATTTCAAATCTTTCATATGATCAACGTAAGCGTTTTGAGGTCCCTTTTGTAGGCTGTCGTTTCCCTGTTTTTGTTCACTTCGGAGATTTAATGTCTGAATATCCGGATGACTTTAAAAAATTGCAGTGAAGCATATTTGTTCAGTTTCAAATGAAGAGATGCAATTGATCGTTGAATTTAGTGTTTGTTATCACATTAAACCAGGATTCAAGTAAAAATCTTTTTAAACAGTTTATGGACCAGAAAGATACGTAAGTGATTTTATTATTCTACGACTGTTTAAGCTTATATCATTAATTTATTTATGATTGTGTTTTTTTTTTTTTTGAAAATTAAAAAAATTACACATTTGAAATGCGAGATTTTGATAACTAAAAGTAAATAAGTCTTTATGAAGAAAGTTTTGTTAAGAAAATGTAAAGAATTTATGAGTCCAAGATTTTGGACAGAAAAAAATTAAAATGTTCATTAATGTTAAAATATATTATTAACTTCGTCGTATAAAAAATTTACTTTGAAAAAGTAGGAAATCTTTTTGGCATTTTTTGTTTAAGCCTAAATCATTTATTTATTTGCGATTTTTTGAAATAAAAATTATGCATTTGGAATGTAGATTTTGATAACTAAAAATTAAAAAAGACTTTATAAAGAAAATTTTGTTAAGAAAATTTAAAGAATTTATAAATAGGTCTAATATTCTGAGCAGAAAAAAATTAAAATGATCATTAATTTTGAAATTTGTTATTAATTTCGTAGTATAAAAAATATAGTTTGAAAAAGCAAAAAAATTTTTAAAAGAATTTATAATTTGCTGAATCAGCTTTAGTGAATTCAGTCTCACTTTACATATACAGATGAATATTGTTTATATATCTTTTATACATATCAATCTTTATGAAATCTTGCACACATACTCACAAGGTAAGAGTTAAAAAGACTTATCTTTTCAAAGTCCAAAAATCAATTAAAACATGCCAGTTAAGAATTAAACTTTTTGATGTTTCCCATTTATATTTTCCGAAATTTAGCATTACTTACTTTTAGCATTATTTTAAAATTTTTAAAAAATTGTGTTTTTAACGGTACTATTTTCATTTCCATAAAATGTTTTCACAATTATTTTTTTAAATTTTATTCGATATTCATTTCGTAACAATGTTTTTATAGTTATGATGAAATTACATGTTATGATGAAAGTACATGTCATTACATGCCATTACATGAAAGTACATGTCATGAAGTACATGTCATGTACAAAAAAAAAAAAAAAATCCCATTTTTATAGACCGTGAAATAGAATTTTTGAGAACAGTTAATCAAATCATTTCAATACACTTACAATAAAACATAACTGAGACTTTAATATTTTAAAAACAAATTAGAGACTTACGAATCTTATGAAAATTTTGTAATTGCAGCTTACTTATAAATAACAATACAATAATTCTTCTAATTATTGTATTGAATTATTAGTGAGGAAATAAAATTAATTCTAATTGCAGCTTACAATAATTCTTTGAAATTATTGGATTTTCTGAGCTAAAATATAATTTAGTGTATTTTTATATTTACATTTTTATATTTACATTTGAATGCTGCGAACTAACAAAAAAATATTTACCAGATAATAGAATAAATATACTATATTACGTGTATTGTTAATTAATTTTCTGCAACAGATACAAATTTTAAATGAATGTACTATTTTTTATATTTATCGTCCGGTACGGACTTGATTTCTTACACTTAAAAAAAATCGGTCAAGTTAGAATAATCATCCTATTTCTTCCGAACACTTTAACACATTGATTAAAATATAGTATAAAAATTATTTGATCTACTTCCGACCCACGTGTTTAAGTTATGTAATTAAACTAAAAGTTTCAAAACTATACTTTTTGCAAAAATTTAATCAATGCATTTAAAGATATTTAGCTATGGCGTTTCTTGGTAGGATACAAATGAAAACAATACGTACTCAAAGAATGAAGAGAATTAGACAAATATTTTAATAGCCGCTAGGTGGATACCAGTTCAATGATGACAAATTAGTCAACCATCTGACAATTTTGCATTTTTCAACGTTGGCGACAAAAACGAACTTCTCAAACCACTTGAATTTTACAAACCACTCCATTAGGTACGAAGATAGGATATCCTTCTAGAAACCTCTTTACTGAATCAGAAGGCTGTAAAAGCCCAAGAAACAGAGCTGAAATCAATGTGCAAGAAAAGAAGTAGTCGGCTGAATTTTTTCTTCAAAGTGTTGACCTCCAGAAAATTCTCCCTGAACACTTTATACTTTTGAGATAGTTAAATAACGATTTGCTGCTTGCTTGCCTGTTGCTGCCTCCCTTGCTACTTTGTGCATGTTTCGTCAATGCAAAACAGCACTTGTACTTTAGTAGATACACGCATACACATACATATTTTTACATATCTGGACCATTTATTACGGGGATCAAAATATTTTTTGATCTTAATTTTTTGTTTACAAATAAATATATATGACTTGACCGAAAACTTGAAACAGAATCTCCAGTTACAAACAATGGATTAACAAAAACAAACAGTGTCGCCCTTCAACCATGTTTTAATTCAGTCAGTGTAAGTATTTTGATTGAATATAGAAAATGGATTTAGATATTGAAAAGACTATCATATCATTCCCAAAATAATTTAAGTTTTGTTAATGAAATAAAAAAGGGGAAAAAAATAACTCTATCTAAACAGTTAGTAGTTTTATGCTCGGCAAATTGGAAATTATTACTTCACTCAGAATTAAATTTCAGAACCAGGAACTTCATCCTGTTATTTTAATTCTGATCAGAGAGTATGAAAAGATATAATAAATATTCTTCCCATCAGATTTTTAATTCAACATAGATAACTTCTTAAACATTTTAATCTCATGATCTGAGATTCATAGTTAAAAATACTTTCATCATTGTCAGTTATACTGTACGCAATGTTCGTTACATCTTTTTAAACAATAGTTATTTATTGCCTATTTGATTGTTGTGAGGATGAAATAGAAATTTCTGTGTAAAAGATTTTGATCCAGTGCTAAATGAAACGAATTTTTTAAAACATATTTGAATGAATGAATTAGCATGTTTATGTTCATATTCATGTTCTATCTATAAACATATTATTCCTAAATTATATTTGTAGGAACTTAGCACAAGAAATGGTTTAGGTGGTTACCATTATATTGTATTATTTTTTTTCACTCTCAGTGGCTTAGCGGATTTAAACGACATTCAAAGCATATCAATATTTTCACAATCTTTCATCACATTTGACTTTAGAAAGCGACTCAAATAGGATTCAAATTCTACATGCCATTCTTAAAATTGATGTTAACTTTTACTACTACTCTGATGATTGTAAGATACTCTTATAATCTTTTTCTAAAAATGACTGAATGATTGATTTTAAAAATTTTATGATGCATATGTAATAAGGCAGGAGACTTGACTAGATTCAATACAATTTTTTTTTTTTTTTGAATTCTGCTTCATTTATTACAACTGCTATTTAAGACAATAAAACATTGGCTTGAAATGAGTTACCCCAAATTTAGTTAATTTAAAAGTTAATGCAGTTTATATTTTATATTAGCTTTATTATGAGCCAGTCTTTACACATGTATTTTCACTTAATATAAAATTTCATTTTACTGCATTGTTTCTTTGTAGGTTGTACAAGGAACGGACCTGGGGATTGTCAAGCTATCTTGAAAAAATAAAAATGAAACGTTGTATCTTTCGGTGTTACCGCAATACTAATATGTTAAAGAATATTCTAATAAGCATTTTCATATTAATAATCATTATTGCCTTTTCTATAAATTTAGGCAGGCATTTTTTTCTAGTTTCATTAATCTATTCTGATCCGAATGTAAAATCTACAGCACATTTTCAGATTGTTAAAAAGGACAATTATAAAATGAAGGAAAGTATTTTCCCTATTGTGAGAGAATATTTATTAAATTCTTCAATACCCAAATTTTTTAATGAAAATTCTAGAACTGTGGGATTCCGATACCAAAGCTACAAAAATCTTTCGTCCATGAATTCATCTAAAAAGACAATTTTTCTGGCAACGCCCTATTTTGGGGAATGGAATGCTGAACATTTTTACTCCTTGCATATTGGTTACAAGACTTTCATTAGATATTCTTGTCCTATCTATAACTGCCATGTTACTAAAGAGCCATCACAGATTCACAAGGCTGATGCTTTGCTTTTCCACGTACGGGATCTTGAGGTCTTCAGCATTCCACGACGTTATTCACCAAATCAAGTGTGGATTTTGTACTCTATGGAGCCTCCCTGGTTAGAAATCAGAGACATGCAAAAATTCAACGGAATTTTCAACTGGACCATGAGTTACAGAAGAAAATCAGACATCTTGATGCAATATGGATTTGTGGGAAGATTACCCCAACCGATGGTTAAGTTGACAAGATTTAAAGAAAGGCTGATTTCCTTGCGCACGAAACAGAACAAAGCTGTCTGGTTTGTCAGTAACTGCAATACTGACAGCAATCGTGAAGAATACATAAAGCAATTAAAGAAAATATATCCAGTCGATGTTTTTGGAGGGTGTGGAAAAGAATTTTGCAGACCTGCTGAAACTCAAAAGTGTTACACAAGAGTGGCCGTGCGATATAAGTTTTATATCTCTTTTGAAAATGCTATTTGTAGAGATTATGTTACAGAAAAGTTATTTAATCCTTTGAATTATGATATCATACCCGTTGTACTAGGAGGTGCGGACTATTCAACTGTGACTCCGCGTCATTCTGTGATAAATGCCATGGATTTCAACAACCCTGAAGATTTGGGTCGATATTTATGGAAAGTGTCTAAAACCGATACTCTGTACCTTTCTTACTTTTGGTGGAAGAGCATTTACAAACCCTACTTACAGCCATGGATGTGTGATTTGTGTGCAAAATTGCATAACAGTCCAGTATCTCGCACTTGGGATAATCTTGATGAGTGGTGGAATGAGGGACATACTTGTTCTAGGTGGTCAAATAACAGTTTTACACTTCACAAAAATAATAGATTTCCATTTTATCATACAAAATTATTTTAAAGAATTTCGATTTCAAATATTTCATATATCTGCAGAAGAACAGTTCCGATTTTCTTCTTACTAAATCAATAAACGAATAAAAAAATTAATATTTTCATTAATATTTTTATGCATGGGAAGTTATAGCTTTTGTCAAACCAAACGAGACTGATAAGTTTTTACAACAAAAGATTTCACCTCAGTCTTTATTGATGTAATTGAACAAGCAAAGATAGACATGTATTTTTTATGGATACTATTAAGCAAGTAAGAAAAAAAAATGAACAATTTTTGAATAAGTGGTTTTGAACAAGTAAAAAGGCCTATACATTTCTCTTAAATAGTTGTTAGAAAAATTCACGAAACTTCATCTAAGGTCCAAAACGTTTCACTCAGCAGTGATGAAATAATTTGCCTTTTTGGTAAAACAAATATAATCATAAAATGTTATCATTGAAGTGGATAGATTCGCCTTTCTAATCGTTTTTTTTTTTAATTTTGTTGTGATCGATTACCTCACAATTCTTAACTTTATTTATAACTTTTAATCAATGATATCTTTCTTTTCTTAAATTGCACTTTTCGCTTTTTCATATGAGTGAATTTCTTGTTCACTTTCTTTACACTTTTTCATATGATGTGAAATAATATTAAAAAATATTGCCATTTACTATTTTGGCTCAAGATTATGATTTGTTCAAAAGTTATATCACATTATATTTAATTCATTGATGTGAAGTAGTTGTCATTTTTTAAAAAAAATTTTCGAATAAAATTGAAATAATAATATAATATTTATTTTGAGGAATACTCTATATATTCATTTTTTAAATACATTAATCATGTTACATATTAGATCGCAAAAATTTATAAAAACTTATATAAAATAATCTAAAATATTGAAATCTTAAAGAATCATTCTAATATTATTTATAATTATGATAAAAAAAATTATCTGATATTTTCCAGAATGACCTACCGTTAATAGATTCCTTATATTAGGATTTTGGAAATAGCTGTACTGTATTAGAAGATTTTAATTTTTGCCATATTTGTGTCGTATTTTTTAGAAAGAAATTACAATAAATTTCTGTGGCATCTTCAATCCGGAATCAAGAAATAATCCATACTCAGTTTTGCATACTAAAAAGATTCTGTTAAATTAAAAAAAATGGGTCATATTTATTTTGATATTTTAAATGAAATAAAGTTTTTAAAGAACGAAGTAAAATAAAAATCAGAATCAGATAATAGTATCATGTTTATTTTCTCTTCAAAATTGTGCATACTGGTGAAAGTCGTTTGCAAAACTAATTTAAATAACATGAATGATCATTGAGATAAATTATATGTTTACTGAATAAAAATAATGTTTTGATTACATACTTATTAGTCTACTAAACAGTGAAATTTTATTTTTATTATTTTCTATTTTTAAGTTTTTAATTAATAAATTATATCTATAAATATTATAGAACTATTGCATTTTTTTTTCTTAGACGGACAATTAGATGTCAATACAAATATGCAATCAACATTTAATTAAATCATTTGATTGCTGAAAATTGAATTCTGAAAATATTAGAATATTCAATCGATTAACTGTTACTTATTTTTTTTTTTTTTGAAAATATTGAAATAATATAATGTCATCAAGTGTACGAAATCTCAAAATTCCACTACGTTAAATTTAGTAAAAAAATCAACTGACAGATTCATATAAATTTGAATAAAAAGTGTTAAAAAATAAAGCGAAATCAGAAAAAAAATATAATTAGTTAAATTTTAACTTTATTTTCAGATGGGATTGTTTAAATATAAATATTTTTTTAATTAGAATTCTTTTAGTATTCTATATGAAGGAAATTTTCAAAATAATTTGGCTTCTTTATTCGACCTTTGATGTTTCTTCATTTAAAAGATAGTTCATGTGTAAGATATCTATCTTATTGTTCCAAAGATAATAGAAAATTATCTTTTTATTATCGCGAAATAAAATCCCGGAGAAGAATTTTAGAGCTTGAATTTATTGCTCAATCTACGAGAAGCAAAAAGTGTGAAGACACATTGAAAAAAATGAGTGAAAAGGACTTTGAAATCGTCTGCGCTAAAATAGAGGACAAAAAAGAATTTTTGAATTCTATAAGCCAGGAAATATGGAAAATGCCGGAGCTCAATTACAAAGAGGTTCAGGCCCATGCCGTGCTGACGTGCGCGCTCAAGCGATGTGGATTCCAGGTTCAAAAACATTATTTTATGCCAACGGCCTTCAGAGCAGAATTTTGTCCTAAAAAAGGTAAGCATTCAAATATTTTTAATTTTATCAATCTTTCTTTTTAATCAGCGAGAACAGTACTTGACTTTCTAGAGCGAATACTCAGTACAGAGTGTTTTGTGTTTAGCTAGCAGAAAATCGAATACGCATTTTGGAACTTTTCTTATTAATTCACTGAATCTAAAATTTGAGATAGATTTATACACTTAATGTGAAGACTTTATACCAAATTCCATTTATCCAGTTATTGAATTTTTGTGCTATCAGGCATCCATGCACACGGGCCGCTATGGTGTAGTAGAAAGGTTTCGAGTACGCGGTTGAAGAGCTCAAGATTCGAAATAAGATTCCTCTAAAGATTAATCCTGCATGCGAAAGCAGTGCACGTTTAATCTTATGACGTGAACCAAAGGTCCATTCGGTGGTATCATATGAATATTGGAGAATGGGGTACTAGCTCAGGTATCATTATTTTTATCAAATTAATGTTCAAAATTACGAAGTGTTCTAAGTATTAATACCAAACGAGATGTTAATATAACTAAACAAATCCAAACTAAAAAAATATCAATAAGAATTAATTTTGCATTGCATTAAAGTAGAATTAAAATAGGAGAAACTAAAGAAAAATACAGGGGAAAAAGTGATGAATAGTTACCAGAAAACTGGTGCCTGTTTTCAAGACTGAAGATGGTGGTCTGAAGACTTTATCAAGGCTTGTTGGCGTTTTCAGACTAAAACGCGGAGGTTTCAAAATTGACAACTGCATAGAGTAAGCTTCGTCGTCTCCTTTTAATTTTTGAGCAAATTCTTTTACAAGTATAGCTAAGTTAGACTTGTAAGTTTCATTTAAAATTTGGTTTCGAATTTCGAACTTCACTAATTATTGTCTTCCAAATCTCGATTTCTTCAGATTGTAGCTTCACAATACTTGGTCGAAAGTCAGATTCCCAGAAAAAAAATCTCTGGTTTGAATTCCTGTTGGAATGGGATCCGTGATAAAGTTTTTAGGTTAAATTCCACAATTTTTTCTTCAATTTTTCATTTTTATAGTATTTTAATGCAATATAAACTTAAGGTGTATTGATTACTTCTAGTTTGGATAATTTCATTTGTATATTGAATCTAACGTATTGGTGCACTTTAAATACAATGTATCTTCCTCATAAATTAGGTTTTCTCTCCAGAAAATATTTTCTTAATTAGTTTCCTAAAAATTACTTTTAATTTCATGAATTGTATTTTTTTAGAGCATTTATTAACTCTGTTCCCAAAGGGCAAATGAAAAAAAAAAAACCCACCTTAATCTGGCCTTTAGCCAAAACAAGATTCACATTTTCAATTTTTTGAAATAAAGGTCATGCACTCAAGTTCAACCATCTAACTTATTGCGTATTTCAGTTATCATGTTCAAATATATATGAATAAATGCGTCAACAGTCAATCTGTTGACGGACTTGATCCAAACCCTGATATTAACGACTATTCTCAGTAATAAATGTCCTTATACTGAATAATTTTTTATATCTTATGGATTTTTTTTACTGTGCATAGTGAACAATAAATTTTACAGTCATTAAATATCACCGAGCAATGAACTAAATAAAATAATGGCCATTTTATTTTGCATTTTATTTAGATTTTTTCTTGGACAAAATTAGAATAAACTAAATATAGTTGATTATCAGTGTGCATTGAAAAATTTTTTTGTCCCCTGTTAAGAATGTTCGAATCTCCGAGATTGTAGGCATTTTGTCTAATAATCACGGTTGACTCAGTTCTGATAAGAAGTTATCAATAAATATACCATGGAATGACAGTAATTGATAAGATGTCTTTCTGCCGTTGTATCTTTGTCTATACTGCATATTTTTTAAAAATAATAATAATGATTCGTTTGTTATATCAGATTTACTCAGTTCTTCAAATAAAGTTTTTGCACATAATTTTTTTCTGGAAATCATGAATTCGGATTAGAATTTTACGGTTTAAGAGTCAGATTTGTCTATGAGAAAATTTAAAACATTTAAAATTTGGTAAAAAAAAAATACGGATGAAAATGAAGTTAAATTGGTTTCGCAGGGCTAAAATACAAGAAAAACTTATCAATCATGATAATAGATAGATAGATAAAGTTTAGATGGGATTTAAAAGCAAGCAGGGCGCAATTAGAATGTGTCGCTAAGTTGCTACAGACAAAATAGAAGGAAGTAAATCAAAAATAAAAATTTACGAGAGGAATGCCACTAAATAATTCCTGAATAGCAAATACAAAATGTAAAATAAAACAATCATTCGGTTAAACCAAAAAGAGAAGCTATATTTTTGTACTTTTGATAATATGCAAAATTTAGAATAGCTTAAAAGCATGCAGCACACAAGTGAAATTAATGATAAAAGTAGAAATTATAAAATAAAACAAATGAATCAAAAATAATAATTTAGGGGGGAAATGCTAATCAAATAATTCCTTGTTTTTGACATCAAATAATTCTTTGATGACAAAAACAGAGCATAAAACAAAACAATTATAGCTAAAATCAAAAAGAAAAACTATAATTTTATATATCTGTGTACTTTTGATAGAAATGCAAAATGCACAGTTTAAATTAATTTAAAAGCAAGCAAAACATAATTAAAATGCATGTTAATATTATCACAGATAAAAAAAAAACAAATCAAGAATAAAAATTTACAAAAAAGAATGCCGTTAAATTAATTATTTGAATGGATTAATTATTTGATTATTCAAATAATTAATCATATGATTAAATATTTGAATTATTTGATGGCAGATTCAATTAATTATTTTATGGCAAATTTAAAACAGCATCATCATTAAAATCAAAAAATGAAGATATAACTCTGCATATTTTTTTACTTGGTTGAAATTTTGTTTTATTTCCTTTTGGATTTATTAGGGATGCAATTTGAGAATGAGAATATTTCATCTAGATGCTCATTACATTGTTGGTATTAAGAGATTTTAAATTTTAAATGATTCTCATGGGACAAATAAGCATGGAGTGAGAATCAGAGAGAATTTATATATTTCTTTCATGAGAAGATACGATGTCAACATCAGTGAACATAACTTTTACCTGACTTGTTACGAAAATCTTTGTTATGAACAAAAAAGTTCATCTAATCAACTTGGCCAAAAATTTAGAATTGATTCTGTTATCAGTATTTAGTTTGAGTGAATTTTTGAATATTTTCCACTTATTGTAATTGATTTTATCACTTTCTACCCTTTTCAAAAGAACAAAAATCTTTTTTATGGTATAAATGGAGAAATGGTATTGTACAAATTAATTTAAATTTTATTTTTATGTATACATTATAGCAAATTAAAAAGGACTCTATCTATCTATCGAATTCTATCAAAATGAAAAATTCAAAAGCAATTAAAAACGAAATTTTCAAAAATTTACTTGATGGGTAAAGTAATGGCATGGGGTCGAGTTATCTGCACTCTGATGATGGGACATACCTCAAGAAGGAGGAATTGTACAGTGGCTGGCAACTATTGGTCTTTAGGAATAAAGCATAGCTCCCATCAGAGTGCTACCACGATGGTTATTCAGCTTCCTTGGACACTACAGCAGATCGAAGGTAGCTCTTTTCGGGTTATAATAAAAATTTAAAAAAGTTTTATTAAAAAAACCATTGTTAAAAATGATATAATAATTTAAAAGTTGGTTTTCTATCGTGACATTGGGTTGTAACATGAGAGGGAGCTTGGATTGCCATCACATCTCAATCTTACCTTTTATCTCTACTTTCTCGTACCTAAATAATACAAAGAAGAAATATTGCAATTGACAAAAAGTACTATTTCGATGTCGAATTTCACTTGTTTCCTTATTCAATAATTTTATTTTTATACGCCGATTTTTAAGTTTTTAAACTCTGTTTCGTTATCAAATATGACTTACAAAAACTCTTTCGCTTTAGATAACTTATTGATTTTATTCCCAGAAGAATTGTAAAAATTTTAAATCGTCCTAATCTCCCCAAAGAAATAGAAGCTATAAGTTTTTTGCGGAATTCTCCTCTCGACTTTTTACTTTCTCTAATACGAGATATATATAAGATAAAGGTTTGGGATCGTCAAAAAATTTAAACTCATGATTTTGACGAATCTCTGCTTTTTAGATTTCTTTGTGTCCGAAAGTATATTTTTGGCGTTATGTCTGTCTTTGAACGTAACTCGGAACAACTTGAAGCTAGAAAGCTGAAATTTGGTTTATGGAATTACGACCAAATTTATAGATTTTCTATCAAATTTTGAATAGAATCCATTCCCTGTAAATCTGTCGGTTTGTCTGCTTGAGTAGAAGCGAATTTGATAAATACAAAATGAGATAATCTAAATTGATAATAGACAGATTGAGAAATAGAGTAAGATAGGTTTAGCGTCTAAAATATAGATATTTAACAAATTTTGAACCAAAACCTTTAAATATTTGACCGTCTGTTTGTCTGTACTTTCACATGTATGTAAACCTAGTGGCTAAAATCATTGAACGTGATTCTCTTGTGGCTACAACTGTAATTTTGTCTGAAATTTTGGTATAATCGGCTGACAAAATACTTCCAAAATACATATTTTCGCAATTGATTTAGTAAAAGTGCCAGATTCCAGCTAAAGATATATATTTCCTAACTATTGTTCACTAATGCCATGCAAGTTGTTTGCGGTCTTACCCAGAATCCACAACTTTATGCGGAGGAAGAGCAGCCCTTGTGCATAGAAGCCTGATAATTCAGAAATACAATAACTGGATAAGATCTTTATTGGAGAATTTACGAGAAAGTTTCGGAGAGTCAAGTCCTTCTGATTAATTTTACCTTTAGTGAATAATTGTTCGAATTTAAGAAAATAAAAAGTAGAAATAAATTCGGATGATTCAAACAGACGATTTATGTTTTTTTTTTGTTTTTTTTTTTGTTCTCTATGTATAAACTCCTTGTGTGCCAACAAGTATACCACAAGGCTTACAGATGTAAGTCAGTACGCAATTGACAGTAAAATAAATTTCAAATATAAGGTCGCAGGCACAAATGCAAAAAACAAGTAGATACACAAACAAAAATGAAACAAAATTGCTCACATAGTAATAGAAACATACAGTAAATGATATAAACAATTGAATAAGCATGATCAAATAAAATATACAAAATATAAATACAAAAATATATATGCAAATATATGTAGGAAGTAAAATTTAAATCATACGGGGAAAAATACTGTTAATATATGTACAAAAGGAAATGAAAGAGGATTTACACTGTACAAAGGCAGATAAATGAGGAGGCCAAGCTATATTGTTCTTTTGAAGGCAGAACTTATGGCTTTTTATGTTATATCACAAATTAAATAATGGGGATATTTAGGTACACAATCTTAAAATTTCTATAATTTATTTCATTTTCAAAAAAAAATTTCTTCTTCAATATGTTTCTTTGCATTATTTCTTTTTTTTCTATGTGTTATACTTTCTTTAGTAGCTATAAGTTACAAAAATCGTTTTGGATTCTTCTTACTAATCAACAAGCTGGGTGATGGGGTCCAATGCTTTATTCCACAAATATTCGAGAAAAAGACGAAGCGCATTCAACAAAAGTGCAGATAAAATGCACACGAAAAACAGTACTCAATAAATGGAAAGGGCAAGTCATTATTAAATTAAATGTAATAGATATATAAATAACTCTCAACGTCTGATAGCTTACCTTCTTATGCATGAACATATCTTCAGAAATAAACTCGTTTGAGAATTTCGATTTACAAAACATTTTGACAGCTCATAGAAATCCACAAAAGAATCTCCAGATCTCACTTCCTTCTAGTTCTTTGCATTTCCAGAACCTTAATTTTTTCATCAAATCTGAAGCCAAGGTCAGTGACTTGGTATCCATTGAAAATCTCTGTTAATCTCTATTCTTCTCATAAGAATAACATGGTAAAGGAACGATATCACAAATTCATACATACAAAATACAGTTACTGAGACATTTGTATTTTATTATTAATGCAAAATTATAATTCAAATTTAATTATATTTAATTAACATTTTTGCCTCAGTCTCAGGTCCTACCGTAGCTATTCTCCTCGAATACGACGCCTTACCAGAAATCGGGCATGCTTGTGGCCACAATCTCATTGCAGAAGCTGGATTGGCTGCAGCCATAGCAGTAAAGGCAGCCATGGAAGAGGATGCTGATCTGAAAGGAAAGGTTAGTCTTCTAATGTTCTCATTTGTACGTTATTTCTAGTGAAGAAAATTTATTTTTGTTTTACGAGCTAAATATTAATTATCCAATAGCTCTGAAATGAAATAACTATTTAATCATTACAGATTCCCTGTTCTTTAATTGGAAAGAACATGGAAAAATTTCAAGCACATTGTTTCAAAGAGGATTGTTTTCCGAGGAGGAAAGTTTGAGAGATACTTTATTTCTTACTTTGAAACTAAAATAACCGAATAAAAATAATTCACTTTTGACTTATTAAATGAATCGTTCCCTTGAAAATATGCCAAACAAAATCAAAACTTTCATTTTTTTTTTTTTTTTTTTTTTTTTTTTTTTTTTTTTTTTTTTTGCTAAAATGTTTACATTGGTTTAGAAATTGGCTGATGTAAGTTTTCTACCATTTCCGCAAAAATGGAGTTGCATTTTCAATAAGCATAAACATAGGGATGTATATATATATTAATTTTTAACAATAAAAATATGAAAATAGATTGAGTATAACGTTTTGGAAGAATGTAGAAATGTAGTTAAAATTTTTCTTTTATGACTTCTTTCATTGCAAGCATTCGTACCATTCTAACAAATATTTAAAAAATTATTTCCTTTCAACATTGCAGATTCACAGGAGATCATCTTGTTTTTCAAACAAATAACAACTAGTTACTTAAATAACTATCTATTTTTATTTACATTTATTAAGGAAATCCTGGTAGGAAATCGAACGTAATTCTCGAGGAAAGAAAAACTCAAGAACAAAAAGGAACATAAGTTCTTTATTGTTTGGAATTCTAGTGAGACAGAGTTTTAACCGAAACATTCTAAATTAACAACCTCGATGCCTAGTCTAATTCTTAATAATAGCAGATTAATTAAAGAAATAACTATATTAACAATGTCACTTTATTTATAGCAATAATAATGCTTGTAGGTCAATAACATTCATGTACTCCATTCTCCATTTTTTTCAAGCACAAGTAGCCGCAAAGCTAGTTTTTGACTGGCGTTTTCTATTATAACATTGTAGCATAAATATTAAACCACCTTTAACTATTTTTACTGGATAAAATTAATTATTTTTGCTAATTATTCCTTTTTAATTGAATTATCTATATAAATAAATTCGACACGTCAGTTTTCCATTTAAAGACATTGAGGATTTTATTTTTGTTTACGTAATTTGAAAAAAGTTGAAATCGTGTGATGATGATGTTTCAATCTCAATAAAAATAAAATAAATGGGATAACGCATATTTACTCAACATTATGAAAAGGAATCCAAACTAAACTATAATAGGAATATTTTCTCTCTCCGTATAAACAAATCTCTCAGAGCTATTCAAAGATTCTGAGGATTTAATTTTCGTTTACGAAATTTATAAAAATGTAGAAGGAAATTTATAAAATTATCAACAATAAACCATTCTACATTTCGATAAATTGTCAAAATATATTTTGATCAGATAAAATTATGCATAAAAAGGCGATTTAACTGCTCAGTTAAAGACTGCTTATTATAAAGTCTATATAACTGCTTTGGTTAAAGTATTATGAATTTTCTAAAGTGCGTAAAAAGCAAATTCAACTGCTTGTAAGATCTATTTCCTACTCATGAATTTTAAGCCTACAGTTCTATACAAATATCTGATTGTCATTCGAATAAATATAAATCATTGACTATTATTTATTACAAGATATTAATTTGGAATTTTTCGCTTTCAGTTGGTTGTGATGGGAACTCCAGCAGAAGAGGGCGGTGGAGGAAAAATAAGGTTGCTGGAACTGGGAGCATTCGAAGGCATAGACTCAGCAATGATGGTGCATCCTGCTAAAATCACAAACTTTTTTCCTCGGACACTTTGCAATGTCAGAGTAAGTGTGTTTTACTATCGGATGCTAATGGCTCATTCATGCCTTTTTTAGAAAAGTATGCAAAATAGATACACTCTTTAATAAAGTAACAATTTTTATTTTTTGGTATACGTAATACAGAAAAGTACTCGTCGAAAAATTCGAACTCGAGACTTTAACGAATCTCCACGTTTTAGACCTTAATGAGTTCGAAAAACACATTTTTCGAAAATGTCCATCTGTCTGTCTGTGATAAAGACAACTAGAAATGCTTTGGACAAGACGGTAGAAATTCGGTTTATGATCTTTGCCCCAAATTTGTAGATAACTGTCAAATCTTGTGTAAAACCTGTTCAGAGGAAATCCGACTGTCCTACTGTACGAATATAAGTTATCAAGAGAATTACAAAACGAAGAGAGCTGGATTGTTAAAATTTAGTACACAGATTTAACATCTATAATGTAAACATTTGCCTATTTTTAGCCAAATCCAATTACGAGTTGACTATCTGTCAATCTGTATTTTTGGAAACATGTAAACGTGATCTTTCAAAAATTCAGAAATTTAAATGTATCAAATTTAAATTTTGTAACTACAAGTGCGGTTTTGGGTCAAAATTTTGCTTCAATCGATTGAGAAAACCCGTTTAAAGTACAAATTCGATTTTTGGATGCTATTAATGCATGTCAGGAATTAGTCGCCAAATAACTCGCCGAGGATGACACAACAGATTCAGTAAAAGTGCTAAACACGCCAAAGATTAATATTTCGTAACAATTGTACGCCAATGCCATGTAAGACTTTTTCTAATATGACAAGTATGCAAGAAAGTTTTGGGGAGTTTTTTTTTTTTTTTTTTACCATTGGTTTAATTTTAAAAAGTGAACTTATTCTTTTTGTTCGTTTTTATTCAAATAAAATAATTTAAAATGCTAATAATAATCATTTTTATCAGTTTAAAAAATTTCATAACGATTATTCGTGATATAATTTAGTTTCACGAGATAGCTTAAAACGAAACTGCTCGCATGTAATCCTTAATTTTAAATAAGAAATTATTTCATACTTTATTAATCACTAGCCGCCTATGGTGACTAGCCTGTTCGCCAGTATTAATGCTCGCTGAAATGTTCAATTAATATATTATGAAACTTGTTCTCATAATAGGTTTTACAGCAAAATATTTTTAAGCTTCAAATTTTGATAATCATATCATCCACTTATACAATTACGCAGACCTTAAGCCGTTTTGTTCATTGTATTACGCATCTCT
Organism: Argiope bruennichi; assembly: GCF_947563725.1. Classification (NCBI taxonomy): domain Eukaryota; kingdom Metazoa; phylum Arthropoda; class Arachnida; order Araneae; family Araneidae; genus Argiope; species Argiope bruennichi. The sequence continues at coordinate 87,636,578 of NC_079151.1, forward strand.
CTCTAATTTTCTATTATCACCCATAAAATTCATTTTAAAGCAGAAATGATGAAACTGCAATTAATATAAAAACGTTTTTTACTAAATCTGCACGTTTTTTTTTATATATATATAATTAAAAGCAGAGTCGCTCAGCGTTGAAGTCTTATGTGCACTACAGAATAATTTTCCTAATTTGCAGTATCTCAAAGAATTATCCGTCAAATATTTCACGGATGCAATGAAAAATTCAGTTCTTAATTTTATTTTTGACAAGATATAAATGCTGTCAATAATAATATCTCATATTTTTAGGTATATAAATATATTTTAAAAAATTATGAAGTTTAAATTTTAGACAGTTCTTTGGTTCCAAGTAATCATATTCTGCAAAATATTCTTAACATTCCAACTTTTAAATAAATTAATATAAACATTTCTATCTTCTGAATTCAAATCTGACGATTTATTAAGTTTTGAATATTACAAAATTAGAACAATCGACATTTTCATAATCTATGCCAATCACTCTTGAGAAACCTTGGGAGATGATTGGCTTCTTTGAAACGGTCGATGCAGTGATCTAAAATCGCCCTTTTTTATAAAATGGTTATAATTCAATTTTCATAAATTGGTCAGCTTTAGTGATTGATTTAGTTAATTGGAGTGCAACTCTTTTTATTTAAAATATTAGCGTCTCAAGAATATTTCGTTAAATATGATTCACAGGGCAGAGAATATATGTAAAAAATTGAAATTCGTAATTCATCAACATTTATTGACAATTTACATAAAATATAATTATTTATTTCATTTAGACCATTTTTGTAAGCACACATATGTCTGTTACTAAAAGTTTGCAAATTAGCTGTTGGACTCTAATTAGAGTGGATATATTACACATTTTAAACCATATTTGCATTAAATAAAACTCTTACATTGAATTAGTAATATAGGTATTGTAAAAGATCACAGAAAACATTTCCTTACATTTATTTTTTAGAAAATGTCGTATTTCATATTAATTTCATATCATACAGGCACGTGATGAAAATTAAGCTTTTATATGTTTAACAAGTTGACCCGGCAAACGTTGTTCTGCCTTATAAATTATTTCTATTGAATATTTTGGTTGTTAACGAATGCATTGTAAGTGTGTAGAGATGGGATCTATGACAAAGAGGAATGGAGCACTGTAGACGATGATTGCCGATAAAAACTAAAAAAACACCAACCATTCATTTTCTCAATACAATGTATTTCATTAACGTAACGAACATATACATTGTTTGATCTCTTAACAGTTAAACGTAAAGTGAAAAAAGTAATATATTTTTTGTCCTAAAGTATAAAAATGAAATAATGAAAATCAATATTCATTTCGAAGAGCAATTGAGTGTACGATACTTTTTCTCAGTCCATCTTTAGCCAACACAAATAAGCTCGATAGTTTGCCCACGCGAGAACATGCCCCGTGTGAAAAACATGGTGTGTCCAAATCTAAGCCGCAAACAGACATCGTTTGGCTTTGCGACTTATTGACTGTCACTGCGAATGCGAATCTAATAGGAAATTGAACGCGTTTGAATTCGATTTGCACGTCTGTGAGAATCATTGGAATTCATGGCAGAAAAACATTTTCGGCTCGGAATTTACCATTCAAAATGGTGGCTTCGATAACGTTTTCCATCAATTCTTTAATGACCAGTCGTGTGTCATTGCACAGACATGGTAGGTTCAAATTCCGAAGTAAAATAAGCGGAGATCCAACTTTCAGTCGTAGAAGTGTGATGACATACCTGGCAAATCCAGTGAGTTCAAAAACCCTGTTGGATAATTTACAGCTTCGTTAGCATCTCAAACTGTATCGATCAATTTGTATGATACCAAGTCCCCTGGCAACGACTGCTGTATCTTAAAGTTTAAATCGTCGACGTCCCCATTTTTTGCTGCCAAAATGGCTCTTTCTGCCAGCCACGCATGATTTATGTATTATGTGCGTACATCGGGAAATATGCGGTCAATGAGAGCATTTTGCGCATCAACAATAGTGCAGAAATTAGTGGGCAATTTTATGAATCCAGTATTTTCATAGAGAGCAACTTTTCCATCACCGATATCTAACAATTGGTCCGAGAATGTGTCAGCCGATAGATCTTGTAGCATTTGGACGCACGTGTTTATTTTTAGCTGGTTTTTTTCAACATTACGCCACAGTGGCGATGATTTCAAGCAAACGTTGATCACCTCATCGTACGGTGAACGTGGATAGAAACACCCTAATTACCTAGCGTTGTGAAATATACTTTACGACCTATTCTCATACCTACCAAATACCATAAAAAATTTCATGAAAATCGGTCGAGCCGTTTCGGAGGAGTTCGAACACAAACACCGTGACATGAGATTTTTATATATTAGATTTGGAATGATAGTTAACTTATTTTTTTAATTTGAGTTTTTGTAAATGTGATGGCAACGCGTTGATAAAAGATAATTTTTCCCCATGGACGTGTAACTTGCTCGTGCAGGTTAAATTTTATTTTTATTTTGTAAGAAATAAATTGTTGAAAAATATGATTAAATTATTTTTAATTATTCATTAAAAATTGAAATTTAATTTATAGGTTAAAACATTTGTATAATTGAAAAGATTATTTTCTGATCTTTAATTTCATGTAAAAATCAATTTCTGCAATGATATTTTCGGAAGTTATTTCGAGAAAAAGTCAAAATTTCGCTTAATTAATTAAGATTCTAATTAAAATTTTAAAAAAATAGCTCCGAGGTGTACATTTCCGGCCTCTAAAGTATGCACGTACCAAATATGGTAGCTATAGGTCGATCGGCCTGCCCTGTAGAGCGCCAACACACACACATTGAACTTTATTATAAGTATATATATGGATATAGATAACAATAATCTTTGAACATACTTTACAATACTTCAATAGATACATAATTTGTATAAGACGCAGGCTGTTTACAATTAAAGTTCTTCTATTTTAATACATCTAGATCTATAATCATTTATCAGAAAAGTGTGAAAGCGTCTGAATCAGTTAATAAATAAATGAGATGATGATTAAAAAAATCCTCCAGCTGTTTATTTTACACATACAAATTTTTTCCGATGCGTTGCATTAACTATTTTGGAAACTTGCAAACATTTGCCGACAATATGTATGGTCTAAAAGCCTGATCATTTCTGTTATCATTGAAAAAAACGGGATTGGTTCCTCTCCTAGAACTAATAGAAAACTATCCTGTTTCTCCAAATTTTATTATTTATAATAATGATTAAAACTTATTAAAAAAAATTGAAAAGTCCAAAATAACCATAGAGTAGTTGACGTCTTCAAAATCAACGTTTTCAAAATGCTGTTTCTGTATTTCTTATATTTGTATAAAATCAGTATTTAATAGCAAAAATTATAATTGGCCAAGTTAACTTCTGCTAAAATAAAATACCTGAAATGCATTTAGTCAATATTTTTACAAATGCTACTTTAATATACAACTTAATACTATTACACAAATTCTAATGCATTACTTAAAATTACTTTATATGTATTTAATATATATCTTTTCAAACATCTCACTTATAAAATTCCTAATTGCATATATTTTATGCAAATATACTGTTGCATTGCATATTTTCTTACGATTATTTTATTCATTCTTAGACGCGTAAATAAGTAAAATGATTATTAGTTTTTTTTTTATGATGGAGTACGCCAATAACCGACTTTAAATTCCGACTAAAGAAACTACAGGGAGGAAATTTGATATTTTAGAATTTGTACATATTTGATAAAATAAATTTTACGCCAAGCTTTTTTGTTGTACATTGTTGATGTGATTGTTTTTGTTGTACTTTTTAATCACATCTCATAGTCGCATCCTTCTGCCAGTATTAAAAAAATAAAAATGTTTCCACAGTAAATAAATAAACTCAATGAAAATATTTTCCAAGAAATTTAGTTATTTTCTTTTCATTATTACAACACATTGGCATTTCGTTGAGTGTGTATTGCATCTTGTTCCATGAATATTTTATACTTGAACTTAACTGAATTATATTATATTAGAATTTTGTTTTAGATAACAGTTAAGAGATAGACGCGTATTATTACGTCAAATATTAAATAAAAAAGCGTTAAGTATTATAAAGCAAATAGCGTTTTAGGGTTTCCACTTTTAAAACTGGCATTCTCCTAAATTAAAATTTAATTTCTGAAATTACCAGTGTCAATTTAGAAACATCCTGTTTCCTCCAAGAATGAATATTGTGCAAAATTTTAGAGAGGGAATTACAAATAAGCTTTACATATGATGATAAAACATGAAGCTAAGAATATCTGTTTATTCAAAAATCTTTAATATTAATTAATTACTATTCAAATATGAGTTGAGTGGTTCTAAAATCTCTTAAGGGGTTAAAAATAAGAATTCGAAACTCTGTGACATAAAGTTATACATATTTAGCTTTTTATTAATATATATGAATACATATATACGCAAACAGATTGAGTCGAGGATATAACAGATAATAACATTAATAAAAACGAAAAAATGATTTTAGAAATTCTCGTGTCTTATACCAGATATAAAAAAGCCATATTTAACAAGACAAAGGCTGATGAATCTATATGGGAATCAGATAGTTCAAAAGAATAGTCATCGTTAATCTGAAGGAGAATTTTAAAGAAATGAAATTTTAGAAAGTATAAAATAAGGTTTTTATATACCTATTAAATATTTTTTTAAATTTAAATTTGAACAAACAATTTTATCTATGATTATAATTCAGAAATAGATTTGAAATGATATAATTTGAAATAAATAAAATTTGAATATATTAACTGTGTAAATTTTTTTTTTCATTGAATAACTGCTGTATTCTATGCCTTAAATTAAAACGACGCATACTTTTTTAGTATTCTGTCCAATACAAAGGAAAGGAGGCCCATGCAGGGGCTTGTCCTTGGGAAGGACGGAATGCACTGGATGCCGCAGTGTCCTGCTACCTAAACATTGCGCAGCTGAGGCAACACCTTAAACCCTCTTGGAAGATTCAGGGTAAAAACTTATTTCCAAGCTTTCGGAATAATTCTATTAAGTTAAAACAGATATTCACTTTTCAGACATAAACTATCAGGCTTATCTTTTGGCTTAGTAATACTGATGTTAGCATGCCTGGAAGATTTAAAATGCACCGTTCACTTATTGGTCTAGTCCAGGGGTCGGCACCCTATTGAAACGGAAGAGCCAAAAGCAAGAATTTACAAAATTTTTTAGCTTTTAAAGAGCCACTAAAAATTTTCGATTTAATATTGTAGTATTTGCTTCTATATATTCGATTTTTAATTTTAAATAAACGGCTTTAAATACGGAGTAATCTTTATTCATCTAAAAACCCAAATACAGATAGTTACATCAATGGGAGAATTGACTTTGCAAGCCTTTTGAAAGTTTGATTAAATCTGGCTTATAGCTTGTTGTTTTATTTTCCAAGTACGAGTCTATGTTTTTATTTGTTAGTTGACTCCTAATTTTACTTTTTATTATATTCATGCAAGAGAACGCTTGCTCACACGAATATGTCGACCCGAAGATCGTCAGCACTCCATATGCCAACTTCTTCACCTCACTGTGGCATTCTGGAAGATTATTCCATATATATTCGATATAATTCCATATATATCGAGTAAGAGGGCCTCAACTCGCGGAATTTCTTTTAGAGTTGTCCACTTGTGCTGCGCGATGTGCATGTATTTCTGGACCTCCAACTCTTCTAACTTGCTCTTGAGTTTTGTGAACTTGCTACTCCATAAGTCTTTGGTTTTCAAATCTAGCAATTGCATTTGAAGCGATCCAGCATCAATTCCAAATGGCTCAATGTTGATTTCCTTTATATTTGTGTTGAGAGGATTTGCTATGAACGCGAGAGTACTTTTATACTTGTAATTAACGATTATGTTAATAGAAGCTGTTGAGAGATTAGGTACTTAAAAGAATATTTTATATTTTATTTTTAAGGGTTTAAGGAATATTTTTAAGGGTTTTTATAATAAATTATAATTTTTCGTATGGAACTGGAGAGCCGCAACTTTACATCAAAAGAGCCGCATACGGCTCGCAAACCGCAGGTTGCCGAGCCCTAGTCTAGTCTTAATTGTGTTGGACAATAAGACAGAAATCTATTTAAAATGGCTTTTAGGGTGGTTGTTTCTATTTATATATTAATACCAAAATGCATGCAAATAAAGGTCATAAATGAATGCTGGTTGATTATGTTGTTGAAGGAAAAAAGAGTTTTTTAGATATACATATTCTTTGCTTATAATGTACGTGTAATTTTTTCTCAAAAATACACAGACTTGTATGAAAAGAATATCTATTAGAATCTATGAATATTTGAAAATAAAATATTGAAAACATGTTTTAAGAAGATTCGTCTGAAAAGAAGAAAAAGAACCCAAGGCAAAAATACATGCATAACTATCACTGAAAGTTAAATTTGAAAAATATATGTTCGATAAATTGTTAAAATTATTTGAATTAATATATAATAATAAATACTGATCATTCCTGTCTCATTAACCCTAGGTATAATTCCAACAGGCAAATATAATTACTTTTTTCATAAATATATATATATATTATGAAAAAAAATTAAACCCTTTTCCCCTATTTGAGGAATGATATAATTTGTTAAAAGAGAAGTTTTTTAAAGTATAATATATTTTTCCTTTAGTAAAACTCTTCAAATTCATTTGCCAATTCGATCAAAATTTATTTGTCTCATAACTCAGCGCTTTAAAAATTTTGATGCCTCTAATTTGTACGTCTTTTTTTTTTTTTTTTTTTTTTTTGCTTGAATTCATGGAATGAGATTTTATTCATTTAATAAGTTTATAAAGATTTATTGTATTTTTATATATTTTATCACATTAATAACAAAATCATATTTTTTTAATGTGTTCACACACATTTCATTTTAGCTTTCTTCTTTTCAATAACTTTGTAATATCTGAAATTAAGGCAATTTTTTTAATGAATCATTGATTCCTTATCTTCAGGCTGAAAATCTAAGTTGTAAGTTTTTTAATTGATTAAATACTGCAGGGAATTTTTATTCAGAACTCCTGAAATAGAACAAGTATTATGAAGATCTGTACAAATCCAAATATTTCCATAAAAAATAAGCGAACAAACACAACCAAAATTATAAATATATATTTATTTATATCATACTGGCCTTTTTAAATGAGCTCTTTCCATTTTATTCCTTGAAAATTATTTATTTACGCAATATTTGAGTTGTAATTGCTAGAATTCTATTCTGCAGTATTAAGACATCGAATATTAAATCAAGAGCTTATTATGTGATGCCAAAGAGTGTTTAGATTGCTTTCTCTTGAAATTTTTTAACTTTTAAAATAAAAGTCGCTTAAAAAAACCAATAGGAACCCAGAATCTATATGCTTCTGCAAAGATCCATTATATGCTGTTCAATTCTAGAAAGGAAGCTCCAAACAGCTTTTACAAATTTGGAATCAAAAATATCGTTTAGCAAAAATATTTTTATAGTAATGTATTGTGGTTGAATGTCTTAGATTTTTTAAGTGAATGAATACAAAATTATAAAAATATATACATTTTAGTTTTTCTTACCTTTACATTAAATAAATAAATGCAGCCGAACCTCGGATACAGCAGCTAATGAGTTAATAAATCAAGCAAATCATTTTTGTGTAACACTTTATTTATTCATTTCGGCTATTTTTGTCATATTACAGTGCATTCAATGTGACAAATTTAGTGTTAATTACAGTGATAAAGATATCACCGTTTTAATAACTGAAATATGATTGTGTGAAGAAGACATGGTTTAATATAACATTATAATCATTCTTATCCTAAAAGATCGTTAATCATCGAAGCTTTGGTCCTGCACGACAATTGATACCCTAGTAAATAAATATTCTTAAGACAATATGGGAATAAATTATATGTAATGGGGATTATTAAAAATATGGGAATAAATTATATGTAATGGGGTATTATTAACAATGTAGAACCATTTTTATTTAATGATGGAATATTAGCAATGTAGGAACAAAATATATGTAATGGGGTATTATTAGCAATGTGGGAACAAGTTATATGTAATGTAATGTAAAATTATATGTAATGTGGGAATAAATTATATGTAATGGGGGATTATTAGCAATGTGGGAACAAATTTTATGTAATGGGGGAATATTATCAATTTCTGAACAAATTATATATAATGGGATTTGGGAATAGCAAACAAATTATATAGCAATTTGGGAATAAATTATACGTAATTGAAAATTAACTCCTTTAAGCAAATTATTATTCCATTACTTTGAATACATGAGATTTGTGGATTATTTATTAATGACTACACATACTCGCAATTGAACTTCCATTTTTGTATTCCTTCAAAAAAAATAATGTGTTATGTATATTTATTTTGGTTGTTTCTTCATTCTCCGATAACAGCTATCATCACAAAGGGTGGAACTATTCCAAATATCATTCCATCTGCGGCGGAGATGGAAGTTCATCTGAGGACTCCAACGCGAAACGAGTTGAAAGTTCTTAGAACGAGAGCAGAAGCGTGCTTTACCAGTGCTGCCACTGCTACAGGATGTGAAGTGCAGTTCCGCTATGATGAAGCCAACGCCTACGAAAACCTCATTACGAACAAAGTTTTGGCAAATATATTCAAAGAATATGCAGAAAGATTAGGTGGGTATTGTCCGATCTTCAAATTTAAGCGTCGTAATACAGAATGCAGAAGAGTTTTACAGTATTTCACTAACAACCTTTGCCGTTTCAGATGCATTATTAAGAAATATTCATCGTTAATCTAGTACCTTTATTTTGCTATTTGTTGGATTAATGCCCTATTTTGAAACTTTTAGGAAAAGACTTTATATTAATTTTTAAAGGAGTGAGGATGGTGCAAACGTCTACATCTAAAATGTATTTTTAAAATCCGCCATTCTTTTTATTTTTGTAGATTGATAAGGCACAATGTGTACTAAATCCTAATAGAAGCTAGGTATTTGATGTAACCCGGAATCCAAATCTTGATCCTTTCATCAAATATATGGAGATCCTCATAATAAGCAGAAAAGGCCGAACAATATCATTGTGATATATTCGCGATATTGGCCAAGACCCAGAATATTGAATAACATCTTGGAGATATCGTACAATATCTTGTGCTACTAGGGATCTATTCAATAAATAGATGTAAATAGCTAAATTTGATTTTTAAAAAACTCCATGCTTTAAAAAATGTTTCATTTTTTTATTGCTTTTCTGACAAATAATAGTTTTTGAAGTTTAAAACGAATGACTCTTATTTTTAATAATCCATTTAAATTCTTTTCTGAACATTTTTAACTGAAAGGAGGATATTTCAAGTTTTATGGCTAAATTAACAAACAGAAAAGCAATTCAGTAATACTAGATACTGTTTAAGGAACAACTTTATCATTTGTATTTCATAGAGTCGCAAACAATTACATCAATTACAAACAATCATCAGACTGCAAATAAAATGTATTAATAACTGTTCAATTATATTAATGTTTATTTGCTGATGAATTTAAAATCAGCAGGTTGTAAGTAAAAAAAAAAAAAAAAAAAAAAAAAAAAAAAACACGCATTCGCAAGAAAATTATTTTATTTATTTATTTATATAACTTTAATAAATCTGGAATAAATAAAAGTGCATATTACCTAGTTAAAGGGTTGAATGCGCTTATTGCGTCAATAATTCTATGCTTTGACCTAAAATAGGTAATTTTCCGATTGACTAAGGAAGGTACACTTTAGCGTCTTCCGAATTTTAAAAGAAACATTTATATTTTATTCTTTGTCGCACTACTCTATCTTCTATCACTCAAAACAATATCACAATTTACAATATACATGTAAATCATTAAAAAGATGCCGTTTGCTCCGTTCTTGGAATACTTTGAGAGTTAGGTCAGTATATAATGTACTGACTAGTACTTACTGGTCAGTAGTTTCTTTTCTTGATCACATTAACATTATTTTGCTTCATTTTCTTAAGGCCTGAATAGGCGACCCGGGGAAGGCGAAGCGACATTCTTTGGCTCCACAGATATGGGAAATATATCGCACGTAGTACCTGCCATTCACTGTTTTTATAGCATTCCCAGCGATGGCATCAACCATACCAGATGCTTCACTGAAGCTTCCGGAGCCCCTGAAGCTCAACCTAATACTTTGCTGATTGGCAAAGTCTTGGCCATGACGACCTTGAAAGTCTTCAAGTCTCCAGAAGTTTTGGAAGAAGTCAAAAAACAGTTTGAAAAAGACATCACAGATGAATAGCAAACATGAAAAGAAATTAAAACACAAAAAAAATTGAGGAAGAAAAGCACAACTTATGCTACATTTGAATTAAAGTGTTAACAAGAGCAGGTAGTTTGCTTGGATAAATAGCATTCTCATAATATTTGTCTGCATCAAAATGTTTTTAGAAAACTCTATGGTACCAAGACTTGCTGGAAATATATCAATAAGAATGAATAAAGACAATTCAGTTAGAATCAATTAAATCACCGATGCGAATATATATAAAAGGTGTTCAAAAATTAACCCAAGCTTTGTATTTGCCACCAGTTGGGCAGTAAAGTTTGGCATCTTATTAAAAATACCATTTGACAGCTAATAGTTTAGAGTTAGTAAAAGGAGCGTTACACGAACATGAAATAATAAAAACAACATGTTTTTATTATAGAAAAATATTTCAAAAATAATGAAAGTCTGACGACCATAGTTCGAAGATTTGAGAACTGGCCTCCTACATTGCGTGATTTAACACCATTGGATTTCTTTTTATGAGGTTATTTGAAGTGGAAGGCGTATGCAACCATCCCACAAGCATGCGTGCATTGCAGGAAGAAATTCAAGGCCGCATTTATGCAAATTGGTCACTGAAAATATCGACAAAAGAGTGAGTATGTGCCAGGAAAGCCGTGGTGGCCATTTACCCTACATGTTATTCCGCATCTAACTCTATCCTGTGTACTTTACAATAAAAATATAACAATTTTAAAAAAAACGATGTGTTTTATTTAATTCAAATCTTGCATTAACTCGTTGTTCTATCGTGTAACGCTCCAATTTGACTAACCTTAAACTATCGTCAAATGGTTTTATTAGTAGGGTTGCCAACACTAAACTGCACGAATGGTGGAAATGGCACTAATCTCGGGACACCCTTTGCTTTCTTTACTCAGGTTTACTCTGCCTCAAGTCTAAAGTTTCTCTCCAGTCAAAAAAAACGAGCTATGATATAATTTGAATTCAAAGAAGTCATCAAAAACTTCTGACAGGAAAAAAACTGATTTTTGGAAAAGTTTACAATTCTGACCAAATTTTACAACTATTTTGAATATGTCTTTTAAGATGCAATCGATCTTAAAAGATTATTTTTCCCACTCATGAATATGATTCAGCATTAATCGTCATGCTTGTTTACATGGGTTTCAACAATTTTGAAAGAAATAAAATGAAAATAAAGACTTTAAATGATGTAATTAATCGAAAATGTGTTGAAAAATACCATTAAAAAAACTCTGAGTTCAGTCGTTGATTTAAAGATTGATTTTTAAAAAATGTTGTTCTGTGAAGTATTTATATCAATTGTAAAGATACATATTTGCTGGCGGAATTATCTCTCATAAATTCTAAATTAAATCTAAAATCCCAGTTGTCTTAGATTAACTATACAAATTAACTGAAATTTTTGCTTTTGAAGAGTAAATAAGTTTATTGTTTTCATAAATAAAAACATGAAAATGTAATTTTGGTTACAACATTTTTATTTCTTATTTCAAACGGTTTTTATTCAATTTGTCTAAAACATAAATATATTATAATTTAGAAAATTGTCAAAAAATTTCATATTTTTAAAAGTCATTTGAAAGTTCTGAATTATACCTCTTAAGCATTCGATGATTTTTATGAGCATATTCCCTATGCTCTCAAAAATTACAAATGTCATTCTAAGGATTTACCATTAAATCTTAAATAGAAAAATATAGAAATTCTCACCTATTATGCAAATAGAGAAAAGTTAATCTTGAAGTCATTCTTGTGATATTAATTATAGTTGAGTTCCCAAATATTAGAAACTCTCTGGAAATGAATTTGTTTGTTGCTTATCGCCCTTTGGATTGAACACCAATTCAAACCAAGACTAGACATCTGGGAAAGAGGGGTGCAGTAGCTTCTGAGGGTAAAGGCCCCTGAGCACCCGAGAACAGAAGTCTGACTTTATCTCATATTAAAATGACACTCGCACACTCGTTTGCACAACCCCTTTTTACAGGAGGGCTCTTTCACACACCTCACAGATAGAATATAGAATAAAAAACAACCATGCCCCAACCAGGACTCGAACCCGGAACTCCCAGATCACGGGGATGAATATTTTTCTTTTCTTTTATGTTGCAAAATTAAACAAGTCAGTGCTAACTTTACCTTAATAAATAATTATTAAGAGAATTGGAATAGTTACTGAATTAGAACAGGCTTCCAATATTACATAATCAATTACAAATATTTTTCAAACCTTAGCAGCGCGTTATTAACAGATTTCTGTTCAATACCAGCCGCCTTTGGCGACTACCTGGTTCACCAGATATATTATTCATGTTCATTTTCAATTAAATACCTTAAATATAACGTGCTGTTCATGATTCCCACCAGAAATACATTCTATGAATCAAAAGATATTCCTTAAAGTTGTTTTGTTTTAATGGCCTTATATGTTTTCTATTCATTGTAGATATGAGTCATCTTAATGGAATCAAATTCATGATATCATAGTACTATTAAAAACGTTACTACCAAGTCATCTACCTTTTCTCTTTCGGGGCAATGTTATTTCATTTTTTTTATTTGTTGCCAATCACCTTTGGCAACTAGCTGATTCGCCGAGGATATTGGTTATCTTTAATTTCAGTCAAATCGTTTAGAAATAATTTCAAATCTCTGATACCAGGAAATTTCCAGATATTCAAGATGTGCTATTTTATTTGTCTTACATATGATCTACTTATTATGTGCATGATATTTTGTTTTCACTAGAAATAATTTATAATTCTTATGACATCATGGCATTACTAAAAACGTAAATTTGTAGTTCCTTTATCTTATTAATTTTGCAGTATGACTTTGCAGTGACTTCCTTTTTTTATCCGTTTTATCCGTAAACTATACAAATGTAAAAAAAAAAGCCTTATTCTTTGAATTTCATAATTGGAAGAAGAACCATGACATAAGATAATTAAACACTTGAATTTTAGGGCAACGATGTAATTTATGTTTGCAATTATTCTTTGAAATTATACAAAAAATATTTTTTTAAAAATATTAAAATTTAGAAAAAAATTCGCACAGCTGTTAAATGGATAAATTTAAAAGACAGTTTTTGAAATTCTTAAATGTTGTGAAATTAGTTTTCTAGCAATAAAACTTTCAGAAGTTATAGCTTGAAAACTCAAAAATTCAGCTTAATTTTAGGTTAAGTAAAATTCTAATTAAAACTTCATAAAAAATTGTATACATTTCCATCCTACAAGGTATATATGTGTTCAGTTATGTGCTGCTAAACACATTATTGAAGAAATTGTACAATATTTGCGGCGCAAAAAAAAATCTAAGATGCAGTCATTATATGATTTCATAACCTTCTTCAGAATACCTTGAGATATTTGATTATAGCCAAATTCAAGATTAGATCCAGATCAGATACCAAGATTAGATCCAAAATAGCATTAGGCATTTGATTTTTTTGAAATACTACTGATCAAAAAATGTGTTTGTGGATATTTATTGATGATCCAAATACATATGTAAAAAATCTAGCTAAAAACTAAAATAGTTTTACTTTTAAATCTTTCTATTAAAGCTGTTTAATTTTAGTGCTTTTTATAAGCACTTTTAATTTGTTAAAAGTGCTTATAAAAAGTGAGACTTTACATAATTTCACGATATACATCAGATATACAATACGAATCGATTACACACCACGTAAAAAAAATGAAAAGAAAGAGAGAAATGACGCCAATGTTTGATAGCACATGTTTGATGGCATGGTCAAATACGCTTGAAATCTGATTATTATGTCATCGTCTCAATTAAGAATTTCTTTTCAGGATGTGACCCATTTTGTTCAATACCTGACGATTACTTTTCTTTAAAAAAAAATAAAAAACAACTCCATCCATCCAAAAGAAAAGGGGACTTTTGACTCTAAAAACAGAATTGTAGTTGGAGTAATGTATTAAAACGCTGAATTCCTCAATTTTTTATTTTATTGTTTGACAATAATAGAATCAATTAATTAAACAATTCAATCTAATTAAATTAAAAATAAAATCTTTATTATTGAAAAATCATGGTATAATCTCATTGAGAGTTGGAAAATTAACCAAATCGTATGTTTGGGACCCTCTCTTTTAATTGATACCATATTTTAAAAATGTTGATTAAGTGCCTCAAAGTTTTGAAAACGACTTTTCACTCCACCAAAGATGTTGATTTCAAAGACGTTGATTAAAAGCCTAGAAACAGAATAGTTTTAAAATACTTTCTTTACACTGTTCCGTACATAAAAAATGTTAATCGAGGACCTCGTAATTTTCATGTATAAAATTAGTAAAAAGGCGTTATCGTTATAAAAAGTTTTATTTAAAAAATGCAGACTATATTTGATTAACAGTTAGAGCTGACAATTGACAGTGGGTAAAGTTAACAGCAAAGAATCGTTATCGCTAAAAAACGCTTTGTCTAAAAAATACAGACCAAGTTTTTTTCATCCTTAAAACTACTCTTTTATATGCATTATGCATCATAAATATTCTTAAATTTTAAGTTAGTTATGAAACCAGATTAGTCGATCCTGAACCTTAAATTCTACATCGAGCTTCAGATTGGTAAATTAGTTAAATCAGCATGAGATGATTAGCCCTGAATAATTACTATAATTAATAATTGATAAGACTACGTGTCATAAAAGAGCAGAAGAAAATTAAAAACTGAGGCAAAAAAAATGTATATATCATGCCGATAAGATTCATATAATGGGGAAAAAATTCATATTTATGAATATTTAAGCTCTAAAACAGAAATTCTTTGCAATATATTAGTTTTTATTTTAATATATAAGTAAAACATATAAAGGAACTTGACAAAATCTATACAAATGTTTTCCCTTCCTTTGATGCACTGTATCCACAAGAAGTTTTATACTTGTGTTAAAACATTTGAGCTTTAGGCTTATAAAAATAAATAAACAAAGATTATTGAAAAGTTTTGGATTTTTTTACAAATAATTTTGTTAAAGTAATTAATACATTTATGTAACGCCATGAACGTCTGCTTAGTATTTGCAATAATAAATTTTTGGGGGAAATATTGTTTAAAGAAACTGTAAAATAACGTGAAAATAGTTCCACACTTTTCTTGTATTTTGGGAAGTTAAATATCTTATTTAAAGTATCTACAAAGATGTGTAAAAATAATACGATAATGCAACTTCTAATTTTTTCTAATTTATCATTTCAAAGACTTTTGTAGAGCAATAGCATTTTAAATTCATTCAACGACAGCAGTTTTCCTTTTACAGGTACATTTTGGTCGTAGTTAAGAAAGAATCTATCATATTTTTCATCTGTCAGATAAAAAAAATTTATTTGGATTTTTCTTATACAGAAAAAAGAGGTTACAGTATTTAAAATTTGGGATTTTTCTGTGTTTTACTGTTCACATCCAATTTTCATTAATAAATACTCAATCGCTTTCTCAAGGAATGAAGGAGTTTGGCGAGGCTGTTCCTTCTACAGACATGGGAAACATTTCACATGTGATCCCAGCAGCTCAACCCCTGTATGCTATCCCATGCGAAGCCCCTAATCATACCGAAGAGTTTGCCAAGGCCTCTCGCTCCGAGGAAGCACAGGGACCAACACTGTTGGTCAGCAAGGCAATGGCCATGACAGCTCTGAAGGTCTTCAGATTGCCACACATGATTGATGAAATGAGGAGGATTTTTGAGGAAGATCTAGCTAATGATATGTGAGAGCACATATAGAACATATAGAGAGAACATATTCGGCTTCATATTTGTTGTGAAAATTCGGATGAAATTTTTTCAGAGTTGTCGATAAGTTAGAAGGCAATTCATATTTTTATTTCTCAATGTAGCAGATCATCTGTTTCCACTCTTCTTAATATACAAATAGTAAAACTACTACTGTTTTTGAAGTTCAATTTTGTCATCAAATTTAGCTTCGTGAAATTAAACTTTCTACTCTTTTTTTACTTAAGTTTTTTTGTCTTGCACAATGACATCCTATTCATAATTTTTTCCCTCTTTCTTGTAGACAGATATGTATTCCCAAAGGAATACTCAGAAAAGTATAGATTTTTCTTAATTCCAGTAAAAATTAATTTTTAATTTACTCAAAAAATTTTACTTAATCACTCAAAGTTTAAACAGGATTATTCAACCTTCATATTTATATAGAAAAAACTCATTGTTATGAGATGAACTCCTATTTTTTTTTTTTCATTCAATTCTTCATTTTAACTACTATAACACATATCGGAATATTTATGTAATGATTTCAAAAGTTGTTATCCAGCATTTAAATGGTAGTAACTCAATAAACTGCACTATACTGTGTGAAAGAGTCATTATTATGGACTGTTTTCTTCTATTACATCTGTCCCTTATATACTCTTCTAAATTTAAGTAGTTCCATCTTTTCATCAATCATGTAGAGTTGAGTTACTTCATTTGACATATATTTTCTAAATTTTTCCAACAAAAAAAATTCGTAAACATGTAACATTTCTTTTTATTATTTGCACATATATAAAATATGTGTGAGATAAGAGAGGTTCTTTTTAGAAACTTACATCAGAATTTGCACCAAATAGATCAAATTTAAATGGAGAAATCTTAAAGATAAAAGTATGTGGTGATCACATTCTTCACAAATTATTCTTGAGCCATCTTTTAAACCATTTGTACCCATTCATACAAAGATGACGGATTCTACTTCCAAAATTTCAGATAGGTCAATCTTCAACTTCAAATTTAGATAATTTCCTTTGTTCATGCTGAAGTAGCAGAAAAAAATTAGAAAAAAAAATTTCACACTCGGCTTCTCTCCGCTAAAAGTAAACATAAATATTTTCATACACATTTGGAATAGAATTTATAAGCTGTATCTTTAGCATATTCCTTTTTACGGTGCCTAAAACTTAGCAAATATTTTATTGATGCATTTACGAAAAAAACTGTATTTATTTGCTTTATTCATCTAGATTGTGCGTGTGTTTGTGTCAGTGTTTTGGTATCTAAATGTCTAAATCCTCGCATCTCATTTTGTAAAGAAATAGAAGTTCAATTAGATTATTAAGATTTTCAATTTTATTTTTAAAACTAGAATTCAATTTATGTCATTTTAATCATATTTCAAAGAATGGAAGATTCGGTCGATGGAATTATAGCTTCCATGGACACAAGCAACATTTCGCACGTGGTTCCCGCTTTTCAATGCAGTTACGTCATCCCGTGCAAAAGCATTAATCACACCAAAGAATTTGCAGAAGCCGCTTGTGCCGAAGAGTATCAGGCTATGTACTATGGCTATGACAGCGCTGAAAATCTTCAGATCCTAGCTAATTCAAGAAGAAATGAAAAATACCTTTGAGGAAGACATTGCGAATGATCTAGGGAAAATGCTTCGATAAAGAGAAAGGAAATTTGCATATCATTTCGGAAAAAAAGAAATATTTTATTTCAAGGCAATCGTTTGTTACACAGCAATTTCACTTTTTTTTTATCTTGAAAATATTTTTCCGATGTAGTTCACTTTGTAGCATCTGTGAAAGGAAATCGCTTTTTTATATATTTTTTTTATTCTTTAAAACCCATTTTTTTTTTATATATAATGATAAATATTCTGTAACAATTATTTTTGTTCTAATTTTCAACTACTTTTTTTAAATTGTAAAGGACACCATTTCTTGAAATATTTCTTCTTTCATACAGTTGTAGCTTGAATATTCATGTATTGCTGTGGAATTTTCGGAAAGTTCAGTAATTTTTTATTCTATGACATTTGGAGGGGGGGAGGTCTTAAAAATTTCGACAGTTTTAACAAAATTCTAAGAAATGTATGTATTTATTGACATTCAAAATTTGTCTGCAAATACTTCTTTTTATGATGCCAACATCATAAAACTGTTCAACCAATTGTGATAACAGATTCTGCAAATATTGATATTCCTTCAGTTCATTATAAGCCCTCTTTAACAAATATTACAGCATTTATACAATCAGGATATATTTCTGAAACTCGGTGATAGATTACAAAGGTTAATAATCAGGAATTCGCCAAATAAAATAAATAAAATCTCGCTCAAGTGAACAAACAGAAGTGGAAATTAATTTTAAAATTTAAATTTTGATTGAAATTTATCACTACAAAATACCATTTTCTTTGGTAAAAATCTTCCTTGTTGATGATTATTACATTCTTGAAGGGTTATTTATGAAATCTTAATTTGAGTCCGAAATTATGAGCTCATTTAACATTTGAAAATTCGAATATCTCAAAATTTTAATCTGTTACTCTATTAAAAAAATTTTAAATTTCGGAACACTTGACTCTTTAACAAATTTCTTGTTGATGATAAAGGTACTGTTTTTTTTTTGTCACCATTTTGCTTTATTTTTCTCCCTCATCAGCTCTCAGACTCTTTTAATATTAAAAATGTATGAATGATAGACATTGGTATTTTATGTATATATTCGACTTCCATTCAATGATTTTAAATTTAATTCAGTCTTCCTTTGTTACTGTCTATGATGCAAATGCCTTCATTCTCTTATTCATTTTTACTTTACTTAACATGAACGGAAAAAAATCTTCAATTGGTTTAATAAAATCAAATTTTACAAACAACTGATGAAAGCAATTAGACTATTCATTGAAAAAACTAAAATCCATTAACCATATATTAAATAACTTATTATATTATCTACATATTTGCTACAAAATTTTCTAATGTTTAAAAAAAGAATTTGTCATCATTTTCTTCCTGAAAATTATGCATTAATTTTTTTGATACCTATTTTCTAATTTCAGAACTAATACCCAATTACATAACTAGTCGCGTAATTGGGAATTTTCATCCTTTACTGTATAATTCAAATTTTGAATGCTAAATTTTTCAACGCTTTCTCAAGGAATGGAGGAATATGATCCAGAAAAGTGGCCTGCTTCCACAGACTTGGGAAACGTTTCACACGTAGTGCCCACCTTTCAACCTGGTTACGCCATCCCATGCAAAGGTATTAACCATACCAAGGAGTTTGCTGAAGCGTCTGGTGCCCCGGAAGCTCAAGGGCCAACATTGTTGGTTAGCAAAGCCATGGCCATGACAGCTTTGACGATTTTCAGAACACCTCAAACTCTAGAAGAAGTGAGAAGAGTCTTCGAAGAAGACATTGCAGATGACTCATGATAATAAGCTAAAATAAGGAAATATAAATCAACATTGCAATTTGGAAAATTAGAATGAGATGATTGGGATAAAAGTCGATGAGTCAATTATTTAAAAATAATTTCTTTTTGTAATTTTTAACCATTGTTAAATCGGATTAGAGTTTGGAAACAAAACTTTTTTTTGTATTTTATGCAATATTCCTATTTGACACAGTTTAACTTAATGAACTAATACAATCAATAATAAATTTACCTAAACAAGCCATTGGATTTATTTTTTTAAATATTATATAGAGGAGTTTGTTTGTTTGTTGAAAGAAATTAAATTTTGTCCCACTAATACTTCTATTTCTGTGTTGTGTAATTGTATAATTGTATCCCGTTGATGTTTTTTTTTATTTTGCTTTTAAGTTTTTTTTTTCCTTATAGCTAATATTTTTGTCTTTGTATACATATCTTTTAATCTCATGCATAATACATACATATATTTAAGCATAATTTAGTAGTTGTATCACCGAAGACACTTTTGAAAATTTTTTAACTTTGATTTATTTCATTCCGACAGGCATAGTATGTACGGATAAAAAATGGCAAGCCATAAATCAGTCTACATCGCGACAAGAGCAGAAGACCAAAAGAGACAGAAATTTTTCAAGATTTAAATCAGATCAAGATGAGATATCATTACATATTAATTAGTTAAAAAGAAATATGTATATATATTTCTTTTTAAAGTCCTTTTTTTCCTTTACATTGTCCATTCCATCTGACTCACTAATTAATGTACAATTCTTGAAGCAGTGTTATAGAATGGTTTTCCTTTCTACAGCAAATAAACATAAAATACCTGCCAAAAGTTTATAATACTAATTAGAGTCAAATCTTCACTGAGCTAAATAAAGCAGTTAAGGGTATGTATAATTATTAGTTAAATGTATTATACTTATGATCTTCGTTAGTTCAATTAAGATGATGATAATGACCAAATTTTACTTTGGTTAGCTCCACTTTTATCCAGCAATGTATTCGATTTTTTAATTAAAAATGGCCTTCTATTAACGAACAGTAATAAACCTAATGATAGAAAATCGCAAACATTTAATTAAAAATCCCAATTTGTACTGTTGAAATGTGTTTTATTTACACAAGATATTTTATGATGACTTCAGAATCTCATTTGATATTCTGATTGCCGTATTGTATCGTGAAGATATTACAACGTTGTTTATGTTATATATAAAACTTCTATAATTTGGATGGCAAGTTAAAATCAATCATTGGATATTCCATGAGTGACATTATACTATTTAAGAAGTATGTATTTACGAAAATTAATGCATTGTCATATTCATATTTCATATATGTGGTATGGAAAGCAATCTGTGATCAGTTTCAAAAGCTACACATAATTAACAAATAATAAAGATCCAACTACATAGTTAATGGCAAATTATTTTTCACAGAATTAGTCCTTTATCTGAATAGCATTCTATAGCTTTCACTTGTATTCATCTCATTTCTATCAAGTGTAAGTCAACCTTCTAACTCTCCGACCCGCCCTAAGGTACACGGATTTAAACCATAAAACTGAATGACCGGACCGCCGCAACAGCAATTGGCGGGAACTGTGGTTGAGTCCTAAGGGCCGCCACCGGCCACGGTACAACCCTCCCCGAAGGAAGTACGTCCCGTCATCGATGGGGGGAGCCAGATCCCCCACCTATTAGTGTACCCTCCAGGGTGGCGAGATCCAACCACCATGCCGGAAGCATCTCATCCTCATTTCGAGGTGCCCCCCCCGAGGGTCTTCTATCAAGTGTAAAATTAAAATAGTTAAGGAGTCTTTTATCAAAATAATTAAAGAATTAGAGTTATTAAACAATTCATAAATATCGTTTCATTTTTATACAATCAATTATAGCTTATATTATCTTAAGATTATTGTAAACATATTTTACAAAATCATAAAAATATATAATAAACTACCATTAACTGATCGAAGAGTTAGATGGTTTTGAGCAATATCTATTCTCTTTAAAAAGAATAATTTCTAGTCCTTATGCTCTTCGATAGATAGAACTGTTGCCATAAAACAGAAAATAAAACTAATCATAATGACGCTATTAATGTACAGTGAATGTCAACTTTCCCTTTAAAAATAAATAGACGCAATTAACAAATACAAAAAATGTAGGACAAGAACGAGCGAAAATATTCGCGAAAGCGGAGTAATTTCTATTTTAAGTGAAGTTTTAAGAATTATCTTAAATTCCTTGAATAGAATTTTTTCTCATTTTTATTTTCCATTTTTTAATAGGATTTACAAGAATAGGCATCCTTCCGTCAATATTTGTAGAAGCCAGATTTTGGCCGTACGAATTATTCGAAATTCATATGTTAATCGAAGGAAACTGTCCTTTGATAATTTATAAATTTTAAAAAAATTTCATATTTTTCGAGAAAAGTGCGGTTTAAAACCAGCTTAATACGGCAGATTGTTCTTGTTTTTACCGGTTATATTCTTATTTTTCGAACTGAATTTTTTAAAGCTGTAACCACAAAGTTTTTAAAAAATAATAAAGTTATTTTCATGATCACACGCACATACAAATTCTAACTCAGCGCACTTGTAATCAACTATATATCAGCATAGAGTAAACATCACACCTGTCACCAAAGAGGAAAAATCTATCATAATCCTGATTTTTGAAGCACTTTCTGCACATGGTCCTGGTTTCCTGATTTTTCAGTTTCAGTCCTGATTCCACATTTTGCCACAATCGCACTGATATAATACGTACCTGATGATATGAATGCGATACATATAAAGCGGTTGTAATAATTCTTTTTGCTAAATTTTACGTAAATATGCGATTTGAATGACGAATATTTGTTGCTTTTAAAATAATAATGATCCTAAGTTTTCACAATAGAAAATACTTCTAAAACAATTTTTCTTAAAGAAAATTATTAAATATACTTTATTGAATTAATTCACATCCGAAATATTAAAAGCTACCAAACCAATCTACAGTTTGATCCGGGTTGAACATTTCTTCTTTGGACTTTGTAATGTAAAAGGTAATGCCATCACATCTGTTGCGAAATAACATCTATTTTGGTAGTCTTAAAGTAACGTAAGTTCAACGAATATCGGCACAAACTAGTTTTACTAAATGACCCTTTGTGATTCCATTGTGCTGTCTGCTTTTACAACTGTCTTCGTCAAAAGGCCGTTTGTTCAGTGTATTCTTTCTTGCATTATAGTTTCTTATTGCTACAATAGTATCCCAAAATTATACAATTACTGAAAATCAAGATGTGACTTTGCATATATAAAATAGTGAAATTTAAATTAGAGTTAACAGCTAAAAAAAACAGCCATTTGTGACAAAATTATGTAATGCAGAATATCTTTAGATACATATAAATGTAAAATAGAGCATAAAAAAATGAAAGTGTTAAAAGGAGTAATTTTCACAGCTTCATAAAAGCTAATCAACACATTTCACAATTTCAAAAATTTTCTTTCCCACATAAAATTTTATTTGAGCAAGCTAATAATTTGTTTATGCCTTTTAGCCACAACATTTTCTTCAGTACTGTCTAGTGTATCAAAAAAAAAAAAAAAACGTAACATGAGTAAGGTACACGTAACTGTCCCTCCCCCCCCCCAAAAAAAAAACGTTAAAATGAGCAAATACTTTTTACCAAACGTATAGAACCCCCTGGGGGGATACTTCGAAATGAGGAGGAGGTGCTTCCAATGGTGGTTGGATCTCACCACCCTGATGGGTACATAAAAGGTGGCGGATCTGGCTCCTCCCATCGATGACGGAACGTACTTCCTTTGGGAAGGGTTGTACCGTGGCCGGTGATGGCCCTTTGGACACAATCACAGTTCCCGCCAATGTTGCTGTTGTGGCGGTCCGGTCATTTAGTATTCTTTATCCGTGTGCCTCGGGCAAGTCGGAAAGTCAGTGATATAACTTACCAAACTTATAGTTGTTAATTGCTTTCTTGGAGAATCTGAAGTTTAGATGTCGGTCTCTATAGAAACGATTAGTTCATGTACCTGTACAGGCTCATCGACTTTCGAATTTTTACATGTAATTTTACAGCTTTATGCCATTATTAAAATAAATAATTATCAGCTTCAATATTTAATTATCTTTGCAAACTAACAACTTCTATTAAATGAGTGATTTAATCATTTTCTGTGTCCGTTTGGTATATCTTTAAAAAACGCAGAAGAAAATCTTTTCTGTTTATGAATTTCTCTTTTGTATTGTAGTCTAAATTGATAACTATTCCAACTAGGTCAGAAGAAAATAAGAAATAAATAACACGATTTCAAACTTTTATAATTCAAAATAGCAGAAATTAATTCAAAATTGTACTGCTGATGCCCATAATTATACGCTAAAAAAATAGAACAATGTACAGCATAATTATGAACACGTTAAAGATTAATGATGTTCGTTAAACGCAAAAGTCAGTATCTCTTCTTTAGAATAAAATTCAGATTTATATTCATAATAATCGAATAACAGTTATTCGATAATAACACTGTCAAGAAATGGCATTACAGGCATATTTTCAAATATTTGATTATTCACTAGCTACCAAAAAAAGAATATGTAAACTGACGTACTTGTCTAATATGTCTGATTTTCACAAAAAGAATTATCTAGAAGATAATTAAAATTGGAATTCCCTTTGATTTTTATTGAGTTTCTCTTTAATATTTGTTTGATAAGAAATATGAATGAATTAACGATTTCATCTAATAAAAAGTATGCGAAAAGTGAAAGAAAATAATTCTAAAGTTTATAATTCTATCTTTTATTTTATACTCTAGACGAAATAAATGTTACTTGATTTTTTTATTCAAATAAAACTTATTGTAAGCAATAGTCATTATAATAAAGTAAGAAATTAATCGTAATCTTTTCTGACGATCTCTTTCAAGTCATTAAAGGATCGACTTGATCGACTTGAAATTCATGTAAATGATGAATTCATGAAATGATCGATATCAATTTCATGTAAATGATAAAAATACTTTTAAGAGAACATTTATAGATCGCATGAAATCATTTTTGTTATCTACCTATTTAATAGTTACATCAAAAACACACATAATAATAATAGATTCAACGTTTAGCTGTTATTCATTTGCCATTTTGTAAATAATATTGTTTTTCAAACAAAAATAATACGACACTCACAGATAAATGGGACGTTCAAAAAGCATAGTTTAAAACAGTCGACTATTGTTCACAAATAAAAGACAATGCAAATATTCTCTTTATGATTGTTTCTTTTAAATTTGTCTTATCTTTTTTCTCATAAAAATTACAAAAGAGATAATTGAAGAAAGTTCCGAAAGACATGTTATTTGCTTTAAAATCAAGAATAAGTTATTTGCTTTAAATCCTGTATTTGAGCTTAAAATCAGAGTGCATAAATTTTATAAAACTCAAAATAGAATTTGAATTAGCAACTTAAATTTCACTCGGGAATCCATTCAAATAAATTATGTAAAATTAAATGATAGAATAAAAATAACAAAAAAAAATGAAAAAAGGAAGGAAGAAGTTGATTATATGAAATAACAGAACTGATTCTAAAAACGTTTTTCAGTACAAAGAAAGTAAATGTCAGTCTTCGTCTAGAGAATATAAATAGAATTATGAACAGCTGAATCTAATAATAGCAAACAAAATAAGCAGTTCTTTAGAAGTTCAATACTCTTTGGTCTATTTGCGTTGACGCATGCACTTGAAAACAGAACTACTCATCATTAGTACGGTGAGAGAATGTATTTTCTACACCGCCTTCGTAGAAAATAATCAGGTGTTGTTTGCTAGCTACAAATTGTCGGAGCAATGGAAAAAAATATCTATTAATGATAAAGGAGAGCGTATATGTGACTTAATTTGTTGATGTACTGGCACACATGTACTTTAAAGAATGGAAATGTTCAGTTTTTATCCATTTTTTTTTAAATTTAATTAAAATTTTAATTAATAAATATACACCCGATGCTCTTGCTTTTTCGCTATTGTTTCCGAAAATATTCTTTCCTTGTACAAAAGTAATTTTTGCATCGTTTTAAAGCACAAAAACTTACCTTTTAATTGATACCAGTTTAATTGCTATAAAATATTGTAGATTAAATTTTAATTAAATTTTTAATCTATTTTTAAATGTATTTTAAGACAATATTTTAAGTGTTGGGATTGAAACTCAAACCGGTTTCAGTATTTTGTTAAGAATTTAACTACATTGTTGAAAATTGAAGAAGAAGAATTCTGTTTCATATTTATATAATTTACATATTATTAATAGGGAAAATAGGTTCCAGTAAAAAACAAGATTTTAATAATTTTTAAATTTTTTGTTTGCAATGAAGATTTAAATTCAAAATAAAAATAATTAATTGCTTTCAGTTTTTAAACACTGCTGCTCTTTCTTGTGATATGATTCGATTATAAAGATATAAAATAGAGAAAATATTCCAAAAATTAAAAGAAATTCAGAAATATTGTGGTTGGGAAATTTGTATTTTTTTTTAATTCAATGAAATTTGGAAAAAAGAAATATTAATCTAACAATGATTTTCAGCTTCCGAACAAAAGAAAAAAAAAATTATCTTGAAAATATGATTTTGAAATTGAAGAGAAAAACATATAAAAGAAAACAGTATCTGAAATGAAGGAATGATCGTTTTAACATAGAGTGTGGATATCTCTAACAGCTTTACAAATTAGACTTTGATATTCCGTGATCAAAACTATGGTGCTTATTAATTCAAGCGTCTGTAATTCATTATGCGTTGAGGCAAATCGAAAACCTTAGGAGCTGTTGGAAACGGGTTTGGCGCAATATTGTTTCTAGAGCATCCCAAACATGCTCGCTCGGGTCCAAATCCAGCAAACATACTAACCAACCCATAAAAACAAATAATTATTTCGCGACACATCACATTCGCAAAGACAAAACCATCAATTAGATCTAGAATATATATATATAATTGGACCTCAACAATTCTTTTTGATGTGATATACAGGTTAAAGCGACCATCCAAAGCGACCCCTGTTCATACTCATTCACTAAATTCGGCAAATCTGTCTCTTTTTTGGTTATGATTGGAATAATAGGTTGTATTCCCCGGTTGAGTCACTTTATAAACAGAATCTGGAGTCATTTGCGAAGAGTGCAGACCTATATAAGCTAACTGCAATTGAAATGTATATGTGTGCCCATTTAAACCTTTTATTCCGGTAACGTGGTGGGAGAGGACTCACACAGATGATCATTTCATTGACAGTCCGTTTTTGTTATTATTTTTAATTCTCTCTGCATATATTTGATCCGGATATCAACTTTCCAGAGACTGCAACAAGAAATGATCCGAAACAAGTTGATGTAACAATTCTGTACTTCCTTCAGTTAGTCACAAATGTCAGTCATCTGATGTAATAGTAGGTCCAGATCTTCCTCAACTGTTTTCAAGGCTGAAACAATTCTTATAAATGTTGTCGAAGTTAATAAATTACAAAAGAATTCGTATATAATTACTATGTTATATAATATCGACTATGCGTCCAGGGATAAGTTATTGCAATTCGTTCGATAGATAATATGGAGTTCTGAGTTCTCATATCTAGAAAAAATTGTCATC
The DNA here is from genome assembly GCF_947563725.1 of Argiope bruennichi. Taxonomy (NCBI): domain Eukaryota; kingdom Metazoa; phylum Arthropoda; class Arachnida; order Araneae; family Araneidae; genus Argiope; species Argiope bruennichi. The sequence continues at coordinate 87,663,857 of NC_079151.1, forward strand.
TCAAAAATTCACTGAGTAGTTTCTATTTACAGAAATGAAAGACGCTATTGATGATTTTTGCGACCATGTGTCTAGTGGTATTAAAAAACAGCTATATCTTGTATTTGTATATCATATTCTGATCAGTATAATTAGTTTACGTAATTGATTAATTTGTATAATAATTTATTTTTTGCTGGTGTAATCGAAACTTTCTAAATTTTAAGAAACTAAATCAAAAATGGGCTGTTGTTAAAATATGAGTTCAAAATGAGAAAAAGAAAGTAGCAAAGCAATTCAATAGAGGGAAAGGTGGAAAGATCAGCTGGCAAAAAGAGAGAATAATAAAAAAAATATTCCTTAACAAGAGTATGACCTAGCTTAAAACTACAGTGGTTGATAAACACCAATTCCATACGATTAATAAAAACTTATTCAGTAGTTATTGGAATAGACAAGCGAATTAATTGGTTACTAATTATTTTATTCGGTGTATATCATACTTAATCAATGTTAAAATTTCGCATTTAATAATACTAGAAAAAAATAGGGCTTTTTTTTCATGTATTCGTTAAAAATAATTTTTACTTTTGCTTGTTTAGTAATTAGACAAGAATTACATGTAGACTAATTTTCATGTAATTAGGTATTTATTAAAATACCTAATTACATGAAATGTCTAATTTTAATATTATTAACATCAGCGTTAATGAATAGGAAAAAAAATAAGATAAAATGAGTAAGAAAGCTATGTCACGTGTTTGAATAACAGATGTAGAAATTCAGGCAGATAATTTCAGTTGAACGTGGTAAATAGTATTTTTTCTCGCAAAGACACTTCTGTTTCTCAACTTTTGCAAAAAAAAAAAAATAGAGAGAGAGAGAGAGAGAGAGGTTATTTTATATCCAATATAATGTTATACTTATTATTTTAATAAGCAGTAACAATTTTTAAACATTCGTAATACATTCTAAAGACTTATTTTATTTATAACTTCCGATTCTTATTATGATTGAAAGAATTTATAGTTTTTATCCTTAATGTCAATAGGAAACCAGTGGGAGTTGTCTCTTTAAAAATTTCTCGCATAGTCTCAAATAAAGTCTCTTATCCTCCATTCCCTCTAAACAATTGTGGACTTTGAGCAAAGCTGTGAATGCCACAAGTGCTCATATTTTCATTTTCAGAGTCCCACACACGAAAATCCCGCGTTTCGTAATATAGTATATTAATTGCATGACAATGGCGAACAATAGTTACGAAATATCGATTTCAGGAGTGCATGTAACGATTCGACTGAATCTAACGAATCCCAATCTTCGGCTATTAATCGCTGGCATGCGATTAAATCACAGGTACCAGAAAATCGAATATGTATTTTGGATTTATTTTTTTTTTCGGTTCGATTCAAACCAAATTTTGACATTGGACTATGTAGTTACACGATCACATACCAAATTTAATTTCATTCATTGTATTTTAGTTATTGCGTTTGCATACACCAAACCAATTTCATTTTGGATTTAGTTCAAAATTTGGTGCTGATCTGAATGTTAGATGCTACAAATGTGTACCAAATTTTATTTTTCTAGCGTTTTGTCTGTTATATTTTTTATAAATTCACCCCTACTCAAAAAGCCGAGCAAATACACTTGCTATGAATAAATTCCATTTTAAATTTGACTAAAATCTGTAAATTTGGCACAAAGACAACGTATCAAATTTCATTCATCTAGCTCAAAGCGTTTATGAGCTATCGTATTCACAAACAAATAAATATAATTCGAAAAATGTGTGTTTTCGGTTGCAGGTAGGTCTGAAACGCTGAGATTTTTCGAAATCTCGAGCTCAAATTTTTTGACGATTACAATGTTTTCTCTTTATATAGTATTTCGTATAGAGAAAATAAAAACTGATTGCAACTTCCCATATCCAGTTAAAACAACCAATTCATTACATATTAACCTTCCACCAAATGCTTGGTTGAAGTGTTTGATAAACTTTTTCTTAAAATTGAACTTTGTCGGATATATAACTTCACAAGATATATCGGAATAAATAAATGGGTTTGGGGAAGGATAACAATGTTTTTAACTGAATTCGAATATATAGCTACTCAAAATTGAGACCAAAAATGCTTCTCTCCCGCTTAAAATATGCAAATATAATTTCAGCCACTAAAGGTTTAATTTTTATTCCAGATAAAAACACATAGGATTCTCATAGTTTTTCAGGCACTTATGATTGGCGCCTCAACAGCACAGGCCTATGATTACTATTCTTTCCATTTAAGATCACAGTAATGATTTTTATATACTTATTAGTTGACATTTGTATCTATAACTATCTTTTATTAGTTTCTGTTTCAGAATTCCATTTTCAGTTTGCTTTGCAATTATGTGTCCTATGTTCAATCAAAAATGTCTTGGGTTTTTTGCGGTTAAAAAAACTATGTAATAGAGATTCGGATAATTTTTCATGACATAGTAATTAAGTTACAGTTAATGCACGAAGACTGTTTGATTTTCCACTTTTTTTATAATTTAATGGGGGGGAGTTAAATGTTGTAGAATATACAAAAATGACGAAGTGAAATTAATTACAATAGTGTTTTGCTTCGCTAATTATTTCATGCTATCAAATATGGAAGTCTATTAAAAACTTTTACACTCGTAAAAAAAAAAAAAATCCACAGTTTATGTTGGAATTAAATATATACCAATTTTGTTAATTCAACACATGCACAATTATCTATATTCAACTATATTCAAAGATAGCACGTACTCTCAAATATCAGTTAATCAACTTCAGCAAATTCAAACAGGTAAAACAAACACACACAAAAACCCTCCTGGGCATTATATGATTGGTGCTGCCATCTATTGGCAGACTGATACCTCTTACATTATTAATTACTAATATTAAAATTAATTTAGCACAAATTTACACAGTAAAAGAATGATTAACGCAAATAATTATCTCAAAAATAAAAACTACTACGTTAAAGTCCTTAAAATACTTTAATTGCCACAAAAAATAATATTTTTGGCAGTTTAATTCAATAAATTTACAACTGAAAACGAAATAAATTCTAACTCTTTATGCAGCCCTATCAGACATATTTAGTAAATGTATATTCTTGACACATAGTTAATATTTTTAACAAAAAAAAGGTTCCATTCAACTGTGATCAAGACTAAAAAATTTTTAAAAACTTTTCATTTCTTTATTTTAGACCAATCAACAACGTCGTGGAAATGAAGTGTTACTATAGATGAAAATTTCCTGAGACAGTTTTTTAAATTATCTAAATTAGCGTTATGAAACTTCTAATTGCTTTATTTTAGATCAATCAACAGCAACATTGAATACTTGACACGTATCATACAGGCACGGGCTAAAGGTTGCACATTTTTAGCTCAAGTTTACTTAATCTCGTAATTTGAGCATTTGTCAGCGTGACGGCAACAAGGAATAAAAGCTAATTTTTTTTCATGCCAAAGTACACACAGAGAACGACAGAAAAACATCATTTAATATCTGCTGATAAATCAAGATGTGTGTGTGTGTGTGTGTGTGTGTGTGTGTGTGTGTGTGTGTGTGTGTGTGTGTGTGTGTGTGTGTGTGTGTGTGTGTGTGTGTGTGTGTGTGTGTGTGTGTGTGTGTGTGTGTGTGTGTTTGTGTGTGTGTGTGTGTGTGTGTGTGTGTGTGTGTGTGTGTGTGTGTGTGTGTGTGTGTGTGTGTGTATTGGCCCTGCAGAGGCCGGAACCGTTTGACCTAGCACTACCAAATTTTTCTCATATATACTTCGGAGCAATTTTATTAAATTTTTAATAAAAATTTTAATTAATTAATTATTAAGCAAAATTCTGATGATTTTGCATGATAGTTTTCAATGCTTTTATAATGGAAAAAGGATTTATGCAGCATCTTAATTTTTTCAATGATGTCACATTTTTCCATATAATTTTTATTTTTATTTTTAGGGGTTTCTTTAGCATATTTTAAGCGTATTTTACAGCAATATGTTTCATTGTTGAAATGAAACTCAAATTGTTTGATGTATTGTTACTTATATTTCTTCTTGGCTATTTTCCCAAAATCAATATATGAAGAGTCGGCTTAATTTTTCCTTATTAAGTGGGTTTCAGTATAAGGCATTCTTTTAATAACTTTCTTTGATTTTTCTATTGTACTTGATCAGGATCAAGGAATGGTGTAAAAATTTTAAAGCGGCTTCCTTTTAAAATATTGCTGCTTTTTCTTATGATATGTATAAAGATGTAGGCAAAAAATTAGAATGATGCAAAGCACAATGAACAGAACGGTGTAAAGTTTTTGAAAGAAGGCAAGTTATATATCTATCAAAATTTGAAGCTTAAAAATAATTAGTTGAGGAAACAATTGAAATTTATAGCAAACATTAATCATGGGGAACCAAATGGTAGTCAAAGGCGGCTAGTTTTATTATAAGTAAATACTGGCACAACTGCTGGATGAATACAGTAGAAAGATATCCGGAGGCTTTTAATTATATTATAAATCAAGTTACATAAATTAGAAGCCATATATTTTTACAAACAATATTAAATAAATAAATTATAATTTTTTTTTGTTTTTTATGATTTATAATTTATTGAAATTCACACTGTGTACTTAGTTTATAAGTGAGAAGGGACGTTTATTATTATTTTTTAATTCTGCAGAATTATTTGAAAGTTCTAGTTTACAGAATATCGTTTTGGGGATAACTTAGAGAACAACTGAAGTTCAATTAATTCGATGCTGATATCTTATTGGAGTTTATTTGTAACTAAACTTTTTGTATGAAATGTCCTACATATCTGGCTTTGAAATCCTGAAAGGAAAAATATCTTTTTATTTCATTCATTTGGAATTAAAATTTATTTAGTAGTTATTTTTTTATAAAGTTTTATAGTTTATTAAAATAATTATATTTCTTAGAGTAAACACTCTAAGAACACACTAAGAACACATTTAACATTTTAATGTAACTCTTTGATGAAACATTTGCTCATATTCTAGTAGTGTTATATAGATTGATTGAGAATTCTGCATTTTATTTTAAAAAAACTTGGGGGAGGGGAAGGGAGGAATTTGAGACGCAACATATTCTTTATATTTTCCTCTTATGGGTGTTGTTTTCACAAAAAAAAAAAAAAAAAAAAAAAAAATGGCTACACTAATTAAAATTATGGTTGAAAGTTCCAAATCATTATTTTTTTCTATAAAATATGGTGAATATGAAATTAGCTTCTTTTTCGTCGATTATTTTGTATGAATGCGTAGATAAGTACTAGTTTTAAGGATTTTCGCGGCGTCAGTTGACTTGTGATTTTTTTTTTCTTTTTTTTTTAAGTTTAAAATGTGATGTGTATAGTGGCGTTTCTACTGATGCAAGTACAAAAATTAGAAATTTATTCTATGAAGCATGAGATATTTATTTGTTAAATTTAATCCGACTGATGTCTTAAAGAAAACCCTCTACAAACCTCAAATAATTGTATGTGTACCCGTATGTATTTGTGTGCTTTTACATAACCTTACAATTGATTTAATTGGAAATTCGATAGGCTTTGGCGTAATTTTCCGTTAATTCAGAGCAACAACACTCGTTCAGTGATAAGTGAACGATTGGAAAGCAAAACATCTCTTTTCTTTCTTTGAATTTAGGGGTAGCCCGCCAAATGTTTTTCAGTTTCAAATTTGGCAGCCAACTTTTCCTTTCCATCCAAGGCTGAATTTACTCATTTGATTTATTTCCTTATGGCTTTGTTTCGTCAATTGTCTTATAGTCTCAGTTTCTGCTTTCATGTTTTTCTAACAGAATATCATCTGGTTAATATGATACATAATCATTTTCTTTTTGTTAGAAATGACTCTGAAAAAAACAAATTGGTAATCTTTCAAATATAATTCAGATAACCATAATTAAAGGTTTAGGTTACTTTGAAATAATGTTGTTCTATTTATTTATTTCTATAGCGACTTCATTTTGCGCGAGTACGATACTGCTCATTTTTTATCTCACGAATCGCCAATGAGTATTCATATTTAGTTTTTTTCTCATATACTAAATATTCAACAAGAAAAGAAACTATTACTGTCGTCAAAGAATTCAACTTCGAGATTTTTATTAATATCACCATTTTAGAACTCGGTAAGTCTGAACAGGCGATAATGGTCTTTCTGAAACTTTCTCATATATTCTCTAATAAATGTTACTATCCCCCTGGTCCTGCCTAAAATTGCGCACTTTGGATAAGACCATTAACGCCACGAACATTCAGAGTTTTACTTTCACACATCAGAAGTGCATTTTTCGTGGGCCGAGGTAGCCTAGTGGCAAGGTCTAGGCATCGGAACCGGAGGGTTTCAGGCTGGAGACCCGATTCCACCGAGGAACCGTCATGTAAGCGGATCTGGTGCACGTTAAATCCGTCGGGGCCAAACACCTGGTGTGCTGTTGAAGTTTGGAGAGAAGGGTGCCAGCTGAGGTGTAGTCCTCGTCACCTGGCAACGGATCAAAATTACAAGATCCACCACAAAATAACCTTACTGTTTCTTTAAAACGGGACGTTGTTATAACTAAACTGAACTGCATGTTTCTTAGTACTGTAAATAAAAGAGATGCTTATATATTAACAATAGTAATCGTTATGAAATAACGATCTTTGATGTGAATCATTGATTTCGATTAGCCTTTTGTGAATCATCGATTTCATTGAAACTAGTTTGCTGTCTTTAAGTGACATTTTTGGTAATTAATCACTGACATTAGACATCACATTTACATTTACGCGAAAGTACAAATTGACGGAAATCTGTACTTTGTCATGAATGTCTTTCCTTGACAATTTGACTCAAAATGGATACATATCTTCACTTAAGATGCTAATTCTGAGTATCAAACTTTCATCTATCTAGTTCTCTTCGTTTTGTAGTTATCATGGTAACTTATGTTCCGCGAGACAGACTGACAGAGTTTTGAACAAATTTTTTTTCAAAATTTGATAGAAATCTATACATTTGATGTAAAAACTATATACCAAACTTCATGCCTCTAGCAGAAAGCGCTTTTACGTTAACGAAAGACAGACAAAATCCTAAAAATATGCTCTTCGAATTCATAGAAATCTAAAGCATAAAGGTTTACCAAAATTTCGAGTGCGAATTTTTCACGATTATAATACTTTCTCTGTGCATAGTTCATGTATTAGAAACTAAAAAGTCGAGAGGAGAACTCTCTAAAAGGATTATAACTACTATTTCCTTCGAAAAATTTGGGCAATTAAGAATAATTAATTTTTGGATAATAAAATTAATAAGAATAAGGAATGTTCGGTGACAGGGTAATACGGATGTAAGTTATCTAAATAAAAAAGCATTTTTGCAGATTATATTTGATAACGAAACAAAATTTAAATGCTTATAATCTGCGTATTAAAAATAAAATTATTTAAGAAGGAAAGTACTGAAATTCCAAATAGACATTAAGTGATCTCAAAGTTACGAAACAAAATTACAAATCAGTTTCACTTGAAATCCCGAAAGCGAAAGCTAATAATTTAATCATAATTCATCAGTGAAATAGAATTTGCAGATTTATAAGCTTGTTTGTCTTGTTTTATTTACTTTTGCCAAATAGGTATTTTTAAGAAACCATATCTAACTTATACTGCGTGCATTCACTTCCTTTATTGAATTTGAATATAACAGTAAACTTAACAAATGTATGCTTCCAAATACTTTCTGATAATTCATTAGCATCGACAATTCTTAAGTTTTATTATTATTAGCTGCAATTTTACTAAGCTGCTTTATTCGTCTTACTTATTTGATAAATTACCCTACACAAAATATTATCAACTACAACTGCAATTTTATTAAGCTACTTTTTTTCGTCTTACTTATTTAATAAATCACCCTGCACAAAATACTATAAACTACATCTGCAATTTTATTATGCTACTTTTTTTGTCTTATTTATATTTAATAAATTACCCTGCACAAAATACCATAAACTATAACTGCAATTTTATTATGCAACTTTTTCATCTTTTTGATATTCAATAAATTACCCTGCACAAAATACTATAAACTCTACTGTCGCAAGCAATATTTCAATCTTTCTTTAACGAAAATTACCACCTACATGTCTTTGTACAAAATAACCGATACTTAGTACACCGAAGAACATGATAGCAGAAATCGTACAAATTCAACTTGTAATAAGGCAAGCTAATCAAACAGTTTCGCAGAAAACTAACTTGAATTCCGCTTTAGTTCAAAGTCAACGTTTCGCACAAATGTTGAAGCCGCTGCAGTCAGTCTGACTGCTAGCCTCTGATAGGTCATGACCGAGACGGATTTCTCCCGCGTGTCTGCTAAAATAGATAGCGAAAAAGATTTCTTGAACAAAATTAGCGAGGTGATATGGAAGAATCCAGAACTCGCATATGAAGAAAAATTCGCCCATGACACTTTGACAAGTGCATTATCAAAATGCGGTTTTCAGGTGCAGAAACATTATGTGTTACCTACAGCTTTTAAAGCGGAGCATGTGTCTAAAACAGGTAATTCGTGAATTTAATTTTTGTTTCAATAAATCGACTTTCTGACTTTTGTAAAGCTAAATTCAAGCTATTTTTTTATAAGCATAAATTAAACATATGAATAGTTTTATACCTGTAGAATCCAAATATTCACTTACTGTTCTAGATTAAGAAAAGTTTACTAGGATTGTATTCAATTTGATTAGAAATGACCAGAATTCTACTGAAATAAAAAACTATTTTGAGCTCTCAAATTTTGATATATGTATAAAGAAACCGGTTAAATGAATGTTTGTACTAGATAAATGTCATTTCCATATGTGCTATACAAAGGCTTCTGACAAACACTTCTAATTTTTCACGCTTTTTCTAAAATGAAAACGTTTACCTGTGTTGAAGTAGATGTCCTGCTTTTCACCCATAATTTATCTAATAATTGAATTAAAAACAATTTATTCTCAGAAAGTAGAGTATCATTGCTAATATTACTTATTATACAAAGAATATGGTCATCTTAATAGGACTAATGGGAACGAATCTGAACCATTATTAATATTACTCACAATACAAAGAATATGGTCATCTTGAAAGAAGTAAGATATTTGGATTTATAGCATCAATGATATGGTCATCTTTATATGACTAAGGTGAATGAATCTGACTGAAGAAAAAATAACAATTGCTATGAAAAAATAAATTAGTTATGTGAAATAGATTAAAGAAATTAAATAATCGATTTCACAATAATGAATTATATTTTTTATTATTTATTTATTTATGTATGATTTAGATTGTGCAAGTAAGTTTTCTCCCATTTTCGGAAGCATCTGGATTGAAACTTAGAAAATCTAGTTACTTTATTTATGCTGACGAAACAATAGAATTGGATATATGGCGTCAAATGGCAACGATTTGTAAGATGAAAAGTCGCCAAATGTGATAATCTTTTTTTTTTTTTATTTCTTATTATATTAACTGGTTTGGCGAATTTTGATAGATTTGGCTAGAATTTTTACCGCTTTTGCGAGACACCTCGCATTCAATTCTCCTATTTTAAATATCCATGTGTAGATGCATTTCTACAAAAATCCTTTAGAGTGATTCTAGAAAACTAAGCATACATCGATTTTCTATTTTTTTAAAAAAAATATCGAGAATATCGTTTAAGTCTCATATAAGTTTCATATTTATAGCAGTGATAAAAAAGTACTTAAAAATGTATTAAAATTGAAGAGAGAAATAAGAAAATAAGAATATTTCATAGATGTAATTTGCATATACATACTACAAATTGCTGAGTCTCTCATTTGTTAACTTATTACTTAAATAATGGGATATGTATAGCATCCTTGATTTTTTATATGAATCTGAATAGTATGTTTTGTTTATTTTCAGTATTCGGTTCATTAATTTCATATGCATGTATTATTCGAAAAATATGTACAACCGAAATATAAAAGGCTAATCGAAAATTAATCATTCGAATATTTAAACAAATTTAAAACTTTACGCGAAAGTATTAAGAAAGTTCAAAGTTGTGACGAATGCGATCGTATAATTGCCCACAATTATGAACACATTTGATAGGGACCAATTTGTATTTCTGCAATAAACTCGATAGAAAAAAATAAGAATTATATTTGTTAAAACTAAATAAGCAAAATAAAGCCGCACAACTTATAAAATTATATTATTCATGAAAAAAATAAATGATAAATGAAAGTTTTGAGGAATAATTATATCTTGCCGAAGACTAATTTCAAGATGCTATTCCAAACATCAAACTTTTGCTTTACATAATTCTAGTATACAGGAAACGTCTGTTTGCAACATGCGTAGTAAATTTAGTTTTGTAAATAGATTCATAGATAAAAATGAAGCATTTGAAGATATCAAAGAAAATCTTTTTAAATAATGTTCAAATTTCTGCAATACTGGCTACTAAAATTGTAACATTATATAAATGAATATATGTAAAATGCAATTGCATACTTATCTTCACAATCACTTTTATTACTATTATATATCCAGATTTTAACCTTATTCATAATGTTAAATGAAAAATTAGTTTAAAAATACGATTTTAAGAGAAAAAATGCACCTTAAAACAGTTTACAAAAGGAAAGGCAAAAATATTCTACGAAGCAATAAAAATTCATGTTAACTCGCTTTCATGACATTTGTAAACCGTTCAAGATGTAAAAGATATGTAAAAAAAAGTTTCAAAGTAATTTTTAGAACTCAAAATCTGACAAATATTCTGTATACAATGTTATTCTATCGAATATAAATTAAAAATTTCAAACACATATAATATTTTGTACTAACTTTAAAGTAAGGGTTTGTCTACTAAATTTCTTTGACATTATTTTAATGATCCTGTCTCAAAATTGTTTAAATCACGTCACGTATTTGAAATATTTATTCTACAAAGCGAGTCCAATTCGGAATTTTTCCTACATGACTCCATCTTCATTTTGATTGGATCTAATTTGGAAATATGAGACAGCAGATGTTTTTCGTAACGACAATGACCTTCATGTATATGTATCACTAGACCTTGAACGTTAAAAGGCTGGGAATTTTGTTGTTGTTGTGATATCTTTATATGATAAAATTCATTCTGTTTCTAATTGACTGGTTATTATAATCAAAAGCTAATAATATTTATCTGTCAATATTTAAAAACTATGTCTAGCCCGGAAATAAAACGAATAGCTGTATTTTCTGTTAACTGTAACAATATTTTAGAATTTGTATAAGATATAAAAGCTAAAATTATATGGCGATTCAGTTACTCTAGGCAATCTCAATTTCAGATAATTTGTCGTGGGTAGTAAAAAATTTCCCAATTTTGTGCCATTTATAAATAGATATGCCTAATCTTCTTAGTTTTGAATTATAAAAAAATATTTAAAATTTTTAAAAGCATCTAAGAGAAATCATTTTTTTTTAAATGCTTTAGGAGATTTTTTTTCTCCACTCTTATATTCATCGTTACATATAAAATAATACAGATAGCATTATTGTTATAGTTCCCTCATCTCATTCTTTTTCAAATTTGTTGTTTATATCTTTATTGCTTTGACAAAAAAAAAACATATTTTGTGAAAGCACAGAATCTAAATCCTTTTGCAAATCCATCCCGAACACAATGATCATGATGAATAAAGGTCCTAGTATAGGGTTACGCGGCCTGATCCCAGAACATTCTAATTCAGAAAATATGATAAATTTACCAATAGTCTTAACAAAATGTAATCATTTATTCACAGCCCTGTGTACAATAATGGATAACGCCTATGGTTTCAGATTAGGTGAAATAAAAATTAATAAAGAAAGCTGGAATAAAAAAAATGTATATTCTATAAAAATATTCGTTAATTTTTTTAAAGTACACTTTATAAATAAAATCAGTATCTGATTACAAATGATGTGAGCATCGATTATCATCACTATTGTATTGCAATTGATTAGATTGACGAATTAGACCGGAATCGGTTCGTTTCCAAAAACATGTTAAACTTATAGTCCCAAGGCATCGTAATTTGTGCGTGGAAGTTTCGTTTTATTAAACTGATTTCTGGAAGAAGTTATAATATTAAAGGGGAAAAAATCGCTAAATCTGATGATTCAGATTAGACAAGCTATTAAGATAGATAAAAGAAAAAAAATTTAATTCGTTCCATGTATCAAAATATAAATAATTATTTTTTAGTACAATAAAAATTGAAAGTTAAATTTTACACACAACAGATTAAGAATGCAACAATCGAAGCCAAATTTTTGAAAAGACATGCAAGCTGAAAAAATGAACAGAAATTTTCGAATCACACAGACACAAAAACACGTATTGATGTGTAGACTTAAATTGCCGCACAAAACACAATAGGAAGCAATATTTACTTACATTTTTATTTGATTGCTTATCTTTTTATTTTTCAATTTCTTTATGGTTTTTATATCGAATGTTGCCGAATTTCACTTAACTTTTTATTAATTTCCTCTCAAAATGATTGCCAATATGCAAGATTTTTTTTTTTTCAGTTTGAATTCTCACATATATTTTTTAAGCTAATTTAAGTAATTTATTTAATAATTTCTGTTTCCATGAATGTATTTGTGGTTGTGTAAAACTTAAAACTAAATTTTGACATTTTTGTTCTGTTTTGTCTTTTCTTATTTTTTATTATTATAAACTTGTATAAATCAAATTATCTCTTGAGAGATTCCAGGTCCTATCTCATAATTGTGATGCCTGGCGCCATCTATTGATCGGGATCTCACATATTAGTATTCCTAATCATTCTAATAAGCTTGGAGGAGGCAGGAATAACAAGTTCAAACAAAATACAAATAGTAATCATTCAGAGACAAATAAGTGAATTATTAACTCAAAAATTACTCAAATAATTACTAATTAATATACATTGGCTACTTAATTTCTTAAGAAAAATATAAAAACAGTGAAAAAAGATAAAATTTCCACTACAAAACTAAAAAAAATGGCTTAATTTAAATATTAAGCTAAAATTACAACTTTTACCTTCCAAACAAAGTAATGTTAAAAGATTTCGCTTAAAAATTTAATTTTTTTTATTATTATTATTTAAAACAGTTTTGTCTTGGCCTTTTCTAGATTTAAGCAAAATGGTAAGAGTAATGTAAATCTATATTTAATCAATCAGAAATACTCAAACTATTAAACCAAACGGACTTTTTAGTCTCTACAAGAAATAGGATAGTTTCTTTTGATGGTTTTTACATAATATTAAGATGAATGACAGTCTATTTAAAAGATCAGGAACACATAATAAGTAAATAATTTTTCAACATTATTCAAAATAACTCATAAATTGATATTATATCCATAAAAACCACATATTTTTAAACAATTTCGTAAGCGAACTGGTGAGTGTAACATTCATTTGGCCTTTTTTTAACACAGTAAACATTTATTTACGTCATATTGCATCACTTCACAATGTGAAAAACCTTTTGGTTTTTCAATATTTCCAAAAGTAATTGTTAATTATATGTTGATTTTGAATATTAAGCTTCTGTGAAGTGCTATGTTAGTGTTTTTCTTTTCTAAGAAGTTTATTGGTTGTTAACAAAGTCGTCATCAAGCAAGTCAAAAATTTTTGAAACATTTTTAATATAAATGTTTAATTATCTATAAAAGTTTTTTTTCTTTTCATCTCCGATGTGTATTGACATCGGAGCTGAGTAATTAAGAGAGAAAAAATATTTTATATAAAAGAGTTTGTTAGAAAACTAACTATACAATAAATTTTTCTAAATTCTTTATTATTATCTTTGGGAAGATTTTTATTATTTTGTATATTTAATGAAAATAAATAATATTTTGCTATCTGTGTAGCCTTTGGTTTACCATTGTTCAGGTATGCACTAAATCCTGCTCTTCCTATCAATATTTGTGATTAACCAATAAATTAATTAAAAAATAGTTATTTTGTAGCAAATTTAGCGATATATCGTCCTTTTTCTTCTTCTCAATTTACACAACGGTCTTTTCTCGACTTCTGACACTATCCAGAGCAACAGCTCTCCATCAGTTGAGTCCTATTTGCAACAAATCTTTTTCCAACACTATCTAACCGTCAGAAGGGTAGTCTTTCTCTTCATTGTTTTCTTTCTATTCTTGAAAAAATTATTATTTTAGTTGGAGATGTATTATCATCTCAATCATCTAATACGAAATGCATTTAGTATTTTGTAGCAAAATTGGAGATATATAATCCATTTTTCTTCTCAAGTAGCACAACTATCTTATCAGGTTTTTCCTTTCTGGCACTATTTAGCGCAACAGCCCTCCATCGGTTTAGTCCTATTTGCTTTAGATCCTTTTCCAATATTATCCAGTCTTCTGGTAGGTAGTCTCTCTTCGTTGCTTTCTCTCTATTCTTGAAAAGGTTATTATTCTAGTTGGGAATGCAGCATCATATCTAAGTATATGACTCCGCAATCTAATTATTTTTACAGTATCGGATTCGCCATATTTTATATCAATTCTCGATAATATACAATTCTCCAAGCGTTATTTTTTTAATGGCTCAAAGATCTTCCTTAAAAATTTTCTTTCAAGCAGTTTCATAGCAGTTCTGTTTTCTTCTCTATTAAATGTCTAGCATTCCATCCCATAGTACATCTGATCATATCAACATCTTATATCGACTTATTTTTGTTTTTATATTGATTGATTTGGATTTAAGCCTGTTTTCTTATGCCATAGAATCGACTATGAATCATGGATAGAATATTTTTGATTTTGATTTTTATGTCATTAAAACTTGAAATCATTATCCCAGATATTTAGATAATTTTATTAATACAAAATATTGTATCATCTTTTTTTGAAATTGCTTGATATTCTTAAGGTCGTTTAGTATGCTAGAAATATTGTTGCAATAATATGAAGTCTCTCTTTCTAAAAGTAAATGAATCTGTATTTTCAAACTTAAAAAAGCCATGCCTCCTGTGAAATGATCGTAGTCCTCCTGATAACAGAAAATTTTCAGCGGTGTTTCTTTAAATTAATTTCCATTTCTCTTTCAGAAGATGGTCCAGTTATAGCTGTTTTGCTGGAGTACGATGCTCTACCGGAGATCGGCCACGGTTGTGGTCACAATCTCATCTCCGAAGTCGGATTAGCTGCCTCTCTTGGAATCAAGGCAGCCATGGAAGCAGATTCGACGCTGGCTGGGAAAGTAAGATTTCTTTAAAATTACGAAAAATTTTTGTTATTGAAATCTATAGGCCAAATTCTATAGTAATGAAAATCAAAAAAATTTTATTCTTTATCCCGTACACCAATAAGGTAAGAAAAAGGTCTCGCTCTTGTGCATAAACTAAAACTAAAGATTAAGGTCAATTTGCTAATAAAAATTATTTTAAAAATAGGATATTGTTAAATAGAACAATTAAGAAAAATTCAACCTGGAATTTTTAAATAAAATTGCTTTTCTCTATTGTTGAATCATTGATTCACCTATAAATATTTAATATCTGCATTGTAAATAATAACTTTATTGAAATATTAATTTGTAATTACTTTTATAAACACTGGGTCGTTAGAATTTTTCTAGGTTAAGTGCATAAATCCTTTGCTATCAGGTCAAGGTTACGACCTCGGGATCATAAAGTTCCATTTTCAAATCCATTTGCATATATTCAGTACTGCAATATTTGTGAATCCGGTGTAGATTTAACTATCTTTGAACTTTTTTGATGCGGGATCTTGGAGTGGAGGGGGGTATGATTCAAATGTATCCTTCGTCAGAAGATTAAGGTTCGATATTTTGACTAAAAAAGTTATATCCTTGTTTGATACAATCATGCTTTGTATGAAAGAATTTTTAAATAATAAAAATTCTGAGAAACTATATATTTTACTTCAATAACTTAAAGGAATTAGAGAAAAATACTATTATTAATAAATATTTCGATATATCTTACGCCAGGATCTTGAAATCGACAAGTAGGCTAACAGAACAAACATTTATAAACATAAAAAAAGCTTAAATCAATTCGTAGCTTTATTCTCGGAAAAATTACTGAATATTATCGAGGTTATTTGATATTAATACTTCGATTTAATGAAAATACGAGTCGCATGCCTTGACGCAAGTGATGACGCTTTTCTTGGTTAAACAAGTTTATTATTTTTTAAGGATTAAAAGATAGATCACTATTTACATTTAAACAATTAAATTCCAATTTAAATCCACGAACATTTTAATTCCTAAAATATCACATCTCATAAATACCAAGGAAAATTCATTGTTTTATAAATATTTAAACATTGTCCAAATATAATTGTTTGGGTAGGGAATTTGCTTTAATTTCCTTAATCTTGTCTCATCTCTTCTTCAGCTTCTTGTTATAGGCGCACCAGCTGAAGAAAGTAAAGCAGGAAAAGCAGATCTTCTGAAAGGCGGAGCTTTTGAAGGGGTAGACGCAGCCATGATGGCACATCCTTGCCATTACAATACAACCTATCCTCCGATTCAGAGTAAGTTACCCTTAAAGAAATTATACTCAAATAACATGGGCCAAAGATATCAAACATTATACACTGGTGTGCAAAACTTAAGCAACATGTGTATTTTTTTCCATAATTCTACGAGAAATCATCTGAGAGACATGAAATTCAAAAATGAGAGACAGCGTTTTGTACTTTTGACGATGACGAAAGCATAGTTGCGCAAAATTGAATACGATACATATAGTATGGAATAAAACAAAAAAAAGGCTTTATTGAACTCATTGTATCGTTACACATGATTGTCTGTTCAAAAAGAAGAATAACAAGCAGATGTTCCTTAGTATGGGATATGCCCTCTCCTTACTGCAATGGTTGCTTCGCACCATCTCTCCATACACAGCACCAGATTATCCGTCAGGTTTGAGGTAAGAGTGCCCATTCTTCAATCAGCATCTGTTTCAGTTGTTGGGTGTTCCCCGAAGGATGTAATCGTGCCCAATTCGTCTTCCCAAAGTATCCCACACAAGTTCTAAGGGATTTAAATCACGGGAGAACGCTGACCAAATCATTCAAATGATATCTGCACTTTCCAATAGCTGCTTAACATCAGCAGTCCGGTGTGCCGTACATTGTCTTCCATAAAAACGATGTCTGGTCCAATAGCATCTCAGAACTGACGCACATGGAAAAGGACCATCTCCTTACAACTGCGACCTATGCTTACAAAACCTCTGTGGAAAAGTGGAGCTCATTCCGCGATTTCAACATAATGCCTTCTCAGACGACAACTCCTGGACCACCGTAACGGTCTCTTTCCGTGATGTTACTGGGATGAAACCGTGTCCCGACCTCTCTCCAAATCAACTGGCGTTGAGAATCGCTTGTGTTACTGAAACGACTCTCGTCTGTAAAGAGGGCACGACTCCTTTGATGAGATGTACACCACTCTAAACTGTCCCACCGAGACCATTACGGTGGTCCTGGAGTTGTCAACTTTCAAAGGGAAGCAACGTTCAGGACGGTGGGCGAATAGGCCACCTTTGTGAAGGCGTCTGGCCACAGTAAACCACGACACTTGCCGCCCTGTTGCTGTACACAGTTGCCGAGAAATGGCACTTGATGACTGGTATCGGGCTCTTTTCGCTTGCAGTACGATATATCGGTCATCCAGTGCAGTTGTTTTCCTAGGACGGCCACCACCAAGTTTTCAAGCAGCTGTCCCTATAGTTTGAAAGGCTTTCTAAGCGCGAAAAACGAGACTTTTGTTGATTCCGAACTCTTCAACTACACTAGTCAAACTACGCCTCTCCTCTAGTTTTCCGATCATTCTTTCATGTGTTGTCCAGGTGATTTCTTCTAGCCATATTTCACGAAAAAACTGACTTGCACTTGCAACGAATATCTTTAATTGCGCCTCCTTTCTTTCTTTCTTCGTAGTCTTCAGCTGCGCGCGCTGACCGCACGCATTTTGCGTATTGTATGTCCACTACGAGAACACTTCCAGACATATGTTTATGTTTACGGCGGTAGCTAAAAAATCAGGTTATTGCTAGAAGAGTTCATTTCGCATAGATAGAAATTCCTTCAAGTTTCTTACATTCGCACCTTTCGCATCAAATTGGCAATATTTGGTATTATTACATTTAATTTTTGAAAACAGATTCAAAATATAATTTACTAAGCTGATATCATATGAATAATCATATAAATACTAGGAATATTTCAAATATCTGATATTCCAATGATATGTATACAAAGAACAATGCAAATAAAATAGAAAAAACTGAATAATTATTTGTATGTCTAACGATTGCACAAGAAGAAAAAAAAAATTAAGAAATCAAAAGCAGAATCATGAATGACAAAAAACTTAATCATCTTCATTTCGTCTATTTTAAATTTATGTAAGTATTTAATATCAAATTCTCCGGAGCAAACGCGAGGTAATCTGTCTAATTTAACATAAAAATAATAGTGTAATTAACAATAATAGTAAAGTAAAAGTTCATTGTTAAACTTTTTTAAAATTTATATGTATGTATCGTTTCTGAAGTATATACTATTTTCCAAAACATGAAATTAACAATTACTATACTATCAATTTTTAGATTTTTTAAAAAAATCTAACATTGAATTGCAATTTATTTTCAATATACACTAGAGTTCTGCAACTTAATTAATTTCGCAAAGTTTATATGTAAAAGTTTCTGAATTTGAAAATTATTCAAGTGTTCATTAAGGCTCGTGCCGGAGATCCCGGACTTAAAGGAAAACCCAAATAAATAAACTCAACATTGCTTTACATTATTTGCAGAAAAAAGCTATAACAGTTTGTTTTAAGGAGTATTCCAAATGGCCATTTATAAATTTCCCCCGGATTGAAAAAGAAATCTACTTTTTTCAAAGAAAACTTTTTCTCACGAACTGTCATTTCAAATCATAGGGTGATAAATGAGCTTTTCTTTTCAATGTATATCAGTAGTCATGAGTAGCTTAGCAATAAAGGATCCTGTGGTGGCGGGAAAATTTTCTTGTGATCGTCGGGACGACTTCACTTCCGTTTCATCAGAAATTCTTTTACGTTGGGCGCCAATGTGGTGGCATGTAGATTATTATGATCCATGCAGGAAGCAACAGGACGAATGTTTTTAGGAACATTTCTTTTAATAATCACATTCACACACTAAACAAACACAAAGACAAGACATTCACGCGCGCAGCTTCACATCTCATCTAATTACAATCGCAATGCACTATGGGTTGGCCTAATCAGGTATCGCCATCTAGTATCCAAAAGAGAAGATAAGAGTAATGCAACTGTTACAATCCATAAATTCTTGCATTCATTTTATCATTTGGGGGTTGAAAATTCTTCACTCTCAATGTCGCTTCAAACTGATGCCAAGAAAAGAAATTACCCCCAGAATTCCATCCGATTCTTCCTATTCTAAATGGATCTTCCCTACAGAAACCTGTTTCTATAATGCCCGCCTTAAACAATAGACATTTGTCTGGAAGTGTTCTCGTGTTGGACACACAGTACACTTACGTCGCTTATGACATTTTGTTCCCAGCATTTGCATACGCGTAACCTTTCTTCTGAATTGCTTGTTTATAGTACTGATGGCGATTATCCCTTTTCTGTAATTTCATAGTTATCTGCTTAGAATTTACAAGGTTGATGAGATCTTCAGGTACAGTTACAGTTTATGGAATGAAAAACAGTACTTTTAGTTCCACTGATTACATGCCACAACAATTTCTTTTTAGGTATGGTGGAAATAAGTGTGATTTTCACTGGCAAGGAAACTCATGCCGCATCTTCCCCTTGGGCAGGTCGGAACGCTTTAGATGCAGCAGTTGCAGCTTACCAGAATATTGCACTTCTCAGACAGCACATCAAGCATACAGATAAAATTCACGGTAAACAAAATATGAAATATTACTCACATATGACTGCTTATTATTCATTATTTATTTCATGTATATTCCATATTTCTAATTTAGGCATAAGTTCGAAATATAACATTGATGAATGTAGTTGAATGATAATGAATTGATACAACTGATATAACAATAAATACACAAAATTAGCAAATTTCACAAAATCAAAAGTATACCAAATTCATCAAATCTTTCCCAAACATCCGCCTCAAGGCAAATTTCTTACGCCATCATTTCATCATGCTTACTTTAATAATACAAAATACTCACGAATTTCATTTATTCTATTTATTAACCTTTACATAACCTTTGAAAATGCAAGGAATCTCACAAAGGGCTCGCTTATTTTAAAATTAAATTTCTTGGCAACTGAGATTGATAGAAAAAGAAGAGTGGTATATTTATTTTAAAAGCTGTAAAAAGCTAATGTAGAAGTATAATTATAAATATCACCAACAGGAGGCATTTACTCTTAATCGCTTACTTGTTCTTTAAAATTATGTTCTGAAGTATTGGTTATGAGAAATCATCATTATCAAAAAGTACTCAGTTTTAACCACTAAACTGTTTCATTTTCTTTACTATCTAATAAGATGACACCTTCTATTTTGGAAATATTTTCTTATTTTGATTCATTGATTGATTTCATTTGATTCATTATTTTGATTCATTTGATTGGAAATCTATCAAATTGTAATTGGAATTGAATACTTGACTTATCTATGTATTCGAAGTAATTTTAATATTAAATTATAATCGTTATGAATGGTTTATTTTTTTTTTTTTACAAATATCAAAATTTGATCAATTGATGCACGTATGGCACTCGGACAAAACAGTTAAGCGATTAATATTCTGTTTTTACACTTCCTGTACTAGAAGATCAACCAGGCATTTCGTGGCTTTTACAAGCTGTAATCCAATCACGACCCCTTTCCCAGCGGTTTTTGCTTTTCTTCATAAATATTTCCAAAATAGAATCAATACTTTGAGCTATTACATTTTTTTTTGTTGTGTGACTATTTTTAAGACAAGTTTTTTTGCACAGTAGCTTTTGAGGGTAAAGACTCCTAAGCACCCGAGGGCAGAGGTCTGACTTCTAGCTTCATATGAAGAAGAAATACGCACACACTCGCTTGGACAACCCTTTTTCACATGGGAGCTCATTCACGTACCTCACAGATAGAACGCAGGGTAGAGAACAACCAGGCTCGCACCCGGGCCGCCTAGATCACGGGGAAAACGCGATACCCCTAGGCCAGGACGCCGGCGAGCTATTACATGTTTACTGAATAAAGATTGTATTGACTTCCAAACTCCCCGACCTTACACCTGAATTATTTAATATTATACTCATCGAAGGACACTTGTTTTCTGGAATGCTTCTGGAACTCTAGTCGAGTTTGAAGAATAGATCTGTGAGGCCTATATTGTTGTTTCCATCAACACACGACAGAGGGCGATTGAAAGCTTTAATTTTCGTAAGTGACATTTCTGTGCTATGCAGTGTCATAAGTTTTAATTGGCTGTAATATGATTATAAGGATTACTTGCATAGGACCTTTTACAATCTTTTCTCGGACGATTATTATAGAGCCTCCTGTTGATAAAGTTTTGAAACTTCTGTATCAGATTTTTACTGCCTTCTGAATAAAAGTATCAGTGGTTTCGTATATCCATCGACGATCTCCATTATCGAAATATTTAATTTGTAAATGAAGCATCTGTTTGTCTGTAACTGTATTAATAGCTGGGATGTTAAAGCGAATATCTCAAACATAATACATTCTATCCAAGTTTAGAACTTAAAATAATGACTGGCGATTTACATTTTGTCCTCAGCCATCATTACGAAGGGAGGAACAGTACCAAACATCATTCCAGCAGAATCTAGAATGGAGCTGTTCGTGAGATCTATAACGCGAACAGAACTCTGGGAATTGGTGCCTCGTGTGATTGAGTGCTTAAAGAGCGGAGCCTCCGCAACAGGATGCAAAGTAGAAATCATTATCGATAAAGATCATTGCAATGAAAATCTCATTTCTAACAAAATTATGGGAGAACTGTATGATACATATGCCCACAAATTTGGTAAGTATCTTATATGTTCTGAATATTTTAATTTTCAATTATGCTTTTAGGTTCGTATTTTTGTTTTTGTTTTTGATGTTGCTGTAATTTGCTTGATTCAAAATTCATACCAAATGCTGCGCAAACAGAAAAAAACGCTAGTAGATTGTTGCACTTACTGCTGCTAAATTTGACACTTAAGTTAGTTAATCGATACTCACTAAGAAAAGATTTTTAAATCTTAATTATATTTTAATTAATAACGTTTAATCGAAATTGCAGCATTTTTTTCTCAATAATTTCTGAGCATATTATGGTACAAAACCCATCATTGTAAAATTTTCTGATATGAGAAAAGTTTTCTATGATATAAATGTTGAATTTTATTTCTCTAATTTTTTTTAAATGATTATTATATTTCTCAACGTTTTGATATAGAATTCTCACATGTTTATAAATGTATTTTCAGGAATATATGCGACATTTGCTCCTGGCGAAGAAGAACCAAGTGGTTCTACGGACATGGGAAATGTTTCCCATGCTGTACCTTCCATACATCCAATGTATAATATCAATACCGAAGCTCTTTACCACACAAAAGAGTTCAGAGAGGCTTCAGGGGACCCAAGAGCACAGGAACCTACGTTGAATGTTGCGAAAGCATTGGCCATGACAGCACTTACGCTCATGCGTAATCCAAAAATTTTGGATGATGCCAAAAAGGAATTTAAAGAAGCTCTTGCCAAAGGTCTCTAAATACTTGTTATCCTTGTTCTGCAGGTTTAAAAAACATCTGAATATTTCTTGTTATTGGTAATCAATAAAGACTACAATTTCAAAAATGATTGCCTATTATTGTCGGTTGGTTGGTTGGTTTTATTGGCGCAAGAGCCACTCTTGGCTATAATGCGCCAAACGTATGGTCGATAAACAAGATCCTGGTGTTCAAATATCTGGTGATGTTGTATGAAAGGTGTTAAAATTCTAAAAACAATGAAATTTTTCATGATACAATTTATAATTGTTAAAATACAGTTAGTCCTTTGTTTCGCACTGCAAAACTGTAGATGCAAAATACGTCAAAAAAATTAAATCTAAAACATCTAAAATTAGAGCAACAGATGTAAAGTAAATAGATTAAAGGATTAAATATTGTAAAAGTAAACAATGTACAATTGAAAACATACAAAATTATGTTACGTGATAAAAACCAAAAGAAAACTCATGGTAATAAATAACAATGTTAAAGATAAAGAATTAAGCAAAATGCTAAATACTTTTAATATTTTTGTATTTTGTCGGAATAATATACTTTCTTTTTTCTCTTTTGGGTTTGTAAGGAGGTGGAGAACTAATAAAATTGTAATAATACTTCCTTATTATTACTATTATTGTCGATATTAATAATAAAGAATGTGTGTGTATGTGTGTGTGTGTGTGTGTGTGTGTGTGTGTGTGTGTGTGTGTGTGTGTGTGTGTGTGTGTGTGTGTGTGTGTGTGTGTGTGTGTGTGTGTGTGTGTGTGTGTGTGTGTGTGTGTGTGTGTGTGGGTGTTGATGCTCTGTAGACCAGATAGTTTGGTTTGACCTACAGCTACCGTATTTGACACATGTATACCTTGGAAGATAGAAACATACCCCTCAGGAAGGTGGAATTTTAATTAATTACAAATTCAGCTGAATTTCGGTTTTTTTTCCACGATAGCTACTAAAAATATTATCGTACAGAAATACAATTTACACCATTGCGAAATTAAAAGAATGTTTTTATAATGATGCCAATTTACCAGTGCGAATTTTTACTGAATTTTGACAATTGTTCAGAAAATATTTTTTCGTGATTTGCAATAGCAGATTGCATTGCTGCTCTGAAATTCGCACCGTTTTCATTATTTCATCTAATACTTAATTGTGTGATTTTTTCCCTTCAATTGAAAGCTAATAAATACTTGTACTGTTTACAACACAAATAAACAATTGAGGCTATAATGCCGATAAATTTAGAAAACAGATGAACCTTATAGCGCCATTCGTAACTCTATGATGTTATGGGGCAGTCCCTATTTAAAAGGTTCGTGATATGATAAACATAGCTTAATTACTATAATTAAAATAGTACAGATTTAATATCAATTTGGTGGAGTAATGACCATGAAATTATAAATAATCGATTATTTATAAAATATAACCAACATTTCGGGTAAACTAGCTGGTCACCTGAGGCGACTAGTAATAAAATAAGTATTGTAAAAATATTGATATAAAGGTAACTTATTTATTCAATAAATTACCATTATTAATATTTTTTGCAAATGTGGACACTTTTAATCTAATTTTTGATTGTGGAAAGTTTAGAATCGAATCCATGGATTATAAAATATACTTTTATTTCAAAATGATGTAGGTATGCGATGTCACATAGGCGTATCATAGATCTGACATGCAGACTTATGCACAGAAATATTGCTCATTCTTTGAGCCTATTGGCAAACATATTAACAGTATTGTTCGTCTCAGGAATCAGCACTTTGTGACGATTGTACTTCGCTAAGGATTGGTGCGCAGAAAGATGAGCGATTGTTAAGCCTCTAATTCCTTGAATAATCTTAATTCACCCTATTGTTAAATATTTAGTTATATTAACGTCCCATTTTAAAGCAACACTAGGGATATTTGGGGACGGACAACGTAATTTTGAACTTGGATCAGATGACGAGAACGACACCTGAACTAGCACCCCCCCCCCCCTCTCCAAGCAGGTCTCAGTGCACCAGACCCGCTTATAAACGGTTCTTCGGTGGAATCGGATCTCGAACAGGAAACCCTTGAGGCCGAGACCTTACCAATAGGCCAACGCGCCCAATACTAAATATAAGCATCTTCTTTCAACTCCATACGCAAGTGCAAAAGCGCAGAGGATTTTCGAATCTGAGATTGAACAGTACACAAATGCGTGCTCAATAAGCAGCAGGATGAAGTTTGAATGCAAGCAAATGAAACGGCAGCACTAATGCGAACAAACTTTTATCAATCACCAAAGTTTACATTCAATATTATTTTTTTATTTTAATTTATTTATTCATTTTTTGCCGTTTTTACTTTTCTAACTACTTTTCATACTTGATAAAATCCAGATTTTAAAAATCATATTTTATTTGAAAATGTAACGATTTCACAAATTGAGTTTTGATTGTAATTGTTAGGAAATTTCGACATTAAGGTTCTAAATTCTAAATTCTTTTGTCTCCCTACTTTATTCCAAAATGATGCAATGCATTTTTAACCTGCTATTGTGCGTCATTAGTATGAGTAAATCACTTCACCTGACATTAAACATATAACTATTTAATCGGTATTGTATCTGGCATTTATTTAACCCAATAACCGTAGCTAATATGCAAATATAAAAATTAAGGCATGATATAAATACGTGTCATTATACTTGTAAGGTGGTTCGGTGCTGGTCTCGGCTCCTGTAATGACAGTCTAGGTATTTATAAGTTTCCCATCATATCTGTAAATAGTTTATCATGTGTTTAATTTTATTTCTTCTTAATAAATTGTGTTTAAATTAAACCTTTCCTTTTGTCGGACCCAATCCTTTGACTTTTTATTATGGACCGATCCCAAGACTTTTTATTTGTCATCATTTCCACTGCAGTACTCTAATATCAAACGGCCCCAGCCATTATATAAGATATCACTTTAACAGTAATCAGTTTCCATCATTTCTGATAAATTTTGAATGATAATTCGTCTCGAATGCTACCTAAATAGCATTTGCTTCGTGAGAGGTAAGGGACGGATACCTCCATCTTTTGATTTGCATTAAAATTATTTTAAGCAATGAAAATTATTCTTTTTATTATTATTTATTATTAATTATTTATATGTAGTCGAAACCACTACATATCCGAAATCACAATTTATTTTCTATTCTATTTCAATAATATTACTCACCTCAGCTCTCCCAGTTCATTAATTTATATTAGAAAGAAGCTCCAAGGATAGAGAAAAATAACTGATAATATTTTGCAAGCATGAAGTAGATAGGCAAGAGATTTTTTTGTATCTCTATTTCTATTAAGTTATGGTTTTCATAATTTACAAAGATGCTAAAATATTATTTTACATTTGAAGAAATGCATTTTATATTTTGTTACGTTTTGAATAGCCTTTTTATTATAAATTGACAATATATGGTTTATTAATACTACTCATAATTCATCTACTGTTTCTTTGAAATGGTAAATTTGCTAAGTACGCGAACATTTAATCATGAGATTTTGATTTTGTATTTGAAACTGAAAGTTACCATAAAAAATTGAATGAAAAAATAAATTTATACAGAATTTAATATTACAGTTTAATTATTTATGATTAAGATTAAAATATTTGCAACTATAATTATTAAATATATTCACTAATGATTATAGATACTCTTCATATAAAAGTGTCGTTTGTTTGTCACCAAACAGTGTGCCTATATTTCAGTGTTTCGTAAGGTATTAACTTATATGTTCAATAAAATTAAAACACATACTTCTAAAATGTAAAAATAGTTTCATAATTTGTAATAATTACACTAAGAAGTGATCGATACATTTAGCACAAATCACCATATAACATGTGCTCGGAACTCAACATATGAAACACTATGAAAGTTTACGATTGCTGCAATTGCTTAGAAGTTAGAAACAAAACAATGAATTTTTTTTAAAAGTTCTCCAACTGTTTCTTTTATCTAATTCCCTTATAAAAAATAACGTGTATAATTGGTGTAAAGAGAGAATTTTGCTTTTCTTTATAATACCAAACAAAATAATTCTGTCATTAGAAATGGCTTTTTTATTAAGTTGTTTTTTTTAGTTTTTTTATTGGATGATTTAAGTGAAAGATTTATGATAAAGAAAAGTAGTTGAGTCTTGATTGATTATTTTTCATCACTTTATGAAATACCCCAATTTCTTTTAAAGTTATTAAAACATAAATACAATTTTACAACATATCTAAGAATAACTGGTTTTAAAAATGAAATTTGATTAAAATTATTTATTTCTTTCCCTTTTCCTGAAGATGCTCAAACAATGACGGTTTTTTTCCCTTACAAATTTTTTAAAAAATAGTAATTTTTTGAAAATTCATAATCAAATATTAGGGTTAAAGTTGCTTTAGTAATTATGCAGCCAAGTCTGCTTTGAGTGAAAACATAACATCATAAATTGGGAGGGCTTTCAAATAAATCCATTTTTTTAGCGGATTACGTACTATCTCCGAGGCTGTTGTTTTGTGTTTTCCAAGTGACGAAAATAGCACATCCGCAATGTGTCCCACTATTTGCCGCAACTTTGTAACAGCCACCGGAGTGCTTAAGTTAATTTTGCGGTCCATCCAGATTTCATCTCTCTTATTCATAATGTTTAGCATCCTCTGTAAAAAACATTTTATTTATATTTTATGTTTATTTACATTAAAACTTCCTTCGTCCATATAATTTTGGAAATTTACATTGATCTTTAAGTTTAGTTATGCCACTAATATCCCATTTAGAAGTTATGTCTGGCTAGTTTAAGATATACATCGTATTTTCTAGCCACAGTTCAGAGGAAGAGGACAGTAGTTTAGTTATCACTCGCTTTTCAAACATCCTCATTATATCAATATTAATCGTTTCCAGAACTCAAAAAGAAGTTCATTTTTATGATTTAGTTTTGTATTGATATAAAATCAGTATAACTTTAAAATAATAATCATTATAACTTTAAAATGTTTTTTTATTCTGTGTTTTAATAAGAATACTCGTTAAGAATTAAAAAAAAATAGTCTGCACTTCTTCGTTTTATAACTTAAAATTTCGCAATTATCTGCACATTTTCTCTAGAATTAGAAATATCTAGTCTACACGTAAGCTATATTAAATATAGTGACACAAATTGGCTTCGTTTTAATTTTGCTTAACTATAATTTTTAGAATTAAAAAAAAAAGTTCGTAAACGGTTAATCTGTTTTAATCTACTTTTTAGAAAGAACTACAGCGGATTTTTTTTTTCTTTCATACAGCAGTTTCAATTTCTGAATATATTGTAAATGAATTATTTTCCCTATTTTTTTTTTTTTTTTTTTTTTTTTTACAATTTTACCGTAGAAAAGAGTTATTCTCTGGAAATTTAACTCGTAATTCTCTACTTCCTGAACTTCATAAAAGCAATACACATCAGTGGCCGTTTTGATTCGTTCCTCTGGAGGAGGGGTACCTCAGGTTTGGAAATGTGAAATTTCCGGTATGTTTCTTGCCCCCCTGCTGTTTATAATAACAGTATAGATAGAGTTGGCTTCTGCCCCCCCCCTGCCTACCGATGACGAGAAGTGCTTTCTACCAGAAGATTGCATCGTGGCCCTTAAGAATCGACCATAATTCCCACCAATGCTATCATGCGTTCAGATCATTCAATATTTTACATGTGCCTTTGGGTGGGACAAGTGCTTGTGCTTGTGCTCATTTCATTGATGACAGTAAATATATAGCATACCATTTAGTACTTAGCTCATTGGAATTATATCATGATTTAGATAAGCTGTCATGTGATCTCCTACCTCAGGTTTGCATATAGTATTCAGGTTTGCATATAGTATTCAGGTTTGCATATAATATGGTTTAATAAATACGAAAGTATTAAACTTTACGGTGTATTTTTTACTACTTCTCAATATTGATATATCTTCGGTAACATATCAATTATGCAAGAGAAAAACGCAGTGTGATTCTGACTCATATTCCTCTCAAACATATAAAATAGATTATAATCATAATAAATAGATTCGCCTTATATAAGAGTTAGGCTATACAATGAAAACGAAGTTGTTAAAAGAATACAATTTAAAATAGACGACAAAACAACTTCAAAATTTGGGAAAATATTTATCTGTAAAATTTGTAATTCTGCTTCAGTATAATATAAGAATGCTTGTATTTTTAAACATAAAGCGAACCTTACTGGTTCCTAATCACGGTTTTTTTAAACTCACCTGAATATATGAGCGTTTCTACTTATAGGTAAATAAAAAAATAACAATAATCAAATATCTTATTAGATACTGAAAATGACTTCTTATAAAATAAAATGAAAGGGAATTCTTAGAAGACATATATAAATGAAAATAGTTACAATTCTCATATTGAGCTAAAACGTTAAAAAATAATTACCTGTTAAAATAGCTAATAATTTTAAGAAAACCTAAAGAATAAGGTACCTACTGAAATAATAAGTAATTTTAAATGGGATAAGAGACATCAGTAGAATAAGCAAAGATATCATTATTGATTTTTTATCGGTTTTTCTTCAACTATTTGACTAATATAATTTGTAATTTCTCTATTTTAATTCCTTTCACCTTGCCAGTCACTTCTATCTTACATTCTTGCCCACGAATTACTTTTAACTTTTATTCAGTTATTTTTTCATACCACCACGGAAAATTTTAATAGTACCTTTATGCATTTCCACATATCAGAATCAATATTAGAAGGTGTTGACGCAGCTGTAATGACGCATCCCTGTGATTGCAATATTACTTCTCCAAGTATCTAAGTAAGTTATTTGGGACAAAAGTAACTTTTAAAATATTCAAAAATTGGAAACGTTATGAATAATGAGTTAATTTTAATAATAATTTGAAAAAATACGAAGTAAAAATAAAAATCGAATAGTTTGATTGGTGAAATATCTTCTTCCTGAAATATCGGTTTGTCTTCTTTATTACTCGATATAATATCCATTTGTAAATTTTATGGATCTTTTGATTATTTTTTCGTAATTAAAATTATGATAATTCATTTAAAATAATAAAAATAAAAGAATTATTGCGATTTTTCACATTTAAATGTATTTTTTAATTCTAAATTTTTATTTGGTTTCCATTATTATAATTAATAAGTTTGTATCGAAATGATGGATAAACCTATAAATTTCGACACTTAATTGAGAAAATGAATTACTTTTTGACAGAGATAATTATATAATAATCGCTATAATTATTCAATTAACAATTTGTTAGATATAAAAAATTCATTTCATGCAAATTTCTATTTTGAAACCGTTTCAAAAAGATAAATCCGCCTTGACGAATTTTTGTAACCAGACGAGTATTTCCATATAATCTGCATTAATATCATAGTTAAATCTTAGTGCGAGAATACATTGGCTATAGTGAAAATTTGAACGATGTGTTGTAATTTTAAAAAATGGACCGTTATTTTAATCTTTAGCTAGCTTAGAAGAAAAAATTGACGCATTTAAGAAGCATTGAAAATCGTATAGAGCAATGATTAAATTTTTAAACAGATCATATAATGTTGTGAACAATTATTTGTGATTTGGAAATGCTCATTGTTAAAAAAAATCATCATTAAAAGTAAAATAACTCAAGAATTCTTGTCTGGGCGATCATTAAATGTGACGCCTCGACATAAAAGGAGTATCATAAAGGAGTTAAAATCTGAAAATACGTTATCCACTTGGACCAAACTAGGAAATCCTCTTATATCAAAATCTATGGTCCATAGAGTGGTAAAGAAGTTCGGAAATGTAGTTTACTGAAAGAATAAAACAGCTCCAAAGTTGACCAAAAAACGCAAAGAAATTATTCCTGTGCAAATTTTGTTGTGTTTTATTAAAGAAACACAATAAAATTCGCACAGGAAGTGAAGTCCTCATTGATGAAAAAAAATTCACTTTGGATGATTCAGATAACTGACAATATAACTGGTAATATGTGCGTAACGATAAAAAGATATTCTCTAAGAGACAACTGGTGATTGTTCCTTTATAGTATGGACCCAATCCGGATGTTCCAAAAAAAAATTGATGTAGCCTTTGTAGACAATCGTATGAATGTTACAGGCAGTTAACAACTACTTGAAAAATATATTCTTTCCCTATCAGGGTACATTGGAGGTCCATTGTTTATGTTCCTACAAAGCAAAACTCCTATTCATTCTGTAAAGTTCACTTTCTGGATATTAGTGGATATTATGGATATTAGTGTACATATTGTCGATTATCCACTTTGCAGCTTCGATCTGGATCGATAAAAACTCACAAAAGTAATATATGTAGACAGAAGACAATACAACGATTCTACAGACTTGGAAAAAAAAAGATATTTCGGTAAAATCCTAGATGGGCCTACCTCTTGGCGACTTATTTGAAATCTCGCCAAGTTGACTACTAATTGAATATTTGTTATTATTATTATTTTTGAATTAAAAAAACGATACTTGAAGGACAAAAATAATAATAAATATAATAAATAAATAAATAAAAAATTAAAAAAAATATACTAAAAAATAAAATTAAAAAATCCTTCTGGGTTGATTATTTATTAATAAAATAAAATAATAAATAAATAATAATAAAATAAAATAATAAATAAATGAAAATAAGAATAACAAATAAATAAATTAAAAATAAATATAAAAAAATCCGTATAGGTTGCTACATTGGCGACGTTATCGCCACTCGTTTGGTGAGAATTTTAAAAGACGCCAAGAGGTGGGCTGAGCTAGGATCCACCCGATATTTCTTGCACAGGGAGAAAAATTAAATCAAATGCTCGCCAGCATTTGCAGACATCGCGCCAAACAGAATTTATTAACTCATTCTAAAAAAATGGGAAAATTTCTCATTAATTGAGCTCTAGTTTGATGTTTGTCTCAGTGGAACTATCTTATTGATACAACTGTCAGGCGTAATTTTTGTTTTCTTTAGATTGCCCAGATTTGTCTAATAGTTACATATTATTTTTTCACTATATAGAGTAATGTAATTTATAACTTAATAATTTGTACACATTAAGGCTTTTTTTCCCAACACAGCTTTCATTTTTACTGGAATACCTATCTTTTCGGTGCACAATATACTTCTAATCAATATCTCAGACTAATATTCAATTTGTTTTTTTGGTGCTTTCATAAAATTTATGAAGGGAATGTACTATCATCATTAATATATAACCATTCCCTAAAAAATATCCGTGCATTAAAAGCATGAATTTGAACATGAAGAAAAGTGCACAAATATTTTTAATAATTAATATCTTTTTAATTTATATTTCAAAGAAAATTAATAATTTTCTTAATTTTAAAAATTAAAAAAATATATGGTTTTTTTTTATTTAATTTTAAGCTTTAATTTCTGTTCTTTTTAAAAAAGATTTAAAGTTAAAAAAAATAATTCATATACAAAGTTTCAATAATAGAAATATTTTCGTGCTTGAAATTTAAACTAACAGATTGTAAACATAGGAATTCATATTTTGTTTTAAAATAAAGTCACTTTTAAAAATTTTTTCTCAATCTTATTAATGTGGAAAGCAAGGCATGCAACCTTTTACTTCATATTTTTTAAATGTTTTAGGAAATCGTGCTTATCAAAATACAAGAAATAAGCATTTTTATTTTTCATATATTGGTACATTATTTATTCCATTTCTTCATGATATATTTTATACTACCTTTTAGATTAGAATATTCTTTTATTTGTTAATAAGCTTGCACTTCTGAAGATTGTTTTCAGGTTAATGCACTGTACTTTAGAATTTAAAGTCATTGAACTGATTGTTTTTGAGATAAATGATAAATTCATTCATTGTTGATTGTTTCACACCTAAATGCGTATCTAATGCTTACTATTTAAGAATTTTTTTATTATTAAAATATTTTTATCATTTAATAGTAATTTATACAAATTCTTTTTTTTTAAACATTTTTAAAAAATTGATCTTCGTTAAAAAAAAACATACTTTTTTTCAAATTGGAAGAATATGAACCTCAAGTTTTTATAATTGAAATCCTTAGAACTGCCCATAATTGGGTTAATAATCAGTTAATTAAAATTACAATTTTATGCATATACAGATTTTTTTAGCTCCTCCGTCCTTTTTTTTTATTTCGGTAGATAGAATAAAAGAAAGCCTACCAGAAATACAGGAAAGAAATAATGTAAAAAGTTTCATAAAGCAATTTATGTAATTGGCTCACCACAAATATATTAAAGTATAATTTGTTTGATTTTCTTTAAGTTATAAAAAATTTAATTGTCTAAAGTCTATCACATTGCTCATTTTTAATGCATTTTATTGAATTCTGATGGCAATGAATGAAAATCCAATTTTAATATTTTTGTTAAGATATGTTAATTCTGAAAAAAAAAGAATATTTATACCTTATGAAACTATATTAATTTAAACTAATCCTTAAATATGGTGTTAATATTATGAAAATTTTCATAATGATAAACAATATGAATATAAATAATGACTTCCTATAACAGAGTGAATTGGAATTTGAACTTCACGAGTACCCTCCCTTAAATATTTTTAAAAAGTCCTTGTTACATATACTCGCATTCGTAACTGAGGATATTGTCTTAACACTTTCAATGCTTCCGACGAGATATCTCGTCTTTCAGATACTTTCAATTACAGGTTTCTGTGGACTAAAATGTGTCTCTTATGCCAGTTCAGATAGGTTGAACTTTCTAATGCATATCTGAAAAATACTTTTTTCGTTTATTTTCTGTATAAAAAATGTTAACAGCTGGAAGAATTGATATTTGTCATTTCATAGAGTTTTTATCTAATTCATCCTTAGCAATGATTGTATTAAGCATGCAATTTTTTTAAGGTATCATGCAAGTCAATGTGGATTTCAAATGCAATGAGACCCATCTACTTCTTGGGGTGATTTCAATGCCCTTGAGGACCGCGGTGGTCTAATTCTCAACTTAAGGTCCCAGGCTTGAGATCCGATTCCACCGAAATGTTATGAAGAAATTCAAATGTGATATAAAATAAAGTTTATGAGGAATGTACATGTCAAGAAACACGTGACTGTTTTATCAGTGAGAAAAGAAAATTTGGCTTTCAACGCACTCTAAGTAACTTTATTTCATCCTATTCTTTTTATTGGATAATGAAAGGGTCTTGCTATAAAAATTAAATATATAATATCAATTGATCCTTTAAACCTCCTCCCTTTCTCTTGACCATTTAAGTTCCTTGAGCTTCATTAACATACGTTAAAAAAAATTTTCACTTAACAAATCCGAAAATATTACTTACCTACAGTTCTTGAATAAATTTTTCTCAAATTTTCTTATGTCTTCTATTACAAAGCAGAAAACCATAATTTTCTATCTTCTAAAAGCATTCGATGTTTCTTAAAACAATAATGAGATCTAATTTTCAAAAAGCAAGATATTGCTTTACAAGAATAATATGGTATTCACCATTCCATTTGGGGAAAAGCATAATGACACGGCATAATGGATGACGAATACCTGGAATCTCGCTAAGCAAATTCAGACTTTAGATAAATATAATATACAGTAAAAGAATACTAGATAATTTTCAAATTTGCAACAATGTCTTGTTTTCTACCTGATGGCATTTTCAGTTTTTAATCTGAATACAACTTAATAGAATTCTGATTCCATCAAACATTTGCTCTACATGTATAAGTAAAGAATGTTAAATCCGGTCATTATTGAAACTATCTTGTCTTGATGTAAGCTATCTTTGTTATCAGGACATATAATGAAGGGTCATTATAAATAATAAATGTTGGGCTTTGAATAATCTACAAATAAGGCCAGTAGAATATCAAATAATACAATTCTGAGAGTAAATTATTATCATCAAAGAATGGTGCTTGTTATGTAGATAACTGCTACTTCTTTCTGTGTTTTTGATGCAATTTAATGTACCTAACTTATTAACTAATGCTAGTGCCATGACTTATTACCTGAACGCTAAATTATTGTCTTTAAATCAAAGTATTAATTAATTAAATTGAAATTAGCCCGAATAATTATTTCAAAATAAAAATGACAGAATAAATGCTCATAATAAATATTCTTACTACGGGCTGACACAAATAAAAACCGTAATACAAAATAAGTAGAACTCTCTCACTGACTTGATTCTTTTTTTCTGATAAGTAGATGTTTTGACTTTATCATATACGATTCAGAGAAAAATACAGCAATAAATTTCTTCTTCAATAAACGTACAGTCATAAAAAAGTCTCCACAATTCTTTCCACGTTTTTATTGTCTAATAATAGTATCAAAATCTACTCTAATAAAACTTTTTTCATTCACGTAGTCTTTTTATTATCTTTTATTTCATAAAATTACTATACCATTCTTATTCATTAAATTACTACATCATTATTATTCATAAAATTGATACTGAGTTATTCACAAAATTATTATAACATCTTAATTTTTTTGAATTTAATATTATTAGTATTTAATAGATAAGCAAATTTAATATCTCCATTTTAAAATATTCAAAATAAATTATTGCCATCTACTGTATTGAAAACTAGTAGTTCTCGCTCGTTTCTGCCTGGGACATATTATGTAAAAAAATTAACACTATGATAACGTATATTAAGATAATGGTATCAAAATAAAAAAAATAGTATTGATTTGTCTTGCTTATTTTTTTCGATAATGATAAAGCCATTGAAACAAATAAATGAAAAGAAAGGCATTTTCAAAAAAAGTAGTAAAACTGGAAAATTTTGTTTCTAATGCCCTTATTAGAATTTGAATTGTATCAAAATAACTTCCATGGATCTTATATAATTCATATTTGACTTCTTGACAAATCAAAACTAGAAAGACAACTTTGAAGCTCAACTAATAAGAGCCCTTCAAAGAAGAAAATGTTTGTATGTTTCGTGATCTTGATCAGAGAAAAAAGGTTTGAGCTCATCAAAACAATTAAAAATTAACAATAAAGATATCTCGACATCATCATTATTTTTATCGAACTTGTTGGACTGAACTTGCATCCATCAGATGAATTTCTGTAAAAATATTAAGAAAACGGCGTCATATCTACGTCATATTCGTACACATGGTGGACATTTTCTGCGATTGAAATTCGGAAGCCTTTGATCTTCCGATAAAAAAAGTCAACATTTAATCACTAAGTCACAACAACCATCAAAATGTTATTACATGTTATTTCCCTATTGATAATTTGCATTCAAAATGAACTTGCTTCTTGTTGCTGTAAAAATCTAACCACTTTTTTTTTTCTTTCTGTAGAGTTGGATATAATTAAGCTTCAACTTTACGTTATAAAATAGTATAAAGCTTTATATTATAAAATAATAATTAATCTTGGAAATCCTGTAGAAGTGGCAAAAATTTATTTAACTTAATTTTTTCATTGGAAAAATTTAGAATACAAAAAAAAAAAATAAACATTTCTTCACGATGGAAGTAGCAATAATTTTTCTTTGCTTATTAACGTTTCTCAAGGTTCAAGGCTTTAATTTGGTTTAGTCATATTAGCATTTTGCTTCTGAAGTAGCACCAGAGCTATTTTTAAAAGGCCCTCTAAACCTCAATTAAATGAAAAGGATGACACTTGAAAAAGAACATACATTCTCCAAAACCACCCTATACCACTTCGAGGAGAACATATTTGACATTGAGTGTTACCGTTCGTCAAGTATATCTACGATAGACATTTGGTAGAATCTTGTTTGAAACCTGGATCCCTTAGGTCTCGAAACCAAAATATTACCACCAGACCAGCGTATCCCGGCATTTCTCGACATAAATTGTTGTAAAGATATATTGTTCTTTTAAATCGATTCCAGGTAAATACATTATAATTATGAAAAATTCATTAATCTCTCATGAAATAAACGATTTTAAATATTTTTCAAAACATATCATTTCAGACGATGTAAATACAATATCTGACATTTCTGGTTGAGAAATGAATAACAGTTGCTCTCCTTTATTAAAGTTATTTTGTTTGATAATTTAGTAAGACACGACTCTACAAATAATAATTAATGTATCTCAAAATTTTTAGGATTAATCCAGTTATTTTTAAATTCTTGCTTTATTTTTTCCAAGTGCACTCGAACCATGATTTTAGCAAATCTACAGTGTCCATATAAAGTGACCAGATATTCTGAGCTTCTATTCAAGTAGGATATTCGATAACAGGTAATATTGTACAAAATTCAAAAAAAAATTAATTAAACATAAATTTAAAAATATCGAAGAAATTATATGTTCTTGCATTCTTTTAAATAATTATAAAGCATGAATAATATGTTTTGCTGTCTAAAACTCATCTTACCATATTGTGTCTTGGGCAGGATATTTGATAAACAGAATAAAAAAATGGAAAAAAAACCCTCAGAACATAATTTTTTAAAATAAAATCTAATTACTATTTGTTAATGTAAATTATTTATTAAAAATTTATAAAAACTAGACAATCAGGAACATTTAATTTTAATTCAGAATACTTTTACAATCAACTATATAATCGGAATTAAATTGTCACTACTAATTCAGATTGGTTCGCTGATTTTTTTAAAGTTTAATGGCGCAAGAACCAGATATATCACACAGCCCTTGACATTTAGTTTGAAAGGAAATAGCATTCGCACTAATTCAAGACATTAAGTTACTTTCGTGATAACTCAATTCACAAACAGTAGTTGATGGAAATTGTCGTTGCTAGGGAATTAAAAACTAATTTACTGAATTGCTTTTTATTTTTATAATTCAAAATTCTCTTCTTAATTGCCATTAGAAGAAAATTATTTCTACATAAATAAAAATAATTGAAGTATGAGAATATGTTCTTCCTGTTATATATGTTTAACTTTATGCAACCAATAAAAGCTGGGAATTTAAAATTAACATTTTCATTTATGATCGTAACAAATTAAATATAAAAAATATTTTAATAGGAGCTATTTAAAAGTAAAACATAGAAAAATGCTAGGCATTTTCTTAAAATTTTGGAACAAAGAATTTTTTTTTTTTTTTTTTTTTTTTTTTTTTTTTTTTTTGAAAATTGTGGTACCATTGGCCCAGAACATTTGATTATTTAATTATTTTGCAAATCTGGGAATTTAGAATTTATTTTTCCATATAAGTTTTTAAAAACTAAATCTAAGAATTATTTTTAATATTAATTATTCACTAGCAGAATTTGGGCAAACATGATACACTTCCTTAAAATTTGGAGCAAAATCGAAATGTTTTTTTAATCCTGAGGATATAGAGAAAATTCTGATCAATCTCGACTAATTCTTAGTATAAAATACGTGAAATTTTAACTCTCTATTTTATCTGCTTTAAAACAATATCTTAAGGTTTTTATCAAAATATTAAACTAAAAAATAATACCGACTGTTATTTTTTTAATGATTTTTTTGTAATAATTCTTTCACAAATCATGAACTTCAGTCTTTTCTACATTGTATCAACAAAATAATTTTACCTATAAAATAATTAATAATTTAATAATAATTTTAATAAATAATTCAAATTTTAGGTTGTCTAAACTTCGGTAAAAATTTTATTAATTGTGTTAAATACATTTTTTTCATCCAAGAACAATACGTCTATTCAAATATTTCTACACAATCACTTTTTTCATGCATTGTGTTAAATACATTTCAATCATCCAGTAACAATACACATATTCGAGTATTTTTACATAATTAATATTTTCATTAATTGTGTTGAATACATTTTATTCATTCAAGAACAATACGTCGAATATTTCAATACATATCAATGTGTCATAATCAGCAATTCAAATCAAATATTTTGTTCACCTCCTGCTGATTATAAAGTACGATGACATATGTCCTTATCTTTGAGGTAAGCAGAACGAATACAATGACAATTTACTAGAAATATAGTATATTTCTGACTGACAAAAAGGAATGTAGGCCTTATCAAAGAGATCTTTTCACACCTGTACCACGTTCAAAGTCATCTTTAAAAGGTGTTGTAACTTTTCATTGTTGTAATTTCAGCGAACAGTTAAACATCTGTTCCATTATGTCTGAGGACGATTTCTCCAACGTGTGCTCTAAAATAGATGGAGAAAAAGAATTTTTAAATGCCATCAGTCAGAAAATATGGAATAATCCTGAACTTGCTTATAAAGAGGAACAAGCTCACGAAACCTTAACTAGTGCCTTGTCTCGATATGGATTCGAAGTACAAAAGAATTATTTGCTACCAACTGCCTTCAGAGCGGAATTTTCTTCTAAAGCAGGTAATTTTTATCACACTATTCATTTTTATATCTATAAATTATCTTCAACAGTTAGTCTGTATTTTTTTAATCGTCTTTATCTCTTTTTTTCACTTTTATTGTAACTTGAAATCATAAGTTTCAAAAACTAGAATAGGAAAAATTGTTCATTTCATTTTTACATTCATACATAAAACATGTAAACCATTCCATAATTCGGTTGAATAATTTCAAAATTAGAGTCAAAATGCCAAAAAATAGTTTTATTTAATCAATTTTTGGTATAAAAATCTTTAACAGCGTTTTCTATCAATAAATATAGCATTCAAAAATTTACATTAAAAAAGCACCGAGTTATGCTTTTATAAAATTTTAGCAGTCATATTTTTTTTTTTAATTTTTAAAAATTTCTTTGTCATTTTTCCATCGTATTTTAAATGATTTTCAATATAAATAAGGATTACATCTTGGAATTTTAATTGTTGCTTCTATAATTTTGTCTATTTTTTATGAAGAACAAATTTTTTGCTTGTTAATTCTCTTTTTATTTACTTGATAATTATCTTTTTATTTGCGTGATAATTCTCTCTCTATTTTCTTGTTAATTCTCTTTTTACGAATTTAAAAAAAAATGCAGAATAAGTTACTCTTGTAAAAAAGAATCGAAATTGAGAACAATAAGTATATTCTTATTATACAATACTGATTGCCAAAGGCAGCTATTAAAATATTTTAACAGCCTTCAGAATTCATTATCAATTTTGCATTTCAAAAAAGAATTCTTAATAATGACGCTTTTAAATCTCTAGCTTGAAGATGGGTTTATTACTTTAAAATTGCAATATTAGAAATTTAATAAGGATTCAAAAATATTATTTTAAAAAACAATGGATATTAATGTGAGGATCGAGACTGTGATTGCATTTCTAAAAGCTATATAAACCATAAATATAGCATTTTAATAGCCATATAATATCTATATTATTATTTTAATGTCTGCAATGTATCGGATAGAATTTGTAATTGGTCGGCCTCTGGCTTGCGGTTTGTAGCTTCTTATCTTATTACTCGTCCAGTTAAATATATAGACGGAGAAAAAGGGTTAGGTAAATTTTTTGGCGTACTCTGGGGGAGAATGAAAATTTTAATCATTTTTTTTAATTGATATTGTTTTGAATCTTAATGGCGGCATCCAAATCTTTAAAAATTCTATACCTCTAGTATTTAAGTTATGAAACTAAAAAAAATAAAGTAAATATGTTAGTGTTAATTAGGAACATGTTTTGAAAGTTTTATTCAGTTTTCAGTTTAAATTGTTAGGTTGAGCAAACAATTTATTGTTTAGTTTACTATTATTATTTTTCAACGCTATGTATATCTAATAATTGTTAATTGTTTTATCAGTTTGCTTGAACATAATGCTTCAATTTATTTTCATTTTTTAGCTAACATGAAATTTATTTTATTCAATTTTTCATAGTATAAATTTGAAAGATTATAAAACAAATGTGAAAAACAACTAACAGTTACTGCGAAATGGTTAAACTCATAAATGATTTAAAACTTCTAATTTTTACGGAAGAGAAAAATAACTGGTCATCAATTGAAACTAATTATAATTGAAGCATATTTCGAATAGTAACCGCAGAAACGACAACTTTTGTTTGCATTGGTTTTAATAAAAAAAAGCATAATAATTTCAAATTATTTCTGGTAATTATTACCAATGAATTTTTATTATAAAATATTCTGGATTGAATACATTAAAATACTTTTGTTACTTATTTATAAATTAAACGCATTTGATCTATTTATATCAATTTAAAATTCCTTCACAAAGCTTCTTCTTGTTTTTTTATAAATATATTTAAAAATATGAAATTTATAAAGCTAAAAAATATTTGGTGCCTGAATTGTAACAAGTCCTTTTAACAAGCATAGAAATAATATTGAATT
The DNA here is from genome assembly GCF_947563725.1 of Argiope bruennichi. Lineage (NCBI taxonomy): Eukaryota > Metazoa > Arthropoda > Arachnida > Araneae > Araneidae > Argiope > Argiope bruennichi. The sequence goes on from NC_079151.1 coordinate 87,704,989, forward strand.
TATCCCCTTCGTTAGTAGAAAACTGATTCCACTTATTCTAAATTGAAGTTGTGTTTGTTCAAGGTCACTTAAAATGAAAAACTTAATGACTAAAGAGAAAAAAACATCAATATAAATTATTTGACTGCTGCGAAGGACACTTCTGAATCATTATTTTTTATTATTATTTTATCGCAAGAGTCTTCATTTTAATTTCATTTATGTTAACAAAATTAATGAATATGCACTTTTCTCATATTCTTCTTTATGTTCAATCAGACACAATTATAGCATTTAAAAGATTTTGGTATTTGTATAGAACCAACCAGAAAAATATAATGGGAAAATGAATAGAATAATTAAATTTACCATCTTTTATTTTAAGTTTTCGTTGGTTTGTTCAGAAACTACAGTTGCAGAAAATATCCATAAAATATAGTCATTGATATTCTATCAAAAATTTGAAATTCATACATCTTAAAGGCATATACATTATCATTTTTGAGCTGTTCAAAATAAATCCTGAAAGAATTTTCATTTCATAAATTCAATTGTAATTAACATTTCATTTTTATTGTAGCTTCAAACGCTAAGTAATAGTTAACTCTCTTAAAACCAGATTATTTCCGACAAATGCGCTGTTTTCTTTTATTTTAAGTTAATCACCTCAGGTAACATAGCCTCCCCATAGGCTATTTGCTGCAATCTATTTTTAATAAAAATTTCTAGATGTCATTTCTGATTTCTTTTTTTCACTTTCTCAATATCAAAATATCGGAATTGTTTGTTTTTGATTAATCAATGTGATACCGGTCTATAAATCTACTGAATATCATGTAAAAAGAGTAGTTATCACGTGATACACATCAAATCTAATATTATTTTTATTCTAAAGTTATCGCATTTGGCGATCTGCTAGTCCGCTTGAATTATTGGTTGTGTGTAAGTGTAATTCAATTTCTTATGCGCAACTTGATGTTCATGGTTCCCGCGATAAAATATTTTTAAACATTAAATGATAGTGAAAAACATAAAATATATATTATTTTAATAGCTTTACACCTGTTCAGTTTATTCTGTACATAAACCTTCATAATGGAGTCGAGTCCCACAATATCATAGTTTTTATGGGTTATTTATTTCAATGTGTTGTCTTTTGCGGTAAGCTAATTTCGCTTTCTGGTTCTTCATATTGTAGCGAATTGATATGAACTAGGATAGAACCTGGGACCTTGTGGTTTGCAGTCCAGTAACATGACCACAATACAAAAACAAATGCTCGAGTAGCGTAGCTGTTAACTGACTTATAAGCTTTCATCACAATATTATAGAATATAATTAGCATAATCTTTCTTTCTTGATTTTCAACAGTAGAAGAAAATCACGCGATTAAAGATATGATGAAACAATGAAAAGTTTGAAATTCAGTGCTACAATGAGCTTTGTAATTGAAATCTATGCAAAAAGTATCTTTAACAAATTGTCAAAATTAAGGAAAAAACCTGCATGGGAATTAAATTGGTAACATTAGAAAGTCAGTTTTTTTTTAAGAAGGCGTAAACATTATTTTTATGCTGCAATATTTTTTAAAGATACTGCAATTTTGTTTTTTAATGTTTTATTAATTGCAATTCTAAATAAATTTCAAAAGAAATCGCTGTGGATAAACATCACTCCCCCCCCCCCAAAGTGTTTGCTTATTCTTGGTAATTCTTGGACAAGCGGTCTATTCTATAGTGTGCCAATACACACATACATTCACCTTTATTATTTGTAAAGATTTATTGGACATCTCGCTATAAGAAAATATTTTATGCTTCTTGGTAGAATAAGGCAAAGTACAATTGGGTGTTAAATCATCTGCGCAGTTACTTTTGTCATCTGATTATATGTTCAAATTATTCGAATTCATTATACTGAAAAAGGCAGACAAAAATACAGTTACAAAAAGTATCTCGTAATGGCCGATAAACTCACCTCGTTGAAAGCGTTCCAAACATATTAAAAAATTTTGAAAAGATGTATGGAACACCAAATATAGTGCGATCGTGTTTTGAAATACAGCAATATAATCATTTCATAAGAAATGATTAACAAATATTTCGTATTAAGATTCGAAAATATTCTGCATGAGATACCTTTTTAATTTACTCACATATTAATTTTAGTGGGTGGTCCTGTGGTGGCAATTCTACTTGAGTACGATGCTTTACCGAACATTGGCCACGCTTGTGGTCATAACCTCATTTCTGAAGCGGGGTTGGCAGCTAGTCTTGGTGTCAAAGCAGCCATGGAAGCAGATCCAAAATTGGTTGGAACGGTAAGTTTTTTCACAGTCAAGAAATAGTGCCTTCCAGATTTTTTTTAAATCATACTTGTATTAAAATAAAAAAAATGTAATCCAAACGAAGTAAAATATGGGAAAAATATTAAACCTTGGGTCTCTATAATTTAAAATAAAAAAACAGTAAGTTCAAATTACCTAAATAATTCTATATGCCTTAGAGGACATTTATTTAAATACAAAAAATATTATACTAACGATAAAGCCAGACCATATTAAATTTATATTTTTGACGAGTTACTTTAAAATGAGAATATCGCTCAGATGGATTGACCTGTGTGCTGTTTTAATTTCTAATCAAAAAATATATTTGACACAATATGAGAAGAAGTCTGTCGGCAACCCTATACCTACCCAGAAATAAAATGCTTTGCTTTCGACACTAAAGCAAATGCTGAACGAGGAATGAGTCTATCTATCTCATAATTCAGATATCCAAATTCTTTATATTCATTTTGTATTGAACATAAAAAAAACAATTTCTAATGCAGTTTAGAAAAGTCGCCTTCATATGTAAAGAACTTAATTTTTTCTCTTTACCAGAAATTTTTTGTAAACGTTTTCTTGTGGGAAAACACTTTTTTATTGCGATCTTCACAACATTCATACTCGTCGCTTCAAAGATCTCTATATATAAAATCAATCGCAATGTGAATTTTTCGTTCAATACACTTTCACACAACCGCTTCCTTTACATAAAATAATTATTAGAGGGAATTTCACATCCAATACATATTTCCAATGATGTTTAGAATCAAAAGCTAATTCATTTCTAAGTTATTCCAGTTCTTGTATCATAAAATTTTTAACCCATTATATGTTCGTTCATTTACTAGACAAAATACTGAGGGTTTTTTTTTTGGTAAAATATTGATAATTTTATATTGTTCAAATTGAATAAAATAAAAATAATTATTGAATTAAAACTCTTGCTTTGAGTCATTCTGACATGATTGAAAGTATTGAATCATGCACATTTTTAGCAAATTGTACTAAATATAACTATTTAACTTATTCTTCAATGGAGCTACAATAATGATATAATAAAATGCTTGTATAAATAAAACATTGATTGATAAAATTTTTAGCAGTAATTTATCTTGTATATGAAGCCAATTCTAGAATTCATCATTAATAAGTTTCATGATTAAATTAAAATTGCAAAAAATAATACCTACTTGACTTTTATAGAATCGAGCAAAAATTGGAGCTTATATTTATATTAGAATGATATCATTATTTATATTAGGATAATAGAAGTATGTATTTTTATTAAAATACAATATAAATACTGTTGCAATAATTTTTGTGCTTGAAAATAAAATAGAAAATAAAATAAAAGATTCCTTCCTCTCGTATTCAGTGTCTATATAAAGAGCGTCAATTTCTGCAAAAAAAAAACACGGTATTTATTTAATACGTTTTATGTCGATATTATGTTGTTTAATAAGCTACTAATTTAATAAACTAATGTCAAATAATAAACTATGTTATTTAATAAATAAATTATTTAATAAACTAATGTTGAATAATAAATTATGTTATTTAATAAACTAATATTTAATGTTAATAAAAGCCTTTTTCTCAATCATACCGATAAAAACAAGCAGTTATTCCAAATCCAACCACATTTGATCGCCGTATGTCGTTTGGAAACTCTCGCACAGATTCAGCCTAAACAACATAACGTCAAAAATATAAAAACAGTTTGTATTCTTAAGTTTTCCTGCTTTGGCTGCAAAATTTTGTGGACTTACGTGATGCAACTCAGTTTTTTCAGCAGTTTTAAACCAAAAACAATGTATACTTTCTTGATAAAAACTTCTCTTGCAGTTATCTCATTCTTCAAGTCTCCAATGACCAACAAGAAGAACTTGAACGACTTTTATCTTGAACTATTATTTGTCTTACATTTGTCGAAACTATTTTAAAATTCACCCTTTTTTTTAAATTGATTATTCTTGTTTTTATTATTCCAGCTAGTTGTCCTGGGCACTCCGGCGGAAGAAGGCGGCGGGGGCAAAATAGATCTTCTGAACATGGGAGCTTTCAAAGGGATAGATGCGGCCATGATGGTACATCCCAGCAAGTTCACTTCCACCTTTCCACCCGTTCTCAGTAGGTTAAGCGTAAGTAATTGCTTTAGTTAATAGTTTTGAAGAATTTACCAGCTACATCGATGTTACCTGTATGATCATATATGAAAATTTAATGATATTCTTTTTAATCTAGGTTTAAATTAAGTAGCAATTCAGAAAACAGACAATTTTTCTGTGTATCGTTTTTATATTATAAGTTTGATTCACTGAATGTATTTGGTAGTTTCCTAAACTAACTTCCTCTTGTTTTTCTAAATGAGGTGTGCTGCAGATTAATGTGGACTTCAAAGGAAAAGAGGCACACGCCGCTGCATTTCCCTGGGAAGGTCGTAATGCATTGGATGCCGCTGTCGCTGCTTATCAGAACATAGGCCTCCTTAGGCAACATATTAAGCCCTCTAGTAGGATTCATGGTTAGTTTCTATTGCCATATTCAAAATCTTTTAGGATATACAAAAAAAATCTATATAACGATACAATTTAAAGCAAAACGAAATGAGAGAAAAGTCTGCCACTATATGGTTATTCAAATGGAATTTTCAACTTTTATCATTGTTAAAGAATTCATTTAGTGAAAAGTTTTCAAAAACATTGCTGAATCGTAAATTACACTAAATAAACTGTTCTTGATTTTTTTTTCAATATTTTGTATCAAAAGTTTGGATATCGTATTTAAGTACGTTTTCTTTATAAATATTTTTTTATTTTAAATAATTAAAATCAAATAAAATATTATGTTTTACTTGCATACTTTTATCTGTATTAAATGATAAAATTTATTTATTTTTCTGTAGGTTTTATTCATTAGTTTTCTGTCTTTCATTCTAAAAATCTTCTTCTCGTAAGCTGAAAATCACTGAATCACAGAGATATTATCAGTTGATTGATTTTCTATTTTTATCACAGTTCTTATCTGTCATTCTGTTACGTAAGCATTTTATCAATGGAAATACTTAAAGAAATTATCTTATAGAAAAACTACGGGAAAATCGTAATCCAAGCAATGCTGAAATTTCTTTCAAAATGCTGTTATTGTTGTTTGATACTTATAATACCAAGAAATTAAGAGATTATTGACAAAAAAAAAAAATATGAAAAGGACAAAAGAAAATATGAAAGAAAAGCACAGTGAATCCTCATTCGGGAAAGATGGTCTATAACTTTTTTGAAATATTGAATATTAATTTAAAATTGAATCCTAAAATTGACCGTCAAATATAAGAAATTTTGAAATGCGAAAAATTTTAATAATGAAAAAATATTTATGAAATGAATAAGAATTTCTCATTAAATTTTAAAATGGCATTAGTGATTTTCAGGTGCTTCAATATTCATTTATAATGCCCATGTGACCTGATAAAGCCTCATCCACACCCAAGAATATTATTAATTCTTTCCGCATATCAAAAAATGTAAACTCCTGTCAGAGAAATGAAAACACTTAAAAAAAACTTTAATTCTCTTCTATTATTATTTAAACAGGGTTATCATAAAAAAATATCCCCAATACATTAAAAAAATCCAATATATGCTGCTTTTCCTTTTGTACAGCCAATCACCCCACCGCCACTGAACGTAGCAGTATCCACAGGATTTGTTGTGGCCGACAACTGTAAACTCTACGGCTATCGGCTCAATCAATCAAACGAAAATTTCAGATATTTATATTTGAATGTATGCACTACAAACTGTACTGATTTAAAATAATAGAAGTTTCATGGCTACAGTTACAGTGAAACAATGCGAGATTTTCGGTTTTCAACACACATCTTTTTCCCTGCACAAATTGAAGAGTGCGTTTAAAAATCATAATTGAAGTTGGAACATAACGCGTATGGCAAAAATTGGTGGCGTAAAACATTTGCAAAAAAATCATTTTAAAGAACCAATTACAACACAGAGAAGAAGTGTATTGCAACTTTTTGCATAATTCATGGGGTAAAGTGCACCAAAAAAAGCCATGGACCGTATTGCAAACCACGAAATATTGACCATTCGTGATTGAATCGTGAATATAGCACTTTTATCAAACCTATCGCGAGAATTTTCATTTCCGACATCTTTTTGCTGGTCAATTAACACCAAAAGTTTTTACAAAACTATAGTTATAATTACAAGATAACATGCCAAATTTCTTTGATTTAAGTCACTGCATTTATGAGTTATTGCATATACATAAAGTACATACCGGCAGACATCAACCATTAAACATATTGGTCCAATATCTGACACGTATCTGCATTTTAAATGCTAAATCTATATACCAAATTCTATCTATCCTGCTCTTTAAATTTCTAAGTTGTCTACTTCACATGCCGGCGCCATTGCATAGGGGGAGAGCATCTTCCCTGTGACCTGGGCGTCCCGGGTTCGAATCCTGGTTCGGACATGGTTGTTCTTCATCTGTGTTCTATCTGTGGGTTATGTGAATGTGCCCCCTTGTAAAAAGGGGTTGTGCAAGCGAATGTGGGAGTTTCATCTTCATATGAGCTAGAAGTCAGACTTCTGCTCTTGGGTGCTCAGGGGTCTTTACCCTCAGAAACTACTGTACCCTCTTTCCGTGGTAACGCGGACACGACGTCATCATCTACTTTACATGTACTCTAACAGCCAGAGAGAGAGAGAGTTCCTTTGAATGGATTTCGTTTCCAATTTGATAGATATCCTGAAATTTAGTCGTAAGTCCATGCATCAAATTTCATTCGTCTAGCTGAAATGTTTTTTTCTTCTATACTTCTTATTAACGAGAAAGCAAAAAAAAAAAAATCGTCATATATTTATTATAATGGGAACATATTAACGCAAGAATATTTTATCACTCTTCATGTTTGTAATATTTATGTATTCTTATTTATATTCTCAGCTATCATTACAAAAGGAGGAGTGATCCCAAATATTATTCCAGCCGATTCTCGGTTGGAAGTGTACGTGAGAGCCGCTTCACAATCGGATCTAAATGAACTCACTGACTGCATCACGAACTGCATCAAGAGTGGGGCCACCGCCGCCAGATGCACGGATGCCATCGAATACAAGCACAAGTACTGTTACCTGAATCTCATCACCAATAAAATTCTGGGCGATACGTACGATTATTATGCTCATAAGCTAGGTGAGTTATGTTTTCTTTAAGAGTTAAGCATAAATTACTATTTGTTATTGTAAATTATTCATAGATACCATGATTTTATGGATTACAAGTACAAGTAGTGTTACCTGAATCTCATCTCGTTATAATATTTGTAATATGGTAACAAGAATAGAGATAGGTATCACTACTATTCTCAATATTTAGGCTGGTTTCTTATGATATGTATTTTGCTTTGTTAAATGACTTCGATTTCGTTAGCATCTGTGAATCATTTCAAGAAAACCCTAATTCCCTCAAATTTAAATACAAGCATTATTGCACAAATCGGCGGCGTCCTTGCATAGGTGTAGAGCATCTTTCCCGTGATTTGGGCGTCCCGGGTTTGAAGCCCGGTTCGGGCATGGTTGTTCTTCATCTGTGTTCTATCTGTGAGGTGTGTGAATGTGCCCCCCAGTAAAAAGGGGTTGTGCAAGCGAATGTAAGAGTTTCATCTTCATATGAGCTGGAAGTCAGACTTCTACCCTCGGTTGCTCAGGGGTCTTTACACTGAGAAGCTACTGCACCCCCTTTCCGTGGTAACGCGGACACTACATCATCATCATCATTGCATAAATCTCCTCAATTTGGGAAGTAGGTATGATTATTGCGCTCAAAAGCTACGACTTTTTTTATCATTACATCATCATTTTCGTTATCGTAACTTCACTTTAGCAAATATTAATTCCTCTTGAACAATTCATATAAGCCATGATGCGATATATGGTTTTATCTCTCCTATCGGATTACCTTCGAATAATGTAGCAAAACTGTCGAATTAAAATTAGATATAAATATTGTAAGATACATCACATCAAGATATAAATGAGATCTATTAATTGGAATTAATTACAATCATCATAAATGGAAAAGAAGACATTTTTATTTTCTTTCAGAAAATTTTGAATTGATGGCATTTTCCATCAGGCGTTAAGCTTCTTGATCATTTTATGATGAATAGTGGTACGAATTTGTAATATACATTATTATTATTATAAGGCTGAGTAATCTCATTCCTACAACTTGTATGGTCATTCTCTTAGTGAATTATTATCTAATTTAAGGAAATCCAATTCAAAATGGCAATGTATCGATAGACTTTACACATGAACTATAGTGAAAACACTTAGTATGAAACTAAAAGAAACACTAATATAAAAAACGCCTTTTGAAATATTCGAGGGAAAAAAAAATCTTCAAAATTAAAACTGCTTTTGAGAATTGATATCCATTTCTATCAGAACTTCGTAATTTTCAGTGTGCAGTATGACTTATAAATGCTTTTAAAATGGAAATATTTCGGAATTTCTCTCAAAATATCTTTGTAAAAAAATTGTTACTTTTAGAATTTTATGACTTGAAATGAAATATAAAGGCGAAATTCAAAATTAGAATTACCGAGATCACTTAATTATTCACTATCAATTTTAATACTTCTTTCATTTAACTACTAAACATTGTAAATTATTTTTCCAGTTTACTTTTTTCTCAAATGTATGTTAAGTTTCTTTTAACTTTGTCACATATTTGCATTCACTATTTAGCATTATTTTATTCATTTTTTAATTTCATTTAATTTTGAATTTTAACATTTTGATTCAATTTTTTGTATTGATGATTCATTAATTTTAAGATTATATTTTTTTAAATTTATTTATTTTATCAAATGCAGGCTATTCATTAACCATTAAAAGTTTCAATTTCAAATTGTTCTTTGGCTTTTCAACTTTTTCAAACGCTTCCTACATTCATTTTTTTCAAACTCTTACTATATTTCTTAGATAAATTTAGTTTAATTTTATTCCTCTGATATGTATAATACTTATCTTTTTATATATGCGTTAAACACCTTTTATGTCTTTAAAGATGTTTTTCTGACTAATTTTCCTCCAAGATTCGAAATTCCTCCAAGATCTCTGGACATTTAAAATGAATCTCATTTCACCTTTCCCTCTTCCTTTTTTTTTTTTTTTTTTTTTTTTGACCAGACGGTTTTAACTAAAAATCCATAATATTTTCTTTGTCCATTCTTTTTTTTCGACTAACGACGACTTTTTAACTAAGAAGCAACTTATCCGTAACATGCCTTAAATCTATCTTTCTTTCGACTAACGACTCAACTAATTAAAGATTTGTAATAAATGTATAGATTTTCTTGTGCTAATGGTATTTTTTTAAGGGCTTTGAAACAAAAAAAACTTATTTTATCCACACTAAGCGTCCCTTACATTTAGCATTCCGACTTCTAGCTCTGCAGACTTGGAAAATATATCTCAGATCATACTGCCCAATATATCCGATTATCGACTAAGGGGACTTATTTACTTACAATTCATCTATAATATACCTTCTATCGATATATTTTTTTCGACTAATGATGACTTTTAAATTAATTAACTTTTCCTTTTTGATGAATAAGTAATGCCTTTGCTATCAATTTTAGATGAACATCTTTCATTCCTATTAACAAACCCCTCCATATGTCTTATATCTTCTTTACAGGTATCATCCCGACTTATTTTCCTTCAGAATCTATGATTCCTGCTGGATCTACGGACATGGGAAATGTATCTCACGTCATACCCTCCATCCACCCTTTCTACGATATTGGCACTGAATCGATAAATCACACAAAAGAGTTCACCGTAGCATCCAGTGATCCAAAGTCCCAAGGTCCTACTCTGAAGGTGGCGAAGGCCTTGGCCATGACGGCCCTCAAGCTGATGAGGTGTCCTGAGACTTTGCAGAAGATTAAGAAACAATTTGAAGAGGATATTGCTCAAGGTCTCTAAAACTATCCCAGAAAAAATAATTAATTACCGAAACAACATATGTTAATTGGTACAAACCTTTGTCGAAATTAAAAACAGTGTCTTTTGCTTAATATTTTTTTCTGTTGGTTGTGATGGTTTCGGAATTTTTGTTTCAAACTGAGTGTTCAAATGCTTTATTTTCCTGTTTTACGATGGATCTTTCAGATATAACTGTGAATGGTACCTAGAAAATGAAGTTTGATGCTTTATTTATTTTTATACAAACACAAATATTGTTCATGGGCTAAATCGTCTTCTTATTTAATGTTTATAGGCTGTCATAATATTTGTAAATTGTGTTATGGAACTTTCTTGATAAAACATTCGCACACAATGCTCCATAAGGCAGATTGCAGGAATTAGAATTACCAAATTCAGAAAGTTATTATTTCTTAGGTAGCAGAAGTTCATTAATAAAAAGATTTTCACGATTTTATTTTTAATTAAGTATTTATTTGAAAGATGCTAATTATTTAATCCTAACTATTATTATTTATCAAATTCAATTTAGTTTTCGTTAATAAATGCGAGTCATTTTAAAGAAAACCATGTAGATCACTTTAAAATTTTATTTTGATAAGTAACGATCATCTTAAAGGACAAATAAATCTAATATTATTATGTAAATTATTTCATTCAGCACCATAATTTTATAATGTAAATCATTTAATTCAAAAAGAGAACATCTAAGAAGCAAATGCTAATCTTACTATTAAATCATTATTTCATCAATAATTCTTATTTTATATTTTAATAAAAGACTAGCTTTTTTAAAAAAAAACAAATGAATCTAATATTACAGAGTAGATCGTTGTTATTTCAGTTAAGTTATTATTAAAATTATTATTTTATGATAAAAAATTAAAATTAATAAGCATATACATGTTTGTAAATGGACATGTTATACTTAAAATACAGCTCATTGTAAACGATCTATTGGTTCGAGATCACGTGATTCTTCTTGGCAGGAAAATACAACAGCTTATCAAATATCCTGCTTCTATTCTAGTTTGATTTTTATTGATGCTGTCAGCGCTTTTCGGAACAAAGACGGCCATTTCAAAATTTCGCACTCAAAATCGTAAAACTGCATCAATGAAATCAATTACGTTATTGTTTTAAATCAAGTTCTTTCTTATACGAATGCTGGTTTTCAATTTTAAATCTATCGAACGACAAATTTATGACACATAAAATTCGCTTTTACGATAGCTTCCAAACAATCTCAGTGCACAAGAATATATTTTTACACATGGTGGAAGAAGTAAGATTTTACATGTGTGTTGGAGAAGAGTCTGAAAAGGAGACAAAATAGAAAATGATCTGATATAATATAAGGAAATGAATTTTCTTATTATAAAACGTTTTGTAGATGCATTTTTGAAAAAGAAATTGTTTTAAAAATTCATTTAACAACCCTAATTCATCAATTTAATAATAACTATTTAGTAAAAAAATATTTTTTTCTGTTTTCATTAATCCTTTTATTTGTAATTTAAATATAGGAGAAAAATAGAAAAAGTGTTTTAGTAGGTTAATATAGTCAATATTCTAAATTTTATTAAAGTTATTGAATGTCATTATCGGAATAATTTGTTCATTCCTAACAAAAATTGTTTTATCTATAAAAACACATAAAACGCTTTACAATAATCTCAGAACTTGTTCCATTTAAGTTGTTTACTTTTTAAATTATTATTATTTTATGGTGTAAGTAAGAATTAATTACCATTTATTTAAATTAGTACTCCTTTATCAATGTAATATATAGTTGTAATTTTCGTTAAAATATTTCTTCAGACAAATAAATAGAATAGCATTTAGACATCTCAGTAATAAATAGAATAATAATAATTCATTGAGAGAAAGAAAGAGAGCCCGTGTTTCAGCCAGTGTTACAAAAATGCTATTCTACTGCACCATAAAATTTTTGTTAAATATTCGTAAGGTTTCGAAGGTTCGTAAGGTTCGAAGGTAAATATTCGTAACTGCAATGAAATCTTCACAAACTAATTTAGCAACATACAAAAAAAAAACTTTCATGAAAAATATTATACATAGTTTACTCATTGAAATAAAAGAGTTTTACTAGAAGACGATCAGCAATTTATACAAACTGATATGCGAAGGCTATTATTTTAAAGTTGTTTTTTCACAGTTTATAATTGAATACAAATTATAGTTTTCCTTTTTTAATTTCAAATATCTTTCAAAAATATTGACAAATTTTGCTATTTTTCACTGGTTTGAAGCGAAACCAATCACTTTTTAATGGCAATAAGTTCTTGCGGGGCGTTTATTTTATACCAGTCTCTAAAGCTTGAAAGAAATTACCAGTAAACAGAAAAATAAACTAAATTATATCAAATATATAATTATGAAAATGCATTAGGGACGATGATTTTTTTGATTATTTCGTATTTTCCATCGACAGCTCAACTCATTTGTATAAATAATTAAGTTTTCGATATTGTTATGTGATCAAAAATATCAAACCCACCAGTGTTGATCTACATAACACGAGAGTGCTTGTTATTCTAACAACTTAATATTACTTTGCACATAAAGTTTCATTTGAAAGAAACAGGAAGAAATATAGAACAATATATAAACTTTGTAACGAGAAAAACGTGCTTAAAACACATATTCAATTCGGTTGCTATTAACTTACGCCAGAAATTAATCGCCAAATAATTCGCCAAAGATGACACAATAGATTCAGTAAAAAAGCCAAAATCACGCCAAAAGTTAATAACTCATAACTATTGTACATCAAGGCCATGTAAGGCGTTCTCTAGCATAACCCATTTATTAAAGAGTTTTCGAGAAATTTTTTTGAAAAGTTAATATCATTCTACATGCATCCTGCTTCTCTGGATCAATTACATACTCTATCGCCAAAAAATTGAATTAGGTCTATTCATGTATTTTGCTTCTATTTTCTTTTTTTATTGATGAGGCGATGCAATTCGATACAATTGAATAAATAGAATGAACGATTTTATTCTTAAATTATTGAACTAATAGTGGTGACTGGATATTAGGTGTGGGTTGTTATTAGGTTTTGGGTCCATAAATAATTAAATAATAAACTAAATCCATAAATTGAGATATTATTTTTAGCATTCCATATCCCTTCAAGTACTTTTCAACATTAGCAGATTGGCCTTTCGAATAATTTCAACAGTAAGAAGTATTGAAATAAATTTATTAAATTGCGAAAATTGTTTCAAATATTTCTAAATTCCATTGTTGCAAATTATATTTTAAATTACACAAGTTTCTGACACTAAAAACTTCTATATATCTTTTTTTACCACTTTAAAAGGCTATTTTTTTTCTAATAATGATACATTAAAATATTTTAGGATTGAGTTTGACTTAACAAAAATGATTCATTTTCATTAGATATATTTTATTTGATTAATTAATTAATGTGGCTAATCAATAATTAAGTACAAATCAAGACATACCATTTTGTGTGAGATAAACAACTGAAACATCTAAGTTTCAATCTTATTGAAAAATTGGTCAACATTTATGAAAATTTATTCAACTTCATTCAAAGATTGATGAATTTGGTGGGAAATATTCTACTCTGGTCCTAAAAAGGGTTAAACAAAAAGATCTATCTGAGAAAATCAAATATTTTTCTTTAAAATCTACTTTTTCAAACTGCCAAATAAGAGCTTAGTCTAAAAATTGTACTTTTGGGCATTATGTGTAGTACCCAAAAGTCATTTAAAGTTCAATCCTCTGTATAAAATAAAAATCTGTCATTCTGTCTTGTATTTATAAATTTTATTATCAAATATTTTCACAAATAATTTTTACCCCGTAAGTGTGGTGCTATATTAAAAAAATCTGACTCTAATGATATTAAATCTTACTAAATTCATTAAATGTCCTATTCATTCACTATGTCCTAAATTTACAATGACTCATTGGATCTCCAAAGTGAACAAGCCTTAATGAACATTATTACTTTCTAGTATACGTAGTATAGAGAAAGTATAGTAGTCATCAAAAAATTCAAACTCGAGATTTCGATAAATTGAAAAATACTTTTTTTGGGGAAATAACTTTAAAACGCTTTGAGCTTGATGGTTGAAATTTGCTATAAGGTCTTTACACCAAATTAGTATATTTCTTTCGAAATTTGACTAAAATCTGTTCAGTGGAAGTCCGTCTGTCCGGCAGTACGAATATAAGTTAACAATAATACAAAATTAATAATTACTAATACAAATTAATAATTACTAATACAAAATTAATAATTTAATAATTACAAGAGAGCTAGATATATAAAATCCGGTACACAGAGTTAACATTTATATTGTATGCACTTGTCAAATTTTGAGCCAAATCCAACTGTGGGTAGACCATCCATCGGTCTGTACTTTCAGAAACATGAAAACGCGATTGTTCAAAAGCGCAATTAGTTAAATAAAATAAATTTTTATGGGATTTGGAGACTACAAATGTAGTTTTGTATCAAATCATTGTTCCAATCGGTTGAGAAAAACGTGCTTAAAACACATATTCAAGTCGGTTGCTATTAACGTACGCCAGAGATTAATCGCCAAATAATTCGCCAAAGATGACACAATAGATTCAGTAAAAAAGCTAAACTCACGCCAAAAGTTAATATTTCATAACTATTGTACATCAAGGCCATGTAAGGCGTTCTCTAGCATTACACATTTATTAACGAGTTTTCGAGAAATTTTTTTGGAAATCACTCTTTCTGGTTTTATTTTCAATAAGCCCTACGAGCTTAATTAACATAGAAATATTCATAGATTAACTCTTACAGATAAAGTAGATAAAGTCTGGAAACTTCATAAATGTAAAATATTCTGTAATTATTAATAGAAATTCGATTAATGCATAAAGGATAATTGATTCAATCAGTAATTCCTCGAGATGCGTCAGAAGCCTCAGAGAAACACGCTCGAAGACATCCTCTGCCTTCAATACACCACCATCATCAATCATTGTAATTCATATTCGGTTCGCTTTCCGATTCCTCAAAGTGCCATTATCTTTCTTTGAAGACAAGCGTCACTTTCAAGCGATTGCTCAAAGTCAATTAACACTTCCTCTTTCATTGTTATCCAAATACAGAAGATGGCCAAACGGTCATATTTCTTAATTCGGTATTTAATAATACCTATTTTTATCCGGGATCTCCAACCGTGAGGTAATTTTAACCAGTTTAAAAATATATGATTCACGTGTGCTGAAAGTATATATTCATATACTGTGATTGGAGAATTCGTATTTATAAGATGCCAAGTAACAGATGGCGCCCATATTATGTGCCTTAACAAACAAATAACCTGACATCATTCTGTTTTATAATTGATTCAAGTACCTGATCTGGGGTAACAGGTTACTTCTCTTTAAATATTAATTTTAATCAAGCTAGCTTAGCAAAGAAAGAAACGAAGTTTGTAATTAGTATCTATTCTTTTGTATGATTTAAAATGCATCTATTTATTGATAGTGTTATTGGTTGTAAAAATAATTAAAAATCAAAAATAAATTATTGTAATATAGTAAATAATGTAGTATAATATTATTAAAAATTTAAAAGTATTCAAAAGCAGTTAAAGCAATCTTTTAGAAATACGGGAGATATCAAGCCAGATAATTGTCGAATTAAAGAAACCTCTAGATTAATGCAGCTTCATTTAAAAAACGCATTTTAAAATGAAAGCCTATATTTATTTTCGAAATACACTGAACAACACTATTTATTACAAACATTTCTACAAATAATAAAGACGAGTGTCTCTGCGTCTGTGTATGCGGTATTGGCACGCTATAGAGCAGACCATTAGACCTGGTGCGACCGAATTTGGCACATATATAATTTTGAGGTTGTCAAATGCGCACTTCGATATGATTTGCTTAGAAATTTTATTTAATTAAAAATCAAGCAAAATATTTATATTTTTCCCTTATAACTCCCAAAAATATTACTGCACAAAATTAATTTAAATCCTTTTAAAATTTAAAAAAAAAATTAATAATATCAATTTAATTGTTCAGCAACGTTTTTCTGAATTTTGGAAATTTTACTAAAAATATTTTTTTATTTAATCTTCAACAATAGATTACACAGCTGAACTGAAGCTCAAACCATTTTCATTATTTCATCAAATTGCGTGCTTTTCTTCCGTTGTTGAAAACCAATGAAAAATAATTCTTTTTAAAATATGTGCTGATTACAAAACGAATGAAGAATTGAAGTTATACTACCAAGAGAAGACAGAAACAGTTATAGCTTACAATTAATTGCATTATGATGCTATAAAAGTAGACATTATTATGTTGGTTCATATACAAAATGAGTAGAATATGTACAAGGTTATTGAGGTATCATGCCTTTAATGACTATCACAAGCGCTTTTTATGGGGAATCAAGAACGTAAATTATACATAAGAGATTTAATTTCAAGCAAACACAACCAATAATTCTGGCAAAGTAATTGGTCGCCAAAATATAATTAAAAATTTGACATAGGTCTAGTAATTTAAATCACATGGGAAAGGGAAGTGAAAGAAAGATTCCTATTCAAATCCAAACAACATTATTTCAACTTGTGATAGTCATTAAAGGAAATCTCCCAAACAGATCAAAAATCTTATAAACATCAGAGACCATCCCGCTAGATATCAGAGGTTTAACTTGCCCCATGGTTACTGACATCAGCATGTCATGACTTGTTTCAGCTTGAACGTTCCGCACCCCCCATTCTTTAAAAACCGGATTACTGGAAGGATCAAACTGGAAAAGACTAAATTATGTTTCGAAAAGTAACTTTTTAACTATTCGTAAATCTTAATTTTTCTTGATTAACAGTGCCAGGAGCTAGTACGCATTAAATAATTATAATGATAATTATTTATAAGAATTGCTAAATAGACATTATTTAAACAATGAATAATAATCAAAATTCATTCCTCTTTATACATTCCTACTTCTTCCTATTCCCTACTTAGATAAAGGTTTTAAAAACTTCCATATTTAGCTATCCAATAATCAAAATCTCTTCCTAAGTATTCTTGACATCGCTAAATCTAGAATAGTTTCTTTCAGAATAACAACAGCATTCAGAATTTCTAGAATATCAATATTACAACCTTCCTTGATTGATTATGATTTCCGATATTTATTATTATAACTTATTTTCTGTAATTTTGTACAAAACTTTTATGGCTCCAATTACTCATATAGGAAAACCTGAAAATATTTAGCTACAAATGCAAAGTGGTAAAAACTTCACTTGCAGCGGGAACTATAAACCTGGCTGATCCGGCTGCAAGTCTTCTCAGTTAATGATTGCAATTTTCAGTGAATTTCTAAATGTGTACTTTCTAATTTGAAAATACTTCTAACATCAAATGGCCAAACGTTTGCAAAATTTACCAATTATATTAAATTAAAGAATAAAAATCAGATTGCTCCATTTTCACTTACACTGAACAAAATTTTTATCTTTTTTCCGGTTATGAAAGAAGTAATCTGATACGGTATCCGCCGATAAGCTTTTGAAATGAAAATAAACATCTTTTGCGTAATAGTTAAAGTCATTCGCTTTTTTTAATCGAATTATTTTTCAGAACAAATCATTCACTATCTAAAAGTGCAACTAAAAGTATTTCTAGAATGCCTCAAACTAGTATTGAAACTTAAGAATGCCGAAATGATTCATAAATTAGTAGAATGAAGCATATTATTTAATAATAATTATAATTAAATAATATGCTTCATAAAAAATTATAATTAATTTTTTTTTAATCTAGTTAGTCTTGAAATCAAATAATCTTAAGAATTAGAAGGGATACAAGAGTTAAGGTATCCGAGCACGTACGGGGCAATTTTTTGAAAAACGGTGTAGACATACTTTAACCATATTTCTGAATTTAAGACTATTAAAGATTAACAATAGAATGTCAGTATTTGAAATAAACATTAATAATTTGTGAAAATTGGTATTTAATAGCTTAAATTTAAGAATATTCTTTAAAAACTTCAAATTGGCTACACCAAAAACTATTACTCTCATCCAAACAAAACTTATACCAAAATAAGCTACATGGTTTTCTCTAGGGAATGAACTACAAGCATATGGTTATAATAATAAATAAAAATTTCAGAACCAGACGAAGATTTATCATGAAATTTTTAGTAAATTTATGGCGTCATTATACAAACAATAGACTGTAAATTAAAAAATATTCACTCAGTCTAAATTCTTTTCGTTCATTCCCTAGAAAATAATATAAAGATAACGTCCACCAAATTTCATAGCAATATGATAATTATATTTTGATTTATTGATTTTAAAGTGAGCAAAAAAATAAGTAGACGCTCTTTAGGCTGTGAATCATGTTCTCAAGTAAGATTATAGAGAATAGTGACTCGAAGTATTTTGAAAACACCTTCTTTCGCATCAACACCATTTATAATAAAATTGTCGAAAGCACCATTTGGATTATGAGGACAATTTCAAACTTAATTACGATAAAAAAAAAATTGCTATTTTCAATAAGCTTTTTATTTATCACCAATTATTTCTCATTTTCTTATTTATTTTTAAATTTTAGGCTCATGAAAAAAAATTTCATTGTAGAAAAACAAGTTAAAACTCAATTTCCTAACGTCCCTGATACTGTGTGTTTCTGTAGTACTTGGTTCAGCGTAAAACCCTTGGTAAGGAAAACCAGCAGTTAGCGACTGAGCATGCGCAGTTGAAATCAGAATCAAAGAAAAACGCATCTCGTTTGAAAATTTATTTATCCGTTTGTGCACAGAGACATACAGTGGGTAAAAAAAGAAGTATTGGCAATTTCCTTAATTTATTCATATTGACAAATGAATAAAATGTTATGCAATTTTAGCTGTCGTAATTGAATACAAGACATCTTAGATATATAAAAATAGTAAAACTTTTATTTTAATTTGCATTTTCTACGATTTTTTCTTTCAAAATCGAAAATTTGCATGTCAAAAAAATATTGGCAAAGTTTTAACTGCTATGCAAATTTTGTTACACTGAAGTCACGTGTTTCGACTGATAAGAAACTCTACCAGTATAAAGTCAACAAAACTACTCCAAAAGTGTGTATGCATTATTTTGCGATTACTGCAGTAAAATGACTTCGAAATCGAAGGAGTTGGACGTTAGTGTTAAAAACATGATTATTAGGCCAGAAATGAAGGTTTAACTTACCGTGCTATATAGGGAAAAATACAATTAAGGAATTCTTTATGACATTTTTTCCCCTTAGAAAACTGTGGATTGTTTAAAAAAAGGACTGGGTTGGTTGTTTTCTGATTTTAATATTAAACACAAAATAAAGTAAAGTAATGATTAGTCTTATACAGTTAAAGAAAAAGTTAGATGTGGTACAATTCTGTAATACTAGAACACGAGCCATCCTTGATTAGACAACATCTTACAAAATTATTTGCTTTTTGTAAAAGAGAAAATGTTTTATTTTTTTAAGTTCATACAACTTTTTATGCATGTTCAAAATAAATTTACTAATTAATTTGTATTATTAGATTTTGCATTTACTTGATTTTTAAGAAAGCAATCTTCATATTGATAAGATGTAAACTAGATAAATAAGAAGACGTTGAAAAGTCGGTAAACATGGAGTGTGAAAAATATTAATTAAAAATAAGACTTAATGCAAAAATCGTTTTCAGTAGATATATTATTGATTTTTTTAAAAATATTTCATCCATAGTTTAAAACTTATTTAATTAGTTTAGTTATATAGTAAAAAAAACTGAAAATTTGATTTCATAGTTACGAATCTTTCATGATAGAAAATTACGTTTTAATAAACTCTTAGGAAATCTCGACTTCCTAACCAGATAGTTGTTGGTTCAAAACCTATTCCCATTAAAGATTCTCTACGCATATGACCCTAATATACTTCAAATTTTTCAAGGATCCAAACATCGCCTTACTGATCTGACATGAAAGTTTTGAGGGCGGGTAGGGATGTCGACTCAAATGTCTATCTTTCCACCTGATCACGATTTAAATATAGGAGGTCCACCCAAAAACTCAAAATAGTTCTCATGTTGCTTCAAAATGGGATTTTAGTCTAATTAAACTGAAACAATTGGTATAATCATTCGTTGTCCATAAATGCAATAACATTTCTGTCCTCACTTTTTTTTCTTTCTCAAACGTTAGTAGAAAAAAACATTTCTAAAACAGATAAAATTGCCGAAATAATTTTATATCTGGTCCTTTCACTCATTTATATATCTTAAAAAGCATTTTCCCTACACCAAAAAACAACGATCACAAAATCCTAGCAACAGGTGAATAGAAGATATAAAAAAAATGCTATCGATCTTCCAAAGTAAACAATTATTGGCATATGCGTTGGCGCGCGGGAGTTGGCGACCCTACTAGCAACCCTGGCGAAAACGAAAGCCGTCCATGATTCAGCTCTTGATATAAAAACATAGAGAGCTTCCTGCAAGACCGAACGAGAGCACACGATGTCGGCCCCACCGCAAAGCGATAAGGAGAAGTTAACTCAGATCTCCGTAAAGGGGATAGCGCTGGTAGAAAATGTGAAGAACGTCAAGACCACCTTTAACCGGCACTTACATTATACACTAGTGAAGGACAGAAATGTGGCAACCCTACGGGACTACTACTATGCCCTCGCCCACACAGTCAAGGACAACCTGGTCAGCAGATGGATCAGGACACAGCAGCATTATTACGATACTGATCCGAAGGTAGGTGAGAATCTCTTCAGGGGTTTGCATTGTCAAAGAAGTGAAAACTGATTGATCCAAATCCAAAAATAAAAAGCATATAAAAACTCCCATCCATTACTGAATACATGGAATTTAAATATTAAATCAGTTCTAACGCAAAAACATTTTTTTTTTTTTAATTTTTATAGTTTTGGAACATGAAATTAGGAAACATGCTCATAATACCAGTTTCAAAGAATTCTGAATTGTTTTAGCTTTCTTATTTGCTGGTTTTGAAGTTACTAAAAAGGAAGAGATGTAAGAGGCAGTTAAAATTTAAATGATTTTTTTTTATTAGTTACAGTAGTTTGTTATTGTTATGCAAAATTATAAAAAATTACCTTGTCAAGCATTTTTGAAATATTTCAAATTCCATGATATTGTTTTTAATATATTATTCTACAATTCTATAGTCTAAAATTCTGAATAATAGATTTAAATTCTAAAGCTCAAAAATACACGATGAATGAAATTGATTTTTGTTTATTTGTTTATTTTCCATACCCATTTCTTGCTAAATTTAATTCATTCATTTTAAGGAAAATAACAAAGCTTCTTTTCGTTGAAATCTTAAATACTTGATTAAATTTTTTTTTTAATAATTCATAGGCAATGATATGAAAATATTTTTACTAAACATTTATCTTTTTCAAAATTTCTTCATTTAGTATTATTTTTGCAGTATGAGTATTTTTTTAAATTTAAAAATTATTTTCATTTTGAAAATTATTTTTAATTATTATCAATTTTTAAAGAGATATTCAATAATCATTAAAAAAGACAAAAAATAAGATTTTAGACCTTAAAATAAAATTATCAACTAAGAAGAAAAAAATAATAATAAATCCATGAAAAAATCAATATTTAGAATATTGGTTATAAAATAGTCTAAATATTCTAAACTTTCCTAACAAATAGGCAATCTTTCCATTTTCTTCAAAATTATTTCCAAGAGTGAGACGTCGGATTGTAATGCTTATGTTGAGTATATTTAGTTTGAAAGCATTACAAAAGTTTTTAATTATATTTCTGTCATAATAATATAAAATATATTGTTTGAATTTTTGTTACGAAATTCGTTTATAACATTTGTTTTTAAACAGATGACATAAGAATTTTCCAAAACTTTTTATGTGGATACATTTTACACAAAAATTACATAATTTCTTTTTTTATTATTATTAACCGCAGTAATAAAACAGCATATCAAATCCTTTTTCGCTGATGTCCCCCTACATCAATTTTATTTTTCTTTAATCCTTTAAACATTTTAAACAATGAAGTGCTGGTATTTGAGACAATTTATTTCTTTTCTTCTTACTAATTGCAGTTGTTTCGAAGTAAGAGTGACGTCCATCCCTCTTGACAACCATGTCTCAAATGACCTTTCACAAGGCCATTTCATGAAAGCAGTTTATTTTGAAAACATTTTGATCAATTGAAAAAAAATTGTAATGCATTACATCTATTCAAAAACAACCTTCTCAGTGAATTCCTTTAATTCATATCATTTCACATCAGTTGTTGCAGAGTGTACGATTTCAGTAGAATCGATTAGTGCTCATTTCGCTATTGTCAGATGTGAGAGAGACAAATTTTATTTATTTAATTGCCAGCTTTCGCATAAACTGAATTCAAACAATTTTTAATTATGTTTTTTTTTATTTGCTTAATTATATATTTTAACAGTGTTTTATTATTGAATTTTTTTTCACTGGCATTTACCAAAAATAAAAGTTAATAACTTAATATTATAAAATAGAAATAAAATTTGTAAAATTGATTTATTATTTATTCATTTGATTCATTATTTATTCATTATATTCGCATATTCGTTTATATTTTAAAAAATGGAATTCTTATTTTCTAAAATTTGTTATTTTTATTTGATTCAGAAAAATAATTAGTTTGACACGGTTTAATTCTTTAAATAAAAAGTAGCGCAGTTTCAAAATATGCTATTTAAAATTTTTTTAATAATTTATATACAGAAAACATTTGATTATTTGTAACGGATTTCTTAGAATTCGCGACTTCTTAATTTTTTTTTGGTAGCTTAAAAAAAATTACTATTTATTCCTTCTTATTTTAAGTCAAATTACACCAAAAATTAACTTTCCAAAAAAAAAAAATTGTGAAAGCATGATGAAATCATGTCAAAAAATTTATCGATAAAATTTGGCAACAAAGCATAATCACCATTTAAGTAAATACTGATAGAAAATCCTTCAAATTTCTTATTTGGTTTTTTTTTTTTAAAAAAAAAAAAAGGTTAAGATGTGTTTGTGGGCCTTCTTTTTCATCCATCATCTTATCTTATCTTTAATATTTGTCCCATGATCTCCTTGGAAACATAAATCCGAACTTTTATCAAAAATCCTTATTCACCAAAAAAAAAAAAAAAAACACTGCATGTTTGTTTTCTCTATTTTTATCTATTTGATGTTTTAAGAATTTTATTTTGATCTTTAAAATTGCACGATGGCAATTTTATGATAGAGTAATAATAATAATAATATAAAATTCCTTTATTTCCAAATAAATTCTTTAACTTTCATTAATTTTAACAGGCTGGAAAAAAAATTAAATGCTAGATAATCTGCAAATGAGCTTTTTTTATGAAATAACAAACTTCTATATTAATTCCTGATACATTTAATGATACAGAACTAACAGCGAACAATTTTTAGAAAAACAAGAAAATGTTTTTATGACAAATATTATCTGTTATTGTGAGCAAGTTACTGAAACATATAAACTGTTCAAAGATGAATCGGAATCATTATGGCATACAAAATCAGAATATTTTGGTAAATAAAAATAATTCAAAAAATGTCCTAGCACATGAAAATTCGTATTAAATTAATACCATGAAACGGGGGGTACCCGTTCATGGTAAAGAATTTAATACAAATACCTAAGAAAACTTTACGAGGTTATATCTAATTGAACGTTTAAAAAGACAGAATTGTATTAAATTTTCCAAGAAATTTTCTGCATAAGTTTTGGATGAACAGTAAGTCTTGCCTATTTTTCCCGCACAAAGGGTCCATTAATTTTTTCCCTGACTTCCAATAATATTTAAATATGCCTGAAAATGGTAGATCTGGAGTTATGAGCATGCATTAGCTGCCCTTATTACTTTTTAAAGTATCGCCTGAAATCTTTGGTGTAGAGCATAAAGAGATGTCAAGGATACTCCTTAAACAGCCTCGTAATATAGAGCAGGATACGTCATGGATACACTGAGAATCTTCCAGAAAGTAATTGATTGCACGTGCCGTGAATGTCAGTCATGTGTTACAGCTGGGTAGTTCATACTTTGTATTAACAAATTAATATAGAGTTTCGGTGCCTCCTTTGCCTCAATATTCCAATCGTTCTTTAAGAAATCTATTATTCTTAAAAGTTGATAAGCGTTATGCAAAAGCATCCTGTATATTACTAAAAAATAATTACATCAATATAATTTAATTCTTTTTAAACTATCGTCATGTGTTATTATCGCCAGATATAATATTTATTTGCCGTTTTGAAGCTTATATCAATATAATTTAATTCCTTCGAATTATCGCCATGTATTATTATCGCCAGACATAATACTTCTTTGCCATTTCGAAGCTTATATCAGTATAGTTTAATTCCTCCGAATTATCGCTATGTATTATTATCGCCAGATATAATAATTTTTGCCATTTCCAAGATTCTAACAAATGCGTTAAGAAGCTTAAATTATTTAAAATAAAATAATCTGCATCAAATTTATTTCCTCGGGTGGTTTTCATAAATATTTAAGTTTCCTTCTTTTACAATCATATAAAAAGATAAATGGTATGAAATGTCATTTGAAAACTTAATGATGTGATTTGCTTAATCATTTTTTTATATAATACACAATGCAATTTTTATATAAAGCTGCCTCTCAAATACTGCGGATAGTCTTAATGAGGAAATACACAAATTTTCAACCAGGAAGAAAAATTATATACTTATTAATTTACTGTGCAAACATAGACATCTTTCTGCTCTCCCTCTCACTCCAGCCGGGGATCTTTTTAGCTTTTTTTTTTCTACATGCGACCGGTTTTAGCAGTTTTTTTAAACACCAAACTAGTTTCAACAACTTCTTGGATTGGAATAAAACTATAAAATTGTAGGCTTTAGGGTAGTTACAGCTGAATTAGACTAAAATCATATTTACTTAAAGCATTTTCATCAAAGAAGCATTTACAAGTAGGAAAATGTAAAACTGGAAAACATACACATGAATGTTATAATTATTTTCATATTCATAATGTTTATTTTTCAGTCTATTGTATCATATCTCAAAACATCGTTCATCATAAAATACACTGTATTTTACGAAATGCTTAAAAAAATAGATATTTTCATTTTTCAAACGAATAATAGGGTAGAATCTATTAATATTATATTACTTTACAATAGAAAATATTTTTAGGATTGAAATTTACCATAAAAAAAGAAAGAAAATAAAAAAAAATTTAAAGAAAAAAGAAATTTACCACATTTATACATTTAAGTCATGAAATTGAGTTTTGCATAATTTTTAATGCAATATAGATGAAAAATACCTCTCACATGTTTGTATTGGATTACTAACTAAAAATGCCACTTCATATTAAATCATTAATTAATGAATAAAATACTACATATTAAATTATTGATTTTTCACATTTAAACAATTCATTGTTAAATGAATTATTATCATGCATCATTTTTATGCAAGAATGCCATGATAATATATAATTCTCTGGAAAATGTATTGAGTATATAAATATGACTCTTACTTTTTCAATAGATTGCATTAGTAGTGTTGCCTGCCCAGCAAAGGAATCGTGTAAATTGTATTTGAAAAGTTTGACAACATTCTTTAAAATAAACGCATGCCTCCGGTTAATATTAAAAAGATATATAATATTAGCCTAGAAAGCATGTCGCCGGATAGACTGGTTGGTAGTGCGTTGGATTCGTATCTTTTAGGTTGCGTGTTCGAACCCCACCAACCGAAGACTCCCTGTGTATGGAGGTAGGTGGCGCATGTATAAATCTGTCGTGGTCACAAAGTCCTCTATATCGAGAGTAATACCACTGGGGGTGCTGGTTCAGGGGTGATCGTTCTCTGATTCAGGTTTAAATTATGATTTGTAGATGAGGAAATGAAATGCATAAATGAAGCCCGCCCCGTAAAAAGGGTTGTGACGTGTGTGTAGCTAAGTCGTACTCTTGGCACTAGATGGTACTATTGAAAGAACAAGAGACACACCTTTGGTTTAAAATCACTGACTTCTAAATTCAGTGGGCTTGTTGTGACAAGTGCCATTAGAAACAACAGTGAACATTTCGAGTTTTATTCCAAACAAATAGCATTTGCAGGAAGTTATGCTATAGTATTAAATTGTGAAGAAAATTGCAATAGGGACATTTATTGTGAATATGTCTTCTTCCATTGAATACAACTTGTAAAGACCGATGTTAACGATTTAAAAATAATGATTTCAATATACATGACAAAAAATACAAGATGCAGATTTAAAAGCATCATTTGATGAAACTGGTGAATGATATTCAATTGATCAATCTGAACGTAAAAGAAACGCTCAATGCACGGCTAAAGACATAATACAGTTGTTTTCCAGCACTAGAGTTGTCCCAAAAGCAGGAATCACTCGATACTGCTCCTTCAGACTACAATTTGTTTCGCTCTATGTAAAGTGCCCTTTCTGAGGAGAGGTTCGATTCAAATGCAGATATCAAAAATTGACCTATTAATGGATTGTATCTAAACAACTGTGTTTTTTTACGGGAAATTCGTTGAAGCTCGAAAGATAGACAAATGCTGTAATTACTTGGGTGAAATATTTTGAATGAATTGATTTTTAATTTTTACAATAATCAAGCTAACTTTAAAACAGTCCGGAGTCATACTCATACACCCAATAAATATTTTTCATTGTTTTCGCTCTACAATAAAAAAAATTGTTAATATAATGTAACATAATTCATCATTTATTTTCTATTTATTACACAATTTTATTTATTACATTTTTAACAAAGAAAAGGTAGTAACCGTAGATTGAATATTTTATTAATCTGTATGTTATTTGCAACGCCACAATTTCCCTTCAAAATACTCTCAGTCTTTCCAAAGTCCTAGGCTTTCTCTATATAGCAAGTAGTTACATTAAGTTTTTGCTTAATTTTGTGAAGTTCTCTTTAATCGGTTTAATCTTGCTTTAAGACTATATATAGTGAAATAAATTATTCTTCAACATAAAACAAAAATATTAAAAAGGTCTTTTTTTTTTCGCATGACGAATGTGATAAATCATTACTAAGATTCCTGAGAGGAAAATTGTCGTATTTTTATTGCAGAACAAAAAGTAGAAGCCACGAAAATGTGGTTTCTTAATCTTATAATTTCCTTTCGTCTCTAAGGAGAAAAAAAAGTCTCATAAAGTTTTTATGATTTGTTTTGACATTGATCCTACCGATATCCTGATAAAACTCCAATAATATAAAGTACTTCAGAAAGCTATCGTAATAAACGAACTTAAATCATGTCCATTTGGTAAACAACATTTCTGAAGCAACTTTTATTCTATCCCTTTTCATTTTTTTACAAAATATAATTAAACGTTAAAAAGCAATTCTTTAAGCCAGAAGTACCAACAGAAATTAAATAAATTAATGAATAAATTATTTATTTTTAACATAAATATTCAAGACATATTAAACATTTGAGAAATATGCCAATATTTTTAATGTTATCATCACATTTTTTATTAAAAGCCTACTCCGACATGTAGGATGTAAAGTGCACATTTTTCCTTTTATTTTTTTTTGTCTGTTTGTTTCGTTGCCCAAAAGACTCCAGACAACTATTTAATTTTAAAATGTTATAATACTTTTCAAGAGGAGGATCATTTTCAGAGAATTCAAAAACGTTTACAGCAGTTTTGCCAATTGCTTAACAACAATACAAAATCTGCATAAAATTTTTACACTTATGATTTCACAACAAGATTTACTCAATATTGCAAAAAAAATTACTGAATAAAATAATTGCTACTATACAAAGAATAAGTTTGATCTAATTTGCCAAACGAAAGAGAGTGATAGAAGTGTCCATGTGAAACATAAAACACTATAGTAATTCTGTATATTATTTCTAATTGCTTACAATGGCGGATAAAATGAAGATGCAATAAATGAAAAGGGTTCAAGATTTGAAAAATTCATTTGACATAATTACACATAAAATAAGTGCATAGATTGAAAAGAGTAGAGAAAACCTTATAAAGCGACGCGATCTTCATCAGAATGCCTGGATTTAAAGTGAAGTCACAAGCGGCAAAACCTTGGCGAAATGTGAAATCGATTTGTCGCCAAATTCTTTAATATTGAATACCACAAACATCTTTCAGCTGCTATCTGTCAAATTTATCAAGAACTTGTCCATTCCGTCAGTTTTTGAATGTGCGTATAACAAACCATATCAGTGGTTTATAAACCATATCAGTATTATTTATCTTCTAGTTCAGAAGAAATTTAGAGATCATTTATGGCTAAAAGTTTACAGGGAAACACATCGAAACAATCAACTTTTAAAGTACATACAATGACAAAATCATACATTAACAAAAATAGGATAGGATAATACAAAAAAAAAAATGCATTTTCAATAGCAAACATTTAATGCATTTACCAACAAAACTAAAATGTGTAAGTGAAAATTCCCATAAGTGAGCTTAACACTAGTTTAGCATTTTAGTAGCTGCAAATGACTAAACTTGAGTAAAAGAAAAATTCTTCTTTTAAGTGATTTTCTTTCCTCCTGCATCTCCCTCAAAAAAATCATTAACTTCAGAAAATATCCTACTTTTATTGAAAATACAAATTCTTAAATCAAATTATGCTTATTATCTATAAAGTTCGCGTAAGACCTTATAAGGGAAAACCTAGTTTAATCTTAAATCATATAATATTGTCTTAATTCATATTTAAATTTTATCATAAGGCAACAAATGTATAGGGAAAATGAAAAAAATCCTCGTCTAAGTTATTTAAAAAAAAAGTGGATTTTTTTTTTAATATTATGCATAGAATAGAAGGTTTAAAATGCACTTCTAATTATAACAAAATGAAAGTTACGAAGGTGAAGATAAAAATATCTATAAAATTATAAATTCTGTAGTTAGCAGAAGAATTCTTGTACCCCAGAATACTTAGCTAATTTCATATATAATACAATAAAAAAAAGTTTTTTTTAAAGCTAGAAATTTTTTAACTGAATACGATTATATTTGCTGCGAGTGTTTCAAATATGAAAACAGTTATTTTTTGGCATTTCTAGTACTTGAGATTTAGCGTAACTAAATTATAAAATATTCAAAACTTTAAAGAATAAGTTGTTTCTAGAATAGAAACATAAAATGAAAAATATTATTTGAATATTATTATTTGATCTCTCAAAGAATAATAATCCTATAATGGATGAATAAATAATATGACACCAAAGCTTTATCGTGATGTAGTCTATGCACATCAATGGATAATTTATATGAACTTAAAAATAACTATATCTTTGGTCAGCTAAGAGTCGATATGAAATATTGTACCTATAGATTAGTAGAGACAAATAATGCCATTGGATTAAAAAAAAGTATCCTAATAGAGAGAATATGGTTGCTGAATTGGAAAATTTATTCGTGGAGCCTTTGTCAGAAAAGGCAAAATAATCTTGCCTCCGTTGCATATAATTCTTAATGAAACGGTGTTCTGATAGCTGTTGATCAATGGAGCACTTCATTTGCAGACATAGGGCAAAAATATGCCATGAATGTAGAGAAAAGGTTAAGGCTTGAATTACTGTCTGGAAATCGTATAGTTCATAAACGATCCACGTTTTGAATTCCATGAGAGAGACAGAGAGAAAAGAGTGGATCATATTTTGATTGCCATTAGGAGTTTTCGAAATAGCAAGTCAAATCTTATTGTTCAAAAATTTCTGGGACTGTTAACTAAACCAGCATAAATGTTAGCCTTTGAATTGCAGGCCTGAAAATTATGTTCGTAAGTTAAATAACAAGCTTAACAGCTTCAAAGACTTTTGTTGTAACATGAGAATAAAGGCATGATACTCTCACAGCCAGTTAAAACGTTTTGCTGAAACTCTTAGAGGAACTAGAGAACAACAAGAGAAATGATTTCATAAAGACAATGGAAGATGAATACAAAGGCAAATAGTATACTTATCTGCAAGTAGTTGGAATCTGCAAAAATTCTATTTTGGAAAGTTCCCACAAGATTTCCAAATTAAATGCATTTTAAAATAGAGCAAAATAACTTTTCTTGTATTTTTATTTGATTTTTCTAATTCCAACTTTTAACTAAGAAATTGTAGATTTTTGGGAGTTTTAATATAGTTTTAAAAAATAATTTTTTAATGAAGAAAACCAGCTTTAATTTAACAATTTTAAATTTATTTTAATGTTCTAACTTAAATAACATCATTTTTATATCTTACAAAGAAACGCTTATGGGTAAAAACTATCGTATGCCACACTACTACTGAAGTGCAAAAAGTCGTATTGTTTTCAACTCATCAAACATACAAAAAAATCAATTTTAAAAATTCTCCTTCACCAAATTTGCGTTGGCTGTATAATTATTTGCTTTACAATAGTTGAAAATTTTGCTCTCCATCCTTATTTACAAATAGAAGTGCTGGTTATTGATTTAATAAAGTCTTGGTTTTTTTATGATTCTTTTAATGTATCAGTTAATAAAAATTAAATGATTTTCCCAAGCCACATACCTCTAAAAAATATGTTGCTGTTGTTTGTTTTTTTAATTTCAGTAGACTAAAATATGTTTATTCTTAGAAGTAAAAAAATTTTAAATATAACACAATGCTGAGGCTCAAATAAACTAAATTAATTTCCTTAATTTATTTTTTATATTTTTTAACTTCTCTTCTCATGCATAATTTATCAAATCCAACCAACTTTTTCGACCTATCTATCACACTATTTTAAATTGAATGAAAAATCTTTTATAACATTGATAATCTGCAAGGATTTAGCATCATAATTAATATAACCAAATCATCTTCATCCCTTTAGAATTTGATTAAATTTCCTTGAAAAGGTCTGTTTTTCTTACCTGCTGGCATAAGTCCAAAAACGTGGCTAAACCTTATTTTTCATGCTTGTATTTCTTAAAAATGCAAAAGGATATAGTTATAAAAAAATAATTAGTATAATCTTTGATTTTTGAATTTGAGATGATTGATATTTTTTCTCTCCGGCTCGCATGAATGAGAAAACGAGGATAACTTTTTAATGATTTGATTGCTTTAAAATATTAAAGAATATCGATATAAAAGCCTACAAATAATAAGATCATTGCTGTTATCTTTAACTCAGTATTTTTGTATCATTCTGAAACTATTATAAAATTATTAAAAATATTTAGAGGAAAAAATTTCATCTTCCTTCTCAATCACAAATTAATACTTAATATTAAGAATTATCTTTCAACCCATATATATATATACATATTGTAATGGCGCAACTGCAAAGTTAAGAAGAGAGGTGCCAGTACTCCATTTCAAAATCATATTCAAAACTTTTAGGTATGTATTTAAACAACAGAAGAAACATTGTGACATTTAAAAAAAAAATCCTAAAAACAACGAATATGATTCAAATTTTATTATAGCTATCAAATAAAAATTGGTACAACTTTTATTTTAATTTTTTGGGGTAAAATTAGACAAAAATGTTGCAGTATTCTAAATAAGCATTATTGAAAAAATAAGTTACTGGGTTTTAGTAGATGCAAAAATAATTTTTTATAATATATTTTTAGGGTTGTTAATGAGAAACTGTTTAAAAAAGACCAAAATATTTTTCTTACAGCTTAATTTTAATAGATTTTTTAAAATTATAACTTATTAATTAAAACGTATTTAAAATTAATGGAAAAGAAAAATTCTTTGAAGTGCAAGCTTTTTAATTGTATCTCCACTAAATTGAATAATTTTAAGTTCGTCTTTTTCTTTTGGAACAAAAAACAGGCACACGTCTCCTTTTATTATTATTTCAAATGTACAAATTTCAAGTAATTTCGATATTTTAATTTTACAGAATATGCATTCAACATTGCTTCATGTTCATTATGCACGTTTCTGAGAAAAATGAAAACATCCGAGATCTCTTTTGACTGAAGTAAACCTATCAACTTTGGATATAACACTCAATAACAAAAAGAATCACATCTTTAACTTATAAATGATAAAAATTTATTTAATATAATTTTATAACATCGTGACAAAAAATGTACAAGCTCTTAAGATTTTTTCACATTTGAACGGATAACTATAATTAAAATCACAGTAAATCTATCATCTCTGAATATCACTCTCAATGTCACTTGAAAGTCGCATTTTTAACTTATAAATGGTCAACATTTATTAAACAAAATATCGAAGCAAAAAATATACAGGTCCATTACAGTCTTCTAACAAATGGACAAATAGCTATGATAACCATTATCATAACTAATGATTATACCAATCTTTGTATTGTAATCAGATGCCGTTAAAATCAAAGCTCTGATTAAATAATGTCTGCAACTTTATAAGTCAATGTCAGTGACATGTTATCATTCACGTGTTCATCACGTCTAAGTATTCCATATATTTATAAAAGAGATTCCACTTTAAAACCGATATGATTTTGTCTTTTAATTTCCTTTTTTATAGCTGTATTATCTTAAAAAGTTCTTGCCTTGCATTTGATAACGAGTGTTCAAGGTTAAATTAAAATCTGCCGGCATCAAAGCGGAACTCTTGATATCGGTTAAGTTCCATTTCAGTTCATTGAACAGTTACGAAATTTTACAATGGAAAAAACAATGAGGTGATATATCATTTGAAGAACACAAGATGCATCTGGACAAACGGATGAGAGAAATTGAGAATAGCTGAAAATTTTATTCAATGAAATTGCTATTAAAGTGGCACTGATTAATTTATGCCTCGATTGTTCCTGAAATATTCTGAAAATTTATTAGTTGCGAGGATATTTATTGCAAACTGAAAAGTAGAATTTTAAATAAAGAAAATTTTGTCTTATTTTTGGGGGAATTTATCAGCATTGTTAAAAATTGAATTTATTAGATAACAACCTATAAACTACTGAATCAGTAAATTTTAAATATAAGTGCCAAATGTTTCATACTATTTTCAGTAACTTTTAGTCACTA
The DNA here is from genome assembly GCF_947563725.1 of Argiope bruennichi. Lineage (NCBI taxonomy): Eukaryota > Metazoa > Arthropoda > Arachnida > Araneae > Araneidae > Argiope > Argiope bruennichi. The sequence goes on from NC_079151.1 coordinate 87,738,449, forward strand.
ATTTTGTCGCCAAAATAATGCTTATACATTGCCCTAGTATTTGTAAATTGCGTATTGCGACATGAACGATAGGAGAATCGTGCAAAACGCTCTATAGGACAGCCGTTATACTTATAACTACCAAATTTGATCCATAGTTACTTCTTAAGTCAAATTTGGGTAAATTTTTAATAATATTTTAATTAAAATTTCATTGAAATTTGAAAGTTTTTCCAATATATCTTTGGCACTGGTTATTGCTCATAGATCTTTTTTGCACTACTAAAATTCCAAATGTAAGCTTATTTAATAGATTGATTTTATGTCTATACAATCTTTTTTATTTAGTTTTAATAAGTTTTTCAAAATATTTAAGTATATATTACAACAACGCTTTCATTATTTAAATTACTGAAATTAGATACATATGTGTTTCAGCGCTATTAAACGCATTTTTATGAATAGGTTTTCGTTGCCTTCCTTAATTTAGAACTAATTTTGTGAAAATAATTTAAAGAGGAAAACTCGTGAATTTGAAAACATTATTACTATCTGAAGTTTGGGTTTAGAGGTTCGAATCTCACTTTATTTCTTCTAAGATTTTTTTATAAAATGATGCAGTAAAAAAAATGATAAAAACTTCTGAAACATTTATATTTACTGTTGAACTCAAATCCAGTTTGATGCCCTTAACGAACTTAAAGTGTGATTTCTTCTAATTTAATAGATTAAAAATTAAAATTAAATTATTAAATTTGTTTCAAGGATTTAAAGAATTAAAATTAAAATTAAATTATTGTAAACACAGAGTAAAAATTATTAAGACTATAAGACAGAATTCAGTTATTTTTAATAAATTCAATTATTATTATTATTATTATTAAGATTAAATAAACCTTTAAAGTAATTACTAAAATTATTTTAACGGTTTTCTTTTGTCATTATTTCAAACAACAATCAAAATTTATTTGTTGAAAATGCAAATAGCTTTTAAATGTCAACTGTGATTTTTTAGTTCCCAGAATATGTATTCCAGTAATGCTGGTTTTTAATATTTACTTTACATCATCGCATGAATTCATTCGATTTTAATTATTGAGAAAAGTTTAAATTTAGAATCAGTAATTATCCTCATTTTTATAATAATGATTTATTTTGAAAACTACTACGAATATTTTATTTTCGATGTGTGGTGTTAGGTCAGATAAATTAATTTTATTTAAAGAATAGTTTTTTTTTTAAATTTTGAGCATTTTGTGTAATTGTTGTAAAATTTGTGTGCAGAAATTTCGATCGAGTTAAAGAATATTTTTGCTGAAGATTCATTAGGTATTATATCTCATTAATATTTTTTCGCGGCATTTAATTTTTTTAAACGTGTATTTAATACATACGAAATCTAGAGTACTGTCTCGCAATTTTTTAATTTTTTTAACCACAAATTTGATTTGACAAAGCATCATACCTTCATCTAATTATAATATTTTTAAACTTATAAATAAATGACAAGTCCTTTATAGACATTATAATTCTATATATATATAAAGAAATAGACAGAATTCATTGATATTTGCATGGACAATATTTCAACAAAGTGATAATGTATCTCAAAATTCTCGAAATACAGGTGTTACCTAAAACAAAATAGATAAAATTAACGAATTAAACGGTAAAATACAAAAAAAAATCTATAAAATACATTTAGACTGAACATTATAGAATTAATAACTGAATATTTTAATTTTGCTGTATGAGATTTTTGAATGTGTGATTTGGCTATAAGTTAAAAATTTGGAAATTGGAAAGTGCATGGTCCTATTTTTATACACTTACAAAAGTTAAAGAGTTCTCGAGCTAGATTTATAGGAAGCGGAACCTGAGTGACGGTTCGTCTAAAATAGAGAAAAGAGGAAGTCGCTAAAAAAGAAAACGGAAATTCATGGCAGCAGGTCGTTGAGAATTGCATGCTTTATTTCTTTTACAATGTGACCTCATATTTCTTATCATGAAAGTTCGTGGATATCAAATTTATGCCCCTTCGGATGATTTTCATCTGAGAAAAAGAGAACATTTTGGTCCAGAAAAAATAAAATATCGCTAATTATCAATGAAATTCTATTTTTTCGGAATTAAAATCAGATATGAGATTGAAATTTATTATAAAATTTAACTCTGGAAATATTTTTTTTTTAATTTTATGTTGTCGATATTCTAATTCATATTAATGTATTATCAAATAAATCATAAGCAATGAAAAATTTTAAAGCCTATTCCAAACATGTTGACTTTCAGTTAGTCGTTGTTTCATTTTATTTTATTTATTTATTCATTCATTCATTCATTTCTTGTAACTGGCAATTTTAAAACTATATATATAAATAGAGAGAATACTGAGAGTTTTCTTGTCGAAGTATGAATTATATTATCTATATTTAGGTACTATTTACAAATATAAACAAACATCTAAATTTAATTTTAATCTATTAGTTTTTTTTTTCAAAAAAAAATTAATTTTTCCCAATAGATGTTATTTTAGATATGCTTTGTAACAGTTGTTCTGTTTCTGCTTTCAGGAGTTTTGAAAAATTACGAATTGTTAGCTACTAATAAATAAATACATGCATTTTCCATTTTCTCTATTTATTTTAAAGCAATTTCTTTGTAAAAAAAAATAATTCTAACATTATTTTTGATTCGTTTGAAAGTATAGGTGAAATCTTTAATTTGAATGTAAAGAGCATGGATTATATAACAGTATTACTTCTGTAAGCCCCGTGTGATACTTTGTGGTGCACGGGGGATTCATAAATGTTCAATAAAAAAAAATTATATAACAGTAAAGGCTGTTACCCTCTCAGTGGAGATATTTATATTATTCGCTATTTTTTTCTGAACGTTATTGATCTTTGCCTCTGGCGCCATCTATGTTATTTTGTTAGAATCTTCTTTTTTTTATATCTTTTTTTCCCAGTAACTTGAGGTTCTGTTTTTTTTGTGTGTGGGGGGGGGTTCTCCCTTTTTAACAGAATGAAAGGAATGTAGTTCCTTTTTTCAACTGTATTTTTTATCTCCGAAAATTCGGGGCCTTTAAAGGATGAAATACGTAATCCGCTTCAGTTAGCACATTATGGAGCGATATTTTCTTGCCTTCTTTTTAGGTCAAATTATAGAGTCATGTGATTCATCACATAAAAGGCTTCCAAATGGTAAATATAGAAACCATTTGTCAGTTGGTTTTCGAAAATATTTTTCTATTTAAACAACCAGACAGTTTATTGTTGCTATTCTATAGATTTATTTTAAGCAAGTAGATTTAACTTAGGATATTATTGAAAGCGATTTTTTTTTTTTTAATTTTGCTTAAATTGGCTGACTTGTATTATTCGAGATTATCTTTTGATAATTTTTTTTTAATATCGAATAGGAATTCTATAACAAGACTTTTGATGGATAAATTGATTGGTTTATCGCCTTTAGAGAATAGTGCATAATTTTCAAGTTTTCTTGGTCAAAATATTTAGTGGATATTCATACATTTATCAAATAATTTGATATTTCATCTAATTTGCTGGATTATATTAATCTTTTGCATGAGCGCTCTAAAGTTTATTGAAATATTAATTTTTAAAAATTGATACCGGAATAATATTTTAATTATTATTAATAGTTCTAATCTGAACCATAACAATGTTTAATACATCTGGTGCCATATTTAGATGAAAATGCTTAAACAATCAAATACAAAATTTATAATCTGAAAAATGTATTGAAAGAAGGTATTAACTGTATATAATTTTATTCAATACAAGTGTCCTATCCTCATAGATTTTAATCGTATCTTAGGATATATTTGATTCAACGCAATAAAATAAAATTAATCATTTAAATAAATTAAATACATTTTTAAAAATTAAAAGACAAAAATGCACTAAGAAAATTACGATTTCTTTGATATGATTAGATAATATTTTAAATTGGTGACTTACCGAGATTTTTGGACGAAATTCTAAAAATGAAAAGAAATGATAATTGTGCTTTACATCAAACCACAGGTACGTTCCTCGAAAATCAAAAGGTTAATAACAAATTAATAATTAATGTGGAATATTCAAATAAATTTATGTCTGTAATGATTTTAAAATAATACAACCTGATGTAAAATGGCACATAACATAATCTGATGATTTACCTAGCTAATTGCTGCAAAACTACTCAGAATATTTATACATTATGTCTAAATTTATATTGTCATCAAATCTGTAACAATTGCAGTTGGAATTATCGACAATTTGATATGAAAATAATAATAGCTATTATAATCACAATTTCAGAGCGAAGAAAAACTTTGGAATTTTCAGTGGATTTATATATTTCATGTTGTAATGCAATAAACATGGAATAACAAGAAAACTATGCAAATGTCTGAACATAACTGACATCAAATATCTTTCTACATTCAGTAAGCGTTAAGTAATATTAGAAGAAAGTAAATAATATTAGAAAAAAATTCAGAGATATAAATAAATAAGTCAGTCAGGAAAATAGTTTTACGAAAAAATGTAGTTAGTAATCATGCATTTATAAAATTGCAATTTTGTGAACATGTATAAAAAGTTTGATGGCAATAAAATCATTCCTCATCAACCTATTGAAGAGTAAGAAAAGCATTAAGAAAGATATGCATCTAGAAGAAGCAGCAGTTGCACAGCAGTTGTCGTCCTTTTCCACCTCTTAGAAGAGGTTACAGGAGACAAAGTCAAATGACAAGCTTTCTACAGAATATGTAGAAGATACTCTATCACGAAGATTCAATTCCCCAATGATTATTTACATGGAAATCGTATTCCTACAAAAGAAATTGTACAATATGCAATGCATCGATATTGGGACTCCTAAGTGAATATCTTCTCCTTCTAGAGAAAACAACTTTTTAAACAATAGAATTAAATGCATTACAATGACGTGGGGGAATATTAAAAGATGTTGTCCTTATTTAACAACTAACTCTGTTTTTGTTTATGCTTAATACTGAATTAAAAATAAATTTTACTCGCATATATAAAAATTCTACCGATAATATCGTTTTAATTATCTCTTTATCATTATATGTTTATTCCATTTATTGATTTAAATCAAAGAATCTTTAATGTATTCAGCGAAAATAGTTTTGTTACTAGGAGATTATTCCAAGGATTATTTTTATAAAGCATTAATTCCTAACATTTGGGAAGTTGTGTACTATTTTTTGTTTCTTTTCATTCTAGTTCTTTATTCTTTAAATCTCAATTTTTACTCTTAAATATTTTTGTCCAAAGTATAACTGAGTCGAAGCAACGAAGTAGAGAGTGGAATTTTGGGAACAGAAATGTTTTTTGAAACATTGATAACCATCATTAACGCACCTTACATTTATTTTTGATATATAGACTATTACGAGCTAATGTATGATGAAAATTCGCCAAAAGAAGCTTCAAAAATGTGTAAAAAAAACGAATTTTTGTGGGTGTGTGTTTCAATAAAATAAATAATCAGAATTTCATTAATTTCAAAAATGAATTTCTATATATCTTTTACAAATAATGTAACATGAAAAATAATTAAGTTTTTATTATTTTGCTTTCAGAGAGTATACTACCTTTCTTTGGAATTCTTGATGGGAAGGACTTTAACAAATACCATGGTCAACTTGGGCATCCAAAGTACCTGTGATGAGGCTTTGTATCAGGTGTGCGAGTTGTATATATTTATCACTTTTAAAATATTATTTTTTTTTGTCAGCTGTACTCATAAATGGTTGATGAATGATTGAACTTCTTGTATTTTCTATATGCTGTATTAATAAATAATAAGCATTATTTCCATTTCTCATTAAAGAACTACATTTTTTAATTGCTTTTCCATCATATAATAATACATTTAAATAAAAAAATAAAAAAAAAACTTTTGTGTTTCAAATGGTTTTCCAGAAGTTAAACAGAATATCTAATGATCTAAGAAATGTCCAGTCAAAACCAAAATTAATTTTCTACACATAATTTATTAATATTATTAAACATCTTTATCACAAAGTTCAACCAATTGCAATAAAACAAATGTGAAATTATCACCATTTTAATGGCTTTCGACTGCTAAAAACTGTTAAATTGAAATTTTCGCAGTGCATATTTCAACCAACCTCTACGCGTTGCGTCCTCCATTCATGTTAATCGTAATAAAATATTTTTCAAAAATGTATAATAATTCTTTCAACGATTTTAGAAAAAATAACTATCTCTCAAAGTGTGTATTTAGAGTCGGTGCTCTTTCACACAGCCAAATTCAATTTGAAAAAAAATCGATCGAATCTCTTTATCGATGACTGATACACTCGAATAGATATGGCAAACCAGAAGATATTATAAAAGCCAATTGCTCTAAAGCAATTTGTACTGAAGTATGGTTTAAACCAAATGAATGGGATGAAAATTATTATTAAATAGTTATCCTCTTCTCAATATTTTTCTCGTTTCAATTATTTAGTTCCCTAATAAAAATGGACTTAATTTATTTCATACAGCTGGGTCTATACCTCGAAGAATTGCAAGAAATTGAAGAAGACGCTGGCTTGGGTAACGGCGGTTTGGGCCGACTTGCTGCCTGCTTCTTGGATTCCATGGCCTCTTTAGGAATGGCAGCGTACGGTTACGGACTGCGATATGAATATGGAATATTTGCTCAGAAAATTCAAGATTGTGAACAAGTGAGAGTGTATTTTGTGCTTATTCTAATCGCTAGAAGAAATTCCATAAGACATACTTAAATATTGTTTATATTTTTTTAACAGTAGCAAAAATAAGGGCTTTTCCAAATCTTCGTATGTTTTTGGTATTGTAAAAGTATCTTAGCGACTATTAAGGATGAAATTTTTATATATAAATCAATTATTGTTCAATTAACTGTATGTAAAAGAAACGATAGCATTGCAAATAAATATTTAAACATTTTTATATTAAAAACATTCATTTGCGTCTTTTCTTCCATTTAGGATTGAGATCAAAATAATTGACTAATGTTATTGCCATTTAGGTGGCCAAAAGAAAATGTCACGTTTCCTCTTTATTTTGTGTCCTTCACTCAAAGACTATCCCAGATATTTGGGACTAAGTAGGATTAGTATCATCAATACCAGATTTTAGCATAACGTGAGAGTTTAAATAAATGTTATGACATAAATCAAAGCATTTGCTTTGAGTTAATTTTGATCCACAAAGTTATATTTGAAAGACATTAATATGAGTTGGTCTAATCCCCGATATATATCTTTTCCAGACAAATACAGCAAAATCTTACAAATGCCTACAACTAAATAATTTACAATACAACAGGAGTTTCTAAGGAAGAACACCTATTAATCTCATATTCAGTATGTATGAAATATGCAAATGGCGTCTACATGCCTTCTTTATCTTGATTTGGCAGGTAGAAGAACCTGATGATTGGTTGAGGTTCGGCAATCCATGGGAGAAAGCTCGACCCGAGTACATGATTCCCATCAACTTCTATGGCAGGGTGGAGAAATCAAATGGAGTTTCCAAATGGGTTGACACGCAAGTAAGTTTAAGTCGATTTCTTGTTTCACAAGCCTCTATGGCAGAATGATACTGAGATAGATTTGAATGTCAACTAGTCTTTACTTTACTATGTGTTTGATGCAATATAGTCAAATCCAAATATTGAGCCATTAAACTCCATCAAACGACCAACCACAGTATGATTGATTTATATTGATGAATAAAAATGCACCGAAAAAATAATCATAAATAATATTAAATTCAAGATAGTTCATTCAAGAACAGAGAAGACTACATTAATTTGTATATTCTAATTCAAAATAATTATGCAGCCAAAGTTTCTTCAGATTTAACAAGTCAAGGAAATTTAATGCTGGATCTAACTTTAAAATATTATCAGATTTTTTTTATGTAATTATTTTATTCATAAAATCAATATCAGGAAAAGGTGCAAAACTGAAGTTTTATTTTAAATGCATATTACAAAAAATTAAAAAGTGAGCTAGAATGTTCCATTCCGATATGTCATTCGTATGCTGTTTAATCATGTTAATTATATTTTAGATTTTTAGACTGAAGGAGGAAAAAATCTTTGTTTTGAATTTTATCATTGAAATATAAATATTTTTTTCTAGAAGTAGCACTTTTATTTAAATACTATGTTGCTGAAAAAGAACGAGTTATAGAACGAAAGTTCTATAGAAGAAACATGAGTCATACAGTCAACCTATCGCCTGCTGGAACTCGAAGGGGCGCAGTTATCGTATAAGCTTTTGTAACCAAGTGTTTTACTTATTTTTTTTAAACTATGACTAGCTAAAAATAAGGACCTAAAACATTTTAGCCGTTCAAAATTAGACAATAAGTATTTCTTGTAAATATATCTTAATAGCAATAAATTTCATTGAATGAAATAATGTATAATGAGTTTTTTGACTGATTCATCTATTCATTATACATTATTGAATGAAATAATGTATAATGATTAGATGAATCAGATCTATTTAGAAATAAAAATGTAGGAACAAAATTATTTAGATATTTTCTGCCTTCATTTGTCTTGCAGAAAAGTTCTCTTCATAAATTTCTTTGAAGATATATTTCGTTGCATTTTCCGACAAGCCAATCTAGCGTTTCGAAATAATGTGTCAATACATTTAGATTGAGATCAACTAAATCTCCATGAATTATACTAAATGATAAATTATATACTCTTTTTTACCTGCCTTGAATAAAAGAAAATTCTTTTGCAGATAGTTTTTGCTATGCCTTATGACAACCCAGTCCCAGGATTTCGAAATAATGTCGTCAATACACTTAGATTATGGTCAGCCAAATCTCCAAATAGCTTCAGTTTGAGGTTTTGTAAGTTTAGTTTATATACTTCCATCTATAAAAAATTCTATATATTCAAGTTTTACTTTAATATGTCATGTTTCATTATTTAATGTTAATTTGTATTTTAATTTTTCCAGTTAATAATGGAGATTATATCCAAGCTGTACTGGATAGAAATTTGGCAGAGAACATTACTAGAGTTTTGTATCCAAACGATAATGTGAGTGAATTAATGCTTTCTGTTTATTATATCGAAATAATAATAATATTATAAAAGTTAAAGAGTTCGAAAATTTCTGAGATTTTTAATCTTATCTATTACATACCTAAAATATTATACTTTCTCCTCAGGTATTTGAAGGCAAAGAGTTACGTTTGAAGCAAGAATACTTCTTGGTAGCAGCAACCCTTCAGGATATCTTAAGGAGATTTAAAACAAGCAAATATGGTTCTACTGATGCAGTTCGAACTTCCTTTGATAAATTCCCTGAAAAGGTATTACATTGTGACGAAATTTCTGTGTACTCTATTATAATCTGTCTTGACAATGAAAGCAAAGATAAATGATTAGTAAAATACTGTTTGTATTCCACCTCTGTTATTTTATAATATTATGATGTATAAAAAGAAGAATAGTTTTAAGGAAATGATAATTCTCAAAACATGAAGTTCTTAATTTTTCTCCCAATGTGCAGGTAGCACTACAAATGAATGACACACATCCTGCTGTTGCAATAGCAGAATTAATGCGACTTCTCGTAGATATCGAAGGAATACCATGGGATAAGGCAAGTTTCACGATTTTTGTTCTGTATAAATTATGTCACTTATTCAAAATTGAATAATATAAATTTAGTTTATTGATTATTATTATTATTATTTAAATTGTATAAGTTTACTATTATTCAAATTTGAATTTATGTCATTAAACCATTTTCTTTTTCAAACCTTCTGTTAAATAGTTAGTTATAATTTGTTTAGTATTTCTTGGATTGGGAATTGGATTGGAATTAATTACATTGGAAACTTTTTATTAAAAGTGTAAAAGCAGATTTCTGTTATCTAATTACCAAAACGTGAAATTTCTCAGTTCTTCACGAGTTTCCATATAATTATTATTTTCACAGTTGGCTTCAACTATTTTTAGAAAGTAAAATATGTTGCGTGCTAGCAAATTTTGAAATATTAGTACAGCAAAGATGTTCAGTCTTTCTGAAAATATACAGTAAAAATAATAGTTTTCATTCCTATTAAAAATATCTTTGTACAGCAAAACCAATTCTAAGTAAACAATTAAACTAAAGAGAATGTAGTTAATATGCATTCTTGTATTCCCGGACAGAAACTTCACAGGGATGTAGTCAAAACAGAATTCCCTCTAAACACCTAAAAATGTTCTCTCTCGCTGGCAGAATTCCAAAATGCTGAGCTTGCACTTCATATTTTCTATATTTCAGATTCTCAGAATAAGGGGAAAAAACCTGCGTCAAGCGTCTGAAATGTATTTTTATTAAGCCTAAACGTCAAAACTTCTTTATACAGACTTTGAAATAAATTTTAAGGTCCTTTATTGTTTCCGTGATCTTGAATGATTCTTCTCTCAGTTTACCTTTTTTTCTACATCATACATTCATTTGATCGTGTTGTTTTTAAAACTTAAAAATCAAACATCATTTTCGTGAACTTTTTATTGAAAAGTTTCTTTTAAAGATAACCGTAATTCAGAAATGAATTTCTTACGCGTAGCTTAAATTTTCATTTCCTCTTAAGAACTGAAAATAACCATTCTTTCTTTCGTAGTAAATTCGTTTCAATTATTTTTTTTATTTTAATTTATTTTACCAAAACAATCTACGGTTGAGTGAAAAACTTTGAAGATCTTTATAAGTAACAACTTGGGATTGCAATATCGGACTAAAAGTTCAATATCGGTATTCGGTATTTTTTAGATCTTACTACCGGGATACTGGTTTTAATACTGGTAGTAGAAATCTTAGAAAAAGAAAGAAAATGCTGGCGTTTCTTTGTTTTATTTGCAGTTTTGTTAGAGAGTGTAAATATCACAAAAAATAATTTGTAAATTATAAATTATAACAGTATATAAAGAATCACAAAAAAGTGTAAATATCACTATTCATTCTGTGGTACTATTACACATTTTTGAAATGTGATCTTAAAAAAACATAATGCATCAATTGTACTGTCATTAAGCCTGGAACATAATTTTGTGCAAAAACTACCAGCTGTCTAAAACACTCTTTCGGCTTTTAAGCTAGTTGGTGGTACTGTTAGCAATGCGCGATATACTTTTTCCAATTATTTACCTCTAAATCCCTCATCTTCAAATAAATCGATTTCTCGTCGGATGGTTTTGGATATAGTTGATTTCTGTATTGTATTTTGGTTTTCTTCATCGCAATTAGATTCTTTCCTCTTTAACAAATTTGTATCATGTTTCGTTTTTAAATGTGTATGGAGTCCGCTTGTATTTCCTCCATTCACTTTAATAACTCTTCAACATTTTTTACAACGTGCCACCATATTCTTTTCATCATATAAATAATAAAACCAAACTGAAGTATTATCTACTGATTTTTTTATATTCTTTAAAGTTATTCTTATTCATTATTATGTATTATGGGTTATTATTTATGAATATATATATATATATATATATATATATATATATAGTACACTCCAGATTATTCGCGGAATTGGGTGGCGCGGCCGCCGCGGATAACAAAAATCGCGGATAATCCGAAAAAAGCTAAAAAGGGTATAGCAAAAGAGAAAACAGTCATTCCAACTTTGAAAAATCGTTTTATGTACAATAAAACGTAAAATAAACAGCAGGAAATGTATAACTAACGCTTAATTATTTAGTATATCACTCAAAACTAACCTAAAAGGCATTTTGTTAATGAAAACAGAAAAGTGCTTAGTACTTACGAGAGGCGTCAAGGATACACAGAAAATTAATACATATGTACTGTTTCAATACTGTAATATATTATGTAATTACAAAAGCATAATTGTAAAACTACACCTTTTTGAAGAAATCAGTCATTTGTGTTTGTTTCTTGCTTTGGAAGCATTTTCTCTTTGCTTGGAAGCAAAAAAAAACAGTGCGGCATGCGCGGATAATCGGGAGTCTACTGTATATATATATATATATATATATATATATATATATATATATATATATATATATATATATATATATATATATATATATATATATATATATAATAAATCTGAAAAATATTTTGAACTCTAAAATATGATATGCAAATACAATTTGAATAACAGACTCACTAATTTAAAAAGTATCGAAATAGTACGCACTTTCTTCACAACTATAACCTTGTTTTCACAGATATGAATATCAGACTACGAATCCTGCGCGTGTGCAGTATCGCTCGGAACTGTAATAGGATAGTTTTGATCCGCCTCCTTGGATGATTCTCATATTTTATCACTTGTCTTGATTGTACGATGCAACTTTGTATTCACAGTCTAATTAATTTCATCCTTTGGGGAGACATAAAAAGAAAAACGCATACTATTTTGCTATGTTGGCGATCCCTGAACATATAGTGGAGACAATTTTAAAAAATTTCTAGTAAATACCGAAAAAACGTATTTAAACTTGTGAATACCGGTATTACAAAATTGCACAAATGGCTCAAAATACCGGTATTCGGCATCCGGTGTACCGGTATTGCAATACCCTAATAACAACATATATTAATGAAATCGTTGAACTTATTTCAAGCGATAGCAATTAATTCTGAACACATGAGACGATGAACGATTTGGAAAAACGAATGTTTAGAATTCTTTTTTCTCAATCAAAATTTTTATGGTGAAAATAATTATAAGGATTTTTTTTTCCACGAAAAATTATTGTATTGAATTAGGAAACAAATTTCTAATCACTTAAGAATTGAATTTATTGAATAATACAATGATCGATCAACCTTGATTTCGAAAAGAAAGAACAAGAGGGAAACAAGTGGCATCATCGATACACATTTACATCATCTCCGTTTCATTTCATAGCATAAGCTGGTCCATTTGCTCATGGGTTTCAAGCATTAAAACTAACAAAATTCATTAAATTAGTGAACAAGTATAAAAAGTTTACTAGTCTTCTATTGTCAGAAGTTCAATAAAATATCATGTTATAAATAAGGTCATTGAAAATTTTCTTGTCTGATTTTCATAGCCAGATTGTATTTTATAGGGAAATGTCGATGCTTTATTTGGCTATGATGCTTGCTTTTGTAAGATCCAAATGCCTTTTGTCCTACAACATTGGATATTGATAAAATAAGTCGATTTTTCGGCATTTTTAAATCTTTAAAAAGGGGCAATGAAAAGGTTAATTTTCGGTGTGTAATATTTTATGAATTTTAGAAAATAATCAGTGATAGATTTCTAACTGGGAAGACTAGGCAACTGCCTATGGTTTCAAGTTTGACTAGAGACACAAAAAAAAGTCGATAAAAAAAACCTCCTTTGTCTAATTTTCAAATAACTAAATTCGTAAAAAATATAAATTTTATGAAGGATAAATTATTATTCATAATGGAGGATGATATTATCAAGTATAATTAAGCAGATTCCTATGTTTCATATGTTTACTTAGATAGAATTTTTATAATACTGAGCACCTTCTTCCCAAATATTGAGTAAAAAAAGAACTGTCGCACAGGCATGAATCAAAACAGATAAATAAAAAACAAATGCAGACATTTTAGGTAAAAAATATTTACCTAAAATAAATCATTAATATGTTAAAAATGCGCTGAAATGTAAAATTAAATTCTCCATCTTAATGAAAGAAGGACCTCATAATGTGAACTGCCTAGAGTTGCAAAATATTTAAATCTGCCACTGAAAGGTATGAGTATAGATACAACAGAAAAGAAAACTATTTCGGTTGTTTATTTAGACTGTTATTCTGCTCTATGTATCGTAAAAAAATAGTTTGGTAGATTTCGGAATGAGGATTTTGCGGACCGGTAGGATTGGAAGATCAACCAAGACAGGGCCTTGAACCTTGGTTCCTTCCGACCCTGATGAGAGAATTGTGAGTCCTATTGTGGAAGAAAATCTTAAAATAACAACTGAGAAATTTGCGGAAAAACTGAAAAAAGTAATTCGACTGCCTGTCATCATTTACAAAAGGCCTGGGCACCTTTCCAAATTCTAAACTTGTATACCGTATCTCCTGGAAAAGAATGAGCGGAATCGCATGAATGTGGACATTTATATGACTTTGTTCAGCGAAAAAGAACATAGAAAAATGTGAAAGAGAGGACTTGTCGCAAAAGTTGGAGTATATATATCCTTTAAAATTTTGGTGTGTTTGGTAAAACATCATCAGAATTATTCATTTCGAGCTACTCCAGCATGGTAAAACATCAGACAAATATTATGAAATATTCATTAGACTCGATACAGCCATTCGAGAAAAACATCTGTCCCTGATAAATGGACAAGGTATAATTTTCGTTCACTACATTGCAACATCGTTACTGCACAACAGACATTAAGAAAACTGGGAAATTCTTTATTATATTTACGAATTGGCAAATTAGCGAATCGATGAAAATCTGTCATACAGAATAATGTAGATAATATTCTTGATTAAAAAAAGTCGTATTGTTTAAATTTCGATTTTGTTAAAGCTAATAATAGATTGAGCACGATATTATGCATTATCTGATGTATACAGAATGAGTAAGCATTTTACGCAGAAATTCATAAATACATGATATATCACTTTCAAAACTGACTTCTTTACTAACAAAATTATATTCACAGAACTTTTGTCATCGTAACTTTACTCATGAAAAACGAAGTGCACATTTTGCTAAATGATTTTCTCAAATGTAGGCCTGGAAAATTACGACACAAACTTGCGCCTATACCAATCACACCATCCTTCCGGAAGCGCTTGAGAGATGGCCAACTTCCATGTTTGAGAACTTACTACCTCGTCATCTTGAAATAATATACGAAATCAACGCCAATCACTTAAAGGTAAGAACGATTTCTGAAAATTAAATACATTATCTTTCATTTCTTAAGTTCTAAAAGTCAAAATCTTCTGTATTCTAAATAACTTTTTATTTATATATTATTTTTATGTCGAATTATAGAACAATCCCTAGTTATTAGCACGTTTTTTTTTACAGATTCAAAACTATAAGTATTTTTATAGATTTAATTTTGAAAATATATCGTGTGTTTCATAAATTCAAGTTAATAGAATATAAATTTCAATAAATCAAGTTCTTTTTAGCAAATATAGAGGAATTAACATTAGTTAAAGTTAAAAAAGATAATAAAAAAATTCTAAATTATCCTTTTTTTAAGTTGCATCCTTTTATTACAATACTTCATTTCTTTACATTTATAAAATTCATTTTCCGCTAGAAGTTATTTTATTAATAATAATCATTTTAACATAGCTAACTTCCATTTCTTATGAACAAAATTTTTTGTCTTATCATTTACAATATCCCTTTCTCTGGAAATTATAATAACTATATCCATAGAATAAAATTTAAATTTTAGATGATTACATGTTAAGCATCTCTAAATGTTATATGAAATTAAACGAATTTCAAATCAGTGTCTGTTTGAAAAATGATATCCTTAGAATATTTTAAGTTTAAATGATATCTGACTTACGATTGAATGTCTCCAAATGATGAAATAATACCTGCATTTCCAGCGAGTATCCGAAAAGTACCCAGGAAATGTTGATAAACTTCGCGACCTGTCCATCATCGAAGAAGGAGGGGAGAAGTGTATCAATATGGCAAGACTGGCGATCGTAGGATCACATGCAGTGAACGGAGTGGCTAAGATTCATTCGGACATCATCAAGAGCACAATGTGAGTAATTTAATTTTTCTCATGTAATGTGAAGGTGATGATATCAGTGTAATCTGATCTTTAATGAAAGTTGATAAAAAAATAACCACAAAATAAGATCATAAAAACATAAATTATTTTATTGATGAGAAAATCAATGTAATTTGTATTTAGCAATTAATTTGTTTGTTTGAAAGAGGGGGATTTAGGGATTTTTAGCTACAAAGGCTGTCATCCCAGAAAGCAATTAATTAATATAGTGGTTAAGTGCAAAATATTTTATTTTGGGAAATCTGCTTTCAATAGTATTGCTTTTAATTTAAACATGACCAGCTCAAAAGCTTACAAGGGCCGATTAATCGGATTTCAAATTTATATAAACCGTTAAAAAAATCCAATTACTTCCTAAAACAATGCTACAAAAATAAGTATTTCATGAAATAATAATAATAATACTGCACATTAATGCTTCATGAAATTTAATTTTTGTGCTGTCTATATACCAAACAACCAAGAGCTTGCTTTCATTTATAAGCACAAACTAATATAAAAACAAATAAGAATTTTTTTATTGGATTTATTCGGCATTTCCGCTTTATAGGTCGTTGAATTGCTTTTCGCATTCCATTCAGTTTTTTCATATTAAGGTTCCTCATCTTTCTGACTAAATAGAACTCAGAAGGATGAGGAGGCAAATGGCATCCAGGAGAGTAATCCAAATTCATTAAGCATCGACTATTCAGAAGAATATTACACAAATATTTTTAATAATCTCTGCCCTAATAATGAATTATATAAGAAAGGATTTTTAGCATTAAGAGAATTAAATTCAAGTTGTACTTCGGCAATCCAAAAGGTCTTTGACTTTCATGTAAAAAATGAGTTAAACACAAGCTTTGTATCTTTTTGGAGGTTTTTATTGCTATTTCTACCCTGTTTTAACATAGTCTTTTTTTCTTTCCCTGTAGAACGATATTTTCTTTTTCTTTTTTTTTTTATCTTCTTTCAAAACAGTTACAGAACTTTGATAATGATGTTATCAAAATGATAATGAATCGTGTCAATTTAATTATTCTACATAGGCTTTTCGATGAAAAGAATTTTTTTAAACCGACCAGAATTTACCCAACAAATTTTGTGAAGAAACATTCATCATCATGCTTACCTAATTTCATCCTTTTTTCATAAGAACAAATTTCATATAAATATAGTTTTAATACAACAACCAGAAAATTATTATCATCTTTTATTTAAATCATCAGAAAATAATCATACTTATCTAATTTCATGATTTTCATAAAATTCCATTAAAATGAAATTTTTATAAAATTGTTTCATTGCAATCATCTGAAAATAGTACAACAGAAAATATTTTAAGGCTCCCATTTCTTGAATTTCATCTAAATTTATCGTTACTTTCTTTGTTATAATTTTGAAAAATAATTTTCATTTATATCTTTTATTTATTCTTTAGAAATTAATCTTTCTTACAGATTCAAAGATTTCTATGAACTGGATCCAGAAAAATTTCAAAACAAAACCAATGGAATAACTCCACGACGTTGGATGGTGCTTTGCAATCCAGAGCTAGCTGATGCTATTGCTGAGGTATTTCTGTGCCCTGTTAAATTCTGTTAACTGTTTATTATTATTGCATTATCCCAAAGAAATGTTTTAATAATGCGACACTCAAAATAGTTCTTGATCAATATCGTCCAAAGAGCAATAAATAACTGAATTCTGAATTATTTTGGTTAAAATACGAGTTGGTCATAAAATAATTTCCTTTTTGAAAGTTTATTAATGGAATCAAATTTCATATACAGACTGCCAAAAACGTTCGAAAATAAATTCCACAAAAATAAAAACTAGGTAACAGAAGTCAACAATTGGAAAGGTATCTGGCGCTGTTGGAATGAAAACAGGTTGTAACGAAATTGGATTATGCAAAATTCCATTAATGTTCCATGTAATTAAAAAAAAAATTGCATATACATAAATTATTAAAAAAAATGATAGTATAAAACTCACAGAAAGTAATTTTTTATTAATAAGCGTTAGAGTTCCCTGGTCCACATGCAGCATTTTCAATGCGCTGACCTTTCCTATGTACAAAATATGGTATTGGCATCTTTTGGTACAATATTGTTTGTTTTCGAAATTTATTTCCCTATGCTTTGTGTGATTTGCGTATGAAATTTTATTTCATTCTGTCCGTTCATTTTTGCTGCAAATGCTTCCAAATAGGAAAAGTTATCTCATGCTTAACTTATATTACTACTGGAGATTACTCACGAAATTATTCTCGAGTCAAAAAATAAATCATTAGATAGCATGTTATCTTACGGTGTTTTGTTTTATTCCATGCCGTAATAATGTTCTTATTGCTCCAGAAACGTTTCTAATATATTCAACAAATAGTCATTAAATATTCAAGGTAACTCTTACATGTATCACATGAGCCGTGGAATTCAATACACCTAAAATTCCAAGTAAAAAGTTTTTTTAAAAAAAACTGAAATTCGAATACTGTTAAAAAGTACATCAATCAGGTTTTTTTCAATCAATCAGCATTAACAATATCTATAAAAAGATCAATTTAAACCAAACTTTATGCAAACATACAACATTTTATCCAGTTACGATTGTATCAATAATTTAAATATCTTTTATCTTTTTGAAAGTCTTTTATTACTCAGAAATCTATCCATATATATATATTCATAATCTATTCATAAAAAAGGAAGGGTTTGTGTACGAGTCTGAGATGTCCATGCAAATCCTACGCACTTTTGCATTACACTTTGAATGCAAATAGCCATAACGGTGACTCAATGCAATTTAATATTTTTATTTATTTCCTGTTGTTTTTATAATTTTTGCATATATTTGTTTATTTTATTGTTTTTGATAACTCGGCAAACTTTCTAATCTCTCTCTTCTCCGTTTTATCTCGTCTTTATTTTGAGTTCTTTTGTTTCGATTTTTATCGTCTGTTGTTTAATAGGTAATGTTCTCTATTTACTTCCTATTCATAGATTTATTTTATGTTATTGAGGTTTTAATTTACCAACATTCAACATGGGCAAAGTCACACTAGTTTTTCTTCTACTCTAATGATTTCAATAAATTTTTTTCAGCACATTGGAGAAGAATGGATCACAGACCTTTCCCAACTAAGGAAAATCGAACCACTTATAAAAAACCCGAGTTTTGTGCAAAAAGTGCAGCAAGTGAAAAACGTATGTTTTCTTTTTAATTTATTTTATTCCATTGCCGTTGTACTTCTATAAACTATCTATAAACAAAAATATTAGAACTTAAATACTAACTCATTGATTTAAAAAAATGCTAACTTAATAGATATAAAAATTTGATTATTATTTAAAAAATATATGCTACGGTTTATTTATGGTGGAATACGTTTCAAAACACCGTTGTTTTAAATTGCTTAATTTTAAATTATAGATTGCTGTTTATTTTTTTTATGAAAAAAATAAAACTCTGGCACCGTCTGTAAATGTTATTATCAATAATAAATTTGTATGCTTTTGAAAATATAATTTCAAACTAATATTTGATTTTGAAATTAATGATTTTATGTTTAACACTTTTATATTAATATTATACTAAAAATCATTTAATGATTAAACATATAGTTTGAATAAATGTATTTTAAAGAAATATTATAAAGAAAATTTCGAATTTTATGCTTATTGCCTTCTATTGATCAATCAATCGTGATATTTTACAGCAATCCATTAACAATATAAAATTATGGATTGATTTGCAGCGAAGTGATTGTATTTATAAACTGGATTAATCTCCAGTTTCATGATTTCTTTTGTTTTTCAAACGCAATTGAGTGAACAAAATTGAATGCAAAAAATAAAAAATACATGAAAAAATCGACTTTTTTATCTTTAATGAAATTGCTATCACTGTTCAGTTGAAAATAAAGCGCGCGCGCACACACACACACACACACACACAATACCACAAAATAACGCACACACACACACATACAATAACCAAACGAAAGGAGTAATTTATTTTTAAAGTATTTTTGATGGTAATGTTTTATCATAAGGCTTAATCATATCATAAGGCATCATAGCTTAATTTCATAAGGCTTAAGTGGAAATATGATTCAATGGAAATTATCAACATACGAGGCTGCATCAGAAGAAAATGTGCTGAAAATTAACAAAAAAAATCGAATGGATATTTTTTTCATGATAATACCATTGCACAAAGTTCTCTAAAGATTAAATAAATACTACTATCCATCCTTGAATCAATCCTTGAATCAATGGTATTCTCCAAACCTGACCTCTATTTTTCTCCCGGCTTTTGAGACTTAATTAAATTGAAGGAGAAATGTCTATCGATTTTTGCGGAGGTCATTCAGTTAATGGCCTTTTCGATATTGGGCGAGAGTAGTATTTTTTACAACTGGGTAAACATTGGAATAAGTGTATGAATGCAATAAGGCATTGTTTTGGAAACAATGTCTTTTCACTTAAAGAATATTTTAAAATTCGTTCTAGGTATTTTTTACATTATTAGAATACAATAAAATAGCTAATAAAGAGTTATCAAACTCAAAAGATTGAACAGGTTGAATAGGTTCTAATAATAGACAATATAGGCAATAAAATAGGCTTACTCCTTTCTTTCAAAATTATATATCGCTTAAATGGAAAGATTTTAGAAAAATAAAATTTTCTTCCAATATATACAAAGTAATTCATCTGGAGGCTGTACTAAATTTGATGTTGGTTAACAGATTACGTATCGAAATTTTTAGCTCAAATTATATTTATTTTTGAATCTTAAATACAGTTAAAGCTAAAATTGTATCTTTTTCTACTATAGTTTAAAAATCATTTGCACTTATCCTTTGTGTATTAGGTAAAAAACGATCATGATTACATGTATGAGTTTTAAATCCATTAATGAAACCTCATCAAAAGAATGAAGTAAATTTTAACCCTGCATATATAATTTTCTTCCGCAGGAAAATAAAATGAAACTGGCCAGTCTGATCGAAAAAGAATACGGAATAACGCTAAATATCGAATCTATGTTCGACGTGCAAGTTAAAAGAATCCATGAGTACAAGCGCCAACTCCTGAACCTATTACATATCGTGACGATGTATAACAGAATCAAAGACAACCCGAATGCACCTTTCGTACCACGAACTGTCATGATTGGAGGAAAAGTAAGTTGTTTATTATAGTTTCAAATAAAATATATGCTTCATGAAACCTCCCGAGATATTTCAACCACTTTAAATTATCATTGGTTTTTCTTCCTTAATAAGCATATTAATGAACTGTAAGAAAGACCGCCTCTTTAAAGAATAAAGTTAATACACGTATTGCTGGTCTTAACATCTAATGAAACAGCATCTTTTAATTCATTCCTAATTTTTTTTAACTATGCATTTGAGTCCAATCACCTGTTACTCTCTTATTGTGCTGTGAAATTATAAATTTTTAAGTAAGGAACACCGGGAGGATAAGATTCTATATAAAAATTACATCTGACTGTTGATTAGACAAACCATCATCTATCTCCCTTTAAAAATATCATTTTAAATAATACTCGAGTAATATATGTATGAGTTATTATTAAAATTTTCAAATGTATTCATTTTTCTCTGTTGAATCCATTTTTCTTACTTCAGAACAAAAAAATATGATAGTTCTTTTCATGTATAAGGATGAAGAGTAAACAACTTGAAGTTTGCAAATTTGTTTAATTAGCGTGCGTACGTGTGAAAATTTTTTAAAAAATTTTAGGAAACGCTGAAAATAAAACATTAACTTTAAAGTTGAAAAACTTTTTTTTAAAATTTTCCCCTTTATTTGAGCGTTAAAAGAACCCGGGAAAAATTTTGTTCAAATTAACAAATTTTATTCTCAGATAACTAATAAAAACATTTTATGAAGTTTTAACATCAATCTAATATTATTATTCAGAGGAAGTGACTAAAATCATTTTATAAGAATTAACTTAATAATTTTTAATAAATTTAAATATGCATTAAGATTTCACTAAGACATTACTATCTTATTGTTTATAAAGTTAATGTTCACTATCTTATTGTTTATAATGTTAATGTTCACTATCTTATTGTTTATAATGTCAATATTCACTATCTTATTGTTTATAATGTTAATGTTCACTATCTTATTGTTTATAATGTTAATGTTCACTATCTTATTGTTTATAATGTTAATATATATTTACAGATACTTTAATTTTTATTCAATTACTTAACAATCTGTTTTAAACTATTAATTTCTTTTAATTAGGTTTAAATTGCCTTTCTACTAATTTAAAAGCTTTGGAATAAGTGTTATATTGCTTTAATGCAATAACAGAAATTTACAAACAGGAAATTTTCATTTTCTGGATTAGTTAATGTCAGATGAAAGAGAATTAGAGTTTTGGTAAGCGTCAGAATTAGAGTTTTGGTAAGCTTCACTATATTTAATTTCAGAAGAAAACTAAAAAATCATTAGAATTTTACAGTTGTAGAGAATTTTATAGTTACAAAGAGATGGGGGATTTAACATCAAATCAAGGGATAAGGAAACCAATTCTGAAAGTTCTATGCTCCTTCTGAGAGAACATCAATTTAAATTACTTGCAGGATCAGCAACGATTTAAAAAAAAAAGTTGATGCGATCAATAGTTTCTTTTACTGTTCTTTAAGTTAAACTTTTCGGAACTCCTTGGAATAAAGTCCTACTGTAAAGTCCTTGGAATAAAGTTATCCTACTGTATCATAATCATTTTTATGAAGAGTATATCTAAAGCCTATAGTCTTGTTTATTTTTCTCTTTGTCAATAAATTAAAATATTTTTTGTTAATCAACATTTAGTATACTGATCATCACATTTTTTTTATATTGCAAACTTATAAAAAAAAGAATACAGGAGGATAGGAGCTATCTGTAACAATTATTTTTAAATATGTTGCACCTTGATTATAATTGCATTTTTCATAGCTTAATCATTCATTCACAATACGCAACAAAAACTATTCAAAAAATTTCTTAATTCTAGTTCCAGAAATATTTTCCAAATCTTGTCTGCAATTACGGTTTACCCCAAACCTAGGGCATATTGTAATAATAAATTATATAAACGTGGCATAGGGATAATAAATTATATAGGGGTTTACAACAATGATCAAGTTTTAAAACGGCTTCCTCTTTGCTATAATAATTCGAAGATTTCATTTTGTGGATGTGCGCTTAGCAGAAAAGGGGGAGGGGCACCAAGAATTATTGGATGAGATGTCACCGGATAAGTAAGAAAGATTTCGCTTCTCCAAAGAGTGCACCATTGTTATAGAGCTGAGTTATCTCCACTTGGATGATGGAACGCATCTTTCGCCAGATATATGGACATAGTCAGTAATGGCTATAAGGATTACACCTCCAGTTTCAATGTAATTTAAGCGACAGCGATTATTCAATTCATCCCGCATACCTCAATAAAGCTGGTAAATCATTTTTGCTTCTTGGTATTTGAAGCTTTCCTTCTTACCAGTAAAAAGCATTTCACAATGACGTAAATGATTTCTACAATACGGCTTATCTATATCTATAACTGTACATATCTTTTCCTTCGTTTAGGCTGCTCCAGGCTACCATACAGCAAAACAAATCATTAAACTAATCTGCCACGTTGCCAGAGTTGTAAACAACGATCCTATTGTTGGCGATAAGTTGAAAGTAATCTATCTTGAAAACTATCGAGTCACTCTTGCTGAGAAAGTCATCCCTGCCACTGATCTCAGCGAGCAGATCTCATTAGCAGGAACTGAAGCGTCCGGAACTGGTAATATGAAATTCATGG
Organism: Argiope bruennichi; assembly: GCF_947563725.1. Taxonomy (NCBI): domain Eukaryota; kingdom Metazoa; phylum Arthropoda; class Arachnida; order Araneae; family Araneidae; genus Argiope; species Argiope bruennichi. The sequence continues at coordinate 87,762,088 of NC_079151.1, forward strand.
TGAGAAAAATTCAATTTTAAATTATTTCAGTGATTTAACGTCAGTTTGACATAAACATTTTTTTAAAGAGCAAGTGCATGTCCCATATACTATCCTTATCAGTAAATCATTGTTACAATAGAATATTAATACATCCAAAATAGAAAATTAATTTTAAAGATTAAATCCAGCGGTATCTATTGTTGGAAATATGTAATTTTATATTAAAAAATATTTAAAATAAAATAAAAATTATTTTCAACAATAACAAAGAACAAAGAATTATAAAAAAGAACCAATCAAAATTCTATGCGTAGGTCTTATCTATGAAAACTCAAATAGCGTTACAGTCTTGTTTGATTTTTTTAAAAAATCCTTAAACCTAGAGATAGGTCCCTTGGAAAACAATGTACAAAATTAATTATCTGGTATTTTCATGCAAAAGCATCAGTAATTTCTGAAAAATAGTAAAATTAATCAGGCCAAATAGATGCGACAATCCTAATCACAAAGGCCGGAAAAACAATTACAGGGCACAAATGTTGCGATTTTTCATTCAAAATATTAGTTTTCAAAATCACCAGTAAAACCAGTTTTCGCTTTCCACAAATTAAATACAAACGTCTTTTTTTTTTTTTTTTTTGTTAAAGCATTTAGAATTATTTCTTTTAATGATGTTCTAATGGCAAGTGTCAAAATAATTATCAACAAGAATTTTGTAAAAGTCACATTTTTTTCTGTCATTTCTATCCTTTTTTTACTTTCTGGCGATATAAAAATTATATATATTTCAATTTAACCTCTATTAAATTATATATATTGTACGAGATTCACTTCAGTCTTTCGAATTGTTACTCAAAGGAAAATATTTAACAGAAATCCACAAACATAAACAAAAAGTTGCAGAATTGGGTGTCTATAAAGCTGTTGTGTCTCTTTCGTTCATGTTTTAAATTGTTTTTCCTTCCTTTTTTTAAGTTAAATGGAGCTTTAACCATCGGTACGCTGGACGGTGCAAATGTGGAAATGAGAGAAGAGATGGGCAAAGAAAATATTTTTATCTTTGGAATGAATGTTGATGAAGTTGAAGAACTGAAAAAAAGAGGGTAATTGAATAACTATATTATTATTTTGAGATCAGTAAAATAGAATGTGAAACAAAGTTTTATTCAAAAATAAAATATTTAATTGATCTGGTTTAATATGAAACAAACTTCTCTTTAGACTTTAAAAAAACTCAATTTAGAAATATTTTACAATTTTACTATTATTTAAATCGCCCTAAAAAATAATTGGAACATTTCATAAAATTTTCTATTTTGCAATGTTCGTTTAAAAACATGTATTGTTACTGAAAATCAAATCTACCCAGTAGGCTCAGGCTCAATAACGAATAATGATGCTTTATTCTCACTAAAACCATTTAACAAACCACAAACGAAGCGTATATAAATACTTGCAGTAAACAGCAGCACATAAGCACTAAATCACTATTAAAGTATCGTAACAACACAAAACGCTCGGAATGAATTTGCCGGACTTCAACACTCCTAAGAGAAACTTCACTCGACTACTCATTCTTTCAATTGGACTGACTACGTCGTCTGAGAATTCCTGCTTTAATAGTCCAGTGGCGGGTCAATGAATGATCAAGAACAAACGTCTTGAACTCGATTCCTTATAGCCAGAATTATCAAGGTCTCCTTTTGTCGCCAAATTCGTCATCAAGTCGTTAGATGATCAACAAGCTTATCGAAAAGGCCAAGGGATCGCTGACTCGTCATCCACTCAATAATTATTACAATATCTGTAAAACACTCTTCCTTACCAGGCGACATATGGTGCAGAGAAGCAATATTACAAATTCGTAACTATATGCATATGTAGTACATTACATATATATACATATATAGTTACATATCAAATCAGTTATATATATATATATATATATATATATATATATATATATATATATATATATATATATATATATATATATATCAATTATTTTCAAATCAAAAAACATATTTTAAGTCTTCCAATTACTTCATTAAAATATTTTGAGGCATTTCATGATAACAAAAAATCAAGTATCTAAAATTAAATTTCCAAAATACTATTTAAAACTTAAGTAGATTTTAAAAATAATAAAAATCAGAAAATCAGAAAGAATGGAAAATCCATAAACTAACAATATTTGTCCAAATACTTTTCAGACAATTCCATATCTATATCAATGCAAAGAATATCCTTAGAAAATGTTATAAAATTACTGGAGATATTATTGGATCTCTTTAAAAACACAAAGTTTGATGTCCATGTATTGAACTTGTATACATCGAAAAGCTCTACAAATCAAATGTTTTAGGAACCATGTATTTTCAATAATAAAGTGGTTTCTACGTATTAAATAATTCTATATATGAAACAAAAAATATTTAAAAAAAATATTTAATTATTATAATAAAAAATCAACCATTTATTTCGTTCATAAGAAAGAATATAAATTAATGAAGAAAAAAATCATGGTTTTTATTTCAGTGGAATTTTAAAAACTGATATTTGTTTGCGAAAAAGAAATAAAATCTTGCCAATTAATAATATTCTTTTCTTGATTTATGTTCTATCTTTTCCGTTGCTAACTTAAGGCAAGCTTTTTACTTTAAATCCAATTCTGCATCATATTTCTTATTATGAACATGATATAAATGGGAATCTCTAAAAGTGAAAGAGAAACTCTGCTTAAAAAAAAGACATAGAATATAGGATTTCAAAAAATAAAAACACAGCAATATTTGACAAATGCGGTCGCAACCATTTCAAAATTAAAAAAAAAAAAAAACACTGTTATCTGTGTATATTATTTCAAGTATATTTCTTTACTCTAAAAATTAACTATGCATATTTTTTTAGTAAGAAAAATAACGAACAATTTATAATGTCTTTTATTTTAAATTGGAATTTCAATGAACCGAATTTTATTCCAAGCAATCTTCAAGCTTGATATACCGAAGTTCTTATGCATTGTTTTATCGCATATTATATTGCTGGTAATGCCTTGTATATTTAATGTTTTCATATTTATAAAAAATTAAAAAAAAAATTGTCGTCAAAATGACTTGCATGTGCTTTATCATCGAAGAAACCAAAATTATATTCCAAAACAAAAAGCTATTTATTTTAAAGATAATCTAGAATATCGCTACGGTGACCAGAGTTGATAAATCTGTTGTGTTATATCAAAATCTTAACTTTATAAAGCATTATTTTCACAAAACAAAAATAATTAATAACCCTATTGCTGTTTTAGGTACAATGCGATGGAATATTATGAAACACTTCCTGAACTCAAACGATGCGTCGATCAGATAAAATGTGGCTACTTCAATCCTCATAACCCTGGCCTGTTTAATGATCTTGTGGATATTATGCTCAAATATGACAGGTGAGTAAAAACAATTTAAGTCACTCTTGATTTCAAATTTCAATAAAAAAGAAGATTTTTCATTTTCAACACTGATGTAAAAAGAAAAAGAAAATAGCCAAAATCAAGTGGCTTAGTAAATCAATTTAATGCATGTAATAAATTAATTAAGAATTAAATTAATAATTAATTAAATTAATAAGTAATTTAATTAATAATTAACTTAATAAGTAATTTAATTAATAATTAATGTAATTAATAATTTAATTAATAAGAATTAAATTTAATTAATAAGTAAATTAAAATAATTAATAATTAAATTAAATTACTATTTATTTAATAATTAAATTAAAATAATTAAATTTAATTAAATACATAAATTAAATTTAAATACTTTAACAAATTTGTTAATGAATATACTCACAAGATATATTTATTTTCTTTTGTAGGTTTTACGTACTAGCAGATTACGAAGATTATATTAAATGCCAAGAAAAAGTGAACCAGTGCTATCAGGTACTTGAATTATTTCATATTAGCATTATAAAACTCAATAAACGTCACTTACTGAGAATTTCCGATGTACAAGTCTTCCCTTTACGAGTTCAAATAAAACGGTTATTTCTTTCATTTTTTTTTCCCCACACAATACTCCAAGCCAAAATGCAAGCTCTTATATCAAATGACTCGATGCTCTCTTTATCTTCTGGTCATGTGTGAAACAGTTAATAATAGACTAGACAAGGGATGTCATGGCACATAGCAAATATATGGTGGGGGCTTTTGTTGTTGTTGTTGTTTTGTATTTAATTTTTTATATAGACAGCGAGAATGATGAAATGTTAAAGAAATCATTACATCATCTTTTCAAAATGTTTTTAAAAACATCGATCCATTGAAGAAAAATTTATTCGTATTTTTTCACAATGCTGGAGGAAAGCTTTTAAAAATATTCAGTTACTTAATTAGAATTCAAAGAGCAGTCAAAAACTGAAAGAATTTTTTTATAAAAATTATTATAAAATCTTATTAAAAAGTAAACCTATAACAATACGTCAGGCTAAAAAGAATTGTTTTAGAATGTTAGAATAAAAGGCCCAACAACATTATATCCTCACAATATTGTCCAGTATTCAGAATGTCGAATAACCTCATAGAGATACCGTAAAATATCTTGCACTAATAGAGGGTACGTGGAGGGGGTTAATGAATGGCCGACTTTAATTGATATGTTAAAACAACAGAATGGGTGGAGTTCCATAATTCTATTAGAATAATAAGGAGTGATCTCAAATGAACGACTTTATAGATCGGCGACTGCAAAAGGACATGTCACTGATAGTAAATTTCAGTAACCTTTGGCTTATAGGATGAAAGGATAGATAGTATAATCTTTTTATAAAACGAGTTTAAATTATATTTATTATATAGACTTTATTATTTACAACCATTTAATATATACAAAACGTCGTGATTTTAATATTTATTATATACAATTTAATTTTCAGCATTTATGTTAGTTTCTATAATAAATATTAGGTGTTTTTTTTTCTTTACATTAATTACATCTTTAAATGAACTTCTACTAATCCAGGCCTTTCATTAATCTGATAATCCTCTGGTTCTGACTTTTGGTAGACTATCATTGCAGAAATCGTCCAATGGGTGTATAATGCAAGAATTCCAACGATCTCAATAATGGATAATGATATTTTATTACACGAAAAAAATACAAAACATGTGTAGCAAAATACAGTCAAGGCGCGAAATACGCGAAGGACGAAACTCACAAAGAACAATAATTAGAAACGTGAGATTGTTTTGCGATTTCATGTTTCTACTTTCTGTTCCAAAAAAGAAAATTGACTTGACTGACTCGCTTTAGCCTCTACTTTCATGTAGATTTTCTGACATGGCATAGAATTTTCTAAAGAATCTTCAGATCTCGAATCCTAATAGATATATCGCCAAAATTCTAGCATTTTCCAAAACTTTTATTTTTGTTTCCAAATTTATTAGAATTGACACCAGTGTCAGGAGTTACTTATCTGGTATCTATTTAGTATTTATTAAAAATATCTGTAAAATTCTTTAATCTAAAAATAATATCACAAATTCGCGAAATTTTAAAAAATTAAAAAATAATTTTTAATTTATTTTCCTTTAAATGCAGAACGGAAATGAATGGACTGTGAAAGCTATCAAGAACATAGCCAGCTCCGGTTATTTCTCCAGCGACAGAACAATTGAAGAATATGCAAAAGACATTTGGGGTGTAACACCAACAAGAGAGAAACTCCCAGATCCTCATGGACCACAGGACTTGCAAGACCAGAAGAAATGAATTTCAAAATAGGTCAAAATAGAACTTTCAGAAACCAATTGTATTCACTTCAAAATATGTTGGCCAAGAAATGCTATCATTTCATTTCAATTACATGTAGAAATACTTTATTTTTATTGTGTTTAATCAATAAATAATTATTCATTCTTGTTTATAATACATTTTATCTAAGATTAAAACCAAGATATACTTAACTTTGAGGTGTTTTGTATAAACAAAGAGGGAATAAAAACTATGACAGAAAGATCTTAATATTTTCTTAAGGTGTTTACATTTTAAAGCAATTTATTACTTTTTATGATTAGTGCCCGAAATGCAGTTATTTTTCTAAATGTAAAATTCAAAATCATCAAACAAAAAAAAAGTTCTTTGGTGACATGAATTCAAATTGGCCAATACTATTCAATGTCAGTTTTGGATTTATAGAAAAGACAAAATGTTTGCAACATAGCTGAAGATACAGAAGCAAAGTTAAAATCATAGATGTTGTATCTAATGTAACATCCGAAATGAGGGGCAATACTTGGTGAGAAATGGAATATAATTTTGACATTCAGCGAGCTGCCAAGGGTTCTCACATTAAAATCCACTGATTTAAGTTTTTTCATTGAAAACTTAATGAACGCATATGATGCTTTTTTATAATATATAAAAGCCAATCATATGCCAAATTATAATAGAAGTTTAACAATATGCATTCGTAAGCAGGAAAAAACTGTATTTCATCTGTACAAAGTCATTCAAAGTAATCCTTTTTTTTTTTTTTTGAAAGAATATCCATTTTTGAATTGCACATGATAGTATTCTTACACATGCTAACTTTGAACTTACTGATATAGTTACATTTAGTCCTAGTTTGTGGTGTGTTTTTTTTTTTATCTATACTTGATTTTTGAAAATAAAGATTTTCTCCACAATTTTAAGTAAGATAATAAGATGTTTTAAAATCAAAAGACACTTTGAAATATTTCAATTAAAGTTTTCAAATGTATTTCCATAGTTTAATAATAGGATAAAATGCAAATGTTAATGTTCCGATATTTTAGCTAAGAAACCCCTATGAGTGCAGAGTTTGAAATGCAGTTTCGAAATCAAGACATGACTTCACAAACGGTTTGATGTGTACGTGGGTTGGTGTATATTAAATTCAAGCAACCTCCTTCTACCTTGGCATAGAAATTTGAAAAAGAAGTGCCAAATCAGATATCTTTTTTCTGATATAATCACGGTTTAAATTAAAAGATCATTCTCAAAATAGTCTTTGTGCAACCTAAAAATGGAACGTTAGCATAATTAAATCAAATCAAAATTAATTATATAAAAGCACTTGTTGTAATTCTCTGAAAAACTTAAACAAGACAAATCTTTCTCTATTTTGTTTACTTTTTCTCATTATATTTTATTCATGATAATAAAATCATTGTTACATATTGTATATCAAATTAAATTTTTTAAATTTATTTAAAATTAGAGAAAAATAGTACTAAAATAACGATGATTATGATGTAAATATCGGTTTTAGAAGATAATATTTTTGGAAAACACAAAAAAAAGGAAAAAACTTGCTTATTTTTTATATATTTTAATTGCCTTTAAGGAAAAAGATGGTGATCTTTCTCTTGTTTTGAAGAGCACATGCACCAAATTTTGTTAAGATTGGACAAAAACTGTAATTTTGTATTAAAAGAATGCAAAAAAAAAATCATCTTTATATACAGTGATATCACTCCTATTACTCCACAAACAGCTCTCATATAACATACATGACAGTTTTTAATGAAATGCGAGAAATAATAATAATGATCTCAAAATTTTAGTTTTAAAGCAGAAAAAGGTTTAAAAAAGCTATCAATGTGCAATGTGGGCGTTCACTGACACATTCGTTGGTGTTCAAGTTCAAAGCAGCGCTTAACGAAAAACCATCCATGACGAACTCTTGATACTAACACACTCAGTGTGTTATTAGATCAAAGAGAGCACACATTATCAGCCCCATTACAAAATGATAAGGGAAGGCGAGCACAGATCTCTATGAAGGGGATTGCTCGGTAACCATTAACCAGCATCTGCACTATACCCTACATGGTAGCCACAATGTGGCTACCATGCACTATTACTATTAGGCCCTCTCCCATATGGTCAGAGAAAACCTAGTTAGCATATGGAGAAGAATACAATATTATTACGATACCGATCCTAAAATGGGTTAGAGTCTCTTCCAGGCTTTTAACTTCAAAAGAGTGGAAGTCTAAAAATATATTATTTTAAATTCATCCATATAAAATTTTGGAAAAGTGTATGAAAGGAAAATGCACTGGTGAAGACTAGAAATATAAAATTTAAATTATAAAGAAATTTGTGGTAAAATTAAATGTAATTATTTCATTAATTATTTGTCTTGAAAACAAAGTCAAGAAATAGTCATGTTTTACCTCCTTCAAATAGTTTTGTGATACTGATTTTTTTTTTAAATTTTAAGTTGCTATTTTGATATTAAATTAAAAATATTATAAAATTAAACAATTTAAAATGGCATGAGGATTAAAATTTTTTGTACTGATGCAAGCTACTGTATCAAAGGTATTTTAAAAGATGAAAATTAATTTTTACAAGATTTTTTTCTATGTATATTCGAAATTTTGAAATCCTTAATATTGTTCCCAATATGTTATTCAATGATTTTTATAACAGTTGATTTAAGTTCTAAGATTGGGAATGATAATCCATGAAATTACTTTTCCCTTGTTTATTGCTTTGAATCAATTTCTGAAACTGAATACCATTCGGCTATTTGAAGGAACTTCACTTTTAGAAGATTTTAAATCATTTCAAAGGCTGCTTAGAGGAAGACCAACCAATTAATGAGTAGATCTTCTTTGAAATTATTGCTGAGTGGCTTAAAATACTGATATTCAAAAATTCATTATTAAATCAATTTTAGTTAGAAAAGTAGAGTCTGTATATAATTTCAAAGAGAATTAATTAATCAAATTAAGAATCAAAATTTTTTACTAAACATGACCAATCGGACCAGAAAAATGTATAAAAATTTAAATTTCATAATTTTCATAGCAATATATTAATTTTGACTGAAACAGCATAAAATTATTTGTCATCTGAAAGCTTTCACTGATTTTTTTCCTAATGATTTAAAAATTACTAGTTAGGACATGATCAGAGTACATATATCCTGGTACATCTTTTTAAGCTGTTTTGATTTTTTTAATAAGATATTATTTGTTTCCTTAAAATAAAGAATAGAATGAAAGATAATGCTGAATAAGTTGTATTTTACACAAAATATACCATCCTTTCTTCTCTTATACCATTGCATTAGTATTTTAATTACCTAATTGACAATCATACTTATCTTGGAATGTAAATGAAACAAAACATTCTTAATGTCTTTCTCAATGTTGAAAAGCTTACATAAAACAAAACAATGATGTATCATTACTTTAATTAATAAAGTAATTCACACAATAGAATAAATTTTTACATAAAAATAATTGCTACAAACTTCCTAGGTTGAATCTATTCTTCAACAGTTTCCTTTAGTTCTTTCTTAGCTTTTTCTTCTTCTCGGACATTGATAAAACTTTTTAATGCACCATATTTGGAAAGAAGGTGAATTCTAACAGCTTTCTGATTCCGCAAGCTTTCTCTGTCCTTCATTTCCTTTATATAGCTTGGGAAATTCACATAAAAAGGTTTATATTTTTCACGAGGAGCTTCAACCTTTCCATTGAAAAGATGAACGTTGAAATCAAGCAACTCCGTTGGTCCTATCTCCTCCTCTGTACGGCAACGTTCGGGAGAAGCAACAACTACCGGATAGTAGTCCCTATTCTTTCTCATCTCTACAACATGGAGGCCTTTTTCATTTGCAAGTTGTTCAGGAGATTTCTAAAAGAAACAACTTATATTCAAAATATTCATGGGGAAAAAAAACACATTTTGGACTGGCAAATAATGAAATTATTGAGTGACAATTTAATACTGAACAGTTAAAATTGATATGCTTTTATGATTATTACCCTCAAATGGAATTAAAAAAAGATTTTTTTCACTTTCTTTGAAGGGTAAAATTTTTTTATTTTTAGCACTACAATGTATATGTAGACATAAAAAAAATCTAATAACTATAAATAATTGCATCAATAAGTTTATATAATAAACACAAGTTGCCCACTAAAAACCTAAATCCCCTTTTAACAATGGCAATAACTAAATCATAAATAATAAGCAAAAGCAAACAAAAATTAATATTTTTAAATATGTGTGCTTTTTAAATGTTTGTGCCAATTCATACCTTTCGACTACAATCTCAAACCCTCCCAAAAAGAAATTTGCAAAAAATATGACTGATATGAAATTTTGAATCAAACAAATTTAGAAAAAGAAATCTTACCTGTTTGTGTAAACCAATAAAGAAAGCTCTTGTAATGCATTGATAATTATGAGTAGGACCTTCTACTTTCGCCCAGAGATCTTTTATTCCAAGTACTTCACATATGGCTTTAATAACTCTGTGGCACACTAAACCATAACCTATTATAAAAGTAAAAAATCATGATATCTAAGAAATAAAAGTGATACAAAAAACATGATTAATAAGTGAACATATCAAAGTCATAAAAATTTTTTTATTATAAATAGCAAGTTGTTTCGATAAATAAAGAATTAAAAATAAGAGTTTTATTATAATGAAAGCTTTAGAAAAATACTTTTTACATATTTTATAAAAATTGTAAAACTTACAGCATAATTTAAATAAAGCAAATAGATTTAAAAAATACAAGTTTTTTAATTAGCTATTATGAATTATTAATATTAAAAATTATTATAGCTTTAAGTTCAATGAGAGAGAAATCATGCAACAGATAATGTGACAGACAATAGTGTGCAAGACAGTATCAAAAAGAGAATACAAATAAATAATTATATACTTATTAGCAAGTATCTGGTCAAAATAGTAATAAATTAGTCCTTCAAGGAATAAATTAATGAATAACTCCTAAGATTCCAGCTCCATATGAAAAGAAGGAAAATGAAAGGCCTTCATTTGAATTAAGTCTTTTTATTTATTTTCTTTTTACACAGATTTGAATAATTTTAGTTCCAATTCAAAACTACTCAATATTTTGTCATTTTTTTTTTTTTTTTTCAATTTACACCTTTTATTTGAATATGACATTTTTTAATCATTGTTAATTATATTTTCATTCATATTTTGAAATGAACTAATTAAGAAAAATTAAAAACAAAAGGGGAACATAAGGATTGAAGTTCAACCAAGATATAAATAGCAAAGAAAGATGGAAAAAATATGCAAAAATAAAAAGTTACCTTCAGGCATCTTATGGACAAACAATCTTACAGCACCAAACTGTGAAAAGAAGTCATGGCGAACTAAACAAATAAGTAATACAACATTAAAAAAAAATTTGTGATATTTGAATTATACAAAATAGATAATGTATTTTTTTTAATTCAAATTGCCAGTAATGAATTTCATTGCATTCACTAATGAATACATAAAAGCTTCACTTTAACAAAAAGCTTTTTCCTCTTTAAGCTTTATTATTTCCCCTTAAGCTTTATTATTTTGAAAATATATAAAGATATGCTATATAAAGTATAAAGAAGTGTATTCATGAAGCTCTGTTATCAGAAACAATAGTAATAAAAACAGTGTAAATAAAATACTATTAACATGCTAATCAGTGTGTTAAAAGTTTTTTTTTTTTTTTTTTTTTTGTCCATTTCTTTTTTTCAAACATAACAATTAATAATCTACAAATATTTGTGTAAGTAAAATAAACAAGTTAAAGAAATCTGTTATTTTAGTTTACTACTATAATCGATATAAACTTGAACATTTAATTTAATACATTTGGGTTTATTACTTTGAGATTTGAGTACATTTAGATTCATTTTAATACATTTGGCGATACATATATTACCCATGTACTGATGAAAATACAAATTTTATATAGTTGATCAAAATGTGTCAAGCGATTTTTTCAAATTCTTCCCTTCAGCTTGAATATTATTTTGTATATAAAATAAATATTTAATTCTAAAATTATAAAAATTAGAATATGATCTTTATCAACATTTTCATTGCATAATCTTACTTTATTTTTATCTTACTTATTCTTGCATACCCGAATTTATTGATATAACAATCAGAATAAAACTGCTAAATGTAGCTAATAACATATGTATACAAAAACTTTGAATTTTTTTTTTAAATCAATATATGAAAATTGCCCAACATGCATGATAAAATGCATTCAATATAATATGGGCCCATTTCTACAGATCCCACTCATGAATGAATAATAAATACAAATTTTTTTATCTTAACTTTGATCTTAATACACTTTGATCTTAAACTAATGGCCAAGAAATGATATATAACTACAGAAAAAAGCAATATATAACTGCTAGATGAAACAAATAAATCAAGATCCTCTTAATAAATTGAAAATTATCTAATTGCCTAAGAACAAAATATCTTTATCTTCCATTATATTTGCATGATTCAAGAGGAACCTTAACTTTCCTTAAATTTCTTTTCAAAAATAAGTGTGTCATTGCTTTAGTATTATAGACAACTAGAATGCAAAATAAAACATTCCTTGATACTTTGAAATTGAAATAATATTCAGATTAACAATATTTAGTTAAACCCAAAGATAATTTTTAATTACAAAATGATAAATTATACATTCATGTTAAAAGGATGTAGTGTCATTTTTCCAAACAAATTGTTACTGACTAAATTTGTATTGACTCATGATCTTTTAAATAAGAAGATAAAAAGTAAAAGAAAAGAAATCACATCTAACAAAATAAATTCACAATACTTTTAAAATGCTTTCTTTTTGCTAATAATTTTTACAAAGTCCATTTTATTTACATTCTGGATTTCTTTTAACTTGGAATGAATTAATTTATTATCTATCTTATCATTCTTTTGCCTTCATCTTTTTCCACCTTTTTAGTAAATTTTTTTAATAAAAATTGAAAGATTATACTGATTATTATGTATTATTATATTTTTAAAAACATTAATATATTTAATTAAAGCATATTTAAAAGTAAAAGGGAAAGAATAAATTAAAAGAAGGAAAATATCTCAGAAATTTAAAATAAATCTATCATTTTTGCTATCCTTTTAAATAACATCAGATAAAATGCAATCAAAACTTTATATTTGAAAGAAAAGGAAAATTCCAAACCTGAGTTGCCATCAAGCTCTATATACCGCAAAACTTTTGCAGCTCTATTTTTAGCCTATTTATAAAAAAAAAAAAAAAAAGTGTCAGATGTATATAATAAAAATATTGTTTTCTCTCATACTAATCGATAAAATATAAATAAAAAATAGTAAATTCAAGTATTGTATAAATTTTAATTCCTTGTCACATGACGTAAAAGCAAACACATGCCCACCAATTTAAGAAATACAATTATTTCATTCTATTCATAAAGAGTTAATTATAGATTACAATTTAATGTTTGATCTAAGAATAGATACATAATAATTAAACCACTAATAAACAAAAAAATAAATATAACATATTATTCCTCTTCATATTTAGGTAAAAGTAAAAAAATAATACAATAAAGATTTTTTTAAAACTAATATTCAATTTATATGCAAAATTACTTCAGCTGTTTAAATAACACTTACAGCTTTAGCAGCAGTACCTCCATTCACAGATGTAGATAAAGCAAAGCCTGTAAGAAATATTTATATTTTTAAGTTAATTCTAATAAAATTTTTATAAATTATCTACAAAAAAACCCATAAAAATTATTGATAAACATAATATTTTCCAAACCCCCTCTACATTTTACAAACTCAAAGAAGTTTTATAATTCCCATGTTTAAAAAAAATATTCAATTTCCCAAAGTTATAATGAATAGATAGTATTGATACTGAATAATTAAAATTTATAGATGACTGATATTGAATAGTTGATATTAACTGATGCAGCTTAGCTAATTTTCAAACTTTACTCATAATTAAATGAATAGAAAATATGTAATTGAAAAATGCAATGTAAAATATATGTCCTAGAAAATACTACAAAGTTTTTATTTAATGCACTACAACAGTAATATTTCGATAGTTTTAATGTTTTTAAGTACAATTTTATGCCTTCAAATTTTAGATAAAATTCATTAATCTGAAATTTGTCTGTCAGTTGGTTCACGTGCATATGAACAGCATAACTCAGAAAACAAATTGAATAGATGAAAAGTAACATTAGAACTCTACTACCGATACAGCAGACCTGCATCAAATTTTGTATTCAATCCATCACTTATCTGAATGCCTGTACATCTATTAACATCTGCAATAACTTATAAAACTTGCAAATGATTAACTTTAATATGAGATTGTAACATTAGTCTGAAACTGTTATACAATTGGTCAATAGAAATAGGTTGAAAATCCATACTTGTTTCTCATTGTATGTGATGAAAAAAAAATTGTTCAACTTTTTAAGTTTATTAGAAAGTGGAAGGAAGAACACTCCTATAAGTTTAAGTAAAATTCATTCTTGGAATATACTTAAATATAAGAGTGAAAACAAAATCTTCAAAAAAAAAAAAAAAAAAAAAGACCAACATATACTGTTGATCATAATCAACTGCAACAATTAAAAATTTATCACATATAAAATAAAAATGCATAGAATTAAAGATCAGGTGATTTTTTTTTAATTCAAAACTTCCTTTCTGTGATAAATACTTGAATAACAAACTTCTTTTTTTTTAATTAATAAAGTTTTCATTTAAATAATAATAAAATTTAATTATAAACAATAAAGATCAACTAAATTTACATAACATGTTATCAGAAAACAAGAACTGCAATTATTATTCAATTGAAAAGTACAAATTTTCCATCTATAGATATTTTTTGCCAGTGTAATTAGATGTGTGGAAAAAGCCTATCATACCAACAGAATAAAGTACTTTCCTGGCACTAAGCTCATATTAAAGTGCATATATTATTTTTGTCAGTAGAGAAACATTATAACACATAGTTTAAATACTCCAATAAAAACTAAAATAAATATTCTTTAAAGAAAAGAAAGAGCAGAATATTCAACAAAAAAATTAATAAATAAAAAGCTATGCCCAAACAAAATATAGACATTGGAATAGTATGTTGTAGTAAAAAGTTTAGTTTCCTCTTACAACTCTCAAAATTACTTTAGTTATAATTTCCACTTATAGTTTTTAAAATTACAGATTTCTTTCTTTTAATTTCACCAAAAAATGCAAACTTTTCACCTACAAAAAAGAATTAGCCAAAATCATTTTTCAAGAATAAAATTTTACCCATGTTAATATTACTGCACTTATTTTTCTGTTTTTTTATTCAGTGGATTTAGCATCAAAATACTCAAAGAGTTATTTTTACTGAAACATTAATTTTGTATCTACCATTGTTGCAAGTGAAATTTTTAAAATTAAATCTGTCCAAATTAATACTGAGAAATTTGCATCCAAATTAATACTGAGAAATTTAAAATGGATAGAAAAGCAATGCTTGATTGATGATAATCTAGTAGATATTGAAAATCATTAGTATAAAATAATATTATTTTTCCTTGTAAAATTTTTTATACTATAAAGACATTATGAAAGAAACCTAAAATCAAATGTACAGTGTCAAGGAGCATTTAAGTAAAAATTATAAAATGTCTCACTGACAAAACAAAAAAAAAAAAAAAAAATGCCTTACCACAAAAAAAATATATAAAATTTTAAAAATCAAACAGTTTTTTTAGTGCATATTTTCTCTTCCTGTAATCATAATTATCACAAAAATAGTCATTATTTTTGGTAAAATATGCAAATATTTACAGTTTTGGTCACACATAAGTACATAGGTAAACAAACCTCATTTTATTTCATTAGAACGAATACATCTTAAAGCATGAAAATATAAGAAAAATATTATTACACAATCAGTAAAATCAATAAACAGTTCCTGCAAAACTGTGTGTATTTTGCTATTCCACTTTTAATCTTACCTTCTTCATGCGAATTGTTGCAATCTCAATTGCAACATATTTAATCAATTTTTAATTTCTCCAAATTCAAAAGCAACAATAAGTACCCATTGTTTTGCTTTTACTTTTCAGTTTCTGGTAAAACAATAAATGCCTTTTTTCAAAATCCAATTACTACCATAAATTGATAGACAAACTGTTTAATAATTGCTTCTTGCCAAATGAATGTATCATTTCTAGATCTGAACTTGATCATCAAAATTTTACAATCAGAATTTTTCCAATTATGACATATAGTAAAGCATTTTTTCCCATGATAAATACATAAAGATTTAAAATACCAGTTTTATATTGAAATGTTCAATTGCAGAGAATTAATACTTATTCAATTTTTTTAAAAAAAACATACACAAAACAAAGAACTTACCAGCTAGACCCCTTTTATTTCCAACAACAACCATGGCACTCAGCCTCCGGATTCGGCCTCTTGTTCCACTCATGTGCATGACAGGTTTAAACTAGAAAAATAAGAAAAGAAAAAAGAAAAAAAAACATTGCATATAAAATATCCAATAAAACTCCTTAACTTAAAAAAATAATTTTTACAATAATCAAATGAATTTTACTAAAAATCTTGAAAGGAAACACTGATTATTTAATTAATTTTGTTAAATTAACAACTCGTTTTAAAGCTAGAAAAAGATGGTTGAAGATAAATTTTGTAACTCAAATATTCACATGATAATAAAGCTATTTCACAAAGAAAAAAAATATGATACACTTGATTATAGGGACTTTGCATTCTTTGAGAAATCAAAAGTGTTCAAAAATATATTAATATATAAAATCAATATATATTAATATATTGATTCACTGTTCAATTAAATAGTTACACTTCCAAATTTAAAAAAGAAACTAATTTAGAATCATTAAAAAAATTATTAATAGCTTACTTCTAAAACTCTTGAATCAAAACCTTCAAATGTCTCTAAAAAGAAAATAATAATTCATTCTCAATATTTCAGAATTAAAAGCAGTCTGTTGGTTATAAACATATGGGATTTTTTTATATACATAAACTAATACTTCTTGCTTTTGTAGACAAACAATGTGTTTGCTCTTTTTCTTATTTTTAGGCAGCAGATTAATCCAAACCTAATAATAACACTATTATTATGACTAGGTTTACTAATTTTTAAAAATGCATTGGTAAGTATAAAAAAGAAACAATAAGTGAAGTAAAGAAATGACTATGAAATTCTAGAATCACATTCCATGTGAAGAATAAAATCAAAACTAATAGAAATAACAGACATCCTAGGTTGTTCATTCCATTAACATAAAATTTAATTCAGAAATTATCAATTTGTTCCCTTAGTCTCATGTAACCTTTGCATTAGAATAATAAGCAGCTAATGTCATCTCAGTTATATATGCCTTAAATGTTAATTCAGTTATATATGCCAAAAATTGTAAATGAAAAGTATTCATTGTATAAAATACCAACAAATATTAAGATTTACAAACCTCACTTCATCGTATTGGAAATAAATCTAAACAAATAAGAATACATGCACTTTCATTTAATTTGCACTAATTTTTTCCTACAATTATCATGTACATATTATATCACTGAGTATTATATCAAATAAGTATCATCATCTCTGATGAAAGCATGACATTAACATAAGATTAACATTCAATTGACCTTTCAAGGAATGACATGAAAGAATTATGATTTACAGAGTACAAATCTTTTTTGAATAACATTTTATGTTATGTAAGTATGGTATTAAATAATAAATATCAAAGTTTCTCAATATTTTAAAGATTTTGAAATATTATATAAACAAAATTTATAGAAAACTTGAATATACCTTCACCAACAGGGTCTGGTGGACCTAAGCTTCGACCAGGAAGCTTATTACCAGTCCATCCTTTTTCTAAAGGATGCAGCTTAAAAGATCTGCGTGCAATAGATTTGTCTCTTAACTCCAAAATACGTTTCTGCCTCTCTTCATCTGGTGGTAATTCTATTTGCCTTAAAACTTCTCTGCCTTGGATTACTGGGGCATTTAAACCAGGCCAAAGCATGTTTTTCTTGCCTAAAAGGAAATATATATAATTCAATAACACAATAAAATTGGACAGATTTCAATGAAGCAAACAAATATAAAAAATACAAACAGAAGAAGTCAGCAAACAAACTATTTTTATCTTTTGTATGTCTTTAACAGATTAAATACAAAAAAAAAAAAAAAAAAAAAAAAAAAAAATGAAAGACTACTTTTTTTTAAGATAAAGATATTAGTGGAGAAATAAAGGAATACTTCCCCTACTTTTAAGTCTTTAGAATATAAATGAATTATGGTCCTTTTAGATTATATATGGTATTATATGTCTCTGATTTTTCTCACTGGCAATCAAATAATCCATTAAACATTTCATATTACATATAACAAGCAATTTTTCTACTGTTGTTAAAAAGTGAAGCTTCTATTTATTGTTTGTGCAACTTCTATAAGGGATAAGAAAGAGAAGCCACAGCACCATAACAGATGGCTTGTAATTAAAAGATGGGTTACATGAACAATTGAATTTTTAATGGCATGTTGGTGTTACAAGATTTGATTCAATTAGGAAAGTTCATTCACACAATAAATACAAAAGCTGTAAGACAATAAAATAACATAATAAACTTTAATATATATCATAATCTGATACCAAAAAACATTATTTTAAATGCATCATGAACACCAAAGTTATGCATAAGATTTAATGGAAATTAAGCATAAACAATATGCAGCAGCCAAGCAGGCGATAAATGACTGTTTGTTTCACAAACTGGCGATAAGCATCAATCATACCTTTGGAGATGAACTTTGCTCTCCAACGAATACGAGTGACTCACTTCCTGCCTTCGCCAGCTGGCTTAGAACTTCTGCCTCGTGCTGGTCGATGGAATTACGGCCAATGTATCATGATTTATAACAACTTCCGGAGAAGAGTGTACACTTTTGTCTAGTGGTTATGTTACTCGGCTATGAACCCTAACGTTGCGAGATCGAACCTCAACCCGCACATTGGTGACCCTGGTTCTGAACAACCGCATCCTTCATTCAGCTGTCGTGGCTCCATCTACTGGCAGCAACCACTCACACACGCTCGCCATCACCCGCCATAACACTTGGCGCGATAGCAACGTTCGTCGCTCGCCATAACTGGCGCGATAAACTCTACCGACTCACTGGTGGGGGACTGTTGTGGTGGTAACATTATAAGCCAGTTAACAACTTCCGGAGAAGAGGTGTACACTTTTGTCTAGTGGTTATGTTACTCGGCTATGAACCCTAACGTTGCGAGATCGAACCTCAACCTGCACAAATATCTTTTTAAAACCAGCTGGTCACCAAAGACATCTAGTATAGTTACATCAGCATCTAGTAATACATCAAAATTACACAAGTACATAATGCAAAAGAGCAAATTATTAAGTTGCAGGGCACCCCCAAAACTGTAGATCTACTTTGAATAACTATCATATTGATTAACAGATAACAAATATCATCCAAAACAGATGTAAAATCATATGAGCTATCAGAAATTTTCATATTCTGATCAATTAAATAATATGTCTTTTTACTTTATAGTTACTTTTCAATAAAATCAATCAATTAACATGACTGCAATTACTCAATACATGAAAATGCATTTTTTGATAACAAAACACATCAGATGTCAAATGCATAGGATAGTTTATTAATATGCAAATGTAATTAGATTTTTCTTCCTTAACAGAGGACTGCTGATGCTTATCTGAATTTAAACAGGAAAGCTTTATGTTATACATTTTAAATATATTTAGGATAAAACAAAATTCAGTGCATTAGTAGACTCTATAGTTCACAAGTACACTGCTGTTTATTATTTCACTAGCATAATAATAATTATCAATTTGAACAGTTCTTATAATAATCATTATTATATAGATGTGTAAAGACAATAGTAAAATTTAATAAATGTTACTAATGTTTTTAATTATAATAATTATTCAATGCTTGTGTATGGAACATCTGTATGTACAGAATAATAATTATTGAACAGATTTGCCATGAATTGTCCAAAATACTAATAGTTATTTGTCTAGATTAAATACAAATCTGAAAGCACGGATAAAAGATCTAATAATACAGCATTATTACAACATGCATTCAATACCTATAAGAAAAGGTAAATATGCTTATAACAAAATAGATTCTTTTTTTCAGCAAACAGATCTATCAAATTTTGAGAAACTTTAAATATTTTTCTGGTATGAGGAAATTTAAGTATTTACCAAAACCAATGACTTGTCCTCGATTTAAATCTCTTTGCCTTGTTCTTCCGGATGCTCTACCTCTCCCTTTTCTACGACCAGCATTACTGACACTTGTTACACCTTTCCACAGCTGCTCAGCAGTTACTGAAGAATAATATAAAAATAACTAAAGAGACATAACCAAAAATCTTTCATTAAAACAGTAGCTAAATATTATGTCAACAAATGCAAAAAAAAAAAAAAAAAAAAAAAAGCAACCTGAGAAACATTACATAGAAGTAACTACAATCTTATTTCCAAGAATGTCCATTTGTCAATCTGGCATTTCAAATAATTCAGCATATTAATATTATATATAATATATACATTCTTTACAGAAACAAAAAATATTTTTTTAATTCATAGAAAATTAATTTATGTTTAAATTTATCATTTTTCAGGAGTTGCTTCATTTTTCATTTCTCAAGGTTAAAAAATACTGCAAATAGAAAAATCACCTGCTGAAATCACTGTATTAATATTCCCTCACATAAACACAATTCTGGACATTAACTTTCTAACAAATTTATAGTTTCTGCAGACACCAGACATTTCCTCATATTCTAAATATTTAGGCAATATTACATGCTTATTCACAAATAATTGCAAATTACTTTGAAAATAACAGATTGTAATTAAATGCTCGTATTTGTTATGATTATTATTGAATCAAATTGTGTTATTATCATGCATATTATCAATACCTAATTAAATGTTTTTTAAATCCCAATAAAATATACACCAATGCTCATCACTAAAACTAGTAAATTTTAGATTTAACATATTTAATAGAAACATGAACATATCTTGCCTTTTAAAGGAATAGGGGAAAAGAAATGACACAACACAAACACAAATGTTGTAATTTGCCAATTTAGAAAATTAAAGTAATTATATGAATACTTAAAATAAACTTTTGTTAGTCATAATAAGCCTGAAAATCAAAAAATAAATTAGCAACAAACGAATATTCTTCTCTATTCATAAAAATATGAAAGGCAATGTTATTGGAGTACATAAAAATAAATGTTCAAAAATATTTATCACTATAATTCGCAATAAATAAAGCAATAATAAAGAAATAATTCCTTACTTCTTGATAAAAAGGTGTGACTTAATCGGAAACTAGTTACAATCGGTAAAAAGGTGGTCTGTTTTGAAATATTTATATTTGAAGGATTTGTGATAGCTTTAATAACACCTGAAATTCACACAAAAAATAATTTTATTAATATAATAATTAAAATAACATGGTAAAGTTCACATAATTATTTCAACGACCATCTAAATTTTCGATTAAATTCTAAAATACGAGTAATGATCTTACAATTAGATGAGTCAATAAAATGGGAATTACGATGCAAGGATTGTTTACATAAATTTAGCAGTGCAAATCTAAAGGCCGTCATATTTATTTAAATTCTTATTTTTTTAATGATGTTAAATGCGGCCTTCATGCGACATAAATTAAAATTAATTTGTTCAAAAAATTTTCTCGGAAGCCGCCATGCGCCAAGCCATATCAAAATATAAACATTGATGTCGTAGTTGCCATTCTGTAGAATGTAAATAGATATTTTTTTTAAAAAATCCTGAGTCTTCTTTGCTTTTCCATCCAACAAATTTGTCTTCGATCAGAAAAATTTGTCATATGCTATCGCATAATAGATAATTATTATATTTATTTGATTATGTCAAAACATTAATAAATTTGTTCCTAGCAATGCCGTAGTGACCAGGTGTCAATGAGATATTATTGCCTCGGTCGTTAATCTTATGAGGCGCCATCGGGACAAAATATGTTTAAAATAATGATATAAATGCTCGAATATTAGTGCGTTTATATCATTTTCTGAAATGAAATATTATGAAGGGGTAAAACTATAACACCCCGAACGCCATTCATAATTTGATGTTTGTGATTCCCTCAACAAGGTATTTTCAAGCATCAAATAGTGACATATATTGAAGCTATGTGATTTTAATATCCATTCAATTTTTCTGTTTATTATGATCATCAACCTGTTTTATTGAGTCAAGTTTAATGGCATCATAGAGCTTTTAAAACCTCAGTGTGTAAATAATCTTTTCCAAATTGAACATTGTTTTTTGCGTATAATGTAAATTCCACTTTCCGATTTTTCTAGACAATTGCGCAGATAATAAGTCGAATATTTTTTCTACCAATTTTCGAATCAAGTTGCATTTTATTTACTACATCAGAAACTTCTGAATAAGCCGAATATTGTTACGATCACCTCGTATTTGAATAACTGAAAAGAACAAAAAAACTACTTGTGAAATTCTTTAAGATTGTATCATCAAATCATTCATTACATCTAGATTATCGTGTAACAATCGTTCTTTTATTTAAAGGTACGTAATCTTTATTCTTAATCATGGAATTTCATTTGCTTATTTATTTTTTTTAATTAGATTAATGCAATTATAATAAATTTATTTATTTAAATATAAATTATATGTCAATGACATATTAAATGTATATGTCAATATTTAAATATAAATTATCTGTCATACAGAAAAATTAACATATTTCGAATATTTATTTTGATCGCATTACTAAAATTCTGCCAATTTAATGCAGTTAAAATACTGGAAACTTAACATCGAAATCTGAATGTGGAAATTTTAGTTTTAAGAGGGGATAATATTTTGATTCCTATGAATCATTAATGGAAATAGTTGTGCGAAATATATTTTGTACTATTAATGATTCCTGATATGTTGGGATGTCATTAATTAAAATTAATATGGTTAGTAAGTTTTAATAAAATTATAAATTGCTAATTCTCATCAAAATCTCTGCTGAATATATTAAGTATTTCATTCTTATAAAATAAGCAATTCATATCGTCGATTCGGAGCAGAAACAATTCCATGGAAGCAGTTTCTTTCGAGAAAAAAATTTATTTATTTTCACAGGCATAAAACAAATCTGGTTTATTTGTATTATGCTTGTGTAACCTTGAAACGATGGATACAAATATAGAATGAAAGTACTCTCTATTTATAATATAAAAAATAATCTTTATTTTAATAAAGATGGCTGCATGTGTGTATATGGAGAGACTTAGAGGTATCAAATATACTTCTAATATATATATATAAATTAAAAGGTGGGAATGTGCACTTCGAAGAAATTTTTTAAATTATTAATTAACTAAAAATTATGCCAATTTTCGGAATTTTTTGGTGATAACTTTCGCTAACATTACTGTACAAAAATGATATTTATATCATTTTAAAATTCAAAATATTATATTTATAATGATATCTATTAGTCTGTGGTATATATATTTTTTATTTTTAAAATATGTTTTAATCCTAATTTCCATCAATGTATTAATCGCAAAATAAAAATTAAAAAATAACTTACTCGAGAATGTTACGTTCTCATGAAGAAAATTAGCTTTTACCAGTATATTGCAATCACGCTGACCGAAGATCAAATTAAAAGTTAATTCACAATGCAAACCAAATCTAGAAAAGCACATTTTTTTTATTATTATTATTATTTCTGTACTCATACGACTCCATTTTACGTACTTGCGTTTCTAAAAAAAATATGTTAGGTTACAGAAAAAAAAAATATGTAATTAAGCAAAAGTAATAATATATTTGTTGTTCTTTTTTTTAATCCATAATTGTTTTTAAATAAGTCGAACCCTGACACACATAACTGCCATATATTTAAAAACTTTGCATCTCAAAGTTTTCCCAGGAACTTTTAAACTTTGGAACAATAGAAAAATAATTTCTTTTTATTAAATAAAATTTCTACATATAAAAAAAGGAGACAGATTGGGAAATTGAGGATTAAGAAAATTATTTTGATACAATTTAAATTGTAATAGTTGTTTTCAAGACACATTCTAATTTCAAAATCTTTCTGTTTTTAGAGTCTTTGTTTTCACTTATTTATTTCGATTTTTGTCCTTTATAGTTTACCAAACGATATCATTTTCCCGAAGAAAAACGAACATGTAAAAATCGTTATTATTTTTTACTTCATTTTCATGGCTTCATTTTATATTATTGAAGTTTTGATTTCGCTGCCTTTCATCGTATCACTGGCGGTGTCGTGCGATTGTTCCAAGTACACATACAGTGTCTCACAAAAGTGGTGGGACACTTGTGCTTTACAAAAGGAAACTGTAATAAAATAAATAAATAAACACGTAGAAAAATTTTTGGGTGTGTTTCATATTTAAAATTAGTAACAATTATTACATAACATACATTTTGTCAAAATATTAAAATATTAATTTAATAAAAATACAATTGTTTAGAACGGAGCAAAAAATGGCTCACGTAAGTGATGGGACACTTACTTTTCCATTAAATATTTATCCAAAAATTTTACTTTTTAAAAGGTTTTAATATTTTGTTGGATTTCCTTTTACTTTTAAAACATGATTTAATCTTCTTGGGATGGATTCGACTCATTTTTTTGTGATTTCTGGAGTGATTTTACCCCATTCTTCTTAAAGCACCGATTTCAATTGTTGTTTTGAAGAAATGGTGTGTTTGCGAATTCTTGATTCCAATTCTTGCCAAATATTCTCTATGGGATTTAAGTCTGGAGATTGTGGTGTTTTTATTATTTCAGGACAGTTATACAGCAGTCAGAGTCTAACGTTCAAAGCAGTGTGCTAGGGGTCATTGTCCTGGTAGAATTTAAAATCGTTATGAAGGTTCAATTTTCGTACTGGAGATTTCAAATTTTGCTTTAAAATGTCAATATACTTGTACTGATCCCTTATACTGTCAATAAAAACAAGATTACCAACTCCAGCGGGCGACATACATCCCCATGCCATAGCTCCTCTTCCACCATGTTTTACTGTTGGCACCAAGTTCTGTTTGCGAAATTCTTCCCTAGGTTTTCTCCACACCAAAATTCTACCGTCAGAACCAAATATATTAAATTTACTCTCATCAGAAAATAGAACCTTATTCCAGTAATCAGAATTCTTATTTATGTTGGATTTTGCGAAAGCTAGTCTGAATTTTCTATTCTTTTCACTTACGAAGAATTTTTTCCTGGCTACTCTACCGTGATATCCAGCAGATCGAATTACCCTTCTAATAGTATCAGGATTAACAATTATTCCATATAATGCTTGTAAAATAGCAGCAACTTTAGGAGCACTCTTTCTTGGATCTTTTTTAATATTTCGAACGATAATTCACTTTATTCCATTGGATAGATTTGATGGTCGACCAGGTCTTCTTTTATCCTGAATAATATGATTCTTTTTACAGTGGCTCCCAAAAGTGTTCGTACACTAAAGAAATTTGCAGAAATTGTTTTCTATACTTCTTAATAAAGCATTTTATTAGTTGTTGTTTTTTAATTAGCATCTTTAAATAGTTCTTAATAAATCTGAACAAATATTTTTATAAAAAATCAAGTAGTATTGTTCTAAAAAATAAATAAATAAAAAATGTCACAAAATTAGAACACAAAAGTCTTTGTACATCCAAACATTATTTAAATTCATCATAAAAATATCTTTTGCGGCTTATTTTTCTTCTAATTGAAAAATACACTAAAATCGTTTGATTTCAGTATTTAATATCATAATTATTTATTCTATTTACTTTATTCTTAGATATGACGCGCATTCGTAAAGAAACGAGTTTAGACGTACGAAAATTAATTATATTTCGTTTTAAAGCTGGAAAATCAATTAGAGGCATTGCAACTATAACTAATCTACCTCATTCAACGGTGCAAAGCATAATAAAACGTTACAGAGAGGGAAAAAGGATTGCAAACAAGCCTCGTAATGGTCGCCCTCAAATTCTGTCAGCTAGAAGTCAAAGAAATATTGTGAGTAAATTTCTAAAAAATCCACGTCTGAGTGCAATAAAGTTTACTTCACAATATAATGAATCAAATGGAACCTCTATTTCCTGTGAAACTATTCGTAGAATTCTTCGGAATGCTGGTATACATGGCCGCTCTGCACGAAGAAAATTCTTTGTAAGTCAGAAGAACAAAATTGCTAGGTTTAAATTTGCCAAATCTATGATAAATCAGCCAGAGAGCTATTGGAGTCGTGTCTTATTTGCAGATGAAAGTAAGTTTAACATCTTTGGGTCGGATGCGAGAATCATTGTATGGAGAAAAAAAAAAAAAAACGAAGAACTTAATCCCAAGAATTTAGTTGGAACAGTAAAACATGGTGGTGGAGGTGTCATGGTTTGGCAGTGTATGTCAGCGGCTGGAGTAGGCAATTTAGCATTCATTGATGGTATAATGGATCATATAGTTTATTTAAATATTCTCAATAATAATTTAAAAGTGTCAGCACAAAAATTGGGCATTTTAAACAACTTTGTGTATTACCAAGACAACGATCCTAAGCCCACGGCCATGAATGTCCGTCTTTTTTACCTCTATCATTGCCCTCAAACCCTTAAAACACCAGCTCAATCACCGGATTTAAACCCTATAAAACATATTTGGAAAGAATTAGAGGTGCAAATAAGAAGTCACGATATTAAATCGAAAATTCAACTAAAAGCATTAATGATCGAAGAATGGAACAAGATCGGTGCAGAAGTAACCGACCGTTTAGTTAAATCTATGCCCAAACGTTTAAAAGCTGTTATAAAGAATAAAGGATATCCTACTAAATACTAAACATGTATAAAAATTTAGAAAATTTCATATTTAGTGATGTTTTTTTTAAAGTGTATGATCACTTTTGTGTCCTATTTTTGTGCAATTTTATTTATTGTCATTTTTAAAAAAATAATTTGCATCGTAATTAAAATTTATTCTTCACTGCTTTATTAAGAACTGTAAAAATATGCTATGAAAAAATTTTCATGTAAAAATAAGAATATATAATGGTAAATAATGAGGTTTTTAATTGATTCTTGTTGGTGTACGAACACTTTTGGGAGCCACTGTATATCGTTTAATAATATTGAAAACTGTTGAATGACTCAAATTAACTGTTTCAGCAGTTTTTCTAATAGATTTTCCACGATCAATATGCAAATTAATAACTAATTTTCGAATTTCAGGCGAAGTTTCTTTTCGTTTAGCATTCATGGCTGCACAGAGCTAAAAAACACAAAAATTCCAAAACAAACTGGAGAGAAATACTGCAGACGATTTTATAAATTATTGCCAATTGCTTTGAGTAAAAATAAAACCAACAAAAATATTTTTATTGCTTATTTCAGACAACTGTTGTTGCATATCTAATGGTGTCCCATCACTCATGTGAGCTATTTTTTGCTCTGTTCTAAACAATTGTATTTTTATTAAATTAATATTTTAATATTTTGACAAAATGTATGTTATGTAATAATTGTTACTAAATTTAAGTATGAAACATACCCACAAAAAATTTGTACATGTTTTTTTAATTTATTTTATTACAGTTTCCTTTTGTAAAGCACAAGTGTCCCATCACTTTTGTGAGACACTGTATTCAATCAGAAGTATAGAATAAAAAATGCTTCAAAGAGGCAATATAAAAATTATTTTATATAATTTTTAAAAAATAATATTGTGAGCAAACAATTTAAGCTGCTTAAAATAGATGATAAATAAAACTTGTTTCTGTATTTTCTTTGAAGGAATATAATATTTAGAATTATTGTGGAGCTTGTATGTACAGATACTTATTGAAAATTTATAGTACTTTTGCACGTGTTTTAATAAAATACTATTTCAAACGAATGCTCTATTTTGCACAGAGTGATTTTTTTAAAAATCATATTTGGAAAAATTGGAATTTAACGACCTATAAAAGAATGTTCCAAGAAACAGGATTTAAAATTGTTCATTGTAAAAATGAATTGAAGAATATGCTGTCAGATCAAGAATATAAAGGTAATTCAAATATTTTTTCAAAAAAATGGAATAAACGTTTGATATAACAATCAACAAATATCAGAAAATTGTGATAATGAAAATATCATTTATTTAATAACAATTCAATCATTTTAGAACACTTATTAAGATGAGAATTTATATTTGTAATTGAATCATTCAAGTACCCCTCTATCTGCCAATAGGTTGTTTTTCCTCTTAATTGCATATCTAGTGGAATAAAATGTATTTCTTTCAGATATTCACTATCAGTGTAGTTGTTATAATTTAAAAACTATGCTCAACATATATTGTTTGATGCAAACTTATTTATTTGAGTCGAACGGAAGATGAAAAGTCGCTGGTCCTAAGAGCTTCCAAACAACCACCGAAACATTGCCATTCATTTTAGAACATATTTCAAAATAATTATACAGATTATTACTAATCTTTAATTTTTAAAATGTGGGAAGTAATATATATTTTCAAAATAAAATTCTTCGTCAGTATTTAAAAAAGCAATTCTTTTCTAGTCTACTAAAACAAAGACCAGTTGATAAATTTTATGTGCATAGATGCATTTCATTCAAACAATTGTTTTAAATTAAGCAATGAAAATTTTCTATTACTCTTATAAATTAATTTATTGAATTAGTACTATTTTCTTTAAACGAAATTTATTTAAAGATATGTTTGCATTTTAATCGATGAAAAACTTAGCATTAAATATTACAACTTTATTAAGCTTTGTGAATGGCGTTTCATAGCGCTTATTCTTGCTTGAAAATTAAATCAATGATTTTTATAAAAAATTTTGCAATTCAAATTACCAATTTATAATATGGAATAAATCAGCGGGATTCGCCCCCCCCCCCCCCTCCTTTAAAGTTTTCTGATATACTTCCTAATAAAAGTTTTTCCTCCCCTTTTTATTCATAAAAAATTATGAAATTTAGTCAAAGCCGCAAAAATTAAGAATTCTTTGATTTTTATTTCTAAAGTCCTGCACATAAACAAGTAAATAAAATCGAGTATGCATTTTGAACACCATTTTATAGAATAGTTAAAAACCAAAATTTGGCACAGAACTATAATTTTAGTAGCAAGATCAATTTGCAAATTATATTTAGTAAAGTCATGCGTTTTGAACTAAATAATGAAGTAAATGCTAATGAAACTAAAGAGCTAGAAGTTGTGATGTACCCATAACATATAATAAAGTAACTTAGATGCTCATTGCAGAATGTATTGATTCATGAATGAGGCGAAACTAAAATGATGAAAATGATGCTAACAACAGAAAAGAGTTTATTCTACTATAACTATGGTTTCCAATCGGTGGTCTGTAGGAGGGTGCGACACGCTAAGAAAGATGTTAACATGCTGAAAAAGCATATAACTGTTAAATGCTCTATAAAAGTGCCTCAAAGTGCAATTTTTAGCATCCTGATTTTCAAGAAATTTTTGGAAAGAAATTCTTGAACCCTCCTTGGGTAAGGTATTCCTAGTATCGCATTCCACTTCCAAATCTGATACTGGCAGTTCAAGACCCGCATAATAACAAAACGTCAACACTAATTCGGCAACTTGGCGCGTTGGCAACTAAATACTTAAACCGTGCATATGAAAGTACAAGCTGTTAGATGGTCAATCTTTTAACGGATTCGATTCAAAATTTGCTACGAATTAATTCAAATCTGTAAATCAAATTTTTACCCATCTAGCTCTCTACATTTTGTTATAAGATTATTCACCTTCATAAAAACCAAACAAATTTTCTCTGAGTGGTTTTCATTCAAAGTGTGTTAGGAATCTACAAATTTGGAATTAATAACACATCAAATTTCATTAGTCTATCTCAAAGTGTTTTTGTGTTATCGCGTTCATAGATACAAAGAACACAGATAATATAATTCCAAAAATGCATTTTTTAATCACAAGGAGGTTTGAAATGAGAAAATTCATCAAAATCCTGAAGTCAAATTTTTTTTTATGATTACAATACTTTTCCTATATAAACTTCATATCTGAGAAAATGAAAAGTGTAACATTAAATATAAAAGTTAACTATATGCAAATAAAAAAATTGTTTGCAATAATATATTAAGAATTTAATCGAAGGTCCATTCTAGATTCAAAGCGAGAAAAATACATTCTTACCCTATTTTATTGAAAAATTAAATCACGATTTTTATGGAATTAAGTGTGATTCAAACTGTCATATCTTTTTATAGATGACATACATGAATTTTTTTATGCATGAATATACATAATACAGCAATTTTTCTTTCAATGCATTTATATTTGCTTATTTCTGCACACTAAATTTTGCAAAGGATTCTCAAGAATATTTCGAAATCAAACGAATTAATCGCAGCAAAAATCTACAAATCAACACTTAATGGATGTACAATTCCTAGAATGCATTCATTTTTACTTAGAAATTAAGGAAAAGATCTCCAATTCAAATAAAGTTTCCAAAACTTGTTGAACGGAAATTATTTTTTATAGGTGAATAATAGGCATCAAAAAGGAGAGCTCCATTCTAGGAAATTTTGAATTATATGTACAAATTAACTTGGGGATAAAAGAAAAAAAAATTAATTTAGCGCAAAAAAAATGTAATACTCATTTCTTAAGTATTTCACAAAAACTCATAATTTTTTTCGCACGATAGAGGTAGCTACTAAAGTAGTTCTCATTTTTTTCATCCATTTAATATTAAACAACATTCAGTAAGCATACTTCTACTCTCACATCATTTAAAAACTGCAATAAAAATGTCTAACGGAACTAGACTGCAAATATGCACAATGAAAGTTGCGATAAAACATATGAGCTAAACGTTACTGAGAGAAATGTGATGACTGAATAAAGTGATATTCGACTATTAAAATTGATATTTAAGATAATTTCTTTTTATTTCAAAATGGTCCTAAAATTATTTTCGGACAATATTTTTTCGGAAATTAATATATAAAAATGCGAAA
Source organism: Argiope bruennichi (assembly GCF_947563725.1). Lineage (NCBI taxonomy): Eukaryota > Metazoa > Arthropoda > Arachnida > Araneae > Araneidae > Argiope > Argiope bruennichi. The sequence continues at coordinate 87,793,087 of NC_079151.1, forward strand.
TCTTGGGTTATTTTTAATTTTGTAGCACCAGAACTATAATGCATCACCGAATGGAATGGCATGTCTGCTTTAAGCGAACATTCTGGCAACCCCCGACTCCGGAAATACTCTGTTTCCGGTATGCAAATTTATTAAAAACCCGAGTTGGAATTTCTTGATAAAAGCCGAATTTTCTTTTTTACAAGAAAGTAAAACTTAATTCAAGCATATTGATAAAAGTACAGCATAACTTATAGCTTGCAGGTATTAAATAAATTACTTACAAAATTACATATTCATTTAATTAAGATGTATGACATAATAAATAAAAAAAGAAGTATGATTTATAAAAAATATTTATTAAATCATTAATGAAAGCAAATTACAAAATTTTCAATACATATAATTAAACAGAATGCAAAACACATATAATGAGTAATAAAAGAATAATGTATAGAAAGAAAAAATAAATTGTAATTTAAAAATTCATTGATTATGATTTACTAAGCCTACACTAGCATTGAGCGTAAAATAAAAACGTTACAAGATTTAAAACTTCAGTAATTAAAGCAACTCAAAGTATCCGACTACGCTGAAAACGCCAATTTCTGATTAATTTTGAGAAAAATATTTATTTTTGTAGATCACATTTTTCTGTTTCCAAAACAGTTTTTTTAAAAAAATTAGCAAACATATTACAAAATCCAGTTTTTCAAAAATTTTATTCCAGATGTAGTCAGTCACCTTAAGTACAATGCTTTTGAGCAATAAAGATTTAAAAATAATCTAAAAAGCATTTAAGTTTATTATAAAATGCACCCCTTGCTCTATAATAAAATTAATAAATCTCGACCCATAATGCGTTGTATAGTATATAAAATGCTAATTAAAAGAAAGTACTTTCCTCAGTAATTAGTCCATAATTAGCTAATTGCGTATAGAATTAGTAAGTACTAACAATGCAATATTAGCGCTTTTTCGACTTCGAAATACTTTAGTTTATGAAGGATGTTTCGAAATTTCATGTACAGATTTATATGTTGCGTTTTATCATCCGGAATGACCCTATCTCATGTTCTGGAATTATTGTTATAAATCCGGATATCTCCATTGTAAAAAAAATGTTTGTCTTAATCTACAATGAACAATGTGAAAAGCTTTTAGATGATTTTATTGTATGTTGTAAAAATAGATGATCGACACACAATTTTTGATTAATGGAAATATCGAATGAAAATGAATGAAATTTAAAAAGTTTAGAGGTTTACTTCAGTCGAAGACTAGACTTGATTGACAAGAATAGGATGATGATTTCCAAATGAATCTAAGTTCCTCTTTATAAAACAGCAGTTGCAGAGGCAGATTTAGGTAACTAGGCAGTGCTCACTATGAGGGCCTTTTTCTAATAAAGTGATCAGTTCAATTTCACATTTCAACACATTTTTAACATGTAAAAAAATTATTTTAAATCAATATTTCCTTTTTTCATAGAATAGGGTTTTATTTATTATCAATATGTATTTTTATTTATCGGTTGCGATTCCAGAATGTCCGACGTCGAGAACATAATAAATTCGTATACTTTTTATTGAAGTCGATGTTCGATTTTATAGGTAGTATTCTAATAACTAAATGAAAATATTTAAATATAAATACACCTGATCAATTATGTTTAATAAATGGCTAATTATTCATAAAATTTACATTTTTTACAAATTTATTTGTTTTACAATTAGGAAAATAAAGTTTTTAATCGACTTGCTTGTGTTATTCTCTAAACTTAACAGCTTTCGGCAGCAAGAAGCTTAGCTGACAATCCACCACTGAACAGTTGAGACATTAATAAAGGCTTATATGTTTAGTTATTGCATTTCTTAACTCAATAATACAATAGGGTTTATATATAATTTCTACTCAATCTCAAGTCTGCGCCTTAAGGCAAAAAAAAAAAAAAAATGAAATAAAAGAAACTTTGACGCCAATAGCAAACATGAGTACGGAAAAAATAAATATAAAAACCAAATATAATGAGAAATGAAAATTGGGGTTGTTTGAAGAATTTCTAATGACATTTTTGGGTTCATGAAGAATATCTAAGAAACAGAACCGAATGCAGTTTACTTGAAAGGTGAAGATGTAGAATTGAATGAAAATGTAGTAGAATGTATACCCTGATTGCAGAAAATTCTATGCCGTATATGAACTTTTTGGACTAAATATATTTATTCAATATACTCAGAAGAATCCAAAAAAATCAATACTAAAAGAATTTAAACAAATGAGCGAAAATATTGCACATTCCTGATGCAAAAGATATTTTAACAGAATTAAAGCATCATTTTGAATAATATAAATTAATTCATTATAGTGAAAGAAAGGGTATTTTTTACATAAATTACCTATAGACATAGGAAATTGATGACAATGTAAAAAGTCCGCTCAGTTCAAAATGTGCTTGAAACTAAATAAGGAAGAAGTTACTACTCGAAAATCATATAGTTTAACTTCCTTTTATATAAGAATGCAAAACTAGACTCTTAATATATAAATATCTCGAAAAATAACGAAATTATATTAGTTTTTTTTTGTCAATGAAGATATATACATTGATTCAAACGTAAAAGTATGAAGTCTGTTTTGGATTTGTATTCTTCTATCCCACGATAAACGATATCTCTGTTATGCTGGCAACCAGAGATTTATGCTAAATAGAGAATAAATTAACAAAAAATACTTCAAATTAAAATTTATAAAGAGAATACAATTTTTTAAACGTATATCATAGTCAAAAATGATTAATACAGCATGGATGGAAATTATATTGTCAATCAACAGAGATTATGTGGCCTGAATTAAAAATAGTAATTAAGTCACCACTGGCTGATGTGGTTCGAATAGAAAGTTCAGTGTCAGCTACCAGTGGCTGAGATAAAACTTAACGTGTTAAAACTGGTGGTAAGAGAATGAGCATATACATGGTTAAATATAAGTGAATGAGTTCGAGGAAACGGATGCTAATTCATATTAAATTAAAAAACTCATGGAAACTCATGTTTTCAGGGGGAATGAAGTCAATGTAATTCTGAATGGCAAATGCATTACACTTCTACCAATTTCTTCTACTGTTGTTAAGTCACAGCCAAAGTGAGTCAGAATATAATAAAAAAATGTGATATGGTATCATATAATTGAATTGACTAAGTTATTTTATTCCTTTGCATCTTATAATAAACTTGTTTCTTTGAAACAACTCAGCAGAAGCTAGCAATTTTAAAATTAAAATAGATATCATTATAAAAAGTTTATTAAGAATGAAATTGTGGACACCATTAAAAAATATTCATGAATCTGCAGAATCACATCAAATAGTAAGAGTTAAGTTTTGACTTTCCTCTTTCTGGTATTAGGCGTACCATCAAACCGATTTATTATATTAACAAACCATTTCATGAATTGTATTTCCTCCTTGGTGCCACGTTCAGGTATCATATAGTATCGCCTTTTTATCTCATCCAATTGCTTCTTCAGACCAGCAACGTTGCTTGTATACATTTCCGCAAAACTGCATGGTTTCGATTTTTTCTTGACGTGATTGAAGAAAGCGGTGAGGGGCTCGACACCCAGGACGCCATCATCGATTTCCGATATTATTTTCTGGATACGATCAGGAATGACGATGGGGGTATCTTGTGCAGGTTTCTTTCTTTGTCGGACTGGCTTGGAGCGAGATGCAGAAGGGCCTAAGTTGGAATCCGAGTCGTTTTCATCCGTTGACGGCAGATCAGATTTGATGTCGGCGGTAGGAAGGTGCTCATTTGAAGTTGACACAGAATCATCAACAGAATCTGGAAAAATTAAGATAACATGAGGGAAATAGAAATATATTTTTTAGGTTTTTCAGGAAATAACGGAAATGTTTTATACTTTGTATTATTTTATTATTAAATTCATGAAAGCATTCAAACGTACTAAAAACAAAGAATAGGTGAGGAGAAGGAATGCTGACGTGAATATTTGAAAGCGGCGCAAAGACTGAGATTTGTTTTTATTAATTAGTTCTGCCAATACTGGCAGGAAAATCGCAAATGCCCATTCAATGAAACTACGAGGGTCATCCGAAACTCCTAAATATCTCTATGAAGTTTTCTGTTCTTATGTAATTGAGTACCCGAAATGCGTGCTTTATCTATTGGGAGATGCACTCCCGAATGGGATTGGGGAAAATATAAGTTCTTTGAAAACTCTCGAAGGATTCCCAAGAATACATTTGCTTAAACGAGATCCTTTTTTGTATATCAGCTCTTAAGAACAGTCAGTCGACCCCCCCCCCCACTCCACCCCTTATATATATAAAACATTCCCGATCACTTAGGTTGAACAGACTACCAATTGTATAAAAAATATTTAAGGTCCATAAGCTAAATATGCAAGTAAATAAATACAAAAAATACAAATATGCAATTTGTGTCAGTGGTTAGCAATGTTTGAATGACACAATGATTCATAACCTAATTGAAAGATCAAAACATTCCCTGAGAAAATTTAATAAAATTTCATTAAAATTTTTGAAATGATTTACAAATTAAAAAAACATTTTAGTAATATATAATTATGATGTCTTTCAAATGAAAGAACCAACCGTATTTAGTATATATTATACAGTTATCTTTACCACTTAAAGCGAAGAATTATATGTCTGTGATCTGTTTGTCCACTGATACAATACAGGCCAAACTATTTGATTTAATTTTATTCATATATGCTTTGGATGGTAAGAACTTGCAGCTCATACAATCTTTTGATACAATCATACAATCTCTCATACAATCATCAAAAATTAATCGAAATTTCCTTTATCTTAGTAATAATTTATGAAAATATAATTACACAAAGTTACACCATCTGAAAATTCGAAAAGTCATCTGTTGAATGACATATATAGTTGTCCAATTCTCCAAATTTTAACAATTTTTTTTAAATATTTCTAGGTGTGATTTGCAACAGTAGTCTTCATTGTTGAAGTTTAAATCAGATTTATTAAATTGTTTCATTACAAAAATAATACGATTCACTTGATGGGTGAACTACCTGCAATTTTAAATTTATATATACAATTGTTTATAAATATTTAGCAAATATTTATATTAGCTTAAAATATCAACAGTTAGTATCACTTAAATAATAAAAAAAGCATATTATGCTGGTGTTTTTTGCAATCTGCCTATATTTATATTAAATATTGGAAAAGATAACTACTTAACGGTATTTCATGAATGATTTACAACTGAATGATGATTCGAATAATTTCATGAATGATTCAAATGAATTAAAAAAAATTCTAATAATACATTTTTTCAATGTATTAATTTAATCTCAGAAACAGAAATTTAAATAAAGATATATTTGTTGCAAACCTAAAATACAGAAGATCTTTTTTTAGTAAAAACATAAAAGATAAATTTGAATTTCATTTTTAAATGGTATAAAATTTGAAAATTGAAGAATGTAGAAATCCAATTCAAAATCATATTTTAAAATAATTTACCTTAATCGCTTGCATCAAATTACAGTCAACAGTTTAGTAATATAAAATTTAAACTGATTATTTTAAATTATTTTTATTTTAACCCTTTACACTCGGAAAAGTAATTCAATGCATAAATATGCGTCTAATGCAAGAACTTGTTTAGTGTCTCGAAAAATAAGTAAATGTTTTAAATTGAATTATATTATTTCTCTGAAAAATTAATATACATCTTCTTACCATTCTGTAGATATTTTTAACAATCAACATTCAAAAAATAAAATGATGCACAGACTTGAGTGATACATAAAAAATCCCATCCGAGATCAGAGTTAATACTAAACAGACGTTTTAAATAGAGTAAACTTTCACAGGGACCCTTGAAGTACGTTTAAATTATTGAAAATATACTTCAAGAATTCGGAAATATGTCTTTCATAGATTTAAATACAAGAAAATAACTTAGCAATCTATACTGCTATTATTGAAAGCATAAAAAATGGAAATAGAATACTAGTTAAATCCTTGCTTTTATGCTAAATAATACAAAAATTAAAAATTGAGCTTAAATTAATTTTTTAATGCAGGAATATTTCAATTAAGAAATATTTCAACTCAATAAGATTAAAATTCCTTTTTTTTTCTTTTAATAAAACAAATAATTCAGCATTTAACATTATATGAAAATATTTTGAGTTTTTATGAAATATAATTATGCTCTAAGGTTCAATGAGAATATGTAGAAATTGTTCGATTAATTGCACAATGCCAAATAATGTGCACCAATTAAATGATTATTCGCCATATCACCTTTTCACACTGAATTAGTCTTTAAAACAGAGCAGTAACTCGAGCGAACAATTCGTTTTCAAGCGCAGCGTAATGTTATAGGCTAGAGAAACTCGGCGTTTCTTCCGCCATTTTTTTGCCAGGCAAATGAAGAACAAAATATTTTAATTCCATCCACAAAAATATGAGATTAATAATTCGTTATTCTATTTATGTCATGTTTCATTACAGAAAAGTTATTACTGCTTATAATTTCTGCTCTTGGACATCTTTATCATCAATAAAATTTATTTCTCTTCTTTACATTCAGTTTAATCCAATTTGTAGCAATTCTAAGCAACTTATCAACTACTTCAAAACACTCATCGCTGTTTTGCTAATTGATAGAAGTTTTCGTTGAACAGAAATATGACCCCTTGATCTTATATACACTAAGCCACTAATAATATTCTCTCAGTTTTCGGTGAAGAGAAATATGACCTTATGATCGTATTCCCTTAGTTTACGGTGAATAGAAATATGAAATTAAGATCTTATTTATACCATCCCTCATAAATTATTACCTTAGTTTTCGATGAATAGAAATATGACCTTGTGATCTTATTTTACTAAGCCCCATATAATATTAACCTTGTTTTATAAAATGCTACTTCCAAAATAAATTTATATCAAGATTTTTTATAAAATAGATAATACTGAAATAATTATTAAATTTATATATCTCCACTACTTATAAATCAAAAAAATATTTTCCAACGTTTATTATTTGATTGTGAACGCCAGAAACTAAGTTACCGTAAAGAACTTAAAAAGTGATTTGAATTTAAAAAATTTCGAGGTTATTAAATGTCACGATATTTAAAAAAATCAGTTTTATTTTAGTTTCACGAAATTAGAGTAAAAAATGTGGCACTTTTTTTAAAAATGCGATTTATTTATTTCCTAATTTTGTCTCCCCCCTGATGATGGTTACTAGGGCAATTGCCCTGCCGTACCTTAGTTACAGCACCGTAGGTAGGTCATTGAATTAAAATCTGATGGATGGTCTGTTAAATGAAGAATTACTCAAAATTGAAACAATTCCCCTCCTCAAAAAAATTTTTTTTAACTAAATTAGACTTACTTCCAATATATAATCCAATAGTGGCAGAACATAACGATGTGTATTTTTAGAAGTTAAAAGTATTTTTACACCATCATATGTTTAACGTTTCTCGCCCTAATTATTCTTCCATCTAAATTAGAATTTTTCATCAAATTGTTGCACGTTTCAATAATATCGTCATCACATTTAGAGAGTAGATAAACATGCCGAATTTCGCTGCCATGTTTTCCGATTTCTACTCAAGACATATACTGAACTGAATAATTGAACAATGATAAGATGACATACACAAACAAGTGCTCTCTAAACAATATATCGAAAGTTTCCTGGCGCCATCTCGTAGAGAAAGTACAAAACTCAAGGGAAAATTATCCTCTGTCCATTGGAAGCAAAGCATTTACGTTAATAAACTTTCGGCAGTTTCGATTCAATTCTTCCTTGCAGAGGCGGTGGTAGCAGGGGGGCAATTGCCCCCCTGTCGGCAGCCTTTTGCCCCCCCCCTCCGTCGGCGAGAAAGTGAGTTTCGTCGGCAAAAATGTTCATCATTTCAGGATGTTTGTCGAGAGTTGCGCATTATCGAATATGATTATTTACAATCCACCTTTAAGTTAATATATTGTTAACAGTCGAAATATTCTAAGCAATGGTTAAATCGATAGGGCAGTAAGCCAGTAATATGCCATATTTTGCGGACAATTTTTGATAGCTGAACTAAGAACTGAATGCAATGGATGGCGAGGACGTTATGTTCGTATATTTCCAGACATCTGATTCAAATATCTTTCATTAAGCTTATAATTTGTACTATTTTTGACAATATAACCGACAAGGTAACAAGTGAATAAGATATCGAAAAGTTGATATTCTCATTTTGCTAGCAATTTTTGGTCGGTCGACTATGAATTCAATGCGGTGAATGCCGAAGATGTTAAATCTGCAGATTTTCAGACATTTGATTGAAATGTCATTCACTTGGCTTATAATTTGTACTAGATTTGGCAATATATCCAACAAGTGGATAAGATTTCACATTCTGCCGATCACTTTTGGTTGGCTAACTATGAACTAAATGTGATGAATATCGAATATATCCACAAATTTTCAAGCATTTGATTCAAAGGTCGTTCATCAATCTTTAAATTTGCACTACTTTTGGCAATATAACCGACAAGACGATATATGAATAAAACATAAGACATATCGCAATTTGTCAAAATATTTTGATCAGTCGACAAAGAATTAAATGCGAATGGATGTCGATGAGTCCAAATTCACAGTCATTTTATTTAAATGTCATAATGTTCATTCAGCATATAATTTATACTATATTTAGCAGATTAATCAATAATCTAGCAAATGAATAAGACGTCACATTTTTTCCAACTAATCTTTGTCCTTCGGCTAAGGTTTTATCATAAATTATGGGAAAAAACTGTTTTCATCGGGCACTTAGATGACTTGTCAGTGGAATTAATAGAGAAGTTGGTGCTTTTATATTATTCATGAATAGGACGATGGAGTTGTTTTCCATAATTCAAATCCAAGTTCTAAAATTAATCGTCGTCTTATTCATTTAATTGTTACTTAATCGGTAAAGAATTGATAAATTTATTTTATTCATTTCACTATGAGAATTTTCTGTCTAAAATCTAGTTAATAGTTAAATTTAATTTAATTAAACACTCTTTTCTTTTGACATTCTTGTGCATATGCATGCTAATGTGAATTCATTATAAATCATGGAGTAAATAAATTGTATAATTGTAAATTAAGTTTAACAGTAAAATATATGTTTTCTTTTGCAATCTAATTTATCAGTATGCAGTTATTACCCTAAAGAAATATTAACGATTGCAGTTGACGACAAAAAAAATTTGTGGTATGGTAGCTTTTTAGCTACACTGAAAGAGTTTATCCAAGTATGCACTAAATTTGTTAAATAAATTACTACCTAAATTCTTCAGATTCTCCATTCAATATTATATATAATCGGGGAACGTATCGTTTATATATACTTTTGTTTCAATTACTATTCCTAGCAAAAACTATATAATTTCAGATGCTTCTAAATTTTTAATAGACTTTGAATATTGATGTCTTGATAAAAAAGATGATTAAGATAGTTATTCATAGAATATTCATAAATAACACATTAACCCCTTGACATACGAATTTATTTAACTTCCTAATTAGATGGCAAATCTTATTTGGGACAATTATTGTTATTTTAATCGCTAGAATAATATAAGAGCATTTGAGGTAATGATGTGTTTTCAAGTGATTTTTGCATTTTAAATTATTTAATACTTTCACTTAATTGTAGATTTAAAATTAAAAATTAAATAATTCCATATGCGAGTTAAACTCGCCATTGTATACGAAGGGATTAAGAAAAGCCAATGCATGCAACTGAGGGGATAAAACTCACCTTTTGGGAGGAATATAGGCTTGTAATAACTTCGAATTAAGAAAGTACTTAACCATAAGAACGCATGCTTAAAAATGAAGATAGGTGAATTCATGTTCAAGATTTAATTGTTTTTTTTAATAAAATACATTGGTTTTTAAGCCTGAATATATATAGAGAGAAAAATAAATGCAAGAGGGATCTAACGTTTAAGCAGTCCATTTTTCATATCTTGCATAAAATAGTACGTTTGTACATATATTTACAAAATATTTTCTCCGACCTTCTTAAAAACATCATTGTATCTTTTCCACATTCTATATTGTTCGTATCCGAAATATAGTAAATTTTTGTTGAGTACGCGCACTTATTCTCCTCGGATTCGAAACACATCTTAATTCCTGCTCGTTGTTGCAATCCTTACTTGACAAATATTTTAGGTAGGGGACTACGCAGAAAAGTCGGTTTTTGGCGAAAACATCGAATATTTTTTTTTTATTTATTATTCTGGATTTCTAAAAAAGTTTCTTTTATAAAACATTTTGTTTCAACATTCATTTTATATAGTTTTTAATATAAGATAGAAAGAGTATGCATTTGTTTGTTAGGTATGATACGTCATTCTGGTGCAATCTGTGTTTATATACTACAATCTAGAATGGAATATGACTCAATTTTTCCTAAAATTAGATCTCAGAGAAATTAAATCATAAGAAACAGACTCAAATATTGACAATTTTTTGATGGTTAGTAAAAGAAACAGAATATTTTTTAACAAATACCTTTGTAAAGTTTTGACAATGAAAGAAAGGATCAGCATCTGAATAAAAGAGAAGTTAAATAATATTTAATTTTCTTTAATTAAATGTAACATTAATTATTATGAGTTATTTTGAAGCCAAATTAGATAAATTGTGCTTGCCCCCCTGTCGGATTTGTCTTGCCCCCCCCCGTCGGCAAATCTCTGCCGCTGCCTCTGCTTCCTTGATTCATTATTTTAATTAAATTATAATTTTTACTAATCCAGTCATTTTTATAATTATTCATTTGGTTTTTTATAAGCTTATTTTCCAATGAGATGAGTTCTAAAACTGAAATTTCATTTGCACTTCATTTCTTTGGCAAAAATATTGTGTCCAGAAAGGAACGATTATTTTGCAAGGCTATAATTTTTTATTCATTTCTATGTATTTCTAATATTTCCTATAAGTAAATTCATTTTTTAAATTTTGTCCTGTAAATTTTAAATTTGATTCAAAAACCTTAAAATTAAGTTTCAAAACCTTTAAAATTAAGTTTCAAAATCAAACTAATATTAAGAGAAGCACTAAAAAAAACTTCTCCTCTCAGATATATACATCCACAAAAATTAAAATCATCACTAGTTTTTTTTTTTTTTTTTTTTGTGTGTGTGTGTGTGTGTGTGTGTGTGTGTGCGCGCGCTCTTTTATTTCAGAACTCGAAAATAGTTTAAAATTTATCACAAAATGTGAGCACGAAAAAATAAAAAAATAATGACATACATATTTTTGCAAATATGCTTTAAATAAAATTTTACTCGAAACCAAATTTAACAAATGAAAAAATAATAATGATTACAATATAATGAACAATTTGTTGTCAGCAAAAGAAATAAATTTATTATTTTTAATAATGGAAAAAAATTTTCTCATCCAAATTTTTTGTTATAGCTCGAAGAACTACACATCATGAAATAATAAAAATTTAAAATATTTAACAGAAAATTTTAACAAACCTCAGTGATTATCTTTCTGATTTAGTCTCTATGTAATTAATGAAAACAATAATTACGTCTATAGCCCTTAAATTTTAAAAATAAAATGCGTAATTCAACAGAATATTTATTGACATAACTGAGAAAAATAATATTCTTCATGTCGTTTAGACTATTTTTTTTTTTATTAGATGTATAAGTCTAAAACTAAATTAAAATAAGCTATTGGGTCCCAGTTAGATAGGATACCCTGTATTTATATATAAATCATGTTTGCCGTAAATAATAAGGAATTATTGAATTTTTAACAGATTTCAGAAATTGCAAAAAAATTTGCACAGAAAACCGTTTTTCCAAAAAATATCATTCTTCGTATTTCTTTCATTTCATACAGAAACGCTCTAAAAATTGCATGTTTCTACGTTTAGTTTATAATGACAGCTAATTTGTCAAATTGATAACACGATAAAAGCTAATTCTTCCCACGCAACCGTAACTCGCTCGTTCAGGTTAAATTTTATTTCATGTAAAATAAATTATTAAAAAGTTAAAATTCGTAATATTATGTTTAAAATATAAAATAATTTTTGCAATTATTTATATACAAAAAATAAAAATTTTATGCAATAAAAACTGATTTTTATTGCATATCATTGGCATTCCTCGAAAGTGTGTGTGTGTGTGTGTGTGTGTGTGTGTGTGTGTGTGTGTGTGTGTGTGTGTGTGTGTATCGCACAGTTGCCGTTTGTGCGATGAAATCAAGCATGTAAAAAAACATGTTTTGGTTCAAATTGATTCAAAATTATAAATTTATACTAAGAAGGCTCTCAAAATGAGTATATTTTTAGTTAGATACAGCAAGTTGAGTTTTGTTAGAATCTTCTATCAAATTTTCCAAACTGATAGAATGGAAAATTTGCATATTACTTCATTAATATGCATCGGCTCTTTAACAATTCATTTATTCTGTTACGTTACATAAAAACGAAGAAGTGCACACAAAATCTGACGTCATCAACATTTGCTCTTGATGAACTTAACTTTGCTATCAAGTAACCTTGGCTGATTTGACTATTTCTTATCTTGCATCCCAAGCAAAGGGTTATTCTCCGTATTCATAGTTGCAATGAAGTTCTGTCGCCAAATTGCACTCACTTTTAAGGTTTGTCATCCGCTTTTGTTTCGCGGAAATTCTCACCCAATATAATTATCTTTAAACTTCATTTGAAAAGTTTAATTCCATTTCCTTTTTATCTTTAAAAACCACGCGAAGACTCAATAAAAGGCATTCTAATGCTTCATAAAATGACTGTAATTTCTTTTAAAATATTGTCAACATCAACTTGTGTGTGTACATATATAACATCAATTTGTACATAAATATAAAAAATATTATAAGGACATCGCCTTCAAAATACATTCTATATTCATATATGTATCATGCCCTTCATAAAAAAGAATTATTTTCTGACCAAATTATAGTCAAATTGTATGATTTAACCCTTTAAAGGGCCATTTTTTTCTAGTCATATTATGTTAAAATATTTTTAGGCTTGAAATTAGAATAAGAAAAGAGATTCATTTAGCTTATTAGATAAATTTAATTTGATTAATTAATTAATTTGGTTAATTAATAATTAAGTAACAAATCAAGACGCATCATTTTGTAAGAGATAAAGAATTGAAGCATCTAAGTTCCTGACTTACTAAAAAAATTTATCAGAACATATGCCAACCTACATAATTTCAGAAAAAGATTGATAAATTTGGTGAGAAGCATATTTCTTACGGCCTCAAAAAGGGTTAAATAGTACTTTGAATTTTATACTATTAACAATCGCCTCTTTCTAATATTATTATTAAAAGAAATAGAAATAATTACTATCATTTTATTAGTCTCTATTATTTTAGTGAACCGAAACCATCAAATTCCTAAAAATTAAAAATTCAATTGTTCTCCAAATCAGGCATACATTTTCGAAAAAAATTCAATAAAAATTCTGAAAAATGTTATAATTAAATCGCTACGATATAATTTTCGAAATAATATAGGGATTTAATTGGATTTAACTGATGTTTTTTTTTTTTATTGTAGCATTTATATTCTAGAAAAGTTTAAAAAAAGGTGAAACCCAAATGTGGTAATTCTATATAAGCCATATATATATATTAAAAGCATAATCAGCATCCATTTATTAGTTATATGGAATTATTATTTATACAAATACTTCTACATACTAAAACGAAATATTTTAATAATCAGCATTTTTGGGTAATTACAACGTTTTTTTACAAACGAAAGATAATATTTTTAATGAATGATTCTTTCAAAATTACGAACAATACTATTTTTAAAATTTGTTCCAGAAAGAAAGAGTAGGGAATCCAGAAGTAATGAGTAAAAAAAAAGGACCAAGATCAAATTAAAATTTTCCTAAGTAGAAATTCTTGTTGCTAAATAATAATAATCATTTAAAAAAATTTTACTATTTAGGTACTTTTTTCACATATTAATGACGAATTCATGAATTCAGGAAATATTAATGAATGAATTCATTTATAAAAGTAGTAAATATATTCAATGATAAAAGTATATCCTTAGAAAAGTATATCCTTAAATATCAGAATACAAATAAACATATTTAGAGGGAAATTATATCTGAAGTAAATCAATTCTTTAAACTCTATTATTTTCGAACTTCTAATAAAAATGTTTGGTATTTGATAACGGCTCCATATAAGAAGCGACCCATTTCAAATATTTTTAAGAGTCGGCAATTCGATTTTATAAAAGTTGAGAATAACTTTTAAAATAAAAAAATGGTTAATTTTTATAAACAAAAAAATAAACTTATGAAATTCATTGTAATCCTATGTATTATAACAAAAAAAAGATTTTATGTATAATACACAAGACACAACAATTTTATGTATGATACACAAGAAGAGTTGCAAACTTCATTCCTGCTTAGTCACATAGACATTTAAGGAAGTTTGTCAAGAGTTCAGAATAATAGCTAATCGTTACGACAACATGGAATCTATCTAAAAGTCGATATGATCCTGAAAACCAATGTTTTGCAAAAAAGAATTTCTCTCAATATCAAAATTAATCTCAAATCTACAAAAATTCAATAGCAACCAAATACAAATTTACTTACTTCTAGTAAATAATCCTCCATGCTCAGAAGAAACATAATGCGGTTGATTTTTAGAAGTCAAGGGCGAAGATTCATATAATATCTCTAAACAATTGGCATCATCTGTTGTACTGCTGGCTTTTTGTATGTTTTCCGCCTGGCTATCATCCCCATTCATGGGCGAAAAACGAGCTCTTTTGGCGTGTGTCTCTCTCTTTATATATCATCATTTTCTGAACGCACAGGGCGTGTCATTGTAGATGAACTGGACTCACCTACTTCTTTCTTAATATTACTACTATTCTCCAATTGAAATGAATCGCAGAAATTGCGAACTTCTTCTTTTCCGATTTCTTTTTCAAATTCTTCAATTCTCTTTCTTTTCAATAGGGGTTTGGTCTTAGGTGCGCTTTTACTTTCTTTGCTCTCTTCATCACGGTCTCGAATAAAAAATCCTGACATCGGTCTTTTGGGAGTATTAGCTGTTGAATCTTCCTCTTTCAAAGATTCCGAATTGGCTTCCATATTATAGTTGAAGCTTCTAGAACATCTCCACTGAGTATGCCCATCCTTATCACATTTGGTGCAGTAAAATGTGACTGACAATCTTCCATGCACTCCCGGCACTTTAATTGTAAGATCATCAGGTAAACCACTCTTTTTGAATATATCCAGGTCTTCTATTTCAGGAACATCCAGAAGAACTCTCCAATTGCCATTCCCAATGTCCGGATATTGTTTAGAAAATGGAATTTTGGATATCTTCAGTACCGGTCCCAAAGCCTCCTGGATTATATTCCGAAGTTCTTCAATAAATTCTTCTTCGGTTGAAGAAATTATTGCATCGTGAACAGTCAAGTGCGTTCTGAGAGGGTGTATAGTGGACAGATCATCACCTGTTTCGTACAAAAACTGTTTTTCTAGAAGTTCTTGAACGATCGCATCCCCGCTTAAGAACACTTTTACACCTCCATAAGTTTTGTCACTTCTGACAGTCAATATTCTTCAATCTAAATTAGAATGCTTCATCAGATTGTTACAGGCTTCAATGATATCGTCATTACTTTTAGTAGAACGGATAAAAATACCAAAATTTGTTGCCATTTCTCCGATTTGCCCTCAAAGAAATAATTAATGAGATTTTTTACAACATTCCTTGCAAGTATTAAATTTCGACAGGAAATTAATTCGTGCGGTCTTAATAGATAATTTTCAGAACATTCATAATTTTCCTTCCGTCTTCCAACCAACCCTCGGAGTGATGGATAACTGAAAAATGGCTAATATCAAATTGGTAAACATCTAGCTCATGCCCTCTAAACACCGGAAATTTCCTGGCGCCATCTCGTAGAGAAAATGGTAAACTCTAGTTGAAATTATTATTGCCTGTCCAATAATAGCAATGTATTTACATCAACAAATTTTCAGCGGTTTTAATTTACCTCTTCTTTGATTCATTGTTTGAATTAAATTTTAATGCTGTTTTGAATTTTATTTATTTATCTTATTATACTAATCACTACAAGAATTATATTTGATTATTCATTTGGCAGTTTGTAAAGCTGATTTTTTTAAAGACTTTTGAGTTTTTAAACTGAAATTGCAATTTCCACTTTATTTCATTGACAGAAGTATTTTGTACTAAAATATTTGTATAAAATATTTGGAATTGATCCAGAAAGTGGCGATTGTTCCGAAGTGTCGAATTAAACCTTCTAGGTGTCTTTAGTTATTTCAATTCTTCCTGCTCAATTTCCAAAATTATATTTTTATTGATTTTAAACTACATTTTTTATTTATTTTAATTTTTTTTCTGTACATGCAGTTTTAAGTAACAAATTTTGATTAACTGAAATAGTAAAGCATTACAGTGTAAATCACTTTCGATCATATCGCATTTAACGGAATGTAAAATTCAAATTTGAATTGCTGACCAGCCAACGCCCTTACTAACCCTTCCCAACCCTTTTACGTATTTTGACTAAGATTTAATTATAATCTCATCATTCTTTTCTATTATTTTTGTCGCTTAATTTTTTATTATTAAATTATCCTTATTATGGCATTATTCCCCCCCCCCCCTTTTTTTTCTCTTTTTTTTTTTTTTTTTGAACTAATAATAACTTTTAAAACTTTTATTCTATGCACTACATTATTAAGTTATAATATGTTTGCACTGTTATCTTTCAACAGCACCATTAGGGATCGGAGATTATAGGCTGACCGCCCAGGCTCTCCATATAAGCACTACTATTCAGGGGGGCATTTAAAATTCAAATTCAAAAATCATTTAAAGCAAAATAATTAAATTGAGCATTTTTATTATATAGTAACAATTTTTTTTAGAATTATAAAGCAACCTAATATAAAACGAAAAATAATGAGGAATGCAACACTAATAATATTTCAAACTTTAAATAATGCTTGATTCTTATTTAAATAAGTTCGAATACAAGACCTTTGCAAGTTCATTGAAAGGGCAAAATTAAGTTAATTTCAAATACCTCAGTAAATGTTCCAAAAAATATTGGTTTTCAAATTTCATCTCCCTAAAGATGAACATTTGCTCGTTTGATAATCCAGCCCGATTGTTCTCTTTTATTATTTCCGAAAATAATACTAATCAGTATTTTATGAAATATAGGACAAAATTTTTTTTTACTTAAAACTATTATAATTTTAAAATTATATTATTCATCTATGGTACAATTTCGAAATAAAAAGTTATGCAATATTTTCAGGGTAACAAACTCAATGAATCCTCCCCCCCTTGTGCTTTATTGAAATTCCATGTTATTTCAATATTCCTCCCCGTATTATAGTTTATTTTGGATTCACTCCTAGATGAGTTTTTATTTGCTCACTGCGTACTTATTTATAATTTGCCATTTATTCCCCAACAGCTCCGTTAAAAATCAATAATGATATTGCTATATACAAACTTTAAAAGTTTTTTCTTTAAGAACAATTTTACTACTAATTAAAAATTAATTTAATTAAAGAGTTATCTTTAAATAAATCAAGTTACAATTAAATGTCAGAGAAATAATTTTATAAATTATTAACTAAATAATACTGTATTCTATTTTATTTTCAAATAATTCATTAAATGATTATTAATTCCTGTTTTGCTAGTTAATGAGTAATTAATGAAATACTTCTTCCACATTTAATTTTTGATTTTTTTAAAATTATTTTTAAAGAATGCACGTATTTGTGGATAGACACGGAAAACGCAGAGGAATTGATAATGCAAATTTCTGTTACCACTTTTGTCCCCCTTCCCTTTTTCTGTTCTGACACAAACGTAAGTATTATCCCCCCCCTCGCTTTCAGTAACGTATTGGTAAAAAATGCTTGACTTTCATAAAAAGAATTTATAGTTCATAGATTTGGAAAAATTGAAGATTAATATTATATATAAAGAACAACTTTTAATCCGGGATTTCCCGATCCTCTTTTATTAATATTGATATATTTTCTGAAATTTCATTTTGAGAAAGTTAATATGCTATCCATAAAAGTAATTATATTATTTCAGATGTAATCACAAACTGGCAACTCCAACCCGCCGGATGACACACGGAAAAACTAGAATGGCCGGACTGCCGTAACAGCAACACCAGCAGGATCTGTGGTTGAGCCCTAAGGGTCATCACCAGCCACAGTACAACCCTTCCCTAAGGAAGTACATCCCCTCATTGATGGGAGGAACCGGACTCCCACCTTTTCGTGTAGCCACAGAGATGGCGAGAACCAATCACCTTGCCGAAAGCTTCTCATCCTCCATAATGAGGTGCCTCTCTCCTCGTAGGACTTATTTTAGATGTAAGATTTAATCCTTTTTATAAGTTTTTTGATAAAACATTTGGCATCTCTACCAGATAGTGTATTAAAGTCTTTCAATTGCACAGTATGCAATAAAACTTATAATTCACATCGATCATTGGAATAGCATATAAGGGAAACATATCCTGATCAAGTAGGCTATCTTTATTATAAAAAAATGAAAATTGGATCAGGAAGTAAGAGTACATTTTAAAGTGTGTGTATGTGTATGGATGTGGGTGTGTGGGTGAAAAAACATGATTTCGCAGATGCAATGGCCGCAAGGAAGGAACTTTTGAAATTAAATTCAATTTATTTTCACGGTGCCGTAATTTATATGAGAGAGAGAGACGATGATAAAAAGACGTCTGTTTACATCGCGGAGCAAAATTAAGAAAATTTAACGGTCAGTGATTTTACTGACAGAATCTGACAGGGAATTCTTTGAAGTGTGTAGAATTAGGAAAAGGAATCTTAGGTATCTTTGAAAGGTATGAGTGGGTAGTAAGGATTTCTAACCTTTCACTCGGAGCTTGAGAAAATGCAATAGTCATCACTTTTCCAGAGCGCATGTTAGAAATAATTAAATAAATTGGTGGGGATTTTATCAGGAAATAAGAAAACTTTTTAGATTAAAGTTAACATGGGCTAAGATAAAAATCAGGAAATTAATTAGGACTTAAATTAGATTTTAAATTATTCAAATATTTCTATCTAGTTTTTTTTTCCATTGTTATGATCAAGATATGAAGATTCTGCTTCCATGTTGAATGGGTTTCAATATAAGGCATACGTTTAATGAAATTTTTGAAATTTTTCTGTTCTTACCATTAAAACAGGACTTAAATGAAAATTTTTTAAGTGCTTTCATTTTTAAACACTGCTACTTACTCTCCTGATATAATTGGGTATGTAAAGATATAGAACAAAGAATTTAGGAAATACGTTGCACAATAGTCTGAACCATGTAAGGTTTCTATAATAGTAAGAATTACATGGCTATCAATATTTCAAGTTTAAAAATATTTTGGTGAGAAAGCAATTAAAACCAAGCCACCCAAAGTATTTAATTGAAATATTTAACAACTCTTAAACCTGGCGAACCAAATGGTAGCCAAATGCAGGTAACATGTAATATGAATGATCGGAAAAACAAAAACAGGTGTATTGAATTTCTTTTTAAAGTGTATAATTGCTTCACTACTATTCATTATGAAGAAAAATATTTATGAAAGTATTTATGAACACACACATTCATGAATTCAGTTAGATAAACAAGTAATACTTGTTATTAATTATCAGATAATCAATAATCTGAAAAATAAATGTTTTTTAAAGGTATCCGACTAGATTAAAAACACAAATTTGGACAAAAATTAGCTTTTTTTTTTTTTTCAGTTTCAAAAACTTAATACGTTTCTGTTTATAGCTATGTTCTTACTTTTATTCTATTTCAATTAGAAACCAAGTTATAGCAAACGATTGACATATAAATGATGCTTCATTTTAAGAATTTAAAAACTTCAAACGTATTTTCTAAAGATCGACGGGTTTTTTTCCTCCCATAATTCTACTTCATGAGTATCGTCATATCTCAAAAATAATCAAGAAATCTTCGTGAAATTTATAATTAGTGCTCGTTATGTTAAGCAGAATGTAATGAATTATTAATTTCATATTGAATGCTTTAGAAGTGGATTTATGATTGTTTCATGTAAATATTGTTGGAATTAATTCCACAATTACTCACTAAAATTATTACTCACTAAAATTTTATTTTTGAATATAATTCTTAGATAATAGTTTATTACACTTTAAGATATGTTGCACGTATAATGTTACAAAAAAAAAAAAAACTGTAAGAAATTTTTTTCTCTAGAACAATCCTAGCTTTTGTAAATAAATGCTAAAATTTACATCAAAATATGATTTTTCTTCAAAATCTACATATATATTTAAATTATTTCACTCTTATATAACATATAAATCTTGTATTAATAATAAAACATCATATAAACATTAAAAAAAATTGTTTTTTAAAAAAGTTTTCTCCGAACCTAGTCGGATACCTATATCTTATTAATGTATAGAGCATCTGTAAAATAATTAAAAATCGTTATCTAATGTATATTAAATCCCAGACACTTGGAGAACTATTTATACTGAGTTTTTATTTGCTCCATGATATGATACCAGAGAATTTCCGGCCTTTTGGTCAGTTATTGCACAGGAGATAGATGCTTGCATATTTTAATCGCCAAACCACAGCTGGAACTTTGCACTTTCGTTTGATAAAGACTCTTTTGATGCGGTGAATAAATTATCAGTGTTTTTGATTTTTTTTAAGTGTGTATATCTCATTGAGGAAGTAGTTCCCATTTATCAACATTCATGTGATAAACAGAATACTTTTGTTGCAGCAGGGTTAATAGATGAAACTGACATTCAATATGACTTTCTTGTTGTATTTGTTACCGAGTCAGTTATCGGAATTCGTTTTTATGATTAAGTCAGCATTTTTGGTAGATAAATATTCTGTCTTTTTTTATTTTGAGTACATCTACTCGCGCGCATGCAGAAGAGATGGAAGAGAAATGCGTTGTTGGGAAGCTCTATCAGTTATTTAATTTTCTCTTTCGCTTTATCAACATGATGAAGAATAAATTGTTAGATAGAAAATGGTTTACGTGACTGCTTCATTGTTTTCGCAATGTATTTGTAAGTTATGGATTGAATTATTTTGTTTCGAGAAAGCTAATAAAATTAAAATTAAAATGCAACTAATCATCGACAGTTTAGATAAAATAATCATTTACGTATACCATAAGAATTAACATCTTATCTATAATAATTTTTAGTCGATCTGCTAAATAAGTAAATTTACAAATTATTCAAATTTTATGAACAATACCAACGAGAGAGGTCTTCACAAAAGTTTCTCACATACTGTCTAATAAAGATATTTTCCCAGAGAACGCCTTGCATGGCAGTGGCGTACAATAGTTACGAAATATTAACCTTTGACGTGAATTTACGATTTTTAGTCAATTTATCGCATCCTAAGTGAGGTTTTCGGCGATTAATTCCTAACATGCGGTTATTAGCATCCAAAAATCAGATTTGTATTTTATGTACAAATTTGTATTTTTTGGCACATTTTCCCCACCGATTGAAACATAAATTGGACACAAAATACATGTGTAGTTACAAAATTCCGTACCTAATTAATATATTTAAGTCACTGCGTTTTTAAGTTATTGCATTTGCGTGTTTACCAGTACAGTTTGCGTACAGACCAGTAAAAAGTCGTCCCCTCATTAGATTTGGTTCAAAATTGATAAATGTCTATACTATAGATGTTAAATTTGTGTACTGTATTTCATCTATCCAGCTCTCTTTGTTTTGAAGGTATCGTATTAACTTATATTCGAATAGCCAGAAATACAGACTTCCTCGATATGAGTTTATTCAAAATTTGATAGAAATCTATAAATTCTGTAATAGATAGAACTAGATGTATGAAATTTGGTATGCGGGCTTCATACCGAATTTCATCCGTCTAGTTCTATCTATCACAGACAGACAAATATTTTCTAAAAATGTGTTTCTCGAATACAGGGCTAAAATTTGGAGAGTCGTTATAATCTCAAATTTGAAATTTTTTACTACTACAATACTTCCTCTATACTACGTGCATCAGAAAGTAAAAAAAAAAAAAATACAATAAAATCAACA
Organism: Argiope bruennichi; assembly: GCF_947563725.1. Classification (NCBI taxonomy): domain Eukaryota; kingdom Metazoa; phylum Arthropoda; class Arachnida; order Araneae; family Araneidae; genus Argiope; species Argiope bruennichi. Next base: position 87,815,329 of record NC_079151.1, read on the forward strand.
CATCATTGTCGAGTATGATACATAAAACATCAGAATAAAAGCAGAACTTTGCCAAATGCAATTGGCCAAATTCCTATCTATTTCATTATGGCGTCTGAGTTTATCATAATATTTATAATTACCCAGTATCAGCTTAAATATAATCAGGAATCAATATGTATGTCGCTCAATCAAGAATCATAATAAATTTAAAAAACAAATGACTTTTCACATATATTTCAAATGCATTAAAAAATAATCTACAATAAATCATCAAAGTGTAAAATAAATAAATCATCAACATGTTGATTAATTGTAAAATGTGTTGAAATGTGAAGTTAATTGTTCCACTTTGATAATATGAAAAAAAAAAAAAAAATCGTGCATTTCCCATATCCACAAGTTTTCAACCCGCCACTGACTGGATTTTTATTTCCTTTATTTTATTAGTTCAGCATCATTAGTTAGTGGCACATTTCGAACTAGACAGATTAGGCGATTGCTTAGAGTTGCAGTCAAGATCATTTTAAAAAAATGTTATCAACCTAATTACCAAAAAAAAAAACATAATAATTTTTAAAAGTACAAATTTTATGAACTATAAAATATTAGGATTATATTAACACTTTATCAAATTTAATTAGATCAAGAAGCAAACAATAATTCATTTTTCAATTGCAATATTTATAAGCGTCAAATATTTACCTAAACTATGTTCGATCCAACATGGTGGCCACTCAATCATGAATGTAATAAATAAATAAATAAATAAATAATATATACATTTTAATAAAAATAAAAAAAATTGCCTAAATTAAACCATGCCTAGGACTTCAAAATGTCTTAATCCACCACTGCTATTAATACTGAAGAAATTTTATCCATCAGTAAGTAATGTCAGTTAAGGTTATAAGGTTCTTTTGGGTATTTGCAATGATAAATGCGTGTGTAAAAAGTTGCAATTGTGTAATATCTGTAATTTAACCCTTTCTAGGGCCGTGGGAAGTACGCTTCCCACCAAATTTATCAATCTTTGTATGAAATTATGTAGGTTGGCATAAGCTGTGACAATTTTTTTTAGTATGTCAGAAACTTAGATGCTTCAGTTCTTTATCTCAGACAAAATGATGTGTCTTGATTTGTTACTTAATTATTAATTAACCAAATTAATTAATTAATCAAATTAATTTTATCCAATAAGCTAAATGAATCTCTTTTCTTATTCTAATTTCAAGCCTAAAAATATTTTAACATAATGTGACTAGAAAAAATAGCCCTTTAAAGGGTTAATATGTTTAGGATAAAAATTCTGATAGACTCTAAAAATTTTATTTTATTGAAATTTAAATAATTATACATCAAAAGTATACAGTGTAAACCACAACATAGTCTGAATATATATATTAGATATTGGTAAATTAAACAGCTAAAGATTCAAAAAATAGCAGAATTTTTAAATTTATGCAAATGTTTATTTATGAATTGTGAATAGAAAAACAAAAGCTACATTCATAGATACCTTTACAGAAATATTTGCCAATAGTTATAACATAACATAATACCACTTCATGAGCACATGATGATAACTTTTATGGTTATTCCAATAGTTTTGTAGTTGGTTTTCCTTTACTGACAAAGAAGAATATGTGGGGTTAGGAAATCGCAATGAGTTTTCAAAAGCCATATGCAGCGAGTTGAATCATTTTAAAAAGTTAATATAATACGCAGGGCCGGCGATCTGAGGGATGCGGTGGATGCTATGCACCGGGACCCCCCCCCCCCCCGATTTAGGGGGCCCCAACCTGATCAAGAATTAAATAGCATTCTGAACAATAATAGTGAAATGGGAAGAAAAGAGGAAAAAATCTGAACTGGAACAATCGACAATGAGTTTCCGAAATTTATAGATATATTTATAATGAGAATCCGAAATTTATAGATATATTACAGTCTAGTGCAAGGATCTAACATATTATAAACATAAGGTAAATAGATTTAAGATCATTCACTTCACTTTCTAGGTTAGACTGCGTATTGTATTTTGATAATTCATACCAGTAGTATGCAAATGCATAACTCTGCATCACTTTGCAAAGTGACACAGATTTATGCATAATTTTTGTCGAGACTGCTCTAATGAAGAGAAGATCCAAGACAGCTCTCGAGAGAGAAGAAAAGCATTGGTGAGCTGTAAGCAGAAAGAGAAAGTGAAAGTAAATCCGGTTAGGCGAAGAACGCGAGTGAATCTCAGTGAAAGCGGAAATAGATATTCCTTCCTTCGCTGCGAGTTGACGAAAACTAGTTATTCGATTAACGGTTAAGGAATGGAAAAAGAGTTTTCGCATACTTCAAACCAAGGCTAACTAGTCTGCAATTTACGTTATTAATATTTGTCGCGGTGTCTAATAACTGCGTTAGAGAAAAGAGATTCAAGGTGAAGAAAAACCAAATATATATCTTTGAAGACCTTATAAGAATGTTTTAAAATGCGACACAAGATTCAATTTAAATAAATTCGTAAATATGTAACAGAGGGGAAACTATAACAGTGCATTAGATAGAAAATCGTTCTTCTAGTTAAAAAGTGTTTCAAAATTTAACTATGTTAGATAGAGTTTCGACAGTCTAGGAGTTAAGGAACGAGCGAAATATTCCCTAGACTATCGAATCTTGTTTAAAAATTGGAGATACGATTTCGAATCTAGTTAGTAAAAATATAAACGCTGATATAGGGAAGAGGACGGTTTTGTACTTATAAAAGTAAGCGCTCGACTTCTCTGCGTTTAAAATGGAAGAGATTAATCGATTCAGCGGAACGGATTTCACGCACCTCGCTGCGATCGCTCCAATTAACGAAGAATTGATTTTAGAAATATCTCAATCTTTATTCTGCGATGAAATGACTATCATAAGAATAGGATTTCTACTCTCATTCTCGCAACGGCTTATAAATAGAGATCCGGCATTCATTCACGAGCAAGTCTTTAACGTATTATGTAAAAAATTCTCTTTATGAAGATGCCTACTTACGAAAAATACAAATCATTGCAAGTAGTTACCTTGTTGCTCGTTATCGTAATAGAATTCATTTTATTTATAAGTTATATATGTGTGAACTCACCAGTAGATACGAGTGGAAAAGTTAATATCACAAACACCTCGTGCTTTCTGTCTGAGCATCTCGGTCGAAAAATATTTCTCCACGTCTGTTATAAAAATGATAAGAAGGTATTCGATATAAGATATTTCCTGTCGGAAGCGGCTTACTTGAAGGAATCAAGATATTTGAATCTTCAAATTATAGGAGTTCAGTTAACAGAGTTAAAATTTAAGAAAGTCTGAGAAGTATGCTGCAGTTAAAACAACCTTCAACATGCTGCATTGTTGATCCCAGCCAATAGGAAAAATCCTCTTTGGTTCGTCAGATGTTACGTTATTAATACTACAGCCCTCCGTCATTCATAAATGAAGCTTCTAAGAATACTGAGTTCGTAAATGGTCTACCTGAGAATTATGAAAATGTTGATTATTTGCTCGTTATTGATGATTTAATGCTATTTTTGGATGAAAAAAGTCGCGCAGCTCTTTACAGTCATTTCACATCATTGCAGAGTTAGTTGTATACTCATTCTTCAGAATCTTTATTTTCAATACAAATATCTAAGGACCATAAGTTTGAACACGCATTACATGATTCTGTTTTAAAATGCTTGAGGTATTAATCAAATAAATTGTTTAGGTCGTCAGTTGTATCCGTCAAAATCTAAATTTTTTTCTCGAGGCTTACAGAGGCGCGACTGTCGATCCTTTTTCTTATTTATTGGTTGACATATATCCTCTTATGAGAGAGGAATACAGACTACGCGACAGTTTGTTTCCAGATAGTAGTGGTATTTACTGGATTTACAGCCCAAAATGAAAAATAAACTGAGCGGTCATTATTCATTTGTGGATTTGCTTTCAAAAGCATCTCCGAAATAAAGACGATCACTGATAAAAACGGCCTCAACTTCCCAAATTCTAGCATTATGGGAAATTTACCTAAATGTATTAATGGGTGACGTCTCCGTTAACAAGAAAACATTGTGCGGGTATAAAACCTGTTTACGAAAGCTTGCAAATAAAAATACAAGAATAAATCAAAAGAAAAAAATCCTCATTAATCAAGGTGCTGGATTTTTACCTCTGATTTTACCTGCAATTGCGTCTGCAGTCGCTGGAATGGTCGGTCGTGCAATTGGTAACAGGATTTGAAAAATCAATCATTTGAATTCAAGAATTGGCATCCCGAAGCTGCGGAAAGGAAGATGAAAACCTTTATAAACAGAAACTTGCAATCGCTCTCGTCGCAAATAAAGTTATCATGGCTTAAAAAATGGCATTGATTCCTCCTGACTTATTAGCTGCATGTCGTCATCCCAAAGTACTGGAATTGGATTTGGAATAAAACATATTGAATTTACTTGATGAATCCCAATTACCGAACGACCAGCGAGATAAGCTGCTGTCTCAGTTGATTATGAGATATCAAAAAAAGCGAGAGAGTCAGCGCCACCCATTCCCTTCACGATAGCCGATAAACCAGCAATAAACCCTCCAAAAGAGCTTCCGGCAAAGGATATAGAAGACGAATATCCAGTATTACGAGATATAAGATACACTGTGCCTAGAGCGTATGAAAAATACGTGCCAGCGATAATATAAAAACTCAAAACGCGTTTGTACCATTGGAACGAAAACAGGGAAATGACAGAAAACGAAGTTCCTTTTAAAGGTTCGAAAATTGCGGATTTGTTCTCTTATGTGATGAGAAATTCAAAAAAACTAGAAAAACCACAACAATTTTTCGAGATGTTGATCTCAAGAAAATTTATAAAAGCAATTATCGATATCAATATACCTCACTCGTGGATTTCCAACAAAAACGTTCTAAGACAATTGACAGCTCCTGATTCACCTTTTGATGATTTCGACTTTAGCCCAATAAAAGATGATAGTCGCAGAGTTTCGACTCCTCTCTTCATCCCAAACTGCCAACGATCTACAATAGATCAGAAGGCGAGGTAGAACCGCCATGAAAAGTGAGAAACCAAAGCTACACTAAGTGGATTGAATATTAAACGATATTTACTATGATGTTAAACATCCGGCTTCCTTCGGAGGAATCGCAATGCTTTCAAAAGCTTTGAATCTTTCTCAACGGGAAACTAAAGGATGGCTTGAGAAACAAGATGCTTACACTCTTTACAAGCCGATTCGTATGAAATTTAACAGAAGACAAGTTTTATCGTTCGGTATTGGAGATTTGGTGCAGTGCGATTTAGTAAATGTTTCGAAATATTCAAAATTCAATAAAGGATTTAAATATATTTTAATTGCAATCGACGTATTTTCAAAATGCGTATATGCGATTCCTTTGAAAAAGAGAAATGCTAATTCTGTACTAGAAGCATTTCAAAAATTGTTTTAAAAAATAAAATACAAAATTTGAAACATACAAACAGACCACGGAACCGAATTTTATAACAAATCAGTGTCAGGGTTGTTTAAAAAATGAAGTATAAACCATTACAACTTTTACAGCGAACACAAAGTAAGTGTTGTTGAAAGATTTAACCGAACTCTGAAAAATAAATTATTTCGCCTCACAGAGGCTCTTATAAATACACCGACGTTCTAGATGCCGTATTAATAACAGCGTTCATCGCAGTACTAGGTTTGCTTCCGCTCAAGTGAGAGAACGGCATGAGTCGTTAATTTTCCACAAATTATATAGCTTAAAAAACTAAGTTCAATTCAAATTTAATGTTGGTGATCAAGTCAGAATTTTCAAAACTGCCAAAATATTCCATAGAGGATTTTTGCCTAATTGGTCTGAAGAGATCTTTACAGGACGGAAAAGATTTCCCTCAAACCCTACAATTTACATTTTAGAAGACCTGAAACACGAAATTCTGCGAGGGTGGTTTTATGAACGGGAATTTCAGAAAGTAAAAAAGACATCTAACGACTTTTGGAGAATCGAAACAAGTTTGAAAAGCAGAGACGTTGGGAAAAAGAAGCAGCAATTCGTTAAATGGAAAGGATTTGACAATCGTTTTAATTCCTGGATAAAAGTAGAATGGATGATGTAAAAAAAGTTCTACGTCCACTTTATCAAGAGATTCGAGTATGAATTATTTCCCCTCGAATAAGCAGTCCTGATATAGAACCAAATTACCGGCTCCCCTAGTCTTACTAGGCAATTGGAAAGAGGCATTATCGGAGGTATCCATTTCTCGCAATTGGTTTAATGTCGATGGCCACAACTTCTATACTATGAAGATGTTGTGCTTACAGATATGTTTGAACAGCAAATAAAAGTCATATATAAATCAGAGAATATTGATGCATTTTGGTTTAGCTTCAAACAGAAAAATCGCAAACGTTATGGCTGAATACAAAATAAATTTTGAATATGATTCGCTGCTGCGACAGTCACAGCCCACATTCGCGATGTTATGGAATTGCAGGTCTTGAAAGAATCTAAATTGTTGTATATGTTATATATGCCTAACAAAGATTCCATTCGGCGAATTATCGATTCCACCTCTCTCAGCAATCTCCTGTAGATATAGAGCTGAAAATTATAGGTTCTACACCTAGAAGCATCCTCAAAGTAGATATTGAAATGTCTGCAATGTTTGGAAAAATGACAATAAACAAGCCTCGAGTTTTGTTTGAAATCTTAAATAGGCATCTAGCAGCGAGAAATATGGACGAACTCATAAAGTTTGAATCCGATAACCGCACATTTGAGGTTTCTATAATATTATCGAAATATGTAGAAGTGCATATAGAAAAGTCTACAGGGTCTTCTCTGCTACGTAAATTGAATCTCCAAGAGAATATTGTCATCGATCAGATGCAGAAACTGAAAGTTGATTATTTAGCTCATGTGAACACTCGCGATTCTCTTAACCCTTTAAAGGGCCATTTTTTTTCTAGTCATATTATGTTAAAATATTTTTAGGCTTGAAATTAGAATAAGAAAAGGGATTCATTTAGTTTATTGTATAAATTTAATTTGATTAATTAATTTGGTAAGTAACAAATCAAGACACATCATTTTGTCTGAGATAAAGAACTGAAGCATCTAAGTTTCTGACTTACTAAAAAAAATGTGTCAGAGCTTATGCCAACCTACATAATTTCATACAAAAATTGATAAATTTGGTCAGAAGCATACTTCCCACGGCCCTAGAAAGGGTTAAAGTGATAATCAAAGAATACCCCTCGTGTGTGAATTCTGTCAAACGTTCGAAAGTCTGGTTATTAATCCAGGAATATACAAAACACCTTCGGATTTATTTAGCTCGTTTAAATATGTGAAACTATCGCTCTTAGAAAACTCGAAAACTAAGTTTCATATCCCAGAGTATTATGAAATAAAATTTGCGAAACCTTTAGCGTAAATGTTAGGTTTTAATGAGACTATTTAAAAGCGGGAGCTACGAATCCAATTATTCGCTTGATTCAAGCGGAGGAATAACGGAAATATTTTATAATGATCTAGAGCAATCGCATCATGCGAGAGATTCCTTTTCTCTGCTTCTTGCGAATCATTCCCTGCATGAACGGGAAAGAAGACCAAATAGTTAAATATTACGATCGACCTCTGTACTTTCCTGTGCCAAAAACGTACATAGAAACAATTCTTATTGAATTGAAAACGACCTTTGCTGCCGACATAACATTGAGTGGGGATAAAACTAAGTTACACTTTCGTTTAGACGCAAACCTATAAATTAGCAGATTTTTCTCACAGAGTTTTCATACGCTCGCAAGACTAGAGAAAATTGCAGTTAGACAGTAGAAGCTGTGAGGCTTATTACCTCCTCCAACAGACTGGGAGAAATGTTTATTTCACAGGAGTTACCCATCAGCGCGGTTATGGGTTTTTTGGTGTTTGAGGCGTTTCATTATCCCTCTCGCAATGAGAGCGGAAAAATATCTAGACAGTCAGTTATTAAAGGGTAAGAATGTTCTGACTGGTGTGTTAGAGGGCACCTCGTTCAGAGATTCTGCTGAACGTCGATTAAGAGAAACCTGAGGAGGAATTAAAGATGATATTTTTCAAAAACTTCAACATGGAAAGGGTATAAAAAGAAAACGCTCGCCGAGAAAAACACACTAGGGGAAGAAAAAGCGACCTAGGAAAAAACGAAACGAAGCGGAAAACATTTTCTCATGATGGTTATTTGTCTGAAAACTGAGTTGGATTTGTTCAGCGAAAATGCTGTTCATCTAGCAATCGATGGAAGTGCTTTCATCGAAATTCAACCAGTCGCATCACTAACTGACAATTCACCTTTGGAATATTTCATCAGCGGAAATGGAGATCAGTATCTCGACTTAGCACATAGTATCTTACATTTAAAAATTAGAATTGTTAAGATGAATGGTACAAATCTTCAGAATGCGGATCACATAGCTCCCATAAATTATATCTTAAACACTCTCTTTTCAGAGTTAAGGGCCTTTTTAAATGATCGCCAAGTCATGAATCAGGTCAACTATGCATATCGGGCTTATATAGATGGTTTGTTATTTTCTTCAAAAACTGCTCAAGAGACTATGCTAACTTCTGCGTTATTTTACAAGGATGCAACAAGCCACTTCGATACGATGGGAGCAAATTCGGCTAATTTAGAATTTTGAGAGCGATAGAAATTATCAGCAGAATCGAAAGTATTAGATCAAATTGGGCCTCTCCACATGGATACAGATAGTCAGGCACGTTTACTATCGAATGGCATGGATATGATAATTCAATCACTCAGACACAAATCAGAATTTGCTTTGATATCTTCTATCGCCGATTGTAAAATTATCATTCAGTCGGCGTGTCTTTTTATTCGAAAAGTAAATAGCGCACCTTCGATAATCATCGCTCAAGAAAAAGCGTTCGAGCATGGTTCGATGAAACTGCCAATAAGGCGGGCAGATAGATGTACGAACATTTTCCTTAGCAAAAGGGCTGCAAATTTTAACGATTCCGAACGCGTTTATCGGTCCACTTCCATCACGAATCATTTTGGGATTTGAAGCGAATGATGCTTTAAACGGAAATCCTTTCAAATTTTCGCATAACGATTTGAGTTATTCAAGTATTTCGGATGGAAATAAAATGCGCCCAGCAAAACCTTATACTCCAGATTTTGATTCCGACTCTTACGCTCGCAGCTATTGAGCCTTTTTACTGACTTAAATCGTTATCATAATTTTCAAAACATTAATATAAACTATGAAGAATATAAGTATGGTTATGCCTTACAAGCAATCCATTTAACGCCTGATTTCGCGTCTAACGACTCTCATACTAGCGTTATTAAAAACGGAAATATATCGATTGAAATGAAATTCGGCACAGAGCTCACAGAGACAGTGAGTTTGGGGGTTTATTCAGAATTTCGAAACACCATAGAAATTGGTCGATCACGCAGCGTATTTATTGACTATTAAAAATGGATAAGATAACGATTTGTCGTCTCGCCTGTAGTGATTCTATAATAAAACGAAAATTCGGAGGTGTTTATGCATGCAATTCGCTACTAAAATGTTGTTTCATTTGTTATTAACTTAAACGATAGAGATGGACCAGGAAGTCATTGGGTTTGCGCATATTTCCGAGATGAAACAGTTTATTATTTCGATAGTTAAGGCCTTTCACCTATTAAAAAAGATATTGTTGAATTCTTAAAACAAAACGCCAGCACTAAACTTTTCAACAGAATATGTTTCCAAGATGTTGAAACGTTTACTTGCGGACATTTCTGTTTATATTTTTTATATAAATTTGCTAGACAGCTATCGCTGCATCCTCTAAGTTTTCAAGATAAACAGAGAAACGAAATAATCGTAAAACGTTTCATACAACAAAAACTGAAGCTACATCCTTGTTGTCATTTATTGCATTATTCGCAAGAATGCAAGCCTCAATTTCTCCTTTCGCTGAGATTCACTCGTGTTCTTCATCTAACCGAATTTACTTTCACTGTCTCTCTGTTTACAGCTGACCGATGCTTTTCTTCTCTCTCGAGCAATTCATTAGAGTTCTCCCGTCAAAAATTATGTATAAGTCTGTATCACTTTGCAAAGTGATGCAGAGTTATACATTTATATACTACTGATGTCTACGTGTATCATATCACACAGTTACCGTTTGTGCGATGAAATCAAGTATGTAAAAAAAAACATATTTTGGTTCAAATTGATTCAAAATTATTAATTAATTTTAAGAAGACTTTCAAAATTTTTTTTTTTTTGTTAGATACAGCAATTGAATCAAGATCGTTCAAATGAATGTATCTTATAATCTTAAATGAAATTATTCCTTCTCATTCTGTTCGTTAAAAATCGCCCACTATTTAAAATGGAAATATTTTTTTACTCTTAAAATTTAAGGCCTTTTGACATAATTATTCAACCATTTATTGCATAAAGACCATAGTAAAAAGACAGATTGAAAAATAAAATTTATAAAAAAAAAATTTTAATTAAAAAATAAAATTATTAAATCAAAAAATTAATTTAAAAAATTTATAAAATTTTCCAAATTCTTATTATTTTATAATATACGTCTGTTTAATAGTGTTCCAAGAACAACAACAAAAAAGTTTTTCTATTGCTAAAAGCAGCTCTCTAACAATTCGTTTATTCTGTTACGTTACATTTGAACGAAGAAGTGCACTCCCAATCTGACGTCATCAAAACATTTACTCTTTATGAATCTAACCTAACTATCAAGTAACCTTGGTTGAATCGGCTATTTCTTATCTGTCGCATTCCAAGCAAAGGGTATTCCCCGTATTCATAGTTGCAATGAAGTTCTGTCGCCAAATTGCTAGATGACAAATCTCATCTTTAAAGTTTGTCATTTGCTTATATTTCACGGAAATTCTCATCCAATATAATTATCTTTAAATTTCATTTAAAAAGTTTAATTCCATATCCTTTTAATCTTTAAAAACCACGTGAAGACTTAATAAAAGACATTCTAATACTTTAAAAAATGATTACAATTTCCTTAAAAATACATATATAACATCAAGTTTTACATATATATAAAAAAATATAAGTATATTGCCTTCTAAATATATTCTATATTCATGTATGTATTATGTTCTTCATAAAAGAGAATTATTTTCTGGCCAAAATATGGTCACATTGTATGATTTAAATAGTACTTTGAATTTTATACTATTAATAATCGTCTCTTTGTAATATTATTATTAAAAGAATTAGAAATAATTACTGATATCATTTTATTAGTTTCTATTATTTTAGTGAACCGAAACCATGAAATTCCTAAAAATTAAAAATTCAATTGTTCTCAAAATCATACTCGCATTTTGGGAAAAAATTTAATAAAAGTTCTAAAAAATATTATAATTAAATCGCTACGATATTATTTTCGAAATAATATAGAGCATATAAATGCATTTAACTTAATTTTTTTTATTGTAGCATTTATATTTCAGAAAAGTTTTTAAAAAAAGGTGAAACTCTAATGTGGTAATTCTGTATAAGCCATATATATGTATTAATAGCATAATCAACATCCGTATATTAGTTATATGGAATTACTAACTTTAAATTGCGAACTAATTATACAAATATTTCTATTCTAAAACGAAATATTTTAATAATCAGCAATTTTAGGTTTAATTAATTGAAACATAATATTTTTAATCAATGATTCTTTAAAAATTACAAACAATGATACTTTTAAAATTTGATCCAGAAAGAAAAAGTACAGAATCCAGGAAAAAAGAGTAAAAAAAAAATGACCATGATCAAATAAAAATTTCCCTAAGTACAAATTCTTATTGCTAAATAATAATAATCTTTTTTTAAAAATTTTACTATTTAGGTACCATGTTCATTTATTAATGATGAATTCATTAATTCAGGTAATATTAATGAATGAATTCATCGATAAAAGTATTAAATATATTCAATGACAAAAGTATATCCTTATAAATAACAGAATAGAAATAAACATATTTAGAGGGAAATTATATTTGAAGCAAATTAATTCTTTAGAATCTATTATTTTCAAACTTTCAACCGAAATATTTGGTATTCGATAACGGCTCCCTATAAGAAGGGGGCCATTTCAAACTATTTTAAGAGTCGGCAATTCGATTTTATAAAAGTTCAGAATAACTTTTAAAATAAGAAAATGTAATTTTTTATAAACAATAAAGTATAATAATGGTAATTTTTAATAATGGTAATTTTTTTTCAAACAATAAAGTACATTTTTGAAATACATTGTAATCCTATGTCTCATTAAAAAAGATTTCACATTTAATACACAAGTCTCAAATAGGACTGAAGTGTGGAAAATTTCATTCCTGCATGGTCACATAGGGATTTTAAAATCAAGGAATTTTGACAAGAGTCCTGAATAATAGCATATCGCTACAACAACATAGAATCTATCTAAAAGTCGATATGATCCTGAAAACCAATGTTTTTCAAAAAAAGAATTTCTCTCAATATCAAAATCAAATCTACAAAAATTCAATAGCACTAAATGCAAATTTACTTACTTCTAGTAAATAATGCTCCAGACTCAGAAGAAACATAATGCGGTTGATTTTTAGAAGTCGAGGGAGAAGATTCAAATAGTATCTCTAGACAATTGGCATCATCTGTTGTACTGCTGGCTTTTGGTATGTTTTCTGGCTGGCTGTCATCCTCATTCATGGGCGAAAAACGAGCTCTTTTGGCGTGTGTCTCTCTCTTTATATCATCATTTTCTGAACGCACAGGGCGTGTCATTGTAGATGAACTGGACTCACCGACTTCTTTTTTAATATTACTACTATTCTTCAATTGAAATGAATCGCAGAAATTACGAACTTCTTCTTTTCCGATTTCTTTTTCAAATTCTTCAATTCTTTTTCTTTTCAACAGGGGTTTGGTCTTAGGTGCGCTTTTACTTTCTTTGCTCTCTTCATCACGGTCTCGAATAAAAAATCCTGACATCGATCTTTTGGGAGTATTAGCTGTTGAATCTTCCTCTTTCAAAGATTCCGAATTGTCTTCCATATTATCGTTCAAGCTTCTAGGACATCTCCACTGAGTATGCCCATCCTTATCACATTTGGTGCAATAAAATGTGACTGACAATCTTCCATGCACTCCCGGCACTTTAATTGTAAAATCATCAGGTAAGCCACTCTTTTTGAATATATCCAGGTCTTCTATTTCAGGAACATCCAGAAGAACTCTCCAATTGCCATTCCCAATATCCGGATATTGTTTAGAAAATGGAATTTTGGATATCTTCAGTACCGGTCCCAAAGCCTCCTGGATTATGTTCCGAAGTTCTTCAATAAATTCTTCTTCGGTTGAAGAAATTATTGCATCGTGAACAGTCAAGTGCGTTCTCAGAGGGTGTATAGTGGACAGATCATCGCCTGTTTCGTACAAAAACTGTTTTTCTAGAAGTTCCTGAACGATCGCATCCCCGTTTAAGAACACTTTTACACCGCCATAAGTTTTGCCACTTCTCACAGTCAATATTCTTCCATCTAAATTAGAATGCTTCATCAGATTGTTACAGGCTTCAATAATATCGTCATTACTTTTAGTAGAACGGATAAAAATACCAAAATTTGTTGCCATTTTCTCCGATTCGCGCTCAAAAAAAATAATTAATGAGATTTTTTACAACATTCCTTGCAAGTATTAAATTCCGACGGAAATTAAATCGTGCGTTCTTAATAGATAACTTTTTGAACATTCATAATTTTCCTTCCGTCTTCCAACCAACCCTCCGAGTGATGAATAACTGAAAAATGGCTAATTTCAAATTGGTAAACAGCATCTAGCTCACGCCCTCTAAACGCCGGAAATTTCCTGGCGCCATCTCGTAGAGAAAGTAGGAAACTCTAGGTGAAATTATTATTGTCTTTGCAATAATAGCAATGTATTTATATCAACAAATTTTCAGCAGTTTTAATTTCACTCTTCATTGATTTATTGTTTGAATTAAATTTTAATGCTGTTTTGAATTTTATTTAGTAATCTCATTATACTAATCATTGTAAGAATTATATTTGATTATTCATTTGGCAGTTTGTAAATTGAACCATTTTTTTTTTCAAGTGTGTGAGTTCTTAAATCTGAAATTACAATTTCCACTTTATTTCTTTGACAAATGTATATTGTACTAAAATATTTGTAAAAAATATTTCGGATCGATGCAGAGAGGGGCGACTGTTCTGAATTACCGGATTAAACCTTCTATGTGCCTTTAGGTATTTCAATTCTTCCTCCTCAATTTCCAAAATTATATATTTTATTGATTTTAATTTATCTCTATATAAGCAGTTTTAAGTAACAAATTCTGATTAACTGAAATAGTAAGGCATTACAGTGTAAATCACTTTCAATCCTATCGCATTTAACAAAATGCAAAATTCAAATTTAAAAATAATTTAAAGCAAAATAATAAAAACAGACAAAGCTTTTTAGTACAATCTAAATACTATCCAATTATTTAAATGGACATTTTTATTGCATAATAGCATTTTTTTAGAATTATAGAGAAACCTAATATAAAAAGAAAAAATAATTATAATGCAACAGTAATAAAATTCCAAACTTTAAACTGTGCTTGATTCATATTTAAATAAGTTCACATACATGGCCTTTGTAAGTTCATTGAAAGTGAAAAATTAAGTTAATTTCAAATACCTCAGTAAATATCCCAAAAAATTTTGGGTTTCAAATTACAACTTACAACTAATATAATTTTGAAATACTGTTATTCATCTATCGGATAGTTTTGAAATAAAAAGTTATATATTATTTTCAGGGTAACAAAAGCAATGGATCTCCCCCTTGTGCTTTATTGAAAATCCATGTTATTTAAATATTCCTTCCCTTATTATAGTTTATTCTGGATTCACTCCTTGATGTGTTTTTATTTTCTCATTGCCTGCTTATTTATAGTTTGCCATTCATTCCCCACCAGCAGATCCCTTAAAAATCAATAATGATATTGCTGTACACAAATTAAACTTTAAAAGTCTTTTTTAATTAATAACGGGTCCCTTACTAATTAAAAATTAATTTAATTAAAATTTTATATTTCAATCAATCTTGTTACAAATACCAATGAAATAATTTTATAAATTATTAACTAAATAATATTGTATTCTATTTTATTTTTAAATAATTCATTAAATGATTATTAATTCCTCTTCTGTTAGTTAATGAGTCATTAACGAAATAATTCTCCCAAAATTTAATTTTTGATTTTTTTAAAATTATTTTTAAAGAATACACGTATTTGTGGATAGGCACAGAAAACGAGGAGGAATTGATAATGCAAATTTCTGCTGCCACTTTTGTCCCCTTACCTTTTCCTATTCTGTTACAAAGGTAAGTATTATCTCCCCACCCCAGTTTTCAGTAACATATTGGTAAAAAATGCTTGACTTTTATAAAACGAATTTATAGTTCATAGATTTGAAAGAATTGCAGATTAATATTATATTTAAAGAACAACTTTTAATTCGGGATTTCCTGATCCTCTTTTATTAATATTGATATATTTTCTGAAATTGCACTTTAAGAAAGTTAATAATCTATCCATGAAAGTAATTATATTATTTTAGATATAATCACAAACTGGCTACTCCTACCCGCCGGATGACACACGGAAAAACCTGAATGAGTACTCTGCCGCAAAAGCAACACTGGCGGGAACTGTGGTTGAGTCCTAAGGGTCATCACCAGCCACAGTACAGGAAGTACGTCCCGAAATCGGTGAGAGGAGCCAGCCAGACTCCCACCTTTTCGTGTAGCAACAGGGATGGCGAGAACCCATCACCTTGCGGGAAGCTTCTCATCCTCCATAAAGAGGTGTCTCCCCCCCCTTCGTGGGACTTATTTCAGATGTAAGATTAAATCCGTTTTATAAGTTCTTTGACAAAACATTCGGCATCTCTGCCAGATTATGTATTAAAGCCCTTTAGTTGCACAGTATGCAATAGGTGGATGCAAAAATTTGTTTCATATGATTTGTTATGACATGGAATATCTTTGTTTAAAAAAATTTTTATTTACTATAAATGAAGAAACTTTTATATAAGAATTGTTTACAGTTCTGCTCTTTTAGTGTCTAATCAACTTTTTTTTTTCTCTCTTTTTTTTGTTATTGTATATGTAAATAATGAAAGTGAGCAAACCCGGAAGTATTTATGAACACACACACATGGATAGTTCAGAGTTCTTTCTTTCTTTCTTTTTCCCCCCTATTTTATATTGGCATTACATTTTCTTTCAGATAGTATAATCATCAATTGTTTGAAACCGATTTTAATGTTTAGTTAGTTGCAATCTGATATTATATAATTATGAGTTCGCACATTTCGCATTTTATTTACTTTCTTACATTTATTTGAAGCAAAGGTTAATGAGCTGAAAGCTGCTAATTTTCTTTCAGCTCATTTTTATTTTGTGTTTGGCATCGCATTTCCGCGGAAAAGCGAATTTAAAGACTTTCGGTATCAAATTTTATCATTCTTGAGATCGATTGATTTTTATTTTCTATGAATTCATTCGTTTTCTTTTTCATTTAAGGATACTTATTTTATTTATCGGTTCTTATTTTTGGTAAAATTTATTATTTTATAAAATTCGGCTTTTTTTTTTTTTTTTTTTTTTTTTACTTCCTCCTTTAAGTATAGAAAAAATATAATAATTGCCAAAAAGTTCGAACTCGAGATTTTGATAGGACTCCACGTTTTAAACCTACCTGAGTTCGAAAAGCACATTTAGGAAAAGATCCGTCTGTGACAAAGATAATTCAGAAACACTTTGAGCTAGACGGACGGAATTTGGTATACATGCTTGCAACCTAATTTATAGATTTCTGTCAAAGTTTGAGCGAATACCGTTCAGAGGAAATATGTTTGTCTGGCCGTTCGAATATAAGTTAACATGATTTATACAAAATGGAGACAGCAAGACAGATAAAATTCGCAACTCAGATTTAACAAGTTTAGCATAGACATCTGTCAAAGTCTGAGTCGAAACCAACAAAGGGTTGACTGTCTGTTAGTCTGTACTTTCTGAAATGTGTAATCCGGTAATTCAAAAACGCATTGTCTTAAGTATATCAGGTATGGAATTTTTTGGCTACAAGGGTAATTTTGTGCCAAACCTTTGTTTCAATCTATTGAGAAAAAAAAACGTATCTAAAGAACAAATACGATTTTCCTACTTTTACCCGCATACCAGTGATTAATCTCCAAAGAACTTGCCAAAGATGACACAATAGATTCAGTAAAAATGTTAAATTTGCGCCAAAAGATAATATTTTTTCTAATGCTCTGATTTCTTTCTGATAATGGATTATTATTTATGTCAAACCAATTTAATTATTTTTAATTTGAATGTTCTTGAAAATTTCGGATAGAGAAGTTATTTATGAATGGAAACAAAACATTTATTATTACTGTATATTTTCATTTAAAGTATAATAATAATAATTTTTTTTTATTTCTAAAACAATCTTCCAATGTCTATGACATTTTCTATTGCATCTTTCGTCTGTAAATCTGTAACCGTCGTATCCGAAATATTCTTAACGAGATAATAGCCTGCCTAGACGGGCACGTCTTATAGTTTATTTAAATAACCATGTTATCCTTCATGAGATACATAATGTTAAGTATAACCTTAAGTATAAGTCCCCTCCGAACCTAGTCGGATACCTTTATCTTAAAATGTATAAAATATCTAGAAAATAATTAAAAATCGTCATCTAATGTATATTAAATCCCAGACACTTGCAGAACCCTTGAGAGCTATTTATACCGAATTTTTATTTGCTCCATGATATGATACCAGAGAATTTCCGGCCTTTTGATCAGTTATTGCACAGGAGATAGATGCTTGCATATTTAACTCACCAAACCGCAACTGGAACTTTGCACTTTCGTTTGATAAAGACTCTTTTGATTTGGTAAATAAATAAATTATAAGGTTTTTTTTTTTTTTTGTATATCTTATTGAGGAAGTAGTTCCCATTTATCAACATCCATGAGATAAACAGAATACTTTTCTTGCAGCAGGGTTAATAGATGAAACTGACATTCATTATGACTTTCTCGTTGTCTTTGTTACTGAGTTAGTTACCAGAATTCGTTTTTTTTTTATTAAGTCAGCATATTTAGTAGATAAATGTTGTCTTTTTTTCTGTTATATATATATATATATATATATATTGAGT
This sequence comes from Argiope bruennichi, assembly GCF_947563725.1. NCBI lineage: Eukaryota > Metazoa > Arthropoda > Arachnida > Araneae > Araneidae > Argiope > Argiope bruennichi. The sequence goes on from NC_079151.1 coordinate 87,833,609, forward strand.
ACATCTACTCGCGCTCATGCTGAAGAGATGGAAGAGAAGCGGGATTTTTAGGAAGCTCTATCAGTCATTTAATTTTCTCTTTCGCTTTATCAACATGATGATGAATAAATTGTTCGATAGAAAATGATTTACTTGACTGCTTCATTGTTTTCGCAATGCATTTGTAAGTTATGGATTGAATAATTTTGTTATGGAAAAGCAAACAAAATTTAAATTTAAATGCAATTAATCATCGATAATATAGATAAAATGAACATTTATACCATAAGAATTAGCATTTTATTAATGTTTCCAAAACTGAATGTTTTAAATCGGAACGCATATGTACAGTCTGCCAAATAATTTTTTGAAATCTAATACCTGCATAAAAAATTACAGTATATAAATTTTATTGTATTCATATTCTGTAAAGATACTTGAAATGTTACGTTTTTATATCTTGGAGTAAATTTTATTTCTTTTAAATTTTCAAGCAACTGTATAAAATTTGAAATCATGATGTTATGCAATATTGCGAACTGATTTAAATTTTATAAGTAAATACATTCTGCCAAATAATTATCCGAATACTAATACCCACATAAAAAAAAATTGGTCATCAAGGAATAATTCATTTAATTATTAGTTCATTATATGTTCCAATGTGCGAGAAATATCTCAACATATTTACATATTTAAAGATTTAGATGCTGTTGAAATAATTTAGGAATATTTATTTATTGAACAAATCAAGGATTTTTTTTAATACAGATTATTTTAAAATACAAATGAAATTAGTATCCAGATACTAATTTTTTATATCTCCAAATTATTCACCAGAAGAAACTTCTCTTATAATAATTACCATTCTTAAATAATGAAGTTTGTTTTGTTCGTATGCAAGAAATAATTAAATACTACGACATATCAAAATAACTGTTGAGAAATTTGCATATTTTTAATTTAAAAATGTACTAATATTTAGTTTCTGAGATTTAGGAGTTTCTCCTGCAGACAGATGCTTAAGATAGTTGTAGAGAGCTGGAGAGGTTCGATAATGATGACGGACCTTTTTTGTATTTTAAAGATTTTATTGTTTCTCCGCTTTCGGGAGTTGGATTGAGCCTTGCCTTTCGGCATTGCTGCTACGTCGATGATGTTACAAAGACTGATGGTTTTTTACATATACCGCTAGAGGGCGTTACAAGTGAGAGGCGGGGCAACATGCTTACGTAACATACTCCCGCCTTGAAATTGCACAATTTCAATATTCAGACACTATATGAATTTCACACATCACAATAAATTCAACAGAATTATTATAAAAAATGAATAAATGTAAAAACAAATAAAAAAATACTGAAATATTTCTTATATATAAATTTACACAAAATGATACTGAAATAATTCTTATATATACAAATGAGTTAAAGTCTCTATATATTATTTACAATCATGTACACATATAAATCCAATTTATTTTTTGGAAGTAAACATATTTGACTAATGCCTCCTATAATAACACCATTCAAAACTCTTATTACAACAACTCTGACTAAACCATCTGAACCTTTTATTAATTCTTGAATTCTACCCAGTCTCCATTTATATGGAAGCAAATCTGGATCTTTGATTACAACCATATCATTAAGATTTACATTATTCTTAGTTAACTGCCATTTGTTTCTAAGATGTAAATTATTCAAATAATTACGTTTCTAATTTTTCCAAACTTGTTGTACTAATTTAGTTAATTTTGCCATTTTGAAAAATAATTAATTTCCTCTGAAAATTCAGAAGGTTGCACCTTGCTTACCATGAAGTTGGATGCTGCTTCAATTTCCATTATTATTATCTTACCTTTTTTACATTTTAGAAGAACACTTCAAATGATTAATAAATCTGAAAAGATAACTTACAATTTTAGTGTAGTTGTTACTTAAATTTAAAATATTACAAATAAAATTATTAGAAATATTAGTTAGTAAATTCAATCACAAAAAGTTTTAACTTCTTTCATAAAGTCATTATTGATTGCACACACTCGCGATTTGCTGCACAAAAGACTTGTTTTCACTTCACTGGATTTATTTATTGAGCACACATAGATGACTGCACCGTAGCTCTTAACTGAGGCATCACAGAAGCAATGTAGGTCTATGGTGGGTGGGTGGAAACCCATTTGTGAAGTTGCATGCCTCCTTTACTTAAAGGTTCTATTAACTGCTGTTGTAAAGCTTTGGTTTCTGGTAAGTTATTTGAACCAGTTAAAATGTCGGCAACATAAACATCAGTAAGAAGTGCTGCAGATGCTTGAGGAAATTCACTTTTTTCTTTCTCAGCTAATGCCTTGAGTGTTCTGGTGGCTAAAAATGGAGCACATTTTGTTCCATATGTCACAGTCCGTAGTCTGTATGTTTCCACAGGAGCAAATTTATTAGGTTTCCACAGAAATTTTTGCAGGTCTCTATCTGCTTCTGCGACCAAAATTTGACGATACATTTTCTTTATATCTGCACTAAATGCAAATTGATATGTTCGGAATCTCAAGATGATGCAAAATAGCTCCTGTTGAATTGTTCCGCCGTTCAATAAAATGGAATTAAGTAAAACTCCACTACTAGAATTTGCAGATGCATCAAAAACGACACGCAAGGGTGTTGATGTGCTTTCTGGGCAAAACACAGCATGATGAGGAATATAATATTCACCATTGGCAATTTCAGGAGAATCTAAAATTCGTTCCATATGATTCAACTGGAAATATTCATCCATAAAAGCCTTGTATTGCATTGCCATTGTTTTATTTTTATCTAATCTTTTCCAAAGTAAATTTAAACGTCTTTCCGCCATTTCTCTTGAATCGCCTCGTGTAGAACGTTTTTCTTCAACTATTGGTAATTTAACAACATACCTTCCGGTACTATCCCTCTTATGAGTGGAAAGAAAATGTTCCTCACAGTAAGTTTGTTCATACGTTTTTGATTCGACTGAATCATCTGCATTATCACCAGGAAAAGATTCTAAGTTAAAGAAATTTTTAACAGAATTCTCCAGATTATCATTTTTAAAAATTAATCCAGAAAAGAAATGAGAATTTCTGCCGTTGATTGTTCCCGTTACTAAATATCCAAACACACTATTTTGTAACAAGAGTGAATTATCATATGATCTAAATTTTTCTGCCTTCAATAAATGAAAGAACAGCTCACATCCGAGTAATGCATTAATTTTACTAGGAATATGAAAAGTCTCGTCCGCAAGTTTTATCTCACTTGGGAAGTTAACTTTTGTGATATCAATTTCTTTAGAAGGAATTAAATGCATTATTTTAGGCATAATTAAAAATGATACAGTTCTGGAAAAATCATAGTCTTCATTAAAAATGGTAGTGGTTAATTTATTTTTAACGAAGAATTCTCCTCCGTTAATACCAGAGATGGATGCATTAACCTTTTCCCGCTTCAAATCTAAAGAATTGGCCAAATCTGCAGTTATTATGTTTACCGAACTTCCAGAATCCAACAGGGCTTTTATTTTTAATTTTTGACCAAATGCATCTTCAATAAATAACTGCGCGGTGCATAGAATGCTTGAAGATAGTTTCGAGTTACTTGCAAGCGCTGACTCAGCATCAGGGGTTAGTTTTTGTGGCAACCTCGACGAGCCAGACGGTTCATTGTTTACATAAAGTTGCTCCCCTGCGTATGGGGGCGTTACCTCTGCAAGGCGCGTAGGATCCAGATGTATCAAAGAATTATGGCCTGATTTTTGACAGCTTCGGCAGCGGAATGTGGATTTGCAGGGTGGTTTATGCAATTTCAAACAGTTCTTACAAATGTTATATTTTTCTAAAAGCTCGATTCTTTTAGTAACACTCAATTTTAAAGCATTTTAAAGCAATTTTAAAGCAAATTAGAGCATCTTTGTAAAGGATGCTCAAATTTACATAAAATACATGGCTTTACATTACTTAGTTTATTCGCATTAAGAAGAAAGTTTTTCAGCATATTTATTGCGCCTTGAAATTCCTTGTGGAATTTGTTACTTGTAGGGTATTTCCCTAATTGATCGAGTACCATCGCTCTTGATTCTAAAAATTGCAAGAGCTCCTTCAATGAAGGTATTTGTTTTGATTGTATGGACATTTCATATGCCTTTCTACTCTCTTTGTCAAGTCTTTTTAATATTATATTTACTAATATAGCATTTGTTAAGTCATTACATTCTAAATTCAAACTTTTTAAACCTCTCAGACTTTTATTTATTGTGTCTGTGATATTTCGTAAGCCCTTTGCAGACTCAAAATTTAATTTTTCTAGTTTTAGCATATTTCGAATGTGAATATCAACAATTGCTCGCTTATTTTCAAAGCGTTCTTCGAGAGCAGCAAACAGTGACTCAAATGTATCATCACTTGTTTCTATATATTTAGCTTCACCACGGAGGGCAGCTTTTAAATAAAATAACTTTTGATCATTCGTTAATTCGGTATTATCGTTTATTAGACACATAAATTGATTTTTGAAATTAATGAATTCTTCCATTTTTCTGTAAAATAGCGGTAAGGGAATTTCCGGAAGTTTCGTTTTTAATTCAATATGATTGATATAAGCTTTCAAATTTGAATTTTGATCATTTATATTATGAATTACATTTTCATTAACACTATAATTAGAGAGTAAGCATTTCAAACTTACCTCTAATTCGTTTCTTTCTTCTTCGATATCCAACATTTCTTCATCGCACTTCTGGCTAAGTGTTTCATCTTCGTCGATTTCTAAATAATCCTTGAATAAAATTTCTAATTCTTGTTTTATTTCTTCCACAATTGCCAGCTTTTGTTGACAGCTTATTATGAATTTATTTTCTTCTTCAACCGTTAAACTATTTTCAACAAACTTTTTAATGGTTGTGAGTTTCGCCTTTATCCTTCTACGGATTCTATTTAACTCTTTGGCTTTTTGAGTTTTATTTTTCTCCATATTTTCGCTAATTCGTCTCCGGATCGCTAGGACCAGAATGGAGAGGTTCGATAATGATGACGGACCTTTTTTGTATTTTAAAGATTTTATTGTTTCTCCGCTTTCGGGAGTTGGATTGAGCCTTGCCTTTCGGCGTTGCTGCTACGTCGATGATGTTAACAAAGACTGATGGTTTTTTACATATACCGCTAGAGGGCGTTACAAGTGAGAGGCGGAGCAACATGCTTACGTAACAAGAGCATTCTAATATAAGTTTTGCATTAGCATTTTGTCAGATGGCATTTTAAATTCAATAGTTAAATGTGGTACTTCGAGTTAAGACTGGGAGTGTTTTTAGTTTTAAGTTTAAATAGCATTTTGAATTAATTAACAAAAAATACCATAGACAAGTTCTACGCACTTCTATGCACAGTTCTTCATTACTGAAATAGTGAAGCAGAGGGGGGGCCCCAAAGAAGTTTTTGCCCCGGGCCTCCATTAGGCTAAGTCAGGTCCTGAATATTAGTAGCTAAATAAAACTTCTTATTAAAAATAACTAGATTAGTTATATATAAAGATTGAGATAATATATTTATCAATGTGAAAAAATCACAAATAAAAAATACAGAAAGAGAAATAAACAATATAGGTACATTAATTCTTTTTTCATAATAAAAAAGTAAATTTGAGCCTCAAAAAGATTTATATACCTGAATGTTAATAATTTATTATAAACCAATTATTGTGATTTGCTTATAACGTTTTAAAATATATATAAATATTTATTATGACATTTTGGAAATTGTTTGAATTGTTTCTATTAGAAATCATTCAGTGAAAATTTTTGACTAATGACATTTTTGAAAGAAATTACACAAGAATAAGGAGTATAAAAGCGGCTGTGATCATTTACTTGATATAATTTTTTTTTCTACTTGATTACTTTGAAATAGTTTCTTATCATAGATGAAAGACAAATAAAAAAAAATAGTTAAAAATGAAGTTAAGAAATGTGCAATTAAAACCCGACCCCTCATTAATTCGATAAGCAAACGAAAAATTAAGCCTATGATATTTGTTTATTTGAAGGTAAATAAAAAATATATTTGAAGGTAAATAAAAAAACATATTTTTTCATTAAGCAATTCTTATGTGTTATAATAAATAGTTTTTTTTTTTTGTCTTTTAAATGTATAATAAATTTTATTAATCTTTAATTTTTGTTTGAAGAATTATTTTGATAAACAATCAGTATAGAGCTAGTTTTATTTTTTATGAATATTAATTTATGATTGTATATCATAAGTAGTTCAATAACTTTTTCATTTAATGAATAATAAATTTTACTAATCTTTAATTATTGCTTGAAGAATTAATTTGATAAACAATTAGTATAGAGTTAATTTCATTTTTTGTGATATACAATTATAAGTGGTTTAATAATTTTTTTCAAATTCTTGATTTTTATTATTTTTTTCAAGAATTTTGGCTAAATGCTATATGTTTTCAAAATATTGAACACATTCAATATTATGAATTATTTCAAAGATATCCCGTGCCATTCATCAAGAACTGGTACTCAAAGAAATACTTTGATAGATTATGTTTAGATTTTAAAAAATCGACAATTTTTAAATTTAATTGTATTATAATGTATATATGCATTTTTAATTTATTCTAGGTATAATTTAAATGTATTATAATGCTTATATTCATTTTTATTTTATTCTGTGTATAATTTAATTATATTATAATTTATGTATTCATGTATATTTTATATATCAAATAAATATTGTTATTTAAATTACTATTTCATTTTTTCAGTCATTTTATATTGTTTGAGGTTTAGTAAAATAACAATCTTTAAATATAAGAATTAATTTTGAACTCCATATACTATTCATGTGATGAATTTTTTTTATTAACTCAAAGATTTTAAAAATATTATTTCTCATATATTTTAAAAATAATATCAATAAATATGTGAATACTAAATATGTGAAAATTGTTTTGAGGTGCCATCTAGGGGAAAATTCTAATATGAATTTGTATTGAAAAAAAAAACCCAAATGCCGTATGTTAATTTACTAATAACAGTGATGTAAATCATATGGATATTAAACAAATTCTTCTTCAAAAATAGAAGAAAAAATGTATTTTAAAAACTTAATTAACTGCATAATATTAATTGCTTTTTAATATTAGTATCAGTGGAAAAGATATTTTTATAATCCTTTAATTTTTAATTAATTAAAAAAAAATATTTACCCAAGAATGTCTTAAATTTGGAGTACCAACATATGTATTTCTTAATAAGTTCTCTTATTAAGCAATCTATGATTTTAGAAATTTATATTCATATGTTGATGTTTAGTGCAATTTTTTTTTTCATTTTAAATATTAGTAACTAAATAAAAATTTAATTTTAAAAATAAATTGATTGAGATGCTATTTATGTAAAATATATACATATATATGTGTTTCAAAATCTTTTTTCACACGAGCATTGCTTGGGAGCTATGTTTAAATCTAATATATATATATAAATGTTATGAATCCTAAGTTTAGTAGAAATTTATTTTATAATGTAAGTTAATAATAATTGCTATCAGATCAACCAATAATCATTTAAATATTAAAAACCTCTTTTTCTGATAAAATTATAATTTTACCTTATTTATGGAAAGATCCTTAAATAATTGAAAGAAATAATAATTGAAATAATTAAATAATTGAATAACGAAAAAATAATAAATAAATAATAAATAATTGAAAGAACGATGCAGGTGAATATTTTTTTTAAATAAATACTCCTTACATTTTTTAATAAAGTGTTCTCTCAAACACAAACAATTTCAATTAAAATTTCCCCTTTAATGATATTGCTTTTCATTCCTACTAATCTTTTTTTTTATTTGTGACTTATTTAATTTCTTCTTTCTTATCAAACAGCAATTCAATATATTTATTTAAGTTCCTTCTATACTTGGGAAACGCTTTGTATAGATAGGATTCTTCATTATAAACCGGAACTCGTTTTCTCATGAGTTTTTTCTCTCTAGTAACAAAGTCTGCCTAACCATAACAAAAAAGAAAGTATTATTTAAAAAGAATCAATTATTTAAATAATGGATTACTAATTTTCGTCATTATATAAAGACTATAATTTTTGTTGTATATATTTTTTTGTGTTATAAATTTTATAATATGTAATAATTCTAATATGAAAAAAATACTTAAAAAATATTAATATATAGAAAACGAGACATCCGAATTATCTCACAATCGTAAGATTTGGATACTTTTTTTCCTATCGTTTCCATTGGAGCAAATTCAAGATTTCTGATTATTGTACCTTCCTCAACCAGCTTAACGTCGTTGTAAATCTATCTATAAATCACTGGTAGGAACAAAAGAAGGAGGAAAAAAATAAGAAAGTAATCCTGTAAAGTGGAGATCGCATTCTATAAGCAAAAATTTGTTAATTTTCTTTGCTTCTGGTTTTTTTTTTTTTTTTTTGGTTTTTTTTTTTTAGTTTCTTCTTAAATTTTCAGATATGTACATTTTGTAAGAAAAACTTCATATTAAAATGAAAAAAAAAAAAAAAATGTAAACAGATTTTGAAGGATATCCGTTAAAAATTAGGTCATTCAGGAATCTAAATGCGCATAACATATTTTTATTTAATCCGATTTAAATTTCTCATTCAGTCGATTTTATCACACATAAAATTATGCATCCGATTAATCAATCACAACCTTTGATTGACTCTATAGCTAATTGTTGACAATATATAGCTGTTTTGTATATTATATTAACATAAATAGTTGCATGTAATGAGATTCTGATTTTCATGACTTTTGTAAAACTACAATTTGTTTTCTTTCTTTCTTTTCCAATAAATTGTAAGTGAATAAATAGTAATATATTCGAATCCATATATAACACTTACTACTGATAGCAATAATTGTTTCGAAGCTCTCCTAAGCATCACACAAATATACAAAGGTACCGGTATTGTTATTCAGATTTTTCTAGATGGCAACAGGATTTACTTGTATTTTGTTTCAGTTGATTTCAGTGTTGATTTGATAAATGTTTTGTCTGCCACCGGTTTTCAAAAATGACTTAGAGATTTCAAAATTTCTTATTTAAAAAATAATTTTTAGAAATATGTCGCATTGGATGACAGTAACTTTAAGATGCTGGGTTGCATTTATTGCATTCACAAATTTTGGAGCAGCATTTAGGTGCTTCACTGAAGATAATTTTGTTCGCTCAAAAGTTTTTGGTATTGATTCCGAACCATGGAAGTCAAATGGTACTAATACTGTTCAAATAATTGCAAGCGATTCCATATATAATTGGAGGGGGAGTGGGAATTTCAGATAATTATAAATATATATTGAAGCAGTTTATACAAGCATGAGACACTGGATAATATGAAGTTTTATTATTGATTATCATTTAATCATTGAAATTTCTGTTTATTATTGAAATCAATTTCGATACAAAATAATTGTCTCTATCTCAGTATCCTTAATTACGTTTTTTATGTTATTTGCATATAATCAGAGTTTATAAGTTTTGTGCTCCATTTTAGATTAAACAGATATTTTCAGTTTATTAAAGTCTTATAACATATTACACACATTTCAGTTTTTCAATCAGATAGAGGCATTTATATTTAATTAAATATGTGATAAAATCTCTGTATGCTGGTCGCAACAAACTTGAAAGAATTCATAGGTGTACTGTAAATAGTTTTTGATGAAAAATGTTAAGATTTCTTTTACAATATTTATTTTAAAGAATCAAATCCCAGTCTGAAAATAGAAACTACTGAATTTTTTATGCATTTAATGTTTATTCTTAAAACCTACTAAAAAATGTTTGTATAAGTAACATGGTATTTCATTTTTAATATTAAGTATTAAGTTGTTTTTTGCATATTCAAGTTTTTAAGTGACAATTTTATTATTGGGATTGATGATTTTTGAAATGAACTCTCAAAAAATAAATATTTTAAGGTAAAATATAGTTAATTAAAAGCCAAGTTAGTAGATAAAATTGAAAGTATTAACAATTCTGTAATCTTTAATCAGTTGGAAATAACTATTCTATGTAAAGGAGGAATAGAATGTACTTTTGTGCTATAGGATATTTATTTGCTTTTTTCTTAATTCAAAATTGTATAATTCATTGTTCAATTCAAAATTGTATTGAGCTTATTGCATATGATTAATGTAGTTTATTCACTCTTTTACAAGTCAATCAGTTTTGCTAATAATTAAATCTGTAAACCTCTATACATTTTTTTAGTGTCATATTTTCATAAATTAGCTAGAAATCTTAATTATATATATTTCTATTTTTAAAAAACTTTGCATACTGCAGCTTTTTAAAAGTGATGTAGATATGATTCTCCCCAGCAGAATATTTTAAAGTAAATTTCGATTGATTTAAATATAAAGAAAGCTCAATAGATTTTAAATTAGAATAATATCAGATTATAGCTTTAAACATTTTTATTTACTGTCTAAATAATTAATAAAATTTTGCTTGTAGTGATCCTTATTGAAACTACGGACTTATTTTTACAAATTTCAAAAATAATATTATTTATTTCTTTGATAAATATACTTTATTTTCATCTATTCCCCCTTTTATCTTTTAAATTATACTGTTTTCTTGGTGTGTGATTTTTTGTTTGTTTGTTTATTTTCGTGATATACATTGCATTTTAAAATGTTCATTTTTATATGATTATTACACTTTTCAATGATATTTTTTATCTAAATACTTTGCATTTTGTTTGGGAAGATCAACATTTGTTTTATATTATATTCAATTCAAATAAAAAATTTGCAACTTTTATTAAAAATTCCCATTTTATTCTGTAAAAAATTCTTCTAATACTATTGATTATCATTACTAGGAATTGATTTACACAAGTAAATTTCTTCAGCACTTATGAAAAAGAAATTCTTGCTTTATGTGGGAATTTTCTGCACTTTCTATGATTTTTTTATAGATTTTTTTTTTTTTTTCAAATATTGTCTTGTTAAACACTTCAGATATAGTGTGTTTTCATACATGTATATTGTGCCTTGAGTAATAGAATTTTTTTCATATTTACTGTGCAGTTAAGTATAAATTAAAAATTAGTTTAAAAAAATCTGCAGAAATGCCTGGTCATACTTACATATTTAAGAGTTTCTTTGCATTCTTATATGGTTTGAAAAGGTAATAAATAGACTGTCTCATCTAATTAGATGATTAAATAAGTTAGGTTAGGTTATTTGCACCTTTTTTGTCAGGACAACAATGAATGATTGGAGGGAGAGGGTGATAAAAAAAGGTTTAAAAAATTCAATATTGTATTTAAATTATCATTTGCAATTTTCATTTAAGAAAAACTAGTAGTCACTTACTGATATATATTATAAGGTCTAAGTGCACTGATGGAATATTTCTGAATACTGCTATCTCATTTATTAGCAATTAATAACATGCAATAATTTGTGCATTTTGCTTTTTTTTAAAGAAAATAAATATAAATTTCTTTTATTAAAATACAAATCTAATTTATAATGTAGCCTGTATTTTAGATATCTTAATAAATTGTCCTCTAATAATTTTTTCCTATTTATTTTTAAACATAAGTTTATTTTTTGTCATTATTTTAGTTTCTACAAATTGTATTGTATTTATATCATATAATTACATTAATACAGAATATTAAGCATGCATTTATATGTTATTACATTTCCTGAAAAGAATACAAATTGGTATTAAAATTGTGTCTGTCAAGATATTTTCCTTCAGATACTGTCATGATAAAAACAAAATTGAAAATGTAATTTCTTTTCTTTTGTTCTTTAGAAGGACCAATATTGGAGCGCATGTATGGATATTGGTCTTTCATCAATGGAATTATTTTAGCTAGTTGCTTCTTTTTTATTGAAGAGAAGAAGTAAGTATAAACTATAATTGTAAAATAGATATCCTTTTATATTCAATTCTTTAAAAAAAAATCTTTCAGTGTAGAATTTGGTATAATTTGAAAAATATAGTATACATTTTCAAATAACAAAGAGAAAAAGAAAAGAAAGAACCAAGATAACTTTTCCATGTATTAATTTCAGTAATATCAAAAAAAAAAAAAATTGTCTATATTCTAACTTTAATTTGAATGATCAAACAGAAAAATGGAATAATCTCACTTCGATGAAGTACTTCCCTTAAATTTACAATTATTTATTTTGGTCTATAAAAAAATGACTTTTATTGTGAACAACCATATTTTATGCTTATCCAAATTATATATACACATCGGCTATCTTGAAACTAAACATGCAAAAGGAGGAACAAAAATTTTTGTAGCCACTTTGAGAATCAATCATTATTTGTTTATGATCACACTAGCAACTTATCTTCCTTTCAGAACTGATTGTTAACTCTTCTCTTTCTAAGCTATTAATAATTATTAATGAAACTAAGAATAATTTGCACTCCTCACATGCTTTAAGACAGGAATTTTAATTTCAAGTATATGAATTTCCTTACAAGTCCTATTTACCATAAAAACCCTTGCATCGGAATCTATTAAAATTACAAGAACTGAAAATTTTAACTCTTTACAATTTTTATATGGTAATTTCATTAGGAATTTGAATAGAATTATTGTATAATGATTGCATAATGTTTTGTAACTAATTTGTACAAATATATGTTTTAAAAGTTAATAAAATATATATTGATATAATATATATGTTTGATATGTTATTGGAAGTTAATTTTCCTTTTGTGTTAAAAGAATTAACTTATTTTTTATATACATATATTGTGTAAAACTGAAATGTTAGAAGATAGAAAATTTCGATTTGTAAAAAAATATGCTTAAAACCTAATGGAAAAAGTTATTATGGAATCTAAGACTATTAAATATTTTATTTTATAATGCAATTCTTTTTATAAAAAATACTTCATTTCAATTAATAAGCAAAGATGTGTAGATTTATTTTCCCAAAATTTTAAACTTTCCTCTTGCTTAGATATGTTGTTGCACTAAATATATTGCACTACATTATTATATTGCATTATAATATAATATACTGTATTGCATTAATTTTTTATTATTTCTGATATTATTAGCTAGTCAAATAATGGACGTTTTGATTTTTGACAATTTACAATAATTGTGATTTGTTTTATTTTTTTGTCATGATAGTATAATTTCTATTACTCTAAGCAATTTTATGTATTATACTATAGTACTAAAGCTGGATTTGGCATATTAATTGCCATAAGGATTTACGATTCATTCTCCTGAGATTATCTTAAATTATTTTAATAAAAAATTTTTAGAGACAAAACACATTGGTATATATTTGTTTATTTTGGCACTATATGAAAACATCATCAATAAATATAAGAATTTGACAGTTTCTTGCCAATAATTTGATTCCAAAAGTTTTTTTTAAGAAATTGTTACTTTTTTCTCGATTGCTGTATGCAAATTTTATACATGCATCACAAATTGTTCTAAAATCTCTCTCTCTCTCTGCTTTATGTTTAATAGAATGTTAGCATTTTGTAATATCAATATGCTAGAAGATTAACTGTAAGGGGGGGAAAAAAGCCTGAAAAGTATCTGGAAATAAAAATTACTTGCTTCTATAACTTACTGTAAGGGGAAAAAAGGCCTTAAATGTATCTTGAAATAAAAATTACTTGCTTCTAATCTCCCATCTTCATCCCCCCCCTCCGTAATATACCAGGAAAATTCATAGTATATTGTTTAGAATAGCAATTGTGATGAAAATCAATCCTCATAATTGTGTCCATAATTTTTTGAGCTGAGAATAATTTTTACTTACATAATGCTCCATTTCACATAACCATTGGGAAATACAATTTTTCATAACTATAAATCTTTGAATTTTATTAACTTAGTCTCCTGCTTGTTGAATTAGTAATAACAATTGCATGCAACTTTGTCGTGATTATAATTCATTAATTCTCAGCATTTGCAGAGCTACATAAGTTGCAGAATGATAATGGAAATAATTATAAATTTTATTAAGCAAAGCTATTATAAAACAAACTTTATGCAGCAAAAGTTCATTTGCCTGAACAGTTGTAGCATTTGGATAAGTTGTGGTACTTATCCATATACTTCCATTACTTATCCATTTACTTTCATCTGATATTTCTTTCAATATGGCATTTGCACTACTCATTACAAATATTGATTCTGCAAGTTTGTGCTTCCATTAAAATAACGTATAAAATAATATGAATAAGAGCGAAAGAGCATATTACTTAAATTCAATTATGCCGAGAATGAGACTGCATATTGATATAATTCATGAAAATATAATGGTTCTTTTCAGTAAATTATTTTGCGAAATCAGTAATTTGCACTTATGAAATATTTTCTCCAGGATAATTTATAATAGTTAAATTAAGCTTCTAATTATATTTTTATCTCCATAAATTAACCTAATATCAAAGTACTGCATTCAGTAGTTAAATTAAAGGTTGCACCTTTCAAGAAAATATCTCTGTTTAAGGCTCAGCATTTAATTTCAACTACTTATGTATCTTTTCATTTAGAAGAAGTGTAATGTGTTTTTTCTTGCTCATCTTAACTATTTAAATGCTGAATAAGGATTTTTTTATATATATACAAAAAATGTAGAATTGATTATATATCATTTAATTAGATCACAAATATTGTGTTATAACAAAAAATATGTATTGTAGTACTAAAGAAATGCAACCAAACAGTTGAACTTTCACATCAACTGGTTATTCATCAGTTATTTCCTATTCTTCTAATTACTTTTTCTGTCCAATTTCAGTTGTCTATCCATATTATTTTTTTTCTTATCTTAAATTAGTAGTCATATTTTTTAAAAAATCAAGAAATCTATTGTTTATTTTAAATTGCATTGAAATATACAAAATTAAATTATCTTATATAGAATATGAAAATTAATAATCAACTATACTGGTGTAAAAACTTTCATACAAATTCCAAGAATATTGTTGAAAGGAACTCACTCTTTCTTAATGTTTCTTACTGTATGGCAATGTTTATTTTCATCAATTATAATTGTTTACACTGGTAACATTATGAAATTTTTCCATACCTGTAAATAAATTTGTTAAAAAAACAAGGATGTAAAATGAAATATTAGAACCTAAATGATTTTCAATTAAGAAATATTGTATAAATATACATTAAAAGATGCATGGCCAAATTTTCCAAAATTTGATGCACTCCTTTATAAAAAAAAATTGAAAGGAAAATAAAAAAAAGATAGTAGTATTATTTTTATACATTATATAATTAAAAATTTGTATAAATTGCTTAAGATTAGTTAAGAAACTGTCTTTTGCATTTTTGCTGCTCAGATTATTTCTTTGTTTATAGTTTAGATTTTTTGTTTATACAGAGAGTTTTAGTGCATATAATATTAACAGTTACTAAATTTTTCCTTCAAAATGATCCATTACATTGAAATTTTTTTACATAAGTTGTTTGATATGTAAGGGAAAGTTTGGAATCTGAATATATTTTTAAAAAATGAATGAATGAATGTATATAAGTAACTTTCTTTGGACTAAACTTCAAGAATGGAAAAGTTTGTCCATTTGGAGAAACAAATTACAACATTACAAGCAAATGTGCTTGTAATTTTAGTTATATATATTTATTCCAAAACTTTTGTAAATGATTCATATTTTATTTTAATCATGAATATAAACTGATTTTGGGGGGCTGCAAGAGCAATATCCGGTTATACTATTCGTGTCCTGATTTTGGCAGAAGATAATAATTGGCAATTGTTTACTAATCAATATGCCTGGCTTTGTTTAACTCATGTCATTGACAAGAAAAGTCATTTGACTAACATGTCATCTTTGGCAATTAATCATTAGAATATAGTTAATATACAAATATTTTATAGCTTTATGATGACTTTTAAAAATTATGTTTATATTATTGCAATTATAAATAAATTTGGAAGTAGAATCAGCATATATGTTATGAATCAAAGCAAAGAAAATTGTATAAGTCAATAAAAACCACTATTTTATGGTCAGAACTATACATAATATATTTAACATAGTATATTTTTAACCTTTAAAGAGTTTTCAAATACTTTTAAAATATGTCACTAATAGATAATATAATAATTTATATTATGCTATAATTAATTTGTAGTCATAACAGTAATAGAACCTTGACATATGTACTATATAAATCAGTACATTAAAAATAATTTATATTTTTTACAGGATTCTCTGTTTGTCTGTGTGTGTCATTGTTCTTTACCTATGTTTTTTTGGTATTGAGGGTTATTTATACAAGACCCTCTCCGTTCATGGCCCAACGATATATCCATGTGTATTAAGTGGTATGTTTTATTTACATATTTCAGTAATGTTTAGCATATAAAAGAAAAACCTATAATCTGTTTCAGGTAAAGAAAAATCAATTATGTAGTTTTTTTTAATGCAACTGCTAAAAATTGATTTTAAAAATAAATGGAATGGATAATTGTAAATTTTCAGTGTGAATGCTTTTATTTAAAGAAAATAGTGTCGTTTTTATTAAATCTCCTAATAATACTCTCAGAAATTTAAATATTTTTTTAAAGAATTTGATTTTGAAAAGATAGTATTAAAGACAGGAAGTGCTGTCTCTGTGTGGAATGTTTCTGATAAATTGAATGAGAACAAATTAATGATGCTAGAATTTTTATTTAAGATTTTAGACTTTTTCTAAAAGTCTGGCAAAGTCATTTCTACAGCAGTAATTTAGCTTTCATTTCAACTAAGAAAGAAGAAAAAAATTTCCCTGCATTTTTAATGTATAATTCAAAATAATTTAAATCTACTTACCTTTTTATTTAGATATAAAATCTAGCAAAACATTATAACATAATGTGTGGCTTCTTTAAGCTACTGAATTCAATGAAACTGTTCATTGTTTATTTTTTAAATTGTTACAAGTACGGTGGTTTCTTTATCTAAACCACTTATATCAAAGTCTCTTTAAACCACTTAATGGAGACGGTATATTTTTAAACTTTAAAATAACTTTCTTTGCCCTTAAAAATATGCTTTATTAATTAAATAGTTTAAAAATTGAACCACCATGCATTAAGTGCTTTGGTATAAGTGGTTCAAGAAATAAACCACAGTGCTTTAAAAAGTTAATATATCATGCAGTAATTTATTTGAAATATCTTTTATTTTTTATTACTGTTAATTAAAAATTCAAAAAGAAATCATATGTAATTGACAAAACACCAAATGATATAATGGCATAACAGCAGCATGGTAAACAGAACAATTATATGGCTACTCATTCAAGCAGCTATGAATAACTTGTATACATTTATTACTGGCTATTTATCAATAAAGTAGATAAATGATATAAATTTGCATTATAAGAAGAATTTGTAATCCATAAAGTTGGATTATTATTCTTTTTTATTTTTAATGACAACTTATATCTGGCATTTATAAATCTACTTGATGTATAATTCTGAGGTAGGAAAATTATTAATTCAGCATAAAATGTTCGCATTTCAAATGTATTACTTTGAAAGAGGACGAAAAAATATAAAAAATGTATGAAATAGATTTGTGTAGAATTAAAATTATTCATTATAATACATTTCCTAAAAAATGTTATTAATTTGTTTTTACGTTGAGAGAATAAATTTTATTGAAATTGGATTTGAGTATAAATTTAGCAATATAGATGATACAATCTAAAAGATACCAGCATTTGAAGTTTAACACATTACTATTAATATATATGGATAAGGTGATATAACTCTTATTGAATCTAATGAAGTGTTTTATTATTAAATATCCTTTTTATAGATATTTTATATATTAAATATTTTGCATAATTTTTTCTTCTATTTTGTAATCATTTTGGGCAGATGTCTTATAATTTGTTATTGTATATAGTGTTAAATTAATTTTATATCTTCTTTTCCCACTACACATAGAAATATTTAAAATAAAAAATTATCAAGTTACTTTTGTTTGTATGTTAAATATGTTAAAATTTGCATACTGGAAAGTATAATAATATTTATCAATCTCAAATATCAAAATAAACTTTATTATAAGTATAAAAATGATATTTTGCAAATATCTATGAAATAAATGTATCCATATATGCATTATATGCTTAATTGGAGTGAACAAATTGGTACATATTTAAAATAATGTTCAAAGTTATGCACATGAAATTTGATTATAACTTAAATACATTAATATTATGACTTAAAAATTCTGCATGGTGCCTTTTTTTTAAAAATATTAATGGAAGACTATTAATATATATGTGTTTTATTTTTCAGGACTCACTTTGTTATGGCTTTTAGCCAGCCTTAAATATCACCCCAGTAATCGCACAAAAGAAGAAATTGATGAAAATGAAGTTCTGAGAAAGCAATTCCATTTCAAAAGTATCTCCAGAAAGATACAATGATTGAAAAAACACCCTGATATCTTAAAATGTATGTTTATCTTCTATCAAACTCTAAATAAATGCTTGAAGTGAAACTTAAAAATACAAAGTAAAATTTTCTGAACAGATATAGTTCTCCTCTCTGAAATTTACTTTTTACATACTATAAATATTATAATGTGTACAAGCATTGTTTCAATATTTGTGTTTAAACAAAATCACAAAACACTGATATCAAATTTTTCATTGCACTGAACTGCTTAATCTGTTTTTTCAGAATTGTAAAAAAGTAGTATATAAATATTATCAGTGATAAAGCCTATACTTTGTGAATGCAAGGCTTTAACATATTTTTAATTAACTTCCAATTTAGGTATTCTTTTTTGTATTGAAGTATTTGAAAGAATATTGAAATTCTAAGTCAAAAAAATTGTGATTTTTTACTACTTATAATTAAATATGTATGAATGATTTCTAGAAAACTTATTGAATTGTGCAAATCCATCCAATATTTTTTCTTATTACTTTTGTCCATGCATTTATTAAATCTGTTATTTTGTGAAATGTTCATTTAGAATTGTTGTTCTTTTATTGAAAATGACTTAAATCTATTATTCATGCTAGTCACCTTATAATGTGAACCATTACTAGTCATTTTTAGGTAAGCATTTTATTATTGTAATTATATTTTTTCCTGAAATTTGTTTCATTGAATTTTTTCTGTTTACAAGTTCAATAAACTGTTCTTTATAAATATTTGCATATTGGCAATCTTTATAAATGAATTAAAATATAAAAGAATGAAATATGTTTTCTAATGTTAACATTGCTTAATGTATTTTATTAACATCTATTTTTGACCTTCTAATTGCAAAAACAATTAATTAGCAAATGTTAGAAATAGAAGTTTAAAAATATTATTTCAACTTAATACAGATATTTAAAAAATGCTTTAATTCTAATTACAAATTTGCTAAAAGTTATCAATTAATTATTAAAACAAGAAACAGAAAGCGATCACATTTTTTAACCACTTATCATTTATTAGCTGAAAAAAAAAACTCGCATGAATATTAGAACTAATATACAAAAAAATGATGGAAAATATAAGAGAATTTTTTTTCCTATAGCAAATATAAAATGAAAAAAAAGAAGAAATTTTTTTTTTGCAATTTTAAAAAGTAATAAAAAATTTCTAAATTAAAATTAAAATTTGGAGGAAAAAAAACACAATATTGAAAACATTTTTTGTTTCCATGAAGCAGTATGGCCAAAAATGGCCCTTGTGCCAAAAACCCCAAAATGTTTCCATGAAATGTTATTAGTTTTAATAACTTAAATTTTTTATAGGTAATCTGACACCCCTTTTAAATTAACTAAAAAGATGTATGAATTTATCTTTTGAATTTAAGCTTTGTTTCATTTTTTATCATCTAAAATTTCTGTATTAAAGTACATGATCAAAGCTTTTGTAATATATTGAATTAACTATTAAAACTTTTAATAAAGCAGCAAATTATTTCAAAAATTTATTCTTTTGTTCATTAATTTATTAGATTTTCAGCATAATCACCATCATGATGAAAAATCTTAACAAATATGCAAAAAGAAAGAAATTAGAATACTGTTGAAATTCATGAAGTTTTTAAAAAAATAACTTAAAATATATGTATATTAATGATTTTTCAAATCTTTTGTTATTTACTTTCACTGATTAATATGAAGGGAAAAAATACAACCAAGAAACATTTTGATTTAAATTTACAAATTAGATTTTTGAGAATCTATTTGGCAATTTTTCACTATCAACTATTGAGCTAATAGCTAACTTATCTTTTAGATTATTTTTAAAAATTTATTCTTGTATAGACAGATTACACTAAAAATAAATTAATTAAAAAATGAAGTCAAGGGAATTTTTATCGTATTTTTCTGTTTAAAGTATGCATTTTTTTTTAATTCACTCTAAATTTGAAAATGTAAAAAGGGAAGGGGGGGGATCCTGTTATACAAATTTACTAGAAACCAGATAGTTAAGTAACATTGTTCCCAAATGTGTCCCTTACTTTCTAAAGCTGTCCCTGTGTTTAATTTTTAAAAATAATGTAAACTTTTGGTTTTATATAATAGTAAGAACATTCCTACCCCCTACATGATTTGATCTCTTATTTGATTGACTTAAAAACAAATATATAGAGAGAGAGACAGAGGGTAATTAAGGTCTCTTAATAAATTAGAAGAGAGAATAAATTAAGAAAACTACAAAATTTTTCTTTATTTTATTCCAAATATTCGATTTGCTTTAATAGTGTGTGGCACATGCCTTATGGTTAGTGATATTCTTGACTGCCTTTTCAATTCATTTGCATTTTCAATATTAGACATGCTTAAATTTTTAATGTTTTCATCAATTACATCTGTTGTAATTTCTTTTATTCCATGAAGATACTTTGTATACAAATCATCCTTAACAAGAAGCAAACTGCATCTTTCCAGAAGAAGAGATCCAACATAATGACAGTTTTCAATTTGGTGTTCCTAGGAAGGGAAAATGGAAAATGATACTGATAAATTTCAAAAAGGAATTAAAATCTTTAAAATAATTGCTGCGACAATCATTTTATACATTAGCTTAATTATTTTAAAAGAAAACTGATGAATTTCAAAAACCAAATCTTGCAAAAATCCTGAATAAAACATTCCAGGAATCATTGAACATCCTCATGTATGTAAATATACAGAAATAAAAATTCTAAAGTATATTTTCAGGTTTGTTTGTTTTTTTAATCATAAAAGGGATTAAACCAATATTTGTCTTATATTTATTACTTACCGATTCTGAATTTTCAGAACTGCAAGGCTTTTCATAATAATCTAAAACTGTATGTGAGCCAAGATTTATAGTTGCTATAGTTGGATAAAAGAGAGGCCCATCTTCATGAGGCTGAAAGAAAAAAATATATATTCATATAAACAATTTTTTTTTTAAATTTTCTATATAAATTACTTATTTTACAAATGGAAGTCACCAGTGTAAATAACTGACTCACTTTAAACACATATACATAGATACAATAACAAAATACTCTTTTGTGAAGAAATTTACTTTCTAGTTCCATTCATGTAGGAAGGTAATAACATTCTATTGCATAATAAGCCCAAAGATACAGGAATGTTGTATCATTTTTCACCCATTATTGTTTAGTACAGGAAGTTTGTACCTATGTCCTTTCCATCAAATGGTCAGGAATTGATGAGTTATGAATGATTCAAGTATATATCAATATCACAAAATTCTTTTTTACCTCACAGCAGGAATCTTTAACCTTTGAAATCCTTCTCTTGTAAATGAAATCTAATTTGTTAAAAATTCAAGAACGAAAATAAATATAAATGAAAATAATTTGCAAGTGTGGGGAGGGAATGCTTCAGTGTTTATTTGCATCATGAAAGGTTCTAGTACAGCTATGTTTCTAACATCCAAACCCTTGTGAATGGTAAAGGGTTCATATACAAATTAAGATCACATTTTATAATTTAATTAGAAGTTTCATTTTCACTATTGTACATGATAACTTGTTTATCAAAAAGGAAATTTAATGCTGAAACATAACTTTAAATTTTAATGTGCATGCAAGTACCATTTTCAAATTATTGCTGTGCCATAAAAATTTAATCATCAAAAGGTTATTTTTTTTTTTTATTTTAAGAGTTTAATCTAGATATTTTAAAGTAAGCAATGTGTTGTGCTTGATAAAATTTAAGATTTTTTTAATTTATTTAATAATAAACAAATTCATTTCAACAGCTGCCCAGATTTAGCATATTTAAAAAGGAATAACATTCTAGAACCAAAATATATGTATATAAAATATTTCCAGAGAATCAAAAGAGAAATTTATCAAAATTTACTAAAAATTTCAGATTATAAAATGAAAGAATAGTACAAGAGGGAACAGAGGAATATTTAATTTAAAAAATTATTCTCTTGCTAGCTGATATTTACTATTTACAAATATTGTAAATATATTGCTAAAAATAATAAAAACAAAGCCTGGTATTTTACTTTCAAGTGTCTTATACAAATCTGCAATTATTATTAAACACAAAATATAAATGTTACAAAAAATGTAGAATTTTAATTAATATAGCAATCAAACCCTTTATTTTCTAATAAATGGAAACTTTTAATAACATTTTTTTTAATTATAATTGAAAATAAACTTCAAATAACTATAGGATTTTTTAAAGCATGACTATTTAAATCACTATTTATAATGAAGATTATTCTGAATACTATTAGGGAAAAAATTTAATTCTGAAAAATAAATTATAAAAGTACAAACATATTTTTCAAAAAAATTTATATTAATAAAATTTTATAAATTATGAATATCTGTCATCATATTTATCATTAAGATTGTTTCAAGTACTAGAGGAAAATAATGAGCTTTTGAAAAAGCTCTTTATATTGTTACAGTTTTTTTTAAAAAAACTCACTTTTTAAAAATATCATTCTTGATATTTTTCTTTATATTATCACAACTTCTAACAAAGTAAACTAATTACAACGTTGAAGGAATTTGAAGTGTTCAGTTCACTATCTTGATTTGTTAAATTTCAAACAATATTTCAATAATCTCTTTTTTAGCTCAGACTCTTCTGAAATCCAGGCTTTTCAGGAAAAATGATTTGCAATTAACAAGCAGAAAGCTTAATGTAAATTGAGCATCTCTCCTCTGAAATTTACTGAAGAATCACTCAACAATGACAGTGGGAGAATAAGCAACCAATGTTAAAAGATAAGATTGTTCTGCACCATTTTACAGTCCTCTTCAAAAAGTGTAAGGAAATTAACATACGGTATTTCAGCCAAGAGGCTGTCGTGTGACAGTCTGGGCCAAAATGGAAGTCAGAGGATAAACATTTTTTTATATTTATAAACCTCTTTTAACGAATCTACTGATATATTTCAAGTAGCATGGAATTAAATAGTAATAAAATACAAATGCAATCTGTTACAAGTGTTGCTTCATTCAATTTCTGGCAAATTTCTTTTTTATTACTTACATTTTTATGGGTACTTTTTCAATTTATATACAATCATGCTTATCTTGCAGATTTTTGTTGTAAAAATAATGCACAGAAAATCATATTATCAATTATAAATTTTGGAATGCTAGTAGAATTTATTTTTTTTCAAATGATGGCCATAAATAAAAATAATTAATTTTTTTTCAAATGAAATTACAATTAGAAATGTTTTTTAATTATATACAATATAAATATATTTTTCACAGAATTATTTATTTATAACTATACATTTCAAGTTCAGCATTCAATTGTGTCACAGTGTATTTTTTTATGGAGTTTTTTTCATAAAAAGGTGCAAATTATTACCTTACGTAATTTAAAGAAAAAAGATAACATAGTTCATCACTAGCAGTAGAGTAAGTTGTAGCATTTTTAGTTTTGAGCAACAAATAGATAGGATTAATTTAAAATTAGATTTAAATTATTATTTCTAAAAGTATGGACATACATTTTTAGATTCATTAACTGCCCCTTAACTTTTAATTTTTATTCAATTTCTCAAGAGCCAGCCTTAGGGCGATGCAAACCCGAATGAAATGTTCAATAATATCTGGAGGTTTCCAACCAACTTTCACACAGAATATTTAATTAATTTATTTAAAAAAAACACTTCTATAAGTGAGTTAAGAAATAGAATTTTTTTTATACTCATTTATTATTATATTGTTACGAATTTCCTGCGATGTGCTTAGAGTAAATTCAATAAGAAGAATCCTTTTAAAATAAATAAATAAAGCTATTTATTTAACGAAGACTGCGCATTCAATAGCTCAGTCACCAGCCTACAGCTTGCTTGCTGTCTAAGGCTCCAATACAACTCCTAATCTTTCGTGCTTGTTTTTATATGCTCTCTGCCGGAAGTGACGTCACGAACAGGAAGTTATGTCATATTAGAAAAATCCAGAACCTTGGAGAGAATTCAAGAAATCAGGATCCCTCTAGAAAATCCTCTCTGTCGCCAAGGTTTCCAACTTCCGTCGCCAAACTTGGCGAAATGTCGCCAAATTTGGCGACAAAAATTAGTTGCCTAAAACATCGCCAATGAGCCAATATCTCGCCAATTTGGCGACTTGCTATTGAAATACAATGGGATATATATAACATTCATTATCATAAGACAAATTACACCAATTTACAGAATTCGTAACAATATGTATTATAGAATTTTAATTTTTTTTCTCAAATACACTACAAATGGCATTAAAATTGAAGTAAACTGGTAGATTAATTTGTAAGCAAATTCTGAAAAAACTGAAAATGTGTTAAATCTTAGAGAATATGAACGTGTGTACAGTACAATACAGGGAATTAAGGATCTTAAAAGTTGCTTATTTGTGATTGAAGAGCACATCATGTATGTCAGTATCTGACTAAAAATGCAAAAATATATATATTATGCACTTGATTTGAAGCTAAACAAATTAGCTTAGTCTTATACAGATGATATTTTAAAATTATATTAATATGACATTCTTATCTGTTTGTTTAAAATAAAGGCCTTCAAGTATAAAGGTAGTGTAAAGACCTTCAATAATATTTTTTAATTAAGTTTTTAAATAACGTAGTTAGATGCAACTGCAAAGCATTTATCACTATAACAGTGTTTATTACATGCATGGTAAGAACTTGAAAGAAATTTTTATATCGCTAAACAAAATATTTCAAATAGCTACATTCTAAAATTAATTTTCTAATGACTCAAACTCCAAAATACTGTGTGAACAAACTCTTCCCAAAAACTATATAAGTCCCAAATACTTTCTCATGGTCCTCTCTTTCCTGCTTCTTTCACCCTATTCAGTTACACTACACTGTGCTATCATCATACTTGGGCAAAGATATCTTAATAATTAAACATTGGATTATTTCATTGAAAGTATGAAAAATAAAAATAATTAAAGGAATAAACAACTGATTTACCAAAGATGTTTCACACACACACATCCCATTTTTTATTTATATAGTTTTTTTAGTTCAGGTCTTAGTTTAGTTTGATTTATGGAGTTATTTTTATTCTTCATGTCATCATGGAAGAAGTCTAAATTTTATTTATTAATTCTTTCAATTTTTATTGAGACTTTTTTATAAGATTCACAATCTTAAGAGAACAGCTGAAAGCAGAACAGGGGGGAGGGGCAGGTTAGAAAATATTTTTTGAACTTACATAGCTTTAGAATAAAATATTGAGGGGATTTTTGGTTTGAGCATATGTTAAAGGTCACTGCAAGAATATAAAAAGCCTGTGAAACTCAGAAGTTAAAATGAAGCTGTATTTGGTTGATTAGAATGCATTTTTTGAATGTAGATAAATTGTGAAATTATTACATATATGAAAATTATATTGTAAATTGTATACATACCATAATCCCTTGTCCTGGCAAATATTCATTTATTAAGACATGATTTGGTAACTTTTCCTGGAATATTCCTAGAGTTCCTACTTTGTCTACATAGTTTAAGAGCCACTATGAAAAAATGAAAACAGTATTTTGAAAATTTTATCTCTTATGTATCATTACTTTCTTTTACATGCAATAAAGAATGTATAAAAGTTTAAATAATTTAAATAACATTGACATATTAATTAAAAATATTCATTTAAAACTGTTATTATTTTATGACATATGTTAGCAATTAATATCTTAGTATGTTTAAACATTTCATACATTTGTCATTTCTTCCATCCATTCATTTCCGATAGTTATTTTAGGTTTGGAAATTAATATTTTATGAATTAATCTTCTAGGCCACCTCCCACTTTTTCATTTTTTTAAGGAAATATAAATTAATAAAATATAATTAAGCATAAAAACAGAATTCAGATAAAAAAAATTATTATATATGTGAATCTTTCTTATTTTCATTCATTTGTGATATGATTAAATATATTTTTAATCTCGCAATCAAACAAAAAATACAATTGAGTACAGTGGATTCCAACAATAAACAGAAATTTTTGGTGTCTTGAATTTATATACGAGTTAAATTACAGAGTATAAAAATACAATAGAAAATTCTTTAATGAAAAAAAGCATATGGAATAAAAAAGAAAATGGAAATGATTCCATCTTGATTATTAGGCTTGAGGAGAATGCATCATTTTTTTTTTTTTTGTCAAATTAATCAAGATGAATCTGATAATAATACACATATAATGTGGTAGTTTTAAAAAACCAGCAGGAATGGTCTCTTCAAATCTTTCTCACATATTCTTCAATTAAGGTCTTATCTCAATCCCCTAGCATAAAATTCAGGACCTTGAGTGAAGTTGCACATGTTTTGCATAGCATAGGTGATCAATAGTTATGGAAGATAGATCTTTGGCAGGAATCTAGCATCTTTTCTAAATGGATATGGAAGCCTTTATGGATTATGGAATATGGATTTTGGAAGCCTTTTTACTGATCAATTAAAGCCAAAATTTGACACAGAAATGCAGTTGTAATCACAAATTGAATTTCATTGATTTAAGTCACTGCATTTATGAAGTATAATATTTAAATGCATGTAAAAGTACAAATGAGTTAAGAGTTACTATATTTAAATGCATGTGAAAGTACAGATTGACAGATGGTCCATACCTCAGTAAAATGTGCTCAAAATTTAACAAGAATCTATAAATTAGATACTAAAATTGCATACTAAATCTTATCCACTAAGTTCTATAGATTCTGAAGTTATTAAATTCCATTATAATCAGATAGTTAGATAGCCAAACTTCCTGTAAATAGATCTAATTCAAAATTTGAAAGACATCTAAACATTTGGCTGTTAAGTCCATTTATTAAATTTTTTCTGTCTAGCTCAAAGTGTTTTTGAGTTCATAGACAGATATAATGCTAAAAAAATATACTTTTTGAATTCTGGAAGGTTTGAAAAGTGATGATTTGTCAAAATCTCAAGTTCAAATTTTTTGACGATTACAATACTTCTTCAATAGTTTACATATGAGAAAGTAAAAATCATCAGAGTGATGTTGCAAAATGCACATTTATATCTTATTATCTCTAACGATTTAGTTCCTTTACTCATGTAATGAGTGTGGATAGATAATGTAAGAAAAATAGATAATGCTATGAGTATGAGAAAAGTAATTGTAAAAATGAGCAAATATACCAGAGTCTAATAAGCAATACTTAAAATAAGTCCCTTTATATACTGATTCTATGATATACTGATATACTGATACTATACTGTCCCTTTATATACTGATATACTGATATACTGATTCTATATATATATACTGATTCTATGCTATAACAAGTATATTTATACATCCACAATGATTTGGAAATATTTTTCACTCATTGCAAATATTGTTCATTCATTTAAAATTTGTTTTATGCTACCATAAATAATTTTAATCTTTTAAATGGGCTTTTTCATTACTATTTACTATATAAAAGACTATGAAATTGAACATATGAAAATACAGAACTTAAATACAGTGGATATTTTTTACAATCTTAAAGTAGTATTAATTGTATGATACTTTAAAAATTTTTTTTATTTCATCTAAAGCTTTATGATCCCTTGGGATTTGTAGCAATCGAGCATGTTGGAATTATTTATGAAATGATGCACCAGCTACAATTCTTAGATTTTGGATTCTCTAGTGGAAATTGTACCTAACTATAATAATTTCCTGTCCAAAATCAAATTGATTGCAATAAACTAAATCAAGAGAAATTTAATTTTAATATTAATTAAAAGGTTGCAAAGCTCAATTGATGGAATAAGCATTCTTCGCTGTTTTTCAATGAATTCTTTTACTTTAAATCAATAAGGCAAATAAATATCCATAAAAAATTATTCTTCAGTCTTTGTTATACAGAAAATATTTTATAAATTATACATCTTTAGAATGTCAATTATTTAGAGAGACTTATTTTAAATTCAAAATAAACAATGAGATGTTTCTTATTTATACAAGTAACCACATAATATTAAAGACATAAAATTTACTTCAGGTAATTTTTCTTGGATCATTCCTTTTGGATGAGGAAGGCCACCTAAAATATATTTAGAAAATTATTTTTTATTTTTAAAAAGGTTTAAAAAACATCATATTTAAATAGAAAAGAAACAAGAACAATATAAACATAAAAGTAGAAAAAACACAATCACTTATAAAAATAAAAACCATCATTCATTCATAAATCATTTTTTATATCTCAAGGACCCTAATAATTATATTATGACATAGATAATTTTAAAAGCAGAGAATTTCTTGTTTTATTAACTCCAACAAGAATGAAAAATTCTAAAATTAAATGCTATAAATTAAAATATATAGTAATATGCAGTAATGATAATATTATTAATTAATAGATGAGAGATATCAATTATAGTTAGTTAATAATTGTTATATGAATAAAGTATTGACTATTATGATTGATTATTGCCCAAAAATGTGAGTCATTTCTTTTTTTATGCATCTTTTACTTTTATTCCCCATTTTCTTAAACTTCTTACTACCATTCACAAAATAATATAGATAAAATCATGATTTTAACATGTAAATATTATAAGATAATGAAATGAAACAAATATTACTTTATAGCAACATAATAAAAAAAAATCATTTACCCCAATTCTGCAATCTTCTGTTGGATAGAGTTTTCCACTTTGGCTTAGGAGAGCTGTATATCTTCTCTAAAAGTTGGCTTTCTTCACTTGGCGTGATGAAGTTCGGCACATAATAAGCAGAATCAGGCAACTGAAATAAAGTTTGAAAAGTAAAATATAATAAATTTCTTTTTCCAAAACATGCTTAGATTTTTCTTGATCCTAATCTTCTGATTCAGTAAAATCTAATACAAAAGCTGATATCAGATTATTAAAAAGATTTGAGTCTAGTTTTCATAGATGATGTCAGAGCATATATCAGGAAATATATATAAGGAATCAGAATTTTGTTTGACTGTGTTGCTTGCACGCGAAAGATAAAAGTATACTTTTTTGCCCCAAATAATTATAAAATAGATCTACCTTATATTGATAAAAAAAAAGTTTGATATTTCAATAATAATTTTTTTTAGGAATAAGCAATGAAAATGATCCTTTTTTTATGTATAATGCTTTATGAATTTTGGAAAGGATGAGTGTTGGTACAACACAGAAAAATATTTTTCTGTTTATTTAAACTATGTTCCTGCTCTGCAGATTGTAAAAAAATGGCTTGGTAGATTTTGAATGGTAATTTTACATTGGGAGGTCTAGAGCAGGCTAGCCTTCTGACAATGATGATGGCACTATGAGCACTTTAGTAGAAGAAAATTTTTGAATAACAACTGAGGAAGTTTTGGAGAAGCTGATTGTTGATAATTCGACCATATTTTTCCATTCTATAAAAGTTGGATAATGAGTTTAGAAATGCATCCAGGTACTGCATTTCACTCTCTTTATATTAGCCATTTCCTTTATTAGCCATTATAATAAGGAGTATTTTTTTTTTAAATCTTATGGCAACAAGTAATGATTTTATATAAGATTGTTCAGCACCAAAGAACACGAAAAAAACAGATGAAAGGGAAGAACCTGCAGCAAAGGCTTGGATGCAAA
This sequence comes from Argiope bruennichi, assembly GCF_947563725.1. Lineage (NCBI taxonomy): Eukaryota > Metazoa > Arthropoda > Arachnida > Araneae > Araneidae > Argiope > Argiope bruennichi. The sequence continues at coordinate 87,863,720 of NC_079151.1, forward strand.
TTAATATGGATTGATTTAAAATTGAAATTATGTGTTTGATTGTGAAATTATTCATTTCAAGCTATTCCAACATGAAGTAACAATAACATCAGATAAGCACTGTGAATAATCCACTAGATTTTATGCAGTCTTTAAAAAAAAATTCCAGCTCTAACAAATAGATCTTTTTTCATGACAATGCCATGCCACTTGTTGCACAATAAACACAGTAAAAACTGTAAGAGTTGAAATGAGAAAAATGAACTGAGAAAACTGTAAGAGTTGAAATGAGACATTCTCCTGATCTTATATCATTTGATCATTGACAATTTCAGTCTTTGCAGAATAGTTTAAAAGGCTGAGTAGCCAAATTTTATCATAAAAAAATATGCAATTTTTTATTTTCAGAGGAAAACAATGTAGTAGCTTTGATTATAGAAATGTGTAATTATGAAATTCACTAAGTTAGCAAAAAAAAAAATCTAATTTTATAAACAAAGAATACTACAAGTGAATAAATTATTTTTATTACTTAAATTAATTCATGAATTCATAATTAATTCATGAATTAAATATTTTTCACAAACATTGAGGCCAAGTTATTTATTTTTTTCTGCAAGTTTCTTATGAAAAAGTTTACATTGTCTTGCATTCACATAACTTTTCAATTTCTTAAAAAAAAAATTTAAAAAAAAAGGTGGTTAAGAATATAAGTAAACAGGTTTAAGACATAATAACCATGTAAATTTTACTAACTAAATAAAATAAGTTTTTTTTTTTTGAAATTTAAACTGATTTTTTTTAATTGTTCAATTTTCTAAAAAACAGTTTTTTGCAATATACTTTTTTTAAAGTCTCTAGTTGTTGAACAAGCAAATCACTTTCAATTCAGTTTTAGTTATTCCCTTTTCTAAGAGAGATTTTTTTTTCTATGAAAAGATCAAAAATCAGATTCTTTCTTTTTTTTATGACATTGATGAGAGTTTCTTTACCTCTCTGTTCCAGCAAAAATAGGTGGTATTTAGAAAAGGCTAATGCTGTTCATATTCTCAGTTCTCTTGTAATCTTTAGTTCTAATTGAATTACAGCTAAGTAAATTTTCAAAATTTTATACAAATCATCAACAGAATTACTCTAAGAGCTCACCTAATTGAGCTGAAGAGCTCGGAATGATGTAATTTTATATATTGCATATCACTTTTTATAATTCTTCCTGTAATATACAGTATTTTATATAACTTCTACAAATAAAAAAAACATTAATATAAAAAATTGTTATTCTAAATAAAAATTTTAACTAACATTTTTTAAAGATATATTTTAAAATTAATTCCATAAATATGTAATATTGCAGTAAATCATCTTACAAAATATTAATTTCAGATGTTGAGAGATTAATCTGTTTTTAAACATTTAATCAAAAGTTGTTTATTCAGTAATACCCTGTATTTAGCTGAATAATGCAAGTGCTAATTTTTACACTTCCTAGAAAGTAAATATGAACATAAACTTGAAGAAAGATTACTAAACAAACTACTACTTAGTCCAAAGTAAAAATTTTTAATAAATAATAGGATATACTTATCAGCTGAAATTTGGAAAAGCCACATTTGTTTGGCAAACATTAATTTAATTAGAACTTATTCCATTCGGGATCATAGGAATTTATCTATCAGACATCCATAGAAAAAGTGAGTTTCTAAGATATGAGAATAGTGATAACAGCTCAGAAAGAAAAGTAATTTTTACTTCATCAAATTTTTCATTTTTTCTGCAATATCTGTCATCAGTTTCTATCATAGATAGCCATGATATATTATCTATTATTAAAGTAATATGATTTTCCTTAGTAGAGTCTTTCCTCAGCAAATCATCTGTAAAATATTTCATCAATAATTTTGATGAAATAATGGGAATAAACATATAGTACAGCTGTGTTATATATGAAGTAAGTGTTTGATCAATAAGACTTTACAACAACAAAAAATTCTGATTCAGTATATTTCTTCTGAGTTGGAGAAACAGTTTACTTTAATTATATTTTCAAACTGCTCATTCAAAAAGATATTGGGGTTTGAATTTGATTTTCATATAGCCTTAATAAACAAACATGAGCTGCTAGTTTCTTTAATGAATTCTTTATTTCATTGCCAAGGCCTTTTTTCCTATAACCTGTGGCTGAAAAGTATCACTCTCTTTTCACAGAGCACAATTATATGGGGCAAAATTTTTAATCATTAATGTTTTATTAATATTATAAATCTTTATAAAAGTAAAGTTAAAAAATTAGCATTTTTTAACTTCAAATTCAAATTTTTAAAGTATTAGCTAATGAGCATTATCAGCAGATTATAAGTTTATATGATTTGTTTTATTTTTCATTGTGGAATCCTTACTTCAGTTTAGCATATATATTAATTTTAATGAATGTGTAAATATTAATTTTTTAGTGTTATTCAACTGAAAACATGGAATTTAATTTTTAAAAAACAATTTATATTTGTAATTTTTTTTAAATAACTAACCCATCATCATATCAAATTTTTATTTTGCCAGGTGATTTACAACAATATTTAGTATTTCAGGGATAAATTTTAAAATATATTTTTTTTTAAATATGAAAAATTTTATTCAGATTTTGACATATTTTTGTAAATTGTATTTATATTTACCTATTGTATGTTAGATACCGCAAGAAAGAGCATAATGAATGCTATAAAATGACAAGTTTCCCATCTTCCTATCTCTATTAAGAAAGCTCCTAAAATAATTCCAACATTCTCAATGTCAATTTTTGGATAAATCTATAGAATCTTATATACTAGTAATTCAAATCCATACCGAAATATCCCAATGAAATTTCATATTTTCCTAAGTCTGTATAAATAATATACCCGAGTAACATTTTATAAAACTCTGAGAAGGTGAGGAAAATTTAACTTTAAAGTTTGCCGCTTTGATCAGGAACACATTTTCTAAATTTATAATTAATACGATTAGATTTAATTTTTTAACCTTACTTTCAATACTTTAAAATTGGTCCATTCCATTGTAAACTCAGAATTCTTCACGAAGATATTTCATTCATATTGACAATAAAATAATATACAAATATATGAATGTGTACGCAAGTATTTAGGTGGAAATAAACATTATTAGCCCAAGACAAGGATGTAAACAGAATGGGATAAGTAGTTACGAAAGCTATTAATACTGCACAAGACAAGTAGCCGCTGAAATGAGTAAACAAATCGAAACAAATTGTAAATGCAGTTTTCGTTCAACGTTCTTGTATTTTTTTTTTTTTTTTTTTCAACAAATCATATTTTATGTTTTTTTTTTAAAAGTAGTAGAATTATTTCTCATGCAAAAAAAAGTTACCAATCTAAATTATTATGAAAGATAAGAAAAAAAAATCTTAATAATTTTTATTCATATTGCATTATTGTTGCATTAAAACACCTATGAACTGAACACCATTTTCTAGAAAATTACTGGTCCATTTTGAACGGCGACAATGCACTAGAACATCTGGCAACTTTTTTTTTCCGTTGCAGAATAGCGTCTGCAAACAGTTTGTACATATAAAATGATTAGGCATAGCAACATAGCTAGCATGAATTCTGTGCTCTCATTGGTTAAAGAAATATTTATGTGATGCACTTTCAGCTCACATGTGAACGTGAACGAAAAGACATTATTTCCGTTCTTATGACCGAAAAATCTTACTTGAAAAAGCATTAAAGAATGATTTGCAGTTTTCCATAGTACAATAATACTTCAGAAAACAACAAAATTGAAAAGGCTTATATACAACTTCAGTACAACAAAATTGAAAAGGCTTATATCTTTTTTCGCCTGTAGAAGTGCTAACAAAAAAAAATCAAAATAATAATGAAGAAATGCAATGAATTAAAAAAAGAAAAAATATGGTCTATATCATGTTTTAAAATGCTTAAATGGTATTTTCATTAAGATAGCTGTTGTAAGCCATATGAATCCAATGAAACTACATGACTCCCAACAACGTACTGAAATTCTTCCAAGGTGGATGCCGCTTTCATACTTGCATTGAGGTTTATTTAACTTATTATTTAAATAATTTACTTTCAATCAGATCCAGATTAAATCTTCTAAATAAATTTTACGCAATCAAAGTATTTTTTTATTGATTTTAATTTAATCTTCACATAAATAGTATTAAGCAACAAATTTTGATAAACTGAAGTGTAAAAACTTTAATTTAACTATAGATTACTTTATAAAAAGTTTGTTTCAGTCCATCCCATATAAAAATAAAAATGCAAAATCATTTAAAAGTAATTGTAAGCAAGATAATAAAAAAAAACTTTTTATTAACACAATCTAAATAATATTTAATAAAAGGAGCAGACATTTTTTTTTTTAATTTGAAGCAGAGTGGTATTTTTATCTATTGGTAGAATAGAGAAATAAAGTAAACATTTTAAAGAAATGAAATATATATATAATTCAAATTTTTCAGAAAATGGTTTACTCCAATGAAGAAATTAAATAAATAATTTTGAAAGAAGTCATATTTAAAAATTAAGCTGAAATAGATAAATTAATTCAATTACACGTTACTTAAATTAGTAAATTAAGTATTAATTACAATTAATAAATTTTATATTTAATACTAATTAATAATTTTTAATTAATATTATGATTGAAATAACAGACATTTGAAACAAATATTTAAAAATAACAATAGCAAAATTATTTGTTATTCAAAAAATCGTGGATTATGCATCTCTAATACGAAGAAGTTTATGTAAACTAAGAATTGCTAAGATTATTTCATTAAATTAAATCAAGTCATAAAATGTTTTGCTTTCCGTACTATAATATTTTTATAGAAATGAGGAAATTATAAGCAAAAGGAATATAAATACTATAAATAATGCGCAAGTCTCAAAAGTGCATTTGTATTTCGTTTGTATCAAAGATTTGAATAGGGATGACGAATATTTTTCGAGCGGTTCTTGCGTAATCAATACCAAAAAGTCACAAATACCAGTGTTCAATACTTTTCAAAGAGGGGTGTGATTTAAATCCTTGATACGATCTTACTTGTGATATTCCCATTATAGGTCTTGGATCACGACAGAAAGTAACAATCAATACGATCTGTCCAATGGAAGCTCTCGAACAAGAGTTCAGTCATGCATAGGGAAGGCCCCTTACCCACTTAGCGGTCACTTCAGCTGAAGGGACCGGTTATTCTTAGAATTATCGTATAATTGAATTGCATTTCACTGAAACTTATCGGAGTGGTGACTTCACTGGAAAGTGTGTGGCTTCACTGCAAAGTGCAAAGTCACCGCTCCACTTCATGAGAGTTACCTTGACTTTCCGATATTCGCATTTGACGATGCACTATTCCATAAAGATCTTTTTTAATTGCTTGTGACATGACTGTGATTCACATATTCTGTTTACTACGCTGGCGCCATCTATTGGTAGAATAGAGAAATAAAGTAAACATTTTAAAGAAATGAAATATATATATAATTCAAATTTTTCAGAAAATGGTTTACTCCAATGAAGAAATTAAATAAATAATTTTGAAAGAAGTCATATTTAAAAATTAAGCTGAAATAGATAAATTAATTCAATTACACGTTACTTAAATTAGTAAATTAAGTATTAATTACAATTAATAAATTTTATATTTAATACTAATTAATAATTTTTAATTAATATTATGATTGAAATAACAGATATTTGAAACAAATATTTAAAAATAACAATAGCAAAATTATTTGTTATTCAAAAAATCGTGGATTATGCATCTCTAAATTTGAATCACACCCTTCTTTGAAAAGTATTGATGACTGGTATTTATGAATTTTTGATATTGGTTACGTAATAACCGCTCGTAAAATATTCGTCATCCCTAGTTACAATTAGTGATACCTGATGATGGAAATCAACCTAAAAAGCTTTCGAACGCCCACGCTAACGATAAAATTGTATCGTAATAATTCCTTGTGAAAAATTCCATGCAAAAGAGAAAGAAAAAAAATATTTTTCAATGACAAATATATCCATAGCGCAATTTTAGATATTTCTGGTTTTCCAAAATCTTGAGTAATTGTGAGCTGGAACAAATTATTAAGAAGTGCAAAAAGGGATAATCAGTATTATTTTGAATTTTTTTTTCAGCCAGTGCGTGTAAAAATCTTTAAAACAATATTGCATAGAAAGACATTCTTAGATTAGACATTATATAGATAAAGTAACACTATTACTTTACCTATATAATGTCCTACCAATAAATTCTTAACAGTTATTGCTTTAAATGCAGATAATTTGATCCAATCATTAAACTTGAATTCTATAAGGAAATTTGTGTAAGAATGCTATATATAGCGAACAAAAATATTTTTTATGCTCTTGGAAATCCAACGCATAAACACATACATCTTATAAATATGTGTGGAAATATTTTCCCCCTGAACTCAAAATACAAATATATTGTATTAAATGGCGAAAAATCTAACAACAGAATTATTTATATATATCGAAAAGTATGATACAGGGATTTCAAACAAAGAATAGACGAAATAACATATTTCTCCCGTGATAGATTGATTTAATCGGTCAAAGAATTTTGCTAATTTATTAGTATAAATTCCATTTATTAAGAAATGAATACATGAAAAACATTAAATATCCAATAAAATAACTAAGATGAAAATTCTTGATAATTTTTTACACTCTCGTATTCTTAGATTTCAGGGATATAATAAATTTTCAAATATTTTTCGGTTTTGTGAGCATAATCCACCACAGAAAGGTATAAATTCATTTTAGCCTTATAGTTATTAATAATTCCAAAAGTAGTTTTAGTATTAAACAAATCATTTTTGATATTGTGCTCAGGAAGTGCAATTTTTTTTCTATATTTTTAGACTTTGAAGACTATTCCATTAAAAAAAGAATAAAAACAAGACACGCTTCATAATTTTCTAAAAATTTCATTTCGAAGAATTTGTTCGGATACAGAACATATATTTTGTATTTGTTAAGTTTCAGATTGAATGCATATTCTGGATGTAGAATCTACCTATTTATATTATTTAATATCGTCGTAAACAAAATTTACTGTTGAATCAGTTTTGAATTCATTCTTTCGGAATCAGTTTTGAATTCATTCTTTTTTTATATTGTATTGTGGGTCTTAATTATTTATAAGAATTATGTAATACAGTAAGAAATACTGTATAAGAAAATTTTATCCATTCTTAATGTTTTAATGTGTATGTTACTGAAAAAAAAACTATTATAAGTGCTTCAGAATCCATATTAATTTAATATAAAAATAGATAAAAAAATATTTTATTAAATTCAATAATAAAGTAAGTTTTTGAAATTTAGAAAACAAACAAAAGTATATATCGATTGCCAAATATCAGAAACTACATTGCATTCTTTCTCTGCATTGTAACAGAATTACAGCAATATTTATTGCGAATTTCTATTTTACATTTGATCTATCTTATGCATTCACCGAATGTTACAAGCAAGCAAAAATGGTATGTGGGAAATCATTTAGTCCAAATCTCAAATACTGAGATAAATAATGCATATTCTATTCTAATTTATAAATGTACCCAGAACCACAGTAGCATCGCAATAATGCAAATTGTTTGTATTTTGATTAGTATTTTGGTAAATATTAAACAATATTATTTGTCCTGAGGAATAATGAATATCGTATCAACAACATTGTACAATATATAAAAATTTTCAAATGACACTGAAATTTCTTCAAGCATCGATATTGTAAAATTCTGACTCAAAAATATAGTTTTAGCTTAATGAGTATTTTTATTTTAGATTTTATTCCGAAATCTTAATCGGAGCAATTTTTAACTAAAAGTCTGGCATTGTACAATATTGTGAAAATTCTATTATAAATTCTATGTTTATCAACGTTGTGATGACACTATTTTAAATTATGTCTGTAACAATATGATATAATCCTTTATTAATCACTTTTTTATCTTAAATAATCAGAAAATAAAACACTTGTGGTATCCTGATTTGATCCTTTATGCTGATTTAAAAAACTTCAGATTTTTAAACGTCTGCTAGCTGTTTATTTATTTAAAGTAAAATAAATTATTGTCAAAAATTGAAATGAAAATAAATAAAGAAAAATAAAAGAAATTCTTCTCGGCAAGCTAGAAGGCAAAAATAGATGTTATCATCTAAATTACTTTTTACAAATTCCTTTCAATCTTTAGACAAAAACCAGTAAGAATGGTCTCCTCGAAATATTCTCGCAGACCCACCAAATAATTTCTTCTCTTCCCCTTCATGAAATTGTGTATCTTGGGTATCCGCGAATGTTTTGTATAGCGTTGGTGAACGATGGTTACAAAACAGATACAGATCTTTGGCATGAATCTAGCATTTTTACTGAATCTATCTTAACACTATGTGTTTGGGACCCTTTTTGCAGACCAATTGATGCTGAAATTTAAGACTGCGCTATAATTGTAATCGCCAGTCAACATGAAAAATTTGATTGACTTAAGTCAATGCGTTTATGAACTACCATGTTTACGTGCATGCGAAAGTACGGTCAACCGCTCAATAAATTTGGTTCAAAATTTGATATTAATCTATATTATATGTGTACCAATTTTTTGATATGTTTCTTTGCGTTTTCATAATTATCGAGTCCATTTTTACTCAAACAGCTAGAAGACAGATTTTCTGTGAAGTTATTGTTATCATGTTCACTGACAAATAGACATGTGGCGGTTGTAATGAGCGAGGATAGAACCTGAGACCTTGTGGTTCGCAGTCTAGTAACATAACCAGGATACAAAGCATATGCTCGTGTAGCGTAGTTGTTAACTGGCTTATATGCTATTAACCACAGACTCTCCCTCCAGTGAGTCGAACGATATGGCTGCTGAATGGTCATGCATATAGTGGCTTATGTCAAATGGGCCTGTACCCTGCTGAGTAGTGAGTGTGTATGGGTGAGTGGTTGCTGCGTCAAATGAGTCTGACGACTTTTGTTTGCTGTGGGTAGATGGCGCCACAACAGCTGTACGAAGGTTGAAGGTTCATCGTCCGAGGTCTCCAATTTGGCGGTAAGCGATGCGCGAAGATAGAACCTGGGACCTTGTGGTTCGCAGTCCAATAACATAACCGTTATGCAAAAGCAATTGCACGTGCAGCGTAGTTGTTAACTGGTTTATATGCTGACTACAGAGCATTTCTTCAAATATTATCTGAACTGAAATCTATTCCTCGGATATTTTTTTTTTTATATAACCTGATTGAATATTCCAAAAGTAATCAGCCTTATTAAATTATTTATTATGCTTTCATTTAAAAAATCTAGTGTTAGGTTTTCTTTTATTAAATTCTGTAACAAATGAAGTCATATTTGAACTGGCATTAAACTAAAAGCATGCGATATTTTATCCATTATGTAAACCTTAATAATTGTATTCGTTAAATTGATTCTAATTTTAGAATTTTTTTTATTGGAACTAACTGAGAATTCTTTTTCTTTGCATTTATTTCGGAATTAACAGATTTTTAATTCCCCTATTCTTTATATGAGGAAATTTAAATTTTTTAAACAAATTCTTTTGTATAGCAGCTGAATTTCAAACCTGAATCTATTAAAACATCAGGAATCTTTGATTTATTTTTATTTTGAGCAATAACATAACAATTTTGCAACAATAGGGATTTTTTTATTCAGTTACGCAGTAGATACGATAGTTTTTCCTTTCATTCGTGCTCAGCTTAGTTATAGGATTCGTTGTTTCTTGTTTGGTCTTAATGAACAAAAAAATTAATAATAGAACCATTTTATACAAGCAACGTATTTTCTTTTTAAAACTTTATAAGCTTCGATTCTTGTTCTACCAAATACTGCCCAATGCTTTTTAAAGCAAAGGTAATACAAATTAAATCTTTTTAAGTATCGCCTTTTCTATTAATCAGCATGTTTAATGCATTCAAAGTTAACATGTTCGTTACATGTGCTATAAAAATACAAAGTTTCTTAACGAAAGTAACAAAAAAGGATATTAATGATTTATTTTTGAATTCTTACTTCGGATTAGCCTCCCAGTCAATATAAATCTTAGAACTAATTAATCAGCATAGTGGCTTCTCTATATTTTGTTTTTATTTTAATGAATTTTCTTCATCCAATCACTTTAGTATTTTGTTTAGATTGTTTTTTTCTATGATACCAAGAAATAAATCTAAGTATTAACCTAAAAATATTTGGGTTTAATGCATCAGGACTTGCGTCTAGCTTTCTAGCGTACAACATAATCCAGGTAGCGCACCCTCTTCCACAATATTAAGTCCTATAATAGTATATATCTTAATGTTCAACAATATTACACAATATTGCGCATATTGTTTAATATCATACATTATTGATAATATACGTGGATCAAAAAATACTGTATGATATTGTTACAAAAATTTTTCTTCTACAAATACCGTCAATCAATCGTAATAACGCAGCGCATTTTTAATCGCTAGTTCAGCAGCTTGCTTGCTGTCTAATCATCCAGTTTCTCTACGTGTCGGCGACTCCGACTCCTCTCACACACGACTTCTGACGATACACACACTTCACTGCAGCTTCAGAGTGCCCGTCTTTTATAGTTCCGGGAGGCGGTGCTAGAATCTTCAAACCAATCAGGGCGTATCTGTGTGTATCTCGGTTCCTACTGGATGGATCGTGAAACTTCTCGAACTTTCCAGTATGATCTATTTAGTCGCCAAACTCACCAAATTCGTCGCCAAATGGCCGCCAAGCTCTGAGGTCATTGACGCACAGGACATATCTTACAAAGGGTTTTAACGGTTTTTCCTAGGATAACACTATTCGTGCCGAGTAGCAAAATTACAGATTTGTAACAATATACTAGAGAATTTCTATTGATTCTAAATAAATCTATCGCGACATTATCAATTTCATTAATTCAAAACACAATCGAAAAATTTTCTGCTGTCCATTCTTCTTTAATAAACTTCTAATCATTATTTTAAAAACTGGTATTTTCGATACTTTCCGAATATTTTAATTTTTATTTATAAGTTAGGCAAATAACTGACAAATTATCTACATCATAGTGCTATATATTTTTATTGGACTTTTGAATCGCCGTACTTAATTACATTGCATTCATGATAGTAAATTCATACTTTATTTTCAACAGTTCGAGAAATTCCAGTGCATTTATTGAAAATTATTCATCATTGAACTTGTTATTGATTATTATTATTATTTGACAATGAAAACATTCAAGAAGAAAAAAAATTCATGATTAATATACTATTCAATTTTCCTAATGCAGAATAAGCAGAGATTCAATATCATCGCACGTAAGCCCAGATTAACGCAATGCAAACCATGGGGGGATGTGGGAGGCTTTTCCGATTGTTAACTTCCAACACCAGATATTTTTTATTGGTCTATAAGTAGTTTTATGTAGCAATTTTGATAATCTAAGAAATTATATGGTTATTTGGCATTTAATTATGAAGTCCCTTCAAGAAAAAGAGTTTTTTTCATACAAAAGATTTCAAGATTCAAATATAACACAGTTTTAAACAAAGTAGGAAAAATTACAATAACTTTTGAGCGCAATCTAAATACTATTTAAATAGATAATCGGAAATTTTAAAATATGTAAAACAATATATATTTTCAGTTTTTAAACAACGTAATATGACATTCATAAAAGATTATTAATTAAGAATATAAGAGCAATATTTTATTTTTTGATCAATTTTTTATTTCAATTTAATCGAGTGCAATTGATTAATTCGACATGATGAATTAATTCGAGTGCATAGCTTTTATAAATTAGATGAAAGTATAAAATTAATATCATCAGAAAATATTGCAAAAAAACATATATCGTGATTTTGATGCTATCTGTTGATGCAGGTGGGAGCTTAAGTAGTTTTCTATTAGATAATTCGGTCCTGATGATATATTATATGAAATCATTTACAATAATGTCTAATTTTCCGAATTGCATAGTACTACGTACAAAGCAGTGAGCGGGAGAATCGTGAGTGAACGAGTTCTAGAGTATCTTGCTGCATGTAACTGCGAATCAGGGATATTAGCTGTCTTCAGACGCTAATCTTTTCAGTTCGGAGCATCATTTTAAAACTGACTTTTCCGTTAGTTGTGCGTGTTTCGAGAGGTAGAGCGTCTTCCGATTGTAAGTGAGGTTATAGTAATGTATATTTTTGTTTAATAATTTTTCACAATTGTTTTTCTTTAATATCCCATTTATTTGAAATAAGTCACTAAGAATGAAAAATATTTTTCATAGTTGTAATTTTTTGCATCTCTTACTTCATCAAAACAGGAGCAGCCTGTCTGTAGAATAATATTAATCATATTTTCTGTCTTTCTATTACGCATATACCTTTTTAGTGAAAGTTGCTTGGAATTTGTTTAATTATACTAAATTTTGCGTTGAGTCTTATGTATATATATTTTTATCTTTACTAAAGTTATTGTATTTTGTTACTATTTAATTATAAATCTTAGCGCTATTAAATATATAAAGTAGTGCGTGAAAAAAAAAAACATTTAGTATTTTTTTTTTAACTTTATTTTAGATTTATTTATTAAAGGATAATTCTTAAAAATTGAAGTGGCGTTCATAGCTTGTAATCTTATCTTTTCTTTTCTGTTTAGAAAAGACTTCTAATTGTATATTATAGAAGCATTATGGCAAATTTAATCATGATTTTTTATATAAATTAGAATTTTCCTGCAAGTATGATTTATATACCATGTTTATAGGATAATACATATTTTTATAGTTGAATAATATATAAATATAATAAATGCTTAATGGAAGAATAAGGTACAATATAAGACTAAGATAATATTATTTTGATATAGTGAGTAATGAAGATGAAGTATACATGCTTCATAATATCTCATGGTAAATGTAAAGCAAAAATTAAAAACAATTTACTCTTATTGCTGATCATATGATTAATTACGAAAGGAAATGGTCAGGTTACAGATTGGTTATAAAAAAATAATTTTAACACATGTAAGCAACAGAAAAAGTTTTTATCAATGTGAATTTGGTAGGTAGAATATATCATAATTGTTTATCGATGAAGAAAATGTGAAGCTGTCCTTCCAGTAATTCCAAAAATGTCTCTTAACAATAATAATAATATGTCTCTTAACAACAATAATAATAATAATAATAATAAATTGTTCATTATATTTTTACTCTAAGCATCCTCAATAATGTTCAAAATAAGTAAATAATCTATACAAAACTTTGTATTAGAGTAGTTAAAATGAGTTAAAAAATTGTAATTTTTTAAAATTCATTTTGTTTGCAATGGTATTGATTTTTTTTTTTTTTTTTAATTCCATTATGGAAACCAATTCTTGATGGTAACCTGCTTTGAAATCTTCTGTTATTTTAGTTTATTGCAAAATGGGCTACTTAAAGGTTTATGTAAATAATAAGTTAAATTCATGAAAAAATAACAAATTTTAGTGGTGGAAAGAGAAGTTCCTGGAACTTGGCTTGTTCAATAGCCCTTTCTAATCTGAATATTACCTTTGTCACTATATTTCAATATATTTTTTTCTTCCTTTATCAATTAGTTTTGTCCGCCTTTTAATGTTATGCTTCGGAAGAATCATTTTACCACATAACATGCATGTTATCATAAAGATTGATACTATGGGGCAAAGTATGTTTCAGTATTGATACTATGGTGTAAAGTATGTTTCAGTAATCACTCTGAAAAATCTTTGAATTATTAGTGCTATGGTTATCCTGTCGATATGAAATGTCATATTTTTTTCTTAGTAGTTTTTACAGGGGTGTTTGTGCTCCGGGGAAACCCCGGAATTCCGGGGATTTTGAACTTTGATACCCGGAAATTCCGGGGATCGTCGTTCAAAAGGATACCCGGAAATTCCGGGGATCGTCGTTCAAAAGGAAGTAGGAATAATAATGAATTATTTATTTTGATTTGGGTAATTTTGTTTGCTTTGAAAGCAGAAAACGCAAGGTCAGTGTGTGTGGTGAAAACTTTTCCTTTCTTTCTCCAAAGGCAGTGATAATGCGTGAAAAGGGGGAAAAAACTTCTTTTTTGTTCCCTCCTTATTCCGAGTTATGACTCATTCCCCCGGTTCTCGGACATTCTCTTCTGGATTCTTTTCGGCAAGTAGGCGCGGTAGAAAAAAAAGGGAGAGACTTCGTTCGACCAGATGTGCGATCACGTGACCTGGGTTCAAAGGTCTTAATTTTGCAAAAAAAGTAATTAATTGAACTTTTATAATTAGGTCATTCAATACTTCATAATCGTAATTTTTCATTTCTCCCCCCCCCCCCCTTCTCGAAACTCCAAAATGTCAGTAGTAAGTCCGTAAAAGTTTCAGGGGATTTTTTGGGGTCCCACAAACACCCCTGTTTTTATTATATTTCTATCGGGGATTTGATGAGCATTTCACTTTGGACGGGAGCAAAAAAAAAAAATGTTGATTCTAGTTTTGAATATTGCCATTTTCATTGTGACAAATGTACTTGTATTGTCGGGTATAATAACAATTTTTTGATTAATTTTTGTTATTGAAAATTGTTTGATTTTATTTCAGCATAATCTATTATTCTTTGTGCAACCAAGTAGTTAAGAAAGCATTAGGTGATCAGCAGTAGAAAATGCTTGAAAAGTATTCAGTAAAATTTAAAAAAATCATGAATGATAGTGAAAACCAAATGTTCAATCCAGATACAAATAATTTATTGAATGGATTTTTTTTCCAAATAACTTTTAATCTAAAGCTTTAGTTTGCAGAATTTTCATTTAAAGTTATTTGTTTACAATATGAATGACAAGTTTATCACTATGTCTTTTAAAAAAGAGTAATATTAAAAATCCAAACATTTGTCAGTTGTGGTCAGTCACTTCACACGAATTTATTTAAAAAGAAATCAATTACAGTGTACTAAATTAACTTTTACAAGATCTGTATATAAAGATGATGTAAGGATACTAAGTTGAAGACGGAGTTGTAATTTAAATGTTACTTTTGAAATATTAACTAAAATATATGTGATTTTAATTCAATATGTGAACATTTTTTATCTTCTAAAAAAATTCTGAATGAGATCCTATATTGATTTTGCTGATTTAATTAATTATTAATTCTCTTTCCTGGAACTGAAAACATTTTTTGAAAGGAAATCTATCTTTGAAACAAAAAGATCCAATTTGAAGATCTTGAATAAATTTATTGGAATTAGAAAGTATTCTAATTATTATGAAAATAATTAATATCCTCCAATAACTACATAATTTCTATACCTATTATGGAAATTAGGTGAAAACTATGAAATTACAGATATATGATGAAAAGCTACAAAACTTTCCGAAAAGACTTTTTACCTGAATCTTTTCTCATAGCAATGCAAGAAGTGAAGGGAATTTTTTAGCATCGTTGTGGAGGGAGGAGGGCATGGAAATTCGATTCCAGCATTAATAGACAAACACTGGAGTTGCTCCTCATGACAATAATGAATATAAAATTGGTTATAATATTAAACTGAGCAATGATGACTTAAAAAAGGAAAGTAATAGTGATTACTAATCAATGAAACAAAATCGTATTGTGCGATTTAGAAAAAAATTAGTTCACTTATATAAATAGTTTATTATAAATGACTGCTAAATAATTTTAAATGATGTTTGAAAATATATGTTTTAAAATTAATTTATTATTATTGCAAATTGTTTTAAAATTAAACAAATAACTTATTTAATTAACTAACTTGAAATTAAATTAATAAAAATTCTCTACAAATATCTATTCATCAATAATTTGTTGATATTCATTATATGCGAGATGTAGATAAGAAATGCTACTGATGACTGGATAGTCGATTTGGAGGGTGGCAGTAATGCCAAATGTCACTATAAATAAGGCCATTTGAATACTGACAGAAACTGGTATTAAATTATTCAATGGTACTGGTATTCAATTTAAAATACAACTGTACAATTTTTAAGAACATGAGGAAAATAGTATCATTGCAATTTTTTTCTAATATAAAAGGATTAAATAAGTATTTTCCATCAAGATGTCTTTTAAGACTGTCATTAAGGATATCAATTACTTCTCTAAAGTAACTTTTTTTTTTTTTTTAGTTCCTTGATTTCCATATTCATTATGTCTGTAACTAGTTTTGAATCTGTGTCCACTCATTGTTTAAATTATTTTTATACTAAAATGTAATAGTCAAAAATTACATCAATGTATTGAAAAGATTTCTCTGCTTATTTAATCAATCAGCATTTATTTCTTCTTAAAGGTTCTGAGTTTTCCTGCAGTTGTCTTTCATTTCATTTTTATCTTTAGCATCGTTTGCTGCCTGATTACATTGATTATGTGATCTTATTTATACTGATCATAAAATACTATCTTTAGGAATAAAATTTCTCTCTCTCTCTCTCTCTCTCTGTCCTTTTTTTAAATTCTGTATTCATATTTAATCAAATGTTATTGACAAGCAGAATGAAATATATTTTACCAGCTTTTCAAATACTGATGACCAAAATACCGATTACTGAAAAAAATCTGGCCGTTGCTTTGCTTTATCCATGCATTCCATATAGATTGGTGCATATTTTTATGAATTTTAAAAATTATACATGTAATGAATATTCATTGAGAATTGTGTATAATTATAATGAATGGAATTAAAATATTAAACTTTCTTCAGCATGTACAATACAAAAAGTCCCATATTATGATATACAATGCATATTATACTTCACTTTAAACTTTAAATATTCGATCTCCATAATTTATTTAACTCAGTAGACTAACATGATATCTTTGGTGATTAATAACTGGTTGCAATAAGCATTATGTCTTTGGCAATTAATGCATAGATGCACTTATTTTATATGACATTTTCCAATTTATGTAAATTTTAAGTTTCTCTGAGTACTGACTTCATAACCACATACCTTTCTTTGCAAAAATTTTAGAAAACATTTTGAGAAATTGTATCTTTTATATTTACTGGGTAATAACATTTTAATTTTTTTTTAATGAAAATTTTTTGAATTCGGTGGATAATTCAATTTAAAATGCAACAAGATAGTTTAGTCTCCGTAATAAATCACATGATTCTTTGTTGTTTGTGCATGTGCATTTTGAAAGATTTGGCATTAATTATTTTATAATGGTTTACTTTGTCTTTTTTTTAATGTTACTTTAACTAAAGTTATTTTTTATTGTATACATATTCAATGATTTTTAGCATTAAAGTTATTAAATTTCTTGTTTTACTGTTTATTAAAATCTTGATACAAATAAACTATGAATCATAGTTTATAATTGTGTAATGGTAAATGTTTGCGTATCTCTAATGCATGATATCAATAGCTGAAATCATTCAAATTGAGATGACATTATTTTGAGATTTTATGCAATCAATCTAATTAGCTTTCTTCATGTGAGTGGGACTATTTTATATTAGCGGAAACATCGGATGCTTCATCTTTCTGATGAGTGTCTTTTTGTCTAACACGCAATGGCACAATGTTCAGGTTTCATTAATTGTGCCTTTTTTTTTTTTTTTTTTTTTTTTTTTTTTTGACCTGCGCAAAGCACATCTTTGAGGGAGACATTTGATGGGCATGTGATAAACATTTTTTAATCTATATAGCCTATATATTTTTTTTCTTAATGACTTTTCCTCCCCCATCGACATCAAATCTAAAATTGATGTCGATGTCGATTGATGTGTTTGTCGAAAATTGATGTCTAAACTCCTTTGGTGTTTTCAATTCTGGGCTTTTACTTAAATTCGCCAGCTGTGTATGTAAAATAAATGCATTAATAACACATACATCCAAAAAAAAAAAAACCTTGTGCCACCATTTCCGACTTTTGCAATCTATTTCGTACAGACTTTTAAGATGATCAAAAGGATCTACAAACCTCATATTTTTATTATAATCTACAACAGACTGTGGGCAAGAAACTTCTATTCTTGACCCATCTTTTTCTTCTATTTGAAATTTACATTCATTTATTGAATTTTTCCATTGTAGAAAAGATGGGTACACCTCTGATCTTTCCATTTTACACATGCAATGTAACATTGCTGACGGCAATATGCAATAGTAATAATTGAGAAAAAATTTTAAGAAAAAACTAAGACTATATAAAGCTAGAAATTTACAGGAAAAAATTGCAAAAAATTAAGCAGAGCATGAGCTTTAAAAATGTGAAATAGCCAAAAAAATGTAGGTTGTACAAAAATTTCATACATTATTTGTCACGGATTAGCTGCATTTTTCCAACAGTCTTGAAAGAAATCTATGAAAAATTTGTAACATGCTATTTCAAGGCTTTAAACCTCGCTTCACAAAAAAAAAACAAATGAATGTTATTGTAAGACACTGCTGTAAATCAACTAATAGAATCTCCACAAAATATTGGATTTCAATATTTTAAAGGCATACAACTGTTTTATATTGAGAATCTTAAAGAGAACCTTGTTTTTTCCCACTCGTTAAAACTATGGCATATTCTTATTCCAGTATAACTATAACCCAGTATCACGAACAGCACTCTAACATAAGAGTAGTGCTGTTCATGAATTTTCTCTTAAATTGCATATACATACAGGGAAAACACAAGGAATTTTTTTCCAAATTTGAGTTGAACCCTGTATATGATCTCCTCCACTTAACACATTCATAAGAAAGGATGAATTAGATAAAAACTCAATGAAAAGACAAATATCAATTATACAAAAAAAAGTAAAGGTATTTTTCAGATATGTATTAGAAAGTTCAACCTATCTAAACTGGCATAAGAACTAAAATTTAGCCCACCTGTAACTGGAAGTATCTAAAAAACAAGATATATCGTCGATAGCTTTGAAAGTGTTAAGATTTTGGAATTATTGCTTTGAATTTAATTTTGTTTAAAATTCTTATTTTGTTTCATTTATATTATTTGTCTTGGTATAGGTAATGAATATAAATGCTTTTATTATGATATTTTATCTGTTAGCTTTATTTTTATTAAATCAATTATCTGTTCTTATTTAGTTGAAAAAAATATATTTATAGTTTATATTGTTATAATGAGCCAGTTATTGATTATTTGAAAACTGAAAAGGTAAATAATGCAAGTGCAAAAAATTAATTCCTTTTTCATATTAAAATATCAAACATTGCTTTATAATTTGGTAAACATGGGAAGTTTCTTCTAGTTCTCTAAGAATTTCAAAAGAGTGAGTAAAAAAAAGCAACTAATGTGAACATCCAACTGCTAGGAAATTTCCGCTTCAGAAATTAGTTGAAAATTATAGAATTATGGATCTATAATGAAAAACTATGGAAACTAGCTATAAAACAATGAATATATATATATGCAGAAATCTACAAATTATGCTGAAAATACTCTTTTCTTGAATCGAATCTTCACTCGCAGCATTGCAAATAATGTAAGTATTTTTAGCGTGAATAGGGTTATGGAGAAATGAAATCTTGTTTCAGTATGAACTCAAAAATACTGAATTCTCTTTAAATAAAAATGAATATGGGAGAATAGTGATGATTTAAGAAATGTAAGTCCTTGCTATTTAATGAAACAAAATTGTAAATGCCTAACAGTTTATTTGATCAATAAAATTGTGTTGTATGAATGATTTAAAAATGTTTTCGATTATTTATGTATATAATAAATGATTATGAATAATGTTTGAAAATATTTGTTTTAGCCAGTTAAAAAGTTTAAGTGTGGCCAATTGGAAATATGAATTTTTCAATAATTTTTTGGTATTATGTTATATATAATATGTCGGTAAGAAGTGCTACTGATGACTAAATAAATCAAATTTGGAGGCATGCATGTTTTTTGCTTTTGTACTTGCACTAATCACCATTTTTTTAGCTCTCATTTATGGCCCTGGTTTCTTGTGACAATTTTTTTTTTTTTTGCAGTCGGCTTTTAGCATTTATTTAGCATAAAATTAATATTAGGATCTTAAATTTCAGTACAGTGTTAGGAAAATCAGTTCATAAAATTTAGTTCATATTGTAAGAGAAGAAAAAATCCTGGTATTTAACATGTAGATTATTTAGAAAAAGATACATTAGATTTTTGGGTAATGGCAATATCATTTATATTCAGGTTTTTTCCTTTAAGGTAGAGCAAAAAAATTTCTTTTTCTCTATATAGTGCATATTACTCATTCCAGATGAGTAGAATAAAGATTCTTTGAAAAGTTAGGTCATTCCAGACCATTTCAACACATTTTTGTTCTCACTTTCTCAGATTTTCTTCACATTTACTATTTATGGAGATTTGGAAAATTGGTGTCGGATTTACATAACATTTGAAATGCGTATCATAGTATACTTTATAGAAAAATGCCAATGCTTTGCTTGTTTGGTGGTGTTGCTTGCACCTGAAGGATAAAAGTATCTTTTACCCCTATGGCAATAAAATAGGTCTACCTTATTTTGATAAAATAAATCTTTTGAGCATGACAAATTTTTTTTTTTAAATAAGCAATGAAAAGGTTCATTATTAACATGTAGTGCTACATGTTATGAATTTTGGCAAAAAACCCAGCACAAAAAAAAAAAAAAAAAAAAAATACTGTTTATGCAGACTGTACTCCTGTTCGGTGGGCAGTGAAAAAGTGGTTTGATAGATTTTGAAATGATGATATCATAATAAAAGATCAAACAGACTAGGATGGTCTTCTGACATTAATGCCAGTTTTGGAAGTACTTTAGTAGAAGAAAATCCCAAAATAACATTTGACGAAATTGTGGAGAAGCTGAACATTGATAATTTCAATTGTGTGTGTGTGAATTTTTTTTTATTATTATTTATTTATTTATTTATTTTTAAAAAGTTAGATATTTCCAAACTTGATACTGAGATACTGCATATCTCTTTATCTATGTCCACATTAACTACTTCTGTCATTGTATGTTATATTTAGGAGCATTTTTGGATTCTGTGGTAACAAACAATGATTTTCTATTAGAATGTGTAACATAAAAAAACATAAAAAAAGCAAGTAAAAAATGTAAAACCGATCACAAAGATTGAGGTATAAGTTAATAATGGGTTGCTTTAAAATTAGGACATCGTTGAATTCTTCATTTTAAGCTACTTCAACAAGGTGTAACAATCATATCACACAAACGCTCTGAATAATTTGCTTGACTTGGTGTAGCCATTCGAAAAAACATCCAGCATATTCTCCCAAATGTCTCTTAATTTCCAGCCCCCTCCCCCTTTCATCTTTGCAGAATACTTTAAGTGGCAAAATTTTCAAGTGTCAGGAAAAAGTACAAAAGTACCCTGTGATCTTTTTTTACCAAGAAAAACCAAGATCATTCATAAAAAATGAAATTAGAAAACTTGTAGATCAATGGAAATAGATCATGCAGATTGGTTAAAATTATATTTTTTGAATTTCATCAAGGTATTTTCAACTCTGTTTCAAATTACAGCTATATAAATTTTTTTGAAGTTATCAAAAACCATGCATTTTAAATTTTTAATTGCTCTTGGAACTCACCTAATTAAGTTAAAGAGGAGAACGGTGTCATTTTAAAGCAGTTTTCATAATCTTTTTTAATGCAATATAGAATATTGCAGGCTAAATAAAAAGTTTGATTTGATGTTTTTTTATTAAAATTTGCATTTTTAAATTCCATGAATAATTAGTATTGTTGTAAATCACCTGTCAGTATGTGAATTTTGATGAATATGGATTAAATGTTAACAAAAATTTTAAAACTAAAGATTAATATTCTATATTTTGCAAAATAACTCAAGAATACTAAATTTTATACTTCCGGGGAAATAAATAGGATGAGGTAAAATTACAATGGTGTGTCTAAAGAAACACTTTGCATTAAAAACTAGAATATATTTATCAGATGAAGTTTTAAAAGGCCAATATTTGTATAACATGCATTACTTTTTAAGTAGAATATAAGTTCTTCTGGTAAGATTCATAAAGTTAACTTTTGTCAGAATGTCTTCTGCTGATATCGACTGTTTCATTTTTTACACATATAAATAGAATGGTGTGAATGGTCCAAATGAAAGAAGAAAAGTAATTTTTACTTCATTGCTCATTTTTCCGTAAAATATACCAAAGTCACCAGTTTTTTTCATAGATAGCCATGATGTATTCTGATATGGTTCTTATATCATCCTAAATTTAGATTTTTTTTTCTCAATGATTTACAAAAGTACAACTATTTATGGAATTAATTTCAAAGTTTTAAAATATGTATTTAAAAAAAATTTAAGATTTTGACATTTTGTGCTTCAGTTAATAGTTTCTTGTATACTAAAAGAAAGATCTTAAAAAATGCTCAGTTGAGGGAGATCCTACAACAATTCTAAAACTTTCCATTGACAATTGTTAGACAAAAATTTACATTTCTGGAATTCAAAATCAAGATGGTGTATTTTAATGATATTTAGTCTTATTAAGTTTGTATGAATAATACATCTGTGTCAAATTTCATGAAAATCTTTGATAGTGTAATAAATTTTATTTTAAAATTGTATTGTATTGATCTGGAAAGACTCATTTTTATATGTATTTGAATAACTAGTATTAAAATTTATATTTGAAAATTTTGGAATATATATTGTAAAAGGAGCAAAGTTCTTATTTTAAAAAATCTATTTTATTTCCATCTAAAATATTTTTTCTAGAATTATTTATCTCTTTAAAGAGCATTTTATCTGTTTAATTATTTTGCTACATTAATTTAAATAGTTTGCTTATATTATTTTGATTTATTTCAGTTTATACTTGCATAAAGCTGACAGAAAATGGTTGGTGCCGATTTTGAAGTTGGTGACCTGGTCTGGGCAAAGATGAAGAATTATCCATTTTGGCCTGGTAAAATAGTGAATCCTCCATCAAATACAAAAAGTAGTCCATCTAAAAAAGCACAACACTATGTTTTCTTTTTTGGAAGTGAAAATTATGCTTGGATTTTAGATGAAAACATTGTCCATCATTCAGAAGAAATGCTACAGTCTACTTCTAATAAGAAAAAATCAACCACTTTTAAATCAGCAATTAATAAAATCATGACTGAAAGTAAAAATGCTCCATTGAAAAGCAGACCACTTGTTAAGGAAAAAGTTAAAAAAGAGTTGTCTGTCGAATCTCCATCTGTTTCGATGTCTGGAAGAAAAGATAGCAAATCTCAACGAAGCCAATCTAAATACGAGAATGCTAAGAAGCAATATTTTGCCAACGTTCAAAAGGCCTCACAAAATCGATACTTTGCAAAAATGCAGAAAAAAGTCAGAAAAAAATATTTTAAGGATAGAAGCCAGAGTTCTAGACCAAGGGAAATTTTTAATTTAGAATTAAATGGGGCAAACTATCAAGGAGTGTGGAGTAACCTCTCTGATAAAGTTGTACCATGCACAGATAAAAAGATAGGATTCTTAGGTTTAGGAAAAATGGGAAAAAGATGTGTCAAAGAATTATTAGCATCTGGACACAATGTTACTGTATGGAATAGAACATTCAGTAAATGTTCAGAATTAGTTAAGTTAGGTGCAGATTGTGCTTACTCAGTAGCTAGTGTTATTGCTAAGTGTGACATAATATTTTGTTGCGTTTCAGGTCAAGATGCTGTAAAATCAGTTATTTTTGGACATGATGGTGTTCTAGCAGGGCTTGAGGGAACCAGAGGTAAAGGTTATGTCGAGCTGAGCACACTTGATCCTATAACTAGTGAAGAAATTGCTGAAGCAATAAGACAGAAAAATGGAATATATCTTGAATCGCCTATTACTGAAACAAAAAAGCAGGGCGAGGCTAAAGCCTTTGCAGTTATTTGTGCTGGAGACTTTCAATTGTTTCATAATTGTGAAAGTTGTTTTCATGCCATTGCCAATGATTTGTATTACCTAGGTTCTATGGTTGGAATTGCATCGAAATTGAACCTTCTCGTAAGTATGTTCACAAATACTGTTTATGCTGCATTAGCAGAATCATTGGCATTGATTAGAATATTAAACCTTGAACCATGCGATTTCTTGGAATTTTTTAAAAATTCACCTTTAAATTGCTCTCTACTTCTTCAGAAACTAGAGGAGATGACTTCAAAAAATTTTATTGATGAGAAGGAATTTCAACACCGACAGAGAGACTTGAGTTACGCACTTGCTTTAGGGAACGATGTTGAACAACCAATGCCACTTACTTCTAATGCAAATGAACTTTATAAGCGTCCTAACCATTTACTTTATAATTGTGAGAATGGCATCTTCTCTGGTGTATCAGCTTCTAGGAACTGATGGCATTGATTGATTCTGGATTGCTTTATTGTATATATGTCAAACTGCACGATTTCTAATGTCATTACTTGAATTTTAATTGTAATCGATGTCTATAAAGATATATTGAAGCAAAAACTAATGGTTTTTTTATTATGACATTTATTTTTTACGTAAAATAAGAAAATATTGGGGAAAAACAAATAAGTGTGATATATTGTCATGATTTTTATAATAATGATTAACATCTTATTTGTTTTTGCTGAATTTTTTGCAGTTTTCCTTTCATTTAATTTTTACATTTAATATTTTATTAAAGAGATTTTAAACTACGAAACAAATTTCTTGTTGTATGTTTAATTTTTTTAAATCCAAAAATAATATTATTTTTAATAAAGATTTTAAAAATTGAAAATGCTTTTTAAATACAATAAATGTCTGATAATATATTATCTAGCTGTGTGAACTTTAATATGTATTTTTTTTTTTAAAACTATCAGCCAGACAGTTATTTTTTAAATTATTACATTTAATGTAATATTTTAATATTATTCCATTATAGTATCTAAAATTAATAATCAATATATTTAAAATTGTGCTGTACTGTAGAAGAGATTTGGATTAAACAGATACTGTTTAAGACATACAAAATATATCACTGATCAAAATTCATGTTAGTACAGCATACTCTAAATATCAAGTTATGGTGTCATATTTTGGTTAGCAGTCATTCATTGTATAAGTGCTACAAAACGTGATCCAGAATTATTGCCATCATGGCTTATATATATTTGTGTAGCTATCCTCCTTTTTTATCTGTTAGTACTTTCATCATATGGGTATTTTTTGCTACAAAATGAGATCCAGAATTATTGCCAATATGGCTTATGTATATTTGTGTAGCAATCCCCTTTTTATCTTTCAGTACTTTCATCATATGGTTCTTTCAATATAGATGTACAATTTCGGATACTTTCAGTGCAAAGAAATTGTTTTGATTTATAAAACAATTTCCCTCTATTAGAATAAAATTTGTCATGATTGGCTGTTTTAAAAGTATGAATTCAATATTTAAGTGTACGAGATTTAAAATATATATATTAATTGATTGGTGGAAATATGAATATGAGTAATTATGTTTCCATCGTGCTCTCTCCTTATAATAACAAAATTATTGAATAATTTCTTAGAAAGCAGATGAGACATTGATCATGAAAGGTATGTGTTAAGTTTATAGATTTTGATAAACTTTGCAGAATAATGCTTATTTATGTAAGCATGTAATATTTTGAAAGTTCATTGCATATAAAGTTTTTTTTTTTTTTTTTTTGAAACTCTAGTAATATTTTTGTATGCTTGTTATAGGTTGCCACTAGGGATTGCAATATCGGACCAAAATTTCAATACCGGTATTCGGTATTTTTTAGATCTTTAATACCGGGATACCGGTATTAGAAATTTTAGAAAAATAAAGGGGAAAAAAAGGTATTTTTTGTTTTATTTGCCAGTTTTATTGGAGTGTAAATATCACAAAAAAATAATTTGTAACTTATAAATTATAACAGTATATAAAGAATCACAAAAAAGTAAAGGAACAACTTATTTATTTAAATCACGAAAATGTGTAAATATCACTAATTCAGTCTGTGTTACTAATACAAATTTTTGAAATGTGATCTTAAAAAAGATAATGCATCAATTGCACTGTCATTAAGCCTGAAAAGTAATTTTGTGCAAAAATGACCAGCTGTCGAAAACGCTCTTTCGGCATCTACGATAGTTAGTGGTATTGTTAGCAGTGCACGATATACTTTTTCCCAGTATTTACCTCTAAATTCCTCATCTTCAAGTAAATAGATTTCTTATCGGATGATTTTGGATGCAGCGGATTTCTGTATTGTGTTTTGGTTCGTTGAAATTTTCTTATTTATCGCTAATTCTAATTTTTGTTCAAGAGACAATTCCTTTTCACTATCGACATTAGTGTCATTATAATCTTCGATAATTGTACCGGATTCTTTTGAATGTAGATAGGTTTGTGGATAAAAAAATTTAAGAAAATTTACTATAAACTGAATCAGATTTGAATTGGTTATTTTCTTTTCTTCTTTTTCATTTTTTAAAATTATTATAATTATGTAAATACCATAAGACATTTTCTATTTCGGTATGCCTTTCTTCTGTGCGATTTTTCAATGTAATATATAATTCTTCAGATAGTGATGTGTGCTGTTCTTTCAGTGACTGCAACATGAAATTTATTGTTGCATTAACTGTTAATAAATTAGAATCTCTCCCACATAATGCCTCAATAGTCATTTTTATCGGAAGTAGAGCTGATACAGTTCTGGATATTAAGTCGAATTCACTATCTGAAAAATTAATTTGCAAGTTTAAGTTTATTATTGCTTTTTGGATTAGATTTCTCAGTTTCAAAAATCGTTGCATCATTAGGCGTAAACTGTTCCAACGTGTTTTAAAATCTAATATTAACATATATTCTGTTTTATTTTCAGTTAGTATATATTTTAGTAATATGTCATTTTTTATAGGGGAACATTTAAATATCTTAACAATTTTTCGAACTTTATAAATTATAGGAAGCAATTCTTGATGGGTTAATATTTCATCCTCATTAGCAATATCTTCTTCAACAATTAAATTGTAATTATCTTCATTGTCAATATCACTCTCACTCACTTCAAAGTTGGAATCCGAAGTTTCTATATCCACAGTATTTGGATTCTTCTGTTCATTATTTTTTTGGTATAATACATCTATTACTCCTAATTGAATTCCAAGAGCATAGCACAATTGCTGATTTTCACCAATCAACTTTCCAACTGTTGCTCCATCAGTCGTTATTAATACAATATCATCTTTCAGGGATAATCCATGTTTCGCTAATTTATATTTAAGCAATTAATTAACTAATTAATTTCGCCCGTTAGGGAGACATAAAAACAAAAATGTATACTATATTGTTATGTTCGCGATACCTGAACAAATAGTGGAGACAATTTTAAATATATTGCAATCCCTAGTTGCCACATTTAAAAGTGTAGAACTCTCATGCAGTAATATTTATGTAAATTTTAAATGTTATTTACCTTTTTAAAAATATGAAATCATGTGTATGTGATTTAAGTAACCTTGTTAAGCTATGAGATGGTAAAACAAAAATTGTTTGGAAAAGTAAATATTAAATTACCAATATTTTTGTACAGTATGATTTTTCTTACAGCTCATGTTCAAAAGTTTGCATTCTTTTAATATGCAAATGTTTTGTTTTTCATATTTTACTTTCCATAACATTGATTTCAGTTTCATCATTACACTTTTCTAAATAAGGAGTTTTAAAAACTTTACTTGAATTTGTTCAGGTAAATTAAGAATATGGCTTTCCTGTATATGAATATGAAAAATAAAGAATAATCCTTTATGAGCCCCATTTACTTACTTTAGTTAAGGAATTTTAAACTTTATTTTCTGTAATGTTTTGATTTTTTTATACCTTGTAAATAAGAATTTGCCATAATAGTAGCAAGTCAAAATTTCTTTGACAGTCACTTTTAACTATTGTTTATTAAAGAATGATAATCTATTTGGAAGAGTTTACAAAAAGGAGAAACAAATTGTAAAAATTAAATTTGAAAGAAAGTTATGTAAGCACACAAAAGTATGATTAAATTGCAAAAACATGTTGATCTTCGAAAATTTTATTCTTTTCATGAAAAATTACAAAATATTCAATACATAAAGATATGGATATCATTATATGCATGGAAAGGTGTATTAATTAGACATATAGTGATCTGGAGTGTATAAAATGACTTCTATGTCTATGAATTTATATAAATCCTGCATGTAGTTTAAAAGAATACTATGCCACTCCCTGTAGAGAAATCAGGGAAGTATGATAGCAGTGGATATTGATTTCAAATAATCTAACATGAGCTAAACAACTGTGGATAGATAACATTAAGACAATCAAAGGGATGTGATAATTTTTCTTTAAGTGTTCAAACAAGAAAGGCCTATTTATTCTTTGAAAAATGATTGTTATGGTAAACAGCAACTTCTGGACGGAAAATTGTTTATGCTATAGAGTACATTGTTGTTCCAAAGTGCACGTCTTTCTAGAATGATTACTGGGCCCACAGAAATCTATTACATAATTGCTTTGTAATGCAGCCATCTCTATGATTACAGGTTAATAAAAGCAATGTAAATGATAAGTTTGTAAAAACATCCTGCAGATATCCACTAGTTGTGCAGAAATGTATAGAAGAAAAATAACAATCGGTAATGCATATGCTTTTATATGCATATGGGAAGAGAAACAAAATGAAAGAGGGTTATAGAAGAGTCCATGTGGATTTGGAAACATTAATAACTCTGTTTTAGCTTCTATCGTTTGTAAGTTATGGCGGATTATGCTATCAGTCTGGGAAAAAAAATCAATTGAAAAAGTTTTTGATAACTCTGCACTTTAAATAAATAGATATTTTGAAAGGGCAGGAAAAGTTGTTGCCAAAATCTTTAATGTTGAATAACTTTCTAACTAAACCAAGTCAAATTTACTAAAAACTTGACCGTACCATCAGTCTTCGAATGAGCTTACAATAAGCCATTTCATTGTTCTTCATGAGCACAACAGCCCCTTGCAGATCTTGGCTGCCTCAACCACGCGCACTTTTCAGCGCTTTCTATCCCCCTCGATTCCCTTCCAGTTCTTTATTCTCTGAACACTCGGGTCTCTTTCCACATCATCCAGCCATCTAGTTGGAGGTCTTCCTCTGGCCCGGAATCACATAGGATTTTTTTATAGGGTATATTTTGAAGGCCTCTGTTTTTAGGGCTTCTCCAGATATGGCCAAGCCATCTTAACTTATTGCTCTGGATAACCAATGTTATCTGTGGTTGCCTATAGAATTTGTGTAATTCAAAATTGAATCTAGTTCACTAACATCCTTTCTGTAGTACTGGGAAAAAAATAGTTCTAAGGATCTTTTTCTCGAACATGTTCAGAGAACGCTGAGTGTCCAAGTTTCACTTGCTTAGAGCAGAACAGCATAATAAGAGTCTTATAAATTCTTAGTTTAGTTTTTAATAAATTATAAGCATACAAACTGATAGACATCTTTACATCCGAAAGAGTTGAGATTTCTGTATTTACTTACGCTCATTCTATAACCATTCTTTCATTTGCGGACTTTTCAGTTATGTATTGTAAGCAGAAGACTAAATTTCTTTTAAAATAGAACACCAATAGTATGTTTTAGTGTAGATTCATTCGAAAATAGATGGGATGGATGATTTGTTGGGGAATTTGACATGTTATAGCTAGAACAGTATTCAACATTAAAGGTTTTTCGATTTTGCATTGCATTTGTTTCTGTGCTTGTAGCTCGGCTTTATATCCATTTTTCCGGACGAATATAGGACATTTCCCGCTCTTTCAAAATATATGTTTATTTGAAGTGTGGTCTGGCAGAAACGTTTCAAATTATGATTTTTTTCGTTGTATAATCATTTTGTGACATTATTGTAAACGGTAAAAGATGGCAAAGTTGCTTTAATGTTTTTTGCTTCACGTGAACTCTTCTATCATCACCCTTCTTGGTTTCGCAGATTAAATCAAATTCATCTTGCATATTTACAAAGTGCAATAATAGGGAAATGGTGCAGTTTTTTCCTTAAAAACAAGCTCCAAGGTATAAGTTATTTTGTATAAACAACATTAATAAAAATATGAATATCTCCATGGTTAGAAATTATTGTCCGTGCAGAAACAAATGTAAAATCCCGAAGTTAAGATTCATCGACAAAAAGTATGAATGTTACTTTCCTGAACCACTATCTCCCCGTTGAAATTGAATATTTCTGCATATTAAACAGAGGCGGCGGTAGCAAGGGGGCAATTGCCCCCCTGTCGGCAATGTCTTTTGTCGGCAGTAGTATTCACTATTTCAAAATGATTGTAGAGAATTGCGCTTTATCGATTCTGATTATTTAAAAACCACCTATTGTAAATATATTGTAAACAGTCGAAATATCCAAGTAACGGTTAAAGTGTTTCGACTATATTTGGCAAAATAATGGATAGGGTGGTAGGTGAATACTGTGCCACATTTTGCGGACGATTTTTGATAGACCGACTAGGAACTGAATGCAATGGATGTCGAAGACATTAAGTTCACAGATTTTCATACATCTGATTCAAATGTCTTTCATTAAGCTTATAATTTGTAGTACTTTTGGCAATATAACCAACAAAATAACAAGTGAATAAGATATCGACATGGTGATAGTCTCATTTTGCTGGCAATTTTTGGTCGGCCGACTATGAATTCAATGCGGTGAGTGTCAAAGACGTTAAGTCTGCAGATTTTCAGACATTTAATTGAAATGTCGTTCATTTATCTTATAATTTGCACTAGATTTGGCACTATATCCAACAAGTGAATAAAGTATCGCATTCTGTCGACATTTTTTGGACGGCCGACTATGAACTGAATGTGATGAATGTCGAAGACTATCCACAGAGTTTTAGACATTTGATTCGAATGTCATTCATCAAACTTTTAATTTGCACTACTTTTGAAAATATAACCGACAAGACGACATGTGAATAAGGCATGTCGCATTAGTCAAAAAATTTTAATCGATCGATTAAAAACTCAATGCGTTGGATGTCGACGACGTTAATTCCAATTTCTCAGTCATCCGATTTAAATGTTATAATGTTCGTTCAGCATATAATTTATACTATATTTAGCTGAATAATCAATAAGCTGGCAAGTGAATAAGACGTCACATTTTCCCGACTAATCTTTGTCTTTCGGCTAAGGTTTTATCATAAATTATGGAGAAAAAAAAATTGTTTTCAACGGACACTTCGATTACTTGCCAGTGGAATTATTAGAGAAAATGATGCTTTTATATTCATGAATAGGACGATAGAGTTGTTTTCCATAATTCATATTCAAGTTCTAAAATTAATCGTCATCTTATTTATCTAATTGTTACTTCCTCGACGAGCTGATAAATTTATTTTATTCATTTCACCATGAGAATTGTCTGATTAAAATCTAGTAAATGATTAAACTAAATTTAATAAAACACTCTTTCTTTTTCTTTTTTTGACACTCTTGTGAATATGCATGCTAAAAGAGTTATTTTGCTGTAGCCAAATTAGGTAAATTCGTTATAAATCACAGGAGTAAGTAAATTGTATAATTGTAAATTAAGTTTATTTAACAGTAAAATAAGTGTTTTCTTTTGCAATCTAATTTATCAGGCTACCATTAATGCATTAAAGAAATATTATCGACTGCAACCGACGACAAAAAAATAAATATTTGTGGTATGGTAGCTTTTTAGCTACACTAAAACAGTTTATACAAGTATACACTAAATTTGTTAAATAAATTACTACCTAAATTCTTCAGGCTCTGCATTCAATATTATGACTATGTAATCGGGGAACGTATCGTTTATATTTTTTTCTTTCAATTACTATTCGCGGCAAAAACTATATAAATTCAGATACTCCTCAATTTTTAATAGACTTTGAATAACGATGTCTTGATAAAAAGATGATTAAAATAATTATTCATAGAATATTCATAAATAACACATTGATCTCTTGACATACAAATTTGCTTTCCTAATTAGCTGGCTAATCTTATTTATGACACAATTATTATTATTTTAATCCTTAGAATAATATAAGGGCATTTGAGGTAATGATGCGTTTTCAAGTGATTTTTGCATTTTAATTTACTTAATACTTTCATGTAATTGCAGATTTAAAATTTAATAATTCCATACGTGAGTCAGAACTCACCATTGTATACGAAGTAGTAAGTAGTATACGAAGTAGTAAGTAGTATACATTGTATACGAAGTAGTAAGTAGTATACATTGTATACGAAGGAGTATACAATGACTAGAACCAGAAACAAAGCTAATATTCCTCCCAAAACTAATTTTTTGGGAGGAATGTTAGCTTGCAATAACTTCAGATTAAAAAAGTACTTAACCATAATAACGCTTGTCTGAAAATGAAGATAGGGGAATTCATATTCAAGATTTAACTGTTTTTTAATAAAATATATTGGCTTTTTAATCCTAAATATATATTGAAAAATAAATATATGGAGGATTTAATGGTTAAGCAGTCCATTTTTTATAAGAATATTTTTCATATCTTACATAAAATAGTAAGTTTGGTACATATATTTACAAAATATTTCCTGAAGCCTTCTTAAGAAACAAAATCATTATATCTTTTCCACATTCTATATGATTCGTGTCCGAACGATAGTAAATTTCTGTTGATTCAAAACACATCTGAATCCCTGCTAGTTATTGCAATCCTTACTTAACAAATATTTTAGGAAGGGGACTACGCAGAAAAATCTATTTTTGGCGAAAACATCGAATATGTTTTTATTTATTATTCTGAATTTCTAAAAAAGTTTCTTTTATAAAACTTTTTGTTTCAACATTCATTTTATATAGCTTCTGATATAAAATAGCGACAGCATGCATTTGTTCATTTAGCATGACACATCATTTTGACACAATTTGTTTCAATCTAATATACTACAATCTAGAATGAGATATAACCATATTTTTTCTAAAATTAGATCTCAGAGAAATTAAATCTCAAGAGTCTCGTTAAAAAAATAGACTCAAATATTGACAGTTTTTTGATAGTAAAAGAAACTGAGTAAATTTTTTTTTGCAAATGCCTTTGTAAATTTTTAACAATAAAAGAAAGGATCAGAATTTGAATAAAAAAAGACCCTAAATAATACTGGATTTCCAGTAATTAAATGTAAAATTAATTACTATGAGTTACTTTGAAGACAAAATAGAGATATTGTGCTTGACCTTCTGTCGGATTTGCCCCCCCCCCGTCGGCAAATCTCTGCCTCCGCCTCTGATATTAAATAAGTAACTATTTCATAATTTGATAAGTGTTGTGCAACTACATCACAAGAACATGGATTTATGTGTTTTAGAAAATGTGTAGGTGAAAAGCATTTGATTTCCAAATCGGTTTTAGTCATAGAAAATATAAGAAATCTTTTGGAAAGTGAGTTCATTTTTAGTGTCCAAAAGTTAATTGAGCCAATACTGTGAAAACAAGACGATTCTTAAAATTTATTAATGTACAGATTTTTAATTTTTGTTATAAGCATGAATTTGCATCGTTATTAATGCTACTACAAGAAATAAAATAGTTAAATGGACAAAAATAAAAGGAGAAAAAAGTAAAAAGCAGTGGAAATAGGGGGGGGGCAGAAATATAGAAACAGTCAAGGTAGATTTACACTCCTCCAGCTACAAACCACCCAGTAACAGCACGCATGTACAATAGCAAGTACTTGTTTAGTCAAGAAAAGAACTTACTTTTATCCGCTTTCCCAATCTTCCTTCTGCGCATGCGTGACTTACTGGAATTTTATAATTGGCTGAGTGTAAATCCACCTGAGACAACAATGATGCAACGAATGCAAATTACAAATGATTCCAGGAGAACGAGAAATTTTCAAATGCTTTTCGCTTGATCTTGTCATTTTTGTCTAATGAATGTTATTAGAGAAGGTCAGTTGTGTTCAGATCTTAAATTTCTGTGATGAGATTAAGCTGCAGTTCATGTTGAAACTTGTGTAGCGTAGGATGTATAAAAGGGGGGAGGGGAGAGTCCCTCCCTCTGGAGTGATGTTTCCCTTATCGAGGAAAAATATCTTTTAGAAAAAATTTTATTTGAGAAGACATTTTTGAGATTTTTTCCCTATCGGCAAGTTTTCTTTATTTCACCAGACATTACGAGATGTAATGTGCACTCATAAATAACTGAATTCCGGACTCTTTTAAGTATAAAATCCTGATACCAGCAGTGGCGTATCAGGGATGTTGATAAGCTGAACTCAGTGACGCGGCAGCTCATGTGGGCCAAGGCCTACAGTGTCCATATCTGCTTTCTTGACCGAGGGCCCTGGGGTGAGAGGCATATGTCCCGGTTAGGTTGCCAGCCTAACGCGAAACCCGCAGTGTTTAGTTCCCAAGCATGCTTGGTCCTCACTTTATCAACCCACTGAAGAGATGAAAGTCTGAGTCGACCTTATCCAGCCCGAAGATCGAACCTTGGACCTGTGCGTTGGGAACGCGTGCATTTTGTGTGCATTTAAATCTTTTTGAAATCATATCTGATAAAGGGTCGAAGAAGTAATAGCGTGTCTTGGGTGACATTTACAGTTGCAAATCCTCTAATTGTGACTGGGAACGAAAAGATAATCTACTGCCTAAGCGCTATTTGTCCTCACTATTCCATTGTTCTACAGTCACCAATATTTATAAAGACGGAAGATATCGTTAATTTTGATCAATTGTACTACAGCAAATAATAAGATTTAAAAATAAATATGCGAAATTTTCTGAAGGGAGCAACCGTTGTTTACGGTATAGATGCAAACAAACTGAAAACCTTATTAAAGGGCACTAATATATTTCCCGAGTTGCTGACGCCTCATCTCTCTCTCTCTATATAAATATGTAATGATATTTTAAACTCTTAATTTAATCCAAATTAATTTCCAAAACTTTATCTTGATTTAGCAAATCGTAACTTCATTCTAAAAATATTCCCTTATTTCGAGATCCAATTCCACTTCCGGTTTAATTAATTCCTCTGTAAAACTAATGCGCCATCAGTACTACGTATCAAATGAAAGTGATACTTCATTTAATACGTTGCCCTTGTCAGAGGTCAAAACATGGCACGTGGCCGGAAATCCTATGTTATATAAGGCTAGTGATTATTTGTTCGGCCTTTTTCGCATCTTTCTTACTTCTGCTTTTACGCCGGACTGCTCCTTCTTGTAAATAATTATGCTTTCACGAAATGGATATTAAAACTACAAAGTCTCTTCACTGATTCGAACCTACATTCTACTTAAATCAAAATATGTTACATATTATTTAGCCGACGGGATTCGAAATTTATTACATATATATATGTATACACACACACACACACAGAAGTCTAATTTACGTGGCGCAGAAATCGCTCTTTTTACTTATTGTTGAATGGCAACAGTCAAATATAAACAAATTATAGCACGAATTTCATATTGCTTCATTGAAATTTTGACAGCTTAGAAACTGACTATTACTTTTCTTTGCAACTAAATCATATATTTTCGATCCGTATAATTCCACCTGTTGCTTTAAAAAAAAACTTTCTCTCAAGTTTCGGTGTTGACCGTCATTTTTATTAAGGACTTTTGTCTGTCTTCAAGAGGCAAGGTAAGTCTTTTCCTTATTTTTTTTATGTCGTCTCCTATGAGAAACGAACTCTGCTTTTGTTAAAACTAACTTGTTTTTTGTTTGTTTAAAAATGACAACTGGAGCCATAGACATTGATTCTTTATCTAAAATTTCTTATCGGCTTTGTACAGATCCTATTCCCAATTTTAAAACAACATTACCCTGAAGCCTCAAATTGTGCTTTCTTTGATCAGGAATCTCTACATCCAGGAGTAATTTACCAACTACATTTCCAAGACACCTTAGAGATAATATCTCTTAGAAGATCAAAGGCATCGATCATATGCAATTGACTCGGGTGAAAGAATTTCATGTAACTACTCAAAATCCCAATACTACTAGGGAATTAAGATGTATGAAGGTCATTCTTGTGATTCCTGTCTCCCGGCATTTAAGAATTGAACACATTAAAACTCACTTTTTATTTCGTATCATATCAATAGATATCTCTCTTGAAAAACTTGCTCAAGAAAATTAAGTTGAAATACTTGAAATCCGATGCTTTTTATGTAACAGATAACTTTCTGAAATTGTGTTATTTACAATATTTGGCACAAGAATCCCCAAGTCCATCAAAATTAGGTTAATACGACAGAAAATATCCCTCTTCATTGAGACAAATTCAATTTTTATTTGCGCTAGGTAAAATGAAAGCCGTTCAACAACCATATTTAATATCAATACAATAAAATGCGTCGGTTTCAAAAGCAGCTACATAGCAACTAATTCCGAATGCCCAAAATAAAAATAAAAAAAATCCTCAGATTCAAATGCATCAATAACTTGACCTTATATCGAAGTAAGAAGACTGGAAGCTGAATCGCGAAATGCATCTTCTTTCGCCGGCATCACAAGGCTGGCAAGTGAAACTATTCAGTTGACAAATTTTTTTCTAAAGATGAACTTCTTTTCACACTCGTGCAACAAATGAAGACACACAAAATCTAATAATTTCAGCTGTGACCGAGCAAAAGAAAGTTTTCCCACTTAATAGTTGGAGTTGTTATGCATCATTTCCAACTTCTGCTTTCTCACCTCGCAAAGGAAACTGTGGATGGTAAAGCTGAATCTAAAAAGATCCAGGAAAATTAATACGAAAGAGTGTGAGGAATCAGTTAAAACTCTTTTTCTGCCAGCACGCATCTTCTTTCAATGATACATTTTCATGCTTACTGAAGAACTACCTCCTTTAGCCTCGATTTTTCCCGTTTGCTTCTGTTTCCTTTCTTTCTTTTGTGTTTTCGTTTTCTCCTTTTTCACCAAGGTCCTTCTTTTTCCCTTGCTGCCCTCTTTGTCTTCGTATTCAAGAACATTAGTCTTTCGTTCGTCCAGCAGAATGCCCCTGGAATTAGACCCTAAATACTTTAATGCAAAATTTTCTTTTTTCACTTCCAAATTCTTACAGTTCAAGAAATCTTTATTAAGCCTTAAGATAAAGTCTTGTTTCCAAAGAAGATAATTTTTCATAAAGATAGACAATCAGAGGGCAGGGAAGGTCTCCTCATCGCCATCGATAGAAAACTTTTAAATTATCATTCCTCATAAAAATATTGTAGCTGATGCCGTGCAAGTTGCAACTTTCTATCATCAATGCTTATCCTCCAAAAAATATTTTCTCTGCCGTTTGGTTCAACAGTCTTGTCGATTAAATTTCTCAACCCTTCATAATCTTCGGCGATTATAACATCAAACATCCAGCTCTCGGCACTTTTTGTTTTACCACTGGTGTTGATGACTTTCTTTCCTGTATTTAAGAAAATAGTCTTTACTTATTAAACACACAGATTCCTACTCATCTCATCATCCTTCTCAGATCAATTATTTTTCCGCTCATCTCTTTTGGGGTCCACTCTGATCCTTTCGACAGCGATTCATCTTCGAATTCAAATTTTTCATAACTAGAGAAATAATGCATATACTTTCAAGAAAAAATCCCATTGGTTGAAAATCCAGACTTTCCTTTAACAATACCAACTTTCAGAAATTAATCTATCCTCTTATAATTCTTTTAGAAATTTTTGGAAGTCAATCCTTTATTCTTACACTTTACTTTCAAGCAAACTGAAAATCTGGAACATATCATTTTTCAGTGTACAAAAAAATGAAGCTTACAGAAATATTCTAAGAAAAGCGTTTGGATGCCTTCCACTCTCTTTGAACTTGAATTTTGACCTCTCAGTTGAAACAAATAAGAAATTAATCATCATCATAAAATTTCTTCGTCACATTCATCATTAAATTTGTTCACCTTTTCTGTGTTTCAGGTTTTAACTAATTTTTTTTTTCTTTTGCTTTAGAAAAATTATTCCGAATGTACTTGGAGAATGTCTTGGCAACATATCTAAACTAAACTAAACTTAACTGCATTGAATTAAGCTTTTGCTTAGCTAATTAATGGATATGCAATATATGATTAGAGACGTTCTGTAAAGGATTAGATATAATTCAATGCAGAAATATTCATAATCGTGTCCATTTGGGCCATCATTAAGATTTGCCTACTTAAATTTATATGTTACAAAAATGTTCTTTATATTATCGTGTAACTCCAAAAATTACCCTTTTAATGATATCAATCTCATTTCTATATAATTTCCTCCTTAATTCTAATAATATTTTTTTGAATTAAATTTGATGCACAAATGGAAAAACATTTTTAAATGCTATGATAAAATTCAAACTCCTCCATCAAAACATTTAAATCTGAGTTTTTTAACTCCATAGTGTAATTTTTGCTTCCTCTTTTTGGTAATACACACACGTTTAATATGCAGTCAACTGATTATACTGAATTCTTTTTTTTCTGTCATATCAACTAAGAAGATGAAATTAAAAAATAACGCTTTCCATATCATTTAACAGCCAAAAAAAGTCCGTAATCTAGACAAACTTGATGAAATGAGAGGAATGAGGTCATTAAGAATTTCAGATTAATATTTGAGAGGTCTGCTGTGAGCTGATGTCTGCTTCATAATCACATAAGATACTATTTCTTCATAATATAAACAGGAATTCGTACAAATGAAGTTTCTTGACCATCTGCAGCATTCGGTTTCAAATGCCTTCCCGCTAGAGAATAGAGGGAAAGAGACTTGAATTTCCACATTATTCTTTTATGGATGTTTCTTGTTTGATAGCATTCCATTTAAGATTGCATTGAAGAAGGACTCTTGGTATCGGCGAAATTTGAATCATTATTACAAAAAATTATTTTAGGTTTATCTACCATGTAAACCGCCTTACTAGGGGAAGGCACGGGGTTGAAATCTGAGACCGAGATGAGATTTAGTATAATGATAGTATACATTTAGAATGTTCATTCATGAAAATGTTAAAACGCAATGGCCAGTTAATTTCGAGAAAATGGTCCTCAAACTTTTGGTAAAGCTTATATACTGATAACTTGACTCCCGCTCCCATGATCCCAATAAGGTGGTTGTCTAGGTAACCGTCGCGTATGCGGAAGGTCAGGGTTCGAACCTGGCTGGGAATTTTTTTTCTTTTCTTAATAATTCTATTCAATTAAAAATTTAACAAATACTTTTAATTAATGTTTTTAATTTTTTTATCCAGAAATAAATATTTATTAACGAAATACATAATAATAAAATTTTAAAGGAGAAAATTATAAATACAAATGCATTTAAAAAAGTTTAATTAATATGCTACTTACTTTTATGCAAGGATAAATGCTTATTCGTTTAATACTTAAATTATAATTTAATGTTTAAAGGAAAAATAATTAAAAACATAACATTAATGTCTACAGATAATTTAACTTGCTTGCATCATTTTCAAACAATTATTTCTTAAATTCTTGGATTTTAATAATAATAAATTATCAGTTCTAACTCAACGAAGCTGCATTTATATCAAAAATTGAAGGGAGCAGCTGATATTTGTTAAATATGTAAGCAAACGTCTCCAACTGCAGTAATCAAAAGAAATAGTAGAGAGCAGGTGTTAATTTATTGGATGCGTAGGCGGATGGTTCAAAGCGTATTAAGCGTATACAAAATTCTTTTTATTTAATCGAATTGATCAAGAAATAAATTCTCGCGAAGATAGTATAAAAATTCAAACTATTTTACAACATCAATTGTCATCATTCATTTTTAATAAGATAAGGTATGCATGGTACGCTGCCCAACTTTCTGATGAAAGAGATATATTTTTAAATGCAAATAAAGTGCGTTTTCTCTTAGATCTCTAGAAATCTTACCCTTGTGGACAATCATCATTTATCAGTTGCGCAAGATGTCAAAATATATTTTGTTTCCAATGTTTTTACTATAGTTACTATTCTAGTTCTTGTATATAATCGAAGATAAATGCATATAGGATAATTTTTTAGAAATATTGAATCATTATTTTTTACAACGTGAGTATTAATAATTATCACCAATTATGTTATATTTATTACTATTTTTTTAAAATATTAAATTACAATTTAAGTATTAAAATAATAAAAATAAGTAGCATATTAATAAAAACTATCTGTAAATCGTTAATTAAATTTAAATAATTTTTTTAAATGCGTCTTCTGTATTTATAATTTTCTCTTTTAAAATTTTAATTTTATTATGTATTTCGATAATAACTATTTATTTTTGGGTTAAAAAAATTTAAAACATATTAATTAAAAGTATTTGTAAATTTTTAATTAAATAAGAATTATTAAAAAAAAAAGAAAATTCCCAGCCAGGTTCGAACCCTGACTTTCCGCATACGGGATGGTTATCTAGACAACCACGCCATTGGGATCATGGGAACAGGAGTCAAGTTATCAGTATATAAGCTTTACCAAAAGTTTGAGGATTATTTTCTCGAAATTGACTGGCCATTGCGTTTTAATATTTTCATGAATAAACATTCTAAATGTATACTATCGTTATACTAAATTTTATCCTGATCTCAGATTTCAACCCCATGCCTTCCCCTTGTTAGGCAGAAGAGGAAGGCTCTAATAGATAGAGACAGTATTGCACAGTACACAGTGCAGGTGAAAAAAAACTACCAAATATTTTTTCAACTCCTTTCAGTGCAAGAGGCTCAGTACAACTCCACTGACTTCAAAAGCAATATTTTCCTCTACTCTCTCAGGAAGCAAACTAGCTGATTTTGTTTCTGTGTTACTGTTATGGCATTTCTTGCATATTAAGCACATGTTATTACGCTTCAAACGAATCCCTTTCTATTTAGAATCCAGAATTTTTCTCTCAATTTCGACAATAGAATCGGTTTTTCAGGCTTGCAATGAACGCGATCTGAATGAATCATTAGCCTGTTAACTAGTTATAGATAAAAGCAGGAACTCATCATCAATAAAAGTGCTCTTATTAAAGCAAATAAAACTAGTAACATTGAACATTTCCATGACATGATTTAGAGTCATACATTTTGTAAAGAAATTGAGGTACATGTTATATCGCAACAAGCTATTACCACTCTTATTTGGTGCTAACATCCATTTGCTTATTCATTGCCTGGCTATAATAGATCCGATTGGGCCAAATACTATCATCGAATGCATCATCTCCCAAATATTTGGGAATTGATGCGTTTGATGAGAGATGTGAATATGAAAGATAATCACGCCATTTTTGTAGTCTCAGTAACAAGCACGTTTCTATGAGTTTCGGAGTTGTCAAGTATAGCAGTGCAAACGCTTCAGGATTTGATTGGATATGATTGATAAAGTGTCTAAAAATTTAAAGAGAGTTAGTCTTCTAAAGTAATCAGAAAGTCGAAAAGTAATCTCGTAAAAAAAAAAGTTCAAAGTTGTTCGATCTTAGATTAAAAGTCATCTAAAGATCAAAACACTTTGAATTAAGACATTGTGCACTACCGTGCACCAAAATATAGATTGAAATATGTTTAAAAAGAAATATTCTAATGAACCATTCGTTCAAGAGTAAACTTCTAATCAACAGTGAAATCGGAAGAAAAAGCTATTCCAGGCTCCAAAAATATATTTCCCAACATGACGATTTTTTTTTTTTTTTTTTTTTTTTTTTTTGAGATTTGAATGAAATTGTTTGCAGTAGACTATATGATCATGAATCAAAGAGAGATGGCGTACATAAATTATAATCTTCCTCACAATTCACGAAAATTATCTTGGATGAACTATACCTAGTTTCCTCTAAATAAGAAACACTGTACCTCTTATTGAACAAAGGAACAATACATCGTGATGGTCAAAGGTACAAAATGATACCATTTCCATTTTAACCTCTAATTCATTTTTGGCTAGAAATAGAAAGGTCAGAGTTTCGGCAAAATCAAATTATTAGTCTGTCTATAATATGCATACCCTAATATCATTTCTTAATTACATAAAAAATCCCGTGAGACAAAATGTTGTAGTGCTTTTTATTAGTGAAATGAGAAAAATATTTTTATTCAATAAAATAAGTATAATATAAAATATTCTTCCTTATCAAATAATTGGTCAATTCTTGTACTTAACACAAAAACTTTCTACTTTTGTCGTCCGCTGCAACCACAGATAGAGAAATCAAATCAAAGGAATAACACTCTTCCTTAGTAATTGCACTGAAATTTTACCTTCAAAAGATCCGCGTAAGAAAATGCATGTTATCTAAAATACCATAATAAAATCACTAAAGCAGTGTAGGGTATTAGAGCATTCGTAAAAAATCAAGTCACAAATCTTCTTAAAATTTTAGAATAATTTTTAAAAAATGGAACTTTTTTTAGCCAAGCTTGAAACTTGATTTCTGTACATTGAGAAAGATTTTCTTCCTAGAAAAGTTTCGATTTCCATTTTTTATTTTTTTTTTCATAATAAGTTTTTGGATTTATTTAGTTCGTCTTGTAAATCCTATAGGGTTGAAAGTTCTCTGTGAAACTGGCATCAGATATCTTTTTGTATGAACACTCTCAAAAAAGGACAAAGGCGTTAACTGCAATGAATTTCGTCATTCTCATCATTTTTCTGCCCAATAAATTTCCAAGAATTAGAATGATCTTTTGAAGGATTGCTTCACCATGGTACCATGCTTATACTTCTGAATGGCGAGGCAATCCACCATCTGAATCTAAGC
Organism: Argiope bruennichi; assembly: GCF_947563725.1. Taxonomy (NCBI): domain Eukaryota; kingdom Metazoa; phylum Arthropoda; class Arachnida; order Araneae; family Araneidae; genus Argiope; species Argiope bruennichi. The sequence goes on from NC_079151.1 coordinate 87,906,512, forward strand.
CTTCTGAAGACTATTACTTCATCTTCGGTTTTGACTTAGCTATTTCGAAGCCAGCTCTACAAATGTCGACTTAAAATGCTTCTTCAATTCAATGTTAAATGTTCTCTTAAATCTTATTTAGCATTATCCAAATGTTGGATAATTGATATTCCCAACAAGAATGGATTTGAAGAAATGCTGAACATGACACGATAGTGCCTATAGGAAACAATTTCGTTTTGGTTTTTATCTTTCCGCCATAAGAATTTCAAGAAATCGCAATTCCTAGCAGACAAACTGATTTGCAGAAAAATCTTCTTTATATCAGCAGTAACACCATTCGCATGTTTCCGGAATTGCGTCAAGAGTTTTTGCAAGAATTTGTCAAATTCGGTCTTTTTTCAAGGGCAAATATTTAAGGAATTTTCTTCATTTTACACTGAATACAAGACGAGTTTTAGCTGTTAGATTGGAATTCCTGATTACTATTTGATTGTTAGGCACATTATTATTAAGTGCTATTTCAATTATACCCTCCTTGAGCCAGTTTTCGATAGAATAATTATATTTTTTAAAATATTCCATTTTCTGATGTCTTCATAAGATAACAAAAAGTATCTCTTCATCTTTATCAGTCTATTCATTTCAAAATACTAGCTGACTTTGGTGACAATTACATTCTTCCGGATTATTGACTTTTTAAGTTGTTAAATTATCAATATGGAAAGTATTTTTTTAAATTACGTCTTGCTGTTTGATACGATTAATTCAATTTAATCCGTTTACTGCAAATTCAAACCTATATATTACCAAAGAAGAGATGAAGCAAAAGTCTTACGCCGAAGTTAAAAGCACAAGATTGAATGTTTTGAAAGACGATTTTGAATTTTATCAAAGCAGTTAAATATTTTTACAGATGTGTATAAAATTTAATGTAAAAAATATTATTAAAGTAGGGGGGGTTATTATAGGGAAATTGAATTTATATAATTAATAAGGTAATTTTTGGAGTTTTACGAGAAAATAGAAACTATTTTTGTTTCGGAAGATATGAATATGAATTTCCTCAAACAGTAATTAAACCAAATCAATACGCTTGGAGTATCTATCTGAACTCCCATCACCTTCCTTCTTAAATTGTCTGAGCAATAAATACTTTCTGAAAAAAAAAATAACTATCAATTAAATTTTTCATCTAACAATTTGCTAATTCCTCCTTTTATCCTTTAATTAACAGTTCTGATGAGATGAATATCTAATTAACTGAAAAAGAGGAAAAGACTCTCGAAGTTACATCTCAAATTTTAATTGCTCTACGGAGCAACTAATTCAAACACCAACTTTCTCCCATTCTAATCCCGATCTTGGTGAATTCTTTCCGAATGAATTTAGTTTCCAAAACAGAGAATTCCCAGTTTCCGTCATTACAACACTGAATGCATTCAAAGCTCTTTTCCGAATCATTTTATCATAGCCATTGATGGCTCGAAATTGCACTGCCTTACCTCAGTTTCTGGTATTTCCTGTATCCAGATATGTACTTATTACATCCATGCCGTAAACACTATTTTTACAGCTGAGGTTTTGGCGATTTGTCAAGCTTTGGATGAGTTGACAGTCCCGTATACGAATACTTTGATCCTTCCGGAGAATTATTCAGCCTTTATAGTACTCAAAATTATCATTTTCCATTGCCCCAAAAGTATTTAACGTCTAGCCTCAAAAATTCACCCTCCCCTCCATAAAAACATCCTGAAACAAAACTAAAAAAAAATTATGGCCATTCCGATATCTTATGGAACGAAGATAAACGCTTTTGCAAAGGCAGCTACAGAATCTTAGCCTTTCATAGACTGGATTTCTCCCGAAGATATGATCTCTCCAATTTGAGAAAGAAATCCATCGAACTAGCCTCGGGCAATTATCATGGAAGGAAATATCGAGATTTAATTGGGAACTCTCCAGAACATCGCCAATATCACTAAATGAACTAGAAGCAGAATTCAAGGTATACTAATTACACATATTATTTATTAAACGACCATAAGTACAGGTCACTTATACAGATTCAATCTTTTTGACAACACCTCGTGTATCAAATGCAACGAAGACAATGACATTTACAACATTCTGTTAAAATGCTCAAAGTATACAACCTACAGTGTTACGCCTTGAAAAAAACTTAATATTGAAGAACAGAAAATCTCATTTCCTTTTCTTTTGTCTTAAGCTCTCGCAAAAAATCATCATTTAAGCATCTTAATTCATGCCCTCAAATATTTTGATATCTACTAGCTATAACTTCTCAGCACCCAGGGGATAATAGCCTTTGTCTCAACGTCTCTCACTGCTTATATTCTTCAAATCAAATAAGATTAAATCTATTTTTTTATTGGAATAAACTGCCGATTGAAAGCCAAAATCTTCATTTCTTCTGCATCCTCTTTCCTCTGACTGAATGGACTTTTTACTGACACGGCGAACCCATTCCAGAACTTCTCTAATCATATTTTGCATTTCCATTATTTAGCTAAGAAAAAGGCTTCATTTGGTTCGGAAGATTTTAGTTCGGAAACGAATCAACGTGATGTCCATTTTTTCTATTGCAAGGAAATAGACGGCGGTAAGGTTTAATGCTATTAAAATGCGTGAAATGCTCGTAATATTTAGAATTCTTCCAAACCGATTCCACTTCACTTCGCATGTTTTTTTAAGGTAATGGATGAGAAAATTTGGTATGACATATTGATGTAATATAACTGTAATCAAAACAATACTAAGTTGTAAAAATCTGACAATAGCTTGTAGTTGAGTCGCACATTCCCCTATGCTTATATAAGTTAATGTAAACATTTTTCATAGAATAAAACAATATTGTTTCGGACAAAACCTTGCTGGAATGTAATATATTACAACGGATTTCGTGCTGTTTGAATTTTTCCAAAGGAACTTTTTTACGGTTATGATCTGAACTTTCATTTTTATTAAGGTCTTCTGTCTATTTTCAAGAGGTAATGTAAGCTTCTTATTTTTTTAGAACGCTTCCACTGAAAAAAAATGTTCCGCGGCTTTGGTTTAAGCTGACACTTTTGTTTATTTGAAAATAGCGACATATGTTCGTTGAGCAGTGATGGACATAGATTTTTTTTATCTTAAATCTCTTATCGTCCTTGCACAGACTTTATTGCGCAAAAAGAATATGCAATCACCACTGAAATTTCGAATTTCACTTTCTTTTACCAGGCATCTATAGATAACCTGACAACTACTTTTTCAAAGCTTCTTAGGAATAACATCGCACCGAAGATCAAAAATAAAGAAATTTATCAAAACTAAAAAGCCCAATACCGCTGGAAAATTAAGCTATAGCAAGGACATTCTTGGGATTCCTATCTCCTGCCAATTGAGAACTGAACATATTACAACATTTTTTTTCACTTCGTAACATACCGGTATATAGTTCTCTTGAAGAACTTGCTCAAGAAATTGAACAAGTAAAGGAAGGCAAAATACTCGAAATACGACGTTTCTTACTCAACTGAGATCTTTCCGAAATGTTTTAATTACAATTTCGGAACAAGAATTTCCGATTTAGTCAAAATGATTAATCCGACAAAATACATCCCTCTTCATCGAACAACCCGAGACAAACTGCTATTCTTTCACTCATCCAATAAAGAAATGCAAAAATGCCGTATCTACTTGCACTAAATGTAACAAAAGCCACTCATGAGCCAGAGTTAATAATAATACAATAAAAAGCATTAATTGCAAATGCAGTCACAACGCAACCGACTCTGAACGACCAAAATGGAAAGAAGAGAAAAAAAATTCCTCAGATTCAAATGTGTCAACAACTTAAACTTTATAGAGGTAAAATGATTACAAGTGGAATCATCACGGATGCAATGACAAGCGATAAGAAATTTTAGATAAAAAGAAATACTCATGGTTAGTCAGGCTAGCCTTTTCGCCATTTTCAAACAAAACAAGAAAAAAAATCAGCTTTTACCGAAACAGAGCACATTTCTCAATAGAATCATCATGGAAAAAAAAAAAAAGATTACAGTGCCTCTTGAAGATAGAAAATATTCCTTAATAAAAAATGAAAATCCACACAGAAACTTGGGAAAGTTTCTTAAAAAATAGCGATTTTTTATATCGGAATTGAAACGGATGTTATCGAAAATATGATATTTCTTTGCCATGAAAACTAGCTATCAGATTTAAGAGGTCGAAATTTCAATGAAATTCAGTTCAGTAGTGTTTTGAGATTATATTTGCCATTTGTCACTTTATCTCCAAATAAGCAATGTTTTGTTGAGAAGCTTGACAAATATTGTACAAAGATGGCTCAAAGCTAAATTTAAAACGACAAAAAAAAAAAAGATGAAACGGAAATCTAAATTTATGAAAAAAGACAGAGTAAAACTTGTTCAAGGAAGTTTAAAGATCAGAAAGTTGCTGAAGAACTTTGAAGATGAAATTTGTTTTCCTCGTTGAGCCAAGCGAAAGAAAGTGGACCAATTCCCATTCGCTTTCGGAGTTGTTCATGGAAACTTCGATATTTTTTGCAACGAAATAGAATATGTTCAATATCCTCAGTTTCATTATGAGCAGGACATCTAGGTGAACTGGTCAGAACAAAGTTGTATAGCTTTTCACGGGATGGAAAGTACGAAAGCGTGAAAGTATGACATCTATCTTTCAATTGGGAAGATATCGACGATGCATAGGTTTGATGCTTTCCAAGTGAGAAAAACATTTACTATAGTTACTTTCTTTCCATTTCTCAAATTCAATTTTTGCTGTGCCGAAAGATATCTTCAGGACATATCCATTTCATAGCTTCCGAAGTTTGTGCTTTTCGAGTTAAACTGTCCGCTTGCTCGTTTTCTGGGATTCCAACACGACCTGGGGTCCAAACAAGTTCTAGAGATTTAATTTTATTTTGAAAGAGGAACAAATTTTACTGGATAAGTGTAACTAGTCTACAGGATTTATTATTAATATTCATAATGCTTGTAAAACTGATAAGCTATCTGGGAGTAAGATATAACCAAGCATTTCTACACAACACCGAGAAATTGCGAGCATTACTAGAACGTCGAATGTGAAAACACTGTTAAGATCAGAGACTGATCCGGAAATTTAATGTCCTATTGTTATATTAGTAGCTGCCAACGTAGACAATTACTTGTTCTTTGCTGCATCCGTTGCAATTAAGACTTTATTAATCCGCGCAGATGCTTTATGAGCTAAAAAAAAAACTGTTTTATGACTTCTTTCGGTAAATTTTTAATTTGAAATGGTAAATCATGTAAATGAAAAGTGATTTTGAACTAGAATTGACAAATATTTTACGAACTGTTATTATGTAAGCAATATTAAAAAGTCACAAATACTAGTGATCAATACTTTTCAAAGCGAGGTGTGATTCAAATCCTTGATATGATTTTACTGATAATATTTTGATTATAAGTGTGTTGCTATTGGCGATAAGCGAGGACCGAACTCGTAACCTTATGGTTCGTAGCCTCATAACATGGCCACAAGACAAAAGTAATTACTCATGTCTCGTAGCTGTTATCTGGCTTATAAAGCTTCACCACATAAAAACTCATCCAAATGTGAATACTTTTTAAATGTGTAACAGAAAATGTAAATGTTGGCATAAGGTATATCTCAATGATTTTTATACATCAGTAGTAATGTGGTTTGTAGTGGGGTAAAGAAAACAGTTTCGCTTTTAAAAATAATTCTATTATAATATTCATTTTCAATGAAACGCGTGCTCTTCCTTAGCGGAAAAAAGTACGATGTTCGCATTAAAATTATTTATTTTAACTACTTCTTGCTCTTTTTCTTCAATAAATTAATTTTTAGAAAAATATTTTTAATTGCAATGCAAATAAATAAATTGCCACTTTAACATAAAGTTTATTGTTGTTGTTTTTTTAGCTAAAAACTATTTGAGAGATACATAAAAGAGAAATGAAATCACTGTTTTCGTAGACTCGAAAATATAATAACTCATAAATTTGCAATGAATTTTTTTTAAAAAAATGCCGATAATACTTGCTAAGTATTAGTGTCTTAAAAAATCGAAATTTCTAAAAATTATGAAATTGATGAAAAAGGGTTGTAACCCACCTTTTGATTCTCAATCATTTGTATTCCAGTGTATTTAATATCTATACGTTATTTTTATTGGAACTTTATTTTATATATTCGGAGAAATTTTTATAAGAGAAAAAAAACTGAGTATAGTAAAAAAATCATAAAATTTCATTAATTACTTTTATTTTGCTAAGAAATATTTTGTATCTTCAAATTAGCAGTTTTAATTGTTAAAATAAATGCTACATTTAAAAAAAAAATTCTTTTTTAAGGATCTTAGCTATGTCTCATAATACTTTTTTTACAAATTGGCATCGTGTATAAATAAGGACAGCAAAATGCCGTGTTTGTGGCTCTCAAAGCTATATAGTTTTAGGAGTTAAAAAACTTAACACTAAAGTTAATATTATATTCGATAATATAAATAATAATTATATATAATTAATGATTTCATATTTAAAAACAACCCTAGAAATTCAAAATACTGTTCAACAAAATCATAAAAGATCTTAAAGATCGAATTTTTAAAAAATCTCCTCTTCCCTTTGCGTATTTTATCTTTTAACAAGGTAATTCAATAGAAGTCCGCTTGAATTTATTCTATTTACATAATTTTCTAAAAAATCTGTCTTCTGTTGCTTAACGATTCAAATATTCAATTTGTAAATAAAAACACATTATAGCAGTGCTAGTAAAAATGGTACTATCTATGGCATGTTTATTCATTAAGAGTGTAAAAATCAAACTGAGTCTGTAAGATACTCTTATGTACGAGGGGTGTTCAAATGAAAAGGTATGAAACGACACTGTGGGTATAAATTAAGACTTTATTCAAAGTATACACCATAGGTTTGGGCACAACGATCCCATTGATTAACGAGCCGAAGGATTCCTTGTTCCCAGAATTCCTGTGGCCGTGACGAGACCCAGTCCTTCACAGCATCCTTGAATTCACCGTCCGAGTTGAAGCGCTTCTCTTTTAGATGTCTTTTCAGGGGACCAAACTCATGAAAATAGCAAGGCGACATGTCTGAGCTGTAGAGCGGATCGTCGAGCTGCTCCCCCTTGAACTTGGCCAGTTCCACTTATGTGATCTTGGAGACGTGTGGACGCGCTTTATCATGAAGCAGAACCACAGCCTTCGTGAGCAGCCCCGGTCTTTTGTTCTAGGTGGATCTGCGTAGTCTTCGGAGTGTCTCACAGTACACATCGGAGTTAATTGTTCTTCTGTGATCGAGGAATTCAACAAGTAGCGGACCTTGGACGCTGAAAAAGATCGTGAGCAACACCTTGCCTGCTGACGCCATGGCTTTGAGCTTTTTAGGGGGAGGTGACGACATATGCTTCCACTGCATGCTGTCCCGCTTTGTCTCTGGTTCCTAGTGATGGCACCAGCTCTCATCACCTATGACTATCCGCTCCAGGAAAGCGGGATCTTCATTTTACCGAAACAGATGTTGAAGTGCTAGCCACATACGCAGTTCCTTGTGCTGGTCGGTCAGCTATTTCGGAACCTACTGCAAGCACACTTTCTACTAACGCAATCTCTCGTGATCATCAGCATTCGCAGTGTGACACGCCGATCACTTCTCACTAGATAGTCCACCTTGTGGATGAAATCGGCCGTGATGACTCCGTTTGCTTGACCAGGTCTCGGATCATCAATCAAACTCTCAAAGCATGCACGAAAACGGGCACTACATTTTCTCACTGACTTGTCTGATACACAGTTTTCCCCGTATACGGTGACCATTCGGAGATGAATGAGGCCGGTGTAACACCTTTCGCTGTCAGAAATCGGATAACGCCGTGCTGCTCATCAATCGTCGAATTTTGAAATGTCAACGCCATCCTGCCTTCACTTGCACTGACATGTCAATTGGACTGCGCTCTTTATCAAAGCCTCTGCTCTCTCCTGCGCATGCTCCGATCTACACCGGAAACTTCAATCGCATCTCTAGATGTCTCGCTACGTTCTTCCCTATCAGCATAGGCAAAGTTACGACGTTTCGTACCTTTTAATTTGAACACTCCATGTAGCACATAAAATTAATTTACACAAATTTAATATATATGTTTCATAATTCCCAAGTTTGGTTTTTGCAAAGTATAAAGAAAACTTTAATAAATCTGATGAGTTAAATACGATAATCTTATCTATATTTATTGCTCCCATACAGATTTCTAAAAATTGAAAGCTATTCAAACTATAAAATTTAAATCGGTTAATAATTTAATTCAGTTGAATTTAATGACAGAAAAGGTATACCATTTAAGAGATTTCTATTCCCGAAATATCAGATTTTATCAATATCAATAAATGATAAATAGAAAAATTTTTCTTCAACCATTTACTAAGAAAAAAGATTTCTTTATATATCTTTTGCATAAAATGAGTTAAAATGTTTCTGATGTCAATCGTAATAAAACGCATTAAAAATCGCATTTTTTTCTGACAATTGTTTTATCTGGTCGCTAAACGTTTTCACTTGAGTTCAATCCTTCTAAGTTCCCATAGAATTAATTGACGAAACTATGTATCAATCAATATCAGGGAACTAAGATCCCCACAGAGAACATCTGCCGTTAGAAATAGCATCAGACCAATACCTCCGAAAGAAAAGGTGTAAAGAACGAAAAGAAAGGGTTTCCCCCACAAGAAGAGAGGAAATTCCAGAAATAGAACTTTCAATATGAGGGAAACTATTCTACTATCCCCTTAATTGAGGTCATAAAGGGAGAGGCAGAAATCTGTGAATGGGTTGAAAAGTGGACAGACCAGTTATTCTTAGAATTTCAGAATCATTGAAGTCATTCGAATTCGCATATCACTGTAATTGGTGCTATTCACAGGAAGTGTTTGTAAGAGTGATGTCATTGCTGCTCAATGGTATCAGTGATTTCTTGACTTCATTGACTTTTCACTTGACAATATGAGAATCCCATAAAGATAGTCTTTAACTGCGTATGAAGTGACTTTCTATTAGCATTCATTTTGGAGGCGCATCTATTGGCAGAATATATAAGTAAATTGAAAATTTTAAAGAAATGACCCTTTTTTTATTTCAATTTGTTTTCAGAAAATACTTTACTCTAAACAAATTAATTAAATAAATGGATTTGAAAAAATGGAATCCGAGGAGAATAAGTACGCGTACTTAACAAAAATTTACTATATTTTGGACACGAACAATATAGAATACAGAAAAGATACAATGATGTTGTTTTTAAGAAGGCAGGAGAAAATATTTTGTAAATATATGTATAAACTTACTATTTTATGTAAGATATGAAAAATGGACTGCTTAAACGTTAGATCCCTCTTGTATTTATTTTTCCATATATATTTAGGCTTACAAACCAATGTATTTCATTAAAAAAACAATTAGATCTTGAACATGAATTCACCTATCATCATTTTTAGGCATGCGTTCTTATGGTTAAGTACTTTCTTAATTCGAAGTTATTTCAAGCCTATATTCTTCCCAAAAGGTAGTTTTATCTTCTCAATTGCATGCATTGGCTTTTCTTAATCCCTTCCTATACAATGGCGAGTCTAACTCGCTTATGGAATTATTTAATTTTTAATTTTAAATCTACAATTAAGGGAAAGTATTAAGTAATTTAAAAGGCAAAAAACACTTGAAAACACATCATTACCTGGAATGCCCTTATATTATTCTAGGGATTAAAATAATTGTCCCAAATAAGATTTGCCATCTAATTAGGAAATTAAGTAAATTCGTATGTCAAGGGCTCATTATTTATGAATATTCTATGAATAACTATTTTAATCATCTTTTTATCAAGACATTTTTATTCTAAGTCTAATTATTCCAGTTTATTCTAAGTCTAAAGTCTGAGGAAATCAAAGAGCCAAAACTCACCAAATGTAGCACCAAAATCAAATTGGCATTGCAACCCTATGAGCACGCATCTAACTTAAAGGAGAAAACAAGCATTTATTTAAGCTTTTATACAAAGTTTACAGGAAGAAAATCATAATATATATTATTATATGATATAATATATATATTATTATTAATGATATATATATATATACAGGGTGGTCAAAAAAAAAAACTTCCCCTATATATGAAACCCTAGTGGCCTATCCGCTCAACCAATCGAACCAAAATTTCAGACATGGTTGTTTGAAGGTATGCGCTGGAGATTGTAATGATTCTAAACAACACAGGGTTCACAGTTACGGTTACAGTGAGAGAATTTTGAAATTTTCGAATGGCAACACCCACTTTTTCATTGCGCAAATTGATCAGCGTATTGAAAAACCACAAATGACGTTGGAACGATTAGCGTGTGACGAAAATTGCCGCCGTAAAGCATATTCAAAGAAGAGCATTATAAAGGACTAATGACAACACAGAGAGGAAAGAGAAAAAAAGTTTTTATTGGAATGGAAAGTTATAATTACAGGTTTTCAAGGTTTTCATCCTCGCAGGCGACAACGCATTGTATTCGGGAGATTGTGGACAACAATGCCGAACGTAACATGAAAGGAGGAATCTGCATAACTTCAAGTGTTATGGCATCTTGCAATTCTGACACATCTCGTGGACCAGGCGTGTACACCTTAGATTTCAGATAACCCCAGAACCAGAAATCCATAGGAGTGAATCGGGGGATCGCGGTGGCCACGAAACTGCAAAGTTACTAGAGATGACTCTATCAGCAAAGTGTTGTTGCAACACTGGTCGAACACATTGGGCGTCGTGTAGAGGATCCCCATCTTGCATTCATACAATGTCCCTAATGACATTTCGTTGCTGCAATTCAGGAATAACGGAATTCCGCAACTGTGTCAGAATTGCAAGATGCGATAACACGTAAAATTATGCAGATTCCTCCTTTCATGTTACGTTCGGCATTGTTGTCCACAATCTCCCGAATGCAATGCGTTGTCGCCAGCGAAGATGAACACGTTGAAAACCTGTAATTATAACTTTCCATTCTAATAAAAACTTTTTTTCTCTTTCCTCTCTGTGTTGTCATTAGTCCTTTATAATGCTCTTCTTTGCATATGCTTTACGGCGGCAATTTCCGTCACACGCTAATCGTTCCAATGCCATTTGTGGTTTTTCCAATACGCTGATCAATTTGCGCAATGAAAAAATGGGTGTTGCCATTCGAAAATTTCAAAATTCTCTCACTGTAACCGTAACTGTGAACCCTGTGTTGTTTAGAATCAACACAATCTCCAGCGCATACCTTCAAACAACCATGTCTGAAATTTTGGTTCGATTGGTTGAGCGGATAGGCCGCTAGGGTTTCATATATAGGGGAAGTTTTTTTTTGACCACCCTGTATATATATATATATATATATATATATATATATATATATATATAATTGAAGCAGCATCGTGGTTGAAATCAGAGAACACTTTGAATTTTTAACTTCGTTTTATTTCATCCCGGAGGCATGATTTATGAATAAGCAGAAGTGACGAGCACACACACACACACACACACACACAGAACGACACAGAGCGAAATGAGGAAAACCTAAAGAAAATTTTACCCATCTGAATATACTGTGATCCTGCTGGCGCTTAAATGTAAACATAATTTTTGAGGCAGAGTCGTGACCGAAGTCAGAAATGACACTTTGAATTTTGAAATTCGCATTTATTGCATCCCGGGAGGCATGATTTATGTACAAAGAAGCGCCGACAAAACACGTCAGTTTACATCGCAATATGAGAGCAGAGGAGCGTAAAGAGAGGGAGAATATTTTTCCCAGGGCTTATATACTACCAGATTTTGATAGGTATTTCTCTATAAGCGTCGACCCAGGCAAGGGAATCATAGGGATCTTTTAGAGGAATTTGTTCAGGTCAGCAATTTTTTATCCCTTCACTCGGAGCGTGGGAACCGCTGACGAAAGTATTTTTTCAGAGTATATTCTGTTGCATTAATTCAATAGAAAAAGTGGAATGGGATCAGTAAATAAGAGAATATTTTAGAATGAAGTTAATATGTGCTGAATTGAACTAAAAATTAGGAAATAACTAAAGTTTAAATTAGATTTTAAAATATCATTCCCCATATATATATATATATATATATATATATATATATATATATATATATATATATATATATATTATATATCGCCTACGAATCGCTAATCCTTCACCATTAATTAATTTTTACCCGTTATTATTTCATAAATTGTGATGTAATCGTAATCCAATTTGATAAAGACGATAACAATACTTCAGATTATGTCATTATAGATTTAAAAATTAGGTTCTAGCGCTATATCATTTTTAAAAAAATCTATCAAAAAAGTTTTTTAAATTTTTTTTTATTTGCAACCGTCGGCTAAAAATCGATTATTTCCTAACGGCTGGAAGAAGTAGTTGTACTTCTCTTGTCGACCAATCAGTTAGTTGTTGATAGCTGCGTCTGTCGGAAGCAAAATTGACGTTGAGACTACGAATACTTTGTAAATGTTGAAGTTTTTCTGGTAAGAATATATTTTATTAATCACAAGGTTTGTTTACTGTTTATTCTGTGATAACAATATTAATTGCTTCTGATTTGCAAATCTTTAAATTCAATGCAAAGCCTTTCATCTTTTGTGTTGGATGTTCAGTTCAACTTACTTTTCCAAAATGGCGCGCCCACCTTCAAGTAGCGTCACTAGGCTCCGAAATTCATTGAAGTAAACCATACTGTGGTTATAAACCGATTGTCCATTTAAAGTAGAAATGCAGGAATCTTCTAAATGTTTTAAAATATGAATTCGGTATACAGTATGAACTTTAATGCATGAGCATTGTTTGTAAATATTGAATAAGGAAACTTTTATCTTGACATTCGCAAGATTCCGTTCAGGAGCATACGCCGGGAAACAAAACTCCATTTTTCACTCCTTGACATTTCGTATGTCTCCCATCGTTCATTGGTATCCAGCCGTTTAAATGAATTGTTTTGTAAGCATTTTTTAATTTTCATTCATTTTATGTATAAGTTTGACAACATTATTTATTTTTACTTTTTATATATGATTAGCTTCCTTGTATATTTCAGATTTAAGCTTTCCCCCACCCCTTTCAAACATTTTAAATTGTAATGTTTAGCGATAATTTATTTGGTTTGGATTTTTTTTTCTTTTTTTGGTAAAAGTTTACAATTGGGTGCCTCTTGATTTTTTTTTTTTTTTGACGCCCAGATCGACGCCATGGGGATTTTCGGTCGGTAACTCGAACAGTTAGGTCAATGAAAACAAAACATAATGAAAAACAGTAGTAGTGCTTCATCGCTGAAATTTGTCGCCATTCGAAGGGGCACCCAAATCTACACTAGAGCCAAATTTTCTGAATTGCATTGTATATGCGGAGTTATTTGAATATATAATATTATCCATGATTTTAAAAAAATTTAGTGATCCTGACTTGTGGGTAATTTAATAAAAGGTTAATAAATATTTATCTTTTATTGCTTCCATAGTATTGAGTGATTCGTTAATTTTATTCTGTTTATTCTAAGGACGGGTGAAAGTAGGTATAATATTAAATATGCATTAAAAACTTTTTTTTGGAACTATTATATAATTTATTTATACGAAAAAGGAGTCGTAGGAAATATCTATCAAATCCAATTATCACATATATGAATGAAATATGAAGAACAGATAAATGTGTAGTTTCAATTAAATTACAATATAATACTATTTAATTATTAAATTTAAGGGGCTTTCTATTAAAATTTGGTTAAAAGCATTTGATAGCTTTGTTCTTAATGTACTTTATTCAATATTGCCATTTTTTTTTTTTTTTTTTCCCTAGAAAGTGACCTTTTTTACATTTTTGAAAAAACTTGAAAGAATACCAATTTCTGTTTTGCACATCTTGGATATTACTTTTTAAATTCTTTTACAATCTGTTCAAAATAACTGTTGACTATAACTACTTGTGATTGATAATTTATTAGAATGTAATATTAAATCAGTATTTCATTCTTCTTGATTACATTTTAAGATTGTTTATAGAGACTTTATCTCTTGGTGATTGTATTTTTCTATTGTTACTGTCATTGAAACCATTTTGTATATTTATAATCATTGTTTATTAATTGCATGTCATTGGCTTACTTATGAAAAGGACCATTAGCCTGCAATCTGTAGCCATTAATCACTGGCATGTGATCAACATATTAGTATCTTAATTTCTACACATTTCCTATAGCCAGAAGTTTCTGCTTTCATTTAAAAAAAAAATTAATTCCATTTTTGACATATGATTTGGACTTCTTGCATAGTTTCAAATATTAATGCATCTAAATAAAAATTGGTATGCTGTTGCATTAGTGTTTTTTAATTATAAGTCATGCAAAGCATTTAATGCAAGAAAAAATAATTTAAATTTAGAAGGTAAAAATGCATTGGACATGATTTATTGACCTTTTATTGTCATTCAATACTGTAAATTCTGATGCATCTGAAGTCCAGAAATTTTAGCTTACATTAATAGAAAAAATTTATGTGATATGTATTTAAAAATATTTAGAAAATTTAATTTAAAAAATTAAGTATAACAGATACGGATTTGTGATAAAAATGATATGTTTAAAAATTTGTTTTTTCATTAATGATGTACGGTGATATTGTTTATAGATTGTGCATTATATTATTCAAAGAAATTCTAAAATTTCATTAAATCCTTGAAAATTGAACAAATGTAGTAGCTACAGCATTTGTTATAATTTTTTCTTTTATATCAAACTGCATACTCATTGGATACAAATTAAATTTTTATTTTAATTGGAACTAAGCACTTCATTTGGTATTTCTCATCTGCTGTTTCTGTTATTAGGCTGTAGAATTCTGGGTTGAATTCTGCACTATCATTCTGTACAATTAACCCACTGCGGCTTCAAATCTTTTGTTTTTATTTTGGCTTCTAACTTAGCAAATTTGACCAAACATGATGTTTTCAACACAGTTATCATATCTGAAATTAATGTAACTTTTTCATATTTTGGAAGAAATTGCAATGCAAAATGAATACGAGCAAAAACAGCAGTCTTTTCTTGTTTATAACATTTTTTCACCCCATCCCCCTTATACATTGGTCTCATACACATCTCTCCCATTTTACTTCTACAATATCTATTTGTTCTTCTGATTCATATAGAATATTTATTCCTGTGCATGTTATCTTATTTGTAAATGCAAGCAATGTTCTTGGTTCAGTCTTTCTTACTGAATTAACTAAAACACATCAGTTTCTGGTTCCACTTATATTATTACAGCTTTTGTCATGAGATGTGGCTGAGAAATGGAAGGTTGTAGAAAGATATTTTTTTGTTTGTTTAAAGTGCTGCATAGTTCCATCTAACTGTAATCTTATCTATTGCACTTCTAATTCTGATTGTATGCTTGAATATTTTTATAGAAAAATTTATTAAAGTATAATTACTACATACTTGTCAGAGTAGTTATAGTAAGTGATCAATCACAACATAAGATTCAAACTTACATCAGTAATAATAGCGTTATAACAATAATAAAACATGGTTGAATATAATTTAGAAGATGTATTCTCCCAATGAAGGGTTGTCATGCCATAGGAAAAAACATGAAATTAAAAAAAAAAGTCTAATAAGAAGTCTGGAAAATTTTGGAACATTTGAATATTATTTTAAAAACAGATGAAATACAAGAAATTTTAAGTTTACTAGGGTTTTTTTTTTTTTTTTTTTTTTTTTTTGTCTGTCCACTCCCCCCCCCCCCCCAAGAAATGTTTATTATTCCTTAAGATTGCAAGAATAAAAGGTCTTAGTCATAACTTCCGAAACGAACTTCCCCCCCTGTATAGATCATTCTAGTTTCAATCTTCAGGGCAGTTTTTCTTTTTCAATAAGATTGCAGCTAATGGGCATGTGTGGGGCATTTACAGCTAGATGAAGGAATAGAATAAATTTCTCTGGTCAGATTAGCAACATTCAATTTGCAGAAGCGGTTTGGTGGTATTTTTTATACCATATTTAAGTTTATTGAATGGTTTGTTTGTTATTTGAGAAGTGAACTTATTGAAAATAGATTAGAGAATATTTTTTTAATCAATGAACTGCTCAAATACTGTATGTGATACAAATTGGACGGATAAAAAAAAAAGAAATCAATCCTGATTTTCCTGGAATGGTCTGACGAACATCCAGAAAATCAATTTGTTGCATGCTGCTTTGTACCCTTTGTAAGAATCCCTGTTTTCTCATATTATTTAAGCTTATTAAAAATAAGCGAAAATAATAATGAAAAACAGGTACTTTCTAGTCATATCAAAAGAAGAAAACATGCAAGACTGCATGATATTTCAAAAGAGTCGTCATTAATGCTGGGCTTGAATCTCGCACATCAGATTTAATATCTGAAAATAAATGGATTTTGAGCTTTTTAGTTCAAGAACAATAATAAAAGCTGAAGTTTTATGGGCATTAAAATTAGTTGCTTCACATTCTTCCTTTAATTCATTCAATGATATAACCGAAATATTTCCACATATGCACACTGAAAGTGAAATAGCTGAAAATGTACAAAACTGGTGGGTGAAAAATCTACAGAAGTTGTCAAAATAGATGCCTAAATACTTGAATGAATGAGGCAGAAAGGAATAAAAGTAATCTTGATTAGTAATGCTCTTGCTTTGCTTTATTTTACCCGAATCTTTGATTTTGTGTAACTTCCAATTAATGAGCACGAAAGGTAATATATCCCCCCTATTAATATATAAATATTGTCTTTTTAAATTCTTGATAATACATAGATAATTTTTTTTGTATGTAAATATCAAAATTCTTTTAATATGTTATTATTTCGAATAATGTTAAATGTTGCTTTCTTTCCTTGCTTTTTCCATTTCTTAAAACCATATTCAATTATAACTAGCAATGCATGTTATTCGCACATTTTCATGTATGGGTGGTAGCCCTGCAGTGTGCAATATGAATTCCACTATGATGTGAAAATATTTTTTATTAAAATCAGCTTGAGTTGAAAGATTTCCCTTATGGCAGATTTTTTTATAAATTTATAAAAAATGTGGTCTATCGAACTATAGGAAATATGCAAGTCATTTCTGTAATAAATCTAACATTATTCAAAGAATCATTTTTGTTTCCTGCAATAATTCTGCTCTTTTCTCAATTGTTTATATGAAACTTGAGATTTTAGGTACAACTTCATTAAGACTTTTCGACAAATTTTCTGTAGAGCTCGAGGTTTTCAAAATCATTGCAAACAATTTCTTTTACAAAAATTGATTACACTGTTTAGAAAAGCTAGTGAAGATTCTAATTATAGCCTTATATTTTAATACACGATAAGTACAAAGATATATATTGCTGGGCTGTCAATTCTGATTATACTGGACTTTAGAAAACTACTGACAACTAATTGGATATGTTTTAAGGCCTCTTTTTTATGTCCATATTTGTTTGAAAATTTCGATCTTTCATTCTTTCTTATAAAAATGCACATTTTATGAATGAAGTTAAAATAGAGATGCTGTTTAAATATTTGGGAAAATACTGAAAATGTTGTGGTTATTAATGGAACAATGATGTCTATTATAGAAAATTATTTTAAAAAATTCTAATATTAAGAAATTTTTAAAATGAAGGTAAAGGGTATAAAAAGTTTTAAGGTATAAAGTTATTTGATATTTAAGTAGTATGATTTTAAAGATAATCTTTTAAAATGACATTAAAATTAGTTTTATACAATCTCTTTGGAAGTTTTTTTTTAAAAAATGCTAAAATTGGCTTAATTCAGTTAAAAATTTTAGTGTGCTTATTCACATCTTCCAATAATATTTGTGCCAAATGGTTTATCTTAGTGTCACCAGAGCATACTGTGTAAACTTAGGTTATCAGTTTATTACTTAATAAGCTGAAAGCAGAATTTTCATAAAGATAGTCACATTTATAAAAGGAAAAAATGTTTCGGCAAGACAATGCTCTGTCTTGCACCTCAGCATCTGCAATGGTGAATTAAGGTTTGAACTGCTGGACCACTTGCTAGATATAAATACCCTAAGTAACTTTTTAGTTCTCTAAACTGTTAAAAATATGACAGCATTTGAAGTACAAAGAAGTTTTATCAAATGAGGATATTATGAACTTCATTAATGACTGATTTACTGAGAAAGATTCCCTATATGGGTGGGGCAGAAGTTAGGGACCATTTCTGGAAGAAATGTATAGATTTATAGGAAGATTGAAAAATAATTGTAATTGAATAATAAGTAATTTTGGAAGGGGGTGCATTCTTCTACTTTGTTACGTTAGAGACTTTTGTAAATGTTCATGGAATGGTTTCGTGACATAATTAACCAATAAATGGACTCTGATTTTCCAGATATCTTTTCTTCCAAATTAGTACTTTAGACTGAAAAACTTGTACATTGAGAATTTATTGTACGCTGATTGCATTAAAAATTACTTTTTAAAAAAAATCTTATTCTTGATTTATATAAGATGTTTTGCTATATATAAGAATTGCTGTGTTTTGTGAAGATTTTTATATCCTAATTTGTTGTACCTTTGTAATTGTATAAAACTCATTAAAACAATATTTAATGTAGAGAATTAAAGTTGTATTATTGTTATTAAAACCTTTTGAATTGTTTAATTTTCAAATGACTTAATGTTGATAAATACTCTTTTATATAGCACTTAAAAAAAATATCTTGTGTTCTAAAAGTTTAATCCTCAATAAACAGAACAAATGATTTTTACCTATGTTTTTAAAATTCAGATATCAAAAAAAGTTATTTTAAAATTAATTCATGTATGCTAACAAATTATTCATATAAACAGGATGCCAGAGGTTTTATAACAATTTAGATAGGTCAAAAATAATCCAAAATGATATTGAAATAATTAGTAAGAAAATTGCAGAATGTCTATACAATGCAACACTATAGCTCAACAGCAATAACAAAAAGAAAATATACTCTCCTCAACCACTACACTTGTTAACATCTTGAATTCTAATTTATTAATAATAAAATAGAAGAATGAAGAAAATTGTAAATAAACATAAACAGCATCTTCTGTTGATGTTTTGAATATAACATGCAGGAAGTAAGATGTAAACAAGTATTAATTTTGTAAATGATATGTTATTTCTGTTTGATATGTTACTATTTCATTGATTTGTCTATGTTTTTAAAAGATAACACCTAGAAAAGCAAAATATTAAATTGTAAGATTTTTTATATATTTTGCAGATAGCAAGTAGAAAAAAAATTTTTGTCCCTGTTAGGATCTTGTTTCCTGTATTAAAGGTAAGTTATGATGTCTTTTTGTTTTTTAATGATTAATTTTTGATTGTATTTGATTGTAACCTTTTAGTTTGTAATTTTTTAAACTCTACCTTGAACCATTTTTCTCAATTTTTCTTTTTAAACTATTTGCCATCTGTATCATTATTTCTAAAAGAAATATGTGCTATGTATATTCTGTAGTTTTCCGAATTTTATATCTGATAACAAATTTGCAACTAATATATTTTGTTATGCATCATCTTGAAATATTTATTGATTTTTAAATCATTGGAATATCTCTAGTTCTAAACCCCTTCAAAGTCAGTGCTTTCAGAAATGGAGTGCTGTCACAAGCCCAAGCATTTTTTGCAGTTAAGGCCAATTATATATATAATATATATATATAAGCATTTTAATATAATAGCTTCAATTTACAAGTAATATATAAGCAGTATACTAGTACTTATTCTGTATTAATGCATAGTACATAACTTTATAGAAATGAATAAGACACAAGACAAGTAAAATACTCTAATTTTAATTATACCCATGAAAATAAATACTATGCCCACGGAAATTAAGTAACATACTACATGCATGGTAATTAAGCAATAAATACTACAGGGGTGTTTGTGCTCCGGGGAAACGCCGGAATTCCGGGGATTTTGAACTTCGATACCCGGAAATTCCGGGGATCATCGTTCAAAAGGAAGTAGGAATAATAATGAATTATTTATTTTGATCTGGGTAATTTTGTTTGCTTTGAAAGCAGAAAACGCAAGGTCAGTGTGTGTTGTGAAAACTTTTCCTTTCTTTCTCCAAAGGCAGTGATAATGCGTGAAAAGGGGGAAAAAACTTCTTTTTTGTTCCCTCCTTATTCCGAGTTATGACTCATTCCCCCGGTTCTCGGACATTCTCTTCTGGATTCTTTTCGGCAAGTAGGCACGGCAGAAAAAAAAGGGAGAGACTTCGTTCGACCAGATGTGCGATCACGTGACCTGGGTTCAAAGGTCTTAATTTTGTAAAAAAAGTAATTCATTGAACTTTTATAATTAGGTCATTCAATACTTCATAATTGTAATTTTTCATTTCTCTCCCCCCCCCCCTCTTCTCGAAACTCCAAAATGTCGGTAGTAAGTCCGTAAAAGTTTCAGGGGATTTTTTGGGGTCCCACAAACACCCCTGATACTATCCAAACAAAATTTTAAAAAAGGTGATTGAGCAATAATAATTTATAACAAATGAAATTCCAATTTAAATAATTCCAGTCTTGCGAGTTCTCGCTGACAAGTTTATCTTTGGTTGTGTTATATTTCTGAAGACCAACTGCAGGCTCATAGAAAGCACCTAATGGCATATTATAATTATATTCCACTGTGCATGAAAAAAATAAACCTTTTTATTTGCTGTTATTACTAAAATCCCAATCCCTTCATTAAATTAGGAAGGTAACATGGTCTATACCTGGCTAAAAAAAAGCTCAAGATAATCCCCGCACACATGTATCAAGACATCTCCAAAATATGCCGAGAAATATTTCATTTTGACCTCTGTAACAGTAAGCTGAATGCACTTCCCTAATAATAATAAAACCAAAGCAATCAAAAAGAATGTAGAAATTCCTTTAAATCTTGCATGTACTTTTAAAGAGCCGTTTGTTTACACCAATAAATCTATCGCATCCAAAAAGTGCAAAACAAAAACTAATATTCCTACTTGGAGGCCATGTGGTATATGACTCCACTGTTGTAAAAACCTTTGGCTTTTTGCGCCACCTATTATCATTAAGAAGTTCTAATAAAACGTTCCATTTCGAAGTCTCGTGCGTTACGCTGGTCTGATAACGTAGAAAAAGCGCATAATGCGTATGGTATTCAAGGAGTTGAAATAATTTAGCATCATGAAAAGTGCTTAAATAAGAAACCTACTTGTAAACACCTTAACCCTTTAAAGTGCACAAACAAAAAAATTTCTGAATTTTTAAAAATTATGTAATTAATTTGCATGTTTAGGGTCTAGGGGAAGAGAAAAAAAATGAATAGTGAACTGAAACACGGGATGGTGGTTTCACTGGTGTACCACGGCGCACTTACGACATATTCTTCGTATGAATAATACTTTTTTATGTAATGCAACATAATTGTTTGTTATTTATTTATAGAAATACTAAAACATATAATATTATCGATGAAAACTACTTAATTTAAAAATCTTATAACATGAAAAAAAATTATAAAAGAAAAATAACTTTAATAACTTAATCCTGAAATAAAGCTAACAATGGCAAGTTTTTTACATGGCATTTATCTAGAATAGTTATCTGGAAAGGGCAGTATGGAATACACACTACACTTATCTTACTTGTTGCATTTCATAAAACATTCATACTTTAATTTTTAATGTTTTTGTGGTTGAAGAGTAAATTTAAGTTATGTTTGGGAAGTCTGTTTAGCATTTTATTTGTTACTAGCCACCTTTGGCGACCAGCCAGTTCGCTAATCTTAATGCTCGTTAAAATTTTAATAATTAAATATTTTATGTAATTCCTACTTTAATAGCTTCTTCATCAAATATTTTAAAGCTTCAAATTTTGATAGTCATGTAATTCACTCATAATAATATAAAGTCCTTCAGCCATAACATAATATGTATCTCTCTAATTTTCTGTTAGTTCCGGTAGAATTTATGCTTAAAATTAAAATGGAAATGACTAAACTGCAATTAATATAATATTTTTTACTGAAACAAAGCATTTTTTTAATAATATTACTGATAATAGAGTCACTGAGCGTTTAAACTTTATGGGTACTAAAGAATATCTTTCTTAAGTTATGTAATATCTCAAGAATTTGTCAACAAAATTTTCTCAGATTCATCATGAACAGATCGATTCATTAACAATGTTCAATTTTAAATGCATCAAACACTAAGAAAATAAAATGAATCGTTTAAAATAATCAGTTGAAAACAGGTTTAAAAAAACTACTTAAAAAACGATGTACTTAAAACTGTAAGCATATACAAAAAATATATATAACTTATATAAATACAATTTACTTACAAAAGCATGCAACTAACCTAAAAATAATTTAAATCATCCGTTGATAACGGTTGTCATGGCAACAATCGGAACACAATGTGCATGCATGTATTTTCTTCGCCAGTTAAGGTAACGCAAATGCGTGAATTTTTCTACGCCAGTTGGGGTAATGCTATGCAGATTAGAAATTTTTAATTTCCTTTATTCTGTGTTATTTTAATTCAAAAGTACATCAGAATGAATCTGAAAGATTGATTCATTAACAATGTTTAATTTTAAATGCATCAAACATTAAGAAAATAAACAGAATCGTTTGAAATAATCCGCCGAAAAATATTAACCCTAGCCTCATTACTGTTGGGGGAAAAACAACTGAAGCCTTACTCATTTGGCAGTGGGGAAAATGGAAGATTATTTTGGCGGAAAAGTTGGCGGCGGGGAAAATAGAAGATTTTTTTGGCGGAAAAGTTAGTTTTTAATTAATAATTAAAATTTCAAAAAAAAGGGACCCAGGTGCACATTCCCGACCTCTAAGGTATACATGTACCAAATTTGATAGCTGTATGTCAAATGACCTGGCCTGTAGAGCGCCAATATACACACACACACACACACACATTGAGCTTTATTATAAGTATAGATTAAAGAAAAATTGGTAGAAAATAGGTATTAGTTGAAAATAAGAATGCAGCAGGATGAATTTTGTGAACAAAAGAGATATATTGAATGTGGGGGATACTACTCTAAAAATGCTTACATTGGAGCTTCATTTTGTATATTACACGTTCAGTCATCACATTTATTATGTTGTTTTGGTGAAATCCCCAGAAATTTACACTTTCCATCCCAGCTGTGTTACATCTTGTGTATTGCTGCTCATATAAAAATAAAATAAAATTATTGGTCATGCTGTGCTTTTACATCAATTTTGGTATTTTCAGAAACATGTCCATCTAAATGAGCTGGTAATTTTAAAAGTTCCTTCCTTATTAGTCTTATAAAAGTTCACTTAATTTTTTAGTATTGATAATTTTTCCATTTTTATGCATTTTTGTTGAAACAAAAGCAATAAAAATCTTTAGTTTTAGACAGAAGACATTGTGAAAATTTAAAGAATACATGTTTAAAATTAAAGTTATCAATAAAAACATGCAGGTTTATGTATGTATTCATGCATGTACAAAGATGCTTGTTAAAGGTGCTTAATTTTTGAAGCAATTTCTCATTAGACATCCTGTTACAAATTATAGGATTAATGTAATATTGTGATGGATGTAATTATTTTAGATTTTGTATACTTTTAAAAAGTACTAAACTAATTTATTTTTGATTTTAAGCTTTTTCATTGAATTTCTTCATCAATTAAACTAAGTTGCTTCATTCATTGGTTTGCTTTCTGTCTTAATGGGTGTGAAAGTTCATAAATGTATGAAAAGGAACCTAGTAATTTTTGGCTACCCCATTGTGCTCATATTTTTCAGTTGTTTTGAACTAGCAATCTTTAGTCAATATCAATAGCAAAATTGATATAATCAGTATATTTAGGTATGAGCAATTAAAGAACATTGCCGAATTTATTATTTTTTAATTTATTATATTTTTCTACTTTTAAATTTGAAAGATGCAGGACCTTGACTAAAACATATAAACGTTTCATTGTTTGGTTAAATGAATGTGCCAAAATTTGAAGTATTGCAAATTATTTTATTTTCTAGAAAAAGTTTGATATATTTTGAATGTTCAAAATTAAAGTGTAAAAAGTTAACCTTTTTTTCTACAATATGCTAATTTTCTGAGCAAAAAAAAAAAAAAGTATGAAATAACTAGTTTTATAAATAAGTTTTTGCAATTTTTCTCTTGGTGAGAATTTTCCATTGTGAAAAGAAAATAGGAAGTTATTTCTTGCTGTATGACTTTCCACACTTTCTGGCAAAACTGTTAAATTGCAGATAAAATGTGTCTCAGATAAAAGAGCCCTTATCCCAAATTTCTTCCTCATCAAACTCTTAGTACGCAAAATCAAAATGTTTGTAACATTATGACTTAGTTCAAAAGCAAACTATGAAATGTCTGTAGTCATATCATACCAATAAAAGATTTGTTAACAATGTATCTGAAATATGCCGCAAAGGCTCATTAATATTAAAGAAATGTTGTTTACTTATATATGCTAGTGTGGTATATTTATAATAATTAACTGGGTTTTTCTCATATTTTTTCTCTTTCATACTCTACGAGAAATCTTTCCCCACTTCAGGAGGCAGTAGAATGTATTCCGTTAGTCCAAATGAGATAAAATTTGAGCTACAGATTATTCAAATGATGTGCTTAACATTTATTAAACAAAAAAACTTTTAACATGAAAATCTGCCAATAAGTAACATGCAAATACACTTTAAAACATTTAATATGCCTTATAAATATTAAATAACACAAAAATATAGTATAAACTACTCGATATGTCCTTCTTAGTTAACAATGTGCTCTAATCACAAAACTATATTTGCCACATCTGACTATGATACAATTATCAGAATTTCAAGAACATAGTGCCAAATTTGGTCCATCATGGTCTTTCAGGAAGTCTCAAAACCATAAGTCGCAGTAAATGATATCCATTGAACAAGGAAACCTTGTAATTGGAAAATAACGACTAATCACTTGTGAATCTATGAAATGCTGTCCTAGCAATTGCATTACCTGATGATCTGAGAAAGTGCATTATCCTATATAAAAATGTCCTGAAAGTATCTATTGTTGAAATTAATTGCAAAATCCCTCTTCCTTCCATAGTACAACAGTGTTTTTCCTGTGAGGAAACAGATTTGGCTTCCATTTGCAGTTATCTCATTAAAAAAAATATGGTTCAATAATAAAGTAATCAGTTAAACCATACCATACTGTTGCTTTTTTAGGATGCAAGAATTATTCCTAAGTAGAATGAGAGTTTTCTGCTTTTCCGTTCAGACAAAAGTGGACTTTGTCATTCCACTGAATGTTCTATGGCCAAGTGACATCAGCTGCCATTGCATCAAGGAACTGAAATCCAAAGTTTTATGAACCACCGAGTCCTTTTTCTTCAATAGGTGCACAGGCTTAATTTATAAAGTTCACAAACTGCTTTTTTTTTTTTTTGGTATAGTAGAATATGACATATTCAGTGATATGAAACTTGCATTCACATTACCATGTTGCAATTCATTGCTTCCTTTAATTACCAAAGTAACTGCTACATTTTTGACATTAGAAGGTAGAATTTGCTTTCATCATCTACCTAGAAGAACGGCAAATTAGGCAGTTTTAAAGTTCTGTTACTATCTTGCGTATTACATTTAAAATTATTGGGCCTCATCGTATCCACTTCGTATGACGGAATTCTTTTACAGCTGTTCTGGTAAAATAATTTTACCAGAAGTGCTTTTTTTCAATGTTGGCATGCTGTGCAGAGAAATAATTAATATTCATGTAAAATCTTTCTTTTTTAAAAAAAATTTTTAAAAAAAAGAATAATGGTGATATGCATGTGCTGTAATGTAAATATTTCGTATTTTTGTTATATGCTAGCAAATACCATTTATGATATGCCATCTGCTTGGGAATTTTGATATTAACATTTTGTGTTTAATAAATTTAAGCATTTTATTTGAATTATTTAACCTAAATTTTATCTTATTTTGGACATATAAAATACATTCTGGAGTCCTTTGAATTGGGAATTGTTTCTTGCTAACCCTGCACATTTAAATTTGTTCTGACAATATGCTTCTTTAACTGTCTTTGATAAAATCTTATGGTGTTGATTTCTTATTTTTATAAATATTTTAAAATGAATATAAAAGTCGATTGGACTTTAATTTTTTTTTTTTTTTTTTTTTTTTCCTGCGAATTGAACTATCGGCAATCCCAAGGCACCAGGAGAACTGGGAAAACATAGGAAATTAAAAGAATCGTCTGTAAAACAAACAAAAAAATACAGTGAATTTAGAGATTTTTCTTTAAAATCAGGAAAATAAAGGGAATTTTATTTTATTTGTTTATTCATTTAAAAAATGCTGGTCTTTTTAAACATTGCTAGAATAAAGGTTTATCCCCATAGCTTTAAAAAATTAAACATTATTTTGGAGTCTTATCCCTTTAGCCAAAGAGTATTATGGGTATAAAAGCTGACATTTTGAGGCTGCCTATATTGTACTATATATTTTAGTTCTAGCGGATCTGAATTCTATGAAATCTATTAAAAGCTCTCGACTCGTATGCTTTAGTACAGTATCTAATTTGGAACACTTACACAATTACTTTTTATTTACTCTAACAAATTTTTAAACTTAGAATCCATAGCACTTTTTACATTCTTTCTAGCAAAAATTTTATAATTTAAAAAAAATGTAAAGAAGAAAAAAAATTTGAATATAATTTTGCAAAGCAATATTTTTAATAAATAGTGTTTGAACATACTGTGCATATTTTACCTAAAAGCTGGAAAACTTCTAATCAGAATTTAAAAATTATTCTCCGAGATATTTTCTATTTTAGCAGTTTTTATTGCAGCAATAGGATTTTATATTTTTTAGATAAATTTCATGCTCTGTAATTGTAGCAATAAAATTGTAAAGATAATAGTTCCTAGCTATATATTAAGATGTTAGTACTTAAAAGTATTAAAATATTTCTTCTTTTTTTATTTTGTTACATTATTAATAACATTAATAAAATAATTTTTTGTTCTTGAAAATAATACTTTATGATCTGCTGAATGGCAATTTATTCTAATTAAATGTACTTAATTAAAATTAAGGAACCTGATAGTTAATTACTATTTAATCTCACAATTCCTTTTATATGTAGTTTTGGATTGGAAAATAATGAACTTTTTAACAAGACTTATGTAATGGCGATGGAGAAAATACACTTACTCATTATGCACCATGCATCTGGTATTTTTGGTTTTAGACATAATTATAGAATCTACTAAAAATGAGCAAAAATATCTTAACCTTGTAAACATACAATTTTCCAGGTTTAACACTTTTTAAGATCTTAAATTAGCTTTGAAAATGAATAAAAAAAGTTTTTGTATTTGATCTGATCTACGCTGTCTTGAGAATTTTACATACGGAATTTTAAGCAAACAGTTTGCTTTTGAATTGGATGTAGAAAATGAAGGGCTATGAAATTTTACACCCCTTTCAGATTTTCTTGGGTGATGAAGTCCAATATAGAGATAATTTCCAGTAATGTTTAAGATATTAAAATTGATTTATTCTATCTATATTGCATACTCGTATGAAATGGTAATAGCTAATACAGAGTTTGCCAGCCAACTCGGTAAACTAGGAATTGTCAGGGAATTCTGAGATGTCGGGGAAATTTATTATAAATCTGTAATTTTTTTATCAGATAATTAGTTTAACGAGATAATTAATGTTTTTTCTTAAGTCAAATTAAACATCGTTGGTAACTAATGAAGATCAAACGCTTACTGATAGTCTAAAACAGACTTTGGAACTGATCACCATATCCAATTTATTGCGCATGTGTTTAAATATATAATATTTCGGGTTTTTTTTTTTTTTTTTTTTTTTTTGCTGGTTTTCAGAATGGCGAGTTATTGACATAATTAGCAAGAATTGTTTTTATGTACTGTGGTAAAAGGCAGCCTAAATAAAGCCCAACTCTTGGTTACTATTGCGATTTTAAACTTTAAGTGGGTTTCTGGTGTTTAAAAACGTACGTATTGAGTTGACCCTTTCCACTCTTTCTCAAACATCAAATCGATCATACCACATATTATGAGAGTGAAAATATGAATTTTGGATAATAATATTCAAAACTGGTTGTAAAATATTGACCCATTATTTTTAAACCAAAGAAATTTATTTGAATTAAATAAAGTGTTTTACAATAATAATTTTTTTTCTATCTTGGAGTTTTTTTTATATATATAATTAGAAAGTTGGACATTACTACTAATATTTCTATAAAATAATTTCTATTATTTATTTATAAGCATTATGAATTTGGATTATTTAAATTATTCATATGAATGGATACTATGGACATAGTTGCTACTATTTTTTTATTTTTTTCCCCTCTTCGTTTAAAATTCCACATACATTCAACAAAATGCTCTATAATTGTAAAATAATACTAAACATGAAAAGTTAATTTGTTTGTTGATTTTAGTCAAGAATTTTTCTTATTTTGATGCAGAAATTTCATTTTGTAAATAGTTTTTATTCATTTCTGATTGGTGTGTTGGTAAACAGTATGGATAAGGGCGATCCCACTGAAAGGAAATCATTTCATTCTTAAACACACCCCAATGTGTACATATTTTTACACTGCATTATTCATGAGTAAAACGGATAGTTTTGGAAAAGTTAAAACCTGAAAATGTCAGGGAAATGCAAATAGTAGAAATGCTGATCACCCTGTTATAAAGCTTTTTTATTAAAGTATAAAAGTTCTGCATTGTGTAAAAGACCTGAAACACCACTATCGCATTTTTTTTTTAAGTAGACTAAATCGCTTAGCAATTACTCTAAAATTCCCTTTATCTTTCAATAATATATGAATGTTTGGTGGTTCTATAAATACATTTTGAAATTTTTATATTATATTTTGTCTCATCAAGGATTCTCTTTGTGTATGTATACAGTACATTCCAGAGTATCTAACCTAATGTAGCGGCTGGGTGGGCCATATAACAAAAACATCTGATCGGCCGGATTTCTTTAAACTCATAGAAGACAAAGTTTTTATATCAAAATTCACTGTTATAAAATAAGTATTTTCTCACTTCTTTTTGAATACTAAGCCATCCATTTATCTGAAGTAGAATGTGAAAGCGGCTTAGTAAACCATAGAAATAGTCTCCAGTAATGTGTCGAGTTAAAATGAAAGACTCTATAATGGTAATTTATTTAAGTTTAAGTATACATTGCATAATCCCCCTTCCTCCCTCTTAAATGTTCATGTCACAAAAATAAAGCTTCCTCAACATCCTTATATACTTTGAGCATGGTTTTTATTAATTTTACCTCACTTCCACTAGCTTGTGCACTCACTTTTCAATTTCTGCTTGATTTTTTTTTTTTTTTTTTTTTTTCCCCCTATTTCTTCACTCGAGTTTTTTTGCATACTCCTAACTCTGAAGCATTATTTCTTACTGTTACATCACTGTATAACGTGTAATTTCTCCTCCACAATCACACACACACACCCCATTTATCACCTATTTTGAAATTGTTTACTGTAGTACACTGAAAAAGAAAAAAAAAATTGGGCATTCAAGAACAATTTACGAATACTGTTCTGTTACAATCGGGAACAGCAACAACAGATCCATTATGTCCATTACATTCTAATAAAACAATTAATGAACAGAATGCCGTTCTTTTCCTGTTACAGCTTGTATTTTGCACACGACATGTGGGAGGATCATAGCAGACACCAGCTTCCGATGCCTTGGCCAATATTGCTAATGAAACGTTTTGCTTTTCTCATTTAATTATGATGGGGGAAAAAACTATGCAGGATTGTTGGATTTGTGTCCTCCTTTTAATAAATAATGAAGTAAAATTAATAACTATATTTTAAACATTATGAATTGCTACTAATTTTTTTTGTTCGACCTTGTTTTGTTCATGTTGTATGCAATGATATTTCTCTTAGCCCAATCTCTGTTTTTTTGCTTAAATTTTTCAATTTTTTTCCTATTTGCTACCTTTGTTTTACAAAACATTTCAATGATATAATAATGGGAAATCTCTTAGAGCTTTGGAATTAAATAAAGGCTTCATAATGTATTCTTTTAAAATAAAAAATTAAAAAATGATCCATTCTGTATAAGTAAACTAATAGGGATTTTTCTTGCAATTTTTATATAGTATATTTGTAATTTGTATTGCATAATTATATTATCAGGTTCATGACATTGAAGTTCTTCATAGATTATTTTTAATTTTGGAATTTGCCAGAATATTATCAAGCTTTTCTTGGTGAATTTGTTTCGTTTGTGACATCATAAACTCCAATTTTTCTGAGTCATAACTTTTAATAAGAAATGCTTTAATCAGGCATTCTTCCATTTATCTCCCCCTCTCTATAGCAAAATGTTTAATTTTTGCCACAATAATGGCTACCTAATTTTTGCTTTTAAAGATCTGTATTGCTTTAAAAATGGCAGTAGTGTGAGTAGCTGAAGTGTTCAGAGTGCTCAGTTGAAGGCAAGTTTTAAAAATTGCATAATTTCTTTTTGCTGTTGTTTTAGAGTTCTTGCATTTCGGACTTTACTGGCAGCATATTTTAACTATTGATCCATGAAATCATTGGATTATTTGGACTATAATTGAATTTTCTAAGTTTATATTATCAAATTAAATAGTTTTCAGTATTTATACCCTATGTTACTGCAAGTATATCAAACTGAATTCATCCATGTTATACTATGTCACAATTTGTATAAATTCTGCATTTTATAAAATTGAAATACCTAATAAATATTTTACTTTGACTGAATTTATAGTGTCCATTAAATCTTGAAAAGCAATAGTCTTTTTAAAAAGTTTATTGACTTTAATAATTGCTTTGTTAATAGTTTTTAATAATCACTGAAAATTTCATTGTAATCAATAAGATTCTCTTTTCAGGGAAGTCTATTGCCTTGAAAAGAAACTTAAGAAATAGAAGATATAGACTGATATTTACAAAAGGTAAACTGATTTTTCAATTGGCATACTTGCAGTAAAAGGGACTGAGCCTATTTTTTGTTTTCATATGAGTTAAGTCTTAAATGAAGTAATTCCTTTTTAAAATTTAGACTGTCTCCTTAATAAAGGGGGGGGGGCGATTCATTATTTTGCAACTGTATAATCTACATATACAATTAAATTTATAATTGGTAGGTGTAGAATGCATCTGAATTTTTTTTATTTAAATTATTTGCTTTTATTTAATAGAAATTTATATTTTATTCTAAAAGGAATAAATTTAATTTATATGAAGCTAATTTAAAAAAAAAAATTGCATTGGCTCTTTTGAATGCCAGTTTCTCTTATTTTCCAAATGTTAGTTCATATTTTTAACATAAACGAATTTACACAAGCGGTGGAGTTCAGTTTATAAACTAAATATAGAAAACGAGAGTCTTGTGAGTTCCTTAAACTGGAAGTATGCCTAAAACTTTTCACTTAAAGTTAAAAAAAAAAAAAAAATTACTGACTTGGCTTGTTTCATTTGTTCAATCATAGATATAAAGACCACAGGCTTCTAACCGAAGATGGTGGCCAAAAAAGATTTTGATATTGGAGATTTAGTTTGGGCAAAGATGAAGTGTTTTCCTTTTTGGCCAGCAAAAATAGCAAAACCTCCTACAGATGCAAAATCTTCTACTCCTAAAAAGGCACAGCATTATGTATTCTTTTTTGGAAGTGAAAATTATGCATGGATACAGGATGAAAATATTGTATATCATTCTGAAGAAATGTTACAGTCAGCCAATAAGAAAAAATCAACCCTTTTAAAATTGGCAATAAAACAAATCACTGAAGAAGCTCCCAAAAAGGCTAAATCGCTAGTCAAAGAAAAGGAATCTCTTAAAAAATCTCCTGAAGCATCAACAAGTGGTACTGAAAAGAAAGTTGCAAAAGTACAAAGAATGAAAATGAAAACTGAGAGCCCGAAAGTTCGAAAGAAGGTTGCCCCCAAAAGACGTGTTATGGATGAATCTCCAAATAGAAGATCTCCTCCTCTGCAGTTTTCTGAAAGGCCTACTGAAGATTACTCTCAATCGATTAACAATGCACCTCCTAATGTAAACCATAACCGTATAGCTATTATCAGACCATTGGATGAGCAGCAGCATCGTCCTCGTCCTCCACCTTCTTCTACTACTACTCATACTTCTTCTGCAATTACCAGGCGTGATTACTTTGAACTTCAGCCAGGTCCTACTCTTGATTTAAGTGAACCCAGTGAAGCCATAAAAGCAAAAAATGTCAGACCTTCGGATAAGAAGATAGGATTTATTGGTCTTGGAATGATGGGTCAAAGGCTTGTTAAGAATCTGCTCACTTCAAATCACAAAGTCACAATTTGGAATCGAACCCCTGAGAAATGTGTTGAGTTTGCTAAAGTTGGAGCTGTGATTGCACAGACACCAGGTGATGTGGTTGAAAAATGTGACATAATTTTCTGTTGCGTGTCTGGTCCTGAGGCCTCAAAAAGTCTTGTTTTTGGAAATTGTGGTATTCTGTCAGGTCTTGAAAGGTCATCGCCTGGATCAAAAGGTTATGTTGAAATGACTACAATGGATCCAACTACATCAATAGAAATTGCAGAAGCCATCACCCATAAAGGTGGAAGATATCTTGAAGCTCCAATCAGTGGATCAAGGAAAATGGCAGAAGATGGAACTCTGTTAATTTTGGGTGCAGGTGATCGGGAGCTTTTTACCTATTGCGAGAGTTGCTTTTTTGCTTTATCAAAAAATGCATATTATCTTAGCTGTGATGTTGGCAGTGGTTCCAAGATGAATCTAATTCTCAGCATGTTAGTGGGCGTATCACATGCTGCCTTGGCAGAAGCCATGGCTCTTGTTGAGCGTAGCGGTCTTTCTCAGACCAACTTCTTGGAAATCCTAGAACTTTCACCGTTAAATTCACCTCTTCTTACAGACAAAGGGCAAGCTATGCTGTCACGTCTCTTTACAACCAATTCTTCTCTTAAGTATCAGCAAAAAGATTTGAACTTGGCTCTTTCACTGGGTAATAGCGTTTCGCAGCCAATGTTAATCACAGCTGCAGCAAATGAGTTGTTCAAACATGCTAAACTTCTCCGTTATTCTGATCATGATGTATCTGCTGTTTACTTGGGAGCTAAGTATTAGCATTGGTTCATTGTTTTGCTGTGCTATATTATATTCCTGAAGAGCAAATATGCTTTTTATCCCAATTCATTGTAAAATGTTACAAAAGATTTCATAATCCATTAAAGCCATCATTCATACAATTTTAATTTCAATTTAGTTTTTTTTTATTGTTTAGTCTTAAACTTTTATATTTTCGTTTTATTGCCATTGCTCGTTTTATATTCTGAAACCAGAGCAGTTTAATTATTAAATATATTGAATAATAATAATTCAGCTTCTTATTTCTTAAAATTTAATGTTTATTGAATTTTGATTGAGAATTTAAATTCACGGTTTTCAAAATTAGTCCATACGTTTTTCTGGACTTAGAAAAAGGCATTTAATTCTCAAGTAATAAATTATCCTGTTGTATATAAATCCGCCCCCTTTTTTCCCACTGATGCAGGTAAAGAAAGAATAAAATTGTAGCACAAAATTTGCTTATATTATTCATATACTTGCTATTAATGAATTATGGAAGTTTTTGTATATTTTCCTTATGAAATGCAAGAATTTTGGCACTGCATGCAGTTTGGAAGCTATACAGTTGCAAAACCAATATGTGAAGAATTAAAAGATTTTCTAGACTTTCAAAATTGAAATTGATAATGTATTCATTTGGATTTCCCGTGAATCTAATGGCTATTTAATATCTACAGTTGCCATAATTGATCTTTATGTTTCATAATTTGAAAAGATTAAATATATTTGCAATCTTCTTGCAATATAGTTTCTGATCACAATATATTTATTATCTCAAATTGTATATTGAAAGCTTGGTAAATTGGCTCATATAAGATCTTTGATTGGCCTTTTTGTTACATATTAATGTGATTCATCTTGTTTTGGATTCTGTCATCAACACTTGAGCCATGATGATTGAGCTGGCATTCTTTTTACAGACAATTCATGATATATCTAAAGAAGTGAGTTTTTGATTTAAGAGAAACTGAAAACATAGGATCAATGACATGTAATGACATTTCTTTTCTGAAAATCTCTTAAGTCATAAACAACAATAAATAGCCATTCATCGATGTATACGATTTTACTCCCTTTTTTTTTATAGGAAAAGTTAGTAGTATTTTAGTAGCGAGTAGTATATAATGTAGTTAGTAGTATATAATGTAGTTAGTAGTATGTGGTGATTTTTTTGAGAAGCAGTTGGACCAAACTTATTTGTTTACAATAATGTTCTTTCGTGCAAGTCAGAATTTGCAGAGATTTTAAGATATTTTTTGAATTAATTATAAAACCTACATAGAAAAGTTCCCAGAATACATTGGTTGACAAATTGCTGTCAGGCACTCAACAGTGTAGAAGATAGGGAAAATGCTCATTAAAAAATGGTGTTTCCACTTGCAATGGCATGACATGATGAAAAGTATGCCTATTAATTGCTCCTGTAGATTATTGATATTTATTTTTGTTTGCATTCCCATTGATGTTTATGCTCCATTTTAAAATGCCTTGTTTTCATCTTGAATGTTTGTCTATTATATTATTCATTTCTCAGTTGATTTTTTTTTTTTTAAATCCAAAGTAATGTTTGGACCATGTGTATTTTAATACATTATTGATCATCCTGTAGGTCATTAGTTTTGTTACTCATGTCATATTAATGCATTTACAGAAATAGATACTTGTAAAATAAAATTAAGGAAAAGAAGAAATTAGATACATGTTTATTTTATTTGCAGGTTTTCCTGTATATATGCAAATCGGTTCAATTTTAAATTTCTGAAAATCCTAAACTATTTCATGTTTTCATATTCTGTTTTTACTTATTTCGAAATTTATCTACCTATTTCTATAAAAATGATAACAAATTAATATTTTTATAATAAATTAAATTCCTGCAAAATCAAGTGAATGAAAGCATACTAAAATGTAGAGTTGAATTGATATATACACATAAATTTATATTGTAATTTTTAGATAAGATGAACATTTGTTAAAAACTGACATCTTGTAATCAGCTAACTTTATGAATTTAATAAAACATTTTAAGTTGTGAAGTTCTGTGTATTCTTCTCTTCTCTTCTCTGTAAGAAAAACTTTTCATATGAATACCATAAAAAAGTACCACTTCCCCCCTCCCCAAAGAGTACAATATACCATTTGTACTTTTTTTACCTTTATATCATATGTGCATTTTTCTATTTGAATAGTAAAATAATTGAGTCTCACTTTATAAAATTTGTTTTATTTGAAATATATCTATTTTAGTATATATCCCAATATAAACATTTATTTTTAACGATTGAAATAATGCTTCATATTTTGAAATATTTTTTGTAATATTTTGCAGACGTAATTCTTCGTGCTCATTTATCTTTTAAAGATTTTTTTTAACTCTTAATATCTAGTTTGACACAATGTTAAATGCTTTTCCAGGCATGACGAAAATTAATTCAATTCATAATATACAACAACCAATGGAATCAAAGGTGCTGTAATGTAACACCTCCTGTTTAAACATTTTTTATATGAAACCTGTACACTTAAACAATTGTTTACTTCTTCATCCCCAACTTGATGTAATTAAAATAGTTCATTATTATCAATCATTTCTAGAAGAATAGATTAGATTATAATTTTGTACATAAAAACATTGAATGAAATTGATCATTGAACATGGAATTGAAAATTGCAGTATTTAATTTCTTTTTAATTAGTTAAATTATATTCACTCTGACTTTCCTTTTAATATAGCCAATAATGGGACACAATTAATTTGTGGGAGACATTTGTGTTTATGTTCTTGGAGTTCCTTAAAGTACATCTATTTGCTGTCATTATGCTTTGAATTTTTTTACTTCTTTCAAATCATAACTGTACTTCTTAAGTTTGTACTTATTTTCATTATATACTAAATATTACAATATAATAAAACATGAATGGCAAATATAAAAAAATGTGATATTAAATATTAACATAATTAGTTTCGCCTTTTTTATGTTAATTCTGTCTATTTGAAAGAACACTTTGTCGTCTTTCCTTGATTTATTATTATATTTTTTATTTAAGGGCATGAATTAATATTTGAAAAAAGGAGGGAATGAGGGTCTGAATAATTTTTCTTAAACAATGCAAATTTTTAGATTACTTTTTTATATTATAAAATAGAGCCAATATTTTAATTTGTTAAAAAAATTTTAAAATGTGATTTTGTGAAGTGTGAGATAAAAAAATTAATTTTGAGGTATCGGTATTATTTAAACATTCTCTATTTATTAGCATTATTTAACTTGCTTTATGAAAGTGTAATTTTTTAATAGCTTCCTCTCTTTTCAAGACAGCATTAATCTATTTTTGTAGTATTAAAGATATATAACTTAATAATTAAGTCTAAGTCCAAAATATTGTTTGATAGGATATTTACTTTATAAGTATCTTGTCAATTATATAAAATGTGGGCAATCAGAATCAAAGAATATTTTATTTTGCAGTAAAAACATGTATGGATAGGCATGCCTTTATTTGCATGTTTATCCATTTTTGGCAATTAACTTTAAATGCAACCAAAGATAAAATGTTTATTTTTTTTGAAAACATTTTGCATAATTAAATTGAAAACTAAGAGTTGAACATTACATGTTTAAATGTAATGTTTTTATATATCATTATTAAAACGTATGCATGGACAACAAATCCGTTTAAAATCTTTAATTTATGCTTATGAATAAATTCGAATATATAAAAAATATTTTCACAGTTGATGTTTTTTCTTGAATAAAATAATGGAATATAGAACCAAAAAAGCTGTCTGATGAAATATTTACTGTGAAATATTATTCAACAGCAATATATTTTTTTTTAAAATTTACAACCTTAATATTGTAAATAAATTAAAATCAGAATAAAAGAATACATTTGATATTAAAAGAACATGTTTATCCATTTTTTGGTGCAATTTGTTTTAAATGTTACCAAGGATAAAATGTTTAAGAAGTACGAATTATTAAATATTTAATTTTTTAAAACAGGTTTCTCAATTGGTTTTATTTTTGAAAATATAAAGAGCTGAAAAATCTAGCTGAGTATATAATAATTAACTTTAAAAATATTTTCATCAAATATAGCATGTTAATGGAAATATAAAAATTTAAACTTTTTTTTAATTATTTAAGAGTCATGTTGAAGATTTCATATCCTCATTTTAGATAATATTCTTAAAGTATATGCTAAGGATTCAATATTTAATTTGTGTAAATTGTATATATATTAGTGAAATATTGTTAAAGTTTAAATACTTTTATACATTAGTATTAAAATCTTAATTTATATTAATAAATAAATTAGAATACCAATTTAAAAATATTTTTGACAGAGTTGCTACATTTTATTTGATAAAACTATGAGTGTAATGTCGAACTTTTGTAAAATTTATACATTTTCTTTTTGGAACAAAGTAAATTTATTAATTTTCGTCTGGTGAACTGTTTACTGTTAAGTTTTGTCAAATATTATTCAACAGCATTTTTTTTTAATATAAGCTTTGTGATGGATAGAATAGTGACCATTTACTGTACAAGATTTAAAAAGAACAAAAGTTAAAACTAAGAAATCTTAAAATTTTTATTCAAATTACTGCATTGCAAACTTTGAACAACATGTTTTCTGAAATAATATATTACTTCAGCATACTTTCAGATGTTTATATAATCTAATTGTGTATTTCATCTTTTACAAAATATCTTAATTCAGCAGTCGGATTTGTAGTGTCATTAAAATCTTAAAAATTGCCTATTTTTGATAAATAAAGGCCTTTAAGGCTTATATTTTCCTTCTGATGAAGAGATTAAAAAA
This sequence comes from Argiope bruennichi, assembly GCF_947563725.1. Classification (NCBI taxonomy): domain Eukaryota; kingdom Metazoa; phylum Arthropoda; class Arachnida; order Araneae; family Araneidae; genus Argiope; species Argiope bruennichi. Next base: position 87,944,669 of record NC_079151.1, read on the forward strand.
ATATTAATAAAACAACGATTACAGGTTTTATTTTCTTTGCAGTTTCGGATCTGTCAGTCTTTAAAGGATTTAATAAAATCAAATTCTGGTTAGGTAAATGTTGATAGAATGGGGAAAATATATCCTTTTCATTTACTTATCCTTATAATAATATGCAATTATGTTTTAAACTGATTTCAATTTTAATTAATTTACAAAGTTTTATCTTAATTTAGCCCATAGTAAGTTCATTCTCTTATTTCTTGATCCAATCCCATTTTCTCTACTTAATTAATTCAAGAGAAGCTTTATAAAATTGCTGAATCGGCTATACGCCGACACTTTCCCACACTCCGCGTGAAGGGCTAGAAAAATGCCCAGTAAGCCAATTTTTTTAAAAGATCCCTGTGATTCCCTTACTTATGATTGACATGCGTCAGAAATCACCATCAGAATCATAATATATTAGCATTGTAAAAAAAATATATAAATTTCCTATTCATATTTCATGTTATATAAGACGAGGGATAATTTATTTCGCGCTTCTTCCCGACTTCTGCTTTTGCAACGTGCTGTGGCGGACGTGCCTTGACCGCGCCTTCTTGTAAATAAGCATGTCTGCCTCCCGCGAGAAAATAAAACGAACTTAAAAATACGAAGTCTCTTCAGTGCTTGTCACACCTGAATTCTGCTTCACATAAAATAATGCTTGCATATATATATAATAGCCATTTCATTACTCTTTGACCTCCTTTAGCTTATTTTTGATAGGAAGAAAAATTCCTTTTAGTGGGAGAGGGAAATTTTATGTATTTATATAAAACAAGGAGTGTTGTTTTAACCGTAACCTCAGCGCATCATTGTATTTCTACACGTAATTACTCGCTTGACGAGCATTTATTAATTATATCTCAACATCATTTAGTAGCTCGCCATTAGTGAATTATTTAAGTAATTTTACTTCAATTAATATTTATGCAAAGGTGAAAACTTATGTCGGGAATTTGTTATGAACTTCGATAAGTGAATACTCTGAATGATTCAAAGCTTCCAAATATAAAAGTAAAGCAAAATGTTTGATGCTCCAGAGTTACTTGTAAGTCATTAGTTACTCTTTCAAAAAGATGCCAGAAATAAATTAATGCCTATAAAATTCCTTTTTATACGAATTATTCAAAAATAAAGAATTTTGATGCAAAAAAAATATATATTCGAAGTGGAGATTTTTGCCCTTGATTTTTCCATGATTCAAACCTTTAAATAACACATTTTTGAAAATGTCTGTTTTTGAACGCGATTGCTGAAAAATGCTTAATACCAATTTTGAAGATTTGTGCCAGATTTTGAATAGAATTCATTTTCAGGAAGTTTTCCTGCTGTTGGTTTGTCCGAGCGCAAGTGGTATAATTTCAAAACGCATATTGCTACATCGGTTAAATTTAGCACAGAATTTTAGCATCTAAAGTATAGATCCATATAAAAATTTTGAACCAAATCCATCAATTAATTGATCATTTGTTGGTTTGTATTTTCACATGTATACGAACAATGTTTAAAGAAGGGGGACGGACGCAGTAACTTTGATAAATGAAATTTGGTAAAGTTTCTAAAAATTGGCTCTGTCATAAATTATTCAATTGGCCGACCAAAAAGTTTCGAGGCATAATTGATTTTTTCCCTCTTATTATATTGAAACTCTGAAAATAAAAATCTGTGTATTTGTGGCATTCACGGCAATTATTGTAATTGTAAACAATTATTGTATTATTTTTTTAAAAAAGTTTTGAAAGAATTTCTCAGTTGAAATTATTTTGGTAAGTTGCTAATGCCAGTATAATTTTTCTAGCAGTGTATCTTGTTCTGCAATGGATAAAGTGAATACAGAAGCGAGAAATTATTGAAAGACTTAACATTCCATAAAATCAGTATCGGATAAAATTGTATGTTTTTGAAGCATACTTTTCAGCAGTTTATTTTTAAAATACTAGAATGCATAATACTTTGCATCAATGAAAACATGTTTCTGGGTAAGAACTAGTAGATGTGAACTAAAAAAACAAGAAAACGTGTGCTTATTTTGCACTTTTATCGAGACTGCGGTAGCTCGGTGATAAGATCTCGGATTCGAAACCTGTGGGTTTCAGGTTCGAGACCCGATTCCACCCAAGAAGTGTCGTGTAAGCGGGTCTGGTGCACGCTAAATCCGTCAGGGCCGAACTCCTCCCGCTGGTGTGGAAGTCGGGTGAAGGGGTGCCGTCCTTGTCATCTGACCGCGGTTCAGAATTACGAGGTCCATCCCCAAAGTAGCCCTAGTGTTGCTTTAAAATGGGACGTTAATTTAACTAAACTAATTGCACTTTCATCAGATGCTATTCTCTTGGAGTATACAAGATTTCCTAGTCGGATCATCTTTACTCGATTTCTATAATTTTCATGTCAGGATGAATTTTATTTGTTTAAAGATCATAAATTTTTAAAAATTGTGGAGAGTTTGAAAATTATGAACAAGCAATTTTTGATTGAGGATTCAACATTAGTTAAAATAGGGAATGTAAAATGTTATATGTTTGACAACATGTAGTCTATGATTACATCCTTTAATTATTGAGTAACCATTACTAAAGAAGTGAGAAAGTTAGTAGCATCAGCCAATTCAAAATATTAGCTATGGGGGGGGGAGATGGCGAAATTAGTAATTGTAAGTTTGATTTCTTGATCTGTATGGGAAAAGAAATTGCTGAAATTGAATATAAAGCTAATGCACTTGTTCGACTAACAAGAAATTTTTCATTAGTAATAAAATCTAATGAATTTAATAAAGTTATTAGTAGAAAATTTGAACGAATTGAAAGTGTTTGGAAAAAAAAAATTTTTTTAAGAAACAACCTTTTATTTGCATATTCAATAAAAATTAGCATGATTTTTTATATTGCTAGATTTGTTTATCTCAAATCTTTTTTCGGGGAAATTGGATTTCTGAAGTAGCAATATAACTTTTTTTTTGTCCCCCTTATGTAATAATACTATTGTCTGTAGTATAATGTAAAATATGCGATGAAAGTCTAAGATTTTTCAAAAAAAAAAAACTTGCATTAAAAAATATTTGAAATTTTGTTTTATTGTTTGTATAAAATTGCACACATGCATAGTTAATACCCAACTTAATTTATTTCATCGAACTCAAAGTTCTGTTATAAATATATATACATACTATATTAAGATTGATTAATTTTTCTCTAAAGTACTCATTTTTTAAGATAAAATTAGTTTAGGCACCCTAGTAATAATGTTCCTCGATAGATTCTCATAAGAAATAACAGATACAGTTGAAAAAAGTTAATCAAGTTGCAATGAGTTAAGTTTTTAATTGGAGTGTGCGAAAAAATGTATGAGCAAAGCGAGAATATATTCAAGAATGCTTATTAAAAGTAGTTTTGTGTAGAAATTAATATTAACGTATTGAAATTTCCTGATTTGGTTAAAAGGAAATTAATTTTACCTAACGTTTCTAAATGATTGTTTATCCAGTGCTACTAATGAGGTATTTTATAGTGATGGAAAATGCTCTTTATTCCGTACTTTGAAGTAACACCTTGAGAAAATGTTGTTTTTATGATGATAATTTCTGCCTTAAGCCTAGGAATGCGAGTATCTGTCCATATGGAACCAATAAATTATCGAGTCCATTTCGGTTAGGTTTTTACATCTGGTAAGCCAGATATAAATTTTGATAATTTGAAGAATAACTAAATCTTTCATGATATAAATGCATGAAGGTTGGGGGGGGGGGAGATTTAGCTGGGAAACAGCTTCCAGCTTGAGACCTCTCGTAGATATCTAGCCTTAAATCAGAGTTGCCACGGCCCCTGGTGAACTGGGAAAATGTAGGGAATTTTAAGTTTTTTAGTTTCTTTTTTATTCCATCTGAAAAATGGCCGATCTGTGAGCATTGTAGTAAGAAAGCAGTGATTAAACTAGTTAATTTAAAAACCTTTTTCCTGAAACCAAATATGTATATGGAAAACAGAATCTTTCAATATCGAAATCTTAATGCACTATAGAATTTTTTTTAAAAATAATTTCTGCAATATCCCAAGGAATCATTCAATAAAAATTTCTCGAATTCATCATAAAATTCGGTTTTGTTTTACATTGAAAAGGAGATAAATTACGTAAAGAATATTTTATTTTGTGTCAATCAATAACTGTGTTTTAGAATATATATATATATATATAATGATATTTCTTAATCTAATTTAAATTGTTAATAATATTTATCTTAATTTAACCTGTATTAACTATATTCTTATTTCCTGATCCAATCAATTTTTTATTTAATTAATTCTACACTCTCTCTAGAAAAATTGCTAATTTCAGCAGGTTGTCACGCTTCGATTGAAAGGATACAACAAAGGAAAATTCCCTAATGTTTACTACATTCTTTTAAGGGTACCTAAGATTTCCTATCCTAAATCTACACGTATCAAAGAAATCCCTATCAAAATGTCATAGTAATGTAAAATGATCGAAGGGGGGAATTCCTGCTCTTGTGTTGCGACATTAGCTGACATGTATTTCTTACTGCTTATTATTTGTACAATTTTATAAAGTCCTGAGAAATACTAAGTGCATTGTTCTTGATACTCCAAAAAAAACATTTATATCTTCTGCAACCAAATTTTGAATACCACTATTTAGTTTTATTTATTTATTTCTGATATTCCCATAATTTTATTGTTTTTTGGTATCACAAACGTCCATCATGTTAACGACAACGCCTTGCGGGTGTTGTTAGTATTTAACTTCTTTTTTTTTTTTTTTTCTTTTTTTTTTTTTTTTTTTTTTCCCCTGCTTGCTTATAAATCAGTATAAGAAGTTAAACTATTCTCACGATCTCTTAATAATATAAAATGTTAAAGTAGAAAATCCGTTTTTATCCTCAGAAGAAAATTATTAAAAATAACATTTTCACGTATTTTCTTTACTCTTTACTTATTGAAAGCTAAATTATTGACTTGTCGATTTCATTTAATGTTATTTTCTCTTTGAGGTATTTCATCTTAACACAACACATTTCGTACTTCATACTGTAAAAATTAAAAATAATAATAATAAATAAACAAAAGGGGGATGCGGAGAATTCATTTTCTGACAGGGGGACATTAGTATTTTTGATTCTCGGTTTCGGAATCCCTCCATCCTTTAGCGCATGCGTCAGGTATTTATTTCGTGAAAAAGTTTGTTATATATATTTTTTCCCCTTGCTAATTCTTTAAAAAAGAAAATTTAAAAAAAAGCAGGTGCATTCCCAGTAAGGCGAATAACTTAAGTATTTTAACCATGAAAATCTTTATTATCGATGTCTTGCAAAAAAAATTTAATAATCGGAAAATTGTAATTGCTTAATGTAAAATAATTACTCAGTTAATGTATTATTTTTTCACATTTTAACAAATAACTTCTCCATTTAATGTGCGTGTGAGTTCTCGAGATGGTTCGTTTTTAATTAAGACGCGATATGCAGGGCAGCCTCAAAGAATGAGTCCTTTCAGTTACTGATGGACAGATGTTGTACGTGGCACAGAAATCGCTCGTTATTACTTACTAGCCGCCTTTGGCTACCAGCCGGTTCGCCTTTCTTAATGCTCATTAAAATTTTAATAATTAAATATTTTATGTAACTCCTATTTTAATAGCTTTTTCGTCGAAATATTTTAAAACTTCAAATTTTGATAATGATATAATTTATTCATAATATTATAAAGGCCTTCAGCCGTAACGTAATATGTATATCTCTAATTTTCTGTTATCTCCCGTAGAATTTATGCTTTAAATTAAAGTGGAAATGATTAAACTGCAATTAATATAATAATAATTTTTACTGAAACAAAGCATTTTTTTATAATATGATTACTGAAAACAAAGTCACTGAGCATTTAAACTTTATGGGCACTAAAGAATATCTTTCTTAATTTATATAATATCTCAAGAATTTGTCAACAAAATTTTCTCAGATTCATCATGAGCAGGTCTATTAATTAACAATGTTTAATTTTAAATGCATCAAACATTAAGAAAATAAACCGAATCGTTTAAAATAATCGGTCGAAAACAGGTAAAAAAAATTACTTAAAAAACGATGAACTTAAACTAACATAAATACAATTTAATTACAAAAGCATACAACTAACCTAAAAATAATTCCGCTTCCGTTGAAAATAAATGTAAACAATCAGAACACAATGCGCATACGTGAATTTTCAACGCCAGTTGGGGTAACGCTATGCAGATTAGAAATTTTTAATTTCCTTTATTCTGTTTTATTTTAATTCAAAAGTATTTCAGAATGAATCTGAAAGATCGATTAATTACAATGTTTAAATTTAAATGCATCAAACATTAAGAAAATAAACAGAATCGTGTGAAATAATCGGTCGAAAACATGTGAAGCCTAGCCTCATTAGCGTGGGGGGGGGGAACAAGCCTTATTTATTTGCCGGTAGGGAAATGAAGATTTTTTTGGCGGGAAAATTAGTTTTTAATTAATGATTAAAAATTTTAGAAAGGGAGCCCAGGTGCACATTCTCGACCTCTAAGGTATACATGTACCAAATTCTGTAGCTGTAAGTCAAACGGTCTGGCCTGTGGAGCGCCAGCACACACACACATTGAGCGTTATATAAGTACTAGCCGCCTTTGGCGACCAGCCGGTTCGCCAATCTTAATGCTCGTTAAAATTTTAATAATTAAATATTTTATGTAATTCCTACTTTAATAGCTTCTTCATCAAATATTTTAAAGCTTCAAATTTTGATAGTCATGTAATTCACTCATAATAATATAAAGTCCTTCAGCCATAACATAATATGTATCTCTCTAATTTTCTGTTAGTTCCGGAAGAATTTATGCTTAAAATTAAAATGGAAATGACTAAACTGCAATTAATACAATATTTTTTACTGAAACAAAGCATTTTTTTAATAATATGATTACTGATAATAGAGTCACTGAGCGTTTAAACTTTATGGGCACTAAAGAATATCTTTCTTAAGTTATGTAATATCTCAAGAATTTGTCAACAAAATTTTCTCAGATTCATCATGAACAGATCGATTTATTAACAATGTTTAATTTTAAATGCATCAAACTTTAAGAAAATAAAATGAATCGTTTAAAATAATCAGTCGAAAACAGGTTTAAAAAACTACTTTAAAAACGATGTACTTAAAACTATAAGTATATAGAAAAAAATATATAACTAACATAAATACAATTTAATTACAAAAGCATGCAACTAACCTAAAAATAATTTAAATCATTGAAAACAGATTAAAAAAATCTAATTAAAAAACGATGTACTTAAAACTATAAGCATATACAAAAAATATATAACATAAATACAATTTACTTACAAAAGCATGCAACTAACCTAAAAATAATTTAAATCAACCTTTGATAACGGTTGTCATGGTAACAGTCAGAATGCGCATGCGTGAATTTTCTTCGCCAGCTCCGGTAACGCAAGTGCGTGAATTTTTCTACGCCAGTTGGGGTAACGCTATGCAGATTATACATTTTTAATTTCCTTTATTCTGTGTTATTTTAATTCAAAAGTACTTCAGAATGAATGTGAAACATGGATTAATTAACAATGTGTAATTTTGAATGCATAAAACATTAAGAAAATAAACAGAATCGTTTGAAATAATCCGCCGAAAAATGTTAACCCTAGCCTCATTTCTGTTGGGAGAAAAAAAAATTGAAGTTGGCGGTGGGGGAAAATGGAAGATTTTTTTGGCGGGAAAGTTAGTTTTTAATTAATAATTAAAATTCTAATTAAAATTTCAAAAAAAGGGACCCCAGGTGCACATTCCCGACCTCTAAGGTATACATGTACCAAATTTGATAGCTGTATGTCAAATGACCTGGCCTGTAGAGCGCCAACACACACACACACACACACACACACACACATTGAGCTTTATTATAAGTATAGATAGATTATTGAATGGCAACAATCAGTAAATAATGCATCACCCGACTGCTTCATTGAACGCTTTACAGTTGCAATGAACTCAACGTTCCGAATAGAGTAATAAAATATTATTTAAAATGTTCTGGGAAAGGTTCGTCGTGTTACCAAAAAGTCGATTTAATCGGAGGAAAGAACATATACCACGAAAGGCTTCAAACAGAACATTTAATTCAAGTTTATCCATGAAAACTTTCAATTTACGTGCTTTTGCCAATCATTAACATCGTAGTAGTATTTTCACTTCTTTTATTTCATAATACGTACACTTTTTTTAAAAAATTTCTATAAAGTAATGCTATTGAATTTGATTTTCAGTTACATCAAATAACTAGGTGAATTTTCAAAAAAAAAAAAAAAAAAAAAAAAAAAAAAAAAAAACGCTTTCTATTTTAATTATATAACAGGTTAAAAAGCCAGTAATCTGTGCAAAGAAACTGGTCGTCAAACACTGTCAGTTTAATATATTTCATCAATACACATCGTGCAGAGGGGGAAATCTCTTCATATGTTTGTATTAATAATAAATAATGCGCCATACAAAATAGCTTCCAACATGAGTTTATAACTGTCTGAGTTCAAACCTAATTTTGTAAAACTCAAAGGATCGAATTTAACTTATTTTCTATTTGAATAATAGATTTTCATGATGGATAGTTATTTCAATACTGTATTCATCTGTCGGAATGTGAACTCATAGAGACGAGGATTCCTAGCGACTTCTTCCCTAATAAAAGTATTGTTCCCCCACTGCCCCCCCCATAGAAAAAAAGCGTGTATTCTTCGATCGAGAACGCAACAAGCGCTCAGATTTTTATTTTCAGGTATCCAAAATTTGGCACTGAACTACAATTTTAATTACGAAATCTGAGTGCGAAGCTGCTCATCATTTCGTTGGCGCATTTGGTTCAAAATTTGTGCGGATCTACACTGAAGACATTAAGCAAGGTTGCAACGCCACCGGGAAAACCAGAAAAACGCAAGAAATTTAAAAATTGTCTTAAAAAAGCTTTAAAAATGCAGGGAAATTTGAACATTTTTATAAAAACAGGGAAAATACTGAGCATTTTAATTCCCCCCCCCCCTCATCCAAAAACAGATTTCTAAAGATTGCAAGAGTAGAGGATCGTAGTCACTGCTTCCAAAAATGGAACAATACTATTCGCGATTGTATAATGCGAAACTCGCTGTTTTTCTGTACAGATAATTCCAGTTCCGATTTGCGAGACATTAATTCTTTCTTCATGCTATTTCCGAATTGGAGCTAATGGGCATGCGCGGAACTTCTAAAACTGCTCGAAAGAATAGAATACATTTCTGCGGATGCTGTGCGGGGTGTTTAGTCTACTATACTTGAATTTATTGAATGGTTTGTTTATTATTTGAGTAACTGTGAGCTTGTTCTATGTACATTAGAGAATACTTATAAACCAATGAGCTGTTCAAAATTCGTATCTCATACGAGTTGAACGGATACAAAAATATCAATCGAGAAATTCCAAAACATCAATTTGTTACACACTGCTCGCTTTGTAAGAAGGTAATAAGCCTAAGTAATATGAAAAAATTTATTTTTAGGGCGCATAGGGATCTGAAACGTGGAGATTCAAGTAGACTTCGAAGTCGAATTTTGTGTGGCAATTTTAACCCTTAACTGGGGAGGTACGAGACCGCATTTCATTTACACTCAAATTAAACTTTCTAATAAATGTATTATTATGAAAAATTGCCAATATATTTTGTATATATTTTTCTTGATATATAGATACGTTTTAGAAATTTTTCAAAATATATTATCATTGAAAAAAGTAAATTCGTTGGAACATAATTTTCTTCTGAAATTACATGTTAAATAATATTCTTGAAAAAGCATATTACTTTTTAAATCATATTTATTTCTACAGTATATGAAGGTATGTAGAAGACAATATAATGTAAAATTCAACAATTATATTAAAAATTTAAAAAAAAAATGGCAATGGGTAAAATTGGTTCATTTTTATCGGCTTGTGTGATCTTCATAGCACGGTTTTCTAGGGCATTTGAAACATACAGGATAAGAACTAGTATAAAAATCTACCTATAAATTCTGTATACATATCTTGGTAAATTAATTAATTTTTTGATATGTATGTTTGAACATATATATCAAAATCAGTTGAATGCGAGCTTTCTTCGAAAAACTCTTCAGTACAATTATCCTTATCACTAAAATCCCCTTCTGCTTCATTTAAAAGTGTTTGGAGCACTGCTCCATAATAGGATTAGTAAACAGGATGATATTTCGGGACCCAAGTTTTAGCGCCATCTGCTAAGCCTTGTTTATCGTTGGCACACTAACAGGGAAATGCGGTCTTAGAGACCGCGCTCGAAGAAATAACTGGAATATTTTTTAAAGCATCTGCTGAAATCGGTTGAAAAAGTGCACGGTCTCAAAACTGGAAGCTACAGGGTCAATCCATTCAATTGAGCGTAAAATAGAATAGGGGTGACAGAAAATCCATCGCTAGCGGTCTCACAGACCTCACGTCCCCAGTTAAGGGTTAATACTTTTGTTCTATATACTTTTTATGCGAGATAATAAAAATAGAATTTTTAAAACAAAAATAAATTCTTAAATATTAAATTCGAGTTGTTTAATTCTTAATACTAAGCAAAGGTTTTAATGTCATTAATTAATAATTCTTCGTGTGGTAAAAACGCTTCTCGGGGAGGGGGGGGCATTGTATGTTCTAAATAAATGAAGAAGAAAAAAAATCAATCGAAGAGTATGAGAGGAAAAGGATAGGGAAACACTGAAGTAGATAAATGGAATTTAGTTTGTTGTCATTGCGCTAAAACTGTTGATCTTTTTCAGCTTCTAAGCTAAATTTTTCAAAAGAATTTTTAAAATGATAATTATTAAAATTAGGTTGTAACTGGTTATAAACATGAATGAATATAATTATTTTAAGCAATTTATTTAAGAAAAGGACGGAAACAAAATCATAAAATCCAAAACAATATAAAATGACAAAGGAATTAGCTGAATGACTTGAAAATACAAGAAATGAAATTATGAATATTTGTATTAGAAATATTTACATTTCTAATACAAAACTAAAAAATATATTGAGGGGGGAATTGAAATTTACACATAAAAAACAAGAATCTTACTTCATTGCAGTTTGAAAAAATATACAGTACACTCCCGATTATCCGTGGAATTGGGTGGCGCGGCCGCCGCGGATAACAAAAATCGCGGATAATCCAAGAAAAGCTAAAAACGGGTATAGCAAAAGAGAAAATAGTTATTCCTACTTTGAAAAATCGTTTTATGTACAATAAAACGTAAAATAAATAGCAGGAAATGTTTAACTAACGCTTAATATTTTAGTATATCACTCAAAACTAACCTAAATTGCATTTTGTTAATGAAAACAGAAAAGTGCTTTGTACTTACGAGAGACGTCAAGGATACACAGAAAAATTAATACATATGTACTGTTTTAATACTGTAATGTATTATGTAATTACAAAAGCATAACTGTAAAACTACAACTTTTTGAAAAAATCAGTCAAAAAAAAAAAAAAAACTTTGTGCGGCAGGCGTAGATAATCGGGAGTCTACTGTACTTAGAATGTCCCTCACGGATACATCTCTGGAATATCTCGCAGCTAAACCTTACGATATTGGTGTGTTTGTCATTTTGACTGGTTCACATCTTCTTTATATCTGATGATACATCGTTCATTTCTTTAAAACCTAATTCTGTTTTCTTTTTGTTGGGTAGGTCTCGGCTTCGGAATCGGAGGGTTTCAGGTTGGAGAGCCGATTCCACCGAGAACCGTTGTATAAGCGGGTCTGGTGCCCGTTAAATCCGTCGGAGCGAAACGCCCTCCCGCTGGTGTGTTGTGGAAGTTTGGGGAGGGGGCTGCCAGCTTAGGTGTCGTCCACGTCATCTGACCGCGATTCAAAATTACGAGGTCCGTCCGAAATAGCCTTAATGTTGCTTTAAAACGGGACATTAATATCACAAAAAAAAAAAAAAAAAAAAAAATTATCATTCTTTGTTTTAATTCGCTTTGTAAAAGAAGTTGGCTCTTATATGAGCGTTTGTCAAATGAATAATACCGCTGTTGATTGCAGCTACATTATTTTTTAAAACAAAGAAAAGAAGATAAACGTAAACGCACGTATCTCTAAAATACAAATAGCAGTTTCACAGAACTCTATTAACTCTTCGCATTCCAAACTTTGATGATACAATTCGTTGAAAGGAGTTGCAAGAACAGCCGTAAACATGCTTTCATAAGTAAAATGATATAAAATGGAATTCTACTGTAGTGTATCTCATTTATGCGTGCTCACTAACAGGTTAATAAAACATTTTTTTAAAAACTATAAAGTTTTTTTAGCATATTTTATACTGTCAGTCACTAGCGAGACGTGGTGCTTAACATGTTAATATTGAGATTCACAATGTTTATAGTTTTGGTCTAACATAACTGAGTTCAGCTGAAACTTTCCATTTTGAAAAATAATTGTTAATATTCTTTGTAGGTTATTTGTTTTCCGATACTGAAACTGCTTCAGTTTCTATTTGCTGTTCCTTCCACAAATCAATTAAAAAAGTTAAAAGCATAAATAATGCATTTTACTTCCCAAATTTTTTATTTTTGATGAGTATTAAATCTTTGCTAGTTACCCGATACCATAATATTTTGTTATTACTTGTAACTCTTAGAAATTATAAGTATTTTATTGTCACGTAGGTACTCTAGTGTGGAACTCAATGACACACACAAGAAGTAGAGCTAATTTATTAACTCAACTCTGAACACAGTGACTGAGAAATCTTCTGCTTTTATAGTAGCAGGGAAAGTTCCAGAATACTTTTCTGGAGACAGTAAGAAAAGTCCAAAACAGTTGTCTGGTAAACTAAAGAAATGTCCAGAATCTTCTGGAACATGAAATAAAGAGAAACATAAAATCAAGGAATTAAATATTTACACAAACTGTGAATCGCATTGTCTCTAGCGGGATTCGAACTCTCAATCCCTTGATTATGAGATCAGTGCTATGACCATTCGGCCATATAGAGTCGACTGCCTCTTTTCAATGCGGCATTATAATATACCTGCACGAATTGTATGTTTTGTAATAAATACAACAAATAATATAATTTTCAAAGCGTGCAGAGTTTTGGAATGACAAAAAATTTTGTAAAAGCACAATTCAGATAAAATCCGTAGTTTCGGTGTGATTTTTAACATTATTTATTTCAGTGCTCATGCTGTATAAAAGTGGATTTTTTATAATTACTTTCAACTCATTTAATATTACTCCCAAAGAGATACTTTTTATTATTTACAAGTTAGCTGTTGGGCCTTGAATCGAAAAGATATATATTAAACCATATTTGTCTTAAGTAAAGCTGATTTATTGGATTATAATATAGATATTGTATAAATTCATAAAAAAATTTCTTTACACTTACTATCATATTTCATTTCATACAGACACGTACTGAAAATCACACTTTTATGCAATGATAGTTAACTTTTTTTTTAATTTGAATTTTTGCAATGTGATGGCAATGCATTGATAAAAAAATTTTTTTTTTCACATGCACGCGTAACTTGCTCGTGCAGCTTAAATTTTATTTTTTGCAAAATAAATTGTTGAAAAATATAATTAAATTATTTTTAGAAAAAAATTCGTTAAAAATAGAAATTTAATTTATAGTTCAAAATATTAGTATCATTGGAAAAATTATTTTTTGAACTTCATTTTGGGCTATAACATTTTCTGAAGTTATATCGGAAAAACTCCAAAATTTCGCTTAATTTTTAATTAATTAAAATTCTAGTTTGCAATTAAAAAAATGGCACATTTCCGACCTCCAAGGTATACATGTGTCAAATCTGATAGCTGTAGGTCAAACGGTCTGACCTGTAGAGCGCCATCACACACATACACATTGAGCTTTATTATAAATATAGATGTAGAATTTCTGATGAATACTGAATTAAGTATATGTTTGTATAAAGAAATCAAGTAAAAATATTTTTGCAAATTTTATAGTATATGTTGCTTTGCAGTAAATGTACTAAATAGTTGCGTTTATCATTTTCAGGATGGTGACGAAAAATTTTGAAGTTGGAGACCTGGTATGGGCAAAAATGAAAAACTTCCCTCCCTGGCCAGGTCAGATAGCCGAGCCTCCTGCAACTGCGAAACCAAGGAAAGGATCCCATTACGTTTACTTTTTGGGAAGCAAAAACTATGCCTGGATGAAAGATGAAACCATCAACCATCATGCACTACGCTTAATTCCACCGGAGTCGAAGAAAAAGACAGCTTTACTTCAAACAGCAATCGACGAAATCATAGAGCTGAGTAAAGATAGACCTTTCAAGGTAGACGAAATAATTGATGATGATGCTTCGTTGGAGGTTTCACCAAAAAAGAAATCACCCAAGAAGGGAAAGCTGGAAGACAGTAAAAGTAGCCCTGAAAGTAAAATCAGTAGAAAGAGGCCCTCATTCGACAAATTGAGCAAGTCCCCTAAAGTGAGGGTAATTGATGGAGAGAACTCAAAAGATCACTCCTTAAGGGATATGGGTAGTTTTCCACGCATTGGTCCGTCATCAATGTCGGATGATGACGATACATCGTCGACATCAAGGCCTACTGCTACAGGCGTCATTTCTCGTGTTAAAAATGCAAGTGATTCTTCACCTGATGATGATGAGAGTCTTGATTCATACAAAAAATTTGTTCCACCCACTTCGAAAAAGATCGGATTTTTAGGTTTAGGTACCATGGGACATAATATTGCGAAGCATTTAATAACTTCTGGACATTATGTAACAGTCTGGAACCGAACTCCTGGAAAATGCTTGGATCTTATTAAAGCGGGAGCAATTAGTAGCGAAACCCCTGCTGAAGTCGTTAAGGCCTCGGATATCACTTTTTGTTGCGTCTCGGATGCTTTAGCAGTCAGATCTCTGTTGTTTGGTCCTACTGGAGTGTTGACAGGTCTGACAGACAGCAATGATGCGGAAAGTGGAGAAAGTAGTGAGAAAGGATATGTAGAAATGACATCTATGGATTTCGAAACATCGAGAGAAATATCAGAAGCTGTTGAACTTAGGGGCGGCAGATATCTCGAAGCATCCCTTATTGGATCGAAAAATTACGCAATGGAAGGTAACCTGCTCATCCTTGCATCCGGAAATGCCGAATTATTTCAGGAATGTAATACATGCTTTCATGCAATGTCAGAAACTGTTTACTTTGTCAGTACTGAGGTGGGTCAGAGTTTAAAATACAGTCTTGCCCTTAAATCTTTGATGGGAACGACGTTTGCTGCAATGGCCGAATGTTTGGTTCTTTCTGAGCGCACCAAAATTTCCCAGGTAGATTTCTTGAGACTGCTTACTTTGAAAGGATTTTCTTGTCCTGAAGTTTTAGATAAAGCTAAATCTATTATTGAGCATAAATTTAGTACTCCACCTTGTACTGCTTTGAGACATCAGCAGAATGACCTGGCCTTAATTCATACGATGAGCAATCAATTCTCCCAACCGATGCCAGTAACATCAGCTGCAAACGAACTCTATATACATGCCAAGCTTCTTGGCTATGGGGACCATGACGTCGCAGCTGTGTACTATGGCGCGAAATACTAGAACTTTCAATTATCATTGGCAGTTTAATTGCATCTAAGCATAATCTTCATTGCATTGGCATTGTGTCCGTCAGTTATGAATACGTGTTTTGAAGAGACAATATTTTATTTCAGTCTTTATTTGTTCTTGACCACTATAAATCTGTGAGATTCATTAAATATATAATTGCAAAATTTGGTTTAATAATTTTTTTCTCAGTGTTTATTTTTTAAAAAAAAAATTACTTTCTAAATAAATTTTTTTTAATTAAACAGTATCATATACAGTGTTGTAATAAGTAGCAACTACTGCCCCCCCCCTTTATAAGGTTGTTGGTAGATGCCACCTTATAGGAGGGGAATAGTAACCGCCACCTACAATTCAGAACATAATGTTATCCTATAAAGAAAGATACTTTTTTTTTCGTTTGCTGTTTTTAATGTAATGAAGTACGATCGGTTGAAGGAATTAAAATACAAGTTTTGACCTAAAAAATTTTTTACGACCTCTGGAAGTATAAGTTAGATTTCGGCATTTAAACTATTTTAGAAAAAAATTTATCATACTTAAAAAAAAAATAGTAGCATGATAGGAACTTTCACTTTGATGTCTTCTTCCGATGTATGTTTCAAATTTAAAAAAAAAAAAAATTAAGATAATTTGAAGAATAATGTGCATTTTCCCCTATGTTCCATTCATTACGCCCATTTTGCACAAGAGTACAAAATATAACTCTCCTTTTATTCTCTAGTTGATTATGATAGTTATCAGTCTAGGTTTCATGTAAAATCACCGATATAGCGTGTTTTTTAGTATCACAGCTAAGATCATTCCTCATTTCTGAGAATCACAAGCTAAAATTCACAATCCTCATTAGTTTCTGCAAGTGCTATTGCATTAGGCGAAACAAGATTTGGTCTAGTTATTTTTATGTGTAATTGTATATAATAAATATTTCTTGTTCACCTTTTTTAAATACTGGTGGCAATTTTTGCTTAGTATTTTAATACAATGAATGAAATTTTCTAAACATATGATTGGGAAAAATAAATAATCTTGCCGTTGATTTCAGCATTACATTCCAGTTTATTAATTTGTGTGCTCAGAGAAGGTATGAATTTACTGACAATATTTCGCTGTTTATATTTGAACAATTATAACAGTGCATCACAACAAGAAAATAATTTGCTAAATATGTATTTCAAGGGCAAAAGTACTCTTTGTTGATGTAGTTTGGGAAAGTTCAAAGAAAGGATCGTACCTTCGAAACGATAGTTTCATGAAAAGCGTCAACAAATGAACTTTGTTTCAGCTGTCCGATGTTGAAATTACAATGTTTAGAAGGGGGGGACATTGACCCCCCCCCAAAAAAAAAATATTGATGTGGAGAGAGGAATCTGAAGCTATTAAGAACACTATAATCTGATGACCGAGTCGAGAGAACGAAACCAAATAAATGCACATGCTTTATTAGCGATGATTAAACATCTGGCATTTTTCCAGGAACGCCAAATATAACAGTCTATAGACAGTCTGAGCTTCTGCTTTGTTATAGAAAACTTAGTAGATTCACTTTTTAAAGGGAATTATCCAGGGCAAGCAACTCTTAATATGATTATAAACTTGAATGCAAGAAGTAACACTATCAATCTGGCAACGCCAAAACGAAAGATTTGCTATGATAATTTTTTATTGCTCGTTTTAAAAAAATTTCATCGATTTTTTTTTTTTTTTTTTTTTTGCAGGTCTTTAATTTCCGCTTCTGAAGTTGATTTGTATACAATTTGCTGTTTTATTTAAAATCATTTAGCTACAGTACTATGCGGATTAATTGGGACAAACACAAAAATTTTCACAAATGTTGTGTAATTAGTATAGGTTAACTTACATGCAAGGTATAGCAATCTAATACAAAATATGTCCTTCTCTAGCTTGAATGAGACCTTGTACAAGGTTTGGCATGGATTCCACTAAATTAGAACATAAATTTTTGATCTCGTCATCACGAAATCAAACTTTTATAGCATTCTCAATCATTGTTTTCTTTATTGAGTAATCCATTTTATTCGTATGTCTCTTTACAATGCTCGATGGGCAAATTTTCGATGGGATTTACATCAGGAGATTTACCAGGCCACTCCAAAACCGTTATTTTCTATTTTTGAAAAAAATTCGTTGTTAGCTTAGAAGTATGGCATGGTGCAAGATTTTGTTGAAATATACCAACACCACCAGCGAACGTTTGCATCATAGGCACAATTTTACTTTCTACTATAGAAACATATTGTATAGAGTTACAGTTATTATTTTTCGACTGGTTTTGCAAATCTGCCAGTTTCAATAAGCCTTCGTCGAACTGTCGATGAATCCACGCTCACACCAGTAGCTGATAATTCTCTCTGAAGGTCTCTACTTATTTTGTAAGGATGCATTGTACTATTTCGTACAAGAAATTTGTTCGAGGTGTGGTCTTGCGTTTGCGTCCACATTTACTCTTTCGTTTTGGAGACACTGTCCCAATATTCTTTTGCTGATTAATAATTCTAGAAACACTAATTTTCCAACTCCAACTGCTGTAGTAATATCCCTCACAGTCATAGATGTATGCTGACTAAGGGTAACAATTCTAGTCCTGTTACTGGGAGTGCTATCCATATTTTAAATACACGTCAGAAGGAAACAATTCACAGAAGCGAACACTTCTTACAGCAACTGAACAGAAAAATGTTCCGACATGTCATGATCACGTGGTCAAACCGGTTCAGACTAGTCAAGGGCTTTCGCGCGTTCTAAGAAAATGCAGTTGAAAACGGTTTTAGGCAGAAAATCAACGAGAAGGCACAATTTTCTTAAAAAATATGTTTGTCCCAATTAATTCGCACTGTACTGTATGTGTATAATCTTTGCGAGAGTTTTGAATTGAAACATATTTTCATTTTGCACTAAAAAATAGTATAACCAGCAATTAAATTTTCTTGCTTGGGTGAAATTTTTTTTTTTTTTTTTTTCTTTTATGGTCAGTAAATTGAAAACTAAATAAAAAACAAGATTCTAAAGCTTAACTGAACTGCAAATCAAGAAATGCTTTATCAGTTTTATGATGAAAAAGAATGTGATAAGTTATTCAAAGAAAAAAAAAATGTTTTTCTTGCAAATAATGCTTGATTTAAAGAAAATTGCTTCTTATGAAACAATCCAGAATATAAATTTTTGTTTATTAAAGGACATTTTTTTCAGATTATTTTAAATCATGAAATCTTATAATATTATATTTCATGCTACGTCATTATATGTTTTAAACAATTGTATGCCAGACCGTAACATTAAATATTATTCAATAAGTAAACTCGTCAATCACCTGCAGGCCTCAAAATATTTTTGTGGTATTTTAAAAGTAATTTAATATGATATGTTCTTTTAAATTACAAGGGCCACATTCTTAAACTTATTCAAATTAAAATCAAAAACTGTTTAAATTTCGGAGCTCAATTCGAATAATATTTAATCATTTCTTGCAAGTTTTATACTACGTTTTATTATAAAAAATAAATTATATATATAAAAATTAAATATAATTTAGATTAAATGAAAAATGTTTTTTTTTATTTTGTTTACAATTATGCATAAAAATACGTTAAAAAGTTATCGTGTATAAAACTATTCAAAATATATATTGAAACCAATTCCAGTTTTTATTTATTATTTCTGTTTGTCAAAATTTGCTATGTAAAACTTTTAATAGAAATCATATTAAAATCAATACAAGATATCTCGTTTGAAGGTTAGGGAGAAAAAAATGGTTGCATTAAAAGAACCTTGAAAGCTTAATCCGGCTCTAGTTGTAGGGCCGCGATGGCCTGGTGGTAAGGTCTGGGCTCCGGAACCGGAGAGTTTCAGGTTCGAGACCTAATTCCACCGAAGAACCGTCGTGTTAGTGGGTATGATGCACGTTAAATCCGTCGTTTAACGATAAATTAATATACGTTCCTGTATAATAAATAATTGTTTTAAATAAATATACTCCTGTTGAAAATTTCATTAAAATATCTTTACTAGTGTAGAAATTGTAAACAAAACATCTTGCTTTAGTACATTTGAGACACCCTGTACTTTTTATTTAAAAAAAATTGGATTTCGACATGGATTTCCTATGTAAATATTAATCCTATTCTTCTCTACTTCTCCTCCAAGTTTGTACCGTGAATTTGGAATCGCCTTGTATTACTTCTCTTTATCTCAACTAATAATAAAAGAGAAAATGTATATATGCAAATATATACTGTAAATGTTTGTACTGTACAAAAGGCAAATATATACTGTAAATGTTTGTACTGTACAAAAGGCAAATATATACTGTAAATGTTTGTACTGTACAAAATGCAAATATATACTGTAAATGTGCACCTCGAAGCGATTTTTTAAAAATTTTAGTTAATTGAAAATCAGTTTATTTTGATAGTTATAGAAATTTTGGCGATAACTATCAAAATATTATAGCGCGGGTTTTAAGCAATAATAAAATATTATAGCACAGGAAAAAACATCTTTTTAATAATGCGAATTTTTTCCTTATTTTTAATCGGTTATCAAAAAATATTTAAATATGGTTTACCACAATATATTTCATTGTTGAAGTGAAACTCAAATTTGTTTTATTATTACTAATGGTTTTTTTTTTATCATTGTTAATTATGAAGATGTGAAGTTATACTTCTATTTTTAAAGTACTTTTTTAATAGGCTTTCTGAATTTTGTTTTATTTCCAATTAAGGCTGAAAGCAAGTATGCAATAATGAAATTTTTCTAAAATGCGCCAATTTTAAACCCTTGTTACTCTTTAATTTAATAAATTATTGGAATTATTAAAATATCTTTTTTTTTTCTCTTGTCATTTGAAAATTACTGTCGAGTTATTGTACAAAATGAAAAATATTATGTAGTACACATAAAACTTCACTGCGGAACGAATCTACTTCTTGCTCTCATATTTAAATAAAAATGTTTAGTTTAATCAAAAAAGTTTTTTGTATTAACTAAAGTTTAAAACACTTCCTTTTTCTACATTATTTAATTTATGTGAGATGATAGAAAGTTAGAGAGACGCATTGCAAGGTGAACAAATTTGCAAGGCTTTTAAAATACTTCTTATATGTTTATCTGATTTGAAGTTTAAAAATTCTCTTTTGAATAAGTGATCAAGATGATTGATTCATCAATAAAAATATTTAATTGATAATTTTAGCAATTGTAATCCCGGTAAACCAGTTAATAACGAAATTCGGCATGTGAAAAATTTCTATCGCAACAAAAATTAATTAAAGGAATCTAATAAATAAGACAATCGGTACTTGTTTTCACTGGTTAAGATTAGAATATTCTGACGTTAATGAATTTTCTTCGAAACTGCCATATAAATTTTCATGCATTGTTTTTGTTTGAATAAAATTTCAACAGAGATACATTTGTATATTGCAATGAAATAATGTTTTTTTAATGTGTGTTGGCATCTATGTGCCAATATATTTTACGGTTGAACCGGAGTTTAACCTCCGTCTTCGCCAAGTTGCAATAACGCGCCAAAGCTGACAATCTTTATTATGCACTATGATTGGACATCTATTCCCTTGCTTTTGAACATTTCGCAAGACCGTTGTTGGCGAGTTTTAAAAATTACGCCAAGCAGGGAGTTAAACTCCGGTCGTGCCTAGTTTACTATTATTTTTAAATCGATGAAAAATGATATTGATAATGCAAGCAACTTCCGTCAGAAGCTATCTTATTGAACCTCAGTGGTTTAAAAAAAATAACTATTTACATATAAATAAAAATAGATAATAAGCCTTCAAAAATGCAGAACTGTCGCGACTCATCCTGGATGTTAGATAAAGAGGGGAGGGGGGGTCGTTTTACTCTTTTATATATGTCTATAAGTGAACGTATTATAAAATCTGGGGAAAAGAATTTTTTAGAAACTAACTTTTTTGAAGATTAAATATTTTTTATTCTTTAAATATTATCTATCTACGGGGCATATTCGGAAAGTAAGCACCATTTCATTGTAGCGTCGCCACAACACTGCGGGTGGTGTTCCACGCATGCGCACTAGTCTTCCTTGTTCACTGTCTCTGCTGACGCCATTTTGGTTGCTCTACGTTGTATTTTCAGTTTGCTGTACACATTAAAAATGTTTAATACAATCCCGCCGACTGAAATTCGTGCTGTAATTCGATTTTTGAGCGCAAAAAATCTGAAACCGGTTGAAATCTGTCGTCAAGTTAAAGATGTTTACTGTGAAGATTCGATGAGTGATGGAATGGTGAGAAAGTGGGTTAGAATGTTTAATGAAGGTCGAACAAATGTCCACGATGAGAATCGGAGTGATCGGCCTTCTGTTGTCAATGATGATTTGGTAAAGAAAGTTGATGAAAAAATCCATTTCACTATGATGACGCTTTCAGACGAATTTCACGTACTATTTTGTACGAAATTGTTACAGACCTCTTAGGTTATCACAAAGCGTGTACCCGATGGGTTCGTCATTGGCGGAAAGTTTCTGTGAAGAAGGCATCGGAAATCTAGTAGCCCGCTACGACAAGCGTTTGAGCATTGGCGGAACTAAGTAGAAAAATAGTTGAAGGTATGCTTTTTTTTATGTTAAAATAAAATTGGCTTAAAAAAAAATATTAGGGTTTTTTTTTTTTTTTTCCCCCCCCCCCCCCCCCAAAATGGTACTTTCCGAATATGCCTCGTATATAAAACGCTAACGTGCATGGCACAGAAATCGCTTTTATTCCAAATTGTCGAATGACAAAAGTGAAATGTAAACAAAACACTGAATGTTTTAAGATTGCTTTATTGAACGTTTTCACTGCTGCACTTAATTCAGTGCTTCGCTAATTGATGGAGCTGCAAAACATTATTAAAATACTCTGGATATGATTCACCAAAAACTATTCATTTAGAGGAAAGAAGATATAAAAGAAATCAAGAAATAGGTGTAAAACAAAGTTTAACTGGGCCCGAAAAAAATGCTTAACCATTAATTGATGTGTAATTGCTGTGATTTATTATCATTTATTGATTCCAAAACTATTGTCTAAGAAAAATGTTTTTGTATTATTTTAATTCAAAACATTACCTTTTTTAAATGATATCAATTTCATCTATGTACAATATTTTCTTTATTTTAAAAAAAAATTTAATGTAATATACAATTTTTAAGAATTAATTTCTATTGCTAGGATGAAATTCAAACTCTTCCATCATATTCTTTCAATCGTGTGCCTTTGTCAATGTTAAAATGAAGCTTAAATAAATGTTTTAAATATTGATTCCGTAGTAAGATTTTCACTTCCGCTTTCATTTCGTAATATACACACTTTTTTAATTTACACGTGATATAATTTATTTCGATTTATTTAATTAAATTCATATTTTTCAGTCTTATCAAATAACAATATATTTTTTTAAAATATATATTCCACATTAATACTTAACAGCTTAAAAATTTAATAATCTAGGCGAATAAGCTGGTCGCAAAGGCGGCTAGTTTATTCTAATTTAACCCTTTAAAGGGCCATTTTTTTCTAGTCATATTATGTTAAAATGTTTTTAAGCTTGAAATTAGAATAAGAAAAGGGATTCATTTAGCTTATTTGATTAATTAATTTGGTTAATTAATAACTAAGTAACAAATCAAGACAACATTTTGTGTGAGATAAAGAACTAAAACATATAAGTTTCTATCTTTCTGAAAAAATTTGTCAGAACTTATGCCAACCTACATAATTTTATACAAATATTGATAAATTTGGTGGGAAGCATACTTCCTACGGCTCTAGAAAGGGTTAAGAAAAATTATTGCTAACCCGAGATGAATTTTCAGCCATGGAATTCCTGAGTTTTGATGCGCAGTTCGGGATCTTGGCAAAAAAGATTAATAGTAGTATTCATAAAATCCAGTAAATGAAAAAACAAATTTAGAAATAATCATTTATTTAACGCTTTAAAAATTTGAAAAACAAAGAAGATATTAAAAAAGCACATCTATTTTACAATTCCATTGCTTTTTTTTTTTTCCCCTACCGATTTATACTTATTTACCATAATAATTTGGTTATATTCCATATTTAGAAAAGGTGGGGAGTATAAAGCATTTTCAGAAGAATTATGTTTATCTTTTCTTTTTAATATGAAATATTTATAGATACATAAAAAAAAGGGTAGAAATGAGACATTTAATTCAAATTTAGGTGTTTTTCTTTAGTCGGAAATCAAGAGCATCCCAATTATGTTCAGACATTAGATCATTTTATATATAACAAATATGTAGCAAGGATTGAAAAATTAAATCTTTTTTTATCTTTTTTAAACAAATAATCTGTCTCTAAAATATGAGAAAATCATGAGCATTTTATTAAAATTCGCATGTCTGTAGTGAAATTATTGAGAGAAAGCACTGAATATAGTTCTGAGGACTGAATTGCCAAGTTCTTATATAAAAGCATAGACCCTGTCACAATGCGGGCATTTGAATTGAAATATTATCAAACGCAATTGTAAAATAACAATTGTGTCGAACGAAATGCTAAGAATTCTGCGTTATTTATTACTTCTTCTGAATAATAATATCCATTAAAATCAATTAGTACTATAATGAGAAATTGAATGTCTTAAAAATGAAGTGGTTCAATAATTATTTATAGTGATAAGTTTTGTATTCTAAGGACGTTTCTAACATTCCTGTGGAGGCTCAGTACTATTTTAGCTACGCAGTTTTTCTGTGCAGACAGTGAAAATCCAAAACATCCAATTGAAAGATTATCTTTTCTCAAAATGTCTAGGCTATATATTGTTTACTACTCCTCTGTGGTGGTCGAACTAAAAAAAGTATTAGTTTCGGAAATGGTGCTAGACCTCTCTCGTGATCACTTCGTCACATTGAGGAACTCCAAAACCTAGCGACGTTGCCGTTGCCTAGACCTCTTCAAAAGGTAAGACGAGTTGCACACCACGCATTTTAAGCAGACTTTTTTTAATCCGAAATTTCACTAAATATGATTCGTCTGAAGAGAGGCGGCGGAAGAAGTTTACTGATGCGGGCAAGCACAATTTCTTTAATTTAGCTTCAAAATAAAAACTGATTTTACATTTAATTAATCATGCCAGGGCCGCCGCGTGGGGGTGGCAAAATTGTTCACCGCACAAGGGCGTCTGGGCCAGGGGGGCGCCAAAATTTATAGTACTTATAGTTTTTTAATTTAATGTTACTTAAAATAAAGTTGTTAATTATACGCTTGCAATTTTACATGTTTTATATTTTCTAAGCAATAAAATGAGATTTTATTTTATATTTTAATATTATTTTACTTTCGTTTTCCTTTCTGTGGTTTGTTTTCGTTTGTGTAAAACAAAATTTGATTGCCGATACGAACAATAAAAACTCTTTCCGTGTGGAGTTCGCGCTACCACACGGAACGTGTTAAAAATCTAAGAATTTGTAACATGTAACAACAGGAATTGGGAATGTTTTGTATCGGCATATA
This sequence comes from Argiope bruennichi, assembly GCF_947563725.1. Lineage (NCBI taxonomy): Eukaryota > Metazoa > Arthropoda > Arachnida > Araneae > Araneidae > Argiope > Argiope bruennichi. The sequence continues at coordinate 87,969,881 of NC_079151.1, forward strand.
TTTATTCTTTATGTGCTGTGAAGCTGTTGTGGCTCAACGTCGTTGTTTAGTTTGCCTTTTTTTTTTTTATGATGGTGACGGCGCCACTGTGCGTGTGTGCCCTTGAATGAACAGGGAATACCTTTATTTTTAATCATATGCATAGTCGCTGCTCATAAAGTGCGTACATTCTGTGAATTGCTTCGGATGCAAAGTACTGTGATTAATTGTTTTCAAATCGTTTTTTGTTTATAATTGCTCAAAAAAATAGGATTATTATTTAGAGGTAAATGAACAATCTAAATATATTATTAGTATTATTTTCATAGCTGTAAAAATTCATAAAAAGAAACAATTCATTAAGAAAAACTTTTATCTCTGAAATTAACAAAATAATTCAAAAAGCAACTTTTTATTTATCTCTATAAAACCGAGATAAATCTTACCCTTAATTGGGCAGAATTTGATTTATCTATTTCTGATATACAATTACAATTTCCAAATAATCGGAAAAAAAAATTACTAATAATTATAGCTTTTTTTCATTAAAAGTTTATAATGTACCTGAGATGTTTTCAATATTTCAATTCTTATAACAAATGCTTTTTAGTAATTTGTATTAATATTGGTTTAATTTACTTTAATATTTTGAATTAGCAGAAAGAAGAAAAAATTTCACATTAAATTCTCAGAAATAAATTATTTTCCGCAAAAAAAAATTTCTAAAATTTTTAGTTAAATTAGTTTCGTTATCTGAATCTTTATTTAGTAGCAAAGGACATAAATGGGCTTTCGACTTTCAAATAGTATATTGAGAGAAAATCATATGATGCAGCACATATAATTTGCAGCAGTGCAATAGAACCCCATAAAGGGGCGCCAAATTTCCATTTGCACCAGGGCGCCTAATACCCACGCGGCGGCCCTGAATCAAGCGTTAATTAGTTCTCTCCCCAGCGATCTTCAAGGTCTTGCACCTGTTGAGTAGGCGGTTCGTCGTGGGGCAGACCTAGACCAAATGTTAATTAGCTCAGTAAAATTATTCATCCTCTTAAGCTCCTTTTTTATTCAGATACTCACCCTTAATTTTCTTTCATTTTTAAAAAATTGTTAAGATATTTGTTAAAAAAAATGTTTTCAATTTCTTTTACATCAAAAAATTGTCAGTGGTTGAGCCTGTTTTATGACGTCCTTTAGATTTAATTGCATCAATAGCTAATTCTAGAAAAGCTTATCTATAATTCTTTCTAGATTTTAGGATATAGATTTTCATTATTTTGAATTTGTTCTAATTTAACAAATTCTTAATTTTCTATATCTTTTTTATTAAATAACTTTTAAAACATTTCGATTACAGCAAAAATGAATGAATCTAATAAAGTTATAATAATTTATAAATGCCTAATGTTGGGTAATGATAGCATATGCAAAATAATCTATACTTATATATAAAGCTCAATGTGTGTGTGTGTGTGTGTTGGCGCTCTACAGAAAAGACCATTTGACCTACAGCTACCAAATTTAGTACGTGTATACCTTGGAGGTCGGGAATGTGCACCTGGGGTCCCTTTTTTTGAAATTTTAATTAGAATTTTAATTATTAATTAAAAACTAACTTTCCCGCCAAGAAAATCCTTTCATTTTCCCTACCGCCAAATGAGTAAGGCTTCAGTTTTTCTTCTTCTTTTTTTTTTTTTTTTTTTTTTTTCCCAACAGCAATGAGGCTAGGGCTAACATTTTTCGGCCGATTATTTCAAACGTTTCTGTTTATTTTCTTAATGTTTTATGCATTTAAAATTAAACATTTTTAATTAATCGATCTTTCAGATGCATTCTGAAGTACTTTTGAATTAAAATAAAACAGATTAAATCAAATTAAAAATTTCTAATCTACATAGCGTCACCCCAACTGGCGTAGAAAAATTCACGCATTTGCCTTACCGTAACTGGCGTTGAAAATTCACGCATGCTCATTGTATTCTGGTTGTTTACATTTCAACGGAAGCGGACTCGATTTAAATTATTTTTAGGTTAGTTGTATGCGTTTGTAATTAAATTGTATTTTTGTTAGTTTAAGTTCATCGTTTTTTAAGTAATTTTTTTAACCTGTTTTCGACCGATTATTTTAAACGGTTCTGTTTATTTTCTTAGTGTTTGATGCATTTAAAATTAAAAATTGTTAATTAATATACCTGCTCAAGATGAATCTGAAAAAATTTTGTTGACAAATTCTTGAGATATTAGATAAATTAAGAAAGATATTCTTTAGTGCCCATGAGGTTTAAATGCTCAGAGACTCTGTTTTCAGTAATCATATTACAAAAAAAAATGCTTTGTTTCAGTAAAAAATATTATTATATTAATTGCAGATTAATCATTTCCACTTTAATTTAAAGCATAAATTCTACGGGAGCTAACAGAAAATTGGAGAGATACAGATTACGTTAAGACTGAAGGCCTTTATAATATTCTCAGTGAATTGAAATTTGAAGTTTTAAAATATTTTAATGAAAAAGCTATTAAAGTAGGAATTACATAAAATAGTTAATTATTAAAATTTTAACGAGCATTAAGATTGGCTAACCGGCTGGTATCCAAAGGCGGCTAGTACTTAATAAAATGAAATAACGAAATCAAGAAATTTATAAAAAGTTTTTTTGATTAATTAATTTTCTTGAAAGTGAACAACGCTTCTACAATTTATAATTATACGGAAAGAATTGATGCATAAGATGTTATCAGCACAACACAAAAAATGACAAAAAAAATCGTATATTTATTTTTATAAATATAAAAATTATACGTAATATATTGATTAAATATATAAATTGATGCATAAGATATATTAAATTTTATGTTTATTTTTATAAATATAATAATTATATTTAATTATATGGAAAGAATTAATGCATAAGTTATTGTCAGCACATGAGAAAAAGTCGTATATTTATTTTTATAATTGTCTTCCAATTCAGAAAGAAAAGGGAAAAATGTATTTATCTTTAACAACGTATACTGAAAAATATTAAAACTTCCATCGTCATCCAGTGTTGAACTTTTGATGAAATATTTTCACGCTGATTCTTCCTTTTCTTCACACCGACTTTTAAGACTGGAGCAACCATATTTAACACTCGTGTGTCTTTTAGCGTAATCAGTATCAAAGCATTCTTGATAAAGAATGTTATCAACTTTGTATCGATTGCACCCTTCATGCTAAATAAACGAATGTATGTTCTCATAATTGAGGAATTAATGTAGAAGTCAAATCAAACAGTTTTGTAAAAGAATCTTCTGAGAAATCCAGAATAATTAATTTAAAAAATTCACTTTTTTCGTTAATAATCAATTTTCCAGTATAGTTATTTATTTAACTTTTTTTAATAAGAATTGCAACAATTAATGGTAATTCAAATGTGTTTCGAGTCTGAGGCGAATAAGTTTATGTGCACAAGCAACAATTTACTGTGTTCGGGCTCGAATAATATAGCGATATATGTAATAATAGAATTATGCGGAAAAGATACGATGATGCATTTGTTTGTTTTTTAAAGATTAGAATAAAAATTTTGTAAATATACATATAAACTTATTCTTTTATGTAATGCTTAGTAATAGAATTAAAATTTTACGACTGACATTAGATTCCCCATATTATGCCTAAATTTATATATGTGTATGCGTATACGTAGACTTAAAAACCAATTTATTGAAAAGCAATTAAATCTGGAATTTGAACTTCCTTGAGCTTAATTCAATTTTGGATACATGTTCTTATCGTTATTTCTGTTACATATAAATATTCCATGAATAACTATTTTAATCACCGTTTTGTAAAAACACCTTCATCCAAAGTCTATTAAAAATTAAAAAACACTTTGTATTATATAATTTTTATCATGAACGGTAATTGTAAGAAAAATTGAAGAAGAAAAAAAGTACGGTCCCTAATTGCATTGTTATAATATTGAATATAGTATCTGAAAATTTAGGTATAAATTTATTTAACAAGTTTAGTGCAAATAATTGGAAAAGCTGTTTTAGTGCAACTAAAAAAATCTACCATATCACATTAAGTTTATCTTTTATCTCCATTTGCAAACTGTATTATTTCATTAATGAAATAATTGTAGCCTAATAAATTAAATTACAAGAAAAATATTTTATTGTTAAATAAATGTAATTTTCATTTACACAATTTACTTATGTGAATATACATAATGTGGCAACAGCAAAGAAACTCTCTTTAGCATGCATATCTCAAAAGAGTGTCGACAATAATTGTCTAATTTTATTTAACCATTAGCCAGATTTAAACCGAAAATTATCATAATAAAATAAGCATAATAGATTTAAAAACTTGCATTCATTACTGAGTAAGTAACAATTAAATGAATAAAATGACGATTCTTTGCCAATTATTATAGAATTCTTAATCTAGCCCAGCAACCCTATCGTCTTATTCATGTATTCGACATTTAATTCACTTGCCACCTTGTCCGTTTTTCTACCAAAAATAATACACATTATTAGCTGCATGGACGACATTTCTAACAGATGTCGAATGATTTGGGGACATAACATCATTGACATCCATCGCATTGATTTCTAAATCGGCGAACCAAGAATTATCGGCAAAATATTACACTGTATTGACTTTGTACCTTGTCGATCATTTTGCCATTTGCAGTCATTCTGCTGATTTAAAGCGTTACTTGCATATTTCGACTGTTTATAATATATACTTTAAGATGGTTTTTAAATTACCATATTCGTTAATGCCGAGTTGCCCATAAACATTCCAAAGCAGAGAAGACGAAACCTTCAATCCAACCAACGGGGGGGAGGGCAAGCTGTTATCAGCAGGGGGGCAGTTGCCCCCTACTGACATCATCTCTGCATATGAAAGAACGTATTGCATCAGCACCGTTCTTGCCCAACCGAAATGGGTTGTGAACACGTGCTGTACTTTAATTAGCTATGGGGAGAGAGAGAAAAAAATCCTAACTTTTAAGGCAAATTAAATGATTTTTAAAAAAATATATTTTTATTTATGTATTTGTTTTGCTTATTTATTAAGTTTTAAAAACTGCTTTATTTTTTTATTATAATATGTTTTTTATTATTATTAATCAGCAAAAATGTCCGACATTATGCTTTGGGAAAAGTTGTAGTATATTACAATTGAGAGATTTATTTTGGTTTATGTTTGAATAACGTAGTTCGACTATATGCTTTAATCTGTAATCTATCAGTGCCGTCAAAAGATCAAATTCCTCACTAAGGATTTACCTCGGAATGAGTCTAATAAAGGTTCATTTAATGAGAATAATTTTTAAAAATATCCTTTACTAACTTATCACTTGAAAAAAGAGCAATGGAAAAAGAACATGGCGATATAATAAAAAATGGATAAGGGAGAAAAGAGTAAGATCTAAAAAGATTTTTTTTAAAAAAAATCTTAAAGGGAAAATAAAAGTAAAAAGAAATGAAGTTTGACACACACACCGAATTGTTATTTCTCCTAAATTCTGAAGCAACTCAAGCTATTTGCGGGTTAATGAACGTGAAAAACTGCACGCGATGAATGTGTTTAAATTTAAACATAAATTAAAACCATTATTACAAATAGTGTTTAAATTAAATTTTAAAAATATATTAAAAATAAAGAAATATTTTTCAAAAATGAAAATATCATTAAAACAGTGATTTTTTTATATATATTAAGATACTGTAAAAAACATTTTTTTGAGAAAGTGTGAAATATATGGTCATCAACTTAATTGATAAGTCATAGCGCTTATCTATCTGGGGACAATTAAGCCTATTTTGGCCCTTGATTGAATTTCCTGTTTGAACGCATATTTCTTAAATTCTTTTACATCTTCTCTCTCCTCGACTGAATGAAATTTTTCATGGCACTGCGAGCCCCTCCTAGAGCATTTCTAATAACATTTTGTATTCATTACCGAAACGTTGGATTCAGTGCAGCTGTAAAAACGTTCACTGAGATGTTCATATATTTATTTGTTTACATTTCATTATTCCCATTTGGTAATAATAGTAAAACGATTGGCGAGCGACGTCAGCGTTTTATATAAATATATAGATAATCAAAGCATAAAAGTGTTGTAGGAGGAATGATGTATTTATTCCCTTTAACTGCAAACGCCCACTATTCCTATTATTCATTTAAAGCCGACGCAAAATTGAAGCGCCTGTCAGTGGCTCGATTTTCATTGAGCGGTGGAAGTAGATAATCAGACAAATCGATTTCCCAGCAGACGTTTTCGGTCTCCTGGTGACGAAAGCCAACCATAATAGACCCCAAAATAACGTTCTTAATTTTTGTAAGAATTGTATTGAATCCACAATTTGGGGACAAGATTTATGCAAAGAAAATTTCAGTTTATAAATTTATTGAAATGGCATCGGGTGCGTAATTTTAGCGAAAAATAACCCAATTAACTTATAATTTTTTTAAAAAAATTTATCAACAGCGTTTTTCAAATCTATGCAGTCTTAGGCGTTAAGTAATGCAGTTATCTAAAAATCCTGGTTTCGGTAAAAATTTTCAAATTAATGCAATCTTGGTCGTTAAGGTAATGCGATTATCTGAAAATACTGGTTTTGGTAAAAATTTTCATGATTTGTTCTTATTTGTTCATTTTATTAAGCATGCACTTTCTTTTTTTATGATAATTAGAATCGAAATTGTAATATAAATTAACCGGAGGTGGCATTTACAGCGCCGAAAAACGCAATAATTTTAGCAAACTATATTTGTATTCGTAAGCAATATGTTTAAATATATAGTTTCAAGTTTCACTTATTTTTTATTGCTTTATTTGTTTGTTAGTGTTTTTATTGTTTTAATTAATTAAATAGTCACTAAGTAGCTGCCTCGTGTTGTTTCAATTGATACTACAAAAAATTTAAATTGAGAAACTATACGATGCTGCAAAATGCGTGGAAAAAAAAGAGCTAATTTATATTTAAACTACAAAATAATCGATAATCAGGAAAGCTATTGTAGGCCAATTGAATTATCATAAAAAGTATCAAAATGTATGGAAAAAGTATATAAAAGCAAATGATTTAGTATTTTATCAGCTGTAAATTTAATTTTCTTCTGCTACCCCCCCCCCCCTGAGATTCGACTATTATAATATGATGTAAAATTGTAGGATAACGCTCTTGGAATAAAACTTTTTTTTTTTTTTTTTTTTTTTTTGTCTCGGTAGTTCTGATTGATGGAACAGTACTTAGAGGTATTTTTTGACGACTTATCTCCCTTAGTCCCTTTTTTCGATAAAATCGAAAATTTCAAAAATAAGGCATATATCGAATGGAAATTTTTACCTGCTAATTCATTCTATGAAACACTTACTTAAATTAAATTCCAAACATTTCGGTCAGATTTTTAAAAAAATCAATAATATTTTTCAAATTTGCATTTTTAAAATTTACTCATGACCTAATTAAAACATCATAACGTTTGGGATCTCGTTTCACAAGTTTTTAAACATCTATAATTGTTTAAAAGAAAAACTGTTGTTGTTCCTTCCCTTTCCATTATCCTGCAATACATCCTGGGCAAATTTAGAAAGATTTTTGAATCGCCAACTCAACAACATAAACTATTAAACTTGTTATGTATTTGTCTAAGTACAATTCGATTGCACTATCGAGCATCGGAAGATCAGTTATAAAAGAACTGCAATGCAGTATATCGGAGAATATTATTATGAATGTGAAAGATGTTTATATGGAAACCACAATCGCAAGGTTACAATGTATTGTAGGATATAATAGAAAAAGAAAACAAAGAAAGTAAACATAAAGTTATAAAAAATAATTAAGAATACTTGAAGAGATATTGCACCCTCAGCGATAATTTACAAACAAGTTGCGGAATTATTATGGGATAGCTAACCATAATAATTTTCGAAGTCTAGAAAGTATACAGTTTGTTATAATAAAAATTTCCGTTGTTGACCTTGCAATCGAAATCTCACCTGTCAAGTTAAAACAGCTGGAGTAAGGCGAGCTGAAAACAATTTCTAAAAATTCCTTTCAGTTATAAAAGTTAAAAAAAAAAAAAAAAAAAAAAAACTACATTCTATTTTTTTTTTTAAAGTGTTTACATGATTTGATAAAGCATTAACGAAAGTATTAGCCAACATTGCAGTATTATTTTGCCAAAAGAAATTTGTTCTATTGAAAAAAAAATGTGTTTTTAAATTCAAGTATTGGAAGTGTTATTATTTAGTTCTGGCTACTTAAAATTATTGCCAGCTCCCAAGTATTTAGAAACCATATGATGTTCTGATTCTTTAAAAATTACATGAGCATTGAGAATGAACAAATTCAAATATTTAAGATGTCAGTCACTAACTACAACAAAATTATTTTAAAAAAATGTGGAAAGAAAGAATTAGTTTAAAATCAAGCTAAACAGAGCTTGACTTAAAAATATGATGAGTTTTCAAATTTTAAAGTGTGTGATTATAATTTTGTTTTGTGCTGTATTAGAATTTCTTTAAATATGTTTTTTTTTTTTTTGAGAAATTATAAATTTATACCTGTATGTATGAATGTGCATTCAGATAATTCATATAATTGTGAAAATAATCAGATGAAATTTTCAAGAATGTATTATTTGTTTTTATCTATATTATTAATTAAATTTCTACTATAACTTTTGCATATATTTGTTTATTTGAACAACTTTTTGATGAAAAAAGTAAATATATTAATTTTTCTTTCTAGCTTGAAATAATTCCAAATTTTGCAAAACTTACGATAATTTAATAATAAACTTTGCTGTTTTTTGAGATACTGTAGATCTTTTAGTACATTGCACAGTTAAATATATTAGCTATGTATTGTAAAAATTAATGAAATGTTTTCTTTAGAATTATTTGTGATTAAATTTTTGATTGAAATTGCGCTGGAATTTTTTTAAATCTCATTTTAATTGAAAAATGTTTCACTAAAATTTTCACTTTGTAAGTAATAACATTCCTAACATTTTTGTGTGATGAGAAATGTATTAGTCTTTTCCAAGCACATTTTATTCTCTAACGGTTTTCGAGTATTTTAAAATTATTCCTTCCCGTTTTTGTTTCTTTCTCAACGCACTGAAATATTTTATAGTACCTCTGGCTCCTCATTTTAATTATTACTTTTAGAAATTAAATACTTTATGAGAAATAAGCAGCTATTTAATCCAACATTTACTGAAATTTTAAGCTGGATACATCGATTATAGGCCTAAAGTGACCAGACATTTTGAATTAATTTGTTCAGTTTCTATTTCCCTTTCCAAATAAATTAATTCAATTTTTTTGTTAGCTTTTGAAAAATCCTCTTTCTCAACTTTTAGAACACACAGGATATAATCACTCATATATGATTAATATACATGCAACAGGTTGAAAGAGAAATAGCAATGATACATTCTACGTTCAGATACGGAATGGAATATCAGCGCTGTTGGATAGACGCTTTGGGAGAGGTTCATTTCACCGAAATGGGGGTGAGATGAAAGAAGGAGGAGGAAATATTTGCATTTGTTTGGAAATAAAGTAAATTCCTACAAAAATTAGCAGCGGAAGAGGGCGTTGCAGTTGCGGATAGTCTATAAAATTGGACTAGCGATATGAAGAATAAATACACGTTTTGAATTTAAATTAAAATAAAATGGTTCAAAGTAACAAAAAAAAATGGGGTGAAAAAATAAAAGACAAGGCTTACAACGAGGCGAAATTCGAAACTAACAAAATATTCTGGAAACGTGCTCATCCTATTCACTGCGTATCACCCACCCTCAGCGGGAATGAAATCGTCCGAAAGTGATAGCATCGGGCTTTCGATACGAACAATAACATCAAAATATATTATTTAACTTTTTAAAACCTTCCTGCTTTTTCTAATTTTTTTAATTATTAATTATATTATTATCTCTAATTTTTCATTTCATTATTTTCAAATCACTTTAAAGCTGGTTACGTATGCTTGCTTGCCAGAACTCAGTAGCTCTAACGACACAAATAAATTCGAGCGACAAATTAAAGCTGCAACTAAACCCACCTGCGAATCTCAATCCCCTAAGTTCCCTCATGACCTCAAAATAAATCTGGCACCGTACCAAACGTTTATGTACAACATGGGAACGTATCCTCCATACCGGCTTCAGTTGTTATTCGCGCAGTTCGTGGGGTTCCATTAGGGTTATTCGACCGTGACGAAAGCCGATATCTCCGAGTGGCTCCCAAACATTTCAATGACCTCCAACAGTTTAGAAATAGGAAGGGGGGAAGGCGGTGAGATCGCAGGGAGGAAGTTCATCTTTTAGCGAGTGCTGCCTGATTTATGAGGAAGATCCGTATGTTGTTTGGAGGATAGTTAGTTAAAAGTACCAATAAGAAAAAAAAAAAGTAGAAGAGCTTCTTTGAAAACTCAAGCTGGGGATTCTTGACATTTTTATGTGTTTTCGTAAATATTACGGGCTACTCCAAATCAAGTATTAAAAATTTTCTTTCAACATCATAATTATTATATTACACTGCCTGAAAAAAAAAAGTAGAAAGATTTTTTTTTTATATATAAATGAATAATACTGAATTTTTCAGAACAATTTAAAGGGCAGCATTTTAAAAGCTCATTTACAAATAAACAAATATCCGAAACTTGAAAAAAAAAATACAAGTTAATTACAATAAAAAAATTAGGTTTTATTAGTTCATACTCTGTGAAAAAAGTAGAGGAATGTTTCTAAATAGTGCAAATAAAATTATTATTCAATAGGGAATTCTAACATAATTATCTTTGATAATTACAGATTCGGTTTGGCATCGAATCATATAAAATTTGAATTTGTGTTTGGCAAAAATTTTCCCATATACCATTCAAAGCTTTTCGAAGCTCAGCTATAGATTTAAACTGATTATCTTGTCCATAAATGCGATGAACAATCCTTACCTATATTCTCTCTACATTGTTGAGGGCCGGGCTTTTAGTAAGCCAGGGCAGAATTCGAACATTATTTGCAGCAAATCAATTTTTACTCGCATTAAGTTGTGTGGATTGATGCTCCGCCATCTTGAAAAAGTCATTTCTGCCTCTTCAAATCCATAGGGAAGGAGATATAAATTCAAGACTTGGATTTAGTCTGTGTGTTTCTGGCTGTCATTCAGGAACACTAGGCGTGTTCTTTTTCTATACCCGGCTGCCAACCAAATTATTAACCCACCTCAAACATTTTGTCTGGTAGAATAAGTATTTTTTTTTTTTTTTTTTTTTTTTTGTTACTGAGACAATGACAATAGCATTGATAACTATCAGGGCCATTTAAATAATTTTTTTTTTCTAATCAGAAAATAAAATAAAGGATCATTCTGAATTCCAGGACATGTGGTTTTTAGGCCACTGCAATCAGTATTCAATATACCTTTCAGTCCATTTAGGTTGATGCTTTCTTTTTCTGAATACGAACTTTTGAAGCTTTTTATATAGTTGCATATAGTTTTTGAAATTATTTTATGTTTTTGAAACACTTCTATCTTTTTTTTTATTAGTCTCCGAATGATTTTTTTAGTTCGAGTTATATTAGTTTTTTAGGTCTACCAGTCTTCTTTTTTTGGTCGCCTGACTACTAGAATTTCTTATGACGTTCAAAACAATACATGGATTGATATATATATATATAGATAGTGTCAATCTCTCTCACATCTTTGCCATCATTTTTATTAGAAACAATTTACCCTTTTATAAAGTCATTTAAAGGTTTTTTTCCTAGGTATTCTAAAAAAGATAAAAATGATTGTTTTCATTACAATATAATATTTTTCTTAACAAGACCAGTTAAAAGGAATGAAGCATTCACTTTTAAGGTTTACAATAGCTTCCAAAACAGTTGTTTCAGTATATATATATATATAGCCTTTCATTTTTTTTCACACACCAAAACTTGTTAAGCATTTCTTTCTTAATTTTTATTAATGGTTGATAAAATTTATTTAATTAAAACAAAAGAAAAAATAGTCAAACAACGTAAAAACGAAATTTAGATCAACAGGATCAAAATACAAAGCGTAGTTCAGAAAATATGACTGTCTTACTTTTTCCACGTAGTCTACCCTGGATCACTTCTATGTTTGGAACCAATCAATAAAGCATTTCCATGGCAACCATTCGTTCCTAGCTCATTACGTTCCTCCTTTGTTACTCGTTCGTTTCAAATACGATTTCCTTTTTGTTCATAGAAATTATTTTATGAAAGCTAGTGATTGTTTACGAATTCTGTGTTTCGAAATTAGATTTTGTTTAATTATATAAATGTATATTTTCAGAACTTTTACTTTTTTCACATCTGAAGAACAAATTTTATTTAAATTATACATAGTGAGGTTAAAAATAATTTGTACCTAAGGAAATGTTCACGAAGAATTTTTTTTATGTGTGTATGTATTATATCCTACCCATTAAAACAGCCATTTTTTTCCCCTACCTAATTCATCCCTTTAAAGCTCAGACACTGACAAAAATTTGTCTGAAATAGAAAAACGATTTTTTCCTTTTTGTGTTTTATTTTCTCAGTTTTTTTTTAAACATTTTTTTTAAATCTAGAATTTTAAATCAATGAATTTTAACTGCATTATAAAACAATGATGTTTTATACTTTACTAACTGCATTTAGCGAACTAGCATGTTGCCTAGTTTAATGAATTTTTAGGTTTTTAAACTTTTAATATGGAATGCATTTTTTAAAATTTCAACTTGTTAATTAATGAGATTGAAAAACGTGATTTTAAATGAATCAGTCTATTACAAATTATAGGCGCGCAAATGAAAAGTGTATGTAGTACAAATTAAAAGTGGAATTCTGCTTGCGTTGAATTAATGTCTGAAAAAAATAATTCTTTTTATATCCTAATTTTAACACTGTCAAAAGCGCAAGTTTGGACTTTTAATGGATGAGTCTGAATTTCATCATAGAATTAAAAACATTGTTTCAAATTGTAAATAAATTTTTAAAAAAATACCGAAAATGGAGAAAGAAATTTCGTGGAAATGAAATTGATTATGATTAAAAATTTATTTTTTAAAATTTTAAAACAACGCAAAAATTATTTTTGTGAGAAATATTTTTGAAGATATGACCATTAATTCCCATAAGCAAATCATAGCGATTGCCTATCTAGTGACATTAAACACGTTCATTGTCACAACTCAAGCCTGATAATCTGGCCATCGAATAGGATGAGATCTTCTTCACTATCTCTTAACTAAAATAGAGAAAATGTAATCTAATTAGATGCATGGTACCGTACACTTAGATAGCAGGCATGAACCAAAGTGAGTCACACGGCAAACTACATGTTAAACCTATTTCTACGTTTAATTGGACCTTGTCTGTTGCTTATTTTTACTGTCTAAATTTATTATACATCTTTTTTCTAACTGAATGGAGGTTTCGGCGAGCTCTCTTCCAAACATTTCTAATAATATTTTAGAGCTTCATTAATTAGCTAAATTAAGGGCAACTGTAAAAGCATTCAAGAAACATTCGTATAGCTTTGTTTACATTTAATTGTTGCTATTCGGCAGTAAATAATAAAAGTGATTTCTGTGCTACTTATATTAATGTTATACATTTATACAGATTTTTTTTTCATTATCTTGTCTTAAAATTACTGAGAAAATCCAAAATAATTGATAAGGAAAACTGTATTTAAAAATCAGGCTCATAATTATTTTGATTTGAATAAATAACTTTGCCCCATACTCTCTCGATCACAAAGTTTGTTCATAATCAGATTTCCCCAAAACGGAAAAAATAGGCGATGATTCTGTCGTTGGAAAAATTCTATATAGAATCTTAAAATAAAGTTTACACTTTTTTAAAAAAAATTCTGTTATAATGTAGTGATTAAACATTCACCCATTAAGGCATTATTTAACTTTTGCCTTTTATTTATTTATTTTTTCATTATCAAATTTCATAATCCATTTCTTTAAAATAATCTGAAATGTCTTAGAGAACAAAAAGCTAGATCGCTAGGGAGTTTTCAGCAGATTCATATTATATAAATTTATAATAATGAATCCAAATATTTCTGGAGTATAATTGGTTATTTTACATTTATTTGGTTTGGTTATATTAGTTATTTTACATCTGAAAATATAATAAAGCATTTGTTATCAAATAGATTTAAGAATATTTACGGATTTTAATAGATTAATTTTTTATTCATCAGTGATATAAGATAATTTAAAATAAACTATTCGGAATAATGTTTTTTACTCGATAACGATTTTTATAATAATCATATATTATAACTCTTTGATTAATTTTTAGGAATTAAAATAAATCAATGAATGCATATATATGTGCGTTTGTGTGTGTGTGTGTGTGTAGTGATATTTTAAAATCTAATTTAATCCTAATTAATTTCTTAATTTTTTTAGCTTAATTTAGCCCATATAACTTCATTCTAAAATGTTCCCTTATTTCCTGATCTCATTTAACTTTTTCTATTTAATTAATTCAAGAGAAACTTTGTAAAATGCTTTCGTAAGCGGTTCCCACACTCCGAGTGAGAGGATAAAATATTGCTGACTCAAACAAATCAGAATCTCATAGTATTTAAACACTGGGGAAAATATTCTTTCTCCCTTTTTACGTTAATCTGCTCTTGTATGGCACTGTGAACGGAGGTTCCTTGCCAGCGCCTCTTGTACATAAATCATGCCTCCCCGGATGAAATAAAACGAAGTTAAAAATTCAAAGTGTCTTCCCTGTCTCCAGCCACGATTCTGCTACAAAAATTAATGCTTTACACACACACACACACACACACACACACTAGTCAATCATATATATATATATACACTAGTCATCTGGTTCACAGGGGAATTTTAATTTGAATTAAATCATTTAGATATTACCATGATCAAATTGTCAGCCATTATCAGATCAAATCCATGATTCCATCAAATTTTCAGACATTAAATCCATCTTATTCTAATAATTTTACCTATGTTTATCTATTATGTGTATGAACAGTTGTAATAGAGTCATACTCTATGACATCTTAGCGCTTAAAAACTTAATTGCCCAATTTATCTATAGTTTGATTTTCGCGGCAACTTAAGTATATAGAATATACAGATATTATAGAATATCCTTTTTTTTTTTTTTTTTTTTTTTTTTAGCTTTTAACATTGGGAGAAAATCACACTATTAAATATTTTTAAAAATTACCAAAAATGTGGGCGATTATTAAACTGGTATCGCTGAAACGATATATTTTCTTTTCGAACAAATTTTTAAAAATTCGTATAAAAATGAAATTTTACAATTCAATAAAATCACACGATTAAATATTTAACGAATCAAAGAAAAATTTCGGCAATAATGTAATCTACTATTCAAAATGGGGGGGGATATTTTTAAAAAATTACCATAAATGTGGCGATTTTTAAACTGGTATCGCTGAAGCGATGTTTTTTTTTTCTCGAACAAATTTTTAATTTTAAAAAATTTGCATAAAAATAAAATTTTAAGATGGCGTAAAAAATTTTTTTTGGGCTGTAATATTTTTGGATGTAGTATTTCGGGTATTTCTTTAGTAATGCTATTGCAGATAAACTCCCAAACTTTTAATTAATTGAAATTCTAATTAAAACTGCGAAGAAAACGTTTCGAAATGTACATTCTTATCCTCCAAAATATATCTGGGTCAAATTTGGAAGCTGTAGGTTTAACGGTCTAACCGGCGTTAACACGCACAAGTAAACATGCATTCTTTTTTATTAGTAGTAGTAGTAGTAGAGAGAGTTCTTTCTTAAACTCTATAACGAATCCTTATACTCTGATGTACATTTATATATAGCTTTTTATTTGTCGAAGTGGAAAAGATACAGAGAATTTTAGCGAATGTAATTTTTAAAGGGATGTTTAGATATCTTACACAAGAAAAAAGTTTTACAAAATTTTAATTCAGTAATTCCTAATTTGAAAAATTTTTTACGAAGTGAATTTTAAAAAATGCACGCATAAATCATATGGTCAAAATAAATAGCATTTTTTGGATATATATATGATTAGTGAATGTTTGACAATTTTCTATCCTCTTTTATAAGAAATTTTAAAAACTGTCAAACCGAACTGTAATTGTTAAAAGAAAAAAACCGAAACATTCAAAAGATGTTGTATTTTAGTTAACAATAAATGAAATATTATGTTTTTGTTATAAAAGTTTCTAAAATTTATATTAACTAAATATTCTCTAAATTGCCTCAGTTCTTGTTTAAAAAAAAAGTAGAAAAAAAATTCGGAACTGAATCATCAAAACTTTGGTGGGAAAAAAAAAAAAGTAGGCCTCTTTATCTTAAGAATTAGTTTTCCAGAAAATTCTTTTTTTAAGAAAAATAATTCTTTCGGTTTCTGTTATCTACAAGTTTTACTTAACTTCCATTAAAGAAAAGATCACGAACAATCTCGACTTCAAACAATTTCCATCCACTAGTATTTTTGAAAACGATAGTTGGAGCTATCGCTGATAAATGGCAGCTATTATTTGGATCTTTTCATGATAGCTAGGAAAGATAACATTTACAAGAAAAATTTAGAAGCATCTAACTTCTGATCGTATATAAATAACCACCTGTTTTACACGGCTTTGCAAAAGATCGGTACTCGTGGCTTCCTTTTAAGATAACAGAAAAAAAAATGTTTCCATTATTGATGCGGTGGCCTATTTTAAATGGTGTCAAGCCACAGTATCAGTAAGCTGTCAAAGGTAGCTAGCTCAATTAGAGTAAACTATATTAGTAAAGTGAAAAAGAAGATACACATTTTCTTGATAAAAGATATTCTTTTCCCAATCGTTGGTCTCGCATTAAAAATTTTTTTTGAAGTCATCAATTTAATTAGGCAACATAAATTTAACTTTTATCAAAAAGACAGTCAATTATTTCTCGCTATCATTATCACGATTTAATAACTTAGATAATTCAACTATATTTTATATATACAGATGTTGCTAAAGCAAAAGGTGCATGATTAAAATATGGAAATATGATTCTATTGAAGTTTCTTCATCTTTCTTCATTAAAATTCTTGTATTTTTGAGGGAAAAAGAAAATCGCCTGTTCTTGTTTTAAAAAAAATACTTCGTAATATGTTCGTCCATAATTTGACAGTTTATTCTTAAAATATATGTTTTTGCGTACTTTGTCAATTTCACTTTCCTTGAAATTTCTATTTATTATAAATAGTGTCTGAGTTTGCAATTTGCAGGCCACACCGTTTGACTTAAATCTACCGCACTTGGTACATACTTTAGAAAGTGGAAATGAACAAATCGGGACGATTATTTTTAAATTTAGTTAAAATTTTAATTAATTAAAAATTAAGCTTTCTATTTTTTTTGCGATAATTTCAGAAAAGATTACAGCACAAAAATGATTTTTACATCATCATTTAAAAATTTAAAAGATTCTTTTCTCAATGATTTACTTCAAATATTGTTCAATTTTTCTAACCTATTTTTATTTGTTTAAAAATATAGGATTTTTTTCCCATCGTTCAGAGCTTCAAAATATGAATGCATGGCTTATTTCCCCAAACACACACACATACTATATATGTGTGTGTGAGAGAGAGAGAGTAAGTTTCTGTTTAAAATGTGCTTTTAATATATTTTTTGAAATGTTTATTTTTTATGTTTATTTTTGTTTTTAATGTTTAATTTAGGTTTGTTTTATTTTTTATATTTGTTTTTTTTTTATTATTTTTTAATTTTTATTTTGTTGTTCTTAAACTAAACACACTTAACTTAAACACACTAACTTAAACTTATTTCACAAGAAAGCCATGGAAAAATGTTTCAAAGTGCATTCATTTTTTAAAGGTTACTGTTCTTTCCTGTAAATAATTTGATGCATAAAAATATATAGCCCATCTTATAAATTGAAAATTGATTTCTTATTGTAGTAAATTGAATCTGATGTTGAATCAGACAAATTTTTATTGAATGATCTTCTGAGAATATTGCATAAATTATAAAAATATTCTGTCGTATATAGAATACTTCAATGCTGAACTATTCTATTTACTATACTCATTATTATCATTATTTTCAGTAAAATAATAATAATTTCTATTTTAAATTTTAGGGACAATCAGAGAAGATTCAGAAATTTTATCATAGAATGAGCAAAAACGATGTAAAGCTACTAAAATAGAATAAATTATTTGACTATTAAAATTGAAAACTTAAAATATTTTGTTTAAAAAAACCAATAAGCCAAAGTCGCATATAATATTTATTTGGAAATTTTAGCAAGTATTAATCCCAACGAATTAACTGATCGCTAAAGACGGCTAGTCATAAATAAAAAGAAATTTCTTCAGGTGAAAAAGGAACGAATTATAGTCACTCTGTGTTTTGATATAAATCTTCATCCTTCTTTTAATTAACACTACTTAACAAATTCATTTTGAAATCAACTTGAAAAGGTATTAAACATGAACACCTACGAATGGTTATCTTAATAAAATAACATTCTTCGTTTAAATACTATTTTCTACTTGACTGACATAAAAACAAGAGGAACGTTTATAATACGGCTAAATGTAAGTTCCTCTATGATTAATTGTATAAATATTTATAAAAGATATCTTCAGTGGGTGACTTTTATTAATATATTGTTTTTGAAGTCGATTATTAAAAAATATGAATCAAAATTCTCCTAGATTTTTCAAAAAAAAAAAGTATTTGACAAATAAAATAATCACTTTTACCCTTAATCCATATAATGATTAAATGATATTACGAACCATTCCTAATGGGACTGTTATAAAAATTTCTGAAGAATATACTGAAGAATTGTTCTTTTGACAATTCTTAAAGAAACTATTTTCCCTTCCTTTAGAATTATTTTTAGGATTCGTTCGGGAAATCCGCTTTCTTAAAAGTTCTTATAAAGCTTCTTAACTTTTTTTTTTTGTAGAATCTTTTTCTTTAGTCGGGGGTGGGGTGGGGGGAAGGTATAGCCAAGGCTTTTTCGGTTGATTTATTTTAATCTTCGATGTTTCACTTTCTGAATAAAAAGAAAAAGTATTGATGTAAATTTATTTTTGTAATTTCCAATTTTTTTTTCTTATTTTGTTTAATTACCGTCCGTTAAAAAAAATCTACTTAATGTCTCTTTATTTTAATCACAATTATTTGACAGCTGAGTTAGATTCTAGCTTTTCACAACATATATTTAAAAAAAATGTTACTGAAATATCTGCTTCGGCATTTCAGGACGGTCCGAGACTCAAAGATCTGCCATGAGTATGGGCCTAGAATGGGCTTTATCTGTTTTGGTTCAGATGACCCATTCCTTGTAACTTGCATAAATTTTGAGGAAGATTTTTGCCCACTTTGCCCAAACGTTGCCTGTAAACGATCACTGTTCAGATTCATGAGGTCCATCACACAGCTCACGTATCCCTATAAAATTTTCTATTTGCATTTTTTTTTTTTTTTTTTTTTTTTTTTTTTGTTAGAAGCAAGAAGTAATTCAAAAATAATTATACCTAGAAATGGGAATTAAAAAGTATTTCCTTATTCTACAAATTATCGCAAAAATTGTTATCAAGAAATGAATATTTTAAGAATTTAAAGTTGACCTTTTTATACTAAATTATTGACTGCCCAAATTTGTTGAAGATATAGTAAAAGAATCATCGTAATTTGCTACATTTTCTTTGGTACTAAAACTTATGATCCTTCTAGGACATCCGTTTTTTAATATTCTTTGGAAAGTGAGCAATCTAATATAAGATGTATAATCAAAATTTATATGCTTTCACTTTATAAGGCTGCTTCATTTTTTAAACTTTATTCTATTTACCAGTTTGTTTTTAAAATACTAACTTTTATTTACCCAAAAGGAAATACATAGTAGTCTTTATTTAACAAAATTATCGAGAGATTCTTGGTTTTAAATGAATGGACATGTTACTTATTATTCACATTACGGTAAACATTGTTTATGTACTAAAATTATTCTAATTTTTAACTCGCATGCTCATTTTTTTCTTTCTTTTTTTTGCAGTTTTTTGCGATTTTCTAATAGTTGAGGCTCTGAAAAATAAACTAAATCGACTGCATCGAAAAATAGTAGTATCTAAACGACAGTGGAAACTATTGAAGAAAGTTAGAATTCTCAAATTCTGCATGTTGATGCGATTGCCTGAATATCCTACAGAAATTTCATATTATACTGTGTTACAAATCACAGTGAAAAACTTTCATAAAAAGAACTCTTAATAAAATTTCATATAATACTAAGAAGGATTACATTTTCAAAAAAAACAATGTTGCAGTTAATATTTTAACATTTACAAAATTATAAAAAAATTTATGAACCAGTTCAATTTTTCTCTATATATTTTCCCATTGACAATATAAAACTATCTTTTCGGTTGAATCGCATACCAAATTTCATTTGTCTAAATCCCTGCATTTTTGAATTATCGTATTTACATACACGCATATATAAACTCCGATGCTCGATCTTTAAGTGAATTCTGTCCAAAATTTAATAAGAATCTACATTTTTTGGCGATAGAATTATGTACCAAATTTCATCCATCTAAGCCTTTGTGTTTTTGAATTATCACCCACATCGCTCGAACTAGCAGACTTCACTTAGATTAATTTCATCGAATGTTTGATGAAAGTGATAAACTTTTCATCACATATTAAATTTCATCTCTTTAGATCATGTACATGGGACAGACAGAGCGACAGAATTCCAAAAACGTGGCTTTCGAATTCAGAAGACTAAGTTTTGGGAAAAGAGTGTTTTTTCAGTTTAAAATATAAAAATTTATAAAAATCTTAAGAATGAATTTTTTGGACGATTACAACTGTCTGTTTGTAGACTTCGTATACGAGTAAATTAACAGGTTTTCTTTATAACAAAGCAGGAATTACATTTTTTAAAAATTAGGTTAGTGTTAAATTCAAAGTTTGAGGAAAGTTCCAAAGTGATTTTTTTTTCTCTCTTCTTTATAATTTACAAATTTCTATTTAAAGAAATTTTCTTAATAGCCACGTAGTTAAGTTGAATGATGAGACTATGTTAAACAAACATGTTTTGAAATTTTAGCTCCTTTTCCCTTTTAGCGAAATTTCGGGTATTACTTATATTTTATTTTGTTGATATTTAATTTTTCTTGAATTATTTACATTCGTTTTAGATTTCCTACTCTGATGTGGACGCATAAGGACGCTCAGACTAAATTACAGAAACAAAGATACTTCGATATTTTATTTTCAACATCGGAACAAAAATTTGCAAAAACTTCAATTTAGATCATTTTTTTAAACGAATATTTCTATATATTAAATAATATTTAAAATGTTGTTAAGAAAAACTCAATAACTGCACCTGAAAAATTAGAGTATTTGCCATTTAAATATTCCATTGTCGAATCCAAAATAAAAGCTGATTTCATTCTCTGGTGTCAGCAAAAATCGTTACGATGTTTGGCTACTAATGGCGATGGTAGAGCGGACATTTGGCGCTGTTTCTAGTTGCGAAAGATCGCGTCTTGAAAAACAAGAGAAATCGATTTCTGTACAGGTGGTGTTTGCTTGACTTACCTTTTTCGCTTATTTTGAAAGTAGTGTTTTCGACATGCGATTGTCAATTTCAAAAATGTTCCAGTTTTTTTTTTTTTTTTGTATATTTAAACAGTATATATATATATATATATATATATATATATATATATATGAAATCTGGTGATATAATTTAAAAAAGGAACAAGCTCAACAATTATGCATGATAAATGCATTAAAATTTTAATTGCCAAAATAGAAACGATTCTATAAAATTAAACCTCACAGCGCATTTCGCATACACTTGATTCGTACATACTACAGTTGTTTTGATATTACGAAATGGTTAGGAAATTTTCTTTTAATGTGAGAAGAATAAAGAAAATGATTTAAAGGCAACTGTCTTCAGTTTTTTTAATTGCAGTATGAAATTTAGAATTCTTATTCTTTTTATTCTGAATAGTGAAATTTAGAATTCTTTTCGGGAGTTTTTAAAAAGCTTAAGAACCAAACAGAAAGAATAATAATAATAAAAAAAATAGCAAGCACAATGCATTATTCTTCTGTTTTTTATTATCATTGCTCTTTTGTTTGAATCTTACTTGGAATTAAAATGAATTTCGACCTTCATGACTTATTCTTTTCCGAGTCGCATTGAGCTTTGTTTTCCATTTGTGTTTTCACGATCCCTGTTTTCATAAACAACACCTATAAATACCTTAATAAGTACAATTGTATACGGAATTTTTTTATGGGATATTACAAAACACCGACTGATAGCTGATAAATTCTAAGTTTTTTGTGTGTTTTCTGTTCTCAAATCAATTATTGTTTTTATTACTTAGTAAAAGGACATTATATGCTTCATAATGAAACCAACTCGTAAGTATCTTGATTTTTCAAAATCTGTGTACTATTTATTTTGGTTTCGTACTCTCATATTATGTAACGCAATAAGCAATGTTATGTATATCTTTCTCTTGCGATAAAAATTACTGTCGTTAGTGACATTATTTTAACATTTGCTTGGTGCAATTAAATAGTTTCATTTCGAGATTTAAATGTTAATAATTATACCAGAATTAAGGTTGCCTTTTACCTCTTTAAGAAGTGGATAAAATAAGTACTAATGATCCATTTTATTACAAATTTCTCAAGATGTGGTGTAAGAATGAGAATGAAAATCTTATTTAAGAAAAGTGGAGTGGAAGATAGGAATAGTTCTGATTATAGTACAGTCAATTTAATTTAGTTACAAACAGGGCCGGCCATCTGAGGGGTACGGTGGATGCTATGCACCGGGGCCGCGCGATTGAGGGGTCCCGCTGTAATCAAGAATTAAAATAGTGTTAACAATAATAGCGTTTACACATACTGGGAATATACGTTTCTTTCCACGTGGCTGGCTGAGCTTTGACTTACGCTGTTATTGGGCTACGATCGCAGTGATAAATATAAAATGAGGGAGGGGGGAGGGTTTATTAATGAATAAGGAGATCCCATTCAAACAATTAATTCTGGCTTCTGGTAATTCTGGAAAAGAAATTGTTTCAACTTCAGAAATTGCAATTCAGACTTCAACTGGGGAAGAAATATCTACTCCCACTACACAGTCTTGCAATGAAAATGTTGGAACGGTGAAATTTGTTGAAGAACCGTGTGTTTATACAAATCTCATCGAATCAGAAAATGATGACAGAAATGACAATAACAAATACGATCAAGAGAATATAAATGATCCTGGTTTATGGCCAAGTATTATAACTGATAAATTTAGAATGTTTTATGTTAAAGCAGACCTGTACAACACTAGAGATTTTTTGCTTAAAGTGCTAAAGTAGATCATTTTTCACTACGTACTACTTAAAAAAAATGCCAAATGGTGAAACCCAACTTCACAGATGGTTTATTTATTCAAAAAGTAAGACTCTGTGTTTTGTTTTTGTTGTATACTATTTTCCAAAAGAAGAAATGACCAAGCTACACGATTTATAGGTGGCTATAATAACTGGTGAAAGCTGTCAACTGTAATCCAAGATCATGAGCGTTCTAGTAGTAATTTTAATTCGTTTATTGCTTGGGAAGAATTACTAAAACGACTCAATTTACGTTTAACTATTGGTAAAACAAATCAAGTTAAATGATTCTATTTTTCTAATCTTCCACTTCAGAGAAATCACGAAATAAAAGGATAGCCTAATAATGGAATTTTTTTTTATGTTTGATCGAATTATTGAGTAAATACGACCCTATGCTAACTGATCATATAAACAAAATAATTACTTCGAAAAATAGAATTGTGCATCCTTTAGCATATAGTTCAAAATAAATTATCTCTGCATTAGGAAATGGAGCCCTGTACTATAGTATTCAAAGGGATTGATTGTACTCCTGATATTTCCCATAAGGAACAAACTTCAATCATTATTAGGTATGTAAAATTTGAAGAGAAAATAACGAGACTATAAACAAGTTATTTATAGGGTTTATTGAAGTAACTGATCTGACTAGTGAAGGACTAATAAAAAGTCCATTGAAAAGATTTACTATTATGAATTGTAGAGGGCAAGCATATGACAACTGTAGTAACATGAAAGGAGTGCAATCTAGAATACTTTCTTTAAATCCGCATGAAATTTATGTTTCTTTCCTATCGCATTCCTTTAATTTATTAATTTGTCATGCCGCTTCTTGCAGTATATATAGTAAAAAAACTTTTTGGGATATTACAACGTTTATATTGTTTATTTTCTGCAATGGGAAAAACATGGGAAATTCTGCAAAGCAGTTAAACATTACTCTTAAACCATTATGTGACACAAGTTGTTGGGAAGCCAAAATAGATTAGGTAAAAGCAGTGCATTCACAGTTTGAAGGAACTTGTAATGCCCTAGAAGAATTTATTGATGTTTAAATGATGTAAGTAACGATAATACAGCGGTATCCGAAGCTAAAAGTTTATTAGGTGCAAGAAATGTCATTTATTTTATGTTTAATAGTATTGTTTGCAATATTTTCCAAAATTAACACTATTAATAAACTATTTCAAGCAGAAACAATTGTTCTTGACTCGGTTTTCAATTTAGTCAATAAAATTAAAACTGAAATCCAAAATTTAAAAACAGTTTTTCTACGAAGCAAAAGCGCTAGCACATAATTAGATGTTATTTTTTAACACTGTAATTGGTGTACTGTTATCGTACAAATAGAAGATGGGTTTAAAAGTATACCAAACAGTATTTCTGATTTCAAATTAATCATTGATACAACAACTTTAGAAAAATATGAATTAGAGAAATGTTCCAAAAACTTTGTAAAGTTTTATAATACAGATGGAAATGAAAAAATAATCCAAGAAATTTGTTTATTACGAGATTTGATTTTGAATGAAAGTTGTAAATAACTCACAAGACATATTGCAAAGCATACTAAATAATAATTATAATGAATTATTTCTAAATGTATTAACTGTGTTAAAACTTTTTTTTTTACGTTGCCAGTTACTACAGCTAGTGCTGAACGCTCTTTTAGCAAATTAAAATTAATAAAGAATTATTTTCGGTCAAGCATGTGTTCAGAATGCTTAAATGCACTTGCTATATTAAGCATTAAAAAAATTGCAACTTTTCTGAAGTAATTAATGTATTAGCAAAAAAAAAAAAAAAAAAATCACGCATTAAATAAATATGCATTAATAATATATGTTCGGATTTTTTTTTTTTTTTTTTTTTTTTTTTTTGCTTTACAAAAAAATTAGGGCCCTCAAATGACTTCTTGAACCCAAGCCCCTTTGAATAGAAGGCCGGCTCTGGTGTCGGATTTAGATGATGAGGCCCTTAATCTTTTTGAGATATGGGACGTTTTATAATTAAATGTCCCATATCACAACATTAATATATAGGACATTTAATATATATCATTGGGCACAAATTATTCTGGATCAAGATTCTAGTAGATTATAGCTCTTCGAATATTAGTTTAAAATAATTGAAGTATTTAAAATTTAAAAAGTAATGAGAAGAATATTATATGTAACTATTGATATGAAAAGAATGGAATGAAAGATTATTCATTAATAATAAAGACGTGGAACTTTTCTTCAAAAACATAATGGTCTTTTTAGTTTGACATTCAGTTATTTTTTAGAAAGAAAATTTTCATTTCACAAAAAATAACTTTCAGTAAAATAACAGCCACATAATACTAAATTAAAAATTTTATTGTCTTACATAGTTTTGTTAATTATTGGCTTAGCCAAATAGAAATAATAAATGAAAGGTATTTTTTGCATTCATAATGATATAGAATGTTCTTATTCATTTTTTTTAAACATTAAACTGACAAAAGACACTTGATATGATCCTTAGATATTAAGATAAAAAATATCTTCAGTTAAACTGAAGCGAGAACTTTATGAAAGTTATTCAGAACTTTTTTTGCGTATTAGAACAGGAAGAAGAAAAATTAGCGGCAAGTAAAGTCTTAAGGTTTAGATTTTCTATAAAAAATCTTATCTTGTCATTTTTACTAAATATTCTTTCAAGCGGATGGTCATACAAAGTGGCCAGAAAATTTTCATCAAATACGATTTTCAACAAGTCATTGAATGTCTGAATTGGCAATTTGAGCTCCTGAATTAAATTTCTTGCTTCCTTGTAGGATTTGCTGATGGAATTTATAAACAATCCTAACACTGTATGAAGTTTTGGCGCTAATTCTGTGTCTGGTCCAAAATATTTTATCCTTTTAAAGCTTGTAAATATTGTTTCGCAATCATGAAACAAGGATTCGTCTCCTGAACACAAGATTAACAACTCTTCATTAGTACCGTCCATTTCGGACCTTAGGAAAGGTGCTGTTATATATCTGCCGCCACTGGATTGAATGGAGGTAGCTATTTCTGCAGAAAATTGCAGATCTATATTGGCCATAAGTACAAAACCTTTCCCTTTGTTTTGATAGTTGGTGAAACTTCGCAAGATACCTTTGTTTCCTCTAAAAATCGACTGAGTATCATCTTCTGTGTAAATACAGCAAAGTATGATGTCGCTGTTAACGATAAGAGCCAAGAAAGAATCAGCGGTTTGCGTTTCCTTATTTAAACCATATTCTTCCGCAGTTTGACTCCAGATGGTAAAGTCACATTTAGACTTTAACAAATTTTCGACAATTTCTTTTCCCAGTTTTCCACGACCAATAAAGCCGAACTTTTTAGGAACTGTTTCTTGGCATTTAGCAGATTTATTGCTGCCGTTATCCACCATATTGTCTGCATTCACTGCCGAATCATCAGTTTTCCTGATCTTTTTCTGCGGCTCGACAGTTTCATTGGTGCATAGTTCAGGAGAAAAAACTTCATTTAAAAGAAATGAATTTGATCGTTTAAGATTGGACGTATTTAAACTTACGCGTTTAATTACTACCATACATTTCTTAATAATGCCTTGACGGCAATATTTTTCTTCTAATTTCTGTAAATCAAAATTTCCTGCCATCTCTCTTTTGAACTGTTGAAGAGCTTTTTGCAAAAGTATTGATTTTTTCCTGGCAGCCAGTTTAATTGCTTCTTCCGAATTCGGTTTGATGTTCACAGCTTGCACCCAAGCATAATTGCCAGAACCAAAAAAAATATATGTAGTGATGCAATTTTTTCTTATGAAGGTAACGATATTTCTCCGAATGAGGCGCTTCAATTATTTTTCCTGGCCACGATGGGAAACCTTTCATCTTAGCCCAGCACAGATCTCCAATTTTCATGTCCATTTTAGTAGAATTTTATTGATCTAAATAGGAAATAAAATGAAATTGCTTACTATTTTTTTAAAAACCGGATACTTGGAAAATAAAAAGCGGACGTTGTGATAAATATTGATATGTTGAATTAAATTTCGTGAATGCTTTTGTAATTTAATTCATGCAATTACAAAGATTTATAAAATAACTTGATATGAATTACAAATAATAAATTCCATATAATTCTGAAAACAGTATTCTCCTCCTTGTTATCTGACCATGGTTCAAAATTATGAGGTCCATCCCCAAATAGCCCTAGTGTTGCTTTAAAAACGGGACGTTAATATAGTCAAACTAAACATTTTTATTTAATGATAAAATTTAATAAAAGTTTTAGGTGAATAAAAAAAAATCACGAAAGAAAACATATACGTCGAAAAAAAGTCTTACTCAGGTATAATGCTTGAAATTATACCTTAGTAGTGAAATGTATTCAAAAATTACTTTTCTTGACATTTATTAATTTATTGTTCATTGAAATATTTCCATCTAATTAGCCAATGGGTAATTGATAGTCGGCATTAATTTCAAAAATACATGTAAAAAAATTATTCACTTCCAAAACAGGATGACAATACGAGTTTGCTAATTTACAATTTTTAATTTATAATCTATTAATTACGAAATGGATTAACACCTCTATATAGTCATAAGATAGTACCTTAAAAATAGCGCGATGTCATCTTAAATGACAAAAGCATCCCGAGTTATTTTGATAGGTGTAAAAAAAACTACATAACGTCTCATAAATGTGTCATTAAGTTTTTATAAGCATAAATGAGTTACATACGCAAGGCATGTAACAGCAGCAACACAAATTTTAATTCATTATTTATACTTTTTACCTATATATTGCGAATTCAGATCGCCTGTGAAATTAAATTTTTGTCATACTTATTTATATTTTAAAATAATAAAAATAATCCATCTATGAAATGATTTTATATTCATTTAGGGTTCATGATTATCAATTAGAGAACGAGAAGCAAAAATATATTTATTAACTATATATATAACAATAGTTAATATTTGTTATATAACAAAATATACAGAGCTATTATTCTCAGTCTGTTAAGACGATAAAAATTCAGTCGGAAAAATTACTTTAATACAAAAACATATTTTATCCATTAATATAGGTATGCGAACATAAATATGCATAAATTTCGATAATTTTTTTAAAATTTCGAAATTTAATATCAGTGAAACAAAATTTAACGAGATGTGTTGAAACTCGATGAGAAACATTGTTTGCAAAATACGATCCAAAAAGAGTAAAGGATTGAGAATCATTCATTAAGTTTTATTTGTTGAAAATATGAAGTGAGAGAAAAAAAAAAATGAACAGGTCTTTTAAAAATGAAAGCTAGTTGCACATCTTGGGTAAAGAAAAAGAGGGAAGTAAATTAATAATTATGATAAAGGAGTGAGTTCGCGTGACGTCATAGTCCAAAATATCGATCGTCATCTAACGTTATCTGCGATGTAAAATTGCGGTCAGAAAGTAAAATCCAGAATTAAATAGATGCGGCGTATTTATTATTCTTCATATGATCTTGTCTTTCAAGAGTTAACGGGTCTTAATTTAATAAACTGTAATTTAACACGGACAGGGAACTTCCTAGATGTTATCACTAAACAGTTATCACTATTATAAATAGTATAAAATAATAACTATTAGTAAAACTATTACAATATCAGGTTACTCTGACAATCCTTTGTGTATCCCATGCAATGAAGTTGTCGACATTTCTCACATTATGTTAAAAATGTGTAAATGCTGAAATACAGGACAACAAAATACAAAATTTTGCTTATTGCATATCGTCTTTACATTGAGATGCATGTAGCTGTAAATTCTCTAATTAAAGGATTACACTTCTGTTGTTTAACTTGGTTTATTATGAGAATTTCTATTATACATTCTCAGAACTGCAAGTTCCATGTACGAATGGCATACAATGAAGTTCAAATTGCAGCTGCAAAAAATCAATTCGTCACACATACCTTTAAAATCATTCAGTTCAACATTTCATTTGTTTCAAGTTCTCACCAATAAAAGTTGTCTAATTATTTTCATTCAAGCTTATTGACTGCAGCCTTTTGGCATTTCGCAGATAACAGTATTTATTGCTATATATTATTACATAGTTATGTTCAAGACAAGTCACCGAAAAGACAAAAATTTAAGGGTGGCAATAGTTAAAATACTTTTCCTACAATGATTATCTTGATGGATAAATTCTACACTAAAAAAAGCGGAATATTAGCATACAGCAACAAAGCTGGTTCTTTTCTCTTCGTTGCTTAAAAGAGGACATAGAAGTTTAATCGCACCGGCATGACGTTTTCAATTATTGATAGCCAATAACTTGTTTCAATTTATCTCGCCTTATACATGTCGACTTTTATTTATTTTATTTTTAACTCTCGAATTCTAAACCTGTATGAGATTCACTAATTCATTTTTATAAAATACGTCACTACTTAGAGAAAATGAATACCATTTTTGAATAAACACATTTTTCAATTCCTGTAAAAAATTTCTCACTGATATATTTAATATATTGCAATCCGATCCGATTTTTAAAAAAATATAGATATAATAAGCTGAGAAACTGTATATTTTATGAAGAATAAATCAAAGCGATATATTAGAGAACATTACAAACAAGCCATATCCAAGATCTATTTTATCTATATAGAAATTATTATGAATACGATGCAAAAGTGCAGCTTATAACTGAAATAAAATTAGCTACACATAATATTCCATCTCGATTAATATTCGATCTCCATAAATTTAATAAGTAAAAAAAAATCCAGTTGATTTTTTTTAAAAAAAAAAGTTTATTAATACGTTAAATGCCACAACACAAAATATTGATTGGACCTTTTGATTCATTGCGCAATTCATTCATAAGGTGAGACGAATACATTATTCACGAGATGCACTTGCTTCATGTAGTGATTAACGAGTTAAATCACTGATTAAGAATTTCGTGTAGGTGAATGAACAGAGCGTTGCTTTGCATTATTTAATTTTCAAATTTTTAAGCTTCGCATAAAAACAAAAATTGCAACT
This sequence comes from Argiope bruennichi, assembly GCF_947563725.1. NCBI lineage: Eukaryota > Metazoa > Arthropoda > Arachnida > Araneae > Araneidae > Argiope > Argiope bruennichi. The sequence goes on from NC_079151.1 coordinate 88,000,373, forward strand.
TTTTTTCGTATTTCAAATTTGCAAGGTATTTAAATGATTAATGCCGAAAATTCAATATTATGCAAAATATTATAGCAAAACCTGTAAAATATCGTAAACCTGTAAAAAAACCTGTAAAAAAAAACCTAAGCAAAATGAATTCGACCGTTTTATTTAATTGTTTTCCTTTTTTTTTTAAATTACTATGCGATTCGGATAGATGCATCTGCTTTATTCTTGGTTCTGAGCCATATTAGAGATAAGTGATTGATATTCATTTTATTTTTTGCTTTCCATAATAAAAAGTAATTCCAACATAAAAACTGATTTAATTTCAGAATCGTAACACATAAAAAATAAGTTATTTTTTGTTCTTGTTCATCAATCTGAATTCGAATGCATTATCTTTGCTTGTAAAAACAGTTCTACATTTTATTTATAGACTGATCGTTATCTAATTCATACAAATAGAACATATTAAATCTTATGCAAAATATAGTAATTACGGATGAAATATTTAAAAGTGTGAATAGTAATACATTTGTTTCTTACCTCTATGGTTTCTAATACTTCTGGATAAATATAATACTTTCAATATTTAGCGCGTTGACGGTTATTCAACCAGTTTTGACGATTTATCTCTTCATTTCAGTACAAAATAATGGTTCATGATTTAAAAAATTAAATAGAAAAAAATCTCATTTTTTTAAATATTAAAAGAAATTCAAAGCAGGCAACTAATGTCTTAATATTCCACAGAGAACTATTATCATTGTATATTATTACAATATATAACGTTTAATATTATTTTTTATAAACGACGCAAAAAAAAAAAAAAATTATCTATCTATCTAAACCACAATATGAATAATTTTTCAGAATGTAGAATTGTTAAACATAATTCTGGAAAAAACAACTGAAAATATTTGTATTATGAATTAGTAATGATTACTTGATGTAAAGGAAATTATAAAAGAAAATACATATTTAATTCGAAATATAAATCGAATTTAATCTTGATTCGAAATATAACCACAATTCACAAGCAAACGATTTTTTTTTGTATGTTTTTTTTCCTCAGTTTGGAAATGCGATTACGCTCAAATTCGGCTGATGTGAAATTAATGAATAAATTTTCAGTAGATCTAGTAGATTCGCTAGATGAAAATTTCAAAATACTAATGACAACAAATGAAGATTCGGAAGGGAGAGGGAAATGCTTTTCTGGAAATTCTCTTTCAAAATGGTCAAAATAAATTTAGATTAAACATAAATGTATTATTAGATTGTTTATACATCAATTTTTTTCTATTTGATTTCAATTGTATTTTATTAGATAAACTTTATCATTTGGAATTTGATCAGGTGATATTGAAAGACGATCTCATAATTATGAATGGTGGTTATGATCAGAGGTTGATGTCTAATCTAGCGTCCCGTTTTTCAAATAATTTATGAGAGGATGTAATATGCACCTGCTGTATTGTCGATACTTGCGGTAGATTAATCACTAACATAAAATTCTCTTAAAAAGGTTTTCTCTTGCTTTATAACGGTGAAGCGGCACGTAATAGTAATAATTTTTTTATTTTTTTTCTTCTCTTAAGGAATTAAAATACTATGATAGTTTTTGGTATAGTCTCGCTGTAAGGTCGGTAGTTCGTGGATTCAAGACTCGATTCTTGTAAATATTCGCTGCCCTTGCGGGTGGCCTTCATCAGATTGAAATATCTCCTGTTATTATGGTGTGGAAGTTCGAAAAGATGTTTCCAGAATCTGATTCTTATCTTTCGAGATTTTAATGTACATGCGCTTATTGCATCTTTATCGAGGCCTAAACGGCCTTATGAAACTTTAGGAGGAGTGGATGCCAAATAAGTTATTATATTGATCACATTTCAAAATTATGAAATCCATGAGTAGCCTTTATTTTGAATCAAAGTGGTACTAACCTAATTAAAATACACTCATGGAAAAGTATAAAGAAGGAAAGTTACAGTTTAATGAAATTAACTCTTGGAAGATAGATGGGAATGGTTAACTATTTCATTTGCATACGGTTACACAACATCTTTTTCTCAAAGAAAATTGAGTTGTGGTGTATCATATTAATATAAATAACACAGAAGTTACTAAGTAACATCTATGAGAAAACAAAATTAATAAATAAAATGAAAATACTAAAAAAAAAAAAAAAGTTTGTAAACCAAGAAACGAAACTGCATAGCTATTTTTATATTGCTAAATTTTAATAAATACTTATTCAAATGTTTGTTGAAAAAGGAAATGAGAATGCTATTTATGTATTAACATTATTGTTAAATGTTAACACGTTTATAATTATTTGTAAATTGTGAAATTCTATGTGCAAGTAAAAAATTTTGAGGCAATAGTTGTTCAATAAGAAAGTCCGCAATTTCAGCATTTTTTCTTAATATCTGATGAGTATACTATCGCCTAATATTTATTTTTTTATATTACTTAAAAATTAAACGGAAATTAGCTTTTTAGGGTTGCTAATTTAATTTCCTGTAATTTTTCGTCAAATGTAATAATTTTTAAAAAAATATTTTAATTTTTTCACAAATTTTTTATTGTTTAACTATTAAATATATTTTTGTATGCGTGATCGTTGCTTTAATTAAGAGCAAATTTGAAATATATAAAGACTGACGAAACACGCTTAAGTTACCATGATATTACAATATTTCTGTCAAGATGTTCGAATCTTTTTTATAAAGAAAAGTCTATTTAACTAATTAAAAAAAAATAAAACTAACGAATTATTCGAAAAACTATTTTATTTCAAACTTTTCTAATCTTCACGAAAATATTTTAATATTTTAACATATGGTTCATTTTTTCATTAAATTTTTATTTTAATAGAGAGGTTTATCACCGAAGAATTATTTCAATAACACAAACAAATTGATATTTTATAACTTTTTCTTAAAAATACGCTAAAAATAAAAGCGCTTTCTTAGTTACACATCTGTGAAATCCATGTAGTAGTAGAATATCCATATAACTGTCGGAAATGTCTGACATTTTATCGATTGATAGCAAGCAGATACACCAGTGTATTTAAAATTAATAAATGACTCGTAATTCGTCTTTACGTGTTACAATTATTTCCTCAAACGCTATTTGTAAGAAAAAAAAAAGCGAATCTTAAAGGATTAAAATCCGGAAATGAAGCCCTCGAGCTTAGATGACATTCCGCCATTTCGAAATCTTTCCAAAATCACAGCAAACAACGACGACTGCGTCGATGCGTATCAGCACAATCCAGTTGCGAAAGCTAACACGAGTGACCTTCATTTCACCTCTGCGTCTTCGAATATGTTGTAGCACACAGAGCCATCTAGTAATACGAATTAGAACTAAATTGCATAGGAATAGAAAATATCTTGAAAAATCCTTTATTTAAAAAAGCTGGATCCATTTTTTAAATAATTGCATTACTTATTTTACTTCCCTTTTATTTAAATTTTTTCTGTGCTTTCTGTTTTATCTTACTTTTTTATTTAAAGTAATTTTCTGGGAAAAGCTTTTTTATTTCATTTATCAATTTGGAATCCATTTCTGAAAAAAAGATTTTTTATGTCAGAGTTATGTAAATAACAGCAATTATCCGGCGTTGAGTATATAGCGCTTAAAATTCTAATTGCCTAATATCATAGCTGCTTTCCATTAAAATATAATTATAAATAGTGAGAAACAAATAATAGATTTGTTAAATAATATACATGAATTTCCTGTCTGCATAAATAATTGAAATACGTTTTGATTTGCATATAAAAAAAACAACCCCTTATTGAGTCAAACTGCTCATAAAAAATTAGGGAATATTTTGAAATGAATATATAATTATAAATTTTTAGTTTAAAAATAACATTAGGCAAGAAATGAAGGCAAGACTTGATGTTTTTGTTTGATACTAGTATTAAAAAAAATGAAATCCAATGTTTCTTTTCTATGTCACCTGATATTCAATTTGAAATATCCCATTTTTTTTCATTTTTTTAACTAAATTGAAAAGGAGTTTAATCTAATTGAAACGAATTTTTTAAGAAGAAATAATTTTCAACCTTATAATGTTTCCCATGCAGCAGAAATGAATTTATTACTCATTCAAAGGAATAACATTTTAGCAGTTAAAAAAATATAATAGAATTTTAGATTAGCCACATATGGGTCGATACACAGTATAAAATGATCGTATTTTAATTAGAATATGGGTTACTAAAAGCTGTGTTGCATTATATACTGAGAATAATTTAAGATGCATAAATCAGTTTAATCCATTTCGACGTTCATTTCACTTTGTTAAAGTTCAAAATTACGAGGTTCACTTCAAAATAATTCTCGTATTTCTTCTAAAAAGATAACTTATGTAATTTAAATTTCTTATTAATATTCCCTATGTAAGAACTTTTTTTCTTTCGTCAGACTAAACGGGACTCAAATAACAGTCAGATCTTAACCAAATAAGGAAATTTTTATCTATGCATTGCGTAAAGATTAAGCTAATAATCAACCATGGATGATTTAATAGCTTACTGAGCTTACTAGTAACATTTATTTCACCTGTTAAGGTCTTCCCAGAATAAAACATTTGTAGATGTACATGCATTACATCTTAACGTTGCTTCCTTTCTCTCTCACTCTTTTTTTTTATACAATACTAACCACTTTTAGTGACGATTTAATTTCACTTCAACGATGAAATGTGTTTCTGTAAAATAAACTCATAAAAGTTTAAAAACTGACATAAAAAATTTTTATCATGGAAAAAAAATTTTTTTTAATGACGAAAAAATAATTTTTGTGTCTAAATATTTTTGTTATTTAGTTATTGCGAAAAAAACCTCACCAGAATTTTGCTTAATTTTTTTAATTAATTAGAACTTAAATCAACATTTCAAAATAAAAATCGCTTTGAGGTGCACATTCTTACCCTCTAAAATATATATGTGCCAAGTTTGGTAGCTCAAGGTCAAATAACTGGTAGTAGATCTGAAAATATTGGTTGCCAGGTGGCAAATTGAAGGGCACATTCACTTATTCTCTCTCTCTCTCATATGCACATTCACACACATAATTAAAACTGATGAATTAATTTTTTCAATCTAAGAAATATGTCGGATATATTTCTAATTACAGTATAAAAATATTATAGATATTTAAGGAATATCAAATACAAATGCAAAATAATATTGAATTTTAATTAGGATTTGATAAGTGTATAACGTACTGATATTTCGGAACTATACTGTTATTTTGAGAAATTTTTTTAATCCTAAATTAAAGTATAAACTATCTACTAATTTCAATATTTTTAAAGAACACTCTGATTGTCATAATTAACAATTCAAAAGTGCAAAAATATATTACATTTGATTTACTATTTAAAAGACAAATAGAAAAAAACATTTTAATTGTTTTGATGAATTGTGCAAATCCGTAAATAATTAATTCTGCATCCAAATCATCTAACAATTCCCTTTGAATTAAAAACAATTAATATTCTCTTTATATTCTGCATTTTTTATCTATTCTTAATGATCTTCATTTTTGAAAATGTTCTTTCACTGTGCATTTGAGTGACTGGTAGGGTACAGACGACTTTATAAAATTTATAACGAGTGTCATTTCTTTATAATGAAGCCTGTTTGATGCTAAAATCTTTAATATGCTCACTGCACAAGAGTTGCAATTTTTTAAAGTTATTGCAGTTAGAATCCATTATTCTAATCTACACTGTTTTTTCTTTTCCGATTTTAGTTTGCATTCATTTAACTTCACAAATATTTACCACATTCACATTTTACTACTATTTTCTCTGCAATTATGTGTTGAACATTTTTTCGAAAGTTTTATTTGCACAAGTAATTTTTAGTTGTAATATTCTAACAATCCTTAAGCTCGTTAGAATTCGTAAGTATAATAAGTACAATCCGAAAGTATTAGAAACAATCCGTAAGTAATTAAGTTTGTAAGAGTATACTTTTTGCATTAATTTTGTACTTATAGGATATATTTTACTTTTTCAGACGAACCAGTTACTGCAGTGCTGTGCTCTCCGATGGACGATGAAGTTATGAATAAGAATCTTTTCGAATTAGAAACTTAGGAAGTATAATCTTCTTATTATTTAAGAACTATTTATAACCAGTGGCGGTTTTCCGCGCAGACGGTGGAGGCGGTGGCCTCGTGCTCGAGATCTATAGGGGGCCTCACAATCTATTTCGACATATATCAACCGCGACTCAAGTTTACAAGGTCCGTCCCAAAATATCCCTAGTGTTGCTTTAAAAATGGAACGTTAATACAGTACACTCCCGATTATCCGCGGAATTGGGTGGCGCGGCCGCCGCGGATAACAAAAATCGCGGATAATCTGAAAAAAGCTAAAAACGGGTATAGCAAAAGAGAAAATAGTCATTCCAACTTTGAAAAATCGTTTTATGTACAATAACACGTAAAATAAACAGCAGAAAATGTTTAGCTAACGCTTAATATTTTAGTATATCACTCAAAACTAACCTAACATGCATTTTGTTAATGAAAACAGAAAAGTGCTGTGTACTTACGAGAGACGTCAAGGATGCACAGAAAAATTAATACATATGTACTGTTTTAATACTGTAATGTATTATGTAATTACAAAAGCATAACTGTAAAACTACAACTTTTTGAAGAAATCAGTTATTTGTGTTTGCTTCTTGCTTTGGAAGCATTTTTTCTTTGCTTCCTTAAAGTTCCTTCTTAAGTTAAAAAAAAACTTAGTGCGGCAGGCGCGGATAACCCGCCCGCGGATAATCGGGAGTCTACTTATAACTAAATTTAAGCTAAAAGCATGAAAAATAACTATCAGTCATCAGTCTTTTGTTTATCCATTGAAAGAGATTAATTTTAGGTAGCAATCATTTACATGAATCCTTGAATTCGGGTACTATAATATGATTTTTTCTTTTCGCTAGAATCAGAGTTGTCAGAATTGAGGGAATTGAGGAATCAATTTAGTTCCCCCCCCCCCAAAAAAAATGCCATCGTCGCTCAAACCGGTTACTTCTCTTTTATTAATATCGCAACATTTTTTTTTTTTAATTAGTGGAAATATCCCAAACGCATTAAATTACAAATAGAAATTAGTATTTAAAGTAAAACTTCTCTGATTACTTTTTGTTTAGTTTTCTCCAAATTGAAATCTAGGGGGAAGTCATATAAAATCTTTATGGTCAGTTGACAGCGATCGTTTTTTGTTATATATATATATATAATTTCTCTTTTTTTAAAAGCAAGAACGTGATATTTTAATATTTTGATGCCTTTCAATGTTTGTTTTTATGTTTGTAAAATTGTATTGAAGATTTTTTTATTTCTTTTATTACTATATCAAATGTATAAATTTAATACAATTCATTATGTAAGTTTGTACCTCTTTGTAAATTTTATTTTATTTCATATATCATTTGGCTTTAATATTTCTATTATTTTTCTTTCAAAAATATTTATTTAGCTTTAGTTTCTTTGTGAGAAAATATCCTAGAATATGTCATTTAATTTTTGAATATAGATGGCTGATAATGTTTATTTCAGCTCTGAGTTCAGAAAAAAATATAATATATTCTTTTAATAGTTCTCTGTTTATAGTAAAATTTATTGTAATTCATTAAAAATTCAGTAATTTATGAACTCGAGCTGATTTTTACTTTCTCGTTTTACGGAATGTACAAAGAGAACGTACTATCATCGTCGAAAAATTCGAACTTGAGATTTTAATTAATCTTAACATTTCAGATTTCCATACGTCCGTAAAGCACAGTTTGAGAATTATGTTTGTCTTTATGTCTGTGAACAAAATAGCTCAAAAACATCTTGAGCTTTGCTAGATGGAATTTAATGCGAGTTCTTTACACCAAATATGTAAATTTCTATCAAATTTTGGACGAAATCCATTGACCTGCTGCATGTCTGCTAGCTGTCTGAGTACAAGTAAACACGATAAATAAATAGCTACATGAATAAAAATTGGTATACAAATTTAGTATCTAAATTGTAGATATTTATCGAATTTTAAATTAAATTCGTCAAAGAGTAGACCATTGGTTGGTCTATACTTTTGCATCATGTCAACGCGACAACTTAAAAAACATGACTTAGATAAATGAAATTTGATATGTGACCTTGATATTAAAACTCTAGTCCTGTGCTAAGTTTTAATTCCAATCGGTTGAAAAAAAGACATTCACAATGCACATTTGATTTTCTTCATTATACTAGGAAGTACAAAACGCTCATGTGCCAGTGTCTAAAAATACAAATCTGAGAACTTGTGGCGTTCACGGTCTTGACCAAGAGCACAGTTTTATGGGGTAAGAGGATGACATCTTTATTCTTATTTTTTCCATGGGATCTGGAAGTTCAGAATACTTTCTCATGGCCTTTCTTTCCTACTTTCTGCTTCCCTATTCGTATGCTACAACGTGCCTACCAAAGCTTGAATAAAGAATCTTGATTATGCATAAAAATTGAGCTATTTTCTTGATCTATACTATTATCTTGAACCTAAAAATAATAGATAGAAAGCTCCACAATTTTTACTTCTATTGATGCATTTATAGAATAATTCAATGGTTTAGAGCCATTTAAAAAACACATAGTATTAAAATTCTGTTGATAAAAAGTATATTATTTGTACAAATGAAAATAAATAAAAGTTAAAGATGCAGCAAAGAACGTATAGGGATTCCTTTCAAATTATACAGAGATATTAGAAAATAAACATGAAAATAAAGTTAAAATCTCAAATAAGTTTAATTCGTGCTACTTTTTTGTGATAAATAATGTTTATTAAGGAAAGCGATCTCAAAATATTTCAGCGCCTGTCGCTTCATATTGTCAAAATCCGCCACTGATTATAACATAATATTTTTTGAAAAAATTATTTGAACTGGGGAACGGATTAATAAATTGTTAGATTTTGTCATGTTTCTATAGAAGTGTGGACCAATTGACTTGAAAAAAATTTATTATCTCAAATGAGTTGTATGTAAAGGTACATCAATATTATTTTATGATATCAATAATTTTCATATTCTTTTCATATTTTATAAAATGAATGGTGATTGATAGATTTAGGTGCTTTTCGATCTTAGACATAAGGATATATTAAATATTAAATTTTTATAAACTAATCAATTTAATTTCTCTTTTCTGTGTACTTAATAGACATGTTTATGTTTTATTTTAATATAATTATTTATTTTAGTAACTTCGTGGATATGTATAAATTTTTATTTGCTTTTTATTATGACATATCTGCGTGAACTGATATATGATAAACATGTTTATACAAAATGATATTTAAGCAGACTCTTGATATTTTAATAACTGTAGCAACTAACTGAACATGATAAAACAGATAAAGATCTAAACAATTATACGAAAAAGAGTATTATTGTACTAATATTTTTTATCACAGAATTCGTATTTTTTACAATTTTTTTTTTTATTTTGCAGCTGGCTAAAAAACATCTTTTAAACCGATTTGCCCGTGCTCTTCTCAGGTCAGCGACCCTAAGCTGCATAATAGATAAGCCGATACAGAATGGAGCAGGGGAAGTGAAGTGTGGAACGACCTAACAAAGAATGTTTTCTTCCTATTCACCATTTTGCTTGGAGTCTCATTTCCTTTTACCTTCTCGGATTCGATGTATAGAAAGTATAGTAATTCAACTTTATTTTGTGTTGAATCTCTACGTTTTAGATTTCTTAGATTCCGAAAAGCATATTTTTTAGATTTTTGTGCCTGTCTGTCAACAAAATTTAAATGTAAAGACCAAATTTGGAATGTTAATTTTTCACCATATTAAAAAAAAAACTGTCAGTGAGAAAGTTATCTGTCTGTCAGTTGATGATGTCGTGTCCGCGTTACAACGGAAAGTGGGGTGCAGTAGCTTCTAAGCGTAAAAACCCCTGATCTCCCGAGGGACTTCTAGCTCATATGAAGATGACACTCACGCATTCGCTTGCACAACCCATTTTTACAGTGGGGCTCCTTCCCACACCTAAAGCCAAAGATTGGTTTATGGCCTGTCCATCCTATACGAGAGCTTAATGTGAAATAGTACAGGACACACCCGTTTTACTCATCGTTATCTTATCTTGGTTGAAAGGGTGCCAATTTGTTCCACTTGTCATATTGCTTTTAGTGTGAAACATATTTTAATTGAATGCCCTGATTTTAATCGTCATAATTTTTTCTACTCGTCTTCTCTGAAATTGCAAGACTTGGTGGATGAAAAATACCACCCAAATATTTTTAAATTTTTAAGAGCTATTGGTTTCATCAACTATATATAACAACTTTTTTCATTAGTTTTTTTTTTCTTCCTTTTATGTTAAATGTCTTTTTTATATGATTATTTTATATTTACGTTAATCATTGTCTTGCGTTAAAACAGTTTTTTAATATTTGTATCGACGCATTTTACGTGGTTTTTTTTATTACTTACACATGTTTTTAAAATGTGTTTTTTTTAATGTTTGTTCTGATTTTACCGTATGCTTGGCGCAGTATAGCCAAACATGGCTCTTGTGCCATTAAACCATACACAACAACATCACACACCTCCTAGATGGCACATAGGTTGAAGGACAGCCATGCCTAAACCAGGACTCGAACCCGGTACTTCCAGATCACGGGGAAGACGCACTACCCCTAGGCTAGGACGCCGGCTGTATATACGTTGGCATGCAAATAAGATTGCTCAAAAAGCGCAATGAGCTGAAGGGATGAAATTTGGTATATTTATCTCCAGATCTTTAGATGAGTATTAAATTTTGGGTTAAATCCCACAAAGGAACGACTGTTCATCGATTAAACCAGCAGGAGAGGTCTCTTCAAAACGCTCTCGCATACTCTGTAATAAAGATATTATCCTAGACAGCATCTTGCATGATATTGGCTTACGAAATATCAACTATTGGCAGAAGTTTGCATTTTCACTGAATCTTCACTTAGCATTTCACTTCATCCCTGGCATGTGGTTAATAGAATCTGAAAATTGAATTTATGATTTCAACATTTTTTTCCAACCGATTAAAACAAAAACTTGACACAAAGCTACACTTGTAATTACAAAATCCCGCACCAAATTTGATGTATTTAAATCATTTGGTTTTTGAATTATCGTATGTTGCTGAAAGTACAGACCGACAGACTGTGAAGCCCTTGTTGAATGTGATTGAAAATTTGATAGGTTCTACACTATAGATGTGTTAATCTGTGTATCGAATTTTACCTATCTAGTTTTCTTCGTTTTGTATATCGTAGTTATCGTATTATATTCGAATAACCAGATCGACTTCCTCTGTACTGATTTTATTCAAAATTTGAAAGGTATCTACAAATTTGGTGAAAAGACCCTATACCAAATTTCATCTGTATAACTTTAAATATTTTTTAGTAAATCACAGACAGATAGATGTTTTCCAAAAATGTCTTTTTCTAACTCAGGGTGGCTTGAAACGTGGAGATTCGACAAAATTTCGAATTCGAAATTTTTTGAACTTATTTTCTCTTTTGAACAGTACTTTCTCTACGTTTCGTATAAGAGAAAGTAAAAATGGCCTTGATATCGAATTCCGTTTTCAACTGGCGCATTTCAAACTGGATGTAAACAACTGGTGATCAGAATATAGATTAAGTAATGTCCGAAAGCTAATTAATTTTTTTTCCTCGACCATTTCGCTGGTTATTTAATTTCCTATTCATCGAAGTGTTTCTGACTGCCAGTTTGTAAGTATTTTTTAGGTTGTGTCAATAAAAGATTTTTTAATATTAAAATTTTTTTGTTTAATTATTTTTAAATTTTAACTGGGCATTTTTTTATACGCGATTTACCGAAATCAATTTTTTAGAAAATGATCAGCAACCAAGCGTTTTTGTTATTACACTTAGTTTAATTAAATTTGTAGTTAGTACTTGAAGTTAGTAACATAAAGATTAAATTAAAATCTATAAAATATATTTGTACGCTATAAAATATATATTTAAACGTCAAATAAAATATATTTGGCGTTTAAATTTTGGAAGGAAAAAGACCCCCCCCCACACACACACTCGAGATTTATTTTACTTGTGGGGCCCTTGATGGCTTCATCCGGCTCCGAACATTATAAATTTTTAAAGGATTTATTTTATTGCCTTTATAACTGTATATGAAAATGCCAGCAAACGATAAATAACAATATTATATATTGTTATTTATCGTTTGCTGAATAACAATATTATTATATATTGTTATTTATCATTTGCTAAATAACAATATTATTATATATTGTTATTTATAGGTTGCTGAATAACAATATTATTTCAGTAGCTGCATAATTAAAGAATAAACACCGAATAAATTTGTTTTTTTTTCTTAAATTTTGATGAAATCCATATAGAAAATTATAGCTGTAGGAAATATGCGTTCACATATAAATTCTGTTTACAAAGATATCATCGACCTCTTTCCTAAAGCAACATCATATTTGCACATAAGAATAAAATGATTCTGGATTTGGAATGTTTGTTTTATAATACTTTGAAAGAGGCGAATGATCTTCTATTTGTTTTTCAAAACAAAATTTCCTTTGCATGCTTTCGTCTCCTCTTTCAAATTGGATCTCACAAATTCACGGAATACGATATGGGTGAGCGCTTGTCTTATTGTTGCTGTATTTTTACACAGCTGTTGAAATTCCAAAACATTGAATGCGATCAAATATTTGTAATAATTTCATATTCATTCTACTATGTCTCAAAAGGCAGAGGATTTTAGCTAAGCTCTTTTATTTTTCTTTCAAAATTGCCTTTTATGGTTTTCATGTTAATATTCTTTTAGAGATAAAGTGCAGGAGACTTTTTTTTAGAACTAGCATTAATTTAAGATGAAATCCATCGTTGTAAAAGTCAAACTGTATATATCTATATCTATACTTATAATAAAGCTCAATGTGTGTGTGTGTTGGCGCTCTACAGGCCAGACCGTTTGACATACAGCTACCAAATTTGGTACATGTATACCTTGGAGGTTGGGAATGTGCACCTAGGGTTTCTTTTTTCGAATTTTTAATTAGAATTTTAATTATTAATTAAAAACTAACTTTCCCGCCAAAAAAATCTTCCATTTTCCCCACCGCCAACTTTTCCACCAAAAAAAATCTTCCATTATCCCCAGCGCCAAACGAGAAAGACTTCAGTTTTTTTTTCTCCCAACAGTAATGAGGCTAGGGTTAAAAATTTTCGGCGGATTATTTCAATCGGTTCTGTTTATTTTCTTAATGTTTGATGCATTTAAAATTAAACATTGTTAATGAATCAATCTTTCAGATTCATTCTGAAGTACTTTTAAATTAAAATAAAACAGAATAAAGGAAGTTAAAAATTTCTAATCCGCATAGCGTTACCCCAACTGGCGTAGAAAAAATCACGTATTTGCGTTACGTAGAAGAAAATTCACGCATGCGCATTCTGTTCTGATTGTTGCCATGACAACGTTATCAATGGAAGATTTAAATTATTTTTGGGTTAGTTGCATGCTTTTGTAAGTAAATTGTATTTATGTTAGTTATATATTTTTTGTATATGCTTATAGTTTTAAGTACATCGTTTTTTAAGTAGTTTTTTTAAAACCTGTTTTCAACCGTTTATTTTAAACGATTCGTTTTATTTTCTTAGTGTTTGATGCATTTAAATTTAAACATTGTTAATTAATCGATCTGCTCATAATGAATCTAAGAAAATTTTGTTGACCAACTCTTGAGATATTACATAAATTTAAAAAGATATTCTTTAGTGCCCATAAAGTTTAAACGCTGAGTGACTCTATTTTCAGTAATCAGATTATAAAAAAATGCTTTGTTTCAGTAAAAAATATTATTATATTAATTGAAGATAAATTCTTTCCACTTTAATTTAAAGCATAAATTCTACGGGTGCTAACAGAAAATGAGAGAGATACATATTACGTTATGACTGAAGGCCTTTATAATATTATGAATGAATTATATGATAATCAAAATTTGAAGTTTTAAAATATTTTGATGAAGAAGCTATTAAAGTTGGAATTGCATAAAATATTTAATTATTAAAATTTTAACGAACATTAAGATTGGCGAATCGGCTGGTCGCCAAAGGCGGCTAGTTAATAATAAAGATAATGTGCATTGATTTATGATTAATAAATGTGTTTTTGAACTTAAATGAAGGGAATATTAGCAAAACATTTATGTTTTAATAAATTTGCAATAATTTGAGATAGTTGTGGTTACAGAAATTGAGTTGGGAGCACATTTTTCAGCTAGTCAAAAAACTATAATTTTTTAAATTTTAAATTTAATAGCTTATTGAATGTCTAGATTAAATTTTTTCGGCCATGTAAAAGTGAAACTCTTTTCTGCAGATTATATTACAGTTGAATTCAGGTTAAAGAGTTTTGCTAAATATGATGATGGTGAAAGTGAAATGTATACATATATTGTATTTACTTCGGTAAATATTTTGCGAATATATAGAAGCAAAATCTTGTTGCGCATATTCGGAAGTAAAGTTTATGAATCAATTACAAAAGAAGTCAAACTGTTTTGAAGAGATACAATAACGTAATTAGGAATCAATTATGAAGTGTACATTTCGCGTCTTAATTGTTTTTTCGAGATATCTGAAAAACATTAAAACTAATCATTGTTAGAAAATTAATTTTTATTTTGTTGTGCAACCACTTCTTCAATTTTGCATAGAAAACTTACTCGGAAATCCATAAAATTCTGTTAGCGAAAAAAACATTTTTTTTTTTTGCTTGTAGACATTTAATTGCTAGCCGCTTTTGATGACCAACTGGTCAGCCGGAATAAATGGTTTCTAAAATTTTCAATTAAATGTTTCTTTTTTTTGTTGTTGCTTAATCTTAAGGTTCTTCCCTCAGCAAAATATTTATAAACTTTACCATTTGATAAATATATAAGTTATATTATTTTAGAAACTTTACACCATTCTGTTCCTTGTGCAATGCATTTTTAATAAATCTTTTTAATCTATATCTTTAAACATCCAACTATATCAAGGGAAAGAGCAGCAATCAGTCTTTAAAAACAGGCACACTTTAAAAAATTTTCATCATTGCGTTCCTAAAATTAAATCTTAATTGTAAGAATAATAAAATTTGAAAAAATTAAAAATGCGTGCTTTAAAGTGAAATTTGTCCGACATAGAAAAAAGAAGCCGAATCTAATCTTCATACTTTGAGCATCACAAAAGAGAGAGAGAGAAAAAAAAAGTCCGGAGGAAATATTATTAATTATGAAATGATTCAAGTATTCTACAGTGAAATATATTGTAAAATATGCCTATAATATTTTTTAAAAACTAAATATAAATTAAAAATAGAAAAATAATTATGCTGAAAATATTAGCATTATAAGAAAGATAATTTTTTTAAATTTTAAGATGACGAACAAATTATTTTTGTGCTCTTATTTTCTGAAATTATTGCAGAAAAAAGCTAAAATTACGCTTAATGTTTGAATAATTAAAATTCGAATCCAAATAAAAAAAAACGATCCGAGGTGCAAATTCCCGCTTCCCAGAAGGTCGCTTCCCCACTGGGATGTGCATATATATTTATTTCTAGCAGGAGATACCTTTCCCTTATAAAAGGGAAATTTCTGTGGCACTTGCTAAAAGGCAATGTGAAAAAAAAAAAAAAATCTGATTGGCTCCAAGTTCTTCAAAAGCTACAAAACGAATGAAATAGTCATGGCGTGAATAATATATCTTAGTTTTATAAATGTAGCATGTGAGGCCCTGTCACCTGCCCTAAACGATGGAGGTAGCTGAGCCGGGAAAGATCACGTGATATCCGAGGGGAGGAAGCCAACAGAAGGACGGAGACGAAACGGAAACATGGCAGACGAGCGACTGTCAGAGAAGAATTTGGGGTGGCTTGGTTTGCCATGAACTGATGAAATTTGTTGCTACTTCTCGTATACGAAGTGGTGCATAGAGAAAAGTATTACAATCGTTAAAAATTTTTGAACTCTTCATGTCAATGAATCTTTACGTTTCAGGCCTTTCCGAGTTTGAAAAATATATATATTTATAGAATGATATCTGCGAGAACGATGATTCGAAAATGCTTTGAGCTACATGGAAGAAATTCAGTATATAGAATTACGGCAAAATTTAGAAAAAAAAAAAAAAATATTGTAAATCTCTATCAAATTTTAAACGAAATCCATTAACAGAAATTCTGTCTGGCGTTTCTAGTACAAATGAATTTTGTAACACCAAAACGCAAAGAGTTAGGCAAATAAAATTTGGTATCTGAAGCGCAAACACCTATTAAATCTGGAACCAAATCTATCAAAAATTGACTTTTTGTTGGTTTGTGCTTCCACTAGAATGTAAATGCTTTAAATGAAAAAACGGAATGTCTTATATATACGAAATTTATTATGTGATTACAATTTAATTCAATGTCAAATTTTAATTTATGTCGGTCTGAAAAAAGGCGTGCAAAATACACATTCAGTTTTCTGCTATATTTTAAAAGCATCCCATCTATTAACCGCCTAAGATGGCACGCTGATAGACTCTTTTGTAATTATTGATCGTCGATAACATGCGGTTAACACACATTAATTAGATTATTGCAAGAAAGTCGGGGAGACAATATGCACTGGAATTTTTTATTTCAGGCGACTGTATTTTTCAAGTATATATATGTAATGATATTTTAAACTCTCAATTTCAATTTAATTAATTTCCAAGATTTTATCTTAAATTAGCACATAGTAACTTCATTCTTAAAATATTCTCTTATTTCGTGATCCAATTCCACTTTCTCTACTTAATTAATTCAAGAGAAGCTTTATAAAATTGCTTAGTCAGCTAAACGCCGATACTTTCACACGCTAGGCGTGAAGGGGTAAAAATGTCCAGTAAGCACATTCTTTCTTAAAAGATCCCTCTGTTTCCCTTACATGTGATTGACATGTGTCAGAAATCCCTATCAGAATCTTATTAATATATTAGCACTATGGAGAAATATTTTTCCTATCAAAATCTAAGGTTATATAAGGCGAGGGATAATTTATTTCGGCCCTTTTTCCCCACTTCCGCTTTTGGCCGCGTTGTGGCGGACGCGAAATGTCCGCGTTTTTGCTTGTAAATAATTATGCTTTCCCGATGGATTAAAAAGAATTTAAAAATGTAAAAAGTCTCTTCACTGTCTTCAAACTGCATCATGCTTCACAACAAATAATGTTTACATATTAAAAAGTCGACAGGATTTCGAAATTATTATATATATATATATAATGTAAATTTATGTAAAATGTAATAATCTAGAATAGAGTATGCTTTCTAATTTTAATCTTACATATTTATTATTACTGTGCTCGGCCGGAACAAAACTCCTGGACAAAAACGATAATTTAAGTCCAGGAGAGCAATGTGATAGGAGTCATATAGAAATTCTGAATTGAAGAAACTTCAATAACGGAATCGATTATAGGTTACCGAATTGAACGGAATCGATTATAGGTTATTGAAGGAACTTCAATAACCTATAATCGATCTCGAACAGAGTAGGATGAAAGACAAAGAATACGGGACAATTGTGAAATGCTTGTTCAAGAAAATGTAAAACATATTTTCAGCAACGGAATACTTTGTCATCAGTTTTATATCATTTCAGATCTTCACAAGATTTGAAATGCATAAAGAAACATTAAATCATACCATCAAGTATATGAATATAATGATTGTCAAACGTAAAAATGTTTCGCCATGAAAATGCTAGATTATACACAAGTTTGCTATAAATAAAATTCATACAACGCAGAAAAGATTTACAATATAACTTGATTAATTTGTAAACAGTAAAAATTTCGATTTACCTGAAAAATTCGAATTGAGAAAAAAACATTGTGCAAGTTGCGAGAGTCGTCTCTACGAAACTTTCTCGAATAATCTTCAATAAAGGCCTTAAACCCCTCTCTCCATAAAATTGTGGGTGGCCGCGGTGGCCTGGTGGTAAGGTCTCAGCTTCGGAACCGGAGGGTTTCAGGTTCGAGATCCTATTCCACCGAAGAACCGTCGTGTAAGGGGGTCTGGTGCACGTTAAATCCGTCCTGACCAAACGTCCTCCCGCTGGTGTGGTGTGGTGTGGTGTGGAGAGGGGTGTGCCAGCTCAGGTGTCGTCCTCGTCATCTGGCCGCGGTTCAAAATTACGAGGTCCGTCCCAAAATAGCCCTAGTGTTGCTTGAAACGGGACGTTAATATAACTAAACTAAATCATAAAATGGTGGAACTTGAATAAGGTCGCAGATGCCTTGCATGGCATTGGTGAACAATACTTCTGAAATAAAGTTCTTTGATTCGAATTTAACATTTTTACTAACTCCCTGGTACGAATAAATATGTTGATCGCATTTTTCCCTAACCGACTGAACAAAAATTTGATACAAAACTTCAGCTGTCATTATAAGATCACATACCGACTTAAGCCTTTGCATATATGAACTACTGCGCCTACAAGGCATACGAAAAAGTACTTTTACAGATATGATTCAGAAATTGATAAGAATCTACATTTTAACTGCTAAACCTGAGCACCAAAATTTATTTATCTAGCTCTGTACATTTTGTAGTTATGGTGTTCAGTTATGCTCGAAACAATCAGATAGACTTCTTCTGAATAGATTTCGTTCATAATTTAATGGAAATTTACAAAATTGGTATAAACTCCATAACCAGATTTTATTTGTCTTGCTCAAAGCGTTTTAAGTTTTCATGTTCAGACAGAGACAAACGGGCGAGCAGATATAATACCAAAAACATGCTTTTCGAACTCAAGAAGGTCTAAAATGTATAGATTCATCAAAAATTTGAATCGAATTTTTCACGATTACTATACTTTTCCAATACTTCGTATACGAGAAACAGACGATTAAGGAAACATAGCAGAACGATTAAGGATTTTGCCATCCTTAACTTAAATGATAAAAGTATTTATTATTTAAACTAAAAATGGTCACAAATATTTATTTTTAATATTAAACGTATTTTATAAAAAATAAACGTTTATTTCTTATCCGCCTTGGACTGAACACCAATTCAAATCAAGACAAGAGATGGGAGAGAGGGGGGTGCAGTAGCTTCTGAGGATAAAGACCCCTTCGCATTTGAGGGCAGAAGTCTGACTTTATCTTATATGAAGATGACACACACTCGCTTGCACAACCCCTTTTTACAGGGGGCTCTTTCACACTCCTCACAGATAAAACACAGAGAAGAACAACCATGTCCAAATCAAAACTCGAGCCCGGGACTCCCAGATCATGGGAAGACGTGCTACCTCTAGGCGAGGACCCGGGCAATAAATAGTAAATAATAAATAGAAATTAATTCAAAGCAGAGCCGGCGTTTGGCTTAGGGGTATAGCGTCTTCCCTGTGCTCTAGGCATCCCGGGTTCGAGTCCTGGTTCGGACATGGTTGCTCTCTACCCTGTGTTCTATCTGTGAGGTACGTGATTGAGATCCCTTTGAAAAGGGGTTGTGCAAGCGTGTGCGTGTTTCTTCTTCATATGAGTTAGAAGTCAGACTTCTGCCCTAGGGTGCTCAGGGGTCTTTACCCTCAGAAGCTACTGTGCAAAAACTTGGTTTAAAATAGTCACACGAAAAAAAAAAAAAAATTCAAGTAGAACTATTCACATCTGGCTTTTTTATTTTTAAAAAATTTTTTTAGAACTTTTTGATTGAATATATAGTACAGCAGTGCAGTCTTTGAATGAATTAAGAATGACCTAATTAATATTCGAAAAAAATTATTCACTTATTTTTATTAAGGGTTCAACCTATGGGCATATTTAATTAGTGAAAATTTTTTTTAAAAAAAAGCAATTATTTAAGCCGAACTTCAAATTAATCAAAATAAATTCGATTTATTAATGAAATATAAACGTTATTTTGTAAGAAATTTGAGGAATCTTCGAATTAGCCAAGCCCTATTGTATTGGATTATTACCATAATTGTCACAATCTGATTATCATTTCTGTCTTACTTTGAAAAATATTGAATACGGTGAAATATTTTTGCCAGTGAATGTAATAAATAGTGTTTGAATTATTTTGAAGTAGCCAAGTTAAGTATAATGTAACCAGGAAATTGCTTTTAATGGATAAAAAGTTAACGGTATGGAAAATATAAAGAAAAAAAAAAGAAAAGAATACTTCTTAGCACACTTTCTTTTAAGTAAAATCATAAAAATAATGAAAAAGTAAGCAAAATCAAAATGACAAGAAGAATAAAAAAAAAAAATAAGAACTTTTAAATTACTTATTATTCTTATGGAATTTTATTTGATTAATTTGTACTATATTTATAATTTTATATTATATTAATATATACTACTCATTATTAAAATTTAACTAAAGACAATACTGAAATATTTAAATTATTATCATGTATAAAATTGAGAAATTTTATTATATTAAAAATATAAGGATTTCAAAAGCTAGATCAATCAAACACAAATTCATCGTAAGCTCAGATGATTTTTCTTCAGCAATAGCTAGGCTGTCTCATGAAAGACATGGAATTGTTTAGAATTCCTTCATACGATTCGTTTATTGAAAATAATAATAATGAAAATGAAGAAAATTTTCCTCATTCATAATTTTTTTTTCAATCTCTGTGACAACATAACTGTTGCAATATAGATTTCTCCATTCTGCTCTATTGCCCTATCCTAACCAACTCGAGGCAGAAAAATAAAGAAAACGACTTCTTCTACATCGATTGATATCGATTTCAAAGGGGATTATCTCCTATATTATTATAAATGGACTTTGACTCATGTCGCGCCACCATACAGGAAAGAGAATTTGTCAAATATGAATTTTCAATTGCAAGCTGTGTTCGTACTGGGACTTTCTCCATTCTTATTGTTGGTGAATAAAGATCTTTCATATTGGTATCTCAATAGTTTTTGTATTAATATTGCATTTCTTTTTTTTTTCTTCTATATTTTCATCTAATGATTAGTAATAGAATTCCATGCAGGAATTAAAAAAGTATTTTATTAATGGTATTTATTTGTACAAACTAGTAAATGTTTTGCTTAAAAGTTCTATCACGAATTTGCATTTCCAAACTGTTTATTCTTCAGAAAGCTATTTTTTTTTGTATAAAGTGTATATATTCTTTTATAATCTGTGTTATTTAATTAACACACACTGGATTCAAATACCCAAACGCGTGTAAGGCGTATAGAAATAGATAAAGCATATTCACAACCAGAATTTATTAAAATATCGATAAAAGTATAAAAAAATGCCACCATACCATCGACTAGCCAGTATTACTCATACCAAATCAAAAGAAAAGAAAAGAAAAGAAATAAAAAATAAAAATGAAATCTACGATAGGAAATTTCAAGTTATCATGTGGAACATTTTATTTTTTAAGTCATTATTTGTCTTAATTAATTTAAGTCATTAACCAGTTTAAATCGGTTTGAAACAATCACGAGACTTCTCTATCGGTCTATATTTCCTCCCTCTCTTTCTCTCTCTCTCTCTATTTTTTTAAAATTTTCATTTTCAATTTTTCTATATGGCAAACAAAGTTTTGGAGCTCGACCGATTTTGAGATGAAATAACAGCTATGATGTCATAGCTCTAAGACAACCTTTTAAAAACGCATCTGCTTTCAAAGAAGCATACACAATAATAATGCAATACTGGTAAAAACAGGTAAAAATATATGCAATTAAAAGATGACGATGAAAATTGCCATTTACGCTTTATTCATTGCCTTCGCGATTTCGAGCTTCAAAACCCCTAACCAAAACAATATCATGTACTCACATAATAATAACTGTTCCTACTTTTTTTACATTGCACAAACAGCGTGTATCCAACAACAAAAACGACTAGATAGCTGTTAAAATGTAGAAACAACACAAACACAAAGCAACAGTATAAAATATAATTAAAAAGGAAAATACTCGTAATCGGTAAAATCTAAAATATGTACATGGAAATATGAAGTGTATTATCAAATTTAAGAAATAAGTCTCGAGTTCAATTTTTTAAAATTTATTCAGTCAGCTCTTTTTAATGGGAATTCATATTAATAAAAATAAATTTAATAAAAGAAGCTTGTTATTTCAAAATGTCTTGGTCTGAAAATTATCAAAAACTCGAAATATTTCCAGCTTAAAATCACCCATCTGCTTTTAGTATGAAACACTGTTATGTTTCTTACAAATAAACTCAATTTTTTATGAAATTTATTTTCTGTATACAAATAGTAAAATGTATGAAAATAAATAAAGTATTTAAGATGTTTGTTATTTTTTTTTTTTTTTTGTTTTTCCTGACGTCAGAAAATAAATTATTATATTAGAATTATACTATTTGTGCTGATTAACATTTTATCAAGGGGAAATAAGATCCTGTTTAAAAGAGAAAAATGTAGAATTATTTATTTAAGATTTAAATTATTTTGTAGTTTTATTTCTTTAAAATTAATATATTGATTGTTCTATAAATCATTTGAAGATAATACAATTTTCTTTCAGCATTTCGCTTCTACAGCAATTTTATTCAAAGTTTTTTTATTTGCCGAAATACGTTTTAGAGTGATATATTAATACTTATGAAAAAAACCCCCAACTTATAATAAACAAGGGGTTTGATCCTAAAACTGGTTAAATCTGCATGCTAAATTCTTAGGGAAAAAATAATTAAATCAGAAACAAAGAGGAATTTACTGTTTATATTGCTATGGATATAACCCACGCATAATATGAGCAGAAAAAAAAAATTAATCTCATTGTTGGGTTCAGAATTATATAACAATAGAAAGATCATTCATTGAAATACAATGTATAAATTAATTCTTATTTTACATTGTTATTAGATTATGCAAATATCTTGCTTCATCAGGCAGTTCTATTATTTCGAGAAAAATCAACAAACGCATATTTAATTTAATTGTGTGTTTTAGAATGAGATGTGGTATTGTATGGAAATGGAATATATTTATTTTTAATCTTTTAGTTATTCATAATTGCTGCCATGTCAGAGCTACAGAAAATAAAATAATTGTCTATTCTATTAAGGATATAAATATAATCTACTTTTACAAATAACATCAACGTAATTTTGTGAACAATTTATAGGGAAAACAAAAAGCTTTTCTTTCTACTAGTTTGGGGAAAAGCGATTTCTAATAGTTTTAATCAAAAGATTTTTTTTTTTTTTTTTAATGTTTCTGCCTCCAGAAATACAGTTATAGAATTCTACTTAAATGCTAACATATTTGAATAAATTTTATAGAAAAGATGTTAAGTGGTTTAAAGACTCAAATGCGACAAAAAGTTTTTTTAAAAATGGGAATTAATATTAAAATTACAGAAGTAGAAAATGTCAACAGCTAATTGATCTCGGATTTAACTAATCGAAAGTTTACATTAAAATATTCCTGAATAAACTAATTAATAAGAAATTTTAATAGATAATATTAAAATAGCTAAGAATTTTAAGTCCATATTCAGTACACTTTTGACATATTTATAATATTCAAATGCATATTAAGAAATTTTTTTAAAAATAATAAAGAATTTTTACTTTAAACTAATATTTAATTCTATTAAAAGTAACGCGTTAGTCACAGTAGAGAGGCTTTTTCAATTTAACACTGCCTTTACATTATCTTATGACGAATTTATTCTTGCTCGAAATAAATTCTCTACATCTAGGCCATTTTATCTTGTTTGTGCTGATAACAGCGGGTAAACGGACTGGATTTCGTACCCTTACATTGGGAGTTGTATTATAGCAGTTACTGCGCCATCTATTAGACAATTTTTGTACCAAAAGTTTCTGTTTAGTAACGATTAAACGTTATTATTCGAAACCCATTTTGATAAATTTCTTTTAACTTTCAGTAATAAAATTATTTAAAAAACTTATAAAAATGAATAGAACAATTTATTACACTAAAATTTCCATTCGTTTATTTTACATAACCTTTCTATTGCAGTGATAAAATAAATTGTGAAGAACGGATCATCGCCATTTTGCTCGCCATATTTGATCAGACTTCACTGTTGTTATTTAAAGATGTAGATAATCCTTATACAGCTTAAGTTGAAAACGTAGCTTTTATTTCTTTAAAAGAACGATCAAATGTTCGTTAAAGAACGGTCAAGTCCTTTTAAAGAATATTTAAAAGAGTTTAACCTTCTTTGAAAAAAAAAAAAATGCCTCTTTATTTCATGGGATGTTTAATTCCATAAAATTAATGGGCGGTAATACTTTATGCTTCTCGGAGCGATTTTTTTGAAATTTTAATTTATAATTTTGATTTATTAAAAATGAAGCAAAATTTTAGCATTTTCCCTTTATAACTCAGGAAAATATTAATGGCAAAACTGATATTTTACGCCATTTTAAAACAAAAAATATCTTTTTAATGATACTAATAAATTCTTATTATGGGAATTTTTCTTGCATTGTGTCAATTTTTTTAAAGATATTTTTCTTTTCAATTTTCAACAATCGATGTCATTGTTGAATTTAAATTCGAAATGTTTTTATTGATTTGTAAAATATTTATTTGCTTGAATTTCTTTCTCTACTAAAAAAAAAAAAAAAAAGAAAGGAGGATTCTGTTTTATCTGTGTATTTTACATGACAAATAAAAAAAAAGTGAAGTTAAAATATCACGAAATTTAGAAAAAAGTTAAATCGGATATTTATGTTTTTAATAGCACTGTGATGTTATGAAACTGGTTTCCATAAGAAAGGTTCATGTATACAATGAAAATTGAAAATTCTGAGTTCAAATGAAAAAGCTAAAAAATATTTTGAAATAATTATAATAAAAATTTCAAATCAATATATAACTGTGCAAATTGCAGTGCAGTGATAATGTATTTAGTGTTATAAATTTAATTTCATAAACACACAAAAAAACATTTTATTGTACTTAGTAACTCGTCATTTTCGATTGGTTTTCAATTTTTAAATTAAAAGTTTTTGATAATTAAATTAAACCCTACAAAATGCCCACCTCTGTTGTTACAATATCTTCATGATTTTGTAAGGCAGTCAAAATAACGAATAACATCGTGAAATTATCATGCAATATATTGTGCTAATGCGTGTAGTGCATGCTGTCAGTAATTTCCAATGCTGACAGTACATACAAAGCTAGGAATAATTAAATCCTAGAGGAATGAAATAATATATAATTTCAAACATTATTAATCCTTGACTAAAGTTATGCATCATCATTTTAAGAATAGAACTTATTTAATAGTTTGTGTAATAATACTGAATTAATATTTAAAGCTAAATTCTGTACAAATATACTTATCAATTTAATTGTGTTAGGACATAATCAGAGTTATAATACTGGGCATGATACACTCATAGAACTTTACCCATGTAGCTAGTTTGTGTTGTTATAGTGATTGCAATAAACAGCAACATTAACAGCAATTTAAGAATAGAACTTATTTAATAGTTTGTGTAATAATACTGAATTAATATTTAAAGCTAAATTCTGTACAAATATACTTATCAATTTAATTGTGTTAGGACATAATCAGAGTTATAATACTGGGCATGATACACTCATAGAACTTTACCCATGTAGCTAGTTTGTGTTGTTATAGTGATTGCAATAAACTGCAACATTAACAGCAATTTAAGAATAGAACTTATTTAATAGTTTGTGTAATAATACTGAATTAATATTTAAAGCTAAATTCTGTACAAATATACTTATCAATTTAATTGTGTTAGGACATAATCAGAGTTATAATACTGGGCATGATACACTCATAGAACTTTACCCATGTAGCTAGTTTGTGTTGTTATAGTGATTGCAATAAACTGCAACATTAACAGCAATTTAAGAATAGAACTTATTTAATAGTTTGTGTAATAATACTGAATTAATATTTAAAGCTAAATTCTGTACAAATATACTTATCAATTTAATTGTGTTAGGACATAATCAGAGTTATAATACTGGGCATGATACACTCATAGAACTTTACCCATGTAGCTAGTTTGTGTTGTTATAGTGATTGCAATAAACAGCAACATTAAGAATTAGCAATCAGTGAAATAAAAAGAAAAAGGAACTAAGATAATATAATTTAGACTCATTCCATGAGATTCATGCTATTCGTTTCTCTCTAGCAAGACATGATGAGAAGTTAAAGCTCTACTAAAATGTTCTTAAAAGTTATAAAATAATCAATATTCTGAGAGAACAAATAAAACAAAAGCCATCATTTTCATTTTTTTGACTTTTTGTAAGTTTTACATAATATTTTGAAGTTGCATGTGATTTATTTTGGGATGGATTTCCTAATTTTGAATAGTGGTCAGATGACGAGGGCGGCATCATATCTGACACTCCCTTTTGGGATGGATCTCTTAGTTTTGAACATTGCTCAGATAACGAGGACATCAGATCCAATATTCCCTTTTGAAACTCTCACACCACAAGACAAGGGAATGCTTGATACGCAGTATATAAAATCCAAATCCGATCCAATGATGAATAAATAAATAAATAAATAAAGATAGAAAAATTAAAGCATAAACAGTGTAGAATAATAATAAAAAAGGAAAAAGATATTATAGGAAGTCTGTATTATTGATTTCCTGTAGCAAGATTTCATGTGAAGCTAACGCGCAACAAAAATGTTTTTATAAGTTTTAAAATAATCAACATTCGATAAGAACAAATAAAATAAAATAAAAACCATCTTTAATCCATTATTTTATTGCTGTTTTAGTCCCATATTGAAGCTGCACTTAGTTACTTTGGGATAGGCCTCATAATTTTGAGCAATGGTCAGATGAAGAAGATGACATCTGATCCGAGACTCTCCTTTCAAATTTCCACACCACAAGAGCAGAAGAATTTTAGATATGTGATATACAAGATCATGCAAATCGGTGACAAGCGGAAAAACATGGGTCATCGCGAAGCTATCCATTCGGTAGGAAAGCGTTAAAGAAAAGTGCAACCACCAAAGAGTAATACAGAGAACTGGCAGCCGGCATTTTATATCTGAGTCCTTCGGAATATCAAAAAATATGGAATAGAATCATTCCGTAGAAAATAAAAAAAGTAAAAACAGAAAATTAGAGAGAGAGAGAGAGAGAGAGGGAAAAAACAGTTAACGAATTTAAAAAAAAATAGAAAATAAAAAATAGAGGTAAAGTAGAATAGTTAAAAAAAATGCATGTAAAATAAATCAAAATATGAGAAATCATTATATCTATAGTTATTAATGACTAATCATCGTCTATTTCTTTAATTAATATTCAATATTTCTTTCCATGCGGTCTATACTATTCATTTTTAATAATGAGATCTGTCCAGAATTTAGCATGATACTAAAATATTTCAGTCAGATTTAAAATAATCATTTGATGAAAAAAAGTTAAAATTAAAACAAAAGTCTTTTTTTGACAGATTATTTTATTGCTTTCTAGTAAGTTTTATTACTCTGAAGTTACGTAAGATTTATTTTGGGATGGACTTCGTAATTTTGAAAAGTGGTCAGTTGACGAGGACGACAAAACATCCGATACTCCCTTTTGAGATTGATATCTTAATTTTGATTAATGATCAGATAACGAGGATAACGGCAGATCCAAAGCTCCTTTTTCCAATTTTCACACCATATGAGCAATATGATGCTTAATACATTTTATACAGGATCCAAGTCCCGCCCAATGATGAAAAATGGGCTCTACGAAGCAACCCATTTGGTAGGAAAGCACTAGAGTAAATGGCCATGAAAGAATAAAATCGAGGACCAGCAGCCAGCTCGTGTACACTTAGATTCTTTGAGATGCCAAATAATATATAAAAAGTAAAAGTAGAAAATTAGAAAATATCTAAAAAAAAAAAAAAAAGGAGTTTAACCCCCTAATTGACGCAATTTTCAAAAATCGCCAACCACGGTCTAGCGAAATGATAAAAAGCAAGGGAGCAGATGTCCATAGTGCATAATAAAGATTGCCAGTTTTGGCGCGTTATCGCAACTTCGCGAAGAAGGGGGTTAAACTCTGGTTCACCCAAAATATAATTATAAAATAGTTCGAAACTTGAGGAAACATGATGATTACTATAATTATTAATTACTAATCATCATGCGTGTTTTTAATCGATTGTCGAAAGTTACAGGCTCATCCCATGAGGTCTTTTCTATATATTTCCTCTATCGAAATCTGACCACAAGTTAGCAAGGCATTAAAATGCTATTGTCAGTTTTAAATTAATCAACATGCAATGAAAACAAATAAAATAAAATAAAAATAATCTTCGGCAGATTATTTTATTGTTTTTTAGTAAGTTTTACATCCCATTTTATAGGAGCACGCAGTTTACTTTGAGATGGGCTTTGTAATTTTGAGCAGTGGTCAGACGACAAGGATAACACCTGAGCCGATATTTCCTTTTGAAAATGCCACCTCACTAGAGCAAGATAATTTTTAATATAATGCTTACAAGATCTAAAGCGCACCAAGTTCATTGCCCGCCATGCAGAAGCTAATCAGTGGGAAAGTATTAAAGAAAATGGCAGACTATCAGACGTCAAAACCGAGGACCCATAACCAACTCGTTTATACTAAGGTTTTTCGGCATGCCAGATAATAGAATCAAACAGTAGACAATAAAAACTAAAAACAGAAAATTAGAGAAAATAGTTAACAAATGGGAAAAGAAATATAAATATAAACAAAAAAAGTTTAAATATGAAAAACATAATTAAGTTTATCGTTAATAATGATTAATTATCGTCCATTTCCTTAATTAGCATTTTTTCAACCATCAGGATGGCAATTTCTGATAATTTAGAATTTCTTTAAGCTCTTCAGTTCCATTTTCTTCTTACCAGAATGTCACTGTTCATGTTGATTATTTCACACTCTTTGTTAACGTATGGAATCGTACCCACTGCTTTCTCATAGAAACATTTACCATATTTGCCAAAATATCTGGTCTGATAAACTATAAAAGTACCATGTCCAGTGAGATTGATGCTTGATAGATTTCTTATGATCTAGATCTCTTCCTATGATATCGCAAGACCAGTCATTGCGCTATCCATCACTACAAACTGTCTGTCTTCAAGGCAATCAACTCTCGAAGTCGCGACTCGCCGGAGCTCCTAATCCCACCAGGGGCACTTCAGAAATAATAATGAAAAGCTTCTGACATGGTGGTTGGTTCTCGCCACCCTGGTGGGCACAGAAATGGTGGGGATCGGTTACCTTCTATCTATAACGGGACGTACTTCCCACGGAAAGGGTTGTACCGTGACCGCCGAGGACTCTTAGACCATAGTTCACGCATCTGTTGATGTTGCGGCGGTCCGGTCCTTCAGATTTTTCAGTAGGCCTTCTAGCGGAGTAGCCGGCTATGTTATAGTACTCATTTTAATGACTAAATCTTTGTTTTGCATATATAGGGTGATTATAATCAAAAGCGGTTACTCTAGAGCTATTACCTTATTAGAGTGGTGCTTCTCAATGAACAATATAATAATTTTCCATGCTTTCAGCGTCTCTCTCATTTTACTGGAAGGTTTGTTACTCTATGAAATCTATTATTACCTCCTCTCCTGACAAATCTCCAACACAGCCTTTTGCTGTGATCTCTTCTAAAAACTGTAAGTTCTTCGGATGGCTAAGTTCTTCCCCCCAACTCATCGTTGCTATCCAACTTTAGCTCCGTAAATCTTATTTTGTCGATTTTTTGCCAACTTTAGCTCCATAGAGCTTTCTCAAACCCCTCGCAGTCTCGTCCGACAAAACTATAGGGCCAAAACTTCTTCCAGGTAGATATAACGGTTCTCTTCAAACAAATACTTAAAGCAGGCTAACAGAGGCCAATTCAGCATGTGACGACGTAATGTCACTTCGTCACTCATTCTGCGAAACATCGCTCGTTAAGCGAGCCACTTTTTTCCATTTTGTTTTGCTCGTTATTCTAGGTACTTATTAAGCGAGGTTTGACTGTATACTTGAAATATCTATTGATTTGGCTTAGAATATACTGAGTATATTATTGGGATTTTGTTTGATGAAAGAAAAAAAATAACCATATTTATTTCAAAAACGATGTGAAACATATTAACAATTTTTCGGGCAAGTCTTAAGTGTTTGCTTCATATCAACGAGGGGAGTAGATACGGAGGTAAAAAGCTTCGAACTTGATGGTTGGTTCTTTTTTCCCGTGTAGATATATTAAGGCTGTGAGAAATAGGGACCTCTTCGTTTATGACGGGGAGTACCTCTTGTGAGAGGGATTGTACCGTGGCTCGTGATGATTATTAGAATTCAGTTTTAATTCTTGTTTCTGAACTACCGCGACGACATTCAAATATCCCAGACGTTTATAAAAGGCAGGAGTAACTCCGATGTGAGTATGTATGGTCAAGTGTTTGTTTCAAAGTTTTCTTTTCTTGAAGTCACATAGGAAGTTGCCGAGGTTCATATACGTTATTATTTCTTCCGGTATTTGTTAATGTATAAGGCTTCCGATTTACTTAGCAATATTCACATTATGCCAAGAACCATTTTACATAAGATGCCAAGATTTCTCCAAGATTCTTGCATTACGGTTTCATTTGTTGGCACTGTTTTTAATGTTGTTGTGACTATTGGAAATGTTTTTAAATTTTATGGTGGGATTGTAAATGTCAACAATTTCTTTTATTTCAATTAAATTGTATTTTCCCATAGTGGAATATTACCTCCTTTTTATTAATAATAATGTTTCGAATATGTATTATAGCTTCTCTACGGAGAAAAAAAAAATCCTGTTAAGGTAGAGAATTGCACAGATGGCACTAACGGACACTGAACGGCAGTCGGATCAATAACCCTGGCTTTGACAATTGTTTGGAGACTCGGTGACGAATTTGGCGACAAAAATGATAGTTGCTGAAAATGCTGGAATTTTAGCGATATATCTATTAGGAGCGAATAATGTTATCCTTCTAGAACATTCGATGCACTGTCATGGGTGCTAAAAAGTGCAGACTCAGAGATGGATAGTTTTGTACTATTACAATTGTTTTATAGAGATTTGCTATTTATGCTGTCTTGTAACTGCACGTTTCAGCTGTATTTTGCTACTCTGTTTTCGTGTTTAATAAATCGGCATTGTTTGTCACTTAAATTTTTACCTTCGATCATTTTACTAAGAGATTTTGATAGGGATTTCTTTGCCACATGTCGATTTGGTAAGGGATTTTGATAGGGATTTCTTTGCCACATGTCGATTTGGTAAGGGAATCTTAGGTATCTTTAAAAGAATGTTGCAAATCTTAAGGATTTTTATCCTTTCTCTTGGTGCTTGGGAAAATACTGATTTTACAATTTTCTAGAGCGCGTGTTGAATTAATTAAACAAAAAAGTGGAATTTGATCAGGAAATAAGAGAATATTTTAGAATGAAAATATGAGTTAAATTAAGAAAAAAATTAGGAAATTATTTCGGATTTAAATTAGATTAAGAGATATCCTTACATATATATAGAAAGGGGAAAGGAATTTCGTTATGAATGAGGCAATGGACAAGAACTATTTTCTGGTTAACTATGCCAAACATATGATTAAAATATTTGAAATTGTTATGCAAAAATTCACACTAAAATGGATTGAATTAAAGGGTATTAAAGAAAAATGTACGAAACCGGAATGCGATACGAATAGTAAAAGTGAAAACAAAAAGTTAGTAGAATTAACCCTTTAAAGGGTCGTTTTTTTCTAGTCATATTATATTAAAATATTTTTAGGCTTGAAATTAGAATAAGAAAAGGGATTCATTTAGCTTATTAGATAAATTTAATTTGATTAATTAATTAATTTGGTCAATTAATAATCAAATAACTAATCAAATAACTAATCAAATCTAATCATTTTGTCCGAGATAAAGAACTGAAGCATCTAAGTTTCTGACTTACTAAAAAATTTGTCAGAACTTATGCCAACCTACATAATTTCACACAAAGATTGATAAATTTGGTGGGAAGCATACTTAACATGGCCCTAGAAAGGGTTAAAGCAACATTAAAATCTATGTAAAGCCCTAAAAGTCAATATTACTTAAAAACTGAAAAGTATTTTCACCGGGATATTCTCTCAGGAAGTCAATCATAATTGATGATAAAGATTTTGATTTTGATTTGATAGTGATTATTGAAATTTGTCCAATCTATCAAAAGATACTAAAAACAGTATGGCCTTTAATCGAAATATGAATAAGCCAATCATTTGGAAACATAAGACAATCATTTGAACAAATTCTATTTACTCCACAAATAAAGCCATAATATTTTAATAAAATCGGCTAACGAGTTGTGAAATTTTAGATAGGTTTGTTTATTGATTTCATTGCTCAGGAGTCAGGTTTGGTTAAGCTGCTTCACAATTAGCTCTGAAATTCAGAGCTCTCTGTAGATATTTTGAATTCTAAATTGATTTTGCTAATTGATATAGCCAATTTTTAATAAAAATTGATAAATGATGTTCCCTGTGGATAATGTTGGATTATAGATGAAAAATGTCAAATTAGTCCTGTTAATCAGTTGAGTAATGAGGTAATAAGGTAATAATGACGCAGAAGTAGGATTAAAAGTTTGATTTAAAAGAATTGACACATTTTTCCCTATAGCAGAGACTGTAAAATACAGTAATGAACGTTTTTCGTTTATACATCATTTCATCGCTGTATCGATTCATTCATAATCATATAAAGATATCGATTCATTCATAATCATATAAAGATATCAATTCATAATCATTATAACAATAAAGTGCTTCCTTTATACGATGCAAAGAACGATTGTATTATCTTTTTCAGTTAAGAAAAAGATTAAAATCTCTAGAACGCAGATAAAGATTTTTGAAGAATATAAGAACTGTGATTTTAATATCATGATTTTGAAATTATTTAAATATGAATGAATAGAATATTAATTACCTGGAATTAATTTAAATGATGACGAAGGAAAATGTATAAAAGTTATTTCGATTTCATTTAAATTTGCAATGGATTTTAATGAAGAACTTGCTATTTTTTTCTGAAATCATGAGCGAAAAAACACTGAATGAACTTAATTCAATTCTTAATGATAAATTTAATGCTTTCAGACAGTCAATAGGTTAGAAACGGCCAAAGATTTCTTTTAATTAATAAATCGTATAAAATATGTTATTGTAATTCAAATAGGAAAAAACAGCATGATTTTTCTTACTTTTATGATAAATGTTTAATATCAAAATTTAATTATCTTTTTTTTATAGAATATACTAACTTAGTATTATTATTTTAGGAAATTTTTAAATTTCACTTTAAAATGATTTTGTCAGTAGCAACAATTCTGCTATAATCAAAGTTATTTTATTAAAATTTGAATTATATTCTATTCGTTTTTATGTTTCATTTTGGCAGTCTCTTGAAAAACGTATAAATGATGCTTCGCTATATTTCATTTTTTTTTATTAATAAATATTATAAAAATATTATAAAAATTTAAATCACATTCATGCTTCATTAAGTTATTGAAAAATAATTGTAGTTGTTATGAATGCGGGTTAAAGCATTATTCTGTTATTTAGAAAATCACTCCCAAAGAATGGCACTTCAGAAATGAAGATGAGAAGCTTCTAATATGGTGGTTGGTTCTCGCCATCTTGGTGGGTTACAGAAACGGTGGGGATCGGCTCCCTACTATCGGTAAAGGGTCGTGCTTACCACGGGAAAGGTTGTACCGTTGCCGGTGATGGCTCTTAAGATTCAACCATAGTTCCCACTAGAGTTGCTGTCGTGGTGGTCCGGTCAATCAGATTTAACTTGAATGATTTAATTAGGTGCGGCGGAGTAGCCAGTGTGATTATTTAGGGAATCATTATTTAATTGTAACCATTATATTGTACCCTTTCCCAATAAGAAAGAAGGTTGTTCTTTCTAGAAAAATAGAATCCAGGCGAATTAGAACTAAAGATAATTTTAATGGCATTATCGGCTGCTTTTTCATTGTTTGATATCAACCCATAGAGAAAGCTAATAGGATATTTGGAAAAGTGGAAATCATTTGGAACACTGTCTGATGAATAAGAGTTTTTATATTTCTGATGAATAAGAGTTCATTCAAGGTGATTTGGTAAATTGCGAGATTTGAAATCTGGCATTTTCATGGAGATTTTTTTTTTTTATTTTCCGTAGACAATTGTTGAATATAAATGTTGCAATTTTTGATATACTTTGTTTATTTCTTGGAATTATTTTTCATCTGTAATGATTGTAAGAATTTAAATGCTTGAATCCTTTAAAATGTCACTAAATTGTAATCATGATCTTCTTTTAATGCAATTTTCTTTTTGTGAAGTCTTTCGATGTCCCTTCCTTAATCCTCCATAATGCAGAATGTCTTCAGTTCACAAAGAATCGATTTAAAAAATTACCGACAAGACTTCATAATAGAGATTTTTACTTTCTCGTATAAGCAATATAGAGAAATTCTAGTAACATTATCAATAAGCGTGTGCTTTCATCATTAGATATATAGATAAAGAATGTTGAAAATTGTTGAAATATTTTTTCTTTGAGAATATAAGATAATGATTTATATATGTTCTTTTATCTTTAGATGTCGGTTATCTGGAGAAATGCATGATCGCTTGAATATTAAATTGAATCCATGTGTATGAAATTCTTTTATCCTAGGATGTTTTATAGTTAAATGGACGAATTGACGAATTGTAGATACAGCGTAAATAATTACCTGTCTCTTTATGTATCCCTCTCTATGTAACAAATTAAATTTATCCGTTTTTTTGAAAATGAATTATTTCTAATCAGCTGAATAAAAACTTCACTTCGATTTTTAAAATACATTCATTTTTGCTTTATCACGCTTCTCAGAGCCTTATTTCTGCAACTTCAACTGTTTTATCGTAAATTGTAGTATCAAGTAAATGTCACGCTATTAAAATAAACACTGCTAAATTAAATTTCTGGAAATCTTTTGAAATTATATAAAAAGCGTTTGATTGCGTTTCAATAGCTCTTCTATTGATTTTTTTTTACCTTCCTGTGCTGAGAGTGTTGCTTCCTGTGCTGAGAGTGTTACTTCCTGGTCTTGGGTAATCAAGAAAGCTAAGCTGCTAAAAAGGGTTCCTTTTTCTTAATCATAAAGTATAAAGCTATCATTTCATGTTAACGTCTCTTTAGTTCGAGCAGTAGAAGTCATCTCTCTCTCTCACACACACACAAACACATACAATTCAGAGGGGTGATAGTAGGCATCAAGAGGATAAAGGATCATTATACAACATAGGGTCCCAAAAGGTAGGGAGTCCGAGTACTGTTGGAAACTGTAAAAAATTAATAAAAAAATAACAAATGATGTTTCAACTATGAATTTTCTTTTAAGTGAAACCACATTCTTAAAGGTAATTTTAACATGCCGATTTGATGATCCAGGGGGTCATAAATTACTGAAAACAAAAAGGATTTTATAACCCTTATTTTCAAAAATATAAAGAAGAAAAGTAAAAGCTTGAAAATGTAAGAAATTTCATTCTCTTTAATTTGATATAAGCATGTAGTATGAAAACTGAGGAGGTTTTAAGATATTCAAGAAAAACTAAAATGTGTACCAGGGAACATCGCTGCAACATCGGGACCGCGGTACCGATGTTTAGAGAGGGTATTGTTAAAATTCAAAAGACAAATTCAGAGAGGTGATAGTAAGTATTAAGGAGGTAAAAAATTACTATAAAATATAGGGTCTCAGGTGATGCTTATTTGATAAAAATCGCATATATATATATATTTAGAATTATCCCTTCAGTGATTTATATATATATATATATAAAATCACTGAGGGGAAAATTCTAAATATATATATATATATATATATATATTTAGAATTTTCCCTTCACTGATTTTATTGTGAGATTCTGATAGGGATTTCTTTGCAATGTGTCGATTTGAACAAGGAAAATCTTAGGTATCTTTTTAGAAATATGTGTAGGTGTTAACAATTTTTATCGCTTCATTTTTGGCGTGGGATTTAGCAATATTGCTAAGCGCATGTTAGAAATAATTAAATAAAAAAAGTGAGAATTGGATCAGGAAATAAAAGAATATTTTAGAATGAAATTAACATGAGTTAAATGAAGATAAAAATTAGAAAATTAATTAAGATTTAATATAAATTAAGAAATAACATTACATCCTTCCTTCACACACGCACGCATGCACACACACACACATACACACAGAGACAGAGAGAGAAAGAAAGAAAGAGATAGATAGATAGATAGAGATAGAGATAGAGAGAGAATCACAAAAAAGAGGAACAAGGATTTATTTCCTGAATATTGCAATTAAATATTGCATTTAATTGTATATTTCTAACTTCATTTAATAAGGTACTTAAATGTTTTGGCTTCTGAAAAATAATTAAATTTTAATAAGCCTCCCTTCATAGCGAAAGAATATTAATGCGTAAAATAGTTTTTTTTACACTCATCTATAATGACACAAAGTTTCATTCTTTTATTTGTAAAATTTGCTGCGATATTAAATGCAAATTTATTGACATAGAGCCTTTTTTCATACCTCTGTCCGATGTTTGAGCGGTGCTTTCGTTGTTATTTTCAGGAATAATATCCACATCACGAAAGATCTTAAAAAAAGGTAGAATCAGAGATAAGAATGAAGCATTTATCACATTTCATTAAATTAAAAAAATAACGAGGTAATGCATTAATTGAAGTGTTTTGAAAAAATGACCGAAAAAGTGACCGAAAATTGAATATTTCGGTACATATACAACCACAAACTCACTACTCCGATCCGCCCGAAGGCACAAGTATAAAAATGAATGACCGGATCATCGCGGCAGCAGCAGTGGTGGGAACTTTGAGTGGTTGAGTTCTAAGGACCATCACAGGCCACGGTACAACCCTTCCCATGGGAAGTACGTCTCATCATCGATGGTAGGTAGCCAACCCCTACCTCTTTCTGTACCCACAAGGGCGGTGAAAAGCAACTACCATACCGGAAGCTTCTCATCTTCATTTTTGAGGTGCCCCCCCCCTCCCCAGTGGGAGCAGTAAATATACAAAGTTGCATTCTTTTAACACTAACTGCTCATATGCGATAGAATTCATCATTTGTGTTTTAAAAGCAGGCTTATTGAATTCGTCGGCAAAGATCTACAGAGTTAATTGAATATATTAGTCAAACTTAATTGATTGTATTAATCACTATTCAGCATATTGTTTACAAAAGCCAAACAAAAGGTTTCTGAAAACACAACTCCACACATTTATAGAACCCCTCTATGATGAACCTCTTATATGAAGAATTAATTTTTACCATTCCACATGTAAGCGTTTTGAAGATTAATATTTCTATCTCGATTAAAGCAATCCAAATTCATTTATCCAAATTTCATCTCGAAGAAAAGAAGGATCTGATTTTATCTTTGTAGGGGCCGATTGTAAAATTCAGGATGTCGATCGTATGGTCTTCAATGAAATTGTTGCATCAGTACGTTGACATCACGAATACTGTATGCATGCTAGTTATTAATATTGAAATATTCTCTATAACGTCGCTTCTGAAATGTCGAGTTGTGGATTGATACTAGAAGGAGGGTACTTGAAAAATACGTTAAAATTCAATTTCTGCCTTTAATTTATAAAGCGTTATCCTCTTTATTCCTCTCTGGGAAAGTAAGAATCCTATAGTTTGTAACTGCTAAACTGTTATGTAAACACACTTTATAGAAGGATGTCGAGAACTTGTGAATTGACATTTATACGTCAGTGCATTGCAACGTTTACATGCAATATAAGTCGTCAGCATATCCGATAGTGGATAAAGTTGAGGTTGCAATTATCGACTAATCAAACTGTGCAATATAATGCGTGATTAGTCAATTTTTTTGAAATCTTAATGATTGTTGATGTTTTACTAGATAAATATTTACTTTTTACAGTTTCTCTTGTTTTGAATAAATGTAAGTTTCTACAATATACATTTAATCTAAATTTATTATTAGTCCTTTTAAATTTAAAAATAAGCATATTTTTTCAAATTTTACAGATATAAATGTAAAACTTTGTGCATACATAGATGAATGTAAATGAAAAACTGTGGCTTTTCACTGTGTTATATGTAAAATAATAATAACTTTTTAAACTCCTTATTATTAACTTTTATAGAAGCTAAAGTTTCTTCATACAATTACCCCCCCCCCATCATTACATGATGAAATTTTATAATAGAAAGTAAATGTCTGGTGCAATATTTAAGAAAATAAACACGTATTTCATTTTTTTGAACATTCTGTTTATGCATGTATACACACAAAGAAATATA
This sequence comes from Argiope bruennichi, assembly GCF_947563725.1. Classification (NCBI taxonomy): domain Eukaryota; kingdom Metazoa; phylum Arthropoda; class Arachnida; order Araneae; family Araneidae; genus Argiope; species Argiope bruennichi. The sequence goes on from NC_079151.1 coordinate 88,038,870, forward strand.
GAACTCCCCTTCTGTACTTGGTGCAAGGTGACAATATTATGAGAATGTCGAATAAAATTAACGAAATAATAATTTCCACTTCCTCATAAACGAAAAATACAAAGTGGAAGTACTGTAGTACTGAAATTTTAATTAATAATTACTCCAAAACAATCAAAAACATTTTTTTTTAATATTCTTAATAAATTTTCAAAAGTATCAAATGTATCCCACTTAAGCTTAACAAAATTTTCTGAACATGATGATGATGATTCATCATGAAAATGGCATCTTTTCTATGCTGAAAGATATTTCTGACAACAAGAATCAATATTTTATCGACAATATTCATTCTCTGGGAATGCAAATGAGCCATTCAGCTGTTTATTTCGGCGGTATCCACTCTTTAGTTTATTTACCTCTAACTTTTTAGGAGTTGCATATAAATAACAATAAGTCTCTTTTCAAAAATATTTGAGCCTGTGCAATATTGAATCTAAGCGCGGATTTAAAAATTTCTTACTTAGAAAATTAAAAGATTTTGAAGTCCAACAGAAGAGCGCCAGGTAGCATTCTTAAAAAAGAATATCTGTTTAAAAGGCAAATGCTATTATTGAATAAATATTTTCTTTAACTATATTAAAGAAAACAATATATTTATATGGTCTGGTATATAAATAATGGTAATGCTCAAATAAAAAGTTATTTAACTTTAATACCAATCGAATTCTGCATACATTTTTAATATTGACACAATTTAAGGAAGATTAACAAAAGATTACTGATACGGATGTTTTTAAAAATCATTTTATGAAATCATGAAGGTAAATTCAGTAATAAACAAGCAATCACAAAGTATTTCTTTGATTGCGTAATAATTATCACGAAAAATTCGTTGAATATAATATAGTAAAATTTTTATTATGGTAGAGTTGTGTTTTTAAATTTTTTAAAATCCAACAGATGGCGTAACTGTTGCAGAAAAAATTACTATACATTCCACTATAATCAAAATGGCGTCAATGACATTCACTCACCAGATTTTACTCCAATGGATTTTTTTTCTTTTTGGGTTACTCCTAAATCAATGTGTTTGTAATGTTTTATGAAGTTATCAATGCACTTAAAATTAAGATAACTGATGATATGTCTAGTCCGAAAGTCGAAATATTGTACAATGTATGTAGATAATTAAAATACCGACTTGACATTCTTCTAGCTATCTAATGTGTAATGATTGAAATTTATAGAGTTAAGCAGTATTATTAAAAAAAATTGTAACCGATTTCACAATATAGTGAGACAGCCGTGTTAAATTATAATTTTCTTACAATAATTCTTACTTTCTCGTAAACGTAGTATAGAGAATAAATACGTAATGTATACTCTTCACGTACTATATAGTAATCGTCAAAAAATTGAAACAAAGATATCTCAAAAACGCTTTGAGCTAAACTGTTGAAATTTGGTACTCGATCATTACGCCAAATTAGCAGATTTCTATCGAATTTTGAGTAAACTATTCATAGGAAGTCACTCTGTCCAGCTGTTAGAATGTAAGTTAACATGATAACTACAAAACAAAGAGAACTAGATGGATAAAATTTGGTGCACAGATTTAATATCTATAATGTGGACAACTATGAAATTCCCAGCCAAACCCAACTATAGGTTGACTGTCTGTCGGTCTGTACTTTCTGAAACATGTAAACGCGATAACTCAAAAATGCAAGGATTTAAATATATCAAATTAGGTATGGAATTATTTTGGCTTCAAATGCAATTTTGTATCATTTTTTTTCAATTGGTTGAGAAAATCATGTCTAAAACATCAATTCGATTTTAGCGTATAATTAATTGCACGCCAGGGATTAATCGCCAAACAACTCGCCAAGGATGACATGATAGATTTAGTAAAAATGCTAAATTCACACCAAAAAGTTAACATTTTGTAACTATTATACGCCAATGCCATATAAGGCGTTTTTTAGCATGACAAGTTTATTAGAGAGTAGGCGAGAAAGTTTTAGGGAGATGTCTCCTCCTGGTTTGTAATTAGAGAAAGAATTGTTGACCATCCTTTATAATCTCTGACCAATTGTGAAAATTAAATTTATATCGCAATATTTGTAAAATCATTTAGAATTTTAATAACAAATTAAAAAAAAATTCTTAATTTTTGACATTAGATAAATGTGTAAATTTCTTTGGCACTGATTGATCTTATTTATTCGTTCTTTTATAAGAAAATATAAATAAAAATCCATAATATGCTAAGAAAGTTCCGAGATTTGCAAATTTTTAATAAATTTAAGATTTGTAAAATTGAAGAAAAGAATCAACTGTCTTAATCACACATTATTATATTCATTTTACATTTCACACCGGAATTTCATATCAATTTTAATTTAATCACCGAAGTTATATAAATCAGATAGTTATTTTAAAATTTTTGAATTAAAATTAATATATTTTATGCTATGGATCGAGAACCTGAACAATTAAGGAGAGAATGTTAATCAACATTTCGAATTTGTGGTTTGCCGAAATGAAATACCACCCCTCGTATACACTCAAACATGCAGGAACACACATGCACTCATTGGAATCAAATATAAAAACAAGATTTTTGAGCAACGAACATCTACGATAAATGCGAACTAACTTCAGAAATGAAACGCTGCAAAAATGTGAAAAACAACAAAATTTAGCAATGTGATGCTTTATAGGAACTCATCAATCATCTCTATTTAATAAGCATTTTTTTGTTTTTTTCGGAGGAATATTTAATTAATTTGATTATTTGTACTGATTTAACAATTCTCTCTATTTAATAAGTATTTTTTCGTTCTTTTTAGGGATTTTTTTTTGTATAATTTAAAAGATTCTGCTTTGATGTGTAATAAGTGATTTATTTTAATTTCAAATTCTTTCATCTCAGGTTCACGAAATATACTTAAATAAATATTGGGTGATAAAAATTCCATTAAAAAATGTAAAAATTTAAATAAGGGGGAATAGAAAACAAGTAAAAATGTTAGAGAATTCTTACTTCCGTTCTTAAAGTGTTATCGAAAGAAGAATAGAATAGAAGATATTAATAAATTATTGGAGTAAATAAGAATTTCCTAACTGGGATTGAAAAGATTGTAGAATTTCTGATTTAAATTTCATATAGTTGAAATCTTGAAGTGCCACCTTAAATGCACACACACACACACACACACACACACACACACACACACACACACACACACACACACACACACACACACACACACACACACACACACACACACACACACACACACACACGAACTATCATAAAATTTTTTCTAAGTTAAGGAAATGTCTATTTTATTTAAGTTTTTAACTTCTTAAGTCGTCTTTTTTCTTAGAGGGTGCTATAATTTCTAAATAGAACTCTTTATAATATCTAAAATATTAAATGGATTCAGAAAATTTTAAAACGAAAAATCAATTTAAAAAAAAAAAAGAAAATAGGGCTATTCTCTAAAGTAATTGATATCGCATTTGATATATATAATGCACTCTGTACCATTTTTTTTTATTTAATGCTTTTTTGTCATTTACGATGTTTTTTATTAGTTTCCTCTGATTTACAAAACATTTTAAATTACGTAAGTGTTTTCTTAATATGTGTTATTCACTATTAATCCATCCCTTGAAAACGTTTTAAAGAGTGGTTACACGGTATTGCATCAATTATTTTGTAAGAAAAAGACAATTTTTAAAAGTCAGCTGAAAGTAATAATCTTTCTCACTTGTTTTTTACGTCTTTGACTCTGATTATATATATTTTTTTGTCTTTTGACTCTTTATTTTGACTCTTCTTTTTGTCTTATTTCTCATTCAAATCAAACTAAACAATGGTTCTTTTCTGATTCGACGCCAAATCTAACTTGAAGTACTCCCAAGAGAGGGCAGCACCATCGTTTCCTGGGGCGAGTGGTGTGTCCGCGCAGAAGTCCTCGGTTGCCAAGTGCGGGAAACAACAGTAGCTGCGGCCAGGCCGGGGATTTAGACCTAAACAATTACCCTTGCAATCAGCTGCAACATGTAACAGAGATCTCAGCCCAGCCACTTCGGATCGGGCATTGTGTGTGTGGGAATACCCCTGCAGGGTGTGTGTAAAACCCAACAGGGTTCGAATTTTTTCTATGGTGTCCCGAATCAAACTTTGTTCTTTGCAAGGAATTAGAGAGGAACCTCGTTCCTCGATAACGGCCCATTGGTGAGTACTCAAAAATTTTTAAATTTCTTTTTTAGCTTTATGCTCCAAAAACTTTTTTATTAAAAAAAATATTTATATTTTCGGACATATCAGAAATGTTCGGTATATGGACATTATCGAATATTTTCTTTTGCTATAAAGCTTTTCATTAAAACTATATATTATTGGAAATCATCCAAAATTAGTTGTTAGTTTGTTTTTAATGGTGTATTTTAATAAAGCACTTAGAATATTTTCATTTTAGAAGAAAAGATAATTGAAACATTTTCTTTGTACATTTTTTTAAAGAAAAACCTCTAATATATATTTTCCAGCTTATTTCATTTTTAATATTTGCATGTTTATTGCATGTATTACTAAATGAATTAGGTAAAAAATGTAAAAGACTTTTCCGACTAAAGTCTTGGTACCCTAGTTTGTCAAATAAAGTTGTTAAATATTGACAGCTTTCGTTACTTTTGCATTTTGACTGATTATTGCAATATTGTTTGATACCAGATATTTAGGTGAAATGCATAGAATATGTGACTGTATAATAAGATAAAAAAATTATTTTTATTTTTACATAATTAAATGCGCCAGCTTTAAAAATCACGAAAGAATTTCAAACGCTTATGCTTTGAGAAAAAACATGTGGCAAGAAATTTGAATTAATTAAATAATCTCCAATTTTATTTTGTTAAATTGCGAGTTTTAATTTGCCCATATAAACCAGATACAAGATTTTCCATATGGAATTTTTTTATTGCCGCAAATGCTTTGCTTTTAATTGAACATTCTAATTTAAAAGAACAACACGTTTTTCCATTCGGGAGAGTGAGTGAGTGAGAGAGAGAGAAAGAGAGAGAGACAGAGAGAGGGAGAAAGAGAGAGATTTCTGGAAATGTTCATAACTCTTTTTTGTATAATAATAGTAATTTTATAAATCTATCAAGCAATTTATTCAAGCATTATTTTAATGTGAGAACGATAATTCAAAAAAATCTTGGAATTTTCGTTAGAAGACTTGATTTAAAAAAGATAAATAATATGATTTTAATTATATCTTTGAAAGATTATTGTTTTAAAAACATGTTTATTCATTAAGAAATCTTAAATTTCAAGTAAAAAGTAATTTCAAAACATTACTCTAGACCGTTTTAGTTTAAGTCGCAAATCGTTTTATTTAGCAGACAAACATGGTCTCTTTTATCTGAGCTTATAAATCCCTGCAATTGAGTCTAGCGATTTTTTTTATTGAAAAGTTGCATGTAACTCAAAATATTTAGTCATATAATAAATGATATGTCTATTTATGATGACATAATAATAAAGAAAACAATATAATTATGGAGAAATTAAGCATTGAACTGAAAATTTCATGACTGTGCTTCATCTTTACAATGGTAAAAACCTTTAAAAAAACATGACTTCATATTTTAATGAAAAATTTAATTATATTTATTTTTATATTGAAAAACTCTTTAGTTTATAATTCAGAATGTTTGAAAATTGTTTGCAAAATTGAAATAAATATTACAAAAGTTACTACTAACATGCACTGAAGTTTCAGAACTTTACAGTTTAAGATAGATTACAGTTTCATGGCATTAAATTTTCATGACTCGATATAAGAATTTATTTTAATGAAATGTTTATGAACTGATAGTTAAGGTGAAAACATAGCAGTGAATTCCCTTTTTGCTAACCAGACCTCAATCCAGTGAATTTCTTTTTATGACGGTGCTTATTTTATAGCTGAAGATCAGTTCCAATGGGCGAATTGAGAGAATTCTTCTAAAAATAATGCTTCAAAACGCTTACTTTTTAATTGGCGTGAGTTTATTTGGAGTTCAAAATATGCATACGCACCAGATCTCAATCCGATAGATTTCTTTTTATAGGGATAGTTAAAATCTAAGGTTTATATTTGAATATCAGCTACAAAGGGCACAGTGAGGATGTTCTTTAGAAGCTAATGCTCCAAAATCTTTTACTGATATCTTTGGAGACGTCTGCAGTACATCAAATGGTGTTACCAATAATGCCTCGACAATAACGATCAACGATTTTGACAATTTTTATGACTGAAATTTTTTTATATTTATGAGTACTTATTTGAGATATGAGATTTCCACTTTTTTTAATTAAATATTTGATTTATTCAAAATGTGGATACAGTTTTAAAACACATATTATATTTTTATTTAAAGTTTTAGAAGTTCATGTCTATCATTTTAGTGAAACGAATGTTTCTTTCTACGTCTATTGCTATTGTTAATTCAGCTTAAAGAGTTCTTAAATAATGATAATAAGTAACTCAAATATCCGTGTGGAAACTTTCGTTTTCGCCAGTTAAACATATCTTAACTTATTTTTTATGTAATAAACTGTTTTTATAGGTGAATCTTTTGTAGAGAAAACGGAATTCTAAATGCCTTTGTTTTCGAATTACAGGAAAAGTCGATTTTCAATATAAGAAAAATTGTCGATTTCAAGTTTTTCCATCAGATTTTGCTTTCAGTTTTGTTATTTTATATTTTAGAAAAGAACCGTTCCAAAATTTTGTGAAAAAAATCTAATTTCAAATTACTAGAATCCAGTGAAATCATATAGATACACTAGAGATTTGTTATAAAATTTGAAATTTTTTGTTTACATTATCCTTTTTTATTTTATTTATCTAGACTATATAACCTATAACAAACATGATTTTTTAAAAAAAAAATCGAATATTGGTATGGAATTGTTATTAATAACGGCTCATTCATAAAATAATCGATTTTATAATAAAAATCTATTCTTTGATACATTTTTCGCTCCCTTTATATGATGATCAACGAACAAGGGCGAAAATAAAATAAAATCGTGAAAATAAGGCAGGAAATAAATCGACAAATAAGAGAAACGAGGATCGAGGTTGGCCTGCGAATAGCTTATGAAAGCATACAACTCACACAACTGTTTGATTGATTGATTGACTAGAGATGAAAGCACACTTTCAATTTATATACACTAAAGCTTTAATTAGAACAGCCCTGGTTCGGAGAACGAAAAACTGATTCCTGCTTTTTTTTTCACTCTCTTTCAAAGTTTGCATTCATTTCCACAATTTTCTTTTCCTTTTTTCTTTTCTTTCGTCGACGGTTTATGAGTTTTGGTTTCGATTCTTGCTGTCTGGGCACACATTTGGTTTATTGGATAGTCATTTTTCTTTTGTTAGAGGTCACACTTCGGGAAAAAAAAAATGTGTCGATAATTTTTTTAAATGTTATTCAGATGAATATTTTTGTAAAGAAGTATCAATTATTGCATGCAAGGATTGATGAACGTTGCAGATGATGTATTGCACATTTTATTTACGATTCGTTTTTGAACGTATATTAATTTCCTGTTGACAAAACTACAAGAAATATATATCATATATTGGCTGTTTACAATTTTTGAAATGTCAGAAATTATATATCCGGTATTGAAATTAAAAATCTTAGTCTACTTAAGGGAAAAGTAGTTTTTTTTTTTTAAATTGCTATTTCTTGATAGATATTTTTTGCATCATTGCTCAATTTTGAGCCACCTTTGGTTGTCATGTAATTCCAGTACCAATCATAATACCGTTAGTGAGAGCAACAATTACAGATATGTACAAACTTTTTGCAGTAATATAAATCATATAAAGGGAGGGACTTGATAATTACGGTAGAACTTATTTCAAGTGCATATATAGTTGAAATACAGACTTCAATTCAAAAGCTGTTTACCAAAACGATGATTAAAAAAAAACAAAAAAGTTTTAACACATCCAAGGCTGTAACATGTGTTTTTCAAAATTTCTGGCAAAAATGTAAATACAGGTTAACCAGTTGCGGTGGGAAGACGTGCAACGCATGTCGAAATGCTTTTGTCACAAAGACGTGCTACACACGTCAGCAGGCAATTGTCACAGAAGTAAAAATGATGTTTGTGACCCTTCGATTGAGATTGTTCGACAGAATACTGTTTACATGCGTGAAATCTTCGATCCAAAATTAATTCATTTAGAAGATAATAAATCTTTTTCCGATATCTATAAAGTAACGAATACTTGTGTGGTCTCAGTGGACCTGTTTGGGCAAGCACACTTGTGAATTTCTTATCACCGTAAGTGGTTAAAGGGATCTAAATGACATGTTTTGTTATAAAATTTATGTGGTAATGATTTTGGAGGAAATAGTGATGATTTGGCCAGACGTCTGGTTTTAAAATTATAATTATTTCTTCAATTTTATTTACAGCCACAAAATTTTACCATTCGGTGCATGACAATCCACAGGGTTTGAGATTACATACATATATTTCGTTATATTCCCCACTCATTTTTGGACTGGTACAGTGCTCAGGAATTTAGAAGGGCATTGTACATCCTTTGTAATCGACTGTATTTGTCTTTTCTTTAGATATCCTTCCAGAATCTGTTTTTTTTAACGTTTCTCCAGAACTTTGTCCACAAATGGAGCTACTACAGGTTGGAGCGTCTGTGTACTTTAGAAGTAGCCTTGATTAATAAATTGCATCGATGCCCTGTTAGTTCTTATAGTTGGATCTGTTGCTTCAATAGATTTGATAATGATTTATTTCTCTGGAGACACATTAAAAGCGTGATATATTGAGTCTGAAGAAAATTTGGTGGACATTGGCAGATGCAGCTGGATGTATATTCGAAATATATTGGCAGATACAGCTGGATGTATATTCAAAATATATTGGCAGATACAGCTGGATGTATATTCGAAATATTTAAGATATTTGTTAGTGTGCATCAGCTATTGTTGACTATACATTTTTTGTAAGTAGATGAATCCATGAAATGCTTATTTTTTCTGACTTAAGGTGTCTATCTCATTTAATTGTCGCTCATATGTTCTCTGTCATCACAGTTTACAAGTAACATTTTTCTATATGCATTACGGTTAATGTGATTAGTTTATTAATACTAATTAATAGCATTATATTTAATAATTACTAACATTATTATTAATAATTCCGAGTTAGGCTGACCACCTAACCGGGACATATGCTTCTCACCCCAGGGCCCTCGGTCAAGAAAGCAGATATGGGCACGTTAGGCCTTGACCCATATCTGCTTAGGCCACATTGAGCTGTCGTGCCACTGAGTTTAGTTTAGTTATTATGAATAATAACCGGTTAATTATAATATTAATGTTAAATGGTTAGTTATATTATTAATAATAATAACTGATTAATCATATTAACCATAACACATATACCATATCCACTGGGAAATCAAAGTTTAAATCGGAATTAATATTATTAATAATAACCAGTTAATTATATTATTAATATTAACCGGTTAGTAACATTATAATTAATAATAACCGATTAATCGCATTAATTGTAATATGAATACCGTATCTATGGGCAAATCAAATTTTTAACCGCAATTTTCTGATCCGGAAGCAAGATTTTGCAACGAATCAATTCTTCTATTTTGTGAAAACACTTTAATTCATCAAACTTTCTTCCTTCTAAAAAAAAAATTCTTTTTCAGTTTTTTTGAAAAAGATTAAAAGAAAATTTATTATTCTTATAAATAATGTCACATTTTTTTCTGGGTGAATGTCAGAAAGTGAGAAAATTTTCGATAAATTGGTTTGCTTTAAATAGATTGCAGTTGTTAAAGGAGAAGCTGACAAAACAGAATTCATGAGGAAGAGACAGTAGAAAGAGAGAGATATAATGAATCTATAAAATTATTTTTAATCGAAAATAATAATTCTGAAAATTTTTTAATAATCTATTTACTTATGAAGTTATTATTATTACATTAGTAGCAGTAAATGCATGAATGCATTTTGCATTTTTTATTTTTCAATATTTTTTTAGAATAACATATACTTTATGAACAAATTTTCTAGAGAATCTCTGGAGCAAAGGGGTCTAACAAAAACAGCACATAACGAATACACAACAAAAAAGTAACGAAAAAAAAAGAATGAAAATCAATAAGCGAATCAATAAATACTATTTTTTAATGATTGTTTTTTTTTATTCTACGGTAAAATAGTGGAAATCTTGAGAGAAGCGATCCCCATTTAAATCACGTGATTTGAATTCCGATCTCGGGAATTTGTATTAGAAATTCTTGTTACAAATTTTTTGATATTACATGCTTATTATATCATTTAACGAAATCGACATCGAATGATTCATTCATACTAAATCAATAAGAAACAGAATTGATGGAAAGAAGTTATGAAAAAAGGAAAATTAATTTTTAATAAACTATTAAATAAATAATTGTACTATTAAACTCATGTAAATTTTTAACTGTAATCGATTTTGAAATTTTTTTCATCCTAATTTATTTAATTACTTGTTGGGTAATTAAATATTTGTTGTCCGAACTGATGTCAAGCTACGTGGGTAACTTTGCAAAAAAAAAAGAAAAAAAAAAAAGATCTAAATGAGCAAGTTGATCTCGTATGTTATAATGTATTTGATGCTTTAATTTTTTTCTAACTTGCATTTTAAACAAACAATGTGTTCTAAAGTAAATTTAGTGTATTATATATTAGAAATCGATAGAAAAATCCTACACAATGATCCTACACAATCCAATCCAACACAATAATTTATAGGATTATTTTCACTCACGAAAAATTGCTTACTTTATCGATCTTGTTATGAGGTACAACAATTAACTCAAAGAAGTTATCGATTTTCAAATTACATAATTTGATCGACAACTTAAAACAAAGCATAGAAACAAAAAATAGACTTGTACATTTTTTTTCAATAAAAATATCATATTATTGGAACGAAGATTATCGTTCGATAAACTGCGCATATTCAGTTGTGCTTGGCACAGGATTTGCGTGATCTGAGGTTTGTGTATTCAGGAATTGGTCAATAATGATGGCGGATCTGATTCTAATCGTGCATAATGTTGCCATCTACGAACATCATTAAAACGGGTTATCGTACCGAATAAAAATTAATTACCTCGCTAGAATTCAATTTTCTGCATCCGCTATCGATTTAGTTAGATTTCTATTTCACATTTAACGACAAAATTTAAAATTAGGTAAATTCAATGTTCGCAGAAGTTTAGAGAATTTTTTTCACGAATTTAAAATATTTTTAATTTTAATACTCTTGTTATTAATTATAAGAAAATATTCTCTTTTTCTGAAGCGATTAGTTTTTTTATTGTTTTCCGAATCGACTTCTTTGAAACATGTGTGTATACTTATACATAAGCGTGTTCATGTAAAAAAAAGAAAGAAATGAAATGTATACACAGGGGGATTCAAAATCTACTGTTTAAATTGTTACAGGAGATAGCAAAGACAAAAGAGATGCCAAAAGCGCATCGGGAACTTTGAGGAGAAACGTATGTAGATTAATTAGAAGGCACTGGAGTTGGATTTCAACGCATTTTATTTTAAATTTCGATTGCATGCGAAAACACAAAAATAACAACAACCAAATGCTGATAATGGACATGCACTTTGTTTATGAATTATTTGAAGGCAATAAAAAAACTAGGGCATGATTTTATACGGATAGGACCTAAATAGATGCAAACTATATTATCAAAATTTTGCGAATTTGTATTGGTACTTGAATGAACACTGATTATTCTGCAGAATACTGAATGCACATATCATACAAGTGTAACTTATTATCGAAGAAAGACTCTACATTTTGCACTGGTTTGCCATTTTCGAGTCTTTGTGAGTCCCTTAGTTGATTCGGATAATATTTCCTGTGATACATTTCTTTGTGATATGGTTTTTACATTTTACCTCCACTAACATTTTTTGCGTTGGATTTTAAATCACCCTGCATACAAATACACAAATACGCAAAAATATTTCTAATTATAAAACATCCTTTTATTAAATACAAGCTAAACTTAGAAAGTTATATAAATTGAAGAAAATCGATGACTGCCATCTGAGAATCGTCATCTATAAGAAATATGCAACCTACGTGTTAAACTTTTATCAAAATCAGGGAACTAGAATTAAAAAAAAACTAATCAAATTATAATGATTCTCTTATTTTATTTTTCAATGTAAATTTGATATTTTAAAAAAATAAAACATATTAATATTATTTAAAGAAGAATTTAGATGAGTTTTATTTGACTGTTAATTTTATATTTAATTATTAGCTAATATTTTTCATTTCATACAAATGCTCTTAATTTAAAGATAAAGCTCTTTTTTTTAAAGTTTTATTGCATTTAAAAAAAATAAAACCATGTGTAAAAAGTTCGTTTTATATTTTAACTTTATTATTCAGATTCTTTTATCATTTAAATCATATAAATCTATGTTTACCAGTTAAAACTTTTACTAACATAAAAAAATTTCCAGCGCAATTAATTTGTTTGTTTGAAAAAATATTCCGTTATGTACTGATATTAATGGAAATATCTACATATCATACTTCAATATCGTAAAAAGTATTAATTTTTTCAATTTCCGATTCTTTATTATAAACCGCGTCTTTTTTTTTCTTATTCTTTATTGCATCATTATCGCAATAAAGAATAAAAATATTTAAAATCATTGACTCAGTTGAAAGATATGTAATTCAACCAATAATAAATATATCTGAAAAAATACAATAAAATATTTTTGCGTAATACAAAATAAAAAAAGACAATAACACACTGCAAAATAAGAGAAAGATAATAATGAATGCAAATAAATATGAATTAAAAGGTTGAAGCAAATACAATACAATGATGATGCAATAAGATAAAAATACAAAATGCAATAATGAAAATAACTGAATATACAGAATAAACATAATACTGAGATAAAAAAAATTCTATTTAAAATAAACAGAGAAGTCAGAATTTTAAATCTGCTGCTAAACATTTAGTTTGCTACATAATTATTATAAACTGAATTTTTCTTTTGTTTTTAGTTATTAATGCTTCATTTGTTATTCAAAATGAATAAAAATCACACATTTTGTAAAAAAAAAAAAAAAAAAAAAATGCTTTAAAAAATTACACTGGAACCTCGTTTAACGGGCATAATTCATCTCCTGATCTTATTCATACTGTTAAACGCTTGTTAAGCGAAAATAGAACAATACGCTCAGTTCGGAAAAAAATGACCAAACAAATTTTTATTTTTTAATTTTATTTTAATTTTATACTTATATAATAATGCATATTTTTTTTTGTACAAAACAATTGTCTAAAGATAGTTATGCTTCAAATACTGGCAAACTTAAACAAGCATAATCAATTTTTAAGCTCGTATAGCTACTGTTTTATCAGGGTGATACTATTCAACATATAATGCAATGATTTTTTATGTATTCAATATTTTCATTATTTTGCTGAAACGTTGTTGCTCTTGCATCTTCTTTTTCTGACCAAATCTTTTCCATAGCTTTTTTTATGTGATATACAATGTAGCTTCATAAGTTCTTCCGTAGTTCTGGCTATGTTCTTTTACCAGCTGGTCGATGTTGTTGCTATCCTCCTCTAGACCCATGATCTAGGTCAGAGACAAAATCTCATCCATCGAGGTTTCTCAGGCTTTTTTTTAAACCCCTCGACGTCGCGTTCGACTACGCTATCCGGTTAAAAACTTTTTCCATGTAGATATAATGATACTCTTCAAACAAGCGCTCAACACAAACTAATACAGGCCAATTCAACATTGCGATATCACCTTGTCTCCTCGACATTCATTCTGCGAAACATCGCTCATGACTCGTGTCATTTTTTAATATTTTGTTTTGTTCTTATGCGAGGTGCTTTTTAGGCGAGGTTTGATTGTATTTATACATAGAATGCTGTCGCTAGTGGCACCTTAAGTTTTACACTCACTTTTAAGTATGCCACTTATAAAATCAAGCTGTCTGGAAAATCCTAATTCCATTTCGTTTTTTCTAGTTTATTTAAACATTTTTTTCAATCCAATAGGGTCCTGCATCAGAATTAGATTTGCGATTAGAAGGCCCTGTGTTAGGATCTCTATTCCAACAAAAATCTGACATTTCTGCATAATGCGAATATAAGGTATTTAATTGTAATAATTATATAATTACAGTTGACAGATTAATTTATTATTGGAATTATGCTGAAACGTTTATAGTTCTTCAGTGTAGTACTTGTTTGCAATTTGTTTCCGGTGATAAGGAAACCATAGATTATTTGAAACAATACCATGGTCTATCTTAATATGAATATCTGAAATAATTCGTTGTGTGTCATTAAGTTATTCCTTTTTCTTTTTAATCAAATCAGAATCACAGGAGTTTAATATCCGAGTAGGACAAGTCTCTGCCAGCGAGAAAAAGAATCAGTCACGAGTGTTAACCAAACTGTTTCAGAAGTTGTTAAAGCTATAGAATGCTCCATATGAATTATCAGTAGAAATGGACTGCCTCAGGTATTGAACATCGTTAGGAACTAGTTGCACATTGCTACCTCATCCAGAGATTATTTAAGCTACAGAATGCTCCAAATTAACCATTTACAGAAATGGTACAGCCTCAAGTATTCTACATCGTAAAAACCAAGTTGTGCATAATAAACTATTATCAGACTATTAAAATGATTAAGTGTTTCGTAGAAATCATTAATAGAAATAATACGGTTCCTTGCATTCTACGTCGATGGAAACAGGGTGTACACAACGCCTTTTGAGATTACAAATATTTTAAAATAGTATCTATATAATAGTAGTCCTTAATTATTATTATACAGTTCACATTATAAAATTTCCAATCCTATCTATGACCTGAATTAAATACTTTTTCTTTTACTTGTTATGGAAAATTCGAAAATCATGTTTAATATTTTCTAAAGACATTTCCAACAGCCCCATTCTGTTTCCAACTGAAGCATTAACATTACAGACTAAAACCAAGCAAAATGTGTTATGCCAAGCTTTCATTTAGTTATACTAAATTAAAATACTTTTTTGTGAAATGCAATGATTTTTTACAACATCCTTTGTTTTCTTAAGAAAAATTCATTAAATTTAAATTCAACTCTATTGCATTTGATTTTTCTTTGCAATGATTTTCAATGAACCATAAAAAGACATATAAAATAAAATGAAAAAAACGAATCATATTAAATAAATTAAAAATTTCTTATGTGAAATTAAACATCAAAAATAAAATAAATGATTTCTCATGAATTTTCATTTCCATCTCAAAAGAACTCAAAACTAATCATTCCATTTCTTTAATTCAAAAAAAAAAAAAAAAAAAAAGCAAATGATAAAGGAAATTCACCTTTTGAAAAAAAAAAGAATTGCGGCAGCATTTTATAATGAATTAAACGATATCGAAGAAATGACGAAGAGAAAAAAGCAGTGTTATGCTAAATCCGTTTAGGTTTATTCCCCCCACCCACCTTTCGGAATCATTTCCTCGCCTCCACCCATCTCATTATGATCGCAAATGGGAGTGCATCCACTGCAAATGAAACGACTCAGTCAGTGTGAAGGAAAGTCATGTGATTTGAAGTCCCGAGCAACATCCACTGGAGAATTCGTTGCCCTTTTCTTCAAAGGAAGACGGATTGGGTCGGATTTATTTGCGATTTATGTAAACGGCGGAGAAAGAATTACTTCACTTTCCTAAAAGATCTTCCACTATCTTCTTCTTTTTTTGGCTATTATTATTCTTCCCGTCTTTTAGCCGTTTTTCAGAAGTGGAATTAAATATTTATTTAGGTATTTTGCTTTCATGAAAAGGAAGAAAATTCTTTTTAAATGAGACGCCGCCCGTATTTGGCTGAGTAGTTTGAGTTTTGTGTTGCATAGTTCCCTGTTTTGATTCGAGCAAGTCTTTAAGTTAAGAATTTTTGAATAAAGAACTTCACCGATAGGATCAACATTTGGAATGAAAAATATTTTCTGTTATTAAGCGGAATTCTTTGATTCTGTCATTTAAAATGTTTATTTATCTTAACTAGAAAAAAAAATGTTTTGCATTAATGGTTTTAAGAAAGCGTCATCCTTTCATAAATAAAAGTTTTAGTATATATGCTTCACACCTCTCTATTTGTAATTAGATATAATAAAAGAAGCTCAAGATCAATCTTTAAATCTAATTAATTTTTTTATTAAAGAAAAGGAAACAAAATTAGTGCCTTTAAGAGTTCAGTGTGTTAAGGGAAGATCGGATTGAAGAATTTGAATAGGAGAAAGAAGCAAGAACTATTAGATAATTCTTATTGGATACATATACTTCTAACCGACAATATTAATTGGCGACGAAAATTGGCGAAATTGATCCAGTTGCTGTGATAGAGGATATGACAAATTTTTATCTGGCAACATTCCTCGAAATGAAGTGGAAGGGGAAAAAAACCATTGATGGCGTATTTAGGGATGAAGAAAATTTACATGAAGCATAAATTTTCGAAATTGGTATAGTGGTTATTGCTGTACCAGTTTTGGTCAAAGAACTATATCGCAGTTTTTTCAGATTCGTAGACGGACAACAAAGTACAAAATTTCGCTCAAAAATGAAGTAAGCAGGAGGGTAGTCAACCATTTATGATATATTTAAAGATCGCAGGATTTCATATGAACCAAAAATTGATGAAATTGAACCAATGAAAGTGGGCCTTGATGACTAGTTCTTTGTCTTATTTATTTTTTTAAATATATGGATTGCGATTGGACGAAGACTTTCAGACTGAAATTCTTAGAATGGGCAAAATTTTCCTAAAAGATAATTTCAATTAATTCTGTTTAGCAGACAAATTTACTGACAGACGAATACGGCTATTATTATCAGCATTCTGTATGTTTAATGAAGTACAACTTATCCCCAGTGCAGGAAATTTTTAGCATATGTGTTGCAAAAAAAGGCTAGATGTCCAGAATTATAATAATAATAATAAGGAGCTATAACTCTTCTTCAGTCAAAATATCTTATAGTTACGATATGATTTCTTGCAACAAATAGCTCTCAAAATGTGGCAAGCAATAACATTTCAGTTGCCATCTTACGAAAAGAAAATTAACTGTTTCGCAAATTAAATTTCGTTTTTGCAGCTATTTAAGTTTCCATCCGTTTGCTGAATTTTTTAAAGGTTGGTAATCATTTCGTGAGTCCGGCGATGAAACCATGTCGTTATCTAACGTCTAACCATTGATTGTAGAGGGTTAAATTACATCATAATAGCATGGTTATCAATTTTATTTGTCAAAGCTTTGTGTGCAATCAGTTATGTGCAATTAGTGTTTTGAACGCGATAGAAAGGTACAATTTCTAGAGTCAAGATGGAAATATGGAGTTATCGTACAAATAGAAAGGATGGACAGTGAAAGATGCAACATGCTTTAAAAGTTGAAAAAAAATCTGCTATATAGTAATGGAACCGAAAGGATTGCAATTATTTCTGAAGAATCTCTTCAATTTAATACAGGAAGAATGAAAGTTCATTTTGCTGCTAAGTTAAAGTTCGTACTTCTGTTTCTCATAAAGATGAAAACACTCGCGTACAGTATTTATTATTTATAGGCTCCTTTAATAAGCCAGTTTAGCAAATATATATATATATATATATAGGGTGTTCATTAATTATTGTCGGGGTTTCCGTACCTCATAACTTTCGAATAAAAAATATTACGCAAAAACCGATTACATATTCGTAAATTACAACTCAAAGAATTTTATTAATGATATTAAAATGTAAAGCTTGCACAATTTGCACTTTGTAGGCATTCAGTTGAAGGCGGTTATGGAGAACGTTCCATATCGTCGTATGCGCTCGGTCTTCATGCTCCCTTTCGGTGTAGAACGCTACCAGTTTCCTGAAATTGTGTTAACCAGCGTCTGATAGAATTATCCGAAGGAGGATCTTTCTTGTACGTGGTCCTGAAGCGGCGTTGAGTAGTTATGACTGATTTAGTTTCGAAAAACCACAATACACACATTGCTTTTTCTTGCACGGTCGCCATTTTTATTTATGACGTCATAACTACCCAGACTGCAAATGCGCTAAGATCGCATTGTTGCCACGTAAAATTCTTTGAGTTGTAATTTACGAATACGTAATCGGTTTTTGTGTAATATTTTTTATTTGAAAGTTATGAGGTACGGAAACCCCGACAATAATTAATGAACACTCTATATATTCATGCGGGTGAGATTGTTTAACGAATAAAACTACGGATTTCGAATGAAATTTCAGCTTGGTGAAAAAAAAAAAACTACAATGATTTATCAATGTTGTATTATTAATTCAATAAAATCTTTCACCAAGTAGTTTATTTCTACGCATTATGTAGAAGTTTTTCAACGAATTTAATTATTAACAGAATTTGATACAATATCATCTTTTTTTATAAAAAACGAAAAATTTTCTGCAAAGAAAAAACGCAAACCATCCCTAAGCAAAATTATTGTGTCTTGTTCTTTTTTTTTTAACCAGTGAGAAAGGAAAACAATTCGAACAATCATTCAAAGTTCTAAAATGGAATTTTGCATAATGCATTCATAACTTATGGTCAAAATCAAACAAAACAGGAATTTTCAATTCGAAAATGAAATTAACACACACAAAAACGAAACAAAGCAAATACGAAAAGACAACGGAATCCATTAACCTGTGTTCTGTGCTTTTCTTATTTGCTAAATAAACTGCGCCTTTTGTTCCAACGCGTACAGATACAATCTAAGTGAAAACTCACAAGGTTCAGAAGATTGAGAAAAAAAAAATAATATTTTATGCTGAGTGCCAATTTTTTTCACCACAGTTTTTTATGTTTCGTTTTTTATCGAAGGAACATGTGCTGGTGAAATAGTTCGCCCTCCTGCTAGGTTGAGTTGTTTCTATACTGCTCTTGCATTTCTTCTTTTAGCGCATTGTTTAAAATAGGACTTGGGAGAGAGACGAAAAAAAAAAAAAAAAACTTTCTTGACGCTTCATGGTCAAATGTTGATCGGGCATTATCTAAAATGAAATGCAGTTTTTATACTGTAAGATATTCTCAAAGCTTCCATTCTTTTTCAGGTTATTGTAAAATACATTAATGTGTGGTTTCTAGAGTAAAGTTTTTTTGTGTGTTTTCCATTGAAGGAATAAGCCTTTTGTAGCTGCTCCGGTTTTAGTAAATGGACAATTTAGTTTTACATTACGACACATTTTTAAGTTAATGAAGGTATTAAGGTTATGTTTTCGTGTTTGCTTTTACCTCTGTAACTTAATGAAAATACATACGTTAGTATTATTTTCTGATTGTAAATTTTTTTATTTAAAAATGTATTGATTACCTATACAAATTATTTATAAAAAATTATTGTAATATAAAGCAATAAATTCATTGTAATTATTTAATAAAAATTGAAGCAATAAAATTCTTAGAAAATAAATTATAATTATTATAAAATAATTGTTTTATTTCTAAATATAAGCTTTTGTTCGATAATATATCATACATAAGATTATGAAAATAAAATAAATTTCAAACAGATATAAATTGAAAGCTAATATTTTTCAGAATCTCTCAAGTAAAAAAATAATGCAACCAATTCATGAATAATTAATATTTCCAAAATATTTCTGAAAATAATTTTTAATGCATTAATTTATTTGATAATGATGTAAATAATTCAACATAAACACACATTCTAGTCTAATATTTTATAATTCATAAAATTTTCATTTTCTCACATTTATATATGTTTTTTACACATTTATTTTAATGATTTTTACATATTATTTACATGATCACACAATAGGCTAACATTTTTTAAAAATTGAACTGTCTATAATCTACTTCAGCCTAGCGGCCATAAGTAACTGCCCAGTTTCTCCGCACGCGGTGGAAATTCGCCACTGTGTATTCGTCGGTTTAACAAGGTTGATAAACACAAATTGACAGGAATGTTGTCTCTTTAAATTTCTCTTATATTTGCATATTAAACTGCTTTTTATGTTTATACTTTTCATACAATGTAGAAAGATATGCATTTTAGAAGTTTTCCGGTTGACAGTTTGGTGATAAATTAGATACAGATTAACAATTTTAGTATCAATTCATATGCCAAATTACATTTACCTAGCTTCTTGTCTTTTTGAGTCATCTGGGCAACTTCTAATTGTAAATTTTTTGAAGTAATTTGAATAATTTCTTTTGCGATAGATATAAATTTAAAATGTAGGATAAGGATTCTGATCTTTATTGTTACCTTTACATCTTTCTTTTAGATTTTACATTATAAACTACATTTTAATTACTAAATTTGTAATTCACATTTTACTTACTTAGCTCTTTATGGTTTATAATTATTGAGTTCACTGTTACTCAGATACAGACAGACGAAATTTGATATAAATCTACAAATTTAGTGTAAACGTATTCCAAGTTTTATCCATCTGGCTCAAATTTGTTTTGAGTTATTGTAAACAAAGGCAGTCAGGATTCCAAAACATTATTTATTCTTTTTATTCAGGAAGGTCTGCAGTGTGAAAATTCGGAAAAATCCATACTTCGAATTTTTTTGACGAGTACAATACTTTTTTTGTATGCTTCATTTACAAGAAAAAAACATGCATTTGTAAGTTAAAATGAGATTGATCTATTAAATGTAATAATTATTGCTTTAACCAGTTGCTAATCCTTTAAAATCTTTTTCAGCAAATTTTTTTTTAAATAAAAATATTTTATTTTACTGAGAGGTATTTCTTTGATTTTGCTTTAGCAAATTTTTTAAAAAAATTAAGGACTATTCTGATCTATCCAGGTGCTTACATTTATTTCCATCAGAATCGCAATGTTTCTCAAATTCTTGAGCACGCTCGTCTTTTCCCGGGAAACGTAATGATTATTTTCTTCTTTTTTTTTCAGTTTTCTTTTACCTTCTAGCATGTCTGCTTTTTTACATCCCAAACGGAAATCGATGCAATCTTTTTAGATGTCGATACCTTCTCAACTTATCTCTTCCGATACTTCTTCCGTCGAATCGACCGTGTCGTTAGAAAGTTGTTGGCGCATTGTTCTCCGTGTCATGCCTCTCATTTTGGCTGATCCACTTGGTTGATTAACAACTGACTTGTTCCTTAAGTGCAAAAATTTCTCCCCTTTTCTATATATACGATGACATCGCGGTTTCAAGAATCATATCGACAATGTAAGAATTCATTAAACTTAAATTTGTTAATGATATTGCGTTAAAATTTTTTTAAAAGCGTTAAAATTAGCGTTAAAAATAGAAAAAAGCGTTAAAATAAGATTAAAGCGTTACAAAAAGGTTTTTGCTTACAAGTTTATTATGATTTTACCTTTTTTAATATTTTTAATCAGTTTAAATAAATTTTTGAAGCATTAATATATTAATGCCTTCTCTGAAGTTACGGATAATCTAGGTTCACTCAACTGTAAAATTTCAGATGTTGCTGATGAAACATGTACTGGTATCTCATATTCGAAACTTTCACACCATACCAACATCATTATATATTTTAAAAAAATGAAGAAAAAAAAGCTGTTCCTAAAATAATTTATCTGATTTTTGTTTTGTATGAGTGCCTATGATCTCTAAATCAGTAAGCAATGGTAACCTGCTCCCTTCTCGATATATATTTCAAAAACATTACTTAATTTTATTGCATACGGAGAAAAATCTTAACAGAGTTCTCCGGCTACAAACACTGTGCGCATTACGCCAATTTTTTTTCATCACAGCGTATATGACTCCTAAATATGTCATCAATGGTCACCCGCCACCATACAGATATCGCTTAGTAAAACTTTGACACGGGAACCAGCTTCAGCAATTAGAGCGATTTCGCCAATTTTATTGCTAATTGATTTCGTCAGTTCGCGAACATAGCTTGCCATTTACAATGTTTTAAAATTATTGTGCAAACATATTTAAAATAAAATTTTCTTTTGATTGATGAAATGTTGTTCTACTAAGTTGGTTCGCATGGCTAAACTAGTAATATTAATATGGTGAATGAACAGCTGGCCGTCAAATTCGTCTGTTTTTGCATTCATATAGGATTTATATTAATTTAGGATTTTTTAAAATACACACTACTTAGATTCTTTTGTAGGGTGATCTGTCATTACAAATATGTCGGTGAGTTTATAAGAAAAAGAGGAATCATTTCGGGAAAAAATTAATTTTTAAATTAGCCAATAGGGTAAATACGGCCTCGTCACAAATCGCAAATAACAATGTAACATAACAGCGAATGTAAGTAAGTACATTCACTGTTATGTTAAAAATATGCAGTAAACTGACAGATGGAGGAAAAAAAGAAGAGAAAGAAGAAGAAATTTTTAAGAAATGCCGCTATATACAAATTTATTTCCCTCAAAGGTTGCAAAGGGCAAATGACAAACAAAGATAAAATATCTGCATAACATAACACTTTATTTAACTAATTCACTTCGTCACTTGGGACATAATTTTCTTTCACCGTAACCACTGTTCTCGTGGATTGCATACGGCATTCTGTATCAGCATCTACTGTATGAAACATGCCACTAGGAATGTTTATCACATTTCTTGATATATTGCTCTTTTGGGTCGCTTAGTTCAGGACACCAAGAAAATATCACAGCAGAAAATCAGGTACAATTGTAGAAAAGGAAATGTAAATAATATAAGTTGAAGTTAAGCAAACTACAAAATAAATTCGTCTACTACTTGGAATTTTTTCTGAGTATTTTTTTAGTCCTCATAGCTTTAGCAATCCATTGCATGATCTTTAATTTACTTTTTGTGCCAGTATTGCTACATTTATTCTTACCGTCGACTTTTAGAAGTATTTATTTTTTACAAAATCTTTCTCGTTAGCCCTTCAACAAATTTATTAGTATTTTATGAGACAGATCAAGCCAAAGATGAGACTAAGCTTCTTGTTTAATGTTTACGTTCTTTTATTTCTCATACACATTGTGTGCAGTGACATATTAATATCATTGTTTAAAAATTTGACTTCAAGAATTTGACGATTCGCCACATTTTAAATCTACAAGAGCCAGATATTTTAAAAAAGAAATTATATCTGTTATCTTGTCTATAAACACGAAACTGAAAAACAGAACGAGCCAGGTAAATGAAATTTTGAACATGGTCTTTATACTGAAATCGTAGATTAATGCCAAATTTTAAACAAAATATTTGAATGAGAAATTCCTTTACTGCAATGAAAAAGTTCAAAACTGGTTCAGTGGGTGAACGGTGAAAGTTGAATACAATCAAAAACAAATAATGAGCTCTATTCTGCATGGAAACATGATTCACAAAAACGAGGATGAAGCGTACACAAAAGAGCATTTGTGGAAAACGCTAGCGTGAAAGTAGTAAAAGACCATAACATAACGCTCAGAGAACTCGTCAGAAATCAACACTTTAAGGAGCTATTTCGCTGAAATACTCATCTTCGTTCAACTCAATAACTATTGATTCCACCTCTCGAATTTTTATAGACTCCATGACAGGGTATCGAATGTTCTAAAACATACGACAGGTCCTAACGGTGCTATCTCAAGGATTCTTGAATATTCTGGGTCATAAATGTTTGTACCCAAAATCATCCAATTCGACACCAAGTTTGCCGTCAAGGCCGAGGGTCATTGGGCATTAGTTCAACATATTTACCATCTGTGTAATTATTATTTTCTCAAGGAAGCAATATTACAAATTTACATCAATGCGCACGTCCATCTATTTGTATGTTAGCAGCAAGCTAGACTTACGAAATTTAGAGTCTAACTTCACATCAAAATTGTATATTTGCACCCAATTTTAGATGTCTTCCTATTTTGACAGAAACCAATCTGTCAGAAAAAGAAGACGTCTAAACGTTATTATGTTGAACTGGGAAATATACAAAACGCATTCTCAATTCTTTTCAATATACCACCATGCTGACACCTAATTGTATCCTCCTACCAAACGGAAAATTTTACGGACGCGTACAAGAAAAACGATTAGAAAACTCTATCATTAGTTATATTTTAAACGCTAATCATATACGAAATAACTTTAAAAACATCTATTTGAATTACTTGCACTGCCATTACTTTATATCAAATATATCTCATAAAATATATACATGAAATATATCGCATTTTTTAGCGACGTTATTGACGGAGGTATTGCATGGATATATCTAATGATAAAGTATCGTCTTTGAATATTCTTCAGCAAAGTAAATCTTCCTTTTTTACATATGAGTACATTTTTTCAAAGACGCCATTTTTTCAAGAAATGAGTTCGAATCGTACAAATCGACTTGTGTATGGAGATGGACTCGCATCGATTTGAAACAACGGGAGAAGGATAAAAAAGTGATCCCTTGCTCTTCATTTCTCAAAGAACAGAATAAATTCAGTTTTTCCTTTTGAAAATGCAAGCATGTTGCATTTACTTATTCAAGACAACGTATTGTTTAGTTTTGAGCCCTTGTGGATTTCGAACTTTTTTATTTGTTTTGTAGACAAAATTTTTCACGCAGAACAAGACAAACAAAAAAGAAAACCAACAGGAATACATACCTCTGTATGACTCAGTATGTTATGGTAAACCGAATGGAAAGATTTGAGTTTTGTGTTTATCTTTTTCATTTCATATTACTGCTCTTTTTTTTTATAAAGTTTCTATCTCAACTACTTGTTCTTTGGCACAGTGTACAACGGAATCTTGTTTTGGTTTTTTTATAACCTCTACTTCGTCTCATCGTGGAATATTTTTTATCATGTTTGAGAAGTCAAAACAAGCAAGCTTTAATCCAGACGTTTCATCTATTGTACTAAGTCTTAAAAGACAGTAAATTCATTGTAATAAGGCACGCAAAAGAAGGTACATATTAATTTATATGCAATTCTTTAAAGAACTACAAAATTCTGATGCTAATTAAAGAAAGTGTTTTTCATCCTTATTACTATTTCCACTAAGACTCTATTATAAACATTAAACAACGCAATTTTGTTTGCGCTATTTTACGAATTTAAATAATAAAAATGCAATTATAAGCATTTTGGTTCTTATCAATTTTGGGAGCCAACTTTCGTTGTGCTAACGAATTTCAGACGAAATATGATGGTCATTTTTGTTCAATCTCCAATAGGCCAAAAAAAAACACAATGAGAATAGAGATTAAAATTTATTTACAGAAGTTATATACAAATATGATCACTTTTTAACAAAACAGCAGTGAATATTCAGGGCTTTTCTCAAATTGGGTGGACTAGGTTTTCGATTCCCTCTTCGAAGAACATTGCTAGAGACTGAAATCCCAGTGATAAGACATGGGATCTGAAGTTCATTTGAAGATTTATTGTCTTGGAAGCTTTTGCCTCTTAACCAATTCCTTTATTCCGGAAAGAGATGAAAACCATTCTGATTAAAACTGCGATCTTGATGAAGGGGGAGGGGGGACAAGGACATAAGCTTGTAGCAATAAAATTTCTTGTTCAACGAATTGGTTAAATGTTTCAAAAGAAACGGAGAATGTTTGCATCCCAGACAGCAAGTGGTCGACCATCTTAAAGAAATCGTAACGTTTATAAATTCTCCTTATTCTTTCCCTAAAAGAAAATCAAGGAACTTCTAGATTATAGAGGAGCTTCAAAGGAACTTTGAGGCTCATCTCAACGAGACATTTTACGACTAGAGGATTAGAAACCTATTCCTCGATATGGCAAATGTCAAAATCTCAAGAAGATTATAATGAAAAGTCTGTTTATACATAACTTTTGATAATGAATTCATTTTGTTCTCTACTTTTGTCTTTTGTCATGGTCTACAAGGAGTTGAAAAGAAAACGGTCCCCGTACATTAAAACCGAAGCTACTGAAAAAGACATTTGCCAGTCTTAAGAACAATGACCAACTTGAAATACTCTAGACTAATTAGTTGAGATATTTAGTCATGGCAAATAATAAATGGCATATGAGAAAGATGCAGTAGCATGTATATATTACAGCCATCTAACTCTCCGACCCGCCACGAAGGCACACGGATTTAAACCATAAAAGCTGATTGACCGGACCGCCGCAACAGCAACATTGGCGGGAACTGTGGTTGAGTCCTAAGGGCCGTCACCGGCCACGGTACAACCCTCCCCGAAGGAAGTACGTCTCGTCATCGATGGGAGGAGTCAGATCCCCCACCTATTAGTGTACCCTCCAGGGTGGCGAGATCCAACCACCATGCCGGAAGCATCTCACCCGAAATTCGAGGTGCCCTCCCGGGGGATGATCATCTTATGGTAAATATTTACTTTTAGTAGCAATATTTTAATCCATTTTTTTTTAAAATTATCAATTCCTTATTTCTAATGATATATTTTAAAACAAAAGCAACTTCTAAAAATTGTTATGCAACATCAAAAATTCATTATAAAATGAGCAAGAAAAAAAAAGAAACTTTTGAAACTGTTTAAATTTTCTCTTTCTTAGAAAATCTTTTTTTTTGTAAAAAAGTTTAACGATATTTTTGATTAATGAATGAATATTACAGTATTGTGTAACATCCATTATTACTCCGAACTTTTATTTCTCTGTAAATAGTTATACAATGATTTAATATCATTCTTTTCATTCATTCAACTGTAATGATAAATGATTTTTTACTCAAAAATATCGGCACAAAAATCATAAAAACATGAAGTTTAGATAGAAATATTCTAAAAAAACTGGGTTTTCTGACGCATTTATTGCTTACAGAACTGCTATAAAATAAATCCCATAAACCAAGAACAACAACAAGTATAATATTATCCGAACAGATTCAGCTGACAATGAGTAAGTACATCAGTTATAGTAATTTGGAATGAATATAATTTTGCACCCTGAGGCAAAATAATTAATTACACATATAAATTCATTATATTTGGTGAATAAGTATCGAATATCTCACGGTTGAGGGCCCACAGGATATATATTCCATCAATTCCCACCAGAACTCATTTGAGGAATTTATTGTCTCGCACACAGTTATCGAGAATTACTGTTATAGGAGCAATTCCAGAATTCTCTTGCATATACCGAATGAGCCATTAACTAATTTAATCTTTTGACTACAAGTGTCCACCTTCATCTCTGAAATGCACTTAGTAAATATCTGGAAAAACTTTAACATATGTTTTCCTCTTATGGGAATTCACTGAATCGGGAAAAATCTCGATGTTTCGGGTATAATCTATTTTGGCGCCAAAGTCTCCAAATTCGTCGCCAAGTCGCCAGTTGGTCGCCAAGCTCTGGGACCTCCTATGGAACCCACTATGTTGGGAAGCCGCATCACAGATTCGTAACAATATAGTTAAACAATTTCGAGCATCCATAGTAGGATGCTACTTCTTTTTTTTTACTGAATGATGCCAACAATATTATGCCAAGAACCTATTGACATATATAGACACCCATCTATCAGATAATTTTCAAAAGCCTTTCTTAGAAAATAATATTGTTATCACTATTTTCTCACTTTCGTTTGGCGAGTTCATAAGTATTTTTCTATTAATTGGATAAAATAATGTTAAATCGTCTGGTAAGGCGAAAGAAGTCAAACACGTTGGGAAAAAATAAGTGAACACTTTACGTCACAAGGAAACACAAAGTACAGACAGGAAATAACCACAACCGAATCTTACATAAAAATATCACTAGTAGAAATGCCAAAACTAACTAATAGAACACAGCAATGGAGCTCAATGTATGCTTCACGATTAACACTTTAAAGTGAGAATGCACTTCGTTTGTGTGAGTGACTTTCGATTTATATACTTTGTGACGAGTCATTAAATTTTTTTTGGAGAATCTGTGGAATTCAGTTCTTGATAGAGATATCACCATAGTTTTTTTGTTTTTTAAAATTTACATTTTCCTTTCCTAAATCGGCTAATTCATCATCAAGGTCTAAAGTCAATGATCTAGCATCCATTCGCATTAATTAAGGACAACTGTAAACTTCTCTTTCCAGCGGTGTTTTGGTTATTGTAGGAAAATAAAATTACAGGTTCAAAAAATATAGAACGTGAATGAGCGAATTTCTGTAAAACTTTGCTAATTGTTTCAAAGTACAAACATTAGTTCTTTTTTGTAACTGTTGGGAAGTTGAGGACACCCTTCTCCAACAGATCTTATTTTATATTTTTGCCTATTGCTTCACTGAAAGATGTGAATGATCGAATAGAGAAAAATTGTCCTCATGATTCGAAAATTACCGGAAATATTCTTCAGAAAGTATTTAGTAATATAAGGCTGGAGTCTTCAAAATTTTGTTACAGTGCGTCTTGAGCAATCGTTAGAAAATATGTTATTTTCTGTTGATATAAAAAATAAACTGACACTATTTAAAATAAGACAATTATACGAATGCACATATTTTATTTTAAAATTAAAATCTTAGATTATGACGTAGAGAAATTAAGATTTTCTTCTTAGGATGGGAATTTATAGAAGAAATTGGAAACTGTTTTCCCGCTTTTCAGGTTTATTGGAAAATAAAATATGCGTTTCCTTTTAGAATACTTACCTAGTTATTTAATCTTATTTTTCATCAAGAGCAATTACAAGCGTTATGTTATAAGAAGACAAGAATGTAATCTATCAGTAGTTTTATTAGAGCTGTGCTATAGTGCTGATGTATTTTGAAGCTACAAATGGGTTAATTTGGGATCAAGGTAATCATTTTATTCTTTGGTCAGATGACGAAGATAACATTTGAGCCAGCACTCCCACTTTCCAAATTTCCATATTGCTCCAAATGAAGGACATGTAATGCTGGAAGTGAGATATGAATTCTATTAGACATACAAATAAAGTAGATTTGAAGCAGCGTCGTATTTCTAACACGATATCCTAGGACTTCGACAGGAAAATCCTAACACTAAGCCACTACTACCCTTAGTCTTGCGTCAGAGGATCTAAACGATCTGCTCCACCCCTTTCGAACTTTCATGCCCTATATGCTAGAGGACGTTTGAATTTTGAAAGGTTTAAAGATAAGCAGGTTTCTATACACGGTGAGTCCAATCTCAAAACCAACTCATCGTAGCTGCCTGTACGAAAAATGATATTAACAATGCAAAAGAGGAGTGAAATCCTAATGATATATTTGCTTAGCAGATGGATTTGTCCTCAAGTAAATATTATCAAGAAGAATTCTCCGTATTGTCTCGAGGATACATTGTAAAGTTGAATAACTGCCTTCAACAAAACTGGCACTATGAACCTTTTAAAAGCGTCAAAAACATAAAGACCTCTCAAGTGGTATGTCCCGTCTTCAGCGAGATGATCGTTAACAAGTTAGCATTCCTCTTCTTGTACCATCACATGAACCTAATACTTATCCTCATCCAACTTTCTCTTCCTCCTTTTCGAGGTGGCTGTCTTGGAGTATCAAAGAATAGAATATACGCTCATTGAGTCATAATACTTGATCGTCCAGTGCATCCCTTGAATAAATCTTCAGCAAATTTTAAAAGAATCTACAGTATTCTGCGTCGAGGTAAGTGATAATTAATTAAAACTTTAAAATCAATTTGAAGAGAAGAGATAGATTTTACAAAAACCAAAGAAAAAACAAGCGGGATTAGTCACTCCGAAACTTTCTTTCATACTCTCTAATAAATGTATTTGTATTTAGCATCAGTATGCTTTTGGAGAACAGTTGTTTCGGCAGTGCCCATTAAGATGCGATCATTGGAGATTAATTGCGATTAATACACAAGCACCCGAAGACAAAATGTGTGGTTTGGTCGCCGATGTGATTTCCCAGACAAAATGTGTGATTTCCCTGGTCAACTGAAATCAAAATTGGGTACAGAAGTACAATTGTAGTCACAAAATCACATACCAAAATTATTTTATTTAAATCATTGCGTTTTGAGTCATCGTGTTTACGCGCTTGAGAAAGTACAAACCGATGGACAGTGAACAACTTGACGAATTTGGTCCAAATTTAATAGGTATCTTTTATAAGTATCAAACTTTTTTGAATGAATTTATTTCAAAATTTAACAAAAATATGAAAGATTTGTCAGAAAGACCAAATACCAAATGCCATCCATCTAGAGCAAAGCATTTTTGAGTTATCGTGTTCACAGACAAATAGTCATTATTCGAAAAATGAGTCACTTTATAAACGAGAAAGCAAAAAAGAAAGTATAGAGACTGATTTTATACTGGAAGATTGATGAAAAACGAAAACCATTGCTCAAGATATCGGAGTCTTTTTTGATACATTTCTTTTATATGCATTTACATGATATTAAAAAAAATCATTGCTTTTATTTGCATTTTTTTATGTCATTTCTTTAAAAGGCTTTTACTGAAATTTGGAGATAAGAAATAAAACTTTCCCAAACTATCTGAGTCGATTAGGAGTTGGAAAATAATGAAAATAAGTGTTTCACTCGAGGGACATATTACACTGATGCATTGGTATTATAATGTTTTCTTTATTCCCCATTTTATAACCATACTTCATTAAGACCGGCGTAATTTCAAACACTTTCTAAATGAAGACGCCATTTTTATTTAATCTAGAGAAATTGCAGGGTTTCAAGTCGAGCGTTCTCTAATAATTTCTTCTTGCCACCGTAATCTTCATAGAAATTTTCCACTTGATGATGGGTTTTAGTCTCGTAGGTGCATGAAAGATCATCCGTCAAGGCTTAACTGCAACATTTTTTTTCTTACCTCTTAGTCTTATAAAAAGTTTAGCGTCATTAACGGGTTTGGCCGATTCCTGAGGTTGCCACTTTTTTTTTTTCATCTTCCTAGCTTGGTTGAACGGATCGATCCCACATATAACACTCTTCATAAAAATGTAACTAGATATTTAATGCCAAAATATATTGCGAAAAAGTGCATTTTGCGTAGTAATGTTTCACCAGAAGGTGGGATATTTGACAGAGATTTGTTTCGGTTTGGGTGTTGAGAACTTGATAAGGAAACTTAATGTGAGTTCTGGAGCATTTTATAGCGTCGTTTTCAGAGCATTTTTTTTTGCAAGGACTTACCATAATGATTTTTCTTTTTCTGCAACTTTTGCCGGTAACTTACCGGATGACAGTTTGTATCTGTTTTTACCGAGTTCAAGAAAGACATGAACTCTAATTGAAAGTTACTTCTATAAATTTACATGCTGTGTCGTGATGTAAAGTATGCTGGTGCTTTTCCGTTAGAACGGCACGATTTATAACTAACCTAAAATATTTAAAGGTACACCATAAATAGACACCAAATAAATGAGCCACACCTTAACGCATTAGCGCTGGTTCCAAGAAGCATTGATGTCTATCTACAGTATTGGCATTAGTCGTCATCAAGTACCATATTTCTAAATATTGGCATAAATCGTCTTCAAGCACTGTATTCTTTCCAAATATTGGCTCCAGATTTTGGTGCGTTAGCGTTAATGGGTAAGACAAGATTAATATCTGGTTTCTCGCCAAGCACCACAAAATCGTGCCAGCCATCGAAAATCATGCCAACAGTCCGCTATCTTGAATGACTTTGGAAATAGCAACAAACGGTTTTTAGGTTACAATAAAAATTGACAGGATTTTATTTAACAAGAAATTGCCTAAAAATAATTTAATTTTGACGTTCGGAGCTTGGATCTTACATCTAGCTCGAAAAAATATCATAAAATGAAACATTTGTGTATCATTTTAAAGATAATATTGAAGTATTTCAGGTACGTGCACAAGGGTTAGATTCATGATCAGATGAAGAGGACAGTATCTGAAAGAGCTGAAATTCAATGAAATATAAAAAAGGGCATCTAATTTTTATGTCACTAATTTTTATAGAACTGGCATTCGAATGCAATTATGTTCGTTAAATTTTGAATTTGGTGCTTGCTTAAAACTTAATGAATTGTCGAATGTTTTATGAAATTTATATTTCGCCGAATCATACCACATTTCTAATGAACCTATTAAAAGTTTTAAGAAAAGAATGTTAGTAAGTTGAAGATTTTGTTTTGCTTACTTTAATTTATTACAGTTCCAAACTGCAGAATTTACTATTATTTTTTTGTTAGACGATTCGACTTAGAACTATTTCCACTTACAGGAATGGTTAGAACTCACAAACTCAACTCTGTTTACAGTAACATATCGGCAATTCACCCATACTTCGAAATTCATGAGATAACCCGATAAATACAACATATTAAATTCAACTCAGTATGAAATATTACTCAGGTTATTTGTTTATTTTTACGGTTCTCGGCTTACTTGTGGATTTCAAGATAACACCAAGATCGTCAAGATCTGTAATGTATAAAATGCCTAGAATGCCACGATAATAAGTTAACTTGGCGATTTTCAAATTAAAGAACTTGCATTTTTTACTCTTTAATTAAAAATTTAAGAGCTTATGATTGCAATATTTAAAAATAAAGAATGAAAAACCATTTTGCTCTATAGTTTTAGTAGAACAAACACAGGGGATATTTTTCATTTTAAGAATTACTTAATTTAAATCTTCTCAAAAAAGTTCCTAATTTTTTTTGGAGTTTATAGCGGAAATGTCACTGATTCTATTACGTTTACCTTTTTTCTCTTATTAGACTATTTCTGAAGTGTCCAGGCATTCACTGCTCTTGCAAAAGATGTCGGTGACCACAATAAAAAATTACTTTGATTTTTAGAACAAATATTGAACATAGCACTTCCCTTTAGGACTCTCCATTTATTCTGAAGAGGATGTCCATTCAGGAATAGCTCCAGGGTTAGGAATTCCTTTGGTTTTGACAGGGAATAGCTCATTTTTTTGACTAGAGAAATGCTGTCCTAGAAGTGCTGGAAGGCATGGCTTGTTATAAGTCAAATTATGGCAAAAAGACAAAAATCTCTTGATGGCTATGAACTATAGATATTTTTATTCAATGAAATGCATTTAATTTTTTTGAATGAATTCGTAGGTTAAATGAAGTATATTGGGATTATATTTAAAAAATTGACCACTCATCCATATTTCTCGGAATAGTTTTTATTTTATATGGCAGAACAAGCAAAATGTTATATTAAAATAAGTTTGAATTTTTTTTCCGAAGTTTCGGAAATTGATAGAAAATACATTGTTCGATACAAACTATGTATTTTTTAGAAGGTATGATATTAATGCTAGATAATTTAAATTGCATAAAATACTTATTGTTACATAAAATTATCGAAAATTAGATAATTATTTCTTTAATAAGATAAATCGGCTTTGTATTATTTTTTTAATTTTAAAAGTTTTTAACGGAAGGAAATAACAGTTATTCAAATATTCATAAATCTGCATGTTAAGAGTTTTATTCTAATTGCTTTAATAACAGTTTTGCATTTTAAATGTAAATTAAAAATAATTTATTATAAATTATTTTTTCTATAAGTATGTGTTCTCGTTTTGGAAGACACACTTTGGTTGGATGCAGTCACTATTTTTCATCTTGAATAAATGTTTAATATTGTAAAATATTGTAAATACAATATTAGCTATTTAAAGTTTCAGACAGAGAATTTTGGCTAATCAACAAATGTATAATGAATGGTAATCAAATTAAAAGAATATGTAACAATATTTTAACTACTCTTTTTCAAACTGATGAACTAACAGAATTTCACAAGTAGAATAGTATCAACAATTAATTTAAAGTAGATATTTTTTTGAGATAAGCACTAGTAATGTAAATAAAATTATCTAAATATTTTTGTGCAACGCTTTATCTCTATATTTCAGACAGATTTACTATTTTTCTCCCTGAATTCTTACTTTCGTTTCAAATGATTTTCCATAATTTATGTTTTTCCCCGACTTGTACCACTATTCCTACGGTCTCTTGAAAAAATATAAAAGCGGGTTAATACTGTAATTTATTAACACACTAAAAATGCTTAACATCTGTGAAAATTTTGATTTCTTTTTAAAAATTAAAAATTTCAAATGTTACTTTTTTTAATAGTTATATTTATTGTAACACGTTTTATTTTTTATATTTCAAATTTTTATTTTGTTTAGTATTTATTTGCTTCCATTTGATATTGTTGGAAGAACTAGTAATTACTTTTTCGCTTATATAGTATAGGGAAAATATAGTAATGGATAAAAGAATTTGAACTAGAGATTTTAATTAATCTCCTTTTTATTCTCTGAGTTCGAAAAACACATTTTTGGAAAATGTCCGTCTTTTGTCTGTGACAAAGATAACTCAAAAACGCTTTGAGCTAGACTATTGAAATTTGGTTTCCAGTATTTACGCCAAATTCGCAGATTTCTTTCAAGTTTTGAGTAAAATCTGTTCAGAGGACATCCGTCAGTCTGATTGTTTGAATGTAAATTAACAAAATAATTATAAAACGAAGAGAGCTAGATAGCTAAAATTTGTTATGTAAAATTAATATCTAGAGTGTAGACACCTATCAAATTTTAAGCCAAATCCAACTGCTCGTTGACTGTCTGTCGGTCTGTATTTTTAGAAGTATGTGAATGCGATAATTCAAAAACGTAGTGACTTAAATATATCAAATTTGGTATGGCCTTTTGTGACCGTAAATAGAGTTTTGGTCAAATTTTTGTTTCAATCGTATGTGAAAAACTCATCTAAAACAGAAATTCGATTTTCGGTTACTATTAACCGCGCTCCAGAGATGACGCAATAGGTTCAGTAAAAATGCTAAATTCACACCAAATGTTTAATATTTCGAAACTATTGTGCGTCAATGCTATACAAGGCGTTCTCGGGTTAACACCATTATTGCAAGAAAGTTTTGGGTATACCTCTAGCTCTGCTTTGTTTCTAAGCACTTGCTTTGTCTTCTGAGTTAGTTCAGAATTTTTATACATTTTTTTTAAATATTGTTACGAATTCTTGATGCGGCTTCCCAGCATAGTGGGTTCCATAGGAGATCCCAGAGCTTGGCGACAAACTTGGAGCCAAAATAGATTATACCCGAAACATCGAGAATTTTCCCGATCCGTCCAGTAGGAACCGAGTTACGCCTCGAACGTTCCTGATTGGTTTAGAGGTTTCTAGCCCTGCCTCCTGAGACCTATAAAAGGAGCTGCAGCTGCCGGGGAGTAGTGGTGAATTGAGTAGTCGAAGAGTAGTCGGAAGCGATAGAGAAGAGTAATCGGAAGTGACGGGGAAGAACTGGTCTTCCAGGGATTAGTGGAGCCACGACTGAGCCAAGCGAGTGCTGAACTAAGCTGTGCGCTACTGTCAGCAGTAGAGTCTCTTGTATGCTGCACGTCTCGGTTGAAGATAATCGTCTTCTGTGCTGTATATAGTTGTCGTCTTTGTGCTGTCCTGTGTGTCTTCGTGTAAATAAACGTCGTTGTTTTATTTTCTACCGCCGCCTGCTGATTGAGCGTTCTCCACACCATATAACTCCCACTATCCAAACGAACCCCTGGAAATTTCGTAACAATATCTTGTGTAACTTAGTATACATGTAACTTGTTTTGTCTTGTACTTGTTTTGTAATTTTGCTTTCCGTATTGTCATCATCAGTTTCTTATCTGGGTAGAGGAGTCGGTATAGAGAAATTAATAAATATCTAATTATACATTTATACTTCTGAAATATGCTGAAATTTTTTCATATTTATTTTTAAGGGTGGATGTCCGAAGAAAGAAAAGCAGTTTCGTCTGACGTATAATTTCATTCCTTACATGCCTCCCCAAGTAGTCATTTAGAATCTTCTATTGGTAAAATCCAATGTTTCTAAGCATAAACATTTTAATGGTTTTTTTTTAAAACGATTTTTAATAAAAAATACTGGAGTTTTAGTTCCAAAACCCGATATATCACATACGTATGACGATCATTTCGACAATTTTTCATCGCCTGTCTCAGCTTTACCCGGTCGTTTCTCAATTAATCTACGTTACCCATAGAAGCATTTGCTACAAGAATTTCCATTATTAAAAATCCTTTTATGCATTTGCCAGCCCAATATAAAAATGCATGCGAGCACCAATGTTCTTTTTTCCCCCAAGGGGGACATTGATGAATTAATATGCTCGTAATTAAGGTCAGAGAGATGCACATTAGCGGTAAGTTAGCAATAATTAAGTCATCTCAAGGCGGGGGAAATTTTTTGCCCCTTTTCCTTGCTGCCATTTTTGCCGTCTGCGCGCGTTTTGGAATTCTTATATATGCAAATGGATTGCTTCCAAGAAAACGGCGCGCAATTAAAATATAACCTCCGTGTCATCCGATATGGATGAAAGCGATGCATATTTTAAGGTTTCACTTAGATGGTGTTTGGATGATTTTAGTTTGTTTCCAGTGTAAATTGACACGTGTTAAAATTTTTCTTGTAGTTTATTAAAAATTAAATGCGTGAATGAGGTGGTAATTAAAAAAGAATGAAATTGATTTTAAAAGGTGTGAGGATTTATTAATTAATGAAAAGTCTTGGAGTTTATTAAATATTAAATGCATGGATGAGGTGGTAATGAAAAAGAATGAAATTGATTTTAATAGGTGTGAGGATATATTAATTAATAAAATATATGCTGTATATTCATCTTTAATTTATCAAGTAATGGATTTCCATCAAGGCAAACCAGGTAATTGTCCAACAATTTAAGAAAGATCGATTACGACGATTATCCAACACGATTAAAATAATTTTATTTTTCTAATGGAGAAATAAATAATTTTCTAAAAAATATAAATTCTGTGAATGATAAATATTCGGGTAATATTGCAATAATAACGATTTTGCTTCCTCTTCTGTCCGGGTTCTTTTAAGATTTGATGGTCGATGTAAAAATAAACAGTCCATTAGTAGATAACAACGACAACGTTTATTTAACATGAAGACACTAATACATAGACGACGAATTTCACAGATGACAAATATATACAACCGAGACGAACACAGGATAGCACACTACAGCAAACAGTAGCTTAAGCCGTAAACGGTAGTAATAACAGCGACAGCACACGAAATGGCCAGACAGAATTCAGCAGGAGAGGGAATCGTCGTAGATTAACTCTACGCTCACGTAGGTCTCTCCAAAAGGCTGAAATTCTCCACTGTCTCCTCGCTTTAGCTGTATCCAGCTGCCGACAAACTACTACATGACTGGCTACTCCTCAGAGG
The DNA here is from genome assembly GCF_947563725.1 of Argiope bruennichi. Classification (NCBI taxonomy): domain Eukaryota; kingdom Metazoa; phylum Arthropoda; class Arachnida; order Araneae; family Araneidae; genus Argiope; species Argiope bruennichi. The sequence goes on from NC_079151.1 coordinate 88,076,168, forward strand.
ACTCGATGCTTCTTCCGCAATAAACACAAGGATTCGGCATACAGCTCAGTTCAGCACTCGCTTGAGCTCCACACAAAGCTGTCACTTCGCCGGACTATACCACCGTTGCTTCGCTATCCTCTCGACAACTCGTTACTTGTCGGCAACTCGACTCCAACCCAATCATTCCGGCTTGAAACTGCCGGCCTTTTATAATTCCCGGGGGGAGGGCGCCCCTAGAAGGTTTTCGGACCAATCAGGCGTATCTCAGCTCCTATTGGATAGATCGATAAAATTCTCGAAGTTTCCAGTAATTTCTACTTTGTCGCCAAATTCGTCGCCAAGTAGCCAAATGATCGCCAGGTTTGTCGCCAAGCTATAAGATCCCTGACGCGGCACCCTATCAGCACCTACAGACCTGATTGTAAAACGGCCTTTCTTACATGACACTATTTGTGCTGGGAAGCAAAATTACAGGTTTGTAACGATATTAACACTATCATTATTGATATTACTATATGTTTCTTTTAGTTATTACAGTATCTATAAAACTGAACATCTACTGCAATAATATTGTGTACAATTGTGGATGCTTAGCAGTCTGGAGGCATAATAGATGAATAAAAACAAATGCATATTCATGGAGATAATAAAAGTAATTGAGTAATAACTTAAAATAAGGTATTAAATCTTTATAAAATGTGTTGAAATATGAAACTAAATGAATTATTAAATGAGAAACCTTATAACGTGCTCCTTCAAGGGCCGCAAAAAAAAAAAAAAAAAAAAAACCCTACACATGCCATTGAAATGATCAACATGTAAATTGGACATTTTTCAAATGTTATTTGACTTTTAAGTTATTGCGTCTTGAAAAGTTTCTGTTTCTTCGGTTCAATTATTAAAACTATTAATAAAAGAACACTTGCAAGAATTTATGATTAAAAGCAACTTAATGATTGATGGCAGAAAAAAAAATTAATGCTCAAATTATTTACCAGAGCTTATTGAGTTAAAGTATGGAATATATATTGGAGGAAAATTAAGTATAAACATATTAAGTACTATAATCGCAGAAATTGCTGCATCGATTTTTTTAAAAAATTTCACACGTTAGACTATTTCGATTCCGAATAAACCATCCTTTGAATTATAATATTTTGTCTATTTGATTATCTAAAAAAATTAGTTTCATGAATTACTGTGCATATTAATAAAAGTACCTGGGAAACCGACCTCCCTTCGGCAGTTTTTGTTTGTGAAATCGGAAGTAAAATCATATCCTATGGCTCGTTTAAACTTGTTAGGCGAAATTTAATTCAATTGCAAAAGCGGGATCGAACTTGAGAAAAATGCATGAAAAACCAACGCCCTGGACACTATTCCATCTCTGACCTGGCGAGGATGCTCACGTATAACCATGTCAATATTTAGTTATTAATTTTTTTTGTGTGTAAAATCACATTTTTTGCAGGAAAGACACCTATATAGATAAACTTAAAAGCAAAAACTTATCTAAAAATAAAATTTGATCCAAATCATTCGAGTTGTTTCCAAGATACACGAAATAAATTTATATATGTACAAGAATTGCTCGTTTAAAGTTGTAAGATAACCATTAAGTGCAGCAATCCAGATAAGTGAAATTTCGTATGTGGTCTTTACATGAAAAATTAGATCTTTGTATATAAATTTGAACCTAATCCAACAAAGAATAAGTATATTTTTGGCAAAATGTACGCTGGCTTTCCTTATTGAAAAGTGAAATAAAAACATGTGCTGTATTTACAAAGTTGTTTTTCATATAAGAGTATCTACTCATTTTCAAAGAAAATATTACATACTTCTCTAAGCGGCACTTCTGCGTAGCTGTCATCTAAATTACCTGTCACTTTTGTATAATACGGAACAGAAATAATGTTAAAATGATTTCTAGGAATGTGGGGGGGGGGGATGATCACCCCATTTTACTTCAGTGAAATCAGTTCATTACGTCTCCTTGACCATGGTCTTCCAAAAAGAGAAGGGGAAGGAAATAAAAGGAACAACAACAACAACAACAAAAAAAATGCATGCAAAAACAAATCAAGAAACCAAATGGAAATTTATCATCACTTTCCCAATGAGAAAAGAAATGTGAACTTCATTTTATCGGAGTGCTAGGTCCAAGCTGTTACGGTTATTAAGCGCAGACCAAGAAGCTATTTTCAACGCAAGAATGGATCTTTGATCTAAGAGAGTTGCCCAATCAAGTTTTCCTGAATATAGATCATGATGGAAAGTTGTTTCATTATGAAATTGTCAAAAATTCATTATCAACAATTTTTGAATCTTATAAGTGAAAGAGAATTCAAATAAACAAAATTATTAATCATTAACTCAGTGGACATATGGAAAAATTAATGACCCATTAGAAATTTATTTTTCCAACTTAAAAAGTTGTTAAAAAATGCTGAAAGATCCAAGTAAGCGTATATTATGTTTTTTAAAGTACTTTTTTTTTCTTTAGGTAAATCTAAAAATTCACTGTATCCGAAATAATGAATTCGGACTTATTTTAATAAGTTAGACACCCGAACTCTCTGTATGGCCGATTTTGTTTGGAAAAAAGAATGGCCATGGTTCGGCTTTACTGTACATTTTTAATTATTGCCTTGATTAACTTGCATGATACAAATGCTTAATGAAAATATTCTATTCATTTTTTGTTGTGTCTATGCAATTTTTTATTACCATTCCATCTACTTAAAATATCAAATATTGTAGTTTGCATGTGAATAGATTAAATAACTAAAATAGATTAATAGCTAAAACTGAGAATAGATTAAAAGTTATAGAAATTGAGGGGAAAAAAACTAGACTTTGGACCAACACCGTTGATTTAATATATTTTTAGATAAACATTGCAACTAACTATTTTTTAAGATATCAGCTTCTAAAATGGCCATTAGAAAACATGAATATTGTTACGAATCTGTGATGCGTCTTCCCAGCATAGTCGGTTCCATAGGAGATCCCAAAGCTTGGCGACCATTTGGCTACTTGGCGACGAATTTGGCGATTTTGGTGTCTAAATAGATTATACCCGAAACATCGAGAATTTTCCCGATCCGTCCAGTAGGAACGGAGATACGCCTCAAACGTTCCTGATTGGTTGAGAGGCTTCTAGCCCCGCCCCCTGAGACCTATAAAAGGAGGCGGCCGCGGCTGCCAGGGTCGTCGTAGTCGGAATCGAAGGTAAAGAACTGGCCTTCCAGAGATTAGCAGAGCAGCGACGGAGTCAAGCTAGTGCTGAACTAAGTTGTGCACTACTGTCTGCAGTAGAGAGTCTTGTTGTATGCTGCTGTGTATGCTGTTGTATGCTGCGCGTCTCGGCTGAAGATAATCGTCTTCTGTACTGTATATAGTTGTCGTCTTTGTGCTGTCCTGTGTGTCTTCGTGTAAATAAACGTCGTTGTTTATTTTCTACTGCCGCCTGGTGATTGAGCGTTCTCCCCACCATATAACTCCCACTATCCAAACGAACCCCGGAAATTTCGTAACAATATTATGAAATCAATCAACTGGAAGTAGTCGTACGGAAATGTTCTCACATGTTCCCTATTAAAGTCGTTATTATTCCTTCCTTGGTTATTAATCTCAGGCAAAGTATAAACGTCTCAAGAAGATAGATTTTTTTCCTAGTCTTGCGCATGAGTGTTTTGTGCTTCGCAGTAGTGTGAAGAAAACTGAGTATGCATATGGAATACATTTTTTTTTCTGCTAATTAAAACCAAAATTAGTCGCAGTATTTAAATTTTTGTACCAAAATTAAATAGAAAAATCCGTCAACCACTTGACAGATTTAGTTCAAAATTCGTTACATATTTACATATTATGTTCTAAAACTCTGAACCAAATTTTATTTATCTATCTCTTCAAATTATATATTTACTGAGCTCACTTGCACTCCTCCAAACGTTTAGGAAAACTTCCTTATTGGTTTTTGAATTTTGTTTAAAATATAATAAAAAGTCAACAAATTTGGTGTAAAAAGTGCAAATCAAATTTTATCCATCTAGCTTAATGAACTACTGTATTATCGTGTTCACGATTAGACAGATCATCAGAATGATAGATATTAATCTAAAAATATGTTTCTCTGACTCAAGGAGACCTAAAGCTTAGAAATTTTTCAAAATCTTAAGTTTGAATTTTTTTTGCTAATTACAATACTTTGTCTTTGTATATTTTGTATGCAAATAAATAAAATTCAGTGCTTAACAGCCGGTAGGAAAAACAATTTGAAAAACTTATAACGGAATTTATATTGAATCTCATAGAGATCATCTGCATGCAAACTATACAGTTAAAATGACGAATAAGATTAGGAGAAGAGAAATGTTCTTGCTTTGCTATAAAATGATCAATATTGAAGCAAGACTTTTTATAAATATATTTGACGCATATAATACTATATGCATAGCATATATACATTGTATGCTGATAAAATATTGATTCTCGTGTTTTACCTGTTACAAAAATAACGACAATACATTAACTTATCCGTCATTTAAGTTTGGCTGACAATACAAGCGTGATACCTGTTATTGTAAATGATGTTACGATGTGAAAACATACAAGGAAGTCCACAGGAGGAACACTTTCGATTTTTCTATGTGATGAACACACTGAAAAATTCAGCGAAATGCGCTAGTTTTCCTTGTTTCTGTATTTGTTTTTGGATGTAGTAAATGAAAACTACGGTTCTATCTTTTTTATTTACGAGAAAGGTGATACCTGTTCAAAGGATCAATAAATAATGAGAAGACAATAAAAGCTCTTTTTCCCAAGGGAAGTAAAGAAAAAAAAAGGAGAGAGAGGAAAAAAGAGAGAGAGGGAGAGGGAAAGAAAGAGAGAGAGGGAGAGGGAAAGAAAGAGAGAGAGAGAGAGCTGTGAACTGAAGATTGATCTAGATGAGTGAGAGAACACGTGATGACGGTAGACTTGAGGTGTGGTTTTGGACAGACAGAGTGAGAAATCAAATGGGCTAAGATTAAGGATGTGCGATAAGATACTAGGAGTTTATTCGCTGAGATCTTGGAAGCCACTTGAGGATCAGCGAAAAACTGAACATCATTTGGACTGCAATTACATATGCTTTATGGATGGATTAGAATTTTATTCTCGACTGTAAGAAAAAAAGTAAGCTTATTTTATCACTGCCCTGGTATGTAAAATCGAAAGAAATAATTTGGCATCTTTTACTTAGTGTTAAACATTAAATGTGTATATTTACTTAAAAAAGTGCTTACCTGAAAATATAATCTTAATTTTGTGATTTTTCGAACCTAGAAAAACAATAAAGCATTATAAACAGTACAATATCCAATGCATTTTCCATCAAAATTTTATTTTATTTTTTCATAAGAGAAATATTATTTTTTTTCGAATAAACTCCGGTACTTAAAATTTTTTTTCAAATATAAATTAATTATATCCTTTCCTGAAGAACAAATATAATTTATCATCTAATTGATTGGTTGAACAGGTTTCATCCAACTAAAGTAAGGGCAGCGCTTGCATGTAATTCCTGATTAAAAGCACTTAAAACTTCTATCATAGAGAAAGCTCAAATCATAAGTGCTCCATTAAGATCAGCGACGGTTTACAAGCTCCGCCCCCCTCCAGATGTCAAATTACCGATCATAATATTCCCTTCTAATGTTTTAATAAACAGTTTTTTTCTCTTGATAACGTCTCACATGACTTTTTCTTCGAACGAAGAACTTATTAAATAGGCAACGATTCTCATATTCCGAAGAAGTGCAGCGACAGAAGCGCTGTAGGAAGTGACGAATCGTAGTTAGAAATCTGTATTTATATAATCGCATTATTGGGGCAATTTTTATTCGATGATATTTTTGACGATTTGGAGACAAGATTTGACTTTAAGTGCTTTTCAGAGAAATGCGAAATCTAGAGGCTTGACAAAGCTTGGTTTTCAAGAAACGGGGAAATTTCTAAGAAGATCGATCCTTTGCCTCGTAAGATTATAAAAATTCAAGGAATAACGCAATAATTCAAAAGATAACACAAAAGAAGTGTAATGATGAATACAATAATTCAACCGATTACGTAACAATTCAAAGAATAACGTAATAATTCCAAAGATAACACAAAAGAAGCGTAATGATGAATACAATAATTCAACCGATTACGCAACAATTCAAAGAATAACGCAATAATTCAAAAGATAACACAAAAGAAGCGTAATGGTGAATACAATAATTCAACCGATTACGTAACAATTGAAAGAATAACTCAATAATTCAAAATATAACACAAAAGAAGCGTACTGGTGAATATAATAATTCAACCGATTACGCAACAATTCAAAGAATAACGCAATAATTCAAAGAATAACTCAATAATTCAAAATATAACACAAAAGAAGCGTACTGGTGAATATAATAATTCAACCGATTACGCAACAATTCAAAGAATAACGCAATAATTCAAAAGATAACACAAAAGAAGCGTAATGGTGAATACAATAATTCAACCGATTACGTAACAATTCAAAGAATAACGCAATAATTCAAAATATAACACAAAAGAAGCGTACTGGTGAATATAATAATTCAACCGATTACGCAACAATTGAAAGAATAACTCAATAATTCAAAATATAACACAAAAGAAGCGTACTGGTGAATATAATAATTCAACCGATTACGCAACAATTCAAAGAATAACGCAATAATTCAAAAGATAACATAAAAGAAGCGTAATGGTGAATACAATAATTCAACCGATTACGTAACAATTCAAAGAATAACGCAACAATTCAAAAGATAACACAAAAGAAGCGTAATGGTGAATACAATAATTCAACCGATTACGTAACAATTGAAAGAATAACTCAATAATTCAAAATATAACACAAAAGAAGCGTACTGGTGAATATAATAATTCAACCGATTACGCAACAATTCAAAGAATAACGCAATAATTCAAAGAATAACGCAATAATTCAAAAGATAACACAAAAGATATAGCTGGATGAATGAAATGAATGCAATAATTCAAAATATCTTGAGTATGTAGGGATTTTCACATCAAATTTTTAGATCCTTTTTAGACTTGAGTTATTAATTCAGAGGTAAGATGATCAATACATGTGCTCGAATCATTTTACTATACCACGAAGTTAAACACAAAACTATAAAAAAATGTTTAGAAGTTAATTCGGAAAAGGAGGTGATGAATATTTCCTCTGATTGAATTTTTCTTTTCTTTAACTGTTGCAAAGATCTTTCACGAAATATTTTGTTCTAAAAAATTTTATAGATATGTGAGACATTTTTGAATTTTTTCATCTCAAATTTCTGGCTTTTTTTTATTTGAAGATAAATTTAGCTGATAGAACTAGATTTAGGTTCAAGAACCATTTCAGTGATTCCCGCTTCGGTACAAAGTAAATTAATGAAAAATCTTGAAACCAATCAAATTTTGAACAAAAAGACGAATTTCATGACTTTCAAGAAATTCAAATACTGAGCTTTTTTATTTATTTATTTGCGATTTTACAGTCTTTATGACTTTTTTTTATCCTTTCGAACTTTTATTATAGAGTTAAATTCCAGTAACCATATTCACACCATTATATGCTCTCTCTTTAAAATGAAGTCTTCAACAATTATATCATACATCATTCATTCATCTTCAAGCATTATATCATACATCATTCATTTTCCACGGTAGATTTAATAGATCATATTATTCTATTAAATCCTTGTACTTTTCTAAGGATTTTCTAAGTACAATTTTACTTGTAAAAGACTTGTACTTTTCTAAAAAAAGCCTTCTACTTTTCTAAAAATTCAATATTTATACCAGTTTAAAAGTTCGTTTAAAATGGATGTTTCAAAAAATGGCTTCCCACAACATTTCAAAATAAAATTTAGCATTTTTATTCAAAATTTGACTTACAAGGACTCAGAAAAAGCTAATTTGTATAAAAATGAATCAGAATTGAATACTTGTGCGTCGATGAATAAAAGGGTAAACATGGATGTAGAAATGTCGAGTTCAAAATGGATGAAAATGCCTTCTTTTGGTGATAATTTGTACGGCATCTACAGTAAAATAGCAACAATGAAGTTCCTAACATTGTCATTTGTATATTTGTATTGTGCGAAAGAATATGAACCTCACAACCTTTTCGAAAATATTCGGTGCTTCGCAGACATTAGAAGCGACGATATCAATTCTGTTAGCGAATGGAAATTCCAAAGGCCCAAATATTCGCCAAATGATCATTAGCAAACTATTGCATATTTCATTACGCAGTCGGAATTTGAAGTGACAGGCGTTGAAATACAAGAACACTGCTGCCGAACAGAGCCTTCTACTAAGTTCTAATTTCGTTTCCAAGAAGGCGTCCTTAAGTTAGTTTGACTTCATTTTTTTTTCTGTTTCTTACCTGCTATATTTTTTTTGCATCTCGTATTTTTATACTGTTTATATATTATTATTAATCTTTTCAATTTAAATACTACTAATAATATATAAATCGGTTGACGATATTAAAATTGATGATTCCAGGCAACTTTATTATTTATTATCTTACATATTTCAGTTCAATATATAAACAAAACTTATGCCGGCGTCCTGGCATAAGGGTAGCGCGTCTTCCCCGTATCTGGGTGTCCTGGGTCCGAGTCCCGTTTCGGGCCTGGCTGTTCTTCGTCTCTTCTATCGGTGAGATGTGTGAATGTGCCCCCCCCAGTAAAAAGGGGTTGTGCAAGCGAATGTGATGCGTGAGTAGCTAAGACGTACTCTTGGCCCTAGTAGGCGCTTCTAAAACGAGAGACGCTCCCTTGGCTTGAAATCGTTGACTTTGTCAGTGAACTTGTCCATGGCAAGTGCCATTATAAACAACATCAGCAAAACTTATGACTTTGACACTAATTTGTAGTTCTTCTTTGACAAAGTTACTTTCTTAGTTGATGGATTTACATTATAAACCTGATAGAATAACTCATGTGATCATTGTGACGTTGTCTTAAATTCTGCTAGAATGTATTTGTATTTCTTACTTGTTTTTTCTGTTTGTATTTAATATTTTAAAATTATCTGATATCTAAATATTAATCCATTCTTTTTATCTCATATTTTTATGCTATACTAATGACACTGATGCTCGGTTATAGTTTCAGTTATGTAAAGTTACTCTCGCAATCAAGGTTTATGAAGGGTGTCCCAAAATTAGCGAAAGATATGAATTTGACACCATTCATGTAGTAAAGTTTTGTAAATCCTATTAAAAAACCATTCGACAGTTTAGGGTTAGTACAAATGGAGCGTTATACGATAGAACAACGTGTTAATGCAAGATTTGAATGAAATAAAAAGCACAGTTTTTTTCTTTAAATTATTATATTTTTGTTGAATCGTAAAGTACACAGGATAGGGTTATGTATGTAATAGCGAATACGACTAATAGTCTCCGCCGATTTGCTGGCATATACGCACTCTTTTTTTTCTCCCAAGACCATTTTGTATAAATATGGCTGAATTCCGTTGATGCAGCGTTGAATTTCCGCCTTCAATGCACGCGTGTTTGCGGGCCTGTTGGCATACACCTTTGACTTCAAATAACCTTATGAAAATCCAATGGTGTTGAATCGCACGATCTGTGTGTGTGTTTGTGGGGGGGAATTTTAGAAATGTGGCCGCCAGACTTTCATTATTTTTAAATATTGTTCAACAATACAAGCACGTTGTTCTATCGTGTAACGCTCCATTTTTATTAACATTAAACTATCAGCTGTCAAATGGATTTTTTAATAAGGTGGCCAACACTTTACTACACGAATGGTTGCAAATTCAAATCTTGCTTTAATTTAGGGACACTCTTTATTACAGGACTAATGAAGTGAATTCATGTGACAGCGGTCTTAGTCATCTTGCCTCAAGATTTGTCGGATACGCTTTCATTTCTTAGCAGATTCATCTGTTTGCATTCAGTGTTTTAAAATTCTTCACTAGCTATTCTTTTTAAATATCGCAGGTATAAATATTAAAACTAATGGCACTGACGATAATTTTTAAATTCGGTAAAATAAATTACCCGCATAATTGACTGGTTCACATTTCAGAACTGATGGAAGGAATTCTGTTATTATTATTTCGTAATATTTTTGCTTGTGTGAGATGTATAAGGGATTCTAAAATTAATTTGTCTTTGAGCACTTGAATTTATCACGTGACCACTTATTTTATCATCTTAAAACTATATTAAGCAAGTTATAAATTACTCTCGCAATTTCCGGTTCCCTTAAGCAAAAATTCTGAATTTCCTATTGACACACCTATTTATTGATCGATCGCAGCAAATATTTAGGACAAGCGTGTGAGTTCTTCAAAATTACATATCACTAAGCGATTATTTTAGATTTTCGATCCTTGCGCCTTAAATTGTCTCAAAAGCCTATAATTTTGGATCGTCGTTTTACAATTGCTCCAGACTAATGATATTTCCTTCATTCTCTAGTTATTTATCACAGTTAATTTCAGAAACTTAGTTTCCTTTCTTTATCTGTAACTTAATTAGGTTTAGGGTATTGTATGCGGAAGTTGCATGTATATGCGAGGATCAAGTTGATAATCATGATGTGATTGTTCCTATCCATTTTTGCATCAAATATGAATGTATTAATAGCACTTAAAACTATATGGCGGACGCCAAATTTCAAACCAATGACATCGTTCTTGTAAATTGAATTACCAGTTCCAGAATATATGCAAAATTATTGCAGTGCCTTCGAGCCTTGTATATATCGTGTATCGTATATTCATACATATGGTCAACATTGAATAAGATAAAAATACAAAGTACTTTTTTCGATGTACTATATGTTTAAAATGGAGTAGAAGATAGAAAAAATAGTTTATTATTACATCCGTGAAATCTACAAATGATGAAGACTGTTCCATCATTCGCCGAAATCAGCCAAATGACAAATATAAAGAAAAAAAGGATAGTCTTTTTCCTTTTCAGTTCTGGTGGTTCCAGTTACTTTTCCATTTGCTTTCATTTCTATAATGTCCAGTCGGCAGTTATATAATGGGCGTGAGTTTTCAAATTTACAATTAAAAATTGGCGCCCATATTCATTAGGCGCTGTAATTAATAAATAATAAATTATCGATGCGTTTCTTGATTGCACAATAATTCATTTGATAGTGAAGATTGTGGTCTGGGTGAAATGACTTGAAGACACATGTTGTCTTTTCTGGGGTTTATTGGTAACATCAACAACAAAAGGCACATGAAAACGCCTTAGTGTAGAAGGCCTAGAGAACTACACATAAAACTCTCTCACGAGAGAGAGAGCCGAGATAACAATAGAATTCTCTCGGGAGAGCCGAGAGCCGAGATAACACTCCCCCTAGTACAGGAGTCCAGTTCGCTTCTGCTATAAAGAAAAAATATACTAAACAACAGGGAGACCACGTGACACATGAGTGGCAGCTAGTTCCGCCCAGGAAGATCACGTGGTTGACTTAATTCTTAACAGGCGCCCTTCTCTGTGTAACAAGTTGCACACCCATGGAGCTGGCCCTGGAACAACACATGTAAAATATAGTAGGTCCTGGAAGAAAAGTAAGGAATTGACATCGTATATATGTTTTTTATTTAAAGACTCTGTTCACAGCAACGATTACTGAATAAAGAAAAATAATTTACAAATTTTATAGAATTTATTGAAAGTGAACGTGACATATTTATGAACTAAAAACATCAAGGATATATTCAAAATTCTAAATCTCATAATCATACAAATTCATGATGGCGTAAAGAAAAAAAAAGCACTCATTTATGCCTGATTCAGAAATGAAATCTGTATGAAATAAAACTATCCTTTAACCTATTCTGAAAATGGGATGAATTTATATTGATAGAATGAATCATAATATTAATTAATTATTTGATAATTATATTTCCACAGTTAAAAGATATCATTTACAACTATAATTTAAATCATCGGACTCATTTTTGGAGATATAAAGAATCAAAATATTACTATTGAGTAGTGTTTGAATTTCCTAATGACTGAATTACTTAATTGATTGCCTAACTGAATTACATAAAAATATTTTATCACAAATTCTATCCATTCTAATTAATATCAGACACTATAGCAGATAATTAGAAGTCAATAAGTTAAGCTTTATGCCGTAATATCTAAAGTTTTCAGAAGAGAATTTTGATTATTCCAAACCATTTGGAGTCCATTAATAAGGATAGTGCATAAATTATTTAAATGAGTAGTATATCCTTATTTCTTGTCAGTTATCCACGGTTATTCGCAAAGATAAGCTAGTTTTCTAGATTAATTGAAATTCGAATATTTAGGGGGAATATCGATTATCCATCCTAATTAAAATGCTTTGTTCGTCGATATTCCAATTCTATCTACCGGAAACAGAACACCTTTTTTCGAATGAAATCAGATATATTAAGTCTGGATAGCCTATTATCCTATATGGAAGTGTTTTTATTAATTATATTTGGAAGTAGTGTGAACATTTCAGATTAGCTAGAATCTGACTGGATAATTAATATTTAGATAATTAATATTTGTTGTTATTCCTTAGATATTAGCCATAATTTTATGGCAGTAGTATTTATTAAACAGAATTCTTATTTGAATTTATTTTGATGATCAGACTTTAATACTTTAGTATTTCATTTGCAGCTATTCAGTGAGGATTAAGGCATTTATGGGAGTGCAAGAGTTAAGTTTCTTATTTCAACATATTTTTTATATCAACACTTAATGAATTTTTTTCAATGTATTTTTTTTATTTTGGTAATATGTATATGTTTATTTTTTATTTTATATGCATATCATGGGAAAAAAAAATCGGAAAATTATCCGTAATTATTAGTTAATGTTTCCCTCACTTACAAATAAAAAACATTTATTACTCTTGATGGATTATAATTAAAATAGTAAACAGACAACTTTAAAAATATTTGTTTTATGGAATCTAGGAAATGGAATATATAAAAAATCAAGTAATGTATTATTAATAAGCAATTCAACTATTCTAATTATTGTTAATATAGGATAAAAGGATTAATCAATTTTGAACCTCTAGTCCGAAATATCGTAACTTTATAATAGTATAGAATTAATTCCTTCTGAGTTGATTGTTTCAGCCATTGCGGTTTGCTTTTAATAATTCATAAATCGCACCATTTTCAAAAAATAGGCAATCCTGCCTGTTTCCTGCCGTTTGTCTGTTTTATAGGAACTTTGCATAATACTTATTTCTTTATTTTTTTTCCTCTTAATATTTTTACATCGCGCAACTTTCATACAGTATACAAACATTATAAAAGTATAATATCAATAAAATTTTAATTTCTGAAATATCTAATTTAAATTTTAAAAGACCCTTTCATTTTCTTTATTGACTTATTACCAAGAAATAACTACATAGCAATTTTTGTGAATTTAGGTCTCATAGAACTTTGCATTTTAAGTGTATTGCAAAGCACGTCACACATTTACAGATAGTATACTAGACTGAAAGAATTATTGTACCATGAAACAACCATAATGTACGGAGCAGCATAATACTGAGAATTTTTTTTTATAATAACACTGATAAAACATGCTAACTTAATTTTTTTTAAAATTTACAATTCAAATTATTTTTGAATTTTAAATTTATAACCGTATTGTAAAAAACAGCTAAAAAATAAAATAAATCATCGCAAGATAACCGTTAGCAATAAAAAGTTAGATAGAAAGATAGAATTACTGAGTGACTCGGGTATCTTTTTGAGTAAGGAACGGTGGAAATTTGGCGAAAAAGAGCAATATATAAGAGACAAGAATTCTGAGTTGTGAGGAAGAGACGATGAGAGCAACGAGATAAAGAAAAAATAAAATATAAAGGAAAAAAAATTCTTTTCCTAGCTATGTAACCAGACTTCTTGGGGGAGAAATAAGTCAATATTTGTATTCTCCATAAATCAACGGATGTATTTGTCTTTTCATCATTTTTTTACTGCCAGTTCTCACTTTATTAGAAGAATAGGAGTATAATATTAAATATTTGCGCAGACTAATGCAAGATACAATTCTTATTTTAATTATTTCTTGTTTCCTCAAATAACTGATTGCATGTTAATTTGAAAATAAGTGGGATTCTTGTTTTTATGCTTATTAGAATTTCCCAGATGAAAGAGCAAGACATTTTAAATTTTTTGCCGTTTCCGACATCTTTTACCTCTTTCAATTAACTGGATTTGTATTTTGTTAGTGGAGAGTTAAATACTTTGAGGGATTTCTTTTTTAAGACAAATTTCTTTGCATTTCCATTATTTACTAAAAGAAACATTAAAGGCTTTTGGAGTTGACGTGAGAGACTTATTAAAGATAATTTTGGAAAAACATAAAGCAAGTTCAAACATTGCGTTTTTGACTATACTAATTTGTTCCAAAAATTTTTGGGACTGGATCATCAATTATTTTATCTATCTATGTGGACCACTATCTCCTTCACAAGATTTTTTTTATTCCACAATGCATCATTCTAAGCATCATTACCATTTTTTGGTAATGCACATGGAATGCGTTTTGGAAATTCATTTCTTGAAACATGCCAAGCACATTCTGTGATTCACTTTGGATCTCCACAATGGATCTTGTTGTTTTCCAGATATGTTTTTCGATTCTTAGTACGATACAAAAAGTAAAGGGACATTTGAGAAAAGGTGCGTTTATTCTAATGATAGAAAATTGAAATATACATTATTTTTCTATGTATCAACAGTGGACTTCAAAGCCTTTTTCACAACGTTTCAAAAATTTGTTGGTTCTGGGGGAAACCAATCTGTAACCAATTTTGCCCCGACATAATGACTTCTTTATCAGTTGTAAATCTTCTTCCCCTTAGCGTTTTCTTCAGTGGTCCAAACATATGAAAACCGATTAAAGTCAAGTTTGGACTGTATGGCGGTTGTTCCAGCACTTAGAATCCTAACTTCTTTATTGCTTCTACCTTCGTTGGACAAAATGGGTCCGAGCGTCTTCTTGCTGCAGAATGACACTTTTTCGCAGTTTTCCACGAAGTACTGATTCGTCTGCTTTCCAATACCATAACTTCAATGACTTTCAAATTGTTCTCAGTGGTTGACATCGATGGCCGCTCTTTCGTCGTCATATAAAGAAGTTCTTCCTTGTTTGCAGCGCTCTATCCATTCATAGATCTTGCTTCGCGATAAACAGCTGGCACCATACTGTGCTGGCATTCGATGAATAATTTCCGGAGGTTTAATACCTTCCTCAAAGATAGAGGAAATAGAAGCTTCCGAAACGCTAACGCGGGAATAAGAGTGACACATTGCATAGAAGTGTTGCCGACTACACTAATTCAGCGCAGTGTCACCAAATCCTAGAAAGAGAAATTGCAAAAATTCCTTTACTTTTCAACTTTTCCTAGTCCATGCTTCCACTCAAACCACCTTGATTGATTCATGGGAGCATCGTCTTAAACTTGCTGAGTTATGTCGGAAGTATCTATGGAAGATTTCATATTCCATACAAATTTGTTCCTTTGTTCATTTTGAGATCGTAAATGCGATGACTTGCTTTAATATGCTAATATGTAGGAAAGTGAACGGAGTTCTTGGACTCTACGGTTATTAACATAGGAACATAACAATGTTAAAGAAAATACTTGTCAATTTCATTTACATAAGGAATGATTTTTACAAGGAAAGAAGGGCGTCGAATACATAACGAAAATGATGAGAATTTTGAATAGTGGGAAAAAATAAAATGTAAAGGAAAAGATAATGCTTGTGGTCACAGAAACATTAAATGCTCAGTTATTGATGCGCACAGTACAATGTATATTGGCATACTGCTTTGTGAATACCGGTGCTAGCTGTATTTCTATGTGCGGCCAAGGGAAAATTGAAGTGTGCAGTTAACATTATGAAGCTCCCTTTTTTAATAAATTAGTGAATTTAATTCCATATTTCAGCACTCTTTTAAGATGTTAATGTATATTTTAAGTTAATCATTTTTATTTTATTAATTTGTGGAAATACATTAGTTTTTATTTATTTGTTATCATTCCAGACTGCCCAGCGTTTATGTTTCTATACAATAATGAAGAAAAGTTCGATTTTTATTAAGATTCTAATTTCTAAAAGGAAGGAATGAAATATATATAGACCAGATTTCATAAAATGTTAACTTTGAACTAATATTTCATAATTCATCGAATTTATAGTTTTTATATACTTACTTTTGGCTACTTGGAAAATAAAATCTTTTAATCGCATTGCTGGCGGTCTTAGACCTGAAGCCCTAAGCATGCACTGTTCGCTTATGTATTGTTGTCTGTTGGGTGTTCAAGAACTAGACTCAAAACTTTTTGATACCATATCATGATACATATAGAATGCTTTTAGGATACACGCTTTAGGGAGAATACATTTTCTGATCGAGATGTTTGACCAAAAATATGTAAGCTTTTTCTCCTGACACGTTTTCAGGTCGTGGTGGTCTGGTGGTAAGGTCTCGGCTTCGGAGCTGGAGGGTTTCAGGCTCGAAACCTGATGCCATCCGAAGAACCATCATGTAAGCGGGTCTGGTGCACGTTAAATGCGTTGGGGCCAAACGTCCTCTCGCTGGTATGATGTGGAAGTTTGGAGATGGGTGCCAGCTCATGTGTCGTCCTCGGCTGTCTGACCGCGGTTCAAAATTACGAGGTCCGTCCCAATATAGCCCTTGCTTATTGGGACGGACCTCGCTTTAAAACGGGACGTTAATAAAGGACTTTATAGCTAAACTAACTAAGACATTTCCAAACGTACATTCAAGCACAGAAAATACAAGAACAGTTATATCAATATATATGGTGCTTTCTTTTAAGTAGATGATTCCATCATTTATTCAGTACCAAAAAGGTCTATAATTAAAACTTTCTATCATTTATAAGAAAGGAAGCTTTATTTCACTATACACATAATATCATACACATTAAACAGGAAACTATAAAAGATCACCAATATTTACTGAATTTCATTAAAAAAAATATGGCAGTTCTTTCACCAAACCATTTTTATTAAGAATTTTATTATTTCGATTACATTCAGAACAACACACCGTATAATTTCAAAAATTTAAAGAACTTTTTGAATTAGAATTCGGAACTCATTTTTGATTTACAGTTCAGCTAATTGTACTTCTTAAAATCATCATAGCGTTGATTATTTTCACACTTAATTATTTAAAGCAATCGGATACCATTTTACAGATTATTTCAGAACTTTTTAAAAAAGTGCATCTTCATAATTGCCTTTGATTTAGTAATTTGGAAACTTGATTCGCACTCCATGAACGTAAACAACTTTCAACCAGTATTTTCAGGTAATTTTCTTCTCCTAGAAAATAACAAACTATCCCTTTGTCCTGCATTTGTTTCAGAGAAATTATGGTATCCAGCCTACAAAATATTCAGCGGGTAATTACATTTCTTCTTCTAATTAGCTTCCATGCTTCAAAAAGAAGATGATTCATTTTCTCCCTTCTCAGTCCTATTTTGTTTTTTTGTTTGGCCTTTCATTACCTTATATGTTTTAATTTCGTGCTCAAAGGAGAGGCTCTCCAGTGTCAAATTGGCCTTCTAATTGTCGACGATGGTTTTCAAGAATTGAGCCATGAATTCCGAGAAATTTGGGAAGAAAAAAAAGAGTGCTTTTCCGGGGTTCATTAGGGTTAGCTTTCTACTCATTATTTGGGTTGGTTTGCTTACAATTAACCGGATTTCCTAACTTGCGCGTAGAAATAGATTCTGGATAAAGGAGATTTGCTTTTCTTTTCACTTCTTTCTGTGGAAGTGAAATAAATATTCTTAGACAACTTAGACAACACATAAAATTTATTAAATTTTTGAATTGTTTAACTTATATATATATATATATATATATATATATATATATATTGTATAAAATATAAGAATTTTTTTATAAATTAGAAATTATAATAATGGTTATTTAAATAAAAATTTTAATGTGCCTCTTTTTTAAAACAAACTAAAAATAATAATTTATCTTATCTCAATACGAATTGTCCTAAAAAATTGTGATTACGAATTTAGACGAATTTATTTTATATTTTTGTCCGTATTAAAACATTGTATATTAATTTTTAAAAAAATCAAGTGTTTATTTGCTGCTTTTTAACCCTGCGTTTGTTAAATATTGCAGTTGATTACTTCCCAATGAGCTAACCATTTGGAATGGCCCCATCTGTCGGCATTAAAAGCTTCGATTGCAAAGTTTGTATCGAACAGACAAATAAGTAGGCAGAGAAAAAAGCGAGTTAAAATATTGTATTGTCATCCACTTCTCAGTTACGTGTAAAGAGGTCTCTAGCTCATTTGGAAGTTAATTTAAACTGAATTTCAAAATTTAAACCGAACAGACAAATGACAAAGGCAAAAAAAAAAAAAAAAACAGTTAATAAAACGTGTTAGTAAAATAATAAAAGATTATTTTTATTCGGAAAGTAGAAAGTAGAAAATAGTTAATAAATAGTTGTAAAAATAGAGACAGACAGACGATCACCTTCTTGACAGATTTAAAAAAAAAATTGATACAGATCTATATTTTAGATGTTAAATCTATGTGCCAAAGTTTATTTATTTAATTGTTTTCGTCTTGTATTTATACTTTCTTTACTTTACTTCCGTATATTTTCTTTTTGCACTCTTCATATACGAGAATACTTTGACATGTTTTAATTTTCGTATATGAAAAATCATTAAAAAAAACTGTTAATCATCAATGAATGTATGAATTCAGGTTGGAGTTTCTGATTTATATAGTTCCCAAGCAAAACAAAGTCAAACGATTGGTCAAAACAAAATTAAAAGTGATATGATTGGTGATATGTTGCTAGAAGTTTAAAAATGCTATACAAATTCTTATTTGAACCATACAGATCAATGGGGAGGTGTGTGTGAAGAACTGACTTAAAATTTTCGTTTACCCGTAATTCGCAAACGGTTGAAGATGGGAAGATAATTTAAATATGGACAAAACATTAATTATCATAATGAACCATTATCCATTTTTATGTTAAATGTTTTTCTATAGCTGTAATTGGCAAGAAATTGGGGGATTAAAAATGATTTTTAAGCGTTCGCTTGGAACGCTTTTTAACACTTACTTGTGACATCTTATTGGAAAGGTGTCATCAGTTGCATTGCATGAAAATACATCTCAGAGTTTCAGAAACGTGGTGAAATCTGGTACTATGTACTCGTACAATCGTACTATGTACTTAACGTCATCACTTTGCAATCTGTACAAAGATATCAAAGTGAGGGTGGCATAACTTGAACTACGGTTTTGCTACCATATTCCAGGTAATTGGCGATCCTGTCGACGAAAGTTGTTTTTATATTTCAGGAAGGGTCTTCATAGTTCTCGTCATATACGGATGGTGCATTGAAATGTAGCAAATCATAGAATTCATTGAATTTCCTTCTGCTTCATCAGCATAATAATCGAATGAAGGAGTCATTCTAGCCATTCCAATCTCATGTGACTATCTCCTAGTTCATAACTCCCCACTTCTGGAATTCTTTGAGATGTTCTTTTATCCTGCGGAAACATCCTATTTAGATTTTTTAGAGTACCATAGATTATTATCTGCTATTAATTTATGGATACAGTTAATTAAATGATAGCTTTAATGTCGAATAATAAACCATGGAAAGACGGGATGATCAATAAAAGACAGTCTCATTAATGGTAGAGATTTTTCAAAAACAAAGCAATAAAACTTTTTCTCTTGGAATAAAAATGTTACTAAAAACCAGTTGAATTGCTCTTGCTTATATTTTCTCTTATAGTTAGACAACGTGGTGCGTTTTATTCTTAAGTCCATCTAAAGGAAGTGAACTGAATCTTCATATTGGAGCTTTATCTTTCTACAAGTTGGTTCTGAAACTTTATTCCAATCAAGAATATATTAGTTAAACTTATTTGTCGAGTTTTTGAATTTACATACTCACATAGTTAGCTATTTGAAATTGTGAGAATAGTATTAATTAAAACAACATTATTATTCATTAATCAATTTCTAATACACTTAATATGAAATTAAAGTTTTAACAACTATTTCTTTTTTGTCAAGAAAAAAATTACCAATAGCTTTTTGCATTATAGATTAGTACAAAAATATTGATGTAATTACAATAGTGTAAACTTCGGATTCCGAAAAGTTTAAAACGTTGGAATTCATATGGTCGGATTTTTAATTATAAAATACCTTGTATGCAAAAGATGAAATAGTGAAATTTCATATAAACACCAATATCCTGCTTGATTTAAAAAAAGTATTAACATAAAAAAAATGTTATTCAAAGGGAAAAGGTCAGTTTCAAAGTCTGAAAGCTGAAATTGCAATTATTTTTGAAAATCCACTTAAATAAGTTTAATAAAACTGTTTTTTAAAACTAACTTCTGTTAGTGCATTAAAATATTTTAGTTATATTCTACTTTTTAGTTTTTAAAAAAATAATTTTTTATTATAATATGATAGAATTTAGAAATTGCTTATTTCTCAAGTTCATTACTAGAACAGCTCCACTGATATGAAATCAAAAATTTTATTAGTAGACTAACTGATAATAAAGTTTTGGAAGTATCAAAATCTTCTATTCTATCAAGAATGCAATGATTATCATCTCAAAACTTTAATTCATTCGAAAGTGGGTGTGCGGTGGCTTCTTTGTAAGCTCTCGGATTCGGAACCAATGGGTTTCTGGTGAAAAGCTTATAAGCCAGTTACAAAGAGAGGGCAATTGCTTTTGTCTTGTGGTCTTGTTACTCGGATGCGAACCACAAGGTCTCAGGTTCTATACTTGCTCATGCCAATTCGCCTCAGGTTTAAGGTTCGAGACCGGATTCCACCGAAGAATCGGCGTATAGGCGGGTTTGATTCACGTTAAATCGTCGAGGCCAAGCGACCTCCTGTTGGCGCGGTGCGAAAGCTTGGGGAGAGAGTACCGGCTCAGATGTCGTTCCCGCCGTCTGAACGCTGTTCAGGCTTACCAGGTCCTGTCAAATTGAGCCTAGTGTTGCTTTTAAATGTTAATGTAACTAAATCAAACGTTAGGAAGTAGAGGAAAAATTGATTACACCACTTCATCTTTATAATATGAAACAAGTCAATTTAAATAAAATTTCTTAAAGAAGGTAGTGAACAACATTAATTAAATGTAGAAATACATTAAATACAAAATAGTGGGGAAAATTCGATATTTTAGTGAGTATTTTTATGTCTACAGACTTCGAACTTAATGACATCGTTTGCAACTGCTCGATGTAAACAAAACTAAGCTGTGCTTTCACGCAAAATTAGCAAATGAATTTTGAAACTATTTCGTATACAAAGGGAAAGATCAAATAAATTAAAATAATTCATTTAGTTTCTATAAATATTTACGTGAGCTATAAGTTTTTTTTGATGAGTTTTCGCATGCAAATAACATTCAACAAACTAAGTTTTCGTGCGAGTTGATATTTCTGTTGTTTGGTGTAGGTTTGTTGCATAGTTACGTTGTGATATAAATTAAGCCTTTTTCAGATTGGTTATTCTTTTACAAACGTATCTAAATGTAAAGTAGAACTATTAATTTCCTAAAAAATATCTAAAAAACCATTGCCTAGCAAGCCCCAAAACAATAACAAGCTCTAAAATAATTGAAGGTTTTCAAACTTTTCATCAAACTTTCTAAACTGGTGATTATTCTTAATATTCGTCACCTGATATTTTGTGCTATGTCATTAAATTGTCCATTAAGGTTTTTAAATCTAAATTAAATTGCAAAATATCTATTTTATTACTTCAGTGAATCTTACCTTCGCTACATATTGCAAGTCACAAAAATGGAACATTAGAATGTTATTTCCATTTGTTAGGAAAGCATTACATAAAAAAAAATGGTGGTTTATAAAAACTGAAGACCAAACATTTTAATATTTGCAAATTTGAAATATCTTGCTATTATAGTTTTTGACTCCTATTTATATCCCTTATATTTGCCAAATAAAGTTATTTTATAAAGGGATACATTTTTATTAAATATTATTTAACACTTTCTAGGGCCGTGAAAAGTATGCTTCCCACCAAAATTTTCTATCTTTGTATGAAATTATGTAGTTTGGCATAAGTTCTGACAAATTTTTTTTAGTAAGTCAGAAACTTAGATGCTTCAGTTCTTTATCTCAGACAAAATGATGTGTCTTGATTTGTTACTTAATTATTAATTAACCAAATTAATTCAGTAATCAAATTAAATGTATCTAATAAGCTAAATGAACCCCTTTTCTTATTCTAATTTCAAGCCTAAAAATATTTTAACATAATATGACTAGAAAAAAATGGCCCTTTAAAGGGTTAACTTGCATAGATTCTTATTAGTTACTATGGAATTTTAAAATACGCATTTCATTCACTTTTTGATGCATTAGAATTTTGAAATTTTATGCAATTTTGATATATAAGATGAACTAATGCATCTCAGTGCACTATTTAAATAATTTAAAGTATCCTGCTATTTTGATTTATGACTAATATTTCTACTCCATAAATCTACCAGAAAAAATATTTATAAAGAGTAACTACTATTGTTTCATATTTGTAATTATAGAATTTAAAAACATATATTTTATTTCTTCTCTGATGTACTAGAATTTTGAAATTTTGTGTAATATTGATGTTTAAAATGTATTAATGTGTCTGTAATGTCTGCACTATTTATATAATTTCGGAACTTAATTATGGGTAAATTCAATTCAATTATTTATGGGTAAATTCAATTAATTCAATTAAATGTGATTTTTTGCCAATGAATATATCTGATAAAGAATTTAAAAACTAATTCATTTCAAAATACTGCAATATTTATAGCTTTAAATTATAAATTTGATAAAAGAAAGCAATTCATATAAAAAATAAACATTAAAAAATAGCTTCAATTATATTTCTTCAATATATACTGGGATGCTGTATGAATAGACTGTAGAGTAAAATTCCAGTTATTATAATTAAATCGTAATCGGGCCGATTTGGATGTTCGAAAATTCTAATGATTAGATAAATTTTAGAAACTAAGCAAAAAGATCTCAGATATAACAGAAGCTAAAATAAGTTGCAGAAAATGCGTGTGAAGGTTTTCATTACTGATTTAAATTATATATTTGCATTAAATTATTACTTGTAATAATACAATAACTGGTAATGATATTTTATTAATTATTTTTTGTATTTGTATTATTATTTGTAATTTTAATACATATATTTCATTGCATATTTTCAGTAAAATTACATTTGAATAATACAATATATATATGTCCTAATTTAGTTACTAAAAGTAACTTACTTTGATTGAGAAAGAAGAATGTTTCCTCTTCTACAATTATTTTTCTACATTTGATATTTTTCGTTTCTTTCCTCTCGAGATTTATTCAGATAATTGGGTTTAAGAGAATTAGAATTCTACTGCATTTTCGGAAGCCGTCATCCTCTATGAAGAGGCATACTATTTTTTTCCCTGCGTTTTCTTCTAAAACTAAAAGAAAATCGTATTAGCTGGATCATTGATTTAAATATTATTTCAAAATTAGACAAATTAATGATTGCATTTATAAACTGAAAAAATAGGAGTACTGCAATTCTGCAGTGGTTATGCACGAGCCGTTCTTGCACGTCATAAAGAAAGAAAAAATGAAAAACAAAAAGTTCTCCACTCCTTTGATACACTTAAATTTTTATATCATAACAAATAGAAGATTCAGAAAATATTCATCAGCAACATTCATGCATAGACTTACAAGAAAGGAGCTAAGAAGAAAACAATTTAGTTTATAATTTTGTGTTTCTAGATGTGTATTAAAGAATCTAGGCATTTAAATACTTTTTGAATAATTCAAGAATATGTGTAATAATATCATTGTCATTTTTTTTATAAAGGCGCAAAATCAAAACCAAAAAAATAATATTCCGTTTAGTAATGCTTTTAGTTTCGATGGAATATATTCAGAAAAGCATGCTATAAAGGTATCACAGAATGTGCGAATATATAGTGAAGCGCCGTAAATCCGAACTAATCGCCGTCTGGCCGTTTAAAATAATCAGTTGTATGGTTTTTAGAGAAATACAACGTTTTTAATTCTAAAGGGTGTCCCAAAATTACCGCAAAATTGGAATTTACTTTCATTCGTACAGTGAAGTGTTGGCAACCCTATTAAAAGGCCATTTGACAGCTGATAACATAGGGTTAGCAAAAAAAAAAAAAAAAAAAAAAAACGAGCGTTTCACGATAGAACAACATACTTCCATTGTTGAACAGTATTTCAAAAGTAATGAAAGTCTGGCTGCCTCTTTTCGAAAATTTGAGAATTGGTCCCTCATTGGACTGATTTGACACCATTGGATTTCTTTTTTATGGAATTATTTGAAGTCAAAGATCTATGCTAGAAAGTCTACAGGCTAGCGTGCATTGAAGGAGGAAATTCAACGCTACACCAATGAAATGCAGCCATACTTAAGCAAAATGGTCATGGAAAATTTCGACAAAAGAATGCATATGTGCCGGTAAAACCGTGAAGGCCATTTGACTTTTGTGTTATTCCATATATAACCCAATTTTATGTATTTTACAATTCAATAAAAATATGACAATTTAAAGGAAAAAAAAATTGTTTTTATTTCATTCATATCTTGCGTTAACACACTGTTCTGTCATGTAACGCTCCATTTTTACTAACCCTAAACTATCAGCAGACAAATGTTTTTTTAATAGGGTTACCAACACTTTACTGCACGACTGGTGGCTAATTCAAATCTTGCGTTAATTTTGTAACAATCTTTATAAACCTTTTTAGTTTTAAACAAAGCAAACCAGACTAATTATTTATTATGAAGTTAGAAAGTTATATTTACTAGAATCCATAAAAAAGCATACAATTGTAGTGCTGCCATCACATTGAAGAAATTGGTATCGCACATATTCGAGGAGCCAGCTTTCCCGTATTAGAATCAAAATCGAATCCTAGAACATTTATATCTTAACCAGCTGCATATTGAAATTTTCGGTCATTAGCAAAGACTTCAAATCTTCCTTCTGGTTGGAAGGGTATAGATAAATCCATAGCGGCTTCTGAAAGCTAAGTATTCATTTGTATTTCTCTTTTCATTTATTTGTTGAGACTGCGATAAATTAATCACAGAATATTAATTTACTGATTGAGACTGCTATAGATTAGTCACAAGATATTAATTGCGTTACCAAGTGAGTTCGAGGCTTGATTCTATCAAAAATATGCTGATGTTTAGCCAAACAATCTCAAATTTCTACAGCACAGAATCTGATGTGGCATTCTAAGTTTTGAGTAATTGCTGTTCAAAATTACCACAAGATTCCACAATGAAAAAATACTGAATCAGTATACCAATTAATGGTGAATACCATGCTTTGATAATGATTTTCAATCTTTCGCACAATTAGCGATAGCAGTTTGTTGAGTGTGTTTCATTAAGACTGAATGTTTTGCCAAAGCAAAATCTCAAAGCTGAATATTTTTTCGCCATTTACAATATTTCTCTTCGCATGGGGAAAAGTAGCAAAAGAAATAAATTGTAAATGATGGGAATATTGAAAAAATGTACAGAAATTTTTCTATCAATTTAAGACATCAAACACCGGACTTTCTGCTTGAATTTATTCACATGCTCGATGGTAGAAACAACTTCAAAAACCCAGAATCACGTTTTCGTTCAGTCATTTGTCTTCATATTCATTTCAACTCTGGTCAATTATATGGGCTGCTCCGAAAATAGCACCAACAGAAAGGAGCGACCAACGTTTGTAAATAAAGGGCGACCCTCAATTCCTTCCTCATTATGGAATGATTAAAACTCCATTACCGATTCTAAAAGCAACTTTAAAGCACGGTCTATAACACTTGAGCGAATTTCAGAGACTTTTACGTTGGTGTTTCCTTTACGTTAGAAACATAGCATGTTCTGCTGAATTAGTTTAATTCTTCCTTTCATTTAACTTGTCATTTATCTTAAAAAGAGATGTTCAGTATGAGGAGGTTAAAATAACAACCAATTTTTTTCAGCAGAGTTGATTTTGTTTTGTTTTAGCAGGGTTAGGTAATTTTTCGTGAAGAAAAAATAACTTTCTAGTCAGTCTTGTAAGAAAAGAGTATTTCAAAAATGTAATACAACCTATTACGCTAATTCGCACGATTTCTTTACAAATAAGGGGCTGTGGTGACCTGGGGGTAAAGTCTCTGCTTCGAAGCCGAAGGGTTTCAGGTTCGAGACTCAATTCCACCGAAGAACCGCCTTGTAAGCAAGACTGGTGATGCCATTCCGATGGGGCCAAACGCCCTTCTGCTGGTACGGCGTGGAAACTTGGAGTGGGGATGCCAGCTCAAGTGTCGTCCTTGTCATCTGACCACGGCTCGAAATTACGAGATTCTTCCCAGACTAGTATTAGTGTTACTTTAAAGCAGACGTTACTAAACTATCCTTACAAATAACAATACACAGGGTGTTCACAAGCGAATATCCCAATATTGCATGGAAGAAAACAAAATAAATAAGAAACCTTGTTGCTCATTGAATAGAAGCCAATGAGCCTTTATAGGCCAATAATAAGCCCTGTTATTAATCAAAATTTATGCTCAATGTAGTTATAAGTGTTCAATGTGAGTCACACCAAAAATACAAATGATATCAAGGTATTATGGTAACGCATCCCACACTTTTTTCTGCATGCTTTGTGTAAAGTTTTAAAGGGTTGCAAATATACGTGTCTGGCAATTTTTTACCTGCAGCGATATCAAACAACAGGTGTTTGTACCACCATTATCAAAGGAATTTGACGAACTTAATACATGTATATTTGCATACGTGTATACATATTTAAAGCATGACTCCAGACACACCGAAAAAAATTGAAGGATGAATCAACGTACCAATTCGAAGCTATCCATCGTTCATTAAAAATGGTGTGTACTTTTTCGTGCACAAAATATACAAAAAGAAAGTATTGAATTGTCAAAAAATTCGAACTCGATAATTTTTACAATTTTTCACTTTTTAGACCTCCCTCTGAAAGACGTAGTTTTGAAATTATATCTGTCTGTGTTTGAATACGAGAACTCAAAAATACTTTGAGCCAAATGGATGAAATTTGTTATATAGTTTTTGCACCAAATTTACAGAACCAATGCGAAATTGAATCAGACGAAGCTGCCTATTCTGATGTCCGAATATAACCACTAACTGACTACTCCGACTTCCCCGTAGGCACACGGATAAAACCGAACCACTGCAACAGAAATACTGGTGGGAATTGTTGTTGAGTCCTAAGAGCTATCACCGACAACGGCACAACCCTCCCCTAGTGAAGTGCTTCCCATCATCGATGGGAGGCAGCCAACCCCTACCTCTTTCTGTATCCACAGGGCAGTGAGAGTCAACCACCATACCGGAAAATACTCGTTCTCATTTTTGAGGTGCCCCCCCCCATGGGAGGCTGTCCAAATATAAGTTAACATGATAGCTACAAAAATGAAGAAAGTTAGATGAATGAAATTCAACATACAGATTTAATATTTAAATTATAAATATGTATCACACTTAGTATCAAATCCTTCAAGGGGTTGACCATTTATTGGTGTTTTTTTTGCATACATATAAATGTGATAATTTAAAAACATCAAACTTAAGTAAATAAAATTTGTTTCGCAGTTTTAGCATCTAAAGAATAGATTTTTATCAAATTTTGAACCATTATTTATTTAAAAGCTGACCGTCTTTCGCTCTGTATTTTCAGAAGCACGTAAACTCGTTAAATGAAAAATGCGGTAAGTTATGTGACTACGTTTGGAATGAATTTTTAAAAAAAGTGGTCAAAAATAGTCATATTTTTGAATATTTAGATGAAAAAGATTGAAAAAATATTTATGAAACCAAAATATGCCAATTAAGTGGCAAAAATTGTTTGAAAATTGGAAAAAAGGAGCATTTTTTTTTTGTCTTAAAAGAAGTATAAAGCAAAAATTTTCCAGTTTAGAGGTTTATCATAAGATTTGTTGATAGCTTAAAAAATATATTGTCTAGTCCCTGAATTAAAAAATAAGCTGTATTTCTGTCCATTCTTTAAATATTGGATTTAACTGATGAATAATGTGAAATGTTCAATTTTTTTTTTACATTGTGAAGCACTAAAACAACTATAAAATATATTTAAATGAAAAGATTACTTATTCTCTAGTTCAGAAACTGCAAAAAATATTGAGAAATTATTATACCAAATTTTAACCAAAAATATGCATTAGATTTTAGTTTATGAGATTTCTCGTAAAAAAATTATATCACATTCTATATTTGATAAAATATCATCTAAAGATGTAAAATAGCATTAAAATGTATGCAGTAAATGCAACCAGTGTCACTGCCCAAAAATAGACTTAGAAACAAAATTCTAATGGCTTTATAAAGAAACCTGTTCAAACATTAAGAATATTAAATAAAAAAATTCAATAATTTAACAAAAAAATGGACTTTTTAGCATAGTTACATACCTTGGTAGGTGACTACATTGAATACTAAGGATATGTGAAAATTCATATGTGATATTGAAACTTTTATTGTAATTTTGTGTCAAGTTTTGGTTTTAGTCTTTCGGAAAAAAGGCTTCCAAAATATATAGTCGTCTTTCTAGTACTTATGTTTCTATTGGATTCCGGAAATGAATCGTCGAAAATGCACACTGTTTAGTTCTTTCATAACTATTGTTTGCCAATGGTATGCAGTTAATAAATTTAGTAGAGGGTATGGTTTTGCCTATCGTTATTAAATTTGCTACGCAATCTTCCCACTAAATTTGTAAACATTTATTAAATTTTGAGAAAATTCCATTCAGATAAAGTATATGCGTCTGTCTGTCTTATTGCTAGTAAATGCAATGACTGGAAAAATTAAAGAGCTAGCTAAATAAAATTTGGTATACAGTTTCGGTATTTAAGATGCAGATAAGTTTCGAATTTTGAACAAAATCCGTCAGTTGGTTTACTGCTTGTCGGTCTGAACACTCGAATGCATGCAAACTCAAAAACACAAAAGTAAATGAAATTTTGCGTGTTATCTTATTATTAAAATGCAGTTATGTGCGGATTTTGGTTTAAATTAGCCGACGAAAGGGAGTCTTAACTGCTCAGGCGGAGTTAAAACGTGGAGATTGTCAAAATTTCGAGTTCGAAGTTTTCGATACTTCCTACTTACTTTCTCTATACTTCTTATACGAAAGAGTAAAAACATGGTCATTGACCTATGGAATTTCCTTTGAGTGAAAATTGATTAACAAGCAAGCTTCACCCCTCAAAAAAATACCTCAGCATGAGAACCCAACATTATACCCTATTAACCGATTCCAAAGAACGCCTATCTACCCTGGGATTTGAACGGAGGCGTTTTCTATTAATATTTCTAGGAATAAGGTTGCGCCAGGCTGGGTGTGGCCGTTATTTGCCGTCAAGTAACGAACGGATCACATTTCATCAGGATCGATTATGACACCCAATTGGATAAGGAACTGTCTCGGAATCGATTCTACTTTGAATGGGGCCGAAGCGGATTTATGGGTATGTGTGGGAAAATGTGCATTGATCTCTGTGAAGATATATCATGCTTTTATGTCGCTGCTTCCTTATTGTGGAGGAATATCACGAACCTGCTGTCATCGTAAAAGGGTCCATTTCGTGCTGTTTCATTCGCTGTAAATGTCAACCATGAATATTTTGCTGTTCATTTTGTTGACGATTAATGGAAAAAAGGTTAAGTAATTACGTATGGGAAAGACACGTGTTCTAGAAATGAAACCCATGGCTTGTTTTTGTGAAGAAGCAGTTTCATTGGATCAGATTTTACTTTTTTTTCAGCTATTAAAACACATACGTTATTGGGAACTACTTTCATCTGGTACTATGGTATTGAATGCTTGCAATGAAAATGGATTAAAGAATTTATTAAATTAATAACCAGAGCTATTGAGGAATTGATTAATTTTCAATGAGTTGTTTGCAGCTAAATAATTGTAAGAAGAAGAAAAAGATTAATAGATAAAGGATGTTTTATTATGATGTTATCTTTGATCATTTCTTATAATCCCATTTTAGTCGCATTGGTAATTACAACTGAAACGATTAAACGATTATTAGTTATATTAACAGCTTTTTGCAGTGAAGTCGTATTACGATGCAATGTGTAATCAAACATCAAAATAAAATTACAATTCCAAAATATATATCTCAATGATAATTTTAGCACTTATATCAAAAATTCAAACCGTTTTCAGTGTTTTTTTATCAAGTATTTAATAGTGTGGTTTTCTTCTATTGTTGGAAGCTGAAGAAGCATTCTTTTTATTATCTGCGCAGTTTCTATGAAGAATTTGAAAAAGAACACATTGAATAATGAAAGACGAGCCGGTGTTCTGGCACAGGGAGAGCGCGTCTTCCCCGTGTGGGCCGTGGTGGCCTGGTGGTAAGGTTGTGACCCGTAGGGTTTCAGGTTCTAGACCCCTTTCCACCAAACAACCGCCGTGTAAGGGGGTCTATTGCACGATAAATCCGTCAGGGCCAAACGTGCTCCAGTTGGTGTGGTGTGATGTGGAGAGGGGTGTGCCAGCTCAGGTGTCGTCCTCGTCATCTGACCGCTGTTCAAAATTACGAGGTCCGTCCCAAAAGAGCCCTAGTGTTGCTTTAAATGGGATGTTAATATAATTAAACTAACTTCCCCGTGATCTGGGCCTCCTGGGTTCGAGTCCCGGTTCGGGCATGGTTGTTCTACCTCTGTTCTATCCTGAGTTGTGTGGATGTGCCCTCCTGTAATAAGGAGTTGTGCAAGCGAATGAGTGATGCGTGAGTGGCGAAGTTGTGCTCTTGGCCCAAGTTGGTGCTGCTAAAACAAGAGACGCACCCCCTTTCGGCTTAAATCGCTGCCTTCGTAACAGCGGGCTTGTCTAAGTGCCATAAGAAACAACAACAACATGAAATACGACCTGCTGTTATAAGATGGATTATACGGGCAGTTGCGTTTATAATAGTTATGATAGTGATGTTATCATGTGTAATAGATTTCAGAAAAAAGTTATTTATTTTTACTTTCTATTATATGAAGTATATAAATAGAAACTATTGAAATGGTATTTGCATGTGGTATGTATGTGGTATTTGCATCAAATATGTATATTTCTGCCAATTTAAATTTTAATACCTTCAGCAGAAGTCGGTCTGTCTGTTTTGCTGTCAGAATATAAATTAAAGCGATAATTACAGAACAAAGAATGCTAGCTGAATAAAATTTAGTATACAAATTTAACGTTCAATGAGTACATGATTGTTGATTTTGGAACCAAATCCTTCAAGGAGTTGAAGTGTCGATCAGTACTTCTTTAAGCATGTAAACTCGGTAATTTAAAAACGCAATGGCAAAAATTGATATGTCACTGATTGATTGATGAAATTTGATGTGTGATTTTGAGAATACAATTGTATTTCTGTGCCAAATTTTGATGTTAATCGGTAGTATAAAAGACATGCAAAATACATATTCAGTATTCTGTTGTTTGTGTACTAACCGCATCCCTATGATTAATGTCTACAGATCAGACGCTAATAGGTTCTATCATAACTGTTGTTCACAAATGTCATGCAGTTAATGACACACAAATACATTTATTCGAAAGTATATGAGAAAGATTCGGGCAGACCTTTGCCGCTGGTTAACTTATAAGATTAGTTCTAACACTCCTATTGTGTGATAGCCTTTCTATCATTTAAGTAGAGAATAGCAATGAAATCACCTTTTGACTCTAATTTGTGTCATAGATAAAAAAAAATATATCTTTTTTTTAAGTATTTATATGTTATATTAAGCGAGTAAGATTTTCTGAAAGAAAGCTATTTGATGAAGAAATTTTAGAGATGATGATTCAGTACTTTAATTGCTAGTGCTACTGCACACTTGGCGACAAACGCAAATTTTTGAAAAAATTCACACTTGGCGACAAACGCAAATTTTTGTAGAAATTCACACTTGGCGACAAACGCAAATTTTTGTAGAAATTCACACTTGGCGACAAAAATGAGCAGTATCGGGAATCGCCTCAATTTCTTAAAAGGGCAGCATAACTGTACACAAAAAAGTATTGAGGAGACACAATAAATAAAAATTTGGGCTTGGGGTGGAAGAATAAAAAATGTTCATAAAGTAATTATGAAAGCTTTAATAAACTATATTTCCAAAATAACTCAACTAGCAGCTTAATGAGTTGAGATACATTAAACTTCTATCGGTTTATGACAGAAAATCTCAAGCTCTGTACTTTCTTCTCTTAACTAGCATAATGCAGAATTTCCTAGGTGATTGTAATTAATCATTGTTATAATCTGGTTGCTTGAGTTTATTTCCACATAAATGAAGAAATATTGCCTCCGAAAAGTCATCGATGATGAATCAGCTAGAAAAAACCCCGTTCTATCTCCAACAATTTGCCATCTACGTAATAGTTTTGACTACAGTAAAAATAAATCGACCATCGACGTATTTAAAAACAATGCAAAATTAATTCAATTTTTGAACAAATGAAACATTTTTATTAATTGCAAACGAAACATGCATCAAATATGTTGCAGTTACTTAGCCATTTGTTCACTAAGTGACAGTTATATAGCCATTTGTTCAACAAATGGCACTTACTTGACAATTTGTTGACAAAAAATAATTGATGAATGCTGCCGTTTATTTTAATATTCCTGTCAGAGCTCTAAACTAATTAGCTTCCATGTATTCATAAACACACACATATTTTTGAAAATTCATTGAATGCAATTGGGTTTTACATTGAAGACCCTCGCTCTTTGGTGTTATGAAGTGCCTTTCACTATTATTCTTGAAAATTACAAATCGAATTTCATCGCTTATATATTTTCACTGATATGTTTTTCCAAAAATAATCTCAAACCATGACAAGCAGCTCTAGAATAAATACTTGACACACTGAATTTCATTTTCAAAATAACCACTTCTGACTGGAATAGCGGTTTTCACGAAAGAGGGAAGGAAGGGACCCCAGAAAAAGCTCTTCATCACGCACGCAACTGAACAGCTTACCGATTGCAAATGTAATCAGTGAAGTATTAGTCCTCAAAACGCTCGTAATCGTTGCCATAAAATGTTTCGTGCAGTTCACCGTTCCCGTCGCCATGGCAGCGGAGGACGCCTGTCCCTGCGAGAAATGAGATGTCCGATCCCATTTTTAGAGGATAGACACGCACCTTTTTTCTTGTGAATGTGTGTGGATCAGATTTCGAACACGAGGTACACGAGGCTGCACACGGAAGAAGTTGACCAGGTTCTCTCTCTTTTTTTCCCCAACATGATTGAGATTTTTCTTGAGAGTATCGAACACGAATTCATGACTAAAATTGTTGAGTTTTTGTATCAGTTTTTATAAAATGATCTAAAGGGTGGTAAAACCAAAGCTATGTGAAATTGAGGACAGTAGTTATTGTTTAAAATTAAATAATTGAAACAACCCTTAGATAAAACCCTATTATTTATAAAGGGTGTCCCAAAATTAACGCAGGATTTGAATTTGTCACCATTTGTGCAGTAATGTGTTGGTAACACTATTAAAATACTGTGGCGAATTGAATTGAGCGACGATAGAACCTGGACCTTGTGGTTCGCAGTCCAGTAACATGACCATACAAAAGCAATTGCTCGTGCAGCGTAGTTGTTAAGTTATAAGCTATTCACTACAGACTCTCCCTCCTGTGAGTCGGAGGTGAGACGAACGATGTGGCTGTTGAGTGGTGATGTAATAGCTGTTGATTCTAATGCGCCTGTACCCATTTGAGTAGCGCCAAACGTTAAGGCGAGCGTGTTTGGGTTACTGCATCAAGTGAGTCTGACGACTTTGGTTGCGGGTAGATGGCCCCACAACAGGTTGAAGGTTCAGGAACAGGTCAACGAAGGTTGAAGGTTCATCGTCCGAGGTCATCAATGTGGCGAATTGGGATGAGCGAGGATAGAACCTGGGACCCTGTGGTTCGCAGTCCAAGAACATGACCATGATGCAAAAGTAATTGCTCGTGCAGCGTAGTTGTTAACTGGCTTATAAGCTATTCCCTACAACACCATTTGACAATTGATAGAGTAGGGATAGTAAAAACGGAGTGTTACACGTTAGTTCAAGTGTTAACGCAAAATTTGAAATAATTAATAAAAAAATAAAAAAATGCCGTTATTTCTTTAAATTGTTATATTTTTATTGAGTCGTAAAGTACACAGGATAGGGTTATGCGTGGAATAATATAAAGGGCAAATGGCCTCCACGGCTTAGCAGTCACGTACTCACTCTTTTGCAAAAAGTTTTCATGACGTTTTGCATAATTGTGCCTGAGTTTCGTTGATGTAGTGTTCAATTTCTTCCTTCAATGCACGCGCGCTTGTGGGCTTGCTAGCATAGACCTTTGACTTCGAATAACCCAATAAAATGAAATCCAATGGTGATAAATCACACGATCCAGTAGGTCAGTTTTCAAATTTTCGAAGTGTGGCTGCCAGACTTTTATTATTTTTGAAATATTGTTCAACAAGTTTAGCTTAGAAAAATTTTGTGCTTTATGCTACGGTATGAAAACGCATTTTGGACACCTTTTCTGGACTGATAGAAAATTGAAACAGAATAGAAATTTTAGAATTACAATATAAAATATGAAATTTCATTAATTTAAGACATTGTGTTTTTGAGTTATAGCGTTTACATGGATGCTAAAGCAATGCAGACCCACAAGTTGTCAATTCTCTGATATACTTAGCTGAAAACTCGATAGGAATCTACGCTTCAAGGATAAAAAATATGTAATAAATTTTATTATTCAAAGTTATTGTGTTTTTTAAATTATCATATATACATGCAGAAACTTATACCGACTAAATGATGTTCAACTCATTTTTGGATTTAAATCAAAATGTGAAATGGATTTACACTTCAGATGTTGAATCGGCGCATATTTTGATCTCTTTATATTTTCTATTTATAGAGTTCATTTACACTTGGACAGACAAATTTTCTGCGAGTGGAATAAATTTATATCAAATTCAAGATTTACACCACATTTTTAATTTGTTGGTAATCTTTAGATAAAGTGTAAACACATATTAAACAACACATATTAAATTACATTTATCTAGTTCAAAGCGCTTCTGAATTTTCGTGAGTTTGTGCAGACAGATGGACATAATCCCCAAAAATGTGTTTTAAGTGTTCAGGGTGATTTTAAAAACACATTTTTGGAGGCATGAATGTTGGTCAAAGTCTCATGTTCGAATTTTTTGCCTTTTACAATACTTTCTCTTTGATACGTATATGAGAAAATAAAATAAAATAAATGAAGTGCCGTTTGTGTTTACTCGATTTTTATAACCAACCTACTTTATGTGCTTTTCTTTTTTTCTCACCTTTCTTTTACATTGAATTTTATATTGATTTTAATCCCTTCTGAGATTCTGAGAATCCAAATAATTTGTTATTGAAATAATTTCTTCTGAGAATCCAAATAAGTTTTTATTGAAATAAAATTTTAATTTTGTGACAAGTTGATCTTTCGTCTAGAGTGACGAATATTCATGGCTTGTTCCAAATAATTCTAATTTTGATTTGAAGACATGCACGATAAATGGTTCAATATTTTCAAAATAAATATGAACCAAAACCATACTCAAAGAAAACTTGTCAATTAATGAAATAAAAAAAGAATTGGAAAATATACAAATTACGTTGATATTAAATTGATTTTTGCTAGATTTTTTCAAAGAAATTTAGGAACACATTTACAATAATGTATTCATGACAGTGTTATTGTTGATTTTAGAATCAAGTATAGTGTCATAAACGTTATCTTAAAACTCATGACTTCTTTACCTATTTTCTTATGATAGGCTTTCTATATATTCTTTAAGATTTTGTCTGTTGAAATACTTGAAGGTTATATAGAAGAATAAGATTCCTGATGATAACAGTTTAGACTGAAGCAGTTTCATATGTCTCAAAAGTTAACGTTATAAATATACTGAAAAGTTAACGTTATAAATATACTAGTTATAAATATACTGAAATTTTATTTGGAATACTGCTTAATTTTTTCATGTGTTCTGCAGTCTTGACAGTACTTTTCCGAGAATAATGAATTTTTTATTTCGGTTTCATGGAAAATCAACAATTGTTCTGATATCTTCAGGAATATAATATATTAGATGATAGATTGGTTAATCAAAAGACACTACAGACTCTTTTTTTTCTGATGTTTCTTAATCATTATTTCCGAAGATCTTTACAAATCTTTATTGTGGAGGGTTACCTTTTTCCCTTCAGTCTTCATTTGCGATGAAAAATGATGTCATTTCCCAAGTAGTAACAATGATTACTTTTCCTCATTTAATGTGAAGTTCCGAGACAAAGACGTGCCTATATAGAAGAAATGATAGAGAGTTTTTTTGGAAAGGAAGTTATGTTTTGAGATATCTATTACGGTCATCACGAGTGTATTTATTAAAGAATTTCTGAAATTTTAAAAGCATTTTCCATGATAATCTATTTTATCACCTTTGATTAGAGGCACTAATTCATATTAAATTTAGAAATCACAATATGATCTATTGTTATTTTGAGCTAATATGTCAATATCTAACGCAGATTAGTGCAAGTTCTTGTTGAATTTCCCGATGAAACAAAAGCCTAAATATCTTGATTTGTTAATTAATTATTAATTAATAGAATTAATTAATAATTAGCAAGTATTTTATCAATAAATTTATCTTTATTTTCCTAAAATAATTTCTAAATAAAGAATATTTTAATACGCCATTACAAGAAAAAATGGATCTGTAAAGGATTAAAGAGATATAGCAAAATCTGGACAACCCTCAATCCGGGAAAATCTCGCCAAATTAATACCGAAATCTATATGGTTAATTCATTGCTGCAATAGAATATGTTTATTCATATATCATATTTAATATATTTCAATAAAAATGATGTTTGAATTATTACAGAATAAGTATTATTTCATTTCGTTAAATTTTCTCAATAATAAGACGAAATACTTAATTTAATTTCAATTTTTGACTTTAATTTCAACTGTCTATATTTTTTCTATAATTACAGCTTTTTATGATTTAGTGATGAAAATATTTCTGAGTGTAGTGGAATATTTAGACAACAAAGTATTTAACTGTGTGAAACTGAGCGCTCTGAATCAGGCATTGATTCCATGTCTATTTTTAACCCATAGGGATTTCGAGCCTTTTGGGATTAGGACATTGATTCAGTTAACACATATTTGGTTCGAATAATTTAGGACATGTTTTAAATTATTACCGAACTGAGTTTACAATTAACAAGATCTTTAATCCTTTCAATAATTCCATTCTAAAAGCATGATATTTTCCGAATGCATGTTTTGCAGCCCAAATGTTAAGCACGCACCCAAACAAAATGCTATCCTACAACAGAGTAATTTTCATTAAGTTCGAAAAATTGTTGATTGTATGCTATATAAGACCAAGCGATTTTCATAAGGTTATATAGGGAATTTCATTCTATAGGAACTCCGAATTATTGAATGTGAGATTCTGACACAAAAACCAATTTAAGTACACATGGTTTGTACAATGTGCGAGCGATATTAAATTATTACAGAAATCAGTTTGGATTCAACATAAAATTTTTGATAAGTTTCATTCTAGGAAAACGAAAGAATTGAATGAATTACATAAAATTGACGAATTTTTCAGTATATTTTTTGGTACCTAAACGATTTTCACACACACACACAAAACCCATTTATGATATAACTGAACTGAATATTTTTCGTTGAGATTGAAAAGCCGACAATTTCATATAATATAAGATCAAACGATGCCAGTATTGGGATATTGCAGATATGCCTCTTAATAAAGAAGTAATCAGTGATTTTATGATTTATTTACACATCATGTACAGTTTAGTTTAGTTACATTAACTTCCCGTTTATAAAGCAATACTAGAGTTATTTTGGGACGGACCTCGTATTTTTGAACCACGGTCAGATGACGAGGACGACACCTGAGCTGGCACACCCCTCTCCAATCCAGCGGCAGAACGTTTGGCCAGGACGTTTAACGTGCACCAAACCCACTTACACGACGGTTCTGCGGTGGAATCGGGTCTCGAGCCTAAACCCTCCAATTCCGAAGCCAGGACCTTACCACCAGGCCACCGCGGCCTCATCATGTGTAATATTTGCTTAAAAATATTTTGATGTATTTTAAATAATATACAATGAGTAAATCTGGACTATAAAGGAAACAAAAATAAACATTTAATTACCTATATAAGTAAATATTACATACAGAAAAATAAAAGAACTGATAAAAAGAAAAGATGAAAATAATTAGGGAATTTTGAAATGTTTTATTACATTCTAGCCACTTTTGTCAACCAACTGATTCATCACAATATTGGCTATATTGAATCTTATTTAAATCGTTTAATTAACGTACGCGCATGATTTCCTCAAATTGTCAGATATTAACGTACTGTTAATTTAATTTAATTTAAATTTAACTCCTATAGCACTATTAAAAACGTAAATGTGTGATTCACCTATTGCCTAACTGTCGCAATACTGTAATGTCTCTTTTTTTATTCGTCACGTAAAGTACACAGACATTAAACGGAATCCTTCTTCTTTTGCTTTTAAAATTGGAAGAAAACCATGCGATTAAATATTTGATAAAGCACTGACAACCATTTAAATTTCAGGGCAACAATCTTATCTAATGCTGGAAATTGGGCAAAAAAATATTATTAAAAATTACCAAAATTGAAAAAAAAATTGCAAAATTATTAAATTGATATAATGTAAAAGACAATTTTTTACATTTTTGTACTGTAATATTTTCGAAAGTTATCGAAAATAATGTTAAAATTCAGATTAATTAAAATTCTAATTAAATTTTCAAAAATATCCCTCCGAAGAGCATATTATCTCCAAAGATATATACTGCCAATTTCTATATTTGTAGCTCAAATAATTTGCTCCATAGAACGCCAACACTTACACACACGCATTCATTAGTAAATATGATATAAAATAAATAGCTCGTAATAATAAACATGACTTAAAAATAGCTCTTAAAAAACATCGAAAATTAATAATTAATACTGCCGACTAGTGGTGGGTCATTTAGTCATATTCAACTCTTTTTGGAAAATAAATAACAGTTAATGAAAATAGTTGCACTTTTGGAATCTTCGAAGCTTGCAACTATATAAGTTTACTAATTTAACAGATTTTTATTTTCATTACCTTTCTTTTGGAAAAAATTCTCGGTGCTTAGTGAAAATTTGTTATTATGGCAGGAGATTATTTACTTTTGCTCTGATTAACACAAAATTAATAAATAATTATATAGCTTTATTCGTATGTCTTTGTCTTCAGCATATTTAATAGAGAATGACTGTATTGAAATGTTTAACAGAGAAATGCCACAACTTTCAAAACTTAGCAGGTGATCAGAGGCACAGTGGAAACGAGGAGTGGGAGAAAAAAAAAAGAACTAGGAGGAACCAATTACATTAATTCTTATTTTATCCGAAGGGACCATAAAATAATATTCTAAACAAAAGGAAAACATAAAGCGGTAAAAGTAAAAGTGGTAAGTTTTTTTTTTACCTGTCCCATTTTTTCTTCCACACTCGGAAATGAAAAGCAATGAAATTTAGTGAGCAACTTTGTGGTAAATTAAATAGCATCAGTCTACATATTTTTAAAAAATAACTATATTTCACTTCGAAGCAATAAATTGAGAATCGTTTTCGTTGAACTTTAACTACGAAAAAAAAACAACAACAACAATTAATTACTTTTCCTTAAAAGAGAATTTTTTTTTATCAGAACATAATTTTTTCCATCCAACTGTATTGGAAATTGAGAGGCAATTAAAAACAATATTTGTCAATAATCAGTCACAAAATTTCAACATTATTCCGAAAAGTCTTCTAATTGAATCCCCCCCCCCCAGCAACATAAAAATCTACAGGAAATGTTAATTTTTACATGGAAAATCTGCGGTTGGTAATTGAACACACACTTGAGTGTCTTGTTTATTTCTTAACATTTACAAATAACAAATAATATATTTTTATCTTAAGCTTTCTAAAAAGCACATTTTGTCCTTTTTTTGTAAAAACGAAGGAAATCGATTATTTTTACTTGTAAATTGGACAATACTTGAATGCCCAAATTTTAATTCCAAGTTTTGGTATCTTTCTCAAATTTGTCAATAATTAACTATAAATTTCAGATCTTATTTTAAGACACAAAAACATTCTTCCTTTTATATTTTCTTTGCAAAAACAAAACAACCGACAAGAATTGGTTAAAGAGGTTGAACACCAAGGTTTCAATGCCCTATTTTTGGCGCTATTTAAACCATTCAGTACAACACTAAATCCATCACTCTTACGCAGTGCGGTGGAAGGCACCTCTCATTCATTGTCAGACCACAATCACTCAACGCTTATTGATTTTGCTAATCAAACATGCACGATTTTATCTTGCTAGCATTTCGATTTTTCCTGTGGTTAACTGCAGCGCTCGATGATTTCCCGAGTTACTCTCCCTTTCGTTCTCTTGCTGTCTAGAAGAGAGCACGTTTCACCAAATACGATGAAGAGAAAAAGGCAAGAAAAAGTAAATGTGGGACCGAATGCCGATATTGAGAAAATTCAGAAGCTGGCAAACGCCAGAAAGCGTTTGGGTGCTGTTCCATGCATAATGTGTTGGTGTCACGTTCCAATGGATTCTGTTTCGTGGCTCTAAAACAAATCTTCGTTGGCAGGAGTTTAGCGGAGAAGCGATTTGTGACTAGGAAGGTGATGCACCTGAAACATTACACTGGATTCGATCATGGAGTAAAGAAGGATTTTGTAGGATTTTCCTCTTTTGGAATGCTCTTTGAAACATCGAAAGTAAATCAGCTAAGAGAGATCAATAGGAAATTCGGTTTCCAGAAGCCTCAGAAAATGTTATCTAGAATGCGAGGGAAGAGAAAAATATTTAAGACGCTGGTAATCCTGAATATATGATGAGATTTCTGTTCTAATCTTGATAGGCGTCAAAAGTATTCCGTATGCTTTAAATCGTTTGTTTCCCACATATAAAATGTTACGGTTTTAGTCTTAAGAGAAAAAAGTTGCCCACGTTCTTCAAATAAATGATAATGACTTAACCCTTTAAAAGGCCATTTTTTTCTAGTCATATTATGTTAAAATATTTTTAGGTTTGAAATTAGAATAAGAAAAGGGATTCATTTAGCTTATTAGATATATTTAATTTGATTAATTAATTAATTTGGTTAATTAATAATTAAGTAACAAATTAATGCACATCATTTTGTGTGAGATAAAGAACTGAAGTATCTAAGTTTCTGACTTACTAAAAAATTTGTCAGAACTTATGCCAACCTACATAATTACATACAAAGATTGATAAATTTGGTGGGAAGCATACTCTCCACGGCCCTAGAAAGGGTTAAATGGTATGATGGTGGTTTGGTTTACATTTAGTCTAACCCGTTTTATGAATAACGATATTGAATGGTATAAAGTTTTGAGATAGTCAATAATCAGAACATAGTTGCGTTGGCGTTATGTACAGGCGGATGCTGTTTCATGGCTCTAAAACCTCTTCGTTGTCAGGAGTTTAGTAGAGATTTGATTTGTAGCTGAGAAGAAAAACATTTCATTGGATCATAGTATAAATAGCAAATTTGTGGAATTTTCTTTTTCTACTTTCTCGTACACGAAGAGAAAGTATTATAATTGTTAAAAAAGAGGATTCATGATTTGTATGAACTCTAAGTGCTTATTTTAATATGGTAGCACAAATGCTTTCCTTTTTTTAAAGCTTTAATAATATTTGTTAGTAAATTTTTCGATCTTTAAATCTTCAGAATTTTATTTTAATTACATTTTCAAAATGAATGCATTTTAACGATAAGTAATACTAACACTTTTTAAATATTTTTACACAATTTTTCTATTCATGTGTGTAAAGAGGGAAATTCTTAATGGACTTTGCATTGCAATTCTAAAATTTTATAAAATTGTGCTTTTTAAATTTTTCCTGAATTTAATCTATATATGGGAAACGCTTCAGGCAGAATTCAGGCAGAAAATCAGGCAGAATTTGTTCATTGTCATTTGGTGATAATTCGCACTTACGTATTATTTACGTGCTTAGTGGAAAATAGTGGAAAATATGAGATAACGCTATCTTTTTGAAGAAGAGTAGTGCGAAGCAGTTAGTTTAAGTTGAATAGTTTGTATTATAAACTGAAAACGAGAAGTTCGGACAAAAGAAAGCGTAGAGAATTATTCACAAGATAATCCAAGTTCCCGAACTACAGGAGCGTTGCCAATTTTCGTCGCCAATTAATTTCGCCTTTTTGAAGTATAGTTGACCCCTCAAAATGCTGTATCATTATTGCTCAAATTCAATTTAAAACAATAGTATAAAATTAACATGCTATCTTTTTATGATAAGACTTAGTTCGTCAAAGTTGATTAATATGACTAAATTAATAATGTTAATATTCGCCATCCTTGGCGATTATTTTAATGTTGTTTAT
This sequence comes from Argiope bruennichi, assembly GCF_947563725.1. Taxonomy (NCBI): domain Eukaryota; kingdom Metazoa; phylum Arthropoda; class Arachnida; order Araneae; family Araneidae; genus Argiope; species Argiope bruennichi. Next base: position 88,119,009 of record NC_079151.1, read on the forward strand.
ATTATGTTGACCAATTTTGCTGAAATACATTGCATCAAATTCAATTGATTTTTAAACAACTTATATATTTTTGTTTTCTAACATTTATATATATGTAAGTTTCTGCGGATAGAATATTTAAATTTATAAATTGATGATTTAGTCTTTAGTAATTGATGACTAATTAGTGTTACCAGTTCATGCAATTTAAATAATCTAACTTTAATATTAGTAATGAATATATATATCTAATTTTTTATTACAAGCTAAAATGCCTAATTATATGGTAAGAAAATAATGCGAGCTGCGATCCCCTCCCCACTAAAAAAAAAAAAAATGATTCGTAGGAGATCGTGAGCGAACAAGCGGGAGTAGAGATCTCCTTGTTATTTTTAATTGATTAATTTTATTTAAATTCCTTACATGTGGCGGCATTTATGTGTGAAGAGATTTTGATATGTTATTAGTTTAAAGATACCCATAATATATATGAAATGTAATTAATATATATATATATATATATATATATATATATATATTGTTACAAAATTTTTCTTCTACAACAAATATCGCAAATTAATCGTAATGACGCAGCACATTTAACCTCTAATAGTTCAGCAGCTTTCTTGCTGTCTAATCCTCCAAGACCTCTACGTGTCGGCGACTCCGACTCTCACCACACACCGCCTCTTTTTACGATACACACGACGACTCGGACGATCCACACAACCACAACAACTTCGTAGCTTGATGGTTGGGTTGACGGGGCGCCTAGCCCCGGCAGGGGCTTATCCCCGGTAAGGAGAGACTTCACAGTGCTTTGCTGTCTATACTTTGCCGTGGCCGTCTTCGACGAAATTTGGAGATGACGAGTGTCAGGACTCATTGTGATTGTCTGATATTAGGGTGAGGGGGGGGGGAGGGGGTACGCTGCCGTTGGGCTTAGTAAGTTTTTACTGCTTGTGAGCTAGAATTGGCTATTGAGATACTGTTTAATTTGAGTTTGAAAAAATAAAAGGAAGAAAAACTAAAGGGCTGAGATAAATTAAAGTAGTATATTACGGGGTCTTCTAGAGTTTGTAGATGGTTTATATTTAGGGATTTTAGCTATTGCTTCATTTTCATTCTTATCCATGTTTTTAAAGAAGTTAGTGGCTAGATTTTGAATGAATTTTTTAAGAGGGGGATAGTCTAGGCATAAGTACATATTTGTATTGGGCATGTAGTATTTCATATTGCAGAAATTTCTAATTAAGTTATTTTGCTGGCGTTCAATAAGTCTAAGATTAGTCTTGGCAGCATATCCCCACACAGGGCAGGCATAAGTTAATACTGGACGCAAGTAGGCAGAGTAAATAAGCATTTTATTTTGTCTACTCATTTTGGAGTTTCGAGAAATTAAGGGATAAAATTTACGAGTTAGGTCTCGAAACTTTTTAGCTGTGTAAATAAAGTGGGGTTTCCAAGTTAATTTACTATCTAGAATAACACCTAAATATTTGCATTCCTTAGACCACGGGACAGTTTGATTTTTAATTTTAACTGGGGAGAAATTCTTTTTACAGTTATTTTTATTAAAAACTATAGCTTCAGTTTTACTAGCATTTATTTCAATTTTCCATTCGACGAACCAGTCCTCAAGAGATTTAATATGTCGGTTTAAAGCTATGGTAATGAAATTTAGATTTTTGTTTCTAGCTAGTATTGCAGTGTCATCAGCGTACATGCACAACATAGTGTTAAATTGCTTGGGGATATCATTAATAAACAAGGAAAATAAAATTGGCCCTAGTTTAGATCCTTGAGGTACACCTGCAAGAATAGGTTTTACTTCCGAAAATTCATTGTTTATCTTGATTTTAAAGGATCTGTAACTGAGGTAAGAAATTATAATTTTGATAAGGTGTGGGGGTATGTTGTAATTAATTAGCTTGTATATAAGACCATCTTGCCAAACTCTGTCAAAAGCTTTCTGAATGTCAAGGAAAACCGCTGCAGTTTTTTGTTTATTTTCAAAACCTTCCTCAATGAATTCTACTGCTCTAATTAATTGGTGGGTTGTAGATAGGTTACGGCGAAATCCAAATTGTTCAGGTGTTAGTATATTATGTTCTTCTAGGTAATTATTTAATCTATTGAGAATTATCTGTTCAGCAATTTTGCTGACAGAGGAGAGTAGGGATATGGGTCTATAACTGCAGGGATCAGTTGGGTCTTTTCCTGGTTTTAATATGGGGATAACTGCAGCTGTTTTCCATGACATGGGAAAATATCCTAATTTGAGAATGCTATGAATTATATTAATTAAAAATTTTAGGTAATTGTCCGGAAGTGTTTTTAACATTTTGTTGTTAATACTGTCAAGGCCAGGGGCTTTTTTGATATTAAGTTTTTTAATATGATCCTTTAATTCATCAGTTGAGGGAGGGGGAATTTCAATAAATTTTTGTGGCAATGAGTCGAGAAAGCCTTTGACTGTATTATTTACATTATGTTCTGTGGTGAAATTGCTCAATTCATTAAGTTGAAATTGTTTCTCAAGGCTAGCCGCCAGGCAGTTTGCTTTTTCTTTATCAGTTATTGCAATACTAGCAGGGCCTTTAAGGGCCGGAATTTTTTGTTTTTTACTTTTAAAAGTTTTGACAAGTTTCCAGATTGATCCGTCTTCTGTGTTAACACTAATTAATTTGTGTATAAATTCATTGCTTTGGATTTTATTGTTAAGTTTTTCAATTTCCTTATTAATTTGGTTCATTAGTCTCTTGAAGACTGGGTCTCTGGTTTTTTGAAAATTTTTCCTGGCAAAGTTCCTGTCCCTGATTAGGTCTCTAATTTTAGGGTCAATAAAATTTTGACTATTTATAATGGGGGTGGAGGCTAGATTTTTTGCATTAATAATTTGCGATTCGAAGATGTTTACAAAATGGTCAAGTTTATCTGGGTTTGTAAATTCATCAATGTTTGGGGTTTCTGATTGACTGAGGGTTAATTTAAAATTATTCCAGTTTGTTTTGAATTTATTAATATTATTTGGCAGGGAATATTTAAAGAAAAAATTTAATAAGATGGGATTATGGTCAGAGCTAAGTTCAGGTAAGGAGTGAATTTCATATGGGTACAGGAAGTCTTTAATTAAGGTGAGGTCTATTGTATTGGCTGACTGAGGCCCAAATCTAGTGGGGGTGGACGGTGCTATAATGTCTAATCCGGCCTGAAGGGCGAATGATTTTAGGGAATTACCTTTTGGGCAGTTACGCTTACAATCCCAGCTAACGTGGTGAGCGTTAAAGTCTCCGCAAATTATTTGATTAGGTCCTGTTTGCATCAAGTTTTCGATGTCGAAAATAAAATTGGAATTATCTGCACTAGGGGGGATATAAATAGAGATTAAGGTTATTGGATCTTGATTTTTAAAATTTAATTTTACCACGCTAGCTTCTACATGTTGTAGTAAAGGTGGGGGGACCTCACTGTGAGGTAAACCATTTTTAATTAAAATTGCAGTACCGCCGCCAGCCTGGTTAGCTCTGTAACTGTAATATGAGAAATAGTTTGCCAGGAAAATTTTTCTTTGTGGTCTAAGGTGGGTTTCTTGCAGTAGGATTACATCGGGGGTATACTTATTTACAAAATTACGAAGGTCAATTATTTTATTGTTAATGCCATTTGCGTTCCAATAGACTATGCGAAGGCTATTGCAGGAGAAAACTAGTTAGTGACAGGTAGACTTGGGTTATCGAATGCCTTCATGAGTATATCCAGTTTTTCCATAACAGTGTTTGCGGTTTTTAGTTTTTTAAGCTGTGAAAAGAGTAAAGAACAACTTCGTAGCTTCTGAGTGCCCGTCTTTTATAGTTCCGGGAGGCGGGGCTAGAATCTTCTGACCAATCAGGGCGTACCTGGCTGCATCTCGGTTGTTAGTGGATGGATCTTGAAAGTTCTCGAACTTTCCGGTACTATCCATTTAGTCGCCAAACTCGCCAAATTTATCGCCAAGCCGCCAAATGCTCGCCAAGCCTGCGCCAAGTTCTAAGTTCATTGATCTCAGCACGTACAGGACCGATCGTACAACGGTCTTTCTTACGATGACTCTATTCGTGCCGGGTAGCAATATTATAGGTTCGTAACAATATATATATATATATATATATATATATATTGTGTATATCTAATTACAACAATTTTAGTTGCTTAGAGTATTTGCATCGATGAGAAGGTCTTTACTGTTTTTGCGTTATTCTCAGATACTTGTAAAGATTATTTTCTTTATTTTGCTGCATCACAAAATTGTGCTTAAAAAAAACTTTCTTTTCCTTATCTTTATGTTTAATTTATTTAAATGAGTTTATTTTCTTGCATATTTGAAACTATTTCCCTTGTCATAGAATTTAAAAAGCAGACCTTATATTTACCGTCTACGTTAGACGTCTACCTTCCATTTTAGAGTACAGAAAAAAAAAATTCTGAGATTTATGTACATTATATTTTTATTGCACGAAACACTACAAGAAAAAAAAAATACAAGTAATATTTAAAAGAATTGAAGGAAATTTTTGCTTTTTCCTTCCTAAGAATACTTAACCTTAGTTCTCCATTAGTTCTGAAAAGGATTCACCAAACAATGAAAGAATTTCGGAATAAATTGCTTCGCCGATAAAAAGAGATGAAATAAGAATGCATTGGAAGAAATAAAAATATTATTATTTGCATTTAAAATGACGAGCAATCATATCATAATTAAAATTTATGGAAAAAAGAAAACCACTCCGAAAACATAACAAAAACTATTTTATTGAAAAAGGTAATTTAGAAGTTTTCTCATTAAGTTCGGAAGTTTTAGTCACGATAGACATCAAAGAAAATATCGGATTATTCGAAAATAAAACGCAGCTTTTTAAAAGAAAAGGTAATTTAACCGCAAAAGGAACTCGAGATAAAACGAGCCATTGTAATTAAAGTTCTCTCGCTTTATAAAGCTCGCTTTCATAATTAAAACATCGGAGCAAGAGTTTGAAAGAGGAATTTGTTTTACTGCCATCTTCTTTTTGAAGAAGTTAAACTACCATATAAGGAGAAACCATGTGATAAATAAAGTGTAGAGGCCGTGATTAAGTTAAGTTAATTGCTTTGAAGATCCGGTTTTTGACTATATGATGACCCTTATTGACTGAAATATAATCAACTTATATCGACTCTCTTAATGTTAATGAGTTTGAACTGCCCCTAATTCATATATCGAAAGAAGCCCTTTCTCAAAGTTACTTTGCATATTATGTATATATATATATATAAAAAGACAGGGCATTAGTTTTAAATCTGTTTTCACAAACACAATATTAATTTTTTGTTTAATAACGTGTAATTGCAGTTATTTTAAAAAGCTTACGTTATAAAAATTAGAGTTTAAATACATTTATTATTATTATTTTTATATGTATGGAGACATCAAAAGCCTATTCAAATCACTACCACCAAACCACTTCTAATTACCATCAAACTAAAAAGCATTCATCAGAAAATTCCCCATTCCCATCTTGTGATGAAATCTTATAAGCCAGTTAACAGATACGCTACCCGAGCAATTGCTTTTGTATCGTGGTCATGTTACTGGACTGCGAACCGTAAGGTCCCAGGTTCTATTTTCGCAAATCGCCTCATTCTTTTAACCTTTATAAAAATGATTGGCTTTTACTTTTTGATCTGATTCATTAATAACTTTTAGATTATATTTTATCATTCGACTACTTTTAGCACATTTTACAGGATTACATGTCCTGGAAAAAGCCGCAATTCAGAAACAAACTTTTAAAATAAGATTAACTTTCACTGTGTGTTTGGCGCAGTTTAATCATAAATGATTCTTGGTCAATAAATTCCATCAAAACAAACTAAACTAATCAAACCTCTTATTGAAGGGTTTCAAAGCATTTACCCATCAATGGATGACATATTTGAATGTTTCATCAGTCTGACTGTCTACATCTCCTGCAGTGTACTTCTCGACTGTCTTGTATATAGGATTTACAAATTTCTCGAAGAGATAACGTGCATGAAGACAAGTCAAAATCCCAAAGCAATTCGGGGTCAGAAGTGCTTTCTTGACGTAGCAGATGGCGTTGCATGGCAAAGGAGGATATAAGTTCTGTTACAGAGACTATTTATATCATATGTTGAGGCAGTGTGATTATAATGGTTGATCATATGAACTGCTGTAAATTTTTAGCTGCCGTGAGGGTATAACCAGATTAGATTTTACATGTCTTCTTCTTATCTGACAAATTCAATCTACGTGATGTTCTTGAAATACATAAATGCAGATATTGTTAACCGATCAAAATGTTTCGGTAATGATGCAACATCAGTGTGAGTTCAGTGCCAAATTGTCATTTCGTCATTACAGTAATTAGCGAGGATTAGATTCATAGCTACACATTTTAAAGGTTAGATGTTATATTTAGTCATTGGTGGATAGGAGTCATGGTTCTAAGTTCATAGTTTAGTGAATTATTCCGCTCAATAAACCACGCTTTCTAAGACATATGATGTCGTTTATATATATGAGACACCGGTTGACAGCGATGAATATTTGGTTGCAGGGATTGCAATACTTGCCTAGGACACCCTCGACACAATAGGCATCTTAAAGAATTTCTGAAGTTTCATGCATTCTGAATTGTTAAGCCTGCATCCAAGCTCACAGACGACAACTCGGACATTTCCTTTGACCTTTCTACGTAATTAATTTTAGAGATTGTTTCACAAGTAATTTTTATTGTTTCAAAAATCGCATATTCACTTCAGTGGTTTCTTTTCATTGGCGCTTTTTTGTGCATGCTATCGTAAGTTACGTCTGATCCAGCCATGTTATGAGAAACCAACTCGTTTAAGCGTGAAGTTTGTAAACATGATGCTTTAACCCTTTCTAGGGCATTGGGAAGTATTCTTCCCACCAAATTTATCAATCTTTGTATGAATTTATGTAGGTTGGCATAAGTTTTGACAAATCTTTTTAGAAAGACAAAAACTTAGATGCTTTAGTTCTTTATTTTACAGAAAATGATGTGCCTTGATTTGATACTTAATTATTAATTAACCAAATTAATCAATTAATCAAATTAAATTTATCTAATAAGCTAAATGAATCCCTTTTATTATTGTAATTTCAAGTCTAAAAATAGTTTAACATAATATGACGAGAAAAAAATGGCCTTTTAAAGGGTTAAACTCTATACAAAATAACATGGAGCAATATATATTTGAGATATGTATTAACTGAGCATACATTTGCGACATTTTTCCCTTGCTCATTTGAATCTAAAAATCTTTACTAAACAATTAAGAGGGCAGGACTACGTGCCATATTTTGTTCATTTAGGCTGTTACTTTTTCGAGTTTTCATTTGTACTTGCTGAAGACAAATGAGAAAATTTGATAAAAGTCCATAATTATGTTTCTAAGACAGGATTTTATATTTCAGCTACCTTTTTGAGCTATCACGTTAACAAGGAGACAGACAGGCTTTTAAAATTTCATTGGCAGCATTAAAACGTGCAGATGCATTTAAATTTTAGACAGAATTTTGGAGGATTAAATTTTTCACGTGCTTCGTATACCAGAAAAAAATGTTTGCGGACAATGTTCAAAAAAATTTCCCAAGTTCCTTTCATAATTATTTAAAGCCTAAAGACATCAAATTGGCTGTAAATCTAAATCTTTAATCAGTTTAGTTTAAGTTGAGTCAAATAAAATAAAAATGAAGAATACTTTGCAAATTATTAAATGTTTATAAAATCTTATTTTTAAATGTGCGTAGGGAAATATTATCTATTTCGTACAAAGTAATTAAAGATCATATTTTAGTCTATTATGTACCTTATTTATATTAGAGAGATAAAAGGAATTTTTTTAAACATGATCATTGAAAATTATTTTTCATACGCTTACACAATTTCTTTGGAAAAATCTAAAACATGGCGATTTAAATTTAATTTAAATTTTTGAAGGATTAAATTATTTTTTGTGTACTTCTATACTAGAAAAAATGTGAATGAGTTGTGTTTCTTAACCAAAGGAAAATTTCCATGTTCTTTTCCTAATTATTTAAAGCATAAGGAATCAAATTACGGCTGTAAATCGAAATATTTATTTAATTTTATTCAAGCTGAGTCAAACGAAATAAAAATGCAGAGTATTTTGAAAATCATTAACTGTTTTAAAAATCTTACTTTTAAATGTGCGTAGGGAAATATTATCTGTTTCGTACAAAGTAATTAAAGATCATATTTTAACCTATTATGCACCTTTTTTATATTAAAGACAGAGACAAAAGAAATTTTTTAAACATGATAACCAAGAACATTTTTTCAACCACTGAACAATGATCGAAACCTTAATAATCTTTTTTCTTTGTCTTTCTAGGAGAAAAATGAGAGATAAAAAAATAATATTTTAAGGCTTTCACATTTTAGGTTGGCATCTTCAATTAATTTGGTGAAACAACGCATTTTTCGTTTACTTTTTTTTACGCCTCACATAGAATTTTTTGTCATCGAAAATGCGAGGAATTAATTGCACATGGTTATTCTTTTTTTTACCCTTCATTAAAGAGTGCTAGGGAAAAATAACAAAAATAATAGTGATTACTTTTTTAGCCTCAACACAAAAGAGGTTGGGCCAAAAATGATGTTTTGAGAATTTGATTTTTCCAGAAAAATTTGAGAACTTTTAAAATTAAAAACCTAGTTTAAAAAACATTTATGTTGCTTCATCTTCACTTAATAATTGCTATGTTCGTTTAAACGTATTTTATTACCTGTCATGAAATTTCAAAAATAATTCATTTTTTTGCGCTGCTTACTTATTTAACTTATATGGTTTGATTTTTAATTATTTGCTAATTGTTGTCAAATTGTTTCATTTTTAAAGCGTTAAGTACATTTCAAAAGTTAATTAACTTTACAAATATTTTCCAATTGTAGAGAAATTAATTAAGTTTCTTACACACAATGGAAGAATGGAATCATGAGACGACTTACAGACCATGGAACGACTAATCAGAACAGGTTTCTTCCATTTTAAACTGCTAAGCTTCTGATTGTAAATATTTAAAACTCTTTGTCGTGCAAATTTTTTCTATATAAATAACTGGACAATAAGCCCTTTTTTATAAATAAATAATCATATTCATAGTGTTCCGAAATTTCCGGGGTTCGTTTGGATAGTGGAAGCTATATGGTGTGAAGAACGCTCAATCACCAGGCGGCAGTAGAAAATAAAACAACGACGTTTATTTACACGAAGACACACAGGACAGCACAAAGACGACAACTATATACAGCACAAAAGACTATTATCTTCAACCGAGACGTGCAGCATACAACAGATTCTACTGCAGACAGTAGCACACAGCTTAGTTCAGCACTAGCTTCACTCCGTTGCTGCTCCGCTTATCTCTGGAAGGCCAGCTCTTTACCGTCGATCCCGACTACTCTGCCCTAGCAGCTGCGGCCGCTTCCTTTTATAGGTCTCAGAAGGCGGGGCTAGAAGCCTCTCAACCAATCAGGAACGTTCGAGCTTAACTCGGTTCCTACTGGACGGATCGGGAAAATTCTCGATTTTATGGGTATAATCTATTTTGGCGCCAAAGTCTCCAAATTCGTCGCCAAGTCGCCAAATGATTGCCAAGTTTGTCGCCAAGCTCCGGGACCTCCGACGCCAAACACGGACTCCGTCCAATACAGATGACTGTAAAATATTCTTTCCGATGGTGGAACCAACTATGCTGGGAAGCAGCATTACAGAATCGTAACAATAGTATTTTTCAACCAAATTATTTCCTGATTTAGTCAATGTGATTTTTATCTCGGATGAGGAATTTATCTAAAAGGTATCTCAAGTTCCGAAGAAGTGCAGTGATGAAGATATTGAAGGATGCAGCAATGGCTGGTTTGAAATTTTTATGGATAATGATAAAAATTCAAAACGTATTTATTTGAATGGAAACCCCAAATTCTGTGTTTTTTCTTCTGTAAAAACCTGAGTTTGTGAACTTCTTAAAAATAGTAGTAAATAGAGTGAAATACAGATCGAAAAACAATTTAGCTCGACACAAATAATGAGACTCAAAAGAGCAAAGATAAACTCAAAAGATCTATGAAAAATATTTTGTAATTTTCTGGTATAAGAGATATACACAAATAATGTCTAATAACCGTTTAAAATTTTGACTCCGGAATGTTAATGAATTTTGAGAATCTCCACAATTTAGGCAGATACAACTATTGATCTATATAAGTTCAGTAAAGGCCATTTTTGAGCACATGTCTGTGAATACAAATCGTAACTTGGCGAAGAATAAAACTTGGCATGTTTTCGGTATGTACACCAAAGTTGCAGATAGCTATCAAATTTTTGATTAAATCCATCCAAGGATATTCAGGAGTTTTATTCCCAAGTATGTGAATGCGATAGCTCAAACACTCTATAACTTAGATAAATGAGAATCTTGCCATCATGTATGAAATTTGGACCTAACTGGCTAAAAAAAAAGTTAATTCACTCAACACCCAGGAGAACCAGCTCAACCCTTTGGTTTCAAAGCATTAATTGGCCCTTCGGAAAAAGGATATATTTTCTTTAAAAAAATAAAACTAGATGATATGCAAAACAAAGGGGAGAGTTAAGATTCTACACTCTATTCCTCCCATTGTACTCTGTAGATTAATAGGAAACATGCAAAAATGTATAAATGTAAGAGAAAATGAAAACCAGAATACTTCCTCTAATTTGCTCCTTGAAAGGCAGCTGTATAATCTGTTTCAATGTGAGCAATATTTATGGAAAGATGATAACTTTGTTAAACATGATTTAGTTCAATAAAGCTGTTCATGTATTTGCCAATTCATAATTTTATTACAAATCTTGTTTAAATTCAACAGGAATATCATTGACAAACGAATCAACCTTAACGTTCCTGGTAAAAAATCGGCAAATACTAGTGTCTCTTAAAGATTTTTCAAATTTATCGTAAGAAAAGATCCAGGTTGATGAGGTCTGGTTAGTACATTTTTGATGAGCATTCATGGCTGGCTTCCTTTAAAATATATAGAGCCAGCCATTCATGTAATGCCTATCTTCCATTATTTCCTCCAGTATTGATACTTCCTTTTCCTGCTGCGTCTAGATCTTTTATGGCGCTACTACAAGCTTTAAGACAAGTTTGCGAATACCGCCCTATGTCGGTCGTCGTCGGAATTTGTAAAAGCGCTTTTGGGTAAAATTTTTTCTCTATGGTTAAACATGTAAGTTTTATTCATGAGGTTTTGAAATACTCTGATACAAAAACTTAATATAAAAAGAGCCGATATATCCTTTATCCTCTAAGAAATTTATTTAAATAAAATACTGAAAAAATTCACAGAATCGGACAACAATGTTGCTGTCATCTCTGTTAATAAAAATAGAGAATGTGTGTGTGTATGTCTTTTGGTGCTCTACAAGCCAAATTATCTCATTTAGAGCCACCAAATTTGGCACCAATATGTTATGGAGGACTTAAATGTCTCCTTGGAGTGTTTTGCTTTAATTTATTTAAAAACTTAATTAATTAAGCTATATTTCTGTGCTATTTTCAGAAATTATTACGGCAGAAAAATAAATTTTACACTATTTTAAAATTCAAAGAATTATCCTTTTAATTTCTGGGAAATTTTAAAATATATTCTTTTGCATAGTATTCAACAATAATTTTCATTTTTTCCCTATAATCCAAATTGTTTCACTATTTCATTGCATATTCCATGACGTGACTTTTTTTCCATTCTTAAAAGGTAAGAAAAATTTTGCTAACAATCCCCACAGTTTACATAAGGAATCAGAAAAATGATATGACATTATAGCAAACGACAATGTGCATTTAAAAATAAATTACTCAGTCATCTAAATTTTTAATGGTAGCATGATGTCATGAGACTCGACTCCATCAGGAAAGTTTATGCGTACAATAAATTGAACTGTTGGAAAGCAATTCAAATAATACAGCTTTAATGTTTGTCACATTTTGATTTTGTATATTATCGGCGCAGTTTACAAAAAGAAAGAGTGAGTTATTTTACAGTACCACATTTTTAATGAGATTGTGTCATCATTGGGCACAAAAACATTAGTATATGCAACAAATAGTATAGATACAAGGCTTTTAAAATGATAATGACTTTATGCTTACAGATACTTTGTTGAGAGAATTATGAATATACAAGTTTTAAAATGATATGATTTTATGCTTGCAGATACTTTGTTATATGGAAATCATGCAAATGAAATTTTATTAAAATTAAACTTAAATAATATTCTAGTTAGATAGCTGGTCACTGAATACATGTAATATACAGTAAAATTATGAAAATGTGATTTCAGAAGCTACTTTTTAAGATGAATTACAAACTTTGAAATTCGCATGTAGAGTGTACTGCTTTTCAATGCACAGAATGGCCAAATTGAATAGCTTTTTTCAGAATTTTATTGCACATAGATACCATGATGTGATTGCGATGAAATAAGAACGTCTAATTTAATCATCCTCTACAATTTTCTACACACCTTTCTTTGTCTTGATTTAATAAACAAAAAAAAGGAATGTTCGAAGAAATAAGCCTTAATGCTGGAATTATTTTATTTCAAAATGTGGTGTTCATTTATTTTTAGGGTTTTTGTGATAAAAATGTCAAAAATATGCAAGTGATCGGTAAATTGGTGATTGGTAACTAGGCAACATACTCTCCAAATGTCCAATTCTTTCCCTCTCCCTTACATACAATAATGGAACTTGGATAATGTTGTGAATGCCTTGTATGATATTGGTGAACAATAGTTATGAAATATAGATGGTTGGCGTTAAGCTCGAATATGTTACATTATATATGTTAATTACGAATATATGTCATTTTGCCAACTGAATAAAATCAAGATTTGACATGGAAATACAATTGCAGTTACAAGATAACTTACCAGATTTTATTAATTTAAGCCTTCTTGTTTATGAGTTATCGTGTTTATATACACGTGAAAGTACAGATCGACAGATGGTCAACCCTTCGACAGATTTGGTTCAAATCTATATTTTATATGGCAAACCTGTGTATGACATTAGTAAACAATAGTTATGAAATATAGATCTTTGGTGTTAATCTATACGCTAATAAGTATTTTGTAAACCATTTTGCCTACTGAATAAAACCAAGATTTGACACGGAACTACAGTTGGGGTGGTCACAAAATTACCCCCCAGATTTTATTAATTTAAGCAATCTTATTTATGAGTTATTGCGTTTAAATGCAAGTGAAAGTACAAATTTACAGATGGTCAACCCTTCGACAGATTTGGTTCAAATATATATTTTAAATGGTAAACTTGTATGCCATATTTTTTTCTAGCTAAACTTTTGCAGTTTGAAATTATTGAGTTCAGTTTTAATCGTACATCCAGAGAGATAGATTTCTTGTGGATAGATAGATTTCTTGTCTTGTTTTGTGTGGAATTTGATAGAAATTACAAATTTGGTCTTTATTCCGTAAATTAAATTCCACCCGTCTAGCTCAAAGCGAGTTATCGGGTTCAGAGACAGACAGACACAATGCCAAAAATGTGTGTTTCGATGTCAGGGAAGTCCTAAACCTGGTGATTCGTCAAAATTTCGAATTTGAATTTTTTGGCGATCATAATACAGGATTTCTATAAAAAACTCTGGGGTTTTCAAAACATCATATCGAGTTAACGGTTTGAGTTTGGTTAGATCTGTTAATTTTGAAGAAATCAATAACTCATCACAGTTTATTCACAAAAGTTTTAGTTTTTTTTTTCAATACTAGGTAGCGTCTCGTGTCATTGACCTTGAAGTAACGTAGCAGACGATCACAATTTTTACCGATGAGGCCACCTTTCATGTAAGCGGCTTTGTGAAACAACACAATTGTAGAATTTGGGGTTCACAGTTGCCTCATGAGTTCATGGAAAATCAACGTGACTCACCGAAACTGAATGCATGGTGCGGCCTTATTCGAAACCAAGTTATAGGTCCCTCTATTTTTGTAGAAAATTTCATAAATGTTGATATCTACTGTGAAATGTTAGAGGAGTATGCTTTCTCTTAGTTGGTTGATACTAAAACGGAAGGGTCCCGCCTGTTTTCAGCAAGTTGGAGTACCACCTTATTTCAGTTTGCGGATACTGGAAGCATTGGATACTCGATTCGGTTACAAGTGCATTGGAAAACAGGGGCTATTTTTTGACATCCAAGAATCCTGTATATGATTTCATTAGAGTTTTACTTCTGGGTACATGTCGAAGATCTTGTTTGCACTGAGAAATTTTGGATGTAAACCATCTCAGGCAATCACTCCAGACATGCTGGCCAGGATATGGGAAGAGTTGAATACCGTTTGAATGCGTGTCGTGCCACAAATGGGACACATATTGAAATCTTCTAAATAATAAAAATCTTTATAAATTAACCTTTAAGTACATATATATATAAAATTAACCTAATTTTATGATTAAATTAAAAAATTTGCATCAAAATCCCAGAGTTCTTTTATGGACACCCTGTACTTCATCTATACCTGATATGCACGAAAAGGTAAACAAACATCACCGCAAGTTTTTATATTTCAGTATATAAATATAGTCTGGCGATTAATCAAAGTTTCTAAACACGTATTAAATAAGAAAAAAGATATACGTAAAATAATTCAGTGAAAGAACAGAAAAATTTAAAAAGGTGTTAAACATTTCGCGATTTGTAAATTAAAGCAACATCCGCACAATTTGAAGCAAAGAAAACTCTTATCATCCTTCCCACTTCTATACAAAACTGTTTTAAGGTTATTGTAGTCATTTTATTACAATCATTTTTAACCGCCGACTTTCTAGTCATAATAAATTTTCCTCAACTCGATTTTCTGCATGGCTTACCGAAACAAACCAAGATTCATAAAGAGAAAAACGGCGAGAAATTCAGCTGCGAGAGAGACAACATTTATTGTTTGTGGGAAATACAACGGATTTTTATGAAAAGTTTTTTTTTTTTCTTTTCTTCAAAAAGCTTTACAAGCAGCAATTTTATCCACGCTTCCCCGGAGACCAAGGGGCACAAATAAATACAACGGGAGTCTTATTTCGGTTTCCATGGCAACTCAGAGAAGGGGGAGGCTGAAAGGCTGCATAAACAAAAGACGATCCCGCTGTATTATTTATTGTCAATGCCCCAGACTGAAGATCTGGTTTTGAGGAAGAAATGATTAAACAGTTTCCTTAATAGAGGAGTAGAATAGAAAAGACCTGAAAGATAAAGCCCGGGTTCTGGTGGTGTGTTATTTGCACTTTGCTTGGATGTTTGCATACTGATTATAATTTCCATTTTAATCAAAAACTGCCTGGGACCTTTTCAATGGCAATCATTCTTTTTTAGTTCCGTATTTGTTTTATTACGAAGAATTGGGATATTTTGATTTAAGTTTTGAAGGATGCAGATTAGGCTTGAAATATTGCGGCGTTTGAGATGAAAATATGAATGAATAATAAAAAATTAGTTATTGTGCAAAGCAATTAAATTTCAAGATATAAAATGTTGAGACAGTAGAGAAGGCAGCGATAAGAAGAAACCATTTTAGAGAATATGGACTGATATGCTATAGAATATCCTTTAATTGCAACCTTTAAAGTACAGAAAAATGCAATAGTTTTCGAATGCTAAAATAGCGAGCATTCATCATCAAACATTAACTAATGGTATTCCAAAATTAACGCAAGATTTGAATTTGCAACGAGTCTTACAGTAAAATGTTACCAATCCTATTAAACAGCTGATAGTAAATGGTTAGAAAAAATGAAGCGTTACAGATTAACGTTAACACAAGATTTCAATTAAATAAATAAAAAAATACAGTTTTTTTTCTTTAAATTGTTATGTTTTATTGAATCATAAAGTACACAGGATAGGCTTATGTATGGAATAATACATAGGGCAAATGGTCTCCACTTATTTGCTGGCACATGCGAACTCTTTTATAGAAGTTTTCCATGATCATTTTGCATAAATGTAGCTGAATTTCGTTGATGCATTGTTAATTTCCGCTTTCAATGCACGTGTGCTTGTGGGCTTGTTGGCATAGGCCTTTGACTTCAAATAACCCCATAAAAAAGAAATCCAATGGTGTTAAATCACACAATCTAGGGGGCCAATTCTCAAATTTTCGAAATGTGGCCACTAGACATTCAATATTTTTGAAATATTTTTCAACAAGGAAAGCACATTGTTTTATAGTGTAACGCACCATGTTTACTAATTTTAAACTATCAGCTGTCAAATGGTTTTTTAAAAAATAAAGTTGTCAACGCTTTATTGTGGGAATGGTGGCAAATTCAAATCTTGCTTTAATTTGAGACACCCTTTATAACGAAAAATCCGCGGCACTATTATATAATATTGAATAGTAAGTATTCAAACAGACGTATGCAGCATCATCTATTGCAAATATTGTCATCGAATTTGTCCTGAAATTTGAGTGAATATGAAAAATTCTGCAAAAGAAAGTATCTTGTAAGCTTCCGTGATTTATACCTGCATTGAGAAAAATGCCATTGCATCATGTTGAATAAAATCTTAGCATAAAAAATTTCGATCGTCGTTTCGAATGTCCTAGAACAATGTTCACCAATCATGCTACGCCACTGTACAATACATTAACTGTAACCAACGAAAGTTTTGAGCAGCTGTTGTAATTTTCCAAACGTACAAAATCACCAAGAGTAGTGGCTCAATAGTGGCTTGTTGGCTATATACTTCATATCTTCTCTTTTACATTGTGACATTCCCTATCACACATTTATATTACTATTCTATCATGTTTTTGTGCTCTCATAATGCTCTGTAATCCAAATTTTGTTTCACTTTTAGATCCTAGATACTTTTTTTAATAAAGTACTTGCAATTATTAAGAATTACTATCATAGACATGCTGCCTCTTAGCTATTAAAATTTATTTTCTTCGATAAATACTTGCTGCATAAAAATTTGTTTCTCCAAAGACTTTTCAGAATGCAAACAATTTTATTCTGTAATCGTAAAAGAACAAGCAGGTTTTTCAAAAAATTAAACAAAGAAAAGGATTAATGATTAAGGAAGACACAGTTTATTCACATGATGACATACTGCTGAAATGTAAGCAGCGGAAATTTTCTCTCTAAACTTTTTGACATATTCTTTAACAAATGTGTTATCTCCCTTCTTCCGCATAAAAATGAGAAAGCCAAGAGTGCATGGATTTTTATTTCCACATTAGAGAAGGTGCTTCGTAGAATAGTAAAAAAAATCTGTGTTTGTCTGTTAACTACATGCCATTGGCGAACAATGAATACTAAAGATTTATTATTGGCGTGAATCTAACATTTTTACTGAAGCTAACGCTCTATATTTGGCAATTAATCGGGGAAACGAGTACTAGAAAATCGAATATTTGTTTTCGATATTTTTATTCAGACCGATAACCAAATTTTGACATAGAACAATAATTGTAGTCACAAGATCACATATTTCAATTATTTAAATCACTGTATTCTTTTTTGTTTCTCATGTTTACAAGCCTGAGAATGTACAGTCCGACAGACTGTCTATACTTTGACAGATTTATTTCAAAGTTTGGTGAGAAGCTCCACTTTAGATATATGTACTAAATTTTATCTTTCTTGTTCCATACGTTTTTTTAGTTAGAATGTTTTTTCATACTCTGACAGCCAGGCATTCAGATTTCCTTCGAATGCTTTTCTTTTAAAATTTGATGAAATTCTTAAAATGTGATGCAAAATCTATATACAAAATTTCATCAATCTAATTCAAAGCAATTTTGAATTATCGTATTCACAGACAGAACAACAGGAAGAAATTTTTTTAAAAAATATGTTTTTTGAATTCAAGGAGATCTGAAATTTGTAGATTCGTTAAATTCGTATTTTTTGACTATTGCAAAACTTTTTCTTTGTGTACAAGAAAGTAAAAAAGAGAAACTGAATAGAGGGAACTGTACGATTTTATAGAAAACTAATAAAACTACACAAGAATTTGTAAAAAAATTGTAGAGTTTATCAGAAAACTTTTATGGTTTTTTTATTGCCTTTTTCATCGTAAAATCTCCAAAAATTACCTGTTGGCGTATCCAAACTAAATACCACAAGGAAATCGCAAACAAATGTTACAATGAATTAGAAAAAAATTCTTTGTAAAAAAAAGGGGGGGGGGAAGAATGTCGATTCATTTTATTTTTATAATTCGCAAAATAATAATAATAATAATAATTTTTTTAAAATCGCAGAATTTAACTGAGGGAATTAATGGACTATAAAATCTAAAAATAAATAAATTACACGATGATGTTTGGAAACAAAATCTATGGTGAGAAACAAAACTATAAAGACATTGAAAAAATAACTAATCTGTTTGGAAGCATTTATTAATTCCCTTTATCTTCATTAATATTCTAATAATATAATTACACTCATTCAAATTTGATTTCTTTTATTCACAAAAGATATGAAACTTTAATTAAACTCCTTTTAAATAACTACATAAAATTATCTATTAAATCTGCCGACTTTAAGTTTCAGCATTTAACACTCATTCAACATCAGTAACCATTAAACATCCGAGGTGAAGCTACCGTTTGTAAGGAACGGAAATCACCTCAGTAATAAAAACTTCCTTTTCGGATGCGGGTCTGTAATGATATCACAGAAGGAGGTGAAAATTGCCGCAATCATCATGGGGCACAGTTGTTATCTCCCCCAGCTGCGAAATCGTTAGAGGATGGCCTGAAATCGATTGATGAAGAACAAAGTGTGGTGGAACTTCTTTAGTCACTCGGGACCACTTCTTTAATTAATTATAAGGACTTAATTCCTAAACAGCAGCGAATCATAATGAATTATTCTGCGAATGAATGAATTAATTAATTGCTGGTTATTTCAGATAAATTCATAGTATGTTTTTTTTAATTTTTCGTCATATTGAAAGAAATTTTTATGAAAAGCTGTGGGACTTTTTAATGACTATTCTTCGATGATTTAACATTTTGCACCGAAATTATTTATTTTGGGGACTATTAATATTTTTCAGCCAATATCTCTAATAGTAACAATCTAATGTTAAATGAATAAATGTCAATTTATCAGAATATTTAGATTTTGATATGCGATTCTAAATTCTTTAATATTAAAAAAAAAATCGAATAAATTATCAAAGGCAAATTTGATCATCTTCCAATGAAGCAATGATTATACAAAAGTAATTCGGACGTGACTGAATTTTCAGTGTAATTTCTTTTTAGTTTTAATTAATTTACGATGATAATTTAATAATAATAATTTCTTAGCTTTTAATTAATTATACGATTGTATTCGACAAGGGAGCGCGGTGGCCTGGTGGCAAGGTCTAGGCCGCGGAGCCGGAGGGTTTCAGGTTCGAGAATCGATTTACCCGAAGAACCGTCATGTAAGCGGGCCTGTTGCAAGCCAAATCCGTTGGGATCAAAAGCTCTCCCGCTGGCGCGATGTGGAAGCTTGGAAAGGAGGCTGTTTGCTCAGGCGCCGTCTTCATCGTCTGACCACGGTTCAAAATTTACAAAGTCCTCCCAAAATAGACCTAGTGGTGCTTTAAAACTGGACTTTAATATAACTGAAAACCTAGTTGTTGAGTATATCGATATTAAGTTAATTAGAATTTGACTTGCTAATTTTATTTCTGCTATTTCATTTTTAACTTTATAATATTACCATAAAATTTATTATTAAAAATACATCACTTTATTACGTGTAGTAATAAATAAGGAATTCTTGAAGAACTGCGTATATAAATAAGGATGAGTAAAGTATTAAAGGAGCTAGCATTTACACAGCATACAAGGATCCTGATATAGGCAATTACATAATCTACATCAGAATCCTTGAATATTTGATAACATACTTCATATAATATTTTATAAAACATGCTAAAAAATAACTAATAGATTTGTATCTCTGACAGTAACATTCTCATGATAACTTGTTTTTATGACTTTTTATAATATTCAGCTTTTTTTAATGATATTGTTACGGAATTTCCGGGGTTCGTTTGGATAGTGGGGGTTATATGATGTGGAGAACGCTCAATCACAAGGCGGAAGTAGAAAATAAAACAACGACGTTTATTTACACGAAGACACACAGGACAGCACAAAGGCGACCACTATATACAGCACAGAAGACGATTATCTTCAGCCGCGACGTGCAGTATATAACATCATACAACAGTATACACAGCAGCTCTACTCCGTCTCTGCTCCGCTAGTCCCTGGAAGACGAGTTCTTCACCGTCGCTTCCGACTACTCTTCGACTCCACTGGTCCACGACCCAATTCACCACCGGTTCACAACTACTCTGCTCTGCTCTGCCCCTTCCGACTTCTTCTCAATTCATCGTCCCGGTTCACGACTGCCCGGCAGCTGAGGCTGCTTCCTTTTATAGGTCTCAGGAGGCGGGGCTAGACGCCTCTCAACCAATCAGGAACGTTCGAGGCGTATCTCCGTTCCTACTCGACGGATCGGGAAAATTCTCGATGTTTCGTGTATAATCTATTTTGGCGACAAAGTCGCCAAATTCGTCGCCAAGCTCTGGGACCTCCTATGGAACAAGCTATGCTGGGAAGTCGCAGCACAGGTTCGTAACAATATATTTAATATATAATTGAAATTAATGGAATTAGTAGTTGACAACTGCTGGAATCCCACAATTTAAATTTAATTACTGATATATATCATTTTTACACCTCTTTTTTATAAGAAAAATTGCCATGGAAATAATTGCAATTACTAAAAGAGGTTTAGAAAGAAATTTTTGTAATGAAAGTAACAAATATAAATGATAGTTTTCTTCTGACAACATTTTGTGTTCAGTTTTAAAAGTTTTTACGAATAGATATCATACAAAAATAAGCAATATTAAGAAATTGAAGAATTCGAAATTACTAATGATACTTATAAAGGCCTCAAATAATTAATGGATTTGGTAGTGGACAATAACCTAGACAGCCCTTCTCAGTTTTTTACCTAATGAGCAGGGGCGAGTTAATTGGCAATGCGGGAGAGATAAAAGAGAACTAAAAAGGAAAGTAGCTGGGAGGGGGGCGATGTCATTGATCGCACAGTGTTACTCTCTTCCCTTTTGTAAATAAATCTAATTAGAGTAAAGCCCCTTAACTTAAGTCCTCTTGGGAAATGCGAACTTCTTACTTGTCAAGGTTTCGAAGTTTAGGAGAAAAATAAGCAGTAAGAGAGTTGGAAAGTAAGCCTAGTAAACAATGTTAAAGCATTGAATGTGCGAAGTAAGGTAAAATACATAAAAGGATTAGAAGAAAAAGTCTAGGAGAATTCAGATTCAAAAGAATTATTCGTACTTGTTAAAGCATACAGAAAACAATATAGAAAAAGTTTTGGAGCATCTATCTTGACAGAGATTTGTTAATTTGTTTCTCAAATAATGATAAAATTGCCTTGGTCTGATGGGGAAATCTTGAGTTTGGGGCTGGTAGTTTCTATATTCAAAGTCATATACTAGAAAAGATGAGAACTTGGCTTACGTTTAATTTGCCGGCCTGTATCAAAAGTCTGCTTATTATGACAACATAGAATTTGGGCTCAAGATAAACTTACCGGGCCGGCCTGAAGATTTTCTCCCTATACCAATATAGAATTCTGGAGAGGAAAATAGTGCCCACTGCAAAGGCGCTTTGTGTGAGGCACTATTTTTTGATATATTCTAAAGGATAAGACATTGATAAAAGGATTTATGCAAATATATATTGAAATTATTCAAACATTAAATTTTGCTTGTATCGTCAAATGATGTCGTCCTCGTCATCTGACCGTGGTTCAAAATTATGAGATCTGTCTTATAATAGCCTCAGTGTTGCTTTAAAATGGGACAATATAACTACACTTATATATAATTACATTAATATATAATCACACCGAATTTAATTTGTCTCATCAAAGATCTGAAAAACTATTGTTACAAATCAGTAATTTTGCTACCTGGCACGAATAGTGTCAGCGTGGGAAAAACCGTTGTAAGATCTGTCCTGTGCGTGATAAGCTTGGCGATCATTTGGCGACTAAATGGATAATACTGGAAAGTTCGAGAACTTTCACGATCCATACACTGAGAACCGAGATACACCCAGGAACGCCATGATTGGTCTGGAAGATTCTAGCCCCGCCTCCAGGAACTATAAAAGACAGGCACGTTGAAGCTGCAGGGAAGGCGTGTGTGAGAGTAATCGGAGTCGCCGACAAGTAAGAATTTAGAGGATTAGACAGCAAGCAAACTGCTGAACTAGCGATTAAATGAGCTGCGTTATTACGATTGATTGGCGGTATTTGTGTAGAAAAAATTTTTTGTAACACTATGTAGTTTTTTGTTAATTTTTCATTTCATGCTAAAACTAGAATTGCTTATCTTGATAAACACTGCGAAGTCCTTTCCTTAATATTGTAGATAAATAGGCCTTAATGGATTAATAGAGTTTATTGGCGAAACAGCTGTATTTTGTTATGGTGCGACAAACATAGGATCGACTTCGTAACGGGGAATTAATGTATTCAAATCCGAACATGCAGCATTTTTAGGATGTTTCATGATTTATTTATTTTACTTTTTAAAAATAACTATATAGAAAATTAAGCAATGCTAAAATTTTATTTTTTCTCGTAATTGACCTGAAAACAAACAAAAAATAGCATTTATTTCGGGAAATGAAATAATTGCTTTTCACTTTTTTCATATACGAATAAGTAATGAAAACGTCAAAAAATTGGAAATCGAAATTTTGACAAATACCCGTCCTTCAGATCTTTTCGAGTTCGAAAACCATTTTCTTAGACTGCATATTATTTATGTCTATCTGTCTGTGAATACGATAACTCAAAAAAGCATTGAGTTTGATGGATGACATTTCATATGAAGATTTATGACCAAATTTGTAGATTTTAAAAAATGATGTGAGAAATCCATTCACAGGAAGTCTTTCTATTTGCGATGAAAGCTTATAAGCATTTAACAGCTACGCTACCCGAGCAATTGCTTTTATATCGTGGTCATGTTACTGGACTGCGAACCACAAGTTCGCAGGTTCTATCCTCGCTCATCACAATCTTCCCCATTGGTGACCCGGACGTGATCCTTCAACCTTCGTACAGCTGTTGTGGCGCCATCTACCCGCAACCAAAGTCGTCAGATTCACTTGACGCAGCAAACCAAAGTCGTCAGATTCACTTGACGTAGCAACACACACATCAAAAAAGGCTGCAGCTACCCAAAGTCGTCAGACTCACTTGATGCAGCAACAGCATCAGCAACCACTCACCCACACACTCTCGCCATAACGCTTGGCGCTACTCAAATGGGTACAGGCGCATTAGAATCAACAGCTAAATACATCACCACTCAACAGCCATATCGTTCGTCTCACCTCCGACTCACTGGAGGGCGAGTCTGTGGTGAAAGCTTATAAGACAGTTAACAACTGCGCTACTCGAGAAACTGCTTTTGTATCGTTGTCATGTTACTGGACTGCGAACCACAAGGTACCAGGTTCTCTCCTAGATCTTCACAATCTTCCACATATTCATTTGTTCGAGTACAAGTGAATTGAATTCGGTAATTACAAAAATAATTAGTTAATAGAGTTAGATACATAAAATTTGGTACACAAATTTGATCTCTGAAATATAGACTTGTTAAATTTTGAATCAAATTTCTCAAAGGGTTGATTGTCTGTAGCATACTGTATTTGGTGTATTACTGTCTGTATTTGCATACTGGTAAACTCAATTTCTTAAATTAACGAAATTCAGTATGTTATCTTGAAACTATAACAGCAGTTTCGGGTCAAATTTTGATTTTTTTCATTCGGTTTACAAAAAGTTTCCCTGAATAGATATTCTCACTATAGATTTGGTAATACGTTTGATTTACGCCAACTATCTATATTTAGTAACTATTGTTTGCAAAGGCCATATATAGCATTCTTGATCCAGAATGTTATGCAAGAGGAAAGATATAAGACCTTTATTCAAGAATAAGTTTGAAGGAGACCACCCCCTTGTTTTAGGTTGTAAAATGTATTTTAATCACAAATTTATTAAAAATTATTGAGTAGTTTTAACATAAATTATTTTCAAATATTTTCTATCTTGCACAATAAAGCTGAACAATTTTTTTTTGTTAAAATAAAAGAAAAAGCTGAAGAAATTTTTTTTCAAAATACACCCATGATTATTTTAGCTTCACTAAGTAATCAAACTAATTTGCATCCACATGCCCCACTCTATTGGAGCCCTTTCTGTCCAACAATTTAGTAATATCAATGTCATAGAAACGGTTGATCCTCTAGTTAATTTGATTTATAAGATTAATGTCGTGTTTTCAATCTATTTAACAGACTACTGTGTATGGATCATGTAGATGAAGCTTTGAACAGAAGGCAAGGCTGACATTGGAACTAATACTATAAGCTCCAAATTTGTGCAATGCAGTGGATGTATTTAAACTAACTAATATCATGCATGCAACGTAGGGTTAGAAATGAGATGAAATATGAATAAATATGTTAATGAAACATATACAGATAATTTTGTGCTCATGTAATGAAAATACGTAAGCTGTTAAATTTATTTTATACATTCTTAGCTAAAAAATATGTCAGCCTGAAGGAAATTATAATAAAAGTTTTTAATAATCAATAGCGTTTTTTGGTACTGGAAATATAATCAATCAATCGAAGTTGGATGTGAAACATTGTGTTTTAACTATTCTAGTTCATTAATTTAATCTAATTTAGTGTTCATAATTCTCATGTATTATTGTTTTTTTATCGTATGTAAATTTTTATTGAATAACTGTAGTCTGTACTGCTTATCTATGTGTGCACATAGTATATCATCAACTGTACATATTTTAGATATTATTGTATTTGTTGAAATACACTTGTTTATATGCTATTTAGCATGTGTCTTCTATATATTTCAAAAACATTTATGAAATAGTCACTGATTATTATAGAATCTGTATTAGGGTTTCTTCTACAAATGTTTATGAGAATTTGTTACATAAATTGTAACAAATTTATGTAGCTCCACTTTCGAAACATAAATTGTACTCTGACGCCACTCCATTTCGAATAAGTAATTAATACTCATCAACATTATATATGAAATATTATCCGACAGTGTCTGAATATGTTTCAGATAATAAGTGTGATTGCCTATTTCCATTTATCAATAATTTTTGTATTGCTTTTCCTTTATTCGTTTTCTGAAATACATTGTAATTTGAAGTTTTAAAGACATTAAAAACTTTTCTTTACAGTGTTTTGAATTCTTAGGATTCACTATCGGAAGAATTCACATTGCGACAAGACTTTTCCCCCTTGTAAATGGCTTTGGATGCATACAAACTAAATATCCCTGAAAGTTTTGAAGATGAAAAAATATAGTTAGAATGATATCGGGGATTTTATTCACAGCTGCGATATTCAGCCTTAAATAAACCAGATGGAGTGATCTCTTCTAAAAGTTTTTTCGCTTGCTCTCAAACGAAGGTTTTAATTTCTCTCTCCCACATAAAATTGTGAAGTTTACCCACAGCCTTAAATGTCAATAGCGCGTAGAATTTAATTTTCAGAATCCTACACAAGACAGCTGTGTGATTATAAGTATAGCAAAGAAAACTGGTAATTGTGTATTAATTACATGCCATTGGCGATTAATTAATTTTAAAATTAATCTTAATCTTTTTTCAATGTGAATCGTGAGGTTTTACTGAATCAAGCTTGCGATATTTGGAGATGCATCATTGAAATGCTGTTAAAGCCCAAATAATGGAAAACTGACTATGCATTTTGATACCTTTTTTTTCTTGACCGATTGAAACAAAACTGACTTAAAACTACAATTGTAGTGAAAGATTCTGCATACCATCTGATTTATTTGTCTGCTTTTCTGAATCATTGTGTTCTACATTCTGTGCATTCACTGCATTCTGAGTCATTTTTTGTAAATGCAAAAGTATAGACTGAAAGGCGAGTCCCTCGATGGATTTGGCTATAAATTTTATACAGATCTATATTTGTTTGTATTCTGACAGCCGCACAGACAGACTTTTTTGCATGGATTTAGTTCAAAAGTTGGTAGAAATCTACA
The DNA here is from genome assembly GCF_947563725.1 of Argiope bruennichi. NCBI lineage: Eukaryota > Metazoa > Arthropoda > Arachnida > Araneae > Araneidae > Argiope > Argiope bruennichi. Next base: position 88,145,269 of record NC_079151.1, read on the forward strand.
AATGTGATTGAAAAATCATATATTAAATTTCATCCGTCTAGTTGGAAGAACTTTTGATTTGTTATCTTAGTAGACAGACAGTTATAAATTCAAAAAATGTGTTTTTAGGGTTTTTAAGAATCTGAAATGGCTTTTTAAATCAAAATGTGGAGTTCTAATTTTTTGATAATTACTATACTTTTCTTTGCATAAGAGGAAATAAAAAAATTCAGATTACAATAAATAAATTTCAGCCCCCCCCCCAAAAAAAAAATTACTCATATGTTCATGAGTAAACTAACCTTTTGATAACTATAATCCTACGATGACCATATTTGAAACAAAACATTTTTATATATTGAGTGTTTTTTCCATCCATTTATTAAATTAGCTAGAAAATTTTACAACTTTCTGATGTATGGTTACAATTCAAGAAAGTTCTAATAGGAAAATCGGAATGATAGGAACCTTTATCTGCCAGTCATAGTGAAAATATAGGAAATGCATTAAAATAATTGCAACACTTGATTAAAAAAAAATCTTTTATTTTGTGTTCTATTTCATTTATTACTTTAAAGGGTCATTTTACATTTGCTACTATACAGTGAAGGAAAAATGCGTTTACTATAAAGTAACATTTCCAGAATTTAAAGAATTTTCTAGCTGATCTATATACTTAAAATAATGAAAAAAAAAATGAAAGAACCAGCCTTTAACTCCAACCAGCGGCCTAAATTTGCAAATTTTAACCTCAATGAAAGCTCAACCCCTCGACATGTCATTAATATCTGTTTTTTTCCCATCACCTTTATTTTTAAATATTCGAAAGCATTCTTCAATATACATTTTATATAGGTAACACACAGATCAATATACATTTTATATAGGTAACATACAGATCAATATACATTTTATATTGGTAACACACAGATTAATATACATTTTATATAGGTAACATACAGATCAATATACATTTTATATAGGTAACACACAGATTAATATACATTTTATATAGGTTTGATGAAGCCCCCATTCTCAATCACTGGACTGATTTCGGTAATTTTATTCGCAAATTATTTTTTCCAATTTAAGTGCATTGAGACAAATCAGAATGCTCCTCCTTTATAGTATACGTCAATGTAAATTAGTACTTTCATTTGATACTTTGAGAGATAGTTCTTCAAAGGTGATAATTGGAGTTACTAATTCGATAGGCAAATAACTGGTCGCTGAAGTCATTTGATTATTCAAATAAAAAGAAAGATATTATTGGTGTCTGGTAGAATTTTAAGTGTGAGATCAAATCAGTGATTGCCAAAAATTATCTTGTTAATTAAAAAAAATAATTCTAAAAAATAATTCGATGTTAAGACAATTTTCCATTTGTTTTTTATTAATAAATCGTTAAAACGCCATTTGTATTATACCCAAAAGGAATAAAAAAATTCTCGAAAAATTTTATCATTTTGCAACGTTGTTATGAAAAAAAAATTCAGGTGAATTTGTTTAAAATAAAATTAAAATATCAGACGAATAATGAATACTTGTATTGTGTATTTTCGAGAATTCTCCCGATATTCAATTTAAAAAAAGGAAACAAAGTAAATATTGCCAAACCAACCTCATTAAAATCTTCAACTGGAAAATATTTATTTAGTTATTTAGTAGAAAAAATATATTGATTATATTCCTTTAGAAGATAGTAAAAAAAAAGACAGTGAAGATATTGATTTTCGTATCGTGTATTTTCGAGAGATCTTTAGATATACAATATATAAAAAAAGAAGGAAACCAAGCAAATATTGCTAAAACGGCCTCATTAAAATCTTCAACTGGAAAATATTTATTTAGTCACTTAATAGAAGAAATCTAATGATCAGATTTCTTTAGAAGATAGCGAAAAAAAAAACACTAGGTATCCCAATGACCATTTTTCAAGAAACACATTTTCGAAACGATTTAAATGGAAAACAAGTTTTAGTTATTTTTTTTGTAATTAAATTGATTGTGTATTTTATTGAAGAATTTTCGCATTTCGTGTCATTAAGTTTATCGTAAATGTAAAGGATGTCTCGAGTTTGATGTTTTTCATTGAAAAAAAATTACAAAAATTAAAATTCGCACTCATTATTTGAATTACCAATTTAAGTATTTTTCTGTGGATAAACAGCATTTTGTGTCTTGTGGAATACTTTATTATTATTATCCGTGAGTTAAAATTTTAATAATGATTTGAATAGGAGACAGATAATTATCGATTTTATATTAAAATCACGTTAACTGATGATAATGTTTATTAATACTTTTGTACTTCCTCATGTTATCAATGTATAAAATTTATAATCAGAGGTGATAAAACAACTTATCAATGGATTTTTCAAATTAATGAATTTATTGTAAGTAAATTACCATGATGTTTAAGAATAACGTTGTTAACGTTTTAAAGAATTAATAACGTTAGAAACGGAAAAACCGGAATAAAAGAAAAGAAAATTTAAATTTACAAAACTTCTGGCATAAATATGCTTTACAAAAGCTACAAATTGCAAGAATGTTGCTACAACAACATATTTTAGAAAGCATATTTCTTGGAATTTGGATATAAAGTAAGACGCTCTTTGCTTTATTAGTTGTTGCTTACAATATCCTGTTTACTATGGAATTTCCAAAACAACCGAGCTTCCAAGAACTCACATTTACATATTTTTCATTCCTTTTTGAGAAGAAGGACTGGCGTGGAGAAGGTTCTGGATAAATTTCATATTTTTACATGCGTTAGAGAGTGTTATTTTTTCTCTGTTTCACGTCTGTTCACGCATTTTTCTTGACGTCTTTGGATTCTCATTTGGAGAGAAATTCCAGAACATCAGTAAGCTGTTTACAATTTCTGACTGTCAAATTTCAAATACCATCGACAATTTGTGTTGTTGTTATCTATCTTGAGCAGTGACAGTATAGAAATAAGAAGACTTTTTAAGGATTTTTTTTTATTATTTAAGGAAGAAATACTTTTAAGAGTTAATTATAAAGAGCATAAAGTAGAAAAGAGAAGGATAGAGTTATAGAAAGAAAGGAAAATATGAAGGAAGATTACAAGAAATAGATAGACAGAAAAAAAAACACAGGAAAAAATGTATCTTTAATTTTTAATCTATATTATAATTTTTTGTATAGTATTTAGAGTCTTAACTTCTTTCTTATAATTATTTTTATGGCTATTTCAAAATGCTGTAAAGTTGTTGTTGTGTCTAATGGCACTTGTCATAGACAAGCCCACTGACTTTAGAAGTCAGTGATTTTAAGCCATGGGTACGTCTCTTGTTTTTACAATAGCGCCATCTAGGGCCAAGAGTACGACTTAGCTACATACATGACACAGCACTTTTGGGCGGACTTCATTCATGCATTTCATTCCCTCATTCACAGATCGGAATTTAGACTTTAATCAAGAAACGATCACCCCTGACCCAATACCCCCAGGGGTATTACTCTCAACATGGAGGACTTTGTGACCACGACAGATTTATACGTGCACCAGCCACCTCACACACGGATGGTCTTCGGCCGGCGGGGTTCGAGCTCGCAACCCAAGAGACGCGAATCCAACGCCCGACCATCCAGGCTATCCCAGCCCCCAAATGTTGTAAAGCTCAGATCAAAATGAACTGACAATTGACATGAATGCATACGAAATGATAGAATTCTGTGTGACGAAAGGGATAAATATCGTTAAAGGAACAATTCTAACTTCAGTTTCCAAAGGGAAATGATTTTAGTGGGAAATGTCTAATAAGAACTTGCTAATTATGAAGATGGTATCGGGCAGTTAAAGGAAAAATTGAGAGAAAAAATATCGTAAGTGATCAACATAAACATTTTTGATAACGTTACTGAAGGGAAAAACTGAAATATACACTCTACAACTTTTCCCGATAGATGTTCAATACACTGTTCACCATTTTTGAAATAATTTTTTCTTTTATTCAACCTTCAAATTTACCTTCATTCTTTTACCAAAAACATTATTTCATGTTTATTCAGGTGAGACTTCACATCATTCCGCCTAGCTATTCGGGATTTACAGTGATTTAAAAGCATGCGTAGGATTCGTTGCACCTTCACTTAGACAATGCAGAAAAATCCATCAGTAGATGCGTTAGGGCAGATATTCGCGAAAAGTTCACTGTTTTTTCTTTCCTATATAAAATAGCTTTCTATTAATTTTTAATAATTTTAAGTTCTAAATTTTTCCATATGTAAAGATATATATTGATCATCGTTTTTTGTATATTCACCTTCAATGGTCACTCTGTTCAAAATGCAAATGGATTTCGCTAGATCTGGCATTTACTGATATGAGCTCTATGTTTTTACTCTTATTATAAAGAATTATTAGCTGTTGATTTGAGACATTTTGCATGAATCACGAAACGTCTCCAAATTTATTTGAAATATCATTTGGGTATCTAGAATATTGAATATGAAAATCTTTATCTTGTTACAAACTTACCTTTGGCGACCAGTAATTAGCAAGATTATATTGGTTATATATAATTTCAATGAAATCGTCAAATTGCCAGACATTAAAATCGTTTTCAAGGATCTTACATATTGACACGAACCTTTCTAATGGAGATTAGTCCCATGACATCATGGCTCTATTAAAAATTTAATCACCCGATTCATCGATCTCATCTATATTCTACCCTTCATGGCAATTGTAACTTCACTTTTTTATTTGATTAGTAAAGAAGTCAAATAGGACCATTCTTTATTAGCTTTCAGCAATGGAGGAAGATCACGTGATTATATATTTGATGAAACAATAAAAACGATTAGAATTTCAGGGCGACAATTAGTAAGAAATTATGTAAGCGAATAATTTGAAAAATTACCCGACATTTAAATTACTGTCGTCAAAGAGAAAAAATTAAAATTTTGGAATAATGCAAATTTTATTTTCGTGCAATAATATTTTTGAAAGTTATAGGGAAAAATGCAAAAATGCAGATTGTTTTCTAATTCATTAAAATTTTATTTAAAATTTCGAAAGGATCGCTGTAAGGAGCGTATTCCCACCCTAAAAGACATATATGAGCCAAAGCGTTAGCACACACGCACGCACGCACGCACACACACACACACGCACGCACACACTCACACACACGCACGCACACACTCACACACACGCACGCACACACTCACACACGCACACACTCACACACGTACACACTCACACAAGCACACACATACACATACTCACACACGCACACACACACACACGCACACGCACACACACTCACACACACACACACTCACACACGCACACACACACACACTCACACACACACACACACACACACTCACACACGCACACACACACACACATACACACCTTTACTATTATTAGAGATTAGCCAGTTTCGATGTTGAATCTCTTAGGCATAATTTGATAGTTATGATTCCATTCACAAAGCAATTAAATGAAATAGAGAGTTTTAACCTATATTTTTTAAGTAGCATTGTATTTGTTCTGTTCACTGATTATATAAATGAATGAATGAAATAAAATCGCTTCAGCTCATTTGATACCCAGAGGCATGTTATCCAAATTAAAACACACATATAAGAGAAATGCAATGGGTAGGAACAATAATCTTTGAAGCGTATTGAGCATATTTTCATTTACGAACTATAAGGAAAGTTTTCTAATTGTCAAAAAATTTGAACTCTCAAGAACTCTTTGTTGAATTAAGTATTTCTAATCTTCCTTATACCGGAAAGCTCATATCTATCTGTGACAAAGATAATTTAGAAATGCCTTGAGCTAGATTGATGAAATTTGAAATATGGTTTTTATATCAAATTAGCAAATTTATCAAACTTTGAGCGAATTCATTTCAGAGGAAGTCTGTCTATCCGGATTTCCGAATATACCTTAATAACTACAAAACGAAAAAGCTAGATGGATAAAATTTAGTGCACAGTCTTAACATTTGAGGTAAAGATTCCTATTAGAATTGGAACCAAATCCTTCATTTAGTTAACTTTCTTCCACTTCGTATTTTCACAAGCATGTAAACTTGGCAAGTGAAAATTGCAAAGATTTAAATATTAGAAATTAGCATGTGATTTTATGTATTATTTAGTGTGATATACAATTGTAGTTCTGAATCACATTCTAGTTTCGATCAGTTGGGAACAATGCATCTAAAATACAAATTTGATTTTTGGGTACCTATTCCTAAATGATAAATCTCCCAAACATCATCAAGGATCACAAGATAGATTCAGTAAGAATTTTAAATTCGTCCAGAAGATCAATATTCCGTAACCATTATCATCAATACACAAACAATTCTGATTATATATAACGATTATTCTGGAAGCAAATAAAGGCGGGAAATATGTTTCACCTATCGAATGGCAAATACTACGTTTTTTCCTAAAAATAGTTGTTTAACAATATATACAAAAATCGTCTGAGCTCACATGATCGATTTAAAAGCGTGGGTACAACAACAATTCTAGAAATACTTTTCAGAGATCTTCTAAACAACAAATATTTAAAGATTGATTATAACTATTGTTCTTTTTTCAATCTTTAATTTGCCTTTAGCTACGAATCTTTCTCCTCGAAATGTGCGTGATCGTATTTCCATCGAGAAAATTCTTTCGAAGCTGTCTTATAGCATTTTGAAGTAAAGTGACATTATTCCCCCTGAAAGCTAGAAGGTTGTTTCTAAGTTAGAATCGCTTTTTAAAATTAATTAAATATTTGACGAATCCAACTGTTTTTTGTATTAAAATTATAAAAGACCTTTCTTCTTAAATAGTTAAAAAAATTTACATTAAAAAATTTTCTTATGAGAATTTTTGTTTTAAGATCTTTGATCTAAGTAATTAAATGAAGTTCTAGTCTCAATTTTATTCTTAATATAATTTTTATTTTTGATTTGTTTTAAAGAATATGTAGGCGTCTTTTAAAGAATCTTGAATGAAGTAAGAGTTTCAATTTGTGGTCCTCAGTTTGTAGATGGGTTCTTTTTTTCAATATAATAACAATTCATCGCTCATTTTTTAAATTACAGCCAGTCACTCCATTATTACAGAACTAAGCCATATAAACAGAAATTATTGTGACTGGCTATTGTAACATTCCCCGTTTCCATACTGATAAGACATTTACAGCCAGATGTGTCGTCGCAGTTACTTACTAAACTCCTTGAGATAGCCAGATGGTGGATCTTTTCACCTGGGTGGTCTCGCATCTGTTCATTAGCGACTACAGTGAAAGACCACATGTGGAATTCCTCGCCCAAGAGGTATTGATAGTATCTTCAAAGAGACAGGGGTGTCCAAACATCTGGATGTTAGATGTTTCTCTTTGTGAAAGGACCTTCCCACGACCCACTGGCGCAGTTGAGAGAGCATATTGCTGAACCCCGATTGGCCGAAAGATAGATCAAATGACCAATGTGAATTAAGTGGCGGAGATTGTGGCCGAAATAAAGTGAGGAGATTGTTTTTTGAAGGGAGAGGAGAAACGAATTGCAGGCAGATTGTTGGACTACGCCCACGAGTTCGTAGTCCGAGAATCAACTGAGTTTCAAGAAAGCCTTCGACTTTGACTGTTGTATCTCCTACTACAGGTGTAAATAACTATTTATTTAACCAAGATTAGAACAAGTTGTTCTTTTTATACATAGGGCTGTAAAATAAAGAATTGTCTGGAAAATTCTGCTTCGTTATTTGATCAGTCTAGATCAAGACATTACACTATTATGCTTATAACAATTCAAAGCTGTTAGCGGAATTGTTATCGCTTTTCTGTTTTTAAAGATCTATCGCTATGTAGCGGAAATAGATTTTCAACCAACGTTTTTAATTTTTGGCGTTCTTCTATAATAGTACTTTTATAATGGCATTAAAGATTTGACAGTAGAATTACTAGCTTCTTAAAATAATTGTCCGCCACTCATATTAATAATAATAATCAAGTCATGCAAATCATCCAAATTAATTGCAAGTTATCACAACAACAACAGAAGAATTCGTGTCCTTACTCTAGGCAACAGCTTTATACAAGAGAAGGAGAATGACAACAAGATTATTGGAGAGTATGAAAAAGGTTTGGTGAGACTGTTTCAACTGATTGTTATTAGGGAAGCTGAACAATTTTGGCTCCATACAAAGATTATTCTGGAAACAAACGAAGTGCGAAGTATACTTCAATTACCGAATGGGAAATATTACATTTTCTCCCGAAAAACGTTTAAATTGGGAAATAAACATAGAAAATTCTAATTAGTTAACTGCAAATTGACAAAATCTGTTGAGTTGTTAAACTTTGGACTTCTGCCATTTTTTCTCGAAACTTAGGAAGGTAAGGGGCAAATGATGATTGAGTTGAGGACCTATGGAGGGGCTCATAAGTTTTCAAAGAAATAAGAAAATTTGAAATCTATTGAGTAGTCTTGGCAGGAGAACTCTGTCGAGGATTTTTTCCAAAAAAGAATGTATAATGAAATATAGTAATTGAAATGTTTCCTACAATGGAAGATGGCGATGTGCAATCAACCATTGATGACATAACTAGATGAAACGAGTTTGCATTTGAGTGAAAATTGGAACCAACTTTCCGGACTAGTGGTTGCATCAGGTTAGGAGGGCTAGTTCTTTTTTTTCTTCTGATTTCTTTAAATATGTAAATTCATCTAAAAACATTATGGAATGGAAATATCTAGTTCTAGTGAAGGGTAGTATAAAATGTATCTTCGATAAGAGGAGTAATTCAATTATGTTTGAAAAATAAAGTTTGATATTCGGGAAAAAACATACTATGATTAATTATAAGGCAGAAGAGAAACTATTTATTTACATATGTACAAGTAAAAGGGAGAAAACAACTATAATAAACAAAATTGCGCCATCTGGTGAGGGGCATTTGAATGCCAATCACATAAATAGAAATGGTATAATATTTTTTTGTGATGAATGAAAATGCCCTTATTAAAAATGAAGCCATTTTGTGTATTTTTAAAAAAAGGCAAAGTTTGAGTCTAACTCTGCATTGATGAATTTGATTCAAAGACATTCATTTCTAGAGATTTCATCTTTACTCAAAGACATTTCATTTGAGTAAAGATTGTAGCCCGAATTCCACCTAGTTTGATTCCACCTTTTCACATATCTCTTGCATATGAATGGAAAAAAATAGCTTTCAAAAAAGTCTAGAATGACAAGTCTAAAATGTCAAAACTTAACAAAGCTCTTTTTTTTAATGGTTTTAATACTTTCTCAAGTATACTATTGTAAAGTATTTCAAGTATCCTAGGTTATCTTGGAAGAATATAAAACTCGATTGTCTAAAACTTTGTAATTCTGTTAAAAGAAAGAGTCTCCAGGTGGGAAACAAGAAAATCCATATCTAAACAAACAGCTCGACCATCCAAAACTTGGGATGTACTATCTTTTCTGTAACCAACCATGAAGACTTTCTCAAAGAGCGATGTTCGAAGCGTGGAGAATTTTCGATTTCTTTCGGAAATGTAGATAAAGAGGAGAGGTTTAAAACTAACGCAATAAAAGGGCTTTAAACTGCAATGAATATACATCAATGAGACGAATTTCCTGTCCTTTTCAAAGGATCGCCCTGTCGGAGTAGTTTTCTGTCTTCCTTTATTTTTGGAGTTCTGTTGATTACTTTATTTGGTTAGTATTCTTGCCAATAGGAGAATTTCAGTCTTTCATGTATTTGACTGTTGAAAAAGAAGTTGTTTATCTCAAGTTTTAATTCATTGTGTTTATTGTCTTAAAGTTAAGTAAAGTTTTTAAAAAATTAGGTGGAACAAATTTGAGCGTTAATCGTTGTAATGTTTATCGACTGACATATAATGTGTATATAGGATATGTAAATAGCTTGATATAATTTGTAAATAACTTCACACATGTAAATATCTTGATATAATTTGTAAATAACTTCATACATGTAAATAGCTTGATATAATTTGTAAATAACTTCATACATGTAAATAGCTTTATATAATTTGTAAATAACTTCACATATGTAAATAGCTTGATATAATTTGTAAATAGCTTCATACATGTAAATAGCTTGATACGATATGTAAATAACTTCATACATGTTAATAGCTTGATATGATATGTAAATAACTTCATACATGTTAATAGCTTGATACGATATGTAAACATCTTGATATAATTTGTAAATAACTTCAAACATATAAATAGCTTGATATAATTTATAAATAACTTCATATATGTAAATAGCTTGATATAATTTGTAAATAATTTCATACATGTAAATAGCTTGATATAATTTGTAAATAACTTCATACATGTAAATAGTTTGATATAGTTTCTAAATAATTTCATACATGTAAATAGCTTGATAGAATTTGTAAATAACTTCATACATGTAAATAGCTTGATGTGATGTGTAAATAGCTGACATACAATAAGTAAATAGCACAATATGATATGTTCGATTGAAAAAATCATCCCTCTAGAGCAGATTTTTAGATATGGAGTTACCATGCAATTATTTAATTAGTTTGTTGTTTTTAATTATTTAATTAAAAAAATGTTTGTTTTTAATTAGAAATTAATAAAAAATCAAGTATTTTTTTAATAACTTGGAAGTATGTTAGTGTAAAAAAACTCATTGCTTCATTATTTTAAAATAAAAATTTTTTTTTGAATGAAACCATTTATTTTTCAGTAATTTTTTTTCTTATGTAATGTTTAAAAAATTCTAAGTATATTTCATAATAATTCATTTATCATTTTAACTAATCATATTATATTCACACACTTTGTGGTCATATTTAAAATATTTTTTTTTTACATGAACTTAATCTCCATTTTCAAGAATAAATTTTAAAAATAAAATAAAGATAAAGAGACTAATCTTGGAAACATTATCATATTATGATGTTTAGAATCAGGGATTCAAACCTACTGCAATTTTTTTATATCTCTAATACAGTGTGAAGTATAAAATAATTTATAGGTTATCTGAATATACATAAAACAAAATAGCACTATTTGAACTTTAATGCTTTGTTTTAAAAAAAGAATAACCAGGTGGGAAATAAGAAAACCAATACCTAAACAACTAGCAAGTTTCCACAGCAAGGGGCGTACTTTCTATCCTCTTTCCTGCAATAAATCTAGGAGACCTCAAACCACGATAGCCTAAGCATAGAGAATCTAATTATTTTGGAGAATGCAGATAAGGAAGGAGGTTTTTTAAAAAAAAAAAATTTAAAGCAATAATAGGACATTAAACTGCAATGAATATACATCAATGAGATGAATTTCTTGTTTTTTTCAATAGTTAGACCCCGAGTGGTTTACTGTCTTCATTTTTTAATTACTGCTGATTAATTTTAATTGGAAATTATTTCTACCAGAATGTGGAATTTCTGTTTTTCTTGTGTTGGAACTTGGAACAGTTAAAAATGGATGTGTTTAGCATAAGCGTTAACTATTTGTGCTTTTTGTCTTTAACTTAAAGTGAGCTTTTTGAAATCTTCTTTTTTATTTGAAAAACTTAGCTGAAGAAGTAGATTGAAATGCATAATCTTTCTTTTATCATGATAATGTTTATTATCTAACATATAATATGTAAATTGGGAGATGTGATGTGTTCAATGAAAAAATCTTTTAAAGTGTTCTGCAAGACAAACTGTTAAACTTAGAGCAGGCACTTAAGATAAGCACTTATTAAGGTAATTGGTGTTCAGTATGAAATAATTTTTCCGAAATTTTAATTTTATTTTTTATTAAAAATTTATTAAAATTTTAATGAATTTCTTCTGCAATTTTGAAATATATTATTGCTCAAGAAATTATTACATCACGCTAAAATTTAAAAAAAAATGATCAATTTACAAAATTTTTATTTTAGCACATTTTTTTTTCTCTAATTTTAACACATGTTTAAAAATATGCGAATTTGGGGATAATACTTTTCTTGCTTGTTCAAGGAATTATATAGCCTGGTTTGATGATGATATTACAAATTATTTTGTTTTTTTTTTGTTATCGCTGCTATATAATTAAAAGTAAACTTTTAAAATAAAATAAAGATGGATGAATGAACCCTGATATATTATCTTGCAATGATGTTTCAGAATATGCATTCGAATCTGCTTTTGATTTTTTTTGCTGGTTCTAATACTTTCTGAAGAACATATTGCTTTCCAGATTATTTTATTATATGGAAAAATTAAAATGATTGTGTAAATCCAAAAATAAAAAAAAAAGAATCTACAGGTGGGAAACAAGAAAATTATCATTGGAACAACCTACAAAATCATCCACATCATGGGTATATTATTTTTCTCCATACAAACAATCGAAGAGAGCCCCTCAAAGAGCAATAGCCTAAACGTTAAGAATCACCGATTTCTTTCGAAAAAGTTGATAAGAGAAGAGAGATTTTAAACGTAACGCAATAAAAGGACCTTAAACTGCAATGAATATCCTGTCGGTGAGACGAATTTCCTGTCGCTTTCAAAGGATCAACATTTCCAAACAGTTTATGGGCTTCACTTATTTTGGAGTATTGCTGATTATTTTGTTTAGAGATCAATTCCTGCATAAAGTCGAGTTTCAATGTTTCTTTCAATTAGATGGTTGAAAAAGAATTTGTTTGTTTAAGTTTAATTTTTTTTTTCATTTCTTGTTGTACAACATTTGCATTTGAAATATTCATTGACTTGAGAGACTTGTTAGTTTAGTTTAGTTATATTAACGACCCGTTGTAAAGCAACACTAGGGTTAATTTGGGACGGACCTCGTAATTTTGAACCACGGTCAGATGACGAGAACGACACCTGAGCTGGTCCCCGCCTCTTCACGCCACACCAGCGGTAGGACGTTTGGCATGACGGATTTAACGTGCAACAGACCCACTTAAACGACGGTTATTCAGTGAAATCGGGTCTCGAACCTGAAACCTTACGGCTCACAAGCCGAGACCTTACCACCAGGCCACCGCGGCACAGAGGGGCTTCTTAGAATGAACTGGAATACCGCCCTTTTATTTTCTCGTATACGTAGTATAAAGAAAATATAGTAATCGTTAAAAAATTCGAACTCAAAATTGTGACGAATCTATGTTTTAGATCTACCTTCTGGTTTTGGAATAACACATTTTTGGAAAATATCTGCCTGCCTGTCTGTCTGTCTCTGACAAAGATAACTCAAAAATGCTTTGAACTAGATGGTTGAAATTTGGTATTCGGTCTTTAGTGCAAATTTGCATATTTCTATCAAATTTTGAGTAAGATTGTTCACAGGAAGTCCATCTGTTCGAATATAAGTTAACACGATAATTACAAAACAAAAAGATCTAGATAGATACAATTTGCTATTCAGATATAACATCTATATTGAAGACACCCATAAAATTTTGAGCAAAACCCAACCAGAGACTGACAATCGGTTGGTCTGTACCTTCAAAAACATGTAAACGCAATAATTAAAAAACGCAATGACTTAAATATATAAAATTTAGAATGGGATTTTGCAATTGCAAGTACAATTTTGGGTCAAATTTTTATTTCAATCTGACGAGAAAAACATGTCTGAAACACAAATTCGAATTTTGGATATAATTCTTGTTAGGGAATAATCGCCAAATATCTCTTCAAGAAGGGCACGATAGATTCAGTAAAAATGCTAAATTCACATAAAACTTAATATTTTGTAACTATTGTACGCCAATGCCACGTAAGGCATTCTCTGGGACATCACCTTTATTAGAAAGTATACAAGAAAGTTTTAAGGAGACCATACCCACTGGTTTTGATATGATATTATTGACAGGCTACTGTACTTTTTATAAATTGTGTGATATGATATCTTCGATGAAATAGTATTCAATGTGGTCTATAGAGCAGACAACTTAACCTAGGTTTTAGGCAGCTACGTTTGCCAGACAATTGCTTCATGGATAGTTAATTATGTGCATTGCAATATATTATACTGAAAATTTATAAATAAAATAAAGAAATCAATTCTAAAACATTATCACGCTGTGACGATTGGGATTAGAGATTGTAACCTCTTTTATTTATTTTGAAAATTCTAATGTTTTGCAAGTACACAATACTTTTTACACTATCTTAGTCCTGAAAAATAAAATGCAACTGTTTCAAATTTTATAACTCTCTTTTAAAGAAAGGTCTTCAGGTGGCAAATAAGAAAAATCAATACTTGAACAATTTATTCTATCATTCACAGCATGAGACGAGCAGCTTTCTTCTCTGCAGCCAATCGAGAAGACCCCCTGAAAGAGCGGCAACTGAAGCGTGGAGAATTTTCGATTTCTTTCAGGAATGCAGATAAGGCCGAAGAGGTTTTAAAAGTAACACAATAAGAGGACCTTAAACTTCAATGAATATCCATCATTGAGACGAATTTCCTTTCGTTTTCAATGGATCGCCCTGTCGGAACAAATTACTGTCTTCACTTATTTTGGAGCACTGCTGATTACTTAGTTTGGCGATTATTTCTGCCAAAACAGGGAATTCCGATTTTTCTTGTACTAGAAGGTTGAAAAAAGAAATTAGCTTATCGTATTTTTTGGTTTCAGGTTAAATATGGTTTTTGGGATCTTTATTGAAAGAATTGGAAAAGAAATGAGTTGGCAAGTTTTTCAGATTTTAATGATTTTGTACAGTTTTATCTTCTTTTCTGATTGTTTTCTCAACTTATTTATTTTGCAATAAATGCTGAATTGTGTGATAGCAGTAAAAAATTACCTACGGTTGCTTTGATATGTAATATTTCATTTTTACTTTGTTCATATAAGAAATTTAGAAAAAATAGTGTAATCGTCAAAAATTCAAACTCGAAAGTTTGACGAATCTATGAATTTCAGACCTCTATGAGGCCGGAAAATATATTTTTGGCATTATGATTGTCTGCCAGTCAGTATAACTATCTATCTGTGAAAGTGATAACTTAAAAATACTTTGAGCTACAAGGGTGTAATTTGGAATGTGAATACAGTTTAGCATTTGAACCAATACAGACGAGTTATTGACTACATGTCAGTCTGTACATTCGCATAAATTTTGAATTCAGTTTGTCATACAGTTAGTGATATCATTAGTTACAGTTAGTGATATCATTGGTTAAATATTTGATGGAATATTGAATGATTTTAATTTTATTCAACAAAGAGATTTATTGACGAAATTTACTTTAAAATAGTTTTTTTTTAAAAATTGGCAAAATCCAGAGAAAATTTTAAACTGCGACTATATTAATATAATTAAAAAGACAAATAAAAAATTATAATGTAGAAATTATTTTTGAACAGTAATAGCTTCGAGAATTGTGTAAAAAGACCAAAAATTTGTTTAATTTTTAATTAATTAAAATTTTGGGAAAAAAAAACAATAACAACCTCAGCCTCCTAACTTTTCTGCAACAAATTAATAACTTGGTAATAATGGTTAAATTCCATTAAAAATAACGATGTATTAAAAATAATTATTTAGTTTATGTAATTCCTCGTACTAAAACAATTACATTTCCGTCATGGTGAAGGAAAAATAAACCTAATTTTTTGAACATTACAATGAATTTATTAAATTAAAACTTGACAATTCAGATAACTTCATGCATAGACTGTAATTTTTTAAGAACAAAATACAGCACAAAAGCAGGCAAATGAAATGTTAAAGTTAAAAGCCCTAAGTTTTGAAACAAAAGGCAAGACATTTATTTTGATCGATTATTAACTTTATAACCAAACGCTTACATTAAAAAATTCGAAAGTAGTTTTGGATAGTAATAAATAGTTTTGTTTATCAGATATTTCTATTTTTGAAAAATTTGGAATACTAAGTATGTAGGTCAAAATAATTCTAATGAAATTTTCTTGTCTAAGTTACAGTACTTTATATTAAAATCAATGATAATATTGAAGACAGCATGTATTTGAATAACTTATTTGAAATGATAACACGAATATATTGAAAGAAAAAGAAGAACGGATTTTACGTATTAAATTAAAAAAGTACGGATTAAATTTGATGTTTACTTATTCAAAATTGTGACACACATGCGCATTCTACATCTTTCACAAGTATATTTGCACCATTGTGAAGAAAGCTTCAACGTTCTGTGCGAATTGTGACGAGCAAATATGAGCTGAGATACAATCCAATTAATGTAGTCAAAATTACATAGGGGAAAATTTTGTTAAGGAGTAAATGATAATCAATAGTATAATCAGTTTTAAGTCAGTGTGAACTTTTATTTAAACGTTTGAAGCTGTTAAAAATGAATTATCTTTTAAGAGATAGTTGGTGTCGTATAGTTGGTTTTCATATCTAGATATTTCATTTCTTATATTCAAGATCATTATAGTATATGATATATCACTATTCCCTATATCACGTGATAAAAAGAATTTTTATCTCAGCTACCATTTTCTATGAATTTGAAATGTTGGGTTGACTACTTTTAATTCGCTGATTTATATCCCATATTACTTTTAAAATAAATGTTTTTTTAATAGCTTTCCAAGCTAATTTATACAACTACTTTTTTCGCTTCTTGAAATAGAACTTTTTCATTCGAAATAAAAAAATAGAATAATTCTTTTTTGCTTCTCTGATTAATGAGAATTAAAAAAAAAATAACTTTCGAACTGCGTCAAATTCAAATCCTTTATCAGAAAGTGAATTCTGAATTACTTTGATATATAAGCGCAGAAAAATAATTTTTTTTCATAAAAAAATTCTTTCCATAAAATAATGATCAATCAAGATGATTAAAAAGCTTTTGATTTCATAAAGGATAAAAAGATGAGATGCGGTAAGATTTAAAATAATCAATAAGCAGATGTTCCTTTAGATAGAATGTCTTGGAAAAACGAATACGTTAAAAGCTGGAATAAAAATATTACTAACATCACTTAACGATATTACTTAGAATAATTTATCTGATTTATCTATTGGTTAGCATAAATGTAAACGCTTTTACACTAAAGAAAAAAAAAACTCTACTTTTTGAATTCTAAATATTCTTGGGGTTATTTTTTTTATTCATCAAACGATTTCTTTTTTTTGAAATTCAGCATTATAGTTTTTTTATCAGTTATTTTCACTCTTAAATAAATATTCCCGGAGCTCAGTAAGTTGAAAGTATGTTGCAGTTATGTCATGATTTATTGAAATTACGTGCTTTAGAATGTGTTTTAGGATTTTATAGAGATAAATACTGTGTGAAGAATTGTAAATGTTTGGAAATAATTCTTTCCGCATGAAATGTATTCTTTAAAAATTTCAGAACTTTTTATATATTTTGAATTATTGTTTGCGTTTAGTTAATCTTAAAAGATTTATATTTTTCTCTGAAGATCGCTGTTCACTTGGCTTTAAGGCTAACTTAATAAGGTAATAATGCCAAAATAAGCTTTAGTCAACGCTTGAATAATTTTCAATAAACAGTTAATAAATTTAGGATTTTACTTCATGCAGTAGCGTGAAAAAGCAATTGATTGTAAGTTCTGGATGAGTTGAATTAATTAAGTGTTAAATGCAATTTTTAATTTCTGAAAGGATTGAAATGCTTTTTTTATTATGACTATTTTTCTATATGAACGATTAAATTATTTACTTTTTTTGGATTATAATTAAGACATTTTCTATGCATTTATTCTATCTATTTACGATAATTTGCAATTAATTTAGTGTTCGCCTTTTATAGCCAAATTTTATTCCCCCCCCCAAGTCGTGTGAAATTTTTGGTAAATTATTTAGCTCAGATTTTGATATAAAGTTTTGTATATACGGATGGCACTCCCAATCCGCCAATGAAAATATCGCCATTACTTGTTGGTTATCTCTTGCTAGTAGACTGACAAAAGAAATTGCGAGTTCGAATGTGTCCCGTTTGCTGAGACTTGTGTTTGCATCTAAGAAACCGAATTTGAACCTTTTGTATTCACACAAAAAAAAATCCCTTTATTGTTCAACAAGTTTATCTACGCGGCAAACAGTATCAATTTCAGCATCCTTGAATTCAGAAACTTCCATTATTCTGTTGCAAAAAATGCTCCTTCACAGACTATTTTTAAGATATGGATTTAGAAAAATAGATATGAATGTTATCTCTGCAATTTGATTCAGCATTTTTGTGTATTATCACAATATAATGCGTTTTAAACTTTATATTATTTTGAGTGCCTTCTTTTCAATTGATTGAATATAAAATTTGATTCAGTATAATTTTATAATGAATCAATAAATATATTTGAAAAGTATAATTTTGTTTGTGAATGTAATTCTATTTTTGAGTCATCATCTTCTCTTATATATAGACGGAGATACGATCAAATCTTTGGCGCATCGGAAACAAAATTTGTTACAAATCTAAATGATAAAATAATATTTTTATCCTTTTAATTGTTTGTTGTTATCGTATGGGCACGGTGGGACGAACAGACAATCTTTCTTCAGATAGATTTTATCTAAAATTTTATACAAATCCGAAATTTTGATGTAGGAACCACGAATTAACTTTTGTGAATCTTGTTCGCTGCTTATTTGAGTTATCTATTCACAGGCAGGTCAGTTGACAGATGCTGAAAAATAGTTAAATTAGTTAGTTATATTTAAACAGCACTAGGGCTATTTTGGAGCAGACTTCGTAATTTTGAACCGTGGTTAGATGGCGAGGACGACACCTGAGTTGGAACCCCTCTCTCCAGATCGCACCACACCATCGGAAGGACGTTTGGCCTTGATGGATTTAACGTGCAACAGACCCCTTACACGACGGTTCTTCGGTGGAGTCGGGTCTCGAACCTGAAGCCCTACGGCTCACAAGCCGAGACCTTACCACCAGGCCACCGCGGCCCCCAAAACATAGTTAGGAAAACGAGTGAAGCTAAATACTTTTTAGGATTACAATATTTTGACAATATATACTTCCCATATGAGAAAGTAAAAAAAATATCAAGCATTAACTAACGAATATAAGTGAACATGGTTTGTGAATTAAGACATTACAATTTAGAACTAAGGAACATGTCCCAGAGGAAAAACGTTATTTGTTCTAATCATATGTTTTTTAATCAACATTATTCAAAACCTGGTAGACTGAATAATATTAAACCCAGAAACTAAGTTTCATTAAGCAATTATTGAAAAAATTATTATAAGGAAAATACTTTTATTGCATAATGAAGTATCATGTTTAGATTACTTAGTATTTATATTAGAGGGACATGAGCTTTTGGACGCTCTCGTCATAGAGAAAGCCAGTGATGTTGAAAAAAATGAATGAGAAATTTGTGGAAAATCCCATTGACAGCATCGTTATGGGGAATTTTCGGTTATCTTCAACTTCAATAAGTAAAACGTTATCGCTCAGAGACCACCGCTTATTTCTTTCTTCATCATGAATGTTTTCACGTCTATCATTGAAAGTTTACAATCACCTGTTTACTATCGAATCACACATCGAATTTTCTCCATAATCTTCACAAATTTATCTGTGAATTTCAAGTGGTTTTTGTGTTCCTAAAGTTTAGGAAGTAGATGATTGAACGAACTTGCTTGAGGTAAAGTATACAATTTAAAAAACAATTTAAAAGCTCAACATGCAGCTGCTGCGATACTTAAAGATCCAAAAATGATTTGGAATTTTTCACAATGAGTCAGCAAAATGGACGCGCATGCATGAAATCCCGAACTCAGAGTTTCCGCAGTAAAAATTTAGTTTCTGAATATCCTTCGTGCGTGTTATTTAGCAGATATTGTACGCTGTGGTTAGATTAGTATCTGGAGGATTTTTTTTTGTTTCACTTTAAGCGAAATTCAAATGTTGGCCAATTTCAACAAAGTTTTTCAGTAATCTACCATCCTGTATTGTCTATATGTCACAAGGTCGCTTTGATTAATTGTAATATTTTTCAGTAAGGTGGTGTACCATCCCGTATTGGAGCTAAATGCAACTTCTTCAGGATCTGTCTATATACTGCAATGTCGCTTTGATCAACTGAATATGTCGCAATTTCTCTTAATCATGAGTTTTTGATTGGATATTCTTGATAAAGGAGAATTATAATTCTTTAGATAGACATGGTTCCGTTGAAATACGCGTAGATAAGACATTTCAATAAAAAGAAACTTTATCTACTAAAATGATTTTGCATTTATTGAAATATCGTTTCACTGAGTGCAAACAATATTTTGTTGACAAATCTTCTTCCAACTATAGTGAGGGCATCGTAATACCCTGAAAATCGCACAGTTAGAGGACACATATTTTGGAAAATAACATTAATTTGTAAAAAATCTAATTTGTACTCAAAAAATGAAACATTGTATGCGCATACTTTAATTATTAAAATGCTTCTATTTCCATTAAATGAAAATGCATTTACTCGCTGATTTGTCATAAGATATTTCTGCAAAAATGACAAAAAAGAAAGGATGGGAATATAATTAGCAACGAAAACGCAATTTCCTAATGAGTTTGTGTGTTTCTGAGTCTCGAGAGGACGGCGCCTCTTTGTTTTGCAGCGACTGCAAAGAATAATAACATTGAATTTTTTTTTCAAATGCGTTTGTGACATTGCAAGGCATTACAATGATTTGTTTTTCAATGCGTTGTTGTTGACCGCAAAATGAATTGAAGACCTAAATGGATGCTAAGACATGAAGTTCTCGATTTAAAAAATAATAATTAGGGGCATAAGTTTAAAATAAAAAGATATCCTGCACAGCAAAAATAAATATCTGAAGATACGACTCGTATCTTCAGATATTTTAGCAATTAGGGTTTACGCCTCTAACAAATGGAATGATCCCCTTGAAACTTTTTCGCATATTCTTTAACAAAGCTATAATCTCCATTCTTATTTTTATGAAAAATGGATCTTAGAGAAGGCCACGAATATCATGAGTACTCAGATTTCTCTCGCACGTGAGAATGTTTTGTATTATATTGAAGAACACCGAATTTATATTTTGAGAACCTGTTGTAGCTAAAATGTGACTCAAAATTACAACTGCAATCACAAAATCACATACTGGGGATCTGATATACAATCATGAATGCTATGAGTTCTTAGATTTTACGCACACATGAGAATTTTGTATTTCTTAGAATAGTGAAGAAAATCGACTATGCATTTTGAACACCTTTTTGTTGCCCGATTGCACCTAAAATTTGACACAAAAGTGCAATTGTAGTCAAAAAATCAAATACCATGTATTTGGGGCAAGACCATGAATGCTCAGATATTTTTACTCACATGAGAATTTTGTGTTTTTTAGTATAGTGAAGTGTACCGAGTATACATCTTGAGCACTTTTATATTGTCCGCTTGTAGCCAAAATGTGACAGAAAAATACAACTGTAGTCACAAAATCACGTACTGAATTTCATGAAATTAAGTCATAACGTTATTGCTTTTGCATGCTTATGGAAATATAGACCGAGAACCATTCAACTCCTTGATGGTAATGATTCCAAATTTGATAGGTATCTGCACTTTGATGTGAACCATATTGTATCTATCTAGTTTACTTTGTATAGATAAAATCTCTCAATTCGGATAGTTGTGCAGACAGATTTCCTCTGAATGGATTTTGTTCAAAATTTGATAAAAATTTATAAATTTGGGGTGAAGACCATATACCAAATTTCCCCTATCTAGATCAAAGCGGTTTTGGGATATCGTGTGTGCAGTCAGAGTGACAGGCAGACGTCATTCCAAGAATGTATTTTTCGAATTCGTGAAGATTCGAAAAAATCTCGACTTCGAATATCTTAGACAATAGCAATAGTATCCTTAGTTTGTTAGAAATTAATAACTGATGTCCTTTCATCCACTAAACACAATTAGTAGTTGAGTAACAACTATATCGACTGTATTCTGTTTTTATAGAAATATTATGCAGTATTTAAAGGCAATTGTCTTTAGGACTTTGAGATCTTGAATTTCGAATAAAACCTTTTTAACTGTGAAATACGAATGTGAATTGTTCATTGAAGTATAATATTATTTTTAAAGTAAAAGTTTAAATGTCATTTTTTTGGTACTTATAATTCTATACAAGATTAACGATTCAGGAATTTACGGACATCTCAACTGAACATCTCAAATTATATTTTTATTAGATAGCACTTTTCCAACTTAGAAGTTATGACAGAATTTGATACTAGAAGGAATGAAACAATTAAGGAGGTAAATCTAGATTTGTTCGATTTTTTAAAAAATTTTATTTTTTCATTAAATTTTAATTTTTGTAATTAAAATGGTCCTTATCAATACACACAGTAGTTTTTGAAACTCATTTTTTTCTCATGTTCACAACATTCAAATTTCTACGATATCACACAGGGTATTCTGGGTAAACTTTCCAAGAAAAACAATCTACCCCTCACCCCGAAAAAAAAATCAATTTTTTCGTTTGAAAGCTGGGGTGTCATGAATTCATGGTAGAAAAGATGCATGCTTGAAAATAAAAGTAAAACGAATCGTCATTAAAATACAAATGTAAGATAGAGTTATGCAGTAATTCTACATTGGCAGTTGTGTATTTAACAAACACTTAACAAGTGTAGTTAACAGAAATAAGTGAGAAGCAATATTTTTGCACTCTGAAATATTTCAGTAGGCAAATATTTTTCCACTAATGGATTTGTGTGTTTTTTCCTGCAGATTATAGGAATATGACTCTTTTTACCGTTTTCATTTAGTGTGTTCGGACTATTGTAAAGAAAAATATTGTTATTTTTCGTAGGTATGGTTTTAAAATTCTTTTTACACGAATTACATTTACATTGAACAATATTTTTTTCTCGTATTGCTAATGCGCGTGCAAAGCTTCCTTTTATATGTTTATATGAAAAATTGATTTGTTCAGGCATGTCTATTCTACATTTATAATTCGACGGAGCCCAATCAGAATATTCTGCCAAAAAATAAAATAAAAAGTTCGATCACCCTTGAAATTTTTCACTAATCTTGAATAAAAATATAAAATTACAATTAATTTTTTATTAATAAAAAGTGGTATTAAAAAATTTTTAAACTATATTTTCACTCAAAATCTTCGGCGCCATTTTTTAAACAAGTCCAGAAAATAATAATAGATTTAAAAAATAAAGAAAAAAATTTTTTAGCAAATATTTTAATATGGGAACCAAAATGAATAATTCCATGAGAAAAAAAGACCAAAGATTTTTTTTTAATATTTAAGACTGAAAACAACGTAAATTTTTCTGAAAGTTTTGGAATTAATTACGGAATTCGAAAGATTTAAAAAGTAATTAGATTTGAAAGGTGTAGATTTATTCAAAATTATATTCAATTCCTTGGGTGCGTAACCTTTAGTATATGAAATTCAAAGCATTTATTTGCTATTTTTAAATATATTTTCCCCATAAATGTAGAGGTATTTGAAAATAAACCAAAACTATAAAAATAAAGAACCAAGTGATTTTTTTAACCAAGAATATCAGAGTTAGAACTATTAATTTGCATTTGCGTTGTTGTTTCTTATGGCATTTGCCACGGACAAGCTCGCTGTTACAAAAACAGCGATTCAAGCCGGAGGAGGAGCGTCTCTTGTTTTCATAGTAGCGCCAACTAGGCCCAAGAGTATGACTTTCCTACTCACGCATCACTCATTCGCTTGCGCAATCCCCTTTTTACAGGAGGGCACATTCACACATCTCACAGATAGAACAACGGAAGAACAATCATGCCGAAACCGGGGCCCGAACCCGGAACGCCCAGATCATGGGGAAGACGCGCTACCCCTAAGCCAGGACGCCTGCATTTGTTTGGTTTGTTATGGTTTATATTCATTTTGAAATATTTCCTAATTTTTTTGTTAGTTGTATACATAAATCCACAGTTTGTTAATTAAACCAAAATCATTTGTTAATTTAAGTTTTCCAATCTTTATTTGCAAAATGCGAACTGTTGGACATTTGGAAAAGATCCATACAGAAATTTATTTCGGATCCCAATTTTTATGGTGTCCTTGTGTTTTTTCCAATTCCGCGCCATGATCTCAAGTGAACAAACCGATTCGAATCCGACCTTTTTTTGCAAGTTTCATGATTTGTGGTTGGCAGCAACTGCAATGCAGATTTGGCTACTATTTAAACTCGCCTCGAGTAAGTATTTTTTTAGACGGAATATGAGAAGTGGTGTAAGTTCTTCGGTCGAGGCGGAAGAGAAGTTAGCTGTGTGCAACTGGTTTGTTGCTTCACCATTTTAAGACGGTTTCTTTTAATTCGTTTAAATGTTAGATAGATAGGATGAATGGTTCGAATCTGTTGACCAAGGTCTGGTAATGTTAATTTGAACTTTGATTCTAACGTTTATAGTATTATTTTAATTGCTCAAGTGGGGAGCACATTGACTTTATAATCAATAAAAGTTATTTTAAGGAAACTACTTTCAACTTTGTCTCCTCGACAAAAAATTTCACTGTCATCTTTGCTAAAATTTGGGTTAGTTTACTCGGAGGAATAACATTAATTAACTGTAAATGTTACATAGAAAAAATTATTTCATATAAATGCGCGATTATGAAAGTTTTGAGTATGAAGTATTCAAGAACTATTATTAATTGACAACTAATTTCTTAAGGCCAACGTTCCAAATAAGACCCGTATTTAATCCGGCATGCCATTTTCTTTCGGAAGTACAAACTTGTTATTCTGCTCGTATCTCTTTATTAAAAATGTCAAAATGGAACCGAAAAGCGACAAATAACTTCAGTTTCCATGGCATAGAGTTAAACTTCTGTTTGTACCTTTCTGTTTAGAAAGAATGTTGTCAAAGCGGACCCAGAGAACATCGTTCATAATGTTTCGCGGGCTGATTGAACGGACAAGTGAGCTGGGAAGGTCGTCGAACAGCCTGTCCGACCCTTCCGAATGTGATTAATGCGATCATTGGAAAGGCAAGTGACGCGGGCGCTGTTGACGACACTGCCCAACGTCACTAATTAGAGCTCTGCATTGAATTATTTGAAAAGGGCGCCGGCTCTGAAAGCGAATATTTGGGGAATGAAATGAACACCGACGGTCTTCCAATGCTATTTGGATTTTCAGAATATATTCGATCCATTAATTTAATTGGTGTTTGTCGTTTGTTTGCAGAAACGTAGCTGTTTCGTGTTTTAATCTTGTACAGTGGGTCTCTTTGTATATTTAGGTAAAGGATCAACGAATATTCACCAATTGTAACGAATTAAATTTATCGTTGGGAATATTTTCTTTTTAAAAGTAGTAATTTCAATATTCATTATTACAAAGAGAATTGAATGGCTCATTTTCTTTATATTAAAAAATATAATGAATAAATCGGAAAAGAATTTTCCTGTTAAAATGGTCCAGTGGACCACCGTTGATTAAAATGTTTGATTCTCAAAAAAAGTAATTCGATTATCTTCAGAATATTAAGACTAAAGAGATGGAAAATAATGGATATCTTAAAAGAAAATCGTATTTTTTAAAACCATTTTCTAATAAACACTAAAAAAAGACTTTTAATTTCTCCTCTACTAAAAATAATGGTACAGATAGAATATATAATATAAATGGACAATAATAATGAGAAAGAAATAGTAAAGCAAAACATAAGTACCGAGATTTTGATGACTCTGTTTTAGATCTTTAACCCTCTCGCCATCCTCTCCTGTCCGTGAAAATTTGTTTTTCGCCGCATTAGAATGAATAAAAATAAAAACTCTAAGTAAAAATTTACAATGCATTTTAAACATTTAAAAGTTTTAAAATTTAGAAGAACGCTGCAGTAGTTTCACTTGAACACTCCAGATGCGTTACGGACAACAAAGAGGTTAATTCGTAAAAACATTTATGGATTTATGCCAGTGTCTGTAAATACAATAACTAAAAACAAACTGGATGGATGAAATGTGTGTTTTGTCTTATTCAAAAAAAATTTAGATTTTTATAACATTGCGAGCAAAAGTATAGAATTTAAAATTTGTCTGTCAGTCCGTGAATATTTGAACTCTACATCTCCAAAAATGCAAATTGATTGTGAAGCGAAATTCTGCGCGTAGTATTATTAAGATTGCAGATTTGCCAACAAGTTCACTGCTTTGTTTCCGTCTATAAATGCGTGAGCGAAAACGCAATGCTCAAACTGACAAAAGCGCAGCAAGCTATTTCACTATAACAAAATTATTATATATTAAATGGTATAAATGTCTTTATAATGCACAGTTTGATTGTTTAATTTAATATATTGAATCAAGCAATCTTCGAGCTACTAAGAGATTTAATTTGAATTAAAACAAAAAGCATTACTGGTGAATCAGCTTAACCAAAGGCGGCGAATAAATTATAAATGAAATGTACAAAAGTACAAATTAAAGTAATTTTAATTTTTATTTCACTTGTAATATATTTGATATTTCTGTGGTGTTGTAAATTGATATATTTGTTTATTTGGTATCCACTTTTATCAATGTCCTGTTTTTTTGATAATTTAAAGACGATAGTTATATTTTGGTTACTTCGATGATTTGTACAACAAATTTGTCAATCTATAAAGTTTCATTCGCAACATTACAAAATCAAAATTGAATGTTTCTCAAGCGACATTCCGTTTTTTATGCCCTTATCTAAGACGGATTCATTTAACGATTATTTAACAGCTGACGAAAGTTTCGTGAGCTTAGAGAAGAAACTGTATCATTATAATCTGATGTCTAGCCATGAGTGCAACTGACAGATAATTAAGAATAGATTGACCTGTATATGGAACCTAAATTTTGATAGAATATCAATTTACTTTTGAGAAGTTTAATAAGACTAAGCAGTGTGACATAAAAGTAAATGTGTTGTTAGCAAAGTGAGCCAAACATTTAGACAAAATTATTCTTTAAAAATGTATGAGATATATAATATAGAAAGCATATGGGTCCGAGTGAAACATGAAGTTTATATGAATAAACGTTTAAGAGTTTTAATAAACAAGTTAAAATCTATATTTGGCTTAAAATTTAAGAGCGCATGCATCTGTTTATTGCCTAATATATGATATAATAGAAGATGCAGCATGTGAATTGAACTGAAACTTATGAAACATGAATAGACTATGAAAAGATAAGGTTCTTAATGAACAAATTTGGACAAGTGATACGAGATAATATTTTAAAGTAAACATATCTGAAGCATAACTCGTGTAATTTAAAATTGCGCATATATATTCCATAAAACATGTTATCGTCATTTTGAGGGGATCCAAAATATCGGCGAATATTTAACTAGTGGATATGTCGCCGTTCGACTTTGAAATATACTCATAAGACCAGCACTGTTTAACTTCAGACAATGCAAGAAATAAAGTAGATCTTTCTATTGACCAATTGGATCCCAAATTTGATACTGATTCAAAATTGCGGTATAAAGAATACATATAAAAATGCATTTATCAGTTTATGGCATCTATATATAGTATAAAATGAAGTCTCCTGAAAGTATCTGTATGTTTGAAAGAGAAACTCGAGAAATACTTGGCTGATATTGAAAATATTTATACCATTTTGTAGGGCGTTTATTGGGGAAGGTTATAGTATATTGAAGTCGTATCAAAATAGTTTTAGATTGAGAGTTAAATTATTTTTCTACTACAATTCGCTCATGCGTAAAACAGCAGTATCTGTACTTTGCACGTATCCGCGCATGTGCGAAAACCTCAAATTGCGCATGCGCAAATAGAAGAGTTGTGGTATGCATGTGCGATACTTTCTTCGTTTACGTCTGATTTTAAACAAAGATTCAAAACTCATTATGCCCCCAAAAATTAGCTGATATTGGCGATATTGGTACCATTTTTGTAGGGCATTTATTGTAGAAGGTTTTTGTATATTGAAGTCTATGTGGCACTTTCCAGAGTTACATCCAAACAAAATCTTTGTCTTGGCATCAGGAGGGAAAACAGCCAATTTAGTTTATAAAGAAATATAATGAAGCAAGCTGAATATTATTTTCATATCAGATTACACAGAGTTGATAACAAGTATGGGTCTGTGAGTACAATGGCTTATTTGTATATTTTAAATTTTAAAATAGCTTTTCTATTGTATATTTTTAGTTAATTATTTTGTCTATGAACATATCCCATTTTTACCTTTTCAATAATCTAAATATTTCTAAATGCTTGCTATAAAAATTTATTTTGTAATTACTTTTGATGATTTCTAAATATATTTTTATGTTGGTTTGATGTTGCGTGACATCCCATGTTATATCGGGAGGAGACTAGACTGAAAGTCAATTTTTCCTCTTGGATGTTATGCGTGTGGATAAGACAACGCTGTGCGGGTATTGCTTGTTTAATATAAAATAATATATTCCTATGACGCATTAAAAAAATTCTCTAATCTTTGAAGTATAACATTTAATTATGTTTTGTTTCATTTAATTTTATACTAGCCGCCTTTAGCGATTAGTTGGTTGGCCAGAATTAATGGTCATTACAATTTTTAATTAAATATTTTATGAAACTTGGCCTTAATGGCTTCAGTAAGATATTTTAAGTTAATAGTAACCTTAACCTTAAGCCGGTCTGATCGTTTGCATTTCCTTTATCTTTTGAAAGCTTCTTTAAAAGTTGTGAAATAAGAATACACTTCAATAATGCAACCTAGTTTCTAACCTAAAAGAATGAAAAGATACGGTATTTTTTTCTATATTATTCCTCCATCTTAATAGTACTTTGAATATGAATTAAAAAAAATTTTTTTTTTCAAGATTCTTCTCAGAATTAAGCCATTACTTCGCTGTTTACCTGAAATTCGCTTTGTCAATAATGATTTGTTTTAAGAACAAGGCAGTTCGAATTGTAAAAAAAAAGTTTGAAAAATGAAATGTATTTGCGACTTTAATAGCGACTTTGATCTTTTAGAATTCCTACGTTTATTGTATTCCCGCTTGTGAAACGTTTAATATTCGTTCAGAATTGTTGGGAAACATGCTCAAAATTTTTTAAATCATTGTTTAAATATAGAAAAATGATTTATACTGCAAAATATTGGTTATTATTGAAAAGATAGCTTTTGAATTTTAAGATGATGTAAATATCATTTTTGTACGTAATATTTTTGAAAGTTGTCAAGGAAAAATGCCAAAAATTTGTTTAGTCTTTAATTAAGTCTGATTTAGAATTAAAAAAAGTGGCTCCAAGATGAACATTCCTACCTTTCAAAGTATATATGTGCCATGTTTGTTAACTCTAGGTCAAGCGATCTGTCCTGTAGAGTGCCAAAGCAAGCACGCATGCATGCATGCACGCACATAGTGCCCACGTTGAGAAAGTCTTCAAGCTATGAATAAGAGATTTATATTAAGCAAAACGAATATTACTGGCGTATCAGCTGGTCGCCAAAAGCGGCTAATAAATTATAAATGAAATACTGGAAAATAAAAATAATTAAATTAAATAAATTGTAATTTTTATTTCACTTCTAAAAATGTTTTTATAAAAAGTGAAGTGTTTTATCTAATTTACTACTGGTCTCTTTATTGGAAGACAATATTCCTTATTCTTTCATTTTTTCCCTTCATTTAAATTAATCCTAAGTGTGTTTTCTGTACAAATCTATCGCGGAAAGTATATTTAAGACGATTATATCTATTAATTGAATACATGCAAAAAATGACAAGATAAATATTAAATATAAAGTATAATCGATTATTCCCTTATCTCTTAAAGCGCCAAATTCATCATAATTTCACACTGAAGCTTTAACCAATAGCAGATCTTTTAAATAAATAACCATACACAGCGGGTATGAAAAGTTGTATAATAAATCAAATGCATCGCTTTCAGAGCGTTATATTACACCTGGCAATTAGAGCGATAAATTATAAATATCAGTGGGGGTAACTCAATTTTCTGTTTATTTAGCATTTTTCGCAGAAATTAGTCTCGCTTTGTTTCTGTTGATACTGTAAACAATACCTGCCGGGGAATATAAATTTGTTAAAAAAGAAGCTCCGTTTTTGGAGCTGGTAAATATTTAATCTTCCATCGTTTTCAATGATTAACTTATTTTTGGCGAAGGCTGTATGTTAGGATTATGAGTAAAATTATCGCAACAAGGTTCAGCATAATGAATTATGTTGACACCTCTTTTTGGCGAAACATAAAAGTTATTTTGAGACAATCGTCATAATTTTGAGATGTTATCTAATGAATGTGAACCTGGACTGAAATCTTTCTCTCCAGGCTTCTAGGCTATACCAACGGAAAGCAACGGCGGATTTGGAGCACATTGTCTCCGTTTGCAGGTGGAATTTTGGCGAAATCGGGATTCACACCTAGAATTCTTCGACTATGAAGATGGATTCGTATCATCAAACCATCGCGACCTAATTTAGGAGAAGGAAAGACGGTATATTTCATATATTGTATCTCTAAAGTCTTTAAGGTTAGTTCAGGGACCACATGCTAATTTAAAATACATCGTTAGGTTTTCAACTAATAAATACATTAGTTCAGCTGCCAGTTTTGCCACAGAACCAACAGAACATGATGCTGAAAATATAGGATGGGAATATAGAGTATAGTCGTGCTTTGTTATTGAAAGAAGGTTACACCAGGTGAAATGTATAGCAAAGATTTAGTAGTTCTATAAATTTGTAACACCTCAGCAATCCATTAACATGAATAACAATCTTGTATGTCTTGATACGTCTGATAGATTCCGAATGAGTTGCACAATCAAAAACAAACCTTTGGAATACTCAAATCAAGTGCTCAAGGAACTTGTCCGAGGCGGACATGCTTTGTATGTTGTTGCAACTGGATGGATGCAGAATTTATTGAAAATTTTTATTTCATTGAACCAATATTAAGCATTTTACAGGAAAAATTATTTTTTTACGTAATTTGTTGACAAAGTCACAGTAGTCGCATCTATTGCAGTTCCAATCCTATGTTCTATTGCAAAAAGAATATCTTCCTATATACTTGAAGTGCCCATAATATTTGCAAACGATATGTAGAGTTAGCCGGGATTATTTTCCGCGTTATGGTAAAAGATAGATGGAAATTTGATGCAATGCATTCAATTGAAAATTACTTAACTTCTGCCAAATAAACTCAAAATTGTATTTATTCAAGTTTTTTTGTAACCTCTTGTGGTGGTTATTTCTAATATTTGGTTAATTACATAAAAATCATTTAATAGAAACATTTGTTTTATATTTAAATACAAATTAATTATAAAATACAATGAGAATTTATTGCAATTGCCAAAAAGTAAGTCTTCGAAGTTTTGAAGCATTTTTACTTTTAGAGCTCTCTGCGTTCGAAAAATGAATATTTTTTTTCATTTTTTTTTGAAATTGCATACTTAATTATATTTTTCAACATACTTGTGTGTAATCCAAATTTCTATACATGACGAAGTGAACAATAAATAGGAAAGCTAATTTGTTCATTAATTTGTTGATAGATGTGATTTTTTTACTTAATTGCTTTTTTATAATAAATAATTTTATTTTCTTACAGATGGAAACGATGCTATAATTCATTTTATCCGGACAACTTTGGAAGAATTCCACTTTGTAAGTAAAACTGTATATATTCTTTTATCCTGAAAAAAGAATCATTTTTGGTATAAAGTCTTTTGTAAAGTAAAAATTCATCCAAAATGTTACCATTGTTGTATTTTAAGTCTTACTCTGAATAAGAAATATATAAAGCAACTAATTATCTGAAAGGACATATTTGATAACGCAAAATTTATTATATTTAAATTATAATCATAAAATTTAAATGGTAATACTTGAAACAAAATTTCTTCAATTTAAATATCAGAAAAAATTGTTTGTGGAAAGAAATTAACATTTTTCATTACATAATGCTGCAAAATTAGAGAAAGACCCATTTAATTTTACCATTTTTTGCAAAAAAGTAATAAAAATTAAGATTTTTTCGCATAATAAATTCCAAATAAAAAATATTATATTTAGATTACTTTTCATCAATAGATATAGGATTTTAAGAAATCCTCTACAGACAGATATATTTTTAATGTCTACGATTTACGCTAATACACTAAATTGAAAACTACAAGAGCAAAACTTAAACTTAAATAAATATATAAATTAAAAAAACTTAAATAAAACTTATTAATAATAAATACTTTTAATAAACTTAAAACTTAATAACCACAGCTATTAGAATTTCTATAGTGTTCGAAAAGTTCGTTTGGTAATTTTTAAAAATTAAGGATTTGTCAAGTAAACAAACAATATTATTATTCTTATAGTAGAGCATAGGATCGAAAATTCAAAGAGCGTCCGCTGCAGAAATCCAACCAATTTTATGCATGTTCTTTATCAGTAAATGAAGGGGTTAAAAAACGCTTATTGCAATGTAAATAAGTCATTATAGCAATGTAGGGTTATATGTACGAATTTTTAAATCTCCTAAATGAATGGGTCGATTTTAACCAAGCTTTGCACACTTACTTTTTAGGACAAGAGACATAATACCAACAATTCTGCATCAAGTGTAAAAGTTAATAATATATTCAATTAATTAAAAACTAACCGCCATTTTGCCGTTTTATTGCAATAATCTTGAAGAAAATTAGTTTACAGGAAATATTTTAATATCATCTTAAAAAATCTTTATCATCTAAAACTTTACCTTTTCAGCGATATCAAGTTCCTTTTTGTTCAATTTTTTTTCTTTAATTTTTATTAATTCTATTAAAATAAGCAGAATATTTTTTTGAATTACAATGACAATAAGACCTATTCTATTACTATATTTTTGATTTTTTTTTAATATCATCTGCAATATTTTTATTTATCTAAATATTCCAGATATTAAAAAATATGATCTTTATATCTTTCAACTGTGCCTAAAAGAAATGAGCAAAATATTTTATATATCCTTCAGTTCCTCCAAGTGATGTATAATAAAGGGTTATGGGCATTATTCTAATTTGTATGAAATTATATTCTATATTAAAAATATTATTTATGAAAACATTCAAACTTCTAGTAAATATAAATACTAGATAAAATTCATAACTGAGACAAACTAATAGAATGTGAATTCATATAAGGACCCAAAATATTATCAGCATGTTTATTCATATATAATATGAATAAAATATTACGAGTCGTATGCAGCATGATCAATATAATAAGCATGATGATTCAATATCGATGTTAAACCTTTGTGAGTGCTTAAAATAAGTGTTCAAAGAATCTGCTGTCAAAAGCTATACCTTTCATATCGTTATTCATATTACACCTTTTGTACTGTGTTGATTTCTATACTATTAAACCTGTGTTATACACTTTATCTATAGTGTACTTCTTTTCAATTTTCTAACAAAAATCTCACTGTAGAGTTTTCCCTTTTTATGATCCTATATTTTACCGTGAAAATGACCTGTTCCCATATGCCTACCTTACTTTTAGGCTTATAAAGAATCTTCAGGGATACTGTAAATAATAAATCAGTTTTCCAACGAGCAATCATTTTTTTGAAGCACAGCTTAATACTTTTATTTGAAGGACGTGACAATTAAATGGAAACGAATTTTTATTGCAAAGGACATCATTAATTTTACTTTGAAAGTTCCTTTAGATATCTCGGGTTTTCAATGATTTTTTTCAATTCCTGTTCCGGAGCGTAATGCTTTAAAATTATTTACTCAAATCTCAGAATGCATATACTATTCATTTAAAAAATTGAATGCTATAAAATTCAATTTATGCCCTTTCTTAGAACTAAAGAATAAATTCATTTTATGTCAATAATTTTTTTTCATATATATATTTGGGGACAAACTAAATCGGTGTTTAATACAAACTTTCCTAACCTTTTCGTATATAAAACTTTGATTTGAGTAATGGTTTAGTTACTTTACAATCTTCCTAAAGGTCTGGAATATGAATTTATGATTCCATTTCATATCGGTTCGTGCAAAAGAAGCTACAATCAGTCGTGCGATTAAGAATTCGTGGAGGACTTTTCTGATCGTTTTTCATTTCCTAGATCCAAATCTTTTATATACAAAATCGCTTATTTCACAAATTTTTGTATTTTTTTTGTATCGATTTAGTGATTTGTTCTCCATCTGAATCGACAAAGGGAAATTTATGGCTTTGAAGACTGTTTTATTTTTTAGAATTTATTTAAAAAAAAAAATAAGACAAATTCAAAAACTAAAATAATCTAAGATGAGTTTAAGCAAAATAAAAAATATTTTTCATGATTTAATCTATGATTGATGATGAAAAATTGTTCAAACATTTGAAATATTCGAATTGATATTAACTATCAAGTTCCATAACTTTAATTGTACTTGCTGTTTAATACCCTTGCGATGTCAAAATCAACAAGAAATTCAATTTTCTATTCATTTGTTTTATAATCTACTCTTATATAGTTCATAAGATTTGTTATATTAATGCAGCTTTTTAATGCTTACCTGATTTATAAAGACGAAAATCCTTCTTTTGGTATTTGCCAAAATCTATATTTTTCCCTGGAATGAAAAGGTTTCTTTTTTTTCCACTTAAAATTATCATGACATTATATATACATGGTTGAATCATTATTAGCTTACAAGTTGAAATAATTCCTGAAAGTGTCATTAAATGAAAGAGAATATAAAAATAAATTATTTAATGTCACTTGCAAATCAAAATATTCAATCTAAGATTTATTTTTCCTTTCAAAAATTGATATTAGTATGGCGAATTATACCTAAAACTAAATATTCTTTAAAAGAATTCATCTACGTACAAATTAAAAAGATTTCGGTAGGAAAACTCGAAAGAATACTTTGATTATATTTAAAATGATTCCTAAAGAACCCGCTTTGACTAAGCTGCGGCATTGTGTTACCTACTAAAGTTCCTTTTTTCTAAAATATTATTTACTAAATTCTCTTTCTATATTTTTTTCAACAAAATAAACATCTCTTCATTTGTAAGACTGAAAAATTATTTCAGTTCAATGTTAATTAAAACCAACTAAATTTATTAAAACTTATTCTGCATTAAGCAGACAAAATAATCCACCAGAACTAGATATATAATAGAATAACATGTTAAATCAGCGATTAAATTTTTTAATTATTTTTATTGATGTTGCTGTGATACATTTACAATGGCTTAACTTTTTTATTTCTCAACCGGTTAATCTAATAACAACGCTAGGTGCAAATGAATAGAAATATCTACTCATATTTTGTAATAAAGAGATGAACAATTAACATTCTGAGATTTATTCTATTAAAATTGTTTCCATTCCAGTTAAGATGTTATGACATTTTTATTTCATTGTTTATAAGAAATTGTTGGACATTTTTTGACACCACAATACGGGGGATATTTTTGGATTCAGAATTTAATATTAGGAAAGTAGAATTATTGTTACATGTACATAAGGTCCTAGGTTTTGATGCGCTTATTTAATACTAATGTAATTTAATTTTAAAGAATTTTTTAAATAGCCATTATAAATATTTAATTTATTTTGACATTTAACTTAACAGCAACCATTTGTAGTTTTCTGTGGATAGTATTTTGCTTTCCCATTTATAGAGATGAAAATCTTTTTAAATAATTGTATATTTTTGATTGCAATGTAAATATTTTCATTGATGCAGATTTTTCTGTTTTTTTTATGAAAGTATTAAAAAGATATCGTAAAAAGTGCAGTTAACCACTTATAACTCAAATGTTTAAGGTTGTTTTTTTTCCTTTTAGTTACAAATTTTCTTAAAGAGAATAATATTATATAATATGGTATCTATGTGGGATATTGTCTATTATATATTCATGATGATGCTCGCATAAGTTACATTCTTGAATTATTGCAAAAAATGACCCACACTTTAAAGTTTAGCGGGGGAACCTATTCAGCATGCATATAAAATTAAAAAAAAATAATATACCATTAACCGAACCACTATCCCCTATTTAATACAACACATCGCGTTTGTGATAAAGAATAGCGATTTGTTCTGAGACTTTTTAAAGAATTATCGGAAACTCAAATTTAAATAAAAAGCTTCCGAACTTGGCTAATGGACTATATTTATTTAGAGGAGCTCAGGAGATTTGGTCTTGAGCAAACAATTCGTGCTCCAAAACTAAAAGCCCGCTGTTTGGCAGACCTTTTCGGATGTCTTTTTCTTTAGTATCCGGACTAATGTAAACACAGGAAAATGAGAAAATGGCTTCTTTATTTTTTGTACACGGTTTAAGGAGGCCATTCATTTTTATCCTAAACACTTTCCTCTCTTGTTGTATCAGAGTTTATATTTAAAAGAATTTTTTTTCAAGGCCTTACTATATGCTTGAAAGTAGGACAAAAAGCAAAAATATGGTATTAGTTTCTAAGATTTTAATAGAAATTTACCATTAATTTTTCATATTCCTTGGCAAACATTATTTCACTGGGAAATTTTCTTTTTTATATTGTATATATAAAAGAATACAATTAAATTTATTAAAATTTAAAGAAATATCTGATTAGAAAAAGAAGATATTCATAATTAATATTTTATTTCTAAACTCCATAAAACCTATGGTCTAAAAGTTAGAAGACTTATTTAATGATATCATACGATTTGGATATCAAGACAACCCTAAACATTCTACACATTCCTCTCATAGCATTTTCTTTTGACTTTTGTTCATAAAGACATCTTTTGAAACAATATTAATGACAAGATAATGTTTTCTAAATGGTGCCCTAAAATTAACACAAGAATTGAATTTACCACTATTTGTGCAGTAAAGTGTTGGCCATCTTATTTAAAAACTGATAGTTTTGGGTCAGTAAAAATGAAGCATTACACGACAGAACAACGTATTAATGCAAGATTTGAATTAAATAATAATAATAAAACAAGGTTTAATCTTTAAATTATATTTTTATTGAATCATAAAGTACACAGGATAAGATTATGTGTCGAATAACGCATAGGGCAAATGACTTCCACGACTTTGCTGGTACATACGCACTCTTTTGTCGAAGTTTGCCATGCCTATTTTGCATAGATATGGATTTCATTGATGCAGCAATGAATTTCCTCTTTCAATGCATACGTGCTTGTGGGTTTGTTGGCCTAGACATTTGACTTCAAATAATTCCATGGAAAGAATAGAATGGTGTTAAATCACACGATCTAGGGGGTCAATTCTCATTTTCGAACTGTGACCACTAGACTTTCATTTTTTTTTTGAAATATTGTTCAACAATGAAAACACCTTCTTATCGTGTAACACTCCATTTTTACTAACCCTAAACTATGAGGTGTCAAATGGTTTTTTTAATAGGTTTTCTGCTCGAAAGGTAGTAAAATCAAATCTTGAGTTAATTTTGGGACACCCTTTATATTTGAAAACAATAACATTGTTGTGGCTATTGTTACATTTTGAAAATTTATTAAAATTAGAAAAAAAAGTATTTATTCATATATTTTTTTTTTCAGTTTCTTTAGCATTCAATTGAAACACAGAAATCTATAACGACCAAAATATTTAAAGTTTCATATTTTAATGTTGCAAATCATTTTAATCTTTTAAAGCTTTTTCCAGTTTGAAAAAACATTGTTACATTAAGATTTTTTAAAATTTCCTACCATCATTTATTTAAATGAAATTTCTATTGTAATATCTGATATTTTATGAATAAACTGTTTTAATTCTTTAATGCTCCTATTTTTAAATTTGATTAATATAGTCAATGGTTCATTCCGAAGTTCATTCCGAATAAATTTTGCTTTCGAACATTTTATTCGTGTTAATGATTAAAAATGAGCATTGATTTGATTGTCAAATCGAAGTGGTCTATGCAGAATTTTCCAGAGGCTTTAAACACTATTGCTATGAATGGGCGGTAATTTTAAATGCGTTTTTAATGTATGGATTTAAGCATCTAATCTGAAAATATTCCCCCTTCACTTTTCAAATTCTGAAAAATTTATAGCTTTTCCAAAAATTTTGCGATAAATATCTTCTATTTTGATTATTCCATTAGATTGCTTAATAATCGTTTTCAGGTTAATAGCTTAAAGGTTTTAAAAATCAAGATACCACTTCTTTATTCATGTCTCAATGTCTGAGTCTAATTTTAAAAACAGTTTTATAACTGGAAAATATAGGTAGCATTAAAAGGCTTTTAGCGGTATTTTCGGGTGAGATATCTGTCGTTTTCTGCTTAAAAATTTAATGCGATCTTAATTGAAATCTAGTTGAAAGCAATCGACCGGCAGTTATTTTGCAAGTCACCCTCGCCTGCAAAATCAATTATTTCAATGAGAAACCTTAATTATACAGATGATTTCCGACATTTCTCTCGCTAATGGCTGGCAAATGAGTGTCAAAGACATTATGCAAAATGTCTCAGGGGGGTTTTAAGGAAAGAAGAGTAATCGGCGGAATATTTTGTTTTTCTGTCATGATTTACATACTAGCTTATCTTTATTTCTTCATTAGCTCTAATAGTAGAAACTGGAATTAATCTATTGCATACTCACAAAATTATGTAGATTATCCAGGAATACTGGAAAAGGTAATTGATTAGTACAAATAACATATCAGTACGTTACAAATTTGGGTGAACACATAACAGTATTATAGAAAAATGAAACTATTATATTCTATTTTATACACAATATATACTACTTATTTACAAGTGCATTATTTATTTTTTGATATAATCGCTCAAATTCACAGGCTAGGGTCCGGGAGATTCAGAGAATATTACCATAAGGTATAGAAGCCATATTTTCATTTTTTCGGATAGATAACAATGTAATAGAAAATTTCGTTATACATGCAGTTTTCTTATTATGAAATGTTGATTTACTTTTAGAGTTCTTTGAAGAAGTTCATCAGTGATAGACAGCCTATTTCTTTGTATTCACCAAGAACACCCGGTTTAACAGATTAGTTTAGTTATATTAACGTCACGTTTTAAACTATTTTGAGACATATCTCGTAATTTTGAAGCAGCGATCAGACGACGAGGACGACACTTGAGCTTGCATCCCTCCTATCCAAGCTTCCGGGGAGATATTTGCACACGACGGATTAAACGTGCATCAGACCTGCTTACACAACGGTTCTTGGGTGGAATCTGGTCTCGAACGTGGAAACTTTAATTCTCGAAGCTAAAACTTACCACCAGGCCGCTAAGGCCCGGTATGTTTCTAGAGCCACGTTCCCAGAATCATTGGCAAATGTGTT
Source organism: Argiope bruennichi (assembly GCF_947563725.1). NCBI lineage: Eukaryota > Metazoa > Arthropoda > Arachnida > Araneae > Araneidae > Argiope > Argiope bruennichi. The sequence continues at coordinate 88,184,551 of NC_079151.1, forward strand.
ATTTATTTCTGAATAATCAGTGGCGTTTACTTTTGGCATTAAAAAAAGTAAGTCGAAAAATATTGTACATAAGATTTTAGATCAATATAAAAATATTCTACTCGTAACACTTAGCAAACAACAGCAAAAGGAAAAAGGGATAGGTCACAGATAACAGTTTTAATCGTGATAAAACCTTAATGTTGAAATAGCAGAGGTATCCATTCAGGAAATGTAAACTCATAATACATGACGCTTATTACTTGATAGTAGCTCGATAATGTAAAAAAACAAACAAACAAAAAACGTTGTGTTACTAGTCGCATAACACAACGTTATTTTTAATCACCAGTATTTTTAACAGAAAATAAATCTACTTTTTGATACAATACTTGATACTTTTTTTTATACAAACACATTCTATATGAACGTATTGCATCTTTACTTTTGTAAATTTGTTACATTAAAAACAAATTGAATGCTTTCTTTCGTATATAAGTCCTTAAAAAGGATTAGGATGTGACACCTCTGATCAAATAATAACCAATAAATTAAAAATCGTCTCTAATAATCTGTTTCTTTTGATGAATATGAGCATAAAATATCTTTTTCTGCTTAACTGATTTCTTTTTCGGTTTGACAAAATTCAATTAAATACAAATACAAAATTTAATTAAATTCGGTTCGACAAATTTTAATTTAATTAAAATTAACAAACATATTCAAAATAAATTGTTTTAAGGGAGAAGCCTTTGGATGTATAAGGATTGTGTTGATTTTTCTTTTCAACGTTTTGAAGTATTAATATATAACGTTTTCGGAACACACCCTGAAAATGATTAGAGCATATTTGGGAATCGTGCACATTGAATGCACTATACTCTCAATGCAGAATAATAACCTGATGTAGAACAACTATCAGATAAATATTATAAAAAATTTTCGTTATATTTAATATTGAAATAATTCCGATCTTTTTATCGTTGATAATGATGCCCATGAGCGTTATGATGAGGTCACAAATTTTCGATTGGGTAATCGAGGCAGCTGCCTAGGATCCTAATCCAAGCAGTCCCATTGAAAAATATTTACACTGTTACCAAATTTATAAAAAAGAACAATAATTATTAATAAGTATTCTAAGATAATTTTAATATTATGCTTTTTTGAAATTTAATATTTATCTGCAATTTATCATAATAATTAAACATTTTAATAAGCAAGAAATCGCCAATAAATAGTAATGACTGTTTCTAAAAAGTTTTATTACTTTAGTCATTTTTTTCATTATATACATATTAAAAAATAAATACATAGAAATAGATTCTCACAAAGTTACTAAAATAATTGCATTAAATAAATCATTAGATTAAATTAAAATTTTATAGAAATATGTTAATAAATTGACCAGGTTTTTAAAATAAAGGCCTCATAATATACATAGATCCATAATAGTGCTGAAATCCGCTGTTAGGTTTGTTACTTAATTCTGCTAACATTTAAATGTTTTACCGTTTTGAAGACACAACTCGATATAAAGCTCTTCTATTGTATACAACTAATTTGTCAAAGTTCCTGGTTTGTCAAGTAAGATTATTGATGATATATTACAAATGGATTGCAGTTTCTAATTTCTAACATTTGTGGCAAATAAAAATATCTTACTATTCTCGGTAAAAACCATTAATTTCCCTAAATATGAAGCTTTCGGACATCTCTCTAATGGATTCACAGCAACTAGGTGCCGTCATACATATTTAATGAATTCATTTTTACCGTATCTTTAGCAAATGCCTGGCACATGGGATCGCTGCACATGTTTCGATCTACAACACTAAGACGGAATGATAATCTCATGTGATTCTCGCACAGGAAAGTTAACAGTATTACGGAACTGTGGAACGAATGTAAACTTTGTCATCGGCTTTATTAATTCCACACCATCTTAATGAGTAATTGGGTCTGCTCCAGCGACCTTCTAAACGCTAAACATCCTGAACTAGGCACGTGCTATTAATTATTCAGATGTGTTACGCCGTTCTGCCTCTGTGAGCTCCTTCTGCGTGCAATTTCATTAAGCGATCTCTATTAAATTCGAATAATTACGGTGTCGTCGAATAAATGAAACGAGCACGATCCATTTCTCAGTAGTTAAAGATATAGTTAATGCCTGCACTTTTCGCTTTAGATAAATTTAATTTAAATACTAACTTGTAGATAAATCTTCTGAAAATATGTTAGGCACCAAGGCGTATATCTCTATTTGTGCAGTTAATTCTTTCGTAGCAAACGATTTTAAAATATTTTGGTTGTTTTATATGATTAAAGAAGACATTCGGTGAAGAATTCTTTCGAGGATTTGAGATGAATTTCAAATCAAAATTATCTGGGTTTGAATACGAGCTTTCAACATTAATTTGTTTAATGCGGGCCACCGTTTATTTATACAAGAATTAAATTTTAAATTCAATAATTTTTGGATTGATACGTCTTTTAACGACTAAATCTATCTACTTAAAAATTATTTTTCATAAATTGGATAAAAGAATCCAGTTTAGCATAGATTTTCTGTTCTTTTGCCTTTTTGCTTTTCATCACATTGTCATTATATTAGATTTATATTACTTTATTTTTGTACTAATTATAATTTTTAATTTTTTTTATAACGCGTAGCTTTGAGAATGTCTTCCTTTTAGGCATAACAATAATTATGTTTCATTATATGCTTTTGTATTTTTTTTTTACTGGCGAGTCACCTGAGATTTACAACAGCGAAGTTCTGTTTTTATTTTAAATATTTTTGCTCAAAGTTAATATTTTTACTATACATTTATTTCTTTTTTAATTTAAAGCTATATATATTCTAAAATGCAATGAAATGTTAAATTACTATTTTATATTTTAACTATGATCTATTGTTGCTAGTTGTATTTGATAGCTTATATAATGTAAATCTACAAACACTTCTAAATTTTCTAATGACTTTTAAATTATCACCTTTAAATATCTCTATTGTTCTATCATACTGTGCATAAAACTTATATAAAAGAATAAAATAAGTATTTATTTAGTTTTTTAGCTTTAAATTGTGTGAATTTAAATGCTTTTTTGGCGCTCACAAATTTAAATGCTTTTTAGTAGATAAGAGAAAAAAGTAAAATCATTTTGTTTCAATCGGTAAAAAAAATATTTTATAAAAGGAAATATATAATGTATAGAACTTCACATTTTTAAAAAAAAAAATCTACGGTAATACAGAACAGGTTTCATATAAATCTATTTAGTTTTACAATTGCTTTTAATCAGCCTTTATAATCGAATGCGGGTGACAAAAAGATGTAAATTAAAATTCACAGGTTTTCATTATTTTTAATGGAGCTGATCAATTTCTTTCATTCCTTATTTATATATGTCCTAAATTATTTTAATTTATACATGCTATCAAACATGTATGAATTAAAGTAAAAAATAATTTTCTGATGTTAATAAAGACAAATAAGCAGACAAAGATAACAATGGTAATCGTACTGCAATGCTTCAAAAATTCTTCTAATCTTATTTAAAAATAATTCTGAAGAAAAAGAAATACAACATTATCTATCACAAAAACTATAATTATTTGCAAAATTATACCCACAAAGAATATTCACAAAATTTTAAAATTCTTTAATTCCACGAGCTTTAGCAGAATGTAGTAAAATTATTAATTACTAACATGAATAAACTCATTTCGCTGACTTTGGAAATCAAAACCAGTATATCGGTTATTAGGTTTAAGAAGTCACATTTTTCAAATTTCAAAATGTATCTCATCTGCGATGTCGATGATTAACTTGTTGGCATAAGGGTAAATGGTAAGATACATTTATGAATTTGATGACTTGGGTATAGTCTGCCAAAAAAGTATCCAAACACTTCTCTTCACTCCCAAACAAATAACTTCAGAATAAAACTGTAAATGAATATCAATACAGCAATATGTTCGCGTTAAATGTATCGAGTATCCGTTCATGTAAGGGATGTCACCATATTTATATTTTCTCAGACATAATTTTCAAACAGCAGCACCCAATTTCAAAAGCATATCTTAAATTCACTGCTTAAAATAGATCAAATTCATGTAGCATTTTGTAACGTTCATAGGCTGGTTGTAATGGGATCTAAATTGCGACCAGTGTGATGCAAAAATTGTTCAAAACACCTTAGAGGACAAATTGATGGGCATAGAGGATGCCAAATTTGGCATGTATTTATTTCTTGGCTAGTAAGTGTTGACTATGAAAAAGTTTTCAAAATTTATTTAGATTTTTAATTAAAGATTAAGGAAAAGTTAACTTTTTTTTCAATAATCGATAATAGAGTAATCAAAGCCATAAAACACTCGTAAAGAAATCAATAATTTAATTATCGCTCATAAACTACTTTACGCTACTTTAACTAATCTTTTGAATAATATGGTTTTATTATCATAGAATTTTATCACTAATTTTATTTCTTGAGTTACAGATTTGTTTTAGGAAAATAGTTGTTTTTTCAGCTGCTGGCTTATATATAGGTTCATTATGAAATTATTAAAATGTTTTTATTTTTCATGTTATTATCGCTTCTGTATTTATAAGAGTAAGTTTTAAAAATGAAATGGATATTGAAATATCCTCTAAAAATTAAATATTCTCTGATGTCGAGGGTTAAGATATTCGAATTTCCTTTACAAGGCATTAAATGTGTAAAATAAAAATGAAAATAGGATTGAACCTAGGAATAATTGCAGTGGAATCTTTTTTTTAATCTCCAACTATGAAAATTCATTCATGATAAATAAGATTCTTTTCCGTGTAAGCTTCTAGTTTTTATTGCTTATGTTCTCTGATATTAACTATAGAAATTGCTGAAGTTGAATCCATTGGTCATGTTATTCAATCCTTTAAAACGGAATCATCATACCTTTACATAAATATTATCAATTTAATAAATAAGGTTTAAAGGATTTCAAATCAAAATATATTTCCGCAATTTAGTATTTCAGAATAGTCAAATAATGCTTCAACATTTTAAAATTGTTTTATTATCACATGACAGTTAATCATTACTTAGTATCATGAAATACGATTTCGAATGGAAATCTATTTACAAATTATCAACGAAATTTTAAGAAGAAAAATTTAGGGATTTTTTAGAAGAAATTTTGTCGAGAAAGCATTTTGATTTACAGAACGTAAAAAGTCAAAGTGGAAAAATAAGAACACTACGAACTGAAGTTAAAGTAGGGCCTGTATTCGAGTGATTAGAAACTGATTATTTATAAAATGTAGATAAATTGGAACTATTACCAATAAATAAATATATATATGTACGCATATACACATCATCGTCTCATTAGTCTAAATTTGAAATTTAAATGTATACCTTCAAAAATGTTATTCATATCGATGGTTAATTTGGCATGAATTTTGAGATTTTATTGTATATTTTTAAAGTTTTTCTTGTACTGGCAAGTACATATAAAAAGACATTCTAGAAAGAAGTTGGCGGATAGAAATTGCTTTATCTCTTGGCAGTATACAAATTTCGGTATAGATAGAATAGGAAATGCGTAGACAGATTTCATAACATAATTCATATCATTTGCATCTTATTATACGACAAAATTCTTAAAATATTCAAGAATATTCTGGCTACAATTCCTAACGGCGGAAAAATGAGTGTCGCGTAAGAAGTTTTTTTTTTTTTACTTCCTTGATGTGTAAGGTTACGCTTTGGAGCTGGCTGAGTTGCCTCCACTTCAATGATGGGGAGGGGTGCATTTTTCAGGATGGATTATACAGTGATCTGTGATTTTCAAAGATAGAACTTAATTCTCTACGAGGCTATATATATTTAGATATTCTGTATAATTTGGCAGTGAGGGTTTGCTTTGAGAGGGATTATTTTCTTATGACCCATCTCCACAGTAAGCTTGCTTTTGATTTCTAAGGTGAAAATTCGGTATTATAAAGTCGAGTTATTTGCTACTCTTTACTTTCTCACGTACAAAGTATATAAATAGAAAAAATTGTAATCGTGAAAAAAAATTCAAAATTCGACGAATTTCTACGTTTTAAATCCCATGGAGTCCAAAAAACAAATTTTGGGAAGTTTCTTTATTTGTCTGTCCGTCTCTCTTTGTGGACACGATACCTCAAAACCCCTTTGAACTTGATGGATGAAATTTGATACAAAGTCTCTACTGCAAGTTTATATCTTTCTATCAAGTTTTGAAAGTGAAATCCATTAAAAGGAAATCTATTCTTCTGTTTGAATACAACTAAGATTATTTAACTAAGATTAGTTAACTAAGATTATTTAAAGACATGAAATATGGCATGTAATTTTGATACTACAATTAAGGTGCTGTGTTAAATTGTAATTTGAATCGACCGGAAATTAAAAGACCGAAATACATTTTCAGTTTTTTGGTACTTTTGGAGGTAACCGCATACTAGAGACTCATTGCAAAAGATAGCAATCTAATAGGTTCTTTCATAACTCTTTTTGGCAATAACATATAGACAATAATATACATAATATAGTAAAATTTATTAGAGAATATGCTGAAAGTTTTTAGGAGACCACTTCTTTTGATTTATGAGACGAATTTCTCCGAAAAATCCGTATTAAATGCAAAAAAGGCGTTAAAAATTTCTCTAACAATGTTATTAATATCTGATATAAAACTAAAATAAAGGGATAAATAATTTTGTCTATTAATCAAATTATTCTGTCAAGAAATGACTAGTTCAATTAATAATGTAAAATACAGTGCTTATAAGAAACTTGAAAAAGAAAATATCTGGAAGCAATGTAGAGTTCCTTTTATCACACTAGAAGTCAATTAAGTACTTTTTTTTGAATTACTATAAGTCGGAAAAAAAGATAAAAATAATTTTTTTTTCTTAAGCAAGCATTAACAGGGCTTCGTTTGAAAAAGTTCGTTAAAAAATAATTATTTGCCCTTAAAGCTTCAGTAATTGAAAGATTTTATCTAATGTCTTCTGAACTTTCTTGATGTTTAATAAAAACGATACTATACAATCTTTGCATCGAGAAAAAAACCCATTCTAAACAAACTTTAAGAAAAGATACAAAATAAATTTTAACTCGAATAAAAGCGGTGCTAAACAAACTTTACTTAGGATAAAAACGATACTAAGCCCTTTTAATAAAAAATTAAACGGAACTAACTTAACCTGTAATAAAAATAGTGTTTCATTAAAAATATGCCATAATGCCTTTTGAAGGTATTTCTTATGTTTTGGAGCAATTGTATAAATATCTATATTAATGGATTGAGAATTACAGGAAGATAATTTTTATTAATGAAATATTTTAAATCAATGGGAATTAAAAAAAATTCGAACTCCATTCGTGTAATCAAAAGCTGACTCCTTCAGCCCACTGGAAGGTTCACGGAAAAATTTGAATGACTGTAACGTTGCAACAGCAACACTGGTGGAAATTGTGAGTCCTAAGGACCATCACCGGCCACGGTACAACCCTTCCGTAAGGAAGTACGTCCCGCCATCAATGGGAGGAGCCAGACCTCCACCTTTTCTTGTAACCACAGGTATGGCGAGAACCAACCACCATACTGGAAACTTCTCATCCTCAATTACGAGGTGCCCCCCCCCCCTTCGCTCATAGGACACGCCATTCGTGTAAAAGAAATTTCTGTTCAATGATTTTATAGAAATAAAATTCGTTTATTGAAATTATCTTCATAATCTTTATGCTAAAGTATATCGTTCAATATAATTTTAAAGAAATGCGGGATTAAACAAACCGTTTGAAAAAAAATTAAACCTACTTTTGCTTATTTTAAAGTCGTTATAAGACTTCAAGAATATCAAAAATTGAATTATTTTGAAATCGATTCTCCGTAGTGTTCTAAAAATCTCAAAGACATTGCTAAAAAAATACCGAGTCCTTGTAAGTCTTATCGAAAAAATATTAACAAAATTCTAAGAAAATGTCAGAAAAAAGAGTCACCTGGCATTTTGTAAATAGGTTGTGGAACCGATAAAAATATGTTAAATGTCAAAGATACCGCAGAACGCAGACAGACATTATGGTGATAAAGCACCGTTTTTCCTTTCACTACATTTAGTCTTCTGCGTGGGTAACTTTTTGGGTAAAATTGGGTTTATCTTCAAAAGTTGGTTCTTTTTGCCCATAAATATATTTATGCCCACAAAATTTTTTTAAGTGTCATAACGAAACTTTAGTTTGGAGAAATAAAACAAAATGTTTTGTCCTAAACAATAGATACTTTTAATTTATTCATTTGTAAATATTTTAGTATATAAATATACTTTTGTACTGTTTAATTATGTATTAATAATATTTACATTTTTTACTTTCTCGTAAAAGTCGTATAGAGAAAATAATTTTCCAAAAATTCGAATTTGAGATTTTGATGAATCTTCGTTTTAGACATGTAAATATGTTAAGAAAGACACGTTTAGAAAATGTCTGTCTGTCTGTGACAAAGATAATTCAAAAACACTGAGTTCGTTAGTTCAAATTTGGCATTCGAACGTTACACCAAATTTTCAGATTTCTATTTAATCTTGAGAATTCCATACACAGGAAGTCTGTCTGTTCTGCTGTTCGAATATAAGTTAACACAATAACTATAAAACGAACAGTGCTAGATGGATAAAATTTGGTACAAAGATTTAAATCTATAGTGTAAACACATATCAAATTTTGAGCCAAATCTAACTACGGGTTGACTGTCTATCAGTCAATAAGTTCAGAATGCGATAATTCAAAAACCCAATGATTTAAATATGTTAAATTTGGTATGGGATTTTGTGACTGCAAGTGCAATTTTGTTTGAAAGTTTTGTTTCAATCGGTTGAGATAAAGGTTTTTGAAACACAAATTTGGCTTTTGGTTACTGTTGGGGATTAATCGCCAAATAACTTGCCAAGGATGAAACAATAAATTCAGTAAAAAAGCCCAATTCAAGTCAAACGCTAAGCTAATATTCATAACTCTTATATGCCCTTGCCATATAAAGTTTATTAGAGGATGTACGAGAAAGTGTTTAGGAGGCCACTGCCGCTGGTTTTTATTGCTATTTTTGCTGATAAAAAATGTGTGCCTCTGTGTGTTGCATATAACAAACTTGACATGTACTTTTAACCATCTAAACTTGATGCTTGTATAGAAACTTTGGTGAGTAAGAAAGTGAATTTCAGAGTGACTGTTTTGAAATTTCAATTAATTAGGTTAAAATTTGGCGTTTTCTTGCGTTAACTTCCAATAATACTGTGTCAAAAAATAAATTTTGTATCATTAAAAATTCAAATGCCGGCGTCCTGGCATAGGGGTAGCGCGTCTTCCCCGTGATCTGGGCGTCCCGGGTTCGAGTCCCGGTTTGGGCATGGTTGTTCTTCTGTTGTTCTATCTGGGAGATGTGTGAATGTGCCCTCCTGTGAAGCGAATGAATGATGCGTGAGTGGCAAAGTCGTACTCTTGGCCCTAGTTGGCGCTGCTATAAAAAATAAGAGACGTTCCCCCTCAGGCTTAAATCGCTGTATTCGTAACAGCGGGCTTGTCAGTGGCAAGTGCCATAAGAAACAAACAAAAATTCAAATAAATTATATGCAATTTTTATACGATTGTAACAATTTTTGCAGTCTAAGTTTCTTTATTTTTTAATTGATTTCTTAAAATTATTTCAGCGTAATTTACAATAAATTTCATTGGTGAAGTGATATTTAATTCATTTTAATTGATGCTACTAATATATCATACTGGATTTTACCATTGCTCTTCTTGAAGATATGAAGATTCGGTTTATCTTTCTTTGCTGAAGAGGTTTCAATATAAAACATGTTATTAATTTCAGCTAAAATGTGATTTCAGAATCAAATAATGGAGTTTTTTAAAGGTTCTCTTTATTAAACACTATTGCTCTTTTCTGTGATATAATTGGATATATATACACATATAAACTGGGAAATGCAAAATGCAATAATCAAGATAATGTGACTTCTAAAATCGGAATATAATTATAATATATGACCTAAATGTTTATTAAAATTTGAATTTTATTGAATTTGCACATGTGTGTGTGCAGCTAGTAACACACACACACACACACACACACACACACACACACACACACACACACACACACAAAATGCGCTATTTATGAATTTTATAAATTACAGGTATTTCTAAATTAATTAGCAGTAAGTTGTTTATTTTCTTTCCAAAATTGGAAAATATTTCCTAAATTGGAAAGAATAAAGATTTTTAAAACCTAAACGGAATGTAGATAGTTTATATGGATTCATAAGAATTTAGAGAGGGATAATTTGTAACTGTCAGTTAAGCTAGTATTTGCCTTTATGTAAAATCTGGGGAATTCATTAATTTATTTCAAACATTTAATTAATGCATCAGTCGGGAAATAAATTAATTTGTTTAAATATTTCAACCTCATTTTAATTCAAAGTACATCTTAAATCAAAATTTTGAAATTCTCTTGAAAAATATATTTTACTTGCTCCCACAAAGTGCAACAAATAAAACAAGCGGCATAAAATTTAAAGCTTTTAAAGACACAAATTTTTTACTTATAAAAAAAGAAATTAATGTGCGAGTTCATGAATACATATTTTTTTAAAAATTTTGTTTTGAATTCACATATACAAATCTTTATTAAACTAAGTAGGCAAATTAATTTAATGGCTAACTTTAAGATTAATACTTCAGGGAACCGTTAGAGGAAACGACCGAATTAATTTCAAATAAATATTTAAAAAAAGGTTGGGAAAAAGGTTGAGTTCCCAAGCAACCACGTCGACTTCGGTAAAATAATGTTTGCTGAATAAACCATTCGTTTTATTAATTTTTCTAAATAAAAATTTATATATATATATTGATCAGAATCTACGAATCAAGAATATTGATCAGAATCTACGAATCAAGAATATTGATCAGAATCTACGAATCAAGAATATTGATCAGAATCTACGAATCAAGAATATTGATCAGAATCTACGGATCAAACTGTAATCCGCTTGATGCTTGCTTAATCAATTGTAAGATTGATAAAATTGAATGCTTTTTTTATAGAATAGTGTATCAAATAAGCAAAAAAATTCCTTAATTCATTATGTATTTACGACTATTCCACACAATGAGATACAATTTGAAACATTGGCACGATCTTAGAAGGTGTTGCGTTTTGACGATCTAATATTCATAAAATACATTTTTTACCGTTGATCAGACCATTAAAAAGTAAAAATACTCATATTAAGTCCATTATTTTTTTCAAGCTTTATGTAATACTTTTGAAAAATTTTAGATTAATTTAATTTAGATTAAAAAAAATTTCATCATTAATAAAAATGTTACCCATGTTTTCGTAAACCTTGGAGAAGTTTTACCGATCAGTGCATGATTGATTACGGTCGATTCTATGCTGACATGACTTTAATGCCTTATAATTCTTCATGAAATAATAATTGAATAACCTTACTCGAATCTTTTCGAATAACTTGTAATTCGAAAAGGTCTAAATTTTCTCTAGTATAGTGAGAATTTTGAAACACACACACACACACACACACACACACACACACACACACACACACACACACACACACCTTTCTACTATTTGCCTTGCTTCGAGATTAATCATTTACCACACTAATATTAAATTTTACTAGTTGGGATTATCTCGCATGAAAGTCTCAAATGCTCGGAAGATTTCACAAGCATTTACCAAAACGAAATAAATCCCAGATTTAAACAAGAACTGCGTCTGGAATAATTAAGTTTTGATTTTTAAAATATAACGTTATCTACTAGAACTACAAAATAATTAAGTTTAGTAAATAAATGCAAGTATTCATTAACAACTATGAACTTTGAGGATGATATCGTGTTCGTTTTACCACGGAAAACGGATGCTGTAGCTTCTGAGGATAAAGAACCCTGAGCACTCGAGGGCAGAAGTCTGACTTCCAGCTCATATGAAGATGACACTCACACACTCGCTTGTACAACCTCTTTTTATAGGGGGCTCTTTCACAAACCTCACAAATAGAATACAAGGGAGGAACCACCATGCCCGAACCAGGACTCGAACCCGGGATCCCTAGATCATGGGGAAGACGCGCGGAGTCAAACTGGGACTTTTTTCCTACGTGTTATTAAACTTAGTTTAAGACCTTGGGAAAATATACTTGCTACCAAGTTCATCAATTTTTAAATGCATATGGAAAGCCTTTTTACCACAACTGATTAGGAATAAATTTTTTAATAACTTAAGTTTTAGTTATATTAACATCTCGTTTGAAGGAAGCACTAAGGCAATTTTGAACCATGGTCAGATGACGAGGTCAACACCTGAGCTAGCACCCTCTCCAAACTTTCACGCCACACCAGCAGGAGGAGGTTTGGCTCTGACGGATTTTTCGTGCACCAGATCCGCTTACACAACGGTTCTTCGTTAGAATCTGGTTTCGAATCTGAAGCCCTCCAGTTTTGTAGCTGGGACCTTACCACCTGGTCACCGCGTCTCATAATAACTTAAGAAACCATGAAAATATAAATATTTTGACCAGTTGGCGTGGTTTAAACAATCAAATTAATAATCAACTATTTGCTATAATTATGTGATAATAATTAATTCTGAAAATGAGGATAACTTTTTTTATTAAACGAAATATGAATGATTCAAAGTCTTCTCCTGAATCTTAATGACGTTTTTATTAATTTTTACTTTTACTTTTTAATTGAAAATCTTTATTCATATTCATTCTTTATATTCATATTTGTAGATACTGGTTCAAAAAAAATTAATAAAATGTTCTTTTTACTTATAATTTTTCTAAAGTGAACACTTCAGATAAACTCTCATCTCAATATTCAAAAGTCTAAAGCTGTTTCTTTTCACTTGAAAAGAAGAGCCAAGGGAGCTATTTTAAATACCACTTGCCACCGAGCATTTTATTAGCCTTGTTAATTGACTCAGTCGACCAGCAAGGCAACGAATTTCCGTCATGCTCAGTCGAACATTCAATTTGATCCCCCACCCCACTCCCTTCTCATCCCCTGTCAAAATACGTCCAACACTCGATAACAGCATACCAAAAGTACAAAAATCAATCTCATTTAACACATCTCTGGAAAAGCTGCACTGAAAAATAAAATATAGTCCATGCATTCCCTCTTCCAGAAGGAGTGCCTTCCATATTTCCTAGAACGAGGGGCCCGAAGTTTCTTGGACATGTTCCAAATAGCAGCCCTAGAAGGCTCCAATCCGTTCCCATTCTTAATATTTCTCCCCTCCCCTTGCTCTGAAGTAAATTGTTGAACGCATGAAAAGAGGATAAGCCCCCCGAATAGAGAGTGCTAATTTTTGATGCTAGATATTTGGATTGGTAGTGATTTACTTTTTTTTGTACTCTTTTTTTATTTTATAATGTTTTTGCTGTTCTTGAAGGAGGTGATGCATGAAGTGATCATTTCTTGATGGAGTTGCAAATCTCTCGAAAAGTTGGAACGGTCTCAAAACAGATTGAGTCGATCGAACATCGAAAAGCATTTTCCACTTTCTTATTTTCCTTTTCATTTGTATAAAAAGGCAGAGGAATGACATTTGATATTTGAGAGTACGCTTATCCATACTCTCAAATATCAAAAGGGTATTGCATTCTGTTGCTAATTCTTCAGAATGCAATTGAAGTAAGCCAAATATGATGTATGTCAGTAAAGGCCCCCTAACGATGAGCTCCTCAGAATTGAGGATGAGGAGCCTCCAGTATTGTGTTTGGAAAGACAGAAATGATGGGGGTCGGCTACCTTCAATCGATGAAGGGACTTCTCCCGGGAAAGGTTGTACGCAGCTGGTGATGACCCTTAGGAATAAAACTTAGTTCTCGTTTGCTGTTGTGGCTATCCGGTCAATCAGAAAGGCCGCGGTGGTCTGGTGGTAAGATCTCGGCTTCGGAACCGAAGGGTTTCAGGTTCGTGACCCGATTCCACCGATGAACCGTCGTGTAAGGGTGTTTGTTGTATGTTAAATCCGTCATGACCAAACGTCCTCCTGCTGGTGTGGTGTGGAATGGAGAGGGGTGTGCCAGCTCAGGTGTCGTCTTCGTCATCTGACCGTGGTTCAAAATTACGAGGTCCGTCCCAAAATAACCCTAGTGTTGCTTCAAACTGGACGTTAATATAACTAAACCAAACCTAAACCGGTCAATCAGAATTAATCCAAAAGCCTTAATTAGGCCAGGGGTAGTAGCCAGTGTGGTTATGTCAGTAAAGGCACCTCAAAATTATTTTAGGCTCCAATTAATTTAGTGACGATTGTCCAAAGATGTGGTGAGATATTAATGTATGATCTTCTCAAAATAGATTGAATCAAGCTAATATGAAAAACTTTTATCATTTCCTTTTGCTTTCATTTAAATAAAAAGTCAAATGAATGACACGTGGTATTAAGGAGATGAATGCATATGCATCTACGTGAGCGACATTTCTTTAGACGCTGTTTTGAATCCTCGAAAATGTAATTCAAATGGATCAAATAGCTGAGTGCTTGCTGACTTAATAACATTAAAGACTTTTCAAGATTGTTTCAAATTTCAGTTATTGTTACAACAGTCGGAAGATTTCTAAGAGAAATGAGATATGATAGGATGCACATGAAATGCTGCTTTGTAAAGATAATTATGTGGGAATAAAAATTATCAAATGCTGTGTACTTAAAAACATTTTAATATAATACTACTTCTCAATATAGAATTTTGTATTGGATGGAAATTTCTCTCTGTATGTAGGGCAAATATACCTGGTTATTTTTATGATTAAATTACCACAAGAATTCATTCATCGTAGAACAATGTCGTTCTTTGAAGATATCGTAATAACAAAAGACATCAGTTTTTGTAATGAGAAGTAGAATAAGACAGAGGACATAGCCAGGCATCAGAAATTAATGTATAACAAGCATTAATTAACAATTGAGAAGATAATTAGAAAAAGATAATGCATTAGAGATGATGAAAACATCATTTGAGCTCTGATCTATGTTTATTACCAAAACGAAATTGTAATGCAGAATTAATTCATAAAGAAAACATTTTTAAAACTGTTTATCTTATTCTATATGGATTTATTACCATGCAAAATAGGCTTTATTTTAATGCAAAATGTGGGGTTTTGGGAATTTGGAGGGACACAAATTAAAATTTAAAAAATAATTAAAACGCATATCTGTAAAATTTCACCATTTTTAGAAACAAATGACTAAAATCTTTTTTTAAAATTTCATTTACAATTGCTAAAAAAGATTGAAATGAGACGGATTATGATGTTTAACAATTAGCGTAACATTTTATGGTGGAAGTATCCCCTCCCCTACAATAGCAAATGCCTGAATAGTGAACTTCAGAGAATAATACAATCACAGTAGAATAATTTCCTTAATTAAATATGGTTACTTAAATGTTTCTTTTTATACAATTTACTTCAAAAAATGGTATTTTGTATTAAAATTATTAATAATTTACTTTCAGAAAAAAGTATGTTACAAAGCTTATTGGAATACATGATCGAATGTTAGACATTGCTTTGAGCACCTTCCGACTTTAATTCCAGATGTCCAAATAAATCATAGTTTTGAAAAATTTAAAACTAGATAAGTACAATCCGCCTTTGTAATTTTGTTATCGTTATTAGAGATATGTTCTCTAGTTACAAATCATAATTATTTAGAAACTCGAATAATGATTTTTTTTTATTAAAATCTCTCTACATTAGCAACTCTATGAGCCATCTATGTTCAAACATTGAGAAATATCTTACTAAGGTTGGATAATACTGTATTAACTGATAATTTGTGTCGGGTACATAACACTGCTACAGATTAAGTATCAGTATAGTTAGTTTTTATATTAGTTTTTAGTTTCGATTGATACCGATTATAATTTCCTCTGTCTCATTCGCTTCAGATGGTACTATGCCAATATGATACAAAAAAATTGGTCTATATACTCTATTAAGCCTCTTTTTCACATCGATGCTCTGAGAATGAGAAGCGATTTTTAAATCAATATTTATTCTTTGCCATAATTGTTCTTTAACCGAAATATGGTGCCCCTACTGCTGAAGAATCCCCACCTTCTCCTATGCTAATTATGTCGGTAAATCCTTTCTGAACCATCCATCAATCATTGTCAAAATCAAGGTCATAGTCTATTCCAAAGAAGTGAAATCCCTTTTAGTATCAGCTACCAGTTTTGGCTAGGGTTGGGTGACAGTATATCAAAATGATAAAAAGTACTACAGCGAGAGTTGTTTCAACATGATACAAAGTATTAAAGTGATACTTCTATCAACATTACTCAAAGAATCAGAAGGATTTCATATCAATATAATACAAAGAATCAAACTAATATTTTTATTAATATAAAACGAAGTAATGGATCATTACAGTATCATCCAATCCTAGATCACCATTCTGGCTTCGTCGGCGCTATATGAATGATTGTTTTCCTATTACCTATATATATTATTTTTACCAGTACCTGCTATAAAAGTACTTCTTATGCATCCGTTTATTTTTTTCGTTTGCAATGCTTATTAAATATAAAGATTGAGATTTTTTGAAAAAATTCATCGTATTTTGATTAAATAACTTCTTAAAAATTCGAAATAAATTGATGAATGACATCAATTACAATCGACAATCAATTCGAAATAAATTGATGAATGTATTAAATGACAGAATTTTATAAGTAAATTAATTGAAAGCCAGTAAAAAACTAAACATTAGTAGAATCTTCAAATTATGAAAATTAAAAAAATTACTTAGCGAAAATTTAATTAACTTATTTTTTTTATCAGCTTTTTAAGTTTATAATATTTCTTACTTTTTAATAATGCTTTACAAAACAGTTAAAATTAATGACCGAAGTTATAGGTTTTTGGATATAGGTATAGCAATTTGGATAGAGGTAACAACCTTTTAAGCTGTTATATATTTACAGATAATGTTTTAGTACCTGTTGTCAGGAAAAAGGTTAATTAACGGTTGTATCAAGTATTAAAATATCAAGTATAAAAAAGTATCTAGCATCAATACTAATCTGAAACTGATGCGGCAAACCGAGCAATCCAGCTCTAATAGTAATTATGTCCGATTTATTGTTCTGCTAGTTGACTAGGAATCCATGCATCAACAGTCTTTGTTTCCAATTCACTATCCCTTTCTTTCTTTTCTTCTTTGATAAAATTCTATTTTTTGGTATTTTGGCTATGAATGAAAAAAAAAAACGAACTTTCTTTTAAATCCCATAATTGTACAGAGCTGCTTTTAAATTTTCCCTTTTATTGTAAATAATTTCGGCAAGAATCTCGTCTTTCTATTTATTGTGACATATTGATAAAAAATCACGTGTTAAGGATATTAATCTTTAGAATGTCAGATGAATATAAAATAAAATAGCGAAATTCACTCTTATTTGCTTTAAAAAAAGTCACGCTTTCTAATAACTAAGCCAGAACGTGTTTTGTCTCTGAAATAGTGAAATTATTTCTGCTTTAAGCGGGGTCTGTTTACGCACGTTTCGGCAATAATATAGATGCTTGAGACAGGGACGGGGAAAAAAAATCTTATCTTTTCAAGCGTGCTTCAATTCCGAAGCCCGAACTTTTGAGCGTCATTACGCCCGAAGACAAAACAAAGCGGGATATACACTGATGAAATCCTCTCTAAAAAAAAGATTCCATGGAAAAGAAAAGCTCGCAATCCATCTCGAAGGTTCCATGGAATAAAAAAGTAATTTATCGTCTGCACTAAAAGGAATTTCTAAGACATATAAAAAAAGAATAGATAGTCTATGCATTTAATTCAGAATAAATGTTGTTTCCTTCCAAAATAAGTATTTTTATTGAGTTTCCTAAAAATGGAGGTTTGCCAATGCAAATCTTTTTGTTTTGAATCATGTTTAAATAATGCCATTTTAGAAAATTTTTAGAAAGCGCTGAAAATTATTCTCAATTAAAACTTTTCGATAAAAGATTTTTCATTCCTGGCATTCAATGTTTCTTTAAATTTTCGGTTTTCCGGTTCCTGTTTTGAAAACGCGATTTTTAAGCAGATTTGTAAGACGAATATTCTTCTGTGAGAGTGAAAAAAGTTCTTTTAATGTAGTTTTTTTGGTATGAACAAAATTTTGTATGTTTGAAATTTTTAAGTTAATGTTAATCTTCTTAAATGTGTTTAGATTTAATAAAATCTTCATTTTAAAAGCAAAATATTTTTCTCTTGTAATTTTCTGAAAAAAATGTTTTACTCTGTGAAATGAATAAAATATATTAAATTGTTTCTGATATGTATCTTTACTATATGAAAAGCTGTTTACAAAGTAGAAAAGTATAATAAGGTAATTCTCATCGATAACTATAACTTTAGAACATAAATATTTTAACGTTTATAATTCTTATTTCTTTATATATTGTAAGAATCTTTTTGATGGGGATCAATCCCATGACACCATGGCGCTGTTAAAAACGCTCATCTGTCTTCTAAAGTTCGCGATATCGTAATTTCATTTTTTATATATATCTCGTTTCCTACACAACCGATCAAAATATACATATTTATTGGAACATCTACTATAAATGATTCGAGATGCCAGTCAGCATTAAATCCTTACTTATAAACAGCTTTTACAAGTGAAAAGTATTATGTATGAAGAGCTCTTTGTACGTCTTTTAAATGTATCATTCGTTAATTTGGCATAAAATATTAAACATTATTGGTGAGGCAGGAGATACCGAGTTTCAAGAATTAATATCACTTCGTATCATATAATTACTGAATACGCATGAAAAATAAAGCTTTTTTAATATTAGAAACCCCTTTCTAACTATGCCACGAAGAAAATTGTGAGGAGCAATTGGAAAATTAATTGAAATTCATCAGGGGTAAGGAGAAAATCTAAAAATGATAATTAAATCGTAACTGTTATATTTCATAAATCCATGAAATATGTAACTTAACACAATGTAAATAGACAATGAAAAGAAAAAAATATTTCTTTGAAAAGTTAGATTTTTTTTTTTTACTATAGTGCAGCTAAAGTTAACAAACAGGAAACTTCAATGAGAAATGTAAAGAAGTGTTTATCGTCTTATGTTAGTGTCTTAAAGAAGGAATATATTGCTCAAGTTTGCCAAAGTTTCTACTGTGATTGTATTGCAGGATATTTGCAATAACAGTAATGCCTGGTAATGAGAAGCTTTATGAAATGAATTTTGTTCCAAAATTTTTCTTCACTGCAACTGACATTTTTAATGAAGGTTTATTTGCTACTTAGGTAATTTTGAGCCTTTTTTCGTGTCAAAATTCTCACCGAAGAAGGGCAGTTTCTTGAAAATTGTGTCGGAATTTCCTTTCGGAAGAATATGGCATGTGCTTCCTCTGCTAGCAACACGACATAGGTGCACCATTGCTAGATCTTGTAGAAGTTGTTCTGAAAACTTTTGACAACATAATTGATGGTTTTGCATTGGACTAGAATAGTGAAACTACTTTTGAAAACGCGGTTCATTAAGAATCCGTTTAAAGCGAATTTCGCTGCGTGCAAACTAAAAGATAACGTATAAGAAAACGAGTCTTGTAACTTTGAACTACAATCTTACTAGGCGGTTATATTATAATCGACATTTCAATCTCTTCATTGTGATATGCAGCAATTTAAAGAATTTTTTTTGATGAATTTGAAAATTTGATTTTGTTTTTTCTATGAATATAAGTCTATAATAAAAATTTGATAAATTTTTCTTTCATCAGAAATTTTCATTTTTGATAAATCAGAAGCCTCCATTAAATTTTAATTTTTTTTATCAAGATGACATTTATATTTATGAATTTTCTTATTTATATTTGTTTCTCATTCATAGAATCAAATTTGCACTGATGACATACGAGGAAAGCTACGGGAAAAGTTTTGAAACGCAAAGAGGCTTAATTTTCATTAAGAAATATCATAAGAGGCGAGTAAAACTAAAAACACAAGAAAATGAAGTCAAGAGTTTTAAATAGCAATTTTAAATACATATTTTTTAAATACAGAAAAAAAAGTAAAACTTTCTAAAATTAACCTACTTTCATCTTTGTAATAAAATATTTTATCTAAATATTTTATCCCTAAACGAAGTAATATCTCATTGACATTTTGTTTCCACGATCTATTATTAAAATAATACAGTTAAAAAATATCAAAAGTAAAATTTAGAATTTGTCATTTAAACGGAACAATAAACGCAAGATTAACGTTTTCAGTAAAAATGTTTATAATTTCTCATATGATATAATATTCAATAGCAGATTGATTTTGATTGAAAAAAAAAATCTTTCGTACTTTAGGTAATGAATTTTGTTCTGCAATTGTTAAGCTTAGATGTTTTTTTCTGGAGTTTTTAGATACTGCACTTGTGTTTTAACTGCATATAAACTGTATTGTTCCATTGAATGCATAAATTCTATTATTCTCCAAATTTCCATATCTTAAAACTATGTTATTTTAATTGTCTTAATCCGTTAAACGTGTGAACTTTTCTGTTGGTTATCAGTCTAATGAAGACATAGCGATATTAAAAACATAAATGTACAATTCATTAATTTTTCAAATTTCGTGATAAAGTAAATTTCCCTTTTTTATTCGCCTTGTAATTTACACTGATATTAAACTGAATTTTCATCTTTAGCTTTTAACAATGGAAGAAAATCACGTGATTAAATATTTGATGAAGCAATAAAAATGTTGTGAATTTCAGAGCAGCATTGTAATCTATTACTGGAAATGAATCAAAAAATATTGTTGAAAATTGTCAGAATTCAGGAAATATTTACACGATTGTCAAATCAGTATCATTGAAAAGATATTTTTTGAAATTTTAAGATAATGCAAAAACTGTTTCTACACTGTAATTTGGAAAGTTATAGTGGATAAACGTCAAAATTTCGCTTAATTTTTAATTAATTGAAATTATAATTAAAAACTAAAAAAATGCATTCAAATGTACACTTTTCCACCCTTTAAAATGTATATGTACTTTGTTAGATCTTGGTCAAACGATCAGGCCTGTAGAGTGCCAACACACGCACGCACGCACGCACGCACGCTCCCTTCCCCCAACACACACTGAGCTGAAGTTTTTGCGTTTCCCCGTGGTAACTTTCGAAAATATTATTACACAAATTTAATTAATTTTCGAAATTTAAAAAAATTGTATTTTTTATAATATCAATTAAAATGTTGGCAATTTAAAAAAATTTTTAATCTAATTTCCAACAATAGACTTTTTTGTTACCCTGAGATTCAAACCCCTTTCATTGTTTCATGAAATATTAAATCATGAAAATATTATTGATTTTCTTCCAATGTTGAATACTTGAAAAGGATTCTGTTGAATATCTTACTAAAAAGAATAGAAAAGTGAAATTACGATACTGTGAAATTTAGAAAATAGATGAACCTGGCATTTACGTTTGTGATAACACTATGCTCTCACGAGATGGGTTACCATTAAAAATTTTTTTTTGTGTATACAATGAACAGAATATATGCAAAACACTTAAAATAACACAATTATATCATCTGTTTGATTTAATTATGGATATGAAGTTGCATCTAAACAATTTAAATGAAATTACATGTAATAAATATCCTTAGCGAACCAGCCGGTAGCTAAAGGTGGCTGGTATGCAATAAGAATTAAATGAAAAAATAAGTAAAAATTATTAAATTAACAAAAAACATTGCAACATTTGGGCAAAGAAGTGTACAAATTATATGAGTTACAAATTAAAACATTCACTTATATTCAAAACAAATGATAATTGGAAGTAAAGTGGGGAAAGGCTCCATGAGTGATGAATGAAAAGCATAAGTATGACAGATAATGAATAAGTGTATGCAGTTACATCTAAAGGATTTAAACGAAATTATATGTACAATATCTTAGGCGAACCAGCTAATCGCGAAAGGCCGCTAATATGAAACAAAAACTAATTGAAAAGATAAACAAGTAAAATGTATTCTTTAACAAAAACATCGCAACACATTTGTGCAAAGAATTCTACGAATTATGAGTTACAGAATATAGCATTCATTTATATTCAAAACGAATGATAATTGAAGTAAAGCGGGAGAAGGCACCATGAATGATGAATGAAAAGCATAAGCATGACAGATAATGAATAAGCGGAGACAAATATAGCAGGGCAAAAATATCAATGGTCAGCTTTAATGGCGCTGAGCGTGGCTCTTTTAGAGATGTACTCAAAAGGAAAGAAAACAGACAATAAAGACACAGAATAATTTATCACAAAATGAGATCATAGTTCTTATTCAACGAACTTCACTAAAAGTCATAAGTGATAAAAAATTGTTGTACTCATTTTTTATCTTCTATTTTAAAGCAACAGTAAATAATATTTCTTATCCTTCAGTAGTTTTTTAGGTTAAACATTTTTTAATAGTTCTCGTTTGAAATGAAAATGCTTACTAATATTTATTTGTATTTTCCTGCTCCTTGAAATTTTAAGTCATTATTTGAAAAGTGGTTAATATCTTTGATATGTGAATACTAAACATAGACTTATAAGAATTTGTGATTTATAAGTGGTGTATTTAATCGCTTTTTATCTTTAGAATGAGTTTTGAAATTCGATATCTGTTTGAATGCTTTTTTCCTAAAAAAAAAAGAAACAAAATACCATAAAAATAAAGTTTAAAAAAAGTGCTTTAATTTGCTTTTTACAAAACTGTTGATAAATACTAAGACTGAGTTGAGTTTTCATTTGTATTAACCGTCTACGTTGCGACCAGCTGTGCACCTGACGTTAATAAACTTAATTTAGTAATGTTAGTCATCTTGATAAATTACATCTATCATACAAAATGAAAGTACTATTTCAAATTATATTTGAGAATAAATGTTAAGATTTTTGATTGGTTAACTAAGCATACAAAATGGCGAAACCGGTTTAGTTGTTGAGACGGGAACTGTATTAAGGTCTCGTTTTGAAATTTCTCTTAAAAATGAAAGTGATGGGGTGACAGAGACCATTAATGACACATTTAAGGATCATGAGACACACACACACACACACACACACACACACACACACACACACACACACACACACACACACACACACACACACACACACACACACACACACACACACGCACACACACACACTTTTATTAAAAGTAGAGATTAGCTTATTTTCTGATGGTTCTAATAATTTTCCCAAGTAAGTTTTTTTATCAGCACCAGCAAGATTTGCTAGAAAAGACAACAATTAAAAACTCCAAGATTAAACAGCTAAATGAATGATAATGAGTCAATAATTTTTCATATCCTTATTTTCAGGTCATATCTTTCCAATCAATTTTCTCGCTGAAATTGCAAGCTAGCAAATTTAGTAGATATTCAGAAATACTTCATCCATCTAGAATAAAGTATCCTCAATGCAAAATAAAATATTTTAAAACAGAATAAAGCATCTTTAATCCATAAAGGACTTTAACATCGTTATTTTTAATTCTGATAATCCTTACAAAACATTTTTTCCGAAAATTTTAGTTAACAATACTTGCTAGAAACTCAACACTTAAAATGTCAAGGATGAAGTACTTCCAAGAAGCCAATTTTTAATGCTCAAAGGAACTCTGACTTCGTTGTTTTCAATTCTAATCATCTTTACAAGTCGGTTTTCTCGCTGAAAATGTTAGCCAGCAAGATTTGTCAGAAACTTAGCAATACTTCAAACGTGTGAAATAAAATATTTACAACAAAAGAACTTATAATGCGTAAAGGATCTCCCACATCGTTATTTTCAGTTTATTTATTCCTTGTTCAATGCCTTTACGCTCGCCTCCTGCGCATCAAGTTCTAACAAGTGTTCCAGGACGTCAAAAGATTTATTCCACTTTTTCCTTTCTACCCTCAGAATAACAAATGAATCCGCCAACAAAAATATCCCCCTTCGCTGTCTTTGGACAGCTGGATCCCTCAAGTAAATCTATGGTAGGGGATCTTGAAAAAATATGCACGACGAGATTTAAATCAAATATTACTCTCAGAAATTTTCCCTTGAAAATTTCGGGTGAGGAATTTTTTTCAGACAGCTGAAGTTAATGGGAATCGAGGTAGGGTGCATCGATTCTGCTTTTTAATAAATCGCCTTTATAAATTGGTGCGATGCGTTCAAACCGAGCTTAGAGAAATGCATTTTTTTCAACTCATTTTTGAAGCCCTAGTTTAATATAAAGTATCATCTTATTTGTTACTTAGTTTTTGAAAGTAATTGAAAGTAGGATTCAATTTTTGTGCTCATCTATGGCTAAGCAATTTTTAAGGTTTATTCAATGATTAATAAGTTTCACGCAGCAATTAAAATTATAAAGTAATGTAGCATGTGAATACCTGAATCAATTTAAATCTTTTGTACGAATTGTTTACTACTTAACAAAAGTTTTCTGATTTGCAATTTATTCTTAGTTGAAGAATTAAAATTTATAAATGACTAATAGCTTTTGATAAAAATCTATCACTTGCTTTTAGATCAATAGTCTGATGAAACGAATATTGCTTTTCGGTTTTTAATGTATTTATACAGATTGTATAAAATGTATGTTTAAAATTACACTATTGTTATATGTTGAGACTTACAATTTTAATTTAACGTGAAAGGAAATTCAAGTGGAAATAAATGATTTTTCTCTTTCCATGTTTCTGAAGTAAGGGAAATAAATTTATGTAACCATTAAATCTAAACCGCATTAAGTCTAAGGCTTTGGCGAAATAAAAAAAATAATTTTGTGGCTGCATCGTGCTTTTAGGTTGAACCAAAATGTTAAAATGAGCTAACTGTTAGAATCCAAATAATGAATTTTGTAAAAAAGTAATTTTTTTTTCTAAGACAAACTGTTTATAGAAAATTAAATTATAATAATAATAAAATTATAAGGAATGTAAAAAATTGTAATTAAAAAAACAAAAGGAAAAGCAAATATCTTTTATGATAATATAAAAATGCATCAATTTAGAGATGACATGAAAGAAAAAGTATTATTTTAACCATTTTTAGATTCATAAAATGGAAAATAAAAGTAAAAAAAAGACAATGTAAAAGTAAAACTTTGGAACAATATATCGCTTTTTGTGATATCATGAAAATAAAATTTATTTAAATTTATTATTATTAAAAAATTAAAATGATTTGATTCTTATTTCAAAACAAATCATTGAAATATATTTTTTAAACTTTTTAATTCAGGGGAAATTTTACACAATTGATTTGGTATCATTAAATAGGTAATTGTTTTGTATCATTGATAATAAATATCATTTTTCTGAGCTAATTGTTTCAGAAAATATCCTGTTAAACACCATCTTCATTAATTTTTATTTAACTAAATCTTAATTAAATTTTTGATATTGAAATTTTAAGACTGTTCTTTTTCTTGTTTTGAAGAGAAATGTGCAAAATTTAATCAGAATTGGATAAAAACTTTTAATTTGTACAAGATAAAATATCATTTAACTTTTTTACTAATATATATATATAAAAGAAAAACATATTTCAATAAATTTACGAATTAGCTAGATTAATTGAAATTTTATCTGTGCCTTAAATTTTTTTGTGATTATGTTTTACTCGAAGATACTTTCAGGAAAATATTTTCTGAATAACTTTGTATGTCAACGCAAAAACTTTAAATATCAAATGAAGATTTTGTTAAAATTCATCCCTTGAAAAATTTTTATTTCTACATTGATTGTTTTTAAATTACGGTTTATAAGATTGCCTGAAATAAATATTCCTTAAATAAAAAAATCCAAGCTATAAAAAAAATTCAGCTATCTTTGGAAAAAAAATCCGTTATTTCAGACATTCCGTTTTTGGTGCAATGACAACTTGCAACTAAACTACAATTTTTCCTGCTTTTGGAAATGCGATGCCATAGAAAATGTGCTGTATTATTGTAATAGACATTGGAATTATCATCACTTTCACATTGTAAATCAAATATAATTGCAAAATATATGAAAGTCACTTGTATGCTTATTAAAATAATTTTATGTGTATAAACTTTCTGCGGTGCAAAAACTTATTTTAATAGTTGCAAAAATTATTTTCGAGCATTATGGATAAAAAAATCATATAATCTTTAAATCTCCTCCATCAAAAGATTGAATGGATGTGATTCTACTATAGATTCCTTATTACGACATCTCTGTTTCTCTGGATCTTTATAAATATAGTATATATACTTATTAGTATAGTAAGAGGATATATATAAGATAGTTATTTAAAATTACCATTTTTCAAATATTGCTTTTAGCAGTGTAAATTTTTAATATCATGCCATATTAATCGTAAAATAATCCATTAATATTTCATTCTTTATGATATAAAGATGATATTTTGGAAATTTACATAATGACCACAATAGAAATTAAACATAGAATCCCTAAACAGGGTTAAAGAACGCAATTCAGTAAAGACATTTATTTCTCATTTTGTTAATGCTTATGTAATGTTAAAAAAATGTAAATCTTACAAAATACAAAAATACGTAAATCTATGTAATGTAAAATACTGAAACTGCTGAAATTTTCTCAAGTTTCATAATGAGGTTAATATTAAATCAACAAGATAGTCAAAATTTTGTACGATAAATTTTTATTTTATTAGTGTACAGCCATTTTGAATATTTTATTTTCTGTGAAGGAAGTGGATTTTCTTATGAACGATTTCATTCGTTTACCGGAAACATAATAATAAGGATTACATTATTTATTCGTTCATGTCATAAAAACACATTTAAAATGAAGATTTAAAAAAAATGCTTCATTTTTATATTAGCCGAAGAGTTTTACACGAGTTTCAGTATCTGAAAATTTGTATTCTTGAATCGAAAATGTAATTACTAACTTTGCATTTTTGAGTCATAAGTATTTGTCTTTAAAATAATTGTTATATGTAAAAATCTTAAAATTCAGAATTATGTAAAATAATTTTTTTACCTGTATTATAAAGATACAGGTGTCCACAACCTCGTTTCTGAAACAATTGGCATTCATTATTTGTATGACACACACACACATGCACACACTTCCGAAAAAAATAAAATGCTGTTATCCGCTTCCTCAACACAGAAAGAGGAAGGAATAAGTTAGCAATGTTTCTAAATTCTATGTTTTTCTAAAATAAGAATCTTTCTTATTTCTTTTGTTTATTAACGGCAATATATATATATATATATATATATATATATATATATATATATATATATATATATTATATATATATATATATATATTATTATTATGCTTAGTGAGCAATATATTTACAGAATTTTAAGAATTAGTTCTGAGTTGTGTAACAGCAAATATTTGATTATTCTGAAATTAGACAAATGTGTTCCTCTATTTATATTAGTGTAAAATAAACAAAATCTTTCATGTATTTGAATTAGTTCAAAAAAGGAAATTCTTATGTTTTTATTAGCCTGGGACAGTTAAATGCATTATTTTCTATTAATTTTCCAAAAACAAATCAACACATTATTCTCTGTCAATTACTATAAAATAAATACAAACTCTCTTCTGCTTGAATTATTATAAAATAAACACTTTTTCATTTTTCTCTTCAACTACATTTTTAAAAATGCATTAAAAATTTTAATCTGTATGAAAAAAATAAAATATTCTTATATTTCATTTTTTCAAGGGAAATACAGGTTTCCATGTTTGAATTGGACATTTAAAAGCAGCATAAAAAAGCAATTGTGTAATTTTATTATTTCATAAGCCCAATACGGAATCAATAAATTTAAAAAATTCTTCTAGAAATTTCCAAACTTTCAGTATTCATGTGCGCTACATCTTTCATTCTGTTCTAATTATTCCAAAGGCCTAGGAATGAGTGAAACTACTCGAAGGCGGGTAAATGCAATGCTTCTCTTCAAAGAATATCCATTCCGGAATTCCTGAACTAGTTTATCTCAATATCCATTTTCAGAGTTGATATAATGTCTCTCATTATGACCGTGTTCTTTCGGAAACTATAAATCGCTTTGTTATAAAACTGGAGAAAATTTGTCGAGCTATTCCATATCGAAATAAATTTCTAGAACTTTCCTAATGCCGTTCATTTGTCTTTGTCTCAGCAAGAATATTTGCCTCTTTGTTAACTTTAGCAGAAGCTGCAGTTAAAATAATGTGCGGATGCTATAAGAGCTTTCTTAGAATAGCAGAGAACTAATTTCTCGTCATATTTGTGTATTCTACTTTGTCATTTTATTTTTATAAAGCTTCTTAAATCAGTTTGCTAAACAGAGATTTCTGGATCGAATTTCTGCAAGATTGATTATCATTTCTGGATTTCACATGTACTTATAGTCATGATCAAGTGCATATCCAAATTGTTAAAATTCTTACAATAATTTTCATTATTTTTCATTTGTACTTTGTTATTTAAACTAATATAATTGTTGAATCATCTTATTTAATTCACTTATTTGCAGCATACTTTGAATTAAAAAGTATAAAATACTCAAAAATATTGTTTAATACATTAATACTAATTTTTTGAAGCTAGCGTGGATGTTATTATGGGATGGGGTTTTTCTTTTCACCACAAGATAAAGCGAACTCGGAACTTTTAGGAATCCTTATTAGTTAAAAGGACATACGCTGAAAGATTTATAGAAAAAACGTTATAGGATACATGGAGTAGGATACAATACATTGTGTTGATTCTACTCTGAAGATGGCATAGCGGTTTAAGCTGCGTGCTTGTGCCAGTGGATTAATCATGCCATGCACGAACCAACTGTCTTTTTTTCTGCGCTGTCGAGATTTATATATATATATATATATATATATATATATATATATATATATATATATATATTCCATTAATTAGAAAGCAAAAACTATTTCTTAATGTTTTTTAAAATAAAAAAATGTTATTTTCTACGTCATTGTTGAATTGAATAAAAGGACAACCATCTTTTTGGTGACCCGGACGTGATATGATCATGCAACCTTCTGATCTGGAGTCAGATATTCAGTTCAACGTATGACAAACGTCCATACTATCAAAATACAATGCAATTATAATAGGAAAATGACGATGCTGAGGAAAATGAGTTCATGGAATTTGATGTAAAATCTAATTTTCACTGAAAAGGGCTTGTTTAGGGATATTATGTGAAACAAATTATTTTGGACATGGATCTGGGGAAAACAGATTTGCGTCATCCTAGAGAAACTGCTCGGTGTTTTTTTTCGTTCCTAGGAAATTTTATTTTTCCTTATGTTATTCCATTAGATTGGTTGCAGGTGATAAATGGGTAAAAAATTGAAAGGATGTGGTGAAAAGGCAACTGTGACATAATAAGAAGAATCACCTACTTCTTTGTAGCCATAGTGGTCAGTATCTTTAATATGGTGGTACTTGAAATAGCAGGGGAATGGATTTTAACTGGTTGCAAATATTATGTTATTCTCTGATTTTTCCATTTAGGTATGATTTTGAATTATGATAATAGGCGGATCTAGCATGCACTAGATTAATATATACATTAGATCTTTCTGGAAATCTGACCTGTCAATCTGACCCGGAAATCTGTGACCCTTCAGGTATAAAGCTGAATTTCTAACAGAAGATTACAAGCTCCCTTGTTTTTAATACATGTATGCATTGTCCGATTAATCCGATATTCATAAAAAATATTTAAGGAAAAAGAATAGATGCACATTATTGCGCTACTGAATAATATTTCCAGTGTAAAAGGGTATATGTGCAAAAAAAAAAAAAAAAAAAAAAAAAAAAAATTGAGAACACAGCGTTTGACACTTTATCTTCACATGTCTCTTATCTCTGTGTAACCACAAACTGGCTACTCTGACAAGCTGGTAGGCACACGGAAAAACTTGGATGACGGGACGCCGCAACAGTAACAGTGGCTGGAACTGTGGTTGATTCCTCAGGGCCATTCACCGAAAAAGGTTCAACCCTTCCCTAAAGAGGTACGTTCGGTCATTAATGGGGGAACCCAGACTCCCACCTTTTTGTGTACCCACAAAGATGGCGAGAACCAACCACCATGTCGGAAGTTTCTTATCCTCAATTACGAGGTGCTCCTTGTGGGATCTTATATCTGTGTAATTTAAACTGTGATTAGTGTATTTGCATGAATCAGTACTATTGCAATATTTATAATAATTTGAAGAGCTTTGTAAATTCCAAACAATTTTTTTATTGTCTTTCCAATCTTCTTTTATCCTGAGGACAATTTTAATGAAATATGCATAATTAAAGAAATAAAAGTCATTATTAATGTTTTATATGACCACCCCGATCTTCATATCTTAATTTCCGTTTTTTAATGAGAACACAAAAGCAGTGTGTTTTTTGAAGGAGAGCCTTGTTTGGGTGTGGTGTGCTGTGGAACACTAATTGGCTCTTTAGGGAACTACTACTCCACCTGTCTGCTGGTGCGAGTATCGATTTGCCAATGCAAGGTCATTATGCATTGACTTCGGTCATATCCCCCCAGGAAGTGAGCGTTTAATCCTGGTCAGAATGAAGGCATTAATGGAAGCTAATAACCTTATACAGATAATTATCTTTATAAAACCTCTATTCAGACGAAACTAGGCAAGTCTAGAGCAGACATAATAGGACAAATTTTGATATCGGGATATAACTATAGACACGCCATAATTCGAAGCATGGTTATTCCACTAAGGTAACTTTGCATGCATAGCAAATCATTATTAGCCTCTTCAGTCCCGAGTATTGCAGGTACACATATGTGTACCTGCAATTTTTTTTTATTTTTCTTATCCGGTAAAGTTAAATTTTAACGAAATAAAGCATGCATTTCAACGTTTATGAATTTAGCTTCCATTTTGCATCAATAAATAGCACTACAGTTCGATATTTTTTTCATATCCATCGCTATTAATTAGAGACATAACGAAAATGGCGTTAAACAGAAAACGAAGCAAATATAAGTACATTTTTTAATATTTATTATTAAAATAAACGCTTGTATATTTTTTTTTATAAAATACTAAGTGTCTTGTTAAAGTCATTACCAAATTCTATCTTGTTATCTATAATAGAATCGATGAAAATACAAATTTAACTAAGGTACACATATGTGTACCTCAGGCTTTTTCGCGCCGGTTTGCTGACTGCTTGCGATCCATTGCGCTGCTTATCTTTTGAGCGCTTGTTTTCAAATTGTCATGTCTTGTCCTTGAATATATCGTATATCTTTTTATATTAAATAATTCTTATGTTCTGTAATGTAATAAAATATAAATTTAAAAATATTTATTTTTTAACTTTAGTAAGAAATTTAATTTTATAGCTGTATTGAAGTTAGTAAGTGATATTTCAAACCGACATCATGTATAGAATATGCAGAATTTTATAAGCTAATAATATTTTTTTCACGTCAAGTGGCTTTAACTCAAAAGGAGGTTTTTGAACTTTTAGAAAAAAGAGATTTTAGGGGAAACAATAGAATTTTTCATGTATCAAAAATAATGAAACCTGGCAAATAGGATGAATGGGTCACAGACGATAGTCAAATGTGCCTTGTCAAGTAGAAAGATAATAAATCCGTGACTATTATCCACATGTATAGGTAATGAGTCAATTGGAATAGGCAGAAGATAGACAAAATAATTGAAACAAAAAGCTGATATAAAATAATCTGCTTTTATAAAAACATATAATATCGGTAGCATCGATCATTATTTTGCATATTACGGGTATGCAGTAATTACAAAAAATGACCGACGCGAGCTTTCAAGCATTTTGTAGATTTAGTAGTTGTCAATTTCTTGATATACTATAAAATGGTGGCAAAGCGACAAGCTGAGCGGTCAGGAATGAAAGTGAAAATCTTATGACCTTATTGCAATTTCAAATGCATATAATTCGGTCCCTGTTGAAATATGAGGGAATTCTCATCATCAGGAAGAAAGGAAACCAAGAACAAGTAAAAAAAAATCATCTTTCAATGAAGACAAATTAATAGAAGGGTCATCAAATGATGGAAATGCAACTACAAGACCATTGGAGATTTTATTACCACCATCTGGTTAAAATACCTCTAAAAGAGCAAGAAAAATTGTCCCTTCCCAATTAAAAAGAAATAAGACTAGATATGTCAAGCCATCTACAACATTACATGGACGACAAGTTTGTATCGAAATGCAGGTATCCAGGATGTAACTCTAGGAGAAGAGTCAAGTGCTCAAAATGCAGTATCTACTTGCGCAATATCAAAAAAAAAAAATAAATAAGGTTTAATAGATTATTAATATAATAAATTTTGTATTTTTTTCATTTATATGGCCTTAGAATAAGAAAAGTATAGCTATTAAGTAACCAGGAAAATTAAATATATATATTTTTTTTGTTGAGGATGCTTTGACTTACTTAAGACCCAAGGTACACATATGCGTACCTTAAAATTATGGGACTTAAAACTGTTTGATCACCAAAATTTTTTTTCCACATACTATTGAGATGTAACAAAGGTAAAAGATCTTGAAATCAAATTTTTAAACCAGTTTTAAAAAAATCAGGACTGAAGAGGTTAGTGCTTTTATAAAAACAATATACTCTTGAATATCGTAATGGGATGTAAAATTCATTACCCTAATACTGCATCGCGTTCTCAAAACTGATTCTTGCCCATTATTTAAAATAAAAATTAAATTAATAGCTGAAAAATAATAATCATACGGAATGATAACATAAGTGCATTATGACAAAGATATGTAGTATAATTTTTGTTGAATTAAAACAAAGATTAAAAATATACTGTTCTAAAAATATATGAATTTTTCGAATATTTTATAATTAAATTTGAATTTTGAATCTATTCTTTTGAATTATCTTGATAATTCTATCAGGCATGATTTCGTCTGGTGTTGGAGAATGCGTTGCTATAAAGAGGACTGATTCTGCTTTGTTTCTTACTTTAATCCATGTAACTTAAGCGCAAGTATTCCTTAAAGGTTTTAAAATGGATTCAGGTATGGACTGACGACTGGCCAGTATATAATAGTTACTTGTTTCTGCTTCAACCAAGTTCTTGTAGAGTAGGACGTGTGAATACATATAACCAAGAATGCAACCAATTCTACTGGAATTTCCAGTTTTCGCCTACCAAGATATTTCCAATTAGAAGTTGATAGCCTTTGAGGATATTTTGATAATTTTCAGAATGCTGTCGACTGTATGAAAAATAATATATTTTTTTGTTGAAACAGAATGAACCATGAAAGAATCCCTAGAGAATATGCAATTTTTTAAAAATATAAAACTTAATATTTTCATTTCCTATATAATATTTGAGACAGCTTATTTGAATTTAACTTTTAGAAAAAGCACCCTTTTTCTTTCGCATCAAGAAACAAAAATAAATCTTGTCGCTGTGTATTGAGAAATAAGCAATAACAGATCCACTCTATTTTGAAAACTGTGTTACTACTGCACAACATAAAGTATCCTGTGTTATTTAGCGGATATAAAGTATAATACTATACTCCAAATCAGAGATTGTCTCACATATGTCTTTAGACACAGTATCTGTCAAAAACATGGCCTAAAATTGCAGTATGTTAGATCGGGTGATCATGGTGGCAATATGACTAGAATGAAACAACTTATTACATGATCTTGTGTGAAATAGCATTTTAAGAAAGTTTGAACTGAGTGAATAATGTAAAGAGATGCACACTACCTTGCGGATTGGTACGATTATGCTGTTACGATGTCTGATTTGATTTACGAAAAATGCAATTTGTCCATTGAGTATTCTCACAGAATCGCTTTAGATATTGGCACAGCACTGCTTATTGACTAACATTTATATATATATTTTTTTAGTTTCTGCAAAATGCTAGTGAAATTATGTTTAGTTGAAACTATGACTGATTCTGAACAGACGAACTTTAACTATAACAATCCTGCATATAAACTATTACTTTTATAACTATTTTTAAACGAATAAGTTTAATTTTTATAAGTATATTTAAAGCCATTTTGTACTCAACTTCAAATTTCACGCATTCCATTATATTTTAGCACGCATTGCCATCGCGTTCATTTTAAATATAGCGGTAGAACAAGACTTTATGCACGCGAGTTTGTATCAGACTTGGGTGGCACATCTAACTTCCGGTTCGTTGGTTCCAACATTAATTATGAATATATACTTACACTAAACCTTGAGTGAGTTTGTATTTCTTTCATTTTAATAACTATGTTCATTGGGTGTATAAAATTTGCAATGTTTAGAGGTCTCTTTTAACTTTCTGTTTTCTACCTGAAAACTCCTTTAATTCAAAACTAGTTAAAGCACGGATTTATTCGATTCCTAGCATTTCTTAAATCAAAAGCTGCCAGTTGATTTAAAGAATTTTCTGGAGGAATATTGATTAAAAGTGAAAAGAAAGGAAGAGGTACAAAGCTGTATAATACCCATTAGTGGCAATTCAAGATCTCCATTAGCTTTAAAATGAAGTAATGTTTGTGAAGAAAAGGCATGAAATGAATTCCGAGAACTGGAAAATTTACCATCGACGAAATCTCTAAGGAATTTAATTCTTGGAAGAGAGGCACTCTGAATTTCTGTCTTTGGTCTAATTAATCAGTGGCAAGGCTTATTTTCATTCGGATGAAAATCGATCGATAGCACTCTCTTCTTGATTAGAAGCACTTAGTTTTAGGATTATGCTTGAAGAAAATATTGCATGCTAGTCCCCTTTGGCGACTAGTTAGTTCGCTGGAGATATTAGTTATTATCATGTGACAGCATAATATTGTTTTGGTCTGAGGTTTTGTAGCCACAAAATGTATGGGCAGAAAATTGGCGATTTATTACTTTTGATCAGTTTTTCGCTTTTATGGTTATTAGAAAATTATAAAGTTGTTACATTTGGGAAATTATCGCCAACAAAAAAATTACAACCTGAAGCAAATGTCCACGATGTACCCGAATCTCCTGTATGGCCAGGAGAATCGGTTACAAATCTAATGGGAAGGGTCGTAAAAAGTTATCTACCAAAAAAAAAAAAAAAAAAAAAAATTCTGGCCCCGAGAAAAAAATTTTTAGAACTCGATTGATTTTGATATGATGAAAACCCATCGCTTTTCTAATTGTTAGGGATTGTGAAATATGAGTTATGTAAGAACATGTTTTCCTGTCTGAGTTATACCAAGGGACTTAAAAATTGGCGGCAACATAATAACTTGAAACTTGCGATAGCAGTTTCAACTTTATATTGAATTTCTGCAAAATCGCCAAGAAAAAAAAATTGATATCACCGACTCCATCAAATTGTCAGGTTTTGAACCCGTTTTATTTGTGTTGCATGTATTATATTCAGTGGGTAAATGAACTTTTCTAATGAAGGTCCATCCAATTATACTATAGCGTAGTTAAAAACGCTAATTCATCTACCTTTAAATTTTCGCCATATAATAACTACACTTTTTTGTCTCAGAAACTACATAGGTATTAAACAAAATGCTTTCTCAAAATATTTCAACTATGGGAGAAATCAAACGGTTAATGAAACAATGAAAAAGTCTGAATATCGGCATAAAATTGTAATCTATTTTTAAAAATGGAAAAAAAAAGTCTTAAAAGAAAATTAAAATTCTGAAAAATTCGCAAGAATATTGAGCTATGATAATTTAAAGTATAATTTTTTGAATATTAGATGACATGAAAATCGGTTTTTGTGATGTAATATATTCGAAAGTTAAAAAAGAGAAACATAATACTTTCGAAGTTTCTAAATAATTAAAATTATAATCAAAATAAAAAAAAATCTTTCCGAGATGCATATTTTCCCTTCTAAAGTAATATATATGCCATTTTTGGTAATTCCAGATCAAACGGTTTAGATAGTAGAGTTCTAAAACATTTATACTCCTACACACATCCTTACCTTCACACGCACCCTCACACCCACACGATGCTTCACCCTCACCCTCACCCCATTCCTACATGCGCCAACACCCCCACAAGCACCTACACCCTCACACACGACTGCAACGACAGGTTCAACAATACTCGTAAATAAAATTTTGTAACTTTCGTTATTTTCTAAAATGGAAATGGTTTATTACTATTACAAATTGGATAATCATTTTTCATTATCCAACTTGGAAAGATTTCATTCAACTTAAAAAAAGTAAAAAAAAAAGAATGATGCATTATATTAATTTTAAATTATTAATTATTTTTGTTTTAATAAGCCTTAAACTAATTTAATTGTTTAAACGTAGGAAAGTAAGTGTATATAATAATAATAATAATGAAATGAAACGTATCGTATATAAATTTAAGCTTTAAAATAAAAGAGAGCTAAATATGTCTCGTATAATGTCCAGTTATTTTAAGTTTAGAATTAATTTAACGCAAATTTTGGGAAATGTAACACATCACTTGTTCTGAAAGTAAAAGATGCAATAAAGATAAATTTGTGTATCTAACTTTTTGTTTCTAAAAGTATTCAATATACGTATAGCAAAATGAAATGTGTTCATTTTGCAGTAGTTTCATTATGGAAAATGCCAAGTCTGTGACATTCAGTTATATATCAGTGAAAAAAAAATCTTCTCGGTAGAAAAAGAAGCAATAAAGTAAATATTAGGGGTTTCAGAAAGTTCTGTTAGAGTATAAAAAGGAACAGAAGCGAAGAAACATTGATAGCAAACAACAAGCAATACTCCGGAACAATATAACTAAAATTATTACACAACTGGGCAAGAAGCGAAACTATGTTCTACATCATAAGAAAGAAATGAAGTTCTTGCTATAGGAAGAAACCAAAAACGTATGAGAAATGTAGCCAAGTATCAAGAGAAATAACGTAGGTTACCATTTTTGTGCGAAAGAAAAGTGGAAAAAATACTCATTTTAAATGAAATAAAGCATTTAGATGCTTTATAAAGTTTAGTTTCTTTGAAAGTATCTTTTATGAGATTTAAAGTGAAGTTCTTTTTCCTGCAGTTATGAAAAAGTATTTTTCTTCAAAAATTAGGAACCAACTTCCTACGAAAGAAGCAGTTACAAATAAGAGTTTTAAATATGTCAATAAGAGTTTTAAATATGTCAATAAGAGTTTTAAATATGTCAATAAGAGTTTTAAATATGTCAATAAGAGTTTTTTTAAATATGTCAAATAAGAGTTTTTTTTAAATATGTCAGAAACACAAATTAAAAAACAACAACAACAACATTATTATTCATAGTGTTATGGTTACATTTCAAGATAAAATTTTCCAATTTTTCAAAACCGTCATATTTGCAAAGTATTGCGAAATGATTTCATAACAAGCTTTCAGCTAATGCTAATTGAGGTAAAATAATTCTAGAATGAATATACAGGCATTAATATTTATTAAGATATTTTTCGAATTTACCCAGATTTAAACTACTCATTTTCAACTGCCATCTCTTAAGTCCGTTTCTTTTTATTCACCATTCGCACATTTATAAGAAACATCGCAAACTTGATTATCTGAAATTATCATCCTCTGCTATTCCCTTTCTGAATGACCTTTCCAAATATATTGAAGAGATGTCACTTTAGTTTCCTTTTTAGATTCAGAAAAAAGTGAAAAATAGATTGATTGAAGGTCGAATGTTTACCTGGGTATCCAAGTGAGGGGAAGAGTTATTATTAGTGACTAATGTGATGAATGTTGCTATGCAATATCATACTTTTGACTCTCCTTCTTTTTGTCACTTTTTTAGTCGCTTTCTTTTAATGCTGTTTCGTAAATGGCAAAAAATAGAAAAATTTTATTCATAATTTGGATCTGATGGATTAATTCATAATTTCTGATGCCTTTGTCAACATGATATCTATATACCATTTTTCTTCGTGCTTTTAACCTTAACAGTTTTAATTTGTTTAATATTTGAAAGTGCTTTTCATATCTTTAAACTTCTTCTTTTCCAAAAGCTTCAAAACTAGTCTCGAAGGACACGAGAAGATGGGAAGATAATTTCAGTAATATAAAATTAAATGCCGGGATAATTATATTTAATTGCCGAGAAACGAACCAAATTGTGTTGAGACACTCAAATATTCTTGGATGAGATTTTTTCATTTGATAAAAATTGTAGAAACATTTTTGCTTTAATAATAGATTGTCCTTAAATTTTAAAATTTATACAAGAATTTACGTGCTGATTGACGACATAATAGATATTTATGCATACAATATGTGAGACGCCAGCTGCTGTTAAAAATATTAAGTACTTCCCTTATACCATAAAATTGCTTCAGTCTGGAAGAACTGAATGTACTAATTTTATGCTTCAGTATAATTCATAATAAACCATTTAAGATTGTCAGTTGTTTGGTGACTGCTTATGGTTTGGAAGAGGAAAGGAGGATGAATAGCAGAGAATAAAACTAATAAAAAATCATTCTATAATCACAATAATTACGTCATAATATATCTTAATATGACTGCAGTATCAAAAAAAGTCGTTTATAAGAAATAAAGATGTCATAGTATGGTATCATTGTCAAGTGATCACTTATACTTTTGCAAGAAAATGATGAATGACTGTCTAATCGGTACATATTTGGCTCTTTTAATTGTAATATATGACATTTGACCATGATATAATGATCATGTATTATATATTTGACATATATTATAATTTTGTGGGATCCAATCGGACTTTGAGTTGAAAAAGAAATAAATAACTAGGGTGGAGACTTAATTTGTACGTTGGTCATGATATATTCCATTTATGATGTTCGTAACAATTTGTATCTGAAAAGACAAATCTATAAGCACACAGAGAGAAAAAGATGAAAAGTGTACTGGAAATTACAAAAGAAAAAAAAATCCTAATTACAAATACCAAAATTCTAAGCGAATAAAAATTGTTCAGCAAGTTAAGCTAAAATGTCAAATGAAGTTTCAAAATATTCCTTATGTGAACAACTATAAAAGCACTATGAATATAGAACCCGAATGCATTAAAAAGACGAAGCTCTGTAATGCAAAGTCACAAAATGTTGCTATTTTGACATTAAATTTGGCATAATTTTCATAAGAAATTATAATTCTTCTAAGAAAAAATACATTTTTCATTTGAGGAGCTCATTTTTTTTGTAGGAAAAGACCAAGGCGTTATTTAAGAGTTCATTTTATTTTGTCTTCATTTAAGCATGAAATATTTATCTACCTTATAATCTTCATTTCTAAGAATTTTATATTTCAATAAATGTTAATGTCAAATTGTGGAGATCAAGTAAATGGTAGTTTAACCAAATAGACTAAATATTACCTACTTGGTCCTCGTTAATGTACAAATAAGATATCTTTTTTTTTACTAGTAACAGGAAATATGTTTTGCTCTTATTTACTTATCTTATTTTTATTTACTATTATTGATTAAAAAATATTTTTTTTCCAGCTAAATTCTAAGATTTTTTTTTATAATCAGCAATTTGTATAAAAATAAGCTGTCGATTTTTGAAACGTAATGATAATAATTTATTTTCCGAAAAGAAAGGAACAAAATGAATGAATCTTAATGGTTTAATATGCAGATTATCTGGCTAAAGTGCTGAGTAAATTTTGCATAAATGCAGAAAATGTGCAAAGTAAATAAAGTTTAGAAAAACTTTTGTAGATAAGTCCACATTTTAACGAAACGTTTCCTGGAACCTGCAGATTAACTAGGTATAAATATATTAAATCTTTCAAACCCGAATGGAAGTATCAAAGTATTAAAGAGCAGTTTAGTTCTTCGCGTTTAGTTTCAATAGTTCGTTTCGCTTCATAGTTCGTTTCATAGTCCACAGAGATTAAATATTTGATCGAAAATGAGAATAACAAACAAACTGGCCTTTTAAATTCAACAAGATTAAAAAAATGTATATTTTGATATAATATATTGAAAAACATTCGAAGGATAGAATTTCTTTTATTCAATTTTATAAAGACTTGTATTAAGTTAAATTCGAACTCTTTTATAAATTTATTTAATACCGGTTATAAAACGTCTGATCTTAATGAGTTAAAAGATAAAATTTCTTTTATTTAAGTTCATAAAATTTTGTTTCAAGATAAATTCTTGACATTTTGTAAATATATCTGGCATCAACATATCTCTATAAGTAGGAGGAAAGTTTGTGGTTTAGAATGCCTTGAAGCTAAAGGAGTAAGAAGAAAAATCTTATTAGATTTTAAATTGAAGAATGGAATGTTATTCACTCTATGAAATTCGAATAACTGAAGAACATTTTGGTTTAGATTGCAACATTCCCAAAGGAATTGTATAAAAGAGGAAACGAAATAACGCCTGGTTTTTCTCTGTAACTCAAAGA
This sequence comes from Argiope bruennichi, assembly GCF_947563725.1. NCBI lineage: Eukaryota > Metazoa > Arthropoda > Arachnida > Araneae > Araneidae > Argiope > Argiope bruennichi. The sequence continues at coordinate 88,225,042 of NC_079151.1, forward strand.
AAAATAAGATATATGAAAAAGAAATTTTTGCATGCAAGTATCGATAGCTTAAAAAATATCAAATATTACGTTTTCAAAATATTAGAATATATCCAGAATAATATATTAGATAGCGCCAATATTTTAAATTCTGCCATTACGTTTTGAAATAATTTTAATTTTGCAGGCTTCGCAATTGTAAAAAGAATTTTCCCATTTCTTTCAATACATTTGGATAGTTCCATTTTCAACTTTCCTCATATTTTGAGAAAAATAATCTAATCATCATCAACAACAACATATTATATTCTTTTATAGAAAAATTAGTGAACAATTTAATAGTAATAATTTCCGCTATTACCATTTTTCTGTAGGCTTAATTTTTTGTGTGAAAATATTATCTAATCACTTTTACAATGGACTATAACATATATGTTATCTAAAATATTTTTCTTACTCTCTGAAAATCGGCATTGTGCAGGAAGAAAATTCTTTGATTACCTTTAATTCTTTATCGCATTAATTATTTATTTTAATAAATAAGAAAGAAATTTGAAAAACCCAGGACGCTTAACTGTAAATAATCATAAATGTTGAATTATAAATAATACACACTAAATAATAAAGGTACTTGTATGAATGTGTGTTTAATGACTCTTTACGGGATAAACTGATGAACGTAGAACTATAGAATTTAGCAAGAATGTGTGTCTAATTTCTAGAAATTTTGATGAGCTAAATCTTTTTTTTCTTGATAAATTATTAAAAAAAACATTTTAGTAGAAAAATATTTGCTATCTCATTTGAAAATCTGATATGAGATAAATTTTTGTCTGTCGTATCAATTTAATTACCACATAAATTTTTACTAATTTTAATAAATTTGTAAAAATGTTTTTTGTATATTTTAAAGTAGTTTTCACTACTGTTATGACCTGAAATTCATTTCATTTTTATTACATTTATACTATCCTGGATTTTTTCTTCAATCACTTATAGTTATACTATGAAGATTAGCCTGATTTTTTGCATATCGAATAAGTATTTTTCTAAGAATAATTTATTAAAATTTCTTATTCTTTTTTAGCATCACGGTAACACAGATGTTTACCTTAGAAAAATAAGGAATGATGGAAATTTTTGTAGTTTGCATATTTCTAAATGCTATAGGACATTTTTGTAATATAATTTAATGCCTAAAATTCATTATTGTGGTTTAAGCTTTACCTTTCTTTTCTTTTACTATACTAAATATTTTTAATTGGTTAATAAACAAAAATTATCTATGATATTACAATACTTATGAAACATATTTGTATTATATAAGAAAATTATATGTTGAACGATTTCATCTATTTTCTTTTACTTTTTATCTGCATGTTTGGATTGAATAAGCAAATCACCATGATTATTAAACTTAAGCCAAGTGCATAACAAAATGTACGTGACATGTATATGACTTTTAAATTATTTGTCAGAAGTATATCTTCTTTGTGAGAATCGTAAGATCAAATTATAAATGAAGGATTTTACTGAAATTCTTAAGTAATCATTAGGGTGATCAAGTTGATCGTTATAAGCAGCTAACGATTTTTATAATTGTTAGTTATTTTATTAGTAAAAAATAGTTAAATTTGTTCGCGTTAATTTTTTCAATATATCGCTCAAATATTGGTGAATGAATTTCCTCAAATTATTTGAAAATAGTATAAAAACTTTGCAAATACTATTTAATGCAAACAAAAAGATAAACAAAAATAATATACTTTACTAAACACCTTTTATAGCAATAAAACAAATCCTACTTTTGAATAAATTCGACATCAAAAATTCACTAACAAATGCTTAAAAATACAGAAAACACGACTTCTTTAAAAAAATGTTAAATTATTTTTGAAATTTAGCTTACAAAATGCATTCATGCATAAAGTTGGAATTAATATAAGAAAATCCAAGTTTGCTTTGAATTGACGATGCATATCTTTTGTATTTTACTGTATGCGAGCTTTTCTGCTTTAAGAGTACACGCGTAGTGAAAGTATTTCTACAGATTTTGTTTCTTTTTGCCTGTCGTGCGAGCTGCAAGTTGTGACGTCAGAAAATGCACGGGGGGAATTAAGACATCCCAAGAAAGAGGAGGATTTCATCAGTCAGCAAGAACACACGCTTCATTGATTTCTAAGAATCCGAGATCGAATAAAATTGCGAGTTTTCTGAAAGGGCTGATTCAGCTTGCGTGAAAAAAGAATTTCGAATTCATTTGAGTACTTCTTGCAACGTAGTAGGAATTGAAACATCGTGATAATTCCTTTTCAATTCCGAATATATGATTAACACTTTTTTCTCACAAAAATTATGATCTATTTTGAAAATTAAAAAAAAATAATCTAGTTTTGATTATTTGAGAATGTTTTATACAATTTGTTTTACTGATATTGGTGCTATTTAAGTATATGAAAAGCCTGTTTTCAGGGAGGGGGAGGGAGAGGGGGTAACGAAATTCTTTGGAAAATGAATATTTACAATACTCATTCATCCCATATAGGTATTTTCTGCATCAAAAAATTGGTTAAACAAGGTTACACTAACTTAAATTAGAGCAAAAATGTGACGGCAAGTGATGTATTATTTCTTGGAATAGTTTCGGTAATAATTAATATTTCTTAGTTGTACTTATTAGGCTATATCTTCAAAATGTGAAGCCAAAATTTTCAAATATATTTTGCAATTCATAGTAAAAACGTAGAAAGAACAATTGTCAGAGAAAATTTTACTTTTTGTACTTATTCCTTAAAAATAATTTTTGGTCTAATGGTGGTCTAAATGCATTTCAAAATTTTAGATAATTTCATTAATTGCATGAAAAATCATTTTTTTTAAAGAGTGCATAATTTTTATGATCTAATTTGACAATGAAGAGATTAAAAATATGTCAGTTTTGTATAGATGTAGTAATCACACAAGCGTTGACTTAATTGATATTTGTATGTATTTTTAAGATACTTACAAAATTGCAGTTTCAGAAGACAAAAGAAAATTTTTTTGTATGATACTATTATTCATTTTCACAATTTCAATGAAATGTATCTAATTTAAATAGCTTTATTTTGTAGAGTATCTTAATGGAAACAAATATGAAAAGCAAATTTCTGTTATAATTAAAATTCAAAGAAAAATTTAAAACGTCAGATAATGATTAAAAAAAGAAATCGTTTTATTTATTTTGCAAATATCTAAAGTCCTTAAAAATATTTTTAAAATACAAATTATATATAGCATTGTATTTCACTTGCTTCAACATATAATAAAGCTATTTTAAATAACATTATATCGAGTAATTCGTGAAAAACTATTTTCTAGTCTAAATTCTTATGTCAGAAATGAGTTCATTTTTTTACTAACGCAAATCAACATGTAATTTGCTACCTCACCTTTAAAATTAATTTTATGAATATTTCTTGTGTGAAAAACAATTAAGAAACTGGTTAGTTTGGCGCCCATAGAGCGCCGCGGTAGCCTGGTGGTAAGGTCTCGGCTTCGGAATCGGAGGGTTTCAGGTTCGAGACCTGATTGCGCCGAAAAACCATCATGCAAGAGAGTCTGGTGCACGTTAAATCCGTCGAGGCCAAACGTCCTCCCACTGGTATCGTGCGGTAGCTGGGGATGGGGGTGCCAGCTCGGATGTCGTCCTCGTCATCTGACCTCGGTTCAAAATTACGAGATTCTTCCCAAAATAACTCTAGTGTTACTATAAAACTGGCCGTTAATAATAAACTAAACTTAGCCCACATGTTCTTGTTTGTAAGATTTGACAGTGGTATTATTTATGTTAATTCACAGTATAAGTATTAAACAAAGTACAAGTATGATATAAAGAAAAATTGATTGAATAAAATCACCCAAATTATGTATACCGCTTTGTGATGCTTGTGATAACTGCATCCTAATGATTAACTGCCAAATGTTGCAAGCTAATAGGTTTATTCTTCATCATGTTTCATGTTATAAATAATACACAACTCCCTATTTTCTTTATGAAGCACAAAATTCTCAAAATTTATGAAAATAAAAAATTAAGTTCTCATGGAATTCGCGACTTTGTCATACGTTTACACTTGTGATGAGAAAATAGGGATAGCGCTTTTATTACAGAGTATGCGAGAGCCTTTTGGGGAGATAACTTGCGGTGGTTCTTTTGATATTTGTATAATAAAGTAGCCAATATCTTTAAATGGAAATCCCTTTTCATTAGAAAATCCCTAACATCCTGCCAAGATACATGACAGTTCTCGTAAAAGAAGGAAGAAAAAGCTACAATTATATAAAAATCATACTACAATTATACAAAAAATATAATATGCAATAATATAAAAAAAATAATTTTTCCAGTATCCAATGGGCTATATATTAATTATTTTTAAATTTATGTACATTAACGTTCCAAAAGAAGATATTGAGAAAAACCATTTCTGTATTTGAAATCAGTATATTTAATGTAATCAATATTAATTTAAAATTTCAAGTACCGAATAATTTCTTTATTAGTTTGTGTGATTGTTGTATCAGTAAATGGAGCCATAAACAAATTAAATAAATAATTGAACTGAGAAAAGAAAACAAGCAATGGAAAAAGTAATAATCATCTTTCTTGTCTTCGTCTTTCGTGATTGCATAATCCATTGCATTCCGTGCATATCTATTGTTACATCGCATCATTTTTAGAAACAACGACGACAGTTTAAAATATAACACCCCTAAAATCTAATGCATTGAACTATTCCAAAACATTAATCAATAATAAACAGAGAAACTTTAAAATTTATTTTCATCTTGTAGCTGGAGAATAGTTAAAATATCTTTACTAATTATTCACAGCTTTGCTATTTGTTGTATATAAAACTTAATTTTTTAAATTGACAGTTATAAATTTATGAAAATTAAAGCTGTACAGAAATAAAAGTAATATCGTAAAATTGCAAATTTTTTTTCATTAAACTGAGATGAAATTTACTTTTGTGTAATAAAATGCTACATAGCTATTAAACAAAAAGTGCTATTAAAATATTATCAGCATTTTGAAAAACAATTTTTACATGAGTGTCTAAATTTTGTGGCTCTAAGTTCAGTGTTTTGTTCAGTATAATAATTTGAGCAATTTTTATAATACACTTCGCGCAATTTACAGATAGTATGCCGGTCAAAAAGTAATAATCTTAAAAAAAATTCCAAAATTTGGTGATATTTTATAGAAAATTTATTTTGAAAAATGTTTTTTTCTAAGGAATCAGAGTCCAAATGTTATGTATTTTTATATAATTAATATTGATTTTAGCTACATTATATCGAAATGAGTTTTATCGAATTTAATGGAGAGAAAGTGTGACATTCTGAATCTTTCTGAGCTCAAAATTTATTTAAGGAAGTCCTTTGATGCTTTAAAATAAAAATATATATATATATATATATATATATATATTAATGTTTTGAGACTAACTATCTGAAAATATAGACGTATTAATATTAACAGAATTTAATCTAATTTTGTTGTAATAAAAATGTATTAATACAAAAAATGAGTGTAAAAATGATAGATGAAAATACTTATTCTTCAAAAAATATTTATTCATAAAGATTTTATTTTTTGATTTCTCGTGAATTCTTTCTTTAATAAGTAAAGCTTGTACTAATACATTTTTTATTGATATGTTCCACTTAATTTAAGGATATATATCCTGGATATTTCATTTTATAGGAGTTTTGGTACAAATTATCACGATGAAGGATAAATTACAGCCATTTATTTCTTTGACATATTTCATATCAAGCTTTAAAAAATCTTATTAATGAAATAATATTTATTACTTTAGATAATTTATGGTTCGAAAAGTGTCGTAAATATAAAAGGCTTGTACAAGAACGAGATGAAAGATTACTTCAATATGTATGAAATAATAACATTGATTTTGAAACAAATTTTCACTTCAATAATATTTTTTTTCCTTATTTAGGTCTTTTCTGTAAATTACTTCAATAGAAGGGGCACAAATTTGAATATCAATAAATTGCGTTTCTTGAAAAAAGGTATTAAATTTTAATTCTCAAAATGGCAATTGTTATTTCATAAATTATATCAATTACATAACTGACAATAAATTTTTTAAAATTTGTTATAAAAATCTTAAATTATAATTAACATGGATTAGGGAATTTAATAAAGGCTGTTTATTAAAATTCAATTTGCCTCTTTTGAAGTTAAAATTGAACGAATTTTCATTACATAAAGTATGATAAATAATCTTATAAATAGTTTTATGAAATTTCAATAATTTAGTGATTAGATAATTTAAACCATCTTCTCTAAAAACGGCTGATGAATTTTTATCGTAAATAATTATGCGAATTTAATCAATAATTATGTGAAGCAATAAGATTACTTAAATGTTTTCAAAATAGTGCTTTCTAAATAATTCATATTGTCAAGATAAGTACAGTAATAATACAAAACGAATTCCTCTTAAGCATAATTCTTTAGAATAAATTCTAGAAAATTCTTAAAAAGAGAAAACATAGTGATAATAATTATTAAATACGACGGAGAATACTGCGATGCCATCATTAAGCGTGCTAAAAAAGGTCAAAAGGGCAAAAAGCTAAATAAAATGAATAATGATGGAATAGCGCCAAGAATGTTTTTCTGCGCCAACAACACAAAACATGTCAACTTTTACTTAGCAAATCATTAATAAGATATGTAAGAGACTGATTGCGTAGAGCTTAAAATATAAATGAGATAAAAAATAATATTTGAATTGAATTAATGTGTGTAAAATATGTTATGACTTAAGGAATTTTTAATAAGGATAAAGAAATAAAGAAGAAATATGTAAAGGAAAGGAAAAAAAATTATATTTTTGTGGTTGAGGAAACTAAATTTATCCTGTTTTTTTAATTTTTTTATTTTAATAGTATAATGCTTATAGGATATTATGGATGACAAAAAACCATTCAAACATTCTTCTGAGCAAACCGTTGAGCATAGAACTGCTAAATTCAACTACAATTTCCTAGATGCAAATTAGAGATGGAATGGCATATTAAATATTACAACACTTTAAAATTCAAAATGAATTCATTTTGCGAGCTTTTTCTAATTTTTATAAATATATAAGAATATCTTTAAATATCTTCCATAAAAATAATTGTCATTTTTTTTCATTTGATATATATTTCGAGTCCATGCCATAATACTAAATCTATTTTTTGTCAGAAGTTATTGCTGTTATATAATCAAGAGAATTTTTTAAAAAAAAATAAAGATGCAAGAATCAAACTTAAAATATTAGCATGATAATATATTTCAGATTAGAGGTTCGAATTTTATTATTTTGTTCGTATAAAATCAAATATTTTTCTTTAAGAGCTCATTTAAATACGGTAAAAAAATTGTTAGAATTTTCCGATTTTGAATTTTAGATTGTATAGCATTTAGAAAATTCAACTTTGATTCATGAATAATATGTCAGTGACGGTGATTTGATCAGAAATATATATACTTTAAGAATAGGTGAAAGTTCAATGATATTCACTGAATAAATACAGATATATATGTTCCGGATAAGAGGATCCATTTTATTATTTTTTCATACAAAATCAAATAATTTTACAAAGACATTTAAATAAAGTATAAAAACAAATTTCTAAGACTTTTCGGTTTTGAATTCTAGATTTTACAGTAAATTGATAATTTAGTTTTGATTCATGAACAAGATGTTAGTGACGATGATTAGATCAGAAATCTAATTCTATATTCTTCAAGAATAAGTGAAAACTCAATGATATTCACAAAATAAATACAAATATGTTTTCTTTCAAACATCTATATAAAAATAATAACCATTATTTGAATCAGAATATCTTAGAATTTTATTTTTATTATTTATATCCTAGACACTGGAGATGACATTAAATCCAATGAGTTAGAGGAAAGTTACTCACATTTTTGGCATTGTGATTAAGCTGGTAACGATGATTTGATCAAAAACCTGCTATCATACATTCTTCAAGAATAGGTGAAAGCTCAATGATATTTTTTTAAATAAATACAAATATCTCCTTTCTGATGCTAAAAAATAAAAGCCTGTATTTGAATCAGAATATATTATAATTTTAATTTTATAATACATCCTAGATACAGGAGATTAGAGATCGCATTAGATTCAATGAGCTACAGGGAAATAATTCAATTTTTTGGCATTGTTATTAAGCTAGTGAAAATGATTTGATCAAAAACCTGATGCCATACGTTCTTCATGAATAGATGAAAACTCTGTCTTATTCACTGAACAAATACATATATTTCTTTTCTAACGTTTAAAAAAATAAATTTTTATCTAAATCAGAGAACATCATAGAATTTTATCTTCATATAATAACCGAGACATTAAAATCCCATTAGATTCAATAAACTAGAGCGAAATTACCCAAATTTATTGGAGCTGTTATCCATTTTATTTCCCAAGAGACCAGCATAAACGGAAAATAAAGGATAAGGAGGGTGGAGAATACTTGGAATTTTACGATTTTCTGCTGTTTTTTTCTCGCTGTTAGAGCGCTTTACTAAATAGATCCACCGTTTCGTTAAATAAGGAATTTGCTTATTTTTTAAAGTGTGAAATATCAAACGCACAAGCATTTTTCTAGAGTCTTTAGCTCAGTTTAAATTAAATTAATTCTTGTATGTCTGGCTTTTACTGCTTGCATTTTTACCTAATTTGCTATTTTTTCCTAGTCATATTTTCTCTAGTACTCTTACAAAATTTATGCATGTGAAGTGCCTGCTTAATTTCACTTGGTTATTCATACCACGTTAATGTTAGCTAAAGGGAAAAGAAAGCTATTGTCTTGAGAATTAATTGCAGCATGTTTCATAAAGGAAATGACTTAAGGGAACACTAAGGAATTTTAATGCATTTCTGCTAAATGCGTCCCTTTTCGTTTTAGGCTATATTTCTTTAATTTCTAAAAGAAAAATTTGCCTTTTCCTTTATATTTCAACATATCTTGGCTAATAATATAGGATTATGATTGTATTGGTGCCCTACAGGCCAGACCATTTAATTTAGAGCTATCAAATTTGGTATAAATATACTTTGAACAGTGGTAATGGGCAGTAATTCGTTTAAAATATTAAACAGAATTTTAAATATTTAAAGATAATTGAAGATTTTGGATTTTTCCAAGATTAACCTCCAAAAATATTACTGCACGAATATAAATTTTGCCTTATTTAAAAATTTAAAATATTGGCAATGACATTTCAAAGCATAAATTGTGCTGAGTACGCTTTAGACGCTTCTGATGTATTAAGGATTTGTTCCCAATCTTGTATTTAACAAAGCTTTCAGAGTGGATTCAATTAACTTATTATTACGGAATTCAATTAATTACGTAGATTCAATTGATTAATTTTTCTAACTGTATAATGGGACTATATCTTCTTTTAAGCAATTGTTTTGTCTAAAATCTTTCTGCGTTGATATGTTTTCGAATAAACGAAGCTTTTATTATAACTGTTTAGTATTGTTTGCTTATATAATTTGATTTTTTTTGCTTATATTTGTAAGCAATTTTATTAAAATTCCAGCCACTGCATCTGCGTTTCTGCCTGTGTTTAGTTGTTTACTTTCTGTCTCTCTGTATATACAGAAAAAGCAAAAAAATTGCTATGAATTTGTAATATTCTTTCTGAGTGCAGTAAGGATCCTGACAAGGAAGATCGTTTTACAGAGGGCTCTGATGGATACTGAGTTAATGATCTTTTCGTGCTTAGCGACAAATTTAGCGACCTTTTTGCCAACTTGCGGATGAATTTTTCGACAAACACGAAAGTCTCTAAAAATGCTGGCCGCGGTGGCCTGGTGGTAAGGTCTCGGCTTCGGAACCGGAAGGTTTCAGGTTCGAGACCCGATTCCACCGAAGAACCGTCGTGTAAGGGGGTCTGTTGCACGTTAAATCCGTCATGACCAAACGTCCTCCTGCTGGTGTGGTGTGGTGTGGAGAGGGGGGTGCCAGCTCAGGTGTCGTCCTCGTCATCTGACCGCGGTTCAAAATTACGAGATCCGTCCCAAAATAGCCCTAGTGTTGCTTCAAAACGGGACGTTAATATAACTAAACTAAACTAAACTCTAAAAATGCCGGAATTTCGATTAAATATCAACAAGGGGTGAAGTTACTCGCTATCTTTCTAGAAGCTCCTTTGCCATGCTATTAAAACTATGGAAAGTTGAAAGATAAAGCTGAGAAGCAGTATTGAATCGGTGAGAATAGAAGATGCGCGAAGAAGAATAAGTAGTTGAGAGAAGTCAAGAGTAATAAAAGATGAAAGGAAAGATGGGTATTGGAAAATTTCAGCAAAATTATATAATATTTTAATTTAACATATTTTATAATTTATGTATTATTTTGTTCAGTTTTTGAATTATTATATTTAACGCCTCAAGATGTTTGAGAACCATCTGACCCTAATTTAAATAGTATTATAGCACAAAAATATTGGAAAATAATTAAAATTGGAGAAATCGTATTAAAGAAATGTTATTTATGACGTTGAAAATCTAATTATTTAAATTTTAAGATGGCTTGAAAATAAGTAATGATAAGTTCTAAAATTATTGCGCAAAAACGTGAAATCCTTACACTTCCTTCCCTTTCACCCTGTAGAAATTTTTTAACATTGCATTTAACTATTCAAGGCGTAAATAAACGTGTGTGTCAAATTTTGTTTGATTATGCCAACAGAAGCATCAAATGAGCATGTTCAAAGCATCAAATGTGTATGTTTCTAACAAATGAACATTAAATTTTATATACAGGTTGTCCCTGAATTCATGGACCAAACTTTAAGGGTAGGTAAAATACATATAAAGAAACAATTTTTGTCTAGTAATATGGAATCAGGAATAAAAAGTATAGACGGAAGAAGCATGTGTAAGTAAGTACAAGCGAGGCTGAAAAATGCAATGTCTCCAAGAGTCCAATTGACTCTGATGAGGACCTCAGTGTAAAACTTTCAATTGCTGCAGTAACTTTTTGTGTAACAACAAACATATTCTGAAGAAGTACGCCAACCAGCTGCTAAAGACTTCCAGGCCTGCATCGAGGCTGGTGGAGGAATATAATTTCTTTCCATTTCCTCAACATTTTTTTTTCGATAAAACTTTCCATTTTTGACCTCTTATTGCTATACAAAAATTTCTTCTATATAGGTACTTGTATTTTACCTACCCTTAAAGTTTGGTCCATGAATTCAAGGACACCCTGTATATCAATGTCCAGTAATTCTAGGGTTAAATGACCTGAGTTGAAAATTAACTTTAGTTGTAGAAATCAAAATGTAATTTAAAAACTTATAAATGCTTAAACATTTTGTTAAATTATATTATAAATTAGAAATTTGAATTCTTCAAATCTTTCTATTAGTAAATTCTTTCTTCTTATTAGTTCTTCTTTATGTAAACACCAAAAGTGAAAGTGGATAGTATTATATGATTGAAATACGGATTGGTTTAAAACATTAATAAAAGCACAAATTATGCTCATTTTACTGCGAATAAACTAGCTTTAAATTGAAGTCTGAAAAGCCTAAATAAGATTGAAGCTCGGAATTCAAACTACTTATTCTTACTACTATTACTACTTATTCATAGTCATACTACTTATTCTTAGAATTGTTCAGTCGAATGCGCTAATAAAATTTGTTATGCATTCAAACTGTAGCTTTTTATGAAGGAGTTTCTGAATGACTTATTGTAAGGAAATCTTTTTAGAAAGCTTTACTATATTATTACAATAATAATTATATGCACATTAAGCATTTAGGATATAAAAAATAAAAAATATATAATGGATATCTCGGGTATAAAAATTAAAAATATACATTAGTAAATATTTGATAATTCGTTACCAAAATAGTGCAAGTGCATTTTAATCAAATAATAGCTGAGTCTTTTTTGAATGCTCATAAAAATTATTTTCGGGAAATTGGCTCTCCATTAAATATTTCAAAGAAAACGAAATTTACTTCCGTTACTAATAAAACCAATTTTCTATTTAATGAAGTTTCGAAATTCTGTAGCTGTTAAGATAAATATAGACTGCAATACTAGATGTAAACACTTTCTCTAAAAATCACGTCAGGTTGAAATATTTGAAAACCTGAAAAAGAGAGGAAGTAAATTGCAAAAGAGGATTTCTACTTTATTTCTTTTTTCCCCGTCTGGAAACTTGGGAAGAAGTTCGTGAAATATATTTTCCCTCTCGGCTGTGTCATTGAGAAGTTGCGACAGAGAATAAATAAAGGTGCTACTTCAAAACATCTTCTTTATATATTTTTCTGATATATATGAAGTTGTTCATAGGCAATATTTTCTGACATTTTCGACGCATAGCTAATTTTTAAATAAAATTTTAGTAAACTTGCCGCCTTTGGCGACCTGCGGGTTCTTCAGGAATATTGGTTGTGTTTAATTTCAGGGAAATCTGAGTATTTTGGTTTTGTTTTTCTCAAAAACGTATTTTTAAACATCAATTGAGATAAGCATTAGCGCTTTGTTATATCAGTTGCCTTGCTCATGTTTTGTTTATTATATAAATGAACCTTCCTAATAAACTAAAATTATACTTTATATAAAAGTATACTTTATAACTGCCCAGGCGATTTTTCTTTTAATTGTACGACGACTTTTGTTTTCTATGTAATGTGTCCAGATCAGGAACAGAACCTTTCTTTAATTTTCAGCAATGAAGAAAAATCAAGCCATTAAATGGTCCATGAAACAATGGAAACGGTTTGAATTTTTTTAAATAATGGAATCTATTGTTGAAAACAATGCAAAAAATATTGTGATGAATTTTTATAATATTTTAAAAGAATTTATATGAAAAAATTTATATCATTGAAAATGATTATTTAATTTTTAAAATGGTACAAAAATTATTTTTCTGTAGTTGCGAGAAAGCGACAAAAGGGCATTTCATCTTTACTAATTAAAACTATAATTGAAATGAAAAAAAATAGCTACGAGGTGCACAATTCGAAATATATCTATTCGGTACCTCTAAGCCAAACTTCCTGGCATTTATATCACCAAAACACTACAAAAAGGAAAAAAAAATCCATCAACACCCACTCATTCAATTACATGGCTCCTTTCGTTTCAATAAAATAGAAAAGGACGCGTCTAATGTGATAGTAGGTATGATGCGTAGGTGAGTAAGCAGTGCTAAGCCAATTTTCGAGTTGATTAAACTTTCTACTTGACATCTATCATTTTTTTTTCTTTTATATAGATTTTTTTCTGACTGAATGAAAGATTCAGCGATCTTTATTCCGAGCATTTCTTATGATATTTGGCTACTATATATTAAAATTCAAATATGTCTTCTTTCTGTCTTCAACCTCTGCTTAAAAAATTATATTCACTAACGCACGCACGCACACGCGCGCGCACACACACGCGCGCGCACACACACATTTCTGAGTCCAAAGAAAATTATGTCTTATATAGTTCTAACATTTTTAAACCAAAACGCATTGAAATTAAAGAATTTTTACATATTTAAAGATATGCTGATTTTTGTATATATAAATTGGGTTTAAAAGATTTTGTATAAGGAAAAGAGGAAATGATAATAAAAATTGGAATAAAGTATTTCACAGTTACGAGCTTATCCAAGGCTTACTTTAATGGGAGCTATACTTCCCCGCAGTATATATATATAAAAAAATTGAAATATTGCTTAACAGAGTATATTTTGAATCATTAAGTTAAATATTTCCTTAAGTAATTAGTTGCTGTATGAAGCATTTTTGAAAATACCATCCTGTTAAAACATAATGAAAAAAAAAAATGTCAAAAGTTTATACAGTTTTTCATGTTCTGCTTTTTTCTTTATTTTGTATCCTTTTATAATGAAAAAACAAAAAGTATATTAAAAGGAGTAGAACATCATTAATAAAAATTTACTTAGTTAAAAAACAATAACTAATTACATTTCACAAAGTGCAAATTAAAGCATTAGACATGGAAATAAGAACCGAGTGATATTAAAAAGAAAGAAAATGGTATTTTAATTAAAATACTACTTGCTTTTATAGACATATGATATATTGTAATTATAAGTACTATTTTAAAAAGTGAAATTGCATAATTTCTAGAATGATAGTATTAAATTTAATTTCCTAGTAATTACAAACTGAAATCTACGTAAATTCGAATGAAAGTTTGTATTTAGAATGTGCTATTATTTATTTTAAACATTAATAGACAATTCTAAAAAATATCCCCCCCCCTGTTTTTTGGAATATATTTAATTATGAACTCAGAGCATTATATTTCCTACAATAAATCATATACTTCTATACAGGCCTGAATTTTTTTTTGCAGCTTGTAATTTTACTTGACAAAAAACAAATATTAATTAATTTGATAAATTTTTCTGTCAAACGATAAGCACGAAACAATTAGAAATATTTCCCTTTCTCGAATGTTATCTAATATCCTAGTAGAGTAATTTTGAAAAGAGTTCATTTTCTTTCGCTTGAGAGAAGGTGCAAAGTTTAATAATAGCATTTTTTTATTAAAAAAAATAAGAAAGATTAAGCCTTTAAACAAGAAAATTACTGTTAATTATTGATATAAATCCAGTCTGCACTGAATAAATTTTTATTGCTGTTGTTTAAATTCCGACACAAGTGTTAAATTATTTTTACATCAGATCTAATTCTTTAATTTTTCTGGAGATTTTTTTTCTACCATTTGTGTACAAGAACAATTAAAGGAAGACGAAATCAGAAAAAAGAACTCTTTTAATTGGAAATTTACCTCTTCAAACACTTCGGAAGTTCACAGTGCTTTTTCATTGTTTTTAGTTAACGCAACGTTTTCGATCAATAACGATATTACAAGCACTTTCGTTATTTGGTGAAAGCTAACGAATTCTTTTTTTTTAAATGCATCCGCCTACATGTGTGCTATCACATGTTTGTTTCCTTACATTTTATTTTCGATTTTTTGCGTTATAAATAGGAATTTCCCATTCAAATTCTGTTTTTTTCTTTATATTTCTATTTAAAATACTAAAGGAATTAAATTAAAGTTTTCTTTCTTTAATCTAAAGTACGATAGCGATCATTTTTTTAAAAGAATCATTTTCTAAAAAAAAAGTTTGGTTTATGGAATAAAAACATGACTTTTCTTACTCCTCCTAAAAATTACCAATTATAATTAGAATGAAGTTTTATGGAATATTTGCTTTTATCTTGAGAATTAAGCTACTTGTCGAAAAAAGGAAATAAAAGATGGTTCATATCTAAAACTAGACAATATTTTAGGTACCAAGAAAGCAAGCTTCAATGATCCATCAAACGAGTACAATATGAAAAAGAACAAAACTCTTTGTTGATAACTGAGGACAAGAATTATTTTTCAACTTAGCCGTGGCGAGGCATTTGTTAAAACTAAGCACAATATTATTGTAAATCTGTACTTTTGTTTCCCTGAGATGTTAGTTTTGTTGTATAGAAGATATATTTACGGATATTTTTAATGGATACTGAATGCATGATAAATCAATGACCCTCGATCTTGGCAAAAAAATGTGCGACTTTGGCGAAAAATGAAGGTTTTAGAAAATACAAGAATTATGATGCTATCTCTTTTAACAGCCGAGATCCCCAGATCTTTCTAGAAAATTCCATAATTGGTTGGGTACTGAAAAAAAGCAAGTTGTGTTGTTTTCAGTTTTTTTACAAGTGCTCTACTTGTATATGCATCGACTGTGTTTGTGTTTTCTTGTGGAATAATGTATCGTTTTCCACCTTGGATGCTTTTTACTATATACCTACCGGTTGATTTCCAAAACAATATTTTACATACTTATGTAAAAAAAATATTCGGTGCCATTTGCGTTGATGGGCAGATGGTGACTATTTATTTCCTAGCATGGCCATCCTTGCTTGAAAGGGAAACTTTAGAAATGTTATGAAAATAGGAGGGAACGATTTCTGGGCTGAAATAAGGATTGTGAAAATATTTCTAGACAAACCTGTAACTATACATTGCGTTGCAAATGCCTAATTGATTTTTTAAAACTTTATTACAAGCCACTAGAGTTTTTTTTTGTTTTCACTGACAATGTTGTCTTGTTTTATAGATGATTCAAGCTAATCGGTTCTTAAGTGCATTGTTACAAGTAGATAGTTCAGCATTGCCGCAAATTCTCACCTGAGTTTTACTTCTGAATATTCCGTGTAATATTGATAAGCATAGATATAATAGAAAATATAATTATATTTTAAGATTTGCCTTATTTATCGTTAAAATAAATATGAACTTTGAAATATGTGCAATGTATTAAATTGTCCATTTTGCGGATTCTATGAAATAATCATTAAATGAGAATTAATCTGAAATATTTTTTCAAAACAGAAAATGACGCAATCAATGATTTACTGCCAAAAGTAATTTTTTTAATTGAATAATTTTGGATTTTTAAAATAAAATAAATTAAATGTTTTAATTATTAAACATTATCCACATTCAATTATTTAAGAAAGATATTGTAAATGAATGCTAAAGAAAAAAAAATGAATTGTGAAATTTCCAACTGACTATATTCTGATCTTTTTCATATTTCTAAATTCTAATCGTATGTGAAAATAGCTCTGTATTTTAAAATGATAGGGGGGAAAAAACATTTTGTCATTATATTGCGGAAAAATGCCGAAATTGTGAGAAATAAATGGTGAAAAGTAATACAATCGAATAATAATTCACGTCCCCGCATGAGGAACTCCGTATAAATCTTTTATTTTTCATATATTTTTAAAAATTAAGATTTTTTTTTGCTATTGCTTATGATACTATCTGTTAAATACGCAATTTCTTAATAGCAATGAATTTCATTTATCATCAAAATTTGTAATTGATTTGTGGGCATCGATTCTTTATAAAACTAAAAAAGAAATCCCACTTAAACATGCAATTTTGAGTAGAGAATCATCAAATCATCACAAAAGTCTTCATATAATATATTGTCAATGATTTCCAACAATTTGACATATCAACAAAACTCAAGGTTATTTTTATCTACTCACGTATCTATTTACTTTAATTTCTTTGATTAAGTTAATTAAATTTGATTAAGGATTAAGTCTATCCAAATTGATTCCAACTTAAACTAAGAATGCACTTTCTCGATAACTTTTCTCTCACTTTTGCGAAACTGGTTTTAACTGCTCACTTATTTTCTCACAATGAGGGTATGTATTACTAGAATGATTTTCATTAGTGAATCTGGATTTATTTGTAAAAAGTGCTTATCTATAGCACTATCTTGTCCAGAAGTTGTTCTGAAAACATCTTTACACTCAGAGAGGTGGAATGTAAATTAACATTCTTCATGCATACATACATCCACAATGAAGAAGTCTTCACACGATTGGAATATTCTCCCCTCTCCCTTTTTTTCGGAAAAGTGATAAACTGATATATAACACTATTCTTTTTTTGCTTGGATTGAAAACTGGTGAACATCAGATAAGGCTGTTAAGTCTGGACAAAAGTCTGAGAAATGTCTTTTTACACTTGAAAATGAATTTTCTTGGTACAGTTAACTGCAGAGTTGGAGCACCTTATTAGGAAAGATTTGTGATATTTCATAGTTCAGTTTAGTATAAGCCCATTTCCATTCTAATTGCTGCTATCCATATCATTATGTAATGCTAAAATTTCGTTCTAGGTATAATCTATTTTAAAATTGAAAGCCATAACTTTTTTAGAACCAACAAAACTTTAACATAGACATGCATTTCATGCATACAGATGAAATCTTAGATGTAATTGCATTATTTTCTCATTCATTCAAAAACTTATTTATTATTTCATTTTTTATATCTGATTTAATTGGAGTAATTTAGTGTCTGCTATTATCCGTGCTTATTGCCGTTTGCTCACTCTTTCTTTTAAAATCAAATTAGTACTAAAAAAGATGTTGTCTTAAATTTTGGAGGAAGCATTTTCCTAATGCTTTATATCGCCCAATAAGTTAAAAAAAACTTTTCCTATTTTCAAATAATTTTATAATTGTTGCAGACACGACTCACTTCTCGCGAATAGTACAAAAGAAATAAATTTAAGGTTTTATACCAAATCTTTAATTTTTATATTAACTTCTGAAAAGCAGAAAGCACAAGTAAATAAAATTGCTCTTCTTACGAACTCACCGATTTAGTAGCAAAATACACTTTCATTTAACCATATAATGGCGTTATTTTAAATATTGTTAATGAAAATTCTGCATAAAAACAGCAAAATTAAGCGATAATCAACAGGTTAGGCGTATTGGTGCATGGTAATCAACCGACAAATAAAAAACTATGTTTTTTTAATACGGAGACACAGAGAACAAAATAAAGCCGTGCGTACACAAAAATTATACTAACAGCAAACAGTAGCATACTGTTTGCTGTTAGTATAATTAGTAGTATAATAGAAAGTAGTATAATAAGAAAGTTAGTATAATAGAAAAACATTAATAAATAACAGCAACATTACAAACAGTCAGACAGAACTCAGCAAGAAGAGAGACTTCCCACAACTATACACGTCCCCCCAAACGTCTGCTACTGACTCGACTATACGATTGGCTACACAGCACTCTACCCTCGTTTTCAATGCTGCTTCAATACCTGACCCCGAGACTTGGGACACAGCTGATCCTCAATTAGCTAATCGCTTGAGCTTCCCTAAATTGATATTTGAGCTTCCCTCAACTGATTCCATTTACTCCAAATAGATTTTGCAGTGTTTTATGGGTTCTGAGGCAGGGCAGAGAGGGTTTCATAAATCACGATCTTATGGAGCTATCACCAAAATTCCTGGAAATACTAGAATATTCCATTTTATCGTAAAAATCGTCACGAAGGTGCCAAATAGTTTTATGTTTATCGTCAAACCTGGGGTCATTGATCCGTCATCTGATCAACATTCTACAAAGCTCTGCGTAAAACTTCCTTCCTCACTATGGAACCTAAAGCGCTTTGAAACAATATTACAGATTCGTAAAAGTATCTCTTTTGGATTTTCCTATAGTAAAATCTGTTCAAAATAAATAAATGTTATCCTGAGGCAAATATTTATCTTCCATCGCATTTATTTTTTTAATTATCAATTAATTATCCCCCCCCTCAAACCTTTTGCCATATTCATTAATAAAAGTGTTAATATCCCCTTCCCATTACCTACAATTGTCCTATCATATTAAATCCTTGGAAAAAAACCACCTGTTAATATCACTAGTGCTCAAAATTTCGTTTCCAAAATCCCGCCGATCAGAGTTTTGTGTTTTGTAGTTAGAAAAAAAATCTGAACATGCGCTTTTTTTCACTGAATTTCTAAAATTACTAAATAAACAAACAAACTAATAATTAATTAGACAAATAACTAAAATTTAGTTCAAGTAAAGTAGACAAAACTTTTTTTGTGATTTTTAGTTACCGGGTTTACATGCATGTGGATATATAATATATATAGAGAGATAAGCAGTCCTTAGACAGATTTGATTTGAAATTCGATATGGATCTATTGTGTAATGTTAATTCAATGAACTAAATTTTACCCGTCTAATTTTTTTTTTCATTTTGTAGCTATCGTGTTCAACCATATTTGGACAAACAGTCTTTCTCTGAATGGATTTCGTTGAAATTTGATGGAGAAACCCATACCAAATTTCATTTTTCTGACTTGAAGCTTTTTTTTGAGTTATGTTCACACAGACGGGAAATATGAAACATGTCAAATTTTCGTGTTTGACATATTTCCAATTTTTGACGATTACAGTATTTTCTCTTTTCAAATTTTGTATTCTAAAAAGTAAGAGGAGAGTAAAAAAAAAAAAAAAATATGTGACGGATCTAAGAAAATACTGCATCAAATGCCGAAAATAAAACATATAATATGATATTCGTCTAAGAAATACGGTCGCATTTTTATAGATGAATTAATATTGTTGGCAGATGATAGTTTCTGTTGTTACAAATTGAATAATTTTAGGCTGCACTAACAAGAAGGCAGGATTAAAAATTTTTCAAGATTTTTAGATATTAAAACTGATGGTTCGATTTCTTTTTGTTTCACTTTTTGAGTGACATTCTCAAACCGAAAATTCATATAAAAATATTTTGAGAGCAAAGGTTTTAAACTGTAAGTATTTGATAATCAAAATTGTATCCGTAAGTTATTGATTAAAGTTAAAAGGGTTAAGATGCTAAATCAATATATTTTTTTTAAATAAAAAACAGATAAACTTCCACTTTGTAATTCTTTAAAAGCTTTCTAATCAATTTTTACTTTCCATTTCTAAGAGCTAGTTTGAAATATTGATTGTCAGGGTTTGCTGAAAGTTTAACTTTTCAGAAAGTTAATCTGAACAAATAATTTTCCTGAAGTTTGAAAACTAGAGCTGAAATTTAACTTTTTTTTTGAGATTTACTCTTTTGTGTTTGGCAACGATGTCTTCGATTTCCCGACCCACTAATTATCAACTTGGTTTCTTCTTCAGCATCATCAATCTGAATTATTTGAATGCCTCTGCGTGTATTGCTGATGAAAGCAAACGGTGTAATTTCATTTCCATTTTTGTTTCGGGGCTTCCTGATTGAAGCCAATTATTGAAATCGCTATTCATTTGAATAAAACCCCAAAAGTGATCATTTATCTCTATCGGATTGGGCGAAGTAATGGTGCTTTGAAATGAAAATGCAAGCTTTACTCTCTTGTTTTAGTTATAGGTAGTTTAGGACAGATGTTTTGCATAAATTAAAGTCTATTCTGTGTTGTATAGAGATAATATAATCGTGTTTATCTCGTTCTAATTTTAATTTAGTTAATCATGCTCTAAAAATATCCTACTTTCTCTTTTGAATATTTATATTAACCCTCTTTATATTATTTCTCTTTTGAATATTTATACTGACTCTCTTTTTAATATTTATATTAACTCTCATTATATTATTTCACTTTTGAATATTTTTATTAACCCTCTTTATATTATTTCACTTTTGAATATTAAAAAAAGCTAATGATCTGAAAAAGGTCTAGAAAACACTGTATTGTTCCGAAAGATATAAAAATTAAAAAACAAACAAACTAATAATTCAAATATGCCGTTAGTCGTTGTGCGACAATTTGCCAATTGGTAGAATAACAGACACAATGCAAGGTACCCTCTGTAGTCCATAGAAATTCTCAAATTCTTTCTTTTAGAAAAATATTCTAAATGATCTAAGGCATTATATTTTATGCTGCTTTAATTAATGAATATACAGCTGCAAAAATTACAGAATCTAAATTATTATATAATTTCTTATTCCTGATAATCATATTTAATAAGATATTCGTTGTACAATAGAGATTTAAAGAAAAACAATTTACACTTCTGCGAGAAATACTGACCGAATTCGGAAACAATATTTTTATTTTAACCCATTTCAGTGGTTGTCGTCGCCAAAACACTAATCCACGCTCACGGTTTTCTCGAGACGACTGCCTTAAAAAAAGACACTTAAAACTTTATAGCTCTGTTAGTTTTGATGTCAGGAAAGTGGGACATTATTTTTAAAAATATCCTTGTCCCGAGAATATTTACAAATATTTTACTACTACTATGATTAAATGATTAAGAGGAGAAACACATTTATTCACAAAAATTATGTAAAATAAATTCTTTATGACATTTAGAGCATCATTTCTGTTTAAAAGTATATGCCATTCTCTAACGGTTTGATTGGACATCTTGTGCATTTTCATAAGGGTTCTAATTTGTTATGTGTATTGGGACTAGATAGAGATGTTTATTTGACCAGATAAAACAAAATTCTCTTCGATAATCAATTCGGCTCACAATGCAAAAGTCGCCCCTTGGTGCCAGCAATTCTTTCATTTTATTCAAAATTTTAATAATTATGCAAGGTTTGGAGGAAAGTATGACTTCATGAAAATGGCAACAAACGATACATGAGATATCCCTTTCCCCTCCTTAATTATCGAGTATAATAGGCAAAATTGTGCTAAATATATGGTGCATGCGTTAACAAGATTTGCGTGTGTAAAAAGGGACACTTTTTTGATTGTTTAGTTTTTAATTTAAAATTTGGACCGTTAGATCATGGTAGCCATTAGCAACCAATTATGTTACGAATCTTTTTGGAATTCACAAAAATCGCATTTTAATTAAATTAATATAACCAAAACACATAAAGAGGAAATTTCCCAAATATTCGTAAAAGTTGTATGCAAAAAGGGAATCAGCCATTTCATAATACAAATTCTTTAAATATGAAGGTTGATGAATTGGATACAAGTAAAAGAAATTGTGCTTTAAAAAATTAATGAATAAAAATTATTTGTTTTTATAAAGAACCAAAATAACAGAAAAATTGCATACAGCTGAAAAAAATTATCTAACTTTAAGTAAATGTGGGCAAATTAATAGATGATTCATCTCATTAATGTTAAACAATTATATTACATTATTCTTTTAAAAAATAGAAATGGTACAGTGGTTCTGGCAAAAAGTCCAGAGTAGTCTAAAATTACATTAAATTCAATTTTTAAAGAAAAAAATAAAGCAGCTCTAGAAAAAAAGTCCAGAATCTAGAACTCAAGATAATTATTTTAACAATAAATAGTATATTCAAAGGAAATTGATTTTTCAAACAAACATTTCTGTTTAGAATAAAATGAGATTATAATTTTTAGAATTCCGGAACTTAAAGAGCACGTTAATGTGACCAGAATTTATTACCATTTTACTGGCATTATAATTTTAACATCTTAAAATCTACCCAAATATTAAGAATTGCATGTAATTGATGTGTGAATGGTTTCTGGCATAATGCAATATTCGACATATATTGCAATATGCCAGATCAATATTAGTATATTCGCACCTCTATAAGGCATATTTCGTATTTTAATTCCTTACTTATAAAGCTAAAAATGATCGAAAGATATTTTAATAAACAAAAGTTGGCATTAAGTATAGAATTATGTAGTTAAAATACTCAAAAATTACATATTTTCAGAAATAAACAGAAGAAACATTTTTAAAGTGTTAACTTGTGAATATGAAGGAGCCCTTTTCCAGCCAGTATCTACATCTTACGAACTTTCAAATAGAAAGATTTAATATATCTCTATAAGCTGAAAAAACCCTAAAGAAAAAAACACGTTCATTTGAAATGAGAAAAAGAATTTTAAATCTTTTTATCAATGGAGTGCTCTAGTTTTAGAGAACAATGCTAACATCACTTTAGAGGGGTAATGCATAGCTATTGATGTGATGTTCATAATAGCTCCATTTGAGTCGCAAAAAACAGACATGAAAAGAAAAGATCATTTCTGCAATTTTGTTGATTAGCATAATGCCTTCTTTTGTATTTTTTCGCGAGAAAAGCAATTTTCTGGGATCATGTGACCAACATTTTCTCCTTTTATTTTTCCTGTTTTTTTTCTTCTTTTCATACAATTTGGTATTCGTTATTATACTCTTGAGACAATGTTATTTCTATAACCGCACTGATGTAAAATTTTATTAAAATTTATTTAAAGATGTAAAAAAATAATCCTTAATTTGTCTTACAATTTTAAAAATAAAATAACTGGTTCTTAAGCTAATAATAATCTTTTAAATTAATAAATCATGCATACTCCATTTCTGTTTGCTATTAATAAATCAAATCGCTCTCTAGCCTATAACATCATAATATAAATCAAGTAATTAAAAATTGTTATCTTGAAATAATTCATTGATAACTAATTAAAAATAATTTGTTTAATTGAAAAATAATTTGCGGAATAAAATATCATTAATAATGGACATAATTTCTTAGTGAGATTTTATAATAATATAGAATAATTAAAGATCTAATAAAAACAATTAATGAACTGAAAAAATATCCAAATTTTGAATAATTGTGAAAACCAAAACCATACAGACATATTTGCAATTTTCTGTTAACCAAAGAATTTTTTTGTTCAATGTTTTTCCCCCTATACTAATAAAATACTTTGTATCTAATTTTACATAATTTTATGCAAAACCAATCTATGCAGATGCTTTTGATAAGGTAGATTTCGTTTCTATCAAAACATAAACTTTCTGTCTTGTATTTTAAATTTCAATACTTCCTTCAGTCAACACAGACAATCTAAGCAATTAAACTTCCTGTACAATTTTGATTTTCCCTAATGAACAGGGAAGTAGTTATTGTCTAACTCTTTTGCGCATAGAGATATTGTTAGGATGAGAAAACTAATTTGCTCACATTGTAATTGTTAATGTCTGACCATCGGATTCTGATAAAATGTACAAATTCCAACTTTGATATGCATGTAATTACATTATAAATTTTACCTGGTGAATGTTCAACGCTCTGCATTACGTTCCTCAATTTATGTGTCCATATCCATAAAGTTTTATTCATTCATTCAATTACATTTAATATCTTAGAGTATGTATTTACATTCACCATTTAATCGCATTTTTATCGCCTTCTTAGACTTGTATGGCATTTCCATTTATTCAATGTAAAAAAGTCAATATTATGACTCTTATGTCGTTTCATAATGCATATTAAGCCTGATAATTTAATATAACAGTGATGTTTTATGCATTTTTACTTTTACATATACGTAGTATAAAAAGAACACAGCAATCTTCAAAGAATTCGAACTCAAAATTTTGACGAATCTCCACGGTTTAAACCTCCCTAAGTTTGAAAAACATATTTTTGGAAAATGTTTATTTTTCAGTCTGGGATAAAGATAACTCAAAAAGGATTTGAGCGAGATGGCTGAAATTTAGTATACGGTCTTTACACCAAATTTTCATATTTCTATTATATTTTGAGCAAAATCCGTTGGGAAGAAGTACGTCTGTCCTGCTGTTCTCATATAAGTTAACACGATAATTACAAAACGAAAAAGAGCTGGATAGATATATATCCGGTACAGAGATTTAACATCCACTGTGAAATTTTGAGCCAAATGTAACTACTGGTTGACTGTCTATCAGTATGTACTTTCAGAAACATATAAACGCGATAATTCAAAAACATAATGACTTAAATATAGCAACAAGTACAGTTTTTTGTTACATTTTTATTTCAATCAGTAGATAAAAACGCGTCTAAAACATAAATTCAATTTTTGGATACTAATTACCTCACGCCAAGGATTAATCCTAAGTGGCATGATAGATTCAATAAAAATACTAAATCACGCCAAATGTTAATATTTTGTAACTATTATACGCTAATACGTAAGGCACTCTCAGGAATGCCAATCTATTATAGAGTATGCAAGAAAGTTTTGGGAAGACTACTTCTGCTGGTTTTTCTCATCTAATCTCCGAATTTCAAAATATTATTGAAGGGAGTTGATTGTTTCTATTCATCCTTTCTTAAAATATAGGGATGAATAGTTACTAAAGAAGTAAGTTTTTTTCTTTCCTGAAGGCAATGTAATGGCGGGAAGATAATGTTGATCATATCTAATATAATGAGATGTGCCTACTTACGACAGGTGCATGGGCCGCTAATGGTCCTTTTGTAACTGTATATGAATCTCAACTTGCAATTCGACAGATTCGATCATTCAGTACTCACGGATGCTAAGCCAAGATAGAAACCATTTATGACAATCCTTCTGACAGTCTCATTTGCAATATGCACAGCAATAATAATTATTTCAACTTTTCAATGTTTCATTTCTTTTTAATGTTTTTCATTGTTTACACAGGTTACACTGTAAAAATGTTTCGTTCTTTAAATAAATTTGGAATTAAATTAGGAAAATTAAATAAATTAGGGAAAATAAAATATACCTCGATATAATTTGCCATTTTCTATAAAGTAAGAAATTGCAAACACGTAATATATTACTATTCGAAATTTTTTAAATTTTATGTTAGAAAATACTTTTGATCTAATAAAATGAAAATTATGAGGATTATTGAAGTTGGCATCAAAAAGATATTTTTTGATGCAGTTTATTATCATTAATTTGAAGCTTTATTAAGTATTATTAATCATTTCTATTATCATGAATTAAAAACTTTTATTAACGTTATAATTATTTTTAATTATAAATTTAATTATCGTAATATAATTTAAATATTTATTATTATTAGAAGATTGTTAATTATTTTATGAAAGAGTTATTATGAATTATGAGTTAATTATGAATCATTAATTAAAATTATAAACTATTAAATTTGCTTAATGATTCAAATGATTGAATTTCCTTAATGAAGTGAAAATGAAATGAATGTGGCGACTTAATTTGCAGTTTTCTATTAGGTTAAGACTTGCGAATAATATATTAATGTTTCAAATTTCTGAAATTTTAAGATATTTAATCTAATGAAAATTATGAGGGTTAGCGAATTAAAATCAGAGATTTTTTTGAAACAAACGATTATCATTAATTTGAAACTTTATTAAATTTATTTTGAATAACACATTTTAAAAATTTCACTATCTTTACGAATATTTTTAATTATGCAATTGATTATTATTATGGTTAGTTGAAATATATATTATCATTAACTACGATAATTAATAACTTTTATGATCATTAGTTAATTATTTTATAAAGGAGTTAATATTCATTAATATTTTTTATTTTATCATTAATTAAAATTTTCATTGCCATCATTATTTATTTAAAAATTTATAACCGTTACGGTATATTTTTATAGCCACTAAATAATTTCGCACACTGAATTCATGGCTAATTCTGATTTTTTTTTTATCATTTTAAAATATACCATTTTTGAGTTACATAAAAATATTTTTTTCAATACCTTTTTCGGCGTGAACTGTATCTTATACTGCACAGAAATATGAGCGCTTCTAAAAAAATGTATATTCTTTATTAAGCTTCGATGTTTATTAAGAGACTGTTGGTGGTGACATTTTTTACATTAATGGATGAATTATGTGATATTTTACTATACAGAGACCCAGTTTATGTTATGCCAGGAATAATAAATGGAGTCTTTTGCAGAGAAAGCCTATTTTATGATACAATAAATTTCAGATTATGGCGTTGGCTGCATTTTCCTTCTAAATTATATCTCAACATGAATATGAAATTTTAAATTTGCAAAAGACGATACACTAGAAATTGACTTTTGTTTTTGAAGCTTTTTTTTATATCATATTGTTTAATCTTCATTATAAATATAAACGTGAAAATATCATTATTTTGTATAATTTTTGTTTTCATTTTTTTAAATGTTTAAGAGATAACGGATATCCATTGAATGATAAAAAATTTATATTTGAGAAAAGCGATTTTATTATTTGATTAAATTTTAATAAAAAATGTGAAAACATAAAGGCCAGTTCGATAATCAGATGTTCGCCATCTATGTTTATAATATTAATTTAGTCATGACAACCAACTTTATGTTACCAGTTCCAAAGAAAGTTTTATTTTATATTATACTTGCAGAAAAATCACAGAATGTTCTGATTGGTTGACTATGCTTGTGACGTAATGAAATTAAGCAGCTAAATAATTTTAGTTGAACAAGTAGTGGTTCTGTGAAAGTTTTATTTTTCGATATTTCATGAAACTGGTGGGTGATGGGGGGCAGGCAAATATTGAAGGGTAATCAGTACAGATAATATTTAAGGGTAGTCAGAATTCATGGGAAATAAAATTTGGCGAAATCGGAACTGTGATGTAGCTGGAGGACTCTATTCTGGCTTTTACTCTTAAAGGGAATACAGAGGATTAGTGCATTTAAAATTCTGACGAAAATTGAGGATGAAGATGGGCATTAATGACATACTTAGAGTCAATAAGCTTTCATATGAAATGAAATTTGACAAATCATGCCTAGTGGATGGTGACTAGTTCCTTGAATTTTGAAAATGATTTTAGATATTCTTATTAATAACATCAAATATTAGGACTTACAATTAGTATAACGGAAATTAATGACAGTGAAGAAAATTGAAGATACAATTGAAAGAAAATATTTTATAAATACTAGTTCAAAAAGTGGAACAAGTGTGGTGCTCTGATGGTAAGATCTATGGGTATGGAAGGTTTCATTTTCGAAACCCAATTTCAACTAATATGAAAAAATCGGGTTTCAGATGAACTGATGCCAGTTAAATGATATCAAGATTCAGAGATTCTAGTAATGTCTGCTTATGTACCTTCGATGATTAAGGAGAGTAATGTCTGCTTAGGCATCGTCTTCTATACTTAAAAGAATTAAAATTAAAATGATTAAAGAATATAAAGCCTATTCCAAGAACCTGACATTTTTTTCTTCATTAATATCGCAAACTGAATTCGACTTCAGAAATATATATTTTTAAAAACTCTGTTGTGTTGTTATGCATTTTATTATTGTGATATTCATTTCTATTCTATTAAAATTTTTAACAATAAATAACTGTTTATTTGAACAACCATAGGAAAATTCATGTACGTAAGGAAAAATTTGAGAATCATCTTTAAAAAAGTAATAATTTTTTTGATTATATTAAACTGTTATAATTTAAAGATTGGTTAATATAAGAGATTTATAAACAATATTTGATTACATTTTAACATAACCTCCATGTAAACAATTAAAAATACAGTTTAAATATAAATCATTATAATTAATCAAAACTAAATAAAAAAATCCAATATAACAATTAGTCAAAACTTTGCAACAATTATACGAGATTTTATAACATTATTTGATTAGATTTTATGATTAATTGTATCAATAGATAAAATAAATATTATTTATTTTATTTCTTAACCCTTTAAAGGGCCATTTTTTTCTAGTCATATTATGTTAAAATATTTTGAGGCTTGAAATTAGAATAAGAAAAGGGATTCATTTAGCTTATTAGATAAATTTAATTTGATTAATGAATTAATTTGGTTCATTAATAATTAAGTAACAAATCAAGACGCATCATTTTGTCTGAGATAAAGAACTGAAGCATCTAAGTTTCTGACTTTCTAAAAAATTTGTCTGAACTTATGCCAACCTACATAATTTCATACAAAGATTGATAAATTTGGTGGGAAGCATACTTCCCACGGCCCTAGAAAGGGTTAAAGCAACCAAAAAGTAAGCGATTTGCAAATAATATTTACATATGAGTCATTCTTATCCTATTTTTAAATCATGAAGAGGAGAGAAATGAAAGCATGCATAATTCCAACACACACACACACACACACACACACACACACACACACACACACACACACACACACACACACACACACACACACACACACACACACACACACACACACACACACACACACACACACACACACACACACACACACACACACACACACACACACACACACACACTTTTTGGTAATAAGCAAAATTATTCAGATACATTCAAAAATGTTCAATTCGCTGATAAATTGTCACTTTAAAAAAAAATTACATTTTTCATATTTCAAGAGAAAACTTTTGTTGGTCTTATTCCGTTTTAAATAATTTTTCATTTAAGAATAAATATTTAACTTTTTCTTTACACGTTTTCTTTAATTTCAAAACGAGTCATATTTTATGCGCTTTCCTTTCGATATTGAATCCTTTCATTTAATTAATTTGCTTATTTATGACATACATTTTTTTAAATTCATACGTTATAAAGGTATTGTGAAATTATATATATAGCATCTTTTCATCAAATTTTCAGTCTCATGAATGTTTTTCAGCTTGTATAAAGATTGAAAGATGTGAAAGATGGAAAATGTTCATTTATTGGCTTAATTTGATCTTTTCAACAAAATCAACGCAGAAAGGAAGCAAAAATTTTTGACTGCATTATTATTTATGTTAAAATTTTAAAAAGAAGTAATCCATCAAAATTAACAATATTTGAATAAAAGAATTATAAAACATTTTTATTTTAATCTAATATATATATATATATATATATATAATATGAAAGACAGAGAGTGAGATAGAAATAAATAACTCTTAAATGTATTATGATCCTACTTTGAGTTCTCATTTTATATTTAATATAATAGTTCTCAAATCTAAAATTTAAACAAAACTGCTACGAATGAATATTTTGAACATTTTTGTAGTCTTAGTTTTTCATAAAGGCTGAAAAGAAAATGACAGAAACGAAATTCTTCTCCTTTTCCACTTCCGGAAATAGCGTTATCAGTACAAATGAGTACATGAATAAATTGAATGTTAATCCTGTGTCTCTTTTATCGTTCAGTATCTTTACAATCCGCTTACAGATTATCATGCATCTGTTTAAGACGTCGGCTGATAAGGAACTTGCTACAAAAGTAAGAAATATACCTTCTAGAATAAAAAGCCTAAATTAGATTAAGTTGAAGATGAAGCCACATAAAGACCGCAGATCAACATTAAAAACTAGAACCGCCCTAAACCCGTGAACGTCATTATAAAGTCGTGTTGCTGCTTGGCTTCTTAATAGGCATTTATATTACCACGAATGTCTGACAAATTCTTTTTTGTCAAGGTTCAATTCATTCACAGCATTAAGTTCTACAAATTTTATTTCGTTTCGCATGCGTTTCTGTCTTTTAAATTCCCCTTCTTTAAATATTTAAGAGTGGAATTATAAAGAGGGATGTGAGAAATAGGTGTAGCGATATTTTAGAAAGTTCTGTTATTTTCTCAGATAGTTTTTTTTTCTAAAAGTTTCATATTTTGGTTGAATATTTCATACAGAAAATTTAATGAAAAAATTCTTTTGAGAAAGCAGTAATTTCCTGCATAACGATGAAACCGTCAGTTTGGGAAGAACCAATTATTATCCTAAAAGAATCCTAGCAGAAGAAAATAATTTTTTTTCTTGTCCAATTAATTTTATTATCACATATTCATCATAATCTATATATTCAATCAGAATTATTAAGATATAATCTTTACACCATATAAATATTCATTACATATCCGTATTGCATAAAACATAATTGATTGTATCTCGAATTTATTTTAATGTGTCATTCAAAAAACAGTAAAAAACAATAAACAAAACAGAGATACGGCAATTTATTTAAATCATTTATGTAATAAATACTTCAGTAATTGATTTTCACGATCTTCATCTTTTCTATTAAAATAATATTCTCTGAAATATTTCTTTCATAACTTTAGAAAAATAAATTGTTTCGCATAAGTTCTTTTTCATCAGATATCGAAATTTCGAACATCTGCCTTAAAAATCAATATGCAAATGATTTTTTATTTAATTTAATCTCAAGAACGTTTTATCTGAAAGACCGTTCAAACTTTTTCGTTTTAAATTCTTTTCCATGTTCTGTGTTATTTAAGATATATATTTTTTTCTGACAGTTTAAAACATAACTTAACAACAAATCTTTTAGTTAAGACGATTTCTTTTCTGAAATGTAATCGTGAAATTTTGATAAAACGTCTTCGTTTATTTCTAATAGCCGTATTCTATTTAAGCTATTAAATATTTAAGCTTTATTTTTATCTTAAAATTTGTTCGCAATTTTATTTTAATTACTTAATAAGTTTCTTGAATAATGTTTTTTTTTAATATTTCAACAAATGGGGTTCAAATATGGTTGCACGAAAAATAGATGTAGAATATTAAACGTTATTTACATCACAGTAAATGTAAATTTGAAATAGATGTAGAATATTAAACGTCATTTACATCACAGTAAATGTAAATTTGAAATAGATGTAGAATATTAAACGTCATTTACATCACAGTAAATGTAAATTTGAAATAGATGTAGAATATTAAACGTCATTTACATCACAGTAAATGTAAATTTGAAATAGATGTAGAATATTAAACGTCATTTACATCACAGTAAATGTAAATTTGAAACCAAAAATGATTGTATTTGTGACTAATAAAAATAAAAATAAATTTTTTTAAAAAGATACTTTTATTATTACATACTAACAATTAGATACTAAATTTTGATCAGAAATATATAGCCCCAAGTAAAACTTTCAAATAAGGAAGAAATACTCTAATAAAATTGAAATGATAATCACATTCTTAGAAAATAATATTTCTTATTTTTAGGTAGATGACTATGTTCAAAAACCGATTTTTAGAGAAAATACCAAATATTTTTCTAGTACTTGAAGTAGACAAGGAGAAAGCATTGTAATCGTGAAAAAAATTTTTGAACTTAAGATTTTGACTAATCTCCACGTTTCAGATGATTCCTGCTTTCGAAATACACATTGTTTTGGAATTATATGTCACTCTATTTTTTGTAAAGTTTTTAATTCAAAAATATTTTGAGCTTGGCGGATAAAATTTAGTCTGCACCAAATCTGCAGATTTCTAACAAATTTTGAACGAAATCCATTTTGAGTATGTCTGTCTATGCAGCTTCCGAGTACAAGTGAACGCTATAACTACGAAGTCAGCAAAATTTGGCATCTAGTGTGCAAATTTTGAGCCAAATCTATCACATTCTTTGACCGTCTATTGGTTTGTACATGAATGTACAAACCAATAGAATGAATTTATATATATATATATATATATATATATATATATATATATATATATATATATATATATATATATATATATATATATATATATATATATATCAATATTTCAAAAATGCTACAACTTAGAAAAATGAATTTTGTGACATAGTTCCGTATCAAATTGGGAATCAAATCCGTCAAGAGGTTGACCGTTTGTCTGTCTGTACATTTGTTTGCATGCTAATTCATTAACTCTAAAAGGCAATGACTTAAGTTCACGAAGTCTGGTATGTGATCTTTTTACTACGTTTACAACAAAAACAAACATCCGATATCCAATGAAAACAAAATGTCGTAAATATGTATTCGGTTTTCTGTATTATACTCCGAAGTGAAAATTTTATGTGCGGGAATCTGCAAATAAAAATCTTCTTCACGTATATTATTGTACGTGATTATGTTAAAATTCTTTTCACGTATATTACGTCAAAATTCACAATTTTTACATGGAGGAAGTGAAATAACACATTTATTTGGAGTTTTATTATGAAGAATGTGTCAGTGTCACTTTCATTGGCTTTATTAAATATTTTTAAGCATGTCATAAACAAGTTGCTATCAAAATATTTTTCATAACTTCAGAAATTGTAATTTTTTTTTTGAAATGAGATCAGTATTTTCTGTTGCTTTCATTAGATATTCGAGGAAATATTTAAAAAAAAGTTTTGTTAATGATGTTACTAAAAGATAATATTTAAAATATTATGTTATTGTTGCGATCATCTGCATTGTTCACAGATTGGAGCAAAAATGAAAATTCTAAAGGGGAATTTTAGTAAAAGGTTTAATAATAGATAAAATATTCATTTTATATCATTGAATTTTGCATACTTTAATAACACTTCATTTCTTGTAAAGATGTATTTTTTAATCTATTTTTTTAACTCACTTTCTTATACATTAGAGTTCTAAAATATTATAAAGTTGTTCTTCAATACAATAGTATAATATTCTTATGATGATGAATTTATCGAGAAAATTTGAATGAAATTTTGATTCCATACGACTTACGCCATCTGTTGGATTATTACAAAAATTAGTTTTTAAGAGTCTGAAAATTTATCATAAAAAATTTTGAAAAATATTAAATACCAAAAAACTGAAAGTAATATATAATGTTTTCAAAACCGGCATAATTAAGAGTTTTTTCAAACTCTCCTTATTTGCGTAGAGTTTCGTTATATGTTCTCAGAGTTAAGTCAAATGCTTAGGAAGTAATTGGAATAAAACGATCGGGGACATTAATGGATAAATAGAACATGACAAAATAAACTGTAATAACAAATGTCATTTCAACCAAATTATATTTCATTATGAAAAATCATAGAAATAAAACTTAATATAAAATAATTTTAATTTAGAAAGATATTAATTTTTAAACTCAGTTTAAATAGATATTTTATCTAATGGATCAGTATCTATCTGGAGGGATAGGGCAACTTTCTGAAGCCTGGCTTATGGAATGCATAATGGATAAGGTTAGGGTATGTAAAACAGTGATGTAAGTCAAAGGATACACAAAGAATAAAAAAAAAAAATAAAGGCTAAAAAATGCTGACGTATAGTAGTTTTATTCGTGTCTCATGTTTTACGATTTTGATTTAATGTATAAATTCTTAATGAGGAGAACATTTTAAACTTCTCATTTATAAAAACGTGCGTTAATATCTTTCTATTTCCATTCTTTGAGATAAGAAAATCACTAAGTTTCATATCTTAGAAATGCCTTTAACAGCTTTTCTTCTTATGATATCTGTTTATTTGGATAATTAATATATTTTAAAAATGTTAAAATGTATTACAAGAATAGATATTTGCACACGAAAAACACTGATCCCATTCTTTTTTTTTGAATATTTTACTTTATTTCATAAAATAAAGTAAAATATATTATTTATTAATGAATCCATTTCTGAAACCAGTAGTTGTAAAGAAGCTACTTTTTCCTCACTAAAATCCATCAGTTTTAGTAGAATTTACTGAAACAGACATCACGCGAACAAAAGCTGGATAAAAAAATTCCCTTATCTATGACAAGCATCTCTGGCAAGTGTTCAACAACAAATTGATTCGAGGCTTTCGTTCAAAAACGCAGAGATTTTGTGCGAGACCTTACAATGTCCAGTTCAAGACATCTGAATGGGTAGAATCCAGTGATTAATTGATGAGACATATTTAATTTATTTTGTAACGTCTGCTTCAGAAGAAGTTAGTTCTGGGAAGATATTATATGATGCAAAATATATGTCTTAATTTTGTGGAATAATTGCATAATTGTTTTTTTTTTAGTAAAAGGGTGTCCTTTTTGCCACTTGATAGACAGAATACTGCTCTATGCATGGCTTGAATTTTAATAAGTTGATAATTTGAAAGTTATGATTTGACACAAGAGCTGCACGTAGGAAATGTATGGGATTTTGAGTTGGAAGTTCTTTTCAGAAAAACTGTTATTTATGTTATTTTGTGAATTATAATTACAGTTTGATACTTTGTGTGTATATATATCAATCAATAGAAACAAATGCGAATTATGAACTTTATTTTCAGTTACGTGATTTCTCTTTTTATCCTGATAGTAAGATTTCTAGATCGAATTCAAAATTCGAAACTCAATTCCACAAGACTTACAAGGTCTGGTGCAAATTAAATCTGAAGTCGAGGCTGAAATGTGCTTATTCTGTTGTAATATGGGAATTTAGGAAGAAAGCATGCCGATCTAAGCATCTCGTCCTTGTCATCTAGCCACGGTTAAAAATTATGAGATCCATTCAAAAGATCTCTCATATTTTTTCAGGAAAATAAAGTGGATTGTTTATACAATTAATCTAATTTCTTTTCTCTCAGCTGTATGAAAGCATTGTCACTAGACCCCCCCCCCCCATACACATTTTGATATGACAAACTTGCCTCTAATTCAGTAATATTTTATTTAGTACTTTCTTACAGAAGTAAATGATGATTGAGTAATCTGTGATCCTTAGATTACAAAAATAAGACCTAATGAAAAAAAAAACGCATATCCACAGATGAGGCAGAATCAAGGAACACACATTTTATTTCTCGTTGAAAAATTCGCGATTTCATTGAATGATTGGTATTCTGTGATCCTTAAATTAAGAATTTAAAATCTGATGGAAAAAAAAAGATGTTTAGAGATGAGACTGAACCAACGAATGATCAGTGGCTTATTAATATGAGGTAAAATCAAATACGTTTCATTTGTTATTGGAAAATTCGGAATTTCATTGCATGTTTGGTATTTATGTTTCTTAAATTTCAAATGTAAGACCGAATGTAAAATGAAGGAAACACACACAGAAGTGAGGCTGGAATCGATAATCCTTTCAGATGCAATGCTAAACTTTATGGAAAACTTTGCATAAAAGCAGAATTGGAATTTAGGATTCTTTGATTATGAAATGCAAGATCTGATAAAGAAAACATTTGAAGGTCGATATCATTTATCCAAATTCTGATATAACTCAGAAAAATTCAAAATCGTAACTAGTAACATCAGCATCTAAAAATATTTAATAATTTTTCCCAATGAATTTTTAAAAGTATTTCAAAGTACACTAATTGCATCAGAGGAAGGCTTATTAATAAAAATTTCATGTTATAAGCATTTTTGAGATATTTTATATATTGCAAATATATTTTTTAGCATAGCTTTAAAGGATATCTATCAATTATTAAATTAATAAAGATATGCAAAAATTCAAGTTAAGAGAAAATAGCAAATAGGAGAACTATAATAAGGGCTAACTTCAATATAAAGCGCGTTGATAAAAACTATTTATTGCACGCATAGATAAGGAACAAATACAAAGAGATATCTTTATAAATCAAACCCATACTATATATTCCATGTTCTTATAGTAAGCGCATTTCTTTGAAAAAGAAGAAAAGTATTTATGCAAGAAAAAAAAATGGAAGAATGGACATTACACTGATGCATTGGAAATTTGGGTATGAAGAGATAAGTTTTGGTATAACTTGTCCTTTTGGCTGGAGAAAAACAAATGGCCTTAGTAGAAAAAGGAAAGGTTCTGCGAAAAATTTTGTTGCAGATCAAATGACCCTTGAACTGAATACTTAATACTTGTTTCTACTTTATTCATGAGTCTGAGTTACCCGGCAACTACCTACGATGTACGCCAATTGACGTCTGTTCTTTCACAATTGGATAGGGTTGCTGTCCGCGACTTATTGTTGGAATTGCCTGGCTTCGGCCGGGGAAGGGTGTATTTCTGTATGGATTTATAAACGTTACGAAATTAATATTTTGAATTTGAAATCGGTTGCGTTGCAACTACTCAGAATTATGGTAGTTCTATTTTTCCAAAACATTAAAAAAGTATTAAGATGAGTTAATACGTTAAATTCTGTTTATTTTATTGTACAATAGAACCAAGTTTAATTTAATATTTCATAGAAAATTAGGCGGGAAAAATTTACAATAGTAAACCCGAAATAGTGACTGATTACAGAGTGCTTAATTGTACATTTAAACAATTATGTAATTGAAAATAGAATAGAGTATGATTGTTCAATACTGGGAGGTATTATATTATATTGACTAGTATGCAATATCACTGATGTAGCATATAATGCATTATATATCTGTATAATGCATTATATAACTGTATGCATTCATTGTAGCATATAATGCTTTATATGCTACATTGAGGTTTACATTTGTCTGAATACCATTTTCAGGGTTAAAATTTTATATTTTTTGAGGTTTTATTTAATTACAAGGGATTTTTTAAAATTCATTTACAAACAAATAAAAAAAAGAAATAAATTATTTTTTCTATTGCATTTTAGTTAAAGAATTTCTTTCACTATATTTAGAATGAAAACTGAAGACAAGAAATTGAACCAAAAAAAGTGAAAAATAAAAATTCGAACTTTTCCCGGATTTATTTCTTATATTATGTGAGTACAAGGTAACAACATTAATGGTATAAATATTAATAATTTAATATTGTGCAAAATGTTATATATTTATTATTTCGGTGCATCTTAAATATTATTCATACATCACAAAATTAATAACCTTATGATTGTCGCAGATCTAAACTAATTTTCTCGTTCTTTAATAATCCAAGACGGGCAATTAATTAAACGGGGCAAAAGTCCTTCGCCAAAACAGCGTCGACAAAAACCTAATCTCGTGTAACCCGCGTCTCGTCTCACTTTTTGATTTTTTTTCCTTTGACTCTTCTGGCTTTATTCTCAAGTAGGTCATCCAATACCCTCGCACATGCGCTGTGAATGTTCAATGTGGGATCGAAACTGTCTTGGGAGAATAACCGTATCACCAGAATTTCAACAAAAGAAACAGATTGCAGCCTGGGTTTTATGGCCTATAGGATTGATTTAACGATTTGTCATGTGTACGTGTTTCTTTCCTTTCGCGATTCCAGGATTTAGGAGGAGTAAATAAAAAATTCTTTAGAATGTCATTTTCCTTTAGAATAAAAATAACAGTTCCGAAAAGCATCAATTCAATCAATGTTCATCATCCTGGAAACAAGAACAGACGACTTAATAAAATCAGCTATCAGATGTGAGAATCTGTAACGGAGCAGTCAATTTAGAAATAAGAATTTAAAAAATTATGTTGGCAATAAAAAAATAACGAATGTATTGGATTATAACTTTGAATTATTTTTATTAGTTGCAATTAATTAAAAAATGTAATGAAATTTTAATAAGTATCGAGGTTTGATGATTTTACTATTTAAAAAAATATCACTTGCTAAGAATTGCTTAGTAAATAATATTTGGTTTAGGAATTGATAATTCAAAGAATTCAGGATGATCGTGCTTCCATGAAAATTAAAGCTAATTATAAAATTAATATTTCTTTAAAATATCTTAAAAATTAATTGTTCGATTAAAATTGGGCATCCCAAGAATTCAGAGTATCTGAAGTGCTTTGGAGAATCATATCTTCATGACCGGAGGATATTTCAAAAAATTAATTTCTTAAGGATTTTTGAACAGATATTTATTTGAATTAAAACTGGGATGCTTCAAGATTTCAGGTCAACCATGATATAATCTTAAAGTATTCTGGATTTACTTCGGGAGGTAATTAAAAAAAATCTATGGATTTCTGAATAGATGATCAATCCTCATTTTCTCATAATAATGCACTTTAGCAAAGTAAATATGGTTTTCAGCAGATTTATCAGATTGTTTACACATCAAATGTTTTCCAGATTTGAAAGTAATATATACATTAAATAAACTAAATTTGATTTTTAAAGTAATTGTTGATATTTGTTGTATTTTCGTACCATGTAATCAATATATAGCACATAATTGTTTTATGACCGAACGAATAATGAAATTATATTTAAATATGTTTCATATAATTGAATAGTTAACATCGATGACTGAATTTTTATTTGTGTTAAGTAAAGTTCTCGTAAAATGTGCTTTCTCATTTTAGAAACATCAATGAATCACTTGCTGAAATGCATATCTCCTTATATATGCATATAAGGTTTTTATGTAATTATGAAAGGTAAAAGGATTAGGAAAAAACACCAACGAAACAACTATATTTCTCACTATAATTTATATTTCAAAGTTTTTGCTACAAAACACCACAGAAAAAAATGATAAAATAATGTTATTTTTTATCAAAAAAATGTTTCGAATTAATTGCTTTATTATTTTTATTCATCTTAAATCAGTTTATGTTACTTTTTGCTATATGATTTAATTTCTTTATTTATTTGATACTATCTCAATTTAGAACAGCATAAAAACTAACTCGTTGATAAATGCAAAATTTATGAGCGTTAACGCTTGACCTCCTCATCTCCCCTTTACCTGGTATCCCAGAAAACAAGATCCAGGCTTTACCTTTTTTCTAATTAATTCTCCAGGTGTTCCCAACAATTAATTTACTTTAATCAGATGTTACACTTTTTTCTTTTGTTATCCAAAAAAATCAACCTTCCAAACTAAATTTTCACAAATTACACTAACTTCAAGTTTAAGTAAGTAACCTATCAAGTTTTGTCAAGTTCTCTATGCCTGTCAAAACACAGGCTGTTAATACCAACCAAGCAGCCAACCATCTGCACCCACAACTTTCAACACTGCTTTCCATAAGAAACTTACGCCAAAGTTGGAGGGAACCTTTCAATCCACTTTCCACTTACGTAACAAAAAATATACTTTATCCCTCCTCAAAAGTCTTTGGATGCTCTTCAGTGGGTGGATTCGAACAATTCCCAATCTAACTTCTTTTTACTCAAGCACAAGAAGTTCAAAATAATAAACTAACTCAACCTGCTATTACACTTTTAGGCTTCGTTACATAACACAATAGACTTCCAAACTGAATTTTCACTTCCTGCAACTAATTCATTCATTCAATCAAACTAAGTTTCAATAAAAATCTCCATACTTATCTAGATACAGGGCTTACCAACCCTCACCACCCACAACTTGCAATGCTTACAACACAGGAAATGTAAGCCAAAGTTGGGAGCAATCTTTTAATTCACTTTCCACTTACGTGATAGAAATTTACTTTAGATATCCTCATGTATCTGCAACCTTTCCTGTGAGAAGATCGGGCCCACTTATTTATCAAAAAACCATAAATCTTACCCGACAATCCTAACTGCCGAAGCCGTTCAAGATCTCTTTCTGCCTAGTAAAATTATTGCAAATCCTCCTTTCCGCAGCTGATATCAAATCTTGCAACCACCATAATTTCACAAATTCAATTGTAACTACACACCATGTGTCCCCAAATTACCACACATGTGATAAAAAATTCACTTTCCCGCTCAAGAGGGGGGCTTAAAAACCTATACAAGTGAATGGCTTTTGCCAACACATCATTCAAAACAAGAGAGGAGAAAAGATCTCTGGATACCTTGGGATTGAAACACCCGTACTAAAAGAGGCGATCTCCTGAAGGAAATCAACGACACACACACACACACGCACACGCACACGCACACGCACACGCACACACACACACACACACACACACACACACACACACACACACACACACACACACACACACACACACACACACACACACTCAATGAGACACAAAAAAGTGACCATTAAATGTGAGGAGAAATATTCGATATTTACCCCGTTATTTCCCAGCAAATAACAGGAAACTTAATAAAGCGTGAGACGAAGTGGAAGGTTTCGAAAGCTGGCGAGACCTAAAGGAAATATTTTGCCGAAAGTGATTAGTTGGAGAGCCTTCTGAGAATTGAGACACTCTTTGAAAATGGAACGGAGAGCTCGTTTCCTAATTAAAGATAGAAAAGTCTCCTTTTATTATTTATTTTCTTCTGGGGTGTGTTTACCATTTCAAAAGAGGCTGCTTTAAGTTCCCACAAAAGCTCTGTTAATCCAAGGTTACTAGAAAAGAAGTGATTTCTTTGTAAGCAAATACCTTAGAATAGACGTTTTTATTTTTACCTATTTGTAGATTCTTTTTTGTGTTAAAATATACATTCTTACATCCTTGAATTTTTTCTTCACTATACATATTTACCGTATATTGCTGATTTTATAAAATGCATTAAGTATATAATGATAGTGATGAGTCACTGAAGGATTTTTGTTAGGAACCGACGTCCCATGAATTATATTTAAGCATCGAATTATGATGCACACTTCAGTTGAGTTGTTTTAATAATAATAGTCATTGTTAAAAATTGTTTTATGAAATACGAACATAAGCTTTCTTACAAGTCCCCAAACATTATAATAATATAAAAAAAATCTAAGTGTCAAAGAAATTAATCTTCTAATTGCACACTGTCATTTGAAATACTAAACACGAAACAGAAATTTCCATCTTAAGGTTTCTAAAATGAAGGGAAAGGTATAAATTATTTAATGAAATAATAGTTTCTATTTTATTGCAACCATGAGGAATATAGTTGAAAATCATGCCAAAAATAATTTTAGTAAATTGTCAAAATTAAAAAAAAAAAATCATGAGAACTGAACTAATGTCATTCAAAAGAAAAAAAAATATATATTTTAAGATGTTTAAAAGTATTTTTGTATAGCTATATTTTTCAAAAATAATGCTGAAGAACGCGAAAATTTCTCTAATTAATCGACATTATAATTAATATTTCAAAGAAATAGCTCTGAGATTCATTTTGCTAAATTACAAAGTTTATCTATGCCAAATCTGATAGATTCTACATTTAACAATCTATACTATAGAAATATTAACAGAAACATATTTGCTTTTATTATTACTAGAGATAACTAAGAGTCGAAAGCTCGATCTTATCTATATTTACTAATTAACTGCTGTTATGAATGAAATTCTTAATCCGCAGTGCTTCGGCTACGACGCTTACGCCTTAATTGTGCTCTACATGTAGAATAGGACTCGACTTCAGTTGTTTCATGACAATTGAAAAAATTGTGTTTGTACTTAGTAATGAATGTGTATGTTTATGTCTTCACAGTTCCAAAGCTTGAGATAGATTTACAATTTTGGTGTCCATTCATACAACGATCATATTCCATTTGCTGTTACGTTTTTGTGTTTTAATGTTCACAATTTAATGTATTTTTGAATAATAGTTTTCATAAACTGAAAGATCCCCAGACGTATATTATATCAAAGATTATTTCTGGACTTACAGAAATGAAAAACACAAATAATTATTAAAATGTTATTATAATAGTTTCTTGTCTTTTTTCGCGTTTTCAAACACAAAAAAATCTTCTTAGTATTTAACCTAAATTTTCAGATATGGATTCATCAATCGGAGACATCAATGTGGAAACAACATTTTTTTTACTTTCATTTCTATATTTTTTATACAAAATGATTAATTTACCAGCATTTACATCAGTAGTATTTTTGAAGGTGTTTGAACTATACGCAATAAAACGTAAATATTATTCAGACACAACATCGGCAATTCTATTTTGCTTTCCATCAAATATTCTTCAGAACAAAAGCCCATACATGATATGTTCTGTTATTATGCGGGGACAGTCTCCCACTAAGCCATCTGAATAAGGATTTCTACGTATCTCTGCAACATACTACAAACTGCGGTTTGTTGCGTAATGTTGGGGACATTGTGTCCCGATTTAATCACCGGATTTCTGTGCCGTGATTGGTAGCTGAAACTGTTTATCCCTTAAGCGCCCAATGGCAAAGCTAGCGTCTTGCGGCTGAGAAATGAATTTCCGGGCTTTCTAGAAATGTTGACTATGGAATTAATTTTAGAGTTACTCAGAAATAATTCCTGTTGTATTAGATGTATTAAAACAAAATCCTTATGACAAAAAGGATTACCGATATTGGTGTCAAAAGTCTGTAGCTATTAATTGTAATTTATTATTATTACCTTTTCCTTTGGATAAAAAATGCGACATATAATAACAATAATCTTATACAAATCATACACTACAATATACTGCATTTTACAATATAGATGCCACAAATAATGTTTTGAAAATCTTAGAATGTATTAGATTGAATAAATTTGATTCGTTTTATTAACTTAAAATGTTTGTAA
Organism: Argiope bruennichi; assembly: GCF_947563725.1. Classification (NCBI taxonomy): domain Eukaryota; kingdom Metazoa; phylum Arthropoda; class Arachnida; order Araneae; family Araneidae; genus Argiope; species Argiope bruennichi. The sequence continues at coordinate 88,268,232 of NC_079151.1, forward strand.
AATTAGTTGGAGAAATGTAACAGTTAATTATTGTATCTATTATTATAATTGTATTGGTTATTATATTAATTATTATATTTGTTACAATTAATTATTATTATTTATTATTATCTATATCAGGTAATTATTTAATGCTTGATTTATTTCGAGTTGCTATAATTTATGAACAAGACTTGGATAAATACAAACATTACGACCATTAAAATTTAAAAAAAAATGCAATTATATAAAAATGTAAAGATTAATAATTATATATTTATATTATATTATCAACTAGCCGCCTTTGGCGATCAGCCGGTTCGCCAGTATTATTTTTCGCTAAAATGTCCAATTAATATATTATATAACTTGTTTGTTGTTTTTCAGCAAAATATTTTTAATCTTCAAATTTTGATAGGCATATCATTCACTTATACTATTACATAGACTTTAAGCCATTCTATTCATTCTACTATGCATCTCTCTCTAATTTTCAATTAGCACCCGTAAAATTCAATATTAAATTAAAATGGAAATCATGAAACTGCGATTAATATAAAAACTTTTTTAATCAATTCACTCATTCTTTTTTTTAAAAAATATGAAAGCTGAAGGCGAAGTCGTTTGACATTGAAGTCTTATGTGCCGAATTATAATAACTTAAGAATAATTTTCTTAATTTATAATATCTCAAAAAATTATTCAGCAGCAATTTCACGGATTGAATAAAATATTCAGTTTTTAGTTTTATTTTTGAAAGGATATAAATGATGTCAATAATAATGTTTTATTTTTTTGATTTATAATTGTTTTTAAAAACATTATGAAGTTTAAATTTTAGACAGTACTTTGGTCCTAAGGAAATGTATCCTGCAAAATATTCTTGACACATCAACTTTTAAATAAATAAATAAACGTTTCTATCTTCTGCATTCAAATCTGACGATTTATTAAGTTTTGAATATTAAAAAAAATAGAACAATCAATATTTTCATAATATAGGCCAATCACTCTTGAGAAACACTGCGAGATGATTGAATTCTTTGAGACCGGCGATGAAGTTATCTATAATCACCCGTTTTTATAGAATAGTAATGTTGAAATTTTCATAAATTAGTTACTTTTAGCAATTGAATTATTTGATTAGAGTGCAATTCTTTTTATTTTAAATATTAACGCCTGAATAATATTTGGTTAAATATGATTCATAGGGCAGATGATATATGCAAAAATTTAAAATTCGTAATTCATCAGCATTTAGTGACCCCATTTATATAAATCATAATTATTTATTTCATTTATACCATTTGCTAGCAGATATATGTCTGTTACTGAAGGTTTACACATTAGCTGCTAGGCTCCGATTAGAATAGATATAAATATTAAACCCTATTTTCTTTAAATCAATTTGTTTAATTGAATTAGTAATATAGGTATTGTTAAAGATCATAGAAAACGTTTCTTTGCATTTACTTTTCAAAAAATATCATGTTTCATATTTATTTCATTTCATTCAGACACGTGCTGAAATTTACATTTTTATATGTTTAATTTGCGATGATCGTTAGCTTATTTTTTTAATTTGAGCTTTTGTTAATATAAAGGCAACGCGTTGATAAATTTTTTTTTCCGTGCAACGTGCTCGTGCAGTTTAATTTTAATTTTTATTTTTCGCGAAATAAATTGTCGAAAAATATGATTAAATTATATATTTAAAAATTCATTAAAAATATAATTTTAATTTGTAGGTCAAAATAATAGTATCAATGAAAAGATTTTTTAAAACTTTAATATGATGTAAAAATCAATTTTGTCCTGTAATATGTTCGGAAGTTATAGCGGGAAAACATCGAAATTTCGCTAAATTTTTAATTAATTAAAATTCTAATTAAAAATTAAAAAAATAGCTCCGAGGTACACATTTCCGACATCCAAGGTATACATGTGCCAAATTTGATAGCTGTATGACAAATGGTCTGGCCCCTGTAGAGCACCAACGCACACACACACACACACGCACACACGCACACACGCACACACACACACACACACACACACACACACACACACACACACACACACACACACACACACACACACACACACACACACTGAACTTTATTATAAGTATAGAATAGTATATCGGCATTCATCCGAGCTCACTTCCTGAAGTAAATAGGGCTATATGTTGACTTAATTTAAATCTCATGATTAAATTCCTTCGTCACTTTTACATACTGCTTTTCTATTCTTTGTCTTTTCATTACTTCCTTTAAACTTGATTTTAAAAAGATAGTTTCCATCCCGATAGTGCTAGGTGATCCAGAATCATTCTTATATTTCCTACCTCTCCCCTAAGTTTGTTACACTTATATTGAATTTCTCCTGTAGAATGGTATCAGGTGCCCTTTTTGCAGCGTTTCATTTTTACACCGTACGATTCCACTCAAAACGAAATTTCTTTTACTATGTCACAAAGAAACATTTCGAGACATTAAAAAGCATAACATGAACAAAAAGACATGGTAGAGCTAGGACAACTAAAGAATATTGTACGTTATTTGGTTTTTTTCAATGAAAGTGTCATCTATTATTGAAATTAGGTGATTTAACTTCATGTTTTGAATTAATTTTAACGCACTGATAGTTAAAATTCTTATCTGAACGTATTTACATAAGTTTCTATACTGGAATATCATTTTTAATATCCGAATATCCCATTCTTCGTGGAGTTTTATAGCTATTACGCATACTAAAGCAAAATTTGGCAAAAAAGGCTATTATAAAAATGAATCCCCATTCTAGTTTTAATAATACAGAACCATCATAAACCTTAAGATTCAATGCAAATTTAAAATTCTTCCTTTTTTGGAACAAATACTGTAATCGATAAATATAAAAGAAGAAATATTTCTCCCAAACAAACAGTTCTGGAGCAAAATTCTTTTCCTGTTGGTGGGAAATGGTAATAGTTGGTAAAATTCATTGAATTTCAGAAACAGTTATGACAACTAGAAATTCAAGTCCCATTGAAAATTGGTCTCCCTTTGAATGCGAAGATTTTTTTTTGGATTGAATAATTAATTAACCATACTATTGTAAATTTGTAAACAAAATAATATTAAAAATAGTTTTCTAAAAAAGCTGGACGAATATGAAATCTTAGATGTAAGAAAAAAAATGGGCAAATAATGAAAAAAATATCGATGCACCGTGCTAAGAATAACATAAGTATGAAATATATTTATTGCATATGCTTGTTATTGCCATAATATTTATTAATTATTAGAATGTAAGTATGTGAAAAACGAAACCAGATATATTCCTTACCAAAAAAAGATCGTAAACGAATATAAAATATAAGATTAAAGACTAAAACGTCAAAAAATTGTATAATAATAAAAATGTCAATAATTTTCGCAAGTTCCACATCAAGTCTAATATTAACAGGACATTAATTTTTCACATATAGATAATATTATTCCGTAACTAGTAATCTTCAGCGGTCATTTGGTACGCTGGAATAATGGTCGCTAAAAGTTTTTAAATATTTTATGTAACTTTGTCTTAATAGCTTCTTCATCACAATATTTTTAAGCCACATCAATTCATGCCATTCTACTTATTTTAGTATGCATTTCTCTTGTTTTCTGAATTTTTTTGAATTTGAAGATGAATCAAAATTCCGTTTTGTACTATATTATTTTCGGAAGTCATTGCCAAATTTTGCTGAATTTTTAATTGAAATTCTGATTAAAATTTTTAAAAAATTGCTTAAAAGTGCATATTTTTTCTCTCAAAACATATCACCCTCATATATATGTCAAGTTTGGTAGCTCTAGGCCAAATAGCTTAACCGGTCGAACCACAGAAAAACAGACACACAAGCATACATTCACCTTTATCATAAGTGAAGATAAAGATTATCCCTATATATTTATTATTTATTATCTAAATGTTAATCTTGAATAATAATTTATTCAACCCTTTCTTAGATAAGAAAAGACTTTTCAGATAGTAATTAGCATATGCAGCTCATACAAAAATCGTCCATGCAAAGCGTGACGGTTGAATTTCAAAATAAAACCCTGGGAAGTGGTTGTGCGGAGGTGCGTATCGATTGGGTCAGAGGGCGTTTACCTCCCCCGTCCGTCAGGAAGAGTGGGTTGGAGAACAGAAGAGACAGGTGGGATTTAGTCTAGGATATTTCCCTAGACCGGAAAGAAATAAGTTATTTTATCCCAATACATCGCGGGGTGTGTGAAAGAAATGAAAGGATATCCATTATGTGAACGATCGGACAGAATTGCCCACATTTCGGAATGCACTTATATGATCCTAATTCTTATCTGAAGCTTGTTTAAACCTAGATAGATGTATTGATGCTAATTACCGTAAGTGCAGGAAGTAAGTAATTTTAAATTATTTAGGTGGAAGGCGTAAAATGTGGTTTTATTTGATATCTCATAAATATAAAAGGAAAATTTCAATCTTTTTTAATGTGTAAAATGATTGGAATCACTGTGGGCATGAATGAAAAAAGGAGAAAGATTTATACTTAACCTCGTTTTCTCTTTCGGATGGGTTATCTTCATTCATATCAATATACAGAGGTACAAGCAGTTGCTTAAATATACTACTTGCTTTTAAGTCAGAATTATTATGGTAAAATTTAAATTTCGTTGGAATTTAATTTTTAACATATAATATTCTATAATTCTTTTAAAGAGATGTAGAAAATTATAGTTACAACAAATCAGAACGAAATATTCTCAGCATTGATATATATAAATTTCATTCATATTATTGATTTCATTCTAAAGTGTTAATTAATCTACACTCGCTCTATTCGCTCTATAAAAATGCTTGCTTCTGCAATTTCTCAAGGGATAAAACTCTTAATGATTACACATTCTTTTAAAGATATCTAGATTTAAAATGACACATGTCAAAGAAATCCTTATCAAAATCTCATTGTAAAAACCATTGAAGTCAGAATTTGACTCTCTTTAATGAATTATTTTTAAAACTGAAGCCTACATTAACTGCATTGGAGTCATTCTTTTTTATTTATTTCTTTAAGTTTTTGACAAAAATTTCAGCATGACTCTGTAGCTATTGGCGATAGCGAGGACCGAACTCGCAATGTGCGAGTTTGTTGCCTAGGAACATGACCACAAGACAAAAGTAATTACTCGTGTCCCGTAGCTCCTATCTGGCTTATAAAGCTTCACCACAACTCTGACGATATGGAGGCTGGCCTTCAACATCAGGCAGACGAGTCTATTTTTCGAGAGAGAGAAAAATACGAAATGAAGAGCCGATCGCAGACAAATAATAAGGTTAATTTCTCCCCTGCTTCTCATGATTAATATTTCTTTAATTGTTTGCTATGGAGGTGTAAAATTTAGTCGAAACTAACAAAGTTTGAATCATTTTTATCTCCCAATTTTTTAAAATGGATATCACGCAATTCTTATATCTCATCCGGCAACTAATTCGTCAAATTACACTAATTTATTAGAACAATTAATCAACATTTAAGCATTAACAACGCTCTTTGAATTTTGTTGGTATAGTTTCACAGATTCCTTACCCAAATTTGTGATTTTAAATTGTCCAATGAAATTATGAAAATCAGAATTTTGATTCTATGTTAAACACTCCAAAGAATAAAGATATAAAACATGTTAATCTATAGTACATTCATTTCATTTCTCAACTTCCAAAGAAACAAAGAAATTTTGCACCTTAATTGAACCAAACAGGAAGCCCTATTAAAGAGCGAGCATCTCACTCGAGTGCTAATTTGAGAAGTACTCTCGTGTCTTCCCGAGTCCACTTTTAATATCTTCCGAGGTCTTTTTTCTCGTTTTTTTAAATGCTTTTCCGCTTTTGAAACATCTTGAGTAAATGTTGAGATGTTTCCAAAGGAGGAACTGCTGGAAGCGGTAATGAGCGTTAAATTACTTTCATTTTTCTTTGTTTGAGTGGTTGAAATGAATATTTGCTTTTGAGATTTTCTCTAGATGAATACATTTTATTGCGAGTCCGTTCCTTGGGAGAAGATTAAGTCGAGATGCATTTCGAAGATGAAATGTTAATTTTATGTCGCTTTCTCCGTAAAAACTATCTTTGTGGGCTATGTTTCAGCGAAATTAAATTTTTTGAATACCGAGAAATCCTTTCCTCAAGCATTGTGTAATTTCAGTTTATATTTACACTAACGTTTGGAGTTTAAGCTCTGGAGTTATTTAATATCAATCCTAGCTCAAGTTTTTTCTTGCAATTCATTACAGGCTTCCATATTGCTTTTATCTCATATACGCTTTCTTTTTAAAGGGGGCCCCAACATTAATGCAAGATTTGAATTTGCCACCATTTGTGCAATAAAGCGTTGGCAACCCTATTAAAAAATCATTTGACAGCTGATAGCTTAGGGTTGGAAAAATGATCTTCAGATGATTGCATTGACCACATTTTACATCATTCATCTGTGTTACATCATCATTAATAATGATGAAGAAAACACAAAAGTGAAAAGATTCTATAAAGAAAAAGTAATTGAAAATTGATAAATACAAATACAATATAAATCTCACGATAAAATTTATTTGAGTTTAAAACCAAGCCAGTCATAAAAAGAGACTTTACTATATAATTTATCCTTTTCCAAGTAGGATTTTCTTGGAATTTATTTCAAACCTTTTGAATTATTGAAATATGGATTCTTATAGTTATATAAGGTAAGATCTAAAAGCGCTCTTAGAGATACATTTATTTTATTCTAAGGATGATGATTTATCTTTCTCTTGACAAATGGCTAACCTTCGAGATTTTTTAAACTTTCATTTTGACAATAATTTAGTGAAAAAGAATAAACTTTCCTTCAAGAGCAGCAGGGCGTATTTATATTAGGAAACTATTTCTTTTGGAATTATATTAGGAACATATTTTTCAATTTCATTGTATTTTGATAGAATTTCTATTCAAATTAACTGACAATATTTAGATATAGGAATACTTCTTTTGAGGCTAAATGAATTATTTCAATTAAGTTTTCAAATTATAACAGCAATGAAAATTCGGGGATTATAATTTGTTAGAGTACTCACAGCAACCATTTTATAAAGTTACTAAATTTTAAAATTAATCGAATTATATTAATAATTATTGTTTTAAATTATAAAACATATTTAATATTATCTGTTTTTTTATAGGTAAACGATGTTAATAAAGATAGAAAAATGTTACATTTTGTCAAAGTGATTTGCCTTCATCAAATGTATATATTCAAAATGGTTTTATTATCAAGTAACGCTGCCTTTGTCTCGATTGATACGCTTTTACTTTCTCGTATGAGAAAAGAAAATTATTGCAGTGTTCAAAAAATTCTAGAAAGAGATTTTGATGGATCTCCACGTTTCAAACTCCAAGTCCGAAAAACACATTTTTGAAGTTATGTCCATCTATCTACCTAACACTCTTCCCGCTTGCAAACCCGACGACTCAAAAGTTTTTGAATGAAATTTGGTATGTGCTTTTTGGTCCTAATTAGTAGATTTCAATCAAATTTTCAACGAAATTCACTCAAAAAATGTTTTTCCGTCTATTTTAATGCAAGTGAATACTGTATAAAATGTAGAGCAGTAGTGCATCAAATTTGGTGCATATTTTAACACCTAGTCATCATCCGAACTGAATTTTGAACTAAATATCTCAACAGATTAACTATCTCAAAGATATAAACGCAAAAACTCAAATCCAGTAAACTCAAAATTGGATAAAAAAACATTGGATAAAGAAAATCTGGTATGTTATCTTTTAACTAAACTTATAGTTTCGTATGAAATTTTGATTTCAATCAAATAATCAAGAAAATAGCATCCAAAATGTATACTTAAATATCTTCACTTTTGGGCTAAGTATAAAACAAGGATGCCTGGAATTTTGAAAGTAAAAATCTGAGCATGCATGGCTGTAACAACTTTGCTTAGATGTTCAAATTTTCATTAAGAAATATACGAGAAAGTGACGTATGTCATTTCCAATGGTATTTTATTTTGGCTGTTTTAGTTTGATATTTATTGCATTTTTATAACCAGGTTTGAATGTTTTTACCTAAAGAAAAAGATGATATAAAATAATTGCTGATTTACCAAATATGCTCCATTTAAGTATTGTTTTAATTTTGTGGTCGAAATATCAAATAAATCTGTGACAAAATATGAAATATTTTGTCACAGATTACTAAGTACAGGATTAGCAAGAAATAAATTACCCACTTCAGAGGGTTCTAAAATGCATTATATATATCCAAATAAGATAAAATTTCAATTATAAATTATTCAAATGATGCGCTTTACATTTTTTAATTAAAAAAAATTAGTATAAAAATTTATCAACAGATGGCGCTGTAACACAAATGGCATTTATTTACATATATTGAAAATGATGAAACATCATTTGCGTTACAGTGTATGTCTATTACCATTTTGCTTTGGATAAAAAGAAGGCGATTCTACACGAACATTAGTTTCTTCTCTGTTCGTCATGCTTGCGCTGCAAGAAAAAGCGCTACTGGTGAAACTGTTCTACCAGAACCAACAAAGCTTCGTTGCAGCTCTAAAGGAATTTCGTCTTATGAAACGGATACGAAGAGGTCCAATGTCTCCAGGTGCCCTACGCAAGATGATGCACAAATTTGAAAAAACTGGGCAAATTGGTATTCTTCCAGGTAGAGGAAGGGAAAAAAAACCTCTTCCAGCTTCGAAAAAGTGGCGACCGCGCTCGTTGACACCAGCAGTCATCGCTGCATAACAGTGTGAGTTTGCCAGTTGTTTCCCGTGTCCTGGATATGCTGTATTTAACTGTACAAAAACTCGTACGGCAGATTTTGCATTTTTATCCATACAAAATCAAGTTTGTGCACTTGTTGCAGGACAGGGACATAGAGGTCTGTAAAACTTTTGCACTTCAGTTCCTCGCTCGAATGGTGGTTGACACAATTTAATCATGGAACATTCTGTGGTGTGATGAGACCCATTTTTGCCTCAATGGGCAAGTTAACACCCACAACTGTCGAATTTGGGCAGAGGAAAACCCTCACGTTATCCAGGAACAACCCTTGCCTCTTGAAAAAAGTGACAGTATGGTTGGTTTTACAGCTACCTTTATCATGGGACAGTATTCCTTTGAAGAGATAACTTCAAATGGAATCCAAACCTGTTCCGTCAAAGGACAACGGTACCGTGATATGCTGAGGGATTTTGTAATCCCAACTCTTCTACAGCGTGGATGCCTTCAAGATATCATTTTCATGCAGGATGGTGCACCACCTCATATTGATCGTCGTGTAAAGCGATTCTTAATACAGCATTTCACAGAAATACGAGGTATCAGCCGTCATTTCCCAATACATGGTCTCCCAATACATCACCTCTTGCGACTTTTGGTTGTGGGGTTGTTTGAAGGACAATATCTACCGTCAAAGGCCATTATCACTATCAGATTTGAAGGACAACATTCGGCGCCATATTCTTAATATTCCGGTAGACTCACTCCGGTCATCTGTAGAAAATATGGTTCTTCGATTAGAGCATATTGTTGAAAATGTAGGCGGATATATTGAGCAGTTTTAATTTTACTTTATTTAACAATTATTAGCTATATTAAATGGTTTTATGTGTATTACAATGCCACCTAAAGGTGAGTTTTTGTACTATTTTTTTATTTAATAAATGTAAAGCGCATCATCTCAATAACCTGTAGTTCAAATTTTTATCTTATTTGGATCAATAGAACGCATTTTAGAGGCCTTTGAAATGGGTAACTTATTTCTTGCTAATCCTGTATATGTTTTCTTCTTAAATTGAGAGCTAGAAGGTGTGGTTTCTCCGAAACATTCTCGCTTATTGTTTAATAAAATTGTTATCCTATTTCCCCGCATTAAGTTCTAGACTACAGGGGAGGTCGTAAACGTCACGAGTGCTCAGATTTTTATTTTCACACATGAGAATCATGTGCTTTGTATTAAAGTTTTATTAATCGTATTCCATTGATGAGCAATAGATTAAAAAAATTTTGAAGCCGCTATTTAGCTATTATTTGTCGACATGTGGTTAATACACAAATACCAAAAAACAGAGTACGTATTTTGGACAGTTTGTTTTGACCTATTGAAACCAAAACGCGAACATAGATCTACAATTATAATCACAGGATGGTATATCACATTCCACTGATTTCAGCCTCTGCACTTTTGAGTTATCAGACGTTTACGCGCATGGAAGTTCGGATCGACAAATAATTAATCTTCAACGGATTTAATTCCAAATTTGATTCGTATCTACATAATAAGTGCTAACCTTATGTACAAGATTTTATCTATCTAGTTATTTATATTTTTCAGTTATAGCATTCTTTTATATTCGGACAGCCTAATAGATAATCTTCCTCTAAATGTATTTCAACCAATGATTGGTAGATATCTATAAATTTGATGTAAAGGCCATATTCTAATTTTTATCCTTCTAGCTCAAAGGGATTTTGTGTTATCATATTAACAGACAGATAAAAGGTGTTTTTTGGTCTCGTGGTTGTATGAAACGTAAAGATGAATCAAATTCGATTTTTTTCACATTTACAGTGCTTTCGTTTCGTAAATTACTTATGAAAATAACCGGTAGGAGTTGTCTTCCCAACTTATTCCAGAGAACACCTTACATGGCATTGGCATACAATAGTTGCAAAATATTAAACTTCTTTGGCGTGAATATGGCATTTTTATTGAATTTGTTTTGTAATCCTTGGCGAGTTATTTGGCGATTCATCCCTGGCATACGTTTATTAGTATACAAAAGTTGAACTTGTGTTTTAGACACATTTTACCCATTGAAACAAAAATTTAACACAGAGCCACAATCGTAATCTAAAGATCCCAGGCCAAATATGATATATTTAAGTCATTGCGTCTTTGAGTTATCAGGTTTACATGTTTATGAAAGTACAGACCGGCAGACGGTCAATCCCTTGTTGGAGTTGGCACAATCGTTTTGTAGTTATCATGTTAAATGACAGCTGTCGAACAGCTGGATAGACAGACTTCCTAAACAGATTTTGTTGAAAATTCGATCGAATTCTACAAACTTAATATAAAGGTCATATACCAAATTTCATCCATCAATATCAAAGTGTTTTTGAGTTATCTTTGTCACAGAAGGGTGGACATTTTCCAAAAATGTGTTTTTCAAACTCAGACAAGTCTAAAATGTGGAACTCATGTCAAAATAACGAGTTCGATTTTTTGGACGATTATTATTCTTCCTCTGTATTTCATATACGAGAAAGTAAGAAAGTACAGAGGTATATTGCACGCTTAATTGACACCTTCATTAAATTAAATTCCAACATGTTATAAATGAAAACTCCACCGGAGTTGAAAGATGAAAAGCATTTATTATGCACTGGTCATATTATTCGCGTGCAGTCAGTGAGAAACACCTTGGTATGCACGGAAGTTTTTAATTGGGTCAACTTGATGCTTCCAATAGAAACATTGCAAATGCAATTACTCTCCCCTTGTCCTTTGAAACACTGTGCTTCAGTTCCGTTCTTAGCTCGAATACCCTGCAAGTGTTCTTTCCTACAAATAGCCTTTTAACTTAGACCTTTTCTTGAAGGTACTCAAAACCAGCAAATCGACACATTACGTGACACAATGTAAGATTTTCGAACCTTGGCTTTGGATCGCCCCGTGCCTAGCTCTGAAGGTCGCGTGAGCTACCCCGTGTTTCCTAACCCCCGTGCATCACGGCTCTCGCGTGAGCACTCCCTTATAACCTTTTGTTGTACCGCTATTTTTTTCCTCTTTACCTCTTAAGCCTCATGAAATATTCATTGCCTCATATTTATTCAAGAGTCTCTCTCTCTCCGACAATGGCATTCTAAGCTAATTGCGTGCCCTCACAGATTATATTTCGCCTCTTGATTTATCTAATTTTAATTAGAGAGCCTTTCGTGTGCATTGTCGGGGACAAACTGAGTCTCGATATTTTTTCTTTGGATTTTGGCTCGTTTAACCATCATTTACTATGCTAAGTTTAATTAAAAGTAGTCGAAGTTAGTCTAAACAAATATGTGGAATAAAATGTCAACTTATAGACTTTATTTTTGGATTAGTTTTATTAATTATTGTTTTCGCAGGCTCGGATAGTTTCTTTTGTTATCTAAAGAAAGTTCTGAATTTTTTTAATTAAAAAATTAAATTTTTTCTGACTCACTCGCAGTTATCCCATAAGCAGAAAAATCGAACATTCTTGATTCCAAAGCAAAATTGGCGTTTTTTAAGCTTTTTTAGTTTTGTTTGTAAGGCCGATATATATTTTAATGCCTTTAAATCATTAACCATACATTGTATCATGTACCTATTTGGCTAAAAGTTTTTTTTCGGTTTCTAAGCTTGACCTGGCTGTTCCAAAGTGCAACATTGAGTGACTGTAAATCTTTTTTAGATATTTTTTGATAACTATTTGTAGAAAAGCCGATATATGGCAATATATTGGTAATGGAATAAGATTTCTTCCGGATGGTTGAAAAAAATCCAAGATGGCGATTGTATGAATAGTTGCATCAATAAAAATACTGTTAGCATATTTTTTCTTTGCATTGTAAAATAATATATTAATAAGAAGGGACTTTAATTTTTATTGCAAAATTGTTATAATGTGAATTGTGTCACTGAGATATTGTTTAATTCATAATGCAGCCATTTGGTACATTATTAATTTTTTAAAAATAATTCACGAAAAAATTAAGGAATTTTTTAAATAATTCTCTTAAATTATATACCATTATTCAAAAAACACAAATTTGTTCATTCATTTGTTCAGTCATGCATTCTAGGGCACTAGTAAATATTAGTCATGAATTACTAATATTTTCGATAGAAAGTTTTCCGCTTGATTTCTTGGTTATTGATACTGGAACTTCAATTCTGTTGGAAAAATCGTCTGGTTTTCCAATAAAAAATAAGATTTAAACGTTGATTTGCTCAATTTTATGACGACTAACCCAAATATATTTATCCCAAAGGAATTAATAGATTTTCGGGTAGTAGTTTCAATTAAATAATGAAAGGAAATACTGAAATGCAAAAGTTTTCATCATATTTGTGTAGTTTATTGAGTTCTTATTAAAACAGAGGCAACAAATCCTTGACTTATGTTTTTGTTATATTACCGTATTTTTAATTTCAAAATGGCCCAACTGATTTTGAAAAATTTGTTTCCTTTTATGTTTGCTTAATGTAACGGAAAGTCTTAATACTATCTAATTTTGGACCTGTAATTGCTTTATTTCAATTCCATTAGAATAAAATAAATTTGTCGTTTAACTTAATATATGTTCGAATCTATGTTTGCAAGTGTTAAAACATGTTTTACAAGAGTGAAATAACATTAAATAAAATTTTATAATTTATTGAATGGGCAGTCATTTGTATTTTATTCAATAATTGGTTCTCTCTGTTGCCTAAATTTTCAGAATTAATTTTTACATTGAAATAATTTAGTTTTGCTCTAAAGGAATAATTAAATGAAACCCAAAATTTTGACATTATAACTACATATAATAATAAAATGTGTAGAAGATAAAGGCGGATGATTCAAAAGAATGGAAGCAAGCTTTAATGCCAGGATAGCGATACTAAAATAAGCTTAATATTTTAACATTTAGTTGAAATGTCAAATTTGCATGCAAGTAATGTAATTATAATAAATACATACAAATTTAAATATGGCTTATTAAGCAGATTCTTAAAGTTATACATATGTAATATTACGTAATGTAATACAAATAAAGGCTACCAATGTTTTAAAATAATAAATGTTCATTATTAAATATAAAGCTTTACACATTAATTGATGTTGGTAGATCATGGCGGACAAGTAACTGTTAAGTATTCTTTTAAGATAGAAAAGCATCACTGCTTGTTGATTTGCATTAGTTGCCATTTTAATTTAATGCATTTTGCCATCTCATCATTAATGTGCAAGTCCCTTTGACGTCCGATAATTATTTAATTGGAAATGCTAAAATTAGTTAATATCCTCTGACATCTACGCTTGACGTTCTTGTTTTGTTCCTATCTAAAACTGATTTGCATTGATATATCCTTTCAATTAATGCGAGTGTGAGTTAATAATGAGAAATTATTTACGTGTACACCAGGCAAAGAAATCTAAAAATTAATATGGATGTTATTTCTCAATGTAATTTCTCATTTTGTGTCATAATAAGTTCAGCAATTTCCAAGTTTGTATAGTCCCTTGAAGAAAAAACGTTTTGGGATTTTCTACCAGCTATTATTGCACTTGCATTTTGCACATAATGCTTCACATAAAACCAATATTAGCATAAAACTCTTTTGAGAGTCTAAAAAAGGCGAATGGATTGAGATCCAGAAAGAAAAAAGGGTGTTTGCGGCTAATTGTCATAGGTCATCTTTCCTCTAGATTTAATCTTTGAAATCCATGCAGCTAATGACTATATAACTGTTTTCATATATGTAAAGATCAGAATTGTGATGCAACAATAAGACTCAGTTTTTGACGAAAATTTTTCTAGTATTGAATTTAGAATATTTTATTAATTTCAGTTCTGCAAAATTCCTAATAAGCGGATGACTGTTTTCTGCTATTTCATGGCCAGTATTGACTGTATTTATCCATTACAGACAAGATAAAAAGACGCCAATACAATCTAACTTTTCTTATGCAATCATATCAATACATACTTTGCATATGAAGAATCAGCAGACAAAATTCTCATTAAAATTATTTTTCGATATAAAATGCGAAACATTTTCTTAAGTACATAAGTATAAACCTAGTTATACTTTGAACCTGGATTCTATTCATTTGAATAAATCTTAATCCAAAAAGAATCAAAATTATTGTTTGTATGAAAAGTTTAATAATTGCACCTGTGTCGCGTAAGCTTAAACTGAAAACTATAACTCCTTGCAGTTGAAAAGCATTGTCTTCATAAATCCAAAAAGAAAAGACGAAGAATTCCGCACTCCAAACAAAACTTTCACCTTCCTATTCACCCAGACGAAACTAACGCTCAAACAACAACAGCTCCTCAAACAATCCATTCATTCTCAAAACGAAAAGGAACATCTTACGACAGCAAGAAAAATATCCTCTCCTCATAATCCATGGGCCCCTCATTGTTCTCTGATGATCCGATCTTCCCAGAACTCCATTTGGTCGACATCCTCATTAAAGATTAACAACCAGAAGGAGAAGCAAAACCCATTAGCAGAAATCCGCTCCCGAAGATAACCCTGCCGCTCCCAGTTGCCAGTCCCGGGATTTCTTGGATTAGTACCACGAGTAGAGTTTAATAGCCTGCGCCCGTAAATCTTTAGGGCCACTTTATAGCGACGATGAAAAGCACCCGGGCTACTTTTGATGGAGATTCGCTTTCAGGAGCATTTACATTGTTAGTGCCACAGCCTGTAAATCAAAGCGGCTGCTGAGATATGGCTTGAACCCCTCTGAATCCATAATGAACGCGGAAGGCAAGCAAATGGATTCTCCCTACGCTGAATATTTAATATTAAATGTGCCTAATAAGGTGAATAAGTGCGAAGTAGACTGTGATTTGGATTAGGGGTATGCTTGGTTGGAGTTTGGTCAATGAAGCGTCCAGCAATGTAATTTTAAATGAATTCGTTCGGTTTGAAGAATGTAAAATTATGGCAGAGGTGAATTATAAACTACGAACATGATGGGAATAGGAAGATCCAAATATAATGTTGATCAAATTACTCGATGTATAAAAATAATAATGTAAACAAATATTGTATACATTTTATAAATCCATGAAAGTAAAATGAGAAAATTTGATTTGATTTCTAAAGGAAGATGATTTCTAAGGATGAAAATTCATCCTATGAAATTCACCCTATCATTTTTTTAATGAACCAAAACTACTATTCCAATTTTTTGAGTATTGCACAAAAAAATTATAAAATTTCTGTAGGCAGCATGATAAAAATGATCTACTCATTTCTAATAATTAAAGAAATATTAGTAATTCTACAATAGATGACAATTAGTAAATAAGTAATAGTAACTACTAAAGTTCTACAATTATTAAAGAATATAAAAGTGAGTACTTTTGTTAAATACGTTTAAACAACTCTAATTTTCCAAGAATTAGTTATTTAATATGGAAGAAAAAGCACTTTTTTGTGTTCAGAATCTATTTGTTACAAGATTTGCAGAAAGCCTTTAAATTCCTAAAGAATTTTCTGTACGTATTAATAAATTTTGCCTGATTCTAAAAAAATTGTGCTTATTAAGAATTGGAATGGAATTTATTAAATTTTTTTGTATTAATATGGTTTAAATAATAGACATAAAAAAATTGAATTATTTTATCTTTTTTTTTAATAATGTCTAAATTTACTTTCATTTCACCTATATACTAAAATTTTTGCATTTAGAACATGAGTATGTAACAAAACATCCTATTATTTTCCTGGCATAAGAATTTATGTTTAGTTAAATTTAAAGTTCAATAAAAATTAATTTTAACTTAATTTTCTGCACCACCGAGTACATTTTATAAAAAATTTCTCTTTTACGAAAATAAATACGAAATACTACGAAAATAAATACGAATACTTAAATACGAAATTTTAAATTAGTAGTGTTTATTAATAAATATGTAATGATATTTTCAAATTAAAAAGGTAAGTAAAGTTATAAGTTTTTTAAATGCTTTATTTGTTCGTACTTATATAAAATTTATTGACTCAATTTATTGACTATGCTGAGTTAAATCAACTTTGATTTATGATTAATTTATTTAACATAAATTTTAATTTGAAATTTATTTTAAATACAAGATCACAATTTATTTGAAGGAGATGTCATAGTAAATGAAGCAAGCATTTTGAGATATCATTTTGTAATTTCGATAAAATCTAATTGCGAATTTTATCACATACATTTTATTTATTTTTTTGCCCTAAGATCGACTCAATTGAATATTTGAAAACTATTTTATTTTATTTAATTTTTTTAACATTCTCTTCTTCGTAGACATTTTTCTTCTTCGTAAAAATTTTAAAAACAAACTCTCTTCAATTTTTCCTTTCATAGGCGTTATTTTCCAAAACATCACGAAGAAGATTTGCTGAACCATTTCGATTCAAAAGTTTGAGTCACTTAATAAAAGAATATGGAAACGCCATTTCATTAGAAAAAGAGCAATTTCAAATAGAACTCTTTTTTTAAAGATTCTTTTCAGAAAATATATACTCTTATCGTCTACTTTTAATATAAAAAAGGATTCAACATCAAAGCTAAATTTTGAACAATAAAGTCGAAAGGTGCATCTTGGTGAATATTCTTGCTTTGCTGTTGGTTGAAAAATAAATATTAAGCGTCAGACTTCTCGAACATTTTGATAGCAGTTTTCTTTTCTTCAGATCTCTTGCTTGTTTATGTAATCAATTATTCGGGATTTTGTATTGAAAATTCTGAATATACGATGATAAACTGATAAAAGAAAGAAATCAATCCTCAATTTCTGAATCTGGTAGTTATATACATGTAGATGGATTTGCAGTAGTATTTTCTAATACAAACGTTTTTGGGTTATGTATTTAAGAATTAATATCTGTGCAAAATTCCCTTGAGAGAAGTGTTCAGATCATCAAAAATAACATAGCAATAAACAGATATAATATAGAGAAAGAATCTCTCGCGGATTCCACAGATGTTCAGCTTTTTCCATACATTATGCAAACTAATGGAATATAGGGGCTATTCTGTCTTCTCAGAAAACAAATGTAATGGTCTTTAGTTTATGTCTTAGAATATTTCACCAACATATAATGATTGGAAAAAGCCAGAGTTGTAGAGGAGCGCAAAATTTACGTTAATTAAGGTGCAAGATATTACATGACGTTCGAATCACAGTTAATGGTGTGGGAGGAGAGATTCTTGTATTTTAATATCAGAATTAAGTGTGAAGAACTTCAAAATTTCATTTTACAAAAATGTCTTATTCTTAAATGTCAAAAAATGCTTTGTATCTAATCTACTGACTTCTATTACACAGTGTCTTTACTGAAAGACAAAATATTGCTAAGGACAAGCTATTTCTATAGCCATAAGCTATTATTTGAGAACCTGACTATAAGACAATATTGTGAAGAAATAGTAGCAACATTGGGGAGTATCTTGTACCATTTTGTTTATTTCTAACACTCCTCCTTTTATATCAACTCCAACATTTTTTGCTTATTGTTCTACCTGTTATTGGTCTGTCCTTATTTGAAAGAAAATATTGCACTATAACTTCACTTATTTGCCATTCTGAACATCGTGTACAATACTGTGAAGATATCGCAACAATATTGTAAGAGTTTCACAACAATGTTGAGAAGATATCGCAACAATATTGTCAAAGTTTCGCAACAATATTGAGAAGATATCGCAACAATATTGTAAAAGTTTTGCAACAATATTGAGAAGATATCGCAACAATATTGTAAAAGTTTTGGAACAATATTGAGAAGATATCGCAACAATATTGTAAAAGTTTTGCAACAATATTGAGAAGATATCGCAGCAATATTGTAAAAGTTTCGCAACAATATTGAGAAGATATCGCAACAATATTGAGAAGATATCGCAACAATATTGTAAAAGTTTCGTAACAATATTGAGAAGATATCGCAACAATATTGTAAAAGTTTCGCAACATTATTGTAGAACATCTTGTCCCATTAGGAAGAAATTCCAAATCTCCTCATATTTTATTTTCTCCATCATTTTTTATCCATAATTCTACGTACAACATTAGCTAGATGGAATTTATATAGATTTGATAGTTTATTAAGATTGGCTGTTGAAGGAATTTCATGACTATCTACATATAGAATTGTTACTTTGTAAATACGTTGTAAGTAAAATACAAAAATATATAGTTTAGAAATACATATGAATTTTGAATTAGCTTTTGTCTTTATCTATATAATTAACATCATTGATATTTATATTGCCATATATAAATTGAATGAAATTTTGCGCTGTCTACAAGATATGCAAGATTCAAGTTCAATATAATATACTAACTAATAATCTTATTTTATAAACCGTCATAATTTATTGAATGAAATAGACGTCTAAACAATTATTATATTTCTTATTAAATGAATGATTATAATACAACTGTCTGAGATTCAGAAACATGATTTACACATCGCAATTAAAATTATTATGTTCCAAATAAAGTTATTTCCTGTGATTTCATTTTTTTTCTAAATGTATCTTTTTGTATTAGATCAAAGAACATCACACGAGAGAAATAATTTAGTTCAGATTATTTACATTCTTTACGTATTTTGTTGTTCTGTCTGACATCAAATTTAAAGAAATATATTCTCAAGAGAAAATTAAGAGACGCCTCTAATTCTTTTTAACTTCTGGCGCGTGAATCCATGTCTCGAGTAAAAATCGTCTTGATATAATTTTTAAAAACATCCTGAGCTCTAGTATATCTATCATTTCTTTCATGTTATAGTTTTTCCATTTATTTTACACGCTGAATACATATTTTCCCATACATCTTTATTTAACATTGAATATTTGCTGTAACTATTTATGGATGTCTTTTTATATTGAAGCATTAGTAAATGTTTTTTGGAAAAGTAATTTATGTTTCTTAATAATTCAACACGTGCTATGTAAATACGATAGGTAGCATAAATGACAGAAACTCTAGAAGAAAACAGTCGGTATTTTCACCCCTTCTTTCTCTTTTATCGGCCCTGAGTTTTAAAAAAGTGGAATAAGTGGCATAAAATTGTTTATTTCTAGATAAGTACCTTGAGAATTCATAACTTCTTGTTCAACTTTTACTAGGATAAAGTTCATTTTTTGTCAAATATTATATATTTTTATTTGAAAAATCAGTTGGGTTTTAATTTTGACTTAGATTATTTTGGCATAGCAGTACAATTAGAAAAAAACTTCGATTTTGTGGATTTGAGATTCAATATCAAAAATTGGACAGAACATTTAGGCTGGATTTGAATGATTGCAACTCCTTCCATAAAAAACATCTTAAAATGCTATAATTACTTCTATAGAAAAGTGCCACGACTTTTTTATATTGCTTAGGAACGGCAACCTCAGTTCAAATTAGGTTTTTGAAGTCAATTCTTTATTGTGAAACGATATATATTAACGATATTTATTTTAAAATTTTGTTTAAATTTCTTTAATTCATTTTTTACAAATTTATGCATAAAAATGTTGTTTGTAAATTTAAATTTACCAGGCACTTTTTTTTTTTTAAAAAAGTAACTAAAAAAATTCTGCGGATTTTAATTTGAAAATTATTGAAATTGTATGAATACATCAATTAACATGTTTTAGATAAAGCTCATGTGGTTCTATGTTAAATTTCGTGTAATTTTGTTGATGATATTATCTGATGGCTTTCTTAAATCTTATTTTTATGTATTTTTCATTTTTATGCAATTAGTCTCTTAACCCTTTCTAGGGCCGTGGGAAGTATGCTTCCTACCAAATTTATCAATCTTTGTATGAAATTAAGTAGGTTGGCATAAGTTCTGACAAATTTTTTTAGTAAAACAGAAACTAAGATACTTCAGTTCTTTATCTCACACAAAATGATGTGTCTTGATTTGTTACTTAATTATTAATTAACCAAATTAATTAATTAATCAAATTAAATTTATCTAATAAGTTAAATGAATCCCTTTTCTTATTCTAATTTCAAGCCTAAAAATATTTTAACATAATATGACTAGAAAAAAATGGCCCTTTAAAGGGTTAAGTAATTTAAAAAATAAATTTATGAATTATGTTATGCACCAGGTAATTTTTCTAGAATAATTGATTTGCTTACAATACACCAAAAATATTAAAATTTATCTCATAATATTTATTTTATAAATTTGTTCCCCGTTCTTTTTTTTTAATAGAATTCATTTCATAAGAGCGTTTAGGAAACACTTTTATGCTAAAGTAAATATTATAAAATAGATTTTTAAGCTAAATTTTTGGAGATCGTTGAGCTTGTGTTAAGGTTTCTATTTCAGAATTAGACAATATCGAGGGTTTCAAATTGGAGGGTTCGAAATTCAATTATAAAAAGATTAAGTCTAATATCGAGTATCAAACGTTTTACAATTGATCATATGGCATGGAAAGTTAGAAAAGATATTTTATCTCAGTTATCCTTCTCCGTATCTCATTGCGATTCAGAAATGAGTGGTTTGTCCTCACCATACCCGGCTACTCCGATTCCCCTATGACACACGGAAAACCTAAATAACCGTACCATTCTGACAGCAACACTAGTGGGAACTATGGTTGAGTTCTAAGGGTCATCACCGGTCACGGTACAACCCATTCTGTGGGAAGTAAGCCTCGTCATCGATAGCAGTTAGTTCACTCCCATCATTTCTAATTCTCGCCACCAGGGTGGCGAGAACCAACCACCATACTGGAAGTTTCTCATCCTTGTTTCTGAGATGCCCCTCGGTGGGAGAGAGGTTTGTCTTAAAATAACCTTCACATATTTAAGAAATGAGACTTTCAAAACGTTTATCACAACTAAACTAGACTAAGATTTCAATTCATTTTCGATTTATGATCAAAAGATAATCCTCTTTGAAGAAATCAGGCCTTTCATTATTTTTCTTCATTCAATAATGGGACAAATAATTCTTCAGTCCTGGGTGTCATTTTTCCGATTAAATTCCTACGTATTTATTAGAATACTTTAATAGCGATGCTTGTCAAATTGAAAGATCCCATGCTCGTACACATAAAGACCATAAAAGACTTCTGATAAAGATCGATGAGAGGAAACTGCTTTAGACCTTTACGATATATTTTCATGAAGGATTGAAAAGGATTTGGGCAGGCGGAGGCGACTAGAAGAAGGAGGGTCCTTCATCATGCACGTCCGAGGCGAATATGCTCTTGTCATCTAGAATAAAAATAAATAGGGAGCGGCTGCTCAACGAATGGCTGTTGTGGATTTCTCCTCTTTACGACACATTTGAATAAAGGATGCTAATCTTCGATGAATAATATTTTATTTCATAGTTATATCTCTTGTAAGAAGTAACGAAATGTTTCCAAATGAATTTTTTTTTGTGATGATAATGGAAAAAAAAATCTTTTGGAATTCCATGAAGGAAGTTTTTGTTTTAATATTTCATTTAAGATATATAAAAATAAATTTTATTTTCTATCATTAGTCATCAATCTATCTAATAAGATGGAAAAATTTAATAAAATCCAGTTTTTTTTTAGATTATAAATTAACTTCAGACCAACTAATGTTCTGTATCAGGAATTTGAAAAGTTTTAATTGCTAAATTAAAAAAATATAATGAATCCAGGATATCAGTTTTGTACCTAAAGTCCAATTAAAGTTTCATATTAAGTTGATGTTTTTAAATAATTTGATTTTTAATTGAATTAATTATTCAACTTTCTTTGATTAGCAAGATTTACATCGAATATTTATGTTGCAAAAGACTGTTCAGAACAAACCATTTATTATCAAGGAATGATCATATTTTTTAAAAAAGTTTTCGAAATTAGATAATATACTATTTATTGTTTTAATATCGATTCAATATTAAAGCATTTTACATGTACTAGAGAGGAAATCAATCTTTAAAAAAATCCTGATTTTCTGTAGTTCTACTTTAAATTGAGTTGATTAAAATTTAAAAGTATTAAAACGCTTTTTTATTCATTCCATAAAATAGGACACTGAAATAATCAAGATGTTAATAGAAATAAGCAAAGGGCGTTTAATAAGTTCTAAAAAATAATGTTTTTTTTTAAAAATAAGTTTTGTTGTTAGTAATCCAAATCTATGTTATCGAATTAGTTTCCGTTCGTGAGTTACAGTCGAAAAAAATAAATAAAAGGTGTGGTATTCGGAAGCTCTAGAAATGAATAAAAAAAACTTGTCTGAACCCCCTCGATGGCAAAATCTAAACTTAAATGCATCCATTCATGAGAAGGAACTGATTGGATTTGCACTTCATATAGCTTTTGTAAAACTCCAATGGCTCTTTTCGGTGGCAAGATATCTTAAAAGAGCGCAATTTTAATTGGTGAATGTATTTGAGGTGTCAGAGAAAGATAATTGATTTATATCTGAACATCTGTTACTTTTAGCCGAACCTAACCGATCGAACATTACGCTTGTTAGATTTAGCCAGGCTTTATAGATTGACCATTACACCTTAGATGGCCCTACTAGGTCTATATATGTCCAGCCGACTATATATATATATATAATGTCTTTAGAACAAACCATTTAGTATCAAGAAATGATCAGATATTTTTTAAAAATCTTTCGAATCAGCGACGGTTAATATATCTGTTACGACGAGGCAGTTTAGATAGCCCTTGTGAATTTATTTCCATTTCAAAGAATCTACTTTTCACCATTCCATGAAATTCAATAATAAATTGTTCCTATGCTAATAAATAAATATAAGCAGATATTAATCCTTGAGCCAATAAAATTTATCATTAAATCTAGAAACCATTAAAAGACATTCTTAACTAGTATGAAATAACATCTTATTAACAACTGAAGATCCGATCTGTGTTCTCATTTGTATCATATCAATAGGCGTAGGATGGCTATTCATTCCGAAGTCTTTCTCTCCCGAGCAATGCCGACGTTTTTCTTATTTGGCCTTTTGATTGGTCCCAGAGGATAATAAAGCAGCATCTCTTCCATTCAGCAACATCTGCTGGCAACACGAAAATATCTTCCTCGATACAGCTGGGAAATTAATAATTCCCCACTATTGTGTTACAACCGAGCGTTCCAATAAATCTTCCTATTGTTACTTGCTGTTATAAAGAAAGCATACAAATGCATTTATAATAGGCTAATAATAATTAGACGGATAAATATCTTGGAAGTGGGAAAGCATGTTAAGGAGAGGTTTAAGATGAGTTTGCAATTTTAATAAAGTGGCATATATTTAAGATGGCTAATTTAATAACCAATAACTAAGCATTCTGTGTCAGAATAAAAAAAAGGGGGAATTCGAACTTCTTGTTGGAAACAACATCATTTAATAGTATTTTTCATATGATTCTTTTGTTTTTCTCTGTCTAGTTTGATTGCAACAGCCAATGCATTCTGTTTTATTAACATTTAAAAATGTTACTAAAAATAAAAGTAAAAATTCTTCTTTTTGGATGGATGTTGAAAAAAATGATTTTTTTAAATCGAAAATTTATCAAGATGAATGAAAGATTTGTCATAGAAAATAATGCCATTACGGCAATGAAAAGTTTTATTACAAGTTCTGCCGAAAATGAATTTTAAAGTATTCATCAAGAACAGAGAAAAAATTATACAAATATGAAATCGGTTCTCTGAAAATAAACTTATTTGATTTTTAAGAAGGTTTAAATTTGTTTTTTTTGTAGAGTAATATGCTTTGGAATTATTATGAAAAAAAAAACACGCAAAAATTTTGATTAATTTTTAATCAATTAAAAATTTAATTAATGTAAAAAAAACGTTTAATGATTCTCTATTACTTTGAAGTAACTACATGTCAAATTTGATAGCTTTTTGTCTAACTGTCTGTTCAGCAAAGAGTTGCCTTTTGATCGTTTCAATTTTTTTAGTAATTTAATTTGCAGGAAAGAGCGTCTAAAACATTATCATGCTAAATATTATTCAGAAAAGTCCGACTTCATGCAAAATGTTTTTGCAAAATCGATTTCATGACTAAATTTATTTATTTTAATATGCTTATCATCAAAGGTACTAAACAGAAACAACTTTAAATTAATGGAAGTTTCATATTTGTTTTGCCCGTGCTTTCACTAATATTTGCTACTCCTAAATATATCTTTTAAAATACTCAAATAAAGTTTAAGCAAAACATTGTTCAGGTTCAAATTTTTGCATTTTCTTCATCTTTGTCGATTTGACTATAATTGTATCTAATCTTAAGCAACATTTATGCTTTCATAATAACCCCTCTGAAAGATATTAAGCAGAGATGCCACTTGCCGTCTTCAGTTAGCTGGCCAAAATACCATTCTCCTATTTAAAATTATCTGTCCGGAAGAGAATTCCAATTTTTCCAGTTTGCTTAGCTGAACTATGCATGACTTATTTTATATAAATTATACAGAATTATTTGACTCTCTGCGTACAATACTGTACCTAAGTATCATAATAAAACTTTTTCTTAACATATATGTTTTTATTATTTAAAATTATATATAAATACCATTGTAAATAATTAACCACGTAAGCTTTCGGTAAGTGTTTAAACGGATAAATTTGCCATTGCTTTAATATAATTCAAAATTACGCTACCGCCATCATATCCGTGCTCTTAAAGAGTATTTTCTTAACACTTAACACCGTGCAGATTTCTTAAACACTTAAAATAGATGTCATGAGTTTATTAAAAAAAATTGAAAGTCTTAGATGCTATAAAATTGTGTTGCTTTTATAAAATTTGTGTTATTAATTAATATATTTTCTGACTAAAAAATAAAATACTTCTCACCATGAACATAGAAACTTTAGATTCTTAAATTTGCTCTGTCGTCTTTTGATTAACAGAGAATTTCGGAAAAATGTCACTCCAAATAAAAAAAAATATCCAATTATCATCAGAGGTTAGTATATTTATAGTATATTTAAAAAATAATTTAAGCATAAAACATGTCATTTTATGTAATTACTTTAGAATTTATATTTCTTCTTCACATATTTAAGTTATCATTAATAAAGCATCAAATTTTCTTTATCGTTTGTTTAAAAATCTTTCATGATAAGAGACACTGTTGTTTTCCTTTTCCTACTTAATGTACTGTATACTAAATTCAATTTGCCATCTCATGAGTGCTAAATAAATACAATATTTTCATTGCGCATTTGAATGGAGCAACAAGCTGGTACAATTGCTTAATTTACCAAAGGTCACGAGTATCTTTCATGAATACATGACATTAATGTCTATATTGTTAACCATAATCATCGGAAATCGTCCGATGAATGCAAGAAGTGTAAGAACCTCAGTTACAGATCATGATGCTTTATTACACAAAAGCATGAACAGAAATAACTTCTATAACAGTATTTATTGAAAACAATAGCAAGCACGTAAACGACATATCGTTATTAAAAAACAGCAGCAACACAGTAGCGCTCAGATGGCAGCTAGAGAGCTCCTTTGTTGTCAGTACTCTAATGAAATAACTCCTTCCTCCTGTGTACCCTTCACCTTTTATAATCTCTCCAGAAGGTATGCATTTTCCAGAAAAATCTCTGGATCTCGGCTCCTAGTACAGATATCGCTATATTTCTTGTATTTTCTGAAACCTTTATTTTTGTTACTAAATGATGGCCATGTTTGTCTGTAAATTCATGAGTCATTAATATGACATCCATTTAATACCTATTAAAATGCCTGTAAATCTCTTTTGTTTATTATGAAGCTAACTATAATGGAAAACAATGCTGCGGATTTTTATAATATGTTCCTTTGCAAAATTTATTTGTTAAAATCCAATCCATCGAAGATTTTTAAGAAATATTTTAAATCATCATGTATTTGGGTATGTTACTAGTAAGGATCCCCTTCGAAAGTAAAAGAATAGATAGACATCCGTCCACAATTATTTATAAATCTTCAGTAATTAGTTATTCAATTATTCCTTTTTATCCATATGGACAGTCATTAGAAATAATTGCACATAATATATAAATCTATAACTTCTTCGTAAACTGCGATAAGGAAAGAAATTCAGAAAAATAAATCAGGGAATTCAAAGTTAGATTTGCGTACATAATTGTTTCTCTATTTGATATAATCGTTTCTCTATATTTTACATGGACATTTTGTGTATGTAGTATGAATCTTTTTATTTTATTTGCATGTTTTTATCAATGAAAGAAAGTTAGCAAATAAAATCCTTTTACTTATTGAAGTGATAGATTCTAGAGCTAATTTAAATATTTTAAAATTTGAAAAATCAAAAATTGAAACTTTTTTGTAGGAGGCATCTTGAAAAAGCTTATTTTTATAGAGCATAATTAAATTTTGTAAATCATAGTATTTCTGTATTTATTTATTTAATAAATCTATTATTACACTGATTGATAAATATTCCTTCTTTTTCTTTCTAGGTTTAATTTACGGTGAATAAATCCAGTATGCATCAAGATCCTGCCTTCTCGAAGATTAGAATTAGAAAGATCGAAAAATATATGCCACCGTCTAACATGAAGGTCGCTTTCATTAACATGATCCTAACCAAGCAACATCGATTCTCATTCCAATCAACAATCCACCATTCAGGGATGTGAGAAAAGCTCGTGACATAGAATGGAAGGTGAACATTCGACATTGCCATCAATCACTTCGAAGGAATTAATTTGTCTTGCTCATTGGAGGGAAGGCAACCAATCAGCCACCCACCTCTAAAATCGACTAGCCAATCCTAAGCAAATTTAACTAATTAGTTTCTCCTCCTCTGTCTTGCTGCAACAACTGGAAAAGATTTGTTGCTGATAAAACATGAGTTTAATTGAAACAGTTTGTTGATTAAAATTCTTTTTTAAATCTAAATTGCTAGGAGAATCTTAAGCCATTAAAACCACTTCTCAATTCGCATCTGTAATTAAAATGTTATTCAAGCATTTAAAAAAAAGTTATTGAAATTAGTAAGAAATAATTTATTTGAGATCTTAGTGGATTAGAAATTTCTCTTCACGCATATTAATTGATTTGAGGAAGAAAAATGAATTTTTTGCATTCAAAAATTAATTTTTAAGATGAATGTTATTTATTACTTTATCTAAGACAAATAACAAATCGTTTAAAGAGAAATGCAGCATGAAATTATTCCTGTATTCAATATTCATTGTAAACAATTGAGATTAATTATTTAGAAAAATTGTTTTTATTAGCATTCAAACATTTTCAAAAGTTTAATTATTATGAGTTTTTCTTCTATTTATAAAAGAAATATGATTCTATAAATATGAAAGGAATTAACAATTAATTCATTATAATATGCATATATACTGTATAGGGTAACAGTTATATAGTGGACATTATGAGGGTTTTTTTTCTGTAACATTCAAAGCGTATTAAAAGAAAATTAGATTAATTATTAATAGTTTTTCCAAGTTATAAACCGTTTTAAAATTTTTATCAGCTTAATTGAGTAATTTTTATCAAAAACATTTTGAATTTCTGATTTATTTCTTTGAAAAACTACATCTACGTCTTGCTATAGATTATACAGAATGCGACAATGGTTAATTATGGCAGTATATCATATTTTAGAAACCTGACCTGAAAAAAATTGCTAAAGTCTATTTCATGTAATTCTGTTTCAAACGATGGGCATCACGATGCATTCCTTGATTCTGTTTGTGTTCCTTGCTATGGCGGGTAGGACATCAGCATCCAACAATACACAATGCAAAGAAGGCATGATTCTCCCTGTTTGGACTCCTACCACCAATCTCAGCAAAGGCGATGTAGTGGCCAGAGGAATAATATACTTCATTGCCCTGGTCTATCTTTTTGTGGGAGTGTCTATCATTGCTGATAGATTCATGGCAGCCATCGAGGTCATCACCTCGAAGGAGAAAGAAGTCGTCATCAAAAAACCAAATGGCGAAACACAGACGATAAGCGTCCGGATATGGAATGAGACTGTGTCCAACTTAACCTTGATGGCTCTAGGATCGTCTGCTCCAGAAATTCTTCTATCAGTTATTGAAGTGATAGGCCAAGGATTTCAAGCTGGAGAGCTTGGTCCAGGCACCATTGTTGGAAGTGCCGCCTTCAATATGTTCGTGATCATTGCCATTTGCGTTTGGGCCATCCCTAGCACTGAACATCGCAAGATCAAGCACCTGCGAGTCTTCTTCGTCACAATGACGTGGAGCGTGTTTGCTTACATCTGGCTTTACCTCATCCTCACTTGGTCTTCCTATGGGGTCATTGAAGTGTGGGAAGGGATTGTGACTTTCCTATTCTTCCCTACCACTGTACTGACTGCTTACATAGCAGACAGAAGACTCCTCATCTACAAGTACCTCTCTAAAAAGTATAGAATGAACAAAAGAGGGGTTATTGTAGGAGGAGAGGGGGAGGGAGGGGCTGTGGAAATGGGCGTTCAAGGATGCAACAAGAGTGGTCTCAAAGTTTTCGAGGAAGAGGAGAATGAAGAAGTAAAGGAATTCGAAGAGCACCGCCGGGAATATATACAACTTTTGAGGGAACTGAGAAGGAAAAATCCTGAGAAATCCATGGAAGAGTTGGAGTTGATGGCCAGGGAAGAAATCTTGGAAAAGGGCCCAAAAAGCAGGGCCTTCTATCGTCTGCAAGCCACAAAAAAGCTTACTGGTGGCGGAAACCTACTGAAGAAGAAGTTAGAAAAACCAGAACCAGAAAAGGAAGAATCCAAGGAAACGATTCGGGATGACGTGTGCCGTATATATTTCAATCCTGCCCACTATACTGTAATGGAAAGCGTTGGGCAATTTGCAGTGACCATTGTCCGGTCTGGCGACCTGTCCCATTCCGTATGTGTCGATTTTGAGACAGAAGATGGTACGGCAGAAGCTGGATCAGATTATGAACCCTTGGCGGGAACTGTCATCTTCCGTCCTGGTGAAACTCAACAGCAGGTGTACATCACCGTCATTGACGACGACATTTTCGAAGAAGACGAACACTTTTACGTGCGTTTGAGCAACCCAAGATATCTAAATCAGCCCGATGCCATTCCACCTTTGAGGGCTGTGAATGGTGCCACTAGTCAGCTACAATTGGCCACACCCTCCATTGCCACTGTCATGATCCTGGACGATGATCACAGCGGTGTTTTCGGATTCCAGGACGTGGCCCAGGAAGTTCCGGAATCGGTGGGGGAATTCCGGCTCAAGGTCGTACGCTACAGCGGTGCCAGGGGGCGAGTCATTATTCCCTTCCGGACTCTGGAAGGAAGTGCCAAGCATGGGAAAGATTACAAGCACGTGGAAGGAATACTGGTCTTCGAAAACAATGAAAATGCGTAAGTAGAGAAATTTTACTTCTGATAAATGATTTTGACCTTTACTGCTTTATCTTTGTGGAATAGATCCAGGAAAGATTTGATATGTATTTGTTTTCAACCTCCTAATTTAAATTATTGTAAAGCTCTTTTTATTGAATTTTTTTGCGTGAAAAACTGTGAAAAAAGCTGAGTAAACCGGTTTGCATTGCGTGTTCATTTCAGGAAGATAATAAAATGCGTTTAGACAATACGCGAATACAGGTCGAGGTCAATATTGTTGGTTGTTACTGGTCGTGCACGTCGATTATGCCGTAAGGTGGATTTTTGTTTTTTGATTATCCCATATGTCTTTCAATGAGTAAGATAAAAAGTTGGATTCATTTTTCTTTGTTAAAAGAGTAATACTTAGAATAATAATGTTATGCCTTTTTTTCTTTTTTTCATTATAATAAGCTTTCTGAATTAAGAGCTAATATTTTCTATCCGGCAATTTTACTATTCCAATAATTATGTATAGCAAGCAGGACAGAAACAGATGCAAAAATATCATTTCTGTATGTAATGTCTGCAATTTACATAGTGAATTATCTTTATGATTTTACAGAGAGGGCTATTAAAGTAAGTGATTACGTTAAAAAAATCGACTTTTTTGCGAAATAATGAAATTTTTTAAAAACTTTATATTGTTAATGTTTGAGCAGGTTTCTTTATTAAACTGTTAGAATTTTGTTTCTAAATTTATTTTTTAGGAAATTTTACTGGTTTTTTATATTTGCAATTACATACTTTTTAATGCTATTTTACATTTTAAGATGCTTTTTTCTCAAATTCTAATCTTCGATAGAACTTTCTTATGAAAAACCTCATAAATTGAAATCGAATGCAAGTTTTTTTGTTCAAATTTAGTATAATAATTTCTCAATATGTTCTACAGTCTCTGAACTAGAGCATAAATAGTCTATTTGTTTAGAAATATTTTGTATGGTTTTTATGCTTTACAATGTGAAAAAAATTGGAAAATTTCATGCTATTTATCCTTTGAAACCCAATATTTAAAGAGTGGATAGAAATACAACTTATTTTTTAGTTCGAGAACTAGATAATATATTTCTTAAACTATCTGCAAAAATTTGAGCACATCATTTCATAAACCTTTAAAATAGGAGATTTTTGCTTTATACATTTTTTAGCCAATAATAGCCCTTTTTTCAATTTAAAAAAAATTGTCTCTTAACTGGTATATCTTGGTTTCATAGATAATTTTTAAATCTTTTTCTATGCAAATATTCAAAAATATAACTGTTTTCGAACGACTCAAAAAATTTATCCTGAATATAGTTACATATCTTAAAACGTCATTCATACTAGACAAATGATGGAATTGTTTTTGATATGAAAGAATATAAAAACAAACAAATAACAACAACAAAAAAGAAACAATGACTTGTTAGCGTGACGGTAGAATCCGTGCTTTTAAAATTACTGATTTTAAATCAACTTTTGCTCGATTTAATTGGGATATGCTCAGGATATGTTTTATTTTTTGTTTAAATTTGTCTTTTTATAAGTTAATTTGTGCAGCGTCTGAGAATAAATGTATTTAAAAAAAAACGCATTAAGTTTTGTTTTTCGAGATATTGCAATATGAACAAATCAGTGCCTGATTTGTGTGAATTTTTAAAATGTTGTTGTTGAAAAAGTATTTGACTTTGCATTTCATCTAAGAATAGAGTCATTTTATGTCTAAAGCCTCTGTTCGGCGAAGTCGCATTTAATCTAAAAATATATTCCCATATCTGATGCACGAATAGCGTACGGTATCGTTCATATTTTTTAGCATAACTGAAGCTTGCTTGTTCTTTCCTAAAATATTGATTTTGCGATTTGACGTTTGTCAGATTACTTTTTGAAAAACATTTTATCTTTCTCAGAATAAAATAATAGTAGGAAAATATTCTACTATCTCCATAACGTAGGAAAAATGGCAATATATTTTTGACGTTTCGTGTTTTTGCCATGCATATTTTACTGGTACCTAGGCTGTTGTAGAAAATATATAATGCCTTTTTCTTTTTTTTTTGTTCATGTTTTCAGTGCAATTTTTATTTTACTAAAGTATAAAAGAGAGAATTTTTAATATTTATATTTTATAGAAACGATTAAAAATAAGAATTCATATGGAATAGTATTGTATACTAGTTAACCCTTTAAAGGGCCATTTTTTTCTAGTCATATTATGTTAAAATATTTTTAGGCTTGAAATTAGAATAAGAAAAGGGATTCATTTAGCTTATTAGATAAATTGAATTTGATTAATTAATTAACTTGGTTAATTAATAATTAAGTAACAAATCAAGACACATCATTTTGTCTGAGATAAAGAACTGAAGCATCTAAGTTTCTGACTTACTAAAAAAATTTGTCAGAACTTATGTCAACCTACATAATTTCATACAAAGATTGATAAATTTGGTGGGAAGCATACTTCCCACGGCCCTAGAAAGGGTTAATGTAATAATATAAACGTTTTAAATTAAAAATGATATAATGAGATTTCCTTCCCATTTCGAATTTACGGCATTCCAAAATTCTTCTTTAAAGTATGTTACTTCGTTAGGGATAAATTTTTCGGAAAAGCTCGAAAATTGTTATATTTTTTTTATATTTGCATAAAAAAGATTGAAAAAAAACCTCTATGAAACCAAAATATCCCAATTAAGTGCCAAAAGTTCTTAAAAATTGGAGAAAAGGTTTTTTTTTTGGTGAAAAAGAGGTGCGATGGAAAAGTCTTCAAATTTAGAGATTTATCAAATGATTTGCCGAAAATTTTGCAGATGTAAGGAATGCAAATAGCCGTATTTCTATCCATTCTTTAAATATTGGTAAAATGTTTGATATGCGATTCTTTAAATATTGATAAATGGTATGAAATTTACAATTTGTTTTACAATGCTAAGTATTAAAAACAATTATAAAATATTTCTAAAGGAATAGATCACTTATTCTTTAGTTCAGAAATTTTAGAGCATACTAAGAAATTACTATTCGAAATTTGAATAAAACATATGCATTATATTTTAATTTATAAAGTTTTTCGTAAGAAAATTCTATCATATTCCATATTTGAGAAAATAGCATCTAATGATATAAAATAACATTAAAGTGTATATAAATGTAAATATAAAAATCAGTATAAATTCTCCCCCCCCCCCGAAAAAAAATAGATTTAAAAATAATATTCTTTTCAAACATCAAGAATTTTAAATAAAAAAAATCATAGTTCCCAAAAAGTCGACTTTTTAACGCAGTCATATACTTTAAAGAAAAGCTGTGCTGCATTAATATGCTGCTGCGTTCAAGAAGTTCCAACTTTTAAAATATTTTCTAAATGTAAATGAATTATGTTGTGTCCCTTAGAACAGTATCATATGAGGGAACAAGTTTCATCCAATCAAAATATGTGCAGTGAACGCTCGTAGCTCATCATTAAAACTCTCGTCGAGGAGAAAGCCAAGGAGTGGGTATTTTATTTCTACAAGGCGCGGTTCATAAGCACCTTCTGGTAGCAAATTACCCGACAGAATATTACATTACGATACATCCACAACCCTCGTACTCCGGAGATTTCGTGCTATGTGAATTTTTCGTCGGATAGAGCAGGTGTTTTCAAACTTTTAAATATTTAAACCCACAAATCCATAGATACCCCTTGGTGCTTAATTTTTTTTTCAAAGGCAAATATTACAGAAGGGGCTCTAGAGAAGTTTTTATGACCAAAAAAAAAATATTTACTACTAAATATAATTTTACAAAATTTATTTCTGATGTATACTTTGATGAACATTTTAAGTCTACGTAGCATTTTTACATACATATAAATTTAAGTTCTTGCCTCGAACAATCAAGAATTGATTCTCGTCCGGAAGTTTGGCAACCCTTGGGGTAACCATCAACTGACTATTCTGATCCCCCCCCCGGTCCACGGATAAAACTGGATGATCGGACCAGCGCCACAGCAACACTGGTGGGAACTATGGTTGAGTTCTAAGGGCCATCACCGGCCACGGCACAACTCTTTCCTAGGGAAGTACATCTCATCATCGATGGGAGTTAGCCAATCACTACCTCCTTCTGTACTCACTAGGGCGGAGAGAACCAGCCACTATATCGGGAACTTCTCATTCTCATTTAATCCCGTCAGTGGGTAAAAGTGTTTGTTTAAAGAGAACCTATTATCACGTTCTAAAGAAGTACTGGGACAAAGATGCTGGAAGTGTTAGCAAAAGAAGGCTCGAAAATTGCATATATACCCTTTTATGAACAATGGCGAAAACGCATGAGGTAACTATCTGAAAAAAACAACTAACAAACAAGTTCTACCTGAATTCATACTTTACTTCAGCAATAAATTCTTTACTTAACATGTTGAATGGAATATTCTCTTTTGATGAGAATCAAAACAATTTACTTCAATTAAATGCTTTTAAGATATACTTTTGATAAATAGAGGCTTTTAATAATTCAATCTAATATGTTGTTCTTCGATATAACTAGAATCTCGTTACTACATTTAAGTTTAAGTGCAAAATAATACATATTTTAGTTGTAAGTATATGGAAAGATTCTCTTTTTTTGGTACAAACAAAACTTTACTTACTTGTAACTAAATATTTTTATAACATATACTTTATGTCACAGTCTTAAATATAGCAACTTATTAGTCTCTTTTATAAGTATGTTTAAAAACAGCAGAATATTGAAATAAGATATTTTTTCAATATTTTGCTGTATATATATATTCAGCAGAATATTAAACAACATAAATACAACTAAACCATATAAAGTGGGAAAATACAGCTAAAATAAATATAGCTGTATTTTTCTACTATATATATTTTTTCAAAACTGATACTGAAAATAAATTCTTATATTAATCTTTCAAAAATTTATCTTTACAACATTGTAAATCTGTACATTCTGTTTAAGAAATGGCTTTTTATTTTATCTTTAGTGTTAAAAAGTCATTACAAAGTGGTCTATTAAAACGCTTCCGTTCAAAAAATAAGGAAATGAACTTACGTGAAGGTTTGGGTCATTGTCCTATCACGTTGTAAGCAAATGATTAAATTATTCACTGCTGCCTCTTGTGTGGAGAAAAGGTGAACCGTTTCCATAACGAAAGCTAAAACACGTGACATTGAGCTTGTCATTAGTGACAATTTCTATCAAAGTTTGAACACGAGTCAAATGATAAAATATTCTAGTTACTTTCATTTATTATCATTCAACTTAATATGTTGGCATTAATGTGAATGTGATTTCGATTTTAAAAAGTTGTGGATGAGTGGTTGAATGTTGGGGTTATTGGCGCAAAAGCCAAATTTAGCTATACTGCGCAAAAATAAATGGTAGACACTAGGTAACAAAGTGTTAAAACTGTAAAACAGTACTAGTTACCATAATAAAAGAAAACATAAAGATTGAAATCTGCAGTCGCAAATTTGAAGTTATCATGTGAGATCACTATTTTTTTAAAGTCACGTGGTATCAATCTGACGGAAAAACGCGACTCATATTTCGCAATCACCAACATTTAGAAAAGCGATGCTTTTTAACCATCTTAAAAACAACCGAGTTGTAAAATATTTTTTCTCAAAGAATTAATTTTCCTCGAAAGCCTGCATAAATCGGTTTTAAGCAATTACGTGACTATCAGTTTACACATGCATCGATACTTAGAAAACTATATTTTTTTTCCCACTTCAAAATCATTCGAGCTCCAAAATTTTATCTCTAGGACAGAATTTTTTGTGTGGAAATCCGGTTTGAAATGATCACATGACTACTGTATTGCGCAATGTCAACATTTAGAAAAGCGATAGGTATTTTTTTTTTAATATCTCAAAATTGTTCGAGTTCTAACTTTTTATTTATTTTTTTAATTCCCAATTTTTCTAACTGGCAAAAAAAAAAGTTATAATTTTATAAACATGCATAAAGTTATATATAATTTTGGGGCGATAACGTCTTGCTACTCTGCCCTTTATTAGCCAGACTGGAGAATCGGGTACATGACGAACATTCGCGCTAAGTTGTAACTTTTTGTTAGCGATAAGTCCAAAAGTGACAATCTTCTTTATCATTTTCTAATAACCCTAAAAAGAAAAATTGATGCATTAAAAGTGATAAATCGCCAATCTTCTGCCCGTACATTTTGAAGCTTTAAAAGCCCCAAAACAAAGCAGCATGATGTTCTCACATGATAAAAAACAGTCTGTTTATAAAAAAAAGCATTCAAAATCAGATTATGATTAATGATAATATAAGATTGACGTATTTCTCCAAGATATTCTTAGACGTGCTGCGCGATTTTTAAAAATCTAGTATTCTTAAAATCTTAATTTACTGCAAGCTAATTAGTTGCTTCCATGAAGTCTTTTAATACATTTCAAAATTTTAGCTGCATTATAGAAAACCGTATGTTAATAATCTGTTTGATCATTTGTAAAACCAAAAAACCAGCTAAAGTCATGAACTGATTTCAGTAATTTTTAAGCTGTGTGAACTCTTTTAGCTCCCGGGAACAGAAGTAATAAGTGACAGTCAAATACCAGCCTCTATTTTGAAGATAAATCTCAAAGACGCTCATTTACTGTACATTTTGTTTGGGGAAAAATATTGAAAAGTTCCTTAACATCAACGTCGGACCGATGTCGTTAATTTGTATTGCAACCTCGTAAGGATAGGTTATCAACTAAAATAATCCATGTTTATTGTGGAAGGTTTAAAGAAAATTTTCGATCTGAATTCTCTTCATATAACGAAGTGTTTCAAGAATATTATCGAATACATGTTGTTTTCATGACACACTAAATAGAGCAAAAACTGCTCTATTTAGAACATTATCACATAGTTTTCATGCACGTGAAAACTTTATACAGATAATCGAAATGTACTAATCCAGAAGAACAACTGCTTACTATAGTCGGTGAATCTTCTTTTATATTTTTTGTAATTTTATTATTTACATTGATCCATTTAATAAAATTGTTAAAACAATGTTTTGTTGACTTGCTGAAATGCAAGCAAATACAGAGAAAAATATAACCTTTTGTGTTTTTACTCAGTATTATGAACATAATTACAATTCACTGATACGCCAGTCTGCATCCAGATAACTGGAGCATATCTAATAGCGAAAAAATGATTAATTCATAGTCACTAAATAGATGCAAATAATTCTTTATTATCTTGAGTTTTAAAGTAAAAGAAAGAATAGAAAAACAATCAAAAAATTTTTATGTTAATGTATGGTTTTTGTAATATTCCAAGAATTGTATTTTATGCTTCAATCTTACAATAACAATGGTAAGAATCTACAAATTTCATCTTAAATCCATGCATTAAATTATAATCGTTTGTCACAAAGCCTTTTTTATTTAACGTTTCACAAACACACAGTCATAATGCTAAAAATGTTTTTTCGAATTCGATGACCTGAATTGTGAAGATGAAAATACTTCTTCGATACTTTGTATTCGAGAAAGTAAAAACTCAAATATTAATTATCTTTCTTTACTTTGATTTGTGAGATTCATTTATGGCTCTAAGCAACTTCTTTCGTTTACATTGTAAGGTAACGAATGATTTTCTTAGATTTCCGCGTAACCTATACATGGCTAATTCTGTCCCTTCTGCTAACATTATCGCATGACTACCCTCAATATCTGAGTTTCAATTGCTCTGTTACTATATTTAAACGTCTCTCTCTACGCCTGAAAGAACAGCGTGGATTGGAGAACCATTACTTTGACTTCCAAAGGGTGAATTATGTCGGTCTTTCCAAATTCATTATTTATAGAAGTCCTTTTCTTTTGACATGTACTTCTTGTGAATTTTAAATTCTAATTTGTGAACCAGAATAAAATTCACTGGTGCGTTTGGTCGTTTGTAAATTTCTAAAAGACGAATTTTTTCAAAAAGAAAATTAAAGTTTTCATGCAAAAAAGTTCTTATTTATGTAACTAGTTTTTGATTTCGAAGAATATTGATTATTTATTACATTTAAATTGACAGATATCATGCTTTTAACGATGTAATTGATTTTTCAATCCTTTTCTGACATAGTAAAGTGTCGAAGCATTATGCCTTTTGTACTCTTGACAACAATACTTTAGTTCCAAATTTTCGGAACATGTTAATGAATTAATCGTTAACTAAACTAAATGCTTATTTCATATTCTTGGTGTCATCTATTATTGAGCTTGATAAACTTGAGGTCTCAAAAAAAAAAAGCAAAAAATAATTAAAATAAAAAAAGTAGACTGTTTAGTAATTAAATGTAGATTTAATAAAATATTTTGAATATTTTTTGAATTTTTCACATAAATTTAACTTAAAAAATTAAATTTCTGAACACTTTAATTAGAAAATTTTTTCATTAGTCATTGCGGAATTTTCATCAGAATCTTAGTCACATTTTATTTACCATTAAAGCCTTTCTTTTATATGCCAACATCAATTCACCATGTTTTTCAAGCGAATTTTTCAATGAAATATTTTCATGACTTTATTTTCCAGAAAGCATGACTTTTTTGCTGTTTTTCAAGTGATAAGTTTACAACGAATCTGCTAAGTAAAATTTGAATTTCTTAATCACTTTAATTTGAAGAAATAAAAAATAAATATAAATGATTTTTTTTGTTCTTGTTGAAATGAATGCCTTTGTCTTCAGCAATTTTTGAAAATTTACATATTTACAATATCTTTTTGGTTAATTATCATAATATTTTAATTTCAAACTAGTCTCGGTTGATTTAATTGCAAGTTCTTTACCAAGCAATTTTTCCGGAAAGCACAGCGTGTTTTTTTCAACTTCACAGAATTTAATTCTTAACGAATAGTTTTTGGTTACATAGTAAAATTATAAAAAAATAATTAGGAAATGATAAAACTTCTTTGATGATGATTCTTCTTCTATTTATAATATTTTCAGTAATTTTTTTTGTATCAGAATTCTGTAAGTTGCTTAGTTGAAGAATGAGTTTTATTTTCCTCGGTTATTAAATAATTTATTTAATAATAAATCATTTATTTAAAATAAAATTTTATCATGTATTTTAAAATAAATGCTAATTTATTTAATAAATTATTATTTATTTACTTTAAATTAAATCATTTATTTAATAATAAATGATTTAATAATTCCTTTAAAACAGTTAATAAAGAAAAATCTTGTAATTTCCACGTATATGAAAAAATTATTTTTCATAAAAATACCATATTCATCATGTAGCGAAACCTTAATACATATTAAAAAAGAGTTTATTATATGGTAATCTAGAAAAACGATGAAATGTTTCCATAATGATTAGATCCTTCAGTAGTAAAGTTTCGAAATATATAAAAATCTCTGGAAATTGTTTTCGAATTAATTATGCTAGAATTTTCCGATCACACATTTTATTAATTTTATTGGATTATGAAATAAATAAAGATAAAATTGTAATTCCTACACTCTTTACATAATTAGCAAAAAATCTTTTTAATTTCTTAATTTTTTTCGCTTAAATTCTGGAGACGTGTAACACCTTGTAACATTTTTAATTCAGCAAGGAAATAATTAATATTAATAATTCAAACAACTTACATAGAGTTGCATAAAATTAGTGGGAAGTACTACGCTTAAATTAAAATGTTAGGGGTCTTTATGAAATTTAATTTAATTTTAAATATATTAATTGGTATTTAGATAGATTTATATATATTTTTTTGAATTTTATGCATCTGTTTTTAACTTCAAGTGCTTCACACTTCCAGGATGGAAATTCATGATTGAATTTTAATGATTAATCTGATGTGCTTGAATTCTGTAATTTGGTACAGATTTTGATATCAGTGAAGGTTCAATATTTTAATATTTTCTTTCGTGAATATAATTATAAATTACTCATTTAATTTCTCTTATTTTGATTTAATGAATTGAGCCATCTGGTAATGAAAACGATAAAAGTTTTGCATCCATCGTTGAGACATGGATACTTATTAAAATGCAAAGTAAGCTATATTAAAGTTCTGATAAGCCAGAACTCTGAACATTGTTACAGTTTTTAATCTCAATGAAAGATCAATATTTGAATAATATAATTATCAATTACTCATTTAATTTCTCGAATTTTGATGCAATATGAGTTGCGCCATCTGGTAGTGAAAACGAGAAAAATTTTACATTCAAATGAAAAGTAAGCTATGTTAAAGACTATAAAAAAGAACATAAGTTTTTATTGTGTATTAAAAAGTATAATCATTCTTTTTATCAAAAATGTCGATTCTAAAGCAAAACCTGCGCTCTAGATAATGAAAAATAATATGGTACAGTCTTTTTATTTGCTTTATATATTAGACGGTTAAATTATATATTCTCATTTTCCGATACTTAAATAATTTTTTTTCTTATTATTTAGTGGGAAAAAAAGCCAACTACGAGTTGTTCCTTTATTTTGTAATTAGTGGAAACTTCCAAAAAATTTAGAGAAACATTCCATCTTTTATTTCATGTCTTTTATAAGAATAAAGTCATTTTTAAAACATAAACAGCCTTCTAATTTGTTGAAATTCCATTTCTAATATTGAGAGAGAAAAAAAAATATTAGCACTTTGACCGATTGAGATCTTTAAAAAAGGTGATAAAAAAAGAAATGTTGCCATGCATTTTTAAAACCTCAGTTACTTTTGCTTCATTTCGTTTCCATTTTATTTTTGCGTTTTGAAAAAAGGAAGTCTATTCGAATAAGAATAAAACTTCTACTGAGCAGTTTGACGGCTTCCAGTAAACCTGGCAATGGAAAAAAGGTGAAAGTGTTAAAAAAATCGTATGGCGATCTACGGAGTGAAATATACTTCTACTTTTCCTTTATTTATTTATTATTATTTTTTTTACAGAATAGAAGGAACGTAAAAAAAAAAAATTCGTTGCGTGAAAAAGTTATAACGAGTGTTAAATTGCATTACTTTCTACAGCTCGTTAAACCAGAAGTTTGTCAAAACTAGCTTTTATGCGAAGCCATTTTTTAAGGGGGTTCAGTGTATAAAAATTAATTCGATTTCTCGTTTAACTCCGGGCTACTAATCTTTCACCGAATGTAGTCTCCAACCTCGGGGCTTGCTGAATGTAGGGAGGGTATGTGGGGCTAATCTAATGTTCGAAAGTCTATAAAAACCTTCATTCTAGAGTTTTATCGCACACTAATGGGCGAAATTTGGATATAAAGTTTAGACTGTGTAAGGTCTACTGGGAGAAATATCGAAATTGATTTTTTTTGAAAATATTGGGGCTTATAAATTTGGATGAAACATTATATCAAGAATATTTCAAATAAATGGATAAAGAAACTTAAAAATATTACTCTTTTAAGAAGTTCCTCCTCTATGATAAATGAAATTTCCTTAAATTTATCAGCAATTTTCTGAAATTAGAATAACTATCAGATTCCTTATTATGTGTTTTAAGATTTTATAATAGAACTGCGGATAATATTTCTTTAAATATCGTCTATTAAAAGTTGATCCACATACAGGAAAGTGTTAGAGGTTCGAATATTACTTAAATTTTGACTTACAGAGAAAACAAATTGTAATCGTCAAAAAAAAAAAAAAAAAAAACCTATCTCAAGATCTAGACGAGTCTGCACGTTTCTAACCAAAAATACATTTTCAGCATTATATTTATCTGTCTGTCTGTGAACATGATATCTCAAAAGGGCTATCAGCTAGATAGATAAATTTTTTTATACAGATTTACAATGAAATGTGTCGATTCAAACGAAATTTTGAACGACATCGTTTCCGAAGAATTTTGACTGGCTCTTCGAGTACAATCAAGTTCATTAACTAGAAAATGCAAAGAATCAGTCTGATATATAAGATTGGGTACATAGGCTTTGTGTCTAAAATATCGATTTTTTTTTCAAATTATGAATCAAAGCGTACGGTAGACGGTCTGCCAATCTGTACTTTTTCATGAATATAAACGGAATAGCTCACAAGCAAATTAGTTTGAAACAATGAAATTTGGTATGTTAACTTAAGACTACAACTGTATTTCGTGTTAAAATATTGTTTCAATGGGTCTTAGAAAAGACGTGCACAATATATATGCGGGCGATAAATTCAGTAAAAATGCTAGGTTCAGGCTAAAGATTTATATTTCGTAACTATTATTCGCTGGTGGCATTATGCAAGATATTTCCGATTTTAACCAAGGAGGGCGATTTCGGAGGGAGCACTCCCGCGGATTATTAATAGATATTCGCAGGGTTTATATAATATTCAACAAGTTTCTGACTGCAGTTATGTGGTTTTTGAAATTTTTCTTTTATGTTTCACTAATGAATGAAATCATTGTTCGATAAACAATATTTATGATGTATGAAAATAAGAAAATCGAAGAGATTCGAAAAATTTCAGATTCTATTTATTTCACAAACTTCTTACAATTAGTCATGACTTTATTTGCGTTATTGTTCAATGCTCTGGACAATGATTTATTTTAATCGTTTATTCCACATTGTTGTAAAATTTTCTAGATTAATCATAGACCAACAAAATTGTATTTTCCTCTTGAAGACCTTTATATTGTTTTCCAGATATATTTATTCACTTTACATGTGTATAAAACATATATTGGTCTAGATTAATCATAGACCAACAAAATTGTATTTTCCTCTTGAAGAGCTTTATATTGTTTTCCAGATATATTTATTCACTTTACATGTGTATAAAACATATATTGGTCTAGATTAATCATAGACCAACAAAATTGTATTTTCCTCTTGAAGAGATTTATATTGTTTTCCAGATATATTTATTCACTTTACATGTGTATAAAACATATATTGGTCTAGATTAATCATAGACCAACAAAATTGTATTTTCCTCTTGAAGAGCTTTATATTGTTTTCCAGATATATTTATTCACTTTACATGTGTATAAAACATATATTGGTCTAGATTAATCATAGACCAACAAAATTGTATTTTCCTATTGAAGAGCTTTATATTGTTTTCCAGATATATTTATTCACTTTACATGTGTATAAATCATATATTGGTCTAGATTAATCATAGACCAACAAAATTGTATTTTCCTCTTGAAGAGCTTTATATTGTTTTCCAGATATATTTATTCACTTTACATGTGTATAAAACATATATTGGTCTAGATTAATCATAGACCAACAAAATTGTATTTTCCTCTTGAAGAGCTTTATATTGTTTTCCAGATATATTTATTCACTTTACATGTGTATAAAACATATATTGGTCTAGATTAATCATAGACCAACAAAATTGTATTTTCCTCTTGAAGAGCTTTATATTGTTTTCCAGATATATTTATTCACTTTACATGTGTATAAAACATATATTGGTCTAGATTAATCATAGACCAACAAAATTGTATTTTCCTCTTGAAGAGCTTTATATTGTTTTCCAGATATATTTATTCACTTTACATGTGTATAAAACATATATTGGTCTAGATTAATCATAGACCAACAAAATTGTATTTTCCTCTTGAAGAGCTTTATATTGTTTTCCAGATATATTTATTCACTTTACATGTGTATAAAACATATATTTTATGAATTTATCACAAGCAATAATGCCATATATTTTTAAACCTGATGTATTTTATTGAGGTACACTTCATATGTTTCCATGT
Organism: Argiope bruennichi; assembly: GCF_947563725.1. NCBI lineage: Eukaryota > Metazoa > Arthropoda > Arachnida > Araneae > Araneidae > Argiope > Argiope bruennichi. The sequence goes on from NC_079151.1 coordinate 88,312,086, forward strand.
AAAATTTCGATAGCGGAACGTCTTTATAATGAAGTCAGAAAATAATTATTTTACTACGTAAAGTTATTAATTTTCAAAAAATTGGTTTTAGAAATATAATTCGAAGAGGCAAAAAAACCCCTATATATTAATGACAATGAAAATGCTATATAAGAATACTATATATTATAAAAAAGCTATATAAAAATATTCAATTTAAAATTTTATTTCTATTTATATTCAGAACAAATGATGTCAAGTAGAAAAAAATGAATGTATGCATTCTTTATTTATACGCTTCAAAGTAATTTTTAATAATTTTGCAATAACTTTTGAAGCAGAAACAGAAGATATATGTATTTTTAAGTGAGAAAATAGATATAGAAATAACAGTAAAAAAAATCCAAAAGAATTTATTCAATTTTTTGAAGTTACTCTTACACTAATTGCTTGTGTAAAATAACATACTCTAGATGACTTCACACGGGTTTCTTAAACAAAATAAATCCGTAGCCGTTCTCGAATGTTTTCCATTAAAGATTGGATGAAACCATTTTAATCATGCTAAGTGCATATTATCATTATCTTTCTTGCTAAAATAATTTTCCATAGATATTTCATAAATTTATGTGGCTTAATATGCATTCATATATTTGAAGATTTAAAACAAAATGCAAAATTGCAAAGTAATAGATTGAATAATTTTCATAAAGAAAAACTAATCTAAGTTAAAAATGCAATGTTTAATTTTTGATCATTGAATCTAATAAGAAGATTTTTCAAAATCAATCTTTTACTAAATACATGTTCCTGTTTTTTTTTGTAAATTATTTTTCATTTCATTCTAATTTCTAATATTTCCTTAATAACTTGGAATCATTAGTTAAGAAAACTCTTGTTCAATTTGATTGTAAAAATGACTAGATAGCAGATTTTCAACTTCAGAATTAGAGGGTTGCTGGTTCGAAACACGATTCGAGTATGGATGTGACTTATATGTGACATTAAATCTATGGGTTTTAAATGCTGCCGATGCTTGTATCGTTTGTGCGGCTGGGTATTTGAAAATTGGGTATATGTGTCAGCATAGGTGTCTTTTCCATCATCTGATTACAGTTTAAGATCACGAGATCCGTTCAGAAATACTAAGCTTTAGCTTATTAAAACTAATATAACAACATTACACTAAGTGATTACTTCTGAATTTCTAGTATATTTAGACAATATAGCACATTGTTTTTGATTCCATTATAAAAGTCGGCATTACCTGAATGTGACACGAGAAATGAGGCCTTATTATAGGGAGAAGGCCAGCAAACCCTCAAAAATCATAGCAAAGTCTGCTTCCGAAAGTCTCCAAATTTCTTCCACGATTTTCCCAAGTAGTGACTTAATATACTGCATTTTGATCATAGTATAATGCAGGAAACCGAGTATGAATTTTGAATTTCTGACTATATCAATTTCCTAATTTTAATATAAATCTCAACTTTCATTTGCAAGATGTTATACAAAATTTCTATTTAACTAAGCCGTTTCTTTTTAGAGTTATCGCTCTCACATACAAAAATTGCGCTAACAGATGGAAAAAATTTTTCAATTTGTAGTAGAGTTTTCACAAATTTTATTCCGATCCCAAAGAAAAAAAAATATCTATAATTCCAAAAATTGCAGATTCTTACTTTCTTTTCTTTTGACTTATTTTCACCAGAATTTTCCCTGGCTTATTTTAAGCCTTGCCAGACGCCGAATGGCTAAGTTGTCTGTTGGAAGAATGTTGTTGTTTCCTTCGTGTAATGATACAACCTTTCTCTTTTGTAGGGCATTTTCTTTTCTTTGCAGCCCTTGTAATGCTCTGTAGAACTTTTTTTTTTTGGCCGGCCCGACTGTTTTTATGCGACCATTAGAAGCTCTGCCAAGACATTTTCAGTGACATGTAAAGAAGAAGAAAGTGCGGCTCAAGTAAACATTCCTTTTGCGACATGGACATTTAAGTGGATCAGTATGTTAATGGAATTCCTTTCAGTTCGCAGCAAATTAACTTAGTTATTTTGATACAAAACTGATAGTTAATCAAAGCCAGATTGCTGGATCTTAGGGATTATGGAAGAAAATGCAAAAAAGAAAATTTTTAAGAATTTTTTTTTTTTAAATATTTTATGTTGCTGGATCATGCATAGTTCAAAACTCTGACCAGAAAAAGGAAAGCATTTTTGTTTATTACAGAGTTAAGATTAATTTTTCGTTGCGCCCGCACAGGCGTAATTTGTTTGATCAATTTTAATTTGATTTAATTTTAATTTTTAACATACCGCCTTTTCATTTGTGAACATAATTAATGAAATTGCATACCAGTATTTTAGTTAGCATTATTATAGACATAAAAAATTGCAGCTGGCAACCTAATATAAGTTAAAATGTTTTTTTAAAGGTTTAGTTTAGTTATAGTAACGTCCCGTTTTAAGGCAGAATTTTGGGATGGTCCTCGTGATTTTAAACCGTTGTCAAATGATAAGGGCGACACCTGAGCTGGCACTCTCCTCTAAATTTCCACACCACAACAGCGTGGCTGCATTTGGTCCCGACAAGTTGAATGAGCACCAGACCCACTTGTATGACGGTTCTTCGGTGGAATCGGATCTCGAACTTGCAACCCTCGGGCCCGAAGCCACCCTTACCTCAGATACTTTTCTAAATTCTACAGTCTGTGTAGAAATGTTAAAAAAATTATCGTAAGACAATTTTTTTTTCTTTTTCAATTCATTATAAACGAATTATGAAGATTATTTCGTTATTTTGACTATTTAACTTTATTTTAAGTATTTACGGTAAAATAGATTTTAAAACAAGAATAATAAACTCGAAATGATTCATTTAAAAAAATTACTAGTTCACATCTATAATATTCCATTGGGTCACTCTTTTTAAGGGACTAAAAAAAAAGGGGAGGTATCATATACAGAATATCGGCATGTGAGGCAATTCCACGGATCAAAGAACAGGACATCGAGCTACAAATCGTGAAGTTTTGTTGCTTATAGCATATGGCAAGTATATTTTACTTCAGACTTCTATTTGGATGAATGCTTGTTTACGTGGTATAGAGCAAGCATGATCCACAAAGGTCATTATAGGAAAAATGGGAATCAATTTCTTTCCAAGTGAAACTTACCCTGAAAGGAAACTTTTTTTTGTGTGATGTGATGCTTGAAATATTTCTTGATGTGGTCATTTATAAAGGCATTTTTATATTTTACGATCAACATATTTTAAATCGTTCTGCAATTGATCTAAAAAGTTATGATGTATACTTAAACATTATCGCTATCTTCGTTTTTTCAAACGGTACGAAAAAATGGCATTATTTATTTATTTTCTATTTTTCAATCAAATTTAAAGATTAAGATATGCAACTTTTTATAACGATAAAAAAAGTAATAAAAGGAAAAGAAAAATTTTTAGTGACAAATTTTGTTTGGAGGAATAGTATAAAAGTTTAAAAATAATAAATTTCCATTAATAAATAGCAATGCCATTTCTTTAATATAAACTAAATGCCTCCCTTATTTTAAATAATTTTGGAATTTTACAATACCTACTTATCTTCAGGAGGCAAAAAGATTTTGTGTGTTTCACATTTTTTGGATTATAATGTGCATATAGCAATATTCTACTCCCATAAATATGATGACCATATTAATATGAATGAGTCTCTTGGCTGACATAGAAAACTTGGTTTAAATGCATCTCTAGCCACAACAGTAAGGATTCTGAAATGAAATTAACTATCAAGGGACTTCATTATATCAAAATTTATATGATAAATTTTAAATGTTTAGTATGAAGCCGAAATATTTAATTTTTGTCCTTTGAGATTGGATATGATATTATTATAAAACTATTTTTTTATAATATTTTATGATTATAAAATAACTTTTACTGTTTATTTTGCATTTAAGAAAAATTATCTTTTTTTTTTCAAGTGTACCTTTAACATTTGATTTTCATCACTTCAGAAACTATTGCATGAATTCATAATCAAAAAATTTCTAATAAAAATGTCAAATATTTCATTTCTGCCATCAAAAATTAATCATATAGAATTTTTGTCAATAAAAAAGCAAATAATTTTTGTCAAAAATTATATAAAAATAAAATGTTCTTATCTTAAACTATACTCTAAAAATAAATAAACAAATGCAATGTAAAAGGCATAACGTGGTATTTCTGATTCTGACGTGGTACCGAGCTTGGATTTTGCAAAATTGGAAATATTTTTTATCACCCTGTAGAAGATATACATCATTGTCGATTCTGCCTTTTGACAATTACAATCATCTATTTTTACCATCATATATAAAACATTATTTTTTTCCAGTTTGTTTTTGCATATTAGAGATATAAGTTTTTATTTCTTTTTATAAGACTGATTCTTTCCTTTAGTCTTCTTTTTATACATTATCCCGATTAGTTTTTGTCATCTTATGTTAGACTAACTCTTTTTTCTAATTTGCTATTTGCATGTTGTATAAATATTAGTTTATTTCACTCTGTGTTAAATCCGCATATCTTAACTAGCAATAAAAAATTAATTTTTTAAAAAGCTTTTGACATACTATTTTTGTCACTGAGTTTGCTTTTCACTCATTATAATTAATATTTTTCATATAAAAACATTCTTTCCTCACTTTGGAAATTGCACAATTTCAACGTTTCGCCGAATATTGAAAACAATAATTTTGAACCTAATTTTCTTTTTATTCTCCCCTTTTCAATTCTCTTCATAACTTATAAATCACTGAGGGGCGTCGGTTGCAGCTGCACCCCTTTTCTCCTGGTACCGATTCACAGGTCAGAGAGACGCCAATGCGCAACCCTTTCAGCTTGGCAAAGCTCCAACCCCTGCTCCCTATTATCGTCTGATCTCTTTCGGACTGTCCTTTGCTCGACTCTTTTGTCGGACGGTGTCGTTCGCATTTACCATGAAACTCTGTCTTTTTCGCAGGGCTCTTTCCAGCAATTTTTTATTCACTTTTTTGTGGTCCCCTCTCTTTTATGGGGCAAAAGACGCTAAAGACCAAACTTGGCACTTCGAGTTCATGAATGATGATTTTTTGGCTCTTTTATCTTTTATTTTTTTGTGGGTAGATGAGGAAAAAGTGGGAAAATTTGGAAAGATAGTTGGTTGAAGTCGTTATCGTGGTTGGTCTAATGATCGCGAAGCTGCATTTTTTTTGTATTGTTGTTTTATTTTATTTTTTATTAAAAGTTTTACACACATTGGAAAAGTATACGATATGCAGGTAAACGTCGGATATTCTGTTGAAAAATGATACCTAAAAAAGTTAGTTTTGTTACAAAAAAAGTTTCAGTTGAATTTTTTTTTTTTCAAAATGAAAAATTATAGGTTTGAAAATATAAAGGTATTAGAAATTTTTTTAAAAAAGTTTAATTATTTATTTTCATATTTATTTTATTTAGAGTATTTGAATAAAATAATTTGAAGTAAATTGTGCTTAAAAATCAAAATATTTTGAATAGACCATGTTTATTTTTCAAACCAATGGGAGTGACAAATGACTTTTGTTAGTTCCAAAGTTTAATCAGATTTGTAGTAATTGTCTCATGGACCAATATTAAATGCCGTTTCTTAAACTTTTTTCACTTTTGGGTTATTACGTCTGCTTGCAAATAAATTGACAAATTGGCAGAAAGTCAGTTAGACTGTTAATTTAATCCAAACTTTGATACAAATTTACAATTCCGATAGTGAAATAACATGACGCATTTGTTTCATTTTCCCAGCTACGTGTTTCCGTTTCATCTTGTCTACATGCACTTGATCAGACAGATTTCCTGTTTACGGATTTCGTCCAAACAATGGAAATATATATAATTAATACCTAAAACAGACCGAAATTATTTCCACTTGATGATTTAATAGGAGACAAATTGTTTGGAACAAATTATAAATGATGATGAAAAATTTATTCCACCTTTCTTTAGATGCAGTGATGGGACTTTTTTCCGTTTTATGATGAATTAATTTTAAAATTTAATTAATTAATTAATTAAGTTTTTGATGCTATAAAAACTACCTTTCGAAAAGTAAAATTATAATTTTTGATTGAAGTTGCATGAGTAGTATTAAATTTATAAAAATGAACACATAATTAAGTAAAACTTAATAATAAATATTAAAATTTCGAAAATTTAATAAAATTCCAATTATATATTTTTTATTTAAGCATTTCATTTCCTTGACATATAAACGATGTTTTACTATATTGCTAAATATAACCGAAATTGGCAATTAGCAACACTAAATCTGTATAACTGATAAGTTAATGTTTACAATATTGCGCTGGAATAATTTTTAAGGTTTCAACGAAATTGTTAGCTAATTTTTCTATTTTCTTATATTTTTAGCAAGAGTACATTTCTTAAAGAAAAAAGTAACTCATTAAAGCATATTAAATTGAGACACCATTAATTTTTTAATAGAAAACAATAGATATCACTTAAATTTAGAAATTCTAGATTTCAAGATGATCCTGATAACCCTCCATGTCCAGTGCATGGATTGTCAAATTTAATTTCGGGTGCTGAAAAATCGTATCTCTTTGTTTTTTGTTTTGTCTAAAATCGGTCATTCACTATCACTTGGCGCCATGCCAATAGAATGATGAAATTCTGTGCCTATCCTTTTAAACTAGTGATTTATAATTACTCCGTACTTCACCAATGGAATGTTAAAATTGCATTCCCACCCTCATGATCACTCCTTACCATTTCAATGGAGAGATGAAATTGGACATCACTTTAAAATATTTCTACCCGGAATCGGAACAATATCCTATTTATGTGATTATTTATATCAATTCTGTGGTTAAACAGATCATATCTGTTTGATCTCTTTCTGATTTATTTAAAGTCGGTCATTTAAGTATACTCATTGCCATGCCAACGAAGTGGAACCTTTCCCCCTCTTTTATTTAAGCACTTCCTTCTTGATCTACTTCAAAACTGTAATGAGGGCCGTGGTGGCCTGGTGGTAAGGTCTCGGTTTGTGAGCCGTAGGGTTTCAGGTTCGAGACCCGATACCACCGAAGAACCGTCGTGTAAGGTGGTCTGTTGCACGTTAAATCCGTCATGCCAAATGTCCTCCCGCTGGTGTGGTGTGGCGTGGAGAGGGGGGTGCCAGCTCAGGTGTCGTCCTCGTCATCTGACCGCGGTTCAAAATGATGAGGTCCTTCCCAAAATAGCTCTAGTGTTGCTTTTAATGTACGTTAATATAATTAAACTAAACTAAACTAAACTCAAAACAGTAGTGAAATTCTATGTCCATTCTTAAAAGTCATTCATTCTTGGTCATTCCAAACCATGCAAATATAGTGATAAAATTTTACTCCCAACCCTGCAAGCCAATAACTCATAATCATTCTTTATCTTGCCAGTGGAGTGATAAAATTCCACTCCCATCCGTTTAAACCAGTTTACAGTTTCTACTAATGGGAAAATTAAATATCACTTCCTTAACTAAACAGATCGTATCTCTTTGTTTCCATTTTGCTTTGCATAAAACTGGTTATTCACTATTCTTTCGCACCACGCTAATGAAATGGTGAATTCCTCATGCATTCATTTAACCCGATCATTCACGATCACACCCCAGAAATTCACTCCAACTTGGTGGTGAATACCTTACTAGAGTACACAACAATTCTACGTTCATCAAGCCTTTGCTTTACTATCCATATTAAATGAAGATATAATTAGCACATAAAAATGGAATGAAAAGGAGAAGGCACAAGGTAAACATCAACCTCCAATACACACCATACCAATTGTGACTTTTTTTGTATTAACGATGGTTTTTGGAACAACATTTCATTGCATTCGTATAGGGAGGTTTAGTTTAGTTATATTAACGTCCCGTTGTAAAGCAACACTAGGGCTATTTTGGGACGGACCACGTAATTTTGAACCACGGTCAGATGACGAGGACGACACCTGAGCTGGCGCCCCCTCTCCACGCCACACCACACCAGCGGGAGGACGTTTAGCATGACGGATTTAACGTGCAACAGACCCCCTTACACGACGGTCCATCGGTTGAATCGGGTCTCAAACCTGAAACCCTATGGCTCACAAGCCGAGACCTTATCACCAGGCCACCGCGGCCTGTGTATAGAGAGGGTATGCATGTCCAGCTTAAAAAATCAATAGGTATTTCCTAAAAAGTTTCCATTGTTGCATACCACATATTTGCAGGATTTTAAAGTTATTTTCAAAGCGTTGTCATTTTAAAATATTATTTTTCTTTCGATTTATTCTGGAGGCAGTGCAAGGAATTTGAATGTAATCTTCATTTTTTGGTATTTTAGTATATTTTAAATATTTTTTTATATTATGTTTATTAGTAGCTTTTTTTAAACGCATGAATTTTAAAAACAGAATGTTTAAAAAGAATGAAATTTTACTTCACAGTTTTAATCTTGAAGATGAAAAGTTAAAAAATAACCTACCATAAATGAAATAAAAACTTAATTTTAATAATTTAGAAAATTCTGTGGCCCACAATAAGTGCATTAAGAGTTAACGGTTTAATATCCAATTACCTTAATATATATATCTTGATATCGATCTTTATTTTCCAAATTAACTAATTAACTCATTCCAATTAAACTAATTAAAACATATCGATCGGCTTTTATTTACTCATTCTCAATTTAAAGATTTTTAAATAAAGAAAACAAAACTCAGTCTATTCTAAACAAAACAAACAAACACATAAATAAATAACTTTAGAAAAGTGATTTACTAATCGAGCATACGAGATAAGAGAAAACTCGTGTTCCATTTCACCTTCTTAAAAGATTAAAATGCAATATTCTGAAATATTTAGCTGCTTTAACTCGGAAAAAAATCGTTTTCCACATTTTTGCGAAGTCGATTCGCTCTCGGCATATGTGTTCCGATGATTATCGTGCAGAAAAAGAAATTGAACTGGAAACCTAAAAGGATCGATATCATTACACTGATTACCTCATAAAAGTTAAACCATTCCTTTAATGTCGTTTTGTTTTCAAACAAAAGGTTTCTGAAGCTTTAGATTATGAGCCCTGAGGGGATATTGCGTATAATATTTTCAGACCTCAATACCTAGAATCTACCAACTGGTTCATGAATAATTTAACAATGGGTCGGATCTTTAAGCAAATTGGAAGCAGTTATCTATTGCTCTTGTACAATTAGTGACTAATGATTTTCAGGAAATATATTCACTGCAAGTGGATATATTTTAGTGATTCAAAATGATATCATTTTGATAAATTTCGCTTTATAAAACAGAAAACGTTGCTTTAAAGTTTTCAAGTTAATTATTAAGAAGGGATCAAAAGACAGGAAATATGATATTTAAAAAAAATTTAAACACAATCTTCTCTCTGCCTAAGTACCTTGCATTATCTGATTGTCTGTCATCACGGCAGCTCAAAGAAGAAACTAGGGTTGAATCTTAATGCCAATGCCATGAACGGTAAATTTACTCTAGAAGGAGGTACTTCCCTTTATGGAAGTAGAGGTAACATAATACACTCATGTCCAAAATTAAGGTTACAAACTTAAAATCTGCGAAAAATGAAAAACTATTTACTGTGTTGCCACGAAATTTGGCACAGAGGTAAACTACAATGGAAGAAAGAACATAGGCACATAACAACATGGAAAAGATTTTAATTGGGAATTAAGTAACAGGGTATATCAAAAAGTGTTACATTATGAATCAGAGATAAAGAATTTATCTCGGGAAAAACCTGTCTAATATGAAATGTAAACACCGTGCACTGCTATACAGGCTACACAACAAGCTTTCATACTGTTTATGAGGGTGTCAATAATGCTTGGGGCAGCAAAGCCCATTCTTCCAAAAGCGCGGCTTTTAACTCTTGGAGGGTATTAGGAGGGGGGTTACGCTGTGCAATGGCTCTTCCGAGACCATCCTAAACATGTTCAATAGGATTAAGAACCGGAGACCTAGAGGGCCAGTTCATACGCCGAATATCCTCTTCTTCAAGAAAATCGTCAACGATGTGGGCTCTGTGTGAACTCGCGTTATCGTCCGTAAACACGAAATTTGGGTCAAAAGCCCCTCGGAACAACCTCATATAGGCTTCAAGGATCTCATCTCTATAGCGATGTGCATTGACAATACCCACATCGAAGACGTGCTGTTGTGTATGACTGCGCAACATTATGCAACCCCAGACAAGGATTCCTCTGTCCCAAAATCTGTCGATTTCTTTTACGTAGGAGGGATGATAGCGAGCTCCTCACTCTCTCCAGATGAAGATTCGACGAGTGTCCCTCTATGTGGTAAATCTCGACTCATCACTGAAAAGAGCATGTCCCCATTCTTGCTGTGCCCAAGACTGATGTGTTCGGCACCACAACAATCGGGATTTTCTGTTGTATGCAGTCAAAGGGACGCACTCAACTGGTCTCCGGGCATAAAGTGCCCTCTCTGCTAGACGTTTGTATACTGTTTGTCTGCAAATTTTTATTCCAGACGCAGCAGCAAGGTTACGAGCAAGTTAAAGAGCCGTTGTCAGCCTATGCTGTCGTGCGCTTAATGCGAAATAGAGATCTTGTACAGGCATCGTTGCTCAGTAACGGCCTTGGCCGGCCTTCCTGGTTACAGTACCACTTGTTTGGAATGATTCCATAATCTGGATACCACTTTCGGTGCCACTTGTAACCATCGAGCCACCTCCGCTTGAGACTACCCAGCTTCAAGCCTGCCAATGGCTCTTCATCTCAAGGAAGTATCTAAACGATTATGAGAACTCATTCTCACTGGAAACAGTTTAAATTTTTTTGTTTTAATGCAATATTCATAAAATTGCAGGCAAAAATTCCAGATGCCTAAACGGTCTAATTTCAGTAGTTCCTTAAAATCTAATGCTAAACAACATTATTCCCCACAACAACGGTAATATCGTGTTACCACTCCTTCACAATGTATAAAATATAATTTGTTTAAATTTTACTGGTATCTATTTAGAAATACTGTGAAAGACATTTTTGTGATCTTAATTTTGGACATGAGTGTATATAACTTTAATGCACTTAGCGAGGTTACCTTGGCCGTCATTCATATAAATTGTTTGTGAAGGAATTCTATTCAAAATGTCATAGAAAGTAACAAATTTAGTGTAAAAACGACATATCAAATTTCATCCGTCTTATTTTAGAGTATTTAATTTATTTAACTGGGATTTTAAGACTTCGAGAAGTCTGAAACGTTGAGTTTCTTCAAATCTCGAGGTCAAATTTTGAATGATTTTTCTCTTTCTATATGAGGACGTAAAAAGTGTTCAAAATGGAATAATCATATATAATTACATTCGTCTTATCAGCGAGGAGTTGCAAGACCAGATTATACAAAATAGAAATTTTGGATTTTGTGCACCCATTCTTAAACTATTCTTTAGACAGAGGTATGATTTGTCATAAGCATATTGATCAGGCAAAGATTAACATTTTTCTACTTTTCAAGAAATGGAAAAAATTATTTACTTATCTCATCTCTAGATCTCCCTACGGAAGGATTCCGTATATGATTAAAAGGAAGAATAGTATAAATTTTGTCAAAATAAATTTTTCAAGAAATCGTAGAAAATTCTTTGCCAAAGATATGAAGACAGTTTTAAATTATTGATCAATTTTTGTGTGGAAAGTTTTGATAAGACATGAAATCTATACATGAGATACTTATTGCTTTTAATATTTGAATAAATTTGATAAATTGAAACATAATAATTTAAATGTCGTATTTTTGAAAACAAGTTACTTGTGTGCAAATGCTTACTTACTTTTTTTAATAATTTATTTATACTTTATTTAATATCCTAAAGAATATACATTGGACTGGATTGGGCTATTTTTATTGTACTATTTAATTGAACTGGATTGGATTGTTCAAATTAAACTTCACGATCTCAGAGGGCTGTGGAATACATCGTTTAATCCGCAGGAAACGGAACGTGAAAATTTGTCATTACAGTTATTGCGTTCGGTAGTTAAATAAATAATACATAAACTGTGAAAAAATTAAACACAATCTTGTATGTAAAAAAATTCAAACATCTCGTAAAATAAAAGAAAATAAAAAGTTCTTCAAAATTTCAAATAAATAAATAAATCACGTGGCTAAATAAATAATAAAAAATAAATCACGTGATAAGCATCCATGAGGATTCATATTTATTCGAATAATGAGAAACGATATTTAGACCTTAATATTTATAATTTTTGTGATTCCAGAACTCTACCGATATTGATATATTTGCTATTAATGCCAATAAACTTTCATAGACGCGATGCTCATCCAGATTAATATTCATCTTCTCAGCCATTCAATATTCCTCCAGATAAACATTCATATAACGTTCATGCAAATTAGTATACTTCCTCATATGACTCGAGTACGTTGGATAAATTTCCCGACAAAGTTTCATAGACGAGCCTGGGACCGGTTAGTTCAGTTGCTTAAATAACAGTTAAGCTTCTTGCTAACCTGATCTCACTTCATGTGATTTCTGGCTAAGAGGTTTTTTTAGAAGACCGTTTTCTATCTCATAAATCTTATGATTCTCCTTTTAAAGATATTTATTTTCCACTTGAATTTTTTTCTTCCTCCCCTTTTTCTATTTAATAATTAAGAGAAGACGTCATTTGAAATTCAGGTTTAAATTTCGTATTGTTTCAATTAGCAGCCTTCTACAAATTTTTAATTAATTTGAACAAGCTTTACCGAACTAAGATTTTTCAACGCGAAAATAAGGTTTAAGAAAAAAGAGAAAGACAGTAAATTTTGATAGATTTGTCAATAATGATATCAATTGCATCAACCATGAAGAATTATTCTAGCCCTTACTCATCTTAAAATCTCCCTTGATTAAATTAATAGTTTTACATTTTGATGAGGCACATTAATTGTTCTTACCACGTTATTACCATTCATTGCCAAAATACCTCAGTAATCCCAGACTCCTCCCAAAGTTGATTCATCGACAGCCGTATCTGATATCTAACGCTTCCAATGATGGCATCGCATTTAGTGGGATGGAATCTATAAATTTCTTCGCTTTTCAGCCAGAACTAAGATTCGGAGGCATTTTGCTCATTAGTCCGAGTTACTGATCTTGATAATTAGAGAACATTCCGGCAGCAGAGAGAGAAAGAGGAATTCTGCCTGAAGTGTTCCCGGGCAGAGATGTCAAGTCTTAATAACCTCCGTGGATCAAAGGCTATCTGCCTGGAATTCTTTGCAGGAAATTAATGCTGGAGATTTCATTTGAACCGTGAAAGAACGGAATTCCATGAAAATAATACAAATTGGGAGACTGAGCAGTCATTTGTTTTCAGATTTTCTCTGAAAGCATTGATGCCTTCTCAGACTGAATAGGATATTGAATATACAAACAGATTCGTAGTAAATGATTTTTTTGGCTGAGATTTTAAATTTTGTCTTTTATCTTTAAAACACTTTTTAAGACTGTCTTTTTAAATTTTGTCTTCTTTTTTGTAATTTATCTTTGTCTTTTGGAGATTTTCTCTTGTTAAAATGCTATCCCTATTTTTTGTTTTTAATTCCTATTAAGAATTTTTAATTCAATGTTTAGTTGATTCTATATTTAGTGTTAATCAATAAGTCCATGAAAAATATGAAAAATTTATTTTTTCTGAATATTTGATTTATTTTACAGTTTAAGGTTTATATATTTAATGCAATAATATTCGAGTATTTTTTTTTGAACAATGCTTTACAATTTTCAGTTTTTTAAAGTAGATAATTGTTGCCACAAACATTCCGTAATTCGCTAAAAATTTCTTTTCTGCTGACCAGTATTTTCATGTTTAGAAAGAAGAAGTAATCTGAAAAAAGTCAAGTCTAAGAATAAGTGGAATGGCTGGGGTGTGGAAATCTTTGATGAAAGTCGTACAGTCTTGTCCTATTAACTGCAGTAGTTTGACTTGGCGAAATGAAATCATCTGCTTTTTCACAGCCAAATAATTTCCCCCTTCTTTCATTATTTAAATGAACTTCGAAAGAGCATGATATTGTTTGGTAATTATTTTGCCTTTTATCAAAGTATAGGAAGAATATATCAAAAATATCCCACTAGACGATGGCCATATCCCACCGAGTTGAAGGAACAGTTTGTGGCTTTTTGAGGCGTGAATCTCTTTTTCAAATTCATTTTTTTGATTGCTACTTTGTTTCAATATGACAGAGATAAATCTAACAACTCTCTACTGCTACTAAATAAAACAAAATTTCTTCAATAAAGAATTCAAAATACTTCAAATAGTTCAATACTTCATTCAAAATTCATTGAAATAGTTTCGATTTTCTTGACAACATCTCTTTGATCCAGAGAGAGTAATCGGTATCTTGGGAAGAATTTTTCCATGTGTAAATATTCACGAAAAATGCTATGGATTAGATAAGCGGATTCAGCATTAGTCTAAGCAATTTCTTTCCCATTCAGTTTTCTATCATCACTGAATACATAAGGTTTCTTTACGGCAATGAGATAGAATATCATGATTGGACTGGTACCTTTTGTTTCCAGGTACCTCTTCATGTTTCCCTGGTTCCTCTTTGATAAAAAAAAGTAATCATCTTGGAAAGGTCTTAAGAGGCTACAGAAGGTTACTACTTATAAACATTATAATAGGAGACAGTTATTATGGTTGACTTAACAGGCTTGACTTTAGTTTCCAGGATCATTTTAATTTTTCATCTCAATCGATTCAGTTAAATATCAATCATATCTGTGGCATAACCGCATAAAAGCTAGTATGATAAACTTCAAAAGTTACCGGCAGATAAAAAATAATTCCAATACAATGTATGGATACCATGTCATAGAGTTTGCGAAAACCCTGGTATTTTTAATTGGTTTCTAACTCTTAAACTTCAATGTATCAATGAAAGAAGCTATAGTAGAAGAAATGAAAAGAATATCATTGCAGATTTGTTATGCTTTATGTCCGAGATTGACATACATTATATGATCAAAATTATCCAGGCGCATCCATTTCCATCCAGGTGTTTTATTATTTACCTGATTTCCATAAAATGTTTCAGTATAATGTATGAGTGCGTTCGTTTGATAATCTTTTGCAAGCATCTTTTGCATATGAAAAAAATTCCAATGTCTCTATGATCCTATTTGTGTAAAGTTTTTTCCGGGCAGTACTTTTTTTATTATGAATTTTTAAAATTTTCACAAATTTATGATGCATTCTGAACAGGAACTCACATTTTACTGTTAAAATTTGGTTAGGAGCGATGAGAAATTAATAACCAAAAAATGATCTAGTCCTTTCCCCGTTTTGCAACAGTCAGAAAATAATTTGAAACAGAATAAAATTTTTGTTTCTGTGCATTTTCGTAAAAATAGCATGTAAATGTTTTGATGTAATGACGGCTGTTACTCTATAAGGAAGTCTATTCTATTAGATGGCTGTTATTCTATCATTTATGTTTTTGCAAAAGCTGTACTTCGAAAGAAGAATTGCCTATTTTGACGTTTGAGTCGAAACAGCAAAAGTCTCATACATAAGGATTGTAAATCAATTACTATAAATTAATTTTCACTGTGCATTTTTTCAATCAACAATTTACAGAAATTTGTGTTACCTATTTGATTTGTAAGTAGGCGAGAGGAATTTAGTACAGTTATCCTCTATACGCGATTTTACAGACCAACAAATCGTCCCCTTCGGAAAGATTTGGTCTAAAAATAAATACACATCTACAAATTTGAAGATAAATCTGTATAACAAATTTCGTCCAATTAGCTTGTTGCATTATTGAGATATCGTGTTCCCAGACAGGCATAATTCCAAGAATACATTTCTTAGGGCACAAGGAGTCTGCATTGTCCAAATTTGTCAAAATCTCAAGATCGAATTTTTGAATGCTTACAATACTTTCTCTGTGTATTCCATATAAGAGAAAGTAAAAACTTAAAATAATTTAACTATGCAATAACGATATAAGAAATAAATAATTGTGTTACAAATAATCGTAGTCATTCAGCATAATAGTTAAAAACGAGAATCAAGTAAATGTAAAATTTGCCCAATTATTTTAGCATAATAACATTATATTCCTTAAGATTCAAGGAATCTGCAATGTCCTGATTTGTCAAAATCTCAAAATTGGATATTTTACCGATTACAACACTTTGTCTGTGTCTTTCATATGAGAGAAAATAAAAACGTCAGGAAAATGTAAAATCTCCCCATTATTTAAACATATTATCTCTACTTGCTAATTTGTCATTCAAAGAGAGAGAGACAGTGAGAGAGATAAATGTCATTCTCTAGCAAGGAACAAAACCCTACAGTGGTCTGTAACAATGTAATGACATACACAAAGCAACTGTAAAATGTGAAAATACTTTAATATTTTTCTAAAACAATTTCAACGCAATAAAGCATATTCATGGAATGGTTAAATTAAATAAAAGAGTGAACACCTGCGATGAGAAAACCCATTTCCTCTTCTTGTTGTTTTCCATTGTCAATAATTGATGACGCAATAAGCGTGGCTTTGTGGAAAAGAATGAAACTTATTATTTTTATTGCAACTAATTTAACAAACAATAATTTCCCCAAAATAAATGTTAATAACAATATTACGGTAACAAGTCGCATTTATTGTGACATTATTCTTTCTAATCTCTTAATCTGCATTTAGCAGATTCGTGTATTTTTCTAGTATTTAAATTCAGTAGTTTTCTGAGAATGATGATGGAAATGTAGCTCTAAAATAATTTAAATGCAATGAAAGGTATTCAAAAAATATTTTAATTGCACAAGAGAGTAAAAACTTCTGGGTGTATTTCTTAATGAATTATTCATGGTATAAAAATGTAACATTGGGGAAACAGAATCGAATTTGTTCATTTCGTTCTTCTTCTTCATTTTGGGCCAATGAAATTTTCTAGCAATATCACTGTAGTAGGTTTTATTTAATGTAATGTCGTTCCTTCCACTTTTTAAATTACTCTAAGTCAGTTTTGTTGTAAGAAAGATTGATGCATTTCTGTAGCTAATAAATTCAGCAGGTTTCTGGCACTGATAATGGAATTGCTCTTTCATGATTTGGGAAGTTGTGTCACTGATTTCAAATCACCGATAAAGACTGGATTCGACACCTTGGCTGTTACAATGACTGGCAAATGTATACTCAATCTGCCAGTCACGTTATATTTTCGTTCTCCTTTTTACTAATCATGGGATAACTTTGCCGCCGACTGTTATTGTCTGTAACGTACTAAGTTGGGTTTTTTTGGCTAGAAAGGCCACTGTGTGTTCATAGAAACATTACAAAAACATCAGGATTTACAGGGGATTGTGTGTGATTTAAAAACTATTTTATTCCATAAGACATGGATAAACCATACAGATAAAATATTAGTTATCCCTATTGTTTTAAACTAAACAAGTATTTTCTCGATAAATGTTCATTAAAATAAACCAAATCTTTCAAAAATTATTTTTGCATTATTTTAAAATTCAAAAATTTTCATTTTTAATGGTAACAATTTCATTTACGTAAAGGTTTTATCAAATTTTAAAAACTATTTTTATTTAATATACAATCTACATAATATTTTTATAATGAAATTCAAACTATCTTATTTCATTGTTCCATCAAACTTCGCAGTTGCGTGATTTTTAATATTAAAATTAAGATAAAAAAATTACCTTCTATGGAAATCCATGGATTTTCATATCTACTTTTGATTCATTATTACTCTTTTTAATTTTCGTACGCTGTATTCGACTATTTTCAATTTTTTCAATCTTATCAATAAGTTGAAATTTGCAATCAAAGTACTATATATATATCAATTGTTCAAAAGCCGTGGAAGCCAACAGTTTGGGAAACTAAAAATGGCTAGATTTTATATTTATTTGCTCCTTTTAGAGTAGATTAAAATATTTTATACAAGAAAGTAGATTTTGAATTTAAAAGAAGTTATAGGGGATAGATGGTAAGGCCTCAGATTTCTAGGTTTAAAATTCGATTCCATCAAACATTTTTCTTGATTGTGTTTCTGGCTATTGTGCAATTTTATTTTGATTTTCTGCTGAGTCGGCGTTGAATTTGGAAATGGTAAACGCCGATGTAGAAATCCTTTTTGTTGTCTGACCAGGCTCTAAACTCATAACAGGAAGTCCATCTCATAATAGCCTTTATGTTGTTTCTGAATGCAATTTTGCTTCAAATAAAGTGAACTAATTTAATTTAACAAAAAAAAAATAAACATTATTACAAATTTATAATATTGTTTCGTTGCGTAACTAATCACCAGACAAGAAGAGAATTTTACAGGTATAGTAATGGTTACTGAATCGTTGCCCTGTTAATAACCCATCTTCCCAAGCCTAGTATCAAATTTGACAAGCATTTGGCAACAAAAATGACATACCCAGAATATTTGATAATCTTGGTGATAGTTACATTAGGATTGTAGTTGTTTTATAAGCTTCTTCGTCCAGTTACAGAAGCAATAAGAATCTGAAGGGTGTCAGTAGGGACAGTGGGGTAAAGAGAAAATCTTTTGAGTTGAACTCAATCGAGTAGTTAAGCGAAGTCCCTCCAGGGAGTTCTATTTTTAGCCTTTTGTGCTGATGTGGTTGCTGGAGAGTTATTTGCTGCTAATGCGTAGTAGAATATTAAGCTTGTGGTTCAGTGCATCAAAGCTGTCTTTGAAATTCGGAAATATATTTTCTCTAATAGTTATTGTTTCAATTATATTTATCTTTTTGTTAACATGAAATTGAACAAACTTTGTAAAAACTCGTAAATTATGTTATTCTGATCATTTTTTAAGTCTTCTTCATTTCTTTAGTTTTCTGCTAGTAAAAATCTGCAAAGTATTTGTGATGAATTTCATTTTTATTTTAATCTGTTGATTTTCTGTTTAAATGTGCAATACCTTTGTTTTCCTCTAAACTTCTGTTTTTATAAACTAAGCGATTGAAAAAATATCAATAGCATTTCTTAAAGTAAAATACCATTCTGATTTCTAACATAAATCCTTATTTGATGGGGTAAGGAAAAGGAGATCTGTATATTTTTCTTATTGCTGATGAAATGAAACTCTTACAGGAAAATTGAAAATATCAAAGAAAGGTTCATAGAGTTGAAATTTTTTTCTGTTTTCAATTAATTCTTTACTTGATGAATATTAGTACCATTACGGAATTTTCATCTTTATAATTGTTATGCCATGCACTTCTATTATTAGCTAAATTTTCACGAATAGTAATTATGTTTAGTACCAATATAATGTATAATGGAGATAACTTGATGTTCATCCAAAATGGTTCTTCCCAAATGTGTTTTTCAAACCACGTAATAAAAATATATCTGACACTAAAACAGAGACATTTTAAGTACATTACATTTGCTCTCCCTATAATGTTATATGAATCTTTCGAATAAAGTTGAATCTCATGACATTACAGTATCATTTACCTATTAACAAAGTTTATGACGAAATATTTCAAAGCAAAACATATGAATATAAGTTAATTACAAATATGGCAAGTTAAAAATGTGGTTGTCTCAGTAATTTATTTCAAATTGCCAAATCCTTTTTGTGATTATGTAATTTCACTCTCTGATTCATCATTTCAACTGAGTGAATATTTTATAGAAATTTCCTAATTTAGTTTTCGAAATTGAATAAATTTATATAATTAAGTAGTTGATGAAACAATGAATGCAGTTTGAATTTCATTGCTGCGAAGTATTGTTAAAAATTATTTTAAAAGACATTTTTTTAGAAAAAAAAATTATTTTATTTCTTTAAAAAAAAAGCAGGTTGACAAAATTGATGTCATTAAAAACATCACATTTTATTTTTAAAATTTTAAAAACTTCCCTAAAATTTATCTTTATGAGTTCATGTTATCGGAGAATATCATAGCCAAAATCTCGATTATTTGTTTTATTAGTAAAAATTTTGCATTTATAAAATAACTTTGCGCATATTCATTCTTACTATCCAAAGTGAATATGAGCCAAATTTGCTTGCCTTTGATCAAACGGTCTGTTTTGTTGAAACACACGCACGCAAGCACGCACCTCATTAAAAGAAATTTCAGGCCAGTTACTATAATTATTACCAAAAAAGGAACGATCCATATGGTTTAAAATGTCAATAGATGGAGGTGTAATGTTGTTTTTAGATCATAGTCGGCCTAATTCTTGTTTTTAAAGAATATTAAAAATAATTGGCATTTTAAGAATAATTCAGTTTTGTTATACTTGTTTAAAAGTAAGTTTAAAATTTTAATTCACAATAAATAAATAATTATACTAATTACTTATTTTTAAAGAATTGTTCTTGCCTTATTTGATTTTAATAAAATAAAAAAAAATAGATTCAAAGTTTTATTTGAACATAGACACCAGTTCATTTTGTTGTAATAGTATGTACCATTTTTGCTGCACAAATTTTTTTCAAAGGATAACATTTATTATTCATAGGAGACAGAAATCGATTCCGATGCAGAAAAAAGTGAAATGTTTACTATAATCGGATGCATGTCCGAGAATCATCCCGATCTCTGTAACAACTCCAAAAACACTCTTCAACAAATAATATTACAAGCTTTTATGCATTGCATCATCAAGTGTTCGAAGGAGATAAAAATTCGGATTAGGAGAGAAGTTCATTTGATTCTTGAAAACGAAAGCTCGTAAAATCGGATCATAAATCCAGCGGCAAAAAAAGATGTTATGTATAACGTGATGATGGTAAGGGATTTTTTCTGAATAAAGGGGTTATCTATATGTAAAAACTCTACTTGAGGTCCATAAAAAAACCCAATTTCTATGACATAATTATATAAAGATTGTTAAATTTGAAAGAGAAGAAATAAACATTTAAATTTATCTTTATAACTACGTTGAAATTCTCGTCAAAATGCATATTGTTATTGAAATTTAAGGATAATTTGTAAAATAAAAATGAACTGTTTTGAGTTTTATTTAAATCATTTGGAACTCTTTAGAAAATTATCTCTCGTCAATAAACATGATCTTTCATTATTTTTACTTTGCATCACTTTCAACAAGGATTGATTGATGGATGAATGTATGATGTGCAATCTTACTGCAGATTATAGGCCACCGCTGGACAGCAATTGAAACATTTGTTTACAATTAGCAAAAGTTTGTATTAAAATATTATATCAATTAAATTCCTTTGCCAACGGAACCGTGAGAAGTTGTAGTTCTTCTCCCATCATCCCAATATGTACCTCTGGAAATGAGAAGTTACCAACAGAAGATCCAAAGTCAGCGTAGCAGAATGATTAGTGGCAGGCTAGTAGAATGGTTGGTGGTGAGATTGGCAAAATAGCTGGTAGCAAAGACTAGTAGGATGGTTGGTAGCAAAAACTAACAGAATGGTTGGAGGTAAAGACTAGCAGAGACTGATAGAATGGCTGGTGTCAAAGGCAGA
The DNA here is from genome assembly GCF_947563725.1 of Argiope bruennichi. NCBI lineage: Eukaryota > Metazoa > Arthropoda > Arachnida > Araneae > Araneidae > Argiope > Argiope bruennichi. The sequence continues at coordinate 88,333,634 of NC_079151.1, forward strand.
GATAATGGTTGGTAGTACAGATTGGCAGAGTGGTTAATGGCAGAGTTGGCAGAATGGCTGGTGCATACAGTTTCAAGAATTGCTATAATTCTTGCATTAACAATGAACTCTGAAACCATTATGTTACCTCATTTAATAAATACTGATTTTCTCTGCATAAATAAAGGATGTTGCAGATCGTGAAGTTTTAATAAATGTTCCCTGTTATCTTCATTAAGAGAATTGAACAAGAGACCGATATCAAAATGCTTAATGTGAGAATCAAGGTTTCACTTCTTTTAGGCTAATGCATACGTTCCAATTCTGAGAGGTGTAATTAACTTTCAGTATAGAGAGGAGTTATACATAGTACAAAATTGTGATATTCAGTTTTGTTTTGAAATAAAACGTTTACATGGAAAAGTATTCGATCTTAATTGCTGTGTTAACGGTTTCGATGTGATTATCATTGCTTGAAACCCAACCTTCTCAAAGGGTGTTAAGGCCATATCCAAGCACTTATTAATGCTTGTACAAAGTTGAAAAATAGACTAACTTCTGTGTTGATAGTTCTAGATCCAAAAAGGTGTAAAATCACATAAAAGCATTTATCGTTGCTTGCATGAAGCTGAAAAATAGGTAATCTCTTATTATCAACATTTTAAGCAAGTTGCAAGTTTTCATTAAATTATTCTAAATATTCAAGAAATAACTCATAAAGATCACTTGAGAACTAACGAGTTTGTGATATCCTATCCACATTCTCTAATACTGCTACCTTTAACTATCACACTATTTAATAAATAATATTATTTACGGCATGCCTTTACCATTTCTAAGTTTAAATTGAACTTGCTTTACCATTTGATGTATAGTTTATGTGTTTACTTGTGTATACAAGTGATCTTATTGGGAAAATTTATTTTTCTGCTCTAAGATATCAAATTATAAATTTTAGCATTCATTTCATAAAAATTACATAATATATTTCTTAATTTCTTATTGACAATATTAGTTTTCCGATTTTTCAATCCTTTTCTACAAATTGATTCTTATAAGCGAACTGGCTGATTTATTATTGAAATTAGTAAAACTGAATTATTTATTAATTTTGCAAATATGGATTGCCTAAAATTAGGTTTCGTTCCATTCCATCTTGCAGAAGGGGTATTTACATTTATATAACGCTGTAATTTGAAAACGAAGGGCACAGAGAATTTGCAAATGATTTTCAGAGAAGTAACAGTTACAATAAAAATGAATAATGTAACACAAAATAAAACAGAACAAAATAAAATAAGTATAGACATTACAGGCAATTAGGAAGGAAAAAATTATTGAAATACTTAAAACTTGGTTTAGCCTGTAGATCATTTTGAACATAATAATAATGATGTTAGGGAATAATAATGAACTGAAACAGAAAATTTGTTTCATTGTTATCAGGTAATAGATAGTTTCAGGAACAAAGTGCGCAATTATGTTTGCTTTGTAGACCGATCATTCAAATTAATCTCGGTGGCTAAAACTATTCTAAGCCAAAACTATATATAGTCTGTTTATTACTACGAGGATGAATATGTTTAGTGCTCCCGTCAAATAAAATTGGATCAACAATACTCAGATGACGTTCCTGCCATGCAGTAACAAAATTACTGTAGACCTATTCAATGATATAGATATATTTTGAGAGGCAGAAAGTTTGATTTAATGATACGAGAGGTCTTCATAACAGTAAAACAATATAGAACTAGATTTTTCTAGGATTATCTAAAGGTATGGACATAGATATACGGGTACGTGGAAATGTGAATAAGAGTCGAGAAGTTCAGTTTAAAACTTTGATCAATTTAGGATAAAACACCTCGTCAAAGGACCATATATTCAATAAAATTCCTTCCTGTGCTAGATACAAACCCAAATTTATAGGTTGTGACAGGGAACCAAATTTTACACAGAGATATATCAGCTGTTTATTTAACATCCCGATATTCAGAGGTCCTTAACTTCAGGAATGTGACGACCTGTTTTCACATTCATTTATTTTGACTTATTTTATGGTTTAACGATGATATTTTATGATTAATTATTCACTTCTTATCTGATATTCTAAGCTTTTGAAGTTTTCTCTGCGATGGTGTTTTTTTGCTTAGACTATTCCCTTTTAATATTTCCAGAACTCAGTTATCAGCTAATCAACTGGCTTAATTAAATTTTTATAAAATATAAATGGTGTGATCTCTTAGCAAATTTTAAAAGATTAAATCTTTATTCTAAAGCATCGCAACATTATTAAAATTTAGCAGATGGATATAAGTTCTGTATCTATTACAATGAAAAATGTTGAGAAATAAAATATGTTTAAAATTTATTAAATTATAAGAATCTTAACTCAAGCTGATATGACTGAAAATTTAATTTTTTAATATTAAAGTGATGTAAAGATAGCTTAAGAGCAATAATATGTCCTGAAATTATTGAAAAAAAAATAAGCTTTGATTAACAAGCAGGTAATAAAAATTTTAATAAATTTTTTCCTAATCAACGCTTATTACCCAAGAAATATGTCCACGAGCAATTGAAAAAAAAATCAAATTATGAATAGCAAACAAGCAATTGAAATTTTAATAAACTTTTTCCTGTTCAACGCTTATTACCCAAGAAATATCTATATGCTAGATTTAAAAGATGTAGGTTGAACGGTCTGTTCCAAGCGTGTATTTTTAACATTTCCATCATGCCTATCACAACATTCCGTATCATGCAGTTTACTATTTAAAATATATTAAGTCATATCAAACAGTATGATATTAAATCCATGTATATATGTATTGTTATTGCAATAACGAGTTATAAATAAAAGATTATAAAGTGGAAAATTATTTGAGAAAAAAAACAAAGCCAATTCGAAATACCAACCTAGGTTCACAATTTTGGTATCCATTCCAAAATAGCACTGGTTTTCCTCGATACCAAATGTAAATATAAAACTAATCAAAACATTATGTTGTTAAAATTGTTTAAATACAAGCGCATAGTAAAAATATTATTTTAAAGCCTGTTTTTGTACCATTTTTCTCATATTAATCTAATTGGAAATTTGTATGTATTATGTATTGACCAAAACAACATTGTAACATTTTCTTATATTTATCAAAACCCAAGGAATTATCATAAATTAGAACTCAAGTAAAGAAATTTTAAAACCTTTAAAAGACAGTGAAGACTCTTGGAATGATTTAATTTTATGTGATCTAAAATAATTAGTCACCCAAAAAATTATAGATTAGTAATAGCTAACTCTAATTTTATGATTAAATATTGATAAACAGAATTGTTTGTTTATTCAAGATACATATAGTTTTTGAAAAATATCCGAATAATAAATTGGAACAATGCGAAAATAACTCTTGAATATTGTTTACTATTCTAATTTATCACTACTTTGTTTTTTAAATGATATTAAATAAAGCATTTTCTATCTAGAACAATCTATACATTCGTGAATTTTTTTATTCTCAAGCGCTGTCTATTCTTTAGAAAATAGACTTACTTTATGATGTTGTCAAAATATTTCATATTTACTTTGATTGACAAAGCCCTAAAGTCAACTTTATAGCATTCGGACAGAAATGAAAATAACACGAGAGAAAGAAAGCAAAATCCTGCCGCGCAAATGACGATCCACGAAATACGTGGGGGAAACCGCTCAGTTCATTTGGGTTCTCGTCAAAATGTAATTTGGTCACAAATTCTCCAAAGTACAATTTTGGGGGAGATTTTATTGCTGCTTTTATCGGGTGGGCTGACCTTTTGATGGCAGCCATTTCCTCTGAGATATGATCCATGTTACTCATGCTCTCTTACAGATTTTCATTGCTGTTTACAGGGACCAACTATTCATTGCGGTGAGTAATCTTTAAATTTTATGAACCGGAAATAGTGAAGATATTCAAAGAAAGTGAAATCTAATCCTTGCCTATTGGAAAATTAGAAATTATATAGCAGATACATGAAAAGAAGTAACCAATGTGTGTTCAATGTGAAGAATAGTGTTCATCATTATGAAAATCAGACATATACTTTTTATCAATACTCTTATGATCATTTTTACGTTCCTTTTTTTCTTATAAAATATATTTATTCTATTATATATTTCTTTAAAGTCGTTAAAAAGTTGATTTTTTTGAAAAATTATGATTTTTGTTAATTTAATATTTTTAATGTTTAAATAGATTTCTTTAAAAAATTGTTAGAATTTTGTTTCTAAGCCTATTTATTGGGAAGTTGGGTTGATTTTTATTTCTGCATTTATATACATTTTAATGCTATTTTACATCTTTAGATGCTATTTAATCGAATTCTAATCTTTGATAGAACTTTCTTATAGAAAATCTCATAAATTAAAATCTAACGCATATTTCTTTTTAAGATTGGTAAAATAATTTTTCAATACGTTCTGTAGTTTCTGAACTAGAGGATTAGTAATCTATTCATTTCGAAATATTTTATAGCTGCCTTTGTGCTCCACAATGTGAAAAAATAGGAAATTTCATGTTATTTGAACTCAAATATTTAAAGAATGGATGGAAGTACAGCTTAGTTTCTAGTTTAGGAACTATATTACACATTTCTTAAGTTATCCGCAAAATTTTAAGGAAATCATTCGATAAACCTCTAAACTAGAAATTTTTTTTTTGTTTTATACCTCTTTTTAGTTAAAACTTTTCTCAATTCTTTTAAAAATTGCCTTTCATCTGGTGTATTTGGTTTAATAAATGTTCTTTTCAATATTTTTTATACAAATAATAATAAAAAAAAATGACTGTTTTCTATCATTTCTGAAAAAATTAATCCCGAACGTAGTCAAACACCTTAATTGTGAATATTCGCTATTAAACATTACATTCAAGAACGAATAATATCATTTTAGTTTCTATTTATTAAAATTATTTTTATAAATCTGGAATATATTGTAAATATTCGATATAGCAATATAGTATTTTATTTTATAAAAATCTTAGCTATTGTCCTTTTTACGTTTTTTCGTATGGAGTATGCAAAGAAAAAGTGTTGTGTTCGTCAAAAAATTGGAATTGGACATTTTGATGAATTTTCGCATTTTAGATCTCCCTAAATCCGAAAAACAACTTTTTTTGCTTTTTCATATACGAAGTACAGAAGTATTGATTTGTTTTTGCATATTTTATCGCTATAATGAATTCATAAACGTGATTGGTTTCCATGGCAGAAGTATATTAAGTAGAAAATATTTATGTTACTAATGACAAATACAAAAGCTTAACTACCAACATGGGTTTCAGTTCTTTGAGTAGATTTAGAAGTTTTGTTTTCCATAATTTAAATTTTGAGAATATATATAAAAGAAAATCCTCGCATTCTCATAGAAATAATTTATTGGAGTTTTAAATATATAAGTTGCGATATTATAATAAAACGGTTTTCCACACCATTTTTATTGGAATGTTTTGCATAATTTTCATATGCTTAGTAGTATTTTTTGTATTCACCGAAAGATATTTCTTCTGCCATAATTTTTTCTCATATAAATAAATGTAAATCATTTTAAAATGAAACAACTGTTTTTAGGAATTTCAATATGTTCTTTTTATTCTACAGCGGACATTGCATGGTAATTTGGAATTTGAATTCATTTGATAATTTATAAAAAGATGTGCTTTTCTCAAAAATGCAGTTGACAAAGAAAGCAAGTAGGAAATGATGATTGAACTCTAGCAAATTATTGTAACGAAAATTCCTTTTTTACAACATGAATGAATTAAAATAAGATTTGATAAGACCAATTCAATATTGTTTTACAATGTTAACAAATAATATTTTGATATATATTTCCAATTGAATAAATAAAAGAAAAAAGTATATATATTGCATCATAGTAAATGAATACTGCATAGAAGTTTCCGAAAGGAATTTGTGTTATTACATGTTATGAAACATTGATTTGCAATATATAAACTAATCGGCAGTTATAACTTTCTAAACTTATAAATAAATTATATTTTTTCATTTATCCCCAATAACAAAATCTACATAAAGGATTAAAAAATTGAAGAATAAATTACATTAACAGAAGGTAAATTTGATTAAACAATAGGAAATTAGAGACGATAAAATTTCAATGCAATATTGGCACTGAAAAACGAACGGTAGAGTCGCATGAATAAAATAAATTCCATGGGCAGCACACAATAGCCATCATCGGCCTATGCACAAAACCGTTTTAAAAAGGTAAACTCACATTGCCCAGACTCCATCGTCATTGCTTTGACACCTCGAGAAGTGAAATCCCTCAGTCAATGGTAAAAACAAAATTCCTATCGAGGTGATTGTTTTCCTCCTTTTTATATAAAAGGAATAATATCTGAATGAATGGTAACATATGCCGTATTGCTAACTGACCACTGTATTAATAAAAAGATAAAAAAATATGATTTGCATAGTCATTTATCTCCTTATAATACGTCAATCCGCTCTTTAATTGGCTCTCCGTTGCCATCTACCCACAGTCGGGCAATAGTCTCTCTACAATTCGGTATTCGCTTAATCATCTGCTTTTTGTTCCTATCTTTGTCCTCAATTGGACATTGGTCTCTCTGGTATTTTACTCTAGTCTGTTTTCTGTCTCCTTTTAAACTCAACCAGGCAATGGTCAGTCCATAATCCGGTATTTCGCTCCATAGTCTTCGCTCTATTTCCGTTTAACCTCAGTCAAGTAATGATTCTCTGGGTAATCGAGCCTTTTCAATAGTCGGGCAATTTCAGAGGGGAGAGGTGGGGATCGGGGGAGGAGAAGAAAGGAAAATATATCGATATGAATGATCCTGAAATGATGTAACCAATGGATTGCTGCTTAGATTTTATAATATATATTGTATACAGCATAATTTTCAGCATAATATTGTATATTTTTTGCACTAAAAATAGAGTTCTCTATTAAAATGTATCTTGTTCCCTGGGGGGGGGGGTGCACCTTGTACTTGAGGATGAGAATCTTCCAGCATGGTGGTTGGTTCTCGCCACCTTTGTGGGTATACGAAAAGGAGGGGATCTGGCTCTTCCCATCAATAACGGAAAATACTTCCTTAGGGAATGGTTGTACCGTAGCCTGTGATGGTCTTTAAGATTCAACCATAATTCCTACCAGTGTTGCTGTTGCGACGATCCGGTCATTCAAAATTTACCATGTGCCTTCCGATAAGTTGGAGTAGTCAGTTTATGATTAAAATATATCTTTTTTTAAATTAAAAGTTCATTAATCAGACATTTTCATTAATCCGAAAGTTCTGTGGTCTGATATCTGACGGATTATTGAGAAACTTTCGTAGTACCAACAAAAGGAATATAAAAATAATATGTCCAAATAAATATAATAAATTACTTGAGCAGTAGTAAGGACATAAAAGTATTTGCAGCGAATTCTTTTATAAATTACAAAAACAGAAGTAAAAGAAAATCGATTTCTATTTGTTACAGAAAAAGTTAACTGAGTCGACTGTATCGGTATTAAAAGTATCTGTCATTTGCTGTGGCGATAAAGGTGGATGTCCTAAATCTGTTGACAGCTCCTCTTCGTGTTATGGTTTTTGTTCGTCCAACTATGATGAAGAAAATCGACTAAAGTTGCTTCAGGCCGATAAAAGATGACAAGCAATTTGACGAGGGAAGTTTCTTGGCGAAGTGATAAGGTCGCCAACTCCTCCCCACTTAATGCTTGGGACGTGCCGAGGAGGCGAAAAATTGTTGGAAGCAGATGGTTCATTTTCCAGACTTTGGAGATGAGAACTTTATTGTGATAGAGGCTTTGTTCTTCTATTGATGCACAGTTCCTTCGTGTAAATATACATTCGAGCTTAAGATTTCAATTCTATCGATTTTAATATCATAGCATGACAGATTATTAAAACATAGCATGACTCTTTTTTCTATTAATGTCATCTTTCATGATAAATATTTGTATAATAAATTCGCAAAGAATATATTTGGAGAAATTAGGTCTTGTTGGGAAATGTAAAACTAAATTTTTCAAATTAAAAAAAATACTGTTGAAATTTACGACGAACCAGTGGTAAGCTTTGAATTTGGAAACAAGTGGGGTTCTAGGTCCAAAATCGATTCCAAGATTAGATCTATCCTGTATATGGATCTAATGCAAGTTAAATCATTTGTCGAGGATCAAGCATTCTGCTGTTGCATGGAAATTTGAAGAGAGAGAGAGAGATAAAGGCGGCTCAGTACTATTACAGGTCTAAATAGCAAAATTCTTCATCAAATAATTCTTATGTTACTTACAAGCTGAAAGTTAATATAATTAAATTTATCTTTAAGTGCAGTTACTCTTTTCAATTTTTATTTATGTTCCATTTCGTTTCGGATCTTTTAAGTATATTTATTGAAATATAAACAAATGTACAGCTTTTAACAGTCTTATATTAATCACATACAAAAACTCAATATTATACAATTTTTAAAAATATTTTTACTGATTATCAAGAGCATATATTTTAATTAAGATGCGAACCTGTTAAACTTCAGAAATAGGATAACTGATTAACTGTTTCAAGCATGGTGATGTTTTTTTTATCAAATTTATATCAAAGTTTTTAAATGCGTCATGCATCAATTTTTTAACTATTAAATGTCGAAGGTTATATCTTGAAATTTAAAAATATACTTTCTTCATTAAATTGAAGCATCATGCTTTAAATGTCGTGATAGAAGGGGTTCAGGAAATACACCGCTATGCTTGAAAAAGTTAAAATACTGGATTGAAACTCTGGAGTCTCGAATTTACTCCAGCATTTACTATCATGCATCATGATCCCATGATTTCATGATGATTTTATAATCATATTACCGTAACAAATATGTCTTTGATACTTATGAAATTAGTCTTATGATACTTATCTAGAACTTTATCTTTACACGAATATGTTTTTTTTGGCTTGCATATAATAGATTTTTCAACTAGAAAAACTATTAAAGTATTATTCTTCCGACTGTTTTTCGAATGACTTGATTTCATATATCTACCAAATCCATAATCCCATATTTTAAAATTATAAAATTGTGAATTTAGATATCAGAAGAATAAAGTGAAAACGAAAAAGGTTAAAATTTTTATAAATACTCAAAAATATTTAAAATTATGCTTTCATTTGCTTAATTAAAAAGTTTTTGCTTTATTAAAATTTTTTGAAATTTTGAAAATTATTGCATTTTTTTGCCTATAATTACATTGGAATTAAACACTTAAGTAAAAGCAACTATTATTCACATTTCTAATATGTTTAATAGGTAGATTGATTTGTTAAATTAAAATAATAATTTTTACGTTGCATTAGAGCTTCTTCTTGTGTACAGCCGAACCCCCCGCCACTACTGAACGGAGCAGTAACGGCAGGATGTTGCATTAGGGCTATGATTAATAGCCCACATTGTTTTATGTTGAGATAAATATAAATATGATAATGTTTATCTCAACAAATGGCAAATACTATTCAAAATTTTAAAAGTGAAAAACACAAACTGCGACATTTTTTTTTCCTTTTTCGGTATTGTGTTGATTTCATGAAATGATAGAGTAAAGAGTTATTATTGTATTATTATTATTATAGAAGACTTAAAAAGACTTTTTTAACACTTCAATTTTTTTCCTATTTTCATAGATAATGTATTATTCTATTCTTTTTAAAGACATTTATAACTGTCATAAAGTATTGTTACGATAAAAATAAGCATTGTTATCAGTTAGAAGCGAAATTTTATTGTATATAAAACAGTAAAATAAATGTTAACTTCCTTTGTCGGACAGGCATGTGCAAACAAGCAAATGTTTGATTTGCTTTATAGACATATAATTTTTATGCTCTTTCCAATGCCCTGATGTCCATACTTTTAATGGAGGAACATGTTTGGAAATGAAGAGCAAAAATAATCAGTCTTACACCTATGGATATTTTAAGAGCTCTATAAAGCAGAGCAACGCGACGAAAGCTAGCCTTAACTGCATGAGATTAAACTCCCAAATGACTCATTAAGGCTTAAGGACGAAGATATCTTGTGTTTACCCTAAATGTTCCTTTTATGGTACATTTATTCCGAAAGTTACAGTTAAGGATTTATTAATGCTAGCGCTAGAGGAAACGAAAAAAATAAAATAAATAAAGAGAACAAAAATTATAATATGTTAAACTTTTATCTACTTGAAGTACTAAACTTTTCGAGCAAATATATAATTTTCACAAGGTGTTAAAATTTATAGTTTATTAACTTTATTTTTTCTTTTACTTAACAATTACGTTAGAGAATGATTAATTATTTCTCCACCTAGCGGAAATATCGTCTGAAAGAAGTTAAATTTGACATTTCTAGTTAATTTAAAAATAAATTGTATCTAGAGATAAAAGACTAGATAACAAGAAAGAATAAAATTTTAGTGAAATATGTTCGTTTTAATTTAAAAGTTTCGAGAAAAATACGCCTTGTTTGCTCATTTTTTTAAAGTCGTTATTATCGTTAGATTGGGGTGTCAAACAATCTAATCTCGAATTAATTTAAACGTATGAAAAATAGATTTGCTTGTTATTGAATCGGAAGAAAAATGAAATGTTATAAGAGTGCAATATTCTTTTGTTCAAGTTTGTGTGTCATTCATTTTCTTCTCGAGTTAATCATATTGTCTCTTTTTGATAAATGTAAATTTTATAGCAGGCTGGTTTAATTTTTGAAATTCTTCTATTTTTGAAATGAATTTGGGATATGATGGGTTGAAATAATTAACTTATTGTATGAAATTAAGTTTTCTTTTATGACAATCAGTAGTTTGAATAAGTAAATGAAATTTTATAAAAAAATCTTCAAGTGTTTGAAAAGTAGATTTTATAGTTTCATTTTTTTTTGTTTATTGATTCCCAAGTAATCTATTGTCTTAACTGCATGGGTGTTTCTAGTATGAACACTTTTAAATGATCTTTTATTACATTACATAAAATTATTATCCACTTATTAAAGTTACATGAAGGACATTTTGAGAATGCCTTCATAAATCTATAGGACGAATGCATTATCAGAGAACAATACTTGAGCTGTTACGCTTCCATCCAAAAATTTGCATCCCATCAGTACGAGAACATTTAATCATAAATGACAATTTGGCACAACTTAGCCAAAACTTGGCTCTTGCGCCAATAAAATCTAACAAATCAATTAACCATTGGTGACAATCAAATGCAAATGTGACCACTCGGATATGGTTATGAAATAACCTTCAAATTGCAGTTCTTTTTTGAAATAAGGTATTGAACTAATCTCGAAACAAATAACTTATCTCGAATTTGATTCTATATAAAGCAGATACCTTATTATTAGAAAGCTACCATTAACAAACGGGTTAATGATAAAAAGGTATAACTATATAGAGAAGAAAATACTTACCTATGAAAAACTTCTACACAAAATCGGCTGACATCCATGTTAAATGCAATGCAACCCGTTGTAAATTTTGTCTCATTATACCAAATGGTTGAAATCATTTTCAACTTCTTTATTTCAAAAATAATTATACATAAATCTCAATTTTATTATAATTTTTATAAAAACTTGTTATTCCAAAAGTTTATAACAAATGATACGTTTTTAAAAGAATTTTATAGCATTTCTTTAATAATTATTATTGACCACATAATAATCTTAACCACTTAATAATTCTTTAATAATTATTGTGAATAGTATTACTTACAGTTTAATTTAGGTTATTTATATTTTAAAGCAATAATAAAAATGTGAAATATGATATAAATATTTATTTAAGGAACTAGAATGGTTTGGATCTATGAAAGAGGTAAAATGACTTATTGTAAACTAGCCGTCTTTGGCTGCCGACTTAATCTCAGAAAATGATGCTTACCTTTAATTTCAATTAATTTTCTTATGAAAAACTTATTAACAATATTAAATGAAAGACTTCAAAGATATGAAATTTCCATTATAATTTAATATAGAGATTTACAACCAGAGTTTTGGATGAAATATTAGAATTCATTATCTATTTCAACAATAAAAATAAGACATAACTGCGATGGCTAAAATACGCGCACATTCCTTCGCTTAAAATTGCTAAAGTCTAATAAAACAATTGATAATTGTATTAAAAAAATCATGAAGGCTTTCCGCAGAATCCACAGCACAAATTTATAGCCTGTCCTTTCCGAATATAAAGTAGAATATTTTTTCATAACCCGCAAAATAACAGGCTTCCTGTCCAAAAATGTTAAGAAATATTATCCTAGCATAGAAATTACTGCACTGAAATTTATGAAAGCGTGAATTTATTGATTTTGCTTATTCCACGGCTACATCATTTCTGACATTATAGATGAACTTCCTAAGTTCATATGCGCTCGGAAAAAATAAAGCACTGAATAAATAATTATAGTGCCATTATAGAGAATATCTTGTGTATGTAAAATGTAGAATGGAAAAGAACATTTGAAAGGATTTTTGTTTAAATTGTGGCTTTCCAACAAGGATGGTTTTTCTAATTTTTAATTTTAACAACACCAATCGTAATTTTTCAAACTTTATATGTGGAAGAAATACTAAAATTTTCACAACCATTAATGGGAATGGCTGGTTATTTTCTTTTTCAAATACGATATGAGCGTAAGTTCGCACATATTTTTAGATGTGAGAAGAATCACAATTTTGTTATTGGTCGTGAATATTCAGTTTATTTTCAACTTAAAACGTTTAGAAAACTGAAGTAGCTGTTGATGTTTGTTAAGTAGTATGTGTTGTTTTGATTGGTTGACTTGTAAAATTTAATAATGAAAGAAAAAAATATTTGGATTCATATGAAATTTATTCGATGAATACGTTTTTAATAATTATAAAAAAATCAGATTTTTTTATTTTCTTTGTATCTGAAAGTCCCCCCAGTAAAAAAAATTCAAATGGTCCCATAGCGGATAAATTCAACAAGGAATGAACAAATAATTGAATTAATGCTATTTATGCCACTGCAATATTTTTCGCACATATCAAAAATTAATTGATAAATCTTATTTGAATGTTATAATAGTCTGTTTACTGAAGAGCACGCTTCCTATTTGATGTTGGAGGACGATTTTCTTTTTAGGCTCCAATGAACAACCATATAAAAAGCAGAAAGAATGTAGTACAAAAATTCATGTACAAATATGTATCTATGTGTTTATATGTTTTTGAGCGTGTTTACGACATAATCACCATAAATATTTTAGGTATTTGTCATATAGGTGAACCAGGTTTCTGACACGTTATCATGACAACTTCCTTTACAAAGAATGTTGTCATGATAACGTGAGATGGGCCTTAACGGTTTTTGGAATCTCTTATCAGTTTGAAAGCTTTGATTTCTCCACAAGTTTTTCAATTCAACGAATAGATGAAAATCACTCCGTTCTAAGCCGTGTCCTCGATTAAGGAGGACAAGGATGCCAATCTGCCGCCATAAGAAGTCTTGCCCAACGAGCTGATTACAAACTTCGAAAGAAACGGCAAATATCGAATGCCCAGACAACGGACTGGAGGACCAGAGTACTAAAATTAAGCTTTGGAGGATGAGTCTGCTTTTGTTTAGATATGTCTACTTTATGCTCTATTCTTGAAGAAAAAAAAATTAAACCTTCAGACTAATGTAGAACTTCAAAAAAGCTTTAAATCTTATCTTATATGTCTGAAGGCAACAGTTTTTGCAGGAGGGAATGATAGAAATACTGGTTCACAGATGTGACAAGTATCTGAATTTTCGCTACGATAATTTGACAAAAAAAATCTTTCTGCATTATAACTTTTGGAAATAAATTCATTTTATATTCCACTCTTGCCTTTTTTTTATGACAAACTGGAGTTTGAAAAAATGGCCCATTTATAAATTATTTATATAAATGTTCTAAAACATTAATGCTATTCAGTTGCAATATTTGCTACACACCATTCTTATTATTCTTAATAAAAAGGTCTCAGCACTATTTCCAAACTAAAGCAAGGAAAAAAACGAGCAATAATAAAGAAAACAAATGACGGTCATTCGCAGAGCAATGAAAAAAAAAGAGAGAAAAGATGTGTATAAATTATATGAAAGCAAATAGAAAAACAAAGAAGAAATCATACTAGATGGCTATTTCGAAGCAACAAAGAAAGACAGTAAGGGATGAAAACCATTCGCAAAATAATCGAAACAGCCATTAGCGAAAAGTGATAAATACGGAGGATTCTTTGGTTTTTCTGTTATGGAAAGTAATTTGTTGAATCTATGCGTTTACTGCTCTAAACACATCAATCTCTTTGAGATGTCTTATAAATTAAAACTGCATTTTCTTGTGTGATGAGTAAAATATTACTATCTCTTTTCACAAAAACATTTCTCGCTTTTTTTAATAATACCATCTATATGTCATTATATATACATCATTAAAGATTTCTCCCAGATTTTTCATATAAATCTATTTCTCATGGTTCATGTAACAGAGCATAAACTAAAAGTGATTAATCTGCATCGTTTGAATTGTTTTTCAATCTCATATATTGTGGGTATTTTGAATAAAATTGTTAACATTACAATGCCAGTTTGGAGGATTTTGTCTATCAATGGCTTATTATTGGCTGTATAGTGAAAAGTCTCCAATAAGTTTGATAATGGATAATGATCATTCATTCCTTAAGAAAATACGAAACATAAGTAGCAAAACAAAACCAAAGTGTACACAACATAGCTCTTTTAGAAACCAACAATACACAGACAAACAGTTAGATCGTTATTAAGCAATCACAACAGAAGTGCAGCCAGAAAGCTTGCTTCGCTTTTAGCACTTCAAAGAGAAAAAGTCGCTCGATTTACTAACTCACCACCGCTTACTTAGTAACCGAGTCAGGATATCAAATATTTCAGAAGAATTGGCAAAGAGATATCGCTATAAATCCTGTATTTTCTAGAACCTTCTTTTTTGTCTCTAAGTCGCCAGATGAGTTGCCATGGTCCCGACGTCAATGATATGTCGACCATTAAAATTTCTAGAAAAACTCTTCTTATTATGAGTCTAACTAAATAAGAAAAGCAATAATACAGATTAGTAACATCATTTAACTGCCAGGAAAGTCATTTAATTGTTGAAGAGTAAATAAATAAATTACCTTTATATGAATAATTTGTATCTGTAATTAATGTGGTCCTTCTATGGGTACTAATTTTATGAAATGTTTGTACTACCATCAATTTTTGATTGACGAAATATGAGTTCGATTCATCATAATTCATGTTCCGATACATTACGTTTCTTTATTGCTATACCATAATAATAAGAAATTTTTTTATAATATATATACTCTTTATATTAAATATATTCTAAGGCCATGAAATCATTACTAAAATCATGTTCTCCATTTACAAATCGTATATAAAAATTACAATTGATTTTTGGCAGAGAATGAAGGAGAATTAGAAAGTTATAAATTTACACCTTTATGCATTCATTTCATAAATATGTCATATGGAAATGAATCGCCATGATTGAGAAATATGATATTTTAAAACATTTTTTATTGTATAATTAAATCTTAATTGATTCATATAGATATTTTATGTTTCATTTCTATATTTTTCTCTTAAAAATTCTGTACTCAACGAAAATGATTATTTTATGAGTTAAATATTTATTTTGTAAAATCAACATTCAGTTTATTTTAATAGCAGCAAAATTTTAATTAACAAATAAGAGAAAGAAAATAATTTCAAAACAAATATTAATCTGTAAACCAATTAAAAATGTGTTCCTTTTCCAAAAAAAGGTAGATCAAGACAAACAATGTAAACAAAAAGTTTGGACGCATGAATAAAGTTTAGAGAATTGAATGATAATCAACTATTATAATTTTTAGTGAAAAAGAAATGTTGATTGTGAACAGCTTTAATTAAGAATTACTAATTAAAAAGTATTTTTGAATTTGCTGATGAATTCATTAATTTTTCAGAAATTTATTGACTTTTATGAGCTTTTCGACGAGTTTTATCAAAAATTTCTAGGATAATCATTCTTAAATGCTTCAGAAATTATTTTTTTATTATGAATGATTAGTATAATTTTTTATTTTATAATTTGATGTTTTTGATAAAATAATGTTGTTTTCTGAGTATTAAGTTTCGATCCGATGCTCGTATTTCGCAATACATAAAAGGTATAATTCTTTATTTTAAGATGCAGATTTTATTTAGAGTTTCAAAGTGATTGAAGCCCTTACAGAAACAATAAGAATAGATCAGGTATGCACAGAATATTCACTTTTATGTTAGCAATAAAGATTGGAAATAGATTCCATCTCTAGTTCCATTTTTAGGAGGATGATGATGTCAATAAAAAAAAATTACATTTGATGACTTTCCAAACTTTTTTGATGATGGAAATTATTTTTACAAAGAGCGGTGTGTTGAAGTTATTTAACTAATACATGTTGAAGTCGAAAACTCTATGGGCAACAAAGTTGCATGGTGCTCAGAAAACATCAATATACGATTGTAAAAGTATCATAGATATCTAAAAGGATCACTGTGATATAGAAGCAACAAATTGTAAGACAATCTAATTTTTCCTACCTGTTTTTAATTTATAGAAGTTACTTTTCGAAGGAGCTATGTGGTGAAATTATATAACCAATACTTGTGGGAATTGAAAACTGTCCTGGCAACAACGCATCATGTAGTCCAGAGGCATCAATATGCGATCGCAAACTCAACGTAGATCTCTAGAGTAATCAGATATGACAGTGAAGCAAAAGGTTCTGAGGCAAGCTATTTTCCTGGCCACTATTTTGCTTCTTTTTTTCCGACAATGGAAATTACTTTGTCAAGAAGCAATGTGATGTGTAACTACTACTAGTAGAAATCGAAATCTCCAAGAACTATAAAGGAGCGTAATTTTAAGCATCATTTCATCTTTAACGTTTGAACTGAATGTGCCCCTTCCCATGAAATCAGACGGATATTCCTTCCAGATATCTATGTTTTGATCAAGAGATCCTTCAAGAGGTCTACGTTGCTTTTACAATCGCATATTGACATCTTCTGTTATTTTGTTGACCATAGAGTTTTCGACTTCCACCTAGTTACATAATTTCACCGCACCACTCCGTGTAAAAATAACTTGCATCTTAAAAAAAGCAGTTCGGGAAAAGGTCTGTAGTGATATTTGTTGTCCTTCGAAACATTATTTGACCCTATTCTTAATTCATTATTAAATATACAAATTTTCTAACGTTATCCATAGTTTAATTATTATTTTACTATATTTCATTTAGTTTTATTTACACTTTTGAATATGAAATACTCTTTGAAATGATACAATTAATTACATTTGCTGAAATAATTGTAATTCTATTGTTCTAACAGAAATTCAAGTCCCCATCCCATTAATAGAATCATATCTCCTGTTATTTATAGATAAAATGTATTTTTAGGTATTTTGTTTCCAAAAGCTTTTAATTTATTGTTAAAATTATGTGATAATTAATAGAAGATGAAACCATTTTAAATACATGCTACAGGAATTATATTTGTTTTTCAGAGAAATATGTAATTATGTTATGAAAGTGACAATTATTACGCTATCTAATTTAATAAAAGTAATGAGATTACATAAATAAGATCAATATGATAGAAAATTTTTTAATCCTTTCAAATATTCTTTTTATTGTACAAATTCAATTAGTTTCATAGGAAAGTTGAAATTAAATCGTACTAACTATCATTTCTTTTTATGCAAACGATTTTTTTTTTTACTTTTTTGAAGCAAAAATAAATTATTTTTTCTTTTATGATGATAAGAACAATGTTTTTACAATGTCTTTATTGTAGTTTACTATAATTAATGTTCTTTTAATTTATTGATTTTCTTTTTCACACTTATTTTCTGATTACATTTTTTTAAAACCAATTGCCTTTTAAGAAAAAGAACAATTATTTATTTCATATTTTTTTGTTGCAAATATGATTTCATGAGAAAGATCGAACAAAAATAATTGAAATATCACATTTGTATAAAACATAATGAGATTTTTTCTTTTTTACTTTGTTTTAAGTATTAAAAAATTAAAACGTTTACTTTATTTATTTTTGAATAACGTTTGTATAAAAAATTCTTACAATTTCCATTCCAAGTTTTTTACTGGCAGTAGAATTTTTTAAAGAAATTATTTAGATATTTAAATTTTTAATTATATTTGAAACTTGCATATATTGATACATCTGCAAGAAAATTGAACATATTTTCCTCTTTCCACGAAAGCAGTTTTTAAAAAAAATAATGGTTGAATTATAAAATAAATAGAAGAATTTTTTAATTAAAAATTAGGCTTTTATTAAAAGTATGTGTATTTCCACCATTGAAACAAATGATAAAGATATAAGCACTATTTATCTTTTATGATAGTATATGAAATTAATGCATTTAAACATTCTTACAGTTTTATCTAAGGAAGCCAGCAGGCTATTTTAAACGTTTATGTATTTCTACCATTTCTATGAAGCAGATCATAAAGACAAGCACTAATTAGATAAAACAAATATCTCAGAAAAGAATATCAACTCCATTCTTTAATTAGACTTCCCAAGAACTAAAACAACAGAATTTCCTTATATCATTTGCCTTTGTTCTATATTTCCGTTTATTAGTCAGGTTCTTTAAATTACTTATCTAAGATAAGATAATCACATCTAAGCATTCATAACAAAGCTTTTATTGAACTGATCCTTTCAACAATTAACAGAATATCTTCAGAAGTTATTGAACATTTCAGGTTGTGATTGGACTCTAGGACAGAAAAATTAATTGAGAATTCTGTTCCTCTGTAGCGATTGATTTAGTAAGTCTCAAACAGAAGATTTATCTTTGTTTGATTTTAAGTGTTCTAAAAGAAACTTTTAAGGAAAAAGTTAAGAGCATTTCATGGAAGAATAAATACGATTTTTTTCTTCCTTGCAGCTTAACAGAATAGATTTATTTTATTTTTAGCTTAGTCAACAAGTTCTTTCCAATTTTGTATTTTGTTTTTAAAACCCTTTTAGTCTTATAAGAGATAGGTTTATTTTTTTGTGCAGCAATTTAACGACAATATTTGGGGAATCTAGTAATTTTTCTGTATATATATTTTTTATTATTTAAGTTTCGATTAAATTTCATTTGATTTTTACATCATTTAAATAATTTTAGAAAAAAAATTCTTTTGCCTCCTTATACTATTTTAGGAATAATACAGCGAGGAAGTGATGCTTTCTGAAATATATTTTCTTTAAAAATGTGATAAAAATGAAGAATTATTAAAAATTGGAATGCAAAATTTAATTTCTGTGTTTTACTATAAAATTTTAAATATATTTACATGTTAAAGTGTTTAAGTTCGTAACTTTCATCCTGGTTTTTGTAAATACCAAATGTATTCTAGGTCAAACCTTTTCTATTTAATTGAGTCATCTATAAATGTTTTTATTAATGTCTCTTTAGAAATATTCACAGCTTATTATGAATTAAAAAAAATTTATATCTTATGTAATATTTCATCATCATAATACAGAAAATTAATGTTTAAAGACAGATGTATATTATACATAAATAAATGAAATACGTTTAATACGTATACGTTTTATATAATGAAAACGAAATACGTTCAATGAACAGTTGCAGAAAAAAATACAACGTACATTACGATAAATGTGCATTACCTAACTGTACAGTTGCCAAAAAAAAAAAAAAAAACTGAATTTTTTTATACAATTTTCAGGTCCTATTTGTTCTTTTTGTAAAATATTCTTGTCATCCAGCTATTAAAAAAAGAATCAGAGCATCTTTAAGGTACCCAATAATCAGAAAAACATCCTCTAATTTACCGATGAATTAATCTTATACAATAAAAAATATTCATATTAAAAACTTCAGCATTCTGCTTTATGAGACTTTTTTTTTCTTCTAGAATATTAGCGCTTCAAGAACTTTTTACAAAATCTGACTAATAGGATATATAGATTGAATCAAAATTCGCATTTCTTAATTTTTTCATCATTACATTCACTGATTGAAACTACATAAAATACAATTTTTTTCCTATATAAAAAATTTTTGATGCACACTTTTTGTAAAATTCTAAAAATCTATATTTGTCTCTAATAATTTAACAGTTAACTATGATTAGAATGGGCATTTTTTATTACAGTGTTGTTTTTGTGATTTTTCCTACATATTTGTTTTAAAATTAAAATAACCAAATGCCTACTATCTTTACATTTCCAAAAATTTTATTTAGAAAAGCAAGGAAATGCACTCTGTTTTCTTAAAATAGATCCTTTTAGGTATCTCTAAGACAATTAAATCTTTAGATACATCTTATCATAAAAGTTACTTTTCAAATTTTTAATTACTACGAAAACTGCCAGTAAAGAACAAAGCGACAAATACTTTTGCACTCTTTCAGCTCTTTTTTCCTTTACTGCTATCGCAAACTCGTAAAAAGACGCCTCGAATAAAACGATATAATATCGAAGAAACTTTCTCCTTCATTACTGGCTTCCTCTTTTCCAATTTGATGAAGAAGGAACCTCTTCTTATGTGGCGGAAACAGCCTCTCTGGTTGTTATTATACTCCTTCTTTATTATTGTTCCGGTTTTCTTTTTCCTGCTGAGCACAAAGTGAGATGGCAGAGAAAGGAGAGCTTCATACAAAGGTGATGACTTTTTGCACTTATTTTTAATAGGATGCTTAAAACTTCCAAACACTTTCGTTTTGAATGAATTTTTTAGAAGGTCGAGGTAAAGTGTGTGTTAGAGAGACACATATTGAAGGAAAATAACCTGCGCTTCCCGCCTTTCTTGATGGAAATCGATATTTGTGAAAATTAAGGATGTTTTAGTAAAAACATATGCTGATAAATTATTTAAATATAACTATAAACATGCTATTCGAAACAATTTCATTCATTACAAATGTATATTTCTGGCGAAGAACGAAAAATAGTAGATATTTGAACATAACACAGAAGGACGTTTTTAGCTTCGTTTTGGTCCTTAATAATTGCCAGGAAAGGAAGCATATAGCTCAGAAGGAAGCTTTTAATTTTACGTGAATATGTAATAATTGCAAAGGAATAAGAGATATAATTCAAAAGGAGTTTTAATTTTACTTGAAAGCGTAGTAATTGCAAAGGAAGAAAAGGTATAGTTCAGAAGGAGGCTTTTAATTTTACTTGAATACATAATAATTACAAAAGAAAAAAAAGGTATACTTCAGAAGGAAATTTTTAATTTTAAATGAATGCGTAATAATTGCCAAAAAAAAAAGATACAGTCCAGGAGGAAATCTTTAATTTTACTTGAATGCGTAACAATTTCAAAAGAAGCAAAAGGAAGTTCAGAAGAAAGTTTTTAGTTTTACGTAAATACGGAATTATTAAAAAGGTAGAAAATATATAATCCAGAAGAAAGGTTTTAATTTTCTTGAATACATAATAAAGGCCGTGGAAGAAAAGATTTTAAAATACTGTTCGAAAGAAAAATTTTGTTTTGTTTGAATATGTAATAATTGCCAATACAGAAGAGATCTGAGAATAGTACAGAAGGAAACCTTTTGTTTTATTTGGGGACAATAATCCCCTAGGAAGAAAAGATTTGAACGTAACACAGAAGCACATTGCTTTGTTTGAGAATATGACGTCAAGGTATAAGAGATTTGAACATAGTACTGTAGGAAGTTTTCGAAAGACCTAATAATTTCCAAGTCAGAAAAGATTTGAACATAATACAGAATTAAATTTTCGGTTTTGTTCGGGTACATAATAATTGTCAAGGAAAAAGATATTTAAACATAGTGTAGAGGGAATATTTTGGTTTTATTTTGCTATAAGAATTGCAACGAAGAATAGATTTGAATAGTTGCCCTAACTGTTAACATATGCAACAACTATGTTATTACCCATTCCATACTTGTTATTGTGTAGCATGCTCGAAACCATTGAAGCATCTTCAATAGCACCTTGCATGTGGCGCTCTATATGTACTGAAATTATTTCTTGATATTAGTTTTACTGTGCAATCACAGAAGAAGTCATAAGAATATGTCTTATCGTCACCTTTGCATTCAACAATGAACGAACTGAAGGTGGATTCATACCTCACAGATGTTATCTATGTGTATAAGAGAAGTCACATACGTAAATTATTACATGAGCAAAAAAAAAAACTAGCTAACTTTAAGCTTCTTACTGTCTTGTGTTCAGTATGTTCTTTCTGTTTGTTTATAAGGAATTTATAACCATTTGTAATCTGTAAATGGTTTTAACTAACACTTATTTTGAACATCTTTGTGTCAATTCTAAATTTTGCAGAACATTTTATAAAAAAAAGCTCGAAAATGTTATATTTTAATGTTACATTTCACAATTTTTTAAAAAATTTGACGTAAACTAGCATATTTATCGAGTACTTAACAACGATATCTTTCCAGAACATTGTTTAGTTGAAAACTTTTGAGCAAACTTTATACTAGATATTTTTTGGTATAAAATATTATTACTATTTGATTATAGGTTAATACTTTTTAAATAGTAGAAACTATTTATATGCTTAATGAATCTTCTAAAAAGGCATTTGAACATTTTTTAGACATAATTAAACAATCGGTAAATGCAACGGTCACATATTTTTCCACCGCTGAACATCTTCATAAACAAAAATCCCAATAACTATTTATCAATATTTTGAATATATTATTTGATTTTTTAACATGGATAAGAGAAGGGAGTGAGTGCACCATTTGTAAACCCAATTTCCAGTTCATAGCTTTTCTTCACTTCATTCTTTTTTTTATCTAATTATATTTTTATTTTATTGAATTACTGCATAAACTTAAATTTTCATGTAACAATAAGTCAAACCCTGGTTTATATTTGACAGTTTTTAATTTTTTTTACCTTTACTGGAAATCTGTATTTAGTTTTATTTAATATTTATTTACATTTAAAGAGAATATATAAAAATAATACAAAAACTAGGCACCTAATGAATTAAAATGTATTTTAGAAAGTAAATAGCTATTAAAAATTATTTAAAAATATATGCTAAAACTGATACTGATTTAATTCAATATATTATAAATAATTTTTTTCTAAAAATGTTCTCTGTTCCAAAAAACAAAAACAAAACAAAACAAAAAACGATAAAAAATAACTTTATAAAGGAATAACTGAATGTTTCGATTAATTTTTGTGAATGTCATTATATTACAACATGTATGATTTTTGATGTGTCTTTATTGAAGTTATATTTTCTATTGAATTTCTATTTCATCTTTAGCTACCTCACTGTTATAGCTCTCAGGGATTTTAATTCAACACAATAACACATAATACATCTTTGATAATTGATCTTACTTCATGCGTGCTTAACAACTGTGTCCCAAAGAGTAATCCCCTTCGTGATAGCAAGCTCTCTATCTTATTTCCTAAAGCGTATTTACTATTGAATCAATTCAAACATTTCTTAGTAAACATGTTTACGAACACGAATCACGCCTTGTAGATATTCTGAGTGAGTGTATTGAAGTGTAAAGTTATTAATCAGAGCTATGAAACGACCATTTGTTAGAATAAGTGGATAATCTATAGTAGCGATTCATAGTCAATAATGGAGAGCATGGTATGCATTTCATTTAATAGAAAATTATTTCGTGAACTGGATAATTTTCTTTTATCGAATTCGTGTCTGTTTGTTTGTTTGTTGTTTGTTTGTTTCTTATTGCACTTGCCACTGACAAGCCCGCTGTTACGAAGACAGCGATTTAAGCCTGAGGGGGACGTCTCTTATTTTTTATAGCAGCGCCAACTAGGGCCAAGAGTACGACTTTGCTACTCACGCATCACTCATTCGCTTGCACAACCCCTTTTTACAGGAGGGCACATTCACACATCTCACAGATAGAACAACAGAAGAACAACCATGCCCAAACCGGGACTCGAACCCGGGACGCCCAGATCACGGGGAAGACGCGCTACCCCTATGCCAGGACGCCGGCGAATTCGTGTCTTTTTAGATTTATTGGCAAAGTATTAGTACAGTTGATTTGTTTATTTTGGGGTAACTGAAAATTATATATAACAATATATTAAATCTCTAAAATTTGACCTTAAGGCATTACTAAATTTGAAACCCGAATAATTTTAATATGTTGATAATAATTTTTTTTTACTTTTATACTAACAATTTCTTTCTTTTAGGTTAATTATAACTACTCTATAAAAGCTTAAATATCAAACAGCAATAAAAATTTTACTTTTTAAGAACTATATTCTCTCTCTTAAATTTACCAAACTCCTCCTCTCCTGTATTAAATTAGTTACAGGAAGTCTTTTTAAGCTTGCAATAATTTTATCCAGAATATTTTTCTGCATTTTTTTTTAGTGAAATTAAAAGTGCACTATTTTAATTAACATTTTTGCGACTTACCAAAAAAAATAAATGACCGAATTATTGAAAAGCTTTTGAAAAATTCATAAATGAAGTACGACATTAAATTTATTGATTAAAATTCATGTTTTTAAATGAAAAAAATTCCAAAAATGCTTTCGAGTTAAGAATTTAAAATCTTGGTGCACGTTAAATCCATTGGGTCTAAACGTCCTCCCATTGGTGTGGCAGAGAAGTTTGGAGAGGGAGCGTCAGCTCAGGTTTCGTCTTCGTTATCTGACGTTCAGAATTACGAGGTTCGTCCCAACAAAACCCGAGTGTTGCTTCTAAACGAGATGTTAATATGTAACTCACCAAACCAAACTTTTGACCTTAGTGAAGATTACTCATCACGTTGTACAAAAATTAAAAAAAAAAAACTTCTAAGATTATTTTACAATACCTTGTAAGTTGGCTTTACTTAGAATATTTATATTAAAATATTAAACCTGAAAAATTTACACCAAATTGAGCACAGAAATAGTTTTCAGAAGTGGCAAATTTTATAAAGAATGGGTAGATGACAATCAACAGGACATGGGTTTAAAACAATTGTGTATTTTTAATTAATTTAAACTATTGGTTAAATCTATAATGATTGTGCTTGTGTTTGTAG
This sequence comes from Argiope bruennichi, assembly GCF_947563725.1. Lineage (NCBI taxonomy): Eukaryota > Metazoa > Arthropoda > Arachnida > Araneae > Araneidae > Argiope > Argiope bruennichi. The sequence continues at coordinate 88,358,786 of NC_079151.1, forward strand.
ACCTTTTAAACCTTTTTTTGTGTTTTTTGTGTTTTAAACCTTTTTTTTTATTTGAACAACCATTTTATCGTGAAATGATGTTTTTATAAACAAACTGTTCTAGTTCGTTTATTCGATTTATTTGTTTAAAAAGTTCTACTGGTAACAATTTGTCCTAAAAATCGAATTTTTGAAAAAATTTTGAATTTTGAAAATCTTTTTTTAAGCTATAAGATTAACTTTAGGTTCGATTTCTAACAAAATTAGCAAAATGTAATTTAAATATTTTCAATAAAGCCGGCTATTTAGATAAAGCATTAGAAAATTAGTAGGATTTTAGAAAAATAGAAAATGTAAAACATTTTAATGTGGTCCAGTCTTGAACTTCGAAAACTTGAATCTCCAACTATAACTCCAACTATAACAACATACTGAAAAATCAAAACTACTCGGCATTGTATGTGAAAATTGTCATTATGTGTCAAAATATATCATTTTTTTTTCTCCTCCATTTCTCTTTACAACTTTATTACATATGCATTTATATTTTAGTGATTTTTTTTAGTTAAAATATTTGTTTCCACAGGTATTTAAATTAATGTATTCATTCAAAATGCATTTTTTATAGGAATACTTAAAGCTATTTATAGCGTCACCCCTTTTAAATACATAGCAAATTTAAAAAAAAAACAAACACTATCCGTAGTAACAAACCTTTTGCATGAAAAATAAAATGCGTTGAATAAAAAAAAAAAATATATATTTTTAGTCTTCTAGTTAAATAAAAATTGTAAAATTCAAAGAGAATTTTCCTAATTTTAGACTTTGAAAAAGAATATTACTCCTTTTATATTTTATTTTTAAATTTACAAAATTAAGTATTCAAATTTTTATTTTTTTACTTTCTTATAGGCTGATAAAAAAAAAAGAAAACAGTGACGTTTCTCTTACTTAATTTTGGGAAGTCCAAAAAAATTTCTGATTGATTATTTTATATTTTAACATTCATTTTCAAAGACTTCGAACTGATGAGGCAATGCTATTTTACATTGGTAATTGCTAAAGCTACTTTTAAGTGATCACAGTTCGGATTTCATAGTTAATAATTTCTTTGTATCCTCTGTTTTGATGCTTGGAAAATTGAAAAAATATATATACTTCATTAACATCTTAAAAACAAATATAAAAAGAATCATATTATTTTACTGAAACCTTTGTGCGTCTTATTTCTTATTATCATTGTTTTTCAAAAGAATTCTTTTTAATGGAATGCTAATTGTATTTGTTATTTGTTGTCGGAAAATCTTTTTGTGTTTAGGAAGAAAAAAATAAGTTGAATACAATAAAGAAAACAAATACCATACAACACCTTAAAGCCAGCTCTGTAAATTAGCAGCATCATAATCAAGCTATTCTTAGTTTGGTTTTTGAATTTATGAATAAAGAAAAGAGAAGAAACATTTCCTTTCATAATGAATTTTCACAGTGCTGGATTTGAAAACGCTGGTCTCTCTTCATAAAAAAAATTGTTTTTCATTCTGAAGTAAACTATCTGCTTTCTTTGAAATCGTTCTTCTAAGAAAGACTGAATTTATACGATTTTTACATATACCTTTTAAAAGGCTAAAAAATACTAAGAATTTTTTTTATCTTATTGTTCAATGAAATATAAATACCCGTTTTCTGTCAACCTTCTTCAGTTAACGCCTCCTACTTAAATAGAAGAAAGCATTCATTCAAGATTCTATAGACAGAAAAGAAAGAATATAAACCTGTTCCAGACATTTTAAAAGCGGAATTGAATTAAATATTTATACTGCTTTAGAGACAAGGAATTCTCATAATCTTTTATTTCTTGTATTTTTTTAATTATTAGAATAGTTATTCGACAGTTATCTTTAACTACTACTCTTGTCAATAAATCATGAATGTTTTCTAACCATTTGAGAATTCCTATTGAATATTAATTTATAAATAATAATAATTTTTTAAACTTTTTGAGTTGGGACTTATTATACATCTGTAAATTTTATGAATGAAAAAGTAGAAAGGTAATTCAACAATAAAAATTATCTAAATTTTTTAACAAACATTTATAAAATAATACTATATAATAATAAAGAATAGTTTTTCTAAGAGTTCTCATCACCAATCCATAACAATCTTAAAAATAGCGAAGGAAGAGGTTATGAGAAATAATAGATTTAAAAATTATTTCTGTACCAAAAATAAATGGATTAACTTTATTTAATTTCCATTTTTAAAATTTTATGACTTGTTTATTCAATTTAAAGATCAACGATGTGGAATATTTCATCACAATTTAATTTTTTTTAAACATACGAGATGCATTTCCAAGTATTAATTCCGTTTATTTGGGTCTAATGTATAAAATTTCATCATAATAAACCTTGAGTAATATTTAAAAGAAAGATAAAATTCTACTTAATAAAAAATGTAAACAAAATGAGAGAGATTTTTCTAATCATTGATTTCACATGCAATAGATTAACAAATTTCTTTTTTTCCATTTACATTCTATTCAGAGCATCATTTTCTTCACTTATAACTTGTATATATGTATAGCTTTCTTTTTTCCTTTCCGAATTGTGTTATGTTCTCTGATTTCTTTTTAAAAATTTTATACTAAACTTCAAGATGCTCTTGTTTGCATATTTTGTTGTACGCTTTTGTTAGATGGAGTTACATGCTTTTTAAAAATTTATTTACTTTATTACATTTAATTTTTGCAAAGTTAATATTATGCACGTTTATTTATTTAAAACATATTTACGTTTAGTATTACGCGCATTATTTATTTATATTGGATTTTTTCATTAATACTTATTTCTGTTTCTTATTTCTATTTTTATTAGTTCTTATATTTATTTCCATGTTTATTTTTGTTTTCGAGCTCCTATATTTAATGGTTTTTTTATTTTTAATACTTTATTTAGTTTAAGTATAAAGTTTGAAATTCCATCGACTCATGTCAACCTTTATTATTATTATTTTATTTTTTTTTTTTGATATTTGGCTGTTCTGTAATATAAAGTAAAAGAAAAAAAATCCAGATATAAAGCGTTTGAAACGCTAACTTTGACCTTAATTAGTATTCATTATACATTTCTCTTGTTTAATATGTGCTATTAAAGCGACATTTATAAGAAAAAGAGGAATTTCATATTTGTGAAACTATATTCAAGCAGACACTTGTCGGAAGTTAAAATAAACGAACATCAACCAGCGGTTGATAAATTATTACTAAATTATAGTCATAAAAATTATGGATGATAAAATTTTTATTATTTTCTTCATTAACATTAAGAAGCTTCAGAATTTAAAATATTCACAACGTCCAATTATATACTGTATTAAAAATAACTCAAATTGTTACGGTAATCAGATTAGAACGAAAAAAAAAGTAAAGGAGTTCGGGATACGATGACGTTAGCAATTAATTCATCATTGAAAAAATCAATTTTTGAAATAAATTGATTCTTTTTTGCCTACGATCTTTATAATGGCCTTTTCTTGCATTGCATCTAATTAGATTTTTTTATTTTCATTTAATTAAAATTGTTTTTCTATTTTAAAAAGATGATGTAAAAGTATCATCTTGATACAATACCGGGCCAAGAAGACATCATTAAAATATGAATTCCAAGTATAAGAGAGAACATTAATTATTGAAATATTATTATTAATAATATTTTCTTTAATGACATATAAAAAAGGTCCATTCTAGCTCATAAAAAATTAATATAATTCAAAATAAGTGCTTTTATTAATAGAAATCGAACGCTATTTTCTTCCTACTATATTTAAGCATCTCTTGTATCATAATGTGCAGCAATATCCTAGATTTCTGATGAAGGGTCAAAATACAAAAACTGTATTGTACATTCTTTCGAGTTTTCAAATGATGTTAGTTTCGTAGATTTTCTTAGTATTTTTTTTTCAGGAAAAAAATAATTTCTTAGTCATTGCAATATTTTTATGCATGTTGAGCGTTTCCCTTCAGTTTTATTGAATGTCCTTATTGTGCTTAAAGTATTTTTTTTGAAACTTATATATATTCCAAAAATTTTATTGTTTAAGTAGTGTCTCTATGCCAAGAGCCTTAAGATATAAACAGTTAGTGAAGCATATGGGTCAAGGAAAGAACCACAATAATGAAAAATGCTAATAAACACCAAATAGGAAACAATAAAAATTATCTAAACAAGATGATAAAAGTCATCAAATTTCCAAGTCATTTTAACTAGATTGAAACAATTACAATACTTTAACTGCTTACAAATAAAGAAGGTAATTTAAAATGAAATAGAAAAGAATTATAATATTCTCATAGAAATTATTTGTTGGAAAATACTTTAATCTCTCAAAGAAAGACATTTTTCAAAATAAGAATGATATGTTAACTTTATGCGTATTAATTCAAAGAAAGTATTCTGCAATTTATAGAAAGAGTTTACAGCTTTTTATCACTTTTTTATTGCTTAGAAAATGCTTAAATGAAAGAATTCCACGAATAAACACACTAAATGCGGAAAATTCTTAAGTCGCAAACTTCTTTTCTGTTGCCGTAATATATCATTTAATGATAAAAGCTAATACATCTCTATTTATCCCCTGGTCTTTTGCAAGTCTAACATTGAATCTCTAGCTATTCAATTGACAAAGTTGAGTTTGTAAATACGCACTTCAAAATGTTTTAATTTTTTTAAAATTAGAATTTTAATTAATTAAAATCTGAAATTGATTTCGACGTTATTAGAAAATATTCTTGACTAACTTAAAATGAAAAAAAGAAAATCTTTTTAATGATAACCAATTTTATTATGGACCAAATTTAAGTCAATTTTAATCTATTTTTTAAATTCTGCATTATTTACAAAAATATTTTTTACTGTTCGCGTTATAATCTAAACCGTTTTGATTGTTCCTGCAAAAATTAAGTCATGTGCTTTCTTTCAGTTATCAGAATTTTACATGTAGAGATTTTTTATTATTTTTTCGATTTTTTATAGTAAAATTTATTAACAGAGCTCTCTATAAAATAATATATCAAATATTCTGAAAGATTATACTCATTTATATATTATTTGATTAAGATTATATTTGATATTCTTAAATTTTTATTTTCCTGTTTTAGTCCAACTAGTATGCTATTAGACGGGTTAGTATAATACAAATAAAATAAAAATTGTTGGAATGCACAACTCTTTTCATTAGAAGAGGATTATAGAAATAAAATTGCTGTACTGGTTGGATATTTTAGAGTTAGAATGATACAGGGTGTTAAGTTATCTCATGTAAATGCGATGTCATTAAATTTAACATTATTTAAGAGGTTCATGTACACAATTAACAGCACAGGTATAAGGCTAATATAAGAATGCTGCTCAAATGTTTATACCAATTGAATGCATATCATTTTATAAAAGGTACTTTTACAAGATTTATTAGATTGGAATTAATTACAACGAATGTTTCCAGCAATTCAGATTGATATCAAATATGACTAGTAAATTAAACAAACTAAATTACTTTATGTATTAATTTTATCGCTGTTTATTTATCATATAAAATGATTCATTATTAGAAAATTTGTAACTTGATATGCTTGCTTGAAATAAATTTTTATAAGACATTTTTTATGCGATTGTCTTCAAGATATGACATATATGATACGATTTTTAATATGTTTGTTCCTAAGGAATACATAAAAAAAAATCAGAAACAGTTGTTGAAAGTGCTAGCACAAATGCGAATTTTTAGCACATGATTTTTTAATAACAATGCGTAATTTTGGATAAACCGTTTTTTTGGTTTTAAGTTCTTTCGAATAAATTGTTAAATTTATTAACATGAATATGGATTCCTTACCTGAATGTAATTTTTCGAATTCTCTACTTATCAAATTTTATAGTTTTATACGCACGAATTGTTAAACAATATACAATTTAATTATCAATGATTCAATTTACAACTATTATTAACAATCATATTAAATGTAATTTTCAAGTTATAATAAAAACCATTATTGCGATACTTTAAATTACAGAGACAAAAATTTAAATGAACTATAATTCTTGTCATTCTATCGTGACACCTACGTAGATCTCAGATGTTTAAATTGCAAATGTATCGTAATTTAAACAGCTTAGATGCCTAACTACGCAAATTTACGGCTTATACATACATTTATAAAATAACCCAGGAAATACTTTATAATTTGCATGCAATTTGGAATTGCATGTTTCAAGGAAAATTTAAAAACGGAAGATAATAGATTTTTTTTTCTGAATATACTGTTAAAACTTTTTCTATTTTCTCTTCAGCTCCTAGAAAAAACTTCAGTCTCGTAATAAGAGTTTTAATATTTATGCGAGCAACTTCAGGTTGCTTTCATTGTTTTATTTACTCCATGGAATCGATTTTTTAACAGAAAATTCATTTATTGAAAAATAGATCTGGACTTATATAAACTTAAATTTATATTGTGCTCTGCATAAATTGTATTTTTTCATAAACATTATCTCTAAAATCTTATTTCACTTTTTACTAGTTCTTTCTTCCTTAATAGAGTTTTTAATATTTATGCAAATAACTTCAGGTTATTTTCATTGTTTTATTTATTCCATGAAATATAATTTTTTAATGTAAAAATTCATTCTGTAAGATAGATCGTACAAACTTATATAAATTTATATTTATGTTATGTCCTACATAAATTGTATTTCTTCATAAACATTATCTGTAAAATTTTGTCATCATTCTGTACTAGTTCTCTATTCTGTAACAGGGTTTTTAATTTTGTGCAGAATTATATAAACTTAAATTTATATTATGCTCTACATAAATCATATTTCTTCATAAACAGTATCTCTAAAATCTTGCCTTCATTTCTTACTAGTTCTCTATTCTGTAACAGAATTGAATACAAATATTTACTGTTATAATTTATTTTTTTATTGCCACGTGGACATTTTTTTAAAAGAATCATTTATTATTTGACGAATTATTTAGACTTATTTAAGAATTATAGTATTTTTTGTATAAATCGAATTCTTCATGAACATTATATTTAATTATTATTGCATTTATTCTGCTTATCCTGTATCATCTGTTCCTTGAACACTCAAAAATAGTGTGATATTCTTCTTCAACATTCTTCAACATCTATTAAAGAAATGCGATCCTCGTTTGATGGGGATGTGATTTATGGGAGGGGAGATTTCTGTCGATATTTTTATGAAAATTCTACTCTTTTGAGCGAAGAATAGTGGGTGAAATATGAGAAGCTGTTTTTCTTCAGGAAGCAGTTTAAAATTCGAGCGCCGAGTGTAGCCTCTTATATGCCGGAAGATTGATGGAGAACTTCTTTGGAAGGAATCATTTTGTGAACTCTTGGGTGCTCACAAAATATCAGTTCAAATATGCAGTTGAATCGAAATGGTTTCTCGAAATGAAACAATCGCTCTGAGGAGAAGCTGTTTCCATGGTGAAAAATACTTTTAAATTTGACTAGAAATGATATATATGAATATATTTCTGACGTTTTTCAAATATTAAACATAATTTATGAAGTGGTGGTGATCTGCGGTAAGTGCTATCACTATTATTTGCAACTTAGAAATTTCGGTGCAGGTATTATTAACTATATGTGTTACCATTAATGCTCGAAAGCAGTTAATGTGCAGGTTACCTAGATAATCAGATTAAATGATTTGCTCCGTTAAAGTGCTAAATCAAAGATTTTCCTCATTTTAATAAGGTAATGTGCACATTTGCGGCTTCCTTATCGTTAAAGTTTGTTTCGCTCCTTTCCTTTTCTTACTCCTTCCCCCTCTCCTTTCATATTTAGTTTGGTTTCGATAGCGTATGGACGTCGACGGTTGCTTTTATTCCACATAATTTACGTCGGTTGCCAGTGCGTAGCATAGCCAATTCTGTTTCCAAATTCGTTACTGCCTATTAATGTGTGAATTACCTTTGTAATTTTTTGAAGCAGAAAATTTAATTCCAAATGCGCAAGTAAGCACCAAATTGGTGAATAAAATGAAGTAAAACTTCGTCGCTTCTTCTGTAGATATCGAAAGATAGATTAATAACATTATATCAATTTCTTTAATTGCAATAATATTTTAAATCGTTTGCATTGCAGTTTTTCATTTGATTGATAATTGATTCTATCAACTAAAGTGTTGTCTGCTCGAATTTATTAATTTTATTCTTTAGATATAAAAAAAATTGATCAATATTTAATTTAAGCGTTCAGAAATGTTGCTGTTGTTCAAGCAAAAATTTTATTTTCACTTTAACGAGTGCCTAATAGGTAATGCGCAGATTAATGAGTGTCTAGTAGGTAATGTGCATATTATCTAGGAAATTCGCATGTTACCATGATAGACATGTAAATTGCTAAGAAATTTAATAATTTACCGCACTTTAGCTGATTTCACTAGTTAATGTGCAGATTAGCTAGCTAACTTACAAATTAACTGATTTCTGCACTTTAGCAGTAACATATAGACATATAAATATAAGAGGCTGAAAAATGGGAATAAATTGGATTTCATTATAATTTTTACCTAACATTTTACTTTTCATCTTTATTCTCCTCTTAGATAAATGCAATCAGAAAGGTATAACACCATTACACCCTTTCAGTATTTTTCAACATCTATTAAAACTTCTGAATGGAACGCGATTCGCAATTGATGGATTTATGATTTATGGAAGTGCTCCAATCAATAGTTTTATGAAAATTCCTCCCTTTTGTGCGAAAATTCTCAATGAAATATGAAGAGCTTTATTTCCTTCCAGCATCAGTTTAAACGGCGAATGGTGATTTGCAGCCTTTTATAGGTTAAATGATATAGACTGTAGAATTTTTCAAAAGAAATCGTTTGTTGAATTTCTGAATGCTCATGATGTTCTAGTTGAAGAAAGTATTTAAATTTAAAGGGGTCTGAAAATGAAATAGTCTCTTAGAGGGAAAGTTGCTTCAATAGAGAAAATGCATTAAAAATGTTTAGAAATAAAATGTGTAATATATTTCTGACATTTTTGAAATATTTAACATAATTTATGATGAAGAGTAATTTGGCATCAACTTTTTACTTGCAACTTAGAAATTTCATTGCAGTACTGTCAACCAAGGGGGACGGACATAAGGTCTAAGAGGCCCTGGGGTTTTAAAAATATATCTCAGCAATTAGAGTTTTCTGTGGAATTAACGTCAGTTTTACAGCAGTTGCTTTTGAATTCATTTTGAAAGCTGAAAAAAGACATTTCTAGAATTTTCCCTCTCTTTCTTACCTCAGAAAACAAATGTCCTCCACATCCCAATGCGCTCGTACTCATTTCAGTAATGGATTATTAAGAAGAAGGTCGCTTGTAATTATCTTTCTAATTTACAAATATTGCTTTTTTTATCAATTAATATTAATTTCGATATAAGTTTTATATTTTTGAGTTTATAAAGCCCAGAAATCCTTAATTGTTTTTATTTGTAGCTTAAAATATTTTTAATTGCAGAATTTCAAAAGTGATATTTATCTGAAAAACTATTCTTTGTATTTTATATATTGTATTTTTGCATATAGCTAATGTTTTCTGACGCATAATTGTAATTTTTTTTGTGTTTAGTTAAGAAAAATATTCACCGGACTTGCGAAGCCTAATGTACGTCCTCGAATAAACGGAAAAAACATGAGTCTTCGAAAATTAATGATATAGATTTTTCTAAATAGTATAAATGTTAACTTGTTAATAAGTGATAATAGAATGTTAAATTGTTGCATATGAATTAGAATTTTTTTAAAGCTTTATCTTTTATCTTTTCTTCCCCTCTCTTAAGACAAATGCATTTTTAAGTGTGTAATACGATATCCCTTTCTTCAGCATTCTTTAACATCCATTAAAACTTCCGAATAGAATGCGATTCGAGATTGACAAGGACATGATTTATGAGAGTACTTCTGTCGATAATTTTAGGAAAATTCCACCCATTTGCGCGGAGAATTCCCTGTGAAATATGAGAAGCTGGTTTTCTTCAGGAAACAGTTTAAATGTCGAGTTTTGAGTGCAACCTTTTATAAGATGGATGATGGATAGTAGATTTTCCAGAAGAAATCATTTAGTGAACTCCTCAGTATTTACAATGTACCAGTTCAATGAAATACGTGAGCTGAAATTGATTTGAAAAGAAACAATCTTTCTGAAGAGAAGCTATTCCGCGATAGAAAAGTAATTAAAGTTTATCCAAAAATTATATAATTTTGATTTTTTGAAATATTTTACGAAATTCTCGAGGATATTAATAATATTTACCTATATTTCACATATTTGAATTTTATTTCAATGACAGGATTGATTTATTTTAACATAATTAGAAAAGAAATGTGTGTTATGAATGTGCATCTGAAGTTGTAGCGGCTGTAGAACATGTAATTTTTGAATGTCAGTGGCTGTACTGCCATTTTAATTTGGCATTATAACATCTGCATTCTTAACATCTTTGCAAGAATTTATTTATTTGATTTATACACAAAAAATGTGAAGAATAAATAATGTAAAAGAAATGATTTAAAAATATGAAAATGTGTAAACTTTTTTAACTATTAAAAATATTTTCTAATTAAAAATTAAAATTACACAATTTTCCGCTTAGTGTAGTTATATTAACGTCCCCTTTTAAAGCTACGCTAGAACTATTTTCCTCGTAATTTTGAAAGTTTCGTGGACGATACTTGAGAAGGGACCCCATATCCATCTTCCACACGACACCAGCGGGAGGACATTTGGCCCCGACGGACTTAACGTGCACCCGACCCGCTTACACGACGGTTCTTCGGTGGAACCAGGATTCGAATCTGAAACCGAAAGCCGAGACCTTACCACCAGACCACCACGGCCCAGTTGTGAGTCTGAAGACTGCAGTCAGTGCTTTTATGCAGTACACCAAAACAAACACTTTAAATTTCCAATGTAATACATTTTCTCCTTCTTAAGATACATTTGCACAAACTGGTATACAAATAACTTAACAGTTAAACATGCAACCTTTAGAATCACATGTCACCCAAAAAATTAACTTCAATCTCCGACATGTTCTATATCTTTCAAGAAAGTTTTAGAAATGTATAACTTGGTCACATTGGCACAACCCATCCTCTATATTTTTTTCTGTCAAAATAGCTCATTTCCAGAGGTATATCAACATATGATACATTTCTGCCCTTTATCTGTTTGTGTTTTACCCCCTGGTATTTCCATGTATTCGTAGACACATTCTTAATGAATGATAAATATATTCTTTATAAAAATATGAGAATCTGTAGGTGATACGTTGTCATTTAAAATGCCATTTTTATTTTCTCATATAAGAAGTATAAAGGAAGTAATGTAATTAAAAAATCCAAGCTGGAGATTTTGACAAATTTCCACGTTTCAACCTCCTAATAAAGCATTAATGCAAAATCGGACTTCTAAGTTTTTCTCGATATTTTTGTAACAAGTTACTCTCCCAAGTAATACTTTTAATGATTTAAGCTCAATCACTTATTAAGTAAATCTCATTGCCATGCTCTTACTCTGTTCACTTATGTCCGGAGATTAAAAACCTTGAATTAAAGAACTCCGTGTGCCCCTCCCCGCCCTTGAAATCAGGCAAATTCCACCTCCGGATTAAAAAGAAATACATTTTTGGCATTCTGTATGTTTGTATAAGAACACGACAGCTCAAATACGCTTTGAGATAAGCGGCTGAAATTTAGTATATGATGACCAAATTTGTATATTTCTATCAAACTTTTAACGAAATCCATTCTCAGGAAGTCTGTCTATCTGCCTGGTTATTTACTCAATGGCTTATAATTTTATTGGAGAGCATACAAGAATGTTGAGGGACCACTCTTATTGATTCATCACGAAGTTATATTCTATATGTGGTTTTCATTTTCACTCTGTGAATTTGGGGGTAAAGCTTCTAGACTTATTGAAAATTAACAGTATATTCTGAAGTATGTTTCAGAAATGCTATTTTTATAATTTTATTTATGAGGAATCCATTTTTTTGCTGATTTTGGTTAATATTATTACAGCTCATAATAATTCTTTGCATTTCTAAGAATAACGGTTACTTCCTTCTGTAATCTATCAGTTTTTTCGTAAATTCTATCAGTATAATCTGCCTTTTTTATATAAATTTAGTTTGATATTTCCAGTCCATTAAATGTATTCCTCGTAAATCCTTTTAGAATGAACTGTATTACTAATAGTTTTTCGTTACATTTGTAAGATTTTTTCCTTTATAATTTATCTTCTTTCGGTTTTATTTGTTATCGTCTGATCATCACATTAGTTCCATTTAGGACAGGATACATTAGTATTCGTTCTGGATTAAGTCTTAAAATTCTACAAAGAAGTCCTTTTTCTCTACCATTTTTGTTTGTTATTTGCATATCTCTAAGTTAAATCTTGGTATTACTTTAGAGAATGAAGAAGTAACTCTTCTTCAATTTTTTTTAAAAAAAAAACTCCTGCACAATTTTTTTGCCGCTTTTGCTATTTATTGTCAGATTATCAGAATTCCTTTTAGAATAGGATGTATGCATATTCGTTTTTTATTATTTTCATAATTTCTATTAATCCTTATTTCTTTATTATTTTCCGTGTCATTTATAGATTATTAGATTAATTCCTATAATATATTGCTGTATATTTATTTCATATAACGAAATATATTAATAATAATTTTTAATTATTTCCGCAGTATTTCTAAATTTAAATTACTTTTTGTTGCTATTTTTGATTTCTGCTGTTAGATAGTTGAATTTATTGTTTTCATTTTATTTTAGAATTGGATAGATTAGTCATCGATCAGACATCATCGACAGTAAACTTTTCTCAATATACTCTACTTTTCTCTACCGATTTTATTTATTATTTCTGAATGATGGGAACAGATTTTTGCACCTCCATTTTGAAATGGAGTCACTTTTCACTTCTCCCCAGAAATTCACTTTGCTGATAATATAAATGTGTATCAAGTTCCAATTAACACATGACTCCAAAAACATTCGTAATATCATTCATAGAAACAAGGCTCAGATGTCAAAGAATCTTCATAGCATAAAACAGAATTTATATATTTTTACGCTTAAATTGCTAAGAAAATCAGGATAATAAAAAAGAAGCATACAATAACATTATTTCTTTGCTACATTTATTGCTAATTAAAATGCATGTATATTATTGAAAAGTTAATTTCATTTAAGTTTATAATAAGCTCGAAAATATCCAAATAGGAAAAAAATAACAGTTTCAACTGACTCATTGAATAAAGAAATGAAAAAGAATTTGATGTTTGCAATCATATATTTTTTTTCCTGAAAAAAACCTTAAATGGTTATAAGATTTTTTTTTAAATTTTTAATTATTTCTGGCTTGTTTATGAAATATTTTTGCCAACCGTATAAAATATTTTCGATCAAAACCAAAATTAATAAGAATATGTTTACGCATATTTTGTTTAAAGGTTTGGTTACAAAGGGTATTTTCCACTTTAAATCTTGATTTCCCTATGGATAGATCAATTATGTTCAAAATCTTAAATGTTTTTTATTACAATTTTTTTTACAATTTTTGAAAGCTTCTTGTTATTATATTTTATTTTTGAATTGTAAAGAAAGCTATTAAGCTTTGTTTGCGATTTCTTTTCTTTTTTTTATTGCATGAATAACTTTAATTAGTTTAGGCAATATATATATATATATATTATTCATGCCACACACATAAAAAATCTGCTTGCAATTTTTAATTAAATTTCATTTTTATATCTTTTTTTAAAGTTTTCCGAATGAATATTGCTTGTTAAGATAGAACAAAAATTTTAAAATTGTTTATTGAAAGTTGAAAATGTGCTTTATTAAAAAATATTAAAAGATCGTATTATATCAGCTACTTTTTTCCCTTCTCAGATTGTTTGACAACGGATTCTAAAACCCTCCACGCTTTTGCTCATGCGTTAGGGTGGGTTTAATTCTTCGAAATAGGGGCGAGAGGAAAGATGAAAGATTGGGGTGTTTACATTTAACAATAAAATAAACTCGGATTACTCGCAGAATGAATTCAAATAATATTATGAGAAACGACATGATATTTACTATACGTGAAAAAAAATTGAACAAAAAAGTATCTAATAGGGCGAAAATCAAGGTCAAAGAATCACGAAAAATTCCGGAAATGCTCTCATCCTTCCGCGTCTCTCCCCATAATGGGATAAAGTCATCGAAAAATGGTCGTCTCTCCCCATAATGGGATAAAGTCATCGAAAAATGGTCGTCTCAGAATGCCGGAGAAAAACAACAACAACAACGAAAAAAAAAAAAAACAGTATATGAAATTTATTAAAAAGAACGTATTGCCATCATTCAAAAATTTTTATCGTGAGATTTTAACGAATCTAAATTTCTCTGAGTTCCAAAAACTGATTTTGGATTAAAACTGATTTGGATTTGTCTCTAAATTAGTAATTTCAGAAGTCAGTATGTACCCCAATATGTATATAGTAGTTCATGAACGGAAAGAGTAGAAAAAATTGGGTAAACGATCTTGAATATGAAATTGCTATTATGAAGATCTGAATTAAATGTTTGATGAAATTCATTTCTGAAAAAAAAAATCCAAGAAATCATATGTATTAAATTTGTTAATCATCAAACAAAAGAAAAAAAAACTATTAATATTTACCACCAAAATGGTAAATCAGTATCAAATATTGGCTAAATTCGTCAAAAATGTCCGTCTGCTCCGGTGAATATGAACTCGAAAAATAAGAAACAGTAAATAGCAATCGGTAAAGTGAAATTTACTGTATTATTTTGAACAGAGCTAATTATTATACAACTGTTCGTTTCAGTATTCTGAGACGACAACGTTTCGACGATTCTATCTCATTAAGAGGAGAGACGAAGCAGGATGAGTGTGCATTTCCAGAATTCTTCGCCATTCTTTGATCTTGATTTTCGCCCTATTAGATACGTTTTTGTCCAATTTTTTTCACGTTTATGTGAATATCGTGTCGTTTCTGTCCGTATTATTTTAGTTCAGTCTCTGAGTAATCCAAGTAATAATTATTGTTAAATGTAAACATCCCCTCCTTTTATCTTTCCTCTCACTGCTATTTTGATGAATTAAACCCATCCTAACGCATGCGCAAAAGCATCTAGGGTTTTTGAAGCCGTTGATAAAATTAGAGCCTTCAAAAGACCCCAGGGATTAAAAAAGAATCAAAACTCTCATTTTGATCAGTAAAAGTTTCTTGCACTTTTCTTCACAATTATATTAAAAAGTACCTTCAAGAATTTGCATTTGCATGAATAATATAATAATCTCACCAATATGATAATTTTTAAACTTAAAAAATAAATTTCGAGGCAATTTTCGTATTTAAATAATTTTCCTCTACATAACTACTTCAATATGATATTAGTACTTCAAAAATTTGAATTTGAAATTCAAATATCATGCTTTACGCAGTCAAATACTACTTTGACATGAACAAACTATTACCATTCTATTTTCGTCTGAAGAATGAATTTATTCACCCCCGCTCCCTCCTCCTACTCCTGTCTTCCAGGTAATCGCCTCTTTCTGTGCGCAAACGATGAAAATTTGCATCGTCGATGACCTTATTTCCAAGCGGAAATAAATCGAAACTAAACTGTTTTAGTTCGGGAAATAAGTCAGTGCTTTGTGTGTAGTAAGCCCAAATTTAGCATGAAAGCGGAAGATTTATTCTCGCCATATTGACTTCTTAAATTACGTTTTCTTAGCGAATAATACCACATGCATGTGGGCATAATCTTTATTTATTTATGACTGTCCTCCTCTTTGCATTCAAGGCAGTTAAACAAAAGACAAGATTTGTCTTTTTCCTGTTAAGCAAGTGAGATGTCACGTAACGAAAAATAATTACAGCTCATTAATTTTAATTGGAGTGATTTTTCTCGGTGTCTGTAATAAAAGGGATGAACGTTTTATTGCTCGAAATATATTTTGAGTTCTCAATATTGTTCCCTAGTTATTTGATATTTCCAGGTGGAATATGAAATGGGAAAATCCCTTTATTCAATATTTTTGCATATAGGTGAACTTAGAATTATCAAAATTTCAATCGAGTTTTTTAGGGAAAAAAAAATACTATCGACTGTTCCATCTGAGTAGCTTTATTTTTATGCTTGAAATTCTGCTCTATTTTTTTTTTTCAAAATAAGAAAATCTAAATAATTTTTCAAAAAAAAAAAATCGAATCATAGAAAGCACATACAAAGAAAAACAAGTCAATTTAGAATATTTACTTCCTATTTTAAAGAGAAAATAAATTACATTGAGCATAATATTTTCAAGATTTTAAACCAGCATAATTTATCAAAAAGATTTTTCTAATTTAATTTTGCTGGTTATTACATTAAGATAACATAAAAGAAAATTTTTATGGCCAAATCAAAGAAAATGCTTTTCTGGGGTTCTAAAAGAATACGGATACTGCATGGGAAGAAAGTTGATCAGTTTTTTTTGTAGATGTTTTTCAAAAACAATTTTCTATTTTCCCTTCTGTCTTTCTTTTACAATTTCACGCAATGTAGGTGATTTCTTTCATGTTGAAGAACAAATGTCTAAGAATCTTCAAAAGCAGTTTTTTTTTCTTTTTACTTATACAGATTTTGTGAGCATTTTAAAACTCCTGAAATCATTTTAGTAGAAAATAGGCCTGGTATCTCTTGCAGTTGTTTTTCAGAAAACAATTTTCTCTTTTTCGCTTCATCTTTCTGTTTTTCATAATATAACTGATTTTTTTTATGCCGTCGGACTCTTTTCCAAGCGTCTTTTGAAGTGTTTTGTTTTATTTAAACATTATTTGAGTATTTCGGTTGACTCTGATTAAGATCATGTTCTCATTTTTGAATCTTTCAGCAATAGTTTATAATTGTTAAGGCTATTTTGATCAATGAGTTGCTTTTCCATTAAAATGTAAAAAAAAATATTCATGATTAAAGGTTAAAAATAGTAAGGAACAGTGATTTTATTGTGATTCGTTATTAATAATCAATAGAGAAATTAAATTTTGTAAGTAGCGGCATTGATGTTTTAGTCAAATTTATTTCATTGTACTGCAGAATTCTTTGTTTTCAGAGTTTCAAAGCACGAATGCTTTTATCTAAAATTATTGAGCTTGGTTTCTACACAACTTTTATACGTGTTATAATAAAACTCGTTCCTTCGAAACTATTTCCAATGCGAAGGAATCATTCATCTCTTCGATAGATAGAAATCCGATAGTCCTAGTTCGGGAATATATTGGGGGGGGGGGTATCACTATCAATTTCGGTTGGTTAGTATTTTGAATTGTCTTGCTTGCCATATGCGATATTGGAATAAAACTTGATGTCCTTTGTGTGTAACTGATCTCTTTATTCGTAAAATTTATGCAGCTTGTCCAAAGAAGGAAATCTTAGTTGGCAAGTACTATTCTAAGATATAGAAAGTCTATAAATATCCCTATTTTGTAATCCAAAATATATGTCACCATTAGTTTTAAGATACATTTTGTTTTGATGCAGAATTTCCAAATACCGCCGACTGGACCTTCCTCAAACACTGCATGTTATCACAGTAGAGTCTCATGGCATGCTACCTTCCTATTAAGGTTGCATGGTGTATGAAATTGAGAGTTTACATACTGTGAATTTATTAATATGCTTAAAGTGCTGCTGAGTTTCCAAAATCTCCTGACCTCATCTAAGCAACTGGAACTTGAATTCCAAATGGATTATCGGCCTTTTTAAGCAAATGATTACCCCAAATAAAGACAAGATGGTTATCAAAGTCTTATAGAAATTATTAATTAATTAATCATTGATTAATATTTATTAATCGTCCTAACACATTCTATGTATCTCTTTTATTTGATCTGACAGATTTCATTAGATAGATAACTAATTTAGGATCGGTTTTTCTTTCTTTGACGGACCATTAAAAAAACAGAAACTAAACGAATTACTACAAAAAATAATGGAAAAAACATGGTTATTTTTCGATTTAACAGCTGAGAAGATTTGGGCATTTATCAAATTGATGGTGTAGGTTTTTAATCCTGCCATTGGAGAATGTTGCCACCAGTGTTGTGAGAATAGCCTTAACGTTGCTCTGAAGCTCCTCATTAGTTTGGAAGTTTTGGCTTCCTAGCAAGTTCTTCAATAAGGGGAGAATCACTTGATGCAGTCGGGAATACACACTTGGTAATCAAAACCGCTCTATTTATGTTGCTCTAGAAGTTGCCGTGTTTTAAGAGATGATCTGTACACTTTAGGAAATTGTACACATAATTCAATTTTAGTAAATCGCCATTTATTATCGATTAGTTTGTTGAATAAGATCTTCTGTTGATACAGACTTGCATCCTTGTTCTCCTTCATTATGACGTCTGTCTGACTGTCTCTAAATTTTCTGCACTATTAGATCACGCCAAAATCCTTCATAAAGTTTTCAAAATATACCGTTCCATTCTTCAAAGAATTTATTCTGTAATCTTTTTCTTCTTATAAAAAATACTTAACGACGCAATACAAATAGGACTAGATGGAAGCAGTCTAATAGTCATGTTTACATGCCAGCAACTCAACTCGAACTGACTACCTTAGGGAAAAACAGAGTGCAATTGCACAACTCATATCCTCACCTATACTTATCTATCTATCTATTTATATACATGTATGTACGTATAAATTCGCTGAATGGAATTAATTGAAAAGATACCCATCTGTATTGAAAGATGAATATCAGATTAATACTAAACATCATTCAAAGGTTATATTCTGTCTAGAAAAGACAGTTCTAGAAAATCCTACGTTTTCAACAACTTTTACAAAAATTGATGTCCTCTAGATAAAAGAAGTTTTATTTTGCATATAAAAAGTGTTCGCCGGAATTTTGTTGTGGTTGTTGAAAATCGATTACAAATCTTTGAAGTGTATGAGGTTTCTTTCAACACGTTTTGAAATTCCCATGACATGTCATAAAAAGAAAACTATATATACTTTTTATTTCGAACATGTATTATACTGTATAGCAAGACTGAAGTGTATTGAAATAGGTGTGTAAAGCTTTGTGCTCTAGCTCTTTGTTAAAAAAATCCGACCGAAAGAAATCATTGAAATAGAATTCGACTGATACTTACTTTTCTGTGAGCAGAAACTGGAAAAAGATTTCTTTTCTAGACGAAGTGAAGAGCTCTTTCTTCTCTTTAAGGTACTTTTGAAATATATTTAATGGAATCGCTGGAAGTCCTTAACTGTTCCCTCAAAACTCATCTGAAGTTTGTTCTATTCCATTCTGACAACTATTTTCTTGGAAAAAGAAAGTCATTCATTTCCTGTTTCGATTTCGGATGGTTAAAAGAATGTTATCATTCTTTGTAAAGCTTATGTTATCATGGTATTCGCAAAATATGTGTTTATTGTGGTTTTAAAATATATATTCTCAAATTCTAAATTATATCTGTATTTAAAATGTTTGATGTCTTCAAATATATTTATGGGAATATGGGGTAGAGAGATTTCGAATTCCTGTGGAACATCAAATAAAATATCTTCAAATGAATGCGTTTACATAAAATATTTTTTTTTACCTGACTTTTTGTATTTTTGTATTTTTACCTGACTTTTTGTATTTTTGTATTTTTACCTGACTTTTACCTGACTTTTTTTTTTTTTGTATTTCAAACCTGACTTTTAATACTCAAGTAAAGGCCTGCATGATTCTACTGGATTAATTTCATTTTTTAAGCTTAAAAACGTATATGATTCATTTTTTTTATTTAAATAATACAGACAGACCTTTACTGACATAATAAATACTGAATTTGGTTGCTAATCAAATTGCATTGTGTTCTTGAATAAAACTTGGAAATATATGTGTGTTCTAATCTTAAAATATATATGAGATCTAAAGTAACAGCGCCATTTGAGTACTAAATGTTAATTTGTTTGGAAATATTTATTAATAAAGGTTGCCAATGTAGATAGGACAGGAAACGCGATAAAGAATGTAGATACAGAAATTTAAAAGGAAGTCTGTAATAGACCATGCTAAATTAAATATTTATACAAACCAGAAATGCAGTATGAAGAAATAAAAAATAAAAAGCACATTCATACATATGCTGATACTCATATACCTAACGCTACCAATTTCGTTCACATTATAGATTTCAGTATATTAATATTATATCCGAGTCTGGAAGTTGAGACTTTACCATCAGGTGACCTGATGGTAAAGTCTCAAAATCGGAATCTCAAAACTCTAGATTGGAAACTTGATTTTAGTGATTGAAATTAGTGAGCTGTATATGTTGATTGGGTACACATAAATTTGTTTTCCAAAGAAAATAATTTTGTTTTCATGTGTTGAGTTTTGGAGGGAAGAGAACTATTACATGTTCCATCTGCCCATATTCAAATTCAATCCCAAAATAACCCTGGTAGTGCATCTAATTGATTATGACTTTAACTGAATTTATTTAAAACTATCTTAAATTTAATAAAAGTTTTATATTGATTTTATAATTTTATTAAGTCCTTCGGCGATCAGCTGTTGGTTAAATATAAAATAGCATTAATTCAGTAATGTCGATTGATTTTGATGAACTATATCAAAATCGATATAATTACAACAAAAGAAGAGTATATGAAAAAGCATAGAACTTTAGAAAATTTATTTCTATATTTCTGAAAACAGTTGTATTCAAAATAGGTATATCGTTTTAAGTCTTCCATAGAATAACTACTTGTAATTTAAAGTGTGTGAAGTATCTTTACGTTATGATTAGATTACAAACCTTTTTATTTTACAAGAAACATTTAGTTTGCTAAATTATGAGAAATGAATAACGAAACTGTCAAGAATTAAGAAAAATGAAAACTCGTGAAAATGCACATATATGAACTTAATAAAATAATTTTTATGTATTAATCTCTTGATATTTTTTCTTAATTAGCTAAACTACAAGACATATGAAATTTAGAAAAAAATTTCACTGTGTATAAAATTATATGCATATAGATCATGTATATTTGCTTGGGACTATTTATAAAAATTTGATTTTTATATTTACTTATTTCTTACCTTTACTTTGTATTTACGAGGAAATTTTATTTCTTTATCCTTTATGAGCAAATTTTGAATTCAGTTCGATGAGAAGTAAATAAATTATTAAAATATTTGCATTTGCATTAGAAATTGCAGTTCTTAAGATGTTATAATCTTTCTTATATATAGTTTTTAATTTATATAAAAAAAAACGATTTAATATTTTTGCACATATTGTTCACTAAAATCTTACTTGTACTTCACAGTATTTTTGAGTTGGACTTATAGAAAATTTATTGAGAAATTTAGTGTCTACAGCATGAAATTAATGAATTTCATTTTTTATATGGATAAGGGTAACCTTCAGACTTTTAAACCTCAAAGGAGCCATTGTCTTGGTATTAAAGCTCTAGGTTTATACTATTTATTAAATGGTATCCGATGAAATTCAGCCAACATTTCGTTTGACCTTGAATATTTGCCCTTCAGACAGAAACGATCCATATTTTTCTTAAAAATATGCAACTAATATAGGACTGCAAAATAAAAGGGTCACTTTCTCAATTACGCATGCGTTGAATAAATGTGCATGAAACTGACTTTTTGAGAAAGAATGGAGGGATAGGTCATTTGAGTAAAAATTTATGTGGTTTTAAGTTGTTTAACCGTATTCGAACACAAAAATTGTAACAATAAAATATGGAGATATACGATTTTATTTTTAACTCTTTTTAAAGCACTATTTTGATTAATAATTAAATACTAAGATTTGTAATTAGTCTTCATGTTATCATACATTTTTTTATTATTTAGTTTTTTAAATTAATAAACCAGCGGGAGCAATCCCTCCGAAACTCTCTCTCATATTTTTTGATAACAGTGAATTTGTGTTTTAGACCCGTTTCTTCCTAGACGATTGAAACCAAATTTTGACAGAGAATTACAGTTTCAATCAAAAAATCATATACCAAATTTGGCTTATTAAATTTGGCCTTTTCATTTCTGAATTATCGTGTTTATGTTGTTCTGAAACTACTGACCGATAGACGGCGAATCCTTAAATTGGATTTGATTCAAAATTTAATAGGTGTCCATACTATGGATGTTAAATCTGAATACCAAATTTGGGTCATTTAGTTCTTTTCGGTTTACAGTCAGACTGACAGATTTACTCTGATCCGATTTTGCTCAAACTTTGCTAGAAATTTACAAATTTGGCGTAAAGCTCGCATACCAAAGTTCATCCATCTTGTTCAAATTGTTTTTTTATTTATATTTGTCACAGACAGATATTTTTTCAAAAAATGTGTTTTTAGAGCACATTGAAGGCTGAAAAATGGAGATTTGTCAAGATACCGAGTTTGAGTTCTTTGAAGATTACAATATTCCCTCTATATTTCCTACACGAGAAAGTAAAAAGGAATGGATATCAAAATATTGGAATAAATAAATTAATTAAGGCAAATGGAGGTGAAAAGTAACTAGACTTTTTAAAAAGAGTTTCTGAAGATAATTTGTGGAGACAAATCTTTAAGAAAACGCATTGAGTTAAAAAAAATAGAAACACAGGAGAGAGTATTAAGTATTAGCTAAAATCACGAATTAAAATTAATGTTAAGAGACTGAAAATATTCAGATAAAATAGAAAAGCAAAAATAAAAAACTAATTACAACTTAAAAAGTGTTTACAGTAGAATATATTTTAGAATAATAATAATAATATATTCTCATTAATGCACTGAGTAGAACTTATTTTAAATTAATTTTTTTCAACCTTGATATATATTAATTTTCAACTTCGTTAAACAATGACGATAAAAATGCTGAATAAATTGTTTAATTTAATAATGATAAAGAGATAATTAAATTTTTAAATTATCAAAATAGTGTATTGTCAATGAATAAACGCAAGTGTGCAAAATTTTGCTCTGCAAACTCATTAGGAGTTGAATGAAAAATCAATTATAAAATTCCTATTCAAATCGCACAAAATAAAAGTTTTAAAAACATTTTCTCTATTTTTATATCTATAATATTTTTAAAAAAAATTCTATATGTTAAGATAGTTTAAAATAAATGCTGAATCTGATCGCAAGTTTGTTATTAATGGAATATTTTAGAAACTAGAGTTATAAATCCAGTGATTATAATTATGTTTGATATAAGATTATATTCTAATATTTCTGACTTTTGAAAACACTTTTTAAAAAATTGCGTTTACAAAGCGGTTATAAGAAAATTATAAAGTAGTAAAATAATAAAAAAACTGCGTCTTGCAAGAGCGCGGGTCTTGAAATAAATGCAAGTACTGACTTTTGCACATAAGTCGGGCGGTGTTAATATAGCAAAAAAAGGGATGAGAGGAAACATGAAATGTGAAGATGTTTCCATTTAGCAAGAGGTTTCAAACCGAATATACATGAAATTAAGAAGCGTAATAATATTTTCAATCAAGCATTAACAACCATACTAAGTTTCTAGATTTCAGACTGCGAGCGCAAATGTTATGAAAATGCATGTACAAATTTTCTACAAAATGTGTAAGTTGATAAATATATTTAAGTATTAGAATTTGAAATTCTTAGAAGCTAGTTAAATTAATAAGTTTTTTCTTGTTAATAATACTTGTTTTTTGTTTATTTAATATCCTAGTTATAGTTGAGGTTTTGAATGTTTTTCACAATTATATTTTGGATTTATATTAAATTATAAAATATTATTATTAAAAAAATTATTAAATTATAAAATATTATTGGAATTATATTTAGAGTTAATATTTTGAAGATTATTATAAAAAGGGAGAAAATTTTCTAACAGAAAATTGTCTGATGGGTATATGCCGAAAGAAGTTCGATACGTTGAAGACTTGAAAGTGTTCTTTCATTCCGCCAATTGAACTCAAAATACAGGCAGCAAAAATACAATCGAGGTGTATATAAAGAACAATATTTGGAGATATTCACAATATAATCATATGGGAAATCGAAATAGCATTCAGAGTGCAGCTAGAAAGCTCGCTCCACGTTCACTCTAAAAAGAGTGTTGACTGAATTGCTTCCACCTTTCACCTTTATATAGTTTCTTGGCAAGACACTGAATTTTCCGAAAAATCTGCGGATTTCGTTTTCTAATTGAAATAGAGTCCAATTCTCTCACTTGCTTCTTAGGACCTTCATTTTTGCAGTCCAATTCTTCGTTTAGTCGCCAAGTGATAGCAAAGTTTGTATGCAACATTGATCTAACATTCTTGCATCATCTATTGAAAATCGCTATTTTCTTTCTTAGAACCAACCGAACTAGGGAGAAAAGCTGATTTATAGCTGCTTTATAGATTTGTAAAAACATTCAGTTAGGAGTTCTAAAAACTCAGTGTACTTGTTGTTAATTTTTTTTATAATAAATTTAATTCATTTCTCAAAAACATACATTTTTTAGTGCATAAAACATAAGCAACTTTATTTTAATTGTGTTTTTCTTTTAATTTGAGATTGATTGTTTTCTATTATTACTTCCTTGTAATACTATTGGAAGCTAAGCAAAATTTAACTTAATTAATTATTAACTGATAATATTCTGAATATATTAAAATAGTGTATTTTCATCTAGAATAAATATTTATACAAAATTTCAGACCTTTAGCACATGAAAAAATAAATGATAAGTTTATTCCAGTATTCCATCTTTATGAGCATGAAATAAATCAAGTCAATTAAAAATTCTTAAAAATTCAAATTTCCAGCATTGATTTACACATTTAATAATCACCATTATATTTCAAATGAGGAATAAGAAATTGTACTGAAGATTTTTATTGATAACTTTTGATTGAAATTTATTTTGATAAGAACGAATATATCTTTTGTAGCGTTTTGCTACAATCAGTGACTGAAATTTTCTCTATCTCTTCCTCTATTCTTTCTAATTTTAGCATCAGGAATGATGTTTGTAAGTGCCTGCATCAGATAGTATGAGTTTGAATAAATTGCTTTCTTTCATATAAAGAAAATTTTTGGAATTCCAAGAAGTTCTGTTGACATAATCTTAGACAGAAAGTATTCGTGTTTCGTTAGATTCAAACTATTAAATGTTTTTTCTTTCTTCTCAGTGTCTTTTCTCTTTTTTTTTTATATCCTCGATTTATTTTACCACGGGAAGATATCCGATACAGAAATAAAAGTTCATTAAATGTTGGGAGATTTTTTTTTTTATTTCTGAATTTTTTTTCTTTTTCTTTTTTTTTCTTACTTTATAGTTTATCTGGATTCGAATTTTTCCAATTCTACAACCGAAAAATGTCTTTAAAAAGAGCAAATGCAATTTATTGATTTATCAGAAGAAAAAAAAATGAAAAGCAGTAGAAATCGTAAGAAACTTATTCTTTTATTTTATATTGACAAAGAAACAAAAATTTAAAGAAAAATAAATAATCGTTTGCTTTCCAATACAACATTCTAAAGTTTTTTTTTCTCTGTAATGGAATGGTTACTCATTTCAGTAAATGGATAAATGTGATGATGATTTAAAAATGAAAACTTTTCTTTATTAGAACATCTTTGAGAGATTTAACACTATTATCGATAGTCTGAACACTTTACTTATTTTTATAACGATGATCTTCCCTTTTAATTCCCATTAAAATCTGCTAAAATATTTCAAATAACATTTGTAATTTAGATTTAATTATATAAAAATTTTAAGTGAAAATTCTCATTTCCTGAATAAGTGTTATTATCAAAAAAGATTAATCTATACTTAAGGAAAAATTATCATTTTTTATGCTATATTTTGCTTTCACACATTTTCATTAAACCTGATTCTTTTTCTGCTTCTAATGGAACACTTAAAAATTTCAATTTGAAAACAAATTCATTTACACAGAGTTTTATGAATTCTTAAACCAAAACAAATGTAGATTAAATGTTCATTGTAATCAACCGATGTCAAATAGTAGGATATTAATTCCTATAAATCCTCTTCGGAATTACATTTCATAAAAAAGGACACTTTATTAATTTCGTTTAATCTGCATTTCAGTTTTAATTTCGTGTCACACATGAGTCTAACTAGAAATATTTTTTTACTGAATGTAATTTTCTTCTTTTCGCTCTTAAATCTAAAATTTGCTTTGATTATAAATATTTTCCTTTTTTCATGGTTTGTTTTAAGAGTTGCATAATTTATATTATAAAGAATTTCATCAATTGCTTGTGCATATTTAATATCAAGAATTTTCTCCAAATTTTGTCTTAACAGATACTCTAAATTTATAGCCATAGATATTTTAATTCTTGCTGTTTATTACATTCTTACCCTGAAGGAAATAGGTGCATAATTTTTAAAATTATGTATTTGCAAGGTTTAATAATTAATAATAAGGTTTAATGACAGTTGTAATTTGGTGTTAAAAATAATTTGTCGAGAAAATCATGAACATTAAGCATTATATAAGAGTTTTAAGTGAAACTAGATATAATCAATGTTCCAGGCGAACTAGCTGGTAGCTATTAAGGTGGCAAGTTTCATATAAATTTTAAATTAGAAACCGGAAAGGTAGATTAGTTAACATATTATGCTATTTTATTATTATGCAGAATTTTTTTAATTGAAATTTAACTCACCCAAATGAAGCAACTCCATTCTTGATATTCCGAACTATACATAGATCACTTTGCTTCTACTTCAGTAACCGTATTTGTTTGTGCATGAGGGGTAATATTTATGTATTAATTTGAAAAAAACACAACATAAATGACCATCTTAAATTTAAAAACAGAAACGCCTTTGTGATGCCAACTAATTATATAAGGGTTCCAAATGAAAAGTGGACACTTGCAATTGCGTCAGAATGACTGCAATTTTAGCAGCGCCACCGAGCAGATATATAAGGGTCGGTAAGAGGTGTGCACTGCATACGACGTTCAACAATGAAAGCTGTTCGTGGTAGAGAAAATTGATGAGATGTAAAGTCATGCTATGCGTGGATGCGTTCAGATCGGAACAACGTGCGGTAGTACGTTTCTGATTCTTCGATTGCCATAGACCACTCATGACTGATTTCCTGCCCTAAGGGAGAGTATCAATTCAACACAATACTTCAGTACTCTAACGAAACTACAGCAAACGGAAAGGTCTTCTCACAAAACGAGTGTTCCTTATTCACGATAGTGCTCACCCGCCCGTCTCCCTTGAAACCCAGATGATCTTAAAAAAATTTCGTTGGAACATCCATCATACAGTCCAGATTTGTCACCCTGTGACTTCCACATCTTTGGGCCACTTAAAAGAGAATTACAGGGGACTCGTTTCCACTCGGACGACTAAGCGACAGAAGCTATACAGGACTTCCACAAGAATCAATCACGATCTTTCTACAGCAAAGGCCTATACCTGTTACCTAAATGATGGAATCTGTGTTACAACGTCCTTGATTTCTTTTGATTTTCAATAAAGTTATTCTTTCCATTTACCCTTCTACTTTTCATTTGGACAACCTTTATAGTATGCATTATTAATCAATTAAATTCTAGATAAAATTAGCATACTTGTAAATTACTAATTGTGTCTGAGAATAAATAATTTCCTTTTTAATTCTGTTGCCTCTGCTGTGACAATAATGATTTCAAACAGAAAGCCTTGAAATACTCCCCTGGGACAAAATGCCTTTGAAAAGTAAATCACATCATATCGATTACAGAATCCTGAAATTTGCTGCCTATGCCATAAAAGAGAAAAGAGAGGGTTTTATTTTTCGTCTGACTTCAATCCGTCTTTTGCCGACTTCTGCAATCTTATCGGCTTCCATTTCTTTTCTGAGGCAAGAGAAAATGGCGATCATTTTCGCTGATGGTTCAGGAATCAGTTAGCAGTGAAACTGATACAAAGATTTTTTAAAAACTGATGTTGATAAAATATCATTGGGATTTTAACTGAAAAAAGAAAGATTTAAATTGAAGGAATTTATATTTTAAAGGTTTTGTTATTTGTTTGAGAAGAAGAGATTTTCTCAGGAACATTCGGGTGTTGAACCAATGCAAGAAGTCTACTTTTAAAAAAAGTTTTGGGAGCCGCTGTGGTTAGGGGCGCTTCTTTGATTTTGGGGTCAAAAAATTCAAGTATCAAAACTTATTTCGTTGAAAATTGTCATGAATGAGGGATCAAAAACGTCAAATCTCACATTATAGATTAACTTCCCCCCTCCTTCTTCTTCGGTGCCATTAGGGCCCAGTTAATAAACATAAAATGTAGATACTGTTTAGAGGCTTTGGGGGGGGCAGATACATTTTTGAATTGATTTTGAAATATTACTCTAATTGTCTTGTAATTCAAACAAAATATCGCGCTTTATAATTAACCCTTATTTTTATTTTGTATAGTATACCATACATACAACTTTATAAAAATATACTACCACTATAAAATAATTTTTAACTTAGTTTTATTAAACGATTTTTATTGCACGATTTTTTAATTTATTTTTTGATGTTTTTTATAGCGTAAAGAAGCTATCTATATACATTTTTTTTTGCTTTTCTTCAAAAAAGCAATCTTGCCACGATAAGGTTAAAATACTGCCCCATTATATAATTTTAAAAAATTAGCTATTTTTTACTATATGGTGCAAAATTACTTTTAAATTTTGAAATTTTTTACCCTTGAGATAATAAAACTAACTTTCAGGAAATAACTTCTAAAAACGCCTTTTAAGAATTATACCTTTAGTGAGCTAAAGAGATTGTATTGCCTTTATATAAGCCAATCATGTCCTAGGTATAATGCAGAAGCATGGAGAGTGCCTAATCAGGCATTTCCCTCGCCTTCTAATCATGGCCCATAAGCAAATTTTTTCATTTTTATTTATTCACGTGCATTTAAGTTTATTTGATCTTACTATATTTAATTTGATTTGATTTTCTATTTATTTCTATTCAAATTTTGATGTACAGAGAAAGACAATGTTTATTAGCTAATGATTAAAGTTTGTGCATAAGATATGACATCAAATAATTAATAACGCCAACGTTTCTTAAAATACAAATTGATTTGTTGCAGAATGATTGCGAACTATTTGTTCAATCAATTATGTCCAATATTTTATTTTATTTCTGCGATTTATTAATTTAAAACCATACCATGTAAATCTAACTACATAATTTAAAATATGCATTTCAAAAGAAATCATAATAATACTATACAAAATAGAATAATGAAAACTACAAGGAAGAAGGAAAATTGTGTGCAAAAGCTGCTTCTACAGAAAAAATGAAATAACAATATGCATCTAAAAATTCAGAAATATGGAGTGATATATTACAAAAGCTACAAAGCGAAGTAGGAAAGAAAAAAACCCTGGATAGTCTTGATTATCTTGCCATATGATCAAGATTTCGTGCTTTTATTCTATTTTATCAGTCATTATTTGACACACATCTGCTACTGAAATCATAACAAAATCACGTAAAACTCCTATGCATAATTGAAAGAAAGTAACCAAAGGAAGAAAAATTACGCATATTGTTTGGAAGATATAAAAAAATATACTTCAAAATACAAATCTACTTTCAACAGCTGAAAACATGCCAATATAAAGAAGGATTGGACCATTTATCTATCATAATTGATAATTCATCACATTTTTTGACTTAATGCCATGGGAAATTTAAATCATTCATAGCATATTCCAGTTATTGAGGAATGCTTATATGAAAAAGACGATATTTATCTCCTATGGCAAAGTCAATCTTTTTTATAATAAATGAAAGAAGAGAATAAAGAGCGAGAAGAAGAGAATAAAGAGATAAATGAAAGAAGAGAATAAAGAGCGAGAAGAAGAGAATAAAGAGGGAGTATACTAATCGCCAAAAAAGTTTGACGAATCTCCATATTTCAGATCTTTGTCCGAAAAACATACTACTATTGTAAAATAAGTCTGCCAATGAAATTTGGTATACCTTGACGCCAAATCTGCAGAATTTTATCAAATTTTAAATGAAATCCATTCTTAGTAAATCCATGAAAAAATATTATGTCTTAATTACCTTTTTTATAATTTCCCTGCCTTATTAACCATATTTAATCAAGCATTTTTTACAAAGGACCAATTTTTAAATAAATGTTTCAAACTTTAATGACCAAAATTAATAGGGCTATGAAGCTTTGAATTTTATTATTTTAAGCGAAGAAAAATTATGTATCATGAGATTTCGTCGATGCAGCCACTGAAATTGTCTAAAATCTCGTCTAAGTTGGAATATTCAAAGTTTCATAATTTGAAGTATGTTGGTAACAGGAGAGTGTAAGTTTCATTTTTTTTAAATTGATGGAATGTGAAAAATTTTTTAATAAATATGCACAATAGAATAGAGAAATTGTATAAGATTCTATATTTCGTAATTTTCATTAGAGTACACTTATTGATTCAACAACTTGGCATATAATTATTGATGGTATTTCAGATTTGTAAATATATATTGGTGTAAATATATTTAGATTTATAAATGATATTTATATCTGTAAATATATGTATATATATAATCATTTAGATATTAGATATATTAGGACGCGATTACAGAGGATAACTTACTTAATGTTTATTATATTTCTTATTGCAGAAAAGAACCGATTAATTTTACTTTAAATCCAATACCAATCACCAATTTAATTACTTTAAATCTATAAATAGGAAGTTCTCATAAGTAATTGTTTATTTCTTCTTAAATGATAAGTCCTTAAAATATATCTCACTAATTTTTATTCGAAGAATTCCATATTCTTTATCTTCGTGAAGATCATGTTCTATAAAAATTCAATGACAAAACTCTCAGTTCTTCTCAGTTCTCAAACTTCTTAAGAAATCATGAATTAGCACCGATGTAAGTATGCAGTTTAAATAAATTATTTGCCTCATATCTAGAAGGAGCATGTATTCTTCATTACTTTCCATATAACACCGAAGAATTCCTCTCTATTTAATGTCGTAGATAATCAAATGGCTGTGGAGCTTGGCGACTATTGTAATCTAAAATCGATAGCCAACATCTGCCATGACATAGAATGCACGCCAAACCTTCTGTCGTTTAATAAAGCTGGGATAAAGGGGAAAAGGAAACTTTTGTCTTTTCTCCTTGAACCATGGAGGTAGAATTATGCAAATTTAGGAAAGCCCTCGCCAAATTACTTTCTAACTATTCGTCAGTTCCCCTTTAATGTTCTCGCCTTTGATAGATTAAGCGACAGATTTTGCAAATCTAATAAATTTTTGACCGCCAAAAATGGAAATTAATTCATTTAGTATGATCCTCGAAGGAAAACGGAAAATATCCTGATAACAGTGAAACTATTAAAGGTTCTGAAATTTCTGTGGAAATAAATGATTCTTTCAATTGTTTCAATTTTTTTATTAGATCAGAAAGTGCAATGGGAGTTATTTGAATTTGAGCATGATGATGTTTCTAAGACTGCAAATTGTTTGGGATTTGCATCATGTTAATATGCGAAACGAAGTTTACATGTTAAAAAACATCAAAATGTTCTGCAGAATTGATGGTTGGGCAAAAATTTGACAAAAATTATATTTGTAGTTGAAATTAAAAAAAAAAATCTTTTCTTAGCAATAATAATCTACACAATAACACTTTAGCATATTATAATAGTTATTTTTAGAAAGTTTTAAATTATAAAAAATATTCTCTTCAGTTATATTTTTTTTCTCCAAATATTCTTTTCTAATTTCATTAGATGTTTTAAAATAGCCTTAATGCACTTTATATCG
Organism: Argiope bruennichi; assembly: GCF_947563725.1. NCBI lineage: Eukaryota > Metazoa > Arthropoda > Arachnida > Araneae > Araneidae > Argiope > Argiope bruennichi. Next base: position 88,390,698 of record NC_079151.1, read on the forward strand.
CTTGGCTTAGCCTCGCGGCCGGAGTTTTCCTGGTTTGAAATTAGATATTACTACAGAACGGATCTGATGTGCGCCAAACCCGTCGGGCTAAACTCTCTTCTGTTGATTGACTCAGAGGCTTGGAGAGGAATTGACAATTTAGGGGCTATCATTTTTTCCGCTCTGCAAAATTTTAAGGCCTGTCCCCAAATATCTCTGATTTTATTTCAAAATGAGATGTAATGTCATATTTACCCAGAGTTGCTGTATACATTTCAGCAAAATAATCTATGCCATTCTTCTTTAACAGAATCTGTAGGTCAGTTCAAAATTCTCATCCTTTCCTTTTATGATTTTTTTGAAGCCTTTCCCTTTCCCATATTTCTCTTCTTGTTTCCATTTCATATTAATTTTGTCTTCATATTTTTTTCCATTGTTACATCATGGGGGATGGAGTGTTTTTTTCAAAAGAGTCTTTATAGGATTTGAATTCTTAAGCAGATATATGATTTTCAAAGATGCATATTAATATTTAAAGTTGAAATTTAATACACTAATCAAATAGAAATCATGGTAAATCTCACAGTTTGTATTATGATACAGCATTCTCCAGAATTTTGTTACAAATTGACACATCACAAATTTACGGATATATTTGTTGATTTATAAAAATATATACTACGATTAGTAAAAAAAAAATTAAACAGCAATGGTTTTAGAACTTAATACATATCCACAAAAAGTAAAAAGTTTTTAAAAAGATCAATTAACTTATTTTAAATCAAAGTTTACGAATTTTTTTTTCATGAACTGTCTAAAACGTTGCACGCCTTTGAAACCGCTCATTATTGATTTTGACTGCGAACTGATTGAACGTCCTCAATATAATCTGTCATAAAAATTAAGTTTAACAGAAATTTTTATTAAAAATTTTAAAAAGCATTAAAAATTTTAAAACGCAAAACTTTCATTTTTTTTTCACCAAAATCGCCAAATCTGTCGTCAAATTCGTCGCCAAGTCACAAAATAGCAAGTTTGTCGCCATAGTCGTTGATCTGGCAGCCATTCAATATATGTTAGAACTGTTTTTTCCTGACCGTGACATTAACTATGTAAGAAAGCAGTATTGCAAATTTTATATATATATATATCTTCTTGATTCATATATATAAAACGCACATCATTTCATAATTATTTATTTTTGATTCTAATCTAAATTATTAAGGAAAACAAATATACTCCTTTATATTATCGATTGAGGAATTAAGATCTCATTATATATTGTTTGCATTTGAAAAAAAATGATGATAGATTTCAAAACTGTATTCGCAATAATAGTAATCAAAATTTCAATTTCTTATATTGCGAAAATAATAAAGCTTTCTGAAATAGATGATCGAAAAGATGACAAACACTCAAAATCATGGTTTGAATGAAGTTAAAAATATTGAAAATTCAATAATCTAATAGAAATTTAGCATCGTAAGTCCTATTAACTCTGATAAAAAATCATATGACATTATAATTGGTACTAACGAACTTTTTTTTGTTACTGGAAAGTCTTTCCTGATGGAAAATCTTTTACCGAAATCCATCAAAACAAATATTCTAAATCACTATCTCTGATACAGACATTTCCATTACCGTTGGCATAATTACGAATCTGTTTCCTCCCTACTTAATTACTGCGGGCAGCACCAATAGGATAGTCTGATGATACCATCGCGACCTCAACTCCTAACACGCATAAGTATCGTTTGGCCATCGCAGGAATTAATTTAATTTCAACCAACGAATATTGATCTTAGTAATCTCTAATCGTTTGCATGTAGAAGACCATCATCGAAGGGGGGGGGTGATGCTGCTAGGACAAATGATGGTTGACAGAAAATAACATTCGCCAACGGACTCCAAAGAAATTAACTTCTGGCTTGTTCTCCTTCTACCAATTCCTTTAATAGGTTTTAATTATTGTTTTTATTAGTTTGTTTATATTAGTTTGAACGAAGATGTCCTAAAATACAAAGAAGACTAACATATCATGTTAGAAGGAAGTGCTTGAAACGGAAATACAGGGTGTTCATTAATTATTGTCGGGGTTTCCGTACCTCATAACTTTCGAATAAAAAATATTACGCAAATATAAGCAAATGCGCTAAGATCGCATTGTTGCCAAGTAAAATTCTTTGAGTTGTAATTTACGAATACATAATCGCCTTCAGCTGAATGCCTACAAAGTGCAAATTGTGCAAGCTTTATACTTTAATATCATTAATAAAATTCTTTGAGTTGTAATTTACGAATACGTAATCGGTTTTTGTGTAATATTTTTTATTCGAAAGTTATGAGGTACGGAAATCCCGACAATAATTAATGAACACCCTGTAGTTTAAATAACCTTTACTTCAGTGGAGCTATATTCAAAAGTAAAATATGTACAAAAATGTATGCGAGAAAAAAAGTGTTTTTATTATTTTAATTTTTTACATTAACCATCCAAACATACCAACCATGCTAAAAGGAAATGGAGCATCGGTTTTGCTGCACGTAAATAAAAGATTATTTATCTTAAGAAGAAAAATAAACCTATACGAGGAAGAACATAACTAGAAAATTAAAAAAAAGCCTATAAATGAATTATCAAACTTTAATATGGCAAATTAAATCTAAAAATTTAGAAATGTAATTAAAAAATATATTTAGTTTCTTTTATTAAAATATTCGCGAATATTTGGCACTTTCAATTAAACACGTGCAACATAAAAGAGAATACGTAATAAAATTGTCGGATCGACTTCTGCAATACATATTGAAAAATTAGACATAGCCAAAAAGAAAAATGTCTATGGCTTAAGTGCCTTTGCCATGGTGGTTAAATTTGTTTAATTATTTTTCTTTCAAACCGAGAACAAAAAAAAATATTTCTATTATAACAGTGTTATAAAATTTCAAATGATTTAGAAAAGTCATGAAAATCAGATTTTAAGTCCAAACTTTGTCTCCATCTCTAAGTCTGAATAGATTTTTCTTGCAGATAATAAGAATGAGACGTAATCGAATTGTAGAGAAAGATGAAGAATTCGACTTTGTATAAAAATCGATTTTTGCAATATTCTAGGTGTTTGAATTTTTGAGAAAAATAATAAAATTGATTATGAGGATTCGGTTAAACATTAAAAAAAAAATTGAGTATGCCTTTTATGTTTCAAGTTTCTTAGATAGTTAAAATTCAATATTAGTATAGGATAACTTCTTGTAAAAAAAGCAATATGTGGGAATAAATATATATATATATTAAGTTATTTTTAAAGTAATAATTTTTGAAGGCGTTTCTTTCAAGATTTTTGACTTATTATATATAAATACATTTGCATAAATAATTTCCTAAACCTAAGAGAATAATTCGTAAAAGTACCTAAAAGAGTTCATCATCTACTTAAATGCTTTTTTTTTTAATTTCGCATATTTCGTGTTTGTAACGATGTAATTTTCTAATAGATCTTTATTCAATAAGTTACCGATAGCAAAAGTTTTTAAATAATTTTAGAGCTCTTAGATAAATACAGCATATTAATTGAAGTAAAAATTGGGTTCAAAAAGTAGCGCCATCTATAGTTCAGTACAAAATATATTTATTAATAAAATGTTATAAAATTTATGGCATGAGTTATGAAACATATTAATGTTTAAAAAGCAGAAAATAATAATAAAGAATATTTAAATATGTTTTTATTTGTGTCCCAAAAATGTGAGAAAAGAAGATTTATATCGGAAATCTTGCAGCTTTATAAAGAGATGAAGACACACGTTGGAAACGTGAGGTAGAATTCTTGATTATTAGGAAATGGTTGTTTCATTAGGTAAACTTATATAAATCGGAAAAAATATTTCAACGAGCTCTCCTTTGTACTCCAAAATTCCCTAAACTTCTTTCATATAAAATTCTATTAAATGCAGCCAATTGATGACGAAACTAACGAGCATTGTTAAACGAGTTTAATAATTTAGTAATCCTTATTGATTCTATCTCAATTCTACATTACCAGAAGCTACCATGATTATTCCGAATGATATTTGAATCAAAGCAATAATCCCTTTCAGATGAAGCTAGAGATTTATTATATTAATGTGTCCTTGTGATATGGTGTTGCTTTAATACGAAGTCTCAAAACAAATATGTTCTAGAGCAGTTTTCCTACCAAAAGCAGTTAAAAAGGAGCAACATGGATGATGCACTATCCAGTATTTCGATTCAAACCCAAATATTAATGTAACAAACTTAAAACACAAATCTCATGTGACATCATCATACTGCTTTGTTGACAAACTTCAAATTTATCACTGTGGCGTTATTCTTCTATCGAAGTTACGAAATTGGATATCAGAACAATGCGACCAAATAACTAACTGGCACAATGCATCATCCATTTCGAACCATCTTCCTTGGGCAGTTAATAATGACATTGTCCGAGCATCCGTTCATCTCACATTCCGAGCGCCCATAATATCTCGACCGATAATGTCATCTTGGAAAACTGGAATTCTCATTTCGAATTCATTTGTGCCGAGAAACCGATCCCCTCTTCCCCTGAGGATGTCTCACATTCCTGAGTGTCGTCTAGATGAAACACGCGTCCCCCGTCCTGTTCGCGAGGATTATCATAACTCGCTCACACTAATTGACAATGTCATGTACCCTCCTCTAAACGTGTGGCAGAGGGAAGGAAGATGAGTTTGGCATGTTGGAACCTGTCAGTCTGACCTAGAGTGACTAAGGACATGGGTGTAGTACCTTTCTGTATTTTAGTTTCTTAGTAACATGTGTTCTAGACTTTTATCCTGATTATTACATTTTCCAGAGAGACAATCTGAATTTAAGAAGATGTGTGGAATCTGAAAGAACATCTTTTTGAAATAAGGAGAAAGTCTCCCATTAAGAAATTTTTCTCCACATTTTTAATCCTTCACCACACACTCTCTTTTCTTGACCATTAGCGCATGCGCTGGGACATTTTGATCCCAAGTTGACAGGTTCTTACTTCTTATAATATTAGCTATTTTCATAAAAATAAAATCTGAAGACTATAGAAATATTTCTTCATGCTAATACGTTCTATTTAAGACATAACTGTGGATTTTAATAAGATAAACCAAAATCGAAATTAACCTCTTTTCCCCGTACTTTTCTGTATTCATTGTCTTTTTTCTTATTCCAGTCATCTAAAACTTTATATTTTAATGTATGTGTTTTTTCTGTATAAAATATTGAAAGAATAGAAAAACTAAATTTTAAGCATTGTTTAAATTTGGAATTTTTGGAAAAAAGAAGTTTAAACATACATCATAACTTTTATTTTTAAATTCCTGCCATTCTAATCTTTTTCTTCTCGCTTCTCCATGAAGGTATAGGAAATAACAATAGTAGATTTTTATAAATTCCTAGGATTTCAAAACAAAAGAGAAATCATAAGATCAGAATGACCTCATGCGTGTGCCGATGGATTAAAAGATGTTTCGCATGCGATAGAAACGATAGTTATATGCAGTTTTTCTGCATTTTTAAATATTTAAATTTCATAATTTGAACTGTATGATTAAAATGTGATCTTTGATTAAACGGTGTGAGTCAAGAATAAATTTTAATTAAATAAATTTTTTTGCTATAAATAATTTAATTTTAAAAACTAATTTTTTTAAAAATGAATTAATGGCAAAATATGATTTTTGCTGGAAACGTTGATATTCTGTAGAGTTTGGAGCTGGTTTGATTCTAATTTTAATACTTAAATAATGAAAAAGCAGATAAAATAAATGATGAAAATCTACAAATTAGAATCTTTCCTAATTAAATGCTAAAATAAGCGTTTCGATTTATAAAGCCCATAATATATATATATATATATATATATATATATATATATATATATATATATATATAATGGGGAATGCATTAATCTGGTAATTACCAGTGATTATACGTAATCTCTGGTAGTGATTATGCATAATTAATGGTAATTACTAGTGATTATGCATAATCACTGGTAATTACGCATAATTATCAATGATTATGCATAATCTCCAATATGTTTATTATGAATAATCACCAGTAATTATGCATAATGACTGAATAAATCACATTTGATGTCACATATATATGATATGATAAAAGATATGTCTAATAAAAGGCAAAGATTCATATGTTTGCACAAGTTTTTTTTACAGAGCATTTATGTTTATAAAGTTGGTAAATATTCTCTTCATAATAAAATAAACAAAATCATTGCATTCATTTTGTATTTTGAGTCATTTCATGAAGGTTTAGAGGAGCAGAAACGTTTTTACTGACAACGAGAATTGTAGTCGAAACGTTCACACGCCACTAAAATCAGGTTTAAGAAAAAATTGATCTGATTGATCTAAAAATTATTTCAAAAATGAATCAGTTTTCAGCTTACAGAATGCGATTTCCATAAAAAATATTACAACATCACACAACAAAATATTTACTTTTTCTTTTTATCCGTCACAAAGTGTTTTTTTCTCATGTATATTTAAACGCTTGTATTGTAAATAATTTTAATGAAAACAGCATTTAAAAACATTATTAGTGTATTAAAAATATACATTTTTAAATTTTATTTCCTATTTTTTAAAAAAATTCATTACAATAAATATTTCGAAATCTTGTAATCAATTTTTCTAAAATATTTGCTACCAGATGGGGCCACTTGTATTAAATCAAAATTTAATTAGATTACTTAAATAATTTATTGTTTAGAATCGAACACTTAACAAAAAATCTATTTCTATAAAGATTAGGCAAGTGCACAAAATTTAAGAACTCTTGGTTACCACGAACTTACAAAAAAAGCAGTTACGATTTTTTTTCCATAACTTTTTTTTATTAGTTGTAAGCTAAGTTTAGTTTAATATTTGAAGATACTGAGTTCTTTCCTGAAAATGAATGCATTGAGGGGCAATATTAATTTTAACAAATGTAATTTAATCCATTTTAGATTCAAAGAATTGCTGAATTTCGTATGCAACATCCCTTACTTTCTCTTGTGCTATTTTCTATTTCATGCAAAAATAAATAAATGTAACGAATGATATTGGACATTTCTTCACCAGTGTGTATGTGTATATATATATATATGGCCTGATGATAAAGACCTTTTCACGTCACTCTGAAATAGCTAATAATAGCTTATACTTCGAAGGCTTATGACATTTTCCTTGGATTATGTCTCCCACCATTGATTGATATATACAGTCCAGAAAATCCTTTTCTTCTTCTTACTATCCATTTATATACCAGGCATCTATTCTATACAAAGTAACAAACTAATCAAAGGAAACCTTGACTTCAGGAATCAAGCTACAATCAGAAAACAGGACTGTTTCTATTGTTAGAGTAATCTCTGGCATGGTTTCTGCAGCCTTTATTTTAGTTCATACAATCAATAAAACTGTGCATCATGCATTGGAGTTTCGGGTTAAAAAATCAGAACACAATAATAGCTTACATAAAAAAAGTACTCAGTTTTATAACTTAAATTTTTTCTATTGTAGAGAATATAGAGATATTTATTTATTTTTAATTTAAAATATTGTGGTCAAATTTAATTGAGTTTGCGTATCATAACACTTTCAATTCGCATTACTGTTACCTTGCTGCGCTCTCAAAGATTCATAAAGAAATAGGTTATTGAAGACATTAAGATTACGGATTCGGCAAAGATTGGATCAAAGAAAGAGTTTCGTTCAAAGAAAAATAGTTCTATGAAAGAATCACTTAGGAAATTGAAATATAAGAAAAATGCCTACTTGAAGATGTCTCCTTTCAAGAAAAAAAAAATGACTATTATATGAATAGTTATAAGCCTGAGGTTCTACACATTTAATATCAGTTTAGGGGACATTTTTAGGATAAACTAATTCATTACTCTATAAGTAACGAACTAGTTAACTAGTTACTTTAGCTAGTAATGAGCTAGTTACTCTACAATTCAATTAATAATGTTAGCAAGAAGATAAAAAGTTGCAGAATCCATTTCTAAAATGTTAATTCCTAAATACAAAATTAATAGATTTAAATTGGAGATGCACAGCGAGCAATTTATTCGAGGGATCTTTTAAGTTTGCAATAGTTCAGACAATAGTTGATGTGATCTAACATTTTCATGCATAAAAAATAAGCCCATTTATACCTTAAAATAAATTGGCACAACAAAAGATGACATGTTTAGAATAATACTCGCAAGAGACGGCAATGCTCATTAGAAACATGGAATTAAGTTATCTTACATTATTTTAAATTTTATTAGCATTACGACAAATAATTTTAGTACTGATGGAACAGTCTCTTTTGATTTCACTTGGATGCCACTTGACCTTACCCTGAAAGCAAAACGGACTCTCTTGCTGACAATTAAATGAAAGTTGTTCCCGACCTTTTCTCATATCAGTTAGAATACAGAAATGTTCTCAAGTTTAAATGGCTTTCATTTACGAAAAGCACATAACAAAACTGCTAATCATTCTTATTTAAGTATTTTTATACAATTTTAAAAATATGAATATACTGGTATGAATGAAATGCCTGTCGCGAGACAAAAAGCGAATTGGTCACATTTAATTCTCTTGAATTTAAGATTATCCAAGTAAAGGTATATCAGAATACTGCAACTCCCATATTTTTCAATCAAAAAGAAAAAGATACATACTACTCGCAAAAGCAGTAATGGTATTAAAGGATGGATATATCAAAGAGGACCCCGCTTAACTGGTAACATTTCCAAGGATATGCAATTATTTATATTTAAAGAAAGTAGTGGAAATTTATCAATAATATCCTGGCAAATTGGGTGCCAACCGTATTTTCATTGAATGGACATTTCGGATCTTTCAGTATTGATAGAGCTCAGTGTTAATAGATATCTGACTAAACAAACCGCGACACATGACGTGCGGTTGCCTCTGGTGACTAGTAAATAATATCCCCTCCCCGAATGACATCTTTTTGTTTACAAAACGAGACAATAGTCATCTTCTCCAATTAACATAATCAAACCTACTAATTTTATATCTAATGCTTCAAAATGCTGTTTGTGCTTTAGAAATCATGTTTGGCAAAATCATCTGTTATAGGCTCATGCTACATTCCTCCTCCATCTTACAACACAATTTTCTTTCACAAAGTAAACGAGTTCTTCATTTTTCTATTCATTTCACTACTAATTAGGACTTGATGCCAAAAAATTAAATGCAGTCTTTCATGCTTATTTAGGAAATCTCAATACAAAGCACACTCAGTAGTGAAAAGAAAGACAAGAGAAGGGTGTATGGGTGCTCGAGGCAACTGTCTAAAGCTGCGTCAGAAAAACAGAACATTAATAACTTTACTATTTCTTATTAATATAATTTTATTAGTGGGCCGAAAAAATAATATCATGATATGCCACCATTTAATATTACTCAACCATTATTAACTATAGGGGTTAAAATCTTAACTATAGGGTTAAATTCCTGTTCTTTATTTATTGGGATAAGGCTACTGATAACACTAAAACAAAGAATCATTTTAAGCAGTTTATCGTACTCAGCGAAGTCTTGTTATTGAACATTCAGCTAGTTCTCATAATAATTAATAATGATAAGTTTTATGTCTTTCTACTGCTTACTGTTTTATATTAAAATAGTTGAAGAGTTGAATTTTCTTTTCTTTTTGGAGAATGGTTGTAGTATCTTTTCATTCAATAGTATTAGTATCTATCCTAATCATAATTAAATTTTAAATTATTTGTACAGATGCCTCTGTAATCGTGTCGTATATTCGGACATTGAAAACTTGGTTTAGTACGTTATTTCCAAACAGATATAGTTCATTTATACATAGTTCTAATTTGAAAAGTGTTCTAAATATCTTACAATGTTATATTGCTTGGATCAACAAATTACTGCTGAAAAAAGTACAAAGTCTACATTGTTATTTAATCTTTCTATCTAATTAAATAAAATATTCTTTAAACATCAACATTTTATTTAAAAATAAATTCTACGTTTTAGCTATCAAAGCTGATCTACTAAGCAAAATTTGAATATAATTATTTTAGGACAAATAACGCCTGCCTCAAAAAAGTACTTGTCATTGATCGACGGATATTCTTCAAAAAGAACACAGGAAATATTTTTTAAATGATAATGTATCAGAATTACTTTATTAAATATTTTTATTAATACGATCAAAGGAGTATACATTTCGACTAAAACTGTAGTTCATCTAGGTAATTGCAGTATAGGCATAATGGCCACAATATAAGAGAAAATTCATGGCTCTGGCCCCAGTCTAATGGGACGCCATCAAGAGAAAATATTAGTGCTTTAATATTATTTTTTTTTAAATTAAATATCTCGATGAGAGGAAAAAATAATGCAATTTCCATGGAATTATATGCATTTATTAAACATGAATGAAAGCAAGGGAATTAATATTATGCCCAGAATTAATATTCTCTGAATTAATACAAATAGTTTGCAATAGTTTTTTTTATGCTTTTAAGGATATTCACCATTACACAATAACATATGTGGATCCAAGCAAGTATTTGTTTCTCATAAAACAACTTTTAGAAGACACATAAGTTTTATTTGCTTATTGAATCATAAAATGTTTTATATTCGCCGTTCCATAATGATGTATAAAAACTAATTTCAAATTAGAAGTTTTTGCTGTCGGAAATAGGATTTTAAAAAAGAAAAAAAAACTAGTTATATAAATTAGTAAAATATTTTAAGAGTAAATATAAAATATGGATAGTAAAGAAATACTGCGTTTCCGGAATTAAAAAAAATGTCGTAAATTTCTCATTCAAATTCTTATTTATTTAAATTATATTTTAAGTGCATTTTGCTTTGCTTCCTGCTTTGAACGTACCTAGGCTGAATTGTGTATCTATGCAATAAAACCGCTTTAAGTATGGGCATATATTTAAAAAAATAAAGAATATTCGGAAAGATATTAATATATTAAAATAGTTTAAACTTTAAAAAAATATTTTTGTTTTGCTGTGATCAAATTTAACATTATTTCAGGATAAAATTCAACATATTTTTGTCTTGAATCGCAACAATAATAGAACTATGCTATTTAACCTGGGATCATTATTTTAAATTTCTATTTAATTAATCCAGGAGGAAAGTCAGAATCGGATGTTGATTTCTAATATCTATTCTATTTCTAATACCAAATAAGAATCTGTAGATAATTATACCATCATTAATAATGATGTCATAATCAATCATCACTGTTAAAGAAAGGTAATTAAAATTGATTCATTAAAAGAGCTGGAAAAAGACAGTTTCTCTGACTAATTAATATATTTTTATCAATTGCTTAATGAATCATTGTCAGATTTTTTATATTTATTATACACTTTTATTTAGCATGACTTGTTTCTTGTTTATAGTGATGAAAATTTGCAGCCGATTTTTCACTCTCTTCTTGATGTGATACATTTTGGATTAAATACTTTTGCACATTCTAAATCTAAATACGCTATTTTAATGCCCTACAAAGTAACAATTATTTATTCGACTAATGTAATTCAATTTTTATGTATACTTGTGGTGCCACTTGATGGCAAATTTTAGAACTAATTGATTTTAAGGTATCATAGTATTTATTATAATGAATTATGATAAGTGGATAGTAAGAAATTATTAAATTGGACGTCTAAGCTGTTTAATTTCCCAAATCTAATTTTTGTAAAAATTATTTTTATTAAATTTAATGATAAAGATACTAAAAATTAAACTTGAATAAATTTTGCTTTGAAACTAAACCCCTTTATAATCATTATTAGTCGTTTGCTTTTAGAAATAAAGAGCTATTTAAGTATTTTGAATAAAATTTCAAATTGTATTGAATTAAAAATTTCAGACTGAATAAAGAATAATTATATATCATCAGTAAAAAATGCTTTTATCAACTATTTGAATACATATTTGAATCAAAACAAGTCATTTTATGAAGAAATTTGACACAGTCGTTTTCTTTTTAATGTGATCTACGTTGATATAATGATGGTAAGATAAATTAAATTGCCTTCCCAGACTATTTATATTATAGGCTTTTAGGAATTCAAATTTTTGATTGAGATATAATATTATTTTTAAATAGTATTTTTTAAGCCAGTTGACCAAAATTCTTATGAATGTTTATTACTAGCTGAGAGATGAAATTTTAATATTCAAAGAAATTTAATATCAAAGTCTGTCAATTTCATTGATAAATAGTCTGAGTCTTATTAGATAGAGATATATTAGATGTCCCTTTTCAAATAAAAAAGTATAATTTTTACATTATATAAGATGAAGAAAATATTTTATATAAATAATCAATTTCTAGATTTCTCCTTCATATGTTTTTTTTACTTCAATGAGATAAATTAAAGCTCCAAATTTTCAAATTTATGAATTGGAAATGAATATTTATTTTACTTTGTGAGGTTTGCTTTTCCTTTTTTTCCCTTTTAATCCACTACAGTAAATGGATATAAAACCTTGCGATATAAGTGAAATAGTTTGAAATTATGAAATATAATATGTAACAGGTAGGGATCCAGTAAATGATTTAAGGAAATAAATTTAAACAATAAATGAAATTTATTGTTTGTACAAAGATCATTGTACAAAGAACTTGTACAAAGATCATTTCAAAATAGTTCATATTTTGTTAGCAGAATGAAAATTTATTATCTTTTCGTTTTTAAATGCAAACATTTTATGCTAACATGAAATCGGATGTTATTATATAAGTCGAAATAAAAAAAGAAAAAAATTCCACAAAATATTCAGAAAAATTCAGAGATAAATTACGCTAGCATTAATTCTAAACTCTATATAAAAATAGAATATAAAATGGCAACCAAATTTGTTCAATTTTTTGTGCCTATTATATAAAATTCGCCTAACGTAGAATAAACACCTTTTTAACTAATTGTGTCTTTGAGTTGATATCTTCACATGCATGATAATAATCATATTTTCCGGGAAACAGGATTTAATTTCATGATGATTTTTCACCAAAATACACATTAGGAGGATGTGTTTTCAGGAAATATCTTATTTTCTTAATGTGCCATTTGCACTTATTCCTTAAAATAGAATCAACTTATTTTTTAAAACAATCAACAACTCAGAACTTAATGTCTCTCTATTTTTACCGGTTTTAATGCTTCTTGGCATTTCTTGATTCAAAACTACTTTAGAGTACCCATTTACATCACCAACTATACCAAATCGCCAATTCTGAAAAGAAAATGGCAGCTAGGAAAACATTGTACAAAGGCTGTTAAAGAAAAGTTGCTAATGGAATATTTGAGCTTAGTTGTTTGGACTGCTTCATTGGCGACGAACTCAAAAGGTATGTTGAAATAAAAGGTTGAATGAAAGGTCAATCCGATACTGATAGCAATTATTTCATTGTAAACTATGATCTCCTTTTTGGAACACTGCAAGAGTCAATTCCTTCTATTTGGAATTTCTTGAACTTGTGAGCGTGAAATTTTTTTTTTCGAATGTTTAGAAAATTCTGTAGTGAGAGTTAAATAAACTTTTATGGTTACCGTGGTTTTTTTCGCCCTTATCTTATTCATTAAAACACATAACAAGGCTTAATTATCAAATAGATGAATTAGGCAATTGCTTAGGAGATTGCAGCTTTGGGGACTTGAAACGTCGATATGTTTTTTTTTCATTATTTTCATGGTAATTTGAATACATGCTTATTTATAAGAACTTAATTTATAGGGACTGGGAAATTTAAGTTAAGTTTAAACCTATATTATTTATATGAAAGTATATAATTTATAAGATTTTAATAAATATCTTTCAAAATCGCTGGTAAATAAGTATGGTTGGAATGCGTTTTGGAATGTTTATTTTGGAATATTCTGACTGATTCGCAAGTGAATAGCAGATACAAAGTTTGGAATTATAGTGAATAATTTATATAAAAATATTCTAATTTCTTTCATAAATTTGCTTAAAATTATATCCAATTTAAAGTTTTTTTTATCTATGTGAAAATGAAATCAAACGGAGATCATGTTACCATCAATGTCTTGAAAGTATACATTGGAGGAGGATCAACCCGAAATTAATACTTCCTAAAACTCTCACAGGTTTTAATTTAGCATCGAGGATAAATTATTATTCAATATACATTAATCCTCCCTCAACAATTTCTGAATAATATTTTTAAATCTATTTTTTGTAATACACAGTGTATTGAGTAAGGGAGAAATTAATTGGTCGCAGAAACGTCAGTTTTCAAATGCAAAATATGTCGCATCTGTATTTTGAGTTATTATTCCACAATAAGTTCAGTTCCTACCTGGTTGATGGTCTAAACTGAACGTACTTTTGAGATAGTTCTTGTAATGGGAGCGATAGTATTGGGGCTTATTTTTTATAGCAGGTTCTATTTTCGAAACTCTAATTTATAATAACACAAAGAAAATTTTCTCACATATAGAATTTATCAAAATTTTACAGAAAAATCTGAAATCTAATCAGTTTTGTCGAACTAAATTTCACCAATCTAGTTCGTTGTACATTTGTGTTATGAAGCCTTGAAACGAACAAATATATTTCCAAAAATTGTTAATCGTGAACAAAAAGATAAAAAAACATAAAGATTTTTGAAAATCATATATGAAACATTTTTCCGTTGACTCTTATACTTATATTCATATTCTCTTTTGTGAGAAAATAAAGATAAATATTTTAACGATTACCTGAAAACAATGAAAATATTCTGGAAATAATTACCAAGACTTGTTAGATTTGTCTGCAAATTGAACATTCCTGCAGATTTCACAACGTAGAAATTGCCTTTCTCAGAGGAAATTTTATTTAACCTAGCGCAGGCATCTTGTCCGACAATTCTCTCCGCCTGGAGCAGTTGATTCGATAAACCTAATCAGTCGTAATGGAATTCGGACCGTGAAAAATGGAAGAACTCACTTAAAATCAATTAACGTGTTAATCGTATTACCTCCATACAGTTCATGAGAAAACTGCACCCTTTAATCCTCGCAAACATAATAATGGCTGCTCAGTATTACTCATTGGGAAGTTTGAGAAGAGACCGTTGCCACGATCGCATTTTTTTACCTTCTATCACCGATTGATATAAAATAAAACTGCACTTGGGAGATTTGTTTTAGAAGTTAATTTCTCTATATTTGTGGAAGTTAAATTTTTCTTTTGATGATACATTTATTAATGTCATTGGAGATAAATTATTTATTTATTAATCACAAATATGAATATTCAATAAATTTCCTTAAAACAAATAGCAAGTAATGTCACCTGTGATAATTAAAAAATGTAAAGCATTCATCTGATTATTTAAGTAAAATTTTATGAAAATAGGTAGGTGCAATTTTGCTGTATTTTCTGCTCTATTCAGTGGGCATGTGGCCTGTTATAAAATGTTAAATAAAGTATTACAAGATTAGAAAACTTTTATGAACTTTTAAAATATTTTTATATTGTACTAAATCATCTAATGCCAGGAGTCCAATATGCTCTTTAGTAGACAGCAAAGCTAAATCTACAAGAAAAAAATGAGTAGCAAAACACAGCCGAGGCATGCGCAGAGACAGCAGTTGTAGAAATTAATTAATAACATACAAAAAGAAAATCGTTATTAAACAATTAGCAACTTTGCAGCTACTCACTTCACGTTTGATACACCAAAGAGAAAATTAAGTTGATTGATACGCTTGAATTTTCTCGTGCATATATAGTTGTCAGATCGGATAATTTTTTAGGAAACCCCCTGGATTTCGAAAACTAATAGAGATAACACTAAAATTCTTGTATTTTAGAGAATATTAATTTTTTTACATCACAGTCCCAAATTTGCCATTAAGTTACCAAATGGTGTTCGAAGTCGGGAGTCACTGGCCTATCATTCATCCAGCAATTAGAAACAATATCTGCAAAACTCTTTTCTACACCAAAGGACTAACTGAGCAGTAAAACAATATTAGAAATTTGTAACAATGTAATTAGGATTTGTATCAGTTTTTGTAGAATGAGAGAAGAGTATCATGGTCGACTAATCAGCGCTAATTTCAGCCAGTTAAATTAAACAAAGTACCTACGAATAATTCTAAATGTCGATATTGAAAATTACCCTTTCCGTGAAAAGATGGCCATTTTCCTTCCATTGAAAGAGCGACAAGCTCAAAGAATTAGTTCATCATGGTGTTAGATGTTGAGAGTAGGGGTTAACTCGGAGCGTGTTTAAAATTTTAATTAATTAAAAATTAAGCGAAATATTCGTACTTTTGCGAAATAGTTTTCAAAAATGTAACCTACAAATATTTTTACGTCATCTTGAAATAAAAAAAAAAATCAACCTGGTATTTTTTATTTTTTATTTCCGACATGATTAATGATTTAATTGCTGGCATCTTGGCCTATGGGTAGCATGTCTTCACAGTGTTCTGGGCGTCCAGGATTCGAGTCCTGGTTCGGCCATGGATGTTCTTCACCCTTTGTTCTATCTATAAAGTGTGTGACAGAACCCTCCTGTGCAAGCGAATGTGTGAATCATGAACTGGAAGTGGGACTTCTACCAACGGATGCTCTCAAGGGTCTCTACCCCCAGAAGCTACTGCAGTCCCCCTTTCTGTTGTAAAGCGGACACGACATCATCATCAAAGATTCGACATATTTATTTTTTTGGGGGGGGGATTTGAGTATAAAGTATGCTTTCAATAAAATTTTTGAATTTATCAAAAAAATTTATTAAAAGTTTACCTTCAGAATCAAGCTACAGTAAACAAATTGTATGGCATCTAAAATAGTTTAAGCTATATTCATATCAAAATTTGAAATTTAAAATGATTTTGATAAGGATGCTATTAATACCAAATTACGAAATGAAATATTTAATTGAAATTTTTATGAATCATTATTCTTGGTCAGCCAAATGGTCTTCAAAGGTGGCTAGCAATAAATAAATAATATATAAAAGAAAGGAGCAGTTTCATTATGATAAAAATATGGTTACTTACTTTTATCCGAAGAATAATCTGATCAGCTCCAGCGCACTTGATTTTAATTTAGATGAAATATTTATGAATAATTTTCTAACGTCAGTGTTTATAAAAAATGCAAATGAGATTAATTTTTTTGCTGGAGTTTTTATTTTTAATGCAGTATACTATAAATTAAAGAAAGGAAACTTAAATGTCCTCTGTTATAACAAATTAGAGCATTAGTTGGTTTTTTTATAAATAAAGTTGAGCGAAAAGAAAAACATTTTGTTTGCATATTTTGTTTTTTTAACAATCATTATGCAAGTTTTTTTTTAACACCGCGCAAATTTTTTTTTAATATGTAATTAAAAATAAAGCTTAGTTAGTAATCATGAGCTCTCCGCCATTAATTAATTCTTACATGCTTATTTATTTTTATCTGGAAATTAATAGCACAGAAATAAGATTCCTCATATTTATATATTATTTTGTGAATACTACATTCATTTAACTGTTCTTTTGCTTGTTATATATTTTTCACAGAGTTCGTTGTGCATTTTAAGAAGGATTTTTTTTATATTCCTCATATGTGATGCCGCATTTTATTCTTGGTTCTAAAGCGTGGAATGACACCATTTGGGAATGACATTTGTTCTTTTATATTAAATGTGTTTTCATAACATTTGCCACAGAAATTAATTAAAAAAAACCTAGAGTAATTTTTATAAATATACTCTGGAGAGATTTTTTAATGAGATGCCTAGAGACCTTTTAATAATAAATTAATTAGATGTAAACAATCATTTATATCAGACTAAGACGTTTTGATTAATAAATTAAACATCAAAGAAATGTTTCAAGATCCACCGAATGTTCTTACTTATGACGTATTATTTCTTTTTCAGGACCGGCATTTGGTTTTATATACAGCAATCTATACTAATATATTCATACTGCTCCGAAATATTTTGAGTATTTTTTTAAAATTTATATAAATTATAAAATTGCTAGCAAAAGCAAACGAATCAGAGAAACTTTTACTTAATCCAATTAGATATAATGTAAGTATTATTTTAAAAAATCGGAAAGATTTTTTTTGGAGAAAATATTTAGGTAAGAATCACATACTGGTTGCAAATGATTATTTTCAATCTTACCTTCATATAAATTGGTCATTTAAACTAAAAAAAATCATGAATGCACTTAGTTTAACATGTTATTTGAAACAATCTGCTACATTACATTATTCATTTTATAGTTTATCTACCATTTCTTATATATTTGAACAACTTACATTCAGTTTTACCAGGGTAAAATTGGCCCAAAATGGTGCTATATGACATTGCCAGCATGAGAGCAGATAGAAAAGGGCTCTAATACCTAGGTATAAAAAAGGCTTTTTTTTGTGTTAGCGTAAGTAAAATCGTGTTTTTTTTTTTCAGGAAACATATATAGATAAACTTAAGAAGCAAAAATGTAAAGTATAAACTCATAAATAAATAAATAAAATAAAAAGCGTGACTCGAACTAAGGACCTGCAACGAACGTATTATTTATGTTCTGCTGAACATTACATATGGCACTGCCTGAACTTTGAAGCAGAAGATGAAAATACTTTTTTAATAGTTAGTTACAAAAAAATGTTTTTTTTTTGTGCGTAAAATCTTGTTTTTTTTTTCGAAATGTATATATATATATATATATATATATATATAAATACGAGAATTGCTCATTTAGAGGTATACGATATAGTTAAAATAAAATTTTCTTTTGTTCTAATAAGATGTTCTAATAAAATTTATTAAATCATTAAATCAATGCTATTTATAAAGTCTTCTAAGTAACTTTCACTCTTTTATCCTTAATTTTTTTTTGCTGTTGAGCTTTTTTTTCTCGCCTATGTAATGTGAATTCCTGATATTGAATTTCTATGTTAATAAGTAATAACATAGACATAAACACTAACAGCAGTAATCCACGTTCAAGCAAATATCACAAAAATTACGTTAAATTGTAGTTTTTTTTAAAAATTATATTCGAGATGACAAAAAAAAAAATCTATCGAAAGCATTATTTTTCTGTGTTTCAAATATCTTTCACGTCTTCAAATGTCGTTTGGCAAATACGCATTTCATCCAAATGTCTTTCAGAAAATTTCTGCGTCCATGGCTTCAAAATATAAGCGCCCTTTTCCTATTCGAATGTTCTGTATTTATTATTCCCGTCAGAAAGGAATGTGGACATTCCACTTATGATTCCACACTTTCAAACATTTTTGGAGAAACTGTTGTCAAAAATAGGATAAATAATATTCTATTCTGTTCACTCTGAATGAAATTTAGTCATTTTTGAAATTCCAAAAGGAGTTCGAATTTCGGAATATCACAAATGATGATAGATTTTAAATTTTGTCATTCGAAATTTATTTAATCGTGTAAGATTTAAATTTAAAAGAATTATCAGAGAGTTAAATTTAATATTCCATGATTGAATTATTTATATACCGTAGTTAGAAAGAAGAATTTTCGAATAATTGCGTTTACACGTCAGAATAATTTCAAAAATAAAGAAAGGGTAAAATAATATTTAAAAGTATCTTTAAACCTCTTGCTCGAAATGCTTTAGCATGATAATATCTTATGCCTGGATCATTACTTTGTTCTAAAAATTTGCTTTTAATTGCATAACAGCGATAACACGCCACAATAAATGCTCTGAATATCATTATAACGCTCAAGTATGAATCCTGTAGTTAAACCAAAGGAAAGTATTGTTGTAAAATATAGTTAAAAATATTTTGAAAAAAAATACTAAAATTAGTGAAAAATTGCTCTGAGATGAAACTAATATGGATAATAGGTAAAATTTTTAGGTTTTTAATCTGCGTAAAATTTATTTTTGTGTAATAGATATTCCAAAGCTATTGAGGAAAATATTTAAAATTTTGATTAAATTTTAATTAAAAATTTTATTAGAATAAAAAAAACTTTTTTACCCTTTAACGCATTTACACCCTTAAAGCAAGTGCCAAATTAGGCATCTCTATTCAAACAGTTTGCTTTACTGAGTGCCTAGAATAAATTTTGAAATATGCATGCCACATCAAGCATGTTGCTTGTCACAATTCACAAATAATGTGCTAGGTCATAAATATTATCATATTAAAATGTTAAATTTTATATCGTTTATAACGATATACAAATCTATAAACAGTCTATTGAAGCTTTTTTTATCTTAATTATTTGATATTTATTATTTAGAAAAGAAATAACTTCGGCTGTGTTTCACATCTAATTATTTCTCTTATAGTGCAAGCTATCGCAGACTTTATTTCATGCATGTCGAAATATATAAGGTATCTAACATATGGAAAAATATATACGATATCTATATTGTTAATAATGTTCTAATAGCTATTTTCTCTAAACTATTACACATAGAGAGAGGCCTAAACCATTAGTTGAAAGAATACTTCAAATAACTAATGCTTTAATAATTGCATTTTATCTCATTTGTGTCAATAAATATTCTACAGAAAAATCATAATGAATAAATTTTTATACTACTTTTATAGTATTAATAACAGTATTTAGTAAAGTAATTCTGATACATTATCATTTAAAAAAATATTTCACGTTCGTGTGTACTTCTTGAAGAATATCCGCCGATCAATGACAAGTACTTTTTTGAGGCAGGCGTTATTTGTCCTAAAGTAATTACATTCAAATTTTGCTTAGTAGATCAGCTTTGATTGCCAAAACGCAGAATTTATTTGTAAATAAAATGTTGATGTTTAAAGAATATTTTATTTAATTGGATAGAAAGATTAAATAACAATATAGACAAAGTACTTTTTTTAGCAGTAATTTACTGATCCAAGCAATATAACACTGTACGATATTTAGAACATTTTTCTAAATTGAATTATGTATATATGAACTATATCTCTTTAGAAATTAGGTACCACACCAAGTTTTCAATGGCCCAATATATGCAACAATTAGAGAGGCATCAGCATAATTAATTTAATATTTAAATATGAATAGCATAGATACTAATACTATTGAATGAAAAGATACTACAACCATTCTCCAAAAAGAAGATAAAATGCAATTCTTCAACTATTTTAACATAAAACTGCAAGCAGTAGGAAGTCACAAACTTATCATTATTAATTGTTATGAGAATTAGCTGAATGGTGACATTAATTAAATGGTTTCATTTTAGTGACTTAAAAATGGGTTTCGTTCCATTCATGAAATACAGTGAGATTGTAATTATGCTTTTAATGCATTTTACGCTAGTGTATTCTAAGAAGTTTCCCTGACACATTGTTTGTAACTTATCGCTTGTTTCGTAAGAGATTTTAACTTAGAATTAATAGTTATGATTATTATGCTAATATTAAGTAATTGCTTGAAA
This sequence comes from Argiope bruennichi, assembly GCF_947563725.1. NCBI lineage: Eukaryota > Metazoa > Arthropoda > Arachnida > Araneae > Araneidae > Argiope > Argiope bruennichi. Next base: position 88,412,159 of record NC_079151.1, read on the forward strand.
CTCATAGAATGGGATTTAATTATTATTTTTCACCATTTGTTATATATTTTGCATCATTTAGTAAATAGAAAAATTGACTTCAATGGTATTTTGTATTGGGTAATTGATTTCAATGTACAAGATTTGCTAATGTTTTACTTATGTTTTAATTATTGAAGAGAAAATATTTTTTGTAGTTCTGCAACAAGGAATGTAAAATGAATTTTTAAAATTTTTTTATAAAGTTTATTCTGCATTATTTTACATTTATTTATATTTTTTTTTGAAATTGTTAAGACAATAATTCTGAAAAATTGGTTAATATATGTAATTTGTCTCCTGTAATGTAAGTGATGTGAGCTGTATGATAAAAAAGAATCGTAGATGTATGCAATGGGCAGATCGTTGGAACTTAAAGTAGCAAATTTTACAGGAATTTTCTTCTGAAGCTGTAAGTGCTCTCTGCGGAACGTTCCTCAAAACTTCAGAAGACATTAATTCAGTCATTTCATTGACTTTAGTTTCAGACATTTTTAAAAAAAATTTAAATAAGTTGTCAGCGAATCTCCCGAGAAATTGAATGCATTCCAGTATCGAAATTGCAATTCTACAGTAAGACCGTTCGATTTAAATACAACTGTTATACATATATAGCTATAAATTTTCTACGAGTATAGTAATCTATTTAGCATTTAAGGATGATCAAATATAAAATAAATTGTCGTTTAATTATTGCACATTACACTGATGCAATATTTTTCATATTTATTTTGTCTTCAGTAGATAAAAAGAACCATTAAGGATATCTGAGGAAATGAAAATTACCAAACCTTACCATTTATTTTCTTTTTTTTAATCCATTTTTGAACGTGCTCAAGATTTCTACTCTTCGTATTGCGTTGCCATTACTAACTTTAAATCAATCAAAATTACTAAAATAATTCTTTTCACAAGGCAAATCTTTATAAATTGCAGACAAAGTTAATCAGCAAGACAAGGAGAATATTGATCAATAATTATTTATAGGAATTCAATGGATTTGTTCGCAATTATGTATTTTTCCATTATGACACTAGTAGTAGAATATTACTCTCTAGAAAAATTTCGGCGCTTGTTTGAACCAATGGAACGCGTATTTCGTCATATGATTTACCTTATGAAACCGTTGTCTCCAAATATTTGTTAAATTTACCATTTAAGCCATTTAATGTTAAATTTCAATTATGAAATGGAAGTTGTCTTCGAATTCCCTCTTGAATTTTTGAAGATATTTTTATTTGTATTCGCCCTATGTGGTCAAACATTGTCGTGCCACATGTTGACAGCACCCGAGGAGTTCCGATTTAACTGTCTGCCTCAGCTTCGCTCAAGTTTTAAGAAACAGCTAAGCAGTGATCACTACTAAATGAACTAAATTTGACAAGATAATGACCTTGAAATTGAACATGAGTGAAAACGTTATTTTGAGGGTAATAAAGTAAACAAATTTATTTCTTCTTGAGAAATTTTTAAGTGCTATAGGCTTTTAAACACGGGGTGCAACTTACATCAGTAAATGATGAGACGAAGTTTTCCCGTTATTGTAATCCTGCGATATCTACTGCATCGTAAATAGAGCGAGTATAAGGTCACAATTTATATCTAATACTATTTTATTAAACTAAATCTCAAGAAAGACGGCGTACTAGCCTTGGGGTAGCACGTTTTCCTCGTGCTCTGGGTTTGCCTGGTTCGGGCATGGTTGTTTTCTACCCTGTGTTCTATCTGTGAGGTGTGTGAAAGAGCCCTCCCCCCACGTAAAAAAGGGTTGTGCAAGCGAGTGTGTGAGTGTCATCTTTATATGAGCTAGAAGTCGGACTTCTGCCCTTGGGTGGTCGTGGGCTTTACCCCCAGAAACTGCTGCACAAACTCAGCTTAAATCGCTGACTTCGTCAGTGGGCCTGTCTATGGCACGTGCCATAAGTAACGACAACAACATTGCAAGAAATATTTCACTTTAACTGTTCGTTTAGGTCAGAAATGTATCACTCTCACACTGCCATGGAAATTAAAAAGAATATTTGTTCTTATATATTCTTCTAAGTCCTTTCCAATAGTTGAGGAACATAAAGACATTTTAATTTCTTCATATAAAGTCCTGTTCACATTACATTGGCGTGGAAAAAATTGTTATTGTAATACGCAGATCATTTCCTGCTAATTACAGAATAATAATAATTTTTATTTTTTCATCGTGCGTTTATATTTATTTTTTAAAACTACTGTTGCTTAGTTTAATTATATTAATCTACACTTTTGAGAGACTCAAATGTTAATTTGGCGAATGTCAGTGGTCATTTTGAGCCCTAGTCAGACGGCAAGGATGACTTTTGAACAAGTATCCCTCTTTCCAAACTTCTCATCACACCATTTTGAATGCTTTCCCGGCAGCTGGTTTTAACTCCCATCGATACACATACTCGAATATGGTTTTAAATTAGGAATTTTCCGATTCCAAAGTCAAACACTCATCTTCATGACAATTACCAAGACGTAATCTTTTCACTACGTAATGCTAAAACGAAATTTCTTCGTTTCAGAGAATATCTTTTATTTATATTTATAACATTATACATGAATGTATAATGTAATATTTCAGTTAAAATACTTCTTACGATTTAAAGAGATGTATGCTAAAATATATTTCTTCTCCCTTAATGCCTACACAATACTTCAAAGACATGAAACAACAAATTTCATTTGTAAATAAAAGAAGTTCTAGACAGAATTATTTATCCTTCCCAACTTGTTTCATCCAAACTACTGGGCAATTCCAACTTCTTTTCCCTTCAGTCCTTCCGTTTGTCCTTTCCTGGTAATGGAAGAGGTTTGTTCCATCTTCTAGGAGACAAAGAAGCTGGATTCCACTGCAAACAAAGGAAGGGGTTTATCAAGTGATGATGGTTCGGTCTTAAAAAGGGGTTACTTGGATTAGCTGAATGCAACCCCATTTGTATTATACCATCGCAACTATCCATTCTATTTATTGTCATGGAATTAGCAAAGTTAGTTTTATTGAATAGTTGTTTTCTTTTGATAGAAAGCAGATATATCTCACAAACTTATTTTTACAAATTATTTCTGAGAATTGAGTTTCAGTTTTCGAATTCTTTCATATTTATGAAGAAAAATAATGCATATATTTTTCTTTCATCACAGACATTTTTACAGATCATCCCGCAGTTTCATCACAGATCTTTCTTTTTACACATACAGACTAGCTATCGAGTATATTTATACACATTTTTTTTACATATATAGAATAGCTATAGAAAATAAGCGTACAAATCTTTTTATTCTTACAAAATAGCTATTAAGTTCATATATATGACATCGGAATTAGATGATAAATGTACAGTATATTTTTCTAATATCTAATTGAACATAACCTGTCTTGTTATTTGGCACCAAAGCCATAAAAAGAACTCTAAATTCTCAAATTAAATAGGGATTTGGACTTAATTAGTGTTACTTGTGTTTGAATAGACTCCATAGGCACGGCCACCTACTTTAGTCATTGACTCTAAGGAAAGATTAAATAAATAATTTATATCCATTATTTAAGTACCAGTTTCCAAATTTAAAAAAATCACTTAAATTAAAAAAAAAAAAAAAATTTAAGCAGACATAAAAAAATAGGCTGAGAAATTTCAAATTAAAAAATATGTTCGATAAGTCTTTTTTCTAGTCAAAAATAATTTTCGTGGTTTCTGAGATTTTATGGAAATATTTTTTTATAGAATGTCGAAAATTTTAGGAATGACTTTTGTGACCACAATTGGTTCTTGTATGGACAATGTGTCCCTCCAGTACCTCTGTCTTTTTTCAGTTATAAATAGAATCATAATTTTACTTTATTTTGTTCATTAGATGCAAATACACCAGAAATCTAATAGCATTCCTTTTTCAAGCTTCCAGTTTTCTAGAAATATAGGAAAGTCAACCGTCTAACTCTCCGACCCACCCTAAGGCACACGGATTTAAACCATAGAACTGAATGACCGGACCGCCGCAACAGCAATTGGCGAGAACTGTGGTTGAGTCCTAAGGGCCGTCACCGGCCACGGTACAACCCTCCCCGAAGGAAGTACGTCCCGTCATCGATGGGGGGAGCCAGATCCCCCACCTATTAGTGTACCCTCCAGGGTGGCGAGATCCAACCACCATGCCGGAAGCATCTCATCCTCATTTCGAGGTGCCCCCCCCCGAGGGTCTAGAAATATAGGAAAAATGACATGTCCCCTTTTGCAGAAAACACATTTCATAATAAGTATTACGATTTAAAGCAATACCAATTTTTGTTTCTGCGGTTGCGCAAAAACAAAATGCATTATCTCCGTGTACATTTTGTGAAGAGGAAAAAGGCGTTTTCTTTAATACAATATTTTCTTTCTACTGGAGACGATAGAAAAAGGCCTTAAACAATTTTTTTTGAATAATATTTTTTGCAAATTTAAATTTTTAATATAACTGAAAAAAACAAAACAAATATAAATAAATAAAAATGTCAAATTTACTTACCTTATGACTAAAATGTAATTTTTTTTATTAAATAGTTACATAATTGGTATTTAAAAAATAGACTAAAAAAGACAATATATAAATTAGAAATAACGACTTAATATAGAGTAGATTATGGTGTTTTTACGGCTACAAAACATGTGCTACTAATGTTTGAGACAATTTATTCATGGCACAAAAACATAATTTTCTGGCTGCATATGTGTAAAAAATATCAACAAAATAAAGTGTACAGAAAATTTAATTTAAAGAATATATATTTAAACTTTATTATTTTTATCATATTTTTTACTTAAGGAAAGAAGGAAATATTTTTCGTTCTCATAGAATTTCTTGTTGCTTTTGTTAAAAAAAATCCACTTTTAAGAATTATTTGTTGAATTATGTAAATATAAAGAACTCTAAGAAATATATCGATGAAATATTTTTTTCATTCACATTGAAATATTCTTTTTCTATTTTTCATATTTGAGCCGAATAAAATATCATGAATTTTATCAGAATAATTTCAAATTCACTATCTATTAAACTATCTAAAACTATTTATTTTTATATTAGAAAATTTTTGAAACTTTACTATAAATTATTTCAAATATATAAATTCTTCTAATATTTAAAATAAGATAAATAAATAAAAAGGATTTTGTGAGAATTATTAATAGAAATTTAATTATTTCGAATATGAATTTTTAAAAGAAAAATACATTATATTTATGTATTATGCAGTATTTCTGATTTTTATCTTTCATTAGAAACTTGGATTGGTTGCAGTTATATTGTGTAAATTTTAAAATCTTTAAAAACAACACTTTTTTTTAAAGTATAAAAGGCAGTAAGACTGATCTATAACTTTATATTTAAATTCCTAATGGAATATTTTTCATTTACGCTTTTGCTCTAAAAAGTTTTATCTCTCTATTTTGTGATATTTAAAATAATAAACATAAAAAACTAAAATAAACTCATTCCAGAACAAACAGTATTAAAAAGAATACGAATGCATGCTATTTTGAATGAAAGAAAGGTTGCAATAAATTCGCAGTTCGAACTTTTGCGTCATTCTAAAGATAAGAATCAACATCTAACAGAACAACAGGAGCGAATAATTTTTTAAGGCTTTTTCAGAAGGAGGCCAATCCATTTTTCCTAAAAGGCTAAACAATGGAAATATGTTTCGCTTTTATCACTAATCTTCGTACCGCATGGCAGCCATAAATATCGCCCAACAACCATTTTATGAGATGAAATTTATTCTCACATGGCACAAATACGTTTTTTTTTTATAATCTTCATCGCAGTTGGAAGATATTTCTTTCGCCAAAAAGAATCGATATTTTCTTCCTTTTTAGCAAGTTTGTATCTGTTATGTGTCAAAGAAGTAGAATATTTTCGTGGAATATTTTAAGGGAAAGATGATTGGTAATATGGTGATAAGATTTTTTCCCCCCGAAAGCGTAATTGAAAGGTTTTAAGCATTTTTTTTCTTGCGGAATTTCCAAATTATTTTTTTAGCAACTGAAGTGTTTAATGTAAAGAGATTTGAATTTTATTGATTCAGACAAACGAAAAAAAAAATTGCAACAAAAAATATGAAAATGTTTAAGACAGAGATTGTTCCAGAGGGAAATATTTTCATTTATTTTGTTGCAAATAATAATATTTTTTATTTGAATTGAGAATGTTTTGTATTTATACTAATAGAATAATATTTCCTTACTATTTTTTATTTAGTTTATATTTAAGCAAACGTTATTGCTGATGTTATTGTTTTGAAGTTCTTTTTCAAGAGCTTTTAAAAGAATAATCATGGCGTCATGAGAGAGTCTTTTTCATTCGAAGAATTTATTTCATGAATGTTTTCCTTTGATTTAAATTTATGCATATATTTTAGAACTCTAAAAATTTTTTTTGTAAATATATGATGTTTTATAATCCCTTTCATTTTCCAAAGAAATTTTCTCAAGTTTCTCAATGTTTCTTTTGGCATCTCAACACAAAATTTAAACAAGATAAGGAGATGATCAATATTTCTGAAAAAACATCTGCCATTGAAAAGACTTATGGAATAAATATTATAAAAATTTCGTTTTATTCTTTTTTTATTATTTGAACGATAGAAATAAAAAAAAACTGTAAAGTAATACTAAATATTTAAGAATTTTAAGATTGTTATTGAGATTTATTTTAGAATTTAATCTATATTCTTATTCCTGTATACAATGAATAAAGGTTATAATTTCTATTTTCTACAATAGCTTTATTTCCTAAATAAAAATTAATTGATTGTATTAAATAAATTATATATTTCTTTTTTAAATGTATTTCTTTACGAACTTACTAGAATTTTTTTTTAGCTTTTTCGAAAAAATGATTATTTGTATAGTTAAAAATGACTAGATTTTATAAATTAGCCATTTTTGTTCTGAAATTTTTTTTTCTCAACTACTGTGGTTATGCCTTGCACGATATTTTTCTGTACACATATTAGATACGCTACCCTATTATCTATATAAATACTCATAATTCAATCCTAAAATAACTCATTCACATTGTTTTGTGTAGCAAAAATTAATTTTTATCTTAGAAAATAAATTGATTTTATGTAATGTATCATTATGTAGAGCAAACATTTTTATCGGTTGAAAGTTCTTTTGGAAATTCACACTGCTGAATTTATAATTACATTTATGAAAATATTTTTCCTTTCCTCAGCTAATTCACGTATCTTACGATTTTTATCTTTGCTTTAATTAGGAGAAAATATTTTTAAAATGATATACAAATATGTGATTCACTGTTAACACATTATCATGTTATGATGTTCCGGATAGTGAACCAAACTCCTTTATTTTTTTTCATGAAGATTCTAAATTTTATTTGATTTAATATATATAAAAAATTCATTTAAAATGTTAATTTCTTTTGTGACGTTATGATTCTGTTATTGTTTTTTAATTTTCCAGAAAATTCGTTCACTTATTTTATCTTTTTTCACATCAATAAAATGAAGTAAAATTCGAAACAATTAATCACACCATTTGCTTTGCATTATGATATAACTTGTTTTTTTTTCAGTTAAAATTTGTTTTTAAAGTGGAATACAAAATTTTTGAATAATTTGCTCAAAATCCATATTTACAGCATGGCACAGCAGGTTATAGATTACATGCATTTTTATTTGTATCCATGACATCACATGATTGCTTATCTGACTAGTATAATGTGCATTGTGAATTCTTTTTATTGAAATCTAGTTTCGATATATAACACGTAATGTGACAACAAATAGATATAAATTACAATCTGAGGTAACATAGATATGGGCGTATACACATTTATGCTTGTCATGTGAGTATGAAATATCATAAATCAACTCCAGCGACTATAATATTACAATTTAAAACTTCTGCAAATTACTCTATAAAGAAATAGATAAGTAAATCAGAACTTTTTTACTATTTTACTCTATGAAAATGTACGAACAGGTTCAAAAATCTCAAATATGCTTTTTCAAATTCAGAATGGAATTTACTGCGTGACACACAAGACGTGATGACACAGCAACGATTATGCTATGGGATATATGAAGTTCCATTTATTATTTAAATATGATGTCACATGAATGCTCATGCAATATGTGTAATGTGAAGTGACAGCTTTCTTTATTATTGACACCACAGTTTTACAACATAACAAGAAGATGACAACAAAACACAGTATGACTTAGCGTAAAATTAAATGATAACAACATTTACGATTCGCATGTGACTATGAGTTCTCTTCAATCAATTCTAGTGATTCTAATACTGCTGTAAAAACCTTTTGAAATTGTTTTTACAAAGAAATACATAAGTATTTCAGACATCTTTATGTAATTTTACTGTAACAATGAGTGAATCTGCTCAAAAGTATGATATGAAAAAGTATGATATGAAAAAGTATGATACAAATATGATAAGTAAAAGTTTGATATGAAAATATGATAATAATGGTTATGCCATAGGAGGCATGTAGTTTCATTTACTTTATGAGTTTCAACGTCACATAATAGCCCATGTGATATACGGATTGCCCCTATGTAATGAGCACTCTGGATATTTATTCATTGAAGCCATAGCGAGCAAGTTTGGAGCTTAACTCTATGGATACTGAGAGGTCCTTAACGCTAGTTTAAAGAAACTATGGTGAGTGCCCAAGATGTCTGAATATCACAGCAAAATTCCCTGTCCCTTTCGTGAGGCGGGATTGAATGAATACTCATAGAAATTGATCTTCCAAATGAGTTGAAAGCGCAGGAACTTTTGTTTTCTCAAAGAATGTCCAAGCATACATTTCCTTAATAGCCATCAGTTGAACGCCGTCATTTTTTTGTATATTAACCCTTTAATAGCACGAGATATCATTGATGTTTTCAATTTTTTTTTAGTAGAGAATTGTTTTAAAACTTAGAAAAAGAAATTAAGGCGTTCTAGTATTCTGAAGTATTGAATGATATTAAGAATGAGAGGGTTAAACTGTACGAGACAACACATGTTATTATGAGATAGTATACAATAATATTATATATGCATTTATTTATACAATGTGACAATAAATTCTCATAAATATACACCATTAATTTCAGCCTTACAGCTCAGATCTTCTGCGAATTGTTTCGCGTAGTAGCCAATAAGTACCTCAATATTTTTATGTAATGTCACTGTGATATATATTTAACGTGTATTGACCTGAAAGATTTTGATATGAATAGTTCATATACCGCTGTCCCCCTTTATAACAAAACTAACTTTCTTTGAACCTATCAATAAATCTATGAGAACTAAAAAAACATTTCAAAGTTTCTATCAATATATCTGAATACATTTACATCAATGTCAAAAGACTTAAATATAGTTTGCGGCAACTAACTGACATGTTTTTCGCGGAATAAATGAGACCGATAATAACTAAAAAAAATATGTCAGTGTTGACACATTTGACATATTTGTCTCTGAACAAAACAGATTTCTTTCAAAGAATCTATATAAATATTTACCGATCTTCTGTTATAGATACGAAAAAAAGATATTAAATCAATTTTCTTTTCGTATCTATAACAGGAGAATTTAATCAAACGAAAGAAAAATAATCATTTCGGTTTCTAAAAGTTATTTAAATCATGTATATTACATTGTTGATTTCTTTTTTAATATTTAAGATATGATCTTTTTTAAAAAAATAATTGAATTAAAAAGATTTAATTATACTTGATGAATTTGCAAGAAAATATTTTAAAGTATCTATCAGTCTTATTTATATTAGAGACTTGAGTATATTTTATCAAGAGACTTGGGAATATTTTACAACAAACCGACATGTTTTTTGTAGAATTAATTATAGAATAATTATACGACATGAAAATTTTCATTAAGTTGACATGTATGAAAAAAAGGGGACCTTTTGGAAGAATCTAATTATATGATTAGGGATCTGCTTATATAATAAATTATAATAATTTTACAACATATCATTTTTTGTTCAAACGGCATATGCATATGAAAAAATAAGATGTTTTCAAGGAATCTAATTATATGCTTATCGATCTGCTGGTATAATAAATTATAATAATTATACAACATATCAATTTCATTAAATTGTCATACATGTATGAAAAAAATGGGACCTTTTTGAATATTCTAATTATATGCTTATGAATATGCTGATATAAAAAAAAATTATAATAATTATACATCAATTTTCGTTAAACTGGCATATGAATTTGAATAAATTGGATCTTTTCAAAGACTAATTATGTGCTTATTTAAATTATGATAATTACACAACATATCAATTTTCTTTAAATTGATATACATGAATGAGTAAATGCTATATTTTCGACTCTGTTGGTATGTTTATCGAACTGCTAGTATAATAAATTATAATAATTGTACAACATATCAATTTTCATTAAATTGATATACACGCATGAATAAATCAGACATTTTAAAAGACTCTGATTATACATTTATTGATATACTGGTAATGAAACCAAGGAAATTAAATCATTTTGGATTTTTTTTGTTATTGAAGGAAAAAATTATATATATATATATATATATATAATATACTATATATATATATATATATATATATATATATATATATATATATATATATATATATATATATATATATATATATATATATATATATATATATATATATATATATATATATATATATATATATATATATATATATATATATATATATATATATAATATACTATACTATATATATATATATATATATATATTAATTGTTTAAGAATTGATTACATCACCTGTAAAAACTTTTGATATGTTTTACTATTAATTATATACTATAAATTATTATGAATTAACACGAGGATTCAGTTAATTATATGGAATTTATATCACTAAAAAAATCTTAATCGGATACAACGTATTATCATTTATGTTAATTACTGATGAATTTTGTTCAAACTATAAGAAATCAATTTTAAGTTTTCGTAATTGTGTAGATTGAAGTACACAATTAAGTAATATTCAGAGATAATATTCATAAAATATTATCTCTAACAAATATTCAGAAAGTGATGAATCAATAAAATAAATTAAAAGTTTAATATCTTTTTGTCTATGCAAAGAAATAAAAATATCCTTATTTAATAAAGAGATTAAAGATTTCTCAGTGAGAAATGAAATAATTCAATTTAATCGAACGTAACAGGAAGGAAATACTAACATGTTAGTGCTAATGAATATTAAAAAGAAGGAATTCTAAACTATTACAAAGGAAGGATTTTTTTTTTCTTTTTAGGAAAATTAACTCGTTACTCTCGTAGCTGATGAAATCGAAGGAATTTTTTTCGCTTCATTTTCCGTCATAGAAGTGAAATAATTAAATCAGTGGCACTTGAATTCATTTTCGATCAGAACGCACTTTTCATCGTAATTGTTAGAATATAAAAAAATTACTAAACACTTTACTGCAAATTGAATTTTTAGATTTCTTTTTAATTTTCAAACTTGACGAATTTAATTTAATTGAATCAAGTTTTAATAATATAAGAAGTTCGGATATTAAAAAGGATTTTTTTATTCAGTTTATTTTCTTTTAATATCCGTTAGGGTTTTAAGATTTCGCTTTTGCCCTAACAAATTAAATAAAAAAAAATATTAGATGTCTCATTTCGCAATTGTAACCAATGAAATGGAACTTAGATGTGCCCCCATGTCTGATGTGAATAAGCTCACTTGCTGTAATTAGAATTTGCTTTATTATGACATTTGAAATATACTCATTTGCGGTAAAATATGAAAGAATGTATAGAAACTCCGAAAATAATGTTTAATTATAAAATTGTTGAAAGTAGTTTTTTTGTAATGTTATGTAAATATTAAAGTTAATCTTTTTATAAATTGGTTATAAAATTTAACTAGCAAATGAAGCCTATAAAAATTCGAAGGAAATCTGAGGATTCTTGCTTAATTGAAAAGTAAATCAAACTTGACTAAAAGTACAAATTCTTACATTGGAATTCTTAACTGTTTGTATGATGCGCATTTGAGTCATTTTTAGTATACTTTTAAAATGGCGCATTGTGCTCAAGAAGTTGCATACTCAATACTCAATTCAATATAAAAGAGTTAGTAGACAAATTAGGCTTTTTTATAAGTGATATTTTCATAATAATAAAATTAAAAGATGAAATTTCAAAAAGCTTAGCATGAGTTTAAAATGTTTACTGGAGAATTATTTGTGACAATAAATTAATAACAGAAAGGAAGAGTTGAAAAAAATTGAAAGAAAATTGTTGCTGAAAAAACAAAACACTGTTGAAAAAAAAAAGAATTGTTGCTAAAAAAGAGATAAGAGAAGTCTCCTAGTTAGAAAGCTTAGATTACAAAATGCCATTAAGAAAAATTACAAATTAAGCTGGTTTATTGAATGAATTGGCAACACTGATATTCCTAAATTGTAGTTCAAGAATTTGATTACACAATTATAAAATTAATATTTTTCAAAATCTCCAAAAACTAAAGAATGTGTTTCAAGTTTTTCGCCAAATATTAACTAAAAAACAGCATATTTAGAAATTTATAACTTATAACAAATTCATTTCGGCTTTTGAGCTGAATTTTGTAATTTAGCCTATTTTGAGCCAAGTTAAAATCTTTGGTAACTAAAACTTTCAAATTAATCTAATTTATTTCAGAAAATTCGTTATGATGTAAATCATATTTTAACTATAAAAACTATTAAAGCCGAAAAGTCTAAACTTGAAAGATTCCATTAATTGTAATTAAAGGTTAGGATTGCAGCCTGTATCCCAATCTCTTGAAACAGAATTTTATATAACGGAATATATTTGAGTTTTTAAAAATGGTTGTAATTTAATGAAAGCAACCCAAAATTTTAAGTAAGCAATAATCTAAACACTTTTATAAATAAAAAATAATTAACAGCCGTGTAAAAATAAAATGATGTTTGAAGGGGAGAAATTTATTAAATTATTACTTTAATTTCCTTTAGATATTTATTTTTTAAATGCACTTCCATAGTTTTTTCTTTGAAGAAAGGCTTTATATCTATGTTTTTTTTTAATTTCGTTCCTCTTTTTTTAGATATTTATTTTCCTTGAATTCTGCCCCTCTACGTATGAATCAAATACTATGACCAATCATGAAGAATTCCGGCATTCATCTATTTCCAACATGACTGCTATGAAATGTTTTGTAAAGATTGATTAATAAAATCAGATACGCATTTACGCTCCAACTTACAAAGAAACTGAAAAAAAAAAAACAGTTAGATGTGTAAGGTAATTGCATTCAGATCAAAATTAAAATCTCTATGTTTTGTGTTTTTACACTTTAAAATGCTTGATGACCTGCTTATCTGACATTTACTTCTATAAGCATTTGGTACTTTCGCTTTGATTGCTCAGAAATATACAGTATAAAGTATACAGTAACATCTTATGTTTGATTTTTCAAGTACTCAAATTATCCTAAATTAATTTTTGCATAGTCGTATGCGAAGTATAGAAAAAGTATTATAATTTAGAGATTTAGAGATTACGAATTTCCACGTTTTAGACCTACTTGTGTTCGAGAAATGTATTATTGGAAAATGTGTGTCGGTGACAAGGATAACTCAAAAAAAGCTTTGAGCTAAACGGATGAAATTTGGTATTATCTTTATATAAAATTTGTATATTTCTTTCAAATTTTCAGCAAAATCTGAAGACTGTCTGTCCGGCTGTTCGAATATAAGATAATACGATATCTACAAATCGAAGTGAACTAGGCAGATAAGATTCGGTACGGAGATTTAACATCTACAGTGTAGACAATTGTCAAATTTTGAGTCAAACCAACAAAGGGTTGATTTTCTGTCGGTCTGCGCTATCAAAAATATGTAAACGCGATAGCTCAAAAATGCAAAGACTGAAGCATATCAAATTTAATATATGATTTTGTAACTACAAGTGTAGTTTTGAGCCAAACTTTTGTTTTAATTGGTTGGGAAAATTGAATCTAAAACTCAAATTTGATTTTCGGGTTCTATTAGCAGCATAGCAGGGATTAATTGCTAAAATTGTCTCCAAAGATTGCTTGATAGATTTAGCAAAAATGTTAAATTCATACAAAAGGTTAATATTTCGTAACTATTGTACTCCATTGCCATACAAAAAAGTGTTCTCTGGAATTATATCTCCTTTATTAAAAGTAAGCGAGAAAATTTTGAAGGAACCACTCCAGTTGATTAATTTTTTATAGGATTTTCAAAATCTTTTTTACACAAAATTCACCGATAGGGTGAAAGCATAGAGCCGCAAGATCAAACGATCATACTCGTTTCATTCAGAAATTTGTATTATTAAGCGAGAGAGCGTCCAGATGCCCTCATGTAATGTTGATTTTAAGGTCTCGCATATCCTTACTGAGTGCTCCACTTTTAATTCTCATCGTATGGTGTACTTTAGCTCATCATCACCTAATATATGTTAATGAATGAAAGAACTTCCCCATCAGTATATTTTTAACTTTTTAAAGGCTATTGGTTTCCGTCTTTTTATATAGATGTTTTTCAGTATTTTACTCTCTTTACTTCATGTACCTCTCAAGTTTTGATTACCACTGCCTTACAGAATTATTTTTAATGTTCTTTATCTGTTTAAACGTTTAACTTCTCATGTGATAACATTTCAAACCATATAATTAGCCCAGTATATTCTATTTTTGGTTCTTGTGCCACTAAACTTAAACCAACCAACAAACCAACCCGCTGATTAAATTACATTTATATCTTGGTATGAATTGTTGTTTTCTAGGAAAGTAAAAGACATTCAGAATTTCGATTCTCTTATCCGAAAATACAGCGTTCTGCATTAAAACGAAAAGTGACAGCGGACGAGCTTCAAGAAAAAGCAGCAATCATTAGGATGGGATAAGGAAGGACGTGCGATTCCCCGAAGAGCTTAGCAAGCTCCACGAGGTCATGAATCTTGTGACATCCTGACAGGGATTATGTTAACAAGATGCTCTTTCTCAAGATGCGTTAAAAAAGGAAATGGGATTCAGATTCGAAGTGTTGAGGATATCCTGATAAAGGATTTAAGAAATTGGTTGATACGGAGTTGTTTTTTAAGGAATTATACAATTGTTGGAAGGAAATTGAAAAAAGAGATTGAATTCCGGGAAGTACCATGGAACTTTAACTCAATATAACGATGAATCCAAATTTTATAGTCTTAAAAGTTCATTAGAAAAAACTTTTTAATGTTATTTAATAATATTATAAGTTGGTAATTTTACCAATTTAAAAGTTTACCCTAAGCTCCTTTATATATTTTTAAAAAGCTGAAAAGGCATTGCATTTTTGAGAATCAGTTTTCAGAATTCAAGCATAGACATAAGAAGAAAAAAAGATGTCATTAAATTTTATTTCAATGATTAAATTTCTGACCGTATTAGAACATTTGAAATTAAATCTGCAGAAGCAGAAGAACTATGCTCTTGAAATTCTCATTAGAAGAAAAAATATTTTCTTGAAATTCTCAGCAGAAGAACTGTGTTCTTGAAATTCTCAGTAAAAGAAAAAAATGTTTTCTTGAAATTCTCAGTAGAAGAACTCTGTTCTTGAAATTTTCAGTAGAAGAAAAAATATTTTCTTGAAATTCTCAGCAGAAGAAATGTGTTCTTGAATTTCTTCTGTAAAAAATTTGCTCAATTCATATTTATTTTTATGACTTTATCACTTCGTCAGCAAAATATTATTAAGTTTCAAACTTTAATGGGCTTACGTTATTTTATTATACCGTTCTTTTCGTTATGCTTTGAATTTTACTAATTTTATGTCAAAACTTTTATAAATCCATTTATATAACAGAAACGAGTTAATGTATTTTAAAATAGTCATACTTTAAAAATGTTTCAATATGGCTTTATTAGGAATTTAAATCTTAATTAATTTTTTTGCTAGCAGATTCAGAACCAATCAGAATATTTTAAATTTATTTTTTATATTAAAATAGCACTTCATTCGGTGTGATAAGACGTAATTCATTAAAGTTGATTGACAGCACAAAATTAATGCAATTAATTTCATGGGTGAACATCTGGTAGCAGAACGCGATTATTATAAATATTAACCTGAAGAATATTACCTAATTTACATAAAATTGTAACATTTGATGATTAAAAGGATTCATTAACTGGCTTTAGCTGTTATTATATTAATAGACTATCGAGTGATAGTCACTGATTGCTCTGAAGGCTTATTATGGAGTAATGATGGTATTAGAAATATATATAAAAAAGAGGGAGATGCTATTTTTAAGCTAAAACCTTCCAGTATACTTCAAGACAAGGATCATTATTATATGTTCTTAACAATAAGAAACAAAAATCTAATAGATTTCATGCAATGAAGAGTTTTCTTAAAATTCTTCAGAAACTACAGTCAAATAGCATGATAAAAAATAAAGATTATCCTAAGAATTGTTTTTACTCATTAAAAAATAAACCTATCGATATTAGTATAAACTATTTTTTTCATAATGTGATTGACAAAATGCGATAATTTTTGTTAGTTTATTTATTGTCTTTATCTTCATTTTGTAGCAATTTGATACAATAGAAAGTAAAAACATTCCAAATCTCATCCAATTAGTGACTATTTCAAATTTTTGCAAAACATAAGAAAAGGTTTACAGAAAATCGCTGCATCATGTAAACAGCTTTGTCACAAACCATTTCAGAGCTCACAAACTTAAAAAAAAATTAAATATTTAGATCCATTTTAACTCATTATTACAGCACAAGTCTAAGCAAATTTAGTACAGTTTTTCAAACACAGATGGCGTTGGTTGCTGGAAAGTTGCTTAAATTCAAATGTCGTGAAACTGATGAGGACGCGCATGTGTAATCACTATGAAAATAGGCCAAATATTTCTGTCTCCTATTTAGTACAATTCTTGGTTTGAATTCCGCTAGTTAATTTAATTGGCATGTTTATTATTCTGAACAAATTATACATATATTATCTTGTAGTAAAGAAATGAATTCTTATTTGTATTATTATTTTTCATTTTCATAATTCAAATTTTGAAAATCTGGATAATACATATTTGCAGAAAGCTTTTGAAACACGAATTATTTTGGCATTTTAATAATTATGAAGTGCAAATGAGTATGAATTATTCATTTCAGTTTAAGTTATAGTTAATAGCAGGTTTCTAATTATAAGCCAACTCAGCGTAAAATAGAAAATAATCCACTTATTATGGTTGCCTCTAGTTATTTACCACTGCTATTTAAAGACTCCTTACTTCGGATTTAAATTGAGTAATTCATTTATATCTGTGTATTTATCACTTACTTTCAGAATTATATAGCAATGTGTGAAATCTTTAATCATGTTTTTAATTCGTTCTAATGAATGATTTTCTTCGTATAGGCAGAGTTAATATATTCATTCAAAGAATTTGGGAACAACCTCTCAAAATTAATGCGTGTGTTACATTTTATCTTTTCAGCCAATTATAAGAATTCTCAGTCAATTATATTAGCAATTTAAATGGCGAGATACGTACAAAAGGCGTCTAATTTTAGAAAAGATGTTTAATTCTTTTAAATATGTTTATATTAGGATAATTAAGGCTGTTTATTTTAAACATTATTTTACTCAACCATCTTGAATAAATATTTTTGTTAATGCGATAAAATTTTATTAAACACATACGAAGGCTTTTGAATTAATTTATAATGACTGTAATCATATCAATAAAGACCTGAAATAATGCTTATCTTTTAATATAAAAGCCTAAAGAAATCTGTAACACTGGGAAGAATTAAATAGATCCCCACTCTTTTGAACTTTGTCATTATAGGATGCAGAAATCTCAACTTTTATTTTGGCGACAAGCAATTCAGGGATTTGGAAACTATTTAACTGTTATATGAATTTAGTTAGAGGCTTTGACCAATATGCCTCATGTACATATTATACAGTAGATTGTATTACAAATGAAATTTTAAAATAAATATAGATTTTTTAACATCATACACATAAAAAGTAAAAAAAAAAAATCTAACAAACATAAATAAATGTTAATCATACTTCCGTAACAGATACACATATATACCCATAACATAACAAAAATCTAACATACATAAGCTATTAAAATATATTTTTAGATAGCAATTTCACTCTATACTTAAAAGAAATCGCATGATTTTTTTAATCAAATTTAAGTGGACGTTGGATTCCATTATAACTTTTGCGAATTATGCCCTTAGGGTTAAAAACTTTTTTATGCACATGTATTAAAATATAAATGCATCAACTTTTTTTTAAAAAAACGTTTTAAAACAAAATATATTATTCTTAAAAAATTTAAAAGATAATTTTTTAAAAATATCAAAATATTGAGGTGATTTAATTTTTAATTTTTTAATTATTTATTTTATTAAAAATGTGAATTTATTTGGAACAAAATTGTTTACGATTTTGTAACTCCAATTAAATGCTAATTTTTTAGAAATATTTTTATGCACACTTACTGAATTTTCATAAGAATTTTAGGTTTTTCTGAATTAAAATTGATTTTTAACTATCTAAAAAAACTCGAAACATAAAATGCATACCCTATCTTCTTTCAATGTTTGACCAAAATCTTTATTATCACTTTCATTTAATTTCTTCAAAAATTAAGACACCTGGAACGTTTCAAAGTTATTTAAATCTAATTATAATATCATTTTGAGAAAAGTCATTAAAATCAATATTTTTTCCCTCTTAACCCTTCAAATATTTATTTTTTGAACAATGTATTTTATAACACGGTTTTAGTTGAATATAAACATATATTTTGGTGATGAAACGATAAAAATAAAATTGCACGTTTTCGTCCATTTTTGCTTATTTTAAAATCCACTATCCCTTTAAACATTTGAATGAACTGCTAGTGTTAAAAAATCTATATCAGTTGTACTTAAAGTGTTCGGCTAAAACTCAATTGGTTCATAACAATATTTTGCTAACTAGATAAGTGAAACATTGAATTAAATTTAACTATAAAAACTTTCAAAGAAACATTTTGAACACTTTAAGAATTATTCGTGCTGCGGTTTGTTTACCTTTGACTGATGCCATTCGATAGTAAATAATAAAAATGACTTTTGTGAGACGCTCGTAACAGTTTTATAAATATGTGCTCTTTATAATATGTAACACCATTGATTGATTTATCGGTATGTTCATAAAGCTTGTGTCTCCTAATCAACTTTATTAATACAGCACTATACATATAGCGTGATCCGTGATTATGAAGAGATTCATTCCTTCGAATACAGAACAGAACACTGTCTCATACCCCCGTATCCGTGACCATTTTGGTCACTGAACGGTTTGGTGGGCATGTTACGGGAATTTTATTTAATTAACAAAATATTTACAGTAGGAAAACGAAACAAAACTAACTATTTACAGAATTTACAATTATATAAGAAATTATATTATGATTACGTTTACATAATTTTTCAACTTAGAAATATAATTTGTAGTAATAAACTTAGAAATATAGTGCTGAGAGATAAAATGTGTAAAAATATACATATTAATCTGTGTTCACTTATTTTTTTATGATATAGTAGATCAGGATGCAGTTAAAAAATCAGATGGAAAATAATTTGAGAAATGGAAATGAAGACAATCTCTGTTTGATTGAAATGTGTAACAGGAGACTGCGGTGTTTTTTTCCCTTTAGTCTTTTTTGGTATGAGACTTGATGTTGAGAGCTATGGAGGCAAAAATAGGTCTCTATTTTCACTTATAAATTTGATTATACTGTGGATTTTTTGCTTGGAAAGGAAGTTGCTAGCGACTCTTTTCAGCCATTCCTGTTCATGGCTTGGTGATGGTTTTTTCATATGCCAAGAGATTGTAAGGATGCATTCCGTAGCACAATGAAGTGCGGTGCCTATCCCACCGTAACTGCATTGGTCACTCTCAGACAGATTGAACCTTTTGAGGTAGGCAGGAAAAGGGCCGTGCTCTGAGAAGAAAATAATTTCCTCTCTGTTCCAGTTAGTGGGATTAAGGTTGACTGAAGGCAGGATATTAAAAATTTTTCTGCCTGTGACACCATTGCTCCAATATCCTTTCCATTCCTCAAGCATGTCTTTCCGGAGAAGGGCTTTTATATGTGGTTTTGGAAGCTTTGTTTGCATATAAAATTGCCCATTTTGCGTTGCATCCTTTGCCAGTTGATCTGCTTTTTCATTGCCTATATTGCTCGCATGTGCTTTAACCCATGAAACTTTTACTGTTGGTTTTCAAAGCAGGACACCAAAAATTTCTCCTGCTGTTTGGTTTGTGCTCTTTGGATTTGAAGATGCCACGATATTAGCTCTATTGTCGACATGTATTTTAAAAGTATTGTTGTTTGAAAACTGAGATGTATATTTTACTGCTTCATGAAGTGTTCCTTTGAATACAAAGAGAAGACCCCAAAGCAAAGTATAGTAATAGAAGAAGCGTGATGGTTTACGAGGCAAAGCCAATAGACATTAGATCAGATCTGACATGTTGTAACACTATAACAGCTTGTTTAAACGAGCTCGTCTTTTAGTTTGAATATATATGTTTATCATGTATATTTAAACTATATTATTCGGTTTTGCATTTTTGTTTTGATTTGAATCTGACAAAATGTTCTATAAAATTATGACTTTATTATTTTTGACTTTCAATAAAACCCACCGAAACATGTTACCCTAGATGTGTATTTTATATACTAACATATTATGGCTCTCGGTTTGGTCATCATTTATCATTGTAAAAGAGGTTGGGGAGGAAGGGTGCATGAAATAACTAATGAATGAAGCACGTCTGGACTTCAGCTATTTTTTCTATTTTCATAAAGCATCTATAAGGACGATTCTTTCAACCAGCATAAGAGGATTGCAACATAGTTTGTTTATTGTTAGATATTGTTTTCCAAATTATTGTTCGTATTCAACTCCATACTTTTTTTTTTTATTATTATTTCTGAAGAGTTCGTTTAAGTAAATAAACTTTGAAGTATTTAGGTCAAGATTAAGAGCTCCGATTTCTATAAACCTTTTAAAATTATTTATGAAGGGATTTTTTCTATCTATTAGATAAGAAGTGTTAACATAAACATTCCATATTATATATATATATATATATACAATGGATTTTGAATCCTGTCGGCTAAATAATATGTAATGTTATTTTGGTTGAAGCAGAGTGCAAGTTTGAAGACACAGACAAGACGTTGTATTTTTAATTTTCTTTAATATCCATCTCGGGAAAGTCATTTATTTACAAGCAGACGCAGCGCGCACCAAAAGCAGAAGTAAGAAAGAAGGCAAAAAAAGGACGAACAAATGATCACTAGTCTTATATAACATAGGATTTCCGGCCACGCGCCAATGGAATACATATGCTGACCTCTATCAAGGGCAACGAAAGTATCACTTTCATTTGATACGTAGTACTGATGGCGCATTATTTTTACAAAGGGATTAATTAAACCGAAAGTGGAATTGGATCACGAAACAAGAGAATATTTTTAGAATGAAGTTACTACGGGCTAAATTAAGATAAAATCTTGGAAATTAATTAAATTGAAATTAGAATTAATATATATATATATTTCGGAAGATGGATATATGTACCTCGGAGCGGTTTCTAAGTTTAATTAATTTAACATTAAGCGAAAATTTGGTAGCTACCCGTTATGAACTCCAAAAATATTATACTAAAAATAATTTTTACACCATTAAAAAATTAAAAAAAATTTCTGTATAATGACATCAACTTATTTGTTGGAGAATTCTTTAAGGATTTTGGCAATTTCATAAAATCATTATTTACTTTGCATAATTTTCAACAATGTATTTCAATGAGCAATAAAATTTAAACCAGTTTCCTTGTTTCCTCAAATATTTAAACTCGTGATTTTCTTCCCTTGTAGAAAATTAAAGAGTTTATTATATGTGCTGTTCACTTGGGGATAGCAAATAAAGTTACCACACCCCGAAGGACGACGCGATTTATTTAATTCATAACCAATGAAATAAATTTTCTATTCCTTTTTAACTTATTTTTATATCACTAATATTCTTTAAATTAGCAGGCATCCTACCCCGAGGAAATATTAAATAACATGAGCAAAATGAAAAACCTTCATTTTAGCACGTAGCATTTTATTCTAACAATGCACCTCCCCCCCTCAAAAAAAATATCCGTAACTTGAAAAAGCGAAAGTAATCTTAACACCCTACCACGTATACTCTTGAAGTGAACGAGGATTTTTTTGTCAATACATAAAAAGTCGCATAAAATATTTAAAAGTCTTCTAATCCGAGAGAAGAAACGGCCAGTAGAAAAAGAATGGGAAATAAATAAAAAAATAAATAAAGGAAGACCCGATTGAAATGTAGAAAAGTTTTTGAAAAGAAGCAAAGACTTTGAAAGAAAATTCCGTTGAGAAGCAGGAATGAAAACTCTAAACTCCGCTCGTTTACTTTCGCGCCATCTTGAGAAAAACATTTATTCTTTCGAGCATCATTCAAAAGACCGTTGAGGGGAACAGGAGAAAAAAATCCGTTTCCTAGGATTCCTTTCTGTAGAATTTAAAAGCAAAAAAAAATTATTTCCCCTCTTTTGCACGTTATCTACTTTCTTTCTATGTTATCCACTACTTTAATTTTAGTATTTGAGAAAAAATTCATGTTCAACTGCATCTATTTGGGTCATGAAATGGGAATCCTTAATCAGATGTTTTTTAAGTTTTTTTTATCCAAAATGAATAAAATAAGGCAGACGTTTTACTTCAATGTATGGAAGTTGTCTTATATTTTATTTCTTTTGTTATGTCTTTTTGTTATGACAACAAAAATTCCTCATGAATGTTATGGTTTATTATAATTTTTAGGTTAAGTTATAATTTCAAAATTTATCCCTAAGATTGTCAAAAAATGTTTTTTTTTTTAAATCTCTGAATTGACGTTAAAATATTTTAATTCAAATTATTTAATACAAATGTAGAATATTATTAACTATGTTCATATCTATTGTCCAGGTACTGTGAATAACTCTAGCTGATGGATATTGTAAATGCCATTAAATATTTTATTCAGTATTCCGGTCCGTTCTATTATCATAATAATTCAAATTTGGTTTTGCATCTCTGTGTTTAGCTGTAACGGTCTAGAATAAAAACAAATATGTTTTATAATACATTCAAACGTTTTGTCCAAAAATATATTTAGATTGATTCTCTGTTTTTATTTTAATTATAAAATTTGCTCTTAATTGTATGATGTTGATACAGTGCACGCAAAAAGATTTTTTTAATATTGTAACAATGCCCGTAAAACCCATTAACTAAAAAATTCGAAATATATCATTATAAAAGGAAAAATATTTTTTAAAAACTTGTGGAAATCAAACAAAATAACTCTTTTGAATTTTAAAGCAGTGTGAAAATGATATTTGTGAAATAATTACTCTGAAATTATAGTAGAAAATCTTAAAATTTTGATTTATTACCATTTAAAAATTCCTTTTTTAAATAATTATCTGCAATGAATTCGAAATTCGGTAGATTTAGGTCTGCTACGGGAACAACCTGAATAATATTTTCTTCAATCATACAGCGTAACGCAAACATTTTATCCGTATCAAAGAAAATGTACATTAATTTTCTTTGCTTCAGTTTTCATGACTTAAATTGTCAAAATCATAAAGGAAGGAATAGTTAAATTTTTATTAGTTTGGTGCATTCAAAATTCAATCAAAGATCTGAAATTTCAGTTTACTTGGGATTATTATGTAAAATATCTCATTAAAGGATGTTCTTTGGAAATAAAATGAAATATTTTCCATTGAACTTTAAAATATTGCTGTCTAAAATCTAAAAAAAGCAATCTATCTAAAAATAGCAATCTACCAAAAAATAGCAATCTTCATTGAACTAGATTAAATAACTATGCGATTCCCAAATGTATTATTGAAATCTAAGAAATGATGACTTCTGGCACGCGATTGTTCTAACATAGTATGTAAAAATTACTAGGGGGGGGGGAGGTTTGATAATATTCCCAAAAGTAGACAGGATTTTTTTTTTGGAGGTGGCGTAACCAAAGTAGTTTGACTTTTTTTGTGGACCCTCCAACCGAAATCAACCGAAATGCTCATTTATGGTTGTAGGGGTAAGTATCCGTAGTTTTTGAATTAGTGCGGATAAGCAGCTGCTTTACTTTTCTGTATGATGAGTAAATCGTATTACAATGAAATCTAAAATAATCTGCATGCTTTCTATTTGTAAAAGGGATTTACGCTGACGTGATTAAAATCATGGGATAGTAATAAACAAGCATACAGATAGCAGCAGTATCACGTAGAAAACGTATAAATGGGCAGTACATTGGTAGGACTTTCATTTGTATCCTTGTGAAATGGTTTCTGACATGATAATTGCCATAGGACGGGAATTAAAATACTTTGAACGCGGTATGGTAGTTTGGGCTAGACGCATGGGGCATTCCATTTCGGAAATAATTAGAGAATTTAGCATTCCAAGGTTCACAGTGTCATGTGTGAGCCGAGAATATCTAATTTTAGACATAATTTCCCACTATGGACAACGAATGGCCAACCGCCTGATTTAACGACATAGATTCACCGACATATGCATAGAATTGTCAATGTTAACAGACAAGCAACACTATGTGAAAGAACCATAAGAATCAATGTAGAACGTACGATGGACTTGTCTGTTAGGTCAGTACAGCAAAATTTGGCTTTAATGGGCTATGGCAATAGAAGACCGACTCGAGTTACTTTACTAATAATGCGATATCGCCTGCTACGTCTGTCCTGGGCTCTTAGCTATATCTGTTGGACCCTAGACGATTGTAAAACCGTGGTTTGGTCAGATGAATCATGAATTCAAGTGGTAATAGCTGATGGAAGGGTTAGAGTGGAGTGCAGACCCCACAAAACTATGGATCCTAATTGCCAACAAGATACTGTGGAAGCTAGTAGTGTCTCCATAATGGTGTGGGCTGTTTTTACATGGAATTCACTGCGTCGTCTGGGCAAACTGAATATATTATTGACTGGAAATGCTTATGTTCAGTTACTTAGATACCATTTGCAGCCATCCGTTCATGTGCACAGACAACGACGAAATATTTATGGATGACAATAGGCCATATCACTTACACAACTGTTCACTAGTGATTTGAAGAAAATTCTGGAAAATTCTAGCAAATGATTTTAAAAATCGATTTTTCTCTCGAATAACGAAAGATAACTATTTCATTATTGATTTTAAATCAACTCATTAAAGAGGTCCTTTAATAATGACCTGATGTCTGCATCTGGATTTTATCCAGTAAGAGATATATTGTAAGAAAGTTGAAAGTCTCTGTTGAGTTCGTAGCAGATTCATTGCAAGGAATTTGAAAGAAAGTTGAACTTATATCGGAAGTCCCAATTAAAACTCTCTTTTTGTGTCCGAGTTTTCAAAATTTTCAAGCAAAATTCATAACAAGGACTGGAATTTAGAATTCTGTTATGCGTGACATTAATATTAAAATTTCTTTTTGAATATATTTTATTAATTTTTGTATATTATTATTTTTTGCAATCTACTACGTCTACGTTAATTTTTGTTAATATTGTCTAATACGTTAATTCAGTCGTTAATATTTGTCTAAATTTTCTGTCAATATTTTCTAAATTTTTCTAATGTTCACGTCCATGTCGTAGATTTTAATTTCATAATTCTATGTTTTTTTATATGCTTCAACATGCATGTTTGAGAATCTTCTGTACTAGTTCCAATGCTCTGAGCACTTTTTTTAAAAATAAATGAAGTGAGTAAATCTAATATATAAAATTCTCGTGTCACAGTTTTCGTTGCCATACTCCTCCGAAACGGCTTGACCGATTTTGATGAAATTTTTTGTGCTTATCCGGTATCTATGAGAATCGGCCAACATCTATTTTTCATCCCCCTAAATGTTAGGGGTAGTCAATTATTAATTAAAAACTAACTTTCCCGCCAAAAAAATCTTCCATTTTCCCCACCGCCAACTTTTCCGCCAAAAAAATCTTCAATTTTCCCCAACGCCAAATGATTTAGGCTTTAGTTCTTTTTTTCTCCCAACAGTAATGAGGCTAGGGTTAAGATTTTTCGGTGGATTATTTCAAACGATTCTGTTTATTTTCTTAATGTTTTATGCATTTAAAATTAAACATTGTTAATTAATCCATGTTTCAGATTCATTCTGAAGTACTTTTGAATTAAAATAGCACAGAATAAAGGAAATTAAAAATGTCTAATCTTCATAGCGTTACCCCAACTGGCGTAGAAAAATTCACGCATTTGCGTTACGTAAAAGGCGAAGAAAATTCACGCATGCGCACTGTGTTCTGATCGTTGGCATGGCAACCATTATCAACGGACGATTTAAATTACTTTTAGGTTAGTTGTATGCTTTTGTAAGTAAATTGTATTTATGTTAGTTATATATTTTTTGTATATGCTTATAGTTTTAAGTACATCGTTTTTTAAGTAGTTTTTTTTAACCTGTTTACAATGATTTAAATTATTTTTAGGTTAGTTGCAAGCTTTTGTAATTAAATTGTATTTATGTTAGTTATATATATATATTTTATATATGCTTATAGTTTTAAGTACGTCGTTTTTTAAGTAGTTTTTTTTAACCTGTTTTCAATGATTTAAATTATTTTTAGGTTAGTTGCATGCTTTTGTAATTAAATTGTATTTATGTTAGTTATATATATTTTTTATATATGCTTATAGTTTTAAGTACATCGTTTTTTAAGTAGTTTTTTTAAACCTGTTTTCGACAGATTATTTTAAACGATTCATTTTATTTTCTGAGTGTTTGATGCATTTAAAATGGAACATTGTTAATGAATCGATCCATTCATGATGAATCTGAGAAAATTTTGTTGACAAATTCTTGAGATATGACATAAATTAAGAAAGATATTCTTTAGTGCCCATAAAGTTTAAACGCTCAGTGACTCTATTATCAGTAATCATATTATTAAAAAAAATGCTTTGTTTCAGTAAAAAAATATTATTATATTAATTGCAGATTAATCCTTTACACTTTAATTTAAAGCATAAATTCTACGAGGGGTAACAGAAAATTAGAGAGATACATATCACGTTATGACTGAAGGCCTTTATAATATTATGAGTGAATTATATGACTATCAAAATTTGAAGTTTTAAAATATTTTGCTGAAAAATAAAATATTTTGCTGAAGAAGTTGGAATTGCATAAAATATTTAATTATTAAAATTTTAACGTTAACGTTATTTTAATTTTATGTTATTTCATTTCGTTTCATCGTTTCTGAAAAGAAAACCCTAAATCTTTCAATATTCGGTAAAGCGTAGTTCGGCTAATGTTTTTCGAAAAGATATCT
This sequence comes from Argiope bruennichi, assembly GCF_947563725.1. Lineage (NCBI taxonomy): Eukaryota > Metazoa > Arthropoda > Arachnida > Araneae > Araneidae > Argiope > Argiope bruennichi. The sequence continues at coordinate 88,439,717 of NC_079151.1, forward strand.
GTATAATCGTTCACATCTTTTAAAACTTTATCTAATGTTGGGATCTCATTTCTACGAAAATATGCATGGATTTTTCGTCAAATACAGGATAATGTAAAATCATCATATTTTACAAGACCTGAATGTTTGGCGGAGATGTAAAAGAAAAGCGCGCCAAATATTTGACCTTGAAGACCGGTTCTAGCCAAAGTCATTATGTCAATCTTTTAGTTTTATTCGTTCGCTTTATTTACAAAATACTTAACATATAAACACTTCTAACTTGAGAACAATTTTAAATACATATTGATAAAAAAAGGATTTCTGTAATTTATGATATTATTTGATAAATTTCTGCGCATTTTAACTATTTTAAAGTCAGAATTGATGGGGAACTCTTTCCCAACGCGGAGCGTCACATTTTCTACCTTTTACAATACTGCCAAGTTAGGGTGAAACAGAGTATACCAAGTTTGGCAGTGTATACCTTGGAGGCCGGGAATGTGCACCTGGGGGTTATTTTTTCGAATTTTTAATTAGAATTTTATTTATTTAAAAATTAAGCGAAATTTTGGCGTGCTTCTGCTATAACTTCCGAAAATATTACCGCACAAAAAAGATTTTTACATGAAATTAAAGATCAAAAATTTATCTTTTAAATGATACCAATGTTTTAACCTTAAAATTAAATTTCTATTTTTAATGAATTTTTAAATAAATATTTTAACTATATTTTTCAACAATTTTTTTCGTACAAAATAGAAATAAAATTTAAGCTGCACGAGCACGTTTCGCATTCATGGGGAAAAAATTAGCTTTTTTTCAAAGTGTTGCCATCCATCGATTAAAGCTCCATTTGAAAATAAATTAAATCTTTTTGGAAATGAAATCTGCAAAAATATGATTTTCCATCGATCGTTTCAAAGAAAATACGCCAATCAGCGTGCAGGTTTCTCAAGATTAATTCACCTAAGATTATGAAAATGTTGAGTTTTTCTAAATTTTTAACATTCAAAACTTCATAAATAAGTCTTAGTTGATCATGGAAAATAGAAACATTCATTCATTTATTTAAAATTTGGTGTGTCCAGAATATTTCTCAGAATCTGATACTTTGCTGCATTAAATTTAGACTTCATAATTTTTGAAATATATTTATAGGCCGGAACAAAATATTTTTATTGATTTCATTTCAATCCTTTTGAAAGCAAAATTAAAAACTGAATTTTATGCTGAATCTGAGAAATTTTTGTTGAATTATTGTTTGAGATATTACATAAATTATGAAAAATATTTTGTAATTCACATAAGACTTAAATTCCGAGCGATTCTGTTTGCAACACTCATATTCAATAATAATAATAATAAATAAATAATAATAAAATGATAAATAAAATAAAATGCTTGGTTTCATTAAAAAATATCTTTATACTAATTACAATTTCAGCATTTCCACTTTAAATTAAAGTTCACGTTTTATCGGAAATGACAACACATTAGGAAAATATATATAGTAAATTGAACGAAACGATCTAAACAACAGTATAAGTTTGGTATGACTATCAAAATTTGAAGATTAAAAATGTTTTGTTTGAGAATCTATTAAGAGACCAGTTACTTAAAATATTTAATTGAAAATTGTAGGGAGCGATAATACTGGCGAACCGGCTGGTCGCCAAAGGCGGCTAGTAAATAAATAAATTTCCCCGTAACTCCTTTACTATTCAGGATAGAAAGATAGTTCAAAGCTCAAGTGTTAATGTCTCCAGTAGGGAATTCTTTAAGGTATATTTAGAATCATACTTACACGAATATAAATATCATACATATGGAAGATTATATGATCTCTTTATGTTTTAGTTTTTATTTTAAGTTATATTAACATTCCGTTTTTAAAGTAACGTTAGATCATTTCGGGACGATCATCATAATTTTGATTTACGAGATGACGACGACGACACCTAAGTTGGCGCTTTTCTCCCCAAGCTCCTGCAAAACATATACGAAGGATACAGCATGCACTAAAGTCAGTTAAACGGCGGTTCTTAAATGGAATCGGGTTTCGAGCCCTCCAATTCTTGATTTGAAACCTTAACGCTAGTTTCCTCCTATCATTCCCCTAGATCGCTCCATAAGATTAAATCAAAATGATGATATGAAAAGTTTTTCATTAGTGGTTCCAAATGGGAATGCAAAAACTATAGTCATTTGATTGATATTGTTTTCTTTCTACGACGTGTTATTTTGATTGTTTCTGACGGAATATATACTTACTAAGCAGTATTTTAAAAATCATCCTATTCCCATTGATTAATTTATGTAATTAAATTATTAATTATAAGAAATATATGTAAAAAATTTTATATTCTTAGTCAGTTTTATTCTATTACTACTCGATTCGATTAATTATATTTATCATATCTATCTGATACCTTAAATCTTACTCAATTTGCTAAAAGAATTGATACAAAATTACTCAATTATCTATGTTTTCGAAATTATTTAAAGTTTGATATCATTTATTTAATTTACTACACTTTTGGCTAATTACTTCGCATCTATCAAATCCGTATCCATTCATGCGTGAACATTTCTGGATCAGATTCAGTCTCTGTTTTCATAAAAAAATACTTTTTTTAAAGTAGAATCTTCGTGTTATATCCAATTCTACGAGGCTTGTGAACAAGTGCTAATCGATCCGTTAGCACATGTTCGGTTAGTTATTTTTTCCTTGCATCAAAATTTGATCTTTCGAAATTCTTCCCTTTCGCCGAACTCATGCAATATACAACAGGAGAAGAGGAAAGTGTTTTAGTGTTCTTGTCCTGTTCATTCAATTTTCTTCTCTCAGGAGAATGCAGAAAGGCGGGAAAATATATACTGACAAGGTTTCAGTCACCAAAACAGCAAAGGTATGAAAAGTTTAAAGGGGGTATTAGTTTCACGAGAAGAAGAATGGAGAGGCAGAAACGTATAAAGTTTCATTTATCTCGAGGGTTGTAAACCAATTTTCCATGAGAAGGCTCGGGAATATACGAAAAAGATTCTTCTTTGATATATTGTGAAGACCTCTGTACATAACAAACTTTTTCGAATGTTTCATAAAAGCCTTATGAAAATGCAAGAATTTATTGCATTAGCATCAACACATACAATTTATAATTAGTTTATATCAATAGTAAAATTTGTATTTTTTTTACACTTTCCCATGTTAATTTTTAAACAATTTTATTTAAATTATTTGTTTTGTCAAAATGAGATACTATAATTTATTTTTCACTGATTTCACGATGCAAAACAATTCTGAAATTTTTTATTGTTTATAAAGATGCAATTATTATTTTCAAACTTTATTATCAATTTATCGACAGACATTATTAAAATTTTGATCTTATCTAGAGGCTCCATCTGGTGATAAATTAGTCAAATATTTAATTATAAGAAACAAAATAATTATAGTAATAAATTATGAATTATTTTAAAGAATTTAAAAAAATAGAAAATTATAAAAATTAAAAATTTAAATAGACACTATTATTATTATATTTAAAAGTAGAAATGATTTCTTATCAAAGATGTGAAAGTCTAAATGCTAATATAAAAACATGATGCTTCAAAAGCAATACGATAAGGAAAATATATCTTATTGAATATTATAAAAACATTTCTATAGAAAACATTAAAAAGTAACATTTATTTGTCATGTGCTTAAAATTTTAATTATTGAATCAAATTAACTATTTTTTAAATTATTTGTTGTTTTTTTCATTCTCAAAACATAAATATTTGCACATAAATAAAAATAAATATTATAATAAAAATAAATATTTAAATTTATTTCTACCTATTAAGAAGGGTCTTATGATTAGGAGGCGTGAAACACTCATGAGTTCTTTGCGTCACTTGTAGAACTGAATTATCTAGAACACACCTCATCATCACCACGTTTCTTAAAGGAGCATACGCATTTCAATCAATATTTTTTCATCAGAAAGCCTCATGTTTTTATAGTATTGTTTTTATTCTCCATTAATAAAAATATAAATAAATACAACAAAATGCCTAAAAATATTGCAACAATTGATGTCTACACGATGTTGGCCTGCATTCAGAATGTTGGACTACATCGTGGAGATATCGTACAATATCTTGTATTAATAGGGAATGGATGAACTATCGATGAACTTACGAAACTGCGTTTTGTGTCCCATTAAAAAGGCTGAGAGTGAGATTTTGTGAAGAGAGGAAGAAACAACCAATGCAGCAAGCTTGCAATGAAAGATGCTGAAAGTATGGGAAATTATTTAACCTTATGCTGAGAAGCATCGCTTAGATGATACAATAACTATGCACGCTAGAAATTCAGCTATAATAGGATTTTACCATAATGGATGGATCCTAGCACAGCCCACCTCTTGGCGTCTTTTTGAATTCTCGCCAAACAAGCGGTGATAACGTCACCAATGTGGCAACCTAGACGGATTTTTTTTATATTTTTTGTTATATTTATTTTATTATTATTTATTTATTTTATTTATTATTTATTTATTTTTATTATATTTATTTTATTTATTTTTATTTCTGGCCTTTAAGTATCGTTTTTTAATTGAAAAATAATAATAATAACAAATATTCAATTAGTAGTCAATTTGGCGATATTTCAAATAAGTCGTCAAGAGGTGGGCCCATCTAGGATTTTACCACTATAATGCCGCGGCATATTTGCATTTTGAAGCGTATGCAAAGACATACCTTTAGATAGTTTTCTTGTAGAAAAACCTCATGTATTATAAATAGTAAAATGCATTATTACATATTTGTTTGAATATTTCTTCGGAATGGATTACAATTTTTTATTTTTCATGGATTCCAATTGGAAATCCTATTATAGTTACTTCACTTAACGAGTATTTCGCATTATGATTAAGATTACGATTAAGCGAATTATGATCGTGAAGCGAGGTTTCATTGTACTTCAAGTCAGAAAAATTCATACACTGAAATAAAACAATTATTTTAGTTTCATTTCATCAATCTATCTCATATTGAAAAATTACAAATTCAAAAAGTTTATATATTCTATCGATCCTAACACTAATATTTTGCAAAATATTTTTAATAAACTAAATCTTTTTAACAGAAAAAAAACTTTCGCTCTTCTAAACTAACAGAATTATTAAGCTTTGAATATTATTATATTAAATGCTTGCAATTTAAAACATTTCAAAGGTGACCTCGAGAAAAATCTACTAATTAACAGGCAGCACTCGTTGAAAAAGAATTTAATTGGCTTAAAAAATGATAATCAAAACTTCATAACTTGATTAGATAAATAGATTAGACTAATATGTTAAAAATTAATATTAGACTAAAGATTAATAAAAATTAATGGACTAATGTGTTAAAAATATTTCATTAAATTTGTTCCAGTTAACTATGAAAATGTAGCAATTTTCTGCAATGCACCCTTTGTATCAAACATTATAAACTATTTTTTTTTACATCATTTAAATTATTTCTGTTTAATGAAAGTACGTACTTCTTTTTAAGGATTAAGAAACTGTCTATGATTAGAGTGGATACCTTATATATATCAGATAAATACCTAAATAAAAATAAAATTATTGTTGTTTAGCCTCAATTTCAAAAATTTGTGGGAAGGTAAAAATTAAATCACAACAGTAGTAAAAAATATGTTTATGCCAATTTTGTTTGGAAATATAATTTTACTTATGAATTATGAAAAAAACGCTTTAAAAAAAGCAAAATTCCTATATTCGAAGGTTAATCTTTGAATATACATAAAATAAATCTAAGAAACACACAATAATCAAAGTAAAAATGGCGTCACCACATGTTTTTCATAATTAGAGAACCTAAAGAAAATTCCATTTTTTTTTCTCACGTAGCGTCTCCACCCTTTCCGAATAACTCGAGAGGTGCACGTGATCCAAGCAAACTCCCCTCAAACACGCGAATTCCTATTTTGTAACATAAATTGGCTCCAAAATTATCGCGCCATAAGATTGCTTAATGAATGTATTTAGGTCAAGAACGTAATTATTATGATTTTTTTTATTATTGAGTGGCAGCAAACATAAAAGGAGGGAGAAAAAAATCAACAATCTCCAAATTACCATTAATCATGAAGAATGTAATTATTTAAGGAATTACCTAGATATAATTTTATTAATAATCAAGTGGTAGGGTAATTCTATTTTATGTTATACTATTAAAGTAAACTTCGTTGCTGCTTTTCAATTTCTATATTTTTTATTGGATTAAAAATACCCTAATAGCTTGGTTTAATGAGGCAATTTTTAACTAGATTCAAACTTTGAGATAAATTACAGCTGGAATTCCTTTGCAAACTTTAACATGCATGAGATTCTGATAATATTTACCAGATATAATAGAATCCCCTCCCCCAAAAAAAGAGTTTTGTTTATTTTTCGAAGCAATTCGCTACAATTCCGTTTTTTTTTTTTTTTTTCTGTAAAACTGAAATCAAATTTTTTTCTAATAAATAATTTTGCTAGAAGTTGAAATAAATTTTGACCAGAAATGAACTTTCTTTAACAAATTAAAAAAAACAGTTGTAAATTTATCCTTTTTCAAAAAATAGGCATTACCAATTCTGTCTTCTTAAAATACCGCCATGCCCAAAATTCTGAGAGTTATAAATAGATCTCAAATGCAAAATTAATTCCTTTTCATTGACTTCAATTTTTAACTATGTTTCGTACTTCAGGACGAGTGCAGTAATAATTCATTCAAGCTTTTTTATATGCTTCTTGGATTTTATTGAAACTTCAGTTAGATATCTCTTACTTGTTGTCATTCGTGTTCCTAAAAAGTCCGTTTTTTTATGATACTGTACAACATATAGTACAATAATCAAAATTAATTCATATCTAGTTCTATTTTCTTAATCTTTTCTGCATTTAGCAAATTTTAAATAAAATAAAATTTTTTTATATATCCCATAATTTAATTACGTTAAGATTATCAAAATTCTTATGTACATAACAAGTTAATGTGATTTAAAAACATTGAATTTGGAGCATTAAAGAAAACTGGCTATTCTTTTCAACATTCTTATATATTTACATTAAATGTTACTTTGTTACAAGGGGTGTTCAAATGAAAAAGTACTAAACGACACTGTGGGTATAAATGAAAACTTTATTCAAAGTATACATCATAGGTCTGAGCATAATGATTCTTTGTTCCCAGAATTCCTGTGACCATGAGGAGACGCCGTCATTCACAGCATCCTTGAGTTGACAGTCCGAGTTGAAACGCTACCCTTTCAGATGTTTTTTTAGAGCCATTAACTCCGATGTGTACCGTGAGATACTCCGAAGACTAAGCAGGTCCATCAAGAACAAATGACCGGAGCTACTCACGGAGGGTGTGGTTCTGCTCCATGATAACGCGAGTCCACACGTCTCCAGGGTCACAAACACAAGAAAATAGCAGGGCGACATATCCGTGCTGTAGGGTGGATGGTCGAGCTGCTTCCACTTGAACTTGGCCAGTTCCGCGTGTGTGACCCTGGAGATGCGTAATCATGGAGCAGAACCACACCCTCCGTGAGTAGCCTCGGTCTTTTGTTCTTGATGGACTTGCTTAGTCTTCGGAGTATCTCACGGTACACATCGGAGTTAATGGTTCTGAAAAAACATCTGAAAGGGAAACGCTTCAACTCGGACGGCCAACTCAAGGACGCCGTGAAGGACTGGGTCTCCTCACGTCCACAGGAATTCTGTGTGCAAGGAATCCTCCGGCTCGTTAATCAATAGGATCATTATGCTCAGATCTATGATGTATACTTTGAATAAAGTCTTCATTTATACCCACAGTGTCGTTTCGTACCTTTTCGTTTTAACACCTCTTGTATATTAAATAATTAAGCTAACTAGTACCACAAAATTCGAAGTAAATTAGAAAATAAATAATGAATAAAAAATTTGAAAAAGAAAAAAAAATGATGGATAAATGAGTGTAATTTATAAAGGTCCAAAATACTTTTTTTAAATGGATTGTAGTGGTGAAGAAAATAATAAATTTTCTCTTGATTTCTTCTACGTATATATTTTTTTAAAAAATCTAAATATTTCTGAAAATTATTTTTAAAAAAAATATTATCACCGTTCTCATAGGAGGTTGCTCAGCATAATTGCTTTCTTCGAATCATTTTCATCTTAGAATAAAATTATCTTTTGGTGGTATTTTCTGTTACAAATAAAAAATACTGTAAGTTTTCTTTTAATTGTTCTGAATAATATTTCTACAATTTTTCATACAATCGCATTTATTGTTACATTTTCAAAATATTTTTCCTCTTTGCGTTTTAAGTAGAAATGATTGTAAACATCATGAAGAATACTTTTTAATGTAAAAATTTAATTATACTTCTAATTTACGAACAATCAATGTTTACTGAATATTACTAGACATAAGTAGCTTTTTTTAAAACTTTTGAATAGCACTATTTCTTTATTACTCTAAGGAGTAAACATCTTGCATCGGCCTATTGTAAACAGGTCTCATCTCATGAATATAATTTCGTTTTCAAATATACAAATAAGGAGTTAATGCATGCATCAAAACAATTTTTAAGACAATGTTTACATTTACTTTCCAATCCACATTGTTCTGTATGATATAGCACTATTTCTATCCATAGTCGTACCCATCCATTGTAAACAAATTCATTTTTTTAAAACAGTAAACTAATTCCCTCCTATTGTTTGTATTTAAGGATATATCAGAGCCATTTTGAATATTTGGAATATAAAACTTATTTTGAATCTTTTTTTTTTTCGGAGGCCTTTCACCTTTAAAAATTAATTTCTCTAAAATTGAAAGCTTCTAAACTTTAAAAAAGATTTACCTGGAGAAAATAATTCATCTTCGCCAATGCGTTCATAATATGCTTTCTTTCTTATTTAGAATACTGGCTCGATTTTAGGTTTTTCTGAAACGTACGGGAGCCTTAACTAAGATTAATTATTTTTCAGAAAGTGATCGATTAGTGTTTTATGCCCAGCAGACGTCTATTAATTAGAAGTCCCGTATTCCAAAATATTTTTCTTATAAAATTATTTAAGGTGACATAATTTAGTATATGCAATGCATGAAACTAAGATTCTTAGAAATATTTAAATAATGCATAGTAATTTTTTGCTTGAGAATTTTTATTAAAAAATCCATTTTAGGTAAAGAAGAGTGATAAGTAATTAAGGAAAACGATTTATATTCTGAAGGAAATAGAATATTATGCACAATCAAAAGTAAATCCACATAACGACATCAACAAAAGCTGTTTATAAAGTGAAATCTTGATGAATTGGTTATCGTTAAATTCTGTATTTTTCGAAAAGAAAAAAATATTTTTTACATACTTTGTTCCAAATTTTTCCAGTAGAGGAAAAATACTGATTTCCTGAAATACTTTGTCTTAAAAATGGTATAGTAAATTATTTTCTTAGGATCTCAATATAGCTAGATATACAAAGAATTGCCCAAGGGAGATTAAATGTAATTAAGATAAATAACTACGATGGTTTCTAGTGAAAATATCAACTAATTTCTGATTCAATAATCTTAACTTTTACTCTGTTTTTTTACGTAAAGTCATTTGAATTTTATTTTTAAGTTCGTCATTTGGGAAGTTTTATTTTCTTATTATTTATGCTTTAATGCTATTTGCATTGTTGGATACAGTTTTCAAAAAATATATATTTCGGTGAAATCAACTTGCATAAAAATCTCTTAAATTAAAATATAATAAATATTTTTGATGACGTTTTGTATACTAATTTATCTATATATCCTGAATTTTCTAATCAGTAATTTTGCTCTTTAATAAAAATTTTACAACAGTTTAAATGCATTCTAATGCTGAATAATGCATTCTAAATTTCAGCATTCATTCTAATGCTGAAATTTAAATATTAAATAGAGTTTATCTTATTTTTTAATTCAAAAATTACGTAATATATGTCTTATTTACAGAATTTACTGAAATCCACTGATCCTTATACCTCTTTTTAACCCCTCCCCCCTGCAAAAAATTCTTTCCGTTTTTAGGATACATTTTGTTTTTAAATGATTTTTTTTTGTTTCAGTGATGTTTCTACAATCAATTATTTTCAAAAATTCGTAAATAAATATTTTATAATATTTTTCAAAAAATTTAACTGAAACATAATGATTTATTTTAATGACATTCTTTATATTCATTTGCATTGTCTTCTTCAAAAGTAATTAGTTACTTTCAACTTTCAATAGCAAATAGCTATAAAAATAATGCATGTTGTATTATCTAGTCGTAAAATATATAAATTTTCCGATTGACTGTACAATTAGATTCAGCATAGTCATATAAAAATTTACACTTAATGAAGTAAAAAAGAAGTTCCGTATGGAGACGAAATAGTTGTAAATGAAATATGGCTTAGGTAAATGTTTAAGCTTCAAATCTTTGGGAATCAAGGAATTATTTGTTAAATGAAATTATGTGTCAATACTCAATATTTTTATGTTCATTTAAAGAAAATTTTTAATAAATCTCTTTGAAATGAAGAATAATGTTTTGCATAAATGCATTCTATAGATTTATTTTGAACATTTTTTCTTTAACATTTTCTTAATATGATATAGATGAAAAAAATCAATCATATTTTAAAATCATTAAATAGGTTTTACTGGTATGAAAATCATCTCTATTATTTAAAAAAAGTCTTTTTTGAAATAATTTTCAAAAAAATTGCATCCAATGTATAAGATACTTTAAAATTATATACCAAAATTCTATGAAGACAGAAAACTATAGTATGAAATAGAATAACTGCAAAAGGAAAGGTTAAATTGAACTTTCTAATCCATTTATGTATTAGCGAATCGGTTGGAAAAATCGAAAGTAATTACAATTACTTGCTCACTGTCTTGGGAATCTACTAATTGTGAACATTAGCATCGAAACTCTGTTGTACAGTTAAGTCTTAGAGAATAAAAGACAATTCTTTCGAACGTTACGCCTGTAACTCGGAAGTAATTCGCATTTTATGAGTTGTAGTTACCCAAGCGCTAGCACTTTCTGGTAAATTCATTTGCTGCCTTCCCAATTACTTTGATGATTATCTTCACATCCTTGGTGCATGGGAAAATATTCTCAAGTGATATTGAAAAGAGGGTTAACACTTATTTCAAAAACTTTGTAATGCTTTAGTCTTTACTATGGCTGATTAGTTCATTCGGGTAAAGAAATATTTCTTAAATAATGTTCAAAGTTGCTCCCATAATCGTAGGAAACTATCTACAATATGTAATAGTTTCATGTTTATTCTTTCTTCTGGAAAGAAAAGCAAGAATCGGTAATTGGAGCTATATTTCTCACGAAAATAGTAGGAGGTCATGTAACCAGTTGGAATAATTCTACGAATTACTCATAACAGAAACACGAGAATTAGCTTTAACGATGTTCATTAACCATTTTCAGTAAGAAGGAGAATTCGTACTGATTTTTTGGAACAACTAAAATATTAATAATACTAGGAAGTTTCAAACACATGTTAGAACTATTTTTACCCTTATTAGTTTAAGAAATTATTTATAAGCATCATGTAAGGTACTTAAACAATAGTAATAACACATAATTAATTTTAATTTTCGTCATTAAACTTTAGAAATTGTATTCTGAAATTCATATATTGTTAAGAGAATTTTTTGCAGATGCTAATATATCAAATTAGTTTAAATAAATCTGAGCGAATTGTTTCAATGAAGCATACATATATCTGGAATATTCGTTTTATATATTAGATTGATTAATAGTTTGAAAAACTCAAACTCGGTAAAAATGTTATTTAGTTAGATTTGTAATTAAAAATTATGAATAAATGATTCATTTTGTAAAAATTTGTATGATTCTCTTTAACTTTCATTTTCGAGCCTCGAATGCTTAAATAAATCCCTTTTCTCAGTCGTTTCTCAGATTTGTGATCTTTTTTTTTTTTTTTTTTTTTTTTTTTGCTTATTTTGTTTTGTCCATTCATTTATTATTCAAAAAAAAAAAACCTTAACGTTTTTCAGAATTAAAAAAGATTACCTGTCATGAAATTAACTTATTTTTTCCTGATTTCTACTTACCCTACGATCTTTTCGATAATTCTTTACTGTATTTTTAACATTGGAATGCTGGGTTAAATTATTATTAATGAGCCATAATTGCAAATTAGTACAGTACAAAAATTGTTGGTAGTTATTACTTTAATTTCATGGGATTAGCTCGAAATTATCCCAATTGTTAAGAAAGATTTTAAAGGACACGAAATATATTTTGAAGCATTTAAGCAATATTATCTTCGATGAAAAAAATTCTTTTTGGTTTGTATTATCAGTAAAATTTATTTGTATTTGGATAACACAAGTAGTAACTTTTTTTTACTGAAAACGCTGGATATATACAAAATATTTAAATGTATCGATATCAAAGGAGCCATGTTCAGAGAAAATTTCCTTTTTGTTATTGTTACAAAAATTCGTCCTGTGGATAGGCAGATAAGACATTCACTATGCTCAATAATAGATAATTATTTCAAAAGACTATTCCAAAAGACCGGTAGCAAAATATAAAAGAATTGTACAAAATGACAGATAGGGACAACACTCTGGCTAGAAACAATATGTTACTAAACAACCGCAACAGCATTATAGCCAGTCGAATTCAATTAGAATGCTCAATTCAAGATCAACACTCCAAAGACTTTGTGCGACACCGCTATTTATATATTCCTCACAGAGTATATAATTTTCTAGAAGGATCTCGGATATCGGCTCTTAATAACAATCTAATCATAATCCTTGTATTTTCTAGAACCATCATTTTTGTTGTCAAATCTTTCGTTTATTTTTATATCAAGAATGGGGGTTCAATAACCTCCATTGAAATATTTTTAAATCTATATTCTTCATTTTAAGATTAACTGTATTAGAAGGCAATACTATATATCCGTAAGAGTACCATTATTATAGCTTAAAAAGCGTACACTTAAAAGTAATTAAATCAGGCAACCGGAGTATTTTATCAAAACCTTTCACACAATTTACAAAAAAAAAGTGCGAAAAAAGAATGGCACATAGAACAAAATAAAGCCTCACTGATTAGCATTTTTTTCTGAATGAAAATCCTATGTAGAGTAACATATGGATAGATGTGCAATTATTTTAGCATTGATTCTATTAAAACATGGAAATGTGATGAAGTCCTTGCCGTGCCTTAATGGTATCAAGTGTAATCCATGAAAACCTATGGGAGCAATGAAGTAGAGATATTATCATTTTTCTTAGGATGACTTGTCGAATTTCGTTAAAAATTTACTATTCTCATTTTTTTATGTGTCGAAGGAGAATAATTAAAAACATGGATTTATTTGTGTGCCTAGAATGACGAGATGTATCGATAAAATGTTCCGCAAACCGCGAAGGCATTAATTATTTTCCTACCACTGTTCCGGTATATGAGGAAAAAGAATTTTAATAACTGAAAATGTAGTCATCAAAAACATAAATAATAACGATTCACTCAGAACTACATGATGTTGAAAAATTATACACCTTTAAATATTTGATATAAATAATACATAAAAAGTTGTTGGTGAAAAAGACTCACTGAATTTTATCTCCAATTAAAAAAAAATTATGTCAATACACTTTAACCTTATCACTATTATTTGTTCGAAAAGTATCGTCTATTCTCTTTGCTAAGCATTTTTGCCGTCATAATATCTGTTTCCTGCGGGGATTATATTTCTTTATTCTTCGCTGCGAGCTATGCAGCATGAACTCGATTTTAATGTATACCACCTCCCCCAAAAAGAGTAAGCTATCATATTACAAGAGCGTGAAAGCCATAAAAATTTTCCATTTCTACTAATCCTTAAATCTGACAATGTTCACCAAAGAAATCATGCACTTGATTTCTTAATGAGAAAAAAGTGCCCCTTTTAATCATCTTTTAAATGATTGTTCCATTTGCCGAGATTTATCGAATTCAAGGTTGAATCGCCTCGGAATTGTTTTCGAAATTTTCGCTTCTCATAATGAGAGAACATGTAGTAGTATCGTAGCATCCATCTTAATTTTTGCACTGCATGTGGCCATCATTCGTAATAATGAGAACAAATGAAATTTCTTAAACTGCAGATTATTTCAATATAAATCGTTTCTTAATAATTCGTAAAATTATTTTCAATTTAATTATCTTGTCAGGTGAATAATTTATGATCCTCCTGTATATTTTATTAACATTTTTTTCTTTTTTTCCTTTCTTCCTTCCATCTTGTGCTCATCCAACTGGTTAGATAACTTAGTGTTATAGACACCGGGGAGCAGGATGGTGTTATGTTATGTATATTTTATTTCAGATAATATAAATACTTAATGCAAAATGTAAGAATATCAATAAAATGGCCATTTTGAAATGAATGAAAATGGTTATATTGGCATATTAGAAAAACATAAATAACTGTATTCTGTCACCGTAGGTAATATAAAATAATAATAATTGTATGTCAAACATCATCATTACAATTACCATCAGAATATTTAACAAAAGTTTAGAACTTATTTATTTTTATAATAAACTATGTATTGGAGACTCTAGTTCTTCAATGTAAACACTATCAAAATTTTCTCTTAAAAGTTGTCTTCAGATAAAAGCCAGCTAGTAAGTGTCCTTCGGGAAAGATAATTTCCCTCCGCCTCATTTGACGCCACGCGGTAGCCAAGAGCAAATTAATTTAGGAAGTGAGGCAGGAAAAAATAAGAACCAAATAATTCATGTGTGAATGCTTTGGCGACGGAAATATGCCAAGAAATAAAGCGACGTTATACTAATCTGTGAAAAATGTTTGGTGAAGTAACGATGGCTGTCGATGGAAAATTCTCTGCATTAGATAATGAAATAATGATTTTTGTTTCTATTCTTCTTAAAGTAAATATGTTTAGTATCGTCATATTATTATATTTTATACACATGTTTAAAAGATCTTAAACAATATTTATTACATGTTTTGATTTAATTTGACGCTTCATGTTCTCAAAAAGGAAAAATTTTTAGCAGATTTTTCTTTCGGCTTATTGATGAGACAGAGATCTAAAATTTTGAACTTTTGCATATATTCGAAAACAATACAATATTTCAATTAATTTTCAGAATTCACTTAATCAGTTAATTTTAGTTAAATTAGGGAATATGCGCCCTCTTAATCTCATTTATTCCATACAAGTGAGGTTTTCTCGCCAACAGGTTTTGAATTTAAGAAAAAAAAAAAACTGGTTTTAAGATTTTATAATGTTAATAATAATGAACAATAAATTAAAAACTAGAAATAAACAGAAATCTGTTTTGCAAATTGTGTTTCTAAGAACTGATTAAGTATTAAGGTATTCAAATTCAAAAATCTATAATAAAAGTTTGCTTTTAAGAAGTGTTTCTATTAAATTTGCTTTAAAAGTGTTTTTTATAATATTTCTATTTGAAATATGATTTCTTAAATTGAAGATATAGAAGTTATTTTTTAATTTTTCAGAAAGGAAATTCCAATCCAGATTGTAGATAATGAGAGCTATGAGCGAGATTCTGTATTCTACGTGGAGTTGGGGGATCCAAGAACTGAAGAAGGTATTATTTATTTATTTATAAAATAATTTATTCTTACATTTCTGAACAAGGCATTATTCTTGCATGAAATATTGCATATGCATGAAATTTATGGAAACATCTATGTCATTATAACTCCATCTATAAAACGCAACAAGACAATAGCCTAAAAAACATATTTGTTATTTGTGACAGACGTCGTTACGCTTATTCATATTCATAGTAAATGTTGAAAAGAATGTATTTCAGTAAACTAATTTGAGAAAAGTAGTTAGGTTTTTCATATATATAGAGTAACTTTAAACTTAAATTGTTTACCTAAATTAATATTAATTTAATGGGTTTTAAAATGAATCCTTTGAAGAAAATCCGATTTTAATTTTTTTTATTCAAATATGCAGCTTCCAAAAATATCATCTATATCAATAGCCAAGTCTGTTTATATTGTTCAAGAATATGAATTTTGCATAATGAAACAATAAATTATTAGACTAGTTTATTTTAGATACAACTATCCCATTCTGTGTTTAATTAATTAATATGATTCATTCTACGCTATTCTACTTGGAAAGTTTTTTAATTGACTTCTTTAAAATAATTGCATTGTTCTAAATTTGTTGGTTGCACTTCAGTTGCAAATATTCTGTACACTTCAATTAAATGGTGTATCTTAATTTGCGAATCAGGAAAACTTTGGCATTACTTGTTTCTCTCAGTCTCTTCTACTGGCCTCTTTTCCTTCTTTCTATGCAATTTTCATAGTTCTTGTATTTTCTGTTGAAAAAAAAGAAATACTGCTATAAGTAATCTTTATTATCAAAAGTTGAAATGGGAAAGAAGAATTACTAATTATAGATTCTATTTAAATCAGATTATACAACTTTTATAATGAAAAATGGTCTCTGAGTTGTAATTATTAAAGCCAATATTTGAAATCTTGGTAAATTGTCAAAAAATGCAAACCGTTGGGAATCGCCATGTTGACAACTATAACAGGGCGTTGGTGCAATCGAAACGAATGATTTAACGATATTAATGTGATCCGAAAATTGCAAAATATATTATTTGTAAAAATAAACAAATAAGTAAATCGCTTTGAAAAAGTATCCCCAAAGGAACAGCACAGCGTATATTGCACAGCAAAAGTACCAAATTCTCGTGCATTTTTTTGGCCAATACTAGCTGCTGTGCTATAAAAAGACATTCAATAAATGCATTTCTTAAGGAAAAACACACCGCGATTATTTCATTTTATCAGATTCTATACAGACGCATTTAAGCATGATATTGAAATAGAAGTCCCTCATCACGAGTTGTGATATTGAAATAGAAGTCCCTCATCACGAGTTCTATGATATTGAAATAGAAGTTCCTCATCACGGGTTGTGATATTGAAATAGAAGTCCCTCATCGCGAGTTCTATGATATTGAAATAGAAGTTCCTCATCACGAGTTCTGTGATATTGAAATAGAAGTCCCTCATCACGAGTTGTGATATTGAAATAGAAGTCCCTCATCACGAGCTCTATGATATTGAAATAGAAGTTCCTCATCACGAGTTCTGTGATATTGAAATAGAAGTTCCTCATCACGAGTTCTGTGATATTGAAATAGAAGTTCCTCATCACGAGTTCTGTGATATTGAAATAGAAGTTCCTCATCATGAGTTCTGTGATATCTAAGATTATATTATATTATCAAATATACTGAGGATCGTTAAAATTTAAGCAGAAAAATCTATTAAAAAATAAAGGTTGAGTTCCAAATACCTATTTGAAAATTTGTTAATAATTGTACAAAAACCACAAGAAATGGTCATTTAGAATTTTATTCTTTATTATGAAGCAGTCCTTTTGAATAGGGTTGAAAAACGCTGATTTCATTTACTCTGAGTTTGATTGTGCTCATTAGAAAATTCTAGAAATCCAGTTCACTGGGATAACGACAAGTTCGAATCCTGCTTTTGGACGAATTCTTTTTTTTTCTCTTTTTTGTCATGAAATGATTTCGAATTCATTGCAGTGCGTTTATACATACTCACGACCATTTCCGTTACAATGCACCTCTTAAATCGACAATGTACAAGTATGTGGAGTCAAGAGAAATTGCATATATAAAGCTCCTAAACATACTTCACATTAGAAAATCCCCTCAAAACATTATCTCAACACAAACAGTTCCCACAGGCAGGAAAATTGCAATGTAGGCGATTAGAGATTTATTACACACATAAAAGCGAATAAGAAATAATCTCTGCAGTGTAGGATAAAACATGAAATGATAGCTCTCTTTAGATTGAGACACGACTTTCAAAATAACATTATTTAAAACATATTTATAATTTCTGTCCCAAATTTTTTCAAATAAAAAGTGAATTGTGCATACAATGCTTATTCTTCAAACGATTTTTCAATCTAATCGTTTTTCAAATGTTTTATTCTTTTTCAATATCTGCATGATGCCTGCTTGTATTAATAATAATCTTAACTCATATTTATTATTTAATCCAAAGTTCGAGCAAGTTTAATAAAATAAAATATAAAAATTTAACTTCTAAAAATTTTTGTATAAGAGATTTTAAATAGAACCTCTATCATATGCATTTATCTAGAGACTTTTTTTTAATAAAGCAGCATATAACTTTCATTATACTTTTTGTTCATTATTTATTTTAAAAGATATAAGCATTAAAGAAAATTGGAAATATCAAGGAAAACCAGTATAAAGAATGCTGTTGAATATTGAGAATGAATGTAAGAACATTGCCATATTTCAAATATATAGAATTCCTAAAATTTAAAATTAGTTTTATTTTAATATAACTTATATCATTTAAAAAAAATATTTGAAACAAAAAAAATAGTTGAAAATGGGAATATTAAAAATATTCGGAAAATAAATGGAATATTTTAAAAAATAAATATATAAACATAATTAAAGAATAAATTCGTTTAGAATAACATGAAATCCCTTTTTTTAAGGCTTTAGGTATTCATTTTTCTAAATGCATGACTGTCTACCAGCTTTATACGAGATGCTCGTAGCTCAGATTAAACAACTTTCAAGAGAAGTTTTGCACTTGTTTTACAGTTCGTTTACCATCAATTTCTGTAAACGAATGCCATTTTTCTGCCAGACTATATACTTACAACTAAATACGAGAATATACATGAAGGAAATATTCTTTGAACTTAAATTCCTGATGTTAAACATCTCAGTTAAGAATTCCTTGAGTGCTTTCATTATAGTCTGGCACGCAGAATCGTTTAAGAAAGTAATTTACAATAAGGCAAGGAACAGTATTACATGAAGTGTCCCATTTCACGGCTTTATTCTCACGGATTACATTATGATTTACTTTATTTAGGATACGTATTGCTGTTGTTAGATCATAATGAGTCAACATGTTTGTCTTCGTTTTTCAGGTGTACTGTGTAACTAGTAACTGCTTTATTTATTTAAACAATACATACTTGGAGGCTTCATACATAGCTGGTTCATAATAGAAGGTAACTAAAATACTAATGGGTATACAAATTTCCATGGGATTTAAATTCTGTATTCTATAAAGAATAGACAATCTTCACATATCTACAAAGATCTCCAGAATTTCAGATAAATGTTTTTTTCTTCTTTTTTTTTCATATTTGTAAATGCCTAAAAATTGAAGACTGATTAAAGTCAAGAGGCCAATCATATTTTAAATCTACATTATTTTGCATCGCCTTTATTTAATTTTTAAACACGAAAGTTAAGACTTAAAACTGACGAATTCTGCGAAAAAATTCTGAAGATTCTTTTTTTTTTTCAATTAATAACTTTCACCATTTTTTATTTAAAGGATTTCTAAGATCAAATTTTTTCGAATTTATTTATAAAAGACAAATGAATGTAGATAGAATCTGTTTATTTAGCATGTTCTTTATTGTTATTGCTCTGCGCAAGTATTCATTTTTGCTATCAATCATACAAAGCTTTAATACAGATTATAAATCTTTATTGCTACCTCCTAAAGTGCCTTCGTTGCTGCACTTTTGTGGAATTTGAGAATCATTGTAATTTAAATAAATTAGTCGCATAGAAAGTAACATGAACGAAATCAGGATAATAATTTGTTTATGGTAGTATTGGAATATTATGATTCGGTTGTTGTTGATATCCTGGTTGATATTTGGATGGATCGATGAATTGGTGTTTAATAGTGATGAAGTTCCCAAGATAAAATCCTGTCTTAGACGAGAGGTTTCAAAACTTGTAATCATAAACTACGTGACTAAAGGATATATATTTGAATAAAAGGATTTTTTTTTACTATTCACTTTTTTTGCTTATTTTAAAGGAAAAGGAACTTTTTAAACGTACTAATGGAATAACTAACTTTATTTTTAATAATTTGGTATCATCTTATGTTCATATTTAACTTTGTGTATTTCTCACTTTTGTCTTAAATTTTAGCATGTCTTCGTAATTTGTCCAAATTTTTTCACGATTTACAGCAATTAATGATTGAATTTTTAAACAAATATGATAATTCTTAATTAATTCGTCATTTCCATAAATTCTTGGAATTATAATGGATTTCCATGATAATTTGATATCGCCAACATGAAGTACATTCAAGTTCAAGCATTTTATAGAAGATCTAAGTTTTACTAATTTTTGACTAAAAGAATGCCTCTAACAAATTATATTTCAAACTTTACAATACAACAATAAGTTATAATATATTCCCTTTAAAATTATATTAAAAAAATATTTAATTATATTAGAGATTTAATTTAAAACATTGAATTTTAACTTCCTTATCATCTTGTTACATTGAATCACTGATTAAAATTACAACCACGATTTAATTTTCTTATTACAAATGATAACGGGAAAAATTTTATTTTTTCTTGAGCATATCACATTCCTTTAATTTTTCATTTAATCAAAAGAAATATTGAAATACTTCAATTTAAAACTGAGATTAATATGGCAAATATTTTATCAAACGTTAACTTGATAGAACTCATATTAACATTACTAGAAAAAATAATTTCCACGCTCAATCATTTCGTTCGCTAGGACTTGTATTTACACATTTTTTCCATTCCGTTACAGAAATCCAATTAAGATTCTACAAGATTTTTTTCCCTTTTCAGATTGCATGAAATGGTATTTTTCTGCGGAAAGCTTTTCGAACAGAATTTTTCTTTTTCTATATATGAGTGTGTTCGCAGGATAGAAATGTTTTCATGGTATTTGGTATAAAGAAAGTGGTATGTGCGTTTTTATGATATAGCTTAAATATGTATGAAGAGATTCCACATGAAATTCGATTTTTTTCAAATGTGTACATTCCTTTTCAGAACAAGAATTTCTGGAATGATTGTATCAAACATAAGCGGGTTATGCTGTATTTATTTGCATATTAAGTACAGTGGGTTTGTGCAGATTTTCTAGAAGTTATTCAAAGAATACCAGATGTTGAAGAAAGATTCCAAAATGTTTTTATCTATATTCTACGTCGACAGTACTTTTGAATATAATTTTTTTTAATCTCTGATGTGAAGATTTAATTAAACTAAAAGTTGTTACTAAAGGAGAAAGTTATGTTGTTGAAATTAAGACGAAAGATGCTTGGAGACTTTTGACAGGTTTTAAAATATTTAAAAAATGCAATTTAACATTTCGCTTTAGTCCATAATTAAAGGAATCTTCTGTATGTGAACCGATAGCTGGAAGTATTCGTTACAAACAAAAAAAAACATCGGATAATTCACTTCTATTATATACATATATATATATATATATATATATAAAGTAAGAAATATTTTGAAAACTAAAACTAAAACAAAAGGAAATAGTTTCAGAATCTCAACTAAAAATTATTTCTTATTTAAACTAAAACCAAAAAAGGAAGAGGAAAACCTTCATAGTATTTAGAGAGCGCAAATGCAGCTACTTCTAAAACACAGATGAATTGAGACAAAAGTATTAAAATCACGTTAATAGTAAAATCAAATTATACCAAATAAAAAAAAAAGAATCCGGCCCGAAGACTTTTTCAAGGGTCACCTTCAGGCAGAGATTCAAAAAAAAGGAATTTTTTCTGTGAAGGAATGCAGACAAGACAGTCTAATGATTCCTCGTGACCCGAAAATCCCCTGAAATTAGGTCCAAGAGATATACCATTTTAATATATATATATGTATGTATATATATAAATCAGCGAAATTTTATTTAGGATGATCTTAAATGACATTTTAATTTTGATAATGATGTAGTTATGAATAGTTTTTATGAAAAGAAAAGAAATTAATATTACGAAGCAAGAATATTAGAATTCCATTCAATATCTTTTAAAAATTGATATTTGTTCTCTCCTGAAACAAGTACATTAGAGTTCTTTTGAATTTCCTTAAAATGCGAATAGAAATACATTTACATCTGAAATGACGATATTAGAATACTTATTGTTCTGATTAACAACAAAAATGTAGTTCTGATTAGTTTTAATAGAAAGTAACTTCTGAAACAAGAATATTAGAAATAAATTCAATTTTCTTATAAAGGAAAAAAAAATTCTTCATTTTCGGAAACAAGAATAATAGAATTCCATTTAATTTTTTTACAAAGAGAATAGAAATTCATCAACTTTTGAAGTAAAGTCTATTATGATTTTGTTGAAATTCATTATTAAATATTTTATTTGCATGAATTTTACAAAATTTTTCTTTTGACAAAAGGGTATTGATAAACTTTTATTTTACAACATGGATATTTATTAATTACACATTTAATTCGCTATTCTTGTGATATTATAAACCTTCCATAGGAGTATTATGAATAAATTTACGGGAAGTTGTTAGATAAATAAATGGATTCTTGCATCTGATCTATATTCTTTATATCGAGATCGAATTACTTCCATTTATGAGGAAACTTTCTTCCTCTAATAGGTGGTTAAGATGTGGGGTTTAAACTTTAACTTGAATTTCTCTATTTCTTACTTTGAGGACTACCATTCAAGGCAAGGTTAAATTGACTCAGTTGGGTTATAATATATAATTTATTATCAAAGGTATTTTAAAAATTTTAATTAGTTCAAATTTTTGTAATAAAAACATTGTTATAATGCTTATGCACAGTAAAAACTTTGGATGCCATTTTATTATCTTGTAATATATTGACTGTGTTCTTAGATATATTGCATACAATCAATTGCAATGACCAAAATTCTTGATTTAATGTTTTTCCCTTTTGTTTTAAGTATGAGATAAATAGAAATTTCTAATATCATTACAAGCTCTGCATTTTCATACAAATTCGAATTATTTGAGCAATTCAAATTTCTGAATCCAGTTCTTGTATAATAGTATAGTCACGTTAATCTCCATGATGTTGTATTTCTATAACAGTATTCCTTTCTCATTATCTTGGTATAAAATTTGTTACATTAAATATGACTAAATTTAATAGATGTGGAATATTTAAATTTTTGATAAAGACGATCGGAGAGAAACGAGCAACCAGAGCAAAATTTTAAAATTTTTGCATTCTATTATCATTATATGACGAATTTCATATATCTAAACACATTAAACGGTGTATTTAAATTATTATTTTTTTATTAAATAATCAAAATTTCATCATACGTTAACAGCAATTAAATTAAATGATCAATGATTAATTAAAATGATCAATGATAGTTTTTAAAGATTTTAATTATGAATATGGAATGTTTTTTTTTCATGCAAATGTAGATTCTACCAAAACACATTCTAGAAAACGTACAGAGTATTTATAAATTCCGAGAATATTATAAAAGAAAACAATGAATGGAATATTCGTGAAAGGCTATAATAAAACGAGGAGAATATAAATTGTTTCATGTGTACACAAATGACTTAAATGAGCATTAGATGTACAAGACAAGCTATAAATGTTAAGAACAAAGAGAAGAAAAGGGTGAAAATAAAAAAATAAAAATCTGCCATTTAGCGCACTTATGAAAGTGTATTTAAATAACATCTTCAATTTAACTTATTTGCAACATTTCAAATTTCTAAAGCAATGGTGTAACAATTTTGATTGATTGGAAAAATAGAGCAAGAAATTCTGAAGGGAGGAAAATAAGACGAATAATTATTCCAACGACGGAATAAAAGTTTGTGTGCTCCATAATATAGCTTTTATGTGGTTTTGGGAAATGTATTTGGATTATTAATTTAATTTATATTCTGAATATATGTCCCAATAGTGATAATAAATCAGTGATATTATTGTGTACCATTTTATATCTCTGAGGGAACATCTTTAAATATAAAAAATAAGTAATGAAAAGAAAATGTATTCAGATATTTGTTCATTTTCCATATCTTTAAATTGAAAAGTCTTTTTGTATCATTTCCGTTAAGGAGATTTCTATGAAGACGCACAGTCAAAAACATGTAAAATATCCTTTTAAAAAGTTAGTGTGAAAAAAAACTTGAAAGGAAAACAATATATGTTATTTCCATAAAATTCTATTTCAATTCCTCTTTTTGTATATTGCCACTAGTCTCCTAACTAAGTTGAAAAGAATGAAAAAAATATATATGAAAATAATTCTGTAGCTCGGAATTTTGAATTTTCTTTTTCGGATCCACCAAAATAAAATTAAATTAGAAGATCACGCATGTTTGTTGTCACATTTTCAATTCTATCATAGCAGCAAGAAAGAAAGAAAAAAAAAGAATCCATTGATATCTTTCCATTTGTCAAATATGGCTTATTTGAAATGTCGCATCGGGAAAAAGTCTTCGTTATCCTCAATAGAATAGAAAAAGAAATTGTCGCGAGATAGCCCGGTTTCCATTTTCTTCGATAATGTATCGATGCCAAATGCAATTTACATCAGGCTCAAGACATTCACCGGCGATAATTCAATTTTCTCTTTCCTACGCAGTTAGGTGTTCTTCTTCCTGTAATTAACCTATGAGAGTCAATTTGTGTTATCACCACATTTTTAGTCCTATAAACTCTAGGAAATAATGATCAGAGAACAGAAAAAGAAATATTAATTAGTAAAATGAGAGATAACTGTATTGCTTCTCTGAATTCTTGAGATGCATTTTTCTTTTAATCTGTATGATTAATGATTCTTTTATTCTTTTGCAAGTTCTGTACATTATTAATCGGTTCTGATCTATTAATCTGCTGTAAATTCTTTGAAATGCGAAAAGTTGTTTAGAGTAATATAAATTTTATTGTTAAGAATAATTTAAAGTAAATATATTCTCTTGCACCTCAAAGTATAATAATGATAATTATTTTTAGGTAAATGAAAACAAACAAGAAAATAACAATATTCAAGTTTCTATTTTGATACTAGAGGTTTAGATATAATATTTTCTTAGAAGATTAAGTTGCGTTTTAAAATGATCATGTGTATAACAATTACGCCGTGCGACATGCATAAGGAAAATAAAATGTTCTATGTGGAAGATTATTGAATCTAAAGCTATCAAATTTGACAAGTAGAAACGTTAAAACAGTTAAAACAGTTTTTCAAAATGTTTTTGTACTTTTAGGTAAAAAAATATTCAAAATGTTAAAGTCTTTCCTCAAATGATACTAGCTAAATTGCATTTGGAATCATTTTTAGATAAAAAAATTTTACACCATGATAAAATTGAAAAATAATCGTTTCACTTATATCAGTTTTATTTTTGCACATTATTTACTCTAATTTTATAAATATTTTAACATATTTCAAATGCATTTTTCATGGAGACTTTCCGTTGAATGGATTTAGAATGGTTAATGAATATATAGAAACTCGTGCTGGGTCATCATTAAAAGATATTTTTATATATGTGCATGCTATTTTGGCTTTAAAATTAAGAGTAAATTTAAAAAATAAAATAAAGTTATATGAATAAAGCCTCAAACTTTATTATGCTATAGTACTTTGTAATAAGAGTTTGAATGTTGGTTATTACCCCCCCCCTTCCTTATACAAAATGCACAAAGAGGAAGTACTGTAATCTTCGAAGCATATGAACTTGATATTTTGACGAATCTTCATGTTTCTGATTTCTCTGAGTCCACCAAAGACACATTTTTGGCATTATGTCTGTCTCTGAACACTGCTAAGCAAAATTGTTTAATTGATAGACTTTGAATTAGATAGACAAAATTTGAAATATGACATCTAATTTTAATTTGTAGATGTCTATCAAATTTGGAATAGAATCTATTTAAAGGAATTATTTTTGTCCAGAATATAAGTGAATACGATAATTACAAAAAGAAGACAGCTATATTAATGAAATTCGTTTGGTAGATTTACCATCTAACGTGTAGATATGTGTCAAATTTTCAATCAAATGCATCAAGTTGAACGTCTGCGAGCTGTAATTTCACAAACATGTAAATGCGATATTCAAAAACACAATGCCTAAAATATGTGTGGTGATGATGGTATGATTTTGTGGCCACAGTTGTAATTCTGTGACCAGTTTTGATTTTCATTGGTAAGAGAAATGGTGTTTAAGATACACTTTTAGTTTTTTAGTGATTGTTTATTAATTATATTCCAGTGATTAATAGCTAAAAATTTTCCAAAATCACATTCTAATAACCTGTTTCGTAACTAATTAATACGCAAGTATGTTCTTTGAGAGTGGGTGAGAAATCTGATGTTATATTTTTGGGAAGCCATTCCTACTGATATAATAACCGTATTCCAGCAATAAATTGACAAAGGTCTTGCACTAACAGGTTCTTTCGCAACTGGCATGTAGTTAATAATACACAGATACATTTATTGGAAAGAATACGACAAAATTTTGAGGGGACCACTGCAGCTCATTTATATAATAAATCCTTGTATTAGCCATTGTTTAATTTCAAATAACGCTGCAGAGTCAATGAAACACATTCTGTTGGCCATCAAATATATTAGGTCAGTTTCGTGTCAAAAAATGTTTTGAAGCATGAATATTTTTTTAAATATCTCAAGGCAAATATTTTCCACGTAAATATTTGACCTAATCCATTTCTTAAAATATCTCGACGTGAGTTAAAAAAGAAACATTGCTCTTTCTTTTGTAGACAAAAAAAAAAAAAAATCGTATAAGAAACATATACAGTGAAAACCCAAAAGACAGTTTCCATTTTATGTTTGAAGGAAAAACGGAGATATTATCAAGGGATTTGGATGGATTCCAGTTTTTAGATTCCAGGATGAATGCTTCTGAAAAAAAACTTTTCTTTATCGGATAAAAACGTCACTCCATTTTCATGACATTGTTATCGAGACAATAAAGCGTGCCTCCTGGTTTTTGTTCTTTTACGGTCCGACACTCCTCAGCGAACGTGTAAATAATTTTAAATTTATGCCTCATTTTCTACAATTTTCGCTCATACTATGTTTACGTTTGACTGTTTTCCGGGGAAAAATTCGCTTACGACAGGCGTTTAAGGATTGGAATTCTAATGAAAGTTTTGTTGGCAAGGAAGGTTTTCTCCGACTTAAGATTAGTTTATGTGTTATGGATGCTTGTAAGTTTAATATACTGATTGCAATTTTAACATAGAATATTATATTTAGAAGTTTCATTTAATTATGACAAGCATAATTTTGAATTTACAACTCATTTAATTTTTTAGAAGTTAAATGCTAAAAGATTAATGAATGAACTCGAAATTAGAGAGGAAATTACCTCGGCAATGAAGATTTCTCAGTATTTGAATTACATTTTGATGCAAAAAGACGATTAAAAACTACTGAATAGATTAAATTAGACTAAAGTGATATCTTTAAATTTTAAAATGGTATAAAAGCCACTTCCTTAAATATTTTCCTACCAGCTTTTATAAAAATTTAACTAATTGAATGTTTTCGAAATTGCTCCAATGCAAGCATTTTTTTTTTTTCATTAAAAAGTATTTTTGTATCAATTTTGACACAATGATGTCAAAATTGTGTCGACAAGTAGAGTGTCGGCAAGAGGAACTCAAATTTTAGTTTTATTAATAGTAGAGATGAGTTAAACTTAACCTATAGCTCAACGGAAATATGAATATTTCAATAATTAGTCATAAGTTTTCATGTATGAACCGAAAAAGAACATTTCATGTCCTGCTGATTAGATTTCACAGAAATAGCTTTTTATAGAAGTACATTGACATCATATTACATTACTAGTCGTCATATAGTCATTTTGGTGCATTCCATGGATAATAAAGAGAAAATGAAGTTTCACAGACTCGTCGCATCCTCTTGAAGATTTAAAAACATTTTAATTGAATATATCTATTAAAAGTCAGTTCCTATAACAGCTGAATACAATTTTCTCTTCGATACCAAACAAAAAATCCCAGCTTCACGCCGTGTAAATAGCCGCAGCAAGCGTTTTTAGTTTAAGGAATTTAATGAAATAGATGAAAATACGGGAGTAAGATTAAAAATACGAGTGAAAAAACGAGATTGTGACACTTCTACTATTCAGCATTTTTGAAACTATAAATCTGTTTATTTACCTTTTTGAGAAAAAAAAAATACTTAAATAATATAACAAATAAATAATTTCAAAGTATGAATTTTCCTGTTAGAAAAGCCCTAAGACAATGTCTTATTTAATAAATTTTTTTCTTATTGGCTTTGGTTCTCTATGCTAAACATTAAAGTGTTATAAGTTGTTTTGTATCTCACATAATATTTCAAAATGTTCTGTTCAAATAAAAGTTAGGAATACTTGCATTTAATAAATTAATTCCATATTCAAAATATTAGCTTCATCATATTCAATTAATTATGAGGAAAAGATAAAATTAAATTAGTTAAACGAAGAACTTCAAAGATTTCATTTTTAAATATATTGTTTATCAAGCTGAAATAAAAAGAGTATCGCGCAATCAAGAAAAAATACAGATAGATGAATAGTTCTTTTTTATTATGTGCTGATATATTCATGCATATGGCATTAACAGCATACATATGTATATTCAAAGGCACGCAAAGTGTGGCATGCATTTCACTTACTGGCAGTGTCATGTAAAATTATTCTACTCCGTTAAATACTGCTGCACTTTTTGTTTTTACAGCTTTTAAAAATAATTTACAGGTTATTGTTCAAACCATCTGGATTTGATTAAGGAGGCTCCTATTAAGCGGGAAAACAAAATTTTTTTAGACATTAGCATCGTGTTGCATAAAAGTACAAAGATTTAGTTGATATTAATCTTTATAAAATTGACAGTTTTCCCTGAGGGTGAACAAGATATTATTATTATTATTTGCTTTATTTGAATTTACTTACGTTAATGATGAGCCTATTGAGAAAACAAAATTTACCATATTCATTTCTTTACTTTATTTTTCGCTCAGATGCAATAATACACTATTATTGTACTGACACATATTTGTGATGCTTACTCGATAATTTGGAGTTTTTACTTCTTATCCGATATAACAGCAGTATTAAAATAGCAAAAGGCAAAAAAAAATATAACTGGCAATATAAAATAAAATGGGTAATATCCAAAGCATTGAACGTGTGCATTAAATTATTTTATTTGTACTTTTGCCGAATTTCTTTACAAAATTCTTTATAAAATGATATTTATTGCAGGTGAAATGCAGACTTGTATTTTTTTTTTCAGAATTAATTTTATTTCTAGCTCTTAAATAAAATTTAAATTTGAAATTTTTAATTGAAACTAATTTTTTAGAATAAATTTTATATAAACAATCCAACATTAAAATACTTTATTGGAGAAGAGCTACATCTCTTGTTCTTTTAAATTGTTTACTTTGTGCCCTTTTTTTTTCCTTTAGAGCGTTTTCTCTTCTGTATTATATTTAACTTTCTAAGAAAGAGGTTAAGCCTTTGTCTTTGAAATGTTCTAAATTTAAGACTAGACGCAACACATGTAAGCTAAGTTTGAAATGTTTGGGAAATAAAACACAGGTCAAATATATCATTCTACAAAACAAATCTAGGGTACAAAAATGGTTTTCTAAAAATATCTTGAGAGAAAACGTTAAAACACACATTTTATCTTACTAACAACAAAGAGTTGCATAAGCCGTAGATAAATTGTATCTAAACTTAAAACTTTAAAAAACATCAGAAAGACATCAACATTAATACAATACATCATATTCGAAACAGTTGGCTAAAACATCATGGTGGCACATAGTTTTTTTTTTTTTAGAAAATTCTACTGCAGGAATACTAATGTGCATTGACAAGTATTTATTTTTGTAAAATGTAAATACCTTAATAGAATTTGTAATAAGATCCATTATCTTTATAAATTTTATCGTGTGCCCCATTTGTAGGTCAAAGAATGTCAAGGCACTATTTTATTTCTAGTCACGTATTGCCAAGTATTTGTCTTATAACTGCGGACAAGATAGTAGCATCACCATTTAGTGTACTAAACATCCATAATAACATTTTATCTTCCTTTGAATTGAAAAGAGAGATTTTATTTCATGTATACATTTGAAAACAAAGAATCTGAAGAAAAAGAATAAGCAGTTCTCCTTACGAATTCCATTTAATTAAAAATTTATTTTTGAATTATGGTTTGGATTTATGCACTCGTTGCGCTGTCTATTCAACGATAAAAATTCTTTAAGAACAGGACAGTAAAGTTTGTAAATTAGGGCCTTCAATTGTCACATCGTGCTGATATTTTGTAGTCGAGGAGAGAAATGTTTTCATTCTATATTAAATTTTAGATTAATTATATTGTCCCAATTTAAAACAACTTTTTGGGCTATTTTGGGACGGAGCTCGTAATTTTGAACCGCGGTCAGATGACGAGGATAACACCTGAGCTGGCACTCCTTCTCCAAACTTCCACGCCACTTCAGCAGGTGGAAGTTTGGTCCCGACGGATTTAGCGTGTGCTAGACTCGTTTACACGACGGTTCTTCAGTAGAATCGAATCTCGAGCTTGAAACCCTCCGGTTCCGAAACCCAGGCCTTACCACAAGGCCACCACGGCACCTTCCACGTTAAATAAGAAGGAATCTAACTATTCCTTCAATATTAAAGTAAAAGCACGATAAGATTATAGTATGTTACGTTCTACTATTTTATATTCTTTTCTTGAAATTTTAAGGAACCGACTTCAAGGCGAAATCGCTCGTTCAAATCGTTTAAGTGTTAAGCATTGTCAAGGAGCTTTCACACGATATTGGCTTCCATTTCTGCATTACGTCTCCTCAAGATTATCCAACTGACCAACCATTTTTTGTTCATACATTCTTAAATAATTTTTACTTTTTGTGCCTTTTAATTCCTGTAATACTTATTATGCTCTAAATGAATCACCAAATTTTAGCGTTGTAAAAAACATATTCAAAGTCATATATGTGACCTAGATATAACAAAATTAGATATAAAAGAAGCCTTAAATATAATCAATATTTCTTGGAAGTAAAATCCTAAAAATAGTACATACCAAGAACTTAAGAATTTAGTTTCAGATTCAAGAAGAATTCTAAATCATAGAACTGTCTTTAGTTTAAAATTTATATATATTCAAATGAAAGAGAACTTCTGAATTACTTTTTCATATATAGACTTACACGGAAACTGCTTCGCTTACCTCAAATTTTTCCACCTCAAAAGAAAAGCACAAGTAGACTTGAATAAGAATTCAGTCGGTGCGTTTGTTGGCTCATCTTATTTCTTATTGGAATTTTTCCTGTCTGGAATTTTGTGCAGCACTTTTGTATTGACTGAGACTTCATTAAAATAACTCCGTTTTGCTTTCGGTTTTGTATCGAAGAGACATTTGCATTCGTGTAAGGTTTCCTCGATCGAATTCTTACATTTTGTTACGGGAAAACTTACTTTTCTTCCCACAATGCAATTCTGAAATAAGTTAGTATTTTCTGGAAGTTGATTCTATTCGTGGAAACAGTTCTTATTTTTAAATTTTATTTAGATAGATGGAAGAGAAGTAGACTGATGACTTAATGTAGTCTTAATTTTGGTTGAATTTTAATAAGAGAGTTTAACACGTATTAAACCTTGTTGTATTCAAATATAGCTGTTTCTTATTTCTTTTATTTCATAGTAATCAGAGCCTCTTTCAGCTAAGAAACCAGTATAGCTTTAATCTCACCTGGTTTACCGTATCTAGTCAAGCCTATCATTAATGCGGAGTGCATCATTTTCTGTTTCTCCAAGTGACCTTGGAACCTATAAGAGGCATATGAGGTTGAAGCTTGACTTATGTGCAGTTTTTAGAGTAAGTTACGTCCTCCAAAGGCTTTCACTGGAAGTTCGGATATGGAACGTGTAAATAAACTAGGAAAGTTCCGAAAGGCACAGAGATCGCAGCAAATTATTTATATCTAAGATGAACATCGATCTACCAGATTTTGAAAAGTTGGTTAATAGAATAATCACAGATCATAACTCTTATCTTTCTTTTCTTGATTCCGGTTCTCGAAACAGACTTTCCATTAATTTATTAGAGCAAGGGAAAAAGTGAAGGTTTATTTGATCATGCTTTTTTTAAAGAATTAAGCTGGTAATATATATATATACTTAAAGATAGTACAATTTTAAAAGATAAAATCAGAAAAAAACTCTCCCTATTTCACTTCTGTGATAAAAAGGAAATGTACAAAAGAATTAAAGCAGGTGCAACTTCTGGTAAAAATATATATTTAGGCATTTTCGAAACAAGCGAGTAAGCGTGAAAGGTTGTATTTATTGTTTCTTTTTTTAAATGTGAGTTATTTTTCCTTGATTCCTTACTCTTCATTAGATAAACAAACTTCCGCTATTTAGAAATGCATGGATATATTTTGATATCTTGTATGTATGGTCCCTGTATCCATAATTCTCCTCTGAAAAATGATTGTTGTCCCCCGAAACTAGTTCCCAAGTCGCCCTTTTTCTAGTTTATATTTACCATTGTTTCATGGCCATTGGTATTTTCAGCCTTTTCTTTCAAGTATCATGGTTAAGTCCCATTCGTAGTACAGGAACTATATCTTCCGCTTTCCGTCGGGTAGTCGCAAACCTTTCAACCTCATATAATGTATCTGATAGTTTTCGCGGAAATTTATAGGGTCCGGAATATTTTTTAAAGAATTATTCGGATAAATCTACTTTTCTAATAGGTTGGAAAAGTTACATAAAATCACATTATGCATGAGCCAATTCTCGATGTCTAGCATCATATCTGAATGGAGTGATGGCGAGCAATTGGTCGGGCTTCTTTTGTTCTACAGACAAGACTAACGTCATAATCAGGCATAATTATTTAAGATTGGGAAGCATTGTAATCAGTATTGTTTCTGCTTCATAAACATGAAGAAGATAAAATATTACAAAATTTTTAGTTTCTTGTTTTGCAGTATTACACGAATTTGCAGTCCAAACACGAATAACTTTGTATAGAATCTTTCAATTTGAGGATGACAAGCTGTCGTAATTCTGTGATTTCCATTTCAAAGTCATAAATTATGGTGTATGAAGCAATAAGTTATGGTATCTGTTATTATTTCTGAAATAATTGCAGTTTCGGAATTTGAAATCACAACTCTTGAGCCTCCATCTTTCATATC
Source organism: Argiope bruennichi (assembly GCF_947563725.1). Taxonomy (NCBI): domain Eukaryota; kingdom Metazoa; phylum Arthropoda; class Arachnida; order Araneae; family Araneidae; genus Argiope; species Argiope bruennichi. Next base: position 88,472,944 of record NC_079151.1, read on the forward strand.
ATTCCTCTAGAAGAAATATTTTTATTACAAAAGTGTCTGTGATAGAAAATATTTGTGACTGCATTTCAAGAAAAATAATTAATTAAGGTAAAATGCAATCCACTTATTTTCCTATAATGATATTGTTAACGATCGACCAATTGGATGATGGAACTCATTCTGTAGGTTGAATTGATACCAGAAGACCCTTCGGCAACTATGGAATACTCTTCTGTTGCTAGCCTTCTTTACTATGCCTATCATCGAGCAATTATATATGTATACAGGGTCGATGAATCATTGTCTGATTCTGCCTTATTTCCTAACAAACCTTAAATAGGCCGATTGTACAGAACTCCATTGCTTAAATTTGTAGTAACGACTAGCATCTATCAGCACTTCACGATGCCATAATTGTGTTTACGAAGAACACTGTTTAGTACTCTAAATTCATGTATTGTATATTGGATTTTCCTGACGGAAGTTCCTTTTTACATGTATTATATCGAGTTTTTGTCCTGTTTTTTGGAAGGAGTAATTATAACTGAAATACTCATCTCCTCTCTTTCTTCATCAGTAGCAGATGGCGACAGATGCGGTGATAGACAGTCGTCCTTTGTTTGCATCTATATTTATAACATGCTTTTCCATTAAGGAAACTGGCTTATTCAATCTACATTAATATTTATTTTAAGCCTTATTTTAAAGTCCTTTATATCAATATTTTTATGACCTAGCTTTAAATATTTACTTTCTTCAATTTATTAAAATCAGTGCATATAAAGAAAGACCGCATTTTTCAGTTTCATAAAATAAACGATGAAGCAATTACGAAAACATTTTATTTATATTAATGTTAATCGTTATGAAACCTGTTAATTTATTAATGTATTATTGAGCTGCTTAAATTCTTTGTATTTGAAATTAATAATCCTAAGTGAACATTTAAATTTATAACTGCATAAAATATTTATCTTTAGAACAGAGAGATTTAATGCATGTGCTTTGAAAATCAAAAATTAGGTAGTAAAGAGAAATAGGGGAAATTAAATTTACTATCTAATTTATTTCAAATCATAGAATAATTGCTTCCTCTAATTGGTACTCCGGCTATGTTTAATCTGAATAACAGGATTCGAAAGTCAAAAAGTAAGAAAGAAAATTGTAAATTTATTTCACAACTTCAAAAGCGAAAGATCAACCATTTGAATAGTAAAAATTATTTGATGAAAAATGTATGGCAATCAAATAATAATTTTCAGTGAATATTATGTTACCTATTAGCAAGCATTCAATTTATAGGAAAGGGAAATAAAATTAAACAAATTTTAATTCCGATATAAATTGTTTCCAAGTAATTTTATATTTAAAATAAGAGAGTAATTTGATGCGTATTAATAAGATATTAAATTTTTGTACAGAAAAATAATGTACCTTACATCTACACTTTAAATTGTATAAGTAATATCATGTTATTATATATGAAGATACTTCTACAATTTACAGTCTTAAAATATTTAGAATATGATATGCTGAATTAAAATGTTATTAAATAATTTAAAATTTATAGAATTCAGTTACATTCAAATAACAAATGTTTTTGACTTAAGGTTTAATAATTCATTCTATTTTTGTATATTTCTAAATATTTTAATGGTTCAAAAACACAACATTGTTAAATATTTAAAATTATTTATCATATATAGCGGATTTCAAACAACGCTTAGAATAAGTTCCACAACATAGGGAATAGCGATTAACTTGCTTTACATTAAAAGATGAATTTATGAATTATTATTTCAAAAGCAGCTTTAATTTGTAAAAGGGTATATTTCCATTGAAATGCTACCCTGTAAAAGAAGTTAACTACACTGAAAAGTTGATGTATTTCTCAGCACAATCAAATATTGAATATTATTAACATCTGAACAATTTTTTTTAAATTGTTTGAAGTTAGTTCCTACTATCATTCTTTGTTGAATTCATTTTTAGGTTTTCACAATTTATTTTTCATTGCCATTTTATACCTTTAAATACGACTATCTTAAATTCTGAGTTTCGGTAAACTCTTTTTGCAAAAATTCATAAATTAAAATCAAATACATAATTTTTTCAAATTTGTTTCAATAATTTCTCACTATATTTTGTGATTCCTGAAAAACATAATAGGAAATCTGGTAATATAAAAGTTATTTCACAATTCTTTTAATATTTCTCTTAATATTAAGACAGGGGGGAAAAAACACGAAAAATTCCTCTTATTTAACAATTAAGCCAAATAATAACAACTAAATTCAAATATTGGAAAAAAATAAACTTTTCCTTAATTTAGGAACTAATTACATAATTCTATGTCATTTGCAAAAGGTTAAACAAATTATTTGATAAAATTTCTGAATTAGAATCTAAATCTAAGAAAATAAATCTTTCTTTCTATCTTTTTTTTCAGTAAATTGACAAATATATATTACATATATCCCAATATTTAAGTATTTTTTAATTTTTTACATAAAAATTTAAAAAATATAAGCATTTTAAACATTTTTGAAAAATTTCAATGTATTGAGATGTCAAATTCATTATGGAAATATGTAACATTTGCTAATCTAAACAAAAATATTAAAAACAATGAAGATTTTAAATTTATATTAAACATAATGATTCTTTACGGTGCTATTCGAAAACAATTATGAACTCTTCGCCTATTTTTTAAATTTTTATTTTGTGAGAAAGTGTAATGAGAATATCTACTATTCTTTTTTTTTATTAAAGGTAAGAACTTGATGTCGATTGTGCCTAACTTTTAAAGTAAATTAATTTTTTTAAATCAGTCTTTTAAATTAAAAGATTATATTTACAGGAAATTTTGTTCCTATAAGTAGAATTTTCCTGTGATTATTCTATAATACTCCAGTAAACTGAAAATAAAAGTTGGTTTTTAAGTAATGATAAAAAAAACACTCAATAAAACAAATTGTACGGAATATTATGATGCTATACTATTTTGGATTGCGAAATAAGAAAACAATTATTGTTTCACCAAGCACAAAATAGGAATATTTCCTGCATTCCGAAATGAACGGATTTGTATAAATATTGTTAAAAATTAAATACTAAATTTCAGAGGTAAACTTTTCATTGATTACATTAAATTCAAGCAAGAAATTTACTGACATAACTTGGTAATATTTTTTCTCTAAGTGTAGCAACCAGTTGGACCACGAGGAATATTTTTTTACACAATTTTAATTAAATATTTTACGTATCATTCCCTCAAAAGAACAATTATTAGCAATGATTTATAAAAGACATTAAGAATGTGATTTTATTGTCCTACACCTGTTCTGTTTATTGTATACTTGAACATTATTAAAGTAGTCGATTCTCTTAACATCGGAATGCCATTAAAATCATTACTTCAAGTATAATATTTCTTATAACTGTATGTTGTCTTCTTTCTCGCGTTCCTTACGAAAGCTGGTGTAATAAATAGAATCGGCCTTTCTTTTTTTTTCAGTATTGGAAGAAAATTAATCGATTTCATGATAAAATAAATATGGATCAATATTTGTTGCAACAATGAAATTTATTGTTGAAAATTAGACAAAAAGTATAATAAATAAATTAAATTAAAAAAATAATTAAATTAAAAATAATTTTTAAAAATTTAATTTTTAAATTTTCAAAATTTAGAAAAATTGCTCATTTTCTTAAAATTTATTTAAAAGTCTGCATTTTGAATTTTAAGTATTTTTAAAAAATTATTTTCATGCAGAATTAATTTCGGAAGTATTATGCAGCATTATTTTATTGTGTGAAAACACCAAAATCTAGACGTCTCTAATTTTTATCTAAACAAATTGTTAATTATAATTTTTTTAAAAATTGCTACTAACTACACAGTTCTACTTTCCAAAATAATATTTTTTTTATATAATGATATAACAAAGTTATATTTAGTCGCTCTAGATCAGATGATACGGCTTATAGGATGACAACATACATACACACTTTCTGCTTTATTACTAGTGAAGTCTAATTGATTTACTTTATTAATTTTAAGTTACACAATAGCTCTAATTTCAATCTTCAGAAGTATTTATAAAGTTATAATTTGACTGGAGAACATTTAAGAAATTAGCCCAATTTAACGTTACATCAGAGTCTAGTTTTTGAAAAATACAGAAAACTTCCACCATAAGGCTCAAAACAGTTGAATTTTGTCAAAAGAAAAGTTCTTGCTGTTTTCATTTCTGTCAGACTTTTAGACTTCTCATTTGTTTAATTTGTGAAAACTGTCCGTAGTTTTCTTTCGTGCAGCGAACTTCAGGCCATTTTCTATGTCCAAATTAAGAATAAGGGTAGTGTGCTCTTTTCTTTTCCAGCTTCAGTTTCTCTTTGCAGTTAATGGAAAAGTTTGAGTGAAATATTCATCTAAAATAAGCTAAAAACGCAGCGAAGCTAGAAAATAGGATCCTTATTTTCTCTAAATTCTGATTGCATAATCTAGTTTTCCTTTTTTTTCAAAATTATCTTAGATTTGAGTGTAATTTTGTTTAAGAAAAGAAATGGAATATTTCCAAGAATAATAATATGAATTTAGTTTCTCCAGTTCCTGAATGCCACTTTGAAATTCTTGATTAAGAAATATAGCCATGAGTATTTGTTTAGTCTTATGGAAAAGTTCATTATGAAAAGTGAGAAAATTTGCTTTCTAAAATTCCTTACTTGAAATTCAGTAAAATGTTCATAATTTTGTTTCATTATAGAAAATTCTACTTTTTATTTCCCTTTTGTAACAAAAATGAAAAAAAATCTACTTTGGAATAAAAACATAGTTCTTGAAATGACCAAGCATACTTGGAATCTTCGTAACAAAATAATACTAATAATTTTTTTTAAAAAAAACACGATTTTAAAATTTTCTTTTTGATCTCTTTATATTTCAAACAAGATTAGTTTCTTTATTAGCATTATATTTTATATTATTAAGGTTAGATTAATTTCTGTTATAAATTAAACTTATCACAGCTGTTGTATTACTTCTAATACTTTGCAAGATATGAAATATAAAATATAAAAAAATTCTAAGATGAAAAAGGCTTTCTTAATGATAAAAAAAATTAATTCAAAAACATCAGAATTTTTTTTCATATTATGAAATTTTTCCTTTTTTTTTCCTCTGAAGCGTCTTTTTATATATTCTTTTATATTAAGTTTAATAATTTTAAATTACTACCGTGAAGATAATTAGCTGACAAAACTTCTTTTACACCATCATTCTTCTAAAATTAAGGTAATAAGAAAATAGTTTGATTTTAGTTAAAATATTTCAGAAAATCTTGATAAACATATAATTAAAAATAACATTTTTGATTTTTTGTATTTGTTTCAAAAAAATACAAATCATTTTAGAAAAAACTTTAACTAAGAATTCAGCAAAGAATACATGGAATCCTTGCATATTTTTCTATATGTTATAGTTGTTCATCTATTTTCTAGGAATAAAGAATTCTTTGAAATAAAGAATTTAGAAGTATACAATAAATGTCAACAAAAATGTATGATAACAGGTTATAGAGTATCATTTTTCTCCACATTTGCAACCATCTTCTGACTGTCTAGTGAAGATTTACAACAGAAAGTTTTTTGCTGTTTTTGTCAGCAATTTTTTAGGATTTGGAGTGTTGAGAATCCTGTATTTCGTTCTTTCCAGCAAGATGCTCTCTGGGATTCCATGCGTGATTTATAAGAATCTCGTCGTGAATGCGTTGAGATCTCGACCAAAACATGGGCACCACAATGCAAGTTGGAATAAAAAATAGCCAGAAGGCGAGATTTATTGCTTTTTGCCCTCTAGGAAGGCTACCCTTTATTGATCAGTCAAGAACCATGGACTGTATTTCATGCCCACATTTAAAAGTTCTGGATCCTCGAACTTTTCTTGTTTGCATTGAAATATGTTCGAAATATTTTTTTATTCCCCAATTTTCTGATTTTGCTATCTTCTTTTGAAAATGGAATAAACAATCATTCAAACACATATCTGAAAGAATACATTAAATCGATAATTATTAAATTTTATAAAGATTTGAATTGCATTGTGGGAATTATATTAGCGCCTGATTATATATGTTCAAACGGTAGTCAGTAAACTATTATTACGTTCCAACTAAAGTATGATAAAAAAAACCAAGATTTTTTTTTATAAATTATCAAATTGTTAACTATTTTGAATGTAATTCGGAATTAACATGACAAATTTATTTAATTCGTTGAATGTGTCTCACTATTAGTTAAATAAAATTTGCTTTTTAATGTTTTTCCAAATGTAAATGTTTATCTCCCCTGGTGAAACTACAGATTCTTTCACATAACAAAATGTAACGTTTTTTAATGACTATAATTGTTAAAACGCTTCATTTTCAACAATTCTTAGAGAAATAAAAGACATGCAAATAAATAAAAAAATTATAAAAATAAGTCATCAAATCAATAAATGTATTAATTCACTAATGGTTAATTAATGTATTAATTCATTAATGTTTAATTAATGTATAAATTTACTAATGTTTAATTAATCTATTAATTACAATGTATTAATTCATTAAAGGACATAAAAATAATTAATAAACATTTTCATAATTTTGAGTTAAAATTATATATGTTCTTTCAGAATTTATCTCTCTATAGCCAACTGTAAAATTATATTTATCTCAATAAATCAAGATTTATTTTTTCAGTTTAATGAGAAATACAAGTATCAGAAATTTCCAACCTGATCTAAATAGAACACCTATCTGTGGTACCACAACTTTATCTTTAAGACAGGTGTGAATTTTCTGATTCGTTTGTGCAATATGAATTCATATTCAGTTCGATTCATATTCAATGCACCCAAAGAGAAGAAAATGCATTAAGACAAATCATTCGAATCTATGAGTTTTTACTGTCGATTCTATTCTTATTCTGCATTTAAATAAGCAAATTATTTTTGAAGATTTCAATTTTATATTATCAGGTTTGAAAGAATCATTTGATAATTCCCTACCGTGGGGTATTAAATATCAAAATAGAATAGATCGTTTTCCTTCATAGACCAACCATTTGCTGTCTGTTTTCGAATACAAAGAATCCTCTTCACTGTTGCGCATGCGCTAGTCGGTTTTGGTTGCGCCAGAATAGGAATGAGATGAAAGATGGTGGGGGAAATATTTATTTTTTGCTAAGCGCCCTCAATATATAAAAACAGTACACAAATTTCGAATTCAAGCATACAAAGATGATTCAAAAAGAAATTGAAAATCAACACCAGAAAAGAGAATTTAACAGTAAAAGGCTCTTGGCAAATAAAAGTCAGGAAAACTGTTCTTTGTGAAATAAAATCGTCTGGTATAAAAGAGATGCGGGTTTTTGAAACAAACAAAATGCATATTATATGCGTGGATCGTATATATTTGCATAGAATATATGTTCATAATACTTATTTTGTTGTATTTTCTTCATTACTTATTTTGTTGTATTTCATTCTTTCTTTTTTTTATGAAAAGCAATAATTTGTTGTGGAATAAGCAAAAATTCCTGGAAACTCTTTGGAAAATTATTTTTAAAAAATGAAGCTATTTCAAACACATTTTCCTATTGCATGCAAAGTTTCTTTAGTTGGGACTTCTTCGTCTCCGAATAGTTCTTACAGAAAGTTTAAGAAAAATTTGCTTATTATTTAAATGCAATTCACATTCAAAGCACGCACAGGTTTAAAAAGCAATTTTAAAGTTTAACATTTATAGCTTCAGAATTTAACCAAATTGTGCTTAATGTCAAAAGCGTAAAAAATGTTAAGTAACTACATATATACTATTTATACTTTTAAGAAATAGTTTATATTATATCAATATTTTTTTGCTATTTTAATTTGTTAATTATTTAAAAATTGTCTCTTGGTAAAATAAACCTTTAATTCTATCTCCCATTTTCATTTTCATTACATTAACAATTAATTACAGTTATCATTTGTTCATTTTATTAAATTTCGTGTTCAGATAAAATAAACAATCTTGACCAGAATGTTTTTATCATTATTTTAATAGCTTTATTATACTATTTTACTCAAGAAACTTTCGCCTTTTAAATATCCCTTTTTTTCTCCCAGATTATTAACTTTTTATTATGTTGATAAAATTAAATATTCAAGGATACAAATAGCTCATAAAATAGTAAGATGTGAAATATTTGCGATATCTCTTTTTATGAGCAGTTCAATCTCAAAATACAATCATCTTGAATTTTTCGTTTGTTAATTTTCACAACCGATCCCAAAAAACTTTAAATTTAGTGATTTTTGAAAAAAATCCATATAATTTATGCAATTTTTATAAGCCAGCTTTATGAATAAAAGGTATGAGTTAGCACACTTATGATGTTAATGGTATTTATTAAACTTTTTGATAGAAAAAAGTATAGTGTCCTTTATCAATATTCATTTTCAAAATTCCATAAAAAGAGAACGCTGACTTCATAACAATAACTAGGGCAGTTGAAATCTATTTTGATATGAAAACACACGTTACAACAATATTATTGGTTAAGGTTGTTGAGTTGGCTATTCAAGGCAGGTTGCACCCAGTTATGTAACTCATAAATATGTGGAGAGTGTGTGGGAGAAACTGGATTTTCGAATTAAAAAAAAAATTATTATTTCAACGGAAAAAAACTGAACTAAAAAGTTTTAGGACTTTAGTAGATCTGTAAAATGTACTGTCGAACATTATAATAAGTTAATTAGCACAGAAGCAAATTTTTAAAAAGTGTAAAAAGGGAAACATATTTTACATTCTTTTTTTTTCAATTTGAGAGAAAATTTTGTGATTTGACTAAAATAGGTGCTGCATAGAAGTTAATATCTGGTAAAAATTTCAGATCGCTCTTACAATAGTTGAAAATCTGACTTAGAAAAATTCTACTTAGTAAAACATTACGTTTTGGTACTTTTCTATCCGTCTGAATTCATCGACCGAAAAACAGTTCTATTCTTAAATTTTTAATTTGTGGTTTCAAATGGTATCAAATGGTCAATCAAGATTACATTTTGGAATGAAAAAAAATTGTTTTTGTGGCAATTGATTTTTGACAAACATTAAAAACTATTGTTCGATAGCGTAACGATTTTCAGAAAATAAATTCCGGATTCATAATTCAGATAAAATGTTACTTTCCATTTTTTTTCAAAATCAACCATTATGATACCATTTGAAATCGTAAAATAACAACTTTATAAAGCCTTTTTTTTCTGTCCGTGTATTCAAACATATAGAATTGTAAACAGGGGCCTATTCTTCGACCATCCTGTTTATTTTTTCTCGGTAAAATCGAATTTTTGAAAAAATAATATGTATATCGATTTGAAATTTTAATCCATTTTGCTGTCTGTACAACACATACTTATGTGGAATTTAAAAAAAAATTCGAAATCATTCATTTTATTTTTTAATTAATTTTTTTAAAAAAAATCGAAGCATATTTCCAAATTTGATTTTTTTTTTAAAGAAATTACTTCTGATTTAATTAAGATATAATAACATTTCTTTAAGAGAAACAGCTATTTTTGCAGATCTTTTATGATACCTGAAACTTTTTAATCTGAAATTTTCCACTCGAATTAAGAGTCTTTTTATTTACTTAAACACGAAATGCGATATCCCTCCTTTCATTGTCTCTTCGTCTTTATTTCGTAACATATCCTGTTGTAAAGTTCTGTTTTGATTTGATAAAATCTTAAACCAGTAAAGCTGCTATTATGCATTTTTTCCCCTCGTTTTGATACTTTTTTTAACAATTCGATATTTTTTAGCGTTAAATTCACTCAACAGAGAAACTCTTTCATTTTTATAAAAACATTCGATTATATAATCATAAGTAAGAACTTTTTAGCTATATTCACTTGTGTCTTAAATTTTACTTAAATTTCACTGATTTAAAAACAGTGTGCTTTAATGTAAACTGAATAAACTACTGTAATAATTGGAAAAAATTCTATTCTCTGATTTATAATCGGAGGTTTTATATTAATTATTAATTGAGAAAAGAAGAAAAAAGGCGGATATAGAATTGAATATTATCTATTTTCTTGACACACTTTTACACTAATATATATATATATATATATATATATATATATATATATATATATATATATATATATATATATATATATATATATATATATATATATATATATATATATATATTCCACTAAGCCATCCCCATTACCTCTTTCCACAAGATTTTTCATCTCGATTATGCGAAATAGTTTGATTAACTGTACAAAATGAGGCAAAAATTCCCTTGCTGAGTTTCAGTAAGTCCTTCACATGATTTGAAAGCCAAACTTCGGAACCACTGTGGATTTTAATTAAGGATCTTAGTTTCGGCACAAAATATCCCTAGTTTACAATTCTATACCATCAAAGATCCGCAATGAGCAGTCTTAATGTAGGTTAAATACATTAGAGTTTAACACTCAACACTTCCTGATAGATATATAAAAAAGTAATTAACTGTTAATTAACTTTTTAATGCAATCATTATAACGTTGTTTAATGTAATCATTTTGGTAAAGATTCCTTGGTATAACGCGTGAAATAAGGACAATAATCTGCAAATTAAAGTTCATTGCAAGTGAGGGCCCATTTTAATTAAGAGGAAGTAATATTTTAACTGGATTTATGGTGTTTAGGATCGGTTGAAGTAAAGCATAGATCGTAAAAAAGTATAAAATATGCAAGGCTGAACAAATATTTGCTTTGAAAATAAAATATTGACAAGAACTTTTTTCTCTTTAATCTAGTTTTTAATAGCCGTGTTTAATTTCCTTTAAATTATTTATACTTACGCATTTCCTTGTAATTTTGATATCGTCTTGGGATATATCTCAGGTTTTCTAATTCACACTATTGTTTTTGATATAATAAAATAAGTAAAAATGTAATTTTTTAAAATCTAATTGCATGGTGATATTAAAATATGTTTGTTTTACTAAATATGGCATTGTGTATTCCTGGAAAAATTTTCCAAGACATCTTAGGATTAATTTTAATTTAAGATTTAAAAGTCATGTGTTATTTTTAGAAATATATAACGCATAAAGTTTATACAAGAATTATTTGAAACTGACATCTAAATTAGCATTATTCTACAAAAATAAATTAATTTTTAAAAAATCTTTTTTTCTTTTTTGAACAACTAATACTTCCCGAAACAAGATATAAAGTAATATCTATCGCAGAAAGAAGGTTTGTCCATTAACTGTTTACAAAAGAAATAAGCCAATTTTTAATTACGTAACAGCCAAATCGGTATTGACTTGGACTGGCATGTATGAAATCATTCTCTAAACTACTTATTCTGGTTAGAGCACTAGCAAACAATCAATATGTTCGAACGCGTCTGAATAAAAATGATACTTCAGATCTAATAGCATAATTTCACAAGCTAGAACACCCATAGATTTCTCCAAATATACTTAGAGAGCAATAAATCAATAATTGTCGGCAGAATGTCCTATTTAACGTCGAATGAAGAATATTCATGTGACTGAGGATTGCATGCTGCAGCGCAGTTTTTAAATGGTAAGTGACTTCAGTGATTTCAATTAGTGACTTCAGTAAGAAAAGCAAAATGTTAATCATACTTAGTAAGTAGTGTAAAAATGATTGCAGAATCAGAAAACTGCACTTCACAATAACCCATATCTTTCACGATATGCTATCTATTTCAGTCCCATCACTATCAGTGCAAGATATTGTGAGATGTCTCTGCAATGTGGTTCTGAAGATCTCGTAACAATATCATTGGGTATTTTGTTCTTCGACATTCGACAATAAATGTCGGATTTGGTAAAGCTTTTTACAGATAAAAATTTAATTATTGAGAGCTGAGCTATGGGGAATTTATAGAAATTCTGTTTCATTAAACAATGCATATCTTTTCAGTGTTTTATAGTAGACTTTTAATGAAGTACACATCCATTTACCAGAGAAATTTTACAATTGTACTTGCAATTTATGTTTCGTGGCTATAACAACAATTCCTCTTTTATTTGACCATGCTTTATATATTTCTCTGATATAGTCTTTTAACTTCTTTCTTATACAGATACAAAAAGTATTTTGATCATCAAACACACACACACACACACACACACACACACACACACACACACACACACACACACACACACACACACACACACACACACAATTTTGAAATTATATCTGTCTGTGAATATGTTTACTCAAAAATGCTTTGGTGGATGAAATTTGGTATGCAGTTTTCGCACTAAATTGTAGATTTCTATGAAATTTTCAATGAAATTCAGTTTGAAGAAATATGTCTGTCCAGGTGTCTGAATACATATGTTGAAGAAAATTTTTAAACAAAAAGGCTATAGTATAAATTTTGGCACACCGAATTAGAATCTTAAGTATAGAAGTATTTATAGAATTTAGAACCAAATCTATCAGAGGACGAATCTTATATCTTTAGCATGTATGTTAACTTGAGTACTAAAATAATAAATTAATAAAATTTGGTATACAATTTTAGCAAATAAATTTTAAATTCTTATCCACTTTTGGAATAAATCATTGGAAGCGTGTCTATCAGTACGTTTAGTACTTATTTCAGAAATTCACAATCGGATATTAACGATGATTATTTCTTAATTTTTTTTTTAATTTTTATATTGAAGTGCCTGAAATGATACATCTGAAGGTTAAATGAAAACACACAACTCCTTTAAATAATTCTTTAATATTCAACATTGATTCATTAATATACAGCGAAGATTTAACACAAAGAAACTAGTTATATATATCGTCTTCTTATTATCTGACTATCAGAAAAAAAATCATTTTATTTAACTATCAGACTACAATTCCAATCAAGTTATGCTATTTTTCTGTCGGTTCTTTCTATGTTGGTTATATAGCATCGCATTTTTTTTAATATGCAAATTCCTTAACCAAAAGCTTTTACATAAATTTGAATGAAGCATTCGAACAAATGCATAGTTAATTAATTTTCATCCATACTTGATACAATGAATTGATGTTAAATTGATATTCGGGTTCTTCTTTTGGGGAAGCTTTATTTGGTGGCATTTAATTGAGACTGAAGGGAGATAGAGGATGAATAATTGCGTTTTTTTCATGTTGCTGCAGGCGATAGATAAAAGGAAAATAGTATTTCCCTTGCAGGATCGCTTTAAATAGCTTTCCTATTCTGAATCGTTTCTTATAGCTTACTTTTGATCTATTATGTACCATGAAGATTTAACCGAATTCACTTGCTTTGGACGGAAAAGTACCAAAAAATTTTTCTATGAGGAATTACTTTGTTGAATTATAACTAATTTGAGAAAAATCTTAATTAAATAATTAATATCTAATTAAAAGGTTTTCAAAAATTTCATGTTCTTTTTTGGAACATAATAAAAATATTGAATATTTTTATAAAAAATTAAGCGTACTTGTTTTACGAAATAAGTTTTTATATGAATATTTATAAGCAACTAAGTAATGAATATCAAAGTTATTTTTTATTTTTGAATATTTTTAAAATTTTTAAGATTTGATTTTGCAAGATAAAAAGAGTTCTTTAATTTTGTTTATAAAATGTTTTTGACTACTTAGTTCAGTTCACAAATTTGAAATTTTCTTAAAAAATGATTACATTTTGTAGCAAATTCTCACGTAGTCTTATGGAAATATTATTTGTTGAATAAATTCGGATATAGGAAGTCGGAAATTCGAAATCAGAATCTTGTAGAACGTGAATTATATAGATAAAATACTGGAACAATTTTAATGCTAAATGTAATTTTCGGTTTGAAATTAACTTTTTTTGGTAAATAAGTAATTTTTTAATTATGAAAATGTAGCTTCTTTTTAAACAACTTACTAGAAGTAATTACAAAATAATTTATGGGGTCAAATGGAATAATATTTATTAATAATGAATTCAGAATAAAACTATCATTTCCAATTTCAGTTCAGATACTTCTTAAGAAGGTATTTTCATAATCTTCAGCATTTTGCTTTTAAGATCAAAGTATATGGAATTAATTGCAATTATTAATTTTTATTGAAATCGCACAATTTCTATAAATATATGTTAGTAGTTCGTAAATAAGCATCATTGAGGTTATAATCATTTTCTTTGAATGATTGCAGAGAATTAAAAAAAACTTTTTGCTCATAAGAATAACAGAACTCTGGTAAAAAAGCATACCTTCAATGAGTTTTAAGTTTTCTTATTGATGGTCAAATTATTTTGGTAAATTTAAATCACTAAAATGTGGCATTTATAACAAGAAGCGATAAATTGGTTTGGTGGAAGCCGATAGATGGCGCAACAAGATTCCCCGAAGATACTGATGAACGAGAGTGAATGGGAATAAGATACAGCAAGAGGGCGTTATAAGAATGAGAAAGGCCAAATATTTTAAGGCAGGCAACCAAAAAGAAGAACTAATTTGTTAATTTTATGCGCGTGATAATTTAAGTATTTCACAAACGATATGATGCAACAGTTTTGTGTCACTTGAGTTAGAACAGAACTAAATTAATTCAATGATACAGATGTAAATTTATTAAATAAGTGCGCAGTTAGTCCCGAATAAAGTTCATTTTATATAATTTTTGAAATTGGATTGCATAAGAAACTAGAGAAATGTCATAGAAATTTCTAAAAAGGAAATAGTTTTTTTTTCTTTATAAAAACCGTTAATCTATTAATTTTCTTTTTAATTTTTCCCACACAACACTTACGAATATTCGATGAATCTTTAACAAATAATCTGAAGCAAAATGTAGTTGAAACGATTCAGTGTACAATGCAAGGAGTCATTGCCAAATTGTCATTTAATGGATTTCGAATTTCTGTGTTGTAAATTACACTTCGCGTAGTTTTACAAATAGAATTGAGCAAAAATTTTGGAAAATTATAGTTTTGGAATTATTAATTTATTCAAATGATTGATTCCTCGAATGAAATAATGTTGAAAAGCCTTATTCAATTTTGAAGTAGGACTACATTAACATTTTCGATCTTTTTTCATATTACCTCTGAATTTAAAACATTTTCAACATGAAGTTTGTGATTTTAAACGTCCTATGTTCGTACTTGCATCAGCCTAGTCAGTTAAAGACAATAACTTCATTCAATTTGAAACGACGAAATATTTTTAATGAGAAATTAAAGCAATATTTTTTTTTTAAATTCAATCTCCTTCTTTTTAAACTTTTTTCTCAAAGCAGTTCAATTCATTTCCACCTTCATCGTTATTTATTCATTTTTTTAATGCTGTCTTTTTTTAAGAAGTTTTTTTTTTTCGATTTGACCTTTTTAGATTGTTTAATTTTTAATTTTGTAATTCATTAGAGCTTAACTGAAACTTCAGCTTCTTAATTTTTTTTAAAAAAAGTCTCGCAAGGGTGTCTTCTGGCGCATGCGCACAGCAACTTGAAATTTTTTTTTCAACTTTTGGTTGCTTTCTTTTTTAATAAATATTTTTCTTTCATATTTTTGAATTAAAAATTGAATGTGATAATGCCCGAGTTACCATTATATGTAATTTGTATGAAAACCAATATTTTTCCTTAAGATATGATTATCCATTACCATTAAGCTTTTTTCCGAATTACGGTAGCTTGATTTGTCTTTTTTCCTTTAAATTAAGCAAATAATTACGTCTATTTGGTCATTTATTTTTCCATTAAATATGTGCAACTACCAAGCTTCAAGATTGAAAAATGACAGATTAAGTCGTTTATTAATTAATAAATTTGTTTAAATTTAATAAATTTGTATTATAGCTTTGCAAATTTTTTTAATAACCTTTAAATTTATGAGTTTTTGTTTTTAATAAATAAAACTTGAAATCAACTGGAAAATGGATGTAGTTTGAGGAGAAAATACAAAAACAACCACATAAGAATTTCTTTAATTTTTTTCAAAAAAACATGTTGGAAGTATTTCTACATCATCATGAACAATCACTCCTTGAATTCTACAAATCTACTAAATATTATTCGTTACACTTATCTTTTTTCTATCTGAAAACAATTTTTCCTGCATGTTTTTATTGCTTTTAATATAAATCATCTCAATTTGTAATTGTCACAGATTAAGAAATAAACTATCAAGATTCTAGTAGCGTTTCGAAAAACGATAAAAATAGTTTTGGCAAAATTAAAATTTAAAAAATATATAAATATTGTTCTATTAAGAGATAAGAGGTTTTAAGCAGACGATACAGATCTCTGCATCTTATGCAGGTTATGCATTTAAGGGTTAAAGTATTTTTGTAAATAATGAATATTGGTAAAAGAAATAAAACTTTTAAAAATATGGAAATAAGCAGTGATGCTTTCTTACACATAATATGACAAACTTGAAAGGATAATCAATTTCTTTCAGTATCAATTTTAGATAGTTTTGATTTGAAATCAGGGACCTAAACTAGAATGTTTAATATCATTTATATGCTGTGTTAAAACAAAGAAATAATTTTTTTCGCTTCTTTATACTTCATAATAAAAAAAAAATAGATCATTCCAGAAATGTTTGAAAATTAGATTTCTAAATTTGCAAGAAAACTCAGCAAAGTGAATAATTAAAATCAAACGGAGTATTAAAGGATTTTAATTGCTGCAAATGCATTTCTAAATGCTTCTAATTTTCTAAAAATTAAAGTTATAATTAAAAATTAAGTTAAATAAAAAATATTTTCCTCAAAAAAAAATGAAAAAAATTAATTGAAATTGGGAATTTCTTTTTTCAGAATTAAGTTTCATTTCATAATTCTCTTAATCTGAAGTTTTTACATATATTATTAAAAAAGAAATATATCAAATTTTAAATCTTAAATTTAGATGTTAACTGCTAAATCTACGAAAATAATTTATATTCTTATTATAGACGAGATAATAAACAGAGATATAAGCATATAACAAAATATATAAAAATAGGCTTAATTTATATATATAAAAGAAAAGCTATTTTATATTTCTAAATGACTTATTTTCTTAAAAAGTTATACTAAAAAATTAGGTAAATATTTCTTTAGAAGAAGTTGAGTTGAAATCACCTGAGTACATAAAAGATTTCAAATGAGTGATCCTGATTTAGAAAAAAGTGAAATTATTTTTATCCAAGAAAATTATCTTCATATTCTTTCAAATGTCATCATTATATTATTCATAAAATAGATAGCATAAATAAATTATCTTTAGTTATCATAATTTTTGAATCATAAAATAACATAAATCATGATTCACCACTCGCTTCTTTAAAATTCCCAACTCCGGATTTGCTTAAAAGAAATTTTAGTATAATTTTAAGCAGAACATCTTTGCATGTTATTTAAAGAATTTTTTTTAGTTGGAAAATACGAAATGCTATACTTTGTATACCAGCGAGCATTTTATGAACTAAATCCTATTTAATAAATTAATCAGATGATGTTCCTTTTTAAATAAATGAAGCAGATTAATAATATAAGACATTTTTTATCGCTTGATATTTTTTTAAGAAAATTTGTTACTCAGAATATTCTGCAAAGTGCAAATTTCCTTGTGAATTTCTTTATACTTTCCAGGATTTTCTTTATACAACTTCTTCAATACTTTTCTTAAATTACTACTCACGGCAAATAATAATGTATGAATCGCAAATTTCATACTAAATCACATGATAATCTCCTAATGGTTTCCGATATCATTTTTTGTATTGCCAAAGCTATTCAAACTCCATATGAAAAATACTGTCTAGAGAATATATCATTTCTTCCAGTTTCGATAAAATATTTATGTAGATGTACTTGCAGCGCGATAAAACGTTTATTTCGAAGTTAATATTTATTTTGTTTGGTTCTTTCTAATTTGCATGACATTTTCCTTTATCATCATTCATTAACACAGTGTGATTTGCATACAATCGTTATTTGATATGGTCTTTAAGTTTTTTTTATTTGTAGAATGTATTTACTGGGTGGTTTATTCTGTTTTGCTTAAATTACCTTATAAATATTTATTCAAATATATTTCAAATCTTAGATCAAATAGTTATATTCCCTATATAATTTAAATAAAGAGTTTCCTGTTTCACTGTTGTTAATTTATTTAAAATAATAGCATTATTCACTGCCTGTATGAATATTTTAAAGTATTTTTAAATATTGAAACTCATCGTGAAATTTTCATCTTTGGGTTCATTTTTCTTTTTATAAGAACGTCACAAATATTCATGTTTGTTTATAATGGAATAAATAAGATAACGATTAATTTTAAGCACTTTTATTTAACTTGAATCACTTCATATTTGTAAAGATGGAATTTTATTATCGATTTTTCCTTGACCAATAGGTTAGGGTTTTAAAAATCTGAGTACACCCTGTGTTCTTGTTAACAATATCTATTTTGATATTTCCATATTTTTATTTCCTGTTAATAGATTCTAATTTGACTAAATGTTGATTTCATGTGTTTGCAAACAATTGATAATAAAATGGTAGATAATTGAAAACATATATCCGTAATATTTAAAATAACAAATTATAAATAAAAGACTAAAAGTAAAAAATATTTAAAATGAAATCTACAATTTCATCGAAAACGAAATACTTTTATTTAATTTGATAATTTGAAAATCTCTATTCAAATGTTGACAGCAAATCAATTTTTGAAAACATCCTGGAAAGTATCTCCAACTTTTTTAGCGTGTATTGAAAAATTACAACACAACTTTATAATTTCTGTTTATTGAATGGGGAGATGAACTCAAATTATCGTTTATTCAAAAACATACAAATGAGAAATTACCACAATACAAATAAATACAAATGAAAAAAAAATTGAGTAGGATACTTAGACTGGCTACTTTTATAGTTTTCATAATTCTATTTGTTTCACCACGTACATTAAATTTTTCTAAAAAATTAGCATTCTTTTTCCTGAAAAACACAACGCTTTTTGCAGTATGATAATTTTTAGAAAACAAAGAAAATGTGACTTTCATCATTGTATTTTTTAATCCCGGCATTTACTTTTAACAACTGTATTTAAATCCGGCTTGTAATCTTAATATCTACTCAATGATTCTATGTAATCTCTTCCATAAACATGTGAACTAGGTCACTAGAATGGCTTAAGGTGATGATTTCCCATGTATACTGTCTGTGTTCTCAATGATGACTTAAGCCAAACACAGATAAAGTCGTGTTTTTATTTTAGACTACATCCGTGAGCAATCTGGCCAGGAATTGGACGAACACCGTCCTAGCGCCGAGCTAACCGAAGCGGAGAAGATAGCTTTACTGGGGAAACCGAGACTCGGCGACAATTACAAGATTCAGCTACGCATCAAAGAGAGCAAAGAGTTCAAGGTAATCTCTCTTCAGAAACTTTTAATTCTATGCTAATTAACTAACTATTAAACTCAATACTAATGTATCAACTATCTTTTAAATTCTATACTAATCTATCAAGTAACTTTTACATTCCATACAAATGTATCAACTGATTTTTATGTTCTATACTAATCTATCAACTAACTTTTAAATTCTATACAAATGTATCAACTTTTTGAATTTTATCTAATCTCTCAATTAACTTTAAAATTCGATACTAATGCATCGACTACCTTTTAAATTCTATTCTATTATATTTTCTTTACTTAGTTTTTATTATCAATTAAATAAATTTCCAGTTTATAAACTGCAGAGTTCTATTTAGGATGTAGTTTGAAAAGTTGTCAAATGACAGAGATTTTACCTTCAAATTCAGAGAAATTCAAACTTTCATGCTACACCGATAATGGCGGATTTAGATATTTTGAGGCTTTGTAGAATATACATATTTATCATCTCCGTAATAAATCGACCAATTTAATTTCATATTTCAACACATTTTAAACTGAATGAATTTTTAAATGAATTTTTCGAATGGGAGTTATATTTTTTCTTTAAGCATAAACCTTTTTATTTTTGCTTTACTTTCTTAGATTTATTATTTTTTAATATCTTACGATTCAGTTTTACTTTATAGCTAATTCTTGCCTATGGAAATAGGGCGCATATTTAAATTTTTTAGAGACATTTAGAAAAATCGAATTTTTTAATACTATCAAGAGAGTGTGTAAAAATATATCATAAATGTGAGGCAAAAAGGTTTTTAAAAATAAGATTCTTAACTTTTTATATACAATTTAAAAATAAACAAATCCAGAAACATTTGAGATATAAAAATTAGAAATTTCATTGAAAGGAAAGAATGAGAAATATTTAGAAAAAATGTATAAATTACGAAACTTCTACAAATTCTACCATAAAGGATACAGTTAACGCACAAAAACTATTTGGTAAAAAAATTCATTCAAAAATTATTCGATAATTTATAAATGTTTCCAACAGTATGATAAAAACAACAGTTAATATTGAAATTATATTTAGTATAACCTGTTTCTTGATTGATTTATAAAGAAAATACAGTTTTTTTTTCATTTTGAAGAGCATTTGAATACATATCTATCTTATTTAAGATTTTTTTAATTAATCAAATTTTTTGATAGGAAATTTTTTATCTAATTTTAAAGCCCCTATAAAATAAGATTTTGAAGCAATTAAAATAGAGATGTAGTGAATTTTATTACATTTTTCTCTTTTATAATAATTTTCACGTAAAATTTACAACTATAATTTTATAAATTCATGATTGTGTTTACGAATTTTCAATGAAGCAAAAGATTATTTTTCAGAATTCTGGATTTATTGCTTCTTTTGCAAAGATCTTCAAAGGTGATAAACGAATGTAAAATCATTTTATAATTTAAAAAATTCTAATACTTTTTGTTGTTATCGAAATTTAGAATACTGTGGACAAATTGTTTGAGAAAACCAACGCTTCTCTAACAATTGGGACTTCTTCATGGAAAGAACAATTTTTGGATGTCATCACTGTTAGTGCAGGTAGGTGTATTCGAATTTCTGTGCCATTGCAGATACATATGTAAATGACAGCTCTTCCTATTTATATGTTTCTCACTTTTATTGATTTAGTGGGAAATTGATTCATTGTTTATTGATTTCTATGTTACTGGAATATGATAATTTTTATCAAAATCATATTTTTTACTGATTTTAATGTTTGTAATTATCTTTTGAAAAAAAGCGTTTCAATTTTTAATTGTTCTTAAAAAATTTTGTAAAGTTAAAATTAATTAAAAATGTAATATCGTCTTCTTATATCCATACATTCTGAATACATATCCATACTATCCATAATATACCGCCATAGAATCCATGATATCCATACATTCTGAAAATACAGGTGTGTCTTATATACAGATGAGCTTCTTGAAGTTACAACGAATTACTGAAATTGAAATAAATACAATCAGAATATTCTTTTGTAAGCATGCATATACGTGAGAAATAAAGGTTTAAATATTTACGTATCCTAATAAAACAAGCATAAATAACAAGCTCAACTATTTGACTACCGATTATTGTGTTGTATTTTATCATTTGGCAGCTATCTTGAAATGTATTCTAATGAATTTCATAAATCACTTTTCAAGTACTTAATTTCACTTAAAATCTACATGTCTGTAGGAATATGTTATCTATATACATAAAATCAAATTTTATATTGCTTATCAATTATTTTTTAAAATATCATTCCTATTATTATTCGGTTGATTTGATTAGACATTAAATATCAAAAGAAGCCATATATAGTGATCACTTTGGGTTCAAGCCAAAGCGATCAATACATTCGAATACTCAATATATCCAAAATATTTTTAAGGTAATATTATTCAGTAAGTATACCAAGACAGCAGAAGAATATATCAGACATGATTTATATTATTCATTCGGTTTAATAAAAAAAAAACCTCAAATCGGAAAACTATTTAATTTAAAAAATTATCGAGACTATTGAGTTATGAAGCATTCGTTATAAAACCTTGCATGTGAGTGAGTTCAGCAAAATATTCAATATGGTGTTGGGGTGATCTTATTAAGGATCAAAAGGCTTGCACATGCTCATGGGCTTCTGTCTCTTCTTCATCGTCATTTTCCCCATGCTGTTTGACGTTAACTCTTCAATTCATCTCTTAATGGCAAATTGCTCATTCACAGCTTTTTTTAGTTGTCTTCCAGTTTATATCAACGATGAACAAAGCATCATAATCTTCATCGAAAAAGTCTGTTGATTTTTTTAATGAATCAAGGATATTCTTTAGATTGGACGTCATAAAATCTCGATGTCGAAGCACCTCGATATCGAAATTGATCACTACATGCGAATTGATGATCTCTAGAATCGGCAGATTTTCTATGTATTTAGATACGGGAAATCCATTCTTGCTATTATGATTAGTAGAGCTGAACAAGAGCTCCATCTGTGATCTCTACAAATATGAATACTAATTGTGAGAATAATAAATCAAGACTAAGTATGAATAATGATGAACGTAATACTCTTCATGAAGCTCATATGATATTGAAATAAATAGTAAATGAGGCTCTTGTTCTGCAAAATATAAAAAGGATTACTTTTATGAGTTGAAGCTATTTAATTAACAGAAATAGTTTTAAATATTGGCGAGCCCACTAGCGTTTTGAAGTCACAATATCTTGGTAGTAATGTCTTATATATTAGACCAAAGGATTCTATTAGAATTGACGCTGATTTAATTTAATACCGAAGGTCCAAGCATTCCCCTGTTGGTGAGGAACAAATTTTTAAAGAAGGGGTACCATCTCAGGTATCCTTAATTAACTTCTCATAGTAATCTGATCATGGTTTGCAGATTCTTTGAATTATTTCAAAATTATCACAAACATAATTAAATCAATTAAACTAAATTACAAGTTTTTTCAGACATGAATCTTCATTTATAATGTTGTTGTTGTCTCTGTCCTCAAGCTGTGCGATTTACCATCCTTATGCAAAAATTATTCTGTGATATGCAGATTTGGAACGTATTTACATTGTTTTTATTGAACAAGCTTTTAGAAGCCAGTAAATCATATAAGCCAGTCACAATGAAAAACAAGGAAAACTATTTAACGATAGATTAAATCAATAAAAATTGTTTTATTGACC
Organism: Argiope bruennichi; assembly: GCF_947563725.1. Classification (NCBI taxonomy): domain Eukaryota; kingdom Metazoa; phylum Arthropoda; class Arachnida; order Araneae; family Araneidae; genus Argiope; species Argiope bruennichi. The sequence goes on from NC_079151.1 coordinate 88,496,094, forward strand.
ATAAGAATTTTGCTGTACATATTTATTGTTACTTTTAAAGCGTTGCGTAAACTAAATGGTTTATATGTATTTAAAGTCTTTTATATTTTTGCGAAACTTGATAAAAAGAGGACAGGTTTTGAAATAATATTTATAACTTAATGATTTCTTTTTGTTTATATTTGAATAATATTGAAATAATGCTGTCTTAAGATTGTTTCTTACTTAAGGAAAAATGATACAATCTGGTTATTTCTTAAGCGAAATCTTATAGGGCGCTTTTGACCTATTTCAACTAAGAAATAATCTATTCTTGGCAGATATTTTCAAAAAGAGAAATTTTAAGATTTTCAGAACAAGTGCCAAATGAAGGATGTTTATACAGTAATTTTGGCACCGCTTGCCATTGCAGTGGTTGATCTGAACAGAATATGCCCAAAAGTTCCTATAAGCCCTTTCTAAGTTAAACGAAAAAATAATCTTGTTATTTAAGAAGTTTTTGAAAATAAATCGCTCATAAAATAATCATTTTAAAAATGAACAAATGAGAGAAAAATATTTAAATTCTCCCGAACAAATACTAAATAGCTAACATTTTCAAATCTAGAAATGAAGAGTCTAAATGTTGAAAACGGCGTCTACTCGAGTCAGATGCAGTATGCTGTGCCAAATAATTTTTTTTTAATCTGTTCGACCAAAATTACTCAAATGTTTTCGAAACCAGTTTCAAATATAATTTCTCCTACCTAGCTTAATATTCAAGAGGGTTGCAATTCTCAAATACTTGTTCACTCAGCAGCTATACCCAGACCAATAGGAAAATTATTTTGTTATTTTTCTAAATTCCCTTTCATGCTTTCACAGTGAGAAGAGTTCTGCCCGAATAGATAAGTGAAAGACAATCGAGTGACGGCGTCCTGGCATAGGGGTAGCGAATCTTCCTCGTGACCTGGGAGTCCCGGGTTCGAATCCCGGTTCGGGCATGGTTGTTCTTCGTCTGTGTTCTATCTGTGAGGTGTGTGAATGTACCCCCTTCCCCCTGTAAAAAGGGAATGTGCAAGCAAATGTGTGAGTTTCATCTTCATAAAAGTTAGAAGTCAGACTTCTGCCCTCGGGTGTTCAGGGGTTTTTACCTTCAGAAGCTCCCTTTCTATGGTAACGCGACGTCATCATCATCAATCGAGTATGCAGTTTAAACCCACCTGCATACTGCTATCTCTATGTCTGGACTATTTATCAAAAGTTGTCTTGCTAATTGTGCTTTGTAGTTATCATATTCACATACACATAGACAGTCTGCACATCAAGAACCACATTAGTGAAGAATCTATAATTCTAATATACTATAAATCACCGATTAAACTTTCTGGTGTTATGAATTATCGCTTTCACAAATAAGCAGAATAACAATCCTCTTTATCATGATGGTGGTCACAGAATTCTAATAAATGCCGAATTTGATTAATCTAGATTGTTGTGTTGTTGAGCTATCGTCCTCACATGTAGGCTTGTGGATTTTCTTTGAAGAGTTTTAATCGAAAGTTGCTGCAGATCAAAACAATTTTTGTTTAAAAACTCTATACAATATTTAACCTGATTATCTTACAACCATTCTGAGTTATTAGGTTCAAAAACATACTCACATATTTAAAGACTGGTTAAAAAAAAGTCTGGAAAGTCAATGAAATATGAAGCTTTGACAAAATGCCAGAGTTGGATTTTTTTTACAGTAACACTTTTTTTTTCTTTGTAAACAGAAAAATTGAAATAGTTGTTGTGAGATTGTAGAAATGTTACTAAATAAAACTTCTTAAATTCAGTGCAATGTGTTGGATATTTTACATTTTAACAAAATTAAAATAGCAGCATTTCATGATTTTTTCATTCTACGTAATTTTTTTAAATACTATATTTATGCAAATGCATTGATAGGAAAAATGTACAAGTTCGTGTAAATTTCTATCCAAATTTCTAATTTAAAAAAAATCCCTCCAAAATAGATTTAATTTCTCCTAGATTTGGAGTGGGCTGGCTCTAGAGCAGCTCTGAGAAAATAGTTTCCCCCGTGGTCTTCACAATCTTAACGCTTTTTATCAATGCTCATTGAGTACTGTTCCGTGCTGGAACTTTGACGGCTCATAGCCTTGAGATAAGATAAAGGTTTTCTCATCTGAATACTAAAATAGAAAAAGACAAACGAATTTTTAAATATGCATTCATACGTTCTTGATGATGATTTATCAAAAAAAAAAGTCGAATAATGTTGCAAAATAAAATAGCAACTAGAATTTTCAAATAATGCAGAGTCCCAATGGATGAACTGACACTGTTTTAATATGGATTATTTAGTCTAAATCAACATTCACGATGCATGTTAAAAATGGAGGGGAATTTCCTAAAATCTGAAAGATGCTTCATTTGAGCTGCAGTTATAAATATTCCAATTTTTATATCATACTAACAAAATGGAAGCGAATGTTTGTACTGTATTATCAGCACGGAAATTTCTTTTCTTTTCTTTTACAACCATTTCATTATTGTAATTTATTCTCTCAAAAGACAGAATAAATATAATACGGCACCAATTTATTTTGGGGAGCATTTTTTTTAAAATTTTATTCGTGGAAAGCAGATGTCCCTCCAGATATTTAGCTTCGGTATAGTTTAACGTCAAATATTTTAAAATCACAATGTATTTCTAATTTTTCATGAATATGAATATCTGGCAGAGACAAAGAAGACCGAACGTTGAAAATTCAAATCGAAATAGAGAAATTCTACTCCTAATATATTTTGAATATTTATACATGATAATTGCCTGACATCAATCGTTTTGTTATTCATATTTTGAACTCAAATTTAGATTTAAAAACACACATCAAAGCTTGTTACTGTAAACGTATAAATCATGCAAAGCAAATCTAAGATGCTAATTTTAACCAATAAATTATCAAAAATCTATTTATTTATCGGTTTATTATATAAATAGTCATGAATTTTATTATTATTAAGAGGCGTCTTTAAATACATTTTGAAATTACAATTATCCCAAGAATTCTTATAGCCATTCGACTAGTTACATTATTATTGCGTTCTTTAAACTTTTATATAGCTTGAATCTCAGTAAATCTTCTAAATAGACAATCAAGTAAAATCTTCTCAGATAGCAGTAAAAATAAAAATGTTTATAGAATATGAGTTAAATTGCATTGAGTTATTCAAAAGATGTACATAAACTGAAAGAAGCTATAGATATAATCTCTGTGCTTCTTTTTAATCTTTTGCATAATTGTTAACTTACAAGCTTTAACATTTCATATTAATACTTTAACTCAAATAGATTCATTTATTTATGTTAGATGTAAAACTTCCTAGGAGGCCATTACAGATATGTAGATGAGAAATTGCCGGGTAAGGAATTTGTTTCTCATTTCTCTTAAGGGGTATTCCAGTGGTTTGAGGGTGAGATACCTCCACTCCAATGCTAGAGCGTATCTCTTACAAAAAAGCTTGCATTGTGGTCTAATGGCTATTAAAACTCCATTATCAATGCTGATCGCGACAACAATCATGCACTTTACTTCGTTACTTATGCAGCTGAAGTAGCTCTTTTAAAGCTACCGAACGTCTTTATATTGTTACAAAATTTTTCTTCTACAACAAATACCGCTAATCAATTGTAATAGCGCAGCACATTTAATTGCTATAGTTCAGCAGTTTGTTTGCTGTCTCATCCTCTAATTTCTCTTAATTGTCGGCGACTTCGACTCCTCTCACACACACACAACTTTTGAAGATCCACACAACTTCTTCTGACGATACACTCGACTTCCTCGCAGCTTCAGATTGCTCGTCTTTTATAGTTCCGGGAGGCGGGGCTAGAAACTGCAGACCAATCAGGGCGTACCTGGGTGTATCTCTGTTATTACTGGATGGATCATGAAACTTCTCGAACTTTCTGGTATTATCCATTTAGTCGCCAAACTCGCCAAATTCAACGCCAAGTCGCCAAATGGTCGCCAAGCTCTCAGGTCATTGACGTGGCAGCCGCTCAGCACAGATCTTACAACGGTCTTTCTTAAGGTGACTCTATTCGTGCCGGGTAGCAATATTATAGGTTTGTAACAATATATAGAAGATTTATAATGAAGTATATTAACGTTCCAAAGGCATCGTCTGAAGATATCTGAACAAAAATGAGTGTCCGTTATTGAGACGGCAAAAACGCGGGATCTATGACTGAATCTTAATAATCATCACCGATCACAGTACAATGCCTTTCGTAGCAGATACATTCTGTTATTTGTAGGTAGAAAGGACATCATCATTAGGGAAACGAAAACCAACCACTATCCGAAAGCATTACATCCCCATAAGTGGCCTATCATATCTGTAATGGGGACATTATCTACTAAATCTATATATTTCTTATTCAAAAATATTCTGAAAATAATAATGCGACTAGACATCACACCTCATTTCTCTTAAGGAATTCAAAAAGGGCTTTTGCGAACTTGTTTAACTGCGTTTACGATATTTATTGCGTGACAATGAATTTGCAGAAGTTTCGCATTACATACGAATAAGAGGTGTAATGTTCATAAAGATGTTACCTGAAACTTGTTAATTCAGTGTATCTGCTTGACCGACCGCCGCAAATAGTAACATGGTTGGTTATAAAATAATCGCCATCACCTAATAAGTCAATTTTTTTCCTTAGGAATGTTGGTGATAATATCAACGCTATTTTATGACAAATTTATACGACTTAATGTTCATAGAAAATATGAATTTTCTCATTTTAACTAAACATGCATGAATTATGCATTTTTAAATCACATGCATTTTTTACTAATGATTCAAAGTTAGCATTGCATTCTCGAATTTTTTTAACTTCATAATCAGTATGCTGCGAAATGATTTTAGAAGAATAAACTAATAAATATTTATAAGAAAAATGGTTTTATCTTTAAAGGAAAAGAAAGCACGTAGCTAAATAATGAAGTACAGCCGCATCATATTATTTCTTGGTTAGAGAAAGTCTCTAACTAAATATAATTAGAATAAATTTAAAAATAAGCTATTTTAGAAATATTAGAATACTAAGCAGTATATATATGTGGCTAAAATTGTGGTTTGTGATCTGACTCTCATGCAATCAAAAGACGCTACTTGTGGATAACTAAAATGTGTAAATACAAACAGAAACAATTAATAGAAATTAAAATATTATAACAAAAAAATTATTTCACTCATATAAAGAGCATTCATACTACAAAACACATGCGTATACATTGGTTGTCAAAAATGCTGCTGACCACTATTATCAAGAGAAGGCAACATGAAAACAGACTGAAGTTCAAAGAGATCTAGAGTTTCCATTCAGAAAGAGCGGAAGCTCCTCTTCAAACGTCGCTATAAATACCCTTTGTTTAAGTCTATAGGAGCTATCAGTATAGGATTCCAAATTATACCAGCCGAATACCTGGTATGGGGGCTCACAGAATGATTCGCGATATTCAAGTTGAAATCACCTGTTCTAGAACTGCTATATATATATTTTTTATTTGAATTAATTTCTAAAAAATAATATTAAACTTTCAATTCAATATTATAAATATTAGAGAAGTTTAAAATAAATTTTACGAAATTCATTACTAGATGGCGCCACACGCACGGAATCAAAATTTAATTAAATTAATTTATTGAAAAAGTGTGAAGACTTCAAAATAGTGCATTGTCTTTAGGAATATATAAGTGTACAGAATCCCGCATCTTTAGCAATGCAAAATCGATCGCAATCTTTTTCTAAATGTGAATCAAGGTTAATGAAATAAAACCATAATGAATAAAATGAAAGTTCCCTGGAATATTTCGAAATATTTTCATAAATACATCGAAAACACCGCTATAAATACAACGCATCTAGTTTGGCTAAATTAATTTGAAATAATTCTAACCAAAATTTGGAGCATCATTTTTATTTAAATACCGATTATCATTATTTTCTAGCCGGAGATAATTTTCAAATAAGTACAACTAAATTAAACAAAATAAAATCCCCTTGAATTGCAAAGTACTAACGAATATATTCCCGAATTACGTATAAAAAATTTAATAAAAATATTAAATCCACTTTAATTAAATAGTTTGAAACTCTTCAAACACTTTTATGCAATTATGGAAACCCGAAACCTTGTTAATCTGAAATATTTTTGGGAAATTACTCGCAGGAACAAAAATAATCACCCCTTCACGATGGCATTCTGTTTCCTGACAAATAAGCGTCATAATAACTTCCTATTCTGTATGCTCCACGTAGAGCTGGGAAAGGCTCATTGTTCAAGCATACTAACTTATTCCTCCTGATGAATATAGTAGAATGTGAGAACGACATTAAATATTTAAAAGCATACAAAAGCGATGACGAGATTGGTTAGAGCCGTCACTTACTAGCAAACATGCTCTGCTGGCATATATTTTTCATAAGAGCCGTCTACACGAATATGCAGGAACACTTTTCGACTTGAAACTTCAGAGGGAAATAAAGAAAATAATAGATGTTTTCAGTAGCGGTTAACGTTGAAATAAAATCTTGAATCTTTGCCAGATTTGTTTTATCTTAAGAGGTTAGCCTAGACAAAATCCATTTTTCATGGAACAAAATGTATATAATTATTTCATACGCATTATTTAGAAGATAAAAATAAGAAATCTTATTACCCTTGTAATTTATGGATATCGGCACGTCTTGATGTTGCAATTTAGTATGCTTTCTACTCTAATAATTACCATGAATAATTTTCAGAAAAGATTTATGTGTTATGCAGTACTTGACTTTTAGATTGTATAAGTAAATCAAAAATAAAATTTAATAAATTAGCCGCCTTTGGTGACCAGTTTATTCGCCTAGATTATTGACTTTTTAGACTGTTAAATTGTTCTTGGGACTGTTAATTCTAGTTCTTGGAACTGTTAATGTTCTTCTAGACTGTTCATTGGGGTGCATTTCTTTTCAAAAACATTTCATCTAGTAATTTAATACGATTGAAGCATATGTAGTAAGTCACCTAACTCTGCGACCCGCCACGAAGGCACATGGATTTAAATCATAAAACTGAATGACCGGACCGTCGCAACAGCAACACTGGCGGGAACTGTGGTTGAGTCCTAAGGGCTATCACCGGCCACGGTACAACCCTCCCCGGAAGAAGGACGTCCCGTCATCGATGGGAGGAGTTAGATCCCCCACCTATTTGTGTACCCTTAGGGTGGAGAGATTCAACAACCATGCCGGAAGCATCTCATCCTCATTTCGAGGTGCCCCCCGGGGGTTAGCATATGAATTAAATTAAAACAGTGTATTGCAGTTTCAAAGCATATATATTACACAATAAAAGTGGAAGGGAAAATCATACCACGAATTAAAGGACTGGCAAAAGCACTTGCTTGACTATTTTGATGGTGAGTTTGAATTCTATAAAAACATTGTTTCAGAGAGTGCATCAAATTGAATAAAAAAAATAATATTAAAGTTAAATGAAAAATTGTACGAAAATGAAATTTATGTCCTTAAAAAGATAATAATTTTAGTCTTCAGATAAATAAAAGAATTTTTATAAGATAATTGTTTTGGAAGATTTGAGTATCAATTTCCGTCGGCAAGTTATAGTTATTATGGCTAGACTTAACATTCATATATGGACATTCATAACATAAACTGAAAAATTTTCTAGCGATTTCTCATCAAATACAAACGTGACAATTTTTGACTGCAACTTTAAGAGCCGTTTATTAGCATTTCTGGTATATACCAAGAATTGCAGACTTTTATAGAATTTTTGGACGATTGGCACGATTTTGGCATGCTTGGCGTGAAGCAGTATATTAATTTTAAGTCTTCCCCCGGTTACTTATCTGGCAATGATTAAGCCTATTTTTGAGCTTGATTGAACTTCTTGTTTGAAGTCTATTTCTTGATATCTTTTATATCTTCTTTCCTTTAACCGGATGTCCTCTTTGGTTAAATGGCGAATTATCTCCTGAACGCATCTATTAATATTTTGTAATTCCATTAATAAACAAAGCTTTTGATTCAGTACAGCTGTAAAAATGTTCAATGCATGAACAGTAAAAATGTTCAATGCAGTCTGAAATTCGTATCATGTTTTGTTTATATTTGACGCTGCCATTCGACAATTAATAATGCATTCGATTTCTGCGCCAAGTAGCGCTTTTTATATATAGAAAGCATTTTTAAAAATATTTTTAACTGTTTACTCGAAAGCATATTTTTAATTTAACTATATTCTAATTTTGAGTCTTATAACCGTTACAGTAGTTTGGAAAAAGAATAATTAATACTCAATAAGAAACTAATATCATTCTTAAATTCGTTTTATATGGAATTATTAAAGTTGTTTTATACAACCGTTTAAAAAAAGAATAACCTTAATACTGACATATATTTATCTTAAACCAAGAAATCAACATCATATTCCAATTTTTTACGTTTTTTTAATGTTTAAGCATATTTTGTCGTTGTGTATGTTTCAAATAATAGAGAAAAATTTTAGTTTAGACATGTGAATTTATTTATATTAGATTATGGAGTGCATTGATCTTCGTTTCGTTAATTACAGTTTTTAAATTGCATTCATTGGTATAAACATTAAGAAATCTTAAACGAATAAATTTCTTACATTCACCACCAGGTGGCACCACTTGTATGGAATAATATTTATATAATGTAATCGAGAATATACAACTGAAAAAATTTTTTACAGTCCTAACATTTGAGAAAATGACTGTAAAATCAAGAATGAAATTCCATTTTTGTAAGATTGGAACATTTAGATTTGCAAAGGATTAGAAACAACTGCTTCTTGTCTTTTATTACGCACAAATAAAAATGTATGATAAAAGTTTAGAAATAGAAATAATTTTATTTTGTATATTTTAAATGATTAGAAATTTCCTAACTTTTTTTATGGAAAATGGGAAGAACAATACTCTTTCTATCAAGGGTACATGATTTTTCATGAATTTTTACATTAACTTATATCCTTGAATAGGAAATTAATTTCAAAGCTATGACTAAGCAGCAATAGGGAAAATATTTGTATTCATATTGTACTTGAAGATAATTCAAAATGCTTTCTATAAACTATTACACAAATGCAGCACAAAATGAAGCTAGGCTCATCTAAGAATGGGCAACCATAAATGTCTCTCATGAAATATAGTTCGAAATCCTATTACCCTTAACAACCTCCTTTATTATCAAAATGATATAAGTTACACCACATTATTTATAATTTTTAGAAAAATTACAGAATTTAAGATTTCAAAATTATTTTTAAAAACTGCCAAAAGCTTTTTTTCTTTAAATTATTAATATTTTTATTTGATAGTACACAATATGAATAAACACAGTAAATTGGAACTTGAAAGTTCCATTTACAGTGTTTGTATGCTTATTTTTCACATCTATAATATTTTCGTTCGCTGAACTGGCAAAAATTAAAATAAGGTAATCTTTCCTATGAATTGAAATATAATTTATAATAAAAACTAAGATCTTTATGAGCTCTCAAAAAAGCTTTACTAAAATAACCCATTGTTTCATTTGCGAGCCTAATTTAAAGAAAAAATATTCAGTTGTTTGGATTTCTTTAGAATTATCACTTTTATTTACATACATTTACTTCTTAATTTTTTTCAAAAAGAATGGCATATAAGTTTTTCTCTTGGGTTCTTTAATTTACGTTCTTTGAACTTACTTCTAAGAATAGAAGCAATATTCGACTTACACAATACATTGTTTATTATTTCTTTGCAGATGAGTACTCAATTCACAGATACCATTAATCACATTTGTTCCATTTTCTTCACAAAACTGTGCTGAACCCTGAAATGAATGAGTCAATCCATTAACTCTCGGTTTGTTTATCTTTGTTCCAGGTGATGATGACGATGAGGACGGGGATGAAGAAAAGATGCCTTCGTGCTCGGATTACGTCATGCACTTTTTTACTATTTTTTGGAAAGTTCTATTTGCTTTCGTGCCGCCTACAGGTAGGTAATTTTTAATTAATTAATTTATTTCATTTTCTTACAAACTATATATTGCTTTAAATGCAATATCGAAATTCCTTAATCATAAAGCCATGGAAAGCAAAATTAAAGTAAAATTAATTAATTAACTTTAAAATGGCGAGATATTTGATTATTTCTTTGCAACTTTCTTATATTACTGCTTCTCTAATTACATCTTTTTATAAGAGAGATTTGACATGAAGAAAAGTATTTTTAAAGTTATTGCTGTCTCAATTTTCTTTAATAAAAATATATTCATGCTAAGATAGTATTTTCCTTCAAACATTATTAATTGTTTTGATATATGATAAATACATTTAAACATGTCGTTAGTCTAGTAAAATCTTCAGACATTCTTTCTTCTCTAACTTGATAACAATGTCAGATATAATTATGAAATTGATTTCTTAGTATAATTAGAGGAATAATCATAAGTTCAAAACTGATATGAAGTATAAAGAAAAATGAATAAAAAAAATAGTGGAATATCAACAATTTAACACAAATAATATATAATTATGTGCATCAATTCTTATAATGAAGTCCATTTAAACCGCATTTTCTTGGCTTTGAGTTCCAAAATCATAATGTTAAGGATTAATTATATACTTTTCAAAATGCCCCTATCTGATGCCCTCAATGGATGAAATATTGATTTGTACTCGCTAACACCTTTGTTAGCCAGTACAGTTACTGCTGACAGTTACAGTTACAGTTACTGCTGACAAAGAATGCTGAGGGAAGTTATGCATTATCACGAATCATTTGAAACATGCCCTCGTAGACCTTACATGGACGGATGAAGCATTTTTTTTAACAGAACGAAAAACAGGCAACAGGAAACAAAACTTCATTACCAAATTTTGGAAAATCTCATATGCAAATATTACTCTTTCCTCCTACTTAAGTTATTCCTATTGAAAAATCCTCTTCTACATGACTTTTGACTCTATATTATGGGTGTTTCTTCCTGCTTGAAATTACATGCTGGACAATGTGCAGTGGAAATTCTTATTCGATCTTTCATGATATAGATTGTGGCAGTTAGAAATGTAAATGAAACTAAATATAATGAATTGCTTCATTTTAATCGTTTTCTTGCATTAAAATTTGGGAAATTACGATAAAATAATAGTGAGATTTCTGTGCTCTGCTTTTTAACACTAATGCACAGAAGGCTGCTTTTATACTAAATCGATAATGCTCTGTATCCTTGCAAATGTGAAGAAAAATTTAAATCCCTATTTTCTTGATGATGTAAATTGTTTCATTGTGTTGAGTTTATGTTCACTACTTTAACCATACATTGAATTTCCTGCATTTTTCACCATTCTGAAGTGAAAAAGGGAGGAGGAGGGATTCAGAACCTTGGATACTTTGTTCATTGTCTAGAGTCCGTCCAAACTTATCTTTTTCTCCAAAGTTATCATTTCCGTCCAACTTAATATTTTACTTATCATTTGATTAACTTTATTATTAATAGAGGAAGATTTAAAAAAATAATAAATAAACTAATACTAATTTTAGGATATTAGAGAATCCACACAAAAATAGTTTTAATGTAAAAATTTTAAGTCAGCTATTCTTAGTTTTGAAATATTTAGCCTTCCTTTTGCATTCATTTTGCTTTGAATACCTTCCTTTTGCATTCAATTGTGATTCTTATTTCCTTTCTATTTTCATCAGATACTTTAATCAGATTTTCTATATTAAGGCCTTATTCCGATTTTCAATTATTCCAATCAAACTGTAATTTTAAAGAGCTTTAAGACTTAGTTATAATTGGTAACTTGGTTTGAAAAATCGCTTTATGTAATTTAAATTGCTTAGCATTTGAGATTTTACGGTGTGAAATTGCTCATTTCGTAATTGGTACCAAAATACCAGAGTCACATACGAAAGCTGATACGACTATTGCCCTTTCCTTAGTCAGAATCTCTTTTAATAGTTAGATTAATATCCCATTTTAAATCTACATGAACGTTTAGTGCTGAGTCTCATAATCCTATTTCGATGCTGGATAATTAAAGGGATAATCACCTTTGACTCTGAACTCCGTGCAAACGAAAGGAGATTTCATCTTCAGCACATTTAAGACGCTTTATTCCTATCTCTTTATATCATATAGATGAAATTTAAATACTTAGCTTTTAGTTCTTCAATTTCGTTTTCCAACATATAAAATTAATAGGCTGGAGTTTTATTAGTAAAATTCGTTTTACAAGATGAAAAATTAATTCCAAACGCCCTATAAAGCAGATCACGAGACATTAATTTACAGTCTTGGAAACGTAAATACTTCCTGGGTAATATATTTTTTACTAAGATAGATTTTTTTAAAATTAAATTAGAATTCTAATTAAAAAATAATAAAAATTTTAAAGACTCTCTTCAATAAATTCATATTATTGAATAAAATACATTTCTACACTGTTTCAAAATTCAAAACACAATATTTTCAATGTTACCAACTTTAAGTTATCTAGTTTCAAGTTATTGTATTTTTAAATGTTTTTGTAATTATCAAACTGAAAATAAGGAAAGTCATTTATTACTTGCTCGTATATAAAATATAAAAGGAGAACGTATTATAATCGTACCAAAAATTGTAACTCGAGTTTTGACAGTCTTTCATGTTTCAGATCTCACTGAAAACGAAAAAACACATATTTGGAATTATGTCTATTTGTCAATCCGTTTATCTGTTTGCAACCACGGTAACCTAAAAATTTGTTGAGTTAGACAAATGAATTTTGATGAATGGGTATTACACCGGTTTTGTAGGTTTTTAATAGATATATTTTCATGTAAATTCATTCAGAGGAAATCTGTCTGTGGTGACGTCCGTGTACAATTGATGATGCAAATAAAACGATAAATGCAAAACTAAAAAGTTAAGAGTACATGGGTTTAGCATCTAAAATGTAGATTCTTGCCAAATTTTGAATCAAATCTGTCAAAGCATCGACTGTCCGTCTGTCGCTACTGTTATTTTTGATGTAAATGCAATAACTGAAACGTTCAATGACTTAAATAAATGAAAATGACTTTTAGCATTGCTTTCATGTCAAATGTGAGTTCCTATCAGTTGGGAAATAGGCATCCAAAATACAAATTTCCATTTCGGCTATTTACCTTTTATCACCATGTCAAAAATTAATCGCTAAAGATCACACGATATATTCAATATAAAACTCTAGATTCATACCAAAGATCTGCATTTCATAACTATTGTTCACTAATACCATTTAAGACATTCATGACTTTATCCAAAGTCTACAATCTTATGAGGGAAAAAGTCAGATAATACCTTTATTAGGGAGGATGTGCGAAAATTTTTAAGAGATCGTTCCTGCTGATTTTTATTTTCTGTGATTGACAATAACTGAAAGCAAATTTCAGAGACTCATCTGGAATCACTAAAGTATTACTTACGAACACTTTTCAGCCTATTGTAATATATGTAGTAGTAAGTTATAATATTGCTTTTAAAAAAGTGAACAGCCTTTCTTGGTTATTCGTGACAAACAAGTCCTTTCCAGTTTTTTTTTTACATCGCATAAATTTGCACATTTTCGGATTAACCTTTTAATATAGTGAAAAGAATCAGAAGTGTACTGAGAATGAATTCTCTTTAAACGAATGGATATAAAAGACGACTACATGTCACATTACATGAATATATTTTGTTATACTTTTATGCCTCCATTTCATATACAAACAATGAGACAGGAACGATTTGCAGAATTACAAAGTTCGTAAATTGCACATATTTATTAATGTTTAGGGATTAGGACTCAATTTCTTCCAGAATATTTCTAGATGAGAAAAATAAAACTATGTTCTATTCCAAAAAGCTTGAAAAAAAATTCTTCTACTTTTGCTTGATTATTTATGTGGACTTTTTCAATTTCCATGACTCTGTCGCTTTATCAATTCAGTTATATTTTTTTCTTCTATTTTTATCCAATTTTTCAAAGAATATTTCTAGATGAGAAAAATAAAACTATGTTCTATTCCAAAAAGCTTGAAAAAAAATTCTTCTACTTTTGCTTGATTATTTATGTGGACTTTTTCAATTTCCATGACTCTGTCGCTTTATCAATTCAGTTATGTTTTTTTTCTTCTATTTTTATCCAATTTTTCAAAGAATATCTCCTTTGAAAAAAAAACTTCATTTTAACTAAATGTAATAATCGTTGTTATGGTGTCACCTTTAAGACTTTGTTTTTTGTCATTATTTTTGAGATAAAATTTAACTAGAATTTGTTTGATGAAATCACTCCAGGACGATATCTAATTACCTACAGTTCAAGCAGCTGTTTCAGTTTGAAACCGAGTTCACATAATAGACCTCTTCTCAACACCATATCAGTTAGAAATTTTAAAACTAATGTACAAGTTTAGCATCAACAGTAAATGCAAATTTTCATTTATTTTATTCGCTACATTTTTGAATTATCATGTTCAAAGACAATTGATAATCTGACCATCATATTAATAAAAAATGGATGGTTCAGCCGCAAAAAAATTTTAAACATGGAGATTAAAGACTTCAGTATTTCTTCTTCCTTTATTACGTATAATAGAAAACAAAAATTGAAGAATTTACTCTTTCAGGAAGACCAAAAACAGCTCATCAACAACTTTTTAATACCCATAAGAAATTTTCAATATTCCATAACTGCACCACTTTATTATTTTAACCTCAATTTTCTCTTTTCTATACATTTTTTGCTACAAATCTTCTTTTAAAAATTTATCGGATGAGTTGAAAGAAGAAAAGATTATCGTCATGATGTCACTTTTAAAACTTTTCTCCCTATATTATCTTTTAGATTTAAAATCAGTCAAATTCGATAATTTGACTGGCTTTCCTGATGAAAACGCTACAAGAAAACCAAATTAACATTACCAATCGAATCCACAATCGAATTAATCCATTATCGAAATACTGAAATTTAAGTGCACGTTATAATTCGAAACTGAATTATAACGTGTGCACAGTGGACCTCTTCCCAACAACTTAAGAACTTTTAATGTATATCAACTGTCATGATTCCAAAAACGTATGCGAATTATCTTTTATCATGTGAGAACATGATGTTGTTTTGGATAGGGAGTTTTAAAGCACGAAATCGCGTACTCAATGAATACTGAAACTCGAAATCGCATAGGCAATTAATAAAGCTTAAATTTCAATTTTCATCATCATCTTTTAATCGCATATATTTTTTTACCTGGTTTTACCGGTATTGCTTTATTATTACGTATGCTTCTTTGTCAGCAGATGCGTTTTTAAAAGGTTGACCTGTTTTTACCTGTATTTATTTATTATTATATATGCTTTTTTGACAGTATATGCATTTTTAAAAGGTTGTTGTAGAACTATGACATCATAGCTCAAAATCGGTCGAGCACCAAAACTGTTTGCCAGCTAGAAAAATTGAAAACGAAAGTTTAAAAAAGTTATATATATATATATGAGAGAGAGAGAGGAGAGACCGATAGAGAAGTTTCGTGACCAATAGAGAAGTTCGTAGAGAAGTTTCAAACCAGTTTAAACTGGTTAATGACTTAAATTAATTAATACAAATAATGACTTAAAAAATAATAACGTTCTCACATGATAACTAGAAATTTACGATCGTAAATTTCAGTTTAATTTTTATCATTAATTTATTTTCACTTTCAAGTAAATGCGTTCGACAGTCGCTTGCAAAACAGTCAAGATCATTATAACCTGAACTTTAACCAGATGGTTTAATTTGCACCTGAATTTGCATATTGGACCTTTTCCCTATATTCAATCAATTCAAACTTTTAATGCAGATCTACAAGTGTGCAACAAGGAGCACTTACCAATTTTCATTTATCTAGTTCGTTTCATTTTCGAGTTGCGATATTCAAGGTAAGTCGACAGTCAGGCTGACATAATAATGAAAATGGATCTGCCTATTCAGGAGAGGTAAAAGCATAGAGATTCATCAAACACTGAATGAAAGTAATAATTCTTCTTCGCTTACGTCGTATGCTGAAAAATAATAATTAAAAAATAAAAGATTTCCTCTTTCATAAAGTTTAAAAATAGCACTTCTTCAACAACTTTTTGATACCCACAGGAAATTTCCAAACTTTCATAACTGTGACCCTCCCTCAATTTAGCACCGTTTTGCTAAAAATACCTGACTTCAAAAAATTTTATTCGAAAGGGCATAAGAAAAAAAAACTTGTCATGGTGGCACTTTTAAAACATTTCTCTCTCGCCATTATCTTTGGGGTATAATTTCAGAACTTTGACTGACGTGCCTGATGAAATCGCCCCAGAAAGACATCCAGCTACCTTAAGTTTAAACAGACGCTTTAGGAAATCGTGGTTTCCCGGGCAACGACGCGGGCCGCTGTCAAAATCTAAAATGGACAAGTTTTGAGAGGACTAATGCTCTTCCATTTACGTGCAAATCACTTCTTGTTCAATAAAGCGGAATCGCTTGTTGAATGACTTAGAGTAGAATGGACGCTGAATTCCGAAACAAAGGCGAGGGAGATATCTCGAAAGGAGTTTTGAAAACTATTATAAATAGAATCGGCTTGTTGTTGTCTATAGGGCTAAATCCGGCTTATTTAAAAGCTTTAGCGAAACGGTCTTTTCACAAAGGCTCCATTGATTTTAGTAAACGCTCTATGTTGATTCATTGAAGCACTTTAAAAGTTGATGTGGAATTTTAGATAAAATAACAGAAGCGTTTATCTATGAAGGCAAGTTTAACAATAAGGAAACTATGCAGGATATACTAATTTGTTAATATTCAAATTTGTAACATTTACTTATTTATTGTAAATATAAAAATCACACATCATATTTTAATTCCAGCGAAATGTTAATGAAAAAACGCTAAAAATCTTTAAACTTGTAATTTATGTTAGATTGAAGATTATCAACGGATGATGGGATTCAGTATCTACTTTCTAAACCATTAAAAATAAGTAATTACTTCCACTCTAGAAAATATTCTAAACGATATAAAAACTTAAATTTTAGTTTGTTACCAATATTATGATTACATACAGCATAGACACATCGTCAGCATATCCCAGTGTTGTTTTTACTGAAATATATTATCTTCCTAGAAAGTACACACTTGCAAACAAGAAATTTTACTTTCTTGTTCGGTGTTTTATTACTTCTCTGTAACATCTTAAATATTCAGTTTCTGAAATTCTTTTTTTCTTCCTTTAAAACCGAAATTGCAATTGTTCACCGATTAAAGAGAACAACATTATACATGATTAGAAAACTTATTAGAAGCCATGATGTTTCGATTTTGTACTGCTAGACAAATAATTGCATAGGGCAGTTTTTCTGTATTGAATAAATTTGCATTTCTGAAATAACTGTTTCCTTTTAAATTTGTGATAAATCCCTCTAACTTAAAACTGAGCATGTATCTCCAAATTCTGTAGCTAAAAACGGGAAACATTTTTGTATGCGTAAATGAATGTAAAAGAATCATTTTACTACCTGACATCTTTATATCATAGTAGAAGTGTACATTTTTTTTTTTACTATCAACCCTACAGGAGCCAAAGTATTTTCATAAAATTTTCACCTCATTTAATGAAATTTTGTAATTGGGAGCTCATATTTTTGGGAAATATTTAGAAAAATAAAAGTTAGCTTCATTTTTGGGACCTCCGTATATATTACTTAATTTATACAAATAAATTTTACTTAATATTAATCTTTGTATATTGGTTCCATAATATGTTTTACCAAATTTTGTATTCCATATACTGTCTTACCGAATAACTTGGGGAAATTTTAAATATATGTAATCTATTGGCCAAATAAACTAATATTTCCTTGCAAGTTAATTGGATGCCTACGGCGACAAGGTTTTAAATTGGAAAATCTTGCATACTTTTTCTCAAATTACTTATCAGAAAATGCCATTAGTATCGAATCAAAATTCAATATATCACTTAATCAAAAATCAAATTCCGAGAAATAAAAAATACTTTATTGTCATTTGAATTGATAAATGTACAAAATTTGAAATCTCTCTCTGTATATATATATATATATATATATATATATATATATATATATATATATATCCACTTTTTCTATTTAATTAATTCAACACGAGTTCTAAAATTGCTGAATCTGCTAAAAACCGACAAGTTCCCACACTCCGAATGGAGGGAAAAAATATTCCTGACTTAAACAAATTCTTCTACAAGATCTGTATGATTCCCTTTCCAGTAACTGACACTTGTTGGAAATCCTTATTAAAATCTCACAGTATATATTCACAGGGATAAAATTTTCATTAGCTTTTCGTCATTTAGTTTTGTGTCTTTCTGTGTGTGCTCATCACTTTTGCTTGTACAAAATACACACACACACACATATATATAAGGTGCCCGAAAAAGGACCAAATAAGGGGGGGGGGGTTGAAAGATTTTATATTTTTCTACCATAACATGAGAACATATCCAATTATTGTTATTTTTTTACTAAAATATTTCTACAGCAATTTTATCAAAATTAGGTTTTTAGTTTTATTACTCTACAGCTATTTCTCTAATTTCAGTAAATTCACACACACACACACATATATATATATATATAAAGTGACCGAAAAAGGACCAAATGGGGGGGGGGTGAAAGATTTTATATCTTTCTACCATAACACGAGAACATATCCAATTATTGTTATTTTTTTACTAAAATATTTCTACAGCAATTTTATCAAAATTAGGTTTTCAATTTTATTACTCTACAGCTATTTCTCTAATTTCAGTCAATTTTCAATGTCTAATGCAATAATACTATTTCATTTTAGGGTTCTAATATTTTTAAGGGATTGAATAAAATAATACGCATTTTTCATTTTCACATATATATTTATATAGAGAGAGAGAACAATCAAATGCATAATACAGAATTCCAACTTTACAAATATGAAACATCTCAAATTAAATACAAATTTAGAGTAAAAACTATAAGATAAAAACAAATGGGAAATAAATACACTAGAAGGCTTAATCCCGCATAATAAATTAAATACAAGAAAATAATAGAAAATGAACCTTCATCAAATATATTTGAATTCAATTTTTCTTTATTGAAAAACTTTTTTCGCTTTTATATACTTCAGTCACATACTCACTCTCTAGACAGAATATCATTCAACTTTCTGGTATCCACTTAAAAGTCTTTCATTTGAAAACTAATATGATTTGATTTCCAGAAAGTAATTTATATTAAATCAGGGAGCTATGAAATTGAAATGAAAACCATCCAGAGGGAAAATGAGTTTCTTGGGAGGAGGAGGAAGAAAAGTATTTAATCTGTTTCTCGGAAGATAACGAGAGCTATGTGGAAATAGTCAGCTGTTTCTTGTTCGAAATCTGGGGAATGTGCATCTCTATGGCCCCCATAATCTTATAATTTTGAAAAGGAATATAAAACTAAACTTTTCTGTTTCTGGAAAGGATTGAATTAGATCCATCAAATAACTCCCTAAGGGCTGAAGAACAACCAATATCTTTCAATGACACAATAATTGATTTTCGTTTCAGTAAGAATGGTTCGCCAATTTTATAAAATTCAATTCTTCGTATTCCTTATTTGCAATTGAAATTGCTTTTATTTCTTGTAATGTGTTTTAACAAAATGTTATTAGAATCTTTGGAAAGTTTCATTTTCTGTATAAAGTGAAAATAAAGAAAATGTGTACTGCCAAGATATTAACTTTGAGATTTTGATGAATTTCCACATTTCAACTTCCCTAAACCCTCAAAAAGTTAAGCAGAGATTTTGTGTAATAATGTCTATCTAATTCAAAGTCGCGACAAACTGCACAGATGAAATCTAGTCATTTAACCTTACACCAAATTTAGACATTTTTGTCATATTTTGGACACAATCTGTCCGTGGAAAGTCGGTATGTTTGGCCAGCCGCATACATGGGATTTTGTCAACTCAGACATACAATTATTTAGGTTAATGTAACTTGTTATAAAATTTTGCTATCAAAATTGAAAACCTGCATTGAATTTAAAACCAAATATGTCAAATTGATGGTTTTCTGTTATTGTCGAACGTATGTGAACATAGTAAATCAAAAATGTAAAATGCCTTGAACTTAGAAATTTGTAGCATTAAAAATATTTATTACAATGTTACAGTTTAAAGAAAAAGCCGCTTTATCCAGAGGAAGCTTCAAGTTTTTTTATAACAAAGCTACATATAAAATTTGTATTACTTCAAACGTATTAATATTCAGTATATGATATAAATTCCTTGTGATTGTGATCATAGAAAATTATGCGAATTTTGAATTGATGATTCAGCACATAAAGCTATCAAAACTTCCGTGCTGACACATATTTCCATCTTCATCCAGTCAGTTTGATAATGCTCATCCAAAATTGAATATCAAATAAATTGTGCAATAAATGATCTGCAGCTTCCATGTTATAATTATTAATAATTTATTTCTATTTATAAACTTTCATCTGAATAAGATTTTAGAAAATTATCCACTTATCATTTTTTCCTAAAAGTAATTTCCAAAAAAGCAGTTGCATTCCTATGAAGGAAACAAGAATCGAAACCAAAGCTCATAAACATCCAATGAGAATGAAACAGAAAAAGAAAAAGGATTAAAGAGAACAAAAGTAAACTTTGGATGGGACTGAAAAAAAGATCAGTGCTCCTGATTGCAGATCACGTGCCTTTATATTCATAGGACGAAAGGATTGCTTTTCTTTTCAAATCAATCACTCATTTGTATGTAATAGGGTATTTAAAGGACAGCAGAGTGACTCGCCTCAGTCTGCGTTTTTCTACTTTGTTCATTCATTTGCTGTTTGTTTTTTACAATTTTTTTTCCGTTTTCGTTTTTAATCAAATCCTCAGAATGATCGATTAAGCAAAAGGAATCCAAGTCTTAATGTGGAAAAGTCAGAAAATTTCATATAGAAAAAGAAAATCGAAGTTTTGAAAATAAGTTCGAAGGCTTATGATAGAGCCCTAATGAACAAGCCGCCTCAAAAAAAATAATGAAAAGATAAAAAATTAATAAAAATATGGAAAAAATCATATTTCGCTGATCAATAAAATTTACAAATTATAGATTCAAAGTTCGTGCTAAAAAGAGATTTATCATATTTAAAGCATTATCACATTTTCCTTTTACTTTAAATCCACTAAAACTTAAATCAACAAAGATTTTTAATTTACTGCTAATTTTCTGGATTGTGCATAATAAGAAATTGTAAAAAAATAATTATTATTTTAAAAATTGCAAAATTATAATTAAATATGTACTTCATTCTCATTTTTTTTTTCATTATGGCTCTTCACGCAAGCTTTAATCTTTTAAATACCCAAAAAGAACATTCTTTTTCTATTTTTAAGAAGAATAAATCCATTCTTTACTTCTTTGTTAAGAAAGGAATTATGAATAAAAGAGTTAATTTAACTAATTTGCGATTCTCATTCAACATTTAAGACACAAATTTACTTTTAATGCTTCATTTAATTTATTTGAGCTTTGTGCTTTCATTGGTATTAATTGCCGTTAAAACTCATACGAGTTAGGCTATTTGTTTTCACAAGGAAATCGACAGTCTTTTAACTATCTAACTTTTTCTTCGAAGAGAATTTCAGAACTGCCAATTATCTTTCTTAATTTCATATCATCAATCAGTTTTGAATTTAGAAACGCATTTCATTGTTCGGCCTTTCAGTGCTCTGCTTTATTTTACTTGATATTTTCTGTATTGTACATCATATGAGCAAGTTTTAAAGCTCCAAATAAAGCGTTTCATTGATGATTTACTGTCATTATATTATTGCTCAATATTTTTTTATAATTTCTTTCTCATTATTAATTTTTTTTCTCAGGTTGAATTTATTTATCTAATATATCACTAATTAAAATATCACTATTTATTACACATTCTTTTTGGCAAACAATTTACAATATTTTTTTTTTTACATATTCAAAATGGTTGTTTAAAAAATCATTTTACGAAGTAAGGATACAAAGCACTCATCTTTAAAATTTCCCATGTACTATTTATTATAAAATTTGACTAGATTGTGGCTAGAATAAATCTGAAAAATCTTTTAAAATGATGTTTGACGAAAAAGAAAAAGATACTTCTGTATTTTCAGAACTTGAACTGCAATATTGCAAGATTTTTCATACTTTTTGATTGACCACAGACAGACTTTCTTCATTAAAAATTACTTCCATTAGTCTTGCACATTTGGGATACCATAAGTTAAACAAAAAAAGAATGGAAAATTCAAAAGTTTAGATAATCTTGACGACAATCGTTCCTTAAAAAAAACCGTATATAATTTATAAAAATGCAAATATATTATCCCGCAGTTAATGAATGTAAATTATACCGACTTTTTGACTAACTGTATTTCAATAAAATTTTCAAAGAAAAATAATATATTGATAAATTATTTAGAATTCTTTTCTTTAAACCATTAATATATAAATTCACAAAAATAAAACATTCTATTGGATCAGTTGTACCACACCAATCTCTTTACGTGACAAAGTATTTGAAAATAAATGGCGTTCAACAAATAAATAATATCAAAATATTATTTACAATTTTATAAAAAAAATCGAATAAGCTTCTACACGAATTATTTTTATAATAAAAATATTTTTAAATATCTTATCTTAAATATGTTATATATAAATATGTGTATTTTTCTTAAAATTAAGCACATAAGAAACATAACTGATCTACACTTCAGTCTTTTAATTGTTATTTATTTTTTGTACAAAATAATTTCATCAAAGAAAGAGCGCTTTCATAATTCAGACTTGGTGATTTAATAAGTATTAAAGAATCTTACATTATTTGAATATATTTTTTCAGAATACTCCAGTTATAAATATTTTATTTATTTATTATGTCAAAAAGAAGATTGTCATGTTATATTTCCAACTTTTTGTTTTTATCAATAATTAAAGTGTCCATTTAAATACAGCTAACAGGTGTCAAAGAAGTTATGCCTACTTAAATTTCGGTATTGGCAATATTTGTTATTCGTGCATAAACATGGTTGTCGTAGTATGTGTATCGCCCTTATTGTGCGAATGTATGCTTGTTTTATGCATGACTATAATTAGACTTGTCTTATTAAAAATTCCATTTTGAACAATTTTGGCTGAAGTGCCTAAGTTATAAGTAGACTTGTTTACAGTTAGTACAATTGTAGCAAGAGATATATCTTTTAAATATTTTGTATTTCATTTCTTTACAGATTGTCTTGGTGGCTGGGCTTGTTTCATAACTAGTATCTGCGTCATCGGCTTGTTGACAGCTCTAGTGGGAGACTTAGCATCTCACTTCGGCTGTACGGTCGGCCTCAAGGATTCAGTTACGGCCATTTCATTCGTAGCCCTAGGAACAAGCGTCCCAGGTAAAACTCTGCCTGTTTTTTCTGAGTTGAATTTATCAATGTTTCAAACTCGAAATAAGTTATTATTAACTTTGCTATTCAGGAAAAAGAGCCTTGATAGTTTATTGCAGCATAAACAATCTTTCTATTACTAAATAAATTTTCAGACTTTAATTGAGATTTTGACAAGGTAAGTAGATATTGTTAACAGGCATAAGATTGTTAAGGGGATACATCCAGTGGGTGTGCAATGCATGAAATCCGACAGTCTGGATAATAAACTGCAAACAAATCCTTAATTCGTGAATATTCTACAAACGCATTGTATATGTGTAAAAAGTACAGTAAGATGTGCACTAAGAACAGCCTAGTGGACATTAGCAACACTCTAGAGTTAATAAATCGCTAATTAAATAACAGCACAGCAAAAATGAACAACTGAAAAATCTCTCTGTTATCAACATTCGAAAGAAGGAACTGATGTTTTTGTGAGCACCTCCGCTTATATATTCCCCAAAAATATGGAATTTTCTGGAAGGGCATTCAGACCTCGACTGTTAATAGGGAAAGCGTGGAAAATTCGGCTTTATCTTGAACCTTAATTTGTGTCATTTGCGTCTCTAAATTCGTCATCCAATCTCCAAATGATTGTCCAGGAGTTATTGATCTGGAAATCATACAAACAGCATACATTAAGAATATCCATAGAATTTTCTTTTCAACAATAATATTAACTTTGCAAGAAAGCCAAATTACAGATTCGAAGCCATGCTAATTGTTAATTGGGTGATGCAAAAATATCGTTCGAAACAATCTACAGAGGAGGTAGATGAACCTAGAGCTACCAAATTTAACATATAGGTGTCTTCTATGATCTTTTCAAAATTTTGTTTTAAATTAACAAAAATGTCACATTTCTCTTAGAAAAATATTATTGTTTCTGAGAAATTCCATCTTTACACAAATTAAAAACTAAAAAAAAATCAGCGTTTCTTAGATACTAAACTTTAAAAAAATTTCTTCCCCTAATTTCAGTAAATCTTCCAAAATCAGTTTTAAACACAACTTTGTAGCAATGCATTTTTTCAGCAAAACCGCCTAAGAGAAAAAATCTTTGGTCCCAAATTGTATTGACTTATGTAATGACAGTATAGATGAATCAAACTTAAAATATTATGATGCCTACGATGAGATTACTAAAGGTTCAAGTCTCTTTTTTGTTGCTAATGGTTTCTTTGAATCTTTGAGACAACAATAGCAACTAATTTTTCATTAATAAGTTATTGGAATTGAATCTTTGAGACAACAATAGCAACTAATTTTTCATTAATAAGTTATTGGAAGATTCCATACAATAGAAATATTAAAAATTTTATGTTTCAAATGCTTAAATATATCTTAATTATTAGCAAGACAAATAAAAATATGAATTCGTCTTAAACCTCCGTCAAGTACAATATTCGCAGTAGCGAGTTTGACTGCAATACGTCTAGCAATCGCAGTTAAAAAAACGTTGTAATTAGTAATATTAAAATTAATTTTTTATATTACTATTCTAGAAGTAATCATTAACCTATATGAGAATTTTTAAATAAAAAAAAAAATAGAAATTGCAAAAGGGTAAACATGTATTTGTTAGAAAATTTTTCGAAAATCACAATTTTCCTCAAAATTGATGTTTAGATTTCCTGTCTCAGGGCAGTTAATTTAGGTATCTTATGTAGTGGAAAAATGTGACACAAAAGATTGGAGGAGGAAATAACATATTTCGATAAATTTTAGCACATTTTGAATGATGCAATTTTACATATATATACAATGGTGGCCAAAATTTTGGACACTTTTGAAATTCTTTGTTTTTTTAACTTTGTATGCTTATAGAAAATGTAGCGTTTCACAAAATACAAACTCTTAAGTATTATTTTAAAGAGAATATAATGCTGATTTCAATACGGAAAAAAAATACAAATATTTACAATACGAAAAAAGTTGAGTGGCAATAATTATTAAGATACATTAGATGCTGATGATTGCAGTGAGTAATCACTACTTAGTAGGAAGCCTTTATTTTTTATTACGGCTTCATACTGATGTTTTATTGAGCTGACGAGATTTTTAAGCTTTTCTTTTTTATTGCCTGATGCCAAGAAACAATTATACTCTCAATTAATTCTCTTTTATTTGATAAACGCTTCATACGGACAAGAGTTTTCAAACGGTGCCATAGAACTATTTCCTGGCCATGATAACAATTCATTGCTCTTTGTACTAAACCACTCATTCGATATTTTTGCTGTGTGATGCTGCTGTGATATGCAGGGGCTGAATTCTGCTGAAAAACAATGATGCATTGTTTGGGAAATAGATAAATGATGGAAGGTGCAAGTTTTGACTCTAAAATAGTGTCGATGTATTTTCTTGCATTTAATGTCCCATCAATAACATGAAAGAGGCCAATATCGTCTGCTGACATACATGACCAAATCATAACACTGAGTTCTTCATAGTTGCCTGAATGCAGTCAGGATGTAGCTCTTCGCCTATTCTATATTTTACCTATTTTCACCATCACTACCGAATAACAATATGTTTGTTTCATCACTCCGCATAACTTGTGACCACTGATCATCTGTCCAATTAAAGCGTTCCTTTGCCCACTGTAATTTTTTATGCACTACTGCAATTTAGATAAAGAGCTTTTCGTTCAATTCTACATCTTAGTCCAACATCTAATAATCTTTCTCTGATTGTTCTTGAACTTAAATTAATAAACTCATTAAAATAAACTCCGATGACCGCTGATGGCATTCTTCTATCTTGGCGACATAGTCTTTATTTTTCTGTCATCAACAGATGTGCTCCACCTTTACAGCCATTTCCTGCTTAGTTTTTTTACTGAATTTGTCTCCTGATATCGTAAGCAAAATTTTCAGACTCCAGATGTAGTCACTGATCCACGCACCTGTCTTTCAATTTCAGCATAGAAAAGACCACATTCATATAACGCAATAGTATTAGTTATCTTTCTAGATGCCCAATATATTATTTTATTAGAAATGTTTACAAATATTCCAACTTTAAATTAAACAGTTTAACAAAACTTCTAATTTAATTACATAAAAAAACAATCTTCCTTCTACAGAAAAAAGCAATATAAGGATTTTTTCAACTTTAAACATGATATTAGCTTCTGCAAGCGGTTAATAACATTTGATTGGTTCTAAGAACAAGAACAATGATTTGTCAGGATAGTTAGACATTACAATCCACTTCATTATGGTTGTTATTCAGATTAAAGTAAGTAAAACTTTTTTGTATTGAAATCATCATCAAATTCTCTTTAAAATGATATATAAGTGTTTGCATTTATTGAAATATAACGATTTTCAAAAGTGTCAACAGTTTTGGCCATCACTATATATATATGACAATATTGATCACCTGCAAGCTCAGTATGACGACAATAATTTTCCAATAAGCATTTGAATCAAATGAGTTGGAAGACTAAACATGTGGAAGGTCAAAGGAAGAAGGGGGAGGAGGTATATTTTATTACATATCATGCAACGGGGCTATTCATATACTTAAAAAAAAATCTTTAAACAATATATATTAGTTGAGATTATTATTTTTGAGAGGTATCTTCCACGCGGAATAATGTTTCAATCGATGATTCTTTTTCATGTTAATTAATGCAGTAATTACTGTTGGAAAATGTAAAATTTAGGTTTTCTAAAAATTAATTGCTGCAACAATTCTTGCTATTTGTAAAACATGCTATTTAACCCATGTGATTTAGTCTATAGCTTAATGACCTTCTATTCTTATAGACACTTTCGCCAGCAAGGTAGCAGCATGCAATGACAAATATGCCGACTCATCAATCGGTAACGTGACTGGCAGTAATGCAGTCAACGTGTTCCTGGGCATCGGCATCGCCTGGTCTATCGCAGCACTCTATCATGCATCCAGGGGTCAGCAATTCAGGGTCCATCCTGGAAATCTGGCCTTCTCGGTCACTTTATTCTGCGTCTGCGCTTTCATTTGTTGCACTGTCCTCATGCTCAGGAGGAGTGCCCTGGTAGGAGGAGAATTGGGAGGAGCCATGAAATACAAAGCACCCACAGTCATCTTATTTCTAGGATTGTGGGTATTCTACATCTTTATGTCCAGCTTGGAGGCATACGAGATCATCCAGGGATTCTAGTCCAATCCAGGTAACTGGACATCTAACAGCTACGGGTCAACATAATGTTCCAGGAGAACGTTTGGCCTTTGAATTCCTAAGGAGTGATCCTCAAGCACTGATGACCATTGAATTTGAACAGCATATTTACAGCTTTGAACAATGTAAAGCTGGTGCTGTTTTGCATATAGTCATTTCAAGTCACTAGTACGTCTTTCGGGTACTTTTCTTCTAGGATGCGATAAATATATAGGAGAAATATGCTTTTTGAAGACAAAAAAAATCTAATTCAATGTTTCGATACATAATGAAGAAATGGAATATTCAAAAGTGGAAGAAGTTTTCGAAACATTTTGCATCGCATTGAAGAAGACATTTTTAGATTTTTACTCTCGTGAGTAGATATAGATGTATTTTTAGGGGAAGGTAAATAAAGATATAAGTTGTAAATTCTGGAATAAAACTCATAAGAACGAGCCAGAATCATCAAAACTTAGGCATGGTTTAGGATAAAATGAACTACTTAAGTGCATTAAAATGATTTTTCCTCCTGCAATGGGCTATACTCTCGTATACATTTGATATTTTGATCTATAGAAATAGCTTTGAATAAATAAACTTTGAATTTGTCGTGAATATAGTATGATAAGCTGTTGAAATCATTTGAGTCACTTGACATTTAAGCAGGCCTGAGATTTATGCCTGATTTCGTCGGCTTTTTAATAATTTTTGCAAGTGTGAAATGCAGAATCATTTCGATTTTCAAGCAGCAACTTTCCTTTGAAAACGAAATGATGGGAAATTATTCAATCTGCAGATCATAAAAATCAGCTGTTAAAGTGAAGTTTGTGTTAGTTAAGTTTGCGTTTAAAGAGTATTAGAGCCGTATTGAATGTGCCAAGGTTATTGCTCCGACATTTTTCTCAACCATCTTTAAAAGTTGTAACCAAATTGGCTGTCTTTCAATGGCAGTAACAGTTTTGTTCGATCCAAAGAGCAAGAAAAAGAATACTTTTTACTCAACGTATGTGCACTAAGTTGTCTCTGAACTTGTCAGACTGAAAGTGTTAAGCTTGTTTGTTGTTTAAATGCATGTTCTCACCATTTTCCTCGAACATTTTACCCAGAATGGGTGGCATGTATTAATTCTTTGTAAGTTCTCACTTGTGGAAAAGTGTAATATGCATGGTCCAATGTCTTTTAGTCCTCTATAGCATCAAAGTACTATGGATTCCGATGATGGAATACCTCACAAGATGCATTTGTCTGATCCTTAAGTATGTGGTCTGGCATTTTAATATTCAAATATCCTTGTATTTATATAATATTTGTCTTCAGACATCCTTCGTAGTATACTTTTAATTTCTTATGAAAACACAGAGTTCGAGTAATGATCCTCTGGAAATCTTAGACTATTCTTTTGCAGAGCTTCTTAAGGTCGAAATAGACTAAATACATAAATAGAGCATCAAAAAATTTAAAAATTTTTAAACCATTTTAATTTTAATCAAGCATGCCATATTGAAATGAAGTATCAACAACATTTCATGGCAAACGCACTGCCAAGCATTACATCAAACAATAAAATAGATTCCTAAATATATATATTAATATTTTGACAAGATTTCAATAGTTTTCTAAACACTTGCTAGAAATTCTTTTGCCACAAAGCATCAAAATGACCTGAATCAGCAAGATTTGATTCAATATCATTAAATGTATTGCTGTGTTCGTAAGATTTTCTTTAATAATCGAATAAAAAAGAATTTTTTCTTACTGTAGTTCTATGAATCTTTCAGGAATATTATTCGATACAATAGGATTTTTAGGACCTTTATCGTCCTGTAACATCAATGGACTTGGATGCCAATGAACATCAATGAATCAGTGGTGTCTATTTTAGATTAAACCAGATATATTACCGTTATGACCTCTATTAGTAAAAAGCAGAAAATATCCTTGATATTCAAATAATAAACTCTTGAAAGCGAGAAACAAGTCAACTCAGTTTGGAACTGAATTGCTTACTGCAATTATTTTATTCAGTTATTCAATTATTTAAAATATTTAAAAAAAGGTGTTTCCATCGAGAGAATACAAATTATTTTATCGATAAACTCTCAAATTAATCGGATCTATTTGAAATATTTTTTAAATTACTTCTTACAAACATTACTAAAAATTGCGATTCACAACTATATTTGTGGTAACAATACTGGCCCTAAGTGAATGGACAAAGCGATTATTGAATAAAGCGAGTTTTCAAATAGTTGAAAATTCGCTTGATGTCATTCGAATAAAGATTTAAGAGTAATTATTGAACTCAAGTTATCATGTCAGTGTACTTGATCAACAACCATGTTTTAATAAGAACGTTATAAGATCGGAACTAATTAATCGAAAATTCGGCATCAAAGAAGGGATTATAATTTTTTTGAGAGAGTATACAGGATTATTCAATAAAGAATAAAATATCAAGGTACTAATACATAATTCAAGATCAAACTAGAAGGCTAAAACAATTTAATTTCTGCTTAATCGATACCTAATGGTTTAAATTCTATCAGAATTCCAGAGGGTCGTTATTTATGCTCTGTTTTTTAATAGTACTCAGTTTCTTTTTTAGTATAAAAAAATTTAAAATTCAAGTTAAAAATTATCACCCAAATGGGTTTGATATATATTTTTAAAGTTTCACATTTTTTTTTTTAATTCTCAATAAATACATAAGAACATTATTTATAGCTTTTCAGTTAAAAATCTAATTTATTAGTAAAAGTGTTTGCACTTGCTTCGCATTAGTTATGAATTTATTTTTAATATAGTTGTGCCATATTTTTGAAAATGTTTAAAAATAAATTTTGAAGGAAAACTATTTGTCAAGTGCTTTAAAAACTGATGGTTTTGAAAGAATTTATGGTATAATTTTAAAGCAAATTTTATTTTTGTTCAATTTTTTTTAATTTACTTTAATTCTTACAAAAGCTAATTAAGCATTAGGAAGATTTTTTTTTATTAATTTAAACTATTCGCTTATTATCTTTCATTCACACACGCACCTAGCTTTCAGTGTATGTTTATGTTGTAAGATGTTCTGCATGAACTTCGAACCGAGGAAAACATAGAGGTATGTATTGTCTCCAATGTTTCCCAAAAATATATGTGAGTTTTTCTTTTTGTAAATGAACTAAAGGATGTCTGAATTGTTTGTATTGATATTTCACCATACTAATTCTAAAGAAAGTATAAATTTTTTAAAGTAGTCTTAATTTCAATACTTGCCTGCATGTTTTTCCAGCTATTTTATTATATTATATATTCTATGCATTCGATAATTGTTGGTTTTTTCTATAAAGAAACATACTATAGAAAATAAACTATTTCTAAGGTTGAAAACATAAATACTTCTAATATTATTGTTCAATTCTTTAATATTAAGTGTTTTCTAACATTTTAATTTGTAATTTGTTTAATTTGCAAAGTATTTTACTCAATTTAGGGAACAGACAGAAGGTTTTTCTAAAACGTCGATGTTATGTGATATATTACAATATTCAACTGTTGATATTGTCTATAGACAGTTTTCTTGATACGTAAATAATATCGAATCTAGTCTGAATTGAATTTAAATGTGCTACTTTTAGTGTAATTTTGGAAGCAGAATGAAGTCATTATCATCTTTTTCAACTCAGACTTCTAGTCATAGATTGGATTTCAGCTAAACGTTTATCACAATGCAACGGCATAAAACGCTGTTCTGTCCAATATAGAAACATATGTTGACTAACTGTGATAGAAGATTCTATTGACAGAGAAAAAGATGATTTGTTACTCACACGCCTAAAAAAATAATATTTTGTAGTATCTTCTTTTAAAATTTTTATGATTTTCTTTTTGTAAAACAGTTTGTCTTGAAAGTTATAGAAATAATTTAATTAAACAAAACTAAAATTAATCCAAACATCATAGTTTCGAGTTATTTCAGAATACTCAAAAGTTTTTCTTGATAAATTGATTCATGTTTCATGGGCGTTTAGAAAATGATATCGGCAATTGAAAAATTGTTTTTTTTTTTTAAATTAATCATTTTAGAGTTAAAATTTATTGATATTAAAAGTTTCCAAACTTATTTCAATTATCATAAAACTTGGGAAAACTGGTCGTCTCGTCCCATCTATTAGGAGTTGAAATGGTTTAACAGAATCTGATTTCCACAATTAAAGATCAATCTTTTAAAGACTATTTAAAGAATGATACTAACGAATTAAGAAATTGTTTCTTGTTTCATAAAAAAAAGGAAAGAAACGAGGATACGTAATCTTCCAAAATGAAGACACTATAATAATTAAACGACATTCGAATTTTCTTATGTTATCCTTGCTTTTAAATTTTATAATTTCTTATATCTATTATCTTGAGTTCACTAATTTTAGTAACATTTCATTCAAACAAAACATTGTGTATTGTTTCCGCTTGAATATTTTTCAAACACGAAAAAAATTATTATCGAGACATTACTGGATTCTATAATTATCCCACATATATAAGAGCAAACTAAATGTAGCAATAAAATATACTCTGAATCGTTTTTAGAACAGCCAGCAATAAGTTATGCCAAAAATTGACAATTGTTTGAAAGCAGGAATTTTCATAATGAAAACGTTTACTCTTATTCTTATTCTCTTATTTATCATTAACCAATTTCCTGTTGTAGGCTTTTAAGTCAATGAGGCCTATTCAAATAAGCACTTTTTCACTGCCCTCATTTCTGTTGTATTCCTTTTACGTCAATGAGGCCTATTCAAATAAACACTCTTTTACAGTCCTCATTTCTGTTGTAGGCTTTTACGTCAATGAGGCCTATTTAAATAAGGACTCTTTTACAGTCCTCATTTCTGCTGAAATGCTTCATATCTTCAGATGGCAAAGTATAGAAAATTGAAGTAAGATTTCTGAAACTTTCAAGGCAAACTGTTAAATAATGTCTACTATTTATAAATGCACATCGGCATTTTTGTACCTAGTTGCATGGTTCACTTAGAATGATATTATAATTATAATTTCTACTTTAATTAATTACATTTGCTTTCCTAATCATATGCAGTTTAATATAATCATTATTTTTTTTATTAACAACACTGGCGTGTTTTGTAACAAATGCTGAAATTCTGAAATAGTGCAGCGTTATTTAAGAATTATGAACAATTTTCAGATTGGTTGTCATGTATGTTTTTTGTCACACCTTCAGGTTGTATAAAAATATATCAGATTTAATTCTAATCCATATATGTAATAGGTATTTTTTCCTATTAAAGTACGGAATGTTTCTTAAACATCAGTTCTTAGAATTTTTCTCTGCCAACATTTTAAACTTCGGAAGATTTGGGGGGCATTTATTTAGTCATTAAAGGAATGCCCTCTATGTCTAATTTCTAAGATTTATAATTAACTTTTAAAAAATATATTAATATAATTTTATAATAATGTAATTATAAAAAAATTTATTCTATGATCTTATTGAAAATAAAAATCTGAGCGAAATGTTTAGATCTTTTTTCAATTAGAAAAATTATTATCTTCAACAGAATTGTTTCTTATTTTCACTTTTTACAAGAAAATTAATTTTTAATTATTTTATGAAATCGCCAGTTTTATATAATGAAATTATTTTAACCGTCTTTCTTACATGTTCATATTTAGAACAAGGTTATTTTTGTATTATAATTTAATAACATAAATTAAAACCGAGTTCTGAATTGTGGATTTTTAGCGAATATATTATGTGATATGGCCTTCCTGAGTTTTAGTTTTGAAATTATTTATTGAAGTTTATCCTGAAAGTATTAGTTATGTTTATAATTCTGTTATGCTTAGTATGATATCATTAACAGTTTTGACCGAAATTTGAAATGCAAGTGTTTCTACCCATGGAAATCTGAATAAATACGTCTAATTTCAGTTCCAGGTTTTTTGAATTCCAAATATATCTTTGCAGAAGTTTTATTCTTTCTCACTAAGATTTTCTATTTTCATTTGAAGATTCTAATTTCCATTTTAATTTAATTTCTTGCATTTACAAATTAATGAAATTTTGTGTTCAAGATTGTATACATTAAAAAAAAAACTTTTTTCTGAAAGTAACGTTTTCAACTGCAAGCATCTTCCGATGCCAAAAGCTAGTTGTAATTTCTAAATATTTTTATTTAACTTTTTCAAATTGTTATGCTATGCTGAATTTTGAATTAACCCTTTCGCTCCAAACATTGCATATAATTGATATTGATGAAATATAAATTAAATCTGACCATCTAATATTCATCTAAGCACCTGGTCATGCTGCTATGTACTCCGGAAATCAAAATCTTTTTTCCAACTTTCAAATTCATCATAAATTTACTCAACTCACTGAAGTTCACTCAAATATTTTCCAACTAAAACTTGTTATATCTTATTACCATCTGTAATTATTAATCTATTTTTTCTTAACTTTGAAATTGAAAATCATTACTGTGAATCCCTCAATGGAAAACATGGAGTCAGTTAGATTTTTGTTCCATGATGTTGAAAGGGTCACTTAATAGATAAAAGAAGGTAGTACATATAGAATTAAAACAAGAATAATTTTTGTTTATTAAAATACAAATATGTGTTGAAAAAATTACGTTTTACCATATAAATTTGGATTTTATTTCATTATCTGAATGCTACAACATAAGGTAAACACTAGTGAACAAATTATCGAACATATTTGACATCTTTATTGTTTCAACTAATTCTTTAACGAGAGATTTTGTTAAAGATGTCTGATTATCAAGGTTTGTAATGACCTGTGAGTGAGATTTGATGTGGTTTGAAAAATTAATTCCTGAACTGGTGACAACAGATTTTACGTGGGAAATATTTGGTGTAAAACTGGCTAAAAATATATAGATAGCAAGATTAGGAAGATTATAATCCTCAGACTTTGCAGGATCTCAGTTTAAGTCAAAATATCAAATGGAATGTAAGGACTGAACACTATAACTCCATGTTTTCATTGCAAGGTTGAACAGCACAGATTAATTGTAAATCTAGGCACTCAACATCTGTTTTTTTATTACTGTTTTCAGATTCGTTTAAGAACTAAACCGAATATTGATCCATTATTGAGTACAATATTGGTTCAGGTTTCCATTCAAACGGTGGCATTTTGTCAGAGGGAAAGGTCATAGCGAAATGGTTAAATAAATTCTATAATATCGTCTCACTTTTTATTCATCGATGCACTATTCAGAAACAGGCAACGATTGTTAAGTGACATTCATGACTTTTTTCGTTCGAGTCATGTAGGTTAAGCCGTTGTGTAGTCAAGACAGTCTTTCAACAACGAAGAATCGTTTTTATTAATATCACTTTTCTGCTTGATGGAGTATAACAAGTACTTAAAAAATTTCTATCATGTACTGTGAATTCCAAAACTCTAGAAGCCTTATCAATGAAATTATGTACATTATATATCTATACACAAATATATATTCTATTTGTGTCTTTGAAACTTAGATTGTAGAAAGTTTCATCATGTGCTATTCGAGGGGTGGTTTATTTTCATGAAACTCTCAAATACCTTGGATAATGTGTATTTTTTATTAATTCATTCATTTTTCTTACACTTCACAACACTCTTTTATTTGCTGAGGTGTGTCAAAATAAATTCCAAGCATTGTACAACAATGTTCTATATTATGCAATAATATATGATATGGTAGAGTATTATTCTATATTATATAATAATGTACAATATCTAGAGATATTGCGAATATTATAAGATATCATTATTTTTTGTATTATATGTGTGCATTGCTAATGTTATACTTTTACTCGCAATAATTAAATACAAATTAAAATCTAATACAATTTAACTATACCATCTGCATAATTTAATATATTCGTTATATTTGATGTCATTTAAAAGTAATTTGAGGTGGACTTTCTTAAATCATGGGAAGACAGATATCATCATCGGACATTGTTATTTCACAAACTTATATAACATCTCACATAAGTTAACAATGTTTTAATTACAAATTCAAAATACGTTTCTGCTTTTCTACTCTCATGATACTA
Organism: Argiope bruennichi; assembly: GCF_947563725.1. Taxonomy (NCBI): domain Eukaryota; kingdom Metazoa; phylum Arthropoda; class Arachnida; order Araneae; family Araneidae; genus Argiope; species Argiope bruennichi. Next base: position 88,531,910 of record NC_079151.1, read on the forward strand.
AATATAAGACTGGAAATCCGAAGCAAAACCTTTCTATAAGCAAAACAAATTTGAAATTAAAAGCAGTCAAATCGAAAAAAGATTTGATTACATTTAATTCATTTAATCTTATAGTTAGTTATTTGCTGGATGTAAAGATTATTTACCTCAGACTTCTATTCTCAGCAAAAAGGCGTTTCAATATTGATTGCAATTTTTATTTTCTTCAAGCACTTTAAAAAAATATTTTGAAGAGATATATTGTGAAAAAAAACCACTAAGTGACCCTAAAAGTCATTATGAATATATTTGATAGCATTGCAGCTTCATCTTTTACTGAGAGTAAGCCCTTTATCGACCCTAAAAGTCATTATGAATATATTTGATAGCATTGCAGCTTCATCTTTTACTGAGAGTAAGCCCTTTATCCTTCAGAAAATGTTGAAATGTTATAACAAATATATACGATACACGTTTAAATGAAAACATCTTTCAAAAACTTAAAGTATAAGATTATATTTTTCTGTCTATATAATGTTCAATGTTATAAATATTGCTGCAGTAAAATGCCTTCAGAATTATAATAGCAATTTCTGCATAATTACAAACTTTTGAAAATTATATATTGTTGCAAGGTATTTAAGAGTGCATGTGAAACGAGAAATGGATTATGATATTTATCTGTGTTTAAATTATACTTAAGATATTCTTTCCATCTCATTTTATGTAAATATTTACACTTAAAAAATATATTACTAGAAAAAAATTATATTCAGACACACTAAAAATATTTAAATTTATACAAAGTTTCTTGTTAAAATATGAAATAATATCTTGTGACTATAATTGTTTGTACTTATCAAACAAATTATAAGTGTGTGCTATATAGAGTATAATAACTGTACAAATATATATTAAAATATCAATATATAAATTATTTAATATCTGTAAATATATAAGATATTGCATAAAATTGCATATTTGTGAGGCTTTGTTAAATTAATTTTAGTTTTGCATTTTGCAGATATCACGTGGTGCTCTTTAACTAGTTTTATTTAACGATTGTTTGATGAGTATGAATATAAAATATAGTGTTCACTGTAAGTATCTCTCTCTATATATATATATATGTATTGAAATATTAAGTTTGCAGATTTTTAATTTTTGTTTATTTATTTTCAGTGTTGATTATATAATGTCTACTGAGATGTGTGTTATATATATATTTAGATTTTTTAATGTACAAATAATTTATCCTCTGCTTGCATTATTAATTATGAGTGAAATAAGATGCGTATAACATTTTATTTGTTAATTTATTGCTATTAAATTTATTTTTGTTTACTTTGTGACTATTAAAATATACAATATTTTTTTTTCTACTTTATTATACAATGTTGTGAAATCTTCAAGCATCTTCTAACATCAGCTCATTATTTGTTTTAACAGCTTATCTATTTCATGCTTATATTATGACTATTCAGATTTTAAAAAAAAGATATAAATTTTTTTTAATATTTGCTTTATTTTTTCTAAAACATTAGAAGCAAAGAGAGTGAGAAAAATTTAATTTAATATTAGTTTTTAGAACATACATTTTTATAAATTAATTTTAGAAAAAAATTAGTATTTTTCAAAAAAATTATGTCACCATCCCTTAAAAAAATTTATTAATATCAATATACCATCTATAAAAAAATTAAAATCGTTAACAGTCGTGAAGAAAAAACTCTTGGTATTAAATTCATGTATAATTTTGATATCATCTATCATTTTTTATCTTAAACGTATTGCATCACAATTCAATGTAAGAAAAATTCTTAAAGTAACATTCAACCTATGAATTCAGAATATTATAACTAGAAGAATAGTCTATTACAAGATAATAAATAGAAAGAAAGGACTCATAAATTACTTGCAAATTTTTAAACTTTAAAATGTCTAAAGTAACTAAAAGTATCTTACATAAAAGTTTAATGTAATTCAACTTTACTATATGAACATCAAATTAATTAACTCAAAATATAAATGAATTTGTTATTGTTAAGATTATTTATGAAATATATAAGAAATATTTCATGATAAATATCATGCATTCTTACATATTAAAAGTATTTATTTGAGAATTATTAATTAATAATTCTTATTAATTCGGATTTAAAAATTATTAATTAATAATTCTTACCATAAAATTTTGGAAAAATTTAACGTAACTAAAAATTTTCTTCAGATTCTATAGCCGCAGAAGTCGCTAAAACTTGAGAAATAACAATTTCCTTCTTCTAAAGTTTTAAATTATTAATTCTTTTTTACTGAAAAAGAAATTTTCTAAAATATTATATAATCTGATGTAATGAATATCATCCTTTTTAAATATTATTTGGAGTATTTGACTATTATGTAAACTATGAAAAGAGAAATGTATTAATAAGCTCAAAATATATCTTAAAATTAACAAACTAAATCTGCTGTTATCTATTAAATACTAAATATAATTTTAATGTATACGGAACGAATGTATACTCAATACAATTTTAATTAATTATGGAAAGAATGAATATGCCATAATTTACAAAATCAGATTTAATCTATTTGCTGAATGCAAATTAATAAGTTAAGGAATAATAATAATAAGTTAATATAAAAATAGTATAATTAATATAAAGATATGTATGTATATAAAAATTGAAGAAATTTCGACGTAATTGAAGAAAGACAATAAGAACATTTGAACTGGAATTTTTATCGTTTCTTTTTCTAGCAAAAAAAATATATATATATATGTTTTGTTCGGATAGTTGAACTAATGCTTCTAAAATATGAATTATTTTATATTAATATAATTTCTTTGACTTCATAAATAATTTTAATAGCATTAATAATTTTAGCATTTTAGCATTATAATAGAATTAAATAATTTTTATAAGCAATTAAATCTCGCAATAAAGTAATGCCAGATTTAAATTCTGTTAAAGCTTATTAATTTATTAAAATTTGGAATATGAGATTTTTATTAAATAATTTACTTTGAACTTTTGCATTTACAATGTTTAAATTGAAATTGATAAAAATGAAAATTAGAGAAAATTTCATATAAAAATAGAATATAAAGTTTTTTTTAAACTTAATTGTGAAAAAAGCATTTAATAGCATTAGATGTTGCACAAAATTTAGGAAATTAGCATTTCTGGCAAGGACTTGTCGTTAATATGCAATACACATGAAATATCATTTCAAAATTATTTTTAACGTGGAAAAAAAATTTATATTGATGAGAAATTTAATTCTATAAATATTTTCGAAACTAAACATTGCATAAATATGTAAAGATAATTTTTTTAAATTATGATTATTATAAAACGTTACATTTCAACCAATTTTGCATTTCGTTATGTTATGAAACTAAATATGAATGTAATTTTATTAATAAAAGATACTTCGCGTAAAAATATAGCACTAATATCGAAATATTCAAATTTTTATTTCCTAACTAAAACATTCTTTTTTAATTTTACTAGGCGAAAATATTACCTCTCGATAAAACATATCATCTACTGGAATCAATTTTGTTACCTTTCATTATTAGACCGAGACAAAAAATTTTGAATATGTTTATTACTAACAGAACTTTATGGAGATATTGGTGAATCATATGAAAAAACTAAGTCAACAAAAAGTAATAATAAAATTATTATATAAATTAGTTTCAAATTATCATACTTATCAATACTAAATAATAAGTTCTGAATAAATAATTACAGCAATATTGTTATTATACAATATAAAATACAACAATTTTTTCTCACTGTCTCTGCCAATTTATGATGATTCATGATTTTTATTTTGTAACTGAGTTCTAAATTTAAGAAAAATTTGTTTATAAAATATGCTTTTATCCATAAAATGTTGCTATGAATGTGAAAGACTCTGTGGTTGCAAAATGTGAAGCAGTTTTTGTTTTTCCAAAGACTGTTATTTGACATCACTATAAGTGGCTAAAAAAAAGAAATAAAACAAAACGGTTAAAATCATTAAGTCCTCCCACCTCGTTATTTCTTAACCATTTCTAAAAAATATGTTTGAAATCTTTTGATTGGTTAAATTGTTTAGTTATTAATAAATGGATATTTAATTATCTCTGATCGTTTGCAAATATTTTTTCAACAGAATTTATAAACTTTATTTTCTGTTTCACTAAAACTTCTAAAAGAAAGAATTTTTTTTTAATTTTTATTACTTTTAATTTTAATTACAAACCATAGAAGGAACCATTTTGAAATATTGTTATATTTAAAACTTACAGTTTTTGGCTATAAGCTGGTTTTTCACAAATATTGACTGTGTTTAATTTAGATGAAATCTCTTATGCAGTACTTCATGATTTCAATAACTTATTCTTAACCATTAATTAATCATAAAAATTAAAGCCCTGATATTTTATTAAGCTTTCACCTATTTTGTTTATAAACATTCTTTATGGAATCATGTGCAATGACAGAATGCTAGTATTAAAGAGTAACTATCCAGGTACTTTATCTTCAAAATGTATTTGCGATATTATTTATTTACTTATTGCTTTTTCATGCGTAGGCAACATACCGTTGGATTTTTAGTAACAATATAAAATACTGTTGTATATGATACAAAATATATTTTTAAAAAACTTGCGAAATGCGAGAAAAAAGACTGCATATTTACTAAATTGATTTCATTAAAAGACAAATTTTTGAATGTTAAACTAATGTGAAAATCTTTTTAAAGTTAACTTGGAAAAACTTAATGATCCCAATTTTCTATAAAATAGCTGAAAATTCCACATTCCTATCCCTTAAAGCATACCTGAATCAAATGTTTTAGCTCTAAGTCAAACGATCTGGCTTACAGTGCACCAACAATCATGCATACATATTCACCTGTATTATTAGTTGACATGATAAAGTTCCCTTTTATTATATTTTGAGTTTAAAAGTAATATGCTATGGTCTTAATATCATAATTAAAGATATTGAGTTCATATTTTGCAATCATAGAGTCTCATTCTTCAACTCCAAATATATTGTTAAAACAAGTAAAATTTGTTTTCGCATGTTGTATTTAATAAGTCATATTCAACATTTCAAATTCATTTTCAGAAAAATATTAAGTGTGTATTAAAATAGTTTCCCGTTGTGCAATTTGTTTCCCAACTTTAACCTTTCTTGTCATTTGATGCGATTTGTATTTATAGTTTGTTATAATTTTTTTTCAATCCCACTCACCCAGTTGTGTAGTGAAAAACCAATTAAAGCACGCTATAGTTGTTTAATGTGTGCAATACAAAGTAAAAAACACGTGTTCCCGAAATACTTGTGATTTTTGTGGTGGTGACAATTTCTCTTATTTTTCATCTTTTTTTGTGAGCTGTTACTCCTTTTGTAAAGGTCTCTTTGTGTTCTTGTGAGAGATGTGATGTTAATTGATATTTCTTCCAGATTGTGCAATTAGTTCGAGTAAAGTCTCTCTCATGATGAAATACTGACTGGCATCTTTATTGGACTTATCATTCTTGTCTCAACACCTTACACAAGAATAAAAAGAATATATACAAACATACCAGAATGCCGAAAGTCCAAATTTCCGACAAATGAATATTTAAACTCATGCTCACAGAATAAATTTTCAACAAATGTTTGATTATTTATTTACAGAAACTATTAATTATTATTATGCAATATTTAATTCAAAATTCTAATTAATCAAAAAAAATTAATTAACTACCATTACCATAGCTTACTAATATTAAAAATTTAGTTGCTGATTTGTCGGGATTTTGGAAGTTCGGGATTTTTAATTAATTCACATTTTTTTAAGTCAGGAATGTGATTCAGACTCACAAAAAACTGATCATGTGTAAGAAGATTCATGATTTAATAGTATTGTAAGTCAGTTCTAATCAAGCAATTACTTTAAATAACTGCTACAGAATATTTAAACTCCCCAGTAAATATAAATAACCAACATTTTACATATAATTACATCTCTTTTATTTGTCTGTCAAAAGACTATTCTAAAGTAATGGAATAACAACAGCGAAGTTACTATTGAATCTCGGGTAAAAATATAATAACTTACAAACTACAGTATAGAATATAATGGTATATAACAACTTTTTAATAAGTTTACATATAAAATTTTAAAATATAATAACAATAAATATATTTTGAATTTTTTAAAAAAATCAATTTTCTGATAATCAAACAAAAATTTAATTGTTATTAAAGCACTTTTTTTGCAGTAACTTTTCTTAACTAACCACAAAGAGTCATTTTTTATTTTACATTTTTTCTTAATTTCTAACACAGAAAGTATAACAATAAAATTAATCTTAAGTACTTGTACGATATCTAAATAATTTTAGAATATATTCTGAATACCGAACAAAATTGTGAAGACATCCTAGCAAAATTGTCGATGTCATGGACCCATAGAATCTAATTATATATATATATATATATATATATATATATATATATATATATATATATATATATATATATATATATATATATATATATATATATATATATATATATATATATATATATATATATATATATATATTGTAATACTTAATATTTTAATTTATTCGTGTTGATATCACCTCAAACAATCTTATCTGTCAAGTAATTCGCAAATATTTTGGACAACAAAAAAAATCTCTCTTGGAGATATTTTTGTCTTGTAATTGAAATTTACTTTTGCCAAGTTACAAAAGACAGGTTCAAAATTGATAATGACCCTGCCTTTTGAAAACTGTGTTTTAATAAAAAATTTTAACTTTTCTATTTGAACTCAAAATTATCCATATATTGAAATTGAACAGATAGAAATTTTGAGTAGATTATGCATTATAAAATATCTATAATGCCATAAAGGATTTTTTTAGCTTCATAGTTAGTTGAAATAAACTGAGATCAAGACAAATCCTGTATTAAACTGTATGACTTACTATAAGCCTGGAAGTTTATAATAAATATAAACAAGTCGGGAACAAGACTATATATATATATATTAAAGAATATGACGTATTTCTGCTGTATTTTAATATCAAAATTTATCTGTATTTTCCACGTATTCTAGATTCTTTTAAATGTTATGTCTATCTAAGAATCTGTAAAAATATTTAGATGAATATCACAGTGTTTGATATATGAAAAGTTGTCATATATCAAACACTGAGAATAGTCTTTATATAATTTAAACTTGTTAATAATTTTCTCCTTCGCTTTGAAAATTTTGAATGCAATATTGTCATATAGAATTGGCTTTACTAAGTTGGTGTACTTTCAGGCATTCGACACCGATAGACTCACAATCAAGCTTGAAATTAAAATAAAAACGATAGAATTAAGCATGATTTCAAATTAGTGCGTATCACAGAAGCTCCAGCCGGCGTCCTGGCATAGAGGTAGCGCGTCTTCCCAGTGACCTGGGCGTCCCGGGATCGAGACCCGGTTTGGGCATGGATGTTTTACCTGTGAGATGTGTGAAGGTGCCCTCCTGTAGAAAGGGGTTGTGCAAGCGAATGAGTGATGCGTGAGTAGCAAAGTCGTACTCTCGGCACTAGTAAGCGCTACCATAAAAACAAGAGACGCTCCCCCACCGGCTTAAATCGCTGTCTTCATAACAGCGGCCTTGTCCATGGCAAGTGCAATAAGAAACTACAACACAACAACAGAAGCTCCTCAAAATTTCTATACGGAGGAATTTTCTTCATTGATATTAATATAATGCATAAAACTTACCAAAAACTAATTAAATTTTTAAAAAACAAGAAATTTTCTTCTATGTGCATTTGACTCACAATTTTAGTCATGGTTTACAAGATAAAAATATTCTTTTATTTTGATTTGGCAATGCACATCATGGATATTCATAACCATATAATATCATGATTTTTTTTTGCAAATCATATTTGGCCTATACACTATACTAATAATTCTTCTATAAAATATAATTTTCCCTTTTTGTCACCAACTACAATATAGCACTCTACAGGCAGTTGACCTTGTCGATTAGTTGAAAAAAATCATAGAAATCACAGCTCCGCAACAAAAATTTACTATAATAAGGTTACATGAGTCAATGAACTGATATTTCATGCTTTCTAAAAAAAAGGAAATATTATATATTTTACCCCAGAATGCAGCGGTTCAACTTGGATCTGCCGGGCTTGCAGCTAGAGTCCTTTGTTTCTCGGAGGCAGTTTAATTTCGTTCTCATTTTGCAATTAACATGTATAATGACATTGACTTGTGCATGCTGAATACTTTCAACTCAAACTCTAATTAATCCATACAAAGTTCGCTGTATTTTGTTCAAGCTATATAAACTCAGTGAAATTATTCACCGTTGTGAAGAAACAATTTTTTATCCTGATTTATTAGTTTTATTTAACTTGATTTAACATCTATTCGAACTGATAAATAGTGCAAATGGCACCATATTGTTATTATTGACGAAAACTAGAAATATTTTATTTTTTTTCATAAAGCGAAATCTTATATTACATTGTTCTGATTAAATGTGGTTACATTTGGTTGCTCAGAAATTTTATAGTAGAACTCCAATCATTGCACTTTATTTTACAGCCACTTCAAATTGCATGCAATGCGATTGAATTCGCCCAATGAAAAAAAGTCCAACACATTGTATAATGGAATACAATGGTTTATTCTACATGCAAACACATAACATAGATAGCAAATCCACAATCAAGGGAATTTAAAACGCATCACTTGTGGAAACTCACAACACAGGCAAAGAAAAAACAGCAGCATTATTTGAAGCAAAACTAGAGAGATCCAATGAAAGAAACATTTCCTTTTGGGAATTTCCCGCCTCTTATAGTATCAGAACAAAATATGAAATTGTCCAGAAGAATTCCCAGATATCGGTTCCAAATAGAGATAACGCCATCATTAACTTTCAGGATCATTAACCGACTATCCATTAAGAAAATCTGTTAGTCATACCTTTAAGTGAAGATAATGTAGCTAATGTAGCAAATATATTTAAAAATGTAACTCTCATTTTACATAGCTTTACTTTGAAATATTTAACATTATTCAAAGCAACAACAAAAGTTGTTGGATGTGGAAATCTGTTAAATGTCTTAAAAAATAATCCTTTACTTCGTATGCATTCTTTGCTGTTCTACACTTTCTTAAAGAATAAATAGAACAAAAGAGACGTTGAAAACTCCATTGTTAATTGCTTTCGTAAACACTGCTATTTCTTTAAATTCTTGCTCAAAATGCTCTGCTCTGATACTCATTCCCAACGGTAAAACTATTTCAGTAGAATAGTTAATGCTATTTAAACGTGACAGGAAAACCAAATAAGGTTTTCTCTGAAAATTCACTGTTAATCGGATTAGTAAAGAAAAACTGTTCTTTATCTTTCAGAAAAAATTAAACTTTTTTTTAATGCTATAAATGTATAAATTTCATATGGTTTGAAACTTGGTTTAGGCAGTCAGTAGTAGAAATTGGAATATAAACCTGTGTTTCTCAGAATAAATTCAAAATAATAAGTGCAGTTTTCCCTTGCTATTGCGTTTCTCCATTTAAAGTTTTTCGTGACTTGCACAATTTTACTTTTTTGTATACATAGTGTATAAGAAGGATTGTAATTGTCAAAAAATTCAAACTCGAAATTATGACGCAACTTCACGTTTTAGACCTGCCTGCGTTCGAAAAACAAACTTTTGGAAAATATCCATCTGTCTGTCTGTGACAAAGATAACTAAAAAATGATTTGACCTAGAGTGATGAAATTTAACGTACTACCTTTATATCAAATTTTCTATTCGGTTTTCTTTAAAAATTCACGAATAATCGAATTTCTATCAAATTTTGACAAACTGTGTTCAGAGGAAGCCTGTCTGTCCTGATGTTTGAATATACTTTAGCACGATAATAGCAAAGAGGAAAAAGCTAAATAAATAAAAAAAAATCTGTACACAAATTTATAATTTATAGTGTGGATAGGAATCAAAATTTGAGCCAAATCTTACAAGGAGTTGACCATCTGTCTGTCTCTATTTTAAGAAACACGTAAACGCGATAACTCAAATACGGAGTGAGAAAAATATATTGAATTTATGACTACAAGTGCCTTTTGGAATTTTATAGAATTTTGTGACTACAAGTGCCTTTTGTGCCAAATTTTTGTTTCAATCGATTAGGAAAAATGCATCTGAAACCCACATTCGACTTTCGGATACTATTAACAGCATGGCAAGTGTTAATCGCACAAAAAAAACTCTAAGAATTGCAATATAGATTCATTGAAAATGCTAAATTTCACGCCAAAGATTAATATTTCGTAACTATTTTGCTTCATTGTCATGGAAGGCTTTCTCTGAGATAACACCTATATTTCAGATTATGCGAGAACAATTTTTGGGAGACTACTTCGGCTGGTTTAATAGTCGTCTAGATTAAGTCTATTCGGAAATTAAGGCAAGTATTTCTTCGTGATTTAAATTCTCTCCTGCTTTATATTATACCCTTCTGATCACTTTAAAAATTGTAAAATTAGTATGTAAAACTAGTAGCAATAGCATCATCGAAATTTTTCTTCCTCTTTTTGATTAATAACACTCGTTGATAACATTGTTAACGTCTCCGTATCTTCATAAAAATACACATTTTAGGAAAGACCTTGAATGTTACGAGTGCTCAGATTTTTATTTCCGGAGACATTAACCTGAGTATTTTATGCTTCCTTATTATAATAAAGAAAATCGAATATACATTTAGCATTCTTTTTCGGCCAAATTTTGGCACAGAAGTACAATTATAATATAAGATCATAACCCAATTTTATTAACCCTTAACTGGGGACGTGCGGTCTGTGAGACCGCTAGCGATGGTTTTTCTGTCACCCCTATTGTATTTTTAGATCAATTGAATGGATTGACCCAGTAGCTTCCTGTTTTATGACCTTGAATACACGTGCACTTTTTAAACCGATTTCAGCAGATGCTTTTTAAAATAATTCAGTTATTTCTTCGAGCGTGGTCTCTAAGACCGCATCTCCCTGTTAGTGTCCCAGTGATAAACAAGGCTTAGCAGATGGCGCTAAAACTTGGGCCCCGAAATGTCATCCAGTTTACTAATCCTATTATGAAGCAGTACTCCAGACACTTTTAAATGAAGAATAAAGTGATTTTAGTGATAAGGATAATTGTACAGAAGAGTTTTTCGATGAAAGTTAGCATTCAACTGATTTTGATATGTATGTTCAAACATAATTAATTTTTCTAATGATAATGTATTTTGAAAAATTTATAAAATATATTAATATACCAAGACATACATATACAAAATTTATAGGTTGATTTTTATACTAGTTCTTAACCTGTATATTTAAAATGCCCTAGAAAACCGTGTTATGAAAATCACACAAGCCAATAAAAAAAGGGCCAATTTTACCCAATGACATTTTTTTTTATTTTTCATATAATTGTAGAATTTTACATTATATTGTCTTCTATATACCTTCATATCCTGTAAAAATAAATATGATTTAAAAAGTAAAAAGTAATATGCTTTTTCAAGAATATTATTTATTGTAACATGTAATTTGAGAAGAAAATGTATGTTCCAACGCATTTACTTTTTTTAATGATAATATATTTTAGAAAATTTCTAAAACATATCTATATGTCAAGAAAAATATCTGCAAAATATATTGGCAGATTTTCATACTAATACATTCATTAGAAAATTTAATTTGAGTGTAAATGAAATACGGTCTCGTAGACCGCACCTCCCCAGTTAAGTCCTAAAATTTCACCTCCCCAGTTAAGGGTTAATCTAAGTTGTTGCGATTTTGACTAGTCACATGTACATCAAAGTAAACCGACGAACTGTCATTTCTTTTACGAATTTGGTTCAAAATTTAGACACTGAATCTGTGTGCCACATTTTATATATTTAACTCATAAAATTTCCTAGTTCATATTTTTTCGGATAAGCAGACTTCTCACGAATAGATTCCAATGTAATTTTGTTGCAAAATAAGAAATTTCGTACTAAGACCACATATCAACTTTATCACTTGTATTTTCACGCAAAATAACAAATTTGGTATTATGATCACCTACAAACTTTAATTAATTATCTAGATCAAATTGTATTTTAGTTATTTTGTTTACAGATAGACGGAACGACAATAGACCACATAATTTCAAAAATGTATTTCTTAACTTGGTGAGACCTAAAGCATGAGGATAATTCTGAAGTTCGTTTTTTTTGGGGGAGGGGGGGCAATTACAGCATTTTGTAGACATCTTATAAGAAAAATTATATTATAACTATACAAAAATCTTCTTAAGCAATCAGAGTTTCCTCAAATGAAATTCTTGTAAAAATAATAAACTGAATCCATTTTTGGGAATATTCTTATTCAATGTTATTATTTTAAACATAAAAATCTAATCACATTTAAGAATTGCAGAAATTTTGATAATTTATATTAAAATAAAGTTTGAGACTAAGACATCGAATTATAAAATATCTGATATTTAAAGCCATTGCAAATAACAATTACTAAAATTAAATGGATGGAAATATAAATAAATGTCCAAAATAAAATCTGATATTTAATTCAAATTCTAAGCATTAAGAAGCTTTCATATTCATCTTTATTAGAAATATATTTTGTGAAGTATGACAATGCAATTGAGTGACTCTTTCGAATATTTTATTCTGCTTTGAAATTTATCTCAGTTATATTTAAAGGAAATTAAATAATATTCTCTTATTATTTGCACAATTAGTTAAGTTGTTATAAAAATAAAATTCCATACAACTATAGAACTATTTTGAGATGAAATTCATACTCTTGAACCAGCTACCGGATATTAGGAACAACACATGGGCTATACCCCCCCCCGCAATACACAGACCAGCGGAAAGGCATTTAGCTCTGGCAGATTTAACTCTCACTGAGTCCGCGTGTATAGTGTTTCTTCTAGGGCAGGAATCGAATTTCAAACCTCCTTCGCCTGAATTGAAACTTTATCACAAATCACTGTGGCCCTTTATAATTAGACATTTAAACAGAATTTGGATCATTTAACCCTTTGTTCTCGGGAAAGTAATTCGATGCATAATTATTCGCCTAATACAAAAATTTATTTATTGCTCTGAAAAATAAATATGCATAGTTATTTTAAATTCAATTTCTTTGAAAAATAAATCTACATATTTTTACCATTTTTTAGGCGTTTTCAATAATCAAAATTTAAAAATAAATAAATAAAACTTCAAAATGATGCACCGTCTTGAAAGGTGAGTGAGAGGTATCATCCCAGTGCAAAGGGTTAATATATAATCAAAAATCGTCAAAAATGTAATCCAACTTCTACTTGAAAAAAACTGAGTACCTTTGTGTAATCGATAAAGGCGTGCATTTCATAGTAATATTAGGCATGAAAAATTTAAGCTCATACTCCTGATTCTTAAATGTAAAAACATTTTGAGACAAAATGAATCTTATTTACAATAATGACTTACATTTAGCAACAAATAAATTGAAAGTAAAATATCATAAAATTAGCATGGCAGATAGTGCATTCCTTAAAAAAAAGTATCCATTTTTTTAATTGGGAGTATTTTGGGTTGACTTTTTATTATTTCTTAAAGACCTTTCTCCAGTTTTTTTTGCATCATATCGAACTATTGAAATAAATATATCCCAAAATAAGTTGCTGAAATGCTGTTTCTAATGAGCATATTGATGAAGTTTAGAAAAGGCTATTTGGGATGGTTCGTATATCCTCCTGTGAAGCAGAATCAAAGTAATTCAGAGTGACCCCAATGAATTCTAATCGATCATTTAAGAGTACACATTAAAGGAGGTTTAATTCTTTACAAAATAATAAACCAGAATATGAAAGGATGATAGTTTGCTGCAAAGATTCAAACTCAGTATGAAATGTATCGACTGTCCGCTAACAACATTGCCAATATATTAGCAGGTGTTTTTTTTCCACAAGTGTACAAATTGAACGCAACCGTATTGGTAAATATGAATCCAATCCGCACTTAACCCTGATTCTACGTAACTGAATGTAAGCAACCAATGAACGTTATCTTCTCTACCATGAAAGACTTTAAAATTCGACTGGAAGTAATGCTGGCTTCAGAATCTGTTCTTTAACGAATTTACGCTTCAGAATTTACCATGGAGTACAGACGAATTTACGGCCTGAGGGCTCCTCGACCTGTTGGTGATTCCACCTTTTTGGTACCCCAGATGGAAAATTATTCATTATTTTCAAATCCATTTCTTGATTTGAACAAGAGAATTGGAAAATTAATTGAAGGCATTCAGCAAGATGCTAAGCCGGAAAAAGGGGTTAAAGCAAAGGGGAAGAAACAGGAAGAGCAGAAGAGTAAGGAAAGCAAAGCGGGCGACGATAAGAAAACGTTACCTAAAGAAACCAGTGCAGTCGAGGTTAATTTCGGAATTGTGCTTAATGTGGTTACTGTGAAGCCGGAAGAACTTGTCATTAAGTTCGGAGCTGGCAATGAGTTAGAAGTGACAGTTGCTCAGCGGAACGTCCATTTGAAAGAGAGAATAACTTTCAGCCGTCGCTGCTCTTACAAATATGAATTGCCTGATGGTATTGACAAAAATTCCTTGGTAGCTTTGAGAACATCGGATGACTATTTGATTATTTTGCAACGTGCCCTCTTGAGAGAAGATCTTTTAAAGAAAAGCATTGAAGATGCAGAACAGTCTGAAGAACCTTGTGATAAGGATGCTGAAGAAGCAACCAAAAGTACAGACAAAAAAGAAACCGATACCAAACCAGGAAAAAAGCAGAAGGCACAGAAGAAAGGACTTGAAAAGGCTGCGGAAGATACGAAAGAAACGGAGAAAATATTACCAGATCCAAATTGCATGATACCGGTACAAGTGGCCAGAATGCTAAGACCTGGAATGGATATATTCATGTTAAGGAAATATATGGCTGATCTTGAAAGCTATATAGCTACAGTTCGGAAATTCATCGAAAATGCTTCATTCGTAACGCAAAATTCGAAAACTGCTGAAAGATGTCTTCGTGCCATCGCAAAAGAAAAGACCGATAAGTACTATGAAGAGCGTAACATTACAGGCCAGAAGATTAAAAGGAAATTCACTAAAGAACCATCCCCAGAGAGCGGATACACATCTCCTGGGAATCAGACGCAACCTTCTGGAGTTTACGATGAGTCGTCAGGGAGCTCCTCAACTAAATCCGGACAAACGCAAGAAACATCGAATTGAGATTGAGTTCTTCCACGAAACCCATCCTCAAAATGGCCGAGCCTTCCAAAGTCGTTAAAACACTTCTCCAAGTAAAGACTAGTAGTTTTTTTGAATATAGAAATGTTTAAATTATTCTCGGTTTCTTAATTGAAACTCCGGTAAAGTTTGTTTCTTGAACAGCAGTAATTTTCTAATTCTTAAACTAAAAGTTTTTGATATTATTTATGGATTTTGTTAGAGAATAACTTGTAAAGGAAATTGTTCAAATAAACTTAATTTTGAATTAATGCTTTATTTCATTGATATATTTAATATTTCAATGCATTTAATACATAAAATCTATAATGTAAAGAATAGTGCCAATTATTCTTCTTCCATTCGCCAAGTGCTCACAAATTTTTGAATTGAAAGTTTTTATATGAATAGGTCTAATATCGACGATTCGTATCGTTGAGCAATGAGCTTTTTCTTGTCAAGAAAATAAATGTAATGCATCTTGTTTCGTTTATATGGACTAAATGCTAAAATAGAAAAATCTTGCTGAATATGGGGACAGATATTTGATATCAAGATGCAATTTCCTGCTTCCGAAACTTACAAAATCATAAATATTCTGTGTTCCTATTTCCTACTAAAAAATCAATCTTTATTATTATTGTGGTGAAGGGGGGAAAATTGCGAATTCCATTTAGTTTAAAAACTTATTAAATGAAGATGCTTTTCTAAACATCACGCAAATTGCCTTTATTTTATTAAAAACTCTCTTGGCCATAAGCAGAGTTCACACGAAGCCAACTATTGCGCGCAATTAAAGGTCATGACTACTTCAGGAAAATGGCATGACTGCAATGGGATAATAGCAAATAGTTATCCCGATGGTACAACCATTTGCCATTGTCACGTGATGTTCCTGAAGTAGGCGTGACTTCCCATTGCGCGCAATTGTTGGCCTCTATGAATGCTGCTTAATAAGAATCTTCGTCACTTGAAGATGTACTAGTTTAATAGTGAATGGAATATTTTGTCAATGAATTAACCGTTGTAGGTTAATGGAATTTCCTTTGTGTGCATATATTTCAATGCAAGGGAAATTAAATTACGATCGGAATTTTCATCCGACCTCGAAAGCTATTCCTAGTACCATGTAATTTGCATCATAACAGAAGTATAATGGAAGATTTAATGAAGTCGAAACTTTTAATGGTTCCTTTAATCTACACAATTTCAATGCTTACATTTCTGTATGCTTTCAGGTAAGGTTTGTTTTCGCTAAATATTTTCTAATGCAAATTTTTAAGCATCTTATTGTTTTAACAATCTCTTATTTTGGGATTCAATTTTTAAGTTAAGTGACTAAAATCTGTTCTATTTCAATTGAATTATACTGTATAAATATGTATCTGTTTTATTTATTTGAATACTTAATCCGTTATATTTCTTCCAAAAACTCGTAAATAAAGATGAATGAATTTCTCAATCTATAAAAAACGCGGCATTAAGTTCTAAAAAGGGAAGATAACCATTTAAATCAAGTTTACCATAAATTTTTAATAATAATGGGTTGATTAAATTTAATAAAGGAATGTATCATTCTATCTTGTTGAGAAACATTTTAAGCAAATCGCCCATTCCTCAAATTAGCAAAGCGATATTGTCGGAAGTGATAAAAAAAATTGGCGTTGAAAGAACTGAAACAGCAAAACCATTTGGATACAATAAAGCACTTATTGACATGGATCGAAAAGATCCAACTTATCCATATTCAAATCTAATTATTTCCTTATTTTTAAATATGCTCTACTACAGTCATAACCACGAGTCGTATACCCGGAATATCCCTAATATGCAGTTACCTAGAATATCCATTTTAATGACAGTTATTCCAAATCTTTTTCTTGGGCTTTGATTTAAGCTTAAGGTTCTCTAATGGAATAAATTTCATCAGAAACTAAGAATATGTATTAAAACAATGTCTGTATATACTGAAGCAAGCAAGTAAGAAAGAATGAATCGAATCAGTAAAAGAATGAATCGTCATCAGTATTCAAAAGGTACGAATAATGGAAATCGCAAATAATATACGAGAAACACGAATGTTCTTTAAATAAATATTAAAATATGGATTTTCTCTTTAAAAATGGTTACTCAAAATATTTGGAATAGAAGTACTTCAATTGACTTCTATTAATCTTTTATTTACCGAATTTTTTTGCCATTTATTTTTCAATTTTATTTTTGCATCGTACAAGTTTTGATACAGATCAAGTCCTGAAAGAGGAAAAAAACTTTATAATTAATTAAATGTCTTTATTAATTTAATTAATAACTAACGATTTTTAATTTTTGCTTTTAATCGGTATCTGTTGTTTGCTATAGGAATTACTGTCTTTGTATTCTTTTGAATACCGTTCGAAAAAACTGACATATTATGAAGACATCAGCTTGATTTTAACGTTACTGTTGGTAAATTAGCTAATATTTTTCATTAAGTGAGAAACTTTTTTTTACCAAAATGAATGGGATGGTTCAAAACATGATTTTAATTAAATTTACAGTGGGCCACAAATTTGAGTATACACCTTAGAATCTTAGAGACTTTTTGCAATTACAAATTAAATATTGCTTTAAGATGATTGAAATTTTTACCTTATATACTTTAGTCTGTGCTTTAGCGTACTATACTAATAAAATTGTAACGTGTATTTATTTTTTACGAAAAAAATTAAAAGATCTAAGACGAGAGGAAAAATAACACCACAAAAATAAGTATACACCTTTATTAATTTCCTTTTAACGTACAAATCAATATTTTGTTGCACAACCTTTTGCTTGAATTACAGCTTGTAATCTTCTGGGCAGTGATTCTACTAGTGTTTTAGTGGTTTCAACAGAAAATTTAACCCATTCTTCTCTCAGAACCTTCTTGAGAACTTCCTTGCTTGTGATTTCGTGCTCATGTACAGCTTTCTCTAATTGCGACCACAAATTTTCGATGACATTTAGGTCTGGAGACTGGGTTGGAGTGTGTAATTGTTTCCTGCAATGGTACAGCAAGTATAACTGCACAATCTTCGCTGTATGCTTGGGGTAGTTGTCCTGCTGGAATATGAAGCTTGACCCAAGCCCCAACTTACTGGCACTTTTTTTATAGTTATCATTTAAAATCCCCAAATATACATGTTTGTCCATAATACCATCAATAAAAGCAAGCTCTCCAACTCCTCCAGCCGACATACAACCCTAAAAGAGGACAGATCCACCTCCGAACTTGACTGTCTTAATGGTGTTTTTAGGTGCCAGTGCTTTCCCAGCTTCTCTCCATATTTTAAATAGTCCATCGCTTCCGTAAAGATTAAACTTACTTTCATGAGAAAATATTACAGTGTTCCAGAAAGAAATAGGCTTTAAACATTGTTCTTTGTCGAAAATCACTCTCTTTTGTCTATTCACATACTTGATGAGTGGCTTTCGTATTGGTGTACGGCCATGAAACCCATATTGGTGAAGGGTAAGTCGAATTGTTTCATCTGAGATCTTTTCCCCGATTGTAGAGGACATCGATAAAGCTAGTTTAGAGGCACTCACCCTCGGACCTTTCTTTACTGAGTGAATGATCTTCCTCTTCGCTGTAGTATTCAGTGTTTCTTTACGTCCTCTTCCAGGAATATTGGCCACAGATCCAGTTTTTTTATACTTCTGTAGTATTTTTTGAACACAACCATGAATTACACCTATCAACGAAGCGATTTCTCAAAGAGATTTGCCCTCTTTCGACCATTTTACAACCAATAAACGTTCAGATTCAGTAGTTTCTCTACGAGAGCTCATTTTACGATTTTTAATGAGAAGAAATACTATTTAAAAGCGTTGAAGTGCAATAGCACGTGTTATAAGCAGCAGCTACTCCTGAAACTCTTTAAAGAAAATTTGAAACTAAAAAAAAAAAAAAAAAAAAAAATGTGGCAAAATTTACAAATATAAGAAGTGTATACTCAATTTTGCGGCATGGTTTTCTATCTTTTCTTCGAATCGCTTAACTTTTTTCGTAATAAATAAGTTAACTATAGAATTGTGTTATTATAGGATGGTAAAGCAGAGGTTAAAGTATCTAGGATAAAAAAAATTATCTATTTTAAATCAATATTTAATTTGTAATTGGAAGAGGTCTAAAAGTTTTAGAGGTGTATACTCAATTTTGTGGCTCACTGTATTTCAAAATTTTTTGAGTTAAATTGTTATGCATTGTTATAAACTTTCTTGTCGTCTGATTAATGAGCATAAAATGAATGAAAATTATTACATTGAAATTAATTGCTTTTATTTTCCTAAACTAATTTTATACTTTTCAAGCCTAATGAAATTTTATGCATATTTTATGAAATTAATTTCATATTTTATAATACAACAAGCCTGACTATGGCCTCATTCTACCATATTTCACTAGAAAGAATACAAAAGATTCCAAATGTTTCGCTGAGAAATATTCCAACAGCTCCGATTTCGCGAAAAGTTTTTGTTACTATCCAAATAATTCTAAATAAAAAAAAATTTCTAAATAAATAATTCTAAAGAAAAGGAATTTAAAGAATTAAAATGTTGTGCCATTTAATCATTTGTAATTGCAATCTATTCTCTGTTTGAATTATTCTTCATTACAAAAATATATCAATCCTTAAGCAATCTTACTATTCATATATGAGCGCCATTTCTTTGGAGAGATTAGATGAACTCGCTAAACCCTTGACTAAAATGGTTTTCCAGCTTTATGAAATAATCTTTTCCACTTTCCTATTCATGAATACGGTTAGAAAGCAATTTAGAACTTACTTTTTCGAAGTTTTTTTTAATTTGTATTAATTTACTGATCTATTATATTAGGTCTGAGTAGTTCGGCTTTGATAGTATCATTCATAAAATCATCAAATTTCAGATATGCATATTGAAAATATCAGAAACAGAGTTGTAGAGATTTCATACACGCAAAAATACCTCAATTTTATAGTATCCATCTCCTTTTAACACGTACAGTATCTATCTCTATTTGACTATCAGATACCAAATAATATAGATGAATTTCTCACTGTTGCATATCTTGCTTCACGCAGCATTTCACAAAGTTGTATGAAGCGAAATATGCATCATATTTAAAACGCAAAGATTGCAGATTATCCATAATGTAGTCTTAATAAAAGTTTTCCGATCTGTTTGTTCGTAAGGTGATTAATACATGGGATTACAGCATCTGAAAATTAGATCCTATTAATAAAACTTGAGTATTGTTTTTGGGACAGAAATCAGAATCCCCCCTTCAAATTATATGGTTCCAAAAAATAGGTGACACACAGTTGCTCAGATGATGAAGCTATCCAAGTAGCACAATGTGTTATGCAATGCTGTAAAATATTATGCTAAATTATATTATTCAACAATATCATAAAATAATCAGAATATTGTTTAATAATACACAATATTCTACAATGCATGTGTGCTACTAAAGTTATGTAATAATAATTTGATTATTTGTATTTGATTTTCTTCGGTCGCAATTAAAGGACATTGCTTTCGCCAATCAATTAATTGATATTTTTGTTTTAAAAAAACTAATTTTAAGTCGGTGAGACTTATTTCCTTGTTTCTTTCAATGTAAATCTTAAAATCAAAGAAAAACACGATTGTAATTGCCACCAAATATTTTAATCAGCATGTTGAAAATTCTTATAGTATTTGTATCAATACAATTAGAAATAGGTTGCTTAACCGAAAATTATTAGATATTTTTTAACCAATTAGTTCAATATCTGCATTAAGTATTTCTTCGATGTAAATTCTTCGAATTGGTTTGCGTTCCAGCACATGTTGTAATTGGCCTCTATAAACAAACTAATATTGCAGCAGATGATGTCGGAAATCCGTAAACTTTCAATTGTCATTACAGATGTATGCAAAACTGCATTCCTTATTCAAGAAATGCAATCTTGTAATAATACAAAAATTCGAAATATTCCTAATCATTCAGTCACGTTTCAAACACTAATATGCGACTACTTCTATCTCATAATAAAAACCTCTCTTGCTTGTCTTCATCTTTATTATTTATTTACAAAGACTATCCATTTCGAAAATTGTTCTTGAACCATCTTCTATTTGCCACATATCTGTTATACGACCGCTTTCTGTTCTTTTTGCACCATAGTTGACGCACACAAAGAATAAGTTTCATGTTTCTTAGTAAACAGTTCTCGTCAATACAATTGGATCCATGACACTCCTGTTTTACATCGGAAAGCCATTTCTTTTATCATTCTGCAAATTTGTTCTAATTTCTCTTTTGTGCTTTCTCATATTTCCAATTTTGGCTATTGCTTTGTTTTCAAAGTAGTATAGACAACACAAATTTTCCTCAATTTAAACATTGAAATGAATAACAGCTTTTACTTACTTATATATACTTTGTAAGCAAAACTTTTTATGCTCTTTTAATTTTTTATACTTTAAAAAACATCTATTCTTTCTGAAATGTTTCATTGCTTTTTATTAGTATTCACATAATACTAAACAATATATAATACAATATATATAATGCAATACAATATATAAACAATATATATACATTATTATAAGTTTGAAATGATTATAGATTTTTTGATATAATCTCCCTATACAATTACAAACCCTGCGAATGATTTAATTTTTAATTTCAGAATTTGAAAATCCATGTGATTCGATTCACGAGAGCTAAATAATTAAGTTTCTGAAGACGCTCATTTAATAATATTATAAAAGGTTGATTTTCTCTCTCCTATCAATCATTGAATTGTATTATAATAATTAAGATTTTTCTTATTATTGTATTATAACATTTATATGTTTATAGAATTAAATTTAGATGAATTAATTTTCTAATTTTATTCCCATATTAGAATTCAAATAAGAAATAAAATATTTTCGTAAGTAATTTTATATTTTCAAACGTTTTGCGCATTACTTAATTAGATAGTTGATCTTAATAAAGTTGATAAAGATATATATATGAATCTTCCACATCTTTTCCTAAACAAATGAGCCAGATTTTGCACACTTTTTATATAAGATAATGTGAAGCATGGCTTTTAACTTTTCATAGTACAATTACTTATTTAAATATTCTGTTATTTAAAAATTAGCAAAACTTTTGCTTTTTTTTTTTTTTTGCTATTCTATACAACTATTTTTTCCCCTTATATTTTAATATGTCTTTTGGCAACGCTTTTTTAAAGTAATAATTTAACCCTGCTTAAAACTAAGCTTAAATCAATCTCTCAAATGAAAATTGCCTTTCTTTTTTGCATTTGTGAATAAAATTTGCATTAAAGCAAATATTAACAATTTATGAGGAAAATTAGCTATCAGTGATTTTTAAAAAATCGATTGGTTCAATTTCTATTCTTATTTTAATTAAAAGCAGATGGTATAAGACGCCACATATTTTAGATAATCAAAACGTCTTGTATAGTATGTTTACATAAAAGTAGGTTTTACTCTAAAAATAGATGCTTAAGCACTCAAAAATATCTTTTATATCTTATCTTCAATCACTCTGCTGACTCTGATCTCATTCGGCTTAGCATGACTAGTCAAATATTTAATGCAAAAAGAAAGAATGTTATCTTTTGCGAGCAAAGCGACTCTGACTGCCTTAGTAGAATCTAAGGTAGAAATTTAGTTCAGCTCCAATATAAATAGGGGAGTTTAAATTCCTGGATGATTTTAGCGAAATAAACCAGAAAAAATTCCAATCACAGTGAACAATCCTTTGTTAAACATACATCGGTGAATCTAATTTTTACATACTGCTATTAAAGATGCTAGCGTTGCTAGTGACGAACAACCTTGGTTTTTCGATGTATGCGTCTCATTCATGCTATTTCTTGATCACTATGCAATTGGGGTGCATTAAATTACTCAAAATGCATAAATGTCAATATTAAGAATGAGTGAAATGAAAGCATGTCATATCTTTGAATTTTGTATTTCATATTGTATTTTTAAGATTAAAACATAGAAGTATCTAGAATTTTACATCAAAGACGATCGAAGAAAGGTAAGAAGAAACTTCAAGGCGATCAAAGAAAGAATATATACTGATTGAAGCAAATTATACAGTTTATTGTCTTTCCCAACGAAATACACTTTAAAAAAAATAACTTCTTAATGATTTTGATTATCCCAAATATTTTGAAACTAAAAAGAAAAAATTATTCATTCTTAGACGTTATAATTGTATGCAGTGGAGAGTCTATAAGCATCTTAAGTCTCCTGTGGACTATCAGTTGAATCAATATGACAGAACATTTTAAAACAGAAGTCGGCATCCTATTAAACAGGGAAAATAAAAGCGAATCAAAAAATTTAAAGAAAAATTATAATCCTATGTTATTGAATATGCCTGTAATGAAGTGATTAATTCTGAAAAAATAGATAATTATAACTCTTTCAAAGAATTTTCAAAATCATTCACATATCAAAATATATATTTGAAGTTTGTTTAAATACTTAAGCACCTTACTTTGAAGCAACACAATAGATATTTAGGGGCGAACCTCGTACTTTTGAGCCGTGATTAGAGTGCAATTTTTACTTATCACCCAAGTTTTCGCACTATGGTCCAAATTGTTAAATTCCACAACATGATGATTTACACCAGCGCCTCAAACATGATAAAATTATATTATAATCAGAATCGAATTCATATTTTGAACCTTTGGTCTCGAAATAGCAATCTTTGTATCTGGCCATCGTCCCCTCCCCCTTTTCCCTAGTATACTTTGGAGAAGCTATGATGTAACTAAATCAACTGGTAACTACTTCCACTTCAAGCTGACAATCGGGTTTAAAATTTCACTTTTAAATGATAATACAGTCTTAGAAATCTGCAGTACTTTCAAGAATACACTATTATGATTCCATTAAAGGCGAAAAACTTCATAATATTCAAGATGGTAAACCAATACTGAAAGCTTGGGATTTTGCTTTTGCTTTTGTTAGCTACTTTTAATTTTTACCAAATGTTTGCCAACTTTTGCAGTAATTTTCAGCTTTAATTTAATATGTTTTTGTGATTACTATCATACAAGGCAGTAAATAAATAAATAAATTTTCGGTCATGTGATTTGTGGTTCTCAATAAAAGAATAAAATCTAGAATATAATCGCAGAGCAATTTAATGAATGAAGGAAATGACACATAAGGCCTATAATTTGCACTACGTGTTTATTCATAGATTCAGCTAGCAGCTTCGATTTCAGATATGAGCTTTGAGAGATAACTCCAAATTGCTTTAGAAATTCTACTTTGAAAGTTTTTTTATACGATGACTTTGCTGTAATTTATTTCACATTTCCATTTTAATAGTTTTCCAATGGTCACCTAAGTCCATCTGGCTTCCATAAAAAGTTGTTAATACAAAAATCATTACCTTGCAAAAATATCTATTCAATAATACCTCTTTCTTTAACGCTGAAGTTAATCCACCAGTGCTGCTTTTCTTTTAGCACTACACTGGGGACCATTATAAATAACAGCAATTGAAAAGGTGAAAGATCTATTGTTCCTACAACCCAATAACATTCAATTGATAACATTTATTACCTTTTGACTGCTAAATCTTGTGGTTTAATGTCCCCAGAATTGATATGTCCCTTTTGGATCGCTATTAATCGATTCGTGGTAAGGAATGGGTGTGGTTCCATTACGAGTGACAGCCAGTTGTAATTCCGAAGATCAATGACCGAAGCGATCGGATAGGGGCTGCTCCAGGGTAACCCTTTTCCAAAGTATTAATAGCCTCTCTTCTCTTGCTGGTCTCCTCATAACTGTCAAGGCCATTCACCACGTGTTCAATAAATCCCAGATTAATGACCTCTAAAGGCAGTCGCCTTCAACTATACGTCTGAAAAATTTTTAGGTTTAAGAGGTTTGAAGAAATATTTTCTGTAAACATTTCACTAGATAATATATTTTTATATAAAACGTGCATAAAAATATTATCATTGGAATTGATGATTTATACTAATTATATTACCATATTCAGGGCTGCATATTGTAAAAAAAATATGAATGATAAAATTTCTTAAAATCGTTTGACAAAATAAAACAATAATATAAATGTCATTCGACTATCTTGCTATCAGACAACTCATACAACTCATTGGATAAATAAAATAATAGATAGTCCCCTTGATTCAATTCCAATTTTATTAGAGACTAGCCGCCTTTGGCAACCAGCCGGTTCACCCGTATTAATGCTCGCTAAAATGTTCAATTAATATTTTGTTACTTGTTCTCATAATAGGTTTTTCAGCGAGATATTTTTAAGCTTCAAATTTTGATAGCCATATTATTTACTTATACTATTATGTAGGCCTTAAACCGTACTGTTCATTATGTTACGCGTCTCTATCTAATTTTCTATTAGCATAAAATTCAATTTTAAATTAAGTGGAACTGAAAGCAGAGTTGTTCGGCATTGAAGTCTTATGTGCACTACAGAATAATTTTCATAATTTATAATATCTCAACGAATTATTCAACAAAAAGTTCACGCATTCAATGAAAATATTTTTATTTTTAATATTATATAAACGCTGTCAATAATAATATTTTATTTTTTTAGCTTTTAAATATCTTTCAAAAATTATGAAGTTTAAATTTTAGACAGTCTTTTAGTCCTAAGGAATCATATTCTGTAAAATATTTTTGACACTCCAACATTTAAATAAATAAATAAACGTTTCTATCTTCTGTGTTCAAATCTGACCGATTTATTAAGTTTTGAATATTACAATCTTAGAACAATTAACAATTTCGTAATCTAGCCCAATCATCATTCTTGTGAAACTCTGGCAGATGATTGGCTTCTTTGAGACGGACGGTCGATGAAATTATCTAAAATCAGCCGTTTTTACAGAATAGTTGTATTGAAATTTTCAAAAATATCAGCTTTCGGATTTATTTAGTTTATTAGAATGCAACACTTTTTATTTGAAATATTAACGTCATAAGAATATTTTATTAAATATTATTCAAAAGGCAGAAGATCTTTGTAAAAATTTAAAATTCGCAATTCATCATCATTTATTGATTCAATTTATATAAAATACAATTATTTCATTTAGACCATAGCAGGTGTATGTTTATTACTAAAGGTTTACAAATTAGCTGTTGGTCTCTGATTAGAGTAGATATCTTGTACATATTAAACCATATTTCCCTTAAATAAAACTGTTTAATTAAATTAGTAATATAGGTATTGTAAAAGATCATAGAAAACGTGTCAAAAGATATCATGTTTCATATTTATTTCATTTCATACAGACACGTGCTGAAACGTGATGGTTAACACACGTGACATAGACACGTGATACTTAACTTTTTTTTTATTTGAGCGGTTGTCGCTGATAAAAGTTAATTTTTACATTAACGTGCAACGTGCTCGTGTAGCTTAAAATTTATTTTTATTTTGTGAGAAATAAATTGTTTAAAAAATATAATTAAATTAATTTTTTAAAATTCATTAAATATAGAAATTTAATTTATGGATTAATACATTAGTTTCATTGAAAAGATTATTTTTTGAACTTCAGTATGATGTAAAAATCAATTTCGTGCTGCAATATTTTAGTTATAGTTGGAAAACGACAAAATTTCGCTTATTTCTTAATTAATTAAAATTCTAACTAAAAATTAAAAAATCACTCCGCAGGAGCACATTCCCGATATAAAAGATATACATGTGTCGAATTTGATGCTCTAGGTCAAACGGTCTGGCCTGTAGAGCGCCAACAACACACACACATTGAGCTTTATTATCTTAATATATATAAATTACGTGTCACGTTGTTTGTCCGCGATGGACTCCTAAACTACTTAACCGATTTTAATTAAATTTGCACCCCATGTGCAGTTTGATCTAACTTAAAAGATAGGATAACCCTTTTTTGATTTTTTAATTAGAATTTTAATTATTAATTAAAAACTAACTTTCCCGCCAAAAAAAAATCTTTTCATTTTCCTCACCGCCAAATGAGTAAGGGTTCAGTTTTTTTTTTCCCAACAGTCATAAGGCTAGGCTTAAGATTTTTCGGCTGATTATTTGAAACGATTCTATTTATTTTCTTAATGTTTGATGCATTTAAAATTAAATATTGTTAATGAATCGATCTTTCAGATTCATTATTAAGTACTTTTGAATTAAAATAAAACAGAATAAAGGAAATTAAAAATTTCTAATCTGCATAGCGTTACCCCAACTGGCGTAGAAAAAATCACGTATTTGCGTTACGTAACTGGCGTTGAAAATTCACGCATCCGCATTGTGTTCTGAATTCCGCATTGTGTTGACAATTTTATCAACAGATGCGGACTGGATTTAAATTATTTTTAGGTTCGTTGTATGCTTTTGTAATTAAAATGTATTTATGTTAGTTATATATTTTTTGTATATGCTTATAGTTTTAAGTACATCATTTTTTAAGTAGTTTTTTTAAACCTGCTTTCGGCCGATTATTTTAAACGATTCGTTTTATTTTCTTAGTGTTTGATGCATTTAAAATTAAACATTGTTAATTAATCGTTCTGTTCATGATGAATCTGAGAAAATTTTGTTGACAAATTCTTGAAATATTACATAAATTAAGAAAGATATTCTTTAGTGCCCATAAAGTTTAAACGCTCAGTGACTATTTTCAGTAATCATATTACAAAAAAAAATACTTTGTTTCAGTAAAAAATATTATTATATTAATTGCAGATTCATCCTTTCCACTTTAATTTATAGTATAAATTCTTCGGGAACTAACAGAAAATTGGAGAGAAACATATTACGTTATGACTGAAGGCGTTTATAATATTATGAGAGAATTATATGACTATCAAAATTTGAAGTTTTAAAATATTTTGATGAAGGAGCTATTAAAGTAGGAATTGCATAAAATATTTAATTATTAAAATTTTGGCGAACCGGCTGGTCGCCAAAGGCGGCTAGTAAGTATATATATTAACACTTTTCACCACAATTTGCTTAAAAAAAGATTTTTTGCTAATAAAAAATACATCATTATTATTTATTCTATAATCCATAGCCATTTATTCCATAATCATTTTCGGTATTAATTGGCACATCTGATAATCCATCTACATAAATTACTTATTTCGTTTTATCAGATTGGCTTTCCATTTTTAACTATTTTTTATTTCCTCGTATACGTAGTATATAGAAAGTATAGGAATCATCAAAAAATTCGAGCTCGAGATTTTGTCTGATCTCCACGCTGTTTGACCTTTGAGTTTGAAAAACACACTTTTGGGAAATGCCCATATGTCTGCCTGTGACAAAGATAACTCAAACACGCTTTGAACTGAATGGTTGAAATTTCGTATGCGGTCTTTACACCAAATTTGGAGATTTCTGTCACATTTTGAGTAAAATGTGTTCACAGGAAGCCTATCAGCCCGGCTGTTCAAATATAAGTTAGCATGATAACTATAAAATGAAGAGAGCTAGATAGATAAGATTCGGTAGACAAATTTAACGTCTATATTGTAGACATCTGTCGAAGTTTGAGATAAAACCAACATGGAAATGACTGTCTATCGGTCTGTACTTTCAGAAACAAATTTATCTCGATAATTCAAAAACTTCAGATAAATGTATCAAATTAGGTGTTGGATTTTGTGACTACACATGCAGTTTTATGTCAAGTCTTTGTTTATATCGATAGAGAAAAACGTATCTAAATCACCAATTCGATTTTCGGATACTATTAACTGCATATCAGAGATTAATTGCCACAAACTCAATAAGAATAAGGCAATAGATGCAGTAAAAACGATAAATTCATGCCAAAAATAAATAATTTCTAACTATTGTACGCCGATGCCATGCAAGGTGTTCTCTGGTGTGGCAAGCTTATTAAAGTGTATGCGAGAAATTTTTGGGAAGACCACTTATGCTGGCTTCATAACAAAATAAACATTTTCAGGGCTATTGTTATCTTTTAACCCTTTCTAGGGCCGTGGGAAGTATGCTTCTCACCAAATTTATCAATCTTTGTATGAAATTATGTAGGTTGGCATAAGTTCTGACAAATTTTTTTATGAGTCAGAAACTCAGATGGTTCAGTTCTTTATCTCAGACAAAATGATATGTCTTGATTTGTTACTTAATTATTAATTCACCAAATTAATTAATTAATTAATCAAATTAAATTTATCTAATAAGCTAAATGAATCCCTTTTCTTATCCTAATTTCAATCCTAAAAATATTTTAACATAATATGACTTGAAAAAAATGGCCCTTTAAAGGGTTAAGATAAAATCCCTCTTTCACCGAATTATTGCTTTTATTGAATCTCAATCAAATTTCTTACGCTAAATAAAGCATTCGTGAATTCCTACAACAGCATCATTCTAAGCATCAAATTGTAGCAGACATTAAAAGGGTTTTATTTTGATAACCTTAATTCTGTTCATTTTGTTCATCAATCACCTTAATGGAATCAAATCCCATTAAATTAGAGTGCTATTAAAGCCTTTTCCTTTCGGCTCATGCATCTTTGAAGTTTCGTAGTACATTGTAACTTCACTCATTAGTTCCTTATACAAACTACAGAGAAATTAAACAGAATCCTTTTTCTTTTGCTTTTAACTATGAAAGAAAGTAACACGATTACATATTTGATGAAATAATAAAAACGGTATGACTATCATTGCAACAATGAAAGGCATTGTTAAAATTTATGTAAAAAAATATATTTATAGGTTTGTCAAAAAGCAAAAAAAAAAAAAAAAAAAAAAAACATAATAAGTGAACTGATATTATAAATATAACTTTTTCTATTTCAAAATGATTTAATAATCATATTTATAGAATAATATTATAGTTATCTACAATAATATCTATTATTTTCAGTGATAGTTATCACTGAAATGCCCCAAATCTCGCTTAATTTTTAATTAAATAAAATCTCAATAATTAAAATAGTTGCTTTAAAATATACATTCCAACTCTTAAAAGTATATTTGTACCAAATTCGATAGCTGTTTAATCTGCACTGTAATTCACACCAAAAAAAGACACATATTTTTTATTACTTGTATAGATGAAAGCTGAATATTATATACTGTAGCTTTATAAGAAAAGTAAAAACAAGATAACGTCCTTTTATACTTTTAATAAAAGCTATTAAAACTATTACTAACAGATGCAAGCTAACTATTTTTCGATTCAAACAATTGTCAAAAAGTAACAGATGCTAACTACAGATTAAAAATAAATTTTAAACAAGGCAGTATACAAAGGAAAAAGGAGGAAAAATTGATTTAAAAAGAAAATATTTAAATGATACAAAAATATTTTTATGCAATGTGCGATATGAAAATAAATAAATAAATATCCTTTCATTAAATGGGCTTGTGAATTTGGAAGTAACTTCTCTTTTTGATAAACACTTTGTATTTTTATTAGAAAAATACCCCATTTGAAGTTAATTTTTCTACAAAACAGGATGACTTTTTAAAATGGATTCGGAAAAAAATAACAAGCCTTTAAACAATCACAACATAATTGGATAATTCGATATCATTAATTTAAATTAAAATTATTCAAGAAATATTTTTTAAAAGATAAAAAAAATAAGTTAATACTAGTACAGAGTTCGAATTAAATGATTATTTATTTAAATTTTCCAGTCTCTATCTATGAGAAAGAATACAAGATGTCTGAAAGCCGACGGGAAAGTTGCATGGATAAAAACTAACGTACAAATACTTAACATATTAAATTTTAAAAAATAATTCTGAATTGAAAAAAAGAATTCAAAATAATGCATAATTTAGAATTAATCTAGCCTGAATAAAT
The DNA here is from genome assembly GCF_947563725.1 of Argiope bruennichi. Taxonomy (NCBI): domain Eukaryota; kingdom Metazoa; phylum Arthropoda; class Arachnida; order Araneae; family Araneidae; genus Argiope; species Argiope bruennichi. Next base: position 88,563,097 of record NC_079151.1, read on the forward strand.
AAAATGCATTGTTTCGAAATAATTGTTATCGTATCACAAACAAAATCACTTCAGTTACATAGACATAATAACACTTTAGGGATAGACATAACATAGTTTAACATATACAGGAATAATAGTATACATAGACTGAAAATAAGTATAATTTGAAAGCGGTAAATAACACAGAAAATGGTTCCTGAGTGAGAAAGTTCATGGTTGAAGAGAGATAGTCTGCTTCAGAGAACCATTTTATTTGCCGGAATTGTACGAAACAATTCGGCACTAATTTAGACCGTGATTAGACTGCACTTCTCTCTTTTAACTGAAGCAGAAATTGAAATAGTTCGTTAAATTATGCTCGTCCGATAGTTTATAATCAAATCAACAGACTTACAGAGTGGATCGTGATAATAATATACGTCAATTTTGGAGTATGAATATAGCGAATTGAAGTTGTTTGGCATTTACTAATTGTGACGTAATTCAGAAGCAGAGAATATACAACTAGGGTTGCTTTAAATTCCTGAATTCGTTATTCCAAGTTCACCAAAAGACTGTTTAATTTATTTTTCTTCTTCTTCTTCTTCTTTTTGTATATGAAGTATATAAAAGAAAATATTATATTCGTCGAAAATTTCGAAATCGAGATTTTGAATTCTTATATTTTAGACATTTTCGAGTTCGAAAAATATGTTTTTACAATTATGCCTCTATTTGTCAGTGAGCACAATTAATTGAACAGCGCTCTTAATTAGACGCATTGAATTTTCCAAGTAATCTTGATCTCATATTTGTAGATTTCTCTCACATTTTGCAAGAATCTCATTCACAGAAAGTCTGGCTGGCTGTTCGAGAACAGATGAGCGAAATAACTAAAAAACGTTAAGAGCTGGACGAATAAAATTTTGTATACAGATTTAACATTTAAAGTGTAAAATGTATCAGATTTTGTATTAAATTTGTCAAAAGGTTGACTGTCTGTCGGTCTGTACATTCTTATGCATGTGAATGCGATAACTGAAAAGTGAAATGACTTAAATAAATGAAATTACTAAAATTATTCCACTAAAAATACTAAAATTGTAAATGTGTATCAAATTATTTTGTTTCCATTCGATGGGAAGAAAATAAGTCGAAAATGTCCGATGTTTTTTTTTCATTGCAGCACAAAACACAGAATGCTCGTGTGCGGATCTGAAAATTAAAAAAAAAATCAGATGTTTTCGTCTTTCTCTACGATTCACAATTTTATAAACGGAAAATACACATTTATTAGAGAGTACGTGTATGATTTCTGTCTAATACATGACTATCAAACGATTACATTAAAATATCACTTATCAAAAATATTGAATAATTAAAATAATCAATTAACCAGAACCAAAAATTAGTTATATTGTAGATATCAAAAAAAATCTTTCTCAGCAATTTAATTTTTTTATTACAATGACAAAAATATTTCATGTGGAATGTGTTTTTTTTTATCATGTAAATGAAAGATTTGTTTTAAAATAATAATTTGCAGACAACTGATCATGTCTGTGATAAAAAATCACAAATTTTTTTTTGAAAACACATTATTGATTTTTAGTTGTTCCTAATCATTAGATTGTAAATATACCTACATTCCTTCTTTAACTAGGAGAAAAGAATTCTTGTAAGTAAAGCGAAGAAAAATATCTTGAAGTTTTCAGTTTACCTTAAATTCGTAATCAAGAAAATAGAGAATGTATAAGACAACCTTTTTATTATTCTGACTTTCGTTTAAAATCATGTAGTCTGTTACTGTAGAGAAAATAGGATTTTCTCTGTTCGTTTCCTTCTTTTAAAGTAGAAAATTTCTTAAATAATGATTACATAACAATATAAGAAACGAAGCCCTGTGTGTAAGGAGTATTGTATCACTTATCGGATAAAATAGCGATAATTGCTAGGATCGAAATAACAAATTGCTATCTAAAGAGGATACTATTGTGCTTTAAAGCACACATCACCCTTGTAAATTTTATCATTTCTTTTTCAAAATGTTTGATAGCAATGAGTTATTTAAAATGCAACGCACGTAAGTTAAAATCGATAGTTTTCAGAGCGTTTAGAATTACAAAATACTGATTCAGTTTACAGATATGGATAAAGTATCAGAATTAGCACTGTATTTTTTTTCTTTTATTTAACCCTTATAGAAGGGACTATTATATATTTTATATTAGACTCTTCGATTTCTAAGATCATATTTCCTTTCTTAGAGCCTAATTATGAAATAGATAAAGTTGCTGAGAGGTCCTATAAGTTCGGGCTTACAGGTAATATATATATACTATCGGGTGTTCCCAAAATGATTGGTGGATTTTGAAAATCAATTTTAAAAAGATAGAATGCAATAGGAATGCGACCTTATGCTTAAAAATATCCAGGGAAATTTTTCCTATCAAATTGCAAACTTAGTTAACACTGCCGCTGATAAATGGCACTGCAAAATTGGAAAAATAAAAACTGGCATAAAAAATATTCCAAGGCTGTTGCAAAAATATAAACAACAATGTTTTTAATGTAGCCTTTATTTTCAACAAAAAAATCGGCGCAGTCTGAAGCAAAAATGTTCAGAACTCAAACACTTCGTTTTAACTAAATACGGTGCAAACCGCTGCAGCGCCACCTATCCCTAGCAATGATAACTAAATGCGATGAATAAAATTCCCCAAAAGTGCAAATTTTGTTGTAATTTTGTACGCTTGGTTATAACACTTGGGAAATCCGATTTTCCAAGCATAATGCTGCAAACGTTATATTTCTGCCGCATTCCGTCTTTTCTTTATTGATTTTCAAAATACATCCGTCATTTTTGGGACACATTATATACATATATAGTCTTATAAATGTATTTTGAAAGTTACTTAATTGTGTGCCTTCATTTAATTCTAAAGGCAGTAAATTCAAATTTATTCAAATAAAAATCAAGTTTGAATTAATTTTGAAATATCCTTCTAGTGTTATTCTTACATAACTTCTGTTTGCAAGCTTTATGTTATGTCATTTTATAAATCCAAACACATCCAAACACTTATTATTAATTATTATTTAAATGGTGTTAGGAAAAAAATTTCTAATTTTTTTTAAGAAAGTATTTCTTTAAATATCCGTAGCACATTTTATATGCAATATACTGCTGAAATCACCTCTTGAAAAAGAGATTTAGAGTAAAGCCTTTTGCTATTTCAGTCGTTCAAAATTTTCTACTTGCAACAATTCATATATAGAATTTATTTATTATTATAAAAAACATTTTATTATAAAACAAGTAATATAAAAAATTTTTTTAATTCAATTCCTATTTAGGTCAACAAAGAAAATTCTCGACAAATTTTGCAACCATTTAGCGACTTCGCGATGAATTTGGCGACAATTAGCGACTTGGCGACGAATTTGACGACCAGATAGAAATTACTGGAAAAATTTAATTAATGAATTAATATTTGAAAAAAAACTGTATTAACATTAAGAGTCATCCACTACAAGTTTTAAAAAAATGTATTTGAACTTGAGTGGATGAATAAAAAGTATTTTATTAACGATTGAGTATTTGAACAAGATATATATAGAGAGAGTGTGAGTTAATAGTAGTAATTGAAAAATAGAATTCATTTTGAAATATTTGAAAGCATATCAATTTTAATTTTCAGCTACTAAAATTATTTGAAATCAAAAGTAGTAACAGTTTTCTATTATTACAAAAAAGAAAAGAAAATTAAAATTTGATTTTTATATCTGATCTATTTAAAAGCGGCTGTACTTTTTCCCAAACATTTTTTGGAATTCTATACGAATTGTCTGAATCTATATTTCATATTGCTGTCATGAATTCAAATATAATTGATTGATTTATATTATATATTTCGCCGATATGTCAGGATTTACTAAGGAGTAACACTATTGATATCATGAATCTTCAATGGAATCACGATTCAATTTATAAATATTCAATATAAATTAAAGAATAAATGTATTTAAGCAATGCAACAAAAAATAATCTAGCTAAAAGTAATAAAGAAAAAAAAATTTGAAGAAAAAAATCAAGTTAAAATTCAATAAAGGTTGCTAGGATTTTTTAGAATAACAACCTTATACTTTTCTTATCGAAATCTGTGAAGTGCATAAGATTGTGTAACGTGATTCTTCTCAAGTTCTTTCCCTCTCAAAATGTTCACGATTTCAAGTTTTCTTAGATAGCGGCTTATTTCAAAAAACGCACCCAGCCTCCACAACTTGATTATTTTTGTTTGTTATCCATATTCGCTTTTCATGTCTTCTTATTCTACAACTTAATATTTATTGGAATGTTGTACTCTTAATTCTATATTATTTCACTAGACACTTTGGGTTACAAATTGGCTATCCGGAATCAATGATTGCTTAAACTCCCAGCCTCAGTAAAATAATTTTAACCATCAACATTCGATTAACATGCAATTCGTCCTATTTTAGAAATCTTGCATCGTTCTGATAATTGTGTTATGAGTCTTCTAATTTTCTACTATCTCACCTAAAATTTAAGCTTTGATAGAAATTTAATTTTAACTTCGATTTATTTCATTCCAACTAATCTAATATCGTGTTAAGAAAGAAAATATATGGTATAAAAAACATTCAAAATTATATATCAGAGGATCATTCAATATATTTTTTTGATTCAAGAAAATATTCGATGTAGCGAAATAAGTAAACAAATTTCAAGCTAAAGGAGTGATAATATATATATATATATATATATATATATATATATATATATATATATATATATATATTAAATTTTATTTCATGAAAGTGTTGTAGTGTTTAGAAATGAACGAACTTTAAAAAGAATTCATCTGAAATTAATTACCTGTGCAACAGAACATCAAAAATTATATTTAAACCATATATTAAATAGAAGGCAATCCGATACTTAAAAATAAAACGAGTCACGTTGTTCATCAACAATAGGAAAATAATTGTAGATGAAACATTTTCAAAAGCAATAATAATGATTTAAGTTCCATTATAACAATGAAACGTAATATTATAAAATAATTTATTTGGTATCATCAAAAGGTTTAAAAAAAAATTTTTTTAATTTTTAGATGGTGTGAAATTTATATTTGTACTACAATACTTTCAGAAGCTATGGAGAAAAGTCGCAAATAAAAAAAGCATAAACATATATTTTTTTGTTAGTTAAAGTTTTAATTATTTTTTTAAATAACTTCTCAGACATGCCCATTTTCAACCTCCAAAACATGTATGCCGAATTTGGTAACTTTTGATGTATGTTCATCTTCTAAAGTGCCAATAAGCCTACACATGATATTCAGCGGCTACATAAGATGGAATTCTTTTAAATATTCGAAGTCAGATTTTAAACAAAATTAGTAAAAAGACTTTTTTTAACCATTACAAAATTTTCACTTCATAAGTTGTCTCTATAAATTTTCAAGAAAATAATTTTTTTTCCTTGTTTTTTTTTTTAGTATTTATTGACACAAACAAAAATTGTGAATTATGTCAAAATATCAAAATCAAATCAAATCAAATCTTTAGAATATATTGGAATATTTTAATTAAAATTTGCTCCAAATTAATCTAAAATCACAGTAATAACTGCAAATATTTCTGATAAATCTCTGTTTGTAAAAGTTAACAAATATTTAATTGAAATTCTGATCGTTTTTTATACTTAAGCAAATAAAAATGTAATTAAAAAAAATTCTGTTTTAATTTATTCTGAAATTCTTCGTATTTTTTAGATCATTAATGGGAATATCTGAATATATCCATGCTTATAAGATGGAACATCAAAATGGGTTTGCAGTAGAAACCCATTTTGATCAAACGATAACGAATTTAAATTAGCAAAATATGATTTTTTTAAAAATTCATTTTCTTTCAGAGGCAGCATTTTAATGGGTTAGAGAATTTTAAATTATTCATAATTTATTCATTCTTAAAAAAAGATCTTATAGAAACTTAAAAATTTAATAATATTACTTGGTATAAAATTTGGTGAGTGCAAAATTGGGAATTGTAATAAAAATTAAAATTAAAATGGATTTTTCACATTTTTATTGAAAACATGCTTATTTATGTAGCAGCATCAAAACAGCAGCAAATGGATTTCTTAGATCACAGAAATAAATATTATATTTTCTATCAGATATATTGTCATTAGCATTTTTTTTTTATTTATTTATTTATTTATTTTTTGGTTTCATTAACCCAAACTTTTCAAAAACATTGCTTTATAATACTCCATATGATATGCATTAGAGCTGTAGATTTAAAATTCATGTTTTTAAGATTTTTATATTTTTAATTTCCTTATTTAAGTGCCGTAAAAGAAATACAAATTGGAGAAATTTTTATTATTTAAAACCAACTATGTTAACACTTTACCGACCGGTAGCGGTTCGAACATACTATGTATGAACAAAGAACAAAACGTCGATTAATCGACGGCCGGTCGGTAAAGTGTTAATTATGCTTTCTTTCGGTATACAAGATTTTTTTTTCTCCTCTTTACAAACTCGGTAATTTTAATTCAAAACCTGCAACATTTTCATTTCGCTGTTACAAAACCTACCTATCGAATATCTTTGATAAAAAGTCATGAGATTTCAAATTTAAAATGAAATCTAAGATTAGGTTAAAAAAAATATCAGGTGCTGCCCTAGTTTAATAACATTAAACTCCTATCCTGCATAAGAGGATGCAGTGGCCAATGATAAGGCTTTGATTTCAGGACTGGAAGGTTTCAGTTTTAAAAGCTGGTTAATATATGTATGGATTTAATACACGGATTAACCGAGAGTTAAATGCATTCACTTGAGTATAGCGCGGAAATTCGGAAAGAGGATTATCAGTTCAACCATTATTTGAATTATAATGTTTTCAAATTAGGAGACTTATATAAAAACATCTTTTATGATATTTCCAAACGGGAATATCCAATATATATATATATATAATACGTGGAAGCAAAATCAGGCCGAATTTATTAACCGCCCTTAGGCAACATTTCGACCTCGCCAGGGAACATCAACACGCTATTCTTGCATCGGTTTGAAAAATTTTTAAACAAAAAATTAACGGTCAAAAAACGGACAAAATTTTTTGCCATGAGTTTGAATCGTGCCGTATCGATTTTAAAACAAAATCGTCGAAAAAGGCAAGTCAAATGAAAATGCTCAAGAATCGTTCATAAGAAGATCCAGTCGTAATGAATGAGATAGGGTGAAAGGTTTATGTGTACGGAGCGAAGTTTCCGAACTACAGGCGCATAGTTATGGGACTATGTTCTTTTTGCCAGGGAACTTTGCCTTTTGTTACTGGGAAAAAGAAGTAAATTCAAGTAGCAAATACCGAAATGTTGTCATGATTAAAAAAAAATTGTTTTGGAACATCTGTTGAATCCACTGGAAATATTGAAAGACTTGCTGATCAGTGATTTAATCGAATGAAGAAACTACATTGAAGTAAATCGTAAGTATCAAATTCTTATTCTGTCTCTGTAGTGTAGCTTCCAAATTTGAACAATTGTAAGAAAAAAACATTTTTTTAAAATTTGTTTCTTTGGTGGATGCTTTACATTTTTTTTTGTTTTACATTTTTTTAAAAATTTCTTTCATTGTTTTATCATATTTTGGAATAAATTGAATCTGAATATACTATCTGTTGCTAGACTAAAGTGGTTTAGTGGATGGCGAGCGAGCGAAGCGATCCGAGAGGAACTACATTAGCAGTTCCTGTGGGTTGGTGAGCATAAGCGAGCTAGGGGTGGAGCCCCCTAGTAAGAATTAAAATTATCCTTCAGAAAAATGAAGTAGTTTGAAATATTAGGACATATAAAAGAATCTGATTAAATTTGTACAAAAGAATATATAATATTGGCTAAGATCACAAGGTTGTATTTCATACTATCGTTATTTCCTACTTTTGCAATTATTCTTCTCTAATTTTATTTGGTTGAAGTTTTTCATAACAAATACTAGCCCATAAAGGTTCAGATCTTTTTGAGAAAAATGTTTAAAGAAAAACTGATAATCTCTAATCATCGCCAAATACGTCGCCAAGTGAGTATTTGTTATTGCCGCTATCTGTATTGATAAGTTGACAATAAACTTGAGTAAGAACAGGAGTATTTGAAAAAAATTTCTATGAGCAGATTTTTTAAAACTTATTTATCATTCTGATTATTTTGCATTAAAAAAATACTTTATATTGATGAAATTTTCATGTATGCACAATTCTTTGATATAAAAATAGTTTAAAAATAATTTATTGGTAAAAAACCACTTAACTGATTTCAAAATATAAGAATTTTTGAATTGAATAGACTGAATCTAATAAAATTTTGAATTATGACTCATCTCACCACTTTAAGCGAAATGGATAAAATTAGCATTTTAGGTAAGTATTGTTTGTAATAGATTTATGATAATTACAACTCGTTTAAAGTTTTTTTTTAAATTTCTTTAAGTGACAGCATTTATATGATTAAATAAATTTTTTAGTAAAGGATTTGTAAAAAACTCAAAAATGAAAATATTGTAATAAAATATATGTATATTTCTGATTTTGTAAAACAATTTCATTCCCAAATTTAATTTGAGATATTGTTTTAGCTTAGAAATACAACCATTTGAAAGACCCGTGAATCAAAATATATTTCTTTATTGAATACGTATAAGATTTTACATTTAATTACAAATGACTCCATGTACAGGTTTTCTTAAATTTCTTTTTAGACAAGTTTATGTGATTTTTTTTTTAATTTCTTGAGTGATGAAATAATTTTACTAGACTTCTTGAAATCCGATAACAAAATTTTTGCTTCACGTTTTTAGAATCACTATAAATTATAGCCAGCTCAAAACAAATAGAAAAAATCTGATAATTATATCAGACGTTATTAGAGTGTTCAACTGTCAATGCACTGCGAAATTTGGAAAGTAAATGTTGCTTGAGGTATTATCCGCTTCATAAATATTATCCAAAATTAAGAAAAGTGCATCATGAATAATTCTTGCTAGTTTCAAAAAAAGTTATTGTAGCAAATGTAGCTGAATCATAATATAAATCTTTAAATATTGGTTGTTTGAATTGAAACTGATATTCCCTTTCTAAATTGTACGTAAAACTTTTGTTAAATGTTATATTATGCACTATAAATTATTATTTGGCTAAGAAATTTCTACATAGGCTCATTAATTATTTTTACAAAGTATGTATTAGTAGTATTTCCATAACAAAAATAACTCCCATCTCATTCTTTTTTATTGTATTTAATACTAGAAGCCTTTAGCGATCGCTTAATTTGACAGAAATAATGGTTGTGTTTATTTTTCAATTAAATCTTAACTTTAAGTTTATCATTCCTTAAATAAAATAAATGTCAAATTGATACAAATAACAAAGCCTAGTTATTTTAATATCTTACACCCGCTCCGTTCACTGTGGAAATTACCAACTTTAATAGAGCCAAGTGTATGACATCACAATATTATTAAAAATATAGCTTTCAAAAAAATCTATCTTCTAACTTTCAAAATATATTGATTTCACTTTCTTAATTCTGTGATAAACGATATAGATATTAAACAGAATCATAATTTTACCCTAACGCCTTATCCTAATAATTAACTTAATCCTAACACTTACAAAAATAGAAAAAAAAAACATGCAATTAAATATTCGATGTATTAATGAAAACGGTTTGAATTTCAATTAAATAATAAAAATTATTGTTAAAAATTATTTAAATATTGTAAAAAAAATAATTTAAAACATTTCCAAAATTTCAGTAACATTTGCTAGACGAGAGATTTGCAATAAAAAAAAGAGATTAAAAGCTTTTTTTAAATGGTATAAAAATCAGTTTTATGCAATAACGTTTTCAAAAGTTATCACGGGGAAAAAATGTAAAATCTCGTATAATTTTTAATTAATTAAAATTTTAAAATAATAGCTCTGAATTGAAAATTCCCCCTCTCCAAAATATATTGGGACCGGATTTGGAAGTTCCGGATGAAATGGTCTGCCTGTAGAGTGCTAATACACAAACACAAAAACACTCAAACACAAGCATGCGCATACACAAATACACGCAGACATTTCCATGTAAAGATTTTAAATTTGACTTTTTTTTTACCTAACAATATTATAGTATGAATAAAAATGCGCAGAGTTTGAAGAAAGAACAATATTTAACATTTTTCAATAATGAAAAGCTTAGTATCTAATACAACTACACAAATATTACAAATTGACTTCTTTGGTAATTAGCTCATTACCACATCTTTGATCTTGGTAATCAGCCTGATACTTGGTAATCCCCTGTATTATTGATCGCATTTAATTTCTACCAATATCATATACATAATTTATAATCATGACTCTTCTACAAAATATTATTAAGCATCAAATTGTGATAGACATAAAGTATTGTTATTTTAATAGCTTTAAATGCATTATATATTTATTGTAATGCATTTAAATAAACACTAAATGAAGTCCCTTGAACATAGTGCCATTAGAAACTTAAATGTCTGTGTAATCTCTTCCAAACTGTACATTATTTTATGTGGTAATTCAATTTCTCTTATTCTTCGTATAAACGGAGCAAATAATTAATTGTTGGATTTTTTTCTCTTTATCTTACAACAAAAGAAGAAAATCACCCTCCTAAATATGAAATAAAACAATGACAGTTGTTAGAACTTCATTGCAACTGTGAAATCTATTGTTAAAAATCATGACAATTTTTTTTAAATGTCGAAATTCAGGAAAAATTTCATGACAATGAAAGCAGTACAATTGAAAATATTTTAAATTTTAAGATGATGTAAAAATTACTTTTTTTCTATAACATTTTTAAAAGTAATGATTAAAAACTTCAAAATTTTGAATAATTTTACCTAATTAAAATTTTAAAAATATCGTCCAAAGGAGCACATTTCCATATTTCCAAAATATATCCGCTCAAATAATTTTAAATAATTTTTCGAAATTTAGTAAATCTAGTTTTGATGATCTGTCCTGTAGGTGTGAAAACATAGAGACAGTTATTCTTCAGAGTTGCGCACAAACATATCACACACAAATGAATCATGAAACTATATAAATACATATAATATATTTCTTATTTTAATTTTATTTAAATTAATTTTTAGCTAAGATTAGTTAATTAATCTTGCTGTAAACATTGCAAAAAAAAAATGAAAGAGACAACCATAAGTTATCATTCAGATATAAACTTAATCCAATGTTTGGAAAATTAATAATGAATAAAATAATACTTCTTTATTATTTATGATTCCTGGTTCACTGTAATTTATCTTATGTACTTTACTTATAAATATGATGAAGTATATAGCAAATTTCTAACTTTTTATTGGATTCAATACAACTATTCGAAGATTCACACTTATATGACATCAATTAGTGAAAAAAACCCTCATAATTTTGCTTCTCTTCAAGAGCAATTGAAATTCAATTCATTGCAAAGTCAACAACTTTCTTAGTTTGAAGGATATTTGAAAAGAATTTTTATATAAGTTGTCTATATATCTATCTTTGAAATTCTGAAAGAAGAAGTATACTATGTTTTGTGCATGCGCAGTTATAATTTATTTTCTAAATATATTTGAATATTTGACCATTTTACTGAATATACTAAATATAATTTACCATTTCTTCAAATATTTACAAAATTTACTGAAAACTCCAATCTAAGGTTTTAATATTACCTTGGTTTTGGTACCTTTTACCTTTTCTGAGAATACGTGCTCCCATACGAAAATGCGTGAAGATTTGCCCAATGTAAACAAAAAAAAAAAATTTGAAAGTTTCAAACTAATATGCTTTGCGTGTAACGGAGTAGGCCAAAATCATTTCCTTCCTCGTGAATTTATCGTCGATTCCTAAATAATCTTGTGGCCGGATTTTCAATGCAGTTTGTGCTATTCGTGGGTATATTTTTATATGATCGAAGCTTAGTAACTTTTAAACAAATCATTTTGGATATATTCAGTAATGTGCGTAAAACCGAAAATACTTTTGATTACACTGTGTGCATTTAGATAAACAAATGATCAAAAAATTCGAATTCGTGATTTCGACAAATCTCCACTTTTCAAATCTTTCCAAGGTCAACGGATATATTTTTGGAGTTATCTCTCTCTCTCTCTCTCTCTCTCTCTCTCTCTCTCTCTCTCTCTCTCTCTCTCTCTCTCTCTCTCTCTCTCTCTCTCTCTCTCTCTCTCTCTCTCTCTCTGTGAGTGTGTGTGTGAACACGAAAACGCAAAAAAAAAGAAAAATAAAATAACGCTCTGAGTTACATGCTTCAAATATAGAAATATGAGCTTAACCTAAAATTTGTACATTTCTATCAAATTTTGGACAAAATATAATCAGAGATCTCTTATCTAGTTGCCCGAATATGAATATAAGTTAACAAAATGACTTTAAAATAAAGGGAATCAAATGAATGGTACTCAAATTTGCATCTAATGTATAAATATATCTCAAATTTGAAATCATATCCGTCGAGAGGTTGAGTATCTGTTGTGTGTGAACAAGAAACATGAGAACGTGATAATTCAAAACCTAATGATTTATATCTATGAAATTTAGAATGTGATCTTGTGACTACAATTATAATTCTATGTCAAAGCTTGCTTCATTTGTTAGAAGAAAGGCGCTCGAATGTCACAATCAGATACTTTTGATTACAATCTGATACTTTTATATTTCCAGTAATTGGTCGCCAAAGATCGTCCTCTAATAAGCTCTTTCGTAACTTTTGCTCATCATTTGGATGCTGTTAACAATATTTAAGTACATGTATTAGGGAGTATGCGAGGAAGTATAGGGGAGAGATACTAGTTAATTAAAAAACCCACTAGTTTAATTAAAAAATCTGTAAAAAGAATTGATATTTCTCTGCACGATATTTTTATAAAACCCATACAATTTATACATTTATATAAATAACTGTAAGGAATGGGGGAATCTTACATCTCAAATGCTGATTTCTACTTAAACTAGTCAACGTTTAATTAAAATAAATTAAATATGATTAAATAATTTTAGTAAAAAACAATATTTCAAATCATAATTTTTGTAATTAGGAAGTTATTTTGTTAAATGACTCAACGACCAATTAGTCAGTTGTGAATAATTGTTGGATTTGATTGCATTCAAATCTTTTATGCATAATTTTATAGCATACTAAAGTCGTATTGTTTTAAAGATTTATACATAATATGTGTATTGTATACATGAAACATAAGAAATATTCATCATAGATTCGAAGCCAAGGCATCATACGATTCTAACCTTAAGAGTTTGGTTAATATATTTAGAATTGGACTTTTAAGATAATTTAAATCATTTTCGAGATTAAACCGTGCAGATAATTAGCAAAATCTTTTTTCTAAAGCTTTCAACCCAGGAAGAAAACAACGCATTTAAATAATTGATGAAACGATGAAAGCTTAATTCTAATTCCATTGCAACAAGGAAATCTATTTCAGAAAATAATGAAAGAAAATATTTACAAAAAATTCTAAATTCAAAGGAAAGATTCGTGAAAGCTGAACTTAAATCATTAAAAAATATATATTTTTTAAAATTTCAAAATGGTGTTAAAATTCGTTTTATGCTAGTTTCGAAAGTTGTAGGTATTGCCAGTTGTAGGTCGAAAGTTGTAAAGTATTGCCAAAATTTGAATCATTAATAAAAATTCTAATTAAAATTTTTTTAAGCGTTTCGAATTGCTCATTTCCATCTTCTAAAGTATATTTATTCCAAGTTTTGTGTCTCTATGTCAAACTGTGTGTCCTTTAGATGTATGTCCGCCTACATTCACAAGCACACACAGAGAAACATATACATTATTAATAGAGAGAAACCTACTAAGTCTACGAAATGAAGTTATCATTATGAATAGTGCTGATACAAACTTAACCAGATTTGTTTAATCCTAAACAACATATCTATTCATGAAAGACTTTATGAATTATGAAGCCTCTATTTATGAAAATTTCTATTAAATATTCCACACATGCAGTTTTGCTTTCGTATACTGTGTCATATAATATTTTCTTGTTGCAGATATCAATCAAAACAACTGCTCATGGGCCCTAAAGAAAGAGAGACTGGTGTTAATAAGCACTCAACTAGCATGTCTCATCTGCGTGGCTGGAACTGCTTATGGAATTCTGGGAAGTTCAGCCCTTCCTGGATCCGAAATTTTCGCTTTGCTCCTGCTGGCTGTTTCAGCATGGGTAGGAGGAGTCCTGGTAGGATGTCTAAGACTGCCAGCACTTTTGGGTAAGATTTGTTTCTTACCAAATACTCTCAAAATATAAAAAAGTAAATAAGTTCACAAATATCTTTTCAATGATAATTATTGATTATAACCTTTTAATGAACCAGGCGATTTAACCACTTAACTGTTCTGCCCGAGTGGTATACGTGCATCGTTTTATTAGATTTTGATAGTGTTAAGCAAAAAATAATCTATAAAATAATTCAATATTAAAATTACTTCGAATACATAAATAAGTCAAATATTCAATGGATTTCCATTTTAATCAAAATAAGAAAATATTCTCAAAATAGAAGGTATCATCTTATTAGATAGTAAAAAAAAATAAAACAGTTAAGGGGTTAATGGTGCAAAAAGACAACCTGTATGATGTAGGAGGACGATTTAGTTCAATGGTCTAAGTTGTGAAGAAAAATTTCAATTACAGTAAAAAAATTATAAAGTTCAAATATTTATGATGTTTCTAATAATGGGCTAAATACATTTTAAATTGTTCTGTGTCTTAAAATCGTTTACCAATATATCATGTAAATATGTTCAAGGAATATCTAATTAATTATGAACACATATCTCATATTCCTTTGATTATTGTTCAAAGTAAAGGATTATTCCCAAATAAACATATTTCAGATGGGACAATTTAACAAAACAGGATTAAGTTCCACTAAAGATAATTCTGCAAAGAGAATAAAATGGGCAAAATTAATTTCATGATTAGCCATATTTGTCATTTATTATCAAATGAGAATTACGGAAGAGATGCTCTTATTGATTATGTTTAAACTACGGCCAGTTTTTTCAGCAATGACGGAAGGGCTTAAATCCGATTTAACTGGTGTAGGCATTGCCAAAGCCTCAGAATATAGTGTCAATATCGTAACAATATTGTAGAGAGTCTTATACATAGAGATATATGATAAAATACTCTACACTATATAAGCTCAATAGAGATATATCTCGTATTTTATTGCATACTTTTAGAATTCATATTCTAAAACTATTATGATCATAAAGTTGCTCAAAAAAGTTCTTTTGTTTTATTTTAGGCATGCTTATTGTTGGTATTTTATTTCGAAATATTCCTAGTATTCCTTATCATACTGATATTTCCATCAAGTGGGCAGCCACTCTAAGGTAAGTATTAAACAATTTCGTTACTGAAATTCTTAATTAGATATTTAGGAATTTTTAGAATTTCACACATTTTATTAGAGTTGTTTTTTTTTGTTCAATAATAGCGAAATTTAAAGAAAGAATCAAAATTGTAAAAAACAAACTCTAGAAATCTAATCATTAATAATAATTTTTTGAGATAATAATAATTACTAATCTTTTTTGGCCAACAATAAAAGAAATTTATAAAGGCAGTTTCATCTATAAAAAGCATATTCTAGGTATCTAACATGTTCATTGTATAATTATGCCATGTAGTTTTGGCCTCAAAATTGAACCTGCTACTTAATTGTATTTTTAGAGACATATCTCTAGTCATTATTTTACTGAAAGCTGGTCTAGGATTGGATCCTCAGAAACTGCTGGAGTTGAAATTTCATGTTTTCAAGCTGTCTGCTCTCCCATGTCTACTTGAGACAGCTGCTTCGACTGTGCTGGTACACCATTTCTTGTCTCTACCATGGCTCTGGGCAGCAATGTTGGGGTAATCTCATTCTATAATGTTCCTTAAATTTTTTTCATCAATTGATATAAATTATCATCATTTTTTATTCAGCAATCTTCTTAATTTGACAATTGTTCTATGGTTCTTATATTCTCCTCCAATCTCTAAAAATTCAGATAACTCTACCAAAATCCATTAAAAGACCTTTTAAGAATACAGGCAAATTATCGTTTTTATCCATTTCAGGTTCATTGTATCTGCTGTGTCTGCGGCAGTGCTGGTACCAGGAATGCTGGCCCTGGATCAGAGAGGACTTGGAAGGAAAAGTGGCATTCCCACCTTGGTAATGGCATCCGTATCCATTGACAACATCATTGCTCTCACTGGATTCATTGTAACATTCAGCATCCTCACCTCCAGTGGTATCATTGATTCATTCTTCTTTTCAAGTATTTGCATTAGAGAAACCATTATAGATTACAGTGCATCAAATTTAAAATCAAATCTTTATAAATAATTTCATAAAATCTTCGCAGTGTCTTTTGAAATATGTTGTCAAACAATTTTTGCTCCAAAATGAGAACAATATACTTCATGTTTATATTATTGAGCATTTTCGCTAGAATTGTACAACAACATTTAACAAATTGCATAATTGATTTTTGCAAGAAATTCCGCGGAAAATAATCATAACATAATTTCTCTCTCCTTAAATCTATTTCGATATATATTTTTTAAATTTATCAATTGTTCCCAAAAAAATTTTAAATGTTTCTTTTTTTGGATATATTTTCTTGTATAAATGCTAATTTATACTAATATTATTTGAAAACAAGCAGATAATGCAGTCCAAATAAAACTGTTTGGGCATGGTAAATATATGTTTTAAATAAATTAAATATTTTTGAAAAAAGAAATATTTCGATAAATGCCTTAATAATTTGTCAAGTTACAGTTAAGAGAAAATGTGTATCTCTCAAACACACTATGCATTTTTTTCAAGGGAACTCATACCCAAATATTTTTAATTTATTCAAATTTATCTACAAATGATACATTTTATCTAGAGATGTTTCGCATTTAATGCATCCATTAAGTAGTGACATATTATACAATTTTCGTTGTTATTTGTTTCATAATATCTGTCAATTTTTTTTCTATTCTGGCTTTTACCAGAAAAGTCACATTTGAAATTTCATCCAAAATGGGCAAAATTACTTCGAAAGTAAGAATTGTTTTAGATTACAAATATTCCTATTTTTCTTTTACTTTTCATAAATGAGTACACAGTAAAATTTTCGGATTACAAATGATATATAACAAGAGAGAGTGAAAATAACTCAATTAAGTATATTTTCTGGATAAATACAATATTTTGCTGTCTCAAAAACTAAATGTATCGAAATTTGGATGTTTTCCAATTATTGCAGCAAACCAATTTCGACATTTGTGACAGCTTAATTTCCTGATAGTAATGACCGTAACTATCAAGGTGATATATAGTCCGAACTGTCACGCTCAGGTTCTTATGAATGCCGTAGTTTTCAATATTGCTTTGGACGAATTCAATTAATACTTTTTGGTCAACATTGCAAACATAGGTCCAGCACAGAGATATATAATTAATCTTAGGACTGTACCGAATATTCTAGATAAGTTCCTAATTTTTTTCTATAGAATCGATACACTTTTGTAGTAAATTTTCCTCATTGTATCCATTAAACTCAATATAATAATGATAATCGTAATTCTCATTAAAGTATAGCTCCTTAGAGCAGAAATTCTGAAATGGTAATTTTATATCAATAGAGGAATTGCTTTTTAATCACTGCTTTGTATTATAAAAGAAAATTTAAGGATATGTATGAGAATCCCAAAGTCATATTATGATTCAAATATTAAGGTAATATCTTCTCTTAAATAGCAAATTTTTTGATAAATTTCATTCTTTACTTATTATAATGGAATAAATATCAATTAAAGCGGGAAATATTTATTAAAGCAACCTAATGGATTTTTCTTCTTTAATAATTTTTATGCCTTCATCTACTATGATGAATTTTTATTAATGGTTAATGTTTAAACAGCTTCATTTTTGTTGAATTAATTGTAACGCATTTTTAACACTCATTAAGTTTAATGATTTAATTTCATTACAGAAAATTTAACGTGGACTCTTATGACACGACTTCTAGAGCCATTCATTGGATTATTGATGGGAACGATTATTGGAGTACTTCTTTGGTATTTGCCAAATGACAATAATCCGGAGGTAGGATTAAATATATATTTAAAAATGTTATTCAGAAGCATAAACTATCATATTCTTAAAATGACATATATTTCATTGGTAAACAAATGATGGAACGAATTCCATGAATTCTTGATACTTCTTTTATAACGATATCTAGCCAGAAGAATTATCATTATTGTTGAGTCATTATAATTTCAGATTTCAGAAAGTCAATTAAATCTAAAAAGAATACCAAATATATACAATTAATGTCCCTATAATAATCATCCGTGAAAGGGACGAACAAAGAACTCGATTAAGCTTACAAATGCTATATGTATAATGGATAATTCTAAATAGCCTTTTAAAGAGTCAATAAATGTAACAATAGTTTCTAGCTATTAGCACTTCAGTTCAGTAGCGTTTTGAGATTTATATTTGCCATTCGGCCGGTTTATCTCCTTTTTCTCAACTTCTAATAAGTGATGTTGTGTTGAGAAGAAGCTTGACCAATATCATATAAGGAAGAAAATGACTCAAAACTGAACTTAAAACGGCATAAAGGAAAGAGATGCAACGGAGAGCTGAATTCATGAAAACCGTGACAATACAAGAAGACAAAGAGTCATTCAATTATCAAAAAATGAGATGCAAAAATTCAAAACAATTGTATTCCGATATCAAATATTGGATATACACAGATATTGTAAATTGTATTGTTATACCAGTAAACTGTCGTCACTAAGCATTTAATTTTAACAATTCAATAAGAAGCAAATTCATCCTTCGAAGAAAAGTGGAGTGCATAAAAATTTCTCATAGGCTTGTTAATTCATTTTATTCTTCAAATTTTGGTTCAAAAAAGTATTCTTAATTCTATTTCTACTCTTATTATCACTGATATGATTGCTTTTGAATTACTGCTAGAAAGAGCGTTAAGATCATTGCGTTTTGATTCGTGTTGTTGTTGTTTCTAATGGCACTTTTCATAGGCAAGCCCACTGACTTTAGAAGTCAGTGATTTTAAGCCAAGAGTGCGTCACTTGTTTTTCAGTAGTGTCATCAGGGGGCAAGAGTAGGACTTAACTACGCACGAGTCCCAACACTTTTTACGAGGCGGACTTCATTCATGCATTTCATTCACGTATCGTAATTTAGACCTGAATCAGAGAACGATAACCCCTGCTCCAGTGCCCTCCCCCAGTGGTGTTGCTCTTAACATGGATGACTTTGTGACCACGGCAGATTTATATGTGCGCCAGCCACCACACACACGGAAGGTATCCAGCCGGCGGGGTTCGAACTCGCAACCCAAGGGACACGAATAAAACGCCGTACCAACTAGGCTATCCTTCCCGTTATGATTCGCATAATGGCATATGATATTTCGAAAGATCTTTTTTAAAAAAAGAAATGCGTTATTTTTTATGATTTTGAAATTCCATTTGGTTCTTTACTTTCCAATCTGTACTTTACGAAGTCATCTAATAGACTGAAAAATTTTAAGGATGAAATAATAAAAATTTGATAATAAAAGTCTTAAAAATTCTTCAATGATTTTATATGTATTTTTGTATCAGAGTTTTGAATTTAAAGCTTGCATTTTGGTAGATCATTTGCAGTTTTCAATAAACTCAGAGGTATCAAGAAACTTAATATCTGAAATATGCAAAACATGTAAGAAAAAGGAGCAAAATAATAAACGAAAAAATTTGAAATCCATAAATTTTGTTTGATACTATCCTCAAATACTGAATATCATTAAAATAGCTGCAAAAAAAATGCATACTTTTAAAAAGTATTTTTGGCATTTGACTCCTTTTTACATTTTCCTTTAAATAAAAAGTAAATGCATTCCTACTATATATGTATTCAAAAACGAATCTTTTGCATGTAGACTATACTAAAATAAGCAATTTTCTCTTCATTTCAAAAATCAAATAGTAAGTATTTTTAAGATATTGTTATTTGATATGAAATATTATAAGATTTTAAAAACAAAATTTCTTGTAGCCCATTTTGGTATACTACAGGAGCACCCTGCTGTGCCTAGGCGGCCTGGGCGTCTCCTTCGTATGCAAGAGGGTTGGTATGACAGGAGCCGGGGCACTTGCCTGCGTCAGCCTGGCATTCGTCGCATCTCTCCGGTGGCGGCTGAAGGGAGAACATTTCGTGAGTCCTTTATTTCAATCCTTCTTTCAAGAATTAAATACAAATAAGTACAGTCTAAAGGAAACTGTAACTATTCAGCAAAATGTTCTATAAGACATGAAATCAAATTTTTCTTTGAGTGAAGAAAGGTCCATAGACCATGCCTGAAGTAAAATCCTCTTTTTGATTATTTTCAAGAAAAAAGATTAAAAAATTTAAACCTTTGCTAAGTCCTGAGGAATGAAGGCTGCAGTACCAAAAATTCGACATATATATATTAATCTACTACATTAAATCTGCTAGAATGAAACGGTTCCTGGTGTGATGTGAAAGTTTGAAAAGAGGCTTTGCAACTCAAGTAGCATCCGTCACAGAGAAAAATTAACAAATAAAAGGAATTCCTAAATAGCCATCATGCAATTTCTAAACGAAATGCTGGATGTCCATCTGCATTTCGATTAAAAGATCAATACAATTTAATATGTTTAAAAATTTTGCTGCTCCGTAATAGATTTGTTTTATTTTTTTGAATACAATGGTTCAACTAAATTTGTAAGCTCATTTGTTATTTTCAACACAATTATTAATGCAAAGCAAGAATTTAGAGAATAAGTAAATGAATTAAGATTACTATAAAATTCTCATAGGTAAAACGAGTGTAGCAGCAACTCCTATACTGTGCTAAATTTACCTGTGGTATAATCCATTTTTCCGCATTTTATATTTATAAAAAATTTGAATAGTATTTTTATGATTTCGTCTGATAATTGCAATTTCAAAATTAATTTTCATGTAGAAATCTAAAACAATAGCTTTTAGAATAACATGAAAATGAATAATTAAGAACATTAGCACATTTTCATGACTTTGTATCTATCTTTAAGCAAACATATACGCAAAATCTAAATCATAAATCATGCTATACGTATTTTTTAAAAATTCTAGATGTATATCTTTTTTATAATAAACCGCTGTTTATCTCATTTTTTTTTTTTTTTTTGTGGTTCAAATATTACACTTAAACGAGCATAGTTATACAAGTCCATGAATTAAAGATTCGAAAAGTGCAGCATATATTGATCAGAGTGGCTGCATAGCACCTGAAAAGTGCCAGTACATACTATAAGTTGCTATCTTAGAAGGCCTTTTTGGGAAACTGCCCAGATTTGTATTTATCTTGAAAGATATATCAGAGAAACTTTCAATAGCGAGTGTGATCGCAAAGAACAATTCATTGCTGAAACAAAACCAAAACTAATTCATCACTTTTTAATCATGATCAGTCAGAGGAGAGAAACCAAAACCTTCTTGAGATTCAGCACAGTACCATCCTGTGCCTTAATAAACAAGCTATATGCTCTTCTGTGTAAGCCATGTAAATCGTGATTTCAATAATTAAGCTCTCATAACGCAAATAAATTATCTGAATTAAAATCATTGATTCAATTTAAATTTTAGAGTATCTGTACCAGATACAGAAAAAAAAAAGAAATTTTACTTCTTTTTACAAAACCATAACAAATTTTTGAATCACAGAAAAATTCCTGTTACTATTTGTTAAACCGAATATCCTTTCAAATTAATAAGAATTCGGAAGTTGACTCTAAACTTCAAAATGGACCCAAATGTCTATAATGGAGTTAAATATCTTAATAAACTTCAATATGGAGTTATTTGAATCTAAACTGAATAATGTTAAGTTCCAAAACTATTAGGATAAGGAGTAAAACAGGCTCAGTTTTATTTCGCCTTATGAAATGGTTGCTTGCAATTTTAAAAATTTACATAACTTCTCATGCGATTTCTTTGTGCAGAAAAATATAGCGTGGATAACGGGTATTATGTGGAATCTCATTGAACCATTCCTGTTCGGCCTCATAGGAGCAGAAATAACAACTAAAAGCTTAGGAAAAGATTTAGGTATGATTTTTATGTAAACATTGGAAAATTATAAATGTAAAGACCTAAAGGGTGTTTCAGCATCAGGATTCCACACTTTTAAGAAATTATGGTATAATGGAACAACTCGAAAACACGTATAGCAATCCTGTGCTAGAAATGCTTACCAGATGTGGTTGATGGTGTTGCATATGTGCGGGATTACCAAGTGTTTCTATGGGAGTCTTCATTTCCGCAATTTCTAACAAGATTCAATGATCATAACCAATGATGTCACAACTATCCACATTGAATTAAGAGTAATCATTAACCAGTGACTCAGATTCGAAATAAGTAGATCCAAAATGCACAGTTCATGTGAGAATTGAGAAGAACACCTTTACATTTCGTTGAAAATCATCTTAAACTTTGAAACTGCAGTAAAAAAAATTTGTATGGAAAGATTCACATTACGCATATTTTTCCCCAACCAAAAAAAGGATTGGAAACGAGCAAGTGAATGGCAAAGAAGTGATTGTTTTCTTTAATAGAAAATAATAATAAAATCTTGATGATGTCATCGATCAAAATATCTATGTGCATATGTGGAAGAAAGAAATTTTTTTTTTCTGGAATTGAACTATGAATATTGGATCTAAATTTTCAGTCTATTAACGTTCAGTTGCGAGTCATTGGTTATGACCACGCTGTGTTCATGTGGACAACTATAAGATCATTGGTATGATTAATAATCTTATTATGAAATATTGAAATGAAGATATCTTAGGCAATGTTCGGGAATCCAATACAAATGCAATATGTAATATAAGCATTTCTGACTCAGTATTATTATCATATGAGTCCAAGCCCTCTAGGTGTATCCTATTTTTATTGGAAGTTCATAACCCTGACCCTGAGACACCCTGTACAATAATAAATTTAGATACTTAGACAACTGTAGACATTTTAAAAAGTTTTTTTTTATAAGAGCCTTAAAACTTTAACTATTTGTTTCATAAGATATTATTCTTAATTTTCATTGGCTATTTTGTTTCTACTATTAATATCCACCTTTAGTAAAGAGTAAATAACTTTATTTCAATTAAAAACCATCATACCATTCTAATGTAATCACCATATTTTTCATGAGAATATTTAAAACATAATTACCAAATTTAATATTTTACTAATATTGAAATTAAAAGAAGGCAGGTGTAACGTCTTGTCTAATTAACTGGAAAATTGATGATGCTCCTAACAAAAGATTATTGATCTTCTTCGCAAATAGATGCAAACTTTTCAAAACAGTGTATCTTTTTCCGTAATAAATTTTCATCTGTTTTACATTGGATAAGCATTTAATAAATACTTCAGACAATTTAAGTTGCATATTTGATTATGTATAAATCTTTATTTACTACTCAGGTTCTTACTTTCTTTAAGAATGTTTTTAAATAACCAAATGAAACCTAAATCTCGGAAAATATTTTAAAACATAATTATGTCATTGTATAACACTGTTATCTAGCCACTTTTGGTTACCAACTGGTTTACAGGAAATATTGGTTATGTTTTATATAAACTAAATCTCTTAGACATATTTTGATATTCACGATTCACTCAAAAAAAAGGTTCGCCTAATGAAATAGAATCCTGTGTCATCGTAGTTCCATTAAAACTTAGTATCTGGATAATCAATATCAAGTTACACAATCAATATTGTTTTTTTTTTCAATTGCAATATTATCTTTTGCAATAATGTAATTTCCCTTTCTGATTCCTACCTTAACTTTTCAGATAGGTAGAAGATCATTTCTTCTTTAACTTTCAACAATGGAAGGAAATATTTAATGAAATAATGAAAAACATTTGAATTTTAAAGTGGAAATGAAATTTAATGTTGAAAAATTACCTAAGATAGTACTTTTTTAAATATTGTCAAAATTCAACGAAAAACTGCAAAGTAATTATATTGATGTTATTAAAAAATAATTTTCTAATTATTAAAATGATGCGAAAAACAAATTTGTATTATAATTTCAGTAGTTATGAAACTTTGAAATTTCGCTTAACACTAGAAAGTTCGTCGGTGTCGATTGGACACCCGAGTCTGTTTACTTTGTTCTCCTTTCCGCATTTTTGGAGGGAATTTGAAAATTTTTCATGACTTTTAATCAGTTTCCATGGTGATTACACAGAAGAAATTTTGCAGTTCTAGGTTAATTAGGAAATATTTTACAACTAAATATACCTAAAATGCCCGCTGGTGTCATTTAGATACCAATGCAATTTGTCATTATAAATAACTATCGTTCAACAAAAAATAGATACCATTAGTAAAACAAATTTCCCAGAGTATTATCGCACATTTGTTTGACCTTGAATGCAGTGTTATTAGGTTCACAGCGGAAATGAATCAATTATTAAATTAAATTGTTGTTTCTAAGTGTTTCGTTATATAGCATTTGCCTATCTGCTCATTAAAAAATTCATTGGATTTTCGAACCTGTGCAGAGCAGACACTGGAACGAAGGCTCGTAGAAAAGATTTGTTGTTGCGAGAGCTTTCTGAGAACGAATCAGATGGTGGTGAGCTGTCTTGTTCTAATTTAGATTCCGATGAAAACATAAGATTGCGTGTAAGTGACTGCAAAGAATCTGAAGTGCAGATGAAATTGATAATATTTCAAGTAATAAATACTAAATTTAAAGGAATTACAAATTCCATTAATTTCGCTACAACGCAAAAAGTGCGAAATTGAAGAGTGTAATGGTGTAATGTGTCTCTTGCATAAAAATGGTGCGCGGAAAATATACAAGAAAAATTGAATATCACTGTATCCATTGCAAATGAGGTATGTACAAAACATTATGCATAAAAACGATAAATAACGATTAAAAAACTTGCATTCTCACAAAAATTACGATTTTGCTTATTATACTAGTATTTATGAATATTATTTTTTATTTCATTTTACAAGATTAAAAAATTTGTATTGTTACAGTTTTTTTATGATATAAAAGGTCATAATATATGATAATTATGTGAAATAATATTAAAAAGTTATAAACTAAACCCTACTGAGCAGTAGTCATGTAATTATTTTATATATTTTATATCGTGTTGTCGAAACGAAATTAAGAGCGGACATTTAAGAGTAATCGAAATCCCGGACTTCCTAGTGTTAATTTTTAATTAACTAAAATTTCAAAAAAAAAATCTTTAAGTTGATCATTTTTATTTTCTTAAGCAAATTTTTTCCGCATTTGTAGATCTATTAATTTATTTTATAGAACGCCGTATTATAATGTATAATTATCGTACTTTACCTGCGTGGTATTAAAGATGCTAACTGAAAACCAGAATGTTTATGTAAATTCAGCTTTCTAAAGTATTTTCATATAAAATCTTCGTTTAAATGATTTCTTAATAAAATCAGCCGAGTAGGTTGTTTCCCAAATAGCCCACAGACATTTTTATATGTTGCAGAAACAACTAGCACTAAATAGCCATTATTTCCAATGACTACAATGTAATTATTTCATCAACCAATCGAGATTTTATCCGTGTCCGTATCTTCCTATTACTAGAGTCAGTGAAGATCCAGTTTTTCAGAAATATTGCGCCTTAAAGTTTAAGAAACATTTTTATTTCTAGTAATATGTTTAAAACAAAGAAATGGACACATTATTTAGCTAAGATAAATCTGTTGATTTGTAGGAACTTTTTATAAGAAAATCTGCACCAAGTAAACAAAATAAGACCCAATTAATCGGTACCAAGGTAGCAAAAATTTGAATATAAATACCATCCATGTAAAAAAGAAATACTCGAATTATAATGTAATACAGCAAATTCAAATATAAGCAATTCACGGACCAAAAACATATAATTTTGAGATGATAATGTTTATATAGACTGGCTTTTCACTGTCTATAAACTGCATAGTACCACTTGTATAATGTAAATATTATTAGAAACTCTTTAACTTTGGATACAGAATTATCAAATTCGGCAAGAGTAGTTTCTTGGGTAGTAAGTACTAAGAAATGATTTGCCAAAATTTGTAATTAAAAATTTATCGAAAGTTTAAGTTTCACCTCAATAACTTTGGAACATTATTAATACAGCACAAAAATCATTTTTATACATTTTATAAATCAAAAGATGATATTTTTATTTTCTAACTTTAGTAAAATTCTTTAAAATGTTTGAAAGTATATTTTACAATACTCTTCATTCTTTTAGCTACTAAATTTATATCCTTCTCGTTAAACGAAATTCAACAAACTTGTATGTGTGTGGTCACATTTCCACTGTTATATAATTAAAAGAAAATTATAAAAATAAACTGATGATAGACCGATCAATTCTTAAACATAATCAAGCAAAGATATTTAGAATCAGAATTTCAAATAACTGTTATTTATTTATAAATAATTAAAATTTGGAATCATTGTCGGTTTTATTTAAAAATATAAAATATATATATTTATATTCTTTTGCAGGATTTGCAATATTAGCTTTAGTTTTAGGAGTTATATTTCGATTCTTGTGCACCATTTTTGTGTTATTGGGATCAAAACTGAATTTGAAAGAACAAATATTCGTTTCTGCATCGTGGGTGGCAAAGGCAACAGTGCAGGTAAATTTGATAAATTTGTATAAATAAAGATAGAATTTGTCAAGTTTTAAGTAGATTTTTTTTTCTATGGAAAACTTCAGAATGGCTATTCGAACACAATTTTATTTATTCCTTTACAATAGGCAGCAGTTGGCTCACAAGCTCTGGACTATGCAAGATCTCATCCTACAGAACTTGATTTCAAAGACAACAGTCAAAAGGTACTTTTTCGTTTCTGCTTTCTTTAGTTTCTAGTATAAATTCAGGTAAATTCACCCATTTATAAAACCATATACAGAGCAGATTTACTATTTTTTTTCAAAAGTACATTTTAATCTCAAATATGTTATTGTTTATTTGAATATTTGACAGAAAAACGGGTCTACACCATATATCACTACACAAGAAATTTTAAATTCAGTTTAATGAATTCAGCTTGTGAACTTCAAACTAAAATTGTAATTACGTATAAAATGTCGATCAAATCTTTTATTGGAGATAGATATTTTTTTCTAAACAAAAACCCAATTTTCAATGAAATTAAACAAATATACACCATATTAACAAAATTTATTTTAGCATGTACTTTGATACTAACATCCAAGAAAAATATCACAATTTAATTATTGAGCTTATATTAATTAATTTAATTATTTGCATCAGAGAGCATATTAAAGCATTTGTGACCACATTATAGCAATTGCAATTAAAAATTAACGTTTTGGACCAACGTGGAAAGCAAAGTAAAAAGTACAACAATCAGATTGACATCATCGAATAAATAATATTTTCAAACTTAAGATCCACTCTCTTCGGATAATAACTACCGAATCTTCAAGAAAATAACACCATAAGAATGAAATCAAAAATCAGGAGATACAAAAGAAAATTTGAATATTTTAAAGAGAATTTTTAATAATGCCAGTAGTTTTTTATGTAATACAAATACAATATTGTGTTTGACTATGCATTATAAGTTATCGTCTTATTTCTATGTTGTTTATGGCAATAAATACACTTTTGAATAAATTACGATACTTAAATTTTTATACAGTTCCCTGGTCCTAATAATGATATACAGAAAGTCTTCTACTCCCTTGCCATCAAAACTGAAGAAATGCGAAGATTTTAGTTTCATTATTTTAATCAACAGTCGCCTCGAAAAAACGTTATGCAGTAATCAGCGCATCGTCCTCGACATGGTCATTGAAATGTATTAAAACAGTAATATTCAAAGCTTTAAAACCCGATTAGTTTTAGTCACAGATGATTTTTTAAAATTTAAATGAATATTTTACATTGTGTAACTAATGGACCAGAATGCAATTCTATAACAATACATTTATTGGTGCAAACAACATAAAATAACTACGTTGTTGAAAGCATCTTTCCAGTTGGGACTAAACGCCGATGTTGATTTCTACCGGGTTTAGAAATTGTATATTGGATCATATTTAAAAAGGAATTCCTGCATTCATTTTGTCGTTTTTACAGAATGAATAAATCTACTCCTATAAAAATATGAAATAAATTGATGACTGATAAAAATAGTTTTTGAATGGATTTTGTACATTAACAGATAACTCTCTGTACAAACGTCCAACATACCTATGTCCAAATTGACACTGTATGTCATAGTATTTTAATTAAAACCATTTATTGATATTTCACCCATTAGGTTTTAATGATGTCAGTGGTGTCGATTCTACTAACTGCCCCACTGGGAGCAGCTTTCATTGACTTTCTAGCACCCTTCTTACTGAAGGAAGAGTGTTCCGCTTCTTCCACTTCAGCAGATACTTCCGGCGAGGAGGAAAGGGAATGCATCACGGAAGTGACAGTCTCAGACTACGGAGCAAGAAGATGTGCAAGTGTGGGAGAGATAGAAGGATTTCTCCAAGGTCTCAAAAACAACGTTAATGATTAAATACAAGTATGTAGATTGCAGATGATTCTATTCTACATCAGATTTTAAACAAATGCAATCCAAAGAAAATGGAATGATGATAAAAAAAAAAAGGTTTAAAGCAAGTTATTCATCACATTTTTGTTAATTAAAATCTCAGAGCAGGCAACGAAAGTTGAAGTAACAATGAATTATTTTTCTGTTCAAGCGAAGTCCGTCCAAAAAGACTGGCAGAGGATTTGCTTCTTTCGGTAAACCGAATTTACAACGTGTTGAAGAAATTGTCAATATGTAGTATTAAGGTTTAAAGGTTATTCTTCATGTATTTTATTAAAACATTCTAAAGTAAGATTTTTATTGTTCTTACTGCTGTGGCACATATACTATAATGACTGAAAACTGGAGCATAGAGAATTGGAGCACTGTGACTGATTAGTTATGCTAACAAACTGGTGAAATTAGTTTGTTAAGAAAATTAAGAATTTCGATAATTCCAATTTTTAATGCCGGAGGTTCTGACAAAGATTTGTTTTGCTACATCTCTCGAAAATAGAGAAGGTTAATAAGTTTAGGAATAAAACTCCTCCATTTTTTAAAAAAAAATCTTTTAGGTACCTATTAAATCTTGCTACCTATTTTGCTTAATAGCAAATGCTTTAAATGGCAAAATGAATTACACAGGGTGGTTATAAAGTCTTTACCTTATTATAAAAAATTATTACTAAAGAACCTTTAAATATAATACAGCAATTTTTTTACTATGAAAAAATGGTGTTCCTTTATCTTTTAATTCAATACATAACACAACAAACATAAAAATAGTTATTTTTCATTAAATTGTTGTAAAAATGGCGCCAACAAGCAAGAGATTCAATGTGTTCGTTCATTCAATGAATTCACATTCGCCATAACTAATCAAAGTCGATTTTGGGGTTACATAAAGGTCACAATATTTGCAATAGAATTTGAAAATATTGATGACATCAAAGATGCATCAAGTTAGGTTCATAGATGCTGCATTTAGTATGATAGCCAAAATGTTGGGCAATACTGGTCGAGAATCAAAACACAGGTTTGACATTCTTTGAACTACTAAAGTTGCTCTCACAAAAACTTACTGATGTCAGTGATTTTAATAAAAGCTTTCTAAAAATCATTGAAATATTTTGAAGCAACCATATGCCAAATTGTAATTGCCAACAATTACCAAATTGTTGCAGAAGATTGGAACAGTTTTTTTGTTTTAAATGCTAAACTATAAAAAGAATATTTTTCTAAATATGATTCATAACACCCAGGTACTGAGTAAAAGTTTACATATCATATATTTTCAAATTTATTAACTCACACAATATAAAATGGAATTCTTCATGCATTTTAAAGCATTTTTCTCCAAATGGAAGTATATGCTTATCTTTACCAATTTAAAAATTAGAAATTGATTTATGATTAGAGTGAATATCCTGTATAATCACATGAGGTGAAAAATATCTAATATCAATATTTTTAAATTGGTGAGTTATTTAGCATTATGAAAGAAAAAAGGGTTTGCTTATGAAACTAAAAATTCATATTTATCATAGAAGCTTGCAACATTTGAAGAAGGGGTATATATACCTTTTGAAACAAATGTGTATCACTGGGAAAACGAAGATTAAAAATAAATTTTGCTTGACATTAATAACACAATATCAGTCACATTTCTTCCAGATGTCCGTATGGCCAATAACAGAAATTTTTCGATAAAAATACCAACGAAAATTAATTTAATGTTTTTATTACAAAAAATGGTCAACATTTTTATTAGTTTTTATTATAAAATACTGTTTTATCAGTTAGAAATGAAACTAAAAGCTATAATCTTCATATTTACTCAGTTGTACCTTATTCACAGAATATCTTTTCCCCTTAGTTTCTTCCTTTCCCCTTCAATTTCACATAAATTATGTTCACGTAGTACTCCAAAAAAAGAAGAAGAAGAAGAAAAAAGGGTAAGAAAAAAACTTAGCAAAAAATGAAATCTAGAATAAATTTCTTAAGGATTTATAAAATCCTTAATTAATTTCTGAACCAATAATAAAGCTATAAAAATGACTGAGTTCATGGTAAAATAAAGAGAAAAAAATGGCACAATAGATCTTAATAATATTTAAGACTTGAAAAATAATAACAAGGAAAGTGAATATATAGAAACAATAAGAAAAGTTAGAATAATGGGTTAGTTGTGATTGTATAAGTTAGAGTCTGTATTTTGCATGTTGATAAAAAAAAAAAAAAAATCACATATTTATTAGTGCAGTCAATTATGTTTTATTTCTATTGTAACAGGACAAAAACTAATAATCTATAAACATCACTCAAGATTAACATTAATATCACATTTCTATATAAAGCACTTCTATAAAGTTTCATAATAATAGGAAGCTTATTTGAAAATGCCACAGTAACATCATATTAAAAAAAAGGACATATTTTTATAAAACAGTAAAATATTATTATTATTATTTTGTATTCTGGAATGGCAAAATGTTATCATACTAAAAGGCAAATCAAATTAATCAAATTTTTTTGCACTTACTTAAATAAGATATCTTTTATTAGTTTTTTACCAATAATATTAGCAATTTCAGTGTCTCAAATATAGTTATCAATACTTTTCCTAAAAATAATGTAAAAAATAACTGAGTGTTGTAATGTATCACATATTATACTTAAATAATTAATGCAATGAACTAAGTTAATCATATTACAAAAATTGAAACTGCAGCATTTTCTCTTCAACACTCCTAACACACTAGCATATAATGTACTATGAATGTAAAACCTAGTGTCTTAACATACTAATAGATGGTTGATGATAATGTGTAGCAATAAAAATTTTACTTTGAATAGAAAATAGTGCATAAAAAATTTCAATAACCCACAAAATGCATTTTTTTTTTTCATTTTAAAAGAGGTAAATGCATCACACTTAACATTAATATGCAAAATGATTGTCACCTGAATATATCAACAAAATACAATTTACATCATTCTATCAAAAGATTATATAATAAATATATGACAATTTCTATGAAATTTTAAAAATTCATAGAAATTTCGAAATGTTTAACATTGATTATATATCAGTAGATATGATAAGTTTAAAAAATGCAGAAAAAATAAATAAATACACAATGTAAATAAAAGAATGCATTCAACAATAATATCACGTAAATTTAGACACTACAAAAAATTGTGCGCAGAAAATGAAGCAGTTTCTCCGCTTCAAGTTTGTAAAAATTCTCTGTATAGTAAAAAATAACATATATTTAAACATAATCATGTAAAGAAATAATAAAAGAGTGTTTATTATTCAACAATGGTAAAAAATAATAGCAACTAAATATTGACTGTTTAAATGTCAAACTAAAAATACCTAACTGAAGAAAATATTTATCACATATTAAAATAGAAAATTTTAAAAAAAAAGACATGGATGAATACATTAAAGATGATAAATTAATTAAAGATAAATAAAAATACTAATTAAAAAAAGAAATTACAGAAAATGGCATTAGTTTTAACTGAACATTTTTATGTCTAGATAAGAATTGTTGCATAAATTATGCACCCATTCCTTATCTGAAAAAAAAAATCAATTACCCATTTATAATTAAACTAAAAGGAAACTATCAAAAGAATTAAATACTATTTATCTAAAACAGAGATATGAAAAATACATAAGTATTATAAAATATATTCCTTTATAATAAGAGAATCTTTTGCTTTTTATATGATAAAAAAAGGAGAAACTGACAGGCAAATGTGTTCTCAAAAAAAAAAAAATTATATTATAGAACACATTTACTTCATATTAATTATTAATTAAACATGTTACTGCCCTCCCAACATTAAAAAAAAAAAAAAAAAAAAAAAAAAAAACTAATTTTTCTTTCCTATTTCAAATAAATGAAAATCGTAGAACAAAATATTATTATTCAAAAATGCAATATTTAATCTTTTATCATAACAAAGTAATTACACCTTACATTTATATAATTGATATTAAATGGAATTGCAAAATGATTCTCATAATAGATGTTGGGAAATGGTGCAATTTAGATTAAATGATAATACATAATTAAATATAAAAAACGTTTTTTTAATTTTACAATCTTCTTAAGAAACAACTTTAAATAACTGTATTAAATGTTATTTTGGAAGGATTATTACTATTATTACACTTACAGATAGGCTTTAAAGATAACTCGATACTCTAAGTCAGCAAGCAATTATGAAATTTTCTGGTGGTATAAATACTAAAAATGCATCTGAGAATTTAGTAAACTTCTAATATACAATTTACAACTAACCAATCTCTAACCATTATAAATTTCTTAAAATACAAACAAAATGACAGTTAAAATAAAACAAACTAATATATTTGAATGAAACACATGTCAACTGTATTGATTATTATCAATAAACAGTTTGTCAGGAGCAAGGTCTTAAAATATTTTATTAATACTTAACAGTTATAAAAAGTCAACATTTAATAATAAGGAAAGAGAATGGTATATACATAAAAATATATATGATGCTGCATAAAACGAATATCTCAACTTTACAGGGGTATTTTTAAAAAAGTAATGTACAATTTTGCTGCCCCTCAGAAATAAAAAAGAATAATAGGTAAAGGTTTAATATAATTACAAGTGTTTAATGTGAGTCCTTACATGAATGAATATTCCGATTTTTAAAGCACTATTAAGAGAAAACTAGAAAATACAATCCTATTATTCAACGGAAGTCAAACAGAACAGTTGAAAGATTAAATTCAATAAAGTTACAAATGTTCTATACAAGCCCTATTTAAACACAAAGGATATTCAGGTAATATAATAAATCATGCAACATATAATAATTCATTTTCTGCATGTTATGGTGAAGTTTTCGTAAGAAAGAAAAAAAAATTCTTTTATACATTAATTTTATTTTACTTTTGTGGCTACAATGGATGTTTGTTGTACCACTATCAACTGCCATCAGCAAACATAAAACAGACACATTTGCGTATTTTCAAATTATCATACCAGAGATACAGAAAAAAACTGTAGGATAAATTATCATATCACTTTGATATGATTCTTATTTCTGGAGAAGCTCACACTGAACACTTATAATGATGTTGAATTTAAACTTTTAATTGTTACTTTTTATTTCTGAAAACAACAAGGTTCCACTTTTTTTTTAAACCTGCAAAATTGAGACATTCATTCGCGAACATTTTGCATTTCAATTAACTAGATATCATGTCTTGCATAACAGCAGGCTGATAATGCATATAAATTGATAATACTACAAAAATTCACCAATTTAAAAGCAAGACAATAACAAACAACTGCAACAAAAAAATTATATATATAAAATGGATGGACTATATTTTAACACAGAAATTTCTTTAACATTAAAATTGGTCCCACTGCATTCATTATATGCACTTCTATATCAGAAATATAATACTATCAATGTATGGATCCATTGTACATGGAAATATAAAATGTTTGTTATATAATATTAAATTGAGAAATTAAAATAACATATGGCATAATAAAAATTAACTTTAAATTAAATATAATAATATCAATTAAGTGAAAGGAAAACAGATATCAACACATTATAGGAAGCACCATGAAAATGTCTTTTATCATTTACATAAACTTAAATTGAAACAGTAAATAATATTATTGCAATTATCTGAACTCTTTCTTTTTGAAAATATATTTTAAGAAAGAGTACTCAAAGTACACTTCTATAAAACACTAATAAATTTCTCAAGAATTAAAATATTTGACAGAAGTAATGAAAACTTAAAAATAATTTAGCATTAAAAGCAATTTATTCAGTATAAATACATCTGACAAGTACTATGAAAACTGTTAAATCAGATTAGTTCATTTTCTGAGATACTAACAAAAAGATTCCATTACATTAAAATATTTTTTAACTATGGAAAAATATTCAAAAGTGAATTCTTTCTGTATCTCACTTATCTTTTTCCACCAAAACTGCAGAAGACTGCTCTTCTGTCTGTACGGCATTGGCATCTTCTTCTTCAAAATGTTCATCACTATCACTTCGAATGACATCTTGAGTCAGTAAAACAGGCCCCAGGAGACTAATTAATACAGCACCTAAAGGAGCTGTCATTACAATTGACAACACAGACACATTCAAGACCTAAAAAGAAGAAAAAAACATATCAACTGAATAATATTTAACTATTAACAGAAGCACATATGATTTTCATAAATTCCACAAGCTTATTTGCCATTCAATAAAATTCATTGTAAGTTACAGGAAGTGATTATGTAGATGTTTAAGAAGTAAGCAAAAGCTTGCTATTTCTGAAATCAGTCTTCCCATTTAAGTCTTATTCTACTAAAATATAGATTTAGAGAGTGGTAGTTTCACTCAATTTGAAGAAAAACATTCACTATGTGTTACTCATTTAAATTCAGTTAGGCAAATAAAGCAGCAAACTTTAAATTGTTGCATCTACATGCATGCTAACTGTAGTATAAAGCAGTCCAGATCAATGGTAAATAGATCTGAATAATCTTCAAAGAACATTCAGTGCAATCATCGATAATGCAGCTTCTCATAACTAATCAGGATTGACTCTTTCAATATCAACAATTACTTTTGGACATTCCTAACTTGAATATCCAGTATAATTGTGATTTCTTTCTTTTTTTTAAATTTTTCTGCAAATTCAAAATTAATCCTTATAAATATCAGTTGTCTCTATCCCTTTTTCTTTTGAGAAATACGATGGGAATTAAGAATCAATCCCAAGACAACTGAACATTAAGTATGCTGTTGCTTGTAATGTTTCTCAAAAATTAGAATCTCTTTTTTCGGGAAAGAGCCTTTAATAATAATTATATATATACTGACTCATTAATAAAACAAAACCATAAAAAAATGCAAAATTAAATAAACTGTTATTTTATCAAATATTAGCTGCTGTTGGTCATCAGCCAGTTTACAAAGAATATTGGTTGCATTTAATTTCAGTTAAATCTGTTATGGATGACTAGATGTTCAATTATCCTCAACAAAGCAAAACTTTACTTATCAAAGGCATTAAATTTGTGTTATTTTAGTATCTTTTATATTTTTATTGTGGTAATAAATCATCCTAATGGAATCAAGTCCCACAACATTATAACGCCATAAGAAACATAACTATTTCAGTAGTATTCTATGTTCTAATTGGGCATTGATTTTTGTGTCACCGTAAGTTCACTTACTCATTCCTCACATGAACGTTTCGGACAATAAGCAGAATTGCTACTCTTTAAATTTCTACAATACAAAAAAAAAATAAATAAATAAATATTTGATAAAACAATGAAAATGGTTTGAATAACATTGGAACAATGAAGTGCATTGTTGAAAGTTCAACATGCATTATTAAAAAAAATGTAATTTTATTTTTAAAAAATTACCTAAATTCAGAAAAAAATCTGCATGATAAATAAATTAAGATCATTTAAAAGATATTGCATTTTTTTTTTAAATTTCAAAATAGTGCAAAACCATTTTTGTGTAATATTATTATCCGGAATTACCATGAATAAATGCCAAAATCTCGCCTAATTTTTAATTGATCATAATCATTATTAAAAAAAAATTAAATGGTACATTTTTTAAACATAGCTAAACGCAAAAAGTAAATAAAACCAGGGGGAGTGGTCTTCCTAAAACTTTCCCGCATACACTCTAGTGAAAGTGACATTCCAAAGAACGCCTTGCATGCCACTGGCAAAAAATAGTTACGAAATATTAACTTTTGGTGTGAATTCAGTACTTTTATTGAATATATCGTGTGACCCTTGGAGATTAATATCTGGCATGCAGTTAATAATATCCAAAAATCAAAATTTGCGTCTTAGACATGTTTTCTCAACCGATTGAAACAAAAATTCGGCACGAAATTGCACTTAAAGTAACACAATTCTAAACCTAAATTGATATATTTAAGTCACTGCGTTTTTGAATTATCGCATTTACATGTTTCTGAAAGCACAGGCAGAGAAACAGTCAACCCATTGTTCGTTCTCACTCAAATTTTGACAGGTATCTCACTCAAATTTTGACAGGTACACATTATAGATTTTAAATCTCTGCCCCAAATCTTATCTACGTATCTCTGTTGGTTTTGTAATTATCGTGTTAATTTGTATTAGAACAGACGGACAGACAGATTTTCTCAGAGAGAATGTTGCTCAAACTTTGATCTACTAATTTGGTATAAAGATTGTACACTAAATTTCATTCGTCTAGATCAAAAAGTCTAAAATGTTGATATTCTTCAAAATCTCAATTTCGAATTGCTCGGAGATTGCCATACTTCCTCCTTACGGCGTATACAAGAAAATAAAAACCACACAAAGCGGTATGTCTAAGTAAATAAATGAAAATTAAAAAAAGAAAATCCCACAAGGCGTATTCCAAAATTTTGGTGCAACTTTCCTTCCTGCGAAGTGTTTTGTATCAAATTCAGTAGATTTAGGTCAAACGTCCTATAGAGCGTCAATACACATATCAATACATTCCCTTTTATTAGAAATAGAGATTACTCAAACTCACTGTGGTCGTTCCCACCAGCCATCACCAAGCAAATCACTATGGAAATCAAATATCAGAGGTTATATTAGCACTCACAAAAACACAGGAAATCGGAAAGAGCACAGCAGCTCGAAATAGATTTTGGGATCACAATGCAAGCGTCCAACCATTAGTAATCATACAGCAACTATTAAATGCTAGTTTTTTACAAACTTCTAAAGGTTGCTAGCTTTACAAACACATAACGCTTAAGTAGAAAAAAAATTCATTACAAAATGTTAATTCCATAA
Source organism: Argiope bruennichi (assembly GCF_947563725.1). NCBI lineage: Eukaryota > Metazoa > Arthropoda > Arachnida > Araneae > Araneidae > Argiope > Argiope bruennichi. Next base: position 88,600,760 of record NC_079151.1, read on the forward strand.
AAATCTCTAACCATACTTTTGACCAGTGCTTGGTAGATTGTAGGGGGTAAGGCAATAGATAGCTACAAGTTAAGAAATCTATTTTATTTTTAAGCGAATAAACCGGAAATAGTAAAGCATTAAAATATTTTAAATTTATATTTCCAATTAATCAATTAAAGCCTGTATTCTTAAAATTATTTAATACAACTATGCAATGAAAATCTCTGCTCTCTTCCGTCTTTTCAACTAGTTTGTCCAAAGATTTTTGCAGTCTTAAAACTCTATTTTTAATTTTTGTCTTTTTTTGGTTTTAAATAATTTAATTTATATTGTAATATGTTTCTTTTTCTTAAGCTTTTCACCATATTGAGATAGTAATCTTCGCAATTCCATTTTTTTCAGACGTTTTTTATGTTTGTTTGTTTGTTTGATTTTACATTTGATTTTCTTAATTCTATTTTCTATTTTATTATTTTTTTTAATCAACTTGAAATCAAATGTTCTGTAACATATATTTCAACCTCAATGCTTTTATTTAAAATAAACTTTCTACCAATTATGGCCAAAACATAGAATTTTATCCATGGAATCATACTTAAAACTTCTTAGAAATTGTTTCCTACAATTTCTAATAAGCTTTTTTTTCAAAAATATTTTAATGAAAATTTCTCAATTTGATTTTGAATATTTTAAACTTAACAAATTTGTTGCTAGCAAATACTCTGCTGAACTGCCAGAAACATCATTTAAAAAATTCATTTCTATTAAAATAGAATAACAGGCAATTCAGTAAAATTTGCATGCATATGTATGCATGCACTTTTTATTCGCAAGAACAGAAAGAACGGTTTTCGTCTGATTGGTGTAGGTTTAATTTCGCTACTCTCCCCAGATCTAAATATTTTTACTTCTGACAAGTATATAGTTAAGAAGTGATTTATCCAAAACATTACAAATGAAGGTACATACTAAGTCCAGACATTCATATTTCAAATCTGTTGATTCTTATTCCTTTTTTTTTCCCCCTTTCAGATTAATATGCTTATTTTTTTTTTATTATTATTATTTTTTTCTTTTTTGCATTTTAGCTCTAAAGAAACCATTACTAACTTTTCTAATACAAATCTTTATTTGAAAAATCAAAGAAATGTTAGTTACAGTTTTTAAGCCCTCCATAACATCATAACCAGCTTTCAAACAATCAATTACCATCTTTTCATCTTTCTTTCATATCATATGCTAAAAAATTGGTAAGAGTGGCTGCTTTATATAGAAAAATGTAAAATAAATAAATAAATAATGGTTGGATAATTTTGGTTTATGTTGAAAGAAATTCTGTCTGACAAGTGGGATCCTTTTTCCATCTAGCTGTAAATTTATATGATTTAAACTTTGCATTATGGATGTACCTTTTCAATATACAATGTTATAATTTTTCCTTGGTTCAATGGAAAGTTCAGCTGCAATTGTATTTTCTAGATGCCTGATTCTCCAAAAATTCCAGAAAAGTTAATCATTCTCTGAAAATTTAATGTATAATCATCTCTTTAGCTTGCAAATCTTTGAATAAACCATATAAATTCAACAAAAAGAGGTTCAAAATCGATCGCACACTACAAATATCCACATTTATTAATAAAGTCGAAAATTCTTTTTAAATCTTAACATTCAACAATTGCCAATTTACTGATAAATCAACTATCCTGGTAGAAAAAGGCTTTCTCAGATTTAATTTTTCTATAGATCATGAAAATCTCATCGCCCATTAATTTTGAAGCCACATATGTAGTAACAGCTTCTTTATTTCTTTTCATTATGAAATGGAAAGTGTACATTTATTTGCCTTGATTCAAGGATTGTCAACATTAAATTAGGTATATCAACATCAGTCAGATTCTTAAATAAAAATCCTAAATGTATAGAACAATGTCAAATATAAATGCATCCTTATAAGAGCTGTAAGAATAATAATTTTCTCTGCACTATAAAGAGGATAATTTGAACAAACTTAAGATCAGAATTACAACTCTAAACATATTTAATTATACAAAATCTTTGACACATCTTTACAAAAGCATTCAAAAATAAATTTTAGCATTAATGAAATAAATAAAAGACTAAATGCATTGAATTTTCAAAATACACTTAAGAAATGAAACATATTTTATGATGCCAATTTTTATAAAAATAAAATAAATAAGAATTTTTTTTTAAAAAAATCTTTTGAGTCAATGGAACAATAGTAACAAAAAAATGTCAAAAGATATGTATTTAATATATGTTAAGTGCTACATAATTGCACCTTCACATAATTGTTTAAAAAATATTATAAAGTATAAAATTATAGTATTTTAAGTAAATTCTTCATCTCAAAACAATTATTTACAGCAACTCCTTTTGAAAATGTAAATAAACAATTTCTATTATGTGTAATAAAAGTAGTTACATTACAATCAGATAACAATTCTAACTTTAAATTATTTTGTTCTATATGAATAAGTAATTACCGTTGTTCCATACTGAATAAGAGCTTCATCTAAATCATGTTGCCTAGCAAAATCTAAAGCCTGTGATCCAATAGCAGCCTGAAAACAAGATTTTTATCATTTTTTTTTTTTTTTGAAAAAATAACAGCAAAAAGAAATTGAGAAATAGAAAACAATAACAGAATGAATATTTAGGCATCCGTTTAATTAACTGCTTAAATTAATGTCAATAACTCAAAATTCACTATCAATAATATATATACATTGAACATTTAAAATTAATTTTAAATAAATTGAAATTCTCTATTATTTTTTAAACAATTTAAAAAAAAAAGATGGCATTTCAAAAAATTCATTAAAAAATTATTGGAAAATCAGTAGTATTCATAAAAGCATTAAAATTAATAAATATGGTGATTGTAAGTTACTACAAAATTAATTCATCAAATTTCTATCTCAGCAAAGAAAAAAAAACTGACATTTTTTTTTCTTCATATTTTTTAAATATGGTATGCTAATCTTAATGTAGTAAAAATGGACTATTTTTGAAAACAGAACACAGTTAAAGGCAGTTTAGTAAAAGGAAGTAAGTGTCAGCATATTTATTTTATAATTATTGATTGTTTCATAGTGAAAGTTATACAAAACTGAAACAAAATATTTGGAATTAATTTTTTTTTATAAAACTCATTGAAGTTCCTATATTTCTACAGTACAAATTAACAAAAATATTGAAGGCATCATATGATAAAGCAATATTTGATGTAACTTTCGAAACAATATTAATGATAAAACATAAAGGAATAAAAAATACATTCCTACAATAAGGATTTGTTATGTTCCTATATATTCCTACTTTAACATTTGTACAAAAATATAATTTATTAAAGTAGGCAACACAAAATATTAACAAGATTTATTTCAAAATAAACTTGCATATCTTCACAAAATAAATTTTAAGAAATGATATGTATTTTATAAAATTTAATCATTTTGTATGAATCAAAACAATCCAATTAATGTCAGAATATCTACTTTTGTTAGTTTTTCCTCTCATCATTTTCTGAGATTCCTTTTAGTCATCACATGACTCATATAAATATACATTTCACATACACTTTACTTTTAAAATTCAGAAAAAATTATTAACTCTTGTAATAATATAAATTGCATTAAGTTTTAACAGAAATAATAATTGTATATATATTTATTATCATCATGCAAATCCCAAATTATAAAATGAGATTATTAATACAAGAAATGCTGTAAATGCCAGAAATACAAAATTTATCCACAGAAACATAGATTAATGTAAAATGAATGTATATCTTTTGTAGTGTTAGATATCCAAGGCACAACAAATAATTTTTAGAAAAAAAAATAATTAACTTGTTTCAAATATAATAGTAAAAATTGAATGAAATTTTAATAAAAATAATATTAATATCATATTTATTTTTGAACTAAACCCAGAAGATAATAAAGGATATTTAATGCCAGAAACACTGTTATGTGCACAATTTGTGCGTGGAAAGTAAATAGATGCATACCTGAAGTGTGGCTTTAGATATCCAAGACACAACAATAAATAATTTTTCTTTATGTACAAAACCTGCACCTGAACACACGAAATAAGTAACCAAGCAACGAAAACTAAGTCCACATAATATGGACAATGCTCCAAAACCTAGAAAAGAAAAAGAATTAAATTTTCTATATAAAAAAATCTTCAAAATTAGAAAATTTAAAAATGTATAAATTAAAAAGATATAAAAAATTCTTCAATATGAAAGAATAAAATCAATAGAATGTAACTCTAAAATAAATATAATCGTAAACAGCAAACCCTTTTAAACATATTTACAAAATTTTACTGATGAAATTATCAATCCAATCAAAAATACAACATAAAAAATTGTTGATCACATCTTTGCAAAGGAATTTTTATTTCATTGTATCATTGTATCATCTTTGCAAAGGAATTTTTATGCAAATAATCTTTTCAAAATGCAGTAAAATCTTGCTTAATGATCATATCTCATAACTAGATTTATTTAATGAACAAAATAAAATGCAATTTCATTTTGTAAAATGTTTTGGCACTGTTGAATGCAACTCCGAGAGTTTAAGCAAATGCCCCAAGAACCTTAATCGACAAGATGAATGATTCTGGTCAATGTTATGAGGCTAAAGGTTTGTAGCAGCAATATTGATGAAGTAGTGGAAGAATGCAGCCAGAATTATTGAAGAACTTATAGAGTTGCATTCTGTGTCACAGCAAAAAGCAGTAGAGACGGTTTGGACAGGAAAGGAGGAAATAATAGACTTGACAGAGCAAAAAGCTTTCAATAAGGAAGATGCTGAAACCATAGGAAATAATTGATCATACACTGATAAGCATCATCACCCTAATAAAGCAGTAATTAATTCTTTTAATGATACTGTTGTCTCATTTTTGACAAATTATGAAGCATGGTATGTAACCAATGTTTTTAGACAATTTTCTTAGCAAATATTATATATATATATATATATATATATATATATATATATATATATATATATATATATATATATATATATATATATATATATATATATTAAAAATTATAGACTATATTATTATAAGGGGGTGTGATTATTTTTTCTTCATGGAATATATTATTCTTAAATAAAAAATTGTTTTGCTTAACAAATATCCAACCTTACAAATAAGATTGAGTAATGAATTAGGCTTGTTAAGCAAAGTTCCATGGTAGAAACTACATATCAATAACAAAGACTTTTTTTCCCTCTTTTGTACTTCAGAAACTTGTGCAACATGCATTGTAAAATTTCAGTCTCAACAAGTATACATAAATCACTCATAATTACCAGCAGAATTTTGAAGTGTTTCCACTGTTACTTCTGCTCCAATTAAAGCAAAAAGAAATGGTTCAAGAATAATCCAAATACCTTTGGCTACAGTTTGTACTCCTCTCTAAATAGCAGGAGAAAAAATATAATTATCATGTAAAATAATTTTTGGTGAACCAAACAAGAATTCTATATATGCATTAAAATTAAAGCACACCACTATTTTGTCTATTATTATTATTTTAATCTAAAATAAATCTCTACTAATTTTAAAGTTTAAAAAGATTTTGATACTTTACAGCACAGAGATTTAATTTAAAATACACCACATTTCTCCCATATATACTTCGGATGGTGGAGATGTGCACCTCAGAACAAATTTATTAAAAATTAAACAAATTTGGCATTTTATCAAGATAACTTCCACAAATATAACAAACCAAAAATCATTTTTACATCATAAAATGCCAAATAATAATTTTTTTCTAAATACCAATTTAATTATTTTTTTACTAAGAATTTAAAGAATATTTTACAACAATATATTTCATGACTGTAATGAGACTCAAATCATTTTCATTCCTGCCACTAATATTTCATCCTGGCATTTTTCCATTGTTATGATTAAAATATGAAGATTTGACTTAATTTTCTACTTTGACTAGGTTTTCAGTTTTAAGCATGTTTTTAATAAAAAATTTGAAATTGTATTGTATTTACAATTAAGGTTTAACTGAAGAATCAAGCAATGATGAAAATAATTGAAAATGCCTATCTTTAAACTCTGCTATTGTTTTCTGAGATGTAGTTACTATATAAAGAAAAAAAATAGAAAATTATGAAAAGTATTTGCATAGCACACTGAATGATGTAGGGCTTTTCAAATGAGTTATATTCCTATCAATATTTGAAGTTTAAAATACTTTATGGAGGAAAATATTAGGATATGTTAGGAATAAAACATTTAATTAAAATTTTTAACAACCATCAATCTCAAACTAGCTGGTCTTCAACTGACTGGTTTAACTGATCTGCAAGTTATTGATTAAAGAAAAATAATTATCAACCATCTTCACTTACAAATTGACGCTCATTCTTCCTAAAATTGATTCCAGCCACAAATGCAAGAGTGATACAGCCAAGCGGTCCAGCACCTGGCAACCTGTACTTATCACTCAAGAATAAGATTGCCATGCACCCAAATGATAGAAGTAAGATATTGTAATACACCAGTTTAGCCTAGAAATATAATTCAGTTTATTAAAACATACAGCAATTTTCTTAAAATTGAAAAATTTTATCCTTATAAATGATTTGAAAAATAAAAGGTTATATGTTTGATATAACAATAATGATAAATAAATAAACTAAGAAAAAAATCTCATTTTAAAATCATATTCTCAAATGCTTTAGACATTTAGTAAAAGATTCAGATTAGTTGCTAGTATTTGACATTACAATTTATTCTTTTAATAACTTTATTGTGTCACTAGCATAATTAATGAAATATAATAAAGCAGTTCAAAAGTACAAAATAATTCTTTGAAAGAAAATGTAATCACATATTTTGGAAAAAAATTACATACTAAACAAGTCTTTATAAAGAAAGAAAATATTTTTGAAAAGCAAATTACTTCATTTGACAATAACAAAACCTTATTTTACAAATAATTAATGATGTTATTAAATGAATCCATAATTTTAATGCTGAATATTTTGGATTGGATGTTTAAACAAACATTCATTTATTTTGGAAAACTTTTATTGTAATTATCTTGAAAAATTTTAATTAAAAAACTGGTAACAAAACATTAATTACTGCAGCATAACCAAGCAATTAAAAAAATTCAACTGAATATGGATTGCTATACCAATCTCCAAATAATGAATATATATAAAAAAAATAATAAACATAAAATATTGGCAAAAATAAAGAATAATTTATATTAACTGACTGTTATTATAGAATTAGAAACCAACTCTGAAACATAGATTATTTAAAAAAAAAATCTAAAACTGAAATTGATTTAATTTTTCATAATATAGTATCAAAAGTATTAAATAAATGTTCATATTGAATTAGAAACCAATTTCATAATTTATATTATTCACAAAGTATGAAAAAAAACTTATGTTGCAATTAGAACTGATTTAACTATGCAAAGCTTACAATGGCAGGAGCTTTCAAATTAAATTTTATAATAGAAATAAAATTTAACAAAATTTAGAAATAAGATTCAATCATATGGATAATATCATTAAAGAACTATTCAATTATGATCATAGTGAATAATAATGCATAGTAATAATCATTAAGATTCATTATTGATGAGGATTAATGTAATGATTAAGCCTGTTTCATAGCACTCAATTTCAATGTGTTGGACTTTATATTTACCAATTTCAGATGCAAGTCAATTTCTAGCTACATAGGTGTTCAACATAGGTTTTAATTAATAGCATGATTAATGGAAAAACATAACAAATAAAAAGTTATAATGCTTTGCTCAAAATATATTTAGAATTTTTTCTTCTTTTAAACCAAAAATTGTTTAATATATCTTTTTAAAAATTTGTTAGCGAGATTTTTTTCACTAATTTATGAAATATCTAAAACTGATTGGTCTCTTCAACTTAAGAATCATTTAGTACAATATCCTAGCATAAAGCCAGTTTAGCTATAGCTTTATACATTAAAAGATATACAATTTCCACATAATATTAAAATATATTATTCCTAAAAATGGAAAATAGATATCTGAATAATAAATATTAAACAAAATGTTAAAAAGAATACTATTTTAAATACACTTTGAATGCCTATTTAACCATAATTTGTAAATCTAAATAATAAAAAGAACCTCTACTCCTACATAAGAGTCTGTATATAATAGTTAGGTACAGTTTTAATAGTTAAAAATTTAGTAGTGAATTAATAGCAAAGATTTTTAACATTAATTACAAATTAAGTAGAAAAAAAAACGATTGAATTACTGCATTACATTAAATATGATACTTTATAAATTTAACCAATTTAATTCATACATAGAACAAATACTAAGTTTGATATATTTACTATATGTTTAATACTTTTTCATGTTTGCATTCATCTAATGGATGAATTAAATATAGTATTATTATTATCAATTTTATAAATTATATGTTTTTGATAAATACCAGAACAAATAAACAATTAATGTTAAATAACCAATCAGCATTTCATTTTCAATATCTGAAAAACTGATTCAGTATCATTTTTAAAAGCAATTTGAAGTTGTTAAAAGTATTATAGATAGAAATCATGTATTATTTAACCTTTAAGAGTTATTTGCATAGTTTTATTCACAAAGTTCTTTGCACTTTAATTTTTTTCAATATGCTAATAAAATTGTTTTCCAATATAATGTTTGCTTAATTAATTTATAATGATTAGAAATAACAAAAAAAAAAAGAGAGAGATCTTGAAACTACTGATATTTAAATATCCTAAGGACAAAACAGAAATTTGTGGTAACCCTTTCCTTGATTTGCATTTAGAGCTTCCTCTACATATTTTTAATTTAGTTAAAATAATAAATATTTAGAATATGTTACATTAAATATATTTACTTTGGGAAGTCAACTACAATGATAATGAAAAATTGCAGAAATTATTTAATACAGATCTAATTTTTTGAAATTTTTTAAAATACAACAAAGACTGCCATAATCCGTACTAAAAAATCTAATAGGAAATTAGGTTTTTAGCTGCAAAATATATCAATCAATAATCACCATCATTACTGGAAAGCACATAACTCACTTCCAGACTAGTAGTAACTCATTAAACAGAAAGACATTTTTAAAGTACTTTCAAATTAAAGCTGATGAAAAATTTTAGATTAGTTACTTACATTTTTCATTTTGATAGATGGGAAGTACCAAAAAATTACTCCAAACACAGCTCCATATGCAAATCCTACTAAGGGCTCTAGAGGGCCTTTTATTATAGTCCATGTTAAATCAGCTAAGACAAAAAAATAAATAAATAAACAATATGACTAGGCACGATACACGATAAAGCACAAAGATAAATGAATGTATTTATTTCTTAACTAAGCAGAGTAACATAATTTTCCCAAAATTCTAAAATTATAAGTGATATATAAAAGCACCAATTTCATCTATTTTATATTTACTTGAAACTAATTCTAAAATAATAAATAATACCCAGAAAAATGTGATTAATTAATTTTAAGGCACACACATTATATATATAGAGAGAGAAATATTTTATTTCTGGCTCTTCATATTAGTGGATTTCAATATATTTTGTCAAAATCTAACTGTCATTTACCTACACTTTAAACTGAAATCATGAAGAAGAAAAAGATAACTCTTTTCATTTCAAATTAATAAATATTCCCCAGTGTCTTCATGCTTATTCTAACAGCATTTCTAAGTCTATTTTGAATTGGACTTTGATTGAAGAAATCATGCCATTAAATTGGCATGAGATTGATAGAAAAAAAAATATTACTTTAGTTTCAAAATGAAAAATACTCACAATCATGATCAAAAAATACCTAAATGAAAGAAGTATTCAAAAATGAACAGAATGCAATCTAGGATATCCAATTTCTCTTGCTTTTATATGGAAAAAAATATTTTATATAGACACTTATGCCATTCTAAACATCATATAAGCTTTTTAATAACACTATGTTTTAGACACATTACTCATTTACACATTTAGACACATTTCAGGTTACTCACTTGTAAGCATATAATGTTTCCTATTATTTAACTAAGGGCGTAATACACAGCAAAACTGTAACATATTATCATTACTTTCAACAATTCAGTATTTATAATATTATGACCTACAAAATATAAATGGCATATTCAGTAATAAATGCTTTGTTTATAATAAAAAACAAAGGCATTTGGTGCTAAGAAACAATTAAAAAAAAATTCCAAAAGTAACAAGCTAAAACTATTGTCTTCTTATACTTTTTTTTTTTCTCATGTAAAATTTTGTTCATTTTAGAATACTTTGTTTCCTTATTATTATTTTTTTTATTCTGACTGAGAGATAAAAGAAAATCCTGATTTATTAAAATTGCATCAACTTGAAAGAGCTTATACTATCAAATTTGCAAACATTAATTTGACTGACAGAAATTTTTCAATTAAAAAAAAAAAGTTTTAACTTTAGTTTTATTAACGTTCTGTTTTAAAGCAACACTAGGGATAATTTGGGACGGATCTCATAATTTTGAACTGCGGTCATCTGGATGACACCACAGGCTGGCACACTTAATTCAAACTTCTACACCATACCAAGAAAAGGGCAGACTCAACTTAAAATTTAGAAGAATTTGATATGGAACATTCAAAATCCATAATACATAGCTATTGTAATAAAAAGATAATAAGCAACTAAACAAAAATATATTCCATAAAAAACACAGTGAAGTTGCTCTTGGCTTTTTTTTTTTCAAGCCTCAGTTCCATATGGATAACTGTAGGTTGTCTCTTACAGATACAGTTGGCTTTCAACTGTCAAGCCTTTATACCAGCGTTTCTCAACCTTTCAGTATTCGTGGCCCAGTTTGCACTCATAATTTTCATCGCGCCCCCCGCTTACAATAAAATGTATACAACAATAATGTATTTTGAGTATTTTGCATTCTGTTTTAAATTATTTTTAACTAACTGCCAAAACAAGAGAAAAAGCTCGCCAACGTTGGCGAGAAACCACTTCTGGCATTTTACCAAGCGGTCGGTGAACAGATGAAGCGAATGTAAGCGGGGAAAATTTAAATATTATATTTGAAATGAAAGCCAAACAGAGAGGTAACGTTAAAAGAATATGAAAGTAGAAAAATTCGTTAATAAACGTTAACCTAGAAGAGTAGAGCTAAATTTAGAAACTGAGAATACACTTTTTCGAATAATAAAAGAAATAAAACAGAAGCATGACTAAACAAAAGAGAGAAGAAAAAAAAGTAATGTTTGTGGAAGGGAATCCACACGACCGATGCCGTCTCGAGCATGCGCAGAGCAAATGTTTTATCATAGGAAGAAAGAAATTGTTTGATAACTCAAGTTTCAATTCCAGCCAGCCTCATTCGAATCGATCCTTCTATAGCTATCGAACCTATCGTGAATGTGTATGTTATATATGTTTTCTTGTTAACTGCAATTCTCCATATTAAACATTCACTGCAGAAGATTTATGCAGACTCATGGATAAATTTTTAAGCCGAAGTAAGAGAGCATTAGACGATAGTGAAGCATCAACAAGTACACAGACTAGTGTGGTTCCGAACATAAAATCAAGAATATATATTCACAACAATACTTAATTTTATTTTTACGAATACTGAAGTAAATGAAGAAGAAAGGCCCCTATGTATCATTTGCTCAAAAATGTTGACCTCAGACAGAATGAAACCTAAACTTAAACGACATTTGGAAACGCTTCATAGTGAGTACATCAACAAATCTAGAGAATTCTTCGAATTTAAATTAAAATCATATAAAAAGCAAAAATCGTTTTTTAAAGAAACTTTGTGTGTGAATAAAAATGCTTTAATTGCGTCTTACAAAGTTTCATATAAAATAACCAGATGTAAAAAACTTCACATCATTGGTGAAGAACTTATTTTACCAACAGCAATTGAGATTGTAGAAACTATCTTTGGAGATAATTTTTCAAAACAATTGCAGCCCATACCTCTTTCAAATGATGCTATTGCTCGTCGAATTGGTCATACAGCTGAAGATGGTGTCAGCTTTTCCCGAAGTTGCGAGACAAATTGTTTTCAAAACAGCTTGATGAAGCAACAGATTGTAATAAAGATGCTCATTTAATTGCTTAAGTTCGATTTTGTAATAATATGTCAGTAGTAGAAGAACTACTTTTCTGCAATCCAATAGAACTTAAAACCACAGCGCTCGCATTATTTGTTATTTTAAATGATTTTATGAACAAGGCAAACATTGATTGGAGAAACTGTGTCGGAATATGCACCGATAGTGCTTGTTCAATGTCCGGAAGATTCCAAGGTATAAAAGCACTTGTAAAACAAAAATCGCCTGAGTGCGTTTGGACACATTGCATGATCCATAGAGAAGCTTTGACTTCGAAAGAAATGAGTCCTGGTGTGATTATTGTATTTACTACGGTTGTAACCGTAAATTATATAAAAATGAGACCCCTGAAATCAAAATCTTTCCCGCATTTTGTAAGACTTGGGTTCAGTACATTCAGCGTTACTATTTTATTGCGAGGCAAGATGGTTATCACGTGGGAAATTTTTGAGACGTTTTAATGAATTAAGAGAAGAAATCGCCATTTTCCTTGAAGAAGAAAACAGACCAGAGGCCAAGAATTTTCGAGGTGGTTTATTTGTGATGAAATTGAGCTACTTGGTCGACATATTGGAGAAATTAAATAACTTGAATCTGCAACTCCAAGGAGCAAATACACATATGTTGGATATGAGTGATAAAGTTAATGCTTTTTGTTAAAAACTGGAATTGTGGAGCAGAAATTTAAAGCAAAAAACCTAATAATGTTTGCAAATGAGGATGATTGTACTAACACTTACAAGGCTGACGAAGAACATGTAAAAGTTGTTTTTGTAACCCTAGAAAATCATTTAGCCATGCTGGCAAAGACATTTAAAAAGTGTTTTCTTGCTGACGATAAACTGATAGCAAGTTACGAGTGGGTTAGGGATCCATTTCATAAGACTCCTGAAGGACTCTCAAATGATGAGGAAGAAAAATTCAAAGACTTCACAACAATTGATAGACAATTTAATAACAAATCACGATTTGAATTTTGGGGAGGAGTAAAGGATGATTTTTCTGCACTAAAAACAAGGGCATTTCGCATTCTATTACCATTATCAACATCCTACCTTTGTGAAATTGGATTTTCTGTTGTGGCTTCTTTGAAGACAAAAAATAGATACTGGATAAATATAGAAACAGAACTGAAAGTGGCTATTTCTAATATCAAGCCTTCCTTCGAAAAATTTTGCTCTGCAAGACAGGCCCAAGGAAATCCCTAATAAACATTAATTTTTAAAAAAATTTATTATGTTTTTATTTAGTAAGTTGTTTTACTTGAATAAGTTATTAAATGGGTCGAAATGCATTTTATTTTCTGTGTGTATGTGTGCTTTCCTTTTAATCAGTTAATCAATTTTTTTAAATAATATTTTCTTTTGGATATTCTCGCACCCCCCTCTAGTGTGCTCACGCCCCCCTAGTGGGGCGTGCCCCACAGGTTGAGAATCGCTGCTTTATACTATAAAGCCTAATTAAACAAAAATAATTTTCCAAAATGAAATAAAAACAGCATATAAATAATATTTACTATTATAAAATGCTGCAAATGGGTTAATGCTACAAATACAAATATACCAATACAAACAGAAGCATACAAATTGGGGACATGCTATGCTACTTGTTTTGCACATTGTCAATTGAGTATCATATTGTCACTTTATCAATTGAGTACTTGTTTTTCACTTTGTCAATTGAGTATCATATTGTCACTTTATCAATTGAGTACTTGTTTTTCACTTTGTCAATTGACTATCATATATCAACAATCAGAATATGTTTGCAAACAAATACATTAGTTCAACATTGGCATAATGATTTATTAATGAACATTAATATAGGTTTAAATAATTTTTTAAGAATAAAGCAAAAATTTTATGATTTCAGTTTGTTTATTCTAAAGTGCATGTATTAATAATATACACTATACATTATGTTTCCTGAAATTAAATTAGATAATGTAAATTTTGTATTAAATTGTGCACATTTTTTTTTTTTTTTTAATTCTTGGTCCTTTTTTTTCCCCCTTTTTTGCCATTTTTTTTAAATATATGGTACAATTCATAATGCACTTTTATGAAATAATATGTTGTTTTAAAAAGTTGAAAAATGTGAACAGGATTTGATGTAAAAAAAAGAGACATTTTTAATGTTATTGATGTGGATAGAAAAGTTATGTTGAGTTGACTTCGTTTTTTTATGGCACAAAAGCCATCTTTGACTAAGCTGTGCCAAATTCACAAGATTAAAATATTTATCAATTTATAATTAAACCAATATACGGAATGGTTACAAAATCCAAATGTCTAAATGCATAAAACTGTGAGTCATGCAAAAGTGCAATAATGATCTAAGGGATGGGATTGTACTAAAAACTGCAGCTAATGTTTATATATGATTATAAACACCAATATTTTTTTTAAACTAAAAATGTTAACATACAGTGTTTTGGAAAGCAACTCTCCCAAACCAAGTATTTATGCAACAATATAACTTTCTAAAAGCTTACACTTAAAAATGCTTATTGTTCATATTTTACTTTACCATAATTACCACATTAAAGAAATAAAGCAGTTTTATTCACCATTATTTATTTGTCAATAGCACAATCCTGTTCAATTACATTTATTTTTTACTAAACATTTGCATTTTATCTCATACCAATTGTAAAAAAAATTCACATTTTTTTATTAATAAATCAGCTTTCTGGGAAACTGAGTTTACCTAATTCTAGACCAAAAATAGAAAATTACCTGTTGAGAAAGCTATACTGAAGCAAACGGTAAAAGCTGCAATAGCTAGAATATCATCCAAAGACAAAGCAGCTACTATTAAAGTATTTATTCCTTTATTTATACCATAACCCTGTTGTTCAAGGTTAATAATTAAAGGCATAACGACTTCAGGAGATATAGCTGACATTAACCATCTATTAACAAAAAAATTTTATCTTTTAAAAAATGCAATAATGAATAAAATATTAGAATACAAAGCAACACAGAACATAAAAATAATTATTTATTTTGTTTCAATAAATAAATGCACTTCTGAAAAATTATGAAGGTTAAATTGTATGCAGTCCCTTGGCCCTACAAACCACATTCAGTAAAATATTCTTGACATTCTAAGTCAAAACAATGAATCTGAAGAATTAATAAACAAACGAATCTGATCAATCTATGAGGAATTTCACTTTAGAAATTATTTTCAATAAACATTTCATTATTTAATAAAAATGTAGAATTCTGTAATTCATCTGAACAGTTATTGACTCAAAGTACATAAAACATAATTATTTACTTCATTTAGACTTTTTTTTTTCTTATTTGATATATATGCCTATCATTGACAATTAGAAATTAGCTATTAGGATCCTATTAAATAGTACATATTACTATATATAAAAACTCTGTTTTATACTGTGGAATTTTTTTAATTAAATAATATTGATAATTTAATGTCACAAGAATCTTTTTCTCGCATTTATATTCTAGAAAACCTATTTCATATTTATTTTATGCCATACAGACACATACTAAAAACTAAACTATTCTAAGTTTAGTTTGCAATAAGACTTAACTTCTTTTAATTTGAACTTTTGTAAGTATGTTGGCAACACACTGATGAAAGCTAATTTTTTTCATGTAAGTATAATGTGCTCGTGCTGGTTAAATTTTATTTTTGTCTTGAGTAAAATATATTACAAGGAATTATGCTTAAACATTTTCTAAAAATAATTAATATTTGAAAAAACATTATAAAATAATAGTAGTCTAAAATTGTATATCATTATAAATTCAAATTTTCATATTTCAAATCATACTCAAATCTTTTCATAAGAATCTCAAGAATATTTTATTAAATATTACTAATAGAACTAAGGATTTATATATAAAAAAATGAAATCCAGTAATTTATCAGAACATTTATTAACTCAATAAACATCTATTAATTATAATACAGAATATAATTACTGTCTTCATTTGGACCATTTTTCATATTAGATGTATATCTCTATTATCAACAGTAAAAAAATTAACTGTTGAACCAGAGGAACATGCATAGTCTTAATACACTAAACATGTTTACCTTAAATAACTGAATTATTGAATGATAATAGAGATATTTTGTTACAGAAATTTGAATTTATTTTTCTAAAAAATATGTTTCACATTTATTTTATTTCATACAGATACGTACTAAAACTTAAACTTTTCTAGTTTAGTTTGCAGTGATAATTAACAACTGAAAATTTTAATTAGAGCTTTTTTCAGCAGGATGGCTACACATTAATAAAAACTTTTTCTTTTCTTTCATGCAAACATAATGTGTTCATGCAGAATAAATTTTACTTTTATTTTGTATAAAATATATTGTGAGGAATTGGGCTTAAAATATCTTTTTAAATAATTAAGAATTAAAAATAAATTATGTAGTAAACTAATAAAAATCATTAAAAAGATAATTTTTTGAATTTTAAAATGATGTAAAAACCCTTTTGCACTGTAATAAATTTTGAAGTTATTGTGGGAAAAATGGTGAAATTTTGTTTAATTTTTAATAAAAATTCTAAAAATTTAATAAAATTCTAATTTGAAATTTTGAAAAAAAAATGCTAAGAGATACATATTCCTCTATATATATGTACTAAATTTGGTTGCTTGTACTATGTCACTCACTCATTCTCACTCTCTCTCTCTTTTCACTCTCTCTCATACACACACACATTCTGTAAAATGAAATGATAAAGAATAGAATAGAAAACATCAACAAAACAAAATTTGATTATTTAATTATGTATTTTCTCTATTTTTTGTACAATGATATTTTCAAAAATGAAAATAAATAGATTACTTATTTTCATTTATTGAAAATAAATAATTCATTAAATCTAATCTAATCTATTAAATCTAATAATCGATTTTTTAAATTATTAAATAATAAGAAGAAAAATAACTAAATAAATAGATTTTTATAAATATAAACTTTAAATGCATAAGATATACAAAAGTCATGAAAAAAATTCACAATATTTCCACCACAATCTTAAAAGACATATATATATATAAATTAATTTAAAAGAAAAACATGATTTTGCTTAATTTGAGTTAGTAAACAAAATTTAATCTAAGCAGCTATTTTAAATAAACATTCTCTTACCCCAACATAATTGCAAAGATCCATGGTAGCCCTAATAAGAAATGTGATATAACAGCCATTAAGGAAGCTTCACAAATACATGGAATAAGAACCAGTCTTAATACAAGGAGTTTCAGCTTCATGAGTTTTTCTGCATCAATTCCTAAGCCAGCTCTCATTAAAATGTAAGCTAATGCAATTTCCCTATAATATTGTAAATATTTTTGTAAAATTTTTCTCATAAAATTACAGCACTGTATAGATACAAGAGGCATAAGAAATCACTAATAGTTTCGTATCTAAATTTGTCATATGTATGTGTTTATGTATGTAAGTATGTACATACTGTTTATTTTCATTAAGAAATATCTTTCAGCAATGTTTTATTTGCAATGGAATATTTTAGTTTATTATAAATAAATGGCATTAATAAATGTTTTGTAAATGAATCTAGGAATACTTATAAGAATGAATGAAAAAACAATTATTTTTATGAATAAAATTAATTACTAATGATATAAAATGTTAAAAAGACTTTTAAACATCTTGAATAAAAGTTTATCTACCATTGTGTTTCAAATTACAATTTTGCGTAAAGAAAACTTTTCTCATAAACTATTATTTATTCAATATAGAATTTAAACTCCAAAGGCGTAAAGTAATTTAAATTCAAACATAAGACTATTAAAAAGTGAAAACAATTAGATATGTGAATATACTGATTTAACTAGCAATTCTTAAAAATCCAAAATTTTATAGTAACATATTGCAAGTTTCACATAAAAAGAAGAATTAAAATGAAGGACGAATTAGAATTTAAATCATCCACTTACCTGACAGATGCAATCGTTTTCCAAGAAATATCATCAAAATAAGGATTGAATTTCATATTTCGATACAGAAATCCAACAATCATCATACCTGAAAAAAAAATCAGTATTGCATTCAAGTGTATGCTCACACACACATATATACAAGGTGATCAGCAATCCTTTAATTTCAAAACAGCAAAAAAATATACTATCTAGCAATATCATGCAGTTTTTGTGAGTTAAGTGGCAACAAAGTGAAATTTAAAAAGCTAATAAAAAAATAATAATACTGAAAATTTGCAAAATGCATAAGGCAAGGGGGTACAGTAACCTGAGGATATATTTTTCAATCTTAGGATGATTTTTTAACAGAAAGTTTGTAATTTTAATCAGAAAGATACATTAATTTTACAGATAACTCCATGAAACCTTTTCCTGTGTTTCCAATCTCTTTTATGTCTTTTTTTTTATGTTGCTGCTAGGAGCACTATAATTTTTCTCAATAAATTCAACATAGTTATTTTACTATAGGTACACATTGCTTCCCTACTAAATGAGACACCATTTTGAATAAAGGATTTTCTGAACATCCACAATATATATATATATATATATATATATATATATATATATATATATATATATATATATAATTTTACAGATGCATGGCTAAAAGGAACACAAATTCTGAACGCACTAACTTCAAATACACTCAAGAACAGGAGGCATAAATTTTTTGTATAGGGAAAGGAGAATAATGATAAAGAGACACAACTGTTTACATTGCAACATTAGAACAAACTGAAAATAATTTTTTCCCTGAGTGATTTTACTATGAGAGTCTGATAGGGATTCCTTTCACATGAATAGGCTTTAAAAGGGATGTATAGATATAAAGGACTTTTATCTCTTTTCTCATGGCATAGGAAACAAAGGAATCAGCAATTTTTTAGAGTGTATCTTAGAAATAATTTAATAAAAAAAAGTAGGATTTGGATCAGGATGTGTGTATATATATATATAATTTTACATGGAACTTCAAAGCGCAATACAGCTTATTAAATAAAATGGCAAAAAGCAAGAAAGGAAAAATGTGAGAATATATTTGTATTTTATATAGTTTCAAGAAAGAATCTGTCAACTCAGCATTTTAATACTGTGTAAAAATTAATAGCACATGCAACTCAGAAATTAAAGCTGCAGTAAAACGAAAGTTCAACTGATTAGAAAATTATTTTTAAAGTTTAAGTAAATTATTTTAATTGAAATTATTACACACATATATCAAGATAAAAAAAAATTCAGAAATCTCCATGAAAAGAATATTTAGAAAAGAATTTTTTGAAAAACAAATAAACTCAATAGCATATAATTTTTTCTTATTTAATAATTCATCAGTAAGTAATTGTTTTGAAAAGACAATAGCATTCCAAACTAATAAACAATATATTCTATTTTCTTAAGCAAAATTTGTTTTTTCAATGAATAAAAAGTTTTTCAAGTTACAACATATCATTACTGAGAGATATACAAAATGTTTAGCATAATAATAAGAAAACACACACACACACAAAAAAAAAGCTAATGTCATTTGTACCATTTTTAGAAACCAAGGGGGAAAAAATCCAGGACTTTTAAGATACAAATTTTTCAATGTTATACAGTAAGATTTCTTAATATTGATTTTATATCTACACATCATTCTCAACAGCAAACACCATTAAAAAATAATCTAACAATTTTGCTGTCTAGTTTTTATACTATACTAGTTTTTGCTACTATTTTTAAAAACTAATACAGAATGCAGAATTACAAATATAATAAAATAGTTATGTCTAAATTAGATTACATGTGAAGAATTTAAGATTCAAAACAAGTAATGAAGAGCATAATCACTTTTATTTTTTACACACACACACACACACACACAAAAAAAAAAAAAAAAAAAAAAAAAAAAAAAAAAAACTTTAAAAATCATAAAGTCTTTTTTTTTATTGATATGTCTGTATTTAAAAATTATTTTAAAACTTAGCAGCTAATTTGATTATGGTAAATATGAAAAAATTTGTATATTATGTATTTAAAAAAAAACTAAGTCGTAAAATGAAATCTGGATACTGTTTATGAAAAACCGAATTTTTATTCAATTATGGGAAAGAGATATAACATCAGATTAAAAAATCATTCATCCATATTAATAAACGATATTAAGCAATACTTCTATGTTCTTTGATATTTTGAATGCAATTCAGTATTTCAATAATATAATATTTTGAAGCATTCTCAATAGGGGCAAATAAGATTATAGAAAAAAAATGCAAAATCTAGATTTTGCTAAAATTATTTAGAACATCATAAATGACTGCACAATAAATGAATCAATTAATTCATTCTTGTACAGCCAAATACATTCAAATTGAAATATATATTTTTAACTATAAAAAATATATTAAATGGTAGTTAAATTCTCATAGCATTACTACAATCAATTTAACCTCAGTCCTTTAAGTAAATTATAATACAAAGACAAATGATGGGCAAAAAACAAATAGTTTTTCAGCTTAGAAAATGCATCAAAGTTTACCAATTAATGGAGGTAATTTCATAAATTTAAGGATCTTTCCACCAATCACAGCTAAAATGGCCATAAACAGCAATCCAAATATTTCAGATCCAGGTAAAACCTGTTTACCAAGCATTCCAAAAATAAAAAGGAAGAAGAAAAACACAACAAACAATCGAGTAATGTATAAATTAATATAGTTTCTTGAGGGTAAAATAAACTCCAGTACATGGTGGTACCATCTTTTGGGTTTTTCTGAATCTAAAGGGACAGAAAAAAAAACACATTAAATATGATATAAAAATATTGATTAATAATATTTTATTACTGTGAATACTTTTTATACACAAATTATAATGTCTAATATTGTTAACAATGTCTTATAATGAAACAGGAAAGTTCATATTTAATTACTTGGTTATTCTGATTTAATTTTTCATTTAATAAGCACAGTGAGAAATTTTCATTCAGTTATTTCCTTCTTCCTTTTATAAAAACAATAATTACTTATGACCTAGTTTATTTAAAGGAAAAAATTAATCAATTTTAAAGAATATTTTCTGTAAAAAAATTAATAAAGATAAATAAAATTTAGTTTTTATTTAAATATATTTATCAAATAATTAATTTTTAAATTATAATTACATAAGATATTCTGCAGAATATATTTATAGAAATAAATTTAAGACCTTTGTTTAAGAAAATTCTGCAGATTATTTCCATACTTAATGATAGTATTAAAAAAAATTTACATAAATTAAGAAATAGATTAACATGTAAAGAATTATTCCCAATTATTAGAAATAATAATAATAATTCTATAGCAAGAAAAAAAAACTAGACAAAATTTTGTTATAAATAACTAAACTTTTATATTACCTTCAATTTCAGAATAGAGTTCGCCAGGAAAGTATTCATTACTTTGTAACGTTGATATTTCCATGAATTGGTCTATAAAAGCAAAGCAATAAAAAAAAATTTTACTTTTCTATTTTTTGAAGGATATTTAATGATTATTTTCTATTTTACAAATGAGCTCCTAAAGGAAGGCACCTCAGACATGAGAATGAGATGCTTCTGGTATGGTGATTGGTTCTCCCCACAAAGTACCCAAAATGGTATGAAACTGGCTACCTCCTATTGATAACAGAATATGCCTCCAATGAGAGAGGTTTTACCACAGCCATTGATGGCTGTAAAGACTCAACATTAGTTCTCACCAATACTGTCATTGCAGTACAGTCATTCAGATTTTTCCATATGCCTTAATGGCAGATTGGAGTAGTCAGTTTGTGGTTATTTCACAAATTTAAAAAAAAAATCCAAATTATCAAAAAAAAAAAAAAAACTTTCATTAGGTGCAAAAAATTGATCAACCAGCTTAGAAAACAAGACAAATGAATAAAACATTTAAGATATTGAAATTATAATAAATTTATATTTATTATTCCAATTTTATTTTCTTATTGTTATTTCCATAAAATTAAAGGAAACTTTATATAAAACCTGAAACTAATTTTTGAATAGCATAAGTAGACTATAAAATAAAAATGCATTGCATTCTTTATGACCAATATTATTCAAAATTAAAACTATAAACATAGAAAAGTTTCAAATAACAGAATGAAAAAATCACTTTATAATAATAAATATGATTAAACATATCATTCAAGTAAATCTGAAAAGTTTTAGCAAACTTGAATAAAGGAATAAAACACTATTAGTTATTATTGACTATGCATGAAAGACATTACTATAAATTTGTTAAAATATAAATTAAAAATATAATTCAATGTAGTAATATTTTCAAATAAAATATCACTTGAGAAAATATATTTTTATAAAAGATAATTGTTTCTCACTGTCAGAAAATTAGATTGATCCAGATCCAAACAAATTACCAAGTCAGATAATAATCTGTTCGTTCCGCGCTTTCTTTGCTCTACAAACCAAGCTGTTACCATGGCTACAAACCCACTAGATGCGCAAAAATTCATCTTCCTCATCATTCATTCATAAGCATCTTTCGATCCGAGTAACTGTCGTTTTTTTTTTGCTAAAACGATTACAATTACTTAAATCGTAACTTTGTTTCCTAAACAGGACGCTCATTCGCACAATGACTAAAATAGGTTCGAACTATGTTTGAATATTTAAAGAAATGTATAATCCTAGGATACTCTTTTTGTCATTGTTGCTTTTAAATATCTGCATCAAATGCTTACTATTTCAATCCCTCTCTAAATTTTAAAATAGTCTTATTATGTAAAAATAAGAAAGAAAGGGGTTTATTATTATTTTTGCAAATTTTATTTGGATAGATGCAGAATTTTCGTGCCTAAGATTGATTTCCGGTAATGTCAACATTTCCATTCGAAGGATTTGTATTAATTTGGCATAAAATTACATTGAAAATATCTATTTTGATGTTCCTATTTCTGTAACTTTCAACGTTTGCTTAAAATCAAAACCTCATTCTAGAAACTAATGTTTGTTGAGTTTAAAACTTAACCAAACGATTAAAGTTATGGGACAATTCTTCTAAAATGGAACATTTCGTCATTTCTGGTAAATGGGAAGAATGAATTCGTTGTTGTTGAATTTTAATTTTTGAAAAGAATATACGTGTATGTATGTATGTTTACTTTTTTTTTATTTTAAAAACAAATATTTGTTATTGAATTTGCACCAAATATTATTATGGAACGATAAAAGCAACCGCGATTTTTTTAGTTTGGCAAAAAAGACATAATAGGATTCTGCACTGCTAAGTAAGTTGATTTCTATATAGTTTCTCTACTTCTTTTATGGAAGATTTTTCAATTTTAAATTCTTACTATAATATTTAAAGGCCTTTATTGACTTGTTTCCTATCAGGCTTATAGCTCCTAATTTTAATAACTATCATTCTTGCAGCTCATTTTGTATTTGTAAATTCCTTTTTTTTCCCTTCTTATTTTAAATATCTGAAGTCCTTTATTTTTCTGGACATTTACATGGAAGACTGGATATCCATTTCAACTAATTTATTATATAAATTTTTCCTTCAGCAGCGAAATCCTTTTGCATAATATTTGATGATAAAACAGTATTGTGAGTATCGAACAGTGTGTAAATGAATATTGTGAGTATCGAACAATGTGTAATGTGAAAATATTCAAAAGATACTGACATTTTTAGAAATATTGATGCAATAATATTTTCGTACAAAATTGTTAGTTTTTGCTTAATAATTCATTTAATTCGATATTGTATTTCAAAATATTAAATGGCACATTTTTTTCATTAAAAGACGAATGTTGTATAGTATTGTGAAAACAATATTGAAATTTTACATTAGAGATGCATAATCCATGATTTTTTTAATAACAAATAATTTTGCTATTGTTATTTTTAAATATGTGATCCAAATATCTGTTATTTCAATCATATTATTAATTAAAAAATTATTAATTAGTATTAAATATAAAATTTATTAATTGTAATTAATACTTAATTTAACGTGTGATTGAATTAATTTATCTATTTCAGCTTACTTGTTAAATTTGATTTTTTTTCAAAACTATTTATTTAATTTCTTTATTGGACTAAACCATTTTCTGAAAAATTTGAATTAAATATATATATGTCATTTCTTTAAAATGTTAGTTTACTATTCCACCAATAGATAGCGCCAGCACTAAACAGAATATATGCAATCACAGTCATGTCACAAGCAATTAAAAATTATCTTTATGGAATAGTGCATCGTCAAATGCAAATATTAGAGAGTCAAGGTCACTCCCTTGAAGTGGAGCGGTGACTTCACACTCTCCAGTGAAATCACCGCTCCGATAATTTTCAGTGATATGCAATTCAGTGATACGATAATTCCAAGAATAACCGGTCCGTTCACTTCAGTGGATAAGGGACTTTCCCTATGCATGATTGAACTCTTGTTCGAGGACTTCCATTGGACAGATCGTATCGATTGTTACTTTCTACGTGATCCAGGACCTATAATCAGAATATCACCAGTAAGATCGTATCAAGGATTTGAATCACACCCCTCTTTGAAAAGTATTGATCACTAGTACTTGTGACTTATTGATATTGATTACATAATAACCGTTCGTAAAATATTCATCTCTATCTTACATTAAATGATGTTGAAAAATGCTAAATCCATATTAAAAACTCTACATTAATCAACACTGATTAATGTAGAGTTTATTAATTGTATTATTATTGTTTATTTATTGTAGATTAACATTACTACTGCGAATTAAGTATTTAATGACTTGATAATAAGTTTTCAAATTTTTATTTTAAGTAACCATACAACATAGATATATTTTTGATATCTTATTTTTCAGCGATTTGTTTATTTAAGGTAAAGTAAATTAACAATAGAAAATGAAATTAATTTATTTCATGATTAATAATATAAATGTAAGTATAGAAAACCAGAAGAAGGAAGATAATTTATTAGGTATTAAAAAATTGCTTTTGAAAGATTGATCATCAAATTTTTGCTTTAAATAGAACATTTCAAAATTATTATGATTAAACAAACAATCAAAGACCATTAGACCTTGTTTTACAGAAAATATAAATTTCTTAATATTGAACTTTTAATTTTTATAAGCTAGAAAACGGTAAATACTGCCAGAAAAATAAAAAAATATATACTTTCCATTGAAAAACTGAACCTCATTTCCATGATTTTTCTAATTTTACCAGTAACTAATAATCTAAGTTACAGGTCTTAATCTTAGTCAAATCATTTGTTCTGTGATTACAAATCACATTCTGAAATCGAAATTTTAAAATAATTAATTTAATAGGACGATCCAAAATTAGATAGAGAAGTGTACGATATCCCTAGAGATTCAAACGCTGAATTACCCAAATCGAGATTTGCGTCACAAGATCTCCCTGGCTCATTAAATAATACGCCTCTTGCAAATTAGTTAATCCTAGAATCGAATTTGGAGGCAAGTGGAAAACCGAAATATAGCAAATGTAAGTTAAATAATATTCAGGAATCACGCTGCAAAAGAGAAATATCTTTTTTCTGTCGGGGATAGGTAGTTATAATTAATTTTAGGAATGTTTATAATATTGGGAACTATTTTGATGGATGCCTGAAAAACTATATTTTTCAATATTGTATCTAATATAGATCAATATAAGTAACGTCTTACGTTTTATACTGTTTTAATATTCTAAACCATATTAAACTATAATATATAATACTGATATACATTATGACATCAATACATCCAATACTGAGAAAATACTTTCAAAGATAAGTTAGGAATAAATTTTATTTTGTTCGTGCAAATATAAGAGAGCGGCTAAATAGAGCGGTCACCTTATACACCCAAAATGTTACTAGCCAATCAGCATTTAGAGTCAAACTGGCATTAGTAGAATTAGGTTAGAAATTATTTTATATATTAGAAATACTTTGTTAGATTAGTGCTTCGAAGTAAAATAAATATTTTTTTTTTTTTTCATTTACCAGAATTTATTGATTCTTAATTCCATAAGTTACTTCAGTTCTCTTACTAATGACTCTTTAACATTCTAGTTTAAATCTTATACTATAAAAATTTATTATTCACCAATTCTGTAAATGAGTCATAAAAGCATCTATATATTTCCGCACAATCAAAATAAATAATGTTACAATGCTTTACACTCAACATTTAATTTTATTGCAAATTAATTGCGCTTGAACACATAATTTTAGGTGCTATTTTTATTTGAATACTTTTTTAATTTTGTTTTATATTGAAATGCTAGGTTCTACTTATTTTACAAAAGAAAGAAGGATGTAACATTTCTTCCAATTAAAGTAATAATTCTTTTTTTACTTGGAAGGAATTTTTAATGATATTATAAATATAGAAACCAGTTAGTTAACATATTCATTCAAATCTTTAAAACCGAAATATATATGGCTTGATTAAAGAAATTATTTTTCAGTACACAATGAATTTAACTGTGGTAACATTAATTATCTTATTTAATAACAATTTTCAAATTATAGATTGACATATTTAGCTTCTAAATTAGTTTTTCTATAACATTTAAAAGATTCTTAAGCTAATATTTCAAAACAATATTATTTATATCGGTAATAATTCCCGTTTTATAACTGAATAGAGTTGTTAAGAGAAAAACGCTAATTTATAGTTTAATGTCCTTTAGTAACTAATTTACAACGTCTTGAGTTTACTTTTAAGATTATTTTGTTATGCAAAAAAGTGCACTTATATAGACAAAGCACAGAAATTTTTATATAGACTTCCAGGAGACCTAGACATTAACTGGAATAGGCCTTCTAAATTTAATTTCCGATTCTTAACATTCTTGTGGAATATAATATACAGATTGTGGATAGCCTAAAACCCATTCTAACCAGTTTTTATTCTGGTTATTACAATTGTATCCTATATACAAGCAAATATATATATAAATTTTGGTCAGTATTTTAAAGATTTTCGAAAAGTAAACGTAGTTTTATTTTTAATGTTTTAGGTTTTGAATTAAACTGCTCTGTACACTTCTTTCTGTTTCAAAACACAATTCATTCAGTTTCCAAATAATTATAAATGGCATAAAAATTAAACATATGATATATGTATTATCATGTTTTACCGTTATTGATTTCATATTTTAAAGTACAGAATGCATAATTTTCGTAAATTTATGAATGGTATTTTTCAAACAATTGATTTGTTTTGGTTTATTTCATCAAATAGAGTATCTGAGAAAAAAATTTGTGTAACTATATATACTGTTTTAAACATTTATATTAAGATATAATAATACCAATGTCTGTGACATTTAAAAAAGTTTGTAAAAGTATTCTGAAGAAAAATCTGTTACTTACATTTTTATCATGTTATTTTATAGTTGAATAGAGAAAGCAAGCATTAAAATAAATTTAAAGTAATAATGATTAATTTTTAACAATATAAGTAAAATATAAATTTAAAATAACAATATGAATTGAAAACAATAAATAAAAATCAAATGTGCAATTTTCACTTTAATGTCTTTTATTATTTTAAAAATCTGGAGAATGGACATTTTATAAATTGAATATGAAAGTTATAAAGTCAGGATTTTTAAAAAATGCAAAAATAATTATAATAAAAAAAAATGTTAAATACAGATTTGGATTAATTGATAATCCATATGATTATTTTTTAAAGTATTTTAGTTAAATTTGAACTATTTTTTAATGCATAATGTTTTTGATTATGCAAGTTATACGCTTTTGTTGTAAGTGTGAGCAGCGTGGGTTTCAGACAGATGTATTGCAGCATATTCTCCAATTAACTCTTTTTTAGTTCTGAAATGAGTCAACAGATGGCAGTTTGACTCTGAATGCTGATTGGCTAATAACATTTTGGACTTGAAAGGTGCACCGCTCCATCTAGCCACTCGTCACACATAATACTGACTAAAATTTTAAATTCGAATTAATTTGTTGCTTTTTTTTCTATATTGAGTTGAATATAGAAAATGATTTTTATAATACACTCATGCTAATAATTTAAGGATATGAAAGTTCAGGAAAAGAAAGAGTCAGAAATAAAACAAATGTGACTTATTTGTAAAGCCTATTTATTAAAAAAAGATAAAGAGCAAAAAAAAAAAAAAAAAAAGATTCTATATGTTTGACATCATTAATAAAAATTCCGATTTTTTTGCTCCCTGGAGCAAATTACAAAAAGAAAAAAACCCTATTTACAAAAAACAAATATTACATGGTTGGTATGATGGTTAATACATAGTATGTCTCCCAATCGATGCAATACAGTCCGCATAACGCCTAGGCATACTGAGTATCAAATTATCGATCTGATCTTGGGGAATATTACACCACTTATCAAGCAATGATCTCCAAAGTTCCGGTAGACACGTAGAAGGTGGTTGTCGGGCTGCAACTCGTTGGCCAAGCATGTCCCATACATGCTCTATTGGATTCAAGTCCGGTGAGAATGCTGGCCAGTCCGTACGGGTGATATCCTCCGATCGAAGGCATTCATTTACGATGTTTGCATGATGAGGACGGGCGTTGTCATCCATAAACATGAATTCTGCGCCCATGGCGCCACGAAACAAACTTACATGTTGTTCCAGAATGACGTCCCGATAGATTTAGCCTGTCATGGTTCCAATTTGAGCATACAGGTCAGTTCTGGAACCCAGAATAATTCCTCCCTAAACGAGCAATCCTGCACCACCGTAACGGTGTCGTTCAATGATATTCTCTTGGTGGTAACGGGTATCTGGTGCTCTCCATATGAAAGTCCGACGAGAATCAGACTGCAAGTTAAACTTGGACTCGTCGGAAAACATAAGACAAGCCAACTGTTGCGATGTACACAATTCATGCTCTCTATTCCAGGCTAACAGCAGATGTCAGTGAGTTGCAGTAAGTGGAACACATCAGACAAGCCTACGAGCATATATATCAATCTTCCCTAAGCGTTTGTACACGGTCTGCCTTGAAACTGTCCTATTAGTGACTGAAGAGAGCTGACGAGAGAGGTCTGATGCTGTGCTCCGTTGTAACTTGGGGGCGACCTGAGCTGTAACGTCTACTCACATAACCATCATCTTTGAATCGTTGCAAAAGCCTGGAAATGACACTCTGGGCGATTCCAAGTTCCTCGGATGCTTCCAACTGGGTACGCCTACATTCCAGACGGCCGATAATTCTACCACGTAAAAATCATCCAAATGCTTCTTTGTGTCATAACTATGCGGTTATTGCACTGAAAGGCTTATAAAGCGCTTGCGAACAATTTTACTTCTTTGCCTGTATTCCTTATACTCCTCACTCTCTTACACTCTCGTCATTGTGACGTACTGTTGGTGTCATCTGGTGGCTTCCTGCAATTTGCATATGATTTTTGAAGATGTGTGTAGTCATTTTACGGGTGATATATGCATTTTAGAGTTCAATTTCCGCGTGACTCTGTATTATCCTTAATTTATGGACATGCGTGTACGTTAAAATCATATTGCCAAATTATTATTACATAATAGATATTAGTTGAATTGCATTCTTTTCTTTTATAAGAAATCAAAGTCGTCATTGTAATTTACAGGTTATTATAGATTAAGTCTATTAAAATTCTTTCTGGCTAGTGATGCATAACGTCTCATTGGGACATCAATAACAGGAATGTCTTCATTTGGGATGTTTGAAATAGGAATACATTCAGTAGGAAGATTAGCAAATTGTTGAATTTCAAAAGTCGGATCAACATGTTGGGAATCTATTATCAGAGATATGGATAGATATCCGCTGATTAAAAGCCTAGATTTCTTCAGATGCGACATGAAAATACTAAGGAATTAAACATTTTGGGTTTAAAATGCTGGATGGATAGATCTTATCTATATGAGCAAGATATCTTTTTTTTTTAAATTTCAAACAACCAAATGCTGTAATCTTTTGGATGAATTCATTTATCATGAATCAATTTTTTCAGAAGAGCTTTGTGGGAGTTTACCCAACTATTTTGATCACATGATAGATCTTGTTATTAGTATGAGCTTTGAAATGCACTGATTTTTTTATATGTGCCTTATGCTGTATGGATGTAATAACCCCAAGACAGATTTAACAAAACGCTTGAATTACAGCTTTCTTGGAGATCAACCATTTGTAAAATTTGGTGAATATTTGAACCAAAGCAAAACTCTATTCACCTTGGTCATTACGGTAGTGCTATAATTAGAATCTAATTGTATCTTAGTGAATTTTTAAGAATCTTAATGGTATGTTCCGCTTGCCCATTCGATTGAGGATAATATGTTAGAGTAAGAGTCTGTAAAACACCCAAGGATTTCAGAAAGCTTCTGAATTCCTTGGAAATGAACCGGGGTCCATTGTCAGAATCAACTTCAAGTGGTACACCATACCTATCAACCATTGCTTTTAACATCAGTTGTAGTTACTGTTGATGAAGATGTCATTTTTGCCACTTATAACCATTTAGAATAGCTATCCTCTACTATCAAATAATCAGTTTGGTTTTTCATTACGAAATCTAAACTAATACGGTTTTACGGAGTCTTGGGTCATACCCATGATTTTATTGGTGTAACCGGTGGAGATTTGGCTATGTTAGGACAAAAGTAATTGTTATTTTGGCCACTAGATGGCTGCACCTGTCAAACTGTTTTCGGCAAATCGGCTGAATCGTGTTTGACATGGTCATAACGAAATTACATAAATTCTATTCCATAAAGTAACCAATGTTACATTTATTTTATTTAAAAGCAATTAATTATTGTTAATTTTTAGAATGATTTTCATAATTTATATTTCAGTTTTTGTATTTTTATTTTTATATCTTTTTAACTGTGTGTCAATGTTAACTGTAAATCAAACAGTACTTGTGAAAAAACGTGGCTTTTTTTTGAACCACTTGAGTTGCTGTACTGATTTGTGAGATGTCGCAAGTTGAATAAATATCCGGTAGATGCTGAAAATTTTGTTGAATTATTTTAAAAATCACGCAACCTAATTAATGAATAAATATTTAAACTGAGTGCGAGTACTTTGCGCACCTAATATCAACATTCTGACAAGTTTTGCAATTAGTAAATATATGTTCTATATCTTGGTTTAAATTAGGACTTCAGAAATTACTTTAAGCAACAGTTTTCATCTTTACAATTCCAAGGTGAATATCATGATGTAATTTAAGTAAATGTTTTCGGTATATTTTAAGAATTGTTATATTCTCATCCTCCATAATAACCAATTTCTATCATGAACTATATAGTTCATCTTTTCTTTAGAAAAATGGTAAAAGATCACGATTCTCAATTTTGGGTTGAAAAACATTCTGAATATATTTAATTCCCAAAATTTGAGAAGTTCTAAATGTAATAGCAACGTCTTCAGAGATAATTCTTACAAATAGAAAATCTTATAAATATCCGATGGGTACAAATCTTTGTTTAGGTCTTCATTGAACAATTTAGCAAGAGAATCGGCATTCAAATTTGCAGTACTTTCTTATACTTTTTAGCATGCTTTAAATCATACCCAGGAAACATTTTTGTTCAGAAGGTTATATACAGAAGACAATAAATTAGATGAATTTCCTTGTGAATTTGGAGAAATATTCAATTATCGTAAAACTTATTCAGCTGAAGTATTGATCTTTATAATTGCCTATAGTTTCTCTTAAATGGGATGAATACTACCTTTAACAATTAAAAGCCCTAAAAATTCAACACTTCTTTTAAAAAAGGACTTCTTTACATTTAATTTTTCATTATATTTTTGTAATCTTGACATTACTGTCTTTATCGTGGAAAGATGTTCTGCTTAAGATACCGATGCGATCCATATATCATCTATATTTCTTGGTATACCTTGTAATATTTGCTCCATGAATGATAGAAAAAATAGTTACCGCTGCAGATATACTATGCATAAATCTATTCGGGCGAACTAAACTCATCACAGTATTAAGAGTTAACATCCAATTTAATCTGTTGATATGCTTGTAAAAGGTCATGTAATGGCTTTGTAAAAAACAGTTTGACCATTACCTTTCATTTCAAGAACAGCCTTAAAATGCTTAATTGGTTGATCAATTATTTGATAAATATATAAGTGCTCTTTCTTAAATGTTTCAATATTGTGCACATATTCTGAGGAAACCGAAAATATTTCATTCCAATTTAATTTGAGTACGGATAACCCATTTTTCCGGAATAGAGCTGGTTGGATCACCTCAATCATTAAAATGATATTTTTTAAAGCATGAACAAATACACTCGTGAGCAAAATATTTAGGAGAATATCAATGTTGTTTCAATTAATATTTTCCTATAGCTATGGTTTATTGCATGGCAATGAGTATAAAGTCAAGATAAAAAGAATTGCGTTGCTTTGATTAGTGTTTAAAATCCGATTGCTTTAAACTGCAAATGACTACCACTGGTTATCCTTTCAATATTGAAAATTGACCACGTGGTCGGATTCCAACTCCTGAAACTTTTATAAGGGAAGGGAAGGGAAGGGGAAGATTTCATCCTGCTTTCAATAATGAAAAGTTACCCCGAACTTTGAGGCATTGAAATTATCCAGGGTACCAGGCTTAGAGATTTAAGAAATTCATTATTTTTCCGAGTCTATATAAAATTTCTTGGTTTTATTTTGTTTATGAACATTAAAAAGGATTATATATAAAACACAGATTGCACATTGTAGTTCCTTATAATATATTTCAAAGAATTGTTTCTGTATATTTGACGCATTACACACACACACACGCGCGCTATGAGTTAGAGTGGAGAATTAAAAAACAAAATTTTTATAACTGTACCTTGTCAATTTTTCTTAAATATGATATTATTTATTTTATCTGAAATGAGTAATTAAAGATGATCTAAGACGTTTTTAAAGTCAGGATAGGCCAGAATGAAAGTCGTCTAGCTAACTTTTGGTGCAATACATTAAAATTAAAAATAAAACGCTGCGCCTTTGTCATGCAGAATATACAATATTTTCAATTAAACCATTATCAAACAAACCATTGACCAATGTTGTTGAATGTAAGCTTTTCAATATTGCTTACAAAATAATATTTGCATATTATAAGTATTAAAAAATATTAATATTACAAAAAATTACATATATAACAAAATAATATATCTAATAAAATAATATTTCTTACTATACAATATTGTGCTACCACATAAAAAATTGCACTGGTGCATTTTTTAAAAATAAAATGAATTGCTAAGTAAAATTCTGGTTAAAAAATAGTATTTAAAAATAATTTTAATTTTAATTCGGTTAAAAAATTGTGGTGTTTTCTTCAATTACAATTCCATTGTTAATGCGGTATTTAGTATTCCTAGTATTCTTCAATGTTGCCTAAAGTATTCTACAGTATTAAGGTGTTAATGGAGATCCAGGTTATTATCCTTTGTACAAGTTTTAAAGCTATTGTGGATTTTAATGAAATGTCATAAATCGATAGGATCCTTTATTTATTTAATTAAGCTCCTTTACTTAATAACTATTTTCATGATTTATTTCATTTTTGTAAAGATAAAATTTTGACATTTCATTCAATTCCTTTTGGGTTGAAATTCTGATAATTTGTATATACATATGTTCTTGATAAGATAGTTTTTTTAAAAAAATATTTTCAAAATTTAATTATAATTTTAATTTCACAAGATATGTTTCATTAAGATTTCAAATGAAGAATTTATAATTTCAATTCATATTTTATAATTATTCTTTTGATAATTATAATTTTGAATTGCACTAATGACTGATGAATAGAAATTAAAATAAATAAGAAACCATTTTAAAAAAGCTTTTTGAGGCGAATTAAAAATATTTTTTTTTATCAAAATCTAGAAGTCCTTCCCCTCCCTCCCCCCCAAAAAAGAATAAAAAAATGAGGCACTGATAACCGTATGGCCATGAAATAAAGGCATAATAAAAAATTGATAAGATTTTACTATTAAAATAAAATAAAATAAAATTCGATGCTTTCATTTGAAATCAATTCTTTTTATAAATATGGATTAAAATTTCAATATTCTTAGAATATTTCAATCGGCGTCTTGGGCTTTTACATTTAATTTTTTTACCAAGAAATTTAAGCGTATTTTCTCAAATTTTTATTTTATTATTTCGAAGATTAATATTCAGTTCCACTATTTTTATGTACATTTAAAATAAAACCAAAATGAAAATATTGAATTCTCATAGTAAAAAATTATTAAAAAAAATGTTTTCACCAAAATAATATCAACTCACTTAAAAATAAAGCAGGAAGCAGTTTAATCAAATAATTGAAAAATACACTTTCACATACTTTACCTGCTTGCAGTTCGATATATATTACTATTTATGGATGTTTCTCTTAAGAAAGAAACAATTTTTAAATGAAAAGAAAACTTATTTTTTTACTATGACATAAATTTAATATGCAATTCCCCACAAAAATTCAAAGACTCTTATCACTATAAAAACTGATAACTTAATCAAAGAGAGATGGCAGTCGAATTGTTTACAAAGTCCTCTTAAAAGTATCAAATATATCTAAAAGCTTAAAATATCAAATCCGAGGAGAAAAGAAAACTAATCTATTATTTAACCATGATTTGGAATTCATTGACGAAAATTTTCTTTTTAGAAAGTTCAACTGGATATTTGGCTCTGTTTATTGCTTTCTCATTTGTATTGTTAAGTTATTTTATTAATGTTTGGCTCAATTTGTTAAAAAGAGTGCATAGTTTGCCTGGTTTGAAGCTGAAATGTTATCATGTACTAGGACACGCAACTATTTTATTTTCTCATAGATTTAAAAAGAGATTTAAGAAGATGGGAATTGTGTCATCACATGTCCGTGAGTACTTTTGTATATTCCGTGTATCATAATTTGGAGTGTAATGCACTTATTTTTTCATAATATTCTGTTGATCAGTTCTCAATAATTTTATTAATTAATCCCGTTTTTTTTTCCTATTAATATTCATGAAGTATCTGAGAAATATTTAGTCACATAATTTGAGGTACAATCCGTAGCCTTTTTCGTAATTTTCTGTTGGTTAATTTCAATAATTTTAAGAGGCGATTCCTTTTTCTACGCCAATAAATGCTTTTGAAAGTTGTGAAAGTGCAAAAGAAATTAGTTCTAAAATATCTTCAGCAATTTTATGCTGATTATTTTTAAGTTATGATGTATTTTGATTATTTATACCATCAAAAGAATCTTTCTTGATTTAAGGAAAACCAGTTTCCTCAAGAGATGAAAATATTCGGAAAAATTTGATATGAAAGTTATTTTTGCAGCAAAGCTGTGT
Organism: Argiope bruennichi; assembly: GCF_947563725.1. Lineage (NCBI taxonomy): Eukaryota > Metazoa > Arthropoda > Arachnida > Araneae > Araneidae > Argiope > Argiope bruennichi. The sequence continues at coordinate 88,636,306 of NC_079151.1, forward strand.
ATCAAAGCCTATTTATATTTGATTTATATTACTTACAATTCCTGCTTATGTTTGATTTATATTACTTTAAAAATATGATTATAGACTGGATACATCATCATGTGCAGAGACATGGCTAGCGTGATATATCTGAAGGTTGCGAAATTTTAAAACTACCGATTTTAATCATGAGTTTTGAAGGTATCTTTAAAGTACTGTTAGTAAAGTGATGTATCATGACGCATAATATACAAATAGAAACAATACTTTATATTTCTTTTGAAAATTTAAAACTTTTTTTCTTTTATTATATCACGAACATCTTTTTGATAATTTATAAAAACATACATTTTCAGAATCTTCTTAGATCAATTTTAAACAATTCATGCGCTTAAGAGCATATAATTATTGCGACAACTTGAACTTAAAAGGATTCGGTACACTGAGAATTTCGGAAAATCGGCAAATATATCGATATTTCATTTTTGGGTGAAAAAAGATCCTTGAGCCTTTGACTTATTAATCTGAAAATTTCAAAACAATCGGATAAGTATTTAGAGAGATATGGAATTATTTTGTGTGATGCGATAGCTAATACCACGTTCACTTCCAGTGTTTGCATCAAACATATTTCTTGGGAAAGTAGCCAAGCCGCATTAATTTTTCATTGAAATAAAAAACGGAACAGCTGTTTGATACTGTAATAGTTAAATCTTTGCTTATAATTTTACTGTTTTCACTTTTCTTTTCGATTGAATTTCTCACTGGTTATTATAATTATCTTGAAAATGACTAATTTCATTTGAATTTCAATTAAATGGTCTAGAATTTTTGCTGCGTATTAATAGATATTTGATAAACAGAACTGCATATTATTTAATAAAAAATTTTTATCCTAAAAAATGAAAATTTTCTAATAATCCTTATAATAAATATGTCATTAATAAATATGATAATATATATTGATGAAATTGAATATTTTATGACTTACAAATACCACATTATTGCTCTGAGGAAAAATTCTGCTTGATATGAGCGGTTTTTATTATAATTTTACTGTGTTGAAAATTTTAAATCTATTTATGTCAGTTTGCTTTTCCTCAAAATTCTGTTTGCTACAAAATGTTAAAAGTCACTCACATTTTATTGTAATTATATGAAATTTTTTCTGCTCACTCCTAAAAGCATGCTTAATAGAATTAGGGATAAAAAAATTGTAAAAGTTTGATTAGAAGTCTTTCTAAAAATATTCAAAGTGAAAAAAATCTCATATTTTCTAAAAAATTCGCAAAATTTTGAGAATTTTTTTTTCTCAGAAACTAATATAGATATCAAAAATCCGATTCCTAATTCTGCTACATACTTAATGAGGTCCATTAAAAAAACTGGGGGGGGGGGAATATTGAAAATTGCACAAGAAGAAACATTTTAAAAAAGAGTTAATATTTTTGAAAAATTTAAAAAATTTAAATTTATAACTTTTGAATCGGCAAAATATTTCAGAAATTTAAATTTCTGCCCAGTTAACATCTATCTATCACAAAATTTGAAAAATAAGTTGGAAATTGTGGAAAAAAATTTTGTGTACTGAGCCCCATTTAAAAGTTGGAGTTCTTTAAAAGAAGATTATCCCATCAATGTGGTGTTATGAAAGTACTATGCATTTGTAATTGCTTTATGAATTCCGTACTTTAAAAATAAGTTAAAAATTATAAAAAGCAATGAAAAAAAAATGCCTTAAACCGCCAAATTACTTAAGAATCATTGCTTTTCAATAAAAAAAGAAATTCGCACACATTATCACTGATAATTTAAAACTGCTATAGTTGAAAAATGATATCACTACATTCATCATGAGGTCATCAATTTGTTATTTATATTTCCTCAAAATTTTTGGAATGATAAAAATCACAATGGTGTTTATATAATATGTCAACTTTTATGTAAAGATAAGGGTCAAAACTTCTGTGAACGTAAATAAAAAAGTATTAAAACAGATCATAAACTCTTATCGAGCTAACTGCAAAGTACATTATTGATAAAATTTCATTTATTGCATCCAGACTAAAATTTTTAATTCTGAAGAAAAATCTCGAAGATATTTTTATGCCATCTGAATAATGAGCAATCAATATGAATGTTTTAATCGCTTCCGAGCGACTAAAACTAAATACTAAATTTTCAGTTGAATTTTAATTAAAGCTGTTACATATTTCAAATAATTCGACGTTTTTTAGTATGACAATGTATTTAGTACAGTATTATTTCTGTAAAAAATCGTTGAATTTAGATAGTCAGAATTCAATCAAGTACGAATCAAATCACCAACATTCTTAAGCTATGACGTTACATAGTAGATTTTTTGTTAACTGCAAAGTAAATCAATTTTATAAAAATTATCCTTTTATTTCAATTGCGTTATAAAGCCATAAAACGAAAAAATTACAATTAAAAACTCTTTCATGATTCGAAACAAAATATGGATTTTTAATTTTTCAAATAATATATTTTAATTTTCTTTAGAAAAGAAATCAGCTAGACGATATTTATCCAAACATTTTTATGTAACTTAATAATACTGACTTTTCCAGCAGCAATTTTCTGATGTTTTAGAGTCGAAGAAAAGATACTTTCATTTTACGACATTTTCTTAAATCAAATTTCCTTTTACATTTTAAGATCATACTTTAGTTGAAGCTTTTTTTGTTTCAATTTTTTTTCATCTACATTTCAGGACTTTGCAAATATCCGAAACTTTATTTTAATTTGATATTAATAGCCTTTGGAGCTATCAGCAATTTGTAATATACTAATGATGAAAATCTTTCAGAATATTGTACTTGGCAGACAGAGGATCTAACAAATTTGCATAACAGTTATACTCCAAATACTTGCGTTTTGACTAGTAGGTGCTAATTAAGAAAGAAATTTTCAAAATTTTAATTAAATTTCTAAATATTAAAAAAAATTTTTAACGTATTCTTTCAATAATTTTGGAGTAAGTTATGTAAATTATACATTACAAAATTATCTTTCTTATTTTGATAAGAACAACATTCTTAGAAGGTAAAAATATATACTTTAAACTCATTTTTTATAATTCGTTTTTTTCCCACAGGATTTTAATATTATAACTCTCTATAAATATGAATGTAATATAAATATAGAATGTCTATAAATATAAAATGATAACTATTACTATAAATTTATTAAAAAAAATTCCTGAATTTCAGGCGATTTCGAGGTCATGTGTGGTCATCATCACTTATTTTCTCATGAGGGATTATCATCTACATGGTATTTGTTTCATGAAATTACAATTTTCAAAGCTGATGTTGTCGAAGTAAGTTCATTTTCATGTTTATTATACTGCCAAAGACGCATATGTAAACAAAAACACTTCTAGGCTTTGAAATATTTGAAAAGAATTGAGGCAGGATTTGTTGAAATAGCAGGAATTGAGGCAGGAATGAATTGAAAGAATTGAGGCAGGAATGTTGAATCTCTTGATAATCACCGTTTACTTATTTATGAAGATTCTTTTGAATTATTTCAATATATTATTTCTAAATAAGGAATTGTATCTAATTCTTCTAAAGATGGCTGGAAATAAACGAGGAGCATTAAAGAAGTATGTATAAGGTATCGTAGCACAGTTTTTAAAATGCTGCTGCATTAACTTGAACAGTTCTGATGAGATGTAAATTCCTCATTAAGAAATTAAACAAAGATGCAAACTCAAATATACATTGATCATTATTAAATCAACACAAAAACACACCTTCATGCCGGCTTTAGGCGACCAACTTGTTCGAGTGGAATCCTGACCTTTTTGTCTATTAAGGAATACATTAATTAAAATTTCATTTTATTTGTTTCATTTATCAATGGATTAAATAGAATGTACGACATATAATGGTCAGGCAAATTAAAATGTGTATATATTGCCATTAAAAGATATAATGGTCATTTCATAGAATTTTAATTATTTCAAGAAATAACTTATCTATATAAACAAAAATATAAAAGTTCGTTTATTCAGTTCTTTAACGATTTCTTTGAAATTTTGACATAACATTGAATTCCAATACGTGTATGTTTTTATATATTTATTACATTAATATCACACTTATAACAAGTAAAAACTTGCTTTAAAAAACACCATCTATTGGATGTAAAACCAATGCACGTTATGCTAAATATTTTACGATTTCATTTCAATGTTTCCGATTGTTAAATTGAATTTTCACAGATCTAGATTAATCATCATTTTAATTTAATTATTTCCTATGACATTACATTGGAATAGAGTTGTGTCGTTTACCATAGCCTTCCTTTCTTTAGCCTGTAATTAATTTTCTTCTTTTTCAATCGTTCTTCATTTCATTTTTTAAACTGTTTTTATTTTATTTCTGTGCTATAGTCAGTGCTATTTTTATTTATTATATTTTAGTGCTATTGTTAGTGGAATTGAGCAGTTTCGATTGATTTTCATTTCAATTCACATTTTTCATGCAATTGACCTGTCTGGAGTGATTTGTTCGAGCAGTTTGTAATATTTCGTTTGCCAATGCTTTGGAATCGAGTTATGTTGTTTGATCTGTGTTTGAATTAGTTAATCAAACTTTAATATTTATGTTTAAATAAAAAAAAGTAGCAATAATAAAATATATATTAATAAAAATGTTAATGTTCATCATGATTTAAACCGCTGCAAAACTTTGCTGTATTCGGAAGTGCCTATGCATTACTCATGGAATACGAGTAGAAAATCTTTTGAACGGCGCAAACAAGGAGAGCGAGTGGACAGACAACTTTGCATATAAAAAGAAACTATAGCAAGCAGACAGTACATTGCGCATTCCAATCAAGATGAAGGATTAGTTTCTCGCATGCTGTTAGTAAATGTGTCTGGTTCAACATCTTTCCATGTCAATTTCCGCAGTGGATATTAAGTTTTGAAATCATTAGGAAACGACCGACACTGAAACGTCTGCATTAATGACGCGTGCAATATATCACATCCAAATCAAATTCGTGTATTGTTTTGCAATCATATTGATCACTTGCCATCTTTCATCTCCAGTGTTATGGAGAAATATAAATCATGCATGACCTAAATGTAATAATCCTAACAAGTAATTGTATAAAGTTGTTTTAAATTAACTAAAATTAAGTGGTAAGTATACTTACCAGCGAACATTCGATGATATTTATTACTCTTAACGCTCAGTAGTACCACTTTCAGCTTCCTCTGAACGGCCTCTGATAAGTATATTTACTACTCTTTATTTCATAAATTAAATGACAAATCAACGAACTGTTGATGTTTTAGTATTTACATCATCAATTTATCATGATATAACCCTAAAAATTTTATTTGTCAATCCCCTGGAATTATGCCCTATAAAGGGTTAACTGAATAATTATGCATCGAATTACTTTTCCAAGCGCAAAGGATTAGTTACAAATATGCATGAATGACTTCGTACTGAAATCAGGTGAGATATTCATATTCAGTTGGTAGAAATTGGAAACGGAAAAGCGATGGTTGTTTCGACCTCTGTACGAATTTCATTGACTCGTGAGTACTGCAATTTAGTGACGTCAAAGGAAGAAATTGGTTTAAAAAGTTATTTCCCAATATACAAACCAGTTGTAAGAATCAGGATCGATTGAGTGAATGAGCTGCTCTTGTGGCCTAGAGCGAAGACATCTACAAACTTAATAATATTATTCAGTTTAACATTCAAAGTGAGGCTGAGATATACAAGAGATATACAAGACCGTCCAAAGAAGATAAAGCGGTTAGTTATCAAACAAAATTTTTGAATTCTCTCAATCTGCCACTAATGCCATGGCGCCCATACTGCTGTTGAAAATCGGCGTGCCAATGATCATGTTACCAAATATCATCCAGTCAATGCTTTGTTATACCATGTGGATTGTCGTAAAATAAATAAAGAGCATTGTCGTAATAGCAACAATTTTGATAGGACCTTTCAATGGTGAAAATGCTTTCATTTCTTGCATTTTTATGATTCCAAAGGATATGTCATTTCAATTTAAGAGATTCCAACTCTCAGAGCGATTAAAGTTTACAATAACAATCAGCAACTCTCAGGGACAATCCTTAGAATTTGTGGTTTAGATCTAGGCACAGATTACTTCTCTGGTGCAAATTATATGTTGCATGTTCTTGAATCGGCAAATCAGATAATTTCTATATCTGCATAGTCAATAGGGCAACAAAAAATATTGTATACTCATAAATAGTGTGAAATTAAACAGTTTTAAAAAGAAATTAACGATTGGAAAAGAAATGGAAGAGGAAAAGGGCGTTTTCTCTCCTATTTCTTTTCCATTTAACCAGACTGAGCCACAGCAACGCGTGACTGGCTACAGCTATAGTTGTATGAAATAATAGATTTTATGCTTTAGAAATACAATCCAGTTATCTTTTAATACTTAAATCTAATTTCGCACTGGATTAAATTTTTGATCTTATGGGGTGAGCCCGCTATCATAAGGTTAACTATAATATTATAGAATTTTTTATACATAAAAAAATAAATGATTACTTTTTATAGTTAGTAAAAAAATTGATTTACACAGGAATTGTGATTAACATATTGTAGTTTACATATAATATAAATCAAGTAATTTTAATGGCAAATATATTTCTGTATTTAGCTTATTCTAAATAGCAGCAAAGAAATCAAGAAAGCTTGGTTTTATAAATTTATAGAACCATGGTTGGGACGTGGAGTGCTGACGAGGTAATAAATTAATTATCATTCGTTATTTTTGATCCAATTACTCAATAATATATAAAATATTATTTTGTAGACTAATGTATTTTCCCACTAGACTGCTCAAGAGTATCTCTAGGCAAAAAATTTGTCATTCAAAAAATGGTACTTAAAATTTGAGATATTGAAAGATCATAGTGTTCGCCCTAGTGTCGTAAGACACAAAGGATATTTTTAATATCACAAAATTTGCATATCGAATCTCATGTCTCATAAGTTTAAAAATACAAATAAACTTTATAATTGCATATTCGTATTATAATGTTTATCACTACCAATCTAATGATATAACTTTGAGTGGGAAGCAGACAAATAAAAAAAAAAATATATCGTTAGCTTACACTCAGTTGTGAAACACTTTTACGTAGAGATATGGCTTTCAGATAATTATAATCATAAATGCTTTTTTTAACAATGAATAAGTCCATATTGTTTTTTCTTAATTCAAAGTGAAAAATTATTATTCAAAAATTTATTTAAAGAAATGATTTTTAATGCATGATTTCTAATTTATTTTTATTATTTCTGATAAAAAAAGTTTTAATCAAAATTACATTTTTATCTACTGACTAAGGGTACCCGCCTGTTTCCCAATTCCGATCCTGTCCCCGATTCTTGCATGTCTTCAGGATAGTGGGGTTTTCTGAGGAATTCATTCCCTCCTTCCAGACAACAAATGTAATTGAAAAAAAAATTCTGTTTTAAAAATATCATAACTAAAAGGAAGCTCAACGCAAAATTAAAATATATATATATATATATATATATTATCATTAATTTAAATTCAGAAGAAATCTCGCCCTCATTTGATAAGAATGAAGACTTAAAGCAGAAAATTAAACAATTTTAAGCAAATTAAATAAAAACTTTCTTAAAATCGTTCAAAGATGCTTACTAATATAATATTTCACTATGCCTTATTTTTACTAAATAGGATAATTTTTATGAACAGTGTTTTTAATGATGCCTGCTTTAGCCTGGATTCTAATTCCGGCTCTAGATTTCTCTCTAGAAAATGCTACTTATAACTTACAATGTGAAAATATTTCCCTTCGATCATTAATAATCAGACCAACTTGAAGCGGTATGAGATGCGCGCAGGATAAAACCTGGGACCTTGTGGTTAGCAGTCCAGTAACAAAACCATTATACCAAAACGATAGTTTAGGTAGAAGAGTTGTTAACTGGCTTATATACTATTCACCACAAACTCTGTGACTTAAGACTTTTTGTTGGTAATGACGAACGCTAGTCTCATTAGAAATTACACTTTTTTCAGTTTTTCTTTTCAAGCTAGCAGATTCTCGCTTTTTTCCCGTTTTTTCTTCATATGATATTACTGGATGCTCTATTATTGTTTTAAAAAACAATGCAGGGTTAACACGTGTATTGCTTAGGTATTTTAATGACTGCCAGACTAGAGACGAAAATTTTTTATCACTCGAAAAAGATAAACAAACCGGAAAGCTATTCATTAATATTGCAACAAACGGTGCCTCTAAAAGAATTAACAAATAACATTGTTTTTAACTCATTTGCTGTTAATTTGGAATGAATTAAATCTTTGTTTTTTTTTTGTCACCATTTCACAGTCAAGTACAATATCAATACCTATTATGAAGTAATAATATTTTTCATTAAAAATTTCAAACACTACTGGAAAAACAGACCTCAAAAGACTACCCATGGTTCAAGTGACTACCCATGTCTACCAATTACAAAGCGGATAAAACGCAACTTTAACACAATATTTTTTTAAATAATAAATATTTAATAATGTAATATCATAAATAGATCAGTACGGCAATTTTATTTTCAAATGTACTTACATTATTATTTCTTTTTATTTTTCTATGGCTGAAAATAGCTATGATGAGAAATGGAAAATTAGACGAAAGTTATTGACTCCAGCTCTCCACTTCAGTGTTTTGAAAGAATACTTACCAATTAGGAACAAACATGGGAGAATTATAAGAGACAACTTGAGCACTTCCACAGAAGAAGAATTTATAAACATTTACCCTTTAATGGGAAGAAGCAGTTTTAATATCATAAGTGGTAGGTAAAAATTCTATAAATATTTTGAAATGATGAGGTCAAGGTATTTGGAAAAATATAAATAAACATAGGGCCCTACTTCAAATTACGGCGGAAGGGCCAGCTACGAGTATTTAACATTTAAAACCTCCCTTTTATTGTTCACTAAACTCAAATATTATGGTTTAAATAAAATCCGAAATATTTAAGCAGAAAAATCTTTGATTGTGAATAGAGGATATTCTTTCAGAAATTTTTTTTGAAAAGTTTTATCAAGCACTGAGAGATAACCGATGTGTTGGCAGTTACTGAACTAGCTTTTGGAACTTCTCTACGTAAGCAAATTTCTATTACTTCTGTACATATTTATTACAATTATTTTAGTAGAAAATTGTATTACTAGAACATCTAGGAGAGTGAAGCCTGTTGTTTCACGACGGCACTTAGATAAGATTCTTTGAAAAGAAAGAAAAATCATCCGATTAATCTCTCTATCACGCCATACTATTGTGGATGAAAAAAGTTGCATGTATCTTGTCAATTTTGGGGAGTTGACAAAGTTCTTTATATACAACGGAAATCAAATTTCTTTCTCAATCGCGATGAATTTTGAGTGATGTTCCAAATTTGGAAATCCATTTTTGCAATAATCATTACTTCCTCATCGAGAACTGGATATGCGGCTAACAACTTTGTGAAGTAATCCATGACTACTAAAATATTCATGCTATCTTCTACTATTAGAGGAAGAAGTCCGAAAATGTCAAAGGTTATTCTTTAAACGGTGCTCTAATACTACATCATTGAAACTTCACACTGCCGTGTGCTTTTGGTCATTTCGGGCATAACAGACATCTTATTATTTGCACTATTCCTTCAAATTATTCCAATAAAATCGTTCTTGAACATTTTGAATAATCTTCAATATTTCAAAGAGTTCACATGTTGGACTATTGTACGACTTCTTTAGTACGACATTTATTCTTGCTTGAGGGAGCACCAATTGTCTTCTTGATGTTTTGTCTTCGGATTTCCACTTTTTATACAATACGCCATTTTGAGTTTGGAATGAGTTCCTGAGGACCAATAGCATATAATTCCAAGTCTGAATCTTGGAAGGTTCTTCCATATGGATTGTTGTATTGAATGACTCCATAAATTCGATGATACATTTTATATTTGGATCTTTCAATTGTACCTTCAGAACTTTTTTTTATCACTCTACGAATTAGTCTGTGATGGAACAGAATCAGTGACTTGGAGCACAATTGGGCTTTGTATTTCTTCTCATTTGTACAGCAATAACGATAACAGTCTGAACAGGCCTATCCTGATAAGGCATATGCATTTCCATGTAAGGATACTTTCTGATGTTTTCTTTTAAAGTCATATTCCTGCAATTCAAAGATATTCCATCTAGCGGTCCTTCTGGGTTTGAAACTCAAAAGCTAAGTAAGAAATGCATAGTCCGTTTGGAGCAAAATTTTCAATCCATAAAGGAAAGTAATGAAGTGTTCTACGACTTTTACCACAGCGAGACTTTTTCGGGTGCCACAATAATTTCATTCTGGTTTAGAGAATTATTTGTTCCAATATGCTATGACATGTTCGTAGCCATCAAATTTATTAAGATAGTGCTGCTCGACACTCTCCTTGCTAGCTTTTGTATCTAAGATTAATTTCTTATCAAGATCCTGTTATGATAGATGATATGGGGACCGATATTAAGACCTTGTTATACACTTCACATACAGAAACATTGGTTTTCAGTGAACTTATGAAATCATCTTCCAATAATGGAAAAACCTTTAATGAAGTTTCTATAAATTCAGAACCCTAAAGAATTCTTAAGCTCATGCACATTCAGAGTATGGTTGCAGTCTTTTATCGCCGATACTTTATCAGTTTTAATGCTATTAGCAGAAATTTTGTTACCGAAGACGTCATGAAGTGTTGAGAACCTTGAAGTATTCTAGGTATGTGGCTCTTATTTAAAAAGTATAAAACATTTCGAAAGTCTTATATTGGTCTATGGAGATATGTTTATTTAAAATATAAGGAATAAGGAAAACTTGAAATTAGTGTTTTGATATTTTGATAAGTGATGTCTTTTTCACATTACATGCTGTATTGCATTTATTTAATAAATTTTCAACTTTCAATTTCTTTCTAATCTGTGAAAAAATGCATAATTAGTATTTTGAATACTTTCTATTTATTAACCCTTAATCTGGATAAATTAGAATTCATAGTTATTTTTCATGCACATATATAATTTTATTTTCTTAAATTGTCATTGTCTATCCTTAATGGTGACGATAAATTTATCATCAGAATGATAAATAAATATTCATCAACCTCGAAATTTTATATCTACACGTTTTTATTCAACATATTTCCTCTTTTCAGAATGCGCTTTTGATAAAGAAAGTCAAACGAAGTCTCAAGATTTGTATCTGAGTAAAATCCATGAGTAAGACAATTTCTTGTATTGAATTCAAATTATTTGAATTATTCTAAAGTATTTATTTTATTTTCATCAACGTTTTATTTTAAAATACCATTTTTTGTTCAATAAAGAATATTAGTAACGCATAAGAAATGGCGAGAATGAGGTACTTATCCTTTTTCTAAGAAAAAGTGATATGGAATGAATATTAATACTAGTAAATTGATATTGCATTTTTTTTCAGGTTGACATCTTCGGTTTTCGAAAGAATTCATAGGTCTTTACATTGGATTGACTTTATCTACTATCGTTCCTCTGCTGGCAAAGCATTTTCGAAAGCTCTAGAAGTAACGCGGGACTTAACAAACAAGGTCATTTTCTTTAGCTAAATATATTCAAACTGAAGTTTTTTTTTTTTCAGACCTTGAAAGACATCAACTCCTAAAGGTATCAAAAATTGCGAAATGCGAGCTCCATATTCTGCGAACAAACTCGTACAATTTTCTGAAAAAAAAAAAAAAGAAAAAAAAAAAAAAGCTTTTTTTTAATCACAACTTTATTCACTACCATCACAATATGTCGTGCTGCCGGCCTCCTGGCCTAAGGGTAGCGCGTCATACCCGTGATCCGGACGTTCCGGGTTTGAATTTTGGTTCGGGCATGGTTGTTCTCTACCATGTGTTCTATCTATGAGGTGTGTAAAAATAAAAGGGATCTAAAGGGATCCCCCCTCTAAAAAGGGATTGTGTAAGCGAATGTGTGTGTCATCTTCATATGAGCTACAAGTCAGACTTTTGCCCTCAGGTACTCAGAGGTCTTTGCCCTCAGAAGTTACTGCACACTCGGCTTAAATCTCTGACATTTCGTCAGCGGGCTTGTAAAGTTCCCTAAGTAACAACAACAACATATGCCCTGCTTTTGGAATAAACATCAATATTTCCAAAATCTATTTCACTTGTTTGAGTGCATAAGGGACCCTAAACAACTTTAAAGAAGGCATGCGCGAAATGAAAGAAATGCCACAGTAGAGCCCGTATTGAACTAAAATTTCCGCCTACTTTTAAAGCTTTTCTTGCCACATATTCAACTTTTCATTAGCTTATTTCAAAATAAACGTAGAATATATGGGCTTATTGGTTGTGCAAATTATGAAAATAGGTTTTAAAAATAGTTCTGGATGAAACAGGCCAACATCTATTTTTGCACGGTGCTTTAAACATTAAAAAAAAACTATTTTTGACTATATTTGATGTACCAGATGAATTGGTTAAATTTTTGAAATATGGAAACAGTTTTTCTCATTCAGTTTTTTTCTTCCCTTTTTTAAAGATTAAGTATATCTAAATCATGAAAAGCAGGATATCCATTATTAAAATATCCTATTTTAAAGTTACCTTTAGACGCAAATATTGTTTAAAAGCAAACTGAATGTGTTGGAGAGAATAAAAACAAATAATTATAAATTTGCCACCAGAGTGTATTTTTTATTGAATTACATATTTAGCACAACTGTTATACACATTTATGATGGTTTACAAATGTTATTACAACGAAATATGTTCAACATGACGATCATCATTTCCAGTTGCCATCTGGAATCGTAAGATAACATGTTCCATAGTAGACTTCAATGTATGTTCTGCGAAATACTACGAACGTGCCATAAAATAATGTCTTTAAGGCAAAATTTTTGACTTACAAAATATTTTATATGATCTAAATTTTACATGGAGTGGGCCTGGGGAAACTACTGATCGCAAAAGTTGTGGCAGATAAAATTCTGTGATGTGATTTTGAGGACGCCTTGACCACAAAGGCTAATAGTATATGGAAGAGCTATAACATACATACAAATAGTACATAAATGGCACTGATTTTTGTAAATCCGGAACAGTTTTATTCTGTAACAACGATTCATATCACTGCGATATCAAAGCAGATGAAATATTTATTGAATGGCAGATTACTGTTAGAATCTGCTAAGAGAATGTGCCAATGAAATCTATTCAATAATGTGAAGCAAAAGAAACTTACAGATTGCCACAACAACAAATAATATATTTTTTTTATTTACTTATTTTTTCCGCTTTTTAATTAAGTTATTGTGAATCTACGAGAATGATGCGTGTATTTTTCTTCAACTAATAAAAACATTTTGCAAAATTTATTAAGGGAATAGTTTTTTTATTGAATGCCCTAAGTCTATTCTAAAGCGTTAGCATAAGTTGTGTTATGGTCAACTCTTAAGAAGAAGAGTTGAGGTAAAAAGAAATCCTTAAATTTACTTCCTATATATGAAATAGGAATAAAGTTAATTAAAAAAATATTGATATTAAAAATATATGTTGGTCTGTGTAGTATGCTATTTAATACTCTAAGAAAAAAGTGACAATAAAAATTTAAATAAATAAGTTTTGCACTATTAGTTTCATTATTACGTTTATACTCCTAATGTTTCATAACGGCCGTTACAGTTCTAATTTATTTAGATTATTTCGTCAAATCTCACACTTCTGCATTTTTTTTTTTTTTTTGCTCCTCAAATTTTTGAAAAGTATTATTTTTTCATTTTCAAAATTAAAAAAAGATTTTCTGAATTTTTTCTATTTATCATTAACACCATCTATTATCAATACTATACTTAGGAATAAGATTCCCTAACTTCGTAGAAATACTCAACAAAAGGGAAAAATAATTTGTATTATTTCTATTGTGTGGTGAACTTGAAATTATTAATGTTTGGTTTCTGTGGTTGTACAACAGGAATTCGAGGTGTCTACAAAATCGTCGTCGAGATCATAATCTGAAAGTATACCATCTTCCTCACTGATTAAAATTACAGACATCTGTTTGCAAATCCATAATTAAAAATTAAATCAAAGAATTTTATTCCTTCTTAAGAAAAAAGTAGGTATACATTTCTGATTAAGTTTAAAGTCAAGGTAAATCTTAAATTATATTAAGAGGAAGATCGTAGCTCAAATAGTTTAATTAATCTTCGTTTAAATTTTAATATTATTTCAAATGTAGTTTTAATAAATTTGAAAATAAATATTATTTGATATCATATATTTCACGTTTCTCGAAATGATGCAATAAAAATTTTTCAAAGCAAATGAATTAAAACTAGGAATAAAAATAATCCGCAGTTTTTAAATTTAGATGCAGATTTTGCAATAAAAGTAATGACTTTAAAAACTGAATTATTTACTGGCAAATAAATTTAACTCGAGTCATATTAACAGAGGTTGAATAACGCTAAAGTAATTTAAACATAAATGGGAAAATGCTTTGAGGAATAAAATGAAAGATAGCTATTTTTTTAAAAATATTATATCAAGAAATACCTAAAATTATTTAAACATGACTTTGGAATATTTTTAAAGGAATCAAATAATTAAAAAAGCCGTTAAACTTTTTTGATTAAGGAAATACATTTTTTTTATATAATCAATATGTGACAAGGTATTTTTATAATTTTATATCTAATTTTTCAGATCATTTTTCAAAAGATAAAAGAAAGAAAAGAAAATAAGCAGAACGCCATTCCTGTAAATGAAGATTCGCTTCATAAGCATACGCAATCCCAGCTCCAGAAATCAGCATTCATGGATTTACTTGTGGAGGAACATCTCAAAAATAATTCTCTTTCTGAAAACGATATTAGGCAAGAAGTTGATTCCTTTGTATTTGCAGTAAGTGTCTGAAGTAAAATGTTTTCTTTTCATCATAAACTTTTTAATGATATTGTTATGAAAAGTTGATCAATTTAAAAATAACTTGCTATTCAACTAACTATTCAAATGCCATATTAACAGTATTAATTTTGTGATGTCAATCACAAAACTGCATTAATAAACTGCATTTTCAAAGTCTGAAACAATGAAATTCCAAAGTTTGGAAAATTTTAAATACAATTCCTTATAGAGACAATCCCCTATAAAAATTTTAGGTACAACATCTTTTAGCATTCATTACTACCATTTTCCACATAGGATGATCGATATCAGAATAAAAATGGGTGACTCATTTTTTTCAAAGATGGTACATTTGTGTTTAAACTTATTTATAATCATATGAGTACTTTGTAGTAGCATAGCAACTTTGAAATAACAACAACAGCAAGCTAACAACTTTCACACAATATTTAGAAAGTAAGAACTCTGGTACTTTCTTATTTATTTTTTGAATTGATCGAGTTTCTTTATCTTGGATACCAATACTTCGAATTGAGTTAAGCTTGTTGCTTTATAAACTCTACTTTCAGGGTCATGATACCACTTCTGTGACGATGAGCTGGTGTTTATGGATGATAGGCCTTCATCCATGGATCCAAGACAAGATTCACGAAGAACTAGATATCATTTTTGGGGAAGATGATCGAGAATCAACAGTAGAGGATTTGAATAACATGAAATATCTTGAGTGTGTTGTCAAAGTAAGAATTTCTTTCTCCTTTTACATTCACTTGACAATCGAAAGTTAAATACAAAAAAAGTCAGCAGAAGGCCTGGAATGTTTTTTATTTTTCCTTTAGTAACAAATGCCATCAAGATTTATAGTATAGCTCAAAATAAGCAAAAAATTAGTAAAAAATCATAATTTTTATTCTAATGAGTCATTGAAGAAATAGGTTATGAAAACAAAGGTGATAATATATTTAAAGTAATAATTGTTGTATCAACTGCCATTTTTTTAGCCTTACTGTTTTCCTAATAAGAAATTAAATATGTAATGTGTGGATTGATCATCAAAATTTGGGACCTGAGTGAAAGAGATTATCCAGAACATCTATTAACATTCAATAGCATCTATATAATGAGCAAAGCTAATGCAAAAGATTTTGAAACATTGATTTTTTTTTTATTTACAGGAAACTATGAGATTATATCCTCCAGTTCCTATCATTGCAAGGGAGATAAGAAACGATATTCAGTATGGTATGCTTATTTTGAGATAATATTGATGAATAAGTCTTAACGTGTACATTATCTTATTTATTTTAAAGTGGATTTCATACAAAATTTGATGACGGTCAACTTAGGTGTATTGACTGTGTATCAAATCTGAATAGTTTATCTCAAAGCGTTTATAAGACATCGTGCTGCGAGACATTTATCCACAACTCCAAAAATTTGTTTTCTTAACCCTTTCTAGGGCCGTGGGAAGAATGCTTCCCACCAAATTTATCAATCTTTGTATGAATTTATGTAGGTTGGCATAAGTTCTGATAAAAATTTTTAAAAAGACAGAAACTTAGATGCTTTAGTTCTTTATCTTGCACAAAATAATGTGTCTTGATTTGTTACTTAATTATTAATTAACCAAATTAATTAATTAATCAAATTAAATTTATCTAATAAGTTAAATGAATCCCTTTTTTTATTCTAATTTCAAGCCTAAAAATATTTTAACATAATATGACTAGAAAAAAATGACCCTTTAAAGGGTTAACTCTGGGATGTCTAATGCATGCAGATTTATCAAAATATAGATTTTGATAAATATAGCTTTTCAGTTATCGCAATGCTTTTTCTATATATTCTGTTTATGAGAGTATAAAAAGATAGCTTTTCAGAGATCTAATAGTGACTACGGCTAGAATTAAGATTTTAATCTTTACAGATAAGAAAGAGGGTTAGAAATATCCTATAGGCACACTATTCCCAATAACAATGGATAATAATTCCCTATAGATGATATTTGGAATTTTCTTTGGAATTCAGACTATCCAACAATATCGTGGAGATATCATACATTTTGTGCTATCATGATGAGATTCTTCCCGGAAAGACATTACTGGATATATGTAAAGTTTGATTCTAAATAATTCTTGGTTGGAATACTTTATCCCTTAGTACCTTTAAATGATTCTGAAGAATGAAAAATCATGGCAGAGACAAGGACTTTAGATTTAGGAAGTATTATTAACGACTTCTTTTTGAACAAGTAAGTTTTCTATTTCTTTTGAACAGGAAAATATACAATCCCCAAAGATAGTACCTGCGTTGTATATGCTTATGTGCTTCATCGTGATCCGGACGTCTTTCCCGACCCAGAGCGGTTTGATCCTGAACGATTCACTGCTGAAAACAGCGCTGGGAGAAATCCCTTCGCTTATGTGCCTTTTTCGGCTGGACCCAGGAATTGTCTAGGTGAAACAATTTTATTTCTCTAAAACTAATGTTTATTGAAATTTAATAAAATTTTGTTGATATATGCCTTTATTACTTTGTGAGACTAATTAAACTTTAATTTAGAGATTAAAACTGTCAAATTTCAGGTAAATACATATTTTAGAGAATAGTATCATACATTCGTAAAATAAGCAGCTTTCTAAGTTGCTACAAATAAAATAACTAAATAGATCTGAATTTAAAATCAATTAAAGTTTACTTAAAGGGGTATTTATGTTTAATTTAAAATGTAGTTCGATATGAATGGTAACAGATTTAATAATGTCTTGTGAAGAAGTTAATAATAGAATAGCGCAAACTATGTAGATAATTTTTGCATATAATTAAAAAAAACCACAGTTGATAATTTTGTTTGTTGAAATAATGCTATTTATTATGGTATTTACTATCATCTATCATTTTCATTCATTGAATAAAAATTTGAATTTAACTTAGGATATTGTTAGAACATTTTTTTTCAGGCAATTACTAAAAGTGTTGTTAAAACTTACCACAGAATGAAATAAAAAAGTAAATAAAAAAATCTAAATACTGATATCAAAATATTTTTTTAATAACTGTTTAAACTAATTTAAACAAAAATTTCATAAACTGAGAATTTCATCTATGTCAGGTATCTGATTTTGAAATATTCTGTAAAAATTTTCTTGCACTATTCTTCGATCATTTTTGCTTGATGTTTGGTGGAGGATTTTCATGCCATTATATTCGTTAGCTATACGCCAACAATGATTTGTTTATGAATTATTGGAGCAAGACTGCGTGAAACTAGAAATTTATATTTGCTTAAAATCCAATATTTAGAAGTGAATAAAAGATGAAGAAACGAGCAAGTATTAAAAGCTTATTTAGCGTAAAAACCAAGGTAAAAGGTAAAGCTGTGGTTATATTGAAAAATAAAATCCAATGGTTTTTAAAAATGAAAACGTGAGATTTTGCCAGTGAGTACAAACCAATACATCAACAAGAGTTGTTTGAAAGTATTGCAACCTTTGAGGAATTAAGAATGAGCACTCAGACAGAAAATGGAGAGAAAGGTAGCAGCTATAATGTGTGCATATAGGAGCTTCATCTGATAAGGCATGATAATTTGTGATAGTCCCAAGAAAATGCGCATCTCTAGATGGTGAACATCAGCTAAAATGAAATTCCGGGGTCTATAAATAAGATTTCTGGCATTTTAAAATCTTGCATTCACAAGATGGAGCTATGGCCATTAAATACTAAGCTACCAAAATATAAAAGTCATAGTGGCAAAAGTGTGCTCCATTTGTTTATTCAAATAATTTATTGGAAATAATTTATAGATAAAGGAAAGAGTACCAGGGAAGATAATTTCATATTATGACGGGGAAAAATGTTAAGCCACACTATTAACACTACAAGCACTGTTATTGGTGAATTAAATAGCAGGATTTTTTTTATTTTAATTATTTTCTACTATTGAATGAAGGGGTTTTGGACACCATTTAGATTCTATGATCTTTTATCTTTTGTTTAGAACTGGAAATGAAAGGCTAATGACATATGCAATGGGTTTAATATATTTAAAATAAACATTTAAAAATTTGAAAGGATAAAAAGTACAGAATATTTATCAGTATACATTATTAAAATAGAAAAGAATTCAGAGAACAGACATCTAAATTACTATTTTTTTTTAATTTTGCATTTTTACATCATAATTTAGATTAGTTTTATAGATGCCTAACTATATCTCATAAAATCTATGGATTTTATGAGACATTAATTTAGAATATCCGAAGATGTAGTGGTTCCCAAAAATGGGTTATCAGCAAGATGAAACTATATTTGTCGAACCCTTGAAAATTGCATGGAAATTAATGGAAAATGATAAATGCCAGAGAAATTATGCTAGAGTAAAAAAAAAAAAAACTAAATAATGCGAAACAATTCATAGGAAAATATTTTAATGACCACGAGAAATTTATTAATAAAACATTATTTAATATAATATTCAAAGCAGCAGCTGGGCATTTTATACTATTAAGCATACAGTTTATAATATCAATCATATAAATCCAAAGTTGGAGGTAATCGCATCATTACGGCTCGATACGATGCTAGTCTTATTAAGAAATTTATGTTGAATTTTACCATCCTCGCAATAATAATAATAATAATAAAAAAAAAAAAATAGAAACAGAATTCCATTTGAGTTACTTGTATATATTTATTTATTTTATTATTATTTAGCTTTTGTATTTACAGAATGCATATGTTCTAAGTTTTAACAATTCATTAAATAATTATTTATGATTTTCTTACATTTTTTTCTAATTATTTCTCCTAAATGCATAAGAATGAACACCCATAAAAATTTTTTCAAAATTTAAGAGCTGTTGCCTAAAAGCATGAAGTGCTCCATCTTATTCTTGCAATATACAGGGTGGTGCGATACTTTTCCAACAAAAATCTAAAGATGATCGAAAAAGTCAAGAAAAACAACTTCTGCTATTGAACTTAGGATGGAGTCCCAAAAGTAACGTAAGATTTGAATTTGCTACCATTTGTGAGTAAACTGCAAGCATGGTGGCAACTTTATTATAAAAACCATTTGACAGCTCATAGTTTAGAGTTAGTAAAAATGGAGCGTAACATGACAGAACAACGTATTAACGCAAGATTTCAATTAAATAAAGCAAATAGTTTTTTTTAACTCGTTATATTTTTATTGAATCGTAAAGTTCATAACATAAGGTTACGTATGGAATAGCACGTAGAGGAAATGACCTCCACGAATTTGCTACCAGATTCGTACTCTTTTCTTGAAATTTTTCATGACCATTTTGCGTAAATGTGGCTGAATTTCATTGATGAAGCGTTGAATTTCCGCTTTCAATGCACGCGTGCTTGTGGGCTTCTTGATATAGATCTTTGAATTCAAATAACCCTATAAAAGGAAATCCAATGGTGTTAAATCACGCGATCTAAGGGGTTAATTCTCAAATTTTCGAACTGTGGTTGCCCGATTTTCATTATTTCTGAAATATTGTTCTACAAAGTAAACATGTTATCTTCGTTATGCTCCATTTTTACTAAACCTAAGTTATCAGCTGCCAAATTCTTTTTATTAATAGCGTTGTCAACAGTTTACTGCACGCATGATGGCAAATTTAAATTTTTCTTTAATTTTGGGACACCCTTTATAAATATTTAGTGGAATATCTTGGATTCATCTAGGACTGGATTTAGTAAAAAGCTTGTTGATACTTGTGAAAAGATTATATTAGTACCATATCTCTAAGATTGGGTGAGATATACCTTCTTCCGGCGATGTCAATTGTCAAATGGTTCCCTTAGATTACTTACTAGATTATTATTTTGTCCAATTAATATGAGTAATGAGTAATCCAATTAATAATATCCAGTATATTATTTTATTAGTCTTTTTTTATTTTCTTTAATGCCCGAACAGCAACAATTCCTCTATTTTAGCTACATGGTCGATAAATGAACATAGAATTAAGATTCTGTTTCAAAAATCATTACTTATTATCACTCCTAGGAGTTTTTAGATAAAATTCTTGACCAAACTGTATATGAACTATAAAAACAATTATCTAAAAGGATATACCGGGTGGCCATAAAATACCTTTTCCTGTTTGGTGGCATCTGCAGCTTAAAACGAATGAAAGAAATGAAACCACATTACATATACAGACTTTGAAAACAGGGGAAATACAAGCGTTGTGGGAGTACAGCTATGAATGAATTCTTTGAAACTCGTAGAAAATAATCTTTTATTGATCAATATTAAGGTCCCCTGGACGTCGTGCAACATTTTCAATATTTTGACCTTTCCTGTGTACAACATATTGCATATTGTATATGACGTTTTCCACTGCTGGGTGTAAACTGTCAGTTTCGATGATCATAACAGTCCGTCTTATGTTCTGTTTCAAGACACGCAGGTTTGCTTAAAAACAGCCACGGCAATTACACTGTCTGATGTAAAACAGTTTTACCAGTAAAGCACACTGAGGTAAGGTAGGGTCCATTTTAAGTATACATCAACAGTCAATCACGAACAACAGTCAAGAACACATTAATGGTCAAAAACGAACTGCTAGCAGGTAGTTTGTTCATCTTATTTTATACAAGAAATGCATGGCGCTGCTTATCATACATGCACTTGGAATTTTACATAATCCATCTCTATATGCAAATTTCCTCGTTTGTAAGTTATAGCAGCGCTAATATATCTCCTAGCAACAACTTTTGGCACTAATTTTTTCTTCTTCAGAATTCATCTTCCCATGCCTTTTGCAGTCTGCATATGAAATGTGGTTTCATTTGGTTCATTCGTTTTTACTGTAGATGCCGTCAATCAGAGAAAGTTATTTAGTTAAAGTAATTCTTGACATTGATTTCTGTTTTACAAGTCATTTTTTTCTTACAGGTCAGAGATTTGCTATGCTAGAAATAAAGATTTTATTGTCATCAATTTTGAGGAGATATAAAATGCGCTCTCTAGATCCCCGAGATAAAGTTCATACTCTGGCGGAAATGGTCCTGAGACCTTCGAATGGGCTGCGCATTCAAGTTCGAAGAAGGGACCAGAGTTTTGATTTTCATTCTGTTTATTATCGCCCACCAGAAGAATCTCTTGTTTCTCAATTAAAAATTACTTAAACCTCAAATTTTTCTACTAAAGAAAGAGAGAATAATTTCTGTGATATAGAATAGTATGTAAATATTGAATGATAAAAATTAAAAGGCATACTTTGAGCTGTATTAAAGAAAAAAATGTAATGCATAATCAATACTTGATAATTGATCGATACTTGAAAATCTGATTTATGAGATAATTTTATATCTTTATTATTTATATCTTCATTATTTTTATATCTTTATTATTTATATTCTTTAAGTTGACCAAAAGCTCTCAGTAAGGTTAAAAAATATCATCAACGTTTCAGCTGTCATAAAATAAACCTATTCAAAATTCAACATATTGAAACGTATTTTGTCTATCTGTTCTTGACAAATTATGATATTTCAGGTGAGTAATTATAGGCAAAACAATTCTTAGATGTAGCGTAAATCAAAGAAAAAAAAAGTTCTAAATTTGTTCATGGTATAATTATCGAATATTAATATCAGAATATAATTCATAGAGTCCAAAGCTCATGTTGAAAACCATTGGTACAAATCGTTACTCGTTTAAAAATTATGTAAAATTGTTGAAAGAATGAAATCTATTTTCAAGCATGATAAAAATATGACATTGATCATGATCATGAACAAAAGAAAATACTTCAAACAATTGGGCATTAGACAGATTTTACATACTAATAAGCCGATAGAAAAGATAAAAGTAATTAAAACCTGCCATTAGTAATAAGCTAGAATATACTGTCTACACTTATATTCTATCTCTTTTAGATGGTTTTTGTTGAATTAAGTTCAATAATATGATTTTCTGAAGCTCAAAAGGTAGATTTAAGCACTGATTCACCGATTTTTCTTCTTCATTAAGAAATCACATTCCTGACACTGTAATTTCATTTAAGGAGCGGCTGATTAACTCCGCATATGTGCCTGGTGTGTCAAAATCCAACCTGTAGAATTACTCAAAAGCAATGCGAAAAATGGGTACAGCGGATTCCAAAATCGAAAATACTACCCAAATACTCAAGCTCCCATCAAAGAAATTTCTACATATCATCAAATGCGAAGAAAGACTAATTCTTCGTGCAAAACTTTTAAGATTCATCAAGTATTTTTGTTGAACATTATTTTGGGAGTTTAATTGCTATTTCATATAGGTCTTTTAAGATTTGTAACTATTTGCATTTCTGTTCTTTATTATTTTTTGTTGGACAAATGGTATTCTAACTTATGGAGCTTGCTTTGCAATTATGTATTCATCAAAAAAGTAAGTAAACGAAATTGGTAACCTTATTTAGACAATACAATATGCAGTACACTGCCTAGTATCTGGTTCGTGACTATCCTGCTTAGCTTTCTTTTATCGTAATTTAATGAGGAAGGCAAGACGTTGCAGAAGCAATCGCCTATTAAGAACTTTTTCAAAACCAAAAACTGTAAGTTTTGACTTTTATTTTAGGGTCACATTTTCATATCTATATAATGATTTATCAGTAAAAAATAAAATTAATTTTAGTCAATTTTCTTAAGAACTAGGCTTACAAATTACTTTACCGTTTTGTTTATATTTCTTGCATTTTAGTTAGCCATTAGAGAATTTATGTTAAAAGATGATCAGTTTATATCCTTTAACTTACTTTTTCTCTAATAAATTCTTTAAATGTGCAATGCAGTATATAAACACATAATAAGACAGTCTTTTATTTTTCCTACACATGTTACCGGCAGCTGTTTTTATGATTCACCAGGCTGCGGCCGCCTTCACATTCTACATAGCATGAAATAAATGGAGAACTTATTACCCACTAAGAAGTGAGAAAATACATATTGCATAATATGTTTAGTATTAAAACTTCTGTTACTGGTGGGCAAAGAAATGAGTTCATAAAACTCCGGCATATCCGTTTTTTTGTTATCCGGTTGCCCTTCCGCCACATTAGAACGGATACTCGGGAGTGTATTGTATATATATTGAACTATTACATTTCATCGACAAGATGATGCATGAAGATTGTTTTGATGATCAAGAACAAAAAAAAAAAAAATACTTTGCAGGGAATGGACAAGCGAAAATTACTGACCAGTTTTAATAAAATAAATTTTATTACTCTTAAGAATGCGGATAGTTGACTGACAAATAATTTACAATTGGAAATAAAAAAAAAGAAACAGATGATTTTCCTCATTTTTTACGTCTTTTAAATGCCACAGAACAGCAGAGAACTTCAATCGATTTACCCCACACCTTCCGTAATATTTTTCACGATTTCGCAGCTTTCTGTGGTATAGCAACGTGAAAAAGATTGTTTTTTTCCCTTACACTATTTAATCATAGCATACAGCATTTTTATTTTTCACATACAAGGTATAGAGGAAGTATTGTATAATCGTCAAAACCTTCGAAATACAGACTCCTTTTATACCTCCTAATTAACTCCTTTTTTTACACCGCCCTGAAATAAAAAAAAAAAACTTATTTTTGGCATTATGCATTTATTATCGATAAACAAAACAAAACAAAACCTTTTTTTTAAGCTGTAAGGGATGAAATTTGATACATGAACCTAACACCGGATTTTCAAATTTTTGTCAAATTTTGAACGAAATCCGTTCAGAGGAAGTCTATCTGGATGTCTGAGTAAAAGTTAACTTGATAGCTATAAAACTTAATGCGCTTGATATACAAAATTTGGTATACAAATTTAGCCTCTAAATGTAGATATCTTTCAAATTTTGAACCATATCTGTCAAAGAGTTGGCCTTCAACCGGTCCTTACTTTCGCATTCATGTAAACACAATAACTCATAAAAGCAATGACTTAAATCAATTAAATTCAGTATGTTTTCTTGTGAGTACTACTGTTTATCTGGGTCCAATTTTAGCTTCAATTGGTCAGAAAAAGCATTCAAAATATCTATATTCGTACAATAGATTCAGTAAAAATGGTACATTCACGACTATATATATAGTTCTATATTTCCTAATTATTACTCGCCAATATTCAAGATTCACAATTCTTTGCAGCAGCAGGAAGAGACTACCTTTATTGGAGAATAGGTAGAAAGTTTCGTGGAAATAAATCACTTCCTCTACTTTATCGT
Source organism: Argiope bruennichi (assembly GCF_947563725.1). Taxonomy (NCBI): domain Eukaryota; kingdom Metazoa; phylum Arthropoda; class Arachnida; order Araneae; family Araneidae; genus Argiope; species Argiope bruennichi. The sequence continues at coordinate 88,661,517 of NC_079151.1, forward strand.
GTTTACAAGAGTACAGATTTTCCGTAAATGTATAATCTTAATAATAAATGTAATATCTTAAGCAATTTTCCCAAAATGTATTTCATTCAAAATTTGAAACTCAAATTTAAAAATTTGTAGTAAAGACCACAGATTAAATTTCATGTCTAGAGCTCTGAAGTTTTAAATTACCACACTCTAAAACAGATAGAAAAACTCTTTACAAGAATGATTTTTTTCGGATTCAAGTTGGTATAAACCATGAAAATTCATCCAAAATTTGAGGTCGAAGTTTTTAACGATTGTATATTATTTTTTTTTTTGTATACTTCTTAGAAGAAAAAGAAAAAAGTCACATCCAGTAAATCGTGAGTAATAAAGGAAAATAACATAGAAAATTTCAAAGCATAACTTGTTATTTTTACAACAAAATAACAGTAGAAATAAATCAACAAAATATAACAAAATAATAAAAAATTTTTAAAAAAATGTTGCATTCTTTTTTTTCCTCTAAAATATTGCTTTGTAAAAACAAAATGTAGTGACAATCTTATTTTATATTTATCTAATCTTATTTATATCTATTTTATTTCTTATTTATATTTATATTTATATTATCTACATCAGAGATTCAATGAAATATTGAATTATATGTTACCTTTTCTTTCCATGGTGAGGTGTTGATTCTCGACTTTTCCCAGACTTTTCCCAGACTGATACAGTAGAGACATCACATGACTCTGGGGATCGACTGCTTTTACAGATAAAAAATTTCTTTTCAGCATTTTTAAATGGTTTATCTGTATTTCTTTGGGTTATCTGAATTTAAAATGTAGATAATTTAGATTTTATTTTCCTTTTATTTTATAAATAAAGGACAAATAATAGAAGTCAAAAGTTACAGAAAACCGTTTTTATTAACACATTATGAAAAAGATGATATTAAACTTTAATAAATTTTACAGATTTGAAATATTAAGAATTAAGTCCTTTAATAGCTAATATAGATATCAAAATTTAATAGCAGTTTGTAGAAAAGCTCTAAGAAAACTGAAACTGTGACATTATTCATAAAAGAATTTTAATTTTTAGTGAAGTTTAGGAATTTTTTGCGATGTCCTTGATGGTTATATTCAGAATTGTTTTTTTTAAAAAAAATTACATAATGCCATAAATTTATTTTAAACTGATTTTCACGCGTGGTTTTTTATATACATATTATTCCAATAAAATTGTTATACATCGAATATTTTAAAGAAACTTTTAGAATATACATAGCGTTCATTATAAACGTACGTCGATTACTTACTTCAAAAGCCTTAAAAATAGGTATATATCTCCAGTTGGAGAAATGCTTTAATTAAGTAAAGAATTATATTTTATGTCATTTAAATAATTAAATGTGTTTCTGAAAACTTATGATTTCAAATTTTGCAGAAGACTCTTAACCCTATCAATGATTCTTAGAAAAATATTTTAATCATGCTAACATTTAAAAAAAATCATGTTTCTGAAACTAAAACTGACCGTATTGTGAAGCGTTGAATCATTTTTAGACGAATTTAGTGCTTTCTAATGGCCATTTCGAGGACAATGCACCGACAAACACATCTTTCTGGAGAAAACTACAGTATATTAATGTTTATATTAGTAAAATTGAGTAAAATATTGTGATTAACCGACTAACGCCCAATCAGTTTGCCGAACAAATGGTAACTAGAATTTTCAATTAAATATGTATGTAAGTAGCTTCCTTGGAAAAACAATTTTTTTTTTTCAAATTTTGATATATAATTCTGACTATTTTGAAAACTTACATCACTCTATTCATTGTAGTGTGTATTTATTTAACTGTCAGTCATCACTTCTAAAACTTGAGTTTTAATTTGAAACAGGACAGAATGAACTTCAACTAATAATTAATCGCAAAGGATTATACAAGAAACTTTTTTGCTGAATTTAAATAAAACTCAGTTTACTATATTAATGTAGGAAATATAGTTTCATTGGACTCAAGGTCTGTATATGAATATAAAGCTTCTAATTCATGAGAGCATTTACCGACTCGAACTACATAAAATTTAACTCTTTACTTTTTTTAAACCATTTGTCTTGCTATATTTACTGACTTAAAAGTGAACTATTGAGTCACAGTTAGAATTGATGTCCTGTATATATATATATATATATATATATATATATATATATATATATATATATATATATATATATATATATATATATAATGTTCTGGCCTTTTCGTTTTTTCCTTTAGTGCTATTTTTTGTTTTTATTGTTATTTTTGTTATTGTATTTTTACTTTGAAGTGGTTATGTTCTTCTAATTTGTTGTTTTGTATTTTCCTTTCTGTTAAAATGGTATATCTCTTGGGCCTAATTTCAGGGAATTTTCGGGTCACGAGGAATCATTATTAGATGTCTGCATTCCTTCACAGAAAAAATCCCTTTCTTTGAATCCCTACCTGAGGGTGACCCTTGAAAAAGTCTTCAGGCCGGATTCTTTTTTATATTTTTATATATATATTTTTTGGTTTAATTTTTATTTGATTTCTTTTTATTTTCCTATTAACTTGATTTTAATACTTTTGTATATATATATATAACCATATTTGTCTTAAATATTGTAGAATTATTAAACTTTAATTTGATCTTTTGTCAACATGATGATTACACGTTGATAAAAGCTTGTTTTTTTCTCACGCACGCGTAATGTGGTTTTGCAAGTTATTTTACATGAAATATATTTTCGAAAAATATGCTTATTATATTTTTTATAAAAAGATTAAGAATTGAAAAAAATTATGCTGTTAAATAATAGGTATTATTTTTTAAACTTTAAGGTGATGTAAAAAAATTCTTCTTGCGGCGCTATACTATTGGAAGTTACTGTGGGGAAAATGCCAAAATGTTGCTTAATTAAAATTTTTATAAATAATAAAATAAGATAAAGCAGAATCTCTTCGAAGTAAAAATTCTCACCCATCAAGATATTAAAGCGCAAGCACGCACAGGCAATGCGCCCTGTTTGTTCGAGTAATTAGAAAATTATTTTTAGAGAGCAGATTAATTAGAAATTATCACATATTCTTTGCAAGTAAAATATTAAAAGCTTCAGACATAATAATTTGCTTATTATATAGACTATATCGAAAATAAGATGGAGAAGTTTTATTTAATTTTTCATTAAATGCTTCAACTCTCGATTACTTCGTGTGGATTTATCTTTTAAATTAACATTTCAGCACACACACACACACACACACACACACACACACACACACACACACACACACACACACACACACACACACACACACACACATACACACACACAATCCGCTGAGGAAAAAAATTCTTTTAAAAGAGTTCCTAAAATTGATATTTATTCTTCTTTTTAACAATAGAGAGCGTCTTACTATGAAGTTTTTAAAGCATGTGCTCTCTGTGAACATTACTTTTCTACCCTCAATTAATCTTTGTTTGAATTGGCAATACTGAAATATTTTATAACTTTTAAATAATTGGAACAAGTTAATAATCTTAGTTGAAGGTACCAAGTTCTTTAATCATGAAACTACTCAATATTTAGTACTTTTTGTGAAATAAACTATGATATTTTATTCCAAGCTATTCGTGCATTGCACTTAAAAATAAAAAGCACTGCACTTTTTAATGAAATATTAATTAAAAATAAGATCTACATTCTTGTCTCACTCAATTACTTCTCAAAATTTTTAAAACATATCCTTTTTAAAAAATATATAACTCTAAATTAATTTTTAAATATTTCTATTCTGACAAAATGAATATATTTCATCCGAAAAAAACAAAACAAGATATTTTATTAATTATAAACAATGTACACTGAAAGATTTTAAAACTACTAACTTAAAACTCTGCATCTTCATTTAAAAAGTGTCAATTGAATTAGATGAAATATGGTATACCAAACAAATCTTCGATTATCTCATTAATAACTATATTCGGTGTACAGAAGAAATGTACAGAAGAAAATGCCAATTATTCATTTTAGACATGAGATTTTCCTCTTCTGAAAATGCCCGAATAATGTATGGCGACCGAGTTCTCTTTCCTTAACTCTGTATTAAAGATAAAATAACCAAATATGGTAAGTCATGAAAAGTAGTAGACGGAATGAAAGTCGAAGGGTTGGCTTCGTTCTCGAATTTGTATCCTCAGGCCTTTGTAAGGTCTCAAGACGATTTCGTCCAACAACTGAACTTTGTCTCTTGGGTCCAAAGAACGGACTTTGAATTTTCTTAAAATCGAAGAAAGCACTGTTTTTTCTTCCATTAAGGCAAATCTTTGGCCTAGAAGTAGAAAAAATTATGAGAGAAAATTTGAAGTAGAAATTAAAAATTTATATTGCCATAGGATAAATCTTACAATAAATAAATATATATAAGACATCTAAAAATCAGTTGTATGTTACCCTGATGGTATCGGTCACTTTATAAAGAAATCATCTGTAATTTTGTTTTACAGTCCCTTAGCATAGATTTGGCTAATTTATGCTTTGTTTATAAAAGCGAGACATATTTCATCTTTTAAAGCATTTCTAGATGAATTTCATTTCAAAGTTCATTTTGAAAATGGGTCATCAAACAGGTGGCTTTTATTTCACCAATTTTGCAAGAGCTACCTAAATTTGATAAATCTTTTAAAAATAAAAATGAATTCGAAGCAAAAAACGCAATACATCGAATTATAGTTGATTATAAACATTATTAGTCTTAATGTTTGTATCCTCCAAATTTTTTTTAACTAGACCCCGTATTCAAATTCAATTTATTACTCTTGTACAACGAAGTTATTTACCTCTGAAACAGTTTATGACAGGCGATGAAAAATGCACTGAGTGCAGTGAAGTTGAATGAAAAAGTTATGGAATTATTTGAATGAACCTCCATTAATCACCCAGAAGGCCAATACGTATTCCTAAAAAGTTATATCCTGCCACAAATGGGATTGGAAGGCCGTTGTCTAATATGAGCGATGGTTGCTTATAATTTAGACTAAATAGAGGAGCCAAATAAGCAATTCAAATTCGACATTAACAAGAAACTCCCAAATTTAGAGAATCGTATTGGATTGATATTTTATCAAGATAGTATATTTTTTGCTAATCTGGTGGAATTTGGTCAATCTTTTAGTTAGGATGGCTTATTCGCACTTCGTATTGTCCGATTTGGTTCTTTTGAACTACCATTTGTTCCCTTCACCGAAAATTCCACGAAGGAAATAAAATTAAATCCTCTGAAGGACTGCAAAAAACTCTTTTGGCAGTTTTTAAAGGTAATTTAGGGAACTTCTTTGAGAATAGGTTAATGATAAGAGAGGTGTTTGAAAATATTGAATATACTTGGTTATCAGTGCAAAAATGTCTTTGCAATTTATTCCCAACATCAGAGGATGCCCCCCGAACAATCAAATAAATCTTAATAATATCTTTCTTCTTTCTTTCTTCTATCTTTCTTCTTTCTAGTGTTTTCCTGTTTTTAAATCTGTGGCATTGTAACATCACTCACCAATGCAATTCCTTGGGCCAGCCGAGAATGGAACGTAAGCAAAAGGATGTCTTCCGGCGCTGTTCTCTGGAGAAAACCTGTCAGGATCGAACTTTTCAGGGTTAGGAAAAAATTCCGGATCTCGATGTAACAAATAAGCGATTACAAGACACATAGATCCTCTGGGCAATAGAAATTCCCCTGAAAAATAAAAAAAAGCTTCATGTAATATCATTATATTGTTGTCATTCATTTAATTTTGTTAATCAATTAGTGCAATGCAATTAGTAAATCCTCATATACATAGATTAATATCAATGTATATGAAAATACTTAATGTAGAATAGTTGTGTTTCAAGCATTTAAAAATAGCCTTATTGAGATTAAGATTTAGGACTGTTTTTTTGTAAAATATTAAATCTTTTTGATTGATTTAATTCTGAAAAATAATTTCCCAAACATTTCTCAATATTAGAGCAGGCATTTTAAAAAATATAAAATACTTGGGTTTAATGTTACAGAAAATAGCTGTATTTTGAAAAAAAAATCAAAAATTTGGAGATTTAAAAAACATTTTAAAATCTGATAGAAATAATTTTTCATAAATAGAAGCTTTCCTTTTAGATCCAATTGTTATAAGGTTAATCTGTTAATGCTATTAAATTAATTAATAATATTAATTAATTAAACAAATAAAGAATACAAATGTTTTTTTTAATTCCAAAATAAAATAAATTCTTTAAGACAGAAAGAATAAATTTAAAATGATATTATATATATATATATATATATATATATATTGCGATAAAATTTCAGTAATTTCGTACTGGTACCTTAGATTTCAAAATTCATACCTTGAATTACCAATTAATTTCCTTTTATCAGTATTATAAATCCTTAACTTTTACTTTCAAGTTTTTTGATATCAGTAAACTTTTTTGCTTCTTTCAAGGCAGAAAGGTATACACAAGTAACATTTCACAAATATTCGTCTATTTTATGAATTCTCTTTAATTCAGCTTATTTGCTCCAATTACTTAACTTAACTTGAAGTTTCATTTCCATGCTATGTTGCTTCATTTTCGCAAGTATGTGGCGCAATTGGCATCAGTTTTTTTTTATCAAAGCGATGATTAATTCAGGACTTGTTAGCACTGTATCCACATTAACACGCCAGTTTAACGTTTGATTCAAATATTTAGATACTACATTTGGCTGCTATTTAAATTTTATTATTTCGTTGTCACCAAAATTTCAGCTAAGCGGTGACTGGTTCAGTACTTGTTAACAAGCCATTAATGACAAAATAACTGCGTTCAAAGCCAATATTTAAATATTTATTATTTATTATCTATTTAGTTATTACTTATTTTATTATTTTTACTATTTATATAATTACGGATTATTAATATGTTATTGCTTATATATAATATTTGGCAAAAACTTAGTGCATGATGACAACTGGTGGCACAATTGTAGTTTCGCAGCGACTGCTGTCATATTAACGAAAAACTGTCAAATGTATAAGAATATTGTCCTAGTTTTAAGTAAAAGAAATTTCAAAAGTTTTTGGAAATAAAATTATGGCAGATTATCTACATTTTTTTGTAACGAATTAAGATAATAATTACTTTTAATGAAATAAAATCATACCTATTTGGAGATCATTTCTAAGCATACGTCCAATTGCCGGAACTGGTGGGTATAATCTTAGAGCTTCCTTTCGAAAAAAATTGATATATTTTTCATATACTAAAGAAAACTTAGATTATTTCAAATAGTTTTCTATAGATATACACAATAAAAAAAAATTATGGATTTGTTTAATATAAACCAACATAAATTTTTCTTATACCGAATAGAGAAAAGTTTAGTATAAAATAACAATTTCAAAATTATATTATGTAGATAGTTTATAGAAACAGAGTTATAGAAGTTTAACAAAAGATAATTCAGAAAAAATTGCATTCCTGCGTATTGCCAAAATCGTTAATGAAATTATTGAGTCAGCTGAGCAACAGGTTGCAGCTGAATTGTATTTGCACGAAATATTATATGCACTTATTTTAAAATTCAATAAATAAAATAAAACGTCATTTTTAAAAGTCAAACTTCGTCCAATTAAGTGGAGAAATCTGGCAAAGAAAATGGCACAATCTAGTTTTTGTAACACATTAAGTGCGTTCGTTGAAAAACAAAAGTTTTAAAATATTAATTAATTATTTTTAAATAAACTACACTAACGGGTTGATTTCATTCTGAGCTATCAATAAAAATAATGAATATTTTGATAAGAGATTGAATGGACATGAGTTACAATAATGTAAGTTATCGAAATTCTTGTCCTGTGTTGAAGTAATAAGGGAATATTTTTAATCGAATCTCGCAGTTTTAAACGGAGGTTAGAAACATAAGAGAGTACCTAGACGGAGGCCTATTTCCAAAATTCTGCGTTACAGAATGGAAAAGAGTGGGACCTCACCATAAGCCTTGGCACGCACTAGAATTTCGTGCATAGCGATTTTGAGGGGAAATCGAGCTTCTAGCTTTGAACCGTCTGACACCGTATTCTAGAGTTTGCCATTAGGCTATTACAACTCTATTTATTTAAAAAAATAGTAAACTAATATATCCGTAACCAAGTAGGTTTACATTTATGCCAAAAAATTTATTTATGAACGAAATATTTAACACAGTTAATAATGTTTCATTAAAAATATCCTTATTAATTCAAATAATTATTCTTATTGATCCAGTTTAGTTGAGTTATATTAACGTCCCGTTGTAAAGCAATACTAGGGCTATTTTGGGACAGACCTCGTCATTTTGAACCGCGGTCAGATGACGAGAACGACACCTGAGCTGGCATCCCCTTCTCCACGCCACACCACACCAGCCGGAGGACGTTTGACATGACGGATTTAACGTGCAACAGATCCTCTTAAACGACGGTTCTTCGGCTGAATCGGGTCTCGAACCTGAAACCCTACGGTTCACAAGCCGGGACCTTACCACCAGGCCACCGCGGCCCATTATTGATCCAGAGGAAAGCGTAAAACAGAGTTTTAAGAATTAATAATAGTGAGTTTTAATTTGAAATATTCTTTTGTAAAATATATAGAATTGAATACTTTTTTCATAAATTTCATTAAAAGAAAAAAGATTCTGAATTTTCACTGATGGGATAAGCCCAATTGTAAGATATTTCATACTTTGATGACGCATTCCAGGTACTTCATATCTTTAAGATCTTCCATGGTAGCATCTCTGTTGTTATCTCCAAAAATGGAGTCCAACTCTTCATGTATTTTTTTCTGGATCCACGGATGAAGTCCTATCATCCACAGGCACCAACTAATACCCGAAGAGGTTGTATCATGACCCTAAAAACATTTTTATGAAATTTTTTAGACATTAATGAGGTAAATAGATTGGTATGTTTTCCCTCATGCTTCTTTCTACGATTTGTAATTCTTTGTTTGATTTTTGCTTGATATTTGTTTTTTTATATCAATCACATTATTATTGCTATAATGCAACATCATGAATTAGTTAAATGATCTCTTATGGAGATCCTGATTTTTATGAAAATATTAAGTATTAAAGAAGGTCTCGCATTTCCTGCAGTTTTTTCAACCTTTATAGAACAAATTTCGTTATCTTAATACTGCATTTTGAAACGACACGAGTGCTCATTTGAGGACAAATCTCGTAATTATAACCATGACTAGATAGTGAGGATGGCACTTGAGTCAGATTTCACTCTTCAGGTGACGTCTCTCTTTGTAGAAGCAGAAAATTAACACGTGTGCTACTTTCATGCCAGTTGTTTGCGTCGGTTCGTACGCTGTATCTTTCCATTATATGGTTTGTGAAGAAAAGTGTCGTTGTCAGTATCATTAATGTTTTAAATGTATTTAAAAAAAACTAAATAATTTTCATTAGCCTAAAATAAATAGGAAGTAATGAATGATTTATAATACGTAACACTTATGATTTTTTTACGTGAATAAACGCGTAGACAGCACCTCTAATCATGGTTGTGTGTTTTACACATAAGTTTCGATGTTCTTTTTTTTTTTTTTTTCTTTTTGCTGTAGTTGCGTATATATTATAAGCGAGAATATAGGATTGAAAGACACAATTCAGAAAGCTTATTTTTAAATTCAATTTATAATTAAAATTGATTAAGAATTATTGATTTCTAAATTATAATTTCTTTGTTCATTGATTTTAGCATAAAATTACAAACAATATTGATGGGATATCTCCTCAATATTGCAGGGCATTCAAAAAATGAAACCACATTCTGGAATTATCAGACAATTTTTTTGAACGAATTGTGAAAACTTGTTGAAATTAAGCTTAAAATCTAAATATTTATTTAAATTAACAGCAGAAGACAAAATTTATGTATTTCGAAGTGCAAATTGTAATATGAATTACAGCATCCCACGATTATAAATCATTAACGATCATTGGTTATATTCGGCAACATGCTTGCATCTATCAAGTAACTAATGCTGGGTTATAATTATTTCTTGTGTAATCATTCTATTTTAAGCAGAAAATAAAGTTGTCTTAATACAACTTTTGTTTGTTAAACAGCAAAACAAAAAGTCGATCTTAACACAAAAGCGTTTTAAAGGTCTGCACTAAGTGATCTTGAATTATTAAAATAGCATAAAGGAGCAGATGATGCATATACTTACAAACATAATTGTAAAAAAAATAATAATAATAATAATTACAAAATAAAATAAATGCGAATAAATTTTTCAAAAGGTCACTTTCTTTATATTTCAGGTAGATTTATTTTATTATTAAAATAAAGAAATTAATTCTGGTTCAAAAAAAACTATATAAATATATTAGATAGTGCATAAAAAAGTATGTGTAAAAGATTTTATTGAAGTTCTGAAGTAAGAAATAATATATTATAGAGGAAAAAATCTAAAGCAAAAATAAAGTTTGTTAACAAGCAGCAAAAAAAAAAAAAAAAAAAAAACCACACACACACACACACACACACACACACAAAAAAACCCCTCTGTTTTTCTCACTTCGAGCAATAGATTCAAAATCATTTTGTGCTTATTGATCCAATGCTGTATTATATTAGTATAATTCAGTGAAATAGTACAATACGACGTCCAATATCTTTTGACCAAATCAGTGAATACTTTACCTTAAGCATTCCAGCTTGCATTAACCTACTGTAGGGAAATAATCTGCCGGGGAAATAAATTAGTTGGGACATGCTGCCATCTATTGACAACAAAGAGAAGCATTTGTTTCACAGAAAACAGAAAACTAAGCAGGAAATATCCAAAACCTGTTTTAATCTACCGGCTGTATCCTAAAGGCGAATTTCAGATAATCCTACCGAATTTGGAAAAAGAATAAGTACTTTTCGAAACATTTCACTTATGGTGAGATTAGTGATATTGCGTAGAGGATCATAAAGGGCAGCAACACTTTACTATTGCTATATTTGTAGTATTATTTAAACATTCATTCCTATTCGCATTAAAATACTCACTCAACATTTTAAACTTTTATGAAATAGTAAGTTACTTCAAAGGTGAAAGTGTCTACTTCTTCCCTTATTTCTTCTTCGGAAATCGAATTATGTTTGCAGTGCTCTTCGAGAAGCAGATCCATCAGAGCCAGTTTCTTGCGCTTCGCCCCTTCCACTTCGTTGTTACCATCAGTGAGTGTCTCACCACTTTTCCTCTTCTCTAGTTCTGCTTTCTTTTCAGATATTACCTGTGAATAATAGATATATAATAAACTTTCAAAATAGATCAGGAAAGAATCGACACAATATTTTCAAATTTGAAGTAACGCCAGAAAGTATATCAGGTTTGTTCAATATGCAAAAATCTATACTCTTTAGTAAATTATCCCGGATATTCTTTAACCCATTACATGCCATCTATGATTTTTAAATAATGTAGCCTTATTTTTTTTAACTAACTGTCCATAAAACATTTGAGATGTTTATGGCTTCCACTAATTTTATATGGAATTGTAACATGGGCAATTAATTAAATAGGTTATTAATGGAATAATATGGTTATTCTATGCACGAATTAAATTCGAACAATTTAGCAAAGGGGTTTATTTAAAGTATTAGCTATTTTTTGTATGAAATAATCATTAAAAAATTTCACCAATTACACATGATTTATTTTTTTAGGCACGAATCACACTCCACCTTAATAATAAGTGCATCAATAATTTCAGCCATGAGACTATAACAAAACATAACTTAACGATAATGCGGTGCGAGTTCAGGTATCGATATCGTCATCTGATCGTAGTTCAAAATTACGAGGCCCTTCTCAGAATAGCCCAAATGTTGCTTTAAAACGGGACGTTAAGGTAACTAAATTAAATTAAACCAAAACAAAATTATTTTCATGTGGTACATATGTAAGAACATAAATAAAATTAAAAGAAAAGGTTAATTATTGAAATAAATGTTTTTTTCCCTTAAAATATATCTTTTTAAAAGACAAAAAAGAACAACTATAACAGAGCTTCGGTTCTAACACTTTAAAAATATTGTGAAAATGACAGCTGCAGTACATCTAATGTAATAACCGGAATTTCCATAACAAATATTTTTTTTTTTACAATTAAAAAAAACTGATTAGATGCTGCTCATCAGTTAAAGCCTGCGGTATAATTAAAGAGATGTATTATTTATTATTTTCCATGCTATTTTTTAATAAAACCTCTAAAAAAATTTCAAAAGTTTCAGCACAAATAATTAATTATAAATAGTAACACTTTTACTTGTCTGGTAAAACTGTGGACAATGTCAACATTCTTCATAAATTTTCTACCAAAAGGAGAAATCTTAAACAGAAAATCATTCCAGTACCAAGGGCTTTGCATTCTTTCGAAGACGGAATCTGTCAAACTGAATATTAATAATAATTAACATAAAAAATTTCATGCACATGCAAACATTTTTATTAATTCATATAAAAAAATTATAATAGTATACGATGCCATATAATTTATTTAGTTATTCATAACATTTGAAATCAAAGATTCCAATTACTTAAAAAATGAGATATTTTTTGGCTTTTTTCTGCAAAAACTTCCATGGGCATTATTTCATAAAAATGTTTTGCATTATTTTAAAATTTAAAATTATATCTATTCTGATACCAGTTTAATTACCACGAATCATTTCCTTCAATTTCATAAATGTTTTTAAAAAATTATTTTAGTTTTTGTTTATTATATTATTAGCATTTTTGAATTTTTTAAAAATGATAATGATTAGGTGTAGCACGATTTTTTTTAAATTAAAAAAAAAATATTGCATTTGCACAACTTTTGATAATATTTTTCATTATTATTGAGAAATTCAAATCGTTTTCACTGCTTCCTCAAATACTAAGTAGATTAGTTTTTTTACTATCATTGGAAGCTAAGAAGAAACATTTTGATTATTATTTGTATTGCTTATATGAAGAATAAGAAAGTGAATTTATAGTTTCATGAATGACAACTTAAATTTGAAACAGATTTCCCAAACGATTATATTTTTAAGGGATTTATAATGTCATAGTCCTTGATCCATTAGAAAGATTCGTGTGCCAAAAATAAATAAATAAAAATAGAATAAGTGTAAGACGTTTAAAATAACTAAGTTTTTTAACATGACTTTAAGTTTATCTCAAAGTAATGTTAAAATTATTTTGCTGGGAGAATCATGAACCTCAGCTTATGCACTGACACGTAGCAAAGAATTCCCTATCAGAATCTCATATTAAAATCACTGAAGGGATAAACTTAAGTCTATTTTGCTCTTGTGTCGGCAATGCTGGCTGCAGCATCTCTTATCGCTTTTTCTCTGTACAAATTTTGAATCCCATGGTGAAATACACCGAAGTTAAACTTTTGAAAGTTTCTGCTTTTCGGCCACGTATCTTCAGAAATTATTTTCACATGTATTATTTTAAATAATTAATTTAGAATTTTTGGTGAAAAATAAATTGCCTTGGAATATTCCGGAAAATACTAAGAACAAATTCAGTAAACTCTGATTTATATATACTTTCATTGGTATAGTTTTATAATTAAAAACATGTTTGCTTACTATACAACGGCTTTCACATAAGAGCTGCTTGGTTGAGTTTGGGAATGGACTTCTTTACCCAAAATCGCCTCTGAAAGAGAATGTTTGAATAGAAAACAGGTCTTCTATCAACCAAGCCATATTTACTTTGGGACAATTTTCGCGTCATTGGTAAATCACGTGACCATACGACTGTCAATACAATCAAATGGCATATGGAATCATGTAACGCCGATATCATTTTACAACAACGCCTCATCTGCTCCTATGTATATTCAGCGCATACATTTTAGTTTGTTAAGAAATTCATTGGAAGAAAAACATTTGGATCATTGATAAAATTGGAAGTAAAAGCACGATCTCTTTATTTTCGTAAAATTAAAATATATGGTTCATTTTTAATGAATGTTAAAATTTTTTTATTTTTTTATTGGGTTTGGTATACTTATTATTGGGATTTAATTTTATTATACTGTTGCTTATAGCGTCTTGCACTATTATAAAACGTTTCATCTTGTGAGTTTTGATAAACATTTTCTTTTCAATATAATATACAGAATATGATTACGCATACAAAATAAACTAAAAGTATATTTTAAGAAATACCTAAGCTATATAATTTCTATTTCTACATCTTAGGAATTTTTCCTTATTATTGTAACTTATTAAGGAATCGCTCAATAGTTTTTATCTCAAATTTTCAACCAGATATTATCGATTAAACTGATAATTAAGGTTTGAAAATATTCGAATATTGTTTTGCCATTGGAAGTGATCTAAATTTCATAGCTTTAATAATTAAAAGTGAAAATTTGTAATAAAATTACTTTTTATTTATAACACTAAATAATTTTTAAAAAATGCATGTAAAAGTTATCAGTTTAGAGTAAAAAGTGAATTGCAAATTTTACTTTTTAGTGACAACATATTTAAAATTATAATTCAAAACACAATATTTAAATTATATAGCTGAAAGTATTATACTACTCTACTCATCTTTCTTAGATTAAATTTTATTTATTTATTTTAAAAATAATAGAATCTACAAGAAAGAATAGGAATAATATTTATAAAACTTTCCGATTTAAAAATCAAATGTTTCAGCAACTTTCTTTTAAAATTTGTGTATCTTGACATTAAATTATATCTTCGTTATTTAGCCATCAATTTTTTAAATTCTTGTTTCTATAGTATAAACATTCTAGAGCTTGTTCTATTTCTTTGTATAGAATACGTAAGGTCTGAAAAATAATTGGAACAAGCAGAATTTTTTTCGCAATACTTGAGTAACAAATTTATATTTCATAATTGCAATTACTCTATAACTTCGATTTCTTTGTTAAATTGTATTTGACAGTTTAAAGCTAATAATAATAATATATATATATATATATATATATATATATATATATATATATATATATATATATATATATATATATATATATATATATATATATATATATATATATATATATATATATATATATATATATATATATATGGGAATATTAGAAAATGAATGCAGATTCTCAAAATTTATTAAATCTTGCTATGTATATTTACTTTTGAATGTTAAATTTTTTCCAAAGATACTCAGAATGTGATTTGTCGCATATTTTTTTTGTCTCTTTTATCATTTGTCTCATTTCAACCTTCTAAGTTGAAATAAATGTTAACTTCTAAGTCAGCAGTCAAAAGTTTGGAGGAAGGTAATTATGTTAAAACGGTAAAGATTCATTAATGTAACTTTACCACATATGATGTCCAAACTGCATTTGGTGATGACTGGTACAATATCAGTGAATTCATCTTTGGTGTAGCTCTTAAGTATGTCAACTAAAATCTTGGATTGCTTGTTGAAGGCGTGAAGAAAATCTTTTAAAATGTTGAAATGAAAAGCAGGAGTCAACATCTTCCTTTTCTTTCGCCATTTTTCGTCGTAACTGTTTTAATAAGAAATTTTCAAAAAATTTATTCGACTAAAAACATCTAACATTGTGATAGAAGTAAGTTATTTTTACAAAAACGTATTGTCTTAGTGTAAGTCAAATACACAGTAATAAGTTATTTTTCCAAAAAAAAAAAAATGATTACGTATACAAAGGAATTTAGTAATGAGTGGCACAATTAGAGGAAGCTATTTGTTAATAACTTATGGTGTGGTCATTATAAAAATCTTGCCGATATGCGTGAAGGTTCATTCACCTAAAAGTTCTAACATTGTTATTGATTGAGAAAGTGGTATGACAATAAAAGTAGCATAAAAGGAAGTGACTTAAAAATATAAGTGCAGAACATGAATATCAGGTTAAGACATCTTGCCGATATGCGGGAAGATTCATGAATTCGAAGATTCTTAACTTCTTGTTATAGATATTAACTTCCTATTGTTAATTATAATTGCTATTGATTGAGAAAGTTTCATGACAATATAAGTAGCATAAAAGGAAGTGGCTTAAAAATATAAGTGCAGAACATGAATATCAGGTTAAGACATCTTGCCGATATGCGGGAAGATTCATAAATTCGAAGCTTCTTAACTTCTTGTTATATATATTAACTTCCTATTGTTAATTATATTGCTATTGATTGAGAAAGTGGTATGACAATATAAATAACTTAAATGGAAGTGGCTTAAAATATGCAAGTGCAGAACACGAATATCAGGTTAGGTGTCGATATGCGTGAATGTTCATGTAACCAAAGATTCTTAAATTCCTAACATTCTTATTGATTGAAGAAGTGGTATGACAATAAAGTAGCATAAATGGAAGTGCCTTAAAATATATAAGTGCGGAACATGAAGGTCAGGTTAAGTATATCTCGCTGATATGCGGGAAGGTACATTAACTCAAAGATTCTTAACTTAATAACATTGTTATTGATTGTGAAAGTGGTATTAACATATAAGTAACATAAATGGAAGTGCCTTAAAATATATAATGACAAAATATGAATATCAGGTTAAGTATATAATGTGGAAAAAAACAGACTGATTTTTAACACAATGGAATTGTCATTGAAATTCGCATACAGTCATATTGGTTTGGCATTAAAATAAATTCTCTTTGGTCTAGAGGCAAATGAAACGTCTTTGTCTTCTGTAGGTTTACAGTGTTTTGGGTCATAAATTTTAATTTTTTAATTAATGTATTGTTACTTTTGACGAGATTTTTAGAGAATCTCGAGCACATTTTTTTAATAAAAATCATTAACCGTGAAAAAGCTGTAAATGTTCTAAACAAAAAACAACAACAATAAAAAATGTTTGCAAGTACATATACTTTTATACTTAAACTTTTATGGATACTTTGAACATATGTGGGAAATTTATAGACTATAATAAAATGTTTTACTTCTCTGTCTTTATTGGACCATTTTCTTCGACTTCGCTTTTTTTTGGCGCTTTCCTTATCGCAACTGTTCTAACCCCATTTATGGCTTTTAATTAGGAAGATATCCAATGATAAAAGAAACTATTATTATTTAAAATTTTAAGTCTTTGCTCTTGTAACTAATTGTGACAACCAAGCTGATGATTTTTGCGCCATTCTGCAGGCCATGCCTTAACAGTGTCTTCATGTAAAATTTCATATCCTTTCTTTTATTTGTATGACGGCCAGTGACTCATATATCGACAAAATTTTTTAATAAGCACCTTGAAATTTACAGACAATTAGTTCTCTGTAGCAGCTGTTTTTAGTGTTTGCTACTCTATGTTTTATTAAAAACAATTACTGGTATTTTTACATATCACAAGACTTAAAAAATTATCTAGTGATTTTAAAGGTACACTGTATGCAAGCAAATCATGAAACAATAATAATAAAAAAAGACTGAAGTAAACTTTATGATATGCGAATATGTTTTAAAAATTTTATATTCATTTTTCATAAATAATAAAAGAAAGGGAGGATCTATTTTTTAAAATTAAAACTGATTTTCTGAGTCATTATAGTATGATTGTTAATATCATTCAAGTATAAAAATGCACAAAAACTATTGAAAGAAGTCAGAAATAGTCTATGATATTAATAATCTGAAATGATCAACAAGTTAGTCAACTATCCATAATGAGTAATTAAACTTAGTTACGGTTAAAATTTTAAAGTAATTAATTTATAATACGTTTTAGATATAAAAACATTTATTTCTATAACCGAAAACACCATATTTAAATGAGCTTTAATTTTAAGAATATAATTTTATAATTATATTAATTTTTTTTGGCATTTTACAAGTATTGTTTTCTGGATGATCGATTATTTGAAACGATGTTTTATTTATTGAAGTAAATTATTTCAGAATCTAACTCTTATACTAATATATGATTCATATTAAGCAAAATGGAATTATTTTTAATAAATAAAAATGAAATTCATACACATTTTATTTATAAATAACATGCTATTTATAAATAAGGGAAATTCTAAATCACATTATGGATATTGATTTTCTTCTCTTCTAAATAGAATTTAATTTTTTTAATTACATCTTTGAAAAATATCCTAAAAATGGTCCACTTTGGTACTAAAAATTATTCGTTTTGATCTGCCAATTTTTTTCTTCATTCGTGAAAAAAACAGACTCACATAATATTAGACTTTATGCCGATATGTCATTTCAACTTTACTTACGTGCTGATAATAGCTAGAATGATAAAATATATCTACACTCTATATCAGAATTTTATCTCTTTTATATCTGTTTTTCTGTGAAACAAAAAATAAATGTTCCTGCCTTTATCTCACCTAGTCAGCAAACCATGTCCTATGAATGGGTGTAAAAGGTCGTAGAACCATGCCTTTTTCAGCTCTGTGCTATGATTTAGAATCGCCTGCAGATAAGATTGTTTGTATAAAAATATAGACAGCAATATAGATATGTGACATTGACAAAAACATAGATATATTAATTTCATTTCATAATATAATTATTTCAAAATATCGTTTGCCTAATACTGATATGTCGATTAAATTTACCGTCAAATTAGATATGCTTTTTATCGTAATCTTCAAAGTTCTAGTCAGGGTTGTCTCGACATTGCATTATTTTCAATTATACCTGATGTGTAAGTTTGCCTCTTCCGGATTTATCTTCTTTGTTTTGTTTGTTAGATATGTTCACAATCTATGTACAATTAAATAACGAATTTTACTTTCTAGAACTCTTTAACTTTTTTTTTTACTTTCTTTTGTATACGAGAGAAAATATTGTAATCATAAAATATTTTGAACACGAGAGTTTGACGAACCTCCACGTTTTATTTTTCTCTGAATTAGAAAAACACATTTTAACAATTTCGTGTATCTGTCTGTATGTGAACAAGATAACTCAAAAACACTTTAAGCTGTACGGGTGAAATTTGGTTTATGAACTTTTGTCTAAGCGTCTAAATTTCTTTATCAAATTTGAACAAAATTCATACATTGTAAGTCAGGTTGTTCGAGTACAAGTTATCTCGATAAATACTAAACGGAGAGTGATAAAAAAGATTTGGTACATATGTTTAACTTCTAAAGTGTAGATCCATATATAATGTGGAACCAAATCCTTCAAATGTGACCATTTATCAATCTACAATTCACAAGCATGCAAACAACATTATTCAAATCCTAATGGCTTAAATATTTGAAATTTGACGAGTGATTTTCAGACTACAAATTACAATTTTGTGTCAAAATTTGTTTTCAATTGTTTGAAGAAAATAAAAAAGACGCTAAAATGCATATTCAGTTTTCTGGTAAACACATACCAATGATTAATCGTCGAAGATCGCTATCCTGCATTACTAGGTTCTTTCTTATCTAATGTTCGACAATGGATTACTGGTAAAATTACATAAATACATTCATTCATTAGAGGAGACAATGCCACTGGTCATAAATATTAACAAAATAAAAATTGAATGTCGGCTTTTTCAGTATTCACAAAATTACAATTAAAGGCTTCACTTTTATAAAAATGATTTAACAGTTTTAATGGCGCTGAACTCACCATTGACCAGCCAAACACTATCTACTATTAAAACCATCACATATCTTGGAATTACTAATTATAAAAATCCTTATATATGCATTGTTTTTTTAATGACTTCAAGGAAAATTTATGCTAAATCCGAAAGAAATAAAACAGGGCTTTCCATCGTGATTGTGTAATAAAAAAATTTACAGACAAATGGACTAAATAGTGAATTCTCGACTTAAAACAGGAACTCATTCCACACGTGTATGCATTTTAGACATTTGTCCAAAAGTCCATCTTGTGAGTAATCTGATATTTTTCTATCAATATGTTGATAAATAAACGGGACAATTTTCAGTTATCATGCTTGTTATTGAGTTTTCGTGTTGACTTTATTTCATTGTTAGCGCGAAGTGTCTTGAATTCAGCTTTGCTACAATAGGATATGTAGCAGCAAAGATTGTTACCCCCTAGAGCTATCGCGCTCATATGCATGTAAACAAACAACACACATACAATACGCTAGCTGTCGAATTCTATACAGAATTACAGACAGATCCATATTTTTGACATAATGACCATATGCCAAAATTCACCCATTCATCAATTTTGAGCAATAGCGATCACATAAGTACGAATATTAAACTGCGGAATAGTCTAAACTTTTAGATAATTCCAGAATTTAAGTTATTTTTTTAATCACAGTAATAAATTCCAGTCTTGAAAATCTGTCATGTTCAACAGTGTTATAGGATTAACATGCACATGAACGAAAAGACGAACGAACATGATGAACCTCTAATCAGGTTATTTCTAAAATTTAAGAGAAATTAACGATTTTATTGTAAAAACATATTTTCGAACATTTTGTTTATTTCAACTTTGGGTTATTATGATTACAGACAAATATATATATTTATTTATTTTCCCATGTCGACATAACCTACCGATAGAGTGTAAAGTATTGGACTTTCTCGTCCTTGAGAACGTTAATAATCTCGTCATTGAGAACGTTAATAATAGTTTGAAATAAATCTTTTTTCAAACTCAGGGAGAGCTAAAAATGAGGAGATTCATCAAAATGTTGGTTATACTGTTGACAAAAATTTTGTCAATAGTAATATTTTCTTCTTATATTCCTTGGGAAGACAAAAGTAAAAATGCACGAACGCATGTTAAAGTATTAAAAACTTATACAAAATTACTGGGCCAATTAACTCCTATAAAAAGTTCCAATAAAAAATTAGATTGTTCAGTTCTAGTCTGTTGAAATAAGGCACATTTCATTGATTTCAGAAATTCTTAAATGCATAACTTATATAGGTTTCAAAAACTAGAAGCTCATTAAAAATGTAATTGAACGAAATATATTGCGTGCAATATATATTTTTTAAAATTACTTTGTAAGTATACTAAATTGAAGTTAGATTCATTGCAATTATTGGACCTATACTCACATATTATGCTGATTTTGAATTATGTTTATTCCAAAATTAATTTCCAGAATGTATCGATTAATGATTTTGAACTGGGATTCTCGAAGAAATGCCATCTGTTGATTGAGCATATTCTTTTAAATATTGATATATTTTAAATATCTTGCAGAAAATCTAATGTAAAATTAGATAGATATTAATGGATAGGCAGGAAATAAGAATTCAGAATCTTTATATAATTTACAATCTAAAAATTTCTTGTTCTGAATAAAATTTGAGTTTAACTATTGTTTTATATTTTAGCATTTCATCATTTAAAGAACAATCGGAAGAAACTGATTGTCACTTACTTCAACTGCATCCGCTTGGAACACACTTACGAAAGGATAATGAATTTGCCAGATGTTAGAAATTCCATTTTTGGAAAACACCTTATTAAAACCAGTGAGTGCAATAAAGTCATCTAAAATAAAAACAAACCAAAAGTTTAAGAAAATGAACACTTAGAATTGAAAAATAGGTTATTTACAAAGTTTAAGGTTCTCATATATTTCATTGGAAATATAATACAATATAAGTAATATAAAAATCCTTTGATAATCACATTTTATGCACTTTGTCCAAAGAAGAAAAAAGAAAGGAAGAAAAAAGAAAAACCTCAGTTTTATCTGTACGTTTCATGCCATCCATTATATTATTTTTTGGTTATAATATATATATTATTTTGTATATGAATATCGATTACAAAGGAATAAATTGTGGAACCATGTAGTGAAATGGTATAAATTCATTTTTTTTTCATTGTTTATGCAGTAGTGAAATTCATTTTTTTTATTTTTTAAAGTTTTGCCAAGTAACGTCATTTCCGGACTTGTTGCTTTTAATTATTACTGAGTAAAGCCTACTATATAATGTTGAGTTTTTATGGCTTGAGTTCACATTTTTAAAATAATAATTATATATATCAAATACCTTTTAATATTTGAAAGCCTGTATAGTTAAAAAGCGTGTTATAATTCCACTAAATCCCTTTTTTTTCCAAAATCAGATTTTTTTTTGGATTGTAAAATTTATTTGGTGGAAAAATATTTCTTATACTGTAATTAAGTGCTGAAAATATTGTCAAAGTCCAAAGTTGATATTATATAATTCATTTATCATAAAAATAATGGGGGTAAAAATTTATAGTGTGCATTTCATGCAGATAGATATACGAAACATAAAAAGACAATAAATTAATAACTCACAAACATGTGGATTATAACCATTGAGCTTCTTCTTCCACCTTCTTTGTGCCCACACCAGGCTCACATGGCCAAGCACGTGATAAAACTTCAGTTTCATAGACGGCAAAAGGTTGGCATGTTGCACCATATGACGCCTGGGTAAATATACCTTGAAAAAGTACCATAATACTGTGAAAATGAATACGATGCTAAAAACTATAGTGAAGTTAAAATCAATTTTAAAACCCTCCATTTAGAACAGTTTTTCAAAGCATTCTTCCAAATAAAAACAAATGAAGTGTGATATCCTGGAAAACAAAACACTACTAAATGGCAATCTATGAGATTGATGAAGTGCTAAATAACAAATTTCTGTGAAAGTGGCATTATCTTCAAATGAAAAAAAAAAAAAAAACTGCCGAATATAATCCAGATAATATTAGATCAGTTCTGATAAGGTCTTTGTTTAGTTCAAATGAAGATTTCGAAAGATATTATTTGATTCTGATAAAATGTTGGATTAGCTGAACAGATGAAAGAAACTAAAATTTAATGACAGTGGAAGAAAAAAAATGACAAATAATTTATATAAATACAATTCGTTAAATCTCGCTATTGGGTACGCATAAATAATGTGAATAAAAATAATTAGTTTTAATTTATTATCTCATTTTACTTACGATCAAATACTTTTTCCTAGATCTTGATATAAAAATTAATTCTTCAGTTCTTGAGCATAGTAAATTCTAACTTGATTATTTTTTTAAACTTTTTTGTACACAAAATATATAAATATAATTTATTGTAATCGTTAAAAAATTCAAATTCCAGATTTTGAGTATTGTTCACGTTTGAAGCATTCCAGAGTTGGAAAAATACATTTTTTGTCTATCTTTAAAAAATACTTTTACCTAGATAGATGACATTTGGTGTGTGGTCTTACATCAGACTAATAGATTTCTATTAAATTTTGAACAAAACCCGTTCGGAGCAAGTCGGTCAGACTATTCAAATGTAATGATAATTACAAAGGTTAACACGATAATTACAAAAAAGAAAGGTAAATGGGTTAAAGTTTAGTACACAAATTTAATATCTAAAGTGTAGATCCATTCAGTGAAGTTCTGTATGAATACAAGTTAACACAATAAGTAGCAAACGAAGAGAGGTAGATAGTTAATTTGACATTTAACATCTAAGGTGCAGATATGTACCAAAATTGGAACCAAATCCATCAAGAAGTTGACCGTTGTTAGTTTTACATCAGACTAATAGGTTTCTATTAAATTTTGAACAAAATCCGTTCGGAGAAAGTCGTTCAGACTATTCAAATATAATGATAATTACAAAAGTTAACACGATAATTACGAAAAAGAAAGGTAAATGGGTAAAGTTTAGTACACAAATTTAATATCTAAAGTGTAGATCCATTCAGTGAAGTTCTGTATGAATACAAGTTAACACAATAAGTAGCAAACGAAGAGAGGCAGATAGTTAATTTGACATTTAACATCTAAAGTGCAGATGTGTATCAAAATTGGAACCAAATCCATCAAGAAGTTGACCGTTGTTGGTCTGTACTTTCAGAAACATGCAAATGCGGTAAATCAAAAATGTAGTGACTTAAGTATATAAAATTTGGTATGTGCTTTTGTGATTATAGTTGTAATTTTGTTTGAAATTTTAGTTTCATTTTGTTAGAAAAAAATCTGCTTGAATTTTGCATTTAGCTTTCTAGTACTTGTATGCTAACAGTCCTAATGATTAAACGCCAACTGTCCAACTAATAGGCTCTCTCTTAACAATTATTCGACAATGGATTGCTGCTTAAAATAACAAGTAAATAGATACTATGAGACATAGCTTCGGAGAGAACATTAATTAAACCATCATAATGAACGAGATGTTATTTATTATTGGAATATGCATATATAAAATATATTTTTTAATTAAAAACTAATTTTTCAAATTAAAAATATCATAAGCCATATTTGCTGATTAAAGTACAATTTTCGTAAAATCTCGTAGTTGAATAAGACAAAATGAATATTTGAAGCTAATGGTGGGTTTGAAATTGCATAAATCATTTTGTTTATTCCGATTGCAGTTTATTGAGAAATGCAATGAAAAAATATTTAAAATGGAATTCTATTCTGTAAACAAACAGTATCATAAAAAGAATGGCAAAAAATGGATTATAACTTGCATATTGTTATAAAAAAATATCATATAGAATATTCCATATAATGACTTTCCATGCTTAGAGGCATCTGCAACTAAAATTAATGAAAGAAATAAAACCAAATTTCATATACAGACGGACAAGAGCATGAGAAGATGAATTTTGAAAAGAAATATTTATATATATACATATTATACCGCAATAAAAGTATCATTAAAAGTTTCAGCAGAAAAAGAAAAAGATAATACTAACAAAAGACACTGATAGAGAAGATTTTAACCTTCTCGAAGTGAAAGCAGTAACATCAATAAGTAAAACTAATACTCTGAAAAACGGATTATGCAAAATCTCATTACGTTCGAGTAATAAAAATGCACGCGCAAAAATGAATGGCATGCAATATGAAATACTTAATCAAAAAACAATCAATTTGTATTTTCGATTAATTACCTATTTCGAGCATTTGTTTTTTCATTTTCAATACTTTGAAAATTATTTTTACGGAACAAATAGCTAAATAAAAGCAAATTATGCAAGATAATGTGGTAAATGAAACAAGTGCTGCAAAGAATATTAAAAAAAAAAAAAAATGTAAACTTCTGAAGCATGAGACAGTGTTTAGAGTTTCTAAATTATTTTTCAACCATTTTTTTCTAACTGATAAAAATGCACATCATTTTTTTATTTTTAGAATGAGAACCTATCTCTTACTAGTATTTATTTTATATGCTAAACGATGTAAAATTACCCATTTCCTTAGTCCTAAAACATGTTAAATTTTTAATCTTTTAATAACTGACTTTGACGTGAAAAATTATGAAAATGATCTATTTTTCTGAATGTTCTGAAAAGAAATTTATTACAACTTTACATCAGAATCAACCATCGACTGCTTTGGTAAATCCTTTGCTCTTAATTTTCTTCCTCGGAATTTCTCTTATAAAAAAGTCACCTTATTTGATTTTCCGAGAGATGGCAGCATGGTAGGTTTGAAAGAATAAAAATCAAACAAATGAAAAAGATTACAGTGGTAATTCCTTCCCTAATCTTACTTGTAATGCGAAATGATTTTTGCCATAGGAATCCATGTAAAATAGGACAATACGTTCTATTTTACAGTTTATTTTGCTCGTTATGCGAGGTGCTCGTTAAATGAGGTTTGACTTTAAAATAATTTTAGTTTCGATCATATTATGTTATTAGCTAACTTGGAGTACATTGAGCGAAATATAGCTTAGTTTAAAGAAATTATAAGTTAAATGCAGAAATGTGATTCGAATCGCAATTTTCTTTTGAAGAAAATATTTAATAAATTCATAAAGAAGTATTAAATATTAATATATATTGTTTTTATACAAAGGTCATATTTTTAAATAAAGCTCAAAAAATTTGTACTAATTTTATAATTTACAAAAATTGAACTTGAAATAAAAAAAAAAAAACCACGCCTTGTTTTTTTGTTTTCTTGATAGGGCAGTAGATTCTCTATCATCTTCTGATTTATGAAATATACGAGAGAAAAGTACAAAAATCATCGCAATATTCGACGTTAAAATTTTAATGAATATTCAATTTTAAACTTCTCCGAATCCAAAAATACCATCTTGGAATCATATTTGTCGCTCTATCAATCTGTTCGTGAGCAATATAATTTTTAAACAGGACAAAACAGACGCATATATTTGGTGCTTGTTCCTTACACCAAAATTGTAGCTTTAGTCTTTAGCTTATATTCTTTGACTTTTGTTTTGCCAATATTTCATAAAAAATTAAAAAAAAAAATCAGATAGGAAAATTATACAGTGGATTTAATGTTCTTGTGAATTTTCTGAAAGCATTTATTTTAAAGAGCGCAATGTTTATTTATCAAGAAAACAAAACAAAAAGAAAAAAGCACAATCAACTGTGTATAATATTCAGAATACCTTGAGAATGTGTGCGAACACGTGTATATGTACACACGTGCCGAGAAAACTGCGTTTGGGATATCCAGTAATACGCATTAGAATTTCAAAGAAGAATGAATCATTGATGTGCTAGTATCCTGAGATTGAAAACTTTTCTACGAAATATTACTATATTTATTTATATTCCTCGTGTTTATGAATATACGTGCAGAGAAAACTGTACTGCGACGTACAATAACAAGCATTCGTGTTATACCGGTTCAATATCTCCGAGAATAATGTGCTAGTATCCTGAGACTAAATGTTATTCCATAAAATATTAGAAAATTTACCAAACATGCAATTTTCACTAAGCACCTATTTTATTTGGTAAATATATTCATTCTTTATATATATATATATATATATATATATATATATATATATATATATATATATATATATATATATATATATATATATATATATATATATATATATTAAACTCAATTGAGATTTTGTTAAATTTAAATATAAGTGATAATTAGATTAATTTTATTTCTTTATGGATGCCATTTTCTGTAAGCTTAAAAATGCCATAAAAAGAAGATAAAACAGAGAAATATGCTATATAACAAAAAGGTATTTTGATTTTATTTAGTACTTAAACATGGAATCTAGGATTATTGGGGGCATTAAGAACTGATATATAATTGAAGCAGTATTAAAAATTATATGAATCCTTTTAAAATTCAAAAATGTTATTGCTTTTTTTATCAAATATTCTTTTATTATCAAACTTAAAACCTTTTTCGTTGTTTTGTCTTGATATATAATTTATAGTAACTTGTATTATATTTTAAGTTATACATATTAACTATATGTTGTATTAAAAAAATTCGTTATAAATGTCTTTTTAAATATTGAATAACAGATTAATTTATAAATAATATTTTGTTTTATTTTTTTGTAAATGTAGTAAAATTTAGAAGACATTCTTGACATTGCAAATATTTTATATAAATAAATTTTAAAAGCAACCAGATCTTAAAAGATCGAAATTAATTAAGTTTTTTTCTAACTATATCTTAAGATTGGGTGGATAGCAATAAGACTATACGAAATGAAAGACCTAATTATAAATGAATAAACCCATGAAGATCGAACATTAGAAAGAGTATTGATTTGAAGAAATTTTTTTAGTATAAGCAAAAATAGATTGCAAATAATGTTTTATAACAAGTTTAAATTACTTTGCATATAAATAAGTAATGAATTCATTAATTAACCGCTATGTGTAGTACAATTATGATTCATGTCCAAATGAAATTAAAAGAACTCTCATATGTTTGCTTTTATTTTTGGAAAAATATTCTCCCTCATAGATATAATAAATGCTGGTACTGATTCAAATATATTTTAAAAATAATAGATATCTCAGAGTAATATATGACACATTGAAAGCATGCAACTATTATTATTAAAAATAATGCTAGCAAAATGAAGTATATTGGATTTAAGGGTTAAAAATTTTACTTTGCCGTAGATTAGATTAAATTTATTAAAAATTATTCTTTTTTAGAATGTTTTTTATTTTCCTAATGATTAATCAATCATTATTTTTAATATTTTAAGTTGCCATTATTGTAACATGAATCGTAGCCACAGCACGAATCCTCTATCAGTAGATCCGTTTAGAATTTCAACAGTAATACTACTAAGATTAATTGGCTAACCATCTAAACAATTAATACGAAAATAATTCTAGATGATTTCTCTTTCTACTCTTGTAGAATTATTGAGCATTTTTGCAATCGAAATGTAGTATTAAAGATGTAAAAATTATTTCATAATTTTCATGAAGTAAAATCATTAAGATTAAAAATTGATTTTCCAATAGATGGTCAACCTTGCTTCATTGGTTTTGTATCTTTACCAAGTACCTGAAACTATACTTGCAGGTAGAATCTAAAGACTATATCATCAGCATCTCTCAGAGATAAGATAATACTATGAGATACTTTAGAAGTTATAATAAGTTATTTTCAAAAAATAACTTTTTATTATAATTCATTTCATGCATGTGAAGGATATTGGTATAGATTCATCGATAGTTTTCAGATATAATACAAGACAGAACGACGTTTTCTGAAATCACGTAGCGATAGAGAAAATGTAAGTAAAATGAAGTATATTGGATTTAAGGGTAAAAAAACTTTACTTCATTATAGATTATACTAAATTTATTAAAATCTACTTTTTTAAATAATATTAGCACTTTCCTTAATGATTAATCTATTATTATTTTCTACATTTTAAACTACCATTATTGTATCCTGGACTATATGCAACATCACCACGAATTCTTTATCAACAGATCAATCCGAGTTTCAGTACCAAAACTAATAAGGTAATGATTTAAGCAATAAATATGACAATAATTCTATATGATTCCTATTTCATCTCTTGAGGAATATTTGACTACTTTTTTGAACCGAAAGATAAAACTAAAAATGTAACAATTATTGCATAGTTTTCAATGAAAGAAACTTACTAATACTCAAAAATAATTTTCCAATAGATGGTCAACATTACCTCGTTAGTTTTGTGGGCATCTTTAACTAGATCTGAAACCACATTTGTAAGAAGAACTTGAAGACTGTACCATCAAACATCTTTGGAGAGATCCGATTAAACTATGAGATACTTTAGAAATCACAAGTTAGTTTTGATAAATTATTTTCTTTCACACATATAATGAATGTTGGCATAGACACATCGATAGTTTTAAGATTTAATGAATACAAGACAGCAATAGATGACCCATTGAATTCGCACAGCTTTCGGAATATTGCAAGTAAAATGAAGTATATTGGATTTATTGGTTAAAATTTTTTACTTCGCTATATATTGGATTAAACTTATTAAGAACTATTCTTATTTACAATATTTGTATTTTCCTAATTATTAATATTTTATTATATTTTACATTTTTAAAGTGCCATTATTGTTTCCTGACCCATATGTACTAATATGAATTCGCTCTCAACAGACCCCTTTAGTTTCAACATGAAAATTGATATGACAAATCGACCAATGATGTAGATAATCTATACGAAAATATTTTATACGATTTTGGTTCCTTCTCTTACCGAAGTTTTGATCTTTTTTTTTCAATTGAAATGCAAAATTAAAAAAATGTAACTATTATTGTATAATTTTTAATGAAAGAGAATCACACACACACAGAAAAATTCAAATAGATGGCTCAAAGTGCTTCGTTAGTTTCGCACCTTTATTAAATATCTGAAACCCTTTTTGAAGGTAGAATCTTAAGACTATATCATCAAGCATCTTTCCGAGATCCAATACCACAATGAAGTACTTTTAGATGTTATAATAAGATATTTTAGCAATTATTGCCGTGATTATTCTATATGAAAGAAGTCGTACTGTGCATTAAAAAAGTCATTCTGGGAACAAATGGCTAGTAAAAAATTGAACTATTATGTTTCGAGATTTGAGGCTAACGTTTCACAAACAGTATCGCCTATTCTAATATGTAGATTAATTCATTTTGAAGAATTTTGAGACAAAATAATTAAAATCTATAACAGTAAATACAAAAAAAAAATCATCAGAAAGTTGTACAATGGATTAAAATATTATACATTCGAAAAATTTGTCATTTAGAAATAAATATATAATAGAAAGAAAAGGTTCAAATATTCTGAAACTTTGAAGAAAGTGAAATGAAGATTTACATAAGATATTGATGAAAAATATCTAGAACTTCAGAAACTGTGTTTCTCATTGGATTTCTGAAGTTTCCAAACTGAATGTTGCATTTTCTTCTTCATAAAATACTCTCTTCTTTTACGGTAATTTTTGTTTTATAACTTTACTTTTTGTATGTGAACATGATTCTTGATCAGCAATAGGTATTCTGTTTTAAATGCATAAAAATATAACAGTGCAGTATGCTATGCACGCTAAATTCATTGCATAGCGTACTGAGAAGCAATATGCTGTCGGATAACTGAGTATAAAATTGATAAAAATAATTATTTTAAAGTGCAAACAAAATATTTTTGAGAATAATTTAAATAGATTCATACAGTAATACAAAAGAGAAGACGAAGTAATAAGACGACTTTTGCCGTTATGACATTCGCTTATGAAATATTTTTGAACAAAAAATTAACCAAGTTATAGCCAAGTGATTAACTGATATATCGATGGATTTCATTATAATTATAATTTTAAAATGCTGGCTTTTGAAATTTAACTTTGGAAAGGAACTTAAAATTTGAAGTTTGTTAAACGTTTCTAAATGGACCTATTACGAATATCAAATTTTAAATTTACCGTTAGTGAACATAATGTATTACATCTTTTTTATTTAAAAGACAAGAAAAGATATTGGTTATAAACTATGATTTTATTACTACGTATTTTTTCTTGTTAATTTTCAGTAATAAGACATGAAAAGTAGTTTCAAACAAATGTTTCCATATTTCTGATAATAAAAACAGTTTTTTTTTAAATTCTGCGTTCAGACATTCACCGAGGTTGTACCTGTTGTACTAGTACGATTTAATATGTTGTGTTTACATATGAGGCGTTTATTTTGAAAGTGAGGCAAGTCCATTTTTTGTTATTGCGAGATATTTAAAGGTTTGCGTTTCAATAAATTTAACAATATTGGTAAGTATTAATAGATATATTTTTTGTATTTTGTGGGACCAGATAATGTAAGTTTGTAATCCAATAGCTGATTACAACGCTGATTAAAAAATAAGAGTTTTATTATAACTAAATGGACTTGCCTCGCTTTCAAAATTAATGAATTATTGTAAACTTACATTTAATTCGGAAATATTTCTATTTCATCAGCCTTTTTTAATAATAAAAACAAAATACTATTCGAATTTTTATAAATATTTAATTATTTAATAAAAAGTGAAACAAAACAAAGAATATTTTTGCAGAAAACATAACAGTAATTTCGTTTTATTAAAAATTTCAATGAAATTATACATTTTCAGTTTATACCCAAGTATAATTAAATTGAATTTTATTCAGGATTTAACGTTTTAAAATGTTCATGATGGACAGGAGGTATATATGATAATAAATCCATCATATCCTTGTATTTTTCAGATGTAATCTCTTTTTTTCATACATAAAAGATAATTTTGTATTTCTGAAATTACTTGGAATTATTTACCTTCCTCTTTGTGTCGACAAATCGATAATTTTAAATTCAAAATCTCGTTCTATCGAAGTTTTGTTGAACATTTTGTATGGTGCATCCCTTGTAAATCTGCTCAAGCATATAGTTAATCCACGGTTTCTCCATCGGTATTTTTCTTTCTTTTTAAAACCGCTTTTTCCAGAGGTTGGGTTGAAAATAAATTTCCAAGTCTCATTTCATGTACTAAACATTTATTATGCTTTCGACAATTTTGTATTACTTTATAGTAATCCTGGGGAATCTTTCGGAACAATCTTTCGGTAGAAATGAATGTCCTGACAAAAATTTGTGATCAATGATATTTATTTCATTGTCACTGGACTGAATAATAGATGATGGAAATAAACATATTACTATCGACACATAAAATCAAGATATACTTTTTATTATTTAATGAAATACTGTACAATCACCGATTTTCAATGTCAAAAATAAATAGAAACACCTTAGATTTCAGAAATGTCAAGCGGCCACATTTGCTTCACCATACTGATACCGGAGTTAAATTTTGCCGTAATATATTCGGTCAAAAATAATTTCAATCTAATGGACTTGCACCACTTTCAAAATAAACAGACTGTCAATACTATTAAGAGCTAAAACTTCCATCTCCCAAATGCTAGAATCTAAATTTTATTTTACTGTAAATTTTTTATGCATAAAAAGACCATAACAAGTTTGATTTATAATTACCATTATTCCCATTTTTTTTTTCAAAAATGGGCTTGCCCCACTTTCAAAATAAACGGTTCGTATAGTAATGAGGAATATCGCGTTTGCTGTAAAGAAACTATCGTAAATGTTGAAAAAATATTGCAACATAATACTATATATCTTGTCAAAAATTATATAATTTTATGCTTAGAATCGTAACTGTATTAATAAAAAATGCACACAATTAAATTTATACTTTGCGCATGATTATAAATTCATTTACCGAGTATATTCGGAATTGCAAATTTTGTATATGAAGTTTCATTATATTTGATTTTTCAAGTAACTTTTGTCTTCATAATTTTGACCTCGACTCTGTATTTATACTGAAACAAGTAAAAAAAAATTCCCCCCCTTTGAAAAATAAACATTTCAATAGATTCCTATTCAAAAAAAAAAATTCATGTCATAAAATTATGCAAGAATGCGCATTGTCTATATGGCTTTAATAAAAGAATATATTTACCAGTTAAAATATTAAATAAAAAAAAACTGAGTAAACCAAAATTGAATATAAGATTTATTCTATTTTTTAACTTACACAGAAACTAAGTTCAACGAAAAATTTTCAAGATTACTTGTTCTTTAATAAATAAAAGAAATTTCTTGTTAAGCTCTTTTAAAGATTTGTAAATATTTATGAGCAGGCAAATTTTTAATATGAAATTAGGAAGCATAAAATTTGAATCTCTTAAGTATTTAGTATCCAGAAAATTCAATTCTCTGCTTTCTTATTTGAAATTCTGTATACTTTACCTCGTCAAACAAATGCATTGCATTCAGGCAATCTAAGATGCATAGTTTGTAAAAGTTTGTTAATATATAATGATTCATATTCGTTTTTTCTCTTTATATTGCATTTTCTTACGAATATGAAGCAAATTTTCTTCATGTTAAAAAATTTAAATTAAAAAAAATATAACTATATGCATAAATCAGTGTTTTCGGACCTGTGAATATTGGATTTAAAATATTTTAAGCACTTTAATCTTTATTTTTCGGTGGTATAATTTTATTTTTTTTCAAATCTTTGAATTTGAAGCAATTATAAGTTTCCTTTGTTATGAGTTCATCTAATTTCCATTACAAAATTTTAATTTAATGTTAATGTAATAAATATTTTCTAATTTTTTATTCAATTATGAACTTCCAGTTTTTGGCACTCCTACTCCTTTCAAGGCGTCTAGAATACATTCCGCCAGCCTTTTAAAATTAATTTAAGTGGTTCTTAATAGGATATATTTTCAGGTCATTTGACCATCTTGCTCCAACTTCTAGCCAAAAATCATTTGGAAAAAAAACAAATCAAACGAATTTCTTATTTAGAGCCGATTCTGTTTCCTGGCCTATAAAATGAATGGTAAAAGACTTTAAAATGTTCGTAGTCATTGGCTTAACGGATCAACTCATTTCTTCTAAATCAATGGAATCAATGGAACCTTTTATCAATGGAGGTCATTTAGAATTGGGAATCTCAAATCATTTCAATTGACTTTATTTTTTTTCTTTTTGAAATAATATGCGTTTCTGTAAAGATAAGTATTCCCTCCCTCTCAGTTTAGCGAAATTTTTCCATTTCTTCCTGATTGTTTCATAATGCCTCATTTGTTGTCAACCCCACAACTATGATAAGGAATCCAATATATGGAAAACTCTATCTAATATGGGGGGAAAACTCGATCTAATATGGGGGGAAAACTCGATCTAATATGGGGGGAAAACTCGATCTAATATGGGGGGAAAACTCGATCTAATATGGGGGTAAACTTAATTGATCTAATATGGGGGTAAACTTAATTGATCTAATATGGGGGTAAACTTAATTGATCTAATAGGGGGGTAAACTTAATTGATCTAATAGGGGGGTAAACTTAATTGATCTAATAGGGGGGTAAACTTAATTGATCTAATAGGGGGGTAAACCTAATTGATCTAATAGGGGGGTAAACCTAATTGATCTAATAGGGGGGTAAACTTAATTGATCTAATACGGGGGTGCACTTAATTGATCTAATACGGGGGTACACTTAATTGATCTAATAGGGGGGTAAACTTGAAAGAAATTAATAAAAGACACGATATTATTGATCATTGAGAAATAATTAGAACAAATAAAACTAAATTATATTACAGGGATCATCGGATAAGTTTATTCAAAATCTCATGTTACTATTTATGAGAAATCTATTTACGTTTTTTGAGTAGTTTATCCTCAGAAGTGATTCCTACTGAAATCTAAATAATTGGAATGCAGTCTGAAAATGATCACAAATGGCAAAGATCGAAGTAGCAATATATTTTCATTTCATATATATTCATATATATGCTTTGTATGTGAGTAGTTACATACAAAGCATTTATTTTGTTTTAACGAAATCTGAATTTTTGGATTTAAAACCGGAGATGTAGCGAAAGTAGTTGTTTTGTTCTATTTATTAAAATAAACTGCTTTGAATAGCTTTGAAAAGTATGAATTGATATTGCTTTTACATTTTTCGTTTACTTTCATTTTTTCCAACATTTTTAAAAAATCAAGAATAGAATTAACGTATTAACTAGATGAATTTTTCAGCAAGAAAATATGACAGTTTTACGAGAAATTATGTTAAGGAGTTAATTATTAATTAACATAATTATGTTAAATGACTTATTATTGAAATATCAAGTGCTCAAGATTAAGACATTTTATTAATAAATGCATACAATAAAAAGTTTAAATTTTGAAAAAAAAATACTGTAGTGAATATAAACTTCTAAAATTGAAACTTTAAGATGCTTATCAGTATCATTGGTAATAGATTCGGATTCATGCATTTAATTTTAAAAGCGTTTCTGGTCATGAAAATCGAAGAATTCTACTTCATGATTACTTTTAAATTAAATATATTATAGTTAAAGAAAATCACAAGAGCTTTCCGCGACGAAATATTTTATATTTATTTCTTAAAGAAATTTTAGCTGAGCAATTAATTTGCTAAACATTTGTTGATACAATTCTTTTAATATGTATTGTTAAACTTGCTATCACTTGAAAAAAAATTATTAAACAATTAGATGAAGCAGATTTGCTGTTCTTATTGAACTTATTTTCAAAATACTTGTGTTTACTAATCTTCTTTCTTTTCCAGTTAACATTGAAAAAATTAGATGTATGAGGCACGCAATTTCTATGGTAATGCCGCCGGCACTCGCCTCTTCTTCAATGAAAGGGACAGTGACGTATCCATCAGAGTGGAATGGGAGGGCCAGAAGTGGCAATTTCCTGGGCACAAACTTGTGCTCTGTACCATGAGCGACGTCTTCCGCACCATGCTTGAGACGGATATGCTAGAGAAGAGCAGCAACATTATCACCATCAAAGATTCCTGCCCTTATGCCGTCAAGCAATTTCTCAAGTGAGTAGCCTTATGAAATTTTCTAAAATCGATTTTAATTCCCGATTTCAAATTTGTAAAGAAACTTCTTGGCATTTCGAATGGTTTTAAATAAACTGCCCAAAACCTAAATAAGAGAAAGAGTGTAGCATTATGTATTGAAAAGTTGTAAACGACAAATTTGTTGTAATTAAATGGATTGGTTTTTTCAATAAGAATATATTGAATTATCATCATCTTATACTTGTTCTTTAAATTCTATCTATATTAAATTCTATCTTTTCAAAAATATCTTAGTATTTTCAATGGATGACTTTGATAATTTAATGCAGTTCTTATGGTTTACATATAGCATCACTTTCAGTTTCATTTGGTTAAAGACATCTGAAATGAACAGATAACAATCAGACTCGCACAATTCATAAATTTACATTCGGGAGATTTATCATTATTTCACCCCAACAAAAATTGTGCCAAGTAAGGTTTCGGTAAGTTGTTTGAAGTTATTCCACTTAGCTTTCTTGAAATTTCATTTATAACTGTTGAGTTCCATGGTATACTTGCAATCCTTTATATTAATCAAGATGGGTAGGTGATCACTGTCAAGGTTATTCAGAACATTCCAATTGTGAAGCGGATATAATTCCGGGCTAGCTAAAGTGATGTCTAAAGCCCCAGATTTCCGTAACTAAAAGAAGTATACTTTGGCGATCCGTCAATGAGAAATAGTTGAGCCTGACTAGGTGGGTGATGCATATTAAAAATGTTGATTGATCTTTTCTTCTATACAATGGAAATACCCTGCAGCTCAATGTCACTGTTTTGCACTGGAGTTTGTCAATGTTCTTGAAGTTTAAATTTCTGATGAGGAAGGCAAGGATACCTCCCCCTTCAATGCTTCTATCTTCCCGAAATACCGACTAGCCTTTTAATTTGAAAATGGAATGCTCTCTTAGTTTGATTTCTTCCTGCAAGGCTATGAGCTGAAGGCCATGCTTATTAGCTAAATTCAATACTTCATCCACATGGTCGGGGTATAAAGACCATTCGCATTACACTGCAGGATTTTAAGATTTTCTGTTGCATGCAGGAGACTGTAATCCACTTGTCAAACGAGGCCCTCTGCCTAAACCACGTTCGCGCCCCTGATTAGCTTGTGGGGCGGGCGATGCAGTATTAATATTCGAATATGGAGACAGTTTCATGATAGAGAAATGAGCAGTTTCCATGGATCCGAGGACCTGGGGCATCGATGGAAGACTGACTTAACTCTGACCTTAACTGAGAAAAATAGAACGGCCTTCATGCCTTGGGTGACCCTGCGAGGAGAATACTCTTCCGAAGTGCTTTATCCGCTCCGCCCAGGAACATCCCTTCATCTGTATATATTTGTATCAATTTATAATAAAATCGAAACATGGAATGTCTGCAAAATCTACATGTCTAAAATAGTAAAAATGTGAGTAATTAAAAGGCGCAACAGTGATCTAAGGTATGGTACAGTACTAAAAAGTGTGGCTAATAACTATATATGATTATAAAACCCTTATTTAAAAAAAATAGGTTAGTATACGGAGTTTTGGAAAGAAACTAATCCAAATCAGGGTGAGATTTCTGAAAAAATCTAAGACATTGTAAAGAAAACCGTGGACATTTTACAAGAATGTTTGAAACAGACATAGGGCATTTTAAAGTGGCATCAGCAGACGTATTCTATTAGTCTAATTTAGCACTGAAATATTAAGGACTCCTTATTCCTTAAATACCTTAATTTAAAATACAATTGCAAAAAAAAATCTTGAAATTAGCTAAACTCCTTAAGATTCATTATCATTGTCTGAAATCACCAAATAATTTCACTGTAGGTATCTGTACATGGGGACTGTGGATTTTACCAACTGGCTGCAGGCCGTCAACTTGTTGAAAATAGCTCACAAATACAGCGTCCAAACTCTCATCAGTTTGAGTGAAGCCTACTTGATAACAACTGTTGTCTTCTCCAACGCTTGCTCATTATACGAACTCGCACGTACGTATTCCTTGAAGCTACTGAAGAAGCACACCCAGTTGTTCATAATGGATTCCGGATTTATAGTTTCGGCCACTGAAGGATTCTTCAATCTGAGGCCCCGCAGTTTAGAGACTTTTCTCAGCAGTTCACTCTTCAACATGGAAAATGAAGGAACCGTTCTGACTTGTCTCAGAGAATGGGCAGTTTGCGAATGTTCGCGCAGGTATCTCCATTTATTCTTAACTATCTAAATCTGCTAGGAGATTTGTGACAACATAAATATTTCTGTTAGGCCTTTCAATAAAATGCATTAAATGTAAAAAATATTGATATTAACTCTTTAATTTCTGTAGTTATTTAACCTGACAGTTTCTTCTATGTATGACCAACACCTTGAACAATTGTAATATCTAATATTTTCTTGGGTTTTTAAACTTGGTTCAATCGTTGAGTAAAGAATTTTATTTAAAGACTCTTAAATAATATACTGTTTTGTACTTTTATACATATAGCTAAACAGCATCGACCCAGTTACGTCAATTCTTTAAGTATCGAAGAAGCGGTAAAGTTTAGCGGCATTTAATTACTCCTAAATGTGTAAAATGGATCAAAATCGATTGTCTTTAAGTTGCTCATAATTAATGAACTAAAAATTTCATTTGGATTCCCAGTAAAATTACGGTATCTGAATAATATATTCGGGAAGAAGTTTTTGAAAAACATTCGAAAATACTTATATTTTTGAATAATTGCATAAATAAGATATAAAAAACATCTATGAAACAAAAATATGCCAGTTAAGGGGCTAAAATGTTTTAAAAATTGGCAAAAAAGGTTTGTCTAAAAGGCAAAAACCTTCTAGTTTTGAAGATTTGTTCTAAAAGGTGAAAAAAAAAATTTTAGTTATAAAGATTTGTTCTAAAAAGTGAAAAAAAAAAAAAAACAAATTCTAGTTTTAAAGGTTTGTTCTCAAAAGTTAAAGACCTTTTAGTTTTAAATGTTTATCAAATCATTTGCTTAAAATTTTGCAGATAACTTAAGAGATATATTATCTAGTATAATGTATTTCAATTTATCTTTTAAATATTGGGTTTAGATTGATAAATAACATAGAATTTTCAATTTTTTTCACCCTGTAAACCATTAAAATAATTATAAAATATTTCGAAATGAATAGATTACTTATTCTCTAGTTCAGGAACTGGAAATCACATTGAGAGATTTTTATAACAATTTTAAATATAAAATATGCATTAAATTTTAATTTTTGTGGGTTTTTCGTTGGAAATTTTATGAAAGATTATAAATTGAGAAAATAGCATCTAAATATATAAAATAGCATTAAAATGTATGTAAATGAAAATATAAAAATCGGTGCAACTTCCTAAAAAATAGATTTGGAAACAAAATCCTAATGGTTTTATAAAAAAACTTGTTCAAACATTAAAAATGTAAATAAATTTTTTTTCATAATTTCGCAAAGAAAAAAAAACTTTTTAATGTAGTCATCTGCTATGACTTATTAGTTTTAGATTAATAACGCATTGTATTCCAAGTAAAATGGCATATATATATATTTTTTTTCAAATTCTTTCTTCTCTAAGCTTAGTTATACAAAAGGCTTATCTTTCATTACAGATGCATGGCGTTGTCGAGATCTAATGTCCTGTCTGCTATGGAGCCTTATTTTAAATACATTCGATGGACGCTCATTCCAGAGTCGCACCGGACATTCGTTCCTCAAATCTTAGCTGAAAAATATAAAGACGATGACCTACCTCCCCGGCGAGCATTTCGTGTGCCCAATTCTCTCCAATTCCATATCAACTACGTCAAATTTGTGGTAGAATTGGGGGCATTTTATGAACAGATCGGATCGCATGACCAGAATATCTGCATCTCAAAGTTCACAATTGACAATCACGTCTTTATGGCAGGTTTTCGGATAGTTGGGCTGTTTAAGGCAAAAACAACATTTCTCTCGTGTGAGTTTTCTTCCGATTCACTTTTTTTAGTGTATTTCAATTATGACTTTAAATTCTGTCCATATTATCATTAATTTCTCAGTTTTTAATATCCAATACTTTTTTGTTTTCACGCAATCAACGTTACTTGGCTAAGACCCGAATCCTAATTTTTGTACCTTTTTAAAATCAATGGGATTTACGATTTAAAATACAAACATAATTAATGATCTATTGGATTTTGCTATCACCTTGCGAAACATAACTCTGGATTGTTTTATTTCAAACTGTTTATTTTCTGATATGTAGAGTATAGAGAAAATATAGTAATCATCAAAAGTCGATATTTTGACGTATCCAAGTTTAGTTCTTTCTGAGTTCGAAAAACACATTTTTGAAAAATGTCTATCTGCCTGTCTGTGACAAAGACAACTTGAAAACGATTTGATCTAGATTTGATGGAATTTGATATACAGTATTTGTACAAAATTTCGATATTTCTATCAAAATTTGAGCGAAATCCGCCCAGAGGAAATCTGCCTCTCAGGCTGTTAAAATGTAATTTAACATAACTACAAATCGAAGAGCTATATACATAAATTTCAATTCACAGCGTTACATCTGTAATCTAGACACCTTTTCAAATTTTGTGGCAAATCCAATAAGGGGATGATTGTCTGTCAATCTGTAGTTTCAGAAACATGCAAGTGATAACTCAAAGACGGAATGAAATACATAAAATTTGGTATATTTTTTTTGGTCAAATTTTTGTTTCCATCTGTAGGGAAGTAGACTGAAATACATATGCTGTTTTCAGACACTGTTAAACGCATGCCAGGGATTAATCTTTAACTAAGGAAGGATTACACGACAAATTCAGAGAAATGCTATATTGACGCCAAATCTTAATATTTCGTAACTATTGTTACACAAACGCCATGCAAGACGTTCTTTGGAATATCATTTTTATTGGAGAGTATGCGAGAAAGTTTTGGGAAGACCAATACCGCTGGTTAAACTTTGGGTTTAAAAAAATGTTTGGCGCAATATAGTCTATATATTGGTTCTTACGCAGTGAAGCTTCAAATTAAATCAAATTCAATGTGCTTATACATTCTTGTTCTTAAGAAATAAAATAGCAAAATGGTAGGCAATATTCTATTTCAGCCTTTGTTCTGTTTTTCTAGAAGTTTGTTTTAAATATTTTGAGTCTTAGCGATCATTTTTTGTCTTGCGTTCTCTCTGATATTTCTTCTAGGAAAGATGAACCATAGATTGGCCTATATTGATTTCTTGAAAAATGATGTATTTTGTGAGAAAGAATTTTAATAATTTGATCCAATTCCAATGACATTTATTATTTTTGATTTTTGTTAAATCTACATAATATATGACATTATTTATATAAAAAATATCCTGGGGAGAGCAATATATAAAATTCTCATCTAGCGTTTGATACTTGTTTCTGTTTTCGATATCGGTTCCGAACAGTATATGAAATAGATTCAAATGGCACATTAAATTTCCTGCGTTCGAGCTAATCAAATATATTTCCTATTTCATACTTCTAATTTTGCTTGTATATTTAACCCGTAACTGGAGACGAGTGTAAAAATGACTCGGCGTTGTTTATTGGCTCTGATTATCACGTGGAATTTTGTCCTTGAATGTAATCATCTCCTCAGGACCTTCAAGATGTTCTTTCAGCAATATGTTGACAAAAGCCTAGGTATGAGCACATGCGTATAACCGAGTTATTCTTTTTCAAAAGTTCTTTTGTTATTTATGGAGTTGTTGACTCCATGTACTTGAAATTGCTTTTAATTTGAATGATACAAAAATAATAAAAATTTTTTATATATATTCTTTATTTTGTTTGTTAAATTCTAACGGTTATTGACATTAGTGTAATGTCGTCATATATATACGAAGTAAATACTCATTAAAAGATTGTTTAGGCTTTTCTTGTAACATTTTCCCTGTATTTAATACAATAACATTTGAAATTTTTAATATTAATATTTTTGGTAACAACATGATTTGCAGAATGTATTGTTTCCAAAATAAATTCCAAAGCTGTTTACAAAAGAAAAAAAAAATAAAAAATAACAATGGAGTCATTTTGACTCCATGTCTCTGGCTGCATGAAGCAAATTCCAGTCTCCAGTTACGGATTAAATATTTAATAGATTTTTTTTCGTAAAGTAAATATTTTCTAACAGTTTTATTCTTTTTTAGTTCCATGCTTCTTAACACTTTCAAGAGAAGAAAATAAAACACTTATCCAATTCAATCTTAATTCCTTGGCTTGGACCAAAGGCGCAAATGCAGGTAACGAGATCTGGCATGAGATGATTGCTTACCTGCCTTACCCGATTCGATTAGACCCTTTCAGCACTTATACCCTGACATTGAGAATAAGGCGTAGCAAAGAAATAGAATTCGCCAAGTGGCCGAGGACAAGACTGGATTCAGAGATTGTCGTATCCGACCTGGGGAGTATCATTTTCAAATCATTTGGTTGCTGCTTCGGTTTGACTCAGCTGTTCATTTTGCCAGCTTCTCCGTACAGAAACATTTGCAACACAGAATTAGACTGATCCTATTGGCTGATGGTCCTGTTGAAGACAACTGAGCTGGACTCTGATTGGCTCATGCTGCAGCTGGAAAACTGGAACGATGCTGGCACATCGTTCTGGACAACCAAATGGATGAATATTTGGTTAATTTATCTTATTATCATATTACATAATAAGAAGAGATATTGAGCATGCCGTTTTATATAACCTTGTTAAATCTTGTTGGATTTTATGCGATCATGTTAATGTTGAATGTTTTAGTCGCAAGAGAGGCTTTGGAAAAAGAATCGAATTGATCGATTGATCTATCAAAGGGATT
The DNA here is from genome assembly GCF_947563725.1 of Argiope bruennichi. NCBI lineage: Eukaryota > Metazoa > Arthropoda > Arachnida > Araneae > Araneidae > Argiope > Argiope bruennichi. The sequence goes on from NC_079151.1 coordinate 88,704,060, forward strand.
AATCATTCTTCAGTTCATGTTTAGGAATGCTTGATTCAACGGTTGTATTTCCTAAGAGCTCGATTTAATTAGTTTATGTAAGATGGTTGAGAGCACAATGATTCAGATGAATCTCATTCCTCAATAGTGATGGATTTGATAATTGATCTAAATAAAATTTGGCATAAATTCGAAATATTTGCATCATAAACATCAAAATTATCTTTTTATTGAATTATTGGATCAATATCTAATCGGCATACTAAAGGAAATTTTGAAACATTTTGAATCGCTTTTGTATTAGAATGGACTTGATTTACAAATCGGTTAAGAATGTTAAATTAATTTCTTTGAATCATATTCCTTAAACATGAAGCTGTAGTTACATTTGATGATTTTTCATGCATTTCTCTTGCTAGTTTTAATATGCTTAAGAATTTTTACATCTCGTGGTTTAGCGCATGTAATTTTGTGTATTGAATTATTTTTATTTTTTCATATGAAAAATTTTGTAATGAAAACAAAACCTTCGTATGAATTATATTTTGCCATTTTTATGCATGTAGATTGAAGAATTTTATGAATTTCAAGAAAACGGATATTGAATCGTTGAATATTGTCTTGAAATTTTTCACGCTTATGAGAAATGTTTTAAAATAAATTTTTTAATGTTAAATGTGTTTGCACTTCTTATTAGCTCTTTAGGGAATTGATCCAAACAAAAGTTGTAAAAATTTTGAATGTCCATGTTTGTAATATCTATTAGTATCCACTCACACACATATATATATATATTCATTAAATAATATGGGTTGATTATTGCACAAAAGAGTGATAATCAGCTTTATATTAGTTATATTTTTGTAAATTTTAAAAGTAAGATGTCGAATGTTCCTTAAAAATGAAGGGAAAAAGATAGACATGGGCAACAAAAGCCTTTAAATTAAACGCATCCTTTGTATAAATCTGTAAAATTTGATTATTTTATTTCTTTAAGCATTAATCTTTTTCCAATTGAATGCTTATTAAGTTATTACCCATAGTTTCATAAATTTTTATACGTTTATTCTGATACCGTTCTTAACCCTTCGCACTCGGAAAAGTAATTTGATGCGTAATTATTCACCTAATACAAAGATTTGTTTATTGCTCCGAAAAATATATATATTTATAATTGTTATAAGTTGAATTCTCCCGTTTGATTTGCATCTTATTACTATTCTGCAGGTATTTTTAATAATATTAAATAAATAAATAAAACGTGAAAATTATACACTCTTGAATGGTGGCGAGAAGAATTCAAAGATTCAAAGGATAAAATTAATTAAATAGGATTCAAAGAGATAATTCAAAGGATTAAAATGTTCATATTGAAGTGGATTCGAAATGAAATTCATACATGCATATATTTTGCAAAATAATTCCTTGTATATTTATCAACTGCCGAATTCATTATTAACAGTTAATAATTAACTTCGATTAATGAGGGTTCATAAACGTACATAAATTTACATGGAATAATAAAAAAATATGTATAATAAATTAAGTAGTTAAATTTTAAACTCATGAATTAGAATTAGATTTATTTCTCATGATCAATGAATTATTGCTAAGAATTTATTTTTACTCATGAATATAATTAACGGTGTAGATTTATATTGTGAAGTACACTTTTTACGAAACAAATAATCAAAGGAATTACTGAATATAATTTTTACTCATGAATATAATTAACGGTGTAGATTTATATTGTGAAGTACACTTTTTACGAAACAAATAATCAAAGGAATTACTGAATATAATTAACGGTGTAGATTTATATTGTGAAGTACACTTTTTACAAAACAAATAATCAAAGGAATTACTGAGATGATTCAAGTCTCATACGATGCTGAAGTGAATAACCGCACTTCGTCAATGAAAGCAGAAATACAATGAAATCATAATTTAAATGATTTCATTGTCTCATATATTTATATTGAATAAATATAAATATGAGACAATGAAATATATCTCATTATATCTCATTATTTTTCTTCATATATTTATATTGAATAAAACATTTTACAAGATTTTAACAATGTTTATAGTTGCATATAAAAGAATTACTTAACATAAGAAGGAATGTTATAGCTTGCCTTAAATTGATTCTTCCTATTCTCAAAGAATATTAAAAAAATATTTAAACTGTTCAAATTTATATCGCTTAATTTATACGTTTTATCCCAAATTATTTATATCGCAACGATTCAAAAGACTTTTTTGATGTAATTATTAAAATTTCTTTTCTCTGAAACATTGCGGTTTTGGGTGTCAACTACTTTATATTTACTTAAAAAGTAATTTAATATAAACACTGCTGAAAAACGTTATGTAGAAAGAATTGATTGTACTATAATGTTTTGTATAACTTTACAGGGGCGTTTCTTAAACATTCTTCATTTTTGACATAGTTTTGATTATACGACTAAAGTAATTTTCTGTTAACGCAGTATCACTACCATTTCCAAGATTTGATGCCAATATATGCCGATAATGGTGATGTATTGTCAGAAAAGTATCGAAATTCTACTTGATTTGAATTATAAGCCGTTTTCATACCCAAGTAGGATAATAGAGTATTAATCTGATGTACCAGGAAATTTGATTATATACAAATACAAAATATGATTATGAAATGATCAAAAGGAAAGTGTAAGTTTTAATGTTTTGTACTTTCTTAAATTGAAACTTAAAGAAGCATTAGCAGTTTTTCACTACTCCTTTTCGAGGTAGAAACCAAATTTTAAGACTGTCCCAATGCATGAATTCTTCAAGTAAAATTGCAATAAAATTTACTAAAGAAGGAAATTTAATAATGAAAAAAAAAATCCATAATTGCTTAAAATACATTATGTATTCAAATGTTGAAATGAACAAATCGAACACAGTTGGCATTTAGTTTGAAAAAGGTTGTAACTTAATACTTGTATGGCATTTTAATATAACTTCAATACAATTTTTAATGACGACATTATTTAGACTTGCGTTTCATAATGAGTTTGTATAATCATTAAGAAACAATTTTTTCGCTGTAAAGTTTAATTCATAATGTGAAAGTGGACAATAAAACTTAAACCACAAAGCAATAAAACTAAAGGAAACAAACCACTGTAATAGTGTTTAATTGGATAAAAAAATTAAGATACACAAAGCATATAATTATTTACTATACTCTATATACCAATAAATATTTCAATACTATCTTATACCGTACCAGGATTATAAAAAAATAACATCTCATGCTCATTTTAAAGAAATTATTCACTTTATTTCATCCTAAATCTTTAATCTTTCTTCTGCAACATAGTTGACACTGCACGGGAAAGAAGTTTTCATGTACATTTTAGAATTATATGAATTTAAATCATATTAATGCAAATTAATCTTGAAATGGCAATCCATGAGCTTTTAAACATAATGTACTTAGAAGCGAATTCATAGAATTCTATATTATACTTTAAGCCAATCACTATGTTTAATAGCGACATTATAAGCTAAAAGTATTCAAAGAATTCGTTTTATCACAGAATGAATTTAACCATCAGTTTACACACACACACACGCAAGCATGCATATACATATATATATATATATATAGGCTTTAGCAATCACTCCAGATTGACATTCTTCACTTCATATAAATTGACCAATAAGTATTAGAATCTTTCTTTTTCAACTTTAGAAAATTATATAAATAAACTAGATTATTAATATTGTAATATAAAATTATTGGTTGATCATAACCGCATATAGAACTTGCCGGTCTTGTTTTATTTACAAAGATAGCCGCGCCATCTATTATTAGAGATTTCTTCTCTTGAGTCAGCTAGAAATTATCTGGTCATCAAACTTCTTGTCTTGCTGTTCTTAATCGTTGATTCACCTAACCATATCGAAATCGATTTGTACCAAGAAAACCCAATGATTTCGCAGCTTTATGAGAAATGCCGGTGCCATAATGGCAACTAAAAAAAACTATACAAATGTCCAGAGGTGAAAAATATTTGGAGGAAATAGATGCACTTTACGAAATCGGTTGTTCCTCGAGGTACCAATTTTTGAGTTCCTATTGCTCTGAAACTGAACTGTACAAAAGAAAAAGTACGATCATAAATTGTTATCTTCATGATATGTGTCTTCTGTGTACTCTAATCCTCAGAGGCCCATCGTTTCTGAGAACCATTTCTGATGAGAGACGAAGCTTGTCTCTTGGATCAAGGGATTCAATTCTGAACTTTCTTAAGATGTTAGCCACGACTGTCTTTTCTTCTAACATGGCGAAGCGCTGACCTAAAAATAAGAGGATGCATTTTTATAAATTAGGTAAGCTTCATAGAGTAAATATTATAAATAATGTATGCTTTATTATGTTATTATAATGACATTTTAGTCCTTAAACTTATATGAAGGACTTGGTATTTCCTGTCATTTCATTTCTTAGAGAATTGCCTTTTTGTATAGCTTAGGTGTTTTATAAAGAAAAGGCGTTACCTTCAAATTTGAATTTGTATGTTTTAATATATCATTTATTTAAGAGAATTATATGGTTTTCGATGAATTTAAAGTGTCGAATTAGAATTACCAAATGATAATAAAGCTGTGGGAGCACTTGTTTAATTTGTAGAAGTTACCAAAATATTAGCCATGCATACTCAACAGGTTAAGCGCCATGTCACACATATTCGAGGAACCAGAAATAGGCTTAATTCAGTGTACAATTGAATGTGAATAGAATATGCCTCTGTTTAGTTTATATCTCCTGGTTTTATCTCCTTTGTTTATTGCTTGTGATTATTGCTATGTGAATCCCCTGGGATTCACACTTACTATCTAATTAGATATTCTCTTCTCTACTACAGTTGAGGGGAAAAAACAGTAAGCATCTTATTAGATAGTGACCCGAATTAGAGGCGTGATTCACTGCCTGAAAATATTAAAAGAATTTTTTAGTTATTGTTAGTTTGGCAAATGATTCCATTGATTCCCTATGTGTTCAAGCAGATACTTCAATAAATACTCGAAGTAATAATTAGGTTACCTGGAGTCAACAAAAATAATTGAAATTAGGGATTATGTTCTTACAATCTGCCGAAGTTATGAGATAAAACGATCTTTTTTTGAATTATGCCAACATTATCGGTGAACTAAACAGACATAAATTATTTTCAAGTATAGATAGATATCCGAAAAGACTTAGAATTTTCTAGATTCAAATGTAATATACTTGATCATATAAACTCATACACAATATAAAGTAAGTTTTGATCTCATACACAATATAAAGTAAGTTTTGATCTCATACACAATATAAAGTAAGTTTTGATCTCATACACAATATAAAGTAAGTTTTGATCTCATACACAATATAAAGTAAGTTTTGATCTCATACACAATATAAAGTAAGTTTTGATCTCATACACAATATAAAGTAAGTTTTGATATCATACACAATATAAAGTAAGTTTTGATCTCATACACAATATAAAGTAAGTTTTAATCTCGAGCATAATATAAAGTAAGCTTTGATCTCGTGCATAATATAAAGTAAGCTTTGATCTCGTGCATAATATAAAGTAAGCTTTGATCTCGTGCATAATATAAAGTAAGCTTTGATCTCGTGCATAATATAAAGTAAGCTTTGATCTCGTGCATAATATAAAGTAAGCTTTGATCTCGTGCATAATATAAAGTAAGCTTTGATCTCGTGCATAATATAAAGTAAGCTTTGATCTCGTGCATAATATAAAGTAAGCTTTGATCTCGTGCATAATATAAAGCTTTGATCTTGTACATAATATAAAGCTTTGATCTTGTACATAATATAAAGCTTTGATCTCGTACATAATATAAAGTTTTGATCCCGTACATAATGTAAAGTAAGTTTTGATCCCGTACATAATGTAAAGTAAGTTTTGATCTCGTACATAATGTAAAGTGTTGATCCCGTACATAATATAAACTATGAGAATATTAAGTAATTTTCTGATGCTGTAGCCACTAATGTGAGTTGTTTATTTTGCATTTCAGAATAAATTAGTTTCGAAATTTTGCATATGATATACATCTTCATTCATCTAATCAATGGATTAATATTATAAAATCTTGTGAGACAAGGGATATTTTATTAGTGCGATTGGGTTTAATTTCGAGTGTTGTGGAAATTACAAATAATTTTTCAGATGAGTCCACTTGAGCTTTTCTTTTATTGGACTTTGGCTACAGAATTAACTATACAGAAATATTCATTGAGTGTTTGTTGGGAAATGCTCTTTTATGTTTTTTCTGTATTTATTTGAACATGCATGGTACATATATCAAAAGTTTGGGGATTCCGAAATGAATCGAGTCATGATTTAAAAGTGCAATAATAATACCTTCCCTCTTTGTAGCTGGCATAATCAAACAGCGAACTTATGCCCTTATATATGTTATGATTAAGATAATTCATTTATTATGAATAATTATCAGTTAATGTTCTTATTACCAGAAGTTATTATTAATTATAATCCATTTATGGTATAGGGCGTAACATATGCATACTAAATTTAATTTTTATAAGCATCATATTGCATTGACTAGGCACAACTGAAATTATAGAATGTAAAGGTTCGAATAATTTAACTCATTTTTTGGGAAAACATGTTCATCAAATTTTCAATTGAAGCTCTTATCAAAATTCCAGAAAAAGGAATAACAATCTTACAATCTTTTTTGTACCACTTATCTATCCCTTTATGGGATTCTTGATGAGTTCAATCAGCCAGTATACCGTAGCAGATAAAATATTATCCTAATCCACTGATTTCTACAACGGAATTTATCGTTAATTATTTTTCTTATCCTTAAAAGCTAGGCAGTTAGTAATATTAACACCCTGACTTCCATGTCGCTCACCGGTGACCGGCGGGTCTATATAAATTATATTGTGAAAAATTCAGCGAAGCAGTCAACGTATTAATACGTTACTTCTTTTAGAAAATATGCTTAATGAGATATACAGTAAAAGTACAGAGGCAAAAAACATGTTTAAATATTTGATTTAAAACCTCCCAGTTGTTTGTTGTTGAACCAAATTCGTTATTAGAATTTCTGACAAAACATGAAATATCATTGAAAAGTAGATATCACGATACCTACGGATTGAAAAATTTTTAAACTTTAGATTTAAGTTTATTTGACTTTTTCAAATAAGACCACTAAACAGATAATATATAATATTCATTTAATCATTTCGACGAATCACTTTGGACTTATAATTTTTAAGATAAGAGTTAATTTTAGGCTTTATATTAAGAAAGAAAATTTTCATACATTCTCTTGCTCTATAAATGATATAGATTTCACTAAAAATTATTTGAAAAAAAAAAGTCAACAATTTGGTAAAATTTTGAGGTTGATTGTTCAATGAATTCTGTGGGTGTGCTTCTTAAAGTTTTTTCAGCGACTTCAATTATTGGACCGGACATTAAATTAATTACAAAGTACAACTTTTTAGAAACTGTAAAATCTATAGTTTTAACTAAAAAGAGGGAATTTATATGTTTTTACAATTTTATACTTGGCGATTTTCAATTTATGCCAAGCTTCCTAGCTTCATTATACATAAGATGCCAAGATTTCGAAACGGTGGTTGTATTCCTAGGTTTACCTAGAGATGTTCAGAATACGCCAAAATCGCCATCGCCAAGCTGGCAATGATTCATTTTTTTGACGATTTAAAGTGTAGGCCATAAAAATGGGTATTAAAATAGGATCTTAAATTGTTTTAATTTTTCGAAGATTGTGATTTTGCATACCGATGCAATTTCTAGGGCCAGCTGAGAATGGCACGTATGCAAAAGGATGCCTTCCAGCACAGTTTTCTGGCAGGAAACGTTCTGGATCGAAAACTTCTGGATTTGGGAATACTTCTGGATTTCTATGCAGCATGAATGTTGCTAGCATACAAGTCGTTCCAGCAGGTACCATGTAGCCATCTATGAGAAGAAAAGAAAGAAAAAAAGTCACAATTAAAAAACTTTTCAAGTTAAAAACCCATTTCTTTTGAATTTAAAAACTTTTAGAATAGGATTTCATTTAGTTCGGAATATTATTATATTTATCCTTTTACAGATAAATATAGAAATGTTTAAAGATTAAAGTGATACATTTCTAATAAACATTTGATTCTTATAAAAGTTTTCTATTGAAATTAAATCATCTACATTAATATAAAAATGCAGTCGTAAATTTTCGTATGCCTTTAAAGAAATCATTCGAAATTTATTGGTTCTAAAAATGTTTCAAATGATCATCATCTAATAAAAATTCGGGTACAACTTGATTTTCACGGCGACCACGACAAACAGCCAAATCATGTAAAAAAAGCTGAAAGTAACCAAACTAAAAGCAATCGCACTTCATTTTGGATTTCATTTTAGTTTGGCGTTATTCTTGGCGTCGTTTTAATAGCCGTCTCCTTAGATATCAAGATGTACTAAAATTCGGAAGAAAAATTTCTGCTCAATAATCTTTTAATAAATGTAACACAATAATTTACAATATAATGGATACTGTGAAATAAATGTAAATAATACCGAAACACTTTTCTGCGTGCTGCTCTATATCATTTTTTAAAATTATTTTCAAAATAATACTGGACATTATGACATAAAAGTTTGATAAATACTTCAACATTCTTATTCTTTGAAGAGAAACATGTGAAAGAATTACTTGCTTATATAAAAGTTATACAGACCTATCATAACATCTTCTTCTAATTCTCTACCAATTACAGGCAAAGAAGGATATAACCGTTGACTTTCCTGAAAAAAAAAAAAAAAAAAAAAAAAAGGCTGTTCAGTACGAAAAATTTGGTTTTGAAATTATTTATATGCATAAAACATTTTCATACGAATTTTGTGTGTGGGGTAGAAAATTTAAAAAAAAAAAAAATTAATACTAACATCCAAATGGTTGCTTGAATTATATTATCGCAACACGTTATTTTCAAAAGCATTTTATTCGAACATTAAATTAATTATGCCAGCGTCCTGGCATAGGGGTAGCGTGTCTTCCCCGTGATCTGGGCGTCCCGGGTTCGAATCCCGGTTCGGGCATGGTTGTTCTTCATCTGTGTTCTATCTGTGAGGTGTGTGAATGTGCCTCCCTGTAAAAAGGGGTTGTGCAAGCGAATGTGTGAGTTTCATCTTCATATGAGCTAGAAGTCAGACTTCTGCCCTCGGGTACTCAGCGGTCTTTACCCTCAGAAGCTACTGCACCCCCTTTTCGTGGTAATGCGGACACGATATCATCATCATTAAATTAATTTCTTAATTTGAAAAACATGTCTATCTATGTATGAATAAAATGAATTCTTTTGTAAAATTAAAGGGTTAAGGCAAAACTTCTTAGATATAGCAAACTAATAAACAGCTTTTTAATAAAAGAAATGGATAATTAAAATGTTTATTTTTATCTCTATGTAGTTTTTTCAGAAAGATATACACTTTGCAATTTAGATGATAATGCTTTAAATACTTCAAATAAAAAAAAAATATAAGACTTTTTTAATGTAGTAAATAATCACTTTACGACTATTCAATATATGACTGAATTATGCCCAATATGTTCAAACAAGTCTTGAAAACTATTGCAAAATATATAAAAGTGTGGTTTAAAGATAATTTAAGTTATATCTAAAATAATAAATTCTGGATTCAAAAGGCGAAAGTTGAATGGTTAAGAAAAGACAATCGTTATGTAACTAATTTATTCGTTTATCAAATATTTTGCTCAATAAACAGCCAGACGGTTTTTCTCTTTATCTAAATGTTTCATTTGCATGTGATATATTTCGATAAATAAATTTAAATAAGCATTTACGTTTCACATCATCTTACTCTTGCCCATAGAAATGTCTTATAATTTTTGAAAGCATCCTTTATCACTAATGTATTGTAATGTTACTTTTAATATCATAATGTTAACGGGATAAAATATATGTGTAAATTGCATCATGCTTGATACAAAAGTAATTCAAAATGCTCTGTATTTTCGACTACTCGACCTTGGATTGCGTATTCTTGCAAGTAATTACATCTTCGGCTGTAAATTCGTTATAAGGTAAAGTTGGATAAAATATCAATTATGTTTTTTAATTAAAAGTTAATCAAAATGTTTGTTCTTCATCATTAATTTCGGAGGACAATATCTCGTAAAAAGTTTTTGAGAAAAAGTTGAAATAAAAAAAGATTCTTTATGATATAAATTTTATTTCCATTCAATTTACGCTAATTTTAATTAAAAAAATGATATTCAGTATATTTTATAACGATATTTTTATATCCTCGTAAAAGATGTATAAAATATTGTAATCGTCATTTATTTATCTTTGTGTGTATCATATGACTAAAGAACATTTTTGAAAACTACGAATACAACTTTATACCTTTATGACACAATCAAGGTATTTCATTTCTCTGACGTCTTCCATTTTGATTGGTCGCTCTTGGTCGTCTCCAAATATTCTGTCCAGCTCATTGTGAATATTTTCTTGAATATCAAGACGCAAACCGATATTATACAGTGCCCAGCTGATACCCATGGCGGTGGTGTCATGACCCTTTCAAATGAAGAATACCCAAATCAGAACATAAAATCTCAACGAAATTAAAACATTTGCATAATTTTATTTTACCTGCAAAGAAGCTAATAAAAAGTACAAGGTAGTTGTATTTACACTCGCTAGATTTCAATATATATATATATATATATATAAACTATAAAATAAACATGTATTTTTTAAAAAATATGGAAGCATATGACTTCCTTTATTCGAATAATTGCTAGTGTTCTTTTTCTCTTTATCACCCTTCAGAAACTCTTTATACTTTTATAAATATTAAAATATATTTTTCGTTTTTTTTTATGAGTTTTCAATGAGTGATCCTGTACATTGTGTTCTTGGATATATAAGAAAGCATCGATAAAGTTGCCATTTCGAAAAACATTTGTTACAATTCTTTCACGAATTAACAGATATCCTTTGTTTTTGTTCTTCAAAATAATGTATGATTTAGCTTACTAGATTAATATCTCTTATAAAGTTTAAAGAGTTTATTTTTCCGGGGACTCCGTTATTTTAAATCTTGATCTGATGACGAAGACAGTACCGGGGGATTTATCTATTCTCCAAACTTTTATTCAACACCACCGTGTGACCTTCGATGCTTGAATAGATATATCTTGTATCCGTCACGTATTATCTGTAAATATTAATTAATTTCGAGCTATGATCCTCAATTTCAAATCTTGGAACATGCCACTAAGTCAATCACTATGGTCTTTGTAAAGCTCATGAGACCAGTCTCTAAACTGATTGTTCGTATCTCTTATTATCTTACATGTATTACAGCCAGAAATCTCATGCTAGATTGGTAAGGAAGTTTGTTCGTCCTCGTCATCTGACATCTGTTTAGAATCATAAAGTCCGTCCCAAAATAGCTCTTGTATTGCTTTTAAACTAGAAATTAATATAATTAAACTGTATTCAGAAGTTTTCTCTGAAAAAGACAATTAATTAACCCTTGGGGAGTTTTTGATTAAGCATGTTATAATAATAAGAAGAAATAATTACACAGCTATGTAAAAAGAATAATATGATAATCTAACAAAATAAAAGAATAATACAAGTGGTTGTTGTTAAGAAAATGAAAATTAAAGTAAATCGAGAAGCTCATTATCTATATTTGTTTAGTCGCATCAAAGTCCTTAAAATTATCACATCGCTTATTCAACTTTTTCTACTATTTATTTAAAAGATAGTTTTATTTATGCAAATGAATATAATTGCAAAGGAGCAAAATCATTGAATGCAGCGCATGCGCATAAAAAATTAATCTCCATCATTATTCAGATGTATTCTTAAACCTACTTAGAAATTTGAATATTCTGAATTATATAATGCATCTTATCCATCATTTTTGCTTTATTATACCAAATATCATATTTGAAATTCTTTGTGATTTGTACATATTTGCATAAAATCTTTTAACTGCTTACTTATCTCTCCCTCTATATAGAATAAATTTTTTCGCCTTAATACAAAAACTCTGCAACCGTGAAATTCAATTGCATAAAGAAAACATTTTTTAGTTTCAAATTCTATGAATAATATAGTAGTTAGTCCATTTTTAGTAATCTCGATACACTTATGTTTATCGTAAAATCTTTACACTCAGCGGTGTCAAAGAAACTATTAGAAATTAAGATTATTCAGCTGTAAAAACAAAATACTATTTAAATTCGATTTTTTCTTAGGTTTTTTTTTTTTCACTTTTTTTTTGGGGGGGGGTAGCTGTATCGCTGTAGCTGCAGCTAGACTACGTGTTTTATAATTTCTACGGTATAATTCGATATTAACGCATATTACAAATAAATGATGCCATGTATATGTGAATTATAAATAGTATAATTAGGCACAGCACTATTATTACATTATAGCACACTAAAGCATACTTAACTTTATTAAATCCACTTTATTTCATATAATAGTAGCAAAAAAGAAATAAAAAAAAATCCTTTTAAAAAATTCTAAATTTTTCAGAAATTATTTAAAGAGATTAAAATATTTCAGAACCAAAAATATCTTTAAAATAGGTCTTAAAAGATTTCCATTAAAATTATTTTTTGAAACTTTTTGATTTTTAAAAATCATTCATAAATTCATTAGTTCCAATTAGGAAATTAACTCTTCTCCCTTAGAATAAGCATTTATTTCCCTATTAAACCTTTATTCCTTAAACAAATATATATAAAAAAAGTTTATAAAAAATGTCTTAAAAAGCTTCCTTTTAAAATTATTTTTTAAAACTTTTTGATTTTTAAAAATTATCCATAAATTTCTTTAGTTCCATGTACAGAGTTAACTCGTCTCCCTTGCAATAAGCATTTATTTCCCCATTAAACATTTGTTCCCTGAACTTCGCCATTTCGATGTCGGAAGGGATGCAACAAGAAGAAGCGCACTTACGGCGAACATGAAGGTGTCCACCTCTTCCCTGATGTCCCTTTCGCTCAGGATATTGTCCTTGATGTGCAGGTCAAGCAGCAGGTCGAGAAACGCTTTCCTCTTCTTTGTGTTGACGTCATCATCTTCTTGAAAGGGATTCGACTCCTCTTTCGGTTTCAAGAGCATTTCCTTCTTCCGTTCACGGATAACCTGAAAGAGAAAGGCCACTTACCAAAACTATTATAGAAATCGATTTCTAGAAGGAATTTCGATAAGATTTGAGATTCCTTTTACAGCCGAAGCTTGTTCCTCTTTTTTTTTTTGTCCTTTATTGAACCCATGCTTGATTAGTTTATAAAGAAAAAAATCCTGGTTATCTTCCGTTGAAAAATATTTCACTTTAAAACAATGCTTCTTCATTCTAACCGAATTTCATATGGCATATACCAGAATCCATCTGTTTTGTTTCTTATTGTACAGTACAATACAATTCTTGAAAATTTTTTATCCATGTTTGAAATGAATATAAAATTTGCATTTCAAAATCAAAATTTGTGGATTTCTTTTTATTTCGCTTTCATTTCTATTGATCATTCTAACTGGTAAAATCGCTTTTGCTTATCAGTTTGAGATTTTTTTCTGTCATTGGATTTTTATCTTGAAATTCTAAATATCTCTTTAATCTTTTTTCAACATATATATTTTATTTTATAAAGGTAAGATTAAAATTTCGGATTTTAAATAAAACTATTACCAATACAATGCTCATTTTAACGATGTTTATTTATTTATTTATTTACTTACAATGATATCTTTCTACAACGCTATAAACATGAAATAATGACTGAAATAAATCTGTGTCAGTTCTTAACAAATAGATACAACCTGCTTGATGTAACATCATGAACTAATAATTGAAATAAACCTAAGCAAGCTAATTTTAAACGAATAGATATAATTTGAATATATGTGCTTGTGGATCATTATATAAATAATATATACAAAACAATATTTGAAGAAACAATCGTGAAGTTATTTTTTTAACGATTTATTTTTTCATAATTTTAAGGAAATAGTTAAATGTTTATTATTAAGATTCTTTACCTAGGAAAAGGTGCAGCGAATTGAATAGGAAATTAGAAAGCAGGAAACAGAGGAACATGTGAAAGAATTCTTCGAAAGAATATTCAGAAAGTAATGCGAAGCAGAATTCTGAAGAGTTTAAAAAAAGAATTCTCTGACCCATTGTTCTTGGGGGAAACATAATAGTAGGTGCAACTCAAAAGGAAGCCGCAGTTCGAATGATTAGAAAGCTATTTTTGGATTAATTAGAAATCATCACGCCCACGCACGCATGCATGCACACACTATAATCCCTTTATATTGCATGTGCAATCAAACTACAATATTGGATAAAATAATCTTGCAACATCTACATATCAGGTTATTTGGAAAAATAAAACCCTATAACAAGTCGATTGTATACATGAAGAATAGCTCCACAATGTTGTTTTTAGTAAACTCCAATAATGTTTTTTATTTTAATCATTAAAAGTTTTTGACATTTATTAACAGTGACTTTAGAAATGTGAGAATCGGCTTTTATTGTATGCTGTTTCAATTCTCTAATTTCATAAACGTTGCATGATATTTACTTTAATATGCAATTAATTGTATCATCTGCAATTTTATAAAGTGAACGTTTAAGAAGAATAAGAATTCACTTGAAGGTCTCCCAAATTATTTTTTTCTCCAGGACCTTAAGAATACAGAAAATAATTTTTACTTGCATTTAATGTAATTTAGACTTAAATGACAAATTAATGTTCTAGCAATATGAAATAGGATTAAAATAATTTGCTGGTATCACATACATAGTGGTATGTCGTTTGATTAAGCAAATGTTACTGAACATGGGTTTTTCTTTTGTATTAGTCATGTTATAATAATAATAATAACATATTTTACGGTTTATACTTTAAATAAGTTAAAATATGTCACTTAGATTGAAGTGGTATACTTTATCTACGGAGCGTTTCATTGAATTTGCCTTATACATTAGCAATATATTGTAGGTGATTATAATTAATAAATGCATTGCTTAAGTGAGTTAATATTTTTATCTATCTGTTCTATAAATATATATAAATCCTAAAACCATTTTAATTTTTTTGTTTAATTTAATAAAAATATTATTAGCAATTTATTTATAAAATAGGAAAACATAAAAAAACAAGAAGCTGAAGCAAGAATACTTTAACAAATGATACCGAATTTCAAATGATTTATTTTTGATAAGCAAGCGAGTTGAGTTGGGAAATGAAATGCTGCCTTCTAGAGAATAAAAACATCTCTTCAGATTATAAATAGGAAAATGTTAATTAATAATAATACAGTAAATAAAAGATGCAGTTCCTTGGCGGCTTATATGCCTACTTTGATGTAGCATATCATGCGTACAGCTCTAACTCAAAACTATGTAAAGTAAAATGAATCTGTTGATAAGAGAGATGTGTGATTTTTGAATAATTATTTAGAATTGTGTGATACTTATCATATTATTCCGATCATTGGAATTTGTGAATTTATTATAATGGTAAAAAAAATCATTAATTTCAAAGTCAACGCGATACATTCTTCCAATAATTTTCATAAATTAATACATATCATCTTTAAAATATAACAAGACAAAAATAACATTGTGAGTTTATTTAGAAATACCTATGGTTAAAATTATAATTAAGATACCTTCCAAATAATAATCAGCATCATTGTTTTCAAAACAATACTTTAATAGGAAATTTCAAATCGGTAACATTTGTACTTCAGAAATACACAAGTAGGACTTTAGTTAAATAGAAAGAACAGAAACTAAATCTATATTACATTGTTCAGTCATTTACTGGAACTCTGAAAGGATGTCGATCGTCATTAAGAGCAGGAATTTATTTGTATCTTGGATGGGGTACTCGATGATGACTTGCTTTGATAGAGTGAGCAATGTTAAGAGGCATTTATTGAATGTTTTAGAAATTGGTTCTTATTAAGCTTTTCATTTTAAAGGAGGAATAGTGTTTGCGTAGGAATGTGAAATGCACCCGTTATTGAATCTTATTCTCTTATAAATTGCTTAACTAAACATGAATATGTATTTGTGATAAATAGTTGCATTTTAAGGTTTCATAGATTTTGTTAATGAATCGATTCGTAAGAACGTTTCAGGGTTATATCGCATTTTACTCTCCGATATAAATCATGCCAAGAAAAAAATGCTTCAAAAGACCTTGAAAGCACATTTCGCATTTTTCTCTTTTTTTACTTCTGTATAATAATGTAACTTTTAAAAGCTAATAAAATTAATGTTCAAATTAGAAATAAATATTAAGTTATTTTGTTTTAATACTGAAATGTCATTGCTCAGTATTTCTTTGATTTTAATGCCGTTGCTTTGTATATACTAATTTTTATCTTCAAAAAGCCAATTTCTTGGGAGTTTTAGGTTATCGGGTTTTAAAACTTAGACAAAAGTCAGACCCCTCATAGAAAAAAAAATCCCTGGTTTGAATCCCTACTTAGAGATTGTCCTTGATAAAGTCTTTAGGACGTATTTATCATTTCCTTCATTTTTTTTTTTTTTGGAATTTAAACATGTTTGTTTCTAATTTGGTTAAACTTCTTTTGCGTTTTAGATATACTTGCATCGGAGAGCTCTAACTACAATGTATCTTCCTTTTAAAAGTATTTGATTCAGGAAATATTAACTTTATATGTTAGTTTTATAAATATTTTTTTTTAATTTTATGGTTTGTAGTTGCTTAATGTAATTTCGAAATTGTAATATAATAATGGCTTAGGTTTGGATCGTTTATATTTATCTTATTCTTTAAATTGTTCCTTAATTATAAATTAGTGGTAACGAGCACACAAAAAAATAACACAACGCACGTATAAATAGATTAACAGAAATAAGGAAAAGTGTAATTGTAAATTATACTTAAAATTAACTTATATGCTTTATTTGAAATTACCCGTAAGAAATTGGAGAAAAATTATATAGCTGAAAAAAAAAAGTTTTTTTTTTAAATTTTAATGTTGTCTAAAAATTGCCTTTGTGCAATAATATTTTCCTTAAATTTTAAAATACATGTTTCGTTTGTTTAATTTTTAATAAGACTTTTATTTTAAAATTCCTTAATTTTTATTTAAAATCTACTACCCAATAAATAACTTATTGCGAAATCGGTAGTCAGAGTTCACGTATTTTCCCAATAGAATCCAACAATCAACTCTATTGAATGTCTTGAACGTTTTTAACTTTGCATATTATATTTTTCAAGTGACATATTATTTAGTTATAGTGTGCCTGCCTATAAGCATTATCCGGTTAATAAATTCATTTTATCTTTTAACTTTAAATACATTTCACTAGAACATTGTTTATGTAATCTGTCAGATGGCTTAAAACATAAGTTAAATAAGCAAGATGACATATTTAACGTTTTACTTAAATAATCGCCTCAGGCGGTAAGCTGGTTCCACCAGGAATATTTGTTTTGATATAACTTCCGCTGATATGATTCCGACATGGTGTTTCATTTTAAAGTCGTGTTATTTTGACAATCCTTACTTGAGCTTTATTTATTGTGTACACGAAATTTTTTTATGGATACCTTTCAGCCTCATAACATCACAACGCTATTAAAAACGAAAATATCCGTTTTGTATATTTAACTTCTTAAATTCTCGATATTGTAATTTCACATGTTTTAAAAATCTGTTTTGTAAATTACAAAGATATATTAAATAGAATCCTTCTCCATTTGCTTCAAACATTGAAGAAAACCACATGAATGAATATTTGATGAAACAATAAAAACGTTTTCAATTTCAGAGTAACAATGGTGTTATATTTTTTTGTTGAACTACAAAAAAATATTTCTAAAAAATTGACAAAATTCAGCAAAGATTTTAATTATTATAAATCTTCATCCTTTTAAAAAAGACAATTTTCCAAATTTTGAATTGGTGTAAACTTCATTTTTGTTCAGTAACATTTTAGTGAATTATCGAGTGGAAATTCCAAAACTCGGCATAATTTTTAATTCATTAAAAATATAATTAAGATTTCCATACGATGTGTAGAGGTGCGTCCTCTAAGATGTACCGTGGCCAAATTTAGTAGCTGTATATATTAAGCAGTCTAACTATAGCGCACCACCTCACTGATTTTTACAATAAATTTAGATATTTTTTTTTTCTGTGGAAGTGCAATAGTGATTACTGAGACGAAGGAAATCTATAAAATTTTTTCCAGTATTTCACCTGGAACACTTTTTGTCCATCGTTGCACTAAATTTTTGTTTTTATATTGTTTTCATTTAAAATGACCTATAAATTAACTATGCAAAACAGATACTTAGAAAACAAGATATCATTTATATAATTCTGTGTTTTTGCAAACATTTCCAAATACTTGTCTTTCTGATCAAAACCATAGGAAAACTTGATATTTAATTATTTTTGGATAAATAAGCGTGTTTATATTTAAATTAAAAAATAAAACTTTGCAAATTATCGAAAAAGATATGTTTTTACTTTTTAAAAATTACATATTTTTGTTTGATTTTAATTACAAATTTTAAAGATTTTCGTAAGTGAATAAAAAATAAGCACATACTTTTGTAAAGTATTGTTGTTTTTTTTTAATTCAAAGAAATAATGTTAATTAACTTCGCTTCTTAAAAAATATTTAAACAGCTAAATAAATATTTGGGTTTTGGTTATAAACAAGTTGAAACCTGAGGAATGTTCCAAAGAATTTTTTTTTCCCGAATGAAAAGCATTTTATGGAAGTAAGGGAAAAGAATTACTTGTTTTCGAATACAAAAATAAATAAATAAATAATCTTTTGAGAACGAAAATAATTAGAACGTTGAATTTCTACAGTAGAAAACCCGAAAAGCAGTGATATTCTTTATAGAAAATGCATAATAATTTTTTTTTAAAGTTTATTGTTGTTTTCATAAAATAAATATATACATCAGCATCAAAGAAATTGATACTTTGCTTTAAAACTAATAGGCTAGAAAATAAGAAAATTTAACAGGTATCTTATTTATAAAAAAATATTTTTGTTGGAATATTTTGTGAATTCTTTTAGAGATCGAATTCATGTAGTATTAGACTAACAAAATTTATTTCTATTTGAATTATTCTGGGGAACTACTAAAGTTAATTTAATTATTGGGCAATAAGAATGCTTACAAACAAAAGGTAGCACAATTGATTTATTATTTGAAAATATCTCGAAAACCAGTCAATCCTAGTACGAAAAATTATGTTCAAGAAGACGTAAGAGCAGACAATAAAGTTCCTAATTACCGTTTCATTTAGGATGGATCGATTTCACTTTGTTAACTATTACCTGAAATCTATCTTGGATGCTTCTAATACGAGCCATAGAGTAAATATGAATAAATACATTCTAATAGCGAAATATAATTTATTGTAATATCATTAATTTCATTAAATTTATACGATTACTCGGTGTATCATGAATAACAACGAGTTGATATTTTCATTAATATATAAAGTTCTCTCCAGTTGAATAATTTGAGCCTCTGTTAAATTCTTTTAAAGCCATGTATTCTTCATTTAAAAACTTAAATATGATGAATGGAAATACATATTTTAACAATTGTTGTATTGAATATGGTACGTAGAATGAATGAATGAATGTAATATTTATGAAAATGTGCATTCTTCCGTGTAGTGAATTCCATAAATATTTATTTTGTACAAAAGTATTTAAAATTTCCTTTCGAACTTAATGCTTATTTATATTAGAAAAATTTAGAAATTTTTTATAAACATTTTATAAGCATAATTTTCTTTTAATAATTTTAATATTTTCCTTATAAAAGAACGATTTTGTGTTTTATAACAAAATCTGCTGAAACTTTTGAGATTATATAAACTTTTATGAATAAAATATCGAACAGTGTAAGCTTTTGTATAAATAAAGAGCAAAAGCACTTAGGATAAAATATAATCGATTGTAATGTTTATTTTTTTTAAGCAATTTAATATTTTGAAATGCATTTTTTATGAAAAAGAAGTTTACTAGTAATAAATTGATCTGTTGTTCTGGGATAAGAGTAAGGGAATTGATATTTTGTGTACTTTTTTTTTTTTTGCTAAATTACTGCCTAGGATCCTAGTTTTTTTTAATACACCTTAAATGAAGGAATTCAATTTGAGTAAAATATTTAATACAAAGAAATAAGAAAATGAAGAAATTTTGCCCTCAATCAAAATCGCGTTTATCATATAATCTTAATATTCTTACCTCATAGATATTGCTATTTTAGTTATTTTTTGATAGTGATAAATGCCAGAGATAAAATACGATTAATGAATTAATAGAAAAAAAAGTCTTCAATTAAAATTCAAAGTGTTGATAGATTGGAATTAAGTATATGCGATTATATTTATCTGGGATATATACTACCAAACTTTTAAAAAGGCTTAAGTAATTTAATTATTTTATTTAAAAAATTGACTTATAATGAGTCAGCATGCCATATTTCTGTTAGTTTTCATGTTATAATTTTAATCTTTGTGATCTTAGAAATGTGTGACAAATTAAATGCTTCAAAGGGAGCTAAATAAAGCGTGAATTTTATCTGCAGTACTTAGAATTTTACAATGTTACTAAGAAAAATCATGCTTAAACTGACCTTAAAAACTTAACTTGATTGAAGTCAAAATCTACTTACAGATCTGATATCTACTTACAGCTGAAGTGAACTGGAGCATAATAGATACATTCTTTTTGTACTTGCGTCCCTCCTCAGTCAAGTAATACGTGAAGTCAGACCAAACCCAAGGCTTAATGATACGATCAGAGAATTGAGAAGAGGCCCTAAATAATAGACATAGTTAAAATTAATAGAAAAAATTTCTAAATTAAGCGCGGATTAGTTATTATTAAAACTGACAATAACATAATATTCCGAGTCATAATAGTATGGCGCAGATTATCCAATTTATAAGTAGTTATTAAATTTTCTAATTTTATTTGGGGCACAATTAGTTATCTATTTTATTTAAAATAGCGTGACTAGAATATAATACAAATGATTAAAAAAATAAAATTGCTGTTTAAAATAAATGATTATTTGTTGTCAACATTTTAATTCTTTATTTTAAATTTTATTTTATAAAACACTTATTTCTTCTGTGCCTTTCTATTTACTTGTCCATATTAAAATGAATTTTTCTTCTTATAAAATGTTAATTTATTAGATTATATATATTGTTTAACTAGATAAAATAAATAATGTGATAAAGATTTATCAAAAATCTGAGATGCAATTATTATCATTGTTAATTCTAATATAAAGAAAATAATACTTTATAAGAAATTTTAGTCATAGAATATAATAGGATTAAAATTGCTTTTAGCTGTTTTTACAGCTGTAAATGGATTAATTAAAATGAAAGGATAATTAACATAATTTAAAAATGAGTAAATTAGTATTTATTGGGGATGATCAAATTTCTCTGACAATTATTTGTTTGCTAATTTATCAATTTACCCATAACAAAAGATATTTTTAATAATTTCTTATTGCATTCATTTAAAAAGAATTAGTATCTTAACTCATTAAGGTACAGTGGTTTTTTTTAAGGACGGTTTGAAATATGCTCTTGAATTTTACATATATAAACATTTCTGCTATATATACTATATAGATTTTTCTGCTTATTAATCTATTCCTATGCTTTCATTTTAATTTTTTAATAGATGGCAACTCATAAATGACATAAAGCGTACTCTAAAATCGCTTTTTTTATATTTTTCTAAAATTACACTGGCAGTAATGACAAGAAGAAAAAAGTAGTTTTCGAAATTATTTTTTATTTAAAAATTATGATTTACATTTATTTATTTAAATTTAAAATTATTTACTTGTCTATTTTTGATATACTACTATAAGCAATTGTTTAGTTTACGTATTTTTGCAATCATATGCATTTTTAAATTTTTATAGAGATTTCTAGGATTTTAAGATTGCCACTTTTTAGGGATGTTAAATATTTTTTAATTAAATGGAAAAAATTTAAATTATATATACATTTTTATTAATTTTCAGTTGATAAGACAACGTCTGAAACTAGTATACAAAGTATTTTTGAAAGCAAAATTATCAGGCATTCATTAGTTAAAACAGATTTATATCATGACTAAAAAATGTTTCATATTTTAAAATAATTCTTAAAAAACATTTTTTTAAAAATAGGCGCCATTTTTTATGTCTTTTTATGCTTCGAATTTAAATTTCTGAAACATTTAAAAAAGGTTTGATTTCTATGAAAAATAGAATAATAATGACAGAAGCTGCAGGAAGAAAAAAAAAAGGATCACCGAGTCTTGATTACCAAATGGTAAATTTTTCAAGATGAAAGGTTGTTATGCCTCGACATCTTAAGCAAGAAATGGTTATTTCGTTTTCTCGATGAGAGATCTTGTAATTCGGATTGTAATTCTCAGATGGCGCTATAATGTATATTTTGTTTCAAGATTTAATATATGGATACAATAAAGATCAGGATAGGAAGATATGCTACATAAAATTTAGCTTCGAATATCAGTATTCACTGGAGAACAAAAATATTTTTTTTTTATTTAACGCATGAAAATTCACTCATTTATAAAATTAAGAAATTTTTCAATACTCCATTATATTCCCTTAAAAACAATAGTAAGATTTTAGTTCATAAGATATTTTTACTATGTCTTTTTTTAATGTAATGTACATGTTATGGTCAAATAGTGGCGAAATGCATAATAAACCATTTAGTAATGCATGAGAACACAAGATTAAATTTGTTGGAGGTATTCTTGACAGTTTTATTGCTTTTATTAAAAAAAAATTTTAATTCTTTCTCAGAAAATTAAGAAAATTTTCAAACTGTGTTAACTGTGTCTTCGTCTTTTTTATTGAAATGGCTTCTACTGATAACTAATTCGGATTAAGTTTTATTTCAACATTTTTCGAATGATTTTTTTTGTGCTTTTAAAGATTTAACATTAAAGAATGACACAGATATTTACTTCCTATTTAAGAAAAAAAAAGTAATGTTTGAGTAAAAAAGTAACTTTAAAATTTTTAATACATTCAAACGCTTCTTGAAACACTATTAGTAAAATCAAAATTCATATTATATGATTCTTGTAAGAATTATGTAATGCCATCTTTATTGGTTATTATTAAAAATTGATGTATTAAAAATACCTAATTTGATTCTATTAAAAATACCTAATCATATAAATTTTAATACAATTTAATAATTTAATATTCTTCTTAAATGAAGTCTTAAATAATTTAATATTGGAATGTTTTGGCATATGCAGCTATAAATATCAACTTATTAATTCAAATTAGTGATCCTTTAAGTATCTTGTAAGAATATTTACTGCTAGTATAGTTTGCAGGTAATATTTTTTGTTTGCATTAAAAAAATAATCTTTCATTAATATATGTATTTATAACATTAGGACCACTTGCAAATGGTCAAGTGTTTCGTTTAAATGATACAGAACGGCAACATTTTGCAGTAAAAAGCTTAGTTTTATGTGGGTACATAATAACTGTCTTATATCATTTGCCATAGGACTAGGGATTGCAATACCGGTATACCGGAATACGGAATACCGGTATTTTGAGCCATTTGTACAATTTTGTAATACCGGTATTCACAAGTTTAAATACAGGGTTTTCGGTATTTACTAGAAATTTTTAAAATTGTCTCCACTATATGATCAGGGATCGCCAACACAACAAAATAGTATACGTTTTTGTTTTTATGTCACCCTAACGGGCGAAATTAATTAGCTAATTAATAGCTTAATTTGTTGCTTAAATCTAAATTAGCCTGATTATCCCTGAAAGAAGATATTTTATCCATAACTACTGATGGAGCAACAGTTATGAAAAGAGTTGGAAAGTTGATTGGTGCAAATCAGCAGTTGTTCTATGCACATGGAATTCAATTAGGAGTAATAGATATATTATACCAAAAAAATAAAGAACAGAAGAATCCAAATACTGTGGATATAGAAATTTTGGATTTCAACTTTGAAAAGAGTAAGAGTGATATTGACGATGAAGATAATCGATAACCTATCAAGAATTGCTTCCTATAATTTATAAAGTTCGAAGAATTGTTAAGATATTTAAACGTTCCCCTATAAAAAGGATATATTACTAAAATATATACTAACTGAAAATAAAACAGAATATATGTTAATATTAGATTCTAAAACACGTTGGAACAGTTTACTCCTAATGATGGAACGATTTTTGAAACTGAGAAATCCAATCCAAAAGCAATAATGGACTTAAACCTGTAAATTAATTTTTCAGATAGTGAATTCGACTTAATATCTAGAACTATATCAACTCTACTTCCAATAAAATTGACTATTGAGGCATTATGTCTGTGAGATTCTAATTTATTAACAGCTAATGCAACAATAAATTTCATGCTGCAGTCACTGAAAGAACAGCACACATCACTATCTGAAGAATTATATATTACATTGAAAAATCGCACAGAAAAAAGGCATACCGAAATAAAAAATGTCTTGTGGTATTTACATAATTACAATGATTTCAAAAATGAAAAAGAAGAAAAGAAAATAACCAGTTCAAATCTGATTAAGTTTAGAGTAAATTTTCTTAAAATTTTTTTACACACAAACCTATCCACATTCAGAATTCGATTCAGTTATCGAAGATTATGATGTCACTACTGTCGATAGTAAAAAGAAATTGTCTCTTGAACAAAAATTAGAATTAGCGATAAATAATAAAATTTCAACGAACCAAAATACAATACAGAAATCAGCTATATCCAAAACCATCCTACGAGAAATCGATTTATTTGAAGATGAGGGATTTAGAGGCAAATACTTGTAAAAAGTATAATCCGCATTGCTAACAGTACCACCAATTAGCGTAGATGCCGAAAGAGCGTTTTCTACAGCTGGTAAATTTTACACAAAATTAATTTTCAGGCTTAATGACAGTACAATGGATGCATTATGTTTTTTAAGATCACGTTTCAAATATTTGTAATAGTACCACAGACTGAATAGTGATATTTATACTTTTTTGTGATTTGAATAAATAAGATGTTTCTTTATATTTTTGTGATTATATACTGTTATAATTTATAAGTTACAAATTATTTTTTGTGATATTTACACTCTCTAACAAAACTGGCAAATAAAACAAAGAAACACCTGTGTTTTCTTTCTTTTTCTAAAATTTCTAATACCGGTATTAAAATCGGTATCCCGGTATTAAGATTTAAAAAATACCGAATACCGGTATTGAAATTTTGGTCCGGTATTGCAATCCCTATATAGGACACATGATTTATATACCTGTGCAATTTATTTCACTCACTTGGATTCTTTTAAAAGTATCTTAACACTCAGTTAAGACAAAATTAAGGTTATATCCCGATAAAACAAAAAGCAATGTCAAGACATAATTAAACAATTTATACAGGAAATTCATACTGCTATCAAACACGCATCAATGGCTGCCAACGTGCGTTTCGGTGCATGATGTTAAATGGATTACTGCAAGAGGGTTGCCTATGAGTGTGACCAAGGCAAACTTCGTGGGCAATCATTATGAACTAAACAAGACTTCAAGCTGCTTTGCGCATTGTGTTCAAATTTAATCTTCTTATTATTGTTTAAAAGAAAGTTGTAGGCATTTCTAATTCATACAAGGAAGGTTTTATTAAGAAATTCCATTCAACGAAATCGCACCAAAAACAATCAACAAGCCCAGTCGGCTTGAAATTTTAAATTTCTAGACCTGAACGAGAAACAATTGGACCTAAGACAATTGGTGTTATTAAAGAAATCATATTAATTTTTCATGAATTCCTGGATTTTTAAAAGCTGCAAAACTTGAAAAAACTACAACTAAAGCTGGAAGAATAAGAAAAAAAAAAGTTTTAACGAATTTGGGCATCCGTTTGATACGCCTTTTAATTTTTATTCGCTTTCTGATTGGTTCTTGCTTTCGCTTCTAATAGGCTAGCCTGAAAAATTCTGCATGCAGACATAAAGCAAATGCAGAAGAATAAAAAAAAGCATATTACAAGGATAATATTAATTCCCTTTTTACTTATTATATTTCTTATATTTCATTCATTTTTTTAATAATGATTTCAGATATATAATATCCAATAGTTTTTTAAAATTATTTAAATTAAAATTTCAAGAAGAGCTTCAAAAATGCTTGCACATAAGATAAAGGGTTATTGGCAAATTAAACCAGTTTTTGCAAACACTTATTTAATGTAGCTGAGTGAACTTGAAATATTGCATTTTGGCGGATTTTGAAAGGTAACATTAAAATGGATTTGAAAGGAACAGAAATTAGTCTTGTGGAAGAGACGATTATTATAAAATGAAGGAATGAAGGCGAAACTTTTAATGCAATTGGCACGATTTTCAGAAGAACTCGTTCCCCTATGCAAAGAGTTATCAATAATTAGTTCATCGAAATCTAGTATCTCAAAAATATGTAATCGTCATCAATCTAAGCTCTCTGCCATAGAGATATCCTCCGAGTCTGTATGTCTAAGTCCTATGACTACTACATTTTGAATTGCAAAGGGGATTAAAGAGAAATTTGAGAAACAATTAGCCACTCATACTATCTATCAATAGGCAAAAGCATTTAGATTTTGCAAACGAGATATCCTACTGGGAACATCAGAAACGAGAATAAGAAGTTTAGGTTGTGTGGTTAATTCTCACCACACCGATGGATACAGAAATGGTGGTGGTCGACTACCTCTTACCGATGACGGGGTGTGCTTCCCACGGAAGGGATTGCACCGCGACCAGAGATGTCTCTAAGGACTCAATCTTAGTACCCGCCAGTGTTGCTGTCGCGACCGTTCGATCAATCAGACAAATCCATATGCTTTAGTGGCAGGTTGGAGTAGCCGGTTGTGGTTTGCAAACGAGATATTGTTAAACTTCTATTGATTTGGGAAAAAAAGGTTTTCTCTGATGAAAACAAATCCTATATCTTCGGCATCAAAGAGCATTAGCAGGTTCAGAGAAAACAAAGTCTGGCTTTTGAGAAGCGGAATCTTGTGCTTACAATTAAGTATGCTGGAGGAGTTATGGTAGTTAGTCACCGTTAAATTATATGGTAGTATGCAAAAATTTTAAAAGAAAATTTATGAGAGCACAACATTTGAATCTTGAAGACTTTTGGTTTATGCCGGACAATGATTCTAAATATATTGCTCACAACGTGAGACTCACTTTGGCTATTATACAATATAAAAAATATCTGCACAATTGTCGGATATAAACCTTACTGAGTATTCATGGGATTTAATGGAATGGAAGATTCGCCGCATGATATAATTTTGAAAGCCATGTTGCAAAATGTAATTATCATCGAGTGTAATAGCATTTTTTCTGAAGCAGCATACAAACTGGTGCAATAGTTTCTCAAATGATTGACAGAGGTCCTTAAACATAAGAAACATCCAACAAGATATTAAAGGATTAAAGTACAGCTCTTAGTAATAAATGTTTTCAAACTTCGATTGTGTATGCAAACTTTATCTGACACCATCTGACTTGGAACCTATCTAATTTTATCTTATGTTTTTTGAAGTTTAATTAATTTTTTTTAAAGTCATTGTGCATTATATTTCCAAAACTGTTTTTAAAAGCTAATGGATTGCTTAAGGAATACAACAAATAAATCTGAAATTGATATTATCATTATAATAATATGCTAATATATAAAAAAAAATCCTATGTGTTTATATGAAGGTATTTTTTTCTGGAAAGATTATCTTTTCCTATCCATTGAAGATTTCATTACTCTCCTACTGCCAGGCATGACTTCGTCTTTTCACTAATATTGTCGTTAATTTTTGTAAAGTTTTCTTTTTTTTAAATTTTATACTCCTTTTTTATTTTACATCATTATTCACCGTTCTAATCTTTGTTGTGCAATTTATAGCAAAATTTTTTCTGAAATTGATTTTGTAAATATTTATCTTTTTAAAAATTGTTACATTCGGAGTTTAAGAACCGTCGACTTCAAGAACTCTGTCAATCCTTCTCATATATCGGCATTCTAATCAGTACAACTGATTCGAATTCCCTTATTTAAAAGAAAATTGGAATGAATGATTGTGAATGTATGTGGTAAATAAAACTATAAAAAAGCTTCATGTTTGTAAATCCTTATAATTCATATATTATTATTTGAAACAGTGTTGAAATGCAACCATACTATACAAAACAGTTTATATTAAATGAAATGAAGAACAATAAGAAACATAGAAATAACAATCCGATTTATGTAAATGTAATTTTATTTAAATGATTTGCTATAAGCATATATAACGAATTAAGTCTAGTATTGCATTTAATTCCATTGAAAAATATTTTATTAGGAAGAGGGTTCCAATGGGCTTGGAGAATGTTTTCATCATGTAAATGTTTAAAATTAATATATGGGTTGCATTACTCGCTCTTACCTGTTAAAACCTAGGGTGGCTATATGGAAATACTATAAATTTGCACAGTTTAATTCCAACGTCTTTTGAAATAATATATATATTGTACATTCTATTGTGTGCATTTGAAATTTTAAATTTTAATAATACAAGAATTTTTTTATTGCGTGTTTTCAAAATGAGATTTACAATTATCTTGGGAAAGAAAATATTTAAGAAAAAAATGAGTCGAAAAATATGGATATGGACAGCAGTCTTCATCTATTAACATAGGACGACCTTCTTTCACATATAACTGAAGAGATTAACACTTGGCAGATTGTATATTACCTAATTTGGCAAGAGTAAACGCAACCAGAAGTTGAAAATTGTATTTATAAGCTTTCAGGAAATAGAGATTTTGATATCTTGAATATAGTGTTAATTTGTACATGCCTCATTGTTCCAATTTGTTTAATTTATTTTTGGTAACTGGAAGAATTGATTTATATATTTTCAAACTATCTCATAAAATGTTTTGTAAAAATAAATAATCTACAAATGAATATTAATTTATTACTTTTGGCATAAATAGCTCCTCAAAGAAGTCTTTATTGCGAAACGATATTAACAAAAGTTAATTCCCCGGTTAACAGGTTAATATTTATCTAATTTTAAAATGAGTATATGAGATTGAATGTTTTTTTCTAGAAGATGGAATTAATTTCTACTTACTGCTTAAGAGCTTCGACATATTTGGTATTTTTTCTTTGAGCTTCAATTTTTATACCCATAGCGGTTTCTGGAACAGAAAAATAGTTCATGTTATACGATGTACTTTTAAAATAGATACAATTTCATGAAAAAAATAATGGCATTCTTTTGCATTTTAATCTTTATTAGGTGCAAAACACGCTATCGGATCACGCACAAGCATAAATTTGATTGCTGTATTAGCATATTGAATTACTTCCTGTATTAAACCATACTAAAACTACGAGCATTTATTAAAAGTGGTAAAGTCTTCCAAAATATTTAAAAGAAATTCGAGCTCTTAATGAGAAAAATCTTTGTTTTCGTTTCACTTTATAATTTCACTTTTAGTCTTAATTATAATTATCAAAATGTGTGCACAGAAAAAAAAGTCGCAATCGTTTTAATATCATCACAGTAGATGTGTGTATAAATACAGGAATTAAACAATAAAAGTTATTGTTGGAAGTATATTTAAATTCGATTAAAATTTAATAAATTTAGAAAAAAAAATGCATAAAACTAAAATTGTTATAAGTAAAAACTTGATTCCTTAAATTTTAATGTTATGCAATTTTAATGTGTATAATTATGTACAATAATGTTTTTAATTTACTTCGGAAAAATTTAAAATGTTGAATAATTTTAATAAAAGGCTTAGTTAAAGTTTTTGAAAACATATTCTTATTCAGGTCACACAACCCAATAATTACCACATTTGTCTGCGAAATCGAGCGGTTTTCCTTGTAAAGGTTTTTGAACGAACTTTGCGTTATGCATTTCGTATCACACATGATGCTATTTATAATAATAACTAGACTATAAATATTATCATATTAAAATTTAAATAAAAATTAAAGCTAATTAATATTAATCTTTCCAAAAAATAGTTATCAATCGATGAATCTTGCTTATTTGAACTAGAAAAATACATTTACAGCTAAGCAACATGGATATCCGACAAATAGATGATAAATTTATATTTAAAAAATAAGATAAATACAGGATTCGCAGAATGCTACGATAATTGCGAAAACAATGAACAAAATGGTATGCGATGGATTTGATAAATACTTAACATAATGTCTGACTGGAGTAATAAGTAATCCAGCAATGCTGATTAGATTGCCATTACGTCAAAGTAATTAAATTAGTTTTAAACTAAAAGTAAAATAAATTTGATATAGCATGCCAAGAGATTAAATCTTTGCTTCCAAAGAATCCAAATGATTTCTTGCTCCAGTTAAACATTTTTATGTTCTAATTCAACATAAATTAGTATAATGAAATTAATTATACTAATTTATTAGAATACAATAAAATTAATTATTCTAATTAATTATGATACAATAAAAGGAATTTCATTAATTAATATATTAATTATTTTTTATTATAAATGATATAATAAGAATAGGAACTTATGTTTTTAAAAATATAAAAAAGAATGTTTTAATCTGGTTTCAGCTATTCATTTTTTTTAAAATTTTCTAGCTCTCAATAACTGTTGTATATTATTTACTTTTTATTTCAATATGAAAGTAAATTTTATGAATAAAATTCTAATGATATAATAAAAAAAACACAAAATATAGCATTAACTGACCACAGATAATATCCAAGGTGCAAAGAGTGACTGGATGGACAATATCCACTATTTCGCCTTCTTTTTCTTCAAGTACTTTCACTAGTACTCGAGATTGCTCATCAAGGACCGGCTGGAAGTCGGATAAGATTCGGAAGTGAAAAGCTGGAGTCAATAACTTCCTTCTCATGCGCCATTTGGATCCAGAACTGATGAAAAAGTAGAAACATAAACGACATAAAAATGATAGGAGTAAATCCTTGACTTTCCAACACATTAATCTTTCGTTAGTCCTAGTTAATGATTGCAATTAGTGTTACGGAACGGTCTTGTTGTCAAGCTTGCAAAATTTTGCCAATCATTAAAATGCTTGCCAAACAAACGCAATCTTAAAAAAAAACTTTCTTAAAATGCATACCCTTTTTTATTTTAGAGGATTGCAACATTTAACACGTTACCGCCTGCTAATAATTAAGCTGTACCATAAAGTATCTTTGATTGCGACATTGTAACTAATGGGCCATTTTGAAGTAGTACATGAACTATTTTGGCATTAAACTCGTCATTTAAATCTTTGGTCGGATGATGAGGAAAATAGCTATAGCTGGTACCAATTCTACAAATATCAACAGCAAACTAGTAAAAGAATATTCCATCCTTGTTATATTAAGCTGGCTCCAGGTCTACCTGCACACTAAATCCATAATGTGATAGGGTGGTGAATCTGGATTCATTATGTCCAGAAGACAAGGTCATATTTCTAAACTACATATTTATAATTATTAGCATATCCTTAAATAAATTTGCAATTGTTTTTTAATTGCCAGAATTTTGAATTAAGAACAATTTGTATGACGTTTTGATACAATTTGATAACCATGTATACAGAAGAACTTAGCTGAAATCGAAATCAAATTATCATCGTAAAATTTTAAGATAGTTATATAATTTTCGGATATATAAAATGAATGGTAATTAAACACCAAAAATTACTGCATGAAATCGTATCGTAAAATTTAGGGGATTTCTCTGTGTAAGAAAAGAAAGAAGTAGGTGTTTTGAAACACATTAAACTTTCATAGAAAAACAAATGCGTGGCAGTTATCTCCCCAAACTTTTCTAGCATACTTTGTAGAAAGATGTTATCCTCATCAAGACCGCAAAAATTTGGGAACTTTGGGCACGAAGAGCGCCATAAGAGCTCATATATTTATTTTTAGAATTAAGCAAGCCCATGAGATTTTTATGTCTTGTAGCATAGTAAAGAAAACTGGTGTTGATACATTAATTTCATGCTGTTGGTGAAAATAAGTTACAAAACAGCCGATTAGTCACGGAGCAATATTTGGCGACTAATTGCCTGCATGCGGTTAATGCATAAATAACAGGAAACGGAATATGTATCTTGCATATATATCTTTTCTCAACCTATTGAAAGCAGAATTTAACACAAAAATACAATTCTAGTTATAAGATCACAAACCATATTTCATTTATTCAATGTTGTGTCTTTCAGTTGTCGTGTTTGCATTCATGCGAAAGAATAGACTAATAGATATATTTTTGATAGCTTTGTTTAAAACATGTTAATTATCTATATTTCAGGTGATAAAACTATAAACAAAACTTTGTAAAATTTTTGAATTATCACGTTTAAATATGTGTAAAAGAATAAAAAGACAAATAGTCAAAACCTTAGCGGATTTAAAGATTCGATTATGAATGCATTTCCCTCAAGATTTACAATAAATCTACAAAACTGATGTAAAGATCACATACTAAATTCCATTTATTTTGTTCAAAGCATTTATGAATTATCTTGTTTTCAGATGAAAAGACATTATTTCAAAAATGTATTTTTAGGGCTAAAAAATTCTGAAACGTTGAAATTTGTCACGATTTCCAGATGGAATTTTTTTTCATAATGATTGAACTTTATCATTGTATGCTTTGTTTATGAGAAAGTAAGAAAAAATACAATTCTAGACTTTAAATCAAAATGTTTTCTAGAAACCGAGAATTAGTGTGATTTTGTAAATGGAAGACGATTTTACCGCAACAATTTAACAGCAAGACACTCGATATTTTTGAAATAAAAATTTTTGTGACCGAATAAAACCTACATCTCAAAAAGGCAAGAAACAGTAATTATACGTTCTTTACTTAATATGTTAAGAGAGTATGATAGTTTAATGAGTAGAGTTTTTAATGCTTTCAAGTATATAATCAATTAAAGAGTGCTAGAAAACATATAAAGCGTGGAATATATATATATATATATATATACTTAATTTCTTTTCATGGATAACACTTGAAAGATTGATCTTATATTCCATCCTTCATGCTTTCGATTTGTGGTATTTGCATATTATAATACTCTATTAGAAACTTCTTTTTTTCCTCTGTAATGATCTAAGGAATGTGACTAACTTAGTAAATCATAATTTTTCAATCATTTCCTTTTTAATAAATTCATTAATTTTCTAGACAATTTTTTTGTCGTGTTTTATTTTTTAGTTATCCGTGAAAATTAATCATGTATATATTTTACATTGTTTTTCAGAAGAATGCCTTGTTTGAAAATATACAGTATAAAAATATTTTTTTCTTTTATGATTTATAACTACTTACTGTAACGTGCAAATATATGGGAGAAATAACTAATGTGAGCCTAGAATCACGGAGATGTGTAAAAAATATTCTAGTATATATACATAATTAATTTATTGCTTGAAATTCTTTTGAATAGATATCTTCTAAGCTAATCTTGTGGTTATCTTTTTCTGTTAAAGATAAATTATATTTGCACAGTGATATGATAACTATTAGCTAAAAAATTTGCTTAAAAATTAAAGTGTATATAGCGAGAAAAATTTATTCTATGTAAAGTAAGATATGATTTTTTCTAAAGTAAAGAAATTCGACGATGCGACGGTAATTAATTAATGTAACATTAGCGTATGATATAGAGTAAAAAACACTTACCTTGTAATCAGACCTTCTTTAAACCAATAATTGAGGAAGTCGTACATGAAAGTCTTTTTTAGAATAGTGTTACTATTTAAAATGACCTGTAAAAAGAAGTAGAAATTTTAATTACTTAACATTTTTTACTTTGTTTATTGCTTCAAAATATTAAAGTAATGGAACCCTATTTTTTGACTGCCGATAGATGAAAAGCGAAGATAAGAGTAGAGAATAAAATGAATTTATTATCAAAAATTATGCACGAATATGGTTAATTTTCAATATAATTACTGTGAAGATTCAGGCATTTGTGATATCGTTGGGCCAGTTTCAGCCCTCCTTGAAAATTGTAGCCTCCAGTAATACGATATAAATATGAATGCTCCTTAGTAAATCTCCATTATTCAAACTTTAGCCTTCAATTCATGAAAGAGATAGAAATCACTCGGCTCTAAGTCAGGTTCTCAAGACGCAAGCCTGTCGCCATAGAAGATCTTGTACATCGACTTAATTAAATGCTTCGAAAGAAAAGTAGGCTGTTGGAATTCTAGGCAAAGAACTGATCGATTAGCATTCCAAAATTGTGATATGGAAGAGTAAAGGTGTAGGCATTCCTGTTCTATATTCTTCCCTTGAAAAAGAACTCAAAGGACTTGCAAATTAATAATGAGTTTGAAAGGCCTCATCTAACATCACTGTCGACTATGTTCTTCGATGAGGAGATCGAAAATCTTGATAGCGGATTTGAGAAAGATCTGAATCTTCACGAAGATTATGTCGAAAAATAACCATGTCTATATATAACTTTTGGTTATAATTCTGGTTTCTATTCTTTCTTTTTTCGGTTTACAAGCCGTCGTATGCCAATAGAAACAATAATCTATTTCTAGAACAAGAAAAAACAACAGGAAGATCTTTCCAAAACCTTTTCGCAGACTCTCTAATAAATTTGTAAAGCCAGAGAAAACGCTTTGCATGATTTTGCCGTACAATGGTTGCGAAATATTGAACTCTGGGGTGAATTTAGCTTTTTTACTGAATCTGTTGTGTCATCTTTGACGAATTATTGGGCTATTAATCCCTGACATACGGTCAATAGTATCCAAAAATTGGATTTGCTTTAGACACATTTTTTTCAATCGATTGAAGCATAAATTCGACACGAAACTGCACTTGTAGTCACTAAATCCCATAATTCATTTGATATTTTGTCTTTGTGTTTTAGAATTATCGAATTTACATACTTCTGAATGTATAGACAGACGGATAGTCAACTCGTTGTTATTTTTGTCTCAAACTTTAACAAATAGAGATTTTAAATCTGTATATCGAATCTTATCTCTCTGGCTCTCCATTCTGTTGTTAACGTATTAACTTATATTCGAACTGCCGGACAGGCAGACTTCCTTTGAACAGATTTTACTTAAAATTTAAAAGAAATCTGCAAATTTTGTTTAAAGACCGTATTAAAAATTTCAATCGTCGAGCTCAAAGTTTTTGGAGTTATCTTTGTCACAGACAGACGGATATTTTCAAAAAAGTTTGTTTTTTGAACTTAGGGAGGTCTAAAATGCGGAGATTAATAAATTCTCGAGTTTGAATTTTTCTGACGATTACATTATTTTCTCTATTCTACCTATATGAGAAAGTAAAAATTCTTATTCTGATTTTATAATTTACTTACAGTTATGTGATTCAATGACTAAATGTCAAAACTATATGCACAATATGCATTATAAATCTTAGAAGTACTTTACCTTTCTTTTGAAGGAAATTATGGGCATAAATGCATATGAATTAAATGTTTTTTGGTTGAAAATTTTATATATGACTATAATTTAAATGCTAAAACAGTACGCTTAATCTTATCTGCCTTAATCTTTATTTTTTGAATTCGAACAGGTATTTAGACAAACTTCTTGTGAATTGCTTTCGGTTAAATTTGATGAAAATCTATTAATTTACTGTGAAGATTTCACTCAAATTTCATTCGTTTAGCTCAAAGTGTTTATTAGTTACGTTTAAAAGCAGAGAGATAAAATTCAAAAAACTGTTTTTTTTTCGGATATAGGGAAATCTAAAACATGGAGATTCGTCAAATCTAACATTTAGACGTTTGTAATACATTTTGTTAATACACTTTATAAGAAAAATATAAAAAAAGCATAAATAATATTTTTGCATCTATTTCTATTATTTTTCTCTGATTTATTCTTATTATTCATTAGGGTAAATTTATTCTATATATTATAAAAGTTGTGAATGAGTTATTTACTGATAGTTAGAAAATGAAACAATTCAAAATATTTATTTCAAATATTAATTAATTAGAAGCAAAAAGTCAGAATTTTGTATTGCGAACAGGCTTAATTCTGAATATCGTATTAATTTATTCGTTTTGCTAAAGTTAGAAAAGATAAATCACGTTTAACTTTCCTTTATTTTATTTTAAGGTGCTTCATAAAAATAGATTAAATCGAAAAATATATAGGCAATTAATTTTTTAAGAAAAAAAAATTAAGGATGTTTAAATCAAATCCAGAAACATTTTTTTTAATTGGACAATAGTAAAAATTTTGACAATTGGACAAAAAGAAATTTCGTTCTATTTATTTATTTTTTTCGTTCGAAAAAAAAAATCGTTGTATGAAAAATTCTTTTGTTCTATGAAAAATTATGGATTATTATGAAATATTTTTCTTAAAACTTTAATTTCTTAACGATTTTTTCGTGTGTGACAGCCATAATCAAAATGTGATAAAAGCTAGTATTGTTTGTTTTAAATAATTTTTATTAATAATCTTATTTATAACCGATTTAATTTTATTTAACATTACATTTCAAGATAATTATAATTATTATGAAGATTATTATGAAGAAAATAATTATGAATAACTATTAAATAACATGCAATTATCCCCACAATTCCATAACTTTTATTAGTATACATATCTTTTACATTCGTTAGATTATTTTTATAAATTATATTTAATTTCTAAATATTCGAAATTGTGATATATGAGTTGCTATTAATGCAAGAAAAAAAATGTCGGAAAAGATTTTAATGTAAGTGAGGCGTAATTGGAAACTTATGATGTTCATCGATTAATAGTTTAGTGCGCGGAACTTCCATTCATTTTATAGTTAGCCAATAAAAGATGAAAAATTCCCCTGCATTTATGCCGAATATATCAGAAAAGTTTAAATATCTCCTGACATTAGCGAAACTAATGCTTACAAAAGCCTGCATTTGGACGTTAAATTACAAAATCAATATGCCTTGAAATGATGATGACCTTTCAGCGAAATGTGTTTCTGAATGAGGAAAGTAAATGATCTGCTTTTTCGAAATTGGAAACACGCTTTTCAAAATTTTATGGTCGTATTTATTGTTGAAAGAAATGCATCTTATTTCAGACCAAGCATTTGTCATCTGTAAGTTGTATTTTCAAAGTTTTCGTAATTTTTTTTATTCATATTTTGTTGTTTCATATATTTTCCATATTTGATCTTTTACGATTTCAGTAAATTCTTTAAAGGTATTTATAGTAAAAATTATATTATTTTTATTACAAATTATTTTATTGTCTTTTAAATGGCCCAAACAGGAAATATTAGAGAACTTAATCCTGCGAATAGATCCAAATAGAGGAAAAATTTCCTGTTAACTTGCTTCAAGATGCTTAATTGTTTGATATGATATCGTTTTTAAATATACGTTTCACATTTTTGAGATTAATGTAACTTTAGAGAAATGGTATTTTAGTTTTTAATCTCTCAATTTTCAAGGTTTAAACTAGTTTTTTTTTGTTCATTTCAATTTTTAATCTCTCTTAAAATTTTCAATGTTAAAACTAGTTTTTTGTTCACCAAAAACATTTCTATTTCTAAAAAATTTAAAATAAGTTGTAATATTGTTGCTGATTAAAAGATATGCTCGTGTAGAAGAGCTATTATCCTGAAAATAACTCATATTAGATTGCCAAAAATTAAATAACGATGTTATTTCGGAAACAACTTATGCACATTGGTAAAATATTTAAGAAATTATAAATTATAATTTGTTTATATAGAAGCATTAAAAGTGACCAATAAAGGCCTAGAGTTGTATGAACTACAAAAGTTTATGAGTATTCATTTCAAAATTAATCGTTGAAAACTGATTGAAAGAAATGTTGGATCACTAAGACAATGTAATTCCTAATACGAAATTGTAAAGAAACTTAAAAGAAATATTAGCAAAAAGAAAATACTATACAAATATTCTGTGAAGGGAGAATGTAGTGAATCGGTATATATATAAAATAATAAGAACTGAACATCTCAGTTCTTTGATGTTCATAACAATTCAACATAAAGAGATGTAAATATTGCTTGAAGTTTACGATCCCACAACTAATTTTTATTCATGCTTAGCTTTATTCCCATATAGATGGGAATCACTGTCTTTAGCATTACAAATATATCTTATACAATGCTTGACGCCCTAATAAAAATTGGAATTAGCACATATGATAATGATGGTGACAAAAGAGGTGAGGATATTTATAAACTGCGCTTAGCATTATAGAAGATCCTGGACGATATTCTTTTTTCATTTTATAATATTGAGTTAAATATTTTCTTAAATGTGTGTAATATGTATGGATATCATATTTATGCATACAATAAAACTTAACGTCATAACTAAATATTTTTGTAAATTTTCTGCGACATAATTGGTCTGTATATTTACAAAGTAGTTCATGAATAGTCCGTGTTTAAAGGTTAAATGAAAGAGGAAATAAAGGGAAATCGGATATAAAAATTGAACAATAATAGTCATCAAATTTTAATTATAAAATCTACTCAATATTTACGTGTAAACGTTGATTTATTTATAATTTGAGTTCCAGTATGCAAAGTTTTCTCTCATCAACTTTTTAGATATTCTAAAACATTTGCGAATTGGATTTAAAAAGCCTCCAACATCTGAATAAATGGCTGTAGTAAATGATATAGCTTATAAATTTGTTCTATCTAATAAAACTCTTATAAACATGATCACATTCACATTACTTCTACATGAATGTAATATTGGACTTTTTAAATAATATAAAGGAAGTTAATACCTCACCTTGACATTCAAATTAAACGTTGCTCTTGCCGTAAGCTATTATTGAGGATTAATGCAAATTTATAAATGTCTAAATTTATCACTTCTTTACATAATTTGATTCAATATTTAATCCTATTAAGATTTGCAGTTTTTTAAACAATCTTTCAAATCAGAGTTTTTTTTTTAAAACGTTCTACTTTTTTCATATATGACTCATCATTTAATCTCATTAGAATGTACCTTGTTTTAATAACTATTCAAGCCTTTAAGATTCTTATTGTCTTAATTTCAGTTTTAATAGTTTGTGTTACGACGTTGGAGAGAGAAAAATACTTGCAATTAATTGCTGAATTTTAAAATCCATAAGAGACCTGATTCAGTGCAATTCAGAAAGGTTTTATGTAACATCATATAATACAAAGTGATACTACTTATGCTTATAAAAATGTATAACCATAATAAAGATAATTAGGGTTATTATGAGTATCCTAGCCTGACATAATAGCAATATTAAATGAATGATTATTCAATAAAGAGGTTCCTACTGAAATCCTTGGT
This sequence comes from Argiope bruennichi, assembly GCF_947563725.1. Taxonomy (NCBI): domain Eukaryota; kingdom Metazoa; phylum Arthropoda; class Arachnida; order Araneae; family Araneidae; genus Argiope; species Argiope bruennichi. Next base: position 88,743,600 of record NC_079151.1, read on the forward strand.
ATTTTCTGACTTCCAAATAAGCAGGAAGTGGCGAGTCTCCTATTGTTAAATCCACAATTAGATGGGGAGAAATGCGAAATCATACCAGGTTCGTTTACAAACATTATTTATTCTTTCGAGAATATTATGTTCAACTTTCATGTAAATCTGTATCGTTTCAGGAATAAACAGATGCTAGAGAGTCAGCAATCTATGAAATAAAAATTTGTATCTATCTATGAAATAAAAATTTGTAAACTTCATATCAAATTTTGAAAGAAATCTGTGGAGTGGACGTTTCTCTAGTGGTTCGAGTAAAGTGAATTTGATAACTACAAAACATAAAGAGCTAGATAGATAAAAATTGGTATACAATTTAACGTATAAAATATAGATTCTTAAAAAAAGTAACTAAATCTCTCGAAGGATTCACGGTCTGTTGGTCTACATATTTCAATTCATGTAAATGCAATACCTCATAAATCTAATGATTTAAATCAATAAATTTCGTTACTTGTAATAATATGAATACAACTGTAGTTGCGGGTCAAATTTTGATTTCTCTCTATCTGTCAGAGAAAAGGAGTCCAAAATACCTATTCACATGATAGATTTAGTAAAAACTTTTAGATTCACGCAAATAATCTATATTTTGTGATATTGTTTTCCAATGCCGAGCAAGATATGCACGGAATAACTTAAAGTGCACAATTTTATGCGGAATTATAGGGCGTATTGGAAAGTATGCGAGAGAGTTCCGGGTGGACCATTTCCTTAGTATCCTTTTTTTTTCTCTTAGGATCCCTTTTTATCTCTTGATCCATTTGAAACCTAAACACATAACCTTGCGCTTAGGATTGATGATGTTTTATTCGAATTTTCCATGAAACTGAATCATTTATTAAAGAAATCTCATATTTTTTTATTTAATAACAAGAGCATTATCTCAACTTGTTATCGAATTTTGTGTTTTTCAGAACTAATAGATCGTTCTGTTATAACAGAATCGTCTTACAATCAATTCACCAATATTAATCAATTTTTATATGTGTCATAATTTTAAAAAATTTAGAACAGCTCTCAGAATTATTTTCATTCTTCAGATTCAATAAAATTATTTATGATTCTCTGAAAAACCCTTATTTGCACAGATTTCATATTGATGACCTGGTACGCTATTGGGATGCACAATAATAATACATAAAAAAACAAAAACAGATTTCCATTCGAAAAAAAAAAAAAACACAAATAGGAAAAATATAAAAAAGAAATGTGCAAAAACGTCATAATTCAATCATTATGATGAACATGTTATAATAAACTATGAAATTTCTTCAAATATTGAATAATATAGTTTCATACATCCATGCAGTTTTAGATATTCCTATAAGGAATTAAAGCTCCCACATTTACATTTTTCTTTCAAAATGGGCTTAACGAAATAATACTTAAAAAATATTTTAATTCTATTCTTTGCGTTAAATTTTAAGTTGGAGGCTTAAATCGGATATCTTTTTTTCTAGTCTTCCATTGAGAAAATGATGTAAAAGTTCATGGTGCGCACAAATGCTGTCAACCGAGTGTAAGAAAGTATTTTACGGATAAACGATGTATATGTGGATAACTTGCTTTTCAAGTCATAAAATTATTTCAGAGTGAAAATAATGCAGTTCTTCGAAATCGCTTTCCTGAATTCAAAAAAGGGATCAATGCTAAATCTTGTGAAGTCAAAATTTCGAGCAATACCATCGTAAAAAGTCCGTTCTTCGCGTGTCTAAGACAAAATCCATTGTGAGATTTAAAGCATATTTCATCGGAAATATACTCGCATTACTATTCAGAATGCAGCTTTGTTTATTTTGAAATTTTTCGCTGAAGAAATGCATATGTCAGTTATAACATGTCCCTGAGATTTAATGTTTCGATTTATTAAAATCGATATGATGAAGGAGGTTTAAATAATGGAATATAATTACGATGTTGTATTTTGGAAGTTGAAAATATGTATTCGTCCATAATAAAAATAAAACATTTTTAAAAGTACGCTTTTATTAACGAATTAAAAAGTAGAAAATATTTTTTTATTAAAATTTTATAATAAAAGTTGATATAATTTCTATTTATATTATGATTTAATTTTTAACTCTTTCAACATTAAGATTTTCGAAAGGACCGTTCAAGAAAAGTAAGGCGAATGACGTATAGCTTCGCGAAATTATTCCCTCTTTTTTTTGCGATGTAACTGAATAACCAAATCTTCAATCATTAGATCGAATCATGGTTAGTTATACTGCTTAAAGGATGAGTCGATCATATGATAGAATAGAATGATCATTAGATAGAATGAATGATCATTGATAGAATTTCTATTTATATTATCATTTAATTTTTAACTCTTTCAACATTAAGATTTTCGAAATGACCGTTCAAGAAAAGTAAGGCGAATGACGTATAGCTTCGCGAAATTATTCCCTCTTTTTTGCGATGTAACTGAATAACCAAATCTTCAATCATTAGATCATTAGGTTGAATCATGGTTAGTTATACTGCTTAAAGGATGAGTCGATCATACTTTTTTATTACAAGTTAGTAGAATTAGTAGAAGTCGGTTAACCTGTGTCTTCTTTTACATATCAACCTCTGCGAATTACGATTTGTTAAGGATTTGTCTTTTCTGTGAATGAAGACAATATGATTTTCATAATAATCATTGTGGTTTAATTTCTTCATAGTATTGTTTATAGCTTCTCAATTTTTTTTTTAATTTTTTACTTTAATTTAACATTTTTGGCAAAAAAAAAAAATTCTTTTCACTACCTTACTATGCGCATAAAAATTCATTTTTACAAGCCTTTATAATGTTCTGCAATTTATTCTTCATAATTAATTATTTTGAATAAAATGGAGTTTTAAAAGTAATTTTTTCTGTGTTCACTGCCAGAGGGTGCCCTGCACATGATATAAAAATTCATATCGAATAAATGGATCAAATGAGAATTAAGTTCTAAAAACATGATATATCATAATAACCTCGGAAAAACTCTATAATAAATTTAGATCTACTTATTAGGAGGTGGGTGAAAAATCGACTATAAAGTTTCCTCTTTACATGCGTTAAACAAGTAAAGTTCAGTAAAAGCGTGTAAAAATAGGTCCTGAAATACAAGTTTACAGAAACAATCTTTAAAAAAATGAGAATGAATTATAATCAAAGCAGTTAATGATATTAAATTAGCTCGACATATCTGATAACAATCTGATTATAAAAAAGAGATATTTTTAAAAATATGTATTCTGAAACAATGATAGTTTATTCTTATTTTCAGAAATTTATTTACAAATACGCAATTGCGGTTACAGTTTTAATTGCTGAATTCAGTGATATGTTAAGAAATTAATCAGAAAATCTTTTATAGTCCAAATACTTGAAATCTTAATCGCTTGGATAGCAAATTATATTAAGCTGATCCGCAGTGCCCTCTGTGTTAAGCATTTTAAATCATTAAAGGACTTAATTTCAATGAAAATTCTATTTACAATTTCAATGAAATTGTAAATAGAAGAATAAACAAAAAGCACAAACAATAAATTTCGTTTATGATTTTATAATAAATTATAAACGATTACGATTTTGCTTATGATTTTATAACTAAATATTGAATATTAATTAATCTTTTAATCAGTATATTAATATCTTAGTTAAAAACTGTTTGAAGTTAGAAAGAAAACCAGAAACTTTATAAAGACTTCGTTTCATTATGTTGAATTAAAACAAAAACGAAATATACTTTCCCATTTTCTTCTAAGTTAAGTATATTTAATCATTAGAAGATTCAATTACAAATAAAATTTCAATAAAATGGTTATTAAAATTATTCGCAATAAAAAAACTGCAAATAAAATGTCTGAAATTATTTTATCAATCTTGAGAAAATGTAAAACGGTAAAATGGCAAAGAAACATAAATAATACATTTCGATTTTTTTTTGTGTCTAAATGTTCAAGTTTATCAAATCTTACAATCAATTAAGGTTTACTTCAGCAACTTCAAAAATTCTGTCGACTTTGAAAAAAGCATCAAACGCTTTTGAAAGATTTCTTTCCATCATTCGGAATAAAAAAGAATCAGAACATACATTCAGATGAAACTGAAAATGGCAGCACTTGAAGAAGAAATTTGCAGTAAAGTATCTCCAGTTTTATTTTATTTAATCTATCAGCAATGCTTTTTTTATTTTTATTTTCATATAGCCAATAGATGAAAATCAGTATGTATAGTCGAGGGAAAACAAAGAGCCATTCAACTTTATTCTGCTGCCAATCATCGTATTTTAAAACTAAAAATACCACTTTTAATCTAGTAACATATAATAAAGTATAATGTGCCTAAAATGTTCATAGGGGAATTTTCTATATATTTATTTAAAACTATAAGAACTTTAAAATTTCCTTTGGAAATACCACTTTTTAATGTCATAAATAGATTTTACATGGGGAAAAACGACTTAGAGTGCATATTATGCGTAATATACTACGATTACAACAGAGGATAATATGTATTTTCTGCTAAGAATTTGTTTCCACAGTTAGATGTGTAATGCCTATATATGTTCCGGACGTCGATAATAGAATTTGTTTATTTTTGTGATTCTTTAAAAGTGCCTTTACAATTTACTGAACCAAATATGCTGCACAAAGAGATTTTTGGAAACAGTTATATTACAGTGATGTATATTTTCACTTTTTTTTTTACCAACTCACTTTTTACAGTTTGGTCGGCTTTCGTCATATCCATGAAACCTGACAAAAGCCGTGGTAAAGAAAATTTGATTTTTATTTCATAGTTGAGAGCTAAGGAAGAGGAGTTTTGTTTAATATATGTGTATTTTATATGGCGAATAAAAAATTGATTACAATATTACGAAAGTTAGAAGATCTGTGAACTGGAGATTAGTTATTAACAGAGATTTGGTGAATCTGAATTCTATTAAAAAAATCTCTATATTGAAATTATTAATGTAAAGAAAATTTGAGAGAAGCATTGTTCAATGAGCGGCATGCTACTAAAATAGAACGTATTGCATGTCTATCAAAAACCTCAAGAAATCACAAGGAAAAGACGGATAATAATAAATATTTAATAAATATACAATATTTGAAAATGTAGATAAAAGTTATGGATAGTAATAAATATTTAATAAATATACAATATTTGAAAATAAAGATAAGTTATGGATAGTAATAAATATTTAATAAATATACAATATTTGAAAATAAAGATAAAAGTTATGGATAGTAATAAATATTTAATAAATATACAATATTTGAAAATAAAGATAAAAGTTATGGATAGTAATAAATATTTAATAAATATACAATATTTGAAAATAAAGATAAAAGTTATGGATAGTAATAAATATTTAATAAATATACAATATTTGAAAATAAAGATAAAAGTTATGGAGCGTATTTAAATTTCTCCAGAAAATAAAAGATGCATATGAAAGCCTCTATACACACAGACTCAAAGTTTAATGAAATTTAAAAGAAAAGGAAACGTTATTAATGAATCAATTTAGAAAAATGGAATATTTGTAGTGAAATATAGAAAAAAAATAAGGAAGTTAGGTAATCAAGCAATGAAATAGACTGGTGCTTATGAAATCACTGACTTTTGAAAATTTCTTTTTTTTTTTGAACATTAGATTTATTTTTTGTTGAAGAGCATTTTTTTAAATCCTCTTTTTACAAAAGTAAATTAAAAGTTTACTACGAATGAATTTTTTCGCCAGTTTGCAATCAAAAACATAAGCATAATAACTTCAAAAGACAACTTTATATTAACATTTTATAAAACCCATTACAGACAGCGAAATCGGAATATGTATCTGCTGCTTTTATTTAGCGGCATTGGTAAAAACGTGGAAAAGATTTCGTTATTCGCATAGATGTATTTTGGATATGCAAATAAGAATTTTTGAATTCATTTTATATTTTAAAAATTCCAGTGAGAAGGGTGAAATTAAAAATTAAATTTCTGTACAATTTAGCTTTCTACTCTCCAGTTCAATTTTTGACGGTCAAATATTTTTTTATATTAAAGAATATGTAATATTCGTTTGATCAGCGTTTTTTGTTAACTATACAACCGTCATGTTCATGTGTCATACGGGTATCGAGATATTTATCCTCAAACTTTTAAGCTGAAAGTATTTTCTTGAAAGGCTAAACAATTCGATACAAATAATCACATGTAATAACATGTACGTCACAAGCACGTCTATTGATTCTTAATTAAATAAATAGGACAGCGCATTCCCTATATGGGAAGTATTATCTAATTAGAAAGTAGAAAAAATATAACAGGTAAGAAGTTAAAAAAAAAGATAAAGCGCTGTAAATCGCATTATATATTACAAACAAATTGAGTGAAAATTCTGATGTTTAAGATATATAATCATATGAAATATATCTTTTGCTAAGCTTATATATTTGGATATGAAATCCAAATATATAAGCTTAGCAAAAGTTTAAAGTTTATTAATCAATATTATGACAAATCCTATAAAAATGGAAATGAAAAAGTAGCTTAAATATTCCTAAAACGTCAAGAAATTCTTAACAATCTTTGTCATATCTCAAAAGAAGAATAACGCACAAATGAGAGATTAAGAACATAAAGGTGAAACAAGACCAAAAAATTAAATATTTTTGCCAACAAATCCTTCCTGTTTTTCCATGCATTATGTTATTTGCTTCATTTTCAGTTCTAATTGACACTTAAAAAGCCGTCAAAAGCTCAAATAGTTTTGTTTACATTGTCATTCTCGTGTTCCACCATTCATTTTCCCAGCCGATGCTGTCAGGCGGAACTGCTCGATTACGATCAGTCTTTTACACGCACTGATACTTTTCAAATCGTTTAAAGCTATCTCTAATCCTCCAACCGAAAGTAATGCACGTTTTTCCATTCCTTTCAGACGGTTTTCTCTTTCAATTTGGACTACTCATTTGATTTCATGAAAAGTGAAAGCTAAGCATGGTAGCCATTTTACTTTTTAACACTGGCGAGATGGCTACTTTTAGCGATATGAAAGATTATATATTATTACTTCTCATACATGTCCAATTTGTATATTAATTTGGTTTTTAAGTTCATATTTTACCGCTAAAATGTAGAAATCAGCTAATATGTACATTAACTAGGGTGATCCTTTAAATTGAAGAAAGTTCTTTCATTTCTCAAATTACCTAGTTGATTCAATCGATGATCAATGAATTGAAAAATTATAATACAAAGAATCAAATGGTTTAACATGTTATTACAATTAAGGAAATGAATTTGCGAAACATCTGATAAAATTATTCTTATTTATTAGGGCAATCTAAAGATTGTTGACGCACTGAATTGCATAGCAATTGGTTTTTGCGACAAGCACACGTAATCGTAGTACATTTGTGACGGTCCCTTTATATGAAACCGTATCTGGTACCCAGGGATTATTTTATTGCTGTTTAACGTAAAGTCTACATCTTCTTTCGCTAAAAATCTCTTTGCAAACATGAAATTCAGAATGAGCGAAACAAAATTTAAGCTTTAAAAATACGGAAGCCTCTAATGTGCACATTATCTAGTTAAATAAGAAAAACTCTTGATTTCGCACTTTAACGCAGCAAATGTGTTAATCTGCAGATTAGCTAGGTAATTTGCACATTAACGGCTTTCGAGTTATAACAGTTACACATATACCAAATTTCTTCTATTACTTTTTCTCCTATTAAAGCGCTTTTGAGTTATCATATTCACAGATAATCGGATAGATGTACAGACAGACTTAATGCCAGAAAGTGTTGGGGCAGCGGTGGCCTGGTGGTAAGGTCTCGGCTTCGGAACCGGAGAGTTTCAGGTTCGAGACCCGATTCCACCGAAGAACTGTCGTGTAAGGGGGTCTGTTGCATGTTAAATCCGTCCTGACCAAACGTCCTCCCGCTGGTGTGGTGTGGTATGGAGAGGGGGGGGTGCAGCTCAGGAGTCGTCCTCGTCATCTGACTGCGGTTCAAAATTACGAGGTCCGTCCCAAAATAGCCCTAGAGTTGCTTCAAGCGGGACGTTAATATAAATAAACTAAATTAAGCCAGAAAGTGTTTTTCGAAATTTGTATTTGAATATTTTGGCGATTATAACATTTTATCTAGACTCTGTAAGTAAGAAAGTAAAAATTAGGCCTGCTATCATCGCATGGCGATATCTCTTCAAAGACAAGTTTTTCTTTTATTTCAGGGAAAATCGATCACTATATTGCTCTTTCCAGAACAGAATGTTTAGAACAATTAAGTTATTATAAGTCGTTTTTTTCAAGTACCATTTGGTTACTTACTTCAATAGCTTCTGGTTTATGAAGAATGACCCAAGGCTTGCTCCCAATCCACAATCTCCATAACTTTTCTTTGCCATGGAGAAGTGTAGCTCCGCACAAAATCTGGAAGGTCACTGAAGGACAAAAAAAAATACTTGTTGAATTAAAAGATAATATTTTGGGTTTTAAGAAAATATTAAAATTTTTTTTGATATAATATTTTAGAAAAATATGGCTGAAAAACACGAAACATTTACTTAATTTTTAATATTTTATACATTTTTTGAAACTTGAAAAATAATAGTGACATTCCTTTTGTTTTGAAGAGCACATGTGCCAAATTTCATCAAGATCGAACAAAAACGGAAGATTTCTATAAAAGAACATACGGAAAAAATATTCATCTGTATTTATATAGTGGATGTGTGTTATGTATTTCAGTCATTCTGTAATATAAGTTTCACTTTATTTCTTTCAATTGTGCCTTAGCACGTCATTTCGTTCATACTTTCCTACACAGAAAATATTTATTATAATAATATGCATTATCACTTCTTAAAGATTGTCGCATGAATTTTGAAACGCTCTGTAAAATTTAATATTCAAGTGAATTTAAACCACACATAAAATTTGAATTGATTTCTTTCTTGAATTCTGATATGAATCTATTCCTTCTATGATAATTTTTTATTTAACTTTCCAAATTTTCTAAGTTATTTCTTAATTTTATTAGGTTTGAAAATAGAAACAGAAAATTATATATACTTTAGCCAAAACTGCCTAATATACTTTCATTACATTGAAACATAAAATCGATTATTTATTAACAGGAAAATCAAAATTTGATCAGTATGCAGCATTTCCGTTAAAATATGTTAACAATCATATTATTGACCCTTTTCTTACATTTAACTATCTGGATTACTTCATCCTATTTTGAAAAAAAAATATTTCAAAAATATTTTAAATATTTCATTCTAATGATAAAGGTAATAGAAAAGTGACATAAATAATTTATTAAATTGGTAAGTGTTTTTTTAATTTCAAAATTTTCCAATGACTGTAAATTAGAATAAGTATTGAAAAAGTTAAAAAAAAAAAGATTATCTAATTGAACTCAAGAAATCAATGCAAATTATATTTCAAGATTTGATCTGTAATAATTTTAAATGAATCATACCACTAATTATATATATTTATATAATGTATCAGTATACTGATTAACTTACTTCTTATATAGTCAGTTTTATTGTAATTATCATAAACTTGTAAATATATATAAAATCAAATCCAAGAACAAAATAAATGTTTCTTGTTTTATTTATTTAAGATATGTGTTTACGTCCCGAATAAAGTTTTTCTAAAAAGTTATTTAATATTTACATTCTAGAATTTTTAGATAAAAAAAATGACAAAAATAAGCCAATAAACAGGCAAAAATGTTCTGAAAAATGGAATTTTTTTACGGAAATCAAAATATGTCTAAATAACTTTTTCCAGTTTAGAAATTTATAAAATGATATTTCGAAATTTTACAGATATCTCGCGATATATATTATGTAGCTTCTGAGATAAAGTATAAATCTTATTTCCATCCAGTTTTTAAATATTACGTTTCAACAGATCTATAACATAACATGTGAATTTTATCTCATTTTATGCAACATTAAAACAGTTGTAAAATTTTTTTAGACAGCAAACTCATTATTCTTTAGTTAAAAAAACTACAGAACATGTTGCAATATTATTATAAAAAATTTCAATAAAAAATTGCATTGGATATTAATTTGTCATATTTTTCATACGGAAACTTTATTAGATTTTAAAATTAAAAAAAAGCCTTTAAAAATGGAAACAGCATTAAAATTTAAATTATGCAAAGATAAAAAAGCACACTCAAACTTCTTAGATTGGAATCTGTTTCCGCATTCATTCTTTATTTCATAAAGAGAATTGCTCATAGATTAAGAAAGTTTAATGAAAAAAAAATCGATATTTTCGTTAAAAATCAATGTTTTTAACTTGTTGCCTGTTAAAACAGAAAGGTAATAAATAATGTGTTTACTCACAAATATTACTCTTGATTTGATTCCTAAGCACTATAGACTTTGCAATAGCGAAATACAAAAATAAGGTATTGGCATTGCAGCCTGGTAATTTCCACAACATATCATTCTTCTTCTTTCTTTCTAAGAGTGCTTTGACAGCTGGCCAAACCATGAAAAACAGGAAGAAAATCCAAATAAAATAAACACTCATATATTTCCAATTCTGATCCAACATCAGTCTTTTCCAGTTAGGCGTCTTGGTCACCAGCATTTCCGAGCTATTTCCGATCATAGCAAGTATGGGATCCATAGCGCCAAAACAAATGATCCAGTCACTGCACCTTCGAAGGGTTTCCGGTAAATGAGTTTTTCCGTGGACTTCCGAAAAGTTTTAATGAATAAGAGGGTCAGTTGTAATGGGATGTGTGAATGTAGGTCAACGAGATGGAGGATTGAATTTTCTTTTTCTACCTTTCACTCGGCCCTCAGGTTATAGGTAAGGCAAGTTCAATGCTAGAGAAAGTGATACTGAGGTTTCTGGGCTTTGTTTGCTCACATTGTTCACTTTCATAAGCAGGCGATCTTCTGATTGGATTAATAAAGTATTGACCTTCAAATGCCCTCTGTTAGCGTTTTTAAATATTCTTTTTATGATATAATTTATGATTATGCATCTCGTCAAAGTATTTACTTTTTAAAAATCTCTGTTTATTTACAAACATTGAATAATAGTATTTACCCTGAGATATTTTAAAATTCTGTTATAGCTTCGATGGATAAAGTCTAAATTGATTACCCTTTTTTTATGTATTTTTCTCGGTTCTAAATTTTTAATGATATAAGATATTTTAATTATCTTTGACATAAAATATTCTAATTATATTCATTTACTCTGATCATATTTTAAGTATGCATGTACTTTCATTTGGCAATATCTCATGATTTATATTATTATTAACAATAAAGAATTTAATCTTACAAGAGGATTTTATATCATGATAATATTCAAATCTATTCAACTTCCTAGATACTACATTTTTTATTTTTTAAAAGCAACAGAACATTTAAATATTATAAGAAGTTTATAAAAATGTTCTACAATTGCCTGGCGAATAATAACTCTTTATTCCAGTTTTGCCTCTAATATGTTATATTTTTTTTATTTTCATATTTGTATTTATATTGTTTTATTAAATAACTTATAGTATAAATATTTTCTCAATATCCTCAGTATGGTTTATTATTTTATGGAGAATTTCATACTTTGATGAATCATAAAATATCACAAACAAATGAGAAACAATTTTCAAAAGCTTTAAAATAATGAATAACAGACAAGGAATCTTGGAGAGGGAATTAATGCATTTTTGTTTTATTTATTCCCAGACAAAACAGAAAAAAAGCATATTTAATATTTATTAAACAATTTGCTAACATATAAAATAAACACGAATTAAAAAAAAACACTCTAAAATTTATCTGTGAAGCCTTTGAAAGAAAAGACGATTCTTATAAGGGAATAACTGGATTAATCAAATCGTTTTATGAAGGACTTCTTAAGGAACCACTTACTCTTAATAATAAAATACTTATTTCTCCGTATTAAAATACTCAAATAGATAACAGTAATTTTTGTGGAAATATATATCTGAACTTGATTTTTTGACTTCAAACATTTTTCGTATCTTGACAGTTAAGAACTAACTACTTCTAGCATTTTAAATATAAGATGATGTTATAATACATCTAAATGTGCATATTTCTCAAAAAAATCGACAAACCAATGCAAAAAATAGGTTTAAAAGTATAAGGATAAAGGTGATTGATATTACGTTATTTGCTGTGAAATAATTATAATATAATAAACAAGTATTCAAACCTCCAAGAATTTAAATAAGAATCATTACATAGCTCTAATTCCAGTCCTTAAGTTCTACTTTTTATTTTGAGATCAGAAGATTTGAAGTCGTATTTAAAAAGTACGATCTTCGCTTTTTTATCTTTCCTCCATTATTTGTATAAATAATATTTTAAAATTTTTTATTACAAAGATTATGAAAATGCAATGTTTTTAATTGTTCAAAAATTAAAACTTCTAAATTTTTGTAACTTTAAAACCGTAAAAATTTTAACTGTTTGAAAAATTAAATTTTTCATTTTTTTCAATTGAAATTATTGAACTAATTTTTATGCAAAAAAACCTCTACTCAACGGAGCAATTATTTCACAAATTTTATATAAACATATAACTCTACTTTTATTTTAAAATGAAAATTTTAAATCCTATCTTAATTTAAGTCAAATATCATGGTTGTAAATAGAGTATCGAAAATTTGAGAAAATTTAAAATTGAACAAAAATTCTGATTCCCCTAACTAAGTATCAAAAAGCAGTATCGGTCTCTTTTAGCCATTAACTAAATCTAATTAACTAATCTAACTCTTTTACATAAAATAATAAAAGTGATAATTCTGAGAGTTTTATATTAATAGAAAAAATTGAACCTTCAATTCGAAACTTATTAATATGGAAAGGTTTCATACTGTCTGATTTTTCTCTTTTCATCTGATTTGAATGCATCAGCTTTTGCATTCTATTCATAATTATTTTTAGTGCTCGAATTTTACAGAAATAATGCCAGTTTGAAAAAAATAGCATTAATTAGAATTAATAGCAGAAAAATTAAAGTTTCTACTTTAAAATTAATATTGAAAGAAAGTATATTTTATCTTACTGTTTACAATTACAAATGTTTACGTCTGAGAAATTTGATTAAATGATAAAATTGCTTTGAATTTCATTGCAAAATATCCATTGTCAAAAATTAAATTTTAAATCAATTTTGAAGAAAATATTAAAAATAAAGGAAAAATAAATTGCATTGAAATAAAATTGGCATAGATAATTTTTTAAATGTGATAATTTTTAAAATTTTGTTGCATTTTTTTTAAATGATGTTAAATGGATTTTTGCATTCAATATGTTTTGTATTCAACATTTTTTTGATTAATATCCTAATTAAAATAAAAAAAAACTAATATAATAATAAAATGTAATTTAAATTCTGAATCGTTTTCTTTGGCAAATAACTATTGTTTAAGAAACAAGCAAGTGCCAAGCTCTAGGTTCAACGGAACGCATTCAGCGTAACGATTTTTGCATTACTTATTATTCAATTAATATGCCGATATAAAAACATTGTTAAAAATGCCAAATCAATCTTACTAATAATTAAATTCCACTAGACTGGTCAGTTAAAACAATATGTGATGCTCTATCCATTCCTAAAGAAATTATTTCCTCATTTATCACTTCCTCAATTTTCGTTCCATTCGATTGAATTGAAAAAAAAATGTTTTTTAAGATTAGATTGAGAATTTCTGTAATGAATTTTTTTCAACTACTTGTGTTTGATTAGAAAACAAATTATTACACGATATGATAATCACTTGCATTACAAAATAAATGACGAAAAATTAATTTCTTGCTAATCAACCCATTGAAGAAATCAATGCACTGAATAACATTGACATATTTATTAGAGCTAAAGTATTTTCATAGCATCTAATGATATAGATATCAGTGACAAACAAGAAAGAATACAACTAATTGTATAGAAACATTAACTTATTATCATTTGAGTTCCTTAAGACATGTGGTAGAGATGTCATATTATGAAAAGAAGATGATTACTATATAACCAGCTGATAACCTTGGCAGTTGCAGCCAACAGATTTGGTGCATAGGTAGTATCCTCAAACCGTAACATTTCAATATAATTGGGTTTAAATAAAACTTCCGAGGATTAAAAATCGAATTGATGATTGATTCATTTGAATTGATTATTACTCAGTGGGGATATATTTCATGAAACGAATTGAAATAATAATTTAAAGAAATTTTATACAAATGCTTATAATTAAAAAAATATGTATGAAAAAGCAATTTCTGTTAGTGACTTAAATGGAAAATGGTGTCTTGTTCACATGTTCACTTTTAATGGATACAAATTGCAGAATTTTTGAAATTTCAATCAATAATGATGGTTTGGTCGGTTTCGAAAAATCATTAGCGGTGAGGAATATAGTTTTGTTGCTTAAAAGCGTTAAATCTGCATTAAAAAGGTATTTTTTACACATTTTAAAACATTCATATAAAAATTGAATTAGTAATAAATACCCCCTATCTCATCTAATTACGAGGTAGATAAATTCGCGCATTAGTGATTAAAAAGCTTTTATGGGGTAATTGAAAACTTGATTTATAGAAAAGAGATATTTACTATAATTTCAAGAAAATAAAATCTATAAGATAAAGCAGATTTATTTTTTATTTATTCATTTTTGCCAAGATGTAATATAATTTAGAAAGAATAAAGATTTATTTTATGGATAAGATATATATAAATTGTATAGATAACACTAAGAATTGTTAAGCTGTTCACATTTAATTGTTCTAATCATCTTGAATCAGAATATGATTCAAGATGGTGCTTCTAAAACATAAGCAAGAAATTTTTGAAGAATTTCGATCAAGTTTGAAGCTTATTTGACATGAGAAGATTAAATAATTACTGTAAAAGGCTAGTTTTCAATTCTCTAATATCTTTTTTCTTCCACAAGATTTACTAGTTAGGCAATAGTATCGAATATAGCTTATATATTATAGTTCCACTATCAGCATAATTAATTCTCCTTCGGGTTATCTAACATCACTTTAAGTGTAGTACAAGGCGAGTACAATATTGGTATCTATATTAGAATGTTATCAACGTTTTAAAGGCCGCGGTGGCCTAGTGGTAAGGTCTCGGCTTGTGAGCCGTTGGGTTTCAGGTTCGATACCCGATTCCACCGAAGAACCGTCGTGTAAGGGGGTCGGTTGCACTTAAATCCGTCATACCAAACGTCCTCCCGCTGGTGTGGTGTGGAGAGGGGGTGCTAGCTCAGGTGTCGTCCTCAGCATCTGACCGCGGTTCAAAATGACGAGGTCCGTCCCAAAATAGCCCTAGTGTTTCTTTATAACGGGACGTTAATATAACTGAACTGAACTATAAACATTTTAACATAGATCTTATATTTAATACCTACTAGCTTATAATATATTATAATACTCTTACTTTATATCACTAATCAACAATAAGAATTGGCACTAATTCTTATGATGGCACTTTAGATATCTTACAATTTCTAAATTATTAGTAGCTAGTTATACACAATGGTGGATTTCCAATTAGGCAGCTGATTAGATCTTTTGGCCTGAGAGATGACTCGGGCACTTTAAACGATGACTTAAAAAAAAAACTATGGTTCTATTTAAGAAATAATAAATTCATTAAAAAATATAAATTCTATGATTTACAAAACGTTAAGATTACATTAGGATTACATTTGCCCATTGTAATAAGTCAAATTCGAGTCTATTTCTTTCTGTTTTCTTTGCCATTACACTATCTATAGGCGCCGGCCATCTACAAGATATATCTATATAGCGTGGATTACGGGAAATTACCAGTTATAAATAAGTGAAAGAAATAAGCATAAAATACTAAATGCAACGTTATTCAAATAAAAAAATCAATCTAAAATAAATAATTCATCTTTTTTTTTAAAGAAAAGTTTCATATTTCGTTCTGTTTAGGACCGCAAAAAACCTAAATCTATTCCTGGTAGTAGATAATGATCATAACTGCATTGAAAGTTTCCAAGTTTGTACCCATATCTTATCAGTTGTAATAACATGGCTATCACTATGAAATTTCAATCCGCATGCATTTCTTGATTTTTTTCAATTCCTATTATTAGTTCACACTCTCCCTATATATATATATATATATATATATATATATATATATATATATATATATATATATATATATATATATACAGGGTGTTTATAAAGTCCCGGACCCATTTTGATGTTTAATAACTCATAAAATAATAAAGATAGATTTAAATTAATAGCATAAATGGTTAAATAGACTCAAAAAGTTTCATGACCCTTGTCAATGAACTTCCACGTGTGCCCACTTCGTCGCACGGAGAATATCAAGTCGATAGTCAATTTCACGCCAGGTAGCGACAAGCATGTCGGCATCCACAAAGCCATTTGCGCACATTATGGCGATTAACAATGCCAGAAACATGAAAGGATGCTTCATCGGAGAACATTATGCTCTTCAGAAAATCAGCAGCATCTTCTATCCTTCTTAGCATATTTGTTGCAAAGGCCATTCTCCTAGGTCTATCGTTCGGTTCCAAAACTTGAACAATTTGAACTTTGTATGCATGCAGTCTTAATTTTTTCTTAATAACCTTGTACACCGTCGAAATTGGCATATCCAATTCTGTTGCCACTGATCTCACAGATATTCTAGGATTGTGTAAAAATGTCTCTCTGACACGTTCAACATCAAAATCACTTGCGCAAGGACGTCTGGAACGTTTCTTATCTTCGATACTTCCAATTTCTAGAAAATTCTTTTTCCACCGCAAGATGCTGTTTTTGGATGGAGGATCTTTTTGGTAAATTCTTCTGAAATTTCTCTGTGCTTGCACTATCGATTTCATTTCTATGAACCACCATAAAATCTGTGCTTTCTCTTGTGGTGTATGCATTCTCCTTAATATCCGCTCGAATAAAACATCACATACAAAAGTACTACATAGAACAAACACATCAAAAGTAAACATAACATTGCAATAGTTACCAAAAACAAAAGAGAGAAAAATGCAATTAATAAGCAGACAATATTTAGAAAAGTACAGATATTTAGACTGGAAAATGAAATTATCTGAAATTAACCACACGCGCAGACGATATTTACAAAAGTAAAAATATTCAAACCTGAAAAGGAAAATATATGAGTTATTCCATCAATAAATGCCATAAGTTTGTTTATATCTTTATTATTTTATGAGTTATTAAACATCAAAATGGGTCCGGGACTTTATAAACACCCTGTATATATATATATCTTGTTCAAATTTTCAATCGTTAATAAAATACTTTTTATTCATCCAATCAAGTTCAAATATATTTTTTTAAGACTTGTAGTGGATGACACTTGATGTTAATACAGTTTTTTCAAATATTAATTCATTAAATATTAAATTTAATTAATTTTTAATGCATTAAATAGAGTTTTAGCAGTTTCTAATGAAAATTGAAATCAACAGGCAGGAGCACAATCGGCAAAATGCAAGGATTTCAGTATTTTTCACGTGAAGATAAAGAATGTGAGTTCAATTCTTGCGAAAGTAGTAATTTATTTAAAAAATGGTTTTTATATTACATGTTTTAAATATTAAGGAAAACTAAAATTTGTCCCTATGTTAACTACAATGAACATTAATCAACGGAAAATGATAACGTTCATCAGCGTAACAGATTTTTCATAGAATAAGATACACTAAAAATGTTTGTTAAAAAATAAATTTCAAAATTTGTGGATAGAAGTGACAATGCCATTTATACTGAATTCATTTGTACTGTTGAAATTGTTCACATATGCAATTATAAAATTCATTATGCTTTAACATTAATTTTCATAAGTTATTTCATAAGCAATTTTTTGATATATCCATCAAAGAAATCTCACACCAAAAACTTTACTAATTTTATTAATTTCTGAAACAACTGAATGCATTTTATCGAAATATAAAAATACATCTTGTAATATAGAAGCAATATGGGGGAAGTTTTACTATTTCCCTAACGATAGATGTCACTGGTGCCAGTGAACTATGGAAAATAATTTTTATTTACAAAATCAACAGAATAACCTTTCTTCCTGCAGCTGAATTAGTGAATTTAAGGGCTTCTTGCATACGGTATTGACAATTTTAGTCGCAGAAATTATTAATTTAACAGTATTAAGGTGTATGTACACACTTGAAACTTCGAAAATCGTTCAAAATATCGAATATTTTTTTATTGTTTAATAATGCTTTCGGATCATCTAGCTTTCAAACGATACCAAGATGTTGTCAATATTCGAAATATTTCTCGAGTTATAACTATTTTTCTTGAGGTGCTTTCATTAAAAACTCTAGTCATGGCGTTTTTAAAACTCATTTTATGAAGAATGATATTTTTCCACTATGTTGCTTCATTCAAACAATCATACCTCAACAAGAATTGAACCAAATACAGTTATTTATATATCAAAATAATGTGTATGAAATAGCGGATGTTTTGTACCTATATCACAGTTATATTTATAAAAATAAATTTTTAATAGCTATTTAAAAGTTAAAATGACAGAAAAAAGCTCTTTTTCTATTCATCGTTGATGAAAAAATTGTTTAAAAAAAACTATATACTTTTATAAATTGATTGAGGCAGACAACATGAAGACTAATATTAGGCATAATTTTCAACTAGAAATGAGTGTCTGTACAAATTAGAATTTAAGATATCATGTTTCAAAAAATAGGCTAATTAGCTCATTAAATATTATTTAATTAATAATTAGTGTCATATGGTTTTTTCTCACTGAAATGAGCTTAAATATATATTAATGACCTACTGTGAAAAAATTGGAATTTTAAAGTTAAAATTTAAAAAAAAAATCTTCGAGTGTGTACGTACACCTTAAATCTATGGGATCTAGCATGAAAAAACAGAATTGCAAGACTGTCGTGTACCTTGAATAGTGGTAGATTGACAGACCCAAGTAATGTGCAAATATAATTACACTTTTAGGGGAAAAAAAACTGAAACTTAAAATTGTTAAATTGCGAGTTTCCTAATAGTTCCAGAGGATAACCATGAAAATTAGGGAACGACCATCGGAGAAACATAAAAAGTTATACACAATGTTATAATGAGGCTATATTGTGAAATTGTTTATTTTCAATTGAAATCTTGAAAATAACATTTCTGAAATTATTAATGAAATGATAAAATATTCCTCGATTTTCTTTGCCAAAGTTTACTGGTCGACATACAGAATGATTGCATTTAAATCACAATTCTTTAGATGCATTAAAAATAACATGCAGCTAATCTGATTATCAGGAAATTTAATATTTGAAACCATTTCTGTTGAGAAATGCAAAATAGCTGAAAGTTTTATATGATTCTTACGCTTCATTGCTCGAAATACTATTAAAACGATGTGAAAACATGAGATTAATGATCAAGTAAACAAATTGCTAAATATTTCAAAACTAAGAATCGAACTTAAAACAAATTGAGAAATCTAGTAGATAATGCGTTAAGTCATTTAAGAATGTTGAAAAAATAGATTTAGATTTTAAAAAATTAAGTGAAGCAATTTCGAAAGCTTTTGAATGTTTCTTATTTGCAATAAATTTCGGTAATCGAAAGGATTTTTCGAATTTTTGTCAAAAGGTGAAAAGGGTTCGAAAATTAGCAACATAGATTTCCCAATATCAAACCAAAACATGATTGGTCTTACGAAATTTCGGTTTAAAAAAATTGTAATTGCAATTGCTGCCTTTTTAATCGCAATGATTTGGTCTGTAAATGTTAGAAATTTCTTAGTTTATTTGCTAACGAAGGATTAGATGAAATATGTAAATGAAGAATTAGTAAATTCTACTGTTAGTCAGCCAAACTAGTGATGCAACATTGAATTTTTCAAGATTATTTTCTTTTGCTTTGAGGCGAAAGTTCTGATACGAAGAGCACCCAGAAATGAAGTTCCATTTTCAAGTTTCGTCGAAAAAGCACTTAGTTCATGATTTTCGCTTTCACTTAGCTGTTTCATTGAAAAAAAAACAATAGGAGTCATTTCTAGACCAATAAGTATTATTTTACCTGTATGTTGAAAGCTTTAAATGTTTTTAAGAATTGAATATCCCATCGCATGCGAGTTATATTCCATCATCCACTTTCTTAATGGTAAGAACAATAAATCGAATGAAATTCATAGACAAATTTATGAAGCTTATGGACAAAATGCGATTAGTGATTCGATGGTAAAGAGGTGATTGCGACATCTGAATGAAGGATGTGAAAATATTCAGAATGAGGAACGAATTTGGCTGTGATCTCTGATTGATGATGATTTGCTTACAGAAGATGATGAAAAATTTAAGGAAATCGTTAGATTCGCTATTATGACATTTTCAATACATTTTTCTCAAAATTTCCATTCACTTCATCACTGTAGGCAAAAAAAACTCCTTAATGATAAATTAGTATTGGTGGTAACTATGCAATTATGTTGAAAGATATATTATTTACAGCACTTCATTTTTTTCAAATAAATATTTAGTTAGTTAGTTTACTTTCCCTCATTGTTTTGCTTTCAACGGTGAAAGTTTATGAGGAAAGAGCAGATGGTTTTAATTACTTTTTATGCTACCCAGAAAGTAAAATTCCATTATATTGCCATGCCATTTTATAATAAAACATACAAAGGCATTTAATATGTTCCGTAATTACTGGATTAAATAGATCCCTTTTAAATGTAAAAAAAGCCAAAAAATACCATTTCCAAATGAAGTGGAAAATTCTAATCATTCTTAAATATGTTAGTTGTTCTAAATTGCAAGTTGTTGATGGACAATAGTTGACCTTCCAAAATTATTGATCTATTCAAATTGAATCTTACCAAAAATGTAATTCTCACTTTAGATGGAGATGATTTTTTATGAGTTATTAAAGAACCATCAAATATAGGAGAACGATATAAACTTAATACTGAAAGATGTCGTCTTTGGTATAGATAAATACCGAATGTTAGTAAAGTTTTGTGCAAGATTCCAAAATGAATTTTAGGGTTTTCGTATATTGTATAATAATTGCATCCCATATCGCTCTTCCCAAAGAAACCGCTAAAAATTGCTTGCTAATAGGCTCTTTTGTATGCTATTATTATTTGTAGCTATTATGTTAACATTATCTTCAGCAGTAAATAAAAGTTTTATATCACTAATCGTCTTGTATATAATTTGCAGCAAGAGAAAATCAATAGATCTCATAGAGCCAGAAAAAAGTTTTCATGAGTTTAAAATAATTTATTTTATTGAATTCCTTAAGTTTCGTTTATAAACCAACAATAATTTAATACTTAATTATTACTGCGGCCTTACTTACCTTAATTATAAATAAGGTTTGGATTACATAGAGGGTTATACTCTTTGTTATTTTCCAATATTTTAAATTTTAAACTACTGTATTATAGATTAATTTATAATTCCAATTTGAAAATGCTTTAAATGACATAACTAGATATATTTCATATTGTTTCCAATCAATAAATGTATTTTTCTGAAAGAAATACGAACCTCAATTATTTTACGTTTTTGAAAGCATTTTTTTTCTTTCTGTAAATATATGTTTGTCTTGCACTGAAATTATCTATAGGGTCACGATTACAAGCGACTCCATATATATTTAATTAAGCTTATAATTTTTCTTCTACTTTTTTGACAATATACCAAGATATTTAGAGGATTAAAATTCTGTTGCTAAATTAACATTAATTCACAATAATTAAGATCTAAGAAAAACTCTATGGAATTGCTTTCTGAGTAAAGAGTAAAGCATTTTGATCTACATCAAAACTAATTTAAGATTAAAGATTCAAATAAATTTTTTGACTTCCATAAATATAATTTTTTACATTTTTAAATACGGAATGTGAAAATTCATGTGAATGAATAGATTATCCACTTAGTAAAATATACATGCATTTCCTGAGCAAAATTTCACATACTTGAAGAATATTAAGCATTAATGAACATGAATTCATCAAAAATTAAGCTCACGTCTGCTGCTTAATCAGGCATGAAAAGTAAGTATCTGCCTCATTTGCATCAAATTACGCTCTCCGTAACAGTTGGTATCTATCTTATCGCCATTGTTTACGTGTTACCTGGATTCATATGAGTAGTTTTCTGTCAAGTAATTGTATAATTTCTCGTCAATGAACATTTTGCATTTTAAAGTTGTATTTTGTTTGACGGATCTGGTTTAAAACGTTTTGCTTATTTGATTTATTGTAAATCAATCATCCATAAAGAGAAGTTAGTGGGAAAAATTGGTAAAAAAGGGAGTATTATGTTACTTTTCTTTACAACGTTTGAGAAATTGTAAAATAATGGATAATATGGATTACTAATATGGAATGCTAAAAAGCCATGACGATATGAATGCTCTTGCCTATTTACTACAAGTAACATAATCCATAAAAATGCTTTTTAACAGGTGAAAATTTTTTTGTGCTATTAGGCCTCAAATTAATTATAGGTTTAACATAATCATACATTGATATACAATTATACTTAGCATAGATTTACTAAAGTCGGGCATATCATAGGTTTACTTCTACGTCACGTATCATAAATTTATGGCAATTGTATGTATCATGGTCTTACAATATCTGTACACACATTGCAGGCTTATTATAATCATACATATCATACTCTTATTACAATCATACGCATTACAAGCTTATTACAGTTATATACATCACAGAATTATTACAATTATGAATTATAGGTTTTATATAATCATACATATCATATAATTATAGATAAAAATCGTAATCTTTATTCATTCTTCCTGTATATATAATATATACATTCAGATATTTAAGAATTCAAAGTGCCAGTTATTAGCGGTTTCAACATATACCATAACGGTTGCTTGAATAAACATATGAAATATGCTTTTCAAAATTTATAAGGTGGAAAAGCAGGACTAGTAACTTTTGCAAAGCTTCTTGCATTTTTCTACGTATAAGTCACTTGCTTGTTAAACTTGCCATGAAATCATGACATTGCCAATAAGGACACTGGAGGTTGTGTCCTAGAAATATGCATCTTTTGTTGCTGTACTATAATAATTTTATTTTGTATTAATACTGAACTGAGCTACAATGACATTATTTTGTATTAATACTGAACTGAACTACAATGACATTATTTTGTATTAATACTGAACTGAACTACAATGACATTATTTTGTATTAATACTGAACTGAACTACAATGACATTTTGTATTAATACTGAACTGAACTACAATGACATTATTTTGTAATAATACTGAACTGAATTACAATGACATTATTTTGTATTAATACTGAACTGAACTACAATGTCATTATTTTGTATTAATACTGAACTGAACTACAATGTCATTATTTTGTATTAATACTGAACTGAACTACAATGTCATTATTTTGTATTAATACTGAACTGAACTACAATGACATTATTTGGTGTTAATACTGAACTGAACTACAATGACATTATTCTGTAATAATACTGAACTGAATTACAGTGACATTATTTTGTATTAATACTGAACTGACCTACAGTGACATTATTTTGTATTAATACTGAACTGAACTACAGTGACATTATTTTGTATTAATACTGAACTGAACTACAGTGACATTATTTTGTATTAATACTGAACTGAACTACAATGACATTATTTTGTATTAATACTAAACTGAACTACAATGACATTATTTTGTATTAATACTGAACTTAATAACATGCTTAAAACAATCGTATATCATAGGTTTAATACAATCCAAGTGTCATAGATTTCATAGAATCATATATATATCACAGTTTTTAATCAATCATTCATGTTATAGGTTTAATACAATTATCCTTTATCATTTTATTTGTTTAAAATGTTCGATCTGGTGATCATTAATTGCTAGACATATAGCACAAGGGTTAACAATTGCTTGAACCAAGAAATTAAATATACTGTTTTTGCTTTCTCGTATGTGAAAAATCTAAAAAAAAAAAAATTGCAATCGTCAAAAGATTCGACCTTGAGATTTTGACAAATTTCCTCGATTTAGAACTTCTTGAGTCCAAAAACACATTTTTAGAATTATATGTGTCTATGAACATGGTTCACGTTAACTGCATGAATGAAAATTTTACACAGACTTAGAATCTAAAATATAATTACTTATCAAATTTTAAATCAAAATCAACCAAGTGTTGTGTGTTTGATGGCTTATATTTTCTTATGCATGTAAACGTGATTCTCTAAATTGCAATGATTTAAATAAATGGAATTATTATGTAGTGGCTATATAATGGAATTATGTATAGTAAATGGCTATGTGATCTTGTGATTACAATTGTAATTCTAATTCAAATTTAGGTTTCAATCAACCGGGAAAAAAAGACGATCGATTTTTTTCTGGTACTTGTGCAAAATGCCTATTCCAGCGATTAAGCGCCAAATATTGTTCGATGGATTCAATAAAAATGTTAGAATCACGCAAAATGCCGATATTTCATAACTATTGTTCGTCAGTGCCTTGGAACTAATACACAAATACCGAAATATGAAATACACAACTCTCATATGTGGAGATCTGAAAATAAAAATAGGAGCACTTTTGACTTCAAGACCTTGCCTAAAATCTTCAGTTATATGTGATAGGAGAGAGAGAAATATGTAACACATTCGTTAGAAAATATGCGAGCAGGTTTTGGAAGATCACACTGGTTAGTTAAGATCATAAGCTGAAGAAGGAAAACCAATAACTATTCAGCGCTTTCCCAGTCTTCTCATATGCAAGCCACATACGGTTTCTTGACAAGTTTAATAAGAGCAGATATTGTTTGTTAATGTGTTCTCGTTTTATGACTAACTGTATTTAAGAAAAAAAATTTTCAGATAATTTTTAGATTAAATGTGTTCTCGTTTTATGAATAACTGTATTTAAGAAAAATAAGTTTTTTTCAGATAATTTTTAGATTAAATGTGTTCTCGTTTCATGACTAACTGTATTTAAGAAAAATAAGTTTTTTTTTCAGATAATTTTTAGATTAAATTTGTTCTCGTTTTATGACTAACTGTATTTAAGAAAAGTTTTTTTCAGATAGTTTTTAGATTAAATGTGTTCTCGTTTTATGACTAACTGTATTTAAGAAAAATAAGTTTTTTTAGATAGTTTTTAGATTATATGAATTTTATTTATTTTATCAGATCATCTCTTTCTACTTTTATTTAGCTTATAAAAGAAATCGATCGAAGGATTAACTCGGAAAATACAGACATATATCAAAACGCAGCAAAATATTTAAAGCTTCATCATTCGAATTTATGTAAAACTGATAAAATTATTGGTCTTAGCAGGTAATTTATGTGTTTGTCGTGAATCGATTTATTTTGTACTGTTTCCAGCTGATGTTTCCTTCCTAAAATCGAACTTAATCGAGTTCTTCGTGAATCAAATGCTTTAATTCAATGAATTCTGCTTCGTTTATCAATAAATCTTAGAAAAGTATCAAATTTTGTAGCTATTAATAAATTTTTCCAGTTCTGTGAATTTATTAGGGAATTTACTAGGAAATAATTATTTGCAATCAACGAGAAAATCAGGTGGTTTTAAAAGATTCTTTTTGTAAAAAAAATCAATAAATTTAATTTATTAAAAACTAACTTTTGAATAGATGAAGTCTGGCAACAATTCTGCTAGAAAATCTGTAATATATAGACGCATAAATATTTTAGATATTTCTGCCTGTTTTGAGGCTTGATACTTCAGCTGCATTCTTCGAAATTTTTTGTACTTTTGATTTCTATTGTTTGACTTACATTCAAATAAGTTGAGAGGCTTGATCATTTACATTGAAATGACATGACTAATGAGTTGCACTTAAATAATTATTCAATAAATCATATCCTATTCTGAAAATTTTTAATATTTTTATTCTGTAGATCCGTGACATTGTATGCAATTCATAGATAAATTTCTAAGAGTTTTTTTTTGATAATTTTATGCACATTTTTGACAGTTTAAACATTTAAAATATTATAAAATACTCCAAAACCTCGCAGTTTAATATTTATGACCATTTCAATGGTAGTTTAAGAGCTGAGCTCTTTTCTAATTCTAATTTTGAATAATGTTCTAATATAATATCATGTTTGAAGGCCTTTCTTTTTTCCCCGCAATTTTTATTTGTTAGCAAATGAGTTATTTTAATCTAATTAACCCGTTAACGCCCAACTTAATTTAAAATTTAAATTTTGTTAAAAACTTTTAAAATTATGTTCTAAACACTTAAATTAAATATAATATGCAATTAAACTCCACACCATTAATTTAGGATCCGAGATAATTACTGTCCTATAAATAGGACGCTGGGCGAATATGGAAGTTTTTGAACTCTTAGTACTTCTCCTTTGTTTTTAGTTACTTGATTATGTTTCTGTTCCCAAACAATTGAACTTTAATATTCAATGCAAAATAAAATGAAACACAAATAAATTTGACATTTTTTATTAAGTTTAAACATATTCACACTATTTATGGTAATTTGGAAAACATTTGGTACATAGAGTTACATTACATTACATTCAAAATGTAAAAGGTTTTACCGAACAATTTTGCCTTTGACATCGTCTTTGTTTTTCTCTTTTACCAATTATATGGCCAACTCCATCACGTCTAACAGTGTCTATTTCCTTCACTCGAGATGAAATTGTATAACTTGGTCTATCTATTTGTTTTTGTCCTGTGTTGCCTTTTTTTAGATAGGCTAGTGCAATATGTCTCCTTATTTCTTTGATACTCTTTTTCTCTGCATTTACCATTTTATAAATAACGCAGGTATTTACAACAGCCATGTCTACAATTCGGGTAAAAATTGGCCAATACCATTTTTTTTCCACGGATCTTTATGGTATGTTTCTCTAAAAGCCAATCATGAGAATCAACACCACCCATGTTTTTGTTATAATTATTTACGAGACATGGCTGTTCGATTTTTTTTTTCAGTTTTTTCTTTTACAGGCCTTGAAACAGATGTTAGTGGCTCAATTATGTCAAAATTTGTCGCAAGTGTAATGCATTTGTTATCATTCCATTTTACCACAGTAATTTTATTTTTCACATCAAAGTAGAAATCATGTGAACCACGGCTAGTCTTTTTGAAAGTAGAATCAATTTCAAGTTGACAATGCTGTATTCTGTCACTTCTTATTGTTCCTGTTGCTCGAAATCCACTCTTTCTTAGGTCAACTAACAAATTTTAGGAATTAAAAAAAATATCAAAATAAACTATATGACTCTTGGGATCAGAAACTGGCTGAATAATTTTTTTTACAACTCGAGTTCCCAAAGACTCTTTTGAAAGAACCACGGTAGAAGCAGCACCGACAACTTCCTTGCCGCAATACAAATCAAAATTATAGCAGTAACCATTGTTCCCACATAATGCCCGCATCTTATACCCGAGTTTCAGTGTCATCAAAACCTTTTTCATCTGTTAATTCATCTACTTCAGGTGGTAAAGCAATCATTTCGGACTCTAATTCCTCCAAAAATAGATATTCTACAACTTCCTCGACAGTTTTTTAAAAAAAATTCAGCGACATCTTGGGCACCTATTAAATAAACTACATATCTGAAAATTTAACGAATCCGCCCAGCGTCCTATTTTTAGGACAGTAGTTTAAATTTGTAATTAAAACTAATAAAAGTAAAAATAATTTTAAAACGTTATAAGATATCTAATAATAGAATATCTAAAATATAAATTCTGAAAAAATATTTAAATTTTACTTTAAAACCTTTTCGTACGATTACAATGAAATTCAGCAAGAAAAAATCATGAAAATAGCGAAGTTTACATGTCTGCAGCTGGCTGAAAAATGCTTCCATCCGGTCCAAATCGGTTTAAGTAAGTAGGGTGAAACCCTTACTCTTCAGGGGGCAGAAAAATAACAGACGAAACGTAGAATAGCTTTATTTATAATGATGAAAATGAACTGTCCTATAAATATGACGCTGGGCGGAAACTGGTTAAAAAGCCGATACCCAAAAATTGATTTGAATTTTTTCATGATTTTTCTAAAGATAAAATAAATTTTCTAAAGATAAAAAATAAAATAAGATAGCTAAATGAAAATGAATTACTCAAACATTTTTAATTGCTGGTTTTTTTAATTCAAAGCAGAAGGGAAAAAATGAATTAATAATAGTTTAATTTTTGTAACAGAGGCACATTATAGAGATTTAAAACAAAAATGGATGTTATTTCACAAGCTAATTTTCAAAAAGTTTTGAATTTGTACCTAAAATACTAGAGTAACATTATCATTATCGCTAAAAAGATAATCTATTTTTAAGTAGATGAAAAATACCCCTTAGTTAAGATTGTAATTAATTAATTCTGTTTAAACTTGGTTTTAATTATATAATTTACTTTTGCTTACAATTTCCTATTATTCAATTAATATTCGTTGAATTTGAAGTAAATGAAATCATAATTAATTTAAAAACAATCATTTTGAAATACATAGTTCTGGGTTCTATTTTATTAATTTATTCCTATGTATTATATGCGTAATGCCAATACTACTCGCTTTCATATTTAATGGAGCTAACCCATTAATAAATGCAGAACTAAAAAGCCCGCAGAAGATACAGAAGAGGCAACATGTACTTTGAAGTTTTATGAAATTTCACAGAAAATGAAGAATGATGCAGAAAATGATGCTTAAAGCAACTCTGATGATGATATTTATGATAAATATTAGAATGGGTAGTTTAAAATAATAAAATTAAGTATATTTATCTACATATGGTACATTTTGAAAACTATTATATGTTCAAAATGAACAAATTCTAGAAAAATATTTATTTAAATATGTAAATATATGTTAACAGATGCGCGGCGGAAAAGAATAAACTTTTGAATTTTAACTTCGGTTTATTTCACTACGAAAGACATATTATGTACAAGGAAGAAGCATTGATCAAATACACGTTTGTTTACATCGCGATACAATAGCCAAGTATCAAAAATTTTTCCTTCAGTGATTTTTCTATGAGATTTTGATAGGGATTCTTTTGTTACTTTGAAGATTTAGGAAAGGGAATCTTAGGTACCTTTAAAGGAATGTTGCAACCATTGAAGATTATAATCCTTTTGTTCCTGGTATAGGAATAATGGAGTCAACCCTTTTATGAAGTGCGTTTTAAGAATAACTAAATAAAAGAGTGGGAATTGGATCAGGACATAAGAATCCATTTTAGAATGAAGTTAACATGGACTAATTTAAGATAAAATTAGAAAATTAATTAAGATTTAAATTAAACTTATATACATATATGCGTGGTGTTTCATTTCAAATCTGAAAGGTAAAAGAGGAATAAGGAAATAGTTAAAAAATTAATCCTTGAAAAAAAAATTATAAAAGCTTTATTTTCTTAGTTTTTGGAGATAAGTTTTCAAATTTCTAGTAGGTAGTTCTGATCAGTTTCTTTTTGTTTTTGTTATTAAATTTTACATTAAAAAAGTACAAAACATATTATAATGATGAGCAAGCAATGAAATAAAGCCAGTATTTTCTTTAAATGAAATTCTGAAGATAAAAATTACAAAAAGAATCCTCTACGAAATGAAATTTTGCAACGAAACTAATTTATAATAAGATACAAATTTGCTTGCATCTGAGCAAATAAAAAGTGCAAAACGTGCTGACTGAAAAATTTGCATAAATGAAGCGCCAAATTAGCATACTTTCGAACACTATTTACAAAACTACTAGAAGTGGAAGATCTTGCTTCGATCAGCATTCTTTTGCAACTACTGTAACAAAATTTTTAAAAGGGGTGATTTGTTTTTTATCTTTGCAGGTAATGAGGGAGGAAATAAAAGAGATATCCTTCAGACTGTTGTTAGAAAGTGTTCTTCAGATAAAAATTACTAAATATTAAAGAAAACAACAACAACAACAACAAAAAAATGTTATTTTTTCCTGTTTTAGAATCATTCTGTCTTTTAACTCAAATCTTAAGGGAACCAGTCAATATTTCTTTAATTCGTTACTTTAACTTTTCTTTCATTTCATTCTCTAAATCCTTTTACGCAAGTGATTGTTATAAAAGGATTTGTAAATGTCCTTATTATTTGAGTTTTGAGTCCTGAGAGAATTATCATGCATCCAATTATATTGTGTAATATTTAATCACTGATAAAATCAACTTAATAATAACCCATTAAAACCCATGGAATAAATCAATTGATGTTCCAGCAATGTCCGACGCAAAATAATAATTTTATCACAAATAATGTGCTATATGTAACGTAAATTCATTTTGTTATTGCTTTCCGATATCTTATAGGGCCATGGTGGACTGGTGGTAAGATCACGGCTTTGGAATTGGAGGGTTTCAGGCTCGAGAACCGATTCCATCGAAGAACCGTTCTGTAAGCGGGTCTGGTTCACGTTAAACCCATCGGAGCCAAACGTCCGCCTACTGGTGTGGTGTGTAAATTTGTAGAGGGGGATTCCAGTACAGGTATCCTCTTCGTCATCTGACAGCGGTTCAACATTACGAGATCTGTCCTAAAATAGCCGTAGTGTTGATTTAAAAAACGGGACGTTAATATAACTAAACCAAATTCGGAAATTTTATGAAGAGTTTTTATATATATATAAAGATGCTACCGCTGTAGTTTAACCTGTTCCAGCTTGAAATATGGCCCAACGATCCAGTCCTATTATTTTTTGCCATTGCAATCGAAAGTTTTCTTCTCAAAAATTTTTCTTCGCATTCTTTCAGTTTATTTAAAGGTTTCGGTTCCGATTCTTGTTGTCTCGACAGAAATACATCCTATTTATCGAATATTCATTTTGTTTTGTTATAATTCACTTTTTAAACAAAAGATACAAAGATAATCTTCTAAAATGTTATTAAGATTAAACTTTCTTTAAGGAAGAATCAACTATGGTAATTATATGTAAAAAAACGATTAAGATAGGTAGAAACTAATTGCACCTCTCATTAACATTTATTTTCGGTTCAGTATTATCGAGCTGATTGGATGCAATGTGTGAGAGAAGAGGAAGGAGGATTCTGATTCTTTTATCTGCAGAATTCAACCTTCGCATAAATTTTTCTGTTGAAAAAAAATTACAAGATTAAATAACCTAGAATAATAATTTTATCGTCTTCAAATAATAATTTCAATAAATTTCGTATCTGCCCTTGAAATTAAAAAGTTAAGGTTAGTTATTGCTGAAATTGTTCATTTTTAAAAATTTAAAATGAAATCATTCAGTAATTTTTTTGTAACACTTCTAACTTTTGATCCGATGAAACACCATTGATATAAATTAATGTATAAACAAAATGTATACAAAATATTATGATTTTCATCATGTACAGGATTCAGGAAATTATTTTATTTTAGGAAATGTAAGAGAATATTATTTTTGATGAAAATATTTATTGATAAATAATGCTTTAGCTATGTGATAATATATTAAACTTTATTGTTTAGATTTATTTGCTTCGAGTATAATATTTTTTATTACTGTCCTTGACAATGTTATGGGTACTATTACAAGCAATAAATTGTATGTTTGATTATATTAAGTGGTTTATTCATATTCATAAGAAATGTACTTGTGTAAAACTCTAAACTCCATCATAAATCTTTCAAAATCTACAATTTATTTCACATATGTTTCACTTAATTAAGTCAGTTAATTTATTTTCTCGGTTCTTTATAATGATTTACCAAGTTGGGATAGAAAATGGTAAAGGAACTGAAACATGTCCTTGAAAATAAGAAATACAAGGTGACTAAATAGAGGGACAAAACTTGTCTTTTAACATAAATTAAAGTTATTTTCAAATCGTAAATTGGAAAGTGTCTACCATGTTTGACACTTGAAACTAAGAATATTTTTGCTCAAAATTTCTTGCTATCATTAACGTTGAATTCTGGATGCTTAAATTCTTAAGATTTACATGGCATATTAAGATTCATGCATGACTTGTTTTTCAAACAATTGATCCATTTATCTAAAACTAATTACTGAGATTTCAAGCAAAAAGTAACCCTTAGAAATATCAAATGAGACAATGAAAGACATAAAAAGTGACAACAAATTCTTCCCCAACTTTCTCCGTTGACAACCGCCAGAGCACGTGTCGATAACACAATAAATCAAAGGTCTGCTTCAAAAACCCGTCCAAGAGTACAAGGTCGACGTGAAGACAGACCTACATTCATTACGTAACCTTGCGCAATGCATTACTTCATGAAGCAGAACTTCTTCTCTGGCACAGTGACCCGAGAGTAGTTGAGGCGAAAATCGCCGTTTAACCTTATTTTTGTTTTCTTGATTATTGTTTTGAAAACATTTTTCTCAACGTAATATTTTTTTCAATGCCTCTAGGACATTATTTAGGTCATGAAATTCCATTTCACTGGTGAATGAGATAACAAGTGGTAGAGTTTCAGCGGTGTGTAAAGTGGAAAGCAAATGCCTTCAAAGCTTCCACCGATCTGGAAGCTTCTTGGATGAATGCGCTTTGTTGAGGTTTTAGGATTACCGAGGAGATATTTTATGACTTCCGCATGATTTTACACTTTCCATTGAATCTTCGGAACTGCGGAAAATACGCTAATTATTATCACATCACTTAGCAAAGTAATTAGCATTAATGAATATAGAGATTTTGAAAAAAATAAATAAAGGAAGCTTAGTTGTATTTATTGGTCAAACTACTGTTTCCATAGAGAATCGAAACAGCATAATTTACGGCGAATTAAAGTGATGCAAGAATTAAAAAAAACCCATCTATTTAAACTCTGATTAAATAGTAAAAAAAAAATAAGAAATGAATAAGAAAAAGCAGAATGGCTAAGAAACCATTGTATTTTTGATTTTACCTTTCGCTTTGATTCATAAATAATTGCTAAATAAATAAAAAGATTTTTAATTTAGTATTAACGATAAGGTTATGGAATAAAAACACTTAACAAGTTAGTGAAATGTCAGTAAGACAATGAATATGAAATAAAAAATAAGGATATAGACGGAAGATAATTATGCAGCTGAGAATTTTATTTTTTACCATTTTATGTTTTACTGCTGTGATTTCAAAACGAGGGGCATCTTGACTCTTTCCTACATGATATATAAAATTTACTTAATTTTTTTCTTTTAATTTTAGATTTATCAAACATAATTGAAACACAGCATCAAACGTAATTGGAGTAATCAAACATAGGGTAAATGTATCGATTTCTCACTGCTGAACATTTGGTTTAAGAAATAATTACAGAATGTTCATGTTTAGGATCCGACAAATATCTCTCTGTAGCATCATTCCAATTTTGCCTTCAATAATTTTTTATGAATCTCTAATGTGGATCATTATCTTCACTGTCAAGGAGAAAGGCACTTTCGAAGCAATCTGCCTTTCTTTGTTTTGTTTGGCTCTTCCTTTTTTTGTTTTCATCAATCTCTCTTCTTTGTTTGGCGTCATCTAACTTCTCTAGGTTTTTTTTTATCGTGGTTTAGACGCATCAGAAAAATCTGCGATTGCACCAAAACGATGGTATGATTTTTTTTTCTCGGAAATGATTTTAATTCAAATCTGATTTATGCTGTTTCGTTACTTTTACTTTAGGGAATTTTCAACCCAGGATGTTACGGCACACATTAGGTTTTTCCATTTTTTTAAAAATGAAAACAAATTGTTTTATTGTAATGCTTTATATGTTTATTGTAATATCTGAGCAGATACGTTGAATTTTCTGTTTTTTTTCTTCGTACAGAAAGAAAAAATATTGTAAGCGTTTTAAATTTGAGTTTGAGATTTTGGCCTATCTCAACTTCTAGATATCCTTCCGACCCAAAAAAAAACGTATTTTTGGAATTAGTTTGTCTGTGAACACGATAATAAAAAATAAGACAGATAAAATTCCTTATGCGATCTTTAAACTTAGTCTATGGATCTATATTTAATTTTAAATGATGTTCATTTAAAGGAAGTCTCTCTTTCCACATACGAGTGAACATGACAATTGTAAATTTTAAGGCAATAATTAAGATTTCTACATAGTATATAACATCTAACTTCATATCTATTTTTGAATAAAATCTATCAACACTTTGACCGTCTGTTGGTCGGTACTTACGATAGTTAAAAAACGCAATGGCTTAAATAAATAAAAATTGGTTTGAGATCTTGCGATTAAAATTATACTTTTGTTTCGAATTTTGCTTTCAGTCGATAGGAAGAGAGGAACCCAAAAAGCATTAATTTAATTTTCAAGTATTTACTTACTAACTGCAATGATCGCACGATGGATTCAGTAAAACTTCTAGATTTACGTCAAAGAACTAATTTTTTTAACGATGTAGCTTTATTAAATTAGGTACTGCCCATCGTTGTCGATGCTATTTTGTTATCTTTTAGGCAATGTCATAATTACATGTTAATAAAATTTCTATTTATGTCAACAAAAAATTGAATTAAACAAGATTTTACATTATCCAGTGCCATTAGAAATTTTTATCATTTATGGAGATCTGCGTTGAACAAAATAAATGGAAATTTGAATAAAATGTGATAGATATGAAAACATCTCAACCCAGCTCCAATAATTGTTGGCGGATGACCAAAGAAATGTGCTATGAAGACTGACGAAGCCGACTATGAATGCTTTTCTGAAATTCAGCGGCATATTTCCAATTAGACAGACTAGGAAGCTACCTAGGGCCGCTACGCTGAGAGATTGCTGCAAGGTCTCGGATTGGTATAAAAATAATATATCCCTAATTTTCTATAAATTGGATAAGAGCAATAACATCGCAATAAAAAAATTGAATTCTATGACCCCAAGTGCCTAGTAAACGTCAAGAGATCTCGACATCTCCTCTGCAATTGAACTTAATTACAGTTTTACCAAGCCAAAGTCATTTTGGACCGAATTTATAGAAATTTTTAATGTAAAAATTTTCTTTGTTCCTTGTTTCTCTTTTTCAAGCTTTTAAGAAAGTCATATTCCGTGCACAAATAATTGGTTTAAATCTTCTTAACTTACAACCACTTGTTAAGTAGTTTCACTGCCATGTAATTACTTTAACAATTTTCTTTGGAGATTAAGAGCTTCACGTTCTTTTCTTTAGAGGTTAAGAGTTTCGCGTTCACGTACTCCGTTACTTATCCTTCAAATCGGAAAAAAAAAATGTTCTGCCTTTTCGGAAATAATACAATGAAATATGCCTGAAATGCACACTTATTTCTTCCATTTTTAAAATGGGATAAAAACAAAAATAATATAATCGATATAATTTTCTTACCAATTGAAGGTAGAAGTTCAGGCAGCAGAAAAGCAATATATGTGAAGCACTTTCAACACGTTGAGAAAACAAAATAATGTGTTAAATCGATAGAAATTCTTAATTATTTAATTATCCAGCCAATACTGGAGGTACCTACTCCAGCTTGCGTATTAAAATGGAACTGAAATGCAGAACTTTTTAAAAATTCTAGTTTTGCAACTGCTGGTTGAAATTTGAAGAATAAACTTTGCTTTTCTCTAATCGTATACACTGAAATAGGGCAACTTGAGCTATTAGTTACCTTTTAATGGAAAAGTAACAGAAATAAAATTAGTAAAATATTTTTGACAAGTCGTAAAATGATCTCATTTATAATAATTACAAAATCATATATCTATGATTACGAATATCTTTTTTTCTACTTCTGGAATTAAAAGTGAAATAGGAGAAATTCGGATTGGTTCACTTCATCTTAAAATGAACTCGTACTAACAGATCGAAATAAAATTGCGTTCAATTTGGGGCAAAACTAAGGGTAACTATTTTGATAAGTAACATCAAATGAAATAAAGCGAAAGACAATCGGAAATCATTCAAGAAGGTGCCAGCTACTTGTTAGTGAAAAATGAAATAATTTTAACTGAATGTATCTGTTTCTTACGAATCTAATTATAATCGGTTTATTCCTAAAAATAATAAAAATACTTCTGACTATTTAATACCTTTTATTTTTATTCTTATAATTTTAATTAGTAGATAAATAAAAGCGTTTAATGCAATTCAGATTAGAAAGACAGCTTCAACTTTATTATTTGCACCGATAGTTTATTTTTAGCGACAGATATAATTGTGTCAATATAACAAATGACTTAAAACTGTAGAATGTTGCTTTCTGATGCAAGGACCCATAAGAAATATAAAATGAAGTTTAATGATTATAAATTATTTTAAACAAGATTTTAATGTGCAAATTTATTTATTTTCCAAATATATCAACGCTAAGAATTTATCATTTCCCAGATCTCAGTATTCCAGCTATGGAAATAGCGATTTTTGTTTGTTCAAGTAATTAGATTGTTAATCAATTATCTATGAATTCAAATCTTTGATGTATTACTGGCTAATACTCTTAACAAAGATTATAGATGACATAAATCTGTAATTTATGAGTTACATGTAATATAAATTAATTTATCTGTTGCGATAAATATATTTGTCATTACTTCCAACGTAATTCAACTAAATTAAGCAATATTAATAATAAATAAAACTAGAAGTTAAACAAATTATTAAATATTTTGAAATGACAAGTGTAATTGCCATATTTTTTATGCGAGTCAATAAAGCGTGTAATTGCATCACTGTCGAGGCATTTGAATATTAGATATCTTATAAGCCTAAAGCTAATATTTGATCTTTTGATTGGTTTCGGATCCAGAATTTTCAATCGCATTTATTTTTATTACCTAGAAATCTTGTGCATTAACTAATGGTGTACCTGTAATAATTATACGTTTTTTAAAAAATAATAAAAGTCCTTTTTCAGTTAAAAAAAAGAAAGAAATATTTATTTTTATCCCAAAATTAAGCTGTATAATGGCATTTTCACTAATGCAAACTGCAAAGCTTTGCATTCTATTTAAAATATATTACACAATTTAGAATATAGAATGTATTTTTATTCTTTTAACAGTTTTATTATCTATTTTATTTAATACGTAATTTTTTTTTGTAGTTCTATTTGCTATTTGCGAAGAAGTGAAATAGGATTTTGATAGCGCATTACTTTGCTGATCTAACTTCAGTTTTTCTTTGACATACAAATTATTTTTTAACTCCCTTTCACAGTTTTTAGAACGAAGCAGGATTTCAGTAAATGAACTTCTGCTTAAAAAGGCGTCTACATTTCTTTCGCAGAGGAAGTTATAATAAATGCACTGATAAGGTCTTTAAAAATATCAACTAAATAAAAATTAAAAAAATTTTAAAAATAAGTTTTTAGTAAAAATGATAATTTTATGCTGCATTGCGCAGTATTTCTTAACAAAATTAGAAAAAAATTAAGTGTTAATGACTACAAGGATTGTAGAAGTTGTATTGAAAAAGTGTTAAAATTTATTTAAAGTTTTAGGTGATTACTGATTATTATTATTATTATTATTATTTTTTTGCAATTTAGAAGGAATTTGACTGAATCAATTTTTAATTTCAATTTCTAACAGTTCAAAGTTTACTTTAGTAAAATGAGTTTTTCTTTTAAAGTAACAATAGTACAGATAAATATCAATAGTTGATATTTATTTTAATTAGTTTATTGTTTATTAAAAATTGTTATTACTTCTGAATTTGCTTGTTTGCTAGTTAATAAAGTTCCTAACTTCTTCCTGTAGTAACTATTTTATTTCATATGGCGTATAGAATTGTAATGAACTAAATATCGTAATTTCAAAAATTTTGAAAAAATATGAAATATATATTATATTTTGAGTTTTATAGTACAATTATTATACAAAAATGTTACATCGTTTATCCATTGTTTACTAATTTGTTAAATTAAAAAACTCTTGTTACATTACTTAAAATTATTTATTGCATGCTATTATTACATATTATTAAATTAAAATTGTTGAACATTTGAAGTAAATCACCCCTGTACCCTTATGTATTTAAAATTTGTAATTTTCCTTTACTGTACTCATTGTTAGAAAGAGTTTTCTTAAATGAACTGAATTTTAATTTAGATTCTCCAAGTTCCACTGTAATAATAATTTTATGACAAATATATTATGAATAAATAATTTTAATTATACATTATTTTATTATTAGGTATTAAGTTTCTAAATATTTGTATTTTTTGTTGAATTCAATTTCAAAAACTCATTTAAAATTTATTATTGATTAATGTAAGGTTAAGTAAAATGTATCAATAATTTGAAGCTATTATGTTCATAACATTTAGTATCATTTAAATTTAGGCTTCCTAAATAATATTTTTTGAGATTATTGTTATTAAAGAAATTTGATTAAATGATTTTAAATATTCTTGAAATCGCCACTTAAAATTCAAACAAATAATCCCTTTTATTTCTTTGATGCAGGAGCATTTGTCTTTTCCCAATTCTGTCTAGGTCTAAATTGTGTAATCGTAAAAAGTTGTAAGTGAAATTTATAAGCTTTAATATATGTGTGCTTCAACCAGGCCTGCAATTTACAGGAGAAATCATTCTAGAAGTTTAAAATTCAAAAAGTACTCCAATGGTCTCTTTAGATTCGATGTTGATAACAGGCAACTCAGGTACCTAGTCATGATTATTCCAATGGAAATTTTCAAAACGTCTAAATTATGAAATTTATTCGCCAATTTTGCAAAACATGAAGGAAATATATATGATATCGGATAATGGGATTTTGCACCTTACATTTATATATTGAAACTTCAATTAGTATTTTAACTAACGCATATTGAGCTAAATTTTGAGGTTTTTCAGCAATAACTTAAGAAAATTACCTAGAACAAAAATGATTTTTTTCGCCGTTTCAAAATTCAAAAAATTACATTTTTTAATAAAATTAATTTAACAGCTCTAAGTTCTGAGAATTTTCAAAATTTTTTTTGTCTTATTTCCAATAATAGATTATATTGTTGATCTAAAATTCAAACCGCTTTCATTGTTTCATCAAATACTTAAAAACAGAAATTTTTTTTTCATTGTTGAAACTAAGAAAGAAGAATTCTGTGTCGTTTAGAAAACAAATAAAAAGTGAACTTGCGATAGCGCGAAAGTTAAAAGAAAGATTAATCGAACAATTGCGTATTAATGCTGCTATGACCGCATGAAACTTTTCTCTCTTAGAAAAGTTCATGTATTCAGTAATTAAAACACATATAAGATTATTAAATTAATTTGGTTTTAATGTTTGGTAATTGGGCTAACTATTTTCATGAAAATACAGGGTGTTTATAAAGTCCCGGACCCATTTTGATGTTTAATAACTCATAAAATAATAAAGATATAAACACACTTATGGCCTTTATTGATGGAATAACTCATATATTTTCCTTTTCAGGTTTGAATATTTTTACTTTTGTAAATATCGTCTGCGCGTGTGGTTAATTTCAGATCATTTCATTTTCCAGTCTAAATATCTGTACTTTTCTAAATATTGTCTGCTTATTAATTGCATTTTTCTCTCTTGTTTTTGGCAACTATTGCAATGTTATGTTTACTTTTGATGTGTTTGTTCTATGTAGTACTTTTCTATGAGATGTTTTATTCGAGCAGATATTAAGGAGAATGCATACACCACAAGAGAAAGCACAGATTTTATGGTGGTTCATAGAAATGAAATCGATAGTGCAAGCACAGAGAAATTTCAGAAGAATTTACCAAAAAGATCCTCCATCCAAAAACAGTATCTTGCGGTGGAAAAAGAATTTTCTAGAAATTGGAAGTATCGAAGATAAGAAACGTTCCAGACGTCCTTGCACAAGTGATTTTGATGTTGAGCGTGTCAGAGAGACATTTTTACACAATCCTAGAATATCTGTGAGATCAGCGGTAACATAATTGGATATGCCAATTTCGACGGTGTACAAGGTTATTAAGAAAAAATTAAGACTGCATTAATACAAAGTTCAAATTGTTCAAGTTTTGGAATCGAACGATAGGCCTAGGAGGATGGCCTTTGCAACAGATATGCTAAGGAGGATAGAAGATGCTGCTGATTTTCTGAAGAGCATAATGTTCTCCGATGAAGCATCCTTTCCTGTTTCTGGTATTGTTAATCGCCATAATGTGCGCAAATGGCTCTGTGGATGCCGACATGCTTGTCGCTACCTGGCTTGAAATTGACTATCGACTTGATATTCTCCATGCGACGAAGGGGGCACACGTGGAAGTTCATTGACAAGGGTCATGAAACTTTTTGAGTCTATTTAGCCATTTATGTTATTAATTTAAATCTATCTTTATTATTTTATGAGTTATTAAACATCAAAATGGGTCCGGGACTTTATAAACACCCTGTACATTTAAGCGATTTAGCTGAATTTAAATATATTTAATACAGCCAGTGACCCCGATTAAATTTGAATATAATAAAGACAAAAATATGAAATGTGAATTTATTTTCATTATCTGCTTCGTTAAAGAGTTTAAAGAAGTAGTTAACCTATTTTAGCAGGAAAATACTTTTTCTTACATTAACTGATAGATTTTTATGAACCGAAGCTATTCAAATTGTAATTATAAAGCTTACAATTGTATGTGAGAAATCATAACTTTTTTAATATTAGTTATTTCAAAATATAAATTAGTCAACTTTTCATAGCTTCTTTATAAACAAAAGTACATAAGACAAGACAAATTTTAATATTATGTTTATAACAGATACAGTTAAATAATTTCGAACATATTCTATTTTCTAAAAAATTTGTAATGCTAGGAATATTTTATACATTTCCTGTTAAATACATTAAAAAACTGAATTATGTTTGTGTAATCCATTTTTTATGTTACGTTAAAAAGTGTAATAGAGGAAAAAGCGAAAAAATCTTAACAATTAATGATCCTGCAATAATTGCTCAAATAGTCCTATTCAGTCATCAAAATTTATTCTAATGAACTATTAAACGGATTTTTAACAATTAACTGACGATCAAAAAAGTTTAAAAACAAAAGTAAAACCTACATCGCTATCTTTGTGTGTCAAATTCACTTCAACCGTGCATGAAATTGCTTTTTCGGCACTTTTATTTTTTATTTATTTTTTACACAAATCCGATTAACTAATCGTAAAACTTTCTTCATTACATGCCAGATCATTTATTTCCTAGTAAAAAAAGGCTTTAATAAAGTTTGTATTTTAATATTTGTATTGAGAAATTTACAAAAGGATTGCTTAAGTTTTACAACGTAGTTAAGCTTTTTTTAGTGCCCTTTCCATGGAAAATTCTTGCCCTTATTTCACTTGAATAATTTTTGGAGTATTCACCTTAATGTCTATTTGCAATAGCACACCAATCGGCTTCATCGATAGGTTATTGGATAGAACATTTGAAATTGTTTAAAATATAAAAACATTTGATTGGCTATATAGAAGAAAAATAAAGATGTTTGTTGGATCAGGGCATTTTTTCAAAACTTTAATGTATTGAAATTTTGTAGTATCAGCATGCGAGTTAATTTTTTTATGACCAAAAACAAAATTTTAAAATAATTTTATGTTAAAAGGGGATATAATTTCTGGTAATTATATCTGTTTACAAATATAATTACAAAACAAAATTAATAAAAGTAATCTGAATGAAGTGATTGTCTGAGAACATAAATAAGTGTTCGAAAACTACAAATATGTTTCAATTTAATATAAACGATGGTAATATCAATTTATGTATGCATGAAATTAAAATGAAAATGAAATTAAATCAAGTTATGTATGCAAATTAATTTATGTATGCAAATTAATTTATGTATGCATTTATGTATGCAAAGTATGCATAAAATTTTGCAAAGTATGAAATTGAAGTAAAAACTGTTTTGGTTAAAAATACAGAATCTCTAAGATGTTTTGTTATACATTTAAGTTGAAACCGGAGCTAAATCGCTGCCAAGAAGAATAGAGAATGGAAAATGCTCTAGATAATAAATAGAATAAAAGGTTAAA
Organism: Argiope bruennichi; assembly: GCF_947563725.1. Lineage (NCBI taxonomy): Eukaryota > Metazoa > Arthropoda > Arachnida > Araneae > Araneidae > Argiope > Argiope bruennichi. The sequence continues at coordinate 88,785,713 of NC_079151.1, forward strand.
GTCCGACAATAAACAAATATTGCAATTTCTTAGATCCAAACACAGATAATGTAATATTACGTGAATTAGCTAAATTACTCGTAAAATTCATCCAAATGGTATTAATAAGATTCTTTTATAATTAAAAATTATTTTTAAAAACAGTGAATATTGTAAGATTTTATTATTTTCCTTGCATAAAATCTTAACAATTGTGAAAATAGACCCATGCATGAAGTTATATAATGTAAACATTCTCTTGTAAATTCAGTTTTTTTCAGTCTAAAATCTTTTAAATAACAAAAAATGAAGTAAAGAATGCTATCTTATTATATTCCACAATTATTTGAGAAAACATTAAATATATATTAAAGCATTTTCATATAATTCAAAAGCAGATATTTTAGTGAAAATTAAAGAGTTAATTAAATAAAAATCAACTATAGTTTTTAACAATCGGATTTAAATTTAAACTAAATCGGTGGATGGAAACACACATATATTATATATATGCTTTTCTTAAAACGGAAAAAAGTGATAATAATTTATATTTGTGACAAATAGTAAGAACAGAAATATCTATTGCAGAAATTAACTGTAATATTTCACTCAGAACTGTGCTGGCAAGAAAACGGCATGCATTTAAGGCGTCCTCTCGAAACTTAAACCTTTTATAAACTGTTAGTAATTTTCAATTAAAGTAAATGTTAATCCTTTGTGTGTACATGTTTGTATCTTGTGAATGTAATACATTTGTGGGATTTAAGAAGAACTAATTAGTATCATATATCATCACTAATAATAAAGGAGATTGTGTTGGTGTTCCTGTTGTCTGTTGACTTTTTACAGGACAGAAAATTTGACCATGAGTTACCTAATTCGGCATATATATATTTTGAAGGGTGGATATTTGCACGTTTGTCCAATCATTTTTTAAATTTTAATTAATTAAAAAGTAGGTGAGATTTTGATGTTTTTCAGCATTAGCTCTCGAAACTAATATTACTTAATATCAATTTTTAAACTTTTTAAAAGATATTTTTTATTTGCATTATTCTGCTTTCCCCCCTGGATGAACCAGCTGATCGTATAAAGGGAACTGTTTACAAATATTTTTAATTTTTTTAGCAAATAATTTATAGCATTTCCATATTACTTCTTTTACTTATTTGAACGAAAGATAAATACTGAATAAAAACGGTAATTGTATCTGAACTGAATTATGGTTATTCACTGAAATGAATTTACAATTATAAAAAGTTAAATTTAGGTGCAGAATACATATTGTCGAAACATTTAAAATTGCAGTCATATAAGTTTCTATTTTATTCTTCATAAGTTTTTTTTTTATATCAGACCTTTTTTATTTGAACTTTTATCCATTTCCTGCTATAAGATTTTCTGCGGTGACAAGAAATCGTTTGGAAAGACATAATTTTTCACGACACTATGCAATTAAGCATTTTAAAAGTTAAAAATGTTTTATCTTTGAATTTTTTTTTTGAAGAAGAGTACCTATTTTTTTTTGTCTAATATTTCATAGCTGCTAAAAAAAGTCTAAAATTTAGCATTGAAGAATGTAATAAAATATGAATTTATCAACATTCAATTGAAAAGAAAAAAAATCAGAAAAGTCCTTAATTTATTATATACTTTCATCTGCGTCTTGAAGCAACAAAACATTTTTCAATTCAAAGAAATTTTAAAGTAGAATTTTACTTTAACTTATCAGAAAAAAAATTGATAAATATAGTATTCTCATGGAATGTGCATTCTTTAGAATCATTTCTACACAATGTCAATTACAAAAACTTTATAAATTGTCTTGTATATGTCAGATGTTATTTAGGAAATATGCTGAACTTGCAAAAAGTCTAGGTTTCCAGAAAATCGATGCCATCGTAAAATGACAAATTGCCGAGGCTGCAATCATATGAAACTATTTTGAAAAACATGCCGATTCGACATTTGAGCAAGAATGAGAAAAATGGACTTAAAAGGAAAGAAAATATTCACTGAATACTTTATGACCAGAAAAGTAATTTATCATAAAAGTCTGTCTACCAAAAATCTGAAAGAATAAAAAAAGTGAAGTTTAGGATAGATTCCTTAGTTGCAAGTTAAATTCAAGGCACTTTTAGAACAAAGATTTTTCTCCCCTAAGCAGTTATCTTTTTTAATTATAAATAATTATATTTTAGGGAATCCTCTGCAAACAGTTTTCGATTATCGATGCGGGATTTGTCGTGAGACAGTGAATTTTCTACTTTGGAATAAATGGGAAGGGAAAATGGAGATATCAATATTTGCATTGCTTAAAGGTCTCCTGTGAGTTTAATCCGGCCTTGCCAAATACATACGTACCATAGTTCCCAGAGCGCGTTGTTCACGACTGCAGAATTTGGTTTTTATTTCCCAATTACCAATTCTGTGAATCTTAGCATTTTTAACAGTTAGCAATAAAAGAGTTAATATATACTATACTATTAACACTATATGAGTTGTAGTTACAGTAGTTACATTAATATTGATTTATATATAGATATTTCTATGAAAAGTATTTGTTTATTTATTTTAAGTACACTCTTAACTTTCTTGATCTGGTTAATCTTATTAATAAAACAGAGTGAGCGTGTGCATGAATTATTGTCAATAAGATAATATTTAAATGTCTGAAGTCTAATTCTTTGAGTGAAGTTTTAATTCAGCCAAATGGGACGAAGCGTAACTATACATAATCGGATTGATAGTTTAACTGTTAACCTGAAACCGTAAAGACGCTTAATTTCTAATTTTAAACAATTTTTATCAGATAAAAGTCTAGATTTAAGGTGAATGAAGTATTATGTAACTACAAGTGAAACGAGAAAATTTTTGCTGTCGTGGGACGTTATCTTTTATAATATTATGGAAATCCCCGATTTCCATGAATGTGTGTATGGTAAAAATAGTTCAACAGGGTTAATGAAGGATAAAAACGTTTATTCTAGAAAAATGCTCAAAGCTCAAGTAGCAAAACACAGACAAAGCGTCTACAAAACCGCACCTTCAATAAACAACAACAACAGCAGCACAAATCGTTTAGAGAGAACTCGCTTAACTATTCGCTTGAGATAAACTCAAATGACAAGAGCTCTGTCTGTAGGTTGTTTAATTTTTTCCATAATAAAGTAAAAAACTTCTAGAAATATATCGCATTTGCGCTCCTAATTGTGATATCGCGAAAATTCATGAATATTCTGGATCCTTCTTTTTTCTTTTCTTTTTTTTTGTCGCTAAATGCTTTGTGAAGAAACTAAATAGTGGCAAAGCTGGGAACCTTTGACTCGGTATCCATTCAACATCGATTAAAGCTACCTATAAAACGCTCTTCCTTTACATAAAAGAGAATTTGTAGGGAAGTAATACTGTGAATTCGAATCTGTATTTTATTATTTCTCAGGTGTCAATTAACATTGTCAGGGATTAGTTTTCTACTAATTTGCCGTAACATATTCGATAGCAACAGCAATGTTGCTTTTTTTACCAGTTTAGATTTGAAAACATATGATTACCACATGCTATTTAATAGAAAGGCGAATCTAGTCCATTAATATCTACAAATTTATAATTTTTAAAATTTCAATATTCCATATTGCCTTAATGCATTATGTACTTTTTTTTTCAATTGCATCACCCGTTGTGTCTTCAAATACTTTGTTCGTTTTTTTCTTTTATTTTGAGAGGATACAATATCTAAAAATTAGAATCAGAATATAAGTTATTCTTTTATAATCATATATAATTGTTTTTATCATTCTATTCATTTTATCAAAACTTCAGAGTGGTGCCTTTAATATTTAAGAAGTTATTTAGATTATTGTGTAATAAATGAAATCCAAGCACAAATGAGAATTTTAAATGATATTTCGCCCATGTTAGATTTTTCATCACAACAAATTTTAAAATGCTAAAGTATTTTTGAGCTTACGCCAGCGGTTTCAGGTTATTTGGACTCACTAATCATACGATTATACGGTGCATGAAATGAGACATTCAGCGATTTATTTTTATATGTAACGTATAAAATGTAGTGCTAAAGTTTTCGGATTCACTATGCATAATAGTGAAAATGTTATCTTTAACATAAGATTTAAATCCATGCACAGTAGGGTGGAACGAAAATGGCTTAAATTTTTTTTTTAAATTTAAATTTGGTAATAGTGCGGAAAAGTTGCCTTTTAGGATCAAAGACAATATTTAAAAATTTCGTTGCAATATTATATTATCTTAAAGTGCCGCAAAAAGCTTGAAATTTGTTAAAAAATTTTTAAAAATGGGAATTTTTAAAAGGGATCTTTAAAATTTTTTCATAGATTTTAGTTTGGCAATAGTGGTGAAAAGTTAGCTTTTAAGTTCGAAAAGAATTAAAAAAAATTCCCGTTGCAATACAACACTATTTTGAGGTACCGCAAAGAGCTTAATGTTTGTTAAAAAATTAAAAAATCATGAACTTTGATAAAATATTTTTATGAATTTTTCGTTCATATAATGTTACAAAAGATGATTTTAAATACATATATAAGCATTACAGTTGGAAAAAAATTAATTTCCAAAGTATAATAATAAAAATATATTTTTTATGTCAAATTTTGGGTTTCTTACTTCTGTATCCTTAACGATTGCAAATGTTACGGCTGCAAAATGCTTGTTTCTACTTCAGTGCCAAATTAAACTGTTTTATTTAAATTAAATTTTGGCATATTCACACGCCAGTCAATTTTTGCTCTTATGCGATTGAACCAAAGAAATTTTGAGCCGATTCGGCCACCAGTCTCACAGCTCTTTCCACTCGCATGTAACAAGGAAGCCGGTACAAGTCAATAACCGATTCCGCTATACTATTTGGTTCAGCTTCAGATGCCTTCTGTATAAAGTTTTAACTTAATATTAAACCACACAGGCACTTGATAGTTTTATCGCTTCTTGTATATTTGATGGATCTGGTTGGCTTGTGTCTTTTTTGTAAAGAACACTGTCTTTCTTCAGCGTTGTCATTGTCGCCAGTAATCGCTTCTGATACACTAGTATTTTTTGCCCGTTCTTAATTAAACTTAACTATTATCCTTAGTTTCTTTACTCTTTCTTGCTTCTTTCTTCCTCAAACGCTTGTGTTAGCAATATCAATATTATCTATAACCCTTTTCCTGTTAGAGCATTGATCGTTTAGAATTCCTTTGGCACTTTTTTCCTTTTATACGTCAGCAATATCAAATAAACGTTTAGCATCTTCTTTAAATTGTGTGAGGTCGGAATCAAATTTATCTGAACATTTTCTGCTTTTATACTTTAATAAAGTCCTGTATTTAGCATGATAAGCTTTTATCATTTGTGAAATTCACTTGCTAGAAACAACGGGAATAGAAGCTCTTGACCATATTTGTGCTTTTATGGGAATTAAATTGTCATATGTTCAAAAGTGTCACAGAAGGATCCTTCTTTGAAGAAATTTTGAGGTTATGTTTAATATAATAGTAGCACTAATTAGTATGTAGTGAATTCAACTTCAAGCAAAACATTAAATTTCCCCAAAATAAAAACACTCCTACAATTGTCTGTCATCACTAATTTAGACTGAGCCATTTTTACTCACAGCAAAGCACACAAGCGCACAAACTAACAAATCAGTTTCGTTAATCAGTTATACAATAGACGGAGTGGAGACGTCAACTCTGCTGAACTCGGCAAAGCTACTGATTTGAAACCAGGCCTGTCCTTGACACCTGGCGCAAACAAATCTCCTCCTTATCTCAATAACAACCGCATCGGCGACGATTCAATGCCATGCCAGTGCAATAGTAAAATATTTTCATGCTTTGATTCATATGACAATGCCTAATGAAAGCTTTTCATTTCTTAATCGAGGCACTCAAAAATCCTTAAAAAGTTGCAAAAAGTGAGTTTTTATGAAATTTTAACATCCTTGCGGCCCGTCAAGCCCTACTCCAATATTTTTCATATTTATAATTTATTTTATCTATACCAAAAGGTAACTTTTCCCCGCTATTACAAATTAAAAATCATGAGTTGATTTTTTTCGTTCCATCCTAATGCACAGGCTTGTGTAACTTTATATTAATGAATCTACAAATACAATTTTAAGCAAAAAATCACATTTGTAAAAGTAATGATGAATCGAAGCGATTTAAAAAATTCTAAAATTCAAGTTAAAATTATTTTGATTTGATTATTTTTTTCAAGGTCTTTTTATTTGGATGTTAAGTTGCAATATTATATATGTTCCAATATTATTAAAATATTTAGGTGTAAATTTAAGTATAAAAGAACATAGACATATCTGAAAAAAACATTGAATTACAGTGAAAAATATAAAAACTGTTTTTGAAATTAGACTGCTGTGGAATCCAAAAATATTCGTTTATCTCGTTCTGAATCTACAATAATCAAGATTATTAATATGCTAGAAATAATAGGCATGTTTTTATTATTAATATGCATAACATCATTCTAATAAAATTTAAGATATTTTTAAATATTTAAAGGCGATAAATTATAAATTCTGTATGAAGAATGAAATAATTTGGAAATGAGAAATCGTGACTAGAAAATTAAAATTGCTAAACAATTCTCGAAATTTATTTAAAAAATCATATTTTTTTATTATTGAAGATATCTAATTTAAACAATTGCTGTTTGGAGATAAATATGTCATTTGCAAATAATTTACTTGAAAATCATGTCAAAATTAAAATCTATATAGTAATTGAGATAAATTTGCAAAATTATCACATTAGAGAAAATTATACTTTAGAATAGAATATATAAATTAACTCAAAGACTTTGATTGATGGAAATGATTGAAGTTTCATCCTTTTCATGATTAAAATTCATAATTAAATAAATTGCTGTTTGTCGGCTAAAACGACTTCTTAATCGATATAAACTTTTCACATATATTTCAAAAAAGAAAAACTGTCAAGACCGATTTAAGGGACAATAGACTGATAAATCGTGGGATGAAACCAGTAACAGTGAATACAGAAATTTCTTATTCAGGGCAAAATTCGTAGTTAAAATTGATAACTTTTTGTACCCATTATAGGCCGTGTTTGATTTAATATAATCAAATCACTGATTTAAGCTTCTTTAGGAATTTCTATTTTCAAATGTATTTTTTAAAATTGATTTTACGACTGAAGTTAAGTTTAATAATGTGTAATTTATTTCAAATTATTTCTTGCTTCGTTTTTACAATCGCTTCTTATGATAAAATGATTAATAAAATTGTAATAAAATGATGTAATAATTGATCTTGTGATGTTTGTTCAATTTTTAACATGTATTAATATTATTTAAAATGAAAAATAAGAAACCGTAACAATTGGAGAACGTCTGCCAAAGGTGGGGAAACGAGAGCTTTCATGGTAGAAGTTTTATTATTTTTCCAATAGATGGCGACACGACTACAGTGATTTCTGATTTTTTTGTCCATTTGATCTCTCTCAAGAATATGCAATATAATGATAAACGATAGATACAAGAAGCAAACGAAAGATTCTTGAATTATTTACTTTTTAGGATGAATATGACGACTATTTACATTTTACGATTGGAAATTAATTTAACTTCCTTAATTTAAATATGAGAGAAAAATAAAAGATTCTGCTACTATACGAATTTTAAAAACCTCATTAAAAAAAAGTCGTTGAAAGCAATTATATAAGTTATTTGAATTATATGGACAGGTTTAAAGTCGTATTTATGTCATAAATTAATTATTTTGAACTAATTATATAATTTATTTCTTCCTTAAATGGAATTTGATTCAAAAAGGTGAATAATGTTTCTTTCTTTTTGTTCTACATTTGCTCTGGAGTTCAATTAATAAAGATGAGCTTGACTGTCAGTAGCCATGTTAAAGCTATTTCAATTTATCTGAAACTATGTAAATTTGAATTATATAAAAGTAACCATATTTATTACTACCCATTTCAAAAATAAGTTTACATTTTTAAATTAATTTGTACACGACTCGTTACACTATTGAAGCTATCAACTCCAGCATTCCTTAAGTTAACGATTATGTAGAGTAGAGTCTATAAACAATCTATAAATAATAAAAACAAGAATATTTGCAATAAACATTTACTTGAAATTCAATGATTTCATTTTGAATCTATTAACATTAACCATTCCATTAAAAAAATATAATTAAAAAAAATTTTTTTAGAAATTTTTATTTTTATTTATTAGAATAATTTATAAAAATAACTATCTTTTTTTTTCTTTTTCGTTTATAAAAAAAGAAAAAAATCTTAGTTTAAACCCTTAGTTTAGTTTACTTTACAATACACAAAAAGTGAATTTGAATTTTTTTTTTTTACAAAAATAAATAAGTAAAGAATTATAAACGTAAATATCAAATTTTGAAAATTAATCTAACTTTAATCTAAAGCGTATTTCGTTATGGAATAATAAAGCGAAAAGAAGGATAACTGAGCAAATACAGCAAATATATTTATTTATCTTAAGACAATATTTAAGAATTTTTTTTTTCTAGCTACAGTTAGCAGGTTTACTTATATACTATTGGTATTATTTTAACTATGTGAGCAAAAATTTAAAATTGATCCATCAAAATCTTGACAGTTTAGTTTTCAATTGGTTCAAAAGATCAGGAAATTAGGAATATATAAGCAGCAGTAACTTACAGGAAATATATTAAGACATTAAGCTAAATTTTGGTATGTTATAAAGAATATATGCTAAATAACGTACATCTAATGAAGTTATTAATTCAGATTTTATATGCATCTGTTAATAAAATGTTAATCTCCAAATATATGAAATTCAGTACTACACGCTTTTACACTTTTCATAAGATCAGATGCATTGTGATATAAACCAGGAGATAAGCAAATCTCGAGAGATCACTTAGATTAACATCTTAATCGCTATGTGAATTAACTGTGTCTTAGAGGTAATGTATTCATTCCAGTCGTATGAATCATACATGCTTCATGTGTTTGTATGTGTAATTAGTCAATTGTTTTCCGTGGCCCAGCAGATCAAAAATATTTTGTCTTGAGCTGATTAGTGTATTAATTAACATAAAAACGTGATAATTTACGAGGAAACGTTAAAGATGAGAATGCAAGGGCGGGATTTAACTATAATAATCAGCGTAAATAATATTCCCAAAACTCTCTCGCATACTCTAATAAAGTAGTTACCCCAGAGAACATTTTGCATGGCATTATTGTGAATGCGTTACTGAATATGAATCTTTGGCGTGAATTAGCATTTTAATTGAATCTATCATGTGAATCTTAGCGAGTGTTTCGGGGATTAACACCGGATATGTGTTTAATAGTATCCGAAGATCAAATTTATGCATTAAGGACGCTTTTCCCAACCGATAAAAAAAAAAACATTAGAAACAAACATTTGACACAAAGCTACTCTCAGTCGCAAAATTCCATACCAAATTTAATATGTTAAAGTCATTCCATTTTTAAGGTATTGCGTTTGCATATTTCTGAACGTACAGACCGACAGACGGTCAATCCCTTGTTGAATTTGGCTCAAAATTTGACAGATATCTATACTATTGATGTTGAAACTTTGTGCCGAATTTTATTTATTTGGCTTTCTCCGTTTAGTAGTTATCGTGCTATCTTAAATTCGAACAGCAGGACAGACAGACTTCCTCTGGATTAATTTTACTCAAATTGTAACAGAAATTTACAAATTTGGGATAAAAACCGTATACTAAGTTTCAATCGACAAACTCAAAGCTCTTTTGAGTCATTTTTGTCACAAACAGATAGGCAGACAGACAAACAGACATTTTCTAAAAATGTGTTTTTCGTACTCGGAAAGGTCTAAGATTGGAGATCGGTCAAAATCGCGAGTTCGAATTTTTCAACGATTACTACACTACTTTCTCCATACTATGTATAAGAGAAAGTGAAATTCGACTGCTAAATACTTGGTATTTAATGAAAATTATCTTTCTTTTAATTTTGGCATCAATATCCAATTAATTTGAAGTGAATAGTTTATTATTTGTTTTTATTTATCTTATGATCGGTTGCTCACGTAGATCTATAAACAAATTTTACTGATATGTGAAGTAATTATGCTTTAACTTTGTAGTGATGATGGAGTCTCATTTGATGTCGGATTATAACAAACGGTTTTCAAGCCGTCCCACATTTCCAGTTTATATGTAAAGGTTTCATAATTTTTTGCATATATGATATCAAAGTACAAAGCTTACTTGAGACTCCTTTAGGCTCATTTTATTTGTTAGCTGAGAGTTATTTACAAATAAACTCAAATAAAAGATGGAAAAAATGAACTTTTTTTGTCTCTGATAATTTAAAAAAAAGTTATTCCGAGAAAGGGCCGTAACACACCAAAAAGATATAGAAACGTGCATAACTTCAAGCTCTCATAATATCGATCAGACTACATTCAATAGATTTATTCTTTCAGTTGATAATTGTATACTCCCTTATTTTACAGAACAGATACATATTTACAGGCCGATACATGTGGAATATGTCACTTAGTGCATCATTTAGTTATATAATTTGATGATATGCGCAGTAGTGCTCATCCCATATTTCGCCTGCTGTCACCTGAATTTAATCCATTTCATCATGTATCCGAATACATATGAAGAAAAATCTTCACTACTTGTTTAGTAACAAATTAAATATGCTAAATTCATATATCACCTGATTATAATGAGTTTGACTCAGCAGCAAATGTATAAAAGACATATATCAAAAGCATTTATCTGGATCAGTTTGCACTGACGAATGCAAAGTATGGTAGTCAGAAAAATCTTAAATTATTTACATGTACAAGGCGTCTAACTTTTGTGAGAAAAGGTATCTATCTTAGTAGAAATGCATTTAGCTTAGACAAATTTTCAATAACTAAAATTTTAAAACTTTTAAGTTTCCTTCAAATATTTTCACTCGTTGGTTGGCATAGCGTGATTTGGCTTTGTTGTACCAACTGGGGTGTTGAGATACGGAATTTTGATATAAAATATAGTATTATTTTAAATATATTTAACACGTGTTAAGCCATCAATAAAATCACGGAAATATTATCGAATTGCAACATAATCGTTAATCACATCCCTTTTGTGCTTCTTTGAGTAGAGAGTCATCCAACTTTCCAAACGATTAATTTTATTATCATAGACATTAAGTGTTCTGGGCTTACTTTGAGATAGACTTTTTTTTTTTTAATATTAATATCCTAGATAACCATGCCATGTTTCTATTTAGTTTTATTTTTGTTGATTACTAGAAGTTATAGACAAGAAATTTCTTTTGTATAAGCATAGAAGGAATGGAAACTATACATTGATCAGAAATTCTTTTATCAAGCCAAAGCATGTTTTATTGAATTAAAGAATCATAACTTTTCCAAATTTCTTTTTCTAAAAATATACTTCATTTGACAAAAGGGGATGCAGTATTTAAGCGCGTCGAAGATGTTATATACTCACCTTAAGGGCAAGATTTATATTTTATCCTATTGATACGATTAAAAAAACTTTAAAAGCAGATGCAGCAATTTTTTTTATTTGTTTGTTAATGGTGTGTCAAAACGTTTGCAGATTATTCATATTTAATTATACTGTTAAGACATTATGTATAATGTTTAAAAATGTGATTAATTACGCTTTAGATAGCGAAGATAATGTGGTAAATAAATGTAAGTACAAAAGCGGCTTTCTTAATTTATCCATTTGTTATTCTTATTTAGAATTGTTAATATTATTTAAATATCATTTTATTTTTATTTTGGATCAAACTCCTATTTCTTAAAAATAATTTTGAATTTAATTTTTTGTTTCATCCAATACAAAGAAAATGTAAGCTGTACAAAACATTAATCGATTTCTAAATTTTGAATAGTACTTGCACACACACACACAAAAAAAAAATTATAGAGCAAAAATAAATTTTCTACAACGTTAAAGAAGGTTTTGAAAATGAAATATTTGAAGGCTTTTCCCACTCAATTGAAGTCGATTATAATACGCCGACAAAACATAAAAATGTATCTCCATTCATCCAGAAACCGTGAAACTGAAAGCGAAAGATCATATATTTATAAACCGCGAAGCCTGAAAAGTTTTAAAGACATCTGAAGGGTTTATTTAAATTTTGTTTCAAAAGTTTAATTTAGAAATTATGGATTGTTTTTAATATAGTTTAAATGAAATTACATTTCTGATACAATTTGCTGTATTTTAATTACATTTCGGATACAATTTGCAGTATTTTAATTACATTTCGGATACAATTTGCAGTATTTTAATTACATTTCGGATACAATTTGCAGTATTTTAATTACATTTCAGATACAGTTTACAGTATTTTATAAAGGTTATTTCGAAAAATACAAATGGTAGGGGCAAAGTTACGAATCTTTTATTAATCGAAACCGAAGTTTATGTTAATAATAATCGGCCAGTATGATATGTCGATTAATAACTTTTTATCGGTTATTATTATTATAATAATAACCATAATAACCAATTAATCTCTATGACCAAAACAATAATAATTCAATATTATCATCATTTTAACAATGATAACATTGCGGATGTTAGGTTTTAAATTTACAGAATGAAATGTGTAGGATTCATATAAAACAATAATGATTCAAATTAATAAGAATAATTTTATTTATGTATAGTATTTAAATCACTTATTGGAAACTTCAAACTTTTGTTAAGATTTATTCACAAAATGCTGCTAATACCAATAATAAATATATTTATGCATAACGATTGACACATTCTCTTGTAGATGTTTTACTGAAATGCATCGATTATTGATACTATCGGATAAAATTCTACATATGAGCAAATACCACATATTTCAGTTTTCGAGATTTTATAATAGCAATAAAGAAAAATCTTTTGCAACTAGTAACCAATAATTCTGATTTGTTTTCGCATTGAACAAGAAAATATAATCTGTTATTCATATTAAATGCAAACAAAAGAGCAGGAAGATTCTCATTGGTTTCAAAATGTTATTTATTTCTTGCTTTTATAAAAGCCAAATATTGCTGCTTGTAAGATGACGATATGTTTATTGCAACAGTTCGTCAAATATCAGGTCTTCCAACGAATGGAAATCCATCTGAGATGGAGAGCTGTAAGAAAAAGGGGAAAAAATTAAAGATAACTATGTTCCAGTAATTTTTGAAATATTCAGCAGTGTGCATATTTAAATTATTTTTAAAAGTAAGCCATGCTCAATGATTATAGTGTGACAATCTTGAATACTATAAATTTCAAGAAGTAGTTTCTGCCATTTCTAAGGCTGCTGAATTTTACTGTGTGGAAGTCGCCTCATTTGTTGGGCATTTGTTGAAAATTTGATGAACTAACGCTAAACCTAAAATCTTCTGACGGGTTTCATTTTTACTACCAGAGGGCGTGATCTCTTTTAAACATTCTCACATACTCTTTAATAAAGGGATTATCCAAAAGAACGGTTTACATAGCATTGGCGTACAATAGTTACTGAATATTAAAATTTGACTTCAATTGTGCATTTTGACTGAATCTATTGGGTCATCCTTGCCAATTAATCCCCTACATGGAGTTTATAATATCCAAACATCGAATTTTTGTTTGATACGTTTTTTTTTCTCAACCGATTGAAACAAAAAATTGACACAAAACTGCATTTGTAGTCATAAAATAATGTACCATATATAACAGTTAATCCCTTGTGGGATTAGGCTCAAAATTGGATAAGTATCTAGACTACATATGTTAATTTGTGGACCAAATTTAATCCATCTAGCTCTCTTCTTTTTGTAGCTATCGTGTTAAATTATATTCGAACATCCGGACAAACACACATTCTCCGAGTATATTTTGCTCATTAAAATTTGACATTAATCTGCAAATTTGGTGTAATTTCCGTAAGCCAAATTTCAACATTTCAAAACACATTATCCAATAATGTTATTTTCGAATTCAGGATGATCTAAAAAGTAAAGATTCGTCAAAATCTCAAGTTCAAATTTTTTGATGATTAGTATGCTTTCTATATTCTACGTATACGAGAAAGTCAAAAACTGCATGCAAAATCGCACGCAACAGAAATGCATAGTTTTTTTTTAAAAAAACTAAAACTGCTGACGTTAAAAAGAAGCCACGAACAAGATTTACCCTTAGTAGATGTGATGCTTTTCGGACACAATTGGTTGCATTAATTCTTCAAATTTGGAAGTTGTTGTTTCTAATAGCACTTGTCATAGACAAGCCCACTGAATTTAGAAGTCAGTGATTTAAGCCAAGTGTGCGTCTTTTGTTTTTTCAGTAGCGCCATTTAGGGCCAAGAGAACGATTTAGCTACACACACGTCACAACCCTTTTTACGGGGCGGACTTTATTCACGCTTTTCATTCACTCATCCACAGATCGTAATTTAGACCTGAATCAGAGAACGGTCACCCCTGATCCAGTATCCCCAGTGGTATTACTCTCGACATGGGGGACTTTGTGACCAAGACAGATTTATGCGTGCGCCAGCCACCAAGCACGCGGGGAATCTTCGGCCGGCGGGGTTCGAATTCACAACCAAAGGGACGCCAATCCAACGCTCTACCAACCAGGCTATCCTGGCCTGGTTTGTAGGTAACGGGTCTTACTATCTATGACCTGTAAAGTGTCCATGAAGGATTGTCGATTTGTGTCTGAGATACAGTTTTCTGAACAAATGCATATGCAGTTTGCTTCATAGATCTGTAAGCAGTATAGTTTCCATGTGCCTACTCTAATTTCCGCTGTTTTTCCCAGTTTCTTAGCAACTTCAATAAAATTTCTGTCCATTGCCCAAATAGGTCGGTTTTCATCGCTTTATCCATTTGTTTACCAGGTTGCCATTGTATTATAATAGACCTCGTATTGGTACGAAACCCCTTCATTAAGATTAAGTAATACAGTATTCTTAAAGAAAAAAAAATGTCTGGCTAAACCAAACGTCTTTAGAACTTGCATTAAGCAATGTTCAACGTGTTTGTTTACAGGATTCTCATCTGTGATGCGAGGATTATCAGTTTTTCAGTTATTTACAATTATTGCAGTCGCATTAGCCTCTAAATTTATGAAAAATGTATATAAATGTAAAATATTGTAGTTCCATGTAAACAAATGACTAAATTTCTATATTTTAAGCTTCTGGAAAGTGTATTGATACTACAATTTGAGTTAAAATCTTCAATGCATAATATCAATTGCTTATGTGTGAATATTTCAATAAATATCTGCATTTTTTAAACTTCCTGCTAACCGTATAACGTATTATGTTACATATGCCATATAAGTGGCAATATAAATAACTTATATGATATATAATTTGTTATATGTAAATGGAAATACGATATAAATAGTTAGATAAATTATGTAAAAACATATGAATAAACGTTCTAAATTGTGTAAGCAAATCTACTATGTAATATGTTACTTGCCATAAGTTATTTTCACTTGTTATCATTGTTAAATTCACATATAAGAAGCATATCGGGAAGCAAATGTTAAAAATCGTCATCGAGTAATAATCTGGAGATTTGAATAAAACTTTTTTTTTCTTTTTATCAATGAATTAATTCATATTAAATAATCTAATGCACTTTTTATATTGATGCAATTTATTATTTGGATGTGCCATAACTAATCTTTTAAAAATATCTCCCTTTCTTTTTCTTTCTAAACAACAGCAAAAAGAAAAGACATCAAAATCCGATACACAATATCAATTCAGATCGGATTATGAGATCAACACTCAGAAGATGTTTTATATTTTTATAAAACTGACTGGGTTAATAAAGTACTTAAAAAAGCATTTTCGAATTAAATGAAAAGTTTTGGTGACAGTTGAACAAAAAATAAAAACGCGGTATGTGTCCTCATTGATACCGTAAAGATATTTTATTTACTTTTCTCCTGTCAAAATACGTTTTTAAAAAAATACACCCGTCACTCAAGTTTTTCGCTTGAGGTGTTTGACGGAGTATTTTCATCCTTCGCTGAGTTTTATGTTTGGTTGGAAAGATCCTTTTTTTTCAGATCTGCCTTTTCTTTTACTTTTTCCCCACGTTTCCTTGTCTTACTCTTTCTTTTTATCAATAGATTGATAAGAATTTTTTGATGCCTTCCATGGATCATGACATTGTTACAAGTGTCAATTCGATTGTTTCATTTTGTCTGTATGACATGCGTTCTTTAAATACTTTATTCGAATAAAATGCTGGCATGGCAGTCTTTCAGTGCTAATATAAAATATTGTTTACTAAATTTATTGTAATTTGAGATTCTTTTTGCAATAATGTAAAGCTGTAGACACAAAACTTTTTCGTCCTAACATAAAGTAATTATCGCTATCTTTAAGAAGAATTAAGGTGTTTTAAACTTTTCATGGCCAAGAAAAATTTACTCTTGAGTCTCATACTTCCTTTCTGGAGTATATAAAATTTTTAAATTTGTCCATCAGTATTATTTGATACATTATAAATATCTCTTTTACCCATTGTTTTTTTATTCCGCATTTTAAAAATCTTTTACTTTTTGCTCTAATTTTTTTAGGAATTTCTTCAATTTTCTTATTATTCTGTTTACACTCGATTTATTTTTATTACGTCTACTTTTTGATATTCGAATTTTAAAATCAAATATTTTCCAAATTTTTACGCTTTATATAAAATACTACATATTATTGGTGAAAACCCGACCCTTTGAGTATCGTGTTTGTATTCCTAAAAGTACAAACTAACGGGTGGTCAATCCCTTGTTCGATTTGGCTTTGAAGGTTTCTAAACTATAGATGGTAATTCTGTGTATCGAATTTTATTTATCTCTCTTAGTTTTGTAGTTATTGTGCTAAATTATATTCGAAAAGAACAAAGACAAATTTCCATTTATCCGCTCTGAGCGGATATTGCTCAACATTTGAAGAAATCTGCAAATCTACCAGATCTTATACCAAATTTCATCCATCTAGATCAAAGTGCTATAATTAACTTTGTCATAGACAGGAAAACAGACATTTTTCAAAAATATGAGTTTCGAAATAAGGGAAGTCCATGTTTTAAGGTGGAGATTCGACAAAATCTCGAGTTCGAATTTTTTGATGATTAATATATTTTAATAATATATCGCACAATTTATTTATTATTTTATTTTAATAATATATCACACAAGGATATAATAATAAATTTAATCTATAACGTTGGGGAAAGATACTATGGAAAATACTCATCGCCGTTTCTTAGTTATTATATCCTAAATGAGTATGATTTAATTACGAGAAATATATTTTAATCTTGTGTAGTTTCTTTCATAAGATTTTTATTTGTATCATATATAAATTTTATCATGATCATAAAAAAATCAGGCTACTATTCAATTCATAAACCACATTAAATAATTTTATGCCTATTAAAGTTTCTAGGATGATTTGAATAATTTAACGACAATATTGCAGTTCATTTACTAAGCATTTATTATACTAATTACATAATACTAAGAAATATTTTATGAAAAATGTAATTTAATTTTCGAACATCGAGCCTCAAATTACGAAGACTTGCATTATTTTTAACTAGAAGTAATTACGTCGAAAATATTCCCTTTTACAAAATAAACTTGACCTTTTTTAATCAGAGAATCAGAAATATATGAAAAAAAAATGCTCACCCATTATAACCTACTATCAAGCAATTAATTTCGAAAAGGATTAAAGTACGTACAGTTATGCATAATAATTTAAAAACAATTAAAATGCTAGATCAAAATGCTGAGGCAAAAAAATCAACTCCTCTTGATCAGTGCTTTTAATTAGCGAATTAACGCTTTTTCCCTTTGAATAAGATTTGTTAAACTTTTGTGAGGAGAATATAAAAGAAGCGAAACAAAGCCGGACTGAAGTGTGCTTTTCTAGTGGAATTGATTTCGTATCCTTCTTTTATACTTGTTTTGCTAAAATAATGAAAATTAAAAAGAAAAACTCATTAAACCGAGATTCTGTCGTTTATTTTGAACTACAGTATTTACTTTAAAAATTGAAGAAGTTATTATAATATACAGGGCTCAACAAAAAGTTTGTTGTTGCGAAAATTCATTAAATTTAATTAGATACATTATGAAAAAAATCAGAAAAAAAAGTTTACTTTTGCCTTCAGTGGATTATGAATTACAGGAAATGAATCATAAAATGAAAAGTATTACATAAATAAATACAGTGAACAATATTAAGTATTAGCAAACTTTGGCGACAAGCTAGTTCTCCAGGTATATTAATAATCATAAATTTTAATTAAATGCTTTAACATGTAGAGAGACGACTCTTTATAACTTCATTATAGACGAAAATAATAGACGAGTTTAATTAATAATAATAAGTAGATGAAAATAATAGACGAGTTTCAGGAACAGTTATTTAATTATTTTCTAAGTTTCGCATTTGATAATACAAAACAAACACGAACCCAAAAATACAGGACACTCACTTAGAATACATTCTAATAATGACACCCAAGAAGGATCATGGGAAATGTACCTTGATGTTAATAAGGTAACGCCATCTGTAGTATCAAAAGAGAAGGTAGTAGAGTTATGTAACCGTTACGAGCATAATTAGTATAAGGTTCCATCAACAAAATATTTGTACTCATTAAATTGTGAGAGGTATAAGGTCACGGCATTTTAATTGTCTTATATTTGTTCCTTTTATTGAACGCATGAACATTCCTGATGGAATCAAGTCCCATGACAACCTTGTGCTATTAAAATTAAAACTAGAAGATATGCTATATTCAAATTATAGTTTGTCTTTCGTGGTATTCTAGATTTCCCTATTTCTCATGTAAGTATCTCAGATAGACATTTTTTCATTAACTTGAATTAATTAGTAACTAAGTTGATACGAATAAAATGAATATCTTTTTATTGGTTCTCGATGTATAAACTCTTTGCGTGCCAACAAGTATACTACAAGGCTTGCAAATGTAAGTCAGTATACAATTGATAGTAAAATAAATTTCAAATATAAGGACGCAGGCACAAATGCAAAGTAAAATGGGGGAGACAAGAAAATACACAAATACAAATAAAAAATAAAACAAAATTGCTCACATACTAACAGACATACAGTAAATGATATACAAATGAAGAAACACGATGAAATAAAAATATCCAAAATACAAATACAAAAGCATAATAGTAAATATGCAAAAAAATACACAGAAATAAGGTCTAAATAATGCAGGGAAAATTGTTATTAATATAAGTACAAAAGGAAAAGAAAGATGATTTATTCTGTTCAAAAGTAGATAAATGAGGAGGTCAAACTATGTTGATCTTTAGAAGTTCCTGAATTTACGTCTTTTCGAAATAAATTTGGTGCATTCAAATATCAAATGCTTGACATCTTGGACTGCACCACTGTAGCACGAACACCTATTAGTCGGCGACAAGTTGAAGCATTTTAAATATGCTTTAAAGTTTCCATGCCCAGTCAGAAACTGGATAAGCTTAAAATTTGACTCACGGTAGTTAACCTTTAAGCGTCTCTGTATGAATGGAATAAATTCCTTAGTGAGCTCCGTATTTTGTCAATGCTTGATATAAAGTTTCCCATTCAGACATAACCTTATCTTTAAAGACATTCTTTAAATAAGATTTCGGAATAATCATAGGAATGAAATTAACTAGTTTTATCGCTTCTTTGGCAAGCCAGTCGGCGCGTTCATTGCCATAGATTCCCGTATGACCTCTAACAAAAAAAAAGGAAACTTGCACACCTCTGCCTCGAATAAAAGTCAGATTAGATTGTGCTTTAAAAATTATTTGGTTTAGGGAATTTATGTTATTAAAGGCATGTAAAGATGATAGGGAGTCATTGTAAATTAAGAACTTTGATGAAAGGTCTTCCTTATCGCAAATCCAAGAAACTGCTTGGGCTGAATGCAAAGCAATTCAGCCTGAAAACCCACTGCATTCGTCTCTTATTCTGAATTGACGAGTTTCAGTTTCAATATAATCTTGAAAAATAACAAATGCATGCCCAACCGTATTGTTAATTTTACTGCCATCTGTAAAACAGACAGCAGGAAAGTTGTATTCAATATTATTATGATAATTATTAAATTAAGAGAAAATCTTTCAGAAGGATGGGGAAGTTCAGAAATTTCAAGGGAATCCTCTAGACTCTTATGGGCCAGGTTCTTCGCTGCGTTTTTGAATTCATTACTATGGATTATAAAGATGTTATAAGGTGGAAAGCCTGAAATAGAAAACACAGCTTCATAGGATATCGTTCGATACTCAGAAACAATATGTAGGAGTATTCTCCTTTGAATTTATCTCAAGAGCCGACAATTAATTTTGTTCTTCAGAGCAAGGTCCCAGACAATAACCAAATAAATGGTACAATACCTTGTTTGTAGATGAGGTATGAGACATTAGATTTGAGTCCAAAACTATTTTTGGCAACTCTATTAAGACCAAGAAGAATTTTTTCACATTTATTTGAAAGATGTAAAATATGTTGTTTCCGAGAGAATTTTCTGTCAAGGGCAATTCCAAGTTATTTTAATTCCCACCTATTAAAGAGGAATTCCATTAAGGATGAGGTTACCATTACGAACGCGGTTCTCTCTCCTCTCCAAGAACATTAACTTTTGATTTGATGGCGTTAAACTCTAATTTATGGTTATTTGCCCAGTTCGATACAACATCAAGAGGAATTTGCGCTTGTCAGCTTGTATCGTGAAAAAAATTTCCTGAAAACAAAGAAGCAAGTCATCAGCAAAAACAATCGTTTCACAAGAAGAGAAAGCTATGATTTTTTTCAATAAATCATTTAAAATAATATTCCAGATATAAATAATATCAAAATAATATTCCAGATTTGATGCCGAAGTCACCAAATTGTCACCAAGTTTGTCGTCAAAGGTGGAGGGGGGGGGATCATTGGAATGGCTTTAAGAATCACTATAAAATATTTTCCTATCGTAGGATGTACTTGTCAATGGGATATATGCTATTCCAGTGACCCCAATATGTATTATCCATACTATTGTCTTAATTTACAAACTAATTTAACGTGATATGTGATTGCATTGTTTTTCATAATGGTGAATGAGAAAACAGCGAAATATTATTATATATTTAGGGCAGTTAAATTATTTTCAGTAGAAATAACTAAGGGTTTAGCAAAAATTAAATGAATCTAAGCTGTCCTATTTCAAAGATATCAATTTTTTGGACAATCCCCAAATTTTCCCTTCAAATCTAAAATTTATGAATTTATAAATAATTTCGTAATTATTACACGACTATAATATGTTTACATGTACTGAAGGCGATTTATACTGATCAAGTGAAATATAGCTTTACATTACAAGTACAATTTTTATACCAGTTTAAATGTTTAGAATGCTAATTTAAAAGTTTTTATAACCAATATCTGTAATATTATTTCGAATATAGAAAAAATTATCGATTTCAAATAACCTTATCAGTATTATCCATTTGAGCTTAAATTTTGCGAAATTTATATTGAATGACTTAATGCGGAACAAAACCCTAAGGTTAAGCTGCAGCTTGTCTCTAAAATAGTCTATTAATGTTTAGAAATGAATAGAATATTAAAAACACATTAAGGTTGATAGCAAATTTCAAAGTTCTGAATTATTGTGAGTTTAGTTTAGTTATTTTAACGTCCAGTTTTAAAGCAGCACTAGGGCTATTTTGAGATGATCGTAATTTTGAACCGTGGTCAGATGACAAGGATGGCACCTGAGCTGGCACCCCTATCCAAACTTTCAAACCACACCAGTGGGAGAATCGAATTATTGTGAGACAAAGAGCAGATACTTAAACTTTCTTCACATCCGGCAATTACTTCCCATTCAGTGTCAGTTTAGGGCAATTAAATATTGATCAATTTAGTCCACATTAGAGGAAATGCAAATCAACCTGGCTTTCTTTTATTGAAGCAGCTTTTACCTGAAGAAAATATCAAACACTACTTGCAGCATTTAGGTATAACAGGCATCAACGTAAATTATGTTATTCGTAGAAAACGTCAATTTTTTTGTATATAAAAACTTTACTAGTTTTCAACAGTAATTAAAATCTACAAATATGCTTGATTTAAAAAAAAAATAAATCATCACTTGCTCATAATATTGAGTATGATAGTAGTTTGTTTGCTCAAGAAAAAACTAAGATAGTTATTTTAATATTGAGAGTCAACCAATTAATAATTCTAAAAAATTTGTTGCTTAGTCACGCTTATGCAAATTTCTTTTTTAATTTTTTGGATGTGTTTTTAAGTGCATTTTTGGACTGTGCTCAAAATGTAAATGCATTTTTTTTGCACACGTTCATTGATATTTTTGGTCAAGGAATTAAAAATATGCAATAAAATATCAATTTTTAAAATTATTTTTCAATTGCAAACAAATTTTGAATATTTATGGTGACTAAAAGTATTTGTAAATATTAGTTAAAAAGTTAAAAAAAAATAACTATAAATATTTTTAAAATATTTAAATTTTCTTTAACTTAAGAAATCATTTAATTGAATCTTTTATTGAAAAATTAATTAAACAATAAATTTACTTACATGATAGGAATGTAAACTAGTTTTGACTTTTATTTTAAGAAAGCGTAGTAATAATAAATACGATCGAATGAAAAAAAATAATTAAAAAACTGTCGTCATCATTAATACGAAAAATATATAACTTTAGATGATGGATTAAATGGAAATAATTATTATGATTTAATATGTTTTAAGATGTAGTAGATTTATTCTTTTATTAGATTATAACATATATACAAGAATGTTCATAAAAAATTGTGAATTAAATAAGGAACATTTTCATAAATAACCGAATAGGTTTTCGAGAACTTGTGTGAAACCCAAAAGATGTATTTTTTCATCGAATTATTTTTCAAAATGCAAATCAAGTGGAGTATTCATCACAATGAAATAATCTTAAATAAAAGAAGTGAAAACTTTCTTCGAAAATTAAATAAATTCAAGAATTATTATTATTCAGTTACAGGGAAATATTGAATTAATTGTAAAATAAGAAAATGATTTAAATATCTATTAACTTCAAGAAGAAAGCACAAATTACATGGAAGTTATTGAACCATCAAATATTACATGGCAAAATTTTGTAATTATATATTCAGAATTAAAATGTACTATTCGCCCTGAAATGGAAGTTAGAAAACTTTGACAACGAATAAAATTATCTTCTTGAATAAACTACAAGGAATCAATAATTAATTTACAAATTTAAATAAAATATTTCGATCTGTACTTTTAATTATTTAACTTTCATGAAATAGATACAAATAAGCAAAATTAAAGAAAATGAAATTTTAGAAAAGTAAGAAATTAAAAACATTAATTTCATAGTTGAAGTAACAATTTTTTTTCTATTTTCCTCATAGCAACGAAATAGATTTGATTTTTCAATTTAGTATTCATTAAATAGGATGTGCTTATTCAATTAAATAATTCATGAATATTAACTATGCTTTTGTTATGAATTTATTTAAATATGAATGAAGTGCCAGAAAAGCTTCATTTTATTCACATCCAAAATAATGCATTACAATGAATTTATCGATCAAAATATATTAAAAAATTAAAATAAGCAAATAACTAGATTTAAAAAAAATTACATGCGAGAAAAAGATTAAATTGCACATTTGATGTTTATATATTTTTAATGCTAAAATAATTGAATTTTAATATAATTTTGGATAATATTTTCTTTTTCTTTTTTTAAAGTAATTTCAGTGTTTAGATACATATATGTTAATTTTTCACGGTTAATCAATTTTTTAGTTAATTTTCAGATATTAAATTAAGATATTGAATTCAATGATTTCGATATTTTTCGATTGTTGCTAACTCGTTTTTTTTTTGAAAAAAAAATTAATAATTTTTCAATATAGAGATCAATAATGTAAAGTGAGTAGTGTTTTAATATCTCCTTGATTTTGTTAAATGATTAAAACAACTATTAAAACATTTAAATTAAAGTTGATATTTACTGAATTACCTTTTCTCTTCCATGGGATTTCATATTTCACTATTCTTTTCTTTGAATAAAAACTATATTTATATATACGTGAGATTTATATGTACAAAAGCTCACTTCTATTATGTAGAAATTTTTGTCGCATAATCAAAATATACTTGTTACTTATTATTGTAATTGATTTTGTAAATGCATTCCAGTTCCGTATACATATATGCCATTTGCATACATACATATATGTCGTGTGTTTACTTGCTATTGAATATATAATCAAACAATAGATTATTCTACAATAATTTCCAATTCAAAATCCATTCTTATGGTTTTAGAATTATTGAATCAAAAAAAGTTATATATTAAATGAAGTTAAAAAACAAGATAATTAAATATACAAAAAAATTGCGTTGATGCGTAGAGAGCAAATGAGCTCTCTAAGCTAGCAGCGAAAATATTTCACATGAATTGCAAATGTTTCGATTCAAAAACTCAATTTAAAATAAATTTGAGGAAGAAACTATGGGCAGGGTAAAATATCCAGCTCTTTAAAAGGTAGAATTATAAGGCAATTTTTTTAATAAAGTAAGCTAAGAAATTTTCGATGAATTAACGTTTTTGAAAGGAAACTTTTTTTTCTTTATCTTTATCTTATCTTTTCTTTCTTTCTTTTTTTTATGGAACAACATTTCAAAATCTGCATAAAAACATGAAAGAAAAGCCTTGTAGTTGAAATAGAAAACATCATTCAAAAATCTCTTTTAGCTTCGTAGTTTTCAAATCTTTCTAGAGAATGTTATTAACGTATTCTTATCTCTAGAGTTTCGAAATGTGTGATACATCTTTAATATTCGTCTAGGACACGCGTTATTAATTTTTATAGAGCTGTTTGTGTGTTTTTTTTAAAAATCAGCATTATATTCTATATTAATTTTTGTTATGATGTATTTTCTTATCATTATTTTCTAAAATTTTCTGAATGTTGGTAAGCATGTCATATGTTTTAGTTTAATGATATTATGCTTTCTATATGTTCTAATATATATACTTTGTAAAATTTCTCTATCAGCTTTCATACAACGTCCACTATTACGGGTAAATAAGCGAGATAAAAAAAAAGACAAATATTAAGCTGTATTCAATTCCTATTTTTGTACATATAATTCTTTTAAAAATTAATAAAAAATTAGGTTCTTTTTTGAGTTTACTATCAAAGATAATATTCATATTTAGATAATATTCCTACGAAATAATATGACTATGATATAATTTATTGTACTAGCATATCTAAAAGAAAATTATAATTTGTGTTATTGGTGAACTACTGGAGAAAAAGGTGGAAAATATTAATTTTTAAATAATATGAAATAGCTTAATAATAATATAAAATAAGAACATGTTCGATAAACTAAGTTCAGATGTTCTGAACCTATCTCTGATAGTTTTTGCAATTCAGGATTGGAATGTGTTATGTCCATTATTAAGAAGCATCTATTGGCTATTCTTAATCTTTGCTAGGAATTCTTTTTACAACAATTTGTTTCGCAACATATCTCCTTTGCTTGATTCAATCATTAGCATATCCATATTACTGCTTATTAATTAATGGATCTCTAATAATCTTTGCGATTCAAGATTATCATGAGTTATGTCCATTATTAAGAGGAATCTATTGGCTATTCTTAATCTTTGCTAGGAATTCTTTTTACAACAATTTGTTTCGCAACATATCTCCTTTGCTTGATTCAATCATTAGCATATCCATATTACTGCTTATTAATTAATGGATCTCTAATAATCTTTGCGATTCAAGATTATCATGAGTTATATCCATTATTAAGAGGAATCTATTGGATATTCTTTGTCTTTGCTTGGAATTCTTTTTACAGCTATCTGTCTCTCAATATATCTCCGTTACTTGATTGAATCATTGGAATATCCATACTCTTGCTTATTAATTAATAGATCTCTAATACTCTTTGTGATTCAGGATTATCATGAGTTATGTCCATTATTAAGAGGAATCTATTGGCTATTCTTTGTCATTAGAATATCCATACTCTTGCTTACTAATTACTCATACCTTTATATGATGCTTAAGTGCGCAAAAACTCTCCTACAGTGTGGATTTTTCAATCAACAGATTCCATTTCCAGCGAAATCACTGATCAATCCATTCCATTCACTTTAAGCACTCCAATCTATTTCTTTTAAGCACAGTGTATATTATTTAAGAAAAGCGTTTCTTAAATAATCATTTTGCCATCTTTTTATTACCACGATAATCAAACATTGCGATTTTCCAGAGTAAAAATTCAAACATTCAGATGTATAATTTTTGAAACACTACTCTAGCAATTTAATTTTTATTCAAAGATCATCACAAACTTGAAAATATATAAAAAGTTGGGGTGTCTAATTTTGGAACTTCTGTCTGAGAATGACATTTAGTTTTGTGGTGCAGGCCAAGTTAACAAGAAATTTAAATGAGTAATTAATGATCAGCCATTTTGAATCTTTGATAAGCCATTTTTAATTCTTAAGCATTCTGCCATATGTTGTTGAATGAGTTCGGTGCGTAGGGAGAAATATAATGTTGCTCATAATGCCAGAAGCATATTAGGTGATCATAAGGTATGCAAGAGTTGATTTTAGATTTCTGGTGGAGGAAAGATCATTTTTAAAAAGCCATAATAATTGGAAGAAATATAAAGTATTTCCTTTTATTAAAGTAGTATTCCAAATATTCAAATTTCTTGTATGCTTGAGTTTTAACTATCAAAAATTACTATATATATATATATATATATATATATATATATTTCCATTGTTTAAATAAATGATGTTAAATTTATTTAATGAATTTACTCTAGCATAAACTTAGTGATTGACTAGTTATTCATCCGTAATTTTGCTGGAAATCTCATGTTCTTCGGAAAATTTGCATTGTAGCTATATTTTCGAGCAATCGAATATTACAAAAATCAGTCTTATATAGAAAGAAAGTATATGGTTATTATAATAATTAAATCAAACAAAAGAGAGAGATGGTCGTAGAAAAAATCTTCTGGCAGAAATAAAATAGTAGTTATATATTAAGGATATAATCCCCCTTTACCCTTATGAATCCCTTAAATGTAATATTTGCTAAAAATCGGCTAGCAGTCATTAAAACAGTTTATCGATCAGTTCTTGGGGTAAAAATACCCATATATTTACCAGCATTTCTTTTTGATATTATTTGTTCTCTGATGGAAACGAACTTGAACAAAGGCTTCTTTCCCGAGCTTTCAGCACCATTCAGTGACTTATAT
Source organism: Argiope bruennichi (assembly GCF_947563725.1). NCBI lineage: Eukaryota > Metazoa > Arthropoda > Arachnida > Araneae > Araneidae > Argiope > Argiope bruennichi. The sequence goes on from NC_079151.1 coordinate 88,813,126, forward strand.
TAAAAGAGCCTGCTATCTAATCTACTTCAATGGTTTCCTTACTTTCCATTATCTAATCCATAGAATTAGTCTATGAATTCAGGGATTACTTTCAGTGAAAAGGAGATGTATGCAATTATCAATTTACTTACGCAGACATGAAAGGCTTATTTATTGACTTGCAACAATATTCATTCGTATGTGATAAGTCCATGAAAAATGGGAAGGTCAGTTCTCTCATTCAGTATGATGCTATCCCATATAAGAATCAATGCTTTCGAAATAGTATCTTTCTATGATGTAAAAACAAGAAAGCTGGGTTTAACTCATTCACTAAAACGATTATGTTGAAGCGAATGATGCTGCTTTGTTTGTCCATCTAATCTCAATATTGATATTTTCTTTTCATTATTTTTAAATACCACCGCCAATGAACAGATAACTTTTAATAAATACTTTTTGGGACGACAGACAAATTGTCTATTTCATGATAGCATCCGGCCAGTGAATAATGAAGTATGATGACACAGTCCCACGCGTTTAGCATGCAATGCTTTTCACGAACTAGTGATCTCTTATTTGCAACATTGCATAAAGATCATGCGCCGCAACCGTATTTCTTAAATAATCATCTGTAAACTTTCATTATATCAACACATTGTTTTAAAAAAAACTTTCATTCTATATTATAGCCAAGGAAGCTCAATTGAATTGCCTGTGGTGTTAAAAATCATTTGACAGTTCGGTCGAAGTACAATTTCCTAATGGTTATGGTTCCACTATATAACATTCCAAAGGGTCTTTGCATAAATGCTGGTTCTTGTTGTTGAATTTAATGGACTATAGTTTTCTTCAATGCTTTATTATCGGGCTAATTACTGATGACTTATCTTTTCCCTCTGTATTTTGTCTGGATCTTGCCTAAACTACCTTCGCTTATATTATTGTTGTATCTATCAGCATGCCTGCAATGAACTCTGTTTTGTGTACAAAACTACATAAAGACTGTAGTGCAACTGCAGAACTACATGTTCTGCAACTATGTTTCTTAAATGATCATTTGTAAACTTTCATATTATTACGCCATTTCTTTAAAAATACTTTCATTCTTTTTTTTATCGTCATTATGCTAAAATGAACTGCTTGTGAAGTTCAGGATCATTCAGGATCTTTGAAATTCAGGTCGAAGTACAGTTTTGGAATAGTTATGGTTCCAGTATATGGCAGACCGGAGGGCCGTGGTATGAATGAGCCAACTACTGGCTGTTGCCTTTGACGGCCTATGGTTCTCTTCAATGCTTTATTAACTGGCTATTTCCCAACGAACCATCTTTTCTATTTGTTTTTAGACCTGACCTTGCATGAACTATCTTCGCGTATTTTATGGTTCTATCTATCAGCATGTCCGCATTGAATGTTTATTTGCTATATCGCCATACAATGAGCCAGGCAATCAAAATGACTTTGTGTCTACAACAGTTTAATGAGTACATGATATTCTATAATCAAAAGTGGTAGTTAAAATACCTTTTAATTTTATATTAACCGTTTATTAGAATGTTGAGATTGTTATTATTTTACAATTTTTGTTTTAAATAATGAATATACCAATATTGTTCCTAAGCTAATTCATTTTAAGAATATGCATAAAACATAGCAGAAACAAATTGTAACAAATATCAATATAATAAAAAAGGGAAAAAAAAGCCCTAATGCATATAACAAAAGGGGTCAATTTTTGAAAAAAAGCCTCTTCACTACTATCAAATAAAACTAAAATTTTTATAATAAAATTTGTCAACTTTTTTCACTTTTATTTGATGGAAAAACTCTTTACAAAAAAAAGAGACTAGACAGGAATCCTCAAAAACATATCCTTAATACTGGGCATTTCATCCATTGCGTGTTTCTGTAAACATTTACGTCTGTGAAAGAGAAATATTAAAGCAATGTCTCTATCGCCATCGAAAAAAATAAACACTTGCTTCGAACCTTCATACTTGGGTCAATCTTACAAAAGAAAGTTTCTTGAAAAATATCTCCACGTGACTCTTTTCTGGTGAGGAAGAAAAAAAAGAAAAAGAAAACATGAACGCGAAGCAGAAGAGTATTTATATTTGCTTCAATACTGTTTATTTTTTCCCCTTTTGAGTTTGAAGGAATCTTTGAAAAAATTTGGAGCACTGGTAAAAAGAATTGGAACTCTATGGAATATACCGAGGTATTGTGGTAAATATTCTGAAAGTGATTTAATGAAATTGAATTTACGCTAAAACACTTTGTGTCTACTAATGAATTCTTCCACAATGTAAAAAAATTATGAACAAAATGAATTATTTTCAAACATCTACGGAAAGCTATATGCTTTCCGATCATGCTGATCTAAAATGTACATCTTTAATATGTACTATGATTTATTAGAATATATCTCAGTAAATTTGTCGAATAAATGGAGTAAGTCAATATTTCACATGTAAAGAAATATGGAGATAGAAGTAAATTTTGAATATCAAAAACATTGTTATATATCAGATGCATGCAGATATTGAATTTTCGTCTGTTTACAATGTGTTTCATTTTTCTGTCCCTTATTATACAGAGTATAATTTCATTATATTGCCTTTTGCTTCTATCTCAAATATGTAACTACACTTACACTTCACTTACAAAAAAATATTCGACTATTAGATGAAAGAAATATTAAAACAAAAGCTTTCAATTTTCTTACAAAAAAATTAAAAAAAAATTGCTTAAATCTGGTTAAAGAAAAAAAAAAGTAGTGAGATTTATAAATTCATACACTAAAATACTTTAAGTATATAAAAAAATATTAGAGGATGATGAAGTCCTTCCAAAGCAAAAATGAAAGGATCTTGTGAGATTATTTTTAAAGTTATTATTTCAAAATGACGGAAGGGGTCCGATTCCTGAATTTAAAATGTGAAAAAAATACAATATTCTTGAATACAATACAATATTCTTCTAGGTAAAATGCATTTGTCTTTTCCGGTTATTTAAGCTTGACTTTCAATTAGAGCTGCAACTTAATGCTCATACTCTCCATAGGCTAAGTTCATCATGGCCATTTCAGTTTCTTTCAGTAAACTGCAATACCCTATTGTAACCTTTTGATAAGTACGTTGTTAATTTGGAACCAAATCTAAAAATGAAAGTTTTTCCAATATTGAAACTCTTCATTTAAACGTAATAATTGTTAGATTAATATTAATCCTTAAATTTACTAAGAATTTTATTAAAAGTAGGTATTCGGAATCATTTATTTCATAATCAGTAATGAAAAGTATTGAAAATTGATAAGGTACTAAATAGAAAACTCGAATTTATATTACCTTAATTAATCATTCATTTTAATAATAAGCTTAAAAAATCCTTAATCATTCATTTTAATAATAATCTTAAGAAGTTGGATGAATTAGATCCAAAGTTTGAGAAAAATTATTTGAATCTATTTAGAACACCGAAGACATGAAAGGAGCGTTGTTCGGAAGACAATACATTCATTTCATGTCTTCCGGAATTATCTGCTACACCTAACTATGCCATTTTCTCTTTCATCCTTTGTAAGATTCTGAATTTCTCTCTGCTTCAAACATAGAAGAACGGTCTTCCATCTAGTATGAAATCAATGACTTAACTGTCTGATCCCAATGGTGAAGATGTTTTCATGACTATTAGCTTTACGTGCCTGCAACACCAGATTTCCTACTCGTTCCATTATTCCAAACCAAAATCCCCAGAATGTATTGGCTATATTCCCTAAACTATTCATACAGCACGTTGTGTAGCTCTTATGAATCGACCTATCAAAGATATCTCTCATCGATACCGGACAAGATAGGGATAATATGAAATCTGATACATCTGTTGATGCGAAGTTTAATAATTTAGATGTTTGTGTATTGAACCACCACTAGTTTAAAGCAGGCATATTCGCTGCTTGATGGATATTAACCAGATGCTTTAATATCTTTCAAAACTTGTTTAAATTGTTCATAGCAGACATGTATGATAACTTCCGGGTTTGATGGCGGTATTGGATTGAAAATTCACAATGCTTAGGTCATGGATATTCAGTATGTCATTACCAGAAGATATGCTTCCATCATTGAACTAAATTGAATTTAGAATAATCCTGCATTAAAAAATATTTGTGATTTGAATATCAACTTCAGATATTTGATAAAAGAAAGTTGTGGAAAAACAAAAATAAGATGAACTGAAACGATAAATAATAATAAATCGTAATTAAATGAAATCATGCAAGCGTGTAAGTAAAAATTAAAAAAAAATCTGACCACTTTACGTTATGCTGCTGAGTGGACCTATTTTGTAACATATAATAAGGCTGTTGTAATTATGCTGTTAATCATTGAATTTTTAATGTGATAATAGACTCTTTCTAAGTTGTCAAAAAATAATCAGAGGCTGCAATTAAATAATAAAAAAAATACCTATTTTTCAGTCGAGTGTTACATTTATGTTACATAAATTAATTGATCAAAATAAATCTGAAGTCTGTTTATTATAAAATAAAGTGAATTTAAATTGAAACTTATTCTTGTTAAAATGCCTATTTATAAAATATCAATAAAAAATTTGCTTCAAGTATAATTGTAATTATTTAGAGATGTACACTTATACATTGTCCGAATTAAGAACATTGTTTATGTGTTGAATAAACAAGTATCACAACATCATTTAGAAGGCGTAGCAAAATAAATTAACTTTGAAGGCAAATACCTCAAATCAGGGCATGTTTTTATTTTTCTACGGTTGAAATGTAGTTAAATAAATGTATTTTAAGTAAAAATCGTTATTAAGTCTAGTTTAAAACTGGAACAAATTTTATCGATGCAATTACCCACATAGCTGTTAGCTTATTTTAAAATAAACAACACTTGAAATGACCAAAAGGCTTTCTAATGTTTCTCACATAATGATCTAATATACTACAATAATTAATTTTCTAATATTAATTTATATTTTGTTTCCAGCACCAAAAAATATTTTTCTTTTGTCACCCCAAAAATAGTTTCATGTTTTTAGTAAACGTTGTTTTAGTATACATTAGAGTCCCCAGTAGCAAAAAATATTGTAAAAGTTTAAACAATGTATAACAGTAATGTATAATAATGTTAAATATTGAATAATATATTGTAACATTTCTCAATATAATAGAATATTCTGTTATATCTGGGATAATCAGCTATTAAATGAGTTGCCGACTTCTAAACCTTTTAAAGAAGATTTTATTAATAATTTATTTATCCTTGCATATTTAAATAGTAACACATTTCTAGACATGCAGAATACATTTCTTACTATACAGATAGAAACGATGCACAGATATTACTAATCTCATAAAAAGTTTAATGACTTTTCAAGCTTTTATCAATTTTCTGGAATAATTCACTATCTTAGATGAATAATAGTCCCCTGTATGCACAATAGAAATTATTTCTAACGTTAAACATCGACTCTGTTCCTCGTACTGAGGATGGAATTGTCCAATACACATAAATGAATCAAGCATATAGATATCTGGTATTCAGCTGACAGATTGAGGCGTGGTAAATGACTTCTTTATTGAAACAACTACTTCCACAATACAGAGTTAAGATATCAATTGCTCAATGTGTCAGTTCGATATAAAAAAAGAAAAAAGCGAAATTTGTAGACCAACAATAAATTATATTCCATTAAATCTTTGGTTAAAGATTCATATAAGAAGGGTTGATATAAAACTTGATTCGTCTCTGCATAAATCCTTCTTCAATGATATATAAGCTTCTTTCCTTTCAAAGAGAAGGTGTTCATGCTGCCCACGTGTAAAATTGAGTTTTGTGTTCGTCATATATAAATCGACTGCTCTTTCTTTATGTTTACACACATTTTTAAAAAATTTGTTTTGTCCTAAACTATGAAAGACTTGGTGTGGGAATGCACATATCAAAATGTATTTGCCTTTCTTTGAAAGAGTAGTAAATGTCCCATGAAGATTATTTAAACAAATATTTTTCCACGTTTGAAATAAATCATGCATATATATTTAATCATCATAAACTTTTCGATATTTTTCGGTGCACTTAATCTTTTTTTTATTTCATTTCATTTCATTTCAATCTTAACAATAGATCGTTCATCCATTTCCATCTATTTTATTTTTTAAAAGCAAGTAAAGCACAGAATAATCAAATTTGGATTCTGGAAAATGAAATGGATAATAGGAAACCATACTGTAAAATAAAAAAAAATTAAATGCTTGAAATTTGCAATGAAAATTGATAGACATAGTTATGATTAAAATATTTCCATTAATTGTATATAAAATTATTAAAATTATCTATTGAAGGAATGATGACGAACGTCGAACTTCTCGGTGAGTATGTTAATAGGGCAGTCTATACGAAATAGAATTAGAGATAGTCATACTAAATCTGATATTTCAAAATATGTCATCAACAAACATCATTACTTTTAATATTTTTGTAGTAAACAGTGGAAATTATTGTTTCCTTAATTTGAATAAAGCAATATAATATAAAAAAAGTGAAAGTACGAATCAAAGAAATGTCAGAATATAGTACAATTATGATTAAATATACATAAAACAGAAAATACAAAAATACGACAAATTTGGAGTGGTAAAATAAGTTAATAATAGAATATTACCCATCTCAAGTATGCATATAATTTGACAGTTTTGAGTAAGTAGGACAGATTTTGAGTAAGAATTATACGAGTTATAAGAAGAAATTAAAGTGAAGAAAATTAAACAAAATTAACATAATTTGGAAAATTTCTTAAAACAAGTGTTTTGTTGAAACAAATAATATTCATTTGAAATCGAAAACAATTTTTGAGATTAACAGAATTGTTTATATTTTATTACACACAAACATTGCCCGACAAGTGTATAAGAAATTCGAGTTATAATAATTTTATAAATATTTGTTCCTTACTTATATATATATATATAAAATAATATAGTTAATTTATAAAATTTTAATCGATACATTCTAATATCGAATTCAAACTTTTCATGAATGTGTTTAAAAGTAATCAATTTTATAGTAATCAATTATGTCAGTGTTTCAAAAAAGAAAAAAAAAAAAGAATTAAATTGTAAAAAAAATATTTTTTACAATACACTCATGATTTTTTTTATGATACTCATCCATATCAGTTGGAATATGCCATTATTCAGCCTAATTTCTTGGGTATTCGGAATCATTCTAAAAGATTCTATGAATCGTAAGCAAAATAAAAAGTAAATAAATAAATAAAAATAAATAGGCAAGTAAATAAATAAGCAAAGAAATCAACAAATAAAAATAAAATAAAAAGTTTATAAATAAATAAATAAATATTAAATAACGTTTCTTTATCTCTCATTTTTAGTTATCTATTTTTTCTTTAAAAAAACCGTTTCTGGTTTTCTTACAGACTTTCTTTTGTGGGACTAACTAAAATCAGATTGAGACTTTATTTTCCCGAATTCTCAAAAGATTTGCTCTAATACTTCATCCTCGGAGCAAATAATGTTTTGAAAAGACACGCAAAGAAGATGTTCATCTTTGGATTTTCACAAAAATTCCTTTTTTCCAAGAAGTTTTGTTTGAATCATAAGGAAAATAATGCCGAGCTTTATTTATTCTTCTGATAAATTTTGTTCTTTTCTTTGAATTGATGAGATTATTACATTATTTTCTTTTTGTGTTACAAACCATTCTACAAACGTTTTCCTGTACTGTACGTTTAAGTTATTCCTACTCATTATTTTGTACATATAAAAGAGTTTAGTTTCTCATATACGAAATATACGAAGAGAAAGTATTGCAATCAGTAACATTTCAAACCTGATATTTTGACGAATTTTCCAGTTTCAGACTTACTTGAGTTCGAAAATTACATTTTTTGAATTATACCTGTCAGTGTATCTGTGAACATGATAAATCAAAACGCAATGAGTTGGACGGATGAAAGTTGGTATATGGACTCTTTACCGGATTTTTTAAATCCTGAAAAATTTGGAATGGAATCTATTCAGAGAAATTCTATATGTTAGCATTAAAGAGAGCCAGATGGATGAAATTTGGTTCATAGATTTCATATATAAAATGTAGATCCTTGTCAAATTCGGAAACAAATCCGTCAAGAATTGAACGTCTGTCGGTCTCTACTTTCAAAAACATATAAATGTAATGACTCAAAAATGGAATGATTTCAAAATAGAAAATTTGGTACGTGATTTTCAAATTACAATATGCAGAGTTGTGTCAAATTGTGGTATTCTGGCACTTCTGTAATAACTGCTTTCTTGAAATTAATTGCCAAAGATTACATAATAACAGACTCTTTCGTAATTATTGTTCGCCAATGCATACATTAATAAATAAATGCACGTTAACTAGAGGGAATACGAGAAAGTTTCTGGGAGATTTCTCCTTTTTATTTATCAAAAAAATTTTGTTCTGTTATCAGTTCTTTTTATAATTTATAAGAAAAAAAAGTTACTCTTGAAGAATTTATCTGTCTACTGACGTATATTAGTAACTTTCCATGAAAACAACATCTGGGTATGTTTAAATATTGAAGAATTTAATTACTTTAAGACATTATATATAACAACATAATTTATTTACTTCTTGAAAAATATGATGCTTGGTTAATCTCAACTGATCTGTTTTATCTCAGTATTAATAATCCCACAAGATGTCGAACAGTAAACGTGCCACAGATCAACTAATTTCCGAACTATCAGAAAAATATGTATACTTTTAGAAGGAAAAAATGCTTTAAATGATCAATAAATATACAGCTGAATAACTGAGAAGTTTAAACTTTCATACAGTACCTTAATATTTTTCATTGCATTTGTACATTACTACTAGCATTTTGAATAAAAGAAAGTTGCATGCTTCTGCAATTAAAACTATTCTTTTGACACAATGATCATCTAATATTGATGTACAGTTTTTTATATTATTATTAAGGGTTTCTATGAGATAACTTCTTTGAGAAATATCGAAATAACTACCTTATTTCAATATTGTGTTGCCTATAACATTGAAAAGAAAATATATTGCATACTTGTTACACATATACAATTTACCGCATAAAAATGTTACATATTTAAATTCAAAATGACTTTTTTAAATCAGTGATGTCATGCAGATCGTATTTTTTTAAAAATGAAATTTTCTCCTATGCATAGATCCATTTTAAATCTGAAGTTCCTGATTGTTCTAATTCGACGCAGTTACATGCCTACTTTTTTCAATTTTTGGCAATTATAAAATTTTGGAAGGGAAATAAGTAAAGTTAATAATTGCTATTTTGACATAAAATTGCTGAAATAGATCATTTTATAAAAAAAATGACTTTTATTTAAACTGCGGGAATGTGTCCCAAAACATGTTTTATGTATTTTTTAATATATTATAAACTCTTACATACTCCGTAATGACATTATAAAAACAATAAAAAATACATTATAATAAAGACGTTTTTTTCCCCGCTTCTTACTACATAAAATTTATCGATTTTCTGAGTAACGAATGATTACTTTTCCGAGTTCCACGCATGATCATTCGTGCTTCGTACTGGAGAGAAAAAAACTAGTATACATTAGAACGCCTTCGTTTAGATCAATTGACACAAAATTATAATCTTAAAAACAAAATCAGATACCAAATTCTATTTTATCTAACTCATTGCATTTTAATCACTTTTACATGCATGCAAAAATATAAATCTTTAAGCTATGAACCGTTGAAAATATATCGCAAAATTTAACACAGATCTAAATAGCAGATGCAAAATTGTACCAACATCTGATTTAAAGGAGTTTTTGAATATTTGTGTTCACTCTCAATCAGAAATAATTCCAAGTACATAAAAAAAAGTTTTTTGCACCTGGAGATGTCTGAATCATGGAGTTTTGTTAAAATCTCGAGTTCGAATATTTTGATGATTACCATTTCTCTTGCCACTTTTCGTATAAAAGAAAAAAAATTAGCTTACAAGTGGAATAAAGTAATTATAACTAACTTCGTGAATTATTATTCGTAATCCAATTAGGTACATTAGATAATCCCAATATAATAAATGCACGCGACATATGACATCTTTGTTATGTGAGTTTTATTAAAAACATTACTTTTATACAAAGCAATACCGAAATAAAATGCCAGGCAATATGGCAGTTGAATTACGTGCTATTATTTTTAGCACGATTGCTCTCTAGATGATTAGTACCTGTGGGCGTTTACTTGGCATTTCCTGTCATAGAATGTAAAACTAACTCGAAATAGACATAATTACATAGAATGAATTCAGTATTCATTTTATTCTGTTGTAACTTTATGACAGGCAATCTATCTAACAAAAGGTAAAAATACAGTTACTTTCAACCCTTGGCAAGAATGTTCCATCTCAATTTCCAACTTCCAATAGGAAAGAATTCGTGACCGTTTTGTTAATTGTTAGAATATTTTAGGCGTATTTGTTTTGTCTATTAACCTTTAACTTAACATTTATCAGCCGGAAGTGGACGCTTGACTTTGATATAACACTTCGGATAGAGTAACTGGTTTCAACAAAGTTAAAAATAAGCAATGTACGATTGTATTTTTGTATTAAATTTACCTACAATCGAACAGTATTTTTTTTTCTCTGTTGTTTTCGAAGAGAGATTTCTCAACAGTATTCATGATGTAACATATCGATTTCTTCATGTAATGAATTCATTATGAAAAATTTAGACATTACTTTAGAAGACCTGGATTTTCTATCTGACCGAAAAAAAAAGTTTAACTGGATGCACTTTTTGATTGGTGCTTACCAAATGACCATAAAAGATAGACATTTTTTTAAAAATATCTTATTAATTTTAAGCGATTGGACAGCATAAACTTTACTCATTTTTTTTCCTTAATTAAAATAAATAGTACAAGATACTCACAGAGAATACATTTTCTGTCCAAACTATATGTGAATAAGTATAACAAAATGTATATCTTCTTTTCCGAAACAAATTACAACTTCATAACATAGATTTTCAAAATAATTTTGTTCTTAACAGTTTTGGAAATAAATCGCCTAAAACTCTTAAATCCAGAAAGGATATTTAATAAATTTAATTTCTAACTTCCTTAAAAATTCTTTCCTAGCAGCATTAATCTGTATTTTCCGAGTCGTCGATAACAACATATTCGAATGATAGAAATAGTTTATTGGGCTCTCGAAAAAGGCCAATAACTTATGTTGGTCGTGTCTGTATGCTGTTATTACAAAGGAAACATGACAAGAAAATGTTTCCAGATTATTTAGAAAAATTTCCAATTGTTTTTCATCACGCATCTGAGAAATCATTGCTCCTTTGCAACTTTGATGCTTCCATATCGATTATGGACCGTTGCTCTAATGTCTTTACAGATTAAGCAACTTTTTTTTTGAAAAATATTTTATTATTGATACTTTCTGAAGAATGATAAAAACCATTTAACAGATGTATATTTGTAAGTGTGACATTTAGTACTTTAGAAATGAAATCTCACTAGATTTTGATGAAATCTTTCGATACTGTTTTGTTTATGTTACACAAATAAGTAATTGAAATAATTTCCAAAATCCCGAGCTCGATTTACTCTTTTTAGTCATGGTTTAATCTTCAAATGTCCTGAATGCCTATTTGTTTTATGAGTGTCAAGTTTAGTTCAATTCTTTACAATAAAAATGACCATCATAGTAATTTATATCCAAGTATTTTAAAGGAATTCTTCCATTTCTGATTGCATCCATTATTTATGGACGCCCTCTTTTTTCCTTCTCTTCAGATTATCTCAGTTATTCAAGACAACATGCAGCAATTGCTTATATTATGTAATCTGTTTTATTTCATAAATCTAATATATCCGCATAAAAATTAAGAATAAAAATCAAAATTGTAATTTTTGCGTGATTGAAAAAAGGAGTAAACTGTATACATAATGAGAATGAAATTATTTTCCTTTTCTGCCTTTCTTGGAGTCATCTGCAGCTAAAATTTGCCAATCAAACCAATTTTAATAGGGAGCACTTTGGATGCCATGAATTCCGCCAATCTTAAAGGAATCATATTTTGCAAAATAATCTTGACACTCCATCTTTTAAATAAATAACAAAATGTTTTTATCTGCTGCGTTCAAATCTGTCCGATTTATTAAATTTTGAATATTACAATATTAGAACAATCAACATTTTCATAGTCTAGGCCAATCACTCTTGAGAAACTCTGAGAGATGATTGGCTTCTTCCGACGGTAGATGATATGATCTAAAAATCACTCTCTTTTATAGAATAATGATATTGAAATTTTCATAAATCGATCCGCTTTAGTGATTCAATTAGTTGATTGGAAGGCAAGTCTTTTTATTTAAGATATTAGTGTCTCAAGAATATTTTATTAAATATGATTCACAGGGCAGAGGATCTATGCAAAAATTTAAAATTCGTAATTCCTCAGCATTTATAAATTCAAACTACATAAAATGTAATTATTTATTTCATTTAAATCATTTGTTAGCAGATGTATGTCTGTTATTAAAAATTTACAAATTAATTCTTGGACTCCAATTTGAGTAGATATCTTGTGTATATTAATCCATATTTGTCTTTATTCATTATCTTAACCCTTTCTAGGGCCTTGGGAAATATGCTTTCCAGCAAATTTATCAATATTTGTATGAAATTATGTAGGTTGGCATAAGTTCTGACAAATTTTTTTGGTAAGTTAGAAACATAGATGCTTCAGTTCTTTATCTCACACAAAATGATGTGTCTTGGTTTGTTACTTAATTATTAATTAACCAAATTAATAAATTAATCAAATTAAATGTATCTAATAAGCTAAATGAATCCCTTTTCTTATTATAATTTCAAGCCTAAAAATATTTTAACATAATATGACTAGAAAAAAATGGCCCTTTAAAGGGTTAAATAAAACTTTTTAATTGATATAGGTGTCTTTCCTGAAAAAACACGATTTTTACACGCACAAAAAACAGATTTTTTTAAAACTAACTATTAGAGCCTTTTTCTATCTGGTCTCATGCTGACAATGCCCTATAGCGCCATCTGGTAAATTTTTGTAGAACTTGTATTTTTGAAATAGGATGATAACCTACTGGTATCTCATAATTTTGTGAGCCGACACTATATGACATTATCTGAATACGAATACGTTCGGTTCAAATCCAATAGCAACAATGCAATTATTGCGTTAACCAATTCAAATAACTTGTTAAATTAAAGTGCATTCTTAATTTTTTTGTATTTAAATGACCAGTTCGTATGTAGGTAAGATCGAAAAAATATTCATATATAATAAGTATGGGAGTCGTATCCAAAGAGTTTCTCAAAAAAAAATGCACAAGTGAATCTTGATTTCAAATATATATATATATATATATATATATATATATATATATATATATATATATATATATATATATATATATATATATATATATGATTTAATTCAGTGCAATCGGAACGAAAACGAATCAATTATTACGATGAACATAGGAAAGATGAACATTGAAAAAGTCCATTAATTTTTGTATGATATAAATGTACATGCAGAAATGAATATTATGCCATCATTAAATATTCTTTTGTAAATCAACATAGGGCGCCTTGCTCTTGGCAAAATTTTAAAAATGCTGATCTTCCATGAGCAGACAATAGGTAAATCTTTTTTAACGAAATGCCTTTACCCAAGCCTTTTGCAATGTGCATATGAAACTTAAGTTTTGATTGCAGATATCTCCAAATAATGAAAACTATTTTATGACCGCATTTCCTAGAAAAGAACAGTTAATCGAATAAAAAGTTTTTAACCCTTATCGTGGCAAAATTGCTTTTTTGAAGAAAAGCAAAAAAAAAAAAAATGTATATAGGTATGTATATATAAAAATGTGTAAGAACAAACAGTTAGGCATGTGTATTTTATAATAAACACACATATTTAGGGGTACAAACATAAAAATAAAAGAAAACTTACCTTAGATAAACCTGAGCGGCGCATCTTGAAGGTTATTTTTCACAACTGATTTAAAATTATGACAGATAAACTACTATTTTTATTTTTGAAGTATAAATAAACGTCTAGAAATGTCATGTGTTTAATAAAACTAAGTTAAAAATTATTTTATAGTGGTAGTATATTTTTATAAAGTTGTATGTATGATATACTATACAAAATGAACATAAGAGTTAAAATAAAAAAAGCTTTCATAAAACAGAAAATGGTAGATGATGCATTTTGATTAGGTATAGGATCTATGGCATCTATAAGAATTTCAGTGGATGTCAAAATAGTACATAACGCATTCTGGTGAGTTAAAGGATTATTTATAAAAAAGACCCTGATGACAGATATTATGATATTTTTGTCGCAATCGCTTAAAAATAAAAATCTATATCACGAAATCAAAGCGATTGGAACTCGTAAGTAAGTAATTTAAAGCACAGCTTAAGGAAACTGAAATAAAATTAATTTCTGAATTTTATCATTATTTTGTTTTAATTAGAAGTCAAAAAGTGAAAAAAAAATATCAAGCAATAATAATAATAAAACGCTTCTTCGCTGTTGCCATTCAATAAAACAATCAACAATAAATGAATCAGTGATTTTTTTTCCTTTGTCTTGGATAGGAGAATATAAACGTCTAAATTTGTTTTTAAAGCTAATTGTTTCTAAAAAGGAAAATGTTTACCCAAAGCAATTAATTATCTTGCATAATTAGGAGATGGGATAATGCAGAACCAATTAAAAAATCGATACAATTGCCGGATAGATTTAACTGTTAAGTTTCTAAATAAGATAATTAACTTTTTCTTAAGGCTTAGTTCTTATTTTTCATTCCTAGGTCAAATTAAGATCAGGAAAAAAAATTGAATATTGTGAAACTAATTGTGTATTTCTAATAACTGCAATGAGTTTAAATGAATATCTGGGTCGAGTTATTATTTTGTCCTTAAAATACTGTAGGTGTTTTATTCAAATTAAGTGGAATATTTTCGCAAATTTTTGAAAATATTTTTTTACACTTCTTGAGTATTTTACACTGATGAGTATTTTTATTAAATTGGCTGTGGCAAGCTTATAAGAAAACGATATTACTTGCACAAAAGATAAATATTAGTATCTGCATGCTATTAGTTTCGTAGATAAGGACAGAACCGTAGAAAATCATATCAGCAAATGATATTATAACTGTTGATTTTTAAAATATTATTTTTTAACATAAAAAGCACTGCATCAGAACGACTGGTAACAGCAATTATAAGCGATATATTCACCTCCTGCTTTACCATCCGGGATTATATGGATGATCAATTGTGCAACAACTACACAGAAATTGAAAGTGGAATCTTAACCAATATATTTCAACCTTTTTAATGACAACACATTTCGTCATTATTGTGAAGGTGTTTCAACACCATATTAAATCTAACAGGAAAGCGACCCGCTCCTTACTTATCGGATATCATTTCATCCAAGACTGATATAAAATCAGGTGAAAAAGGGTATGCGTTTTATCTTCGAGTTTTGTTTTTAACCTATGTTACTCGAGAATAGAGACACCAACGCGTACGAGATTCTTCCTATGATAGGTTGGCTATTGGTTCTGATCTTTTACTGAGAAATGATTTGCTTTCCTGAAATTCATCAAAAATGTAACCTACATCTTTCTTATAGCTAAAAAAAATTTCTACTTCAGGATTTACATAGGCTGTCTATAATGCATAGGCATAATGAATGTCAAAGTCAGTCAGTATGTCAAAGGTCATCTTTACCATGAATGCTTTGTTTAAAGATTTTACTTGATATAAAAGATAAATGAGATTAGAGTAACAATATAACAAGTGATGCATATAACCTGTTAAATATATGGATTGAAAGGTTGATTCAAATATTATGCAATAGATCAATAGATATCAACGAAATGTATTCTCATTTCATTGAATTTTATGTTTATTTCCAAAATGTTTCTTCTCTATTATATATATATATATATAATGATATTTTAAACTCTTAATTTTGCCTATAGTAAAATATTGCCTTATTTCTTGATCTAATTCCTTTTTTCGGTTTAATTAATTCCTTTGTATAACATAATGGGCCATCAGTACTACGTATTGAGTGAAAGTGATACTTCCGTTGCCCTTCTCAATGTCAACACATGTATTGAATTGACGCGTGGCTGGAAATCCCATGTTATATAAGACTAGTGATCATTTGTTTCGCCCCTTTTTACTTCTCTTTCTTACTTCTGCTTTTGTGCTGCACTGTGGCGGACGTGCCTTCTCTGCGTCTCTGCTTGTAGATAAATTGCCTTCTCGAGATGGATATTAAAGAGAATTAAAAATACAAAATCTCTTCACTGCTAGTCAAACCTGCATTCTGTTGCAAACAAAATAATATATATATATATAATTTTAATCACATTTGTCTCCTTCAATTTTATAGATAACTTCAATAATTTTTTGATGCGTTTTTCTTATGGTATTGTGTCATTTTTCAATGGCTAGTATGCTTATCATATTTTTTTTACCTACTTATCCAGTGACTTATCTTATTTTTGATGGGTTTTTTTTTTGTATTTTTCTTATATGTCTCAACTTGCACTGCAACCTTCATCAATAAATGTAGCATCGTCTTTTTACTGAAGGTACACGTTACTTCCATGACAATACGAGGCACAGTTTTGAATTTGAAAGGCTTAAAAGGACTTTACTGATCATACTGTATATATAACATGTAGTCAGATAAACAAAAATGATTTATATGACTATTTCAGGATCGTTCTATTTTAAAATACAAAAAAAAATCATTTTAATTTCTTAATTTTGTTATAATTTAGTATATTTTTAATTATTAGGAATGAAATATTTTTAATTAGTGAATGAAGCCTTTGTATTAGGTTTCTAGCCACGCTATCATATAAAAACTTCGACCTCATTTTTTACATCACAAACTTTCTTCAAAGCAATGTATAAAAAGTTAAATAAAATTCATTTGCAGGAATATATTCACTCGTATGTATTAATAAATTAGCAATATTAATAAGAACATCTTTGATAATCTGTCTAGGCTATCTATTTCTCAGTTAGAGTTTAATCAGCATTTTAATGATAATGAAAAATTTACTTTTTTACATAAATTTTAACTAAATTTCAACAGTTTTCATATTTTATATACAGTTACAATATTATATTATGTTACAAACTGTCCAATTTTTAATTCCGTCATGATCTTTTTTAAAGAAGTTCGATTAAATTTTAGCAACTTTCTTATTTTAATGAGGTTAACATAAAATGTTGTCATATTTTAACATGGGTTTCCATAATAAACAAATTTCTAGACACTTAATTGATACTTTTATATTAATTTTCCTGGATACTTAAGCAAAGATTGAGAAATCGCCTTTTGAGAAAATTTAATTTAATCTTAATAATTATTAAGTAATTTTATTTTGCAACAAGCGCACATTTGGTAATTTCTTCTATTTTCTGAAGAAATACTGAAGTTTATGGTAAATGACGTAATTTGATCAAGATGAGTTTCTACTTCTTTTTTTCGTGTGTATTCAGTAATCCAGCTTAATTTTGTCCCATTTTTTTCTGTAGTTTATATCTTATGGAAAGTGTATTGATTATCTAATTAGTGATATTATTCAAGAAAAACGATCGTAGAGCTTTTTATTTTAAATTTAATTATTTTCACCTCATTATGCATAATTACAGGGGATTCCTTCTTTATTCAAGCTAAATGTTAGGCTACAATTTACATGGAATGCAAAGTATAGGCAAGTTTTAGTTCTAATAAAAATGCACACTTTTATCACGTTTCGTATAGATTTTTTTTCTGCTATTTCAATAGTTTAGAAAATTTTCTTCTTTCTAATTAAGTAATTAAGATTTTGTTCAAAAGAAAACGCAGTTCAGTATTTTTTTAAATTTCATAGCTTAATTATTTTTAGGTCCTTCCATGTAATTGTGAGTAGTCGATTCTCTATGCAAGTTAAATGTTTGGAAAGATTGGAATACTTGGATAAGATTTCAGCTTTACTAAAAATGCACACTTCTGCAGTCTTAAAATTCATATTTGTTGTTATTTAACTAATGAAATTATTACTTAATAGAAAAAAAAGTCGAATATTTTTTCATGTGATAATTTGTTTTCAGTTCGTCTTATATAAATGTAAACAGCTCTGTCTCCTTGCAAGTTAAATGTCTAGCAATGTTTTGCGCGAATTCTAAAACATAGAAAATGTACGTGGATAAGCAAATAAAAGGGACCTGATCTGCCTTTTTTCCATTTATTATATGTAAAGCAACTACTGACGAAGGCATCTAAAGTAGGGGTACAACATGAACATAAACGTGCACATACATCACATAAACATACACACACAGCTACAGGAGGTACATCTTTTCTCGCGCGGCAAAGAGAAAGTACTGTGGCGGGAAAACGTTGTTGCCAAATCAAGAGAAAAAGTTATTGCCAGATCAAGATTTAAGTTCTTGCGCTGATTCTGCAACAGAAAACATAGGATGCACCTAAATTCCACAAGAGATGTCCACAGATTTTGTAACGGTTTCTTCTATTTTTGCAATGGTTTTACACATCTTATTCTGTTTTAACTAATTAGCATTTTGATCAAGAGAAAAAGTTGTAGAATGTTTCATCATATAATTAAATTCATTGTTTTCAATTCATCATGGATAATTCTGATCAGCCATTTTGCAAGTTAAATGCTTGATTCCAACTTGTGTGTGCGAAATAGAGATAAGGCTTGAATTCAATTAGAAAAGAATCTTTCTATCGAGGTTTGTATTGTTACTTCCCTTATCGTTTCTATATTTTGAAGAATTTTGATGGAAAATATATCAATTAACTAATTAGTAATAAGGATGAAAAGAATAGGTAGTGCTTTTTAGTTTGTATTTTTAATCGTACATTTTAATTGTCTTAAATTCATCATGTATATCTGTAAATATTATATCTTTATAGATCGTTCTGTATCACCATTAATGTACATTCAAAAATAATTAATACTTACACAACGACCCCTCCCCACTTGGGGGCGCCTCGAAAAAAGGATGAGATGCTTCCGGTATGGTAGTTGGATCTCGCTAGCCTGGTGGGTACATAAATAGGTGAGGGATCTGGCTCCTCCCATCGATGACGGAATGCACTTCTTTCGGGAAGAGGTGTACCGTGGCCGGTGATGGTCTTTAGAACTCAACCACAGTTCCACCAATGTTGCTGTTGTAGCCTCTTACCCTCGCAACGAGCGTGAATATAAATATGGAAAATAACTATGGAAAACATTATTATAATATGTACTTAAAATATTTTAAGAATGTAAAAGAAAAGAGAATGTACGGAGTTAAAACTGAGTAAACTATGGAACTAAAACGATCATCAAAAATTGCTTTCAAACTTTGAAAATTGTATAAAACTGGTTACTATGGAGCAATATCTGCGAAGCTATCGGGGAAAAAAAGAGAAATATAATTAAAAATCTAATTGAAATTCCCAAATGTTCTCTTTTATTAAGCGTCTGTTATGAAAGAAGTAACTGCCAAATGTGATAATTTAAAATTTAAATATCTGCTCAATATAGTGGTTGAGGCGATTTTTGATAAAACTTCTAGGTCAAAGAAGTAGTATGTCAGCCTATAAATACAATTTTGCTAAAATCATTAAGTTGTACAAACACATAAAAATAAAACACGCATGCAAAAAAAAAAAAAAAAACACCTCTAAATCTAGAACTAGTTCTATAATGTACTAGAGGATTCTTATCATCCTTTTTGATAGAAAAAAAAAAGAAATATGCCGAAGAAATGGGACAGCAAAATTAAAAAGCAGTGCAGATTCTAAAAAAAAAAAAAAAAAGAAAGAAAGAAAAGAAAAGAATCTCTCAACCAAGCATAAAACTCAGCGAAGGAGAAAAATATCCGTGATATATACCTGAAATGAAAAATGTAGGTGACAAGAATGTATTTCTTTCCAAAATACTATTTGACAGGAGAAAGCTAAATAAAAAATATCTTTATATTTTGAATGTAAAATAAAGATAATTTTACACTTTTTTATTCAATAAAAAATAGAGTTGTCATAAAAATATCTACCTGAACCTCAAGAAAATTCATTTCGCAATACTTGATTAAACATGCTATTTATGTTGGGACAAAAAATTTTCTGATTTGAACATTCTTTATCCAGTCTGAAATAAAATTAAAAAGACTATATTGTTATGAATTTGTAATATTGCTGTCTTGTAATATTAGTATCATCGCTGAAGAGAAAGATTTATGCTGACCGTATACTAGGACTGATGGATGCTGAATGTATACTAGGACAAAAACTTCCGTCCTTGGCGATCATTTGGCGACTCTCACAACGAAAATAAGCATTATGGTGAATGCAAGCATTTTAACCCTATTTCAGTTGGGGATCGAGATTCGAATCTTTATGAAAAAATGAATACCTTGTTGGGAGATTATATAAACGGAGGCACTCAAAAAAACTTCATTCCCATTTTGTAGTATTCATCATGGAGTGAACTCTCTAGCTACATTCTGAACTCTATTCCGTTAATGCTATTGTTTGACAATAATTTGCTGCTCTCGTGTGGCTGGTGACAGTCATAAATGCTGTATTTGTATTTTGCTACTTGTTTTTCGTGTTCTCTTGTTACATAAACCATCGTCATCGTTATAGAGCACGTTGGACGATTCATCATATCCCCATAGAATAATTTCATTTACAATATCAAAATTATATGTACGTTTCTTTCATAAGGTTTACAAGAATAGATTTTTTCATAAAATAACTGAGTGATAAAAATTCACTTAGACGAACGAAAAATAATCCAAAATATAAAATAAATATACATTTTTGTATAGCTACCGGATTTATAAATTTTTTATATAAAAAGTTCAATTTTTAGTTTATACTTACTGATGTTTTTTGAAATTTATTTATCAGAGAAATGCTCAGTTTTGCCTTAAAAGTTACACTTTATTCATTATTAAAAGTTATCTTAAAATATAATATGTTGGTTATACGTGAAACGTCGATAAAGTTAAAGCAAAAATCTATTAAAGGACATCATCAAGACTATAAGTACGAAAAGCAATTAAATTGCTTTAATAATCTGAAAACTTAATTATTTGTGAGAGCACGAGAAAAAAGAAGATTATCTTTTCCAAGCGAGTTTCTCAAAGCTCTTCCGCATGGTATTATGTAGATTTTTTAAAAATCGATTTCGCAAGAATTCAGTAGTTAGATTTTCTTTTCTTTCTCCTATAATAAATATAGGTGAAGAAAAGAATACAATCGTCAAAAATTCGGGCAATTTCAGAATTCCCGGAATCGGAAAAACTAATTTTTAGTATTATGCCTGTCTATGAACACGGTAACTCAAAAGCTCGTTTAAACAGACAGATGAAATTTGGCATAAAGTCTTTATACCAATATGTAGATTTTTGTCAAACTTTGGATGCGATCTAATCGCAGAAAATCTGTCTATCTAGTTGTCCGAATGCAAGAGAAAATTACAATTAAAAACCGGAAAGAGATAGGTTGTTAAAATTTTGGAGAAAAAAAAGTTTGTTAGTTTAAAAAACAGTTAAAAGTTTGAATTTAGTACAAAAGTACAAAATTATTTAGTACCACCATTCACGTGTACCTGCGATAACTCAGAAACACATCAAAATAGACAAATGAAAATTTTGTACAGATTTTGAATTTAAAGCAAAAAATTGCTTAAAAATTTGAATCATATCTCTCCACAGGGTTAATTTAATCCAAAATTTGGAAGTACAAAATTATTTAGTACCACCATTCACGTGTACCTACGATAACTCAGAAACACATCAAAATAGACAAATGAAAATTTTGTACAGATTTTGAATTTAAAGCAAAAAATTGCTTAAAAATTTGAATCATATCTCTCCACAGAGTTAATTTAATCCAAAATTTGGAAGTACAAAATTATTTAGTACCACCATTCACGTGTACTTACGATAACTCAGAAACACATCAAAATAGACAAATGAAAATTTTGTACAGATTTTGAATTTAAAGCAAAATATTGCTTAAAAATTTGAATCATATCTCTCCACAGGGTTAATTTAATCCAAAATTTGGAAGTACAAAATTATTTAGTACCACCATTCACGTGTACCTACGATAACTCAGAAACACATCAAAATAGACAAATGAAAATTTTGTACAGATTTTGAATTTAAAGCAAAAAATTGCTTAAAAATTTGAATCATATCTCTCCACAGGGTTAATTTAATCCAAAATTTGGAAGTACAAAATTATTTAGTACCACCATTCACGTGTACCTACGATAACTCAGAAACACATCAAAATAGACAAATGAAAATTTTGTACAGATTTTGAATTTAAAGCAAAAAATTGCTTAACAATTTGAATCATATCTCTCCACAGGGTTAATTTAATCCAAAATTTGGAAGTACAAAATTATTTAGTACCACCATTCACGTGTACCTACGATAACTCAGAAACACATCAAAATAGACAAATGAAAATTTTGTACAGATTTTGAATTTAAAGCAAAAAATTGCTTAACAATTTGAATCATATCTCTCCACAGGGTTAATTTAATCCAAAATTTGGAAGTACAAAATTATTTAGTACCACCATTCACGTGTACCTACGATAACTCAGAAACACATCAAAATAGACAAATGAAAATTTTGTACAGATTTTGAATTTAAAGCAAAAAATTGCTTAAAAATTTGAATCATATCTCTCCACAGGGTTAATTTAATCCAAAATTTGGAAGTACAAAATTATTCAGTACCACCATTCACGTGTACCTACGATAACTCAGAAACACATCAAAATAGACAAATGAAAATTTTGTACAGATTTTGAATTTAAAGCAAAAAATTGCTTAAAAATTTGAATCATATCTCTCCACAGGGTTAATTTAATCCAAAATTTGGAAGTACAAAATTATTTAGTACCACCATTCACGTGTACCTACGATAACTCAGAAACACATCAAAATAGACAAATGAAAATTTTGTACAGATTTTGAATTTAAAGCAAAAAATTGCTTAACAATTTGAATCATATCTCTCCACAGGGTTAATTTAATCCAAAATTTGGAAGTACAAAATTATTTAGTACCACCATTCACGTGTACCTACGATAACTCAGAAACACATCAAAATAGACAAATGAAAATTTTGTACAGATTTTGAATTTAAAGCAAAAAATTGCTTAAAAATTTGAATCATATCTCTCCACAGGGTTAATTTAATCCAAAATTTGGAAGTACAAAATTATTCAGTACCACCATTCACGTGTACCTACGATAACTCAGAAACACATCAAAATAGACAAATGAAAATTTTGTACAGATTTTGAATTTAAAGCAAAAAATTGCTTAACAATTTGAATCATATCTCTCCACAGGGTTAATTTAATCCAAAATTTGGAAGTCAAAATTATTTAGTACCACCATTCACGTGTACCTGCGATAACTCAGAAACACATCAAAATAGACAAATGAAAATTTTGTACAAATTTTGAATTTAAAGCAAAAAATTGCTTAAAAATTTGAATCATATCTCTCCACAGGGTTAATTTAATCCAAAATTTGGAAGTACAAAATTATTCAATACCACCATTCACGTGTACCTGCGATAACTCAGAAACACATCAAAATAGACAAATGAAAATTTTGTACAGATTTTGAATTTAAAGCAAAAAAATTGCTTAAAAATTTGAATCATATCTCTCCACAGGGTTAACCATCTGTCATCCTGTGTGCACTTATGCACACATGAATTCGCTATAATTCAAAACGTTAGTATTTGGGTAAATGAGATTTAGTACATAGTTTTATGTGTTTATTTTTATGAAATCTAGAATCATATCCTTTAAAGGCTTAGCTGCATGTCGGTGTGTACATTCTCATGCATGTAAATATAGCAATTCACAAGCGCAAAAAAAAAAAAAAAAAAAAAAGATAAATAAAATTTTATGTGTGATCTTTTTCCTACATCTGTAATTTTGATTTAAATCGGTTGAAAAATCTAGAAATGTCTTCAAAAAGTATCCTCGGTTTACCTAGTTTTATTTCATAGCTCATAGGACTCTGAAAATAAAAATCTGAGCTTCAGTGATCTTTTCAAAGTCTGCAATTTTGTGCAAAGAAGGAGAAATAACAACTTATTTTATGTGGGAAAGCTTCAGTGAAATCATCCCTGCAGGTTTTAAAGAAAATAGGAATTCGAATTTTCTCAATTGATGTCAGAACAGATATTGTCGAGTAGATGAAGTTAGAGAAGATAAACCGTGTGTTAACTAAAGTCAAAAATAATACTCTCCAATCTCAACTCAAGACTAGATCTTCTAGATTTAGAAAGATACAGAAATTATAAGTACATTTTGAACAAACGAGAAAAAACAGAAAGTAAATCAATAACAAAACAATTTTTACGCAACTTGCCTGTAATGAGATACAAACTTGCGAACTGCCGCTTTCAGTTCACAGCATTCTAACAATGAGCTGTTCAGTCCGCGCCAAATTGGAACACGTTTCGTTACAATATTTACATAATTTCATATCTGTACCCAAAATTACTCAATAATGTTTGTTTTAACTTTTAGGAATCTCTTAACTATAAATATTTTTTAAGTATTGTATGATAAATTTGCAGTTCTAGGATTCTTGCAAAAATGAAACAATAACAAAAGTGTAATGCATCTTAAGTAGGCGAATAATATATATATATATATATGAAACAGTCACTTTTTAAACCAGCCCTTAAGTAAATAAATAATGAAGCCATTAACATGAATTATATTACTCTGTAAATATGAACTGATTGAATTTTTGTTATAAAAATTATTTACTTGTAATAAATAAAATTAATTTAAATCAAAACAGATGTGATCTATCAAAAAAGATATCTTATTTCTTAATTTAGAAGTTTTTTTTAATTTTTTGGGGTGTATTTCATTTTAATATATATTCTGTATAAGATCAGGTAAATCTACATCAAAAATTGGTAGATGATTTAACTGACAAAAATCAAAGTATCATAAATAGTATGGAACTTCTGCCTGAGGTTTTAGCAAAATTTTGGTTAAAATATAGCTTTATTGTTTGAAATTCGTAGCTATATTGTTGACAACAGTATAGCTATACTAAAAGCTTTCCTATTGCTTTAAACATTTTAATAACATACCATCTGTAATCTCAATAGTCACAGTAGACAGATAATTTTCAAAACTGAATGCAGTTAAAACTTACCTATGGCCTACAATGGTTCAGATAGATTTTGTAAATCTCGCAATTATTTCTACTCAAAATGATATTTACAACAGCTCATAAATCATTTTGCTAAAAACAAAGCCTGAAGTGTTCAATTCTTATGAAATTATTTTGTTTAAAATTGTTTCAGCTTATTATATTCATGTTGTATGCACGACCGAACACAATTTATGGGGGAAATGTTTAATATGCCAATATGATTTAAAGTAAATAAATACTTTTTAAATATTATTTACTTATTTACATTTCTGTGTAGCATCTCTCTCTTTTCAACTATATATATTTCAAACATTTAAAATATTATGAGGGTTATTCAGAGAGTAAGGTGAAACAGAGGTGAGTTTGAGTGAAACAGCTTTGAAGAGAATTGTCTTTTAGAAATTGCAATTTCAAAAATTATGCGCATTTTGAGTTCCATGCTGCTTACTGAGTAACACCAAATGAAAAAAAATAGCTTATTCTCTTGATTATTTGGATCAATATCAAAAGATGAATAATTTTTAGAGAGCACTGTTCAAAGGGGAATATATGAGGGTTTCTCACGTGACCTCAGAATTTAAATATCAATCAATGAAATGGAGTTAAAAGACGTCACTCGCCGAGTAGGCAATCTCAATACATAGTGGTATGGCAGCCATATTTTGAGACATACATGGAGTTCTTTTTGATGATTTAAGCAGCAAAGGACATCAATAAATACAGTTGTTTACTGTGCTACTCCGAATAAATTTCGATGTGCATAACAAAAATAAGGCCACCTGATGTGTGGAGTTTTGCTATTCACACTCAAAATATGATAAGATGTTTTAAAATAGAGCAGATTCACCATCTACTATAAGTTCAGATTTGGCACCAAGTGATTTTCATTTGTAAAAATTTGTTCTTTCTATCTAAAGAATTTTCTTGGTGACAAGTACTTCTCCACAAATGACGAGGTGAAAGTAACAGTTATAGATTATACATCCTAACAGGCTGTAGATTTCTATGAATTAGGTATACAAAGGCATGAATAACATTATAATAATTTTTTGAAAAAAATATGAAAGCGATATTAAAAAATAGAGAAATAGGCAAGAAATTAAATAAAAAAAGTTTTTTTTCAAAAAATCAGTGATGGTTTATGCTTTATAAAAATTTGGATTGCATAGGAAGATCGGAAATCGGAATTTTACTTTCAGATTAAGCTTCGTACATATGCAGATTTATTTGTCCCAATTTATTTGTTACAAAATGTAAGATTATAATCTGAGTATATTTGATATTAGATGTTTTCAGTATATTATTTTTCTTCTCTTACCATGTTTTTACAATATATATATATATATATATATATATATATATATATATATATATATATAAGCTTAGATAAATATATTTATATTAGATTTTAGCAAAGTACAAAATGATTATACATTTAAAAAAAATTAAAGGTGAAGCTTTTTTTTAATTTTATTTTTAGTCACTACAACTTCTTTTCAATTTTTATAAACCGTGAACCATTTTTACCCAATATTACTCTCGCATTATGGCATTCATTATTTGAACGACATTGCCGCTTACGTTTACCATGGCTCTAAGTACTACAAATATATTATTCGGCTGTAATTTAAAAATTTAATTATTCCCTTACGAAAATTCGTTAAAAGAATGTTTTTAAAAAAATCGTTTTTTTTTTGTTAGATGGCAAAAATACATTCTCTTCTACGAAAAAACGTCTAAGAAACGGAATATTGTTTGTGGCTTGTTATGTGCAGTTGCTCTTTTTTAATTCTGTTTCTATAGAGTTTTTAATATGGAAGAAATGTAAAAAATAAACAAAGGATTAAAAAAAATGATTAATTGAAACCTATTTACTATTCAATAAAAATAAATACTGAAACAATCAATAATAAGCTCATATAGTAAATAAATTTTTTCGTTCCGAATCGTCAAAAATTATTTAATTCTGAATTTGTACTGAATACTAATTGTCCTCATAAACTAAGGGATTTGTCTTTCACCCAAGAGTTGAAATGGTATTAATGTCCAATTAAAAGTAGATGTATTTCTTTAATGGCATAACTTGGTCCAAATTTTAAGAAATAAAGAATTCATTTTCTCCATTTTTTAAATTTCACACCCAATTAGCTTAAGAAATGAGACATTGTTGCGAAACTCAATAATTAGCTTTAAGACTCTGAAATACCGTTAATTGATTATTGAAGACTCAAATTAGAATTTTGCTTAAATCTATTTGCTGAGGTTTAAAGCAAATATTTTTTTAAGAATATTGGAAAGAAATAATCATTGTACTAATTATGTATTTTTCAATTATAATGATTCCTTTAACGATTTTGTTTTGACATGGAACATAAAGTCTGATATTTCTTCAGAGAAGAGAAAAAATAATAAATATAATGCTTCAGAGAGAAACATTATATTTATTATTTTCATTTACATTGATCAATCGATGTGTTTTTGAAACATATTAGTGCACTGAAACACAGAGGAACTCTAATTATTCGAAATATATTTAACCGAATGGTTTCGAGAAAAAAAATTATTTCCAAATAAAAAGTAAGGGCATCTAAAAAATTATCCTAATTGATGAGTTGAAATACTAACTTTTAAATGTATACAGTAAATAACACAGAATTTAAACAAGAATATTTTGTCATTATTAATATTATCTTGTAAACGAATTTCGTTTTTACTCTAAAATATGATCGTTTGTCATTTATGCAAATAACATGATCGAGATCGCAATTAAATCAAACACATGTAGCTTTACTGCAGAAATGATTTTTTCGGTTATATTACCAAAATATAAAATCCACCTATTTAATACAGAAAAATATTACTTTAAATACTTTTAAATTGAAACTTTTAATCTATAGAAACTGTATAATTATTCCTATTATAACAAATTGTAATAATTATCTTATTATAACTAACATTAATTTTTCAATAATAGTTTTAAAAAATACGGAATTCAAATTTTGCTTGAAAAACCTCACTATTTAGTTAATTATTACACATATATAATATACAGGATGTCCTAAAAACCTTCACTTCAGCTTTTATTCCTAAAATAATGACCATAAGCATAAAAGTTACATTAAAGTTTTATGAAATTGATTCGAATTTTCGGAGTTTAAAAATTTGAAAAAAAAATTATATGATTTCGTAGAGAAACTTTGCCAAAAGAGTAAAATCTGTTCGATATACAAATAAGGTAATATCTAAAATCTCAACATTTTATCAAAAAAATATTGAGGAGTATGAAAATTCCTAAATGTTAACTTGAACCAATTTTCGATGCCTGGCTATGAGTTCACAAAGGAGGTAAAATCATTTGAAATTATTGTATTTCAGGATTCCTTCAGAAACTGTGAAAGAAAACATTGATTGTATTAATAAAATATAATTTTGCAATTTATTGCCACAAAAGTGTATAAACTTTATAGAAATAATAACTTTAAGGGAAATATTACAAAACTTTTTCGAAATATTTTATATCTATGCCAATGCAGAGTTAAATTCGTCTGACAACACTCAACCTCGTTTTTTGTCTGTAATGCCACGACAATTATTTTGGACTAATCGTTGCAATTCTGCTTTAAATACATGAATAAATAGCTCCACAAATGATGTTTCATAAGTATTTAATCAGGTTGTCAATTGAAAAATTGATTGACCGTGCGAGATAAACCATTAATCTGGAAACTCATTAATTAACTATTCTGATCGTTTATTTAAACGATCAGTATAGTTAATTAATGAGTAGTATAGTGATCTGGAGATCCGTTTTGTTAAAACCAAATATTTGGAAGTACTGTCAAGGAAGTTCATCCATAAAATCAGGAATAACCGCTGTCAGAATCTCTTTAACATATCTGTGTCCTGTTAACTTACCATCATACAGTATAGATTCAAACAAGTGATCGCGGAAAATATCATAGTACGGATTCACAGAAGTTTGATTTTGGTGACTTATATAACTTGAATGGACTTGTGTCAGACCAGAAATACTTATTTTGTATATGTATGCGTCCATCATGCTTAAAACAGAATTCTTTAGATTTTATGTAAAGAAGGTTTAGAATTTTTTCAATTAAAAGTTTAATTACAATAAACTTAGACGAAATTTATAAGCTGTTGGCTTGTGTCCATAACGAATGTTAAACTCAAACCATTTATTCCATAGCATTGTTCTCCACACTACTGTATGAGATAAAATCATTTGTTGAGACTTACCCATTGACCATCCAGAAGTCCTGACTTAACACCTCGTGATTTTTTTTTCTGGTGGGAGTAAGTAAAAGACAATGTATTCATCCTTCCCCTTCCTGTTATATAGCGCAACTGAAGCAGAATATCATAACCCTTATCGATGGACTTGATTCAGATACCTTAACGTTCTACGTGTGACTAAGTGATCACACATAGAACATCTGAGTATGTCTCTAGCAAAACTTTAAATAATCCCATGCAATTCTGTTACAAATAACATATAATATAATACATTGTCCTTGATTTATAGTGCTTTGAATTTGTATACTTCTTTATGAATCATCCTGAATCTTCATGAAACACTATGCAAACGATTGCAAAAGTAAGCGAAAATATCAATTTCTTCATCAGTTGGAGGCAGTTTGGGTATTTCTAGTCCGCCTACAGGATTTACGCGTCTCTCTTTCACGTTTTCGTTGCACCAGTCAAGAAAATATATCTTAGAAATGTATTGAAAAATAGAAAATGCATGTCACGTGCGGTTTCGTTAGCATTGCGATTGAGTAAACGGTACATTATTAGAACTTCAAATAGTTCTTCGTTGCTGTATTGCAACATATTGTCTGTACAGGCTAATTACACTTTCACAAAATGTAACAGAAATGTGAAATATTTAAGATTCACTTAGACTAACACGCTGAGAGCGGGGAACTTGCATGAGCTATGTTATTGATCAATAGCATAATATAAACAAGTTTCTCGTGTAATGACGCGCCGATCAGACACAGGTAATTGCATATGCAAATATTTCTGAGCTGTTTTAATGTTCATTTAAGATTTTTCCATTTTCAAATTCGTCTGTTATTAATCACATGAAACTGTATGGCATTTTTCAAGAAGAATGGTTTTAAAAATTTGTAAATAAAAACTAATAGCAAAAGACGTGTTTTAATTGCTTATAATGCATTTCTTTGTCCGGGTTCATTCCATCTATAAATCATTTATTTTTAATGGAAATAAATGATTTAATTCCTTGATAAACGTGTCAAAACTTATCTCTTAAACTTTCTTATGATAAAATGATGAAATTTTGTACATCACGTACATGGAACACATTTTACTCACTGAAAAAAAAATTTTTATAGGGGGAGAATTTAAATT
The DNA here is from genome assembly GCF_947563725.1 of Argiope bruennichi. Classification (NCBI taxonomy): domain Eukaryota; kingdom Metazoa; phylum Arthropoda; class Arachnida; order Araneae; family Araneidae; genus Argiope; species Argiope bruennichi. The sequence goes on from NC_079151.1 coordinate 88,843,887, forward strand.
TTGTATTTATTCAAATTTAAACTTATGGAAATTTTAAAGAAATCCATAAAATTCTGAACTTTTTTACGTAATTTTGTAATTTATAGTATATGTCTATGAGCAGTATTTATGAAATAAAAGCCAGGTCAATGATTTTGTGACACACCGTATACATTTATAAATATATACGTATACAGAGTGTCCATTCATATGTGTTTCCCAATTCATCTCTATACCACTGGATATAGGTATAAAAGTCCAACTAAAAATGTTTTTAATTACAGAAGAATAATATTTTATGTTGTTTGAGTTAATAAATATATTTATGAAAACAGACACGAATCTTAACCTTTGTTATGGTCTCCTGGTCATTCATATTTAGTAAAAATATTATCTATATTCTAAAATATACGATAAAAAAATCCATTGTTTTATGATTCGAGTTGACCATATTACACGTTTAATCTAAATAGGGGTCATCTACAAATTTATTTTCCGCTGTAATTTGAAAAAGTAACATAATGGTGTAAAATTTCAATTTCTAAAACCTCTAAATCTAACTCTAAAATTCACAAAAAATGCTGATTTTCAACATTTTATGATTCGATTAGGTTCAGTCGCAGAAAAATGGGATTTATTTCCTGTTTACAGTTTTAAAGTGCCGATAATTTTGATGATATGCCTGCTTTTATTGATTTATAAATCATCTATCGGGCCACGATTATAGTGAACATCCTGTACAATCAAGTACATAGACAAGAAAATTTAAAATATAATAAATAATTGATTATTTGAATCGATTTTAATAATTTCATGACTTAAATTTACATAAGTGTTAAGTACTTAGTAAAGGCGTAGCTAAAATATATTTTGAGGAATAAAATAGTGAATAAACCGATTTTTCTATGCATTTTCTTATGCATTTCTTTTCTATGCATTCTCTTCTAAAAATAAAATAAATCAATAGATTTTATAAAAAAACGAATTTTATTTTTTTCTTTAAAGTTTCTTTTCAAAATTCTGCTTTTAATATTGCATATACCTTTAATAAAGAAAAATTATATTTTACCAATAACTCTTTACAGTTTAAAATCCTAAAATAATGTCGTTTTCATGAATATAAATGAGGAATTCAAGTTCATAATTCCTCCAGAAATTTGACTGATGATAAATTATTCGGCCGACATCTCCCACAGAGATGAGCTCTCAAACTGATTACACCGTGGACCTTTCTTTTTCTACACTTTCGCGTTTGCTTGTAGTTCATGGCCCTATAAAGTTGAAAGCAACCTGCATATTTGCATAACTTATATCTGAAACTGTTTGGCAAAAGAGAGAGCTTGTCGTTGCGCGAAACTTTGCAGAATATGTTAAAATTTATCGAAAGACGTATACATCAAGGCGAATGTTATAACTTACTTAAGAATTTCCGAGTTTTACTGAAATCCTTCAGTAATCTAATTTTATTTTGAGATTTTTGTGCTGTAAAAGATTTAGATTAAAGAATATTGGGAAGTAAAGTTTGTTTCATAAAATTTTGATTAGAACTAACTTTTAGTTGGATATTATTAGTATGATATTCAGAGAATTAAATGGAAACTTACAGACGATAATAAAATACACAAAATAAAAAGATTTAGCTTTTATTGTTTCTTTAAGATAAGAAATACAGACTAAAATTTTTTTAATCTGCTAAGGAATTAGATAAAAAGAGGAATTAGATGAAAGGTAATAGTTAATTATAATTTTAATCACTCATAATATATTTTAAACACTTTTCATGATTGTATGAACCTACATGAATCTATATTTTAGATGGATAATTCTTTAAGTCAATATATACTGAGTGACTCAGAAACCTTGGCCGCGGCTTTTATTCCTTAAATATTGATCGTAGACATATACTGAAAATTACAAAGTTGCGTAAAAAAAGTGTAAAATGTTATGAAATCAATTAAAATTTTAAGGGGATGAAACTTAAAAAAATACAAAACTTAAACTTTTATACCGACCCCGTACAAAAAAAATCCAGAGAGTAAAGTGATCAAATTGATAAAATAATTGGATTAGTTATAGTGTAAAGAAAAAGTAATTATCAACTCAATGATGGTTAAAGCTTATTAATACAACTTCTAAATGAATGATGTATAAGTTAAGCATATTGATTAAGCATAGCGTTCATAGCCTCATATACTTGGGATTTAATTCATTTTAATTATATTTAATTAATTTATAAAAATAAATAATTTATACACCTTTCTTTTAGATTTGCCTTTCCTTATTAATAACTTTTACTAAATAACATTTTACTGTCAATTAATTTCACAAAAATGTTGTTGTTTCTAATGGCACTTGCCATAGACAAGCCCACCCACTTTAGAAGTCGGTGATTTTTTAAGCCAAGGGTGCGTCTCTTGCTTTTTCAGTAGCGCTCTCTAGAGCCAAGAGTACGACTTAGTTACACACACTTTACAACCCTTTTTACTGGGCGGACTTCATTCATGCATTTCATTAACTTATCCACACATCGTAATTTAGACCTGAATCAGAGAATGATCACCCCAAGATCCAGTACCCCCCAGTAGTAGTAATACTCTTGAAAGGGAGGGCTTTGTGACAACGATAGATTTATACGTGCGCCAGCCACCACACACACAGAGAGTTTATGGTAATTGTGTTCATAGTTCAAGTTAGTCGAGGCTTATAGAATTCGAATAATATTTTATGTATTGCTATAAATACAATTGCTTTTCACTTTTCTATTTGATTGACATTTCTCCATAAATTACTTTTGTTATACATCATTGCCACATTAATTCTGCAATAATTTGAGAGAGATGGAGCATACATTATGATAAAAATGCTTAATACATTTTATTTATTGAAAATATAATAAATAAAACACATCGCTAAATTCTAATAAGGATATAGAAAAAGTATTGAAGACCCTGATTTTCTACAAAAACTTTTTTGTTGAATTCATGCCCCATTCGAGCAATCTAAACGTTCTATTAAGTTATAAAATTTGAACTAAGGAATTGCGATTCTCTATAAATTTATTATTGATTACGTTATACAGATGTAATTGTTTAAAATGTAGATTAATATTTAAAAAAGTTAGGAGCCGAAATTTAAATACATATCATTTGGTATTGCTATAGAAGACACGAATCGAGATTTTGAGATACATTCTCTCAGAAATACACTGCATGTACAAATCTGAGAATGCATCTCTGTTCCTTACTTGCTATGTAAGAACTATGTTTTAAGAAAGATTACGTTTGAATATTATTTAAAGAATCGTCATATAAATAAACAGAAGACAGATAAAGATAAAAAAAAAATAAGAAAATAAATTAAATACTTCAGAATTCAAAATAAATTATTTATTGACATTTTATTTGCTTTCTAAATTTGTTTCCTGAATGAAAGGACAGATTTCGGAAATAACATTTTATTTTTAAAAATATTGTTTTGAAAAATGAAACACTATTTTCTTGTATTGGCAACAAACATTAAAATGCACTCGTACAATTTTCTTCAACAGTCTTTATGCCACAATGATGCATTAGAGTCTCAGTAGTAGAAATGAAGAAATTGCTGCATCGAACCTTGATATATTTGAAGATCTAGTTTATATTCAAGTCTTGAGTATTTTTTTTTTAAATTTAGCACTTTAAAAATCTTTAGCACGCACTTGACATACTAATTGTAAATTGTTCCATCAGACATGCGCCTTGATAAAAATAATATTCAAAACGCTCTACAGGACCGATTGTTGAACTTTAAAAACCAAATTTAACACGTAATTAATTCTTAATAATTATGTTCTTAGAAAGATAGAATTAAAGAAAAGAATATTGGATGCTTTGCTAAAAATTAATTAAATTTTTAAGTTCCAGTTCTTTATGGTGTAAAAATTCAAAAGACTGAATTATTGAAATAAACTTCATAAGAATATAAATATTTTTTTTAATAATTAAGCAATAAAAATTCAGTAAATTATTATGACTAAATTAAATTTGTGGGTAATACCGCTTAGAAAAAAATATTTTTAAAAGCATATTTCTGTTTTTTTTATATAATAATGAAAGCATTTTCGTTAAATAAACTTGGCATTATATCAGACTGTCATAAAATATTTTCAGAGGTCATAAAATGTTTTATAGTACATATTTCGTTATTTTATCAATCGATATTATTAATATTTTTGTCATAAAATAACTTTTCATATTTTGATTAAGCTGTGGAATAAAAAAAAGGGTAAAAATCTCAGGAACTTTTTTGACTTTGCACTTTTTTCTTAAGCTTCGCATTTATTATTGTATGAATTAATAAAATGTTATCTATTTATTTGGTATTACCCATTTTTACTTATTTATTTTGTTTTTCCTATTTATTTGATATTACTCGTTTTTAACCATTTATTTGGCATCACAAACTGATTACTCCGATCCGCCGGAAGGCGATTTGAATGACTGGACCGCCGCAACAGCAACACAGGCAGGAACTGTGGTTGAGTCTACCGGCCACGGTACAACTCTTCCCTAAGGAAGTTTATTTATTATATAAAAAAATAGAAATATGCTTTTAAAAATATTCTATACGGTATTACCCACAAATTTGATTTAGTTAGAATAATTTACTGGATTTTTATTGCTTGATTATTAAAAAAAATATTTATATTCTTATGCAGTTTATTTAAACAATCCAATCTTTTGAATTTTTACACCACAAAGAACTGGAACTTAAAAATTTAGTTAATTTTTAGCAAAGCATCCAATATTCTTTTCTTAGACCCATCGATGGAAGGAGCCGGAACTTAACCTTTCCTTGTAACCACAGAGAAGGCGAGAACTAACCACCCACCCGAAAGCTTCTCATCCTCAATTACAAGGAGCCCCCATGACACTCATTTATTTGATATTACCTACTTTTACCCATTATTATTTGGTATAATTATCATTACAGATTTTACTAAATACTAAAAATTATCTTTAATAATTTTTTTACAAATAATTAACTGCGCAGAATATCTTAAATATGTAAAGTATTTCGTGTCAGCCTAAAAAAAAATCACAAACTATTAATTGAATTTCATCTTAAATTTAAAGTGATTACTTAAGCAACTCAATTTTTTTTAACTTCCGGCTTGAAAAAATGTTCATGATAAATTATGCAATTTTAGATTCGATGGGCTTCTGTTTCTTACCCTCATCATTTTTGTGGAACAAACAGGAAACCGATAAGAAATGAATTCGCCTAGAAGTGCATACTTTTTTCTGGCTGTGTTTCTTATATATTTTATCTTTTTAAAAGAAAATCTTGCAAACTCTATTCTGATAAAAGAGTGTTAATTAACTAATTAAAAACACTGATTGAGAGAACAGTGATTTTTTTTTCTCTCGGTATATTCATTGGTTTTTTTCTTCTTTTTATTAGACATAAAAGTTTGCAAGCCATTCTTTTTCAAAGTTCATTGTTTTGACGAGAACAAATTTTCATTCCTAATTAATGAAAAAAAAATCGAAAATAAGTGTAGTACAAAAAACAAAGAATAGCTCATTATATAAAAGGAAATATTGTAATTTATTTGCTTCAAATGCAAAAAAAAAAAAAAAATCAGATTATTTGAAAAAAGCAAATTCTAACGACTGAATTAATCCTTCCTGTGTAGCCATTCCTTATGAATTAAGATTGATATCATTTTCACAAAATGTTAATTATAAATCATAATTCTTTTTTAATTTGTTTCTGTGGCTTTTCATAAATTATATTTAACAGTTTAAGCAAAAAAAAAAATCTTTAAAAAATTATATTGACTTCTAAATTTAAAAGAAATGTGAAACTTATTAGAGTGAAATTATATTTAAGACAGTTCATACTTTTCTGTAAAAAGGTTACATAAGAAATAGATATATGTATATGTAAGCTGACTTTATATTGGGTAGCAGCCAGACTGTTAGCCTAGATTATTGATTTTTACTAGATTAACTAGATAAACTATTAATACGCAATGCATCCTTTATAACTTTCATCTTGTTATTTAATAAGATGGAAAAATATGATGTTATTAAATCAGTCTATTGCTACTAACTACGCTTCTAAATTAAAAGTGTATACACTTCGAAATCAAAAACGGCAATGAAATTCCCACTAGGTAGATAATGCCTAAGAAAAGTAATTCTTTAAATATTGATTTTAACATTTGCAAAATAACGCAACTGAATGTTCCGATGGATGAATTTGAATTTAATCATAACATTAAAAACATAGGTATAGACTGGGCATCAAAGTGAATTCGATAATTAATATTGAACATAAAAAATATGGAAATGAAATTAAAAAGAATTTTATTTATTGAAAAAGATTATTACAGAAAGAATATTTTTTAGTTTCAAAATTATGCAAAAATTATATTTGCGGAATAATAGTTTAGAAAGATATGAGCATCAATTTTATTGATAAGTTTCAGCGGTTCTTTATATATATGTTTTCACGTTTTATTAAACCTTCTTTTTTGGATATCTACTTCTTTCGCCTAGATGTTTTTTCATAGTTTTTACTGTGACTGAACGGAAATTTCGGTGACACGGCGAGACCTTCTTGTAATATTTCATATAAAATTTTACAGTTCCATTAGTCAGGTAAGTGAAACATTGAATTAAATGCATGTGTCAAAACATTTAATGAAACGGTCGGAAGCACTCATACTGGGATTTGTTGACATTTGATTGTAGCTGCACGAGAATAAGTAATAAAAGCTAGTTCTATGCCAAGTACGTTTGCTCTTTTACTAACATGAGTTTGGTGAATTTAAAAAAATGGCAATTTCTTATTCAATGGCATTGAAGTGCTGCTTTTTTACTTCCAATGTAAATAGTATTCAAAGAAAAAACTTATAACTGGCAAAACTTTGGCTCCCTCTTATATGAGTACATACTTTTTACTTCCATGAATTTGAAACTATTGTGTGCTGGATCATGACTATATATTTGTGATCCCGGTAATTCAAACAAATAATGTATTAGACATATAAGATTTGATATGTAATTCAAAGCATAATCAATCATCGTTCTAAAAGTAGGGCAATACACATTAAGTGGCCTTTATATAAATTCTTTTGATTTTTTTAAATTTCAAATTTCAAATTATTTATTATCTATGAATCATATATATTGAAATAAATTACGTTGGATATTTTTTTTAAATTTTCAAAATGGCGATTTTGGCAAGATAATTTTGATTTCATATTTTCATATTTCGTATTTTATATATATATATATATATTTACATTTGTCTTCGTGAATTTTAAGATTTTAAAGCTTAAGTTTAAGATTATAAATACCATTTAAGAATATCGTCTACCTACTAGTAAGTCTGTTAATGCTAACACACAATATACTGGTTACATGAGATGATGTCAAATTGTACATAATTTAGCAAAGAATTTGTATGTGCATAAGAGAAAAATTAAATAAATCGTAAGAAATTTCGTATTTCATCGTAATCGTTCAGAAGTAAGGCAAGACTTGACATCTATATATTTCGGAAATCATCACAATCATTACGAATTGACGATTTCATAACGAAATTGAGAATATGCGTTTTAAATGTATCGACAGAAGTGTCTAGAGTACTTCTAATTCTTGGATAGGGTATTCGAGGCATCGATTTTACGTTAGGGGGAAGGATATCACTCACTGTTATACTGAAAGAGATCTAAATTTGGCATGATTTGGAATATTTGGATTGATATGACATCTTTAAATACGATAGTATAAAATTTTCAGTAATCTCATATCATTATCCAACTGCAAGAAATAAGTCAGTTAGCATTCAATAATTACATGTATATTACATTTCGGCATATTATATACATGGGGTTTGTTTTTTACAAATAAAACTCAGATAAAAAAAGCTTTTATTAGAGCATTAGTGTATTAATATATAAATTTCAAAAATTAAGAATTCTTATACGACTCAGATCCAAAAACATAAACTATGGCGTATGGATTGTACATTGATAGAGATATCATATTTAAATAATATATTGATTGAGTCAGTATATTGTAAAAGTGCAAATATGCATCTGTTTCTGCTTTTGAATTTCAAAGTTCATTGGGGGTCTTGGAGTCATTATCACTAGCCAATTAAAAGCTATTTTATTTAAGTAATTTAAATATTTTTGAAATGGAGATTGGCCTAAAAATTTCACTTAGTTTATTTAATAAAATAATTTTTATTACTTAATGATTAATAGATAAATCATGATACTTCATTGTTATTTGTGAACAAAATTAAACTTTAGATCTTTGTTTTATCAAAATATTTAGTGAATATATATGTTAACTTTAATTTTCATTCATTGATGTTGATATCATATATATCTCAAAATATGAAAATAATAATAGTTAGTATCTTTCAGTTGCCAGGCTTCAGCTCTTTATATTGATAGCAATAAATTTTTATAGCAATAGTAAGTGACTAATTGAGATTTTAACAGTAATAATAATAGATGAACTGGGTCTTATTCTAACAATCAAAAATTCTATTTTAAATAATAATAGTACAACAATGACAATTATGGCTGTTTTCCTGTGTAAGGAGTAAAATTAATTGGCAAAAATTTTCAGTTACTGAGAGTGTGGGTACGATGTCAATATTTTTTTTCTGCTATATTTCTGGATTTAGAGGGAAGTGCAGGCCACATTAGTGACATATCTAAATGTTATTACTAGTTTTCAAATGAAATAGAAATGGATGAGATCAGGACAATGATTGGGAGCACGGCTTCAATTCGTCTCACAAAAAAGGTGCGGTGAAATAGTGTTTTCTGAAACGTCTTCCAAAAATGGGGATTGGTTCGAGACAGACTGCCATTGATAATTTCTGTAGTTGTCAAGAGAACCTATGAAATAATATTTAATCGAAATTGGACTCTTGGTTGAAAATGCTGAAATGATTTCTTGTTTTCCCTCATTATTTAAAATACATAGATTATGATAATTCTTTTGATTACCAAGCCACATTTTGTAATAAAAATATGAATGTTTGTTGTGGTTATTGAAGCAATTTGGAATTCACAGCTAAAAACATATGTGATAAAATAGCTTAAGATGGATAATTTAAAGTACTCGAATGTGGCAGTAAATACAATTCCCATGACCTAAGAATGTGTTAAACCACTTTATCAGATTTTAGAATCTATTTTTATTACATCACAGAAGGTACCCTTTCTGTCCCATCGGCATTCAGAATACCTTCAAGATTCACTCTTCTTCAAATGGAAAAAGGAGCATCGAAGAAAGCGAATATAACCTCCACTCTCCCTTCTTTTACTTATTTTTCCCCCCTTCTCCTCTAAAAAAGTCACGTTCCGGTGTTTTCTTAAAAACATTCTTTCATACGCTTGTACCGAATCCAAAAGGTTCGAAGTGAGCATTTACTTTCAGTACGATAGTAAAAAAAAGGTTTCTTTTCTATTTTTCCCTCCAAGTAACAAATGTTTATACGAACACGGCAGCCATAGAATGCTCATTGTTAAGGACATTTTCTCAACAATTCCTTTTGAATCTTGTTTCTGAAAGAGTTTTTCGATAATTTAGAAGTGAGAAAATGGCGTTTATTTTCACTTCGAAGAAATAGTGTTAACTTTTTAAGAATGAAGTGGCTTTTTGAAAACTGAGTTATTTTGTGGATAAGTTTTAAGACGTATTTTTTCACTTTTATCCTTTCTTACCATCTGATTCTTTCTCAATATTAGATACATATTAAAATATTTGATGGAGGTATATCACTTGAATAACGCGTAATTTTTAAGAATAAAATATCTATTTAGCTTGCAAGTTGTTTTAGTTGCAGTATTCATGTAATTTGATGGATTGCTACACACTGAATGTATTATTTTGTATGCTCGTTATTTCTGCAATATTATTAGCAATAATTCTTAAAACTGGAATAAAGATAGGCAAGTCAAGACTAAAACATTATCCTGTTACAATGTTTTGGATTAGAGGTGTGAATTTCTGCCCACTTTTCTGGTTTTATACCATTACTAAAAATTACCGAAAAAGTACCAGTTTTGAAATTTTTTGCTTCGTTTACAAGTTGTTTTATTTCCTACCTTCATACATTTCTCGCATGTAGTTTTGAAACATTACTGAAATATTACCATTTGAAATTTTTTGCTTCGTTTGCAAGTTGTTTTAGTTGCTGCATTTATAAAATTCGATAGATTGTTACACATTGAATGCATTATTTTGTATGTGTTATCGCTGCTATATTATTGACAATAATTTTTAAAATTAGAATAAAGATAGAAAAATGAAGACTAAAATATTATAAAATTACAATGTTTTGGATTAGAGATGTGTATTTTTGACCACTTTTTTTCTTGCATGTAGTTTTGAAACATAACCGTTTGAAATTTTTTGCTTCACTTGCAAGTTGTTTTAGTAGCTGCATTCATACAATTCGATAGATTATTACACATTGCATACATTATTTTGTATGTACTTTATCGCTGCTATATTATTAACAATAATTTTTAAAAGGATTAATATTAATATAGAGAAATCTAGACTAAAACATATCATTTAGAGGCGATAATTCCTGCCGATTATTTTTTCTTACAGGTAGTTTTGAAACATTACCGCATAAAAAGGTGGCATTCTAGAAACGGGAATTACTAACATAAATTTCTTTATCAATCAAATGTGTTGAAGGTTCTATGGTTAAGCTACTAATCTATCCTTAGGAGGAATTTCGATAATCACATGCTTACATGACAATAGCTCATTGAGGCATCAAGGAAGGTGAAAACTTTTGTTTGCCGTGCCATTTGGTAATTATTGCTGAAAAAACATGTCTTTTGTTTATCAAGATGTTCCTAATTTTTTTTCAGAAAGCATTAGATATTCTCCGATCATGCACTCTTAAATTACTTTCTCCGTTTCTATCGCTTTTTTCAGATAAACGGAAAATGTATAAGATTTTGGAGAATTGGTGTAATAAAGCTGAAAATAATTTATTGTTATTAAAAATAATAAAAATATTAATTATAAAATAATGATAACTAGTTATTTAATTTTGCATTTAAACCGAATTTCAGAGATAATGTGCACTAAAACATTTTGAAATCAGCTTTCAAATTGAGGCTAATGAAATTATTGTATGATTCAAATATATTCCTTAACATTTTTTATCCATAAAAAGTTAATTTTCATATTGAAAGCAAACCATTAAAAATCTCAAATAATGAATATTACAGAGAAATGCTAACAACATTACACAACAGAGGAAACAGGTAAGTGAAAAAAACCATGTCTTGTTATTTAAATAATTAAAGTTAATATTAGTGAATATACTAAAAGTTAAATATTTATAATAATAAATATTTTTTATATACAAAATGATTTCCTTAATTGTAAAATTCCTATGCTTTAGACATAATCTTTTCTTTTAATTTCCAAATTTTTATTACATCTTTTTGCTATCTTGAAATATCACAGAAATTGTTACATTTTGTTCCATGTTTCGCTATTCCAAAGCAGAATCACAATCAAATTTTGCCATTTCATTTCACAGATAGCTAAGATTATTGTAAGATATGAAGGTAAATAAAAATATTGTTGTTTTATGAAGTAGCGAAAGCATTTTATGGTCGAAAAAGTGGATCGTGAAATTTTATCAATCTCGATGTTTTAGAGCTTCTTGAGAATGAAAAAATATTTTTAAATCTTTCCTAGTAGTACACATACGTTGTACAATATTAAACAGTATATGCAATATTGTATTATATTGTTGAATATTGAATAGCATGATATACTAGCACACATCGAATTTTGTATAATATTGTTGAATATTGTATAACATAATATAATAATACATAATATTGTTCAGCATTCTGTGCTACCTGGAATGTATATGTTTGGATAAGATGATTAAAAGAGCAAGCAACCAAAAAATAATGGTTTTTTTCCACCTCGAAATTTTATTTCATATTTTAGACGAAATCCAACCAAGAGACGATTGTTTCTATGTCCATTGATTTACTTATGAATACATTTGCTTAAAAAATCTACAAACAATTTCAAAATCACTTTTTAATATAAATAATATAAGGAAAGTAATAATACTATATAAAAAATATTATCATATAACCATAAAATTTGGGATAAAATTTTAAAATGAAAATTTACCGCACCAAAATTTTAAAGATAAGTTATTTTTTTCTTTCCTGAGCCATATTTACTAATTACTTCAAAAAAATTCATGAAGCATTCTTAAAACAACGGTTTGAAGAAATTTCGACTTTAGGGAAAACCAACTTCATTCAATTTGCAACTTTAGATCTTGAACTGTTGCAAATTGTTGCCATTCGCATATAAATAAATCTCTAGCTAATATTCCCCAGCGGTTCTTCATTGGCTCAGGTGAGGACTTAGGGCTGACCAGTCCCTAGTAATTACTTGGTTTTTTGAACCATTGCATTGCAGAGTTTGACATGTGAATAGAGTCATTGTCTTATCGTTATATCTATTGGTCTTCAATCAGCAACTTTCGAAATGGATATAACTGTAATTTAATCGTTTTCTCGTGATCTTTGGAAAACTGATGATCTTTTGAAAAAGCAATATCTGTAGTTCTATTATCATAAAATGCTCCCCCCCCCCCCTATTATGAGTGAATCCACGTCGTTTCTTGCAAATATCGTGCCAGAAATATGTCCAAATATCGGGGCAAATTGAACTTCTTTTCTTCCATCATAGAATAAAGCACTCAACTATTCATATGTCTAACCCCTATGAATTTGAGCGTAATGAACACTAGCGTCTTTATTTCGTTTTGTTAAATTTGGCGAAAGAGGCATTTTCCTATAATCAAGCAATTTACTTACCTGCAACCATCGATGCCCCTCGGATTTTGATACTAGAACTGTCATTTCTCTTGCAATTGAACAGGTTCTGGTTGAAACTAATGAAAATATCTTTGTCTTGCCCTGTATTTGTATTCTTTAGTCGCCCAGAAAGCGAGTTTGTTTCAAAATCGTCATCTTTTGAGAAAATTTGGTAAATATCGACCCTGCTCCGTCAATTTTTCTTGCAATGTTCATAACTTTTATACCACCAGCTTTTATAAGATAGATTTTCAAAATGTCGTTTTTGGTAAACTACACATTGTAAGGCGTCTTCATAATAAAAAGAAAAAAAAGTTTCGTTTTTATTTCAGAAAACTATTATGTCACAGATGCATGAGCTTGGAAAATATGCAAATTTGGCAGCCAGTACTTAAATTAGCTTTTAACACTGATTATTTATAAATATTTTTGGGACAATATTTTTTTTTTATTTTTTATACTAAATTTATGACTGCTTAAAGTTCTTTGAGTGTTTTATTATTGGTATTACCTCAATGCATATCTGCATAATTTATTTCGTGTCTCTTATTCGTTTAGTTAGTTCTTAAATCAAAAAAGTGTTATCTATAACATTTTGGGATATATTATATGTGGACAGTTTAGAAGAACAATGGGTAAGATAAATGCACTTGGCATCATTTGGCCCCAGTATTGTAGATAAAGCTATAATTTTGGACCGAAATTGCAGACAATACAAAATGTCAAACTCTTCAGGCTTACCGATGAAATAATTTTAACTATTATTACTCTAATGTGGACTGAATAAAAATCGGAATAACTTAAACTTCTTAAGTTTCTTTTTTTTTTCTTTTGCTACACAGGCTCAGTTGATGTCATTTATGTCATTCCCTGTACAATTTAAATGAAAAACAGAGAAGAATAGGAAGTAAACAAAAAAACTATTTTTATGTTTCTTTAACGAAGGCAATAAGAAATGAAACACATAAGAACAAACTGAATCGAAATCATTTTTATTGCACATTCACTATCTGTATCCATTAGTGAGTCTGTATTGTTTCTTAAATGCTTCCAGAAGCAAAAACATTCAACCTCGCCTGTTGCCAGGGCTATACAATGGAATTATAAAAGTCCAATTAAAAGTCAAATTGTTCTCGCATATTTTAACTTAGTCGAGATTCGAAGCAAGACAGTTAATCTTTTTTTTTACGCTTCATATTTTTTTTCTCTTGCTTCAGGTTCAATTAATTTCTGAAATAATAAAAAAAAGCGTTGCAAAATAAATTAGGTATTTTCAAAGCGATGGATTTAACTAAATATCGGTGATTCAATTTCACGTTTTTTCCGGAATTCTTGTTGTTGTTTAAAAAATGTAGAATTTTTGTCATAGTTCTGAAAAATATAGGTTTTGACAAAATATAAGTGAAGCGCATAGTAATAATAAATGGCTTTTAATTATTTCACCTAAATAAGGAATATTATTTCTGTTACCTTTTAGAAAGAAATATTGTTTCATAATTTGTTATATTTTGGTTAAGGTTTTGTTTATTTTAAAATATTAATGTTTATAAAATATTAAACTTCAGAAGTTAAGCGAGTGAGATCTGTAAAGCTTTATTTTAGTTTAAGATCTAGTAACATAAAGCTTATTATTAGTTTATGTGTAAACTATCACAAGAAATACAAATTTATCTTGACTATCCAATTAATTTCAGACACTAATGAGCTCGGATAAGCGAAAATGTGATTAATCGAAATTAAATTTTAAAGCATGGTTTCTTTTATGATAAGATTGTTTATTTGAAATTATAAAATCAAAACAACGGCTAATATCTGTTATTAACATACTAATATTCACAATCTTTAAGAACTCAAGATTACAATTTTTCATTTTGTATTATGTATTTTCTCATTGATTCTTTTAAGACTGTTAGCAAAAGAATTTCCCCTTCTGATAATTAAAAGACGTTTTATAAGCATTTATTTGCATCATAAAATACTTTTACATGTTTTCAGGAATATTTGAAGGTTTTATTTAAAAAAAAAAGGATTTGTTAATAAAGACCTTGATTGTTAATGATTTAGATAATCAACACTCTTCTTATTATCATTAATGTGCGCACAATAAATCAGTGATAAAAATAGCCATCCAATTCCGTACCAGAAGTTCATGGCATTTACTCAACATACTACTTGCAAATTGCAATAATACTTGTCATGTCTGGGAGTAAATAAATTAATTCTAGTTTTAATTTATTAATATTAATAAATGCCAGTTTCAGTTTTTTAATCTTGGAAAATAATATGGACAAAAGAATACAATTCGGATTTATGTTCCTTGACTATATCATGCTCTGTTAGTGCAAAAGAGAATGCCTTCAGTTAAATCTCTAATGTAAAAAAATCCAAGATTGACAGTTTAAGATCAAAGGAAGATGGGAAAAAATTTCGCACAATTTTCTACCCCTCGCTTTTGTTTGTTTTCATATTTTATTTGAAGCAATTGTAGAAAAAATCATTTTTACTTTAAAAAAAAATCATTAAAATTCCAAGAATAAGCTATTAGAATTAGAATTTCTTTCAGCTGTCATATCTTTCTTGTTTCATTTTCTGATATATCTCAATGTTTTTCCCTGCCTAAGTTATCAGATAGAAACTGTTTTGTGAGCATTTTATTGAAATTTAAAGGAAAATGTTTCAATTAAAGCAAAGTTTCTGAAACTTTATATGAATGCATTCAAGCAAAAAATTAATTTGTTAAAAAGAAAGGATACTTAAGATAAAAACAAATTCAAATACTTTATTTTATAATATCATGTGAAATAATATCATGCAGAAATAATCCTTTCGTTAAAGTATGTAATTCTTCAACTATCAATCTGTTTCTGTGTATGCCGAGAAAAAAAAACTAGAAATATTAGCAAATTTTATATGATGATAACTTGAAATTTATCTGAATTTTATGTTTGTTTAGCGTAAAAATGTCTTATACCGATTGTTTATTTTAATAATTGTCTAAAAATGATTTTCACGCTCATACATATACGTATAATTCTCATTCTTGTACAAACTTGTTAGAGATTTCTTGACAAATTATTTATTTCCAGCTGGCAAAATATTCTAAATATTTTCTGAGTTATGTCTTGCGTTATTTTATTCACTAAACTTAGGGTTGCAAAAACTTCGAAATCAATAATGTTATAAATTATCTTTCTTATTGACCTATTTAGCATTTTATTGTTGACAAATTAATATTTTAAAGAAAAAAATGAGTCTTAAGTGCTCAAAACTAGTTTATTTTTACTCACTTAAGATAATGAAATTAAAAACTCTCCAAAGATTTTATAATTTTAAATCAATAAACGACCATTCTGAAACACTGTATTTTGATGCACGTATTTTTCTCTGGAAATAGAAAAGTGATATTCAAAACTCATTTACTTAAAATTATAAAACTTATTTAACCAATATTTTAATCAATTTTAGTAGCAGAAGTGTGAAGCTATTTCTTAAATAATGTCAGCAATAGTTGATTAAATATGACAAATAGCACTTGGTGATTGCATAAAAATTTAGATTTCCAAAATTAAGCTGTTTAGAGTGTTTATACAACTGGATGCATATGCATTTGTAACAATTTAGAAATTAGTTATTGAGGCACTCTTAGAAGGGACACCCGTCATATTTGTTATGCTCTTCAACTTGATGTCTTATTAATTAAATTCACTACACATAGTCTTTCTTCGTGCTTTCAAATCTTCAGAGGGACTGAACACCATCATGCATATTGATCTTCATTTGAGCTTTGGCAGTTTAAGGATTCGCCATATTCTGATTCCGGAGAATTGCTCCAAATGGGTAATCCTTTGTAAATCATATCATCGTTCGTGTTCAATGTTTCATCGCTTAATAGGATTTCAGTAAGCATATCATTCCATCAGATGCATACACTCAATTAAAATTCGATATATTGCTAATGTAGATTTACTGAATATTTCAAGAATAGTTTGATTCCAGTAACATTTGAATCTATTATATTTAATAATAAAAAAAAGTTACATTGTGAACGAAATATGAAATTATATCTCTATTGATAATAAAAACGAATGTATGTGTGTTGACTCTTTACGTGATAGGTTGTTAAATCTATTCTAACTAAATTTAGCAGAGATATATTTAAGAGAATGGAGATATGCAATGCGGTGCTATTAAGTTTAATTAAAGATACATTGGTTAAGAATCAAGCACTTTTTTTTAACTATACTCCTGATAATTTTTTTTAAAAAAATATTTAAATCCGAATTAAGCGTAAATGAATGATATTTCGTTTCCAGCAGCCATAGCATGTATTTTAAAAATATTTTATAAGAAGAATAGGCATATATGTTTAGTTAAATACAAACTATTCTTTTTAAAAAATAATAAATAATTTAAATATAATACTCTTTATTTAAAAACATTTCATTAAAAATTTTCTGACCAACTTGTAATAATATCACTTAATTATACAAAATGACCTTTGATAAGCTAAAAGTGTGGCTAAAAGAAATACTAATCACAATTTAGTATAGTATTAAAAATAATGTGTTAGTCAGGAATTTGAACAAAAAAAGAAATATATGCTTTTATTATGAGTATTTTTGTAGAAGTAGTAAAACTAAATAAATAATATATTTCAGAGTATTTGTACTTAAAATCATTCTTTGTCTTTATATATTTTCAGATACATTTTATTTACAAGAAAAATTTATAAAGCAAATATGGTGTACGTAGGCAGTGGGAATCTCTGAAACGAAATTTTATTTAGGCAAAAGTTAAAAACTACCTTTGTATTTTTTAAACATATTACTGAGCTTCAAGAATCCTTGCTTTAGTTTTTAATTAATTGTGGGTGATAATCACAATAACTACTTTTGTTTCCATAGTGAACGCTAAAATATATAATAAATATGATAATTTACGTCTGGTTGACCTTTTTTCATTGCAAAACAAGCATGAAATATGGATATGATATCATTTTTACTAAAAATGTGCTCTTCATTTCGGCTTTGTTTCACTTTTTTAGAATTTTCTTTTGAAAATCTGACAAACCCTGTTCGAAGGAATGAGGGTTAATTAACTAATCAGTAGCACTGAACGATCAAAGAATGAGATTTCTTTTTGTTTAGTATTGTCATCTTGCACTTAATATTTTTCTGAATTTATCATGCTCAAGTGCATGCGGTGCAATTTCATTTGAAATTAGTTTCTTTTAGCTGCATTCTTGAGTAAAAATTTTCATTTTAAATTAAAGGAGAAATAAAAGATAAGAAATTACAAAGAATGTGATTAGCTTATTTTTTGAAAAGTGTTTAACTAATTAGTTCCGAGTGTTAGATAATAAAAGCGCAATAAATTTTAAAGTTGCATTTTCAAATAAAGGGTTATTTATTTCTCATAAAATCGTGCTTAAACAATTATGCAATATGATTATAAGGGCTAAATAGGAATTAAAATTTTTAATTCTGTTGCTCGTTGCTTTTCCTCAACATTTCATGAAAACTTCATGAAAAATGTACGAAAATTGGATGGTTCAGATATGGGTATGTACGTTTAGAAAATATAAAGATGTAAAATGGTTCTGAGAGAATCAAATAATTTATTTCTTAGGAATTATATTTTCTTAATTCTTTCTAAACTTATACGTTGAAATATAAAACTTATTTTTAATCAAATCCTTTTTTCATAGTAGCCCGATTTCTATTATTTTTCTCAGGAAAAAATTCTGGAAATCTTATCTGATACTGCTTTGATTGCTCTTTTATTAATTATGTATAATCTAGAAAATAATATGATATTGTAGGTAAAATCTTTTGATGAGGAAGAATAACTTTCTTGTGGCATTGTCCGAAAGTAGCACCAATTAAGGAATATATTCGTAAAATAAGAGTCCCAGAGCTAGAGACAAAAAATTAATTATTGGAATATCATTTAAAAGCATCATACCGAAAAACTTATTCACGAAATAATTCAGGCAGTGAAGTAAATATATGGTGAAGGAATCTCATTTCAAATAGCCCGCTATCTTAGGGAGCCTTGATGAGAAATGTTATAATTGCATAGGCAGATAAACACTGGCACAGCGACCTAACAAATATAAGCACGTTATTTTTACATGGATAGATAACATGTCTCTTTAAAAATTTAAAAATGGATATGACAATACGCATTTATAGGAGATCGATGTCTAAATACGCAATGGAATTTAAACATAAGGGATATAGAGACCATATAGTTTTTACCACTTGAGGTGAAAAGATGTGATTGGCACATTTAGATGCTTTTGTCGGGTCAAGAATAGGTCTATCTATATACAACTCTAATTTCCCTCTTCTCATTCAAATAACTTATTTTTTCTTATCATTTAACTGATAGCTTTACTTCCGTATTCGATTGCCTCGTCTAACGCGTGACGTGTAGTTTAATAAATTATGAAAAGAAGCAAAAAAAGGAACTCCATGTCTAGAAGAACGAAACATCAACTTTAATCAAAATTAAATAATGCATTTTTTGTCAAAACATTGATAGAAATAGGTTTCACCTAGCTGTAAACTAGATAAAAATTAAAAGCCATTATACTGAACAAAGAAGTAATATTAAACAAAAAATAACAATGATGGAAAATGCAAACAGATTCAAAATAATATTTCAGACTAATCATTGCGCCCGCCGCATCGTCAGCTTTTTTCTGCTCAGAATATGTTAAAAAGAAACATGTTAATATTGTTTTCGTCTGCACATTATTTAGCTTCGTATGAGACATCACGACTCTCAAGCTTTTTTTAATTCTTTGCATTCGGAAAAAGTAATTCGATGCATTATTATTCACCTAATAAAAAGGACTTGTTTATTTCTCTGAAAAATAAATATATATAATTGTTTTAATTAAATTTCACACAAAAAAAATAAGCTATATCTTTTTACTGCTCTATTGGTATTTTTAGCAATCAAATTTAAATAAATAAAAAAAAATCAAAATGATACACCGTCTTGAATGGTGCCTGAGAGAAGACCATATGTATGCAAAGAGTGTGCAGTCATTTTTAAAAAAAAATCTAGTTAAGAAAATTGCAATAACTTTAAGAGACAATGATTAATAGCTAATTGCTACGTGCCTTTTTAAAATTTTCGTTTTTATTCTGCGTTGCAATAATATTTGAAGAAAGTAACATTGATCAAAATGCCTGGACTAATTGATGTGATTAGATAATAAAATAGATTTTAAATGTCCCCTCAAAACGAAATGGGTGCAATGTTTTGTTTAACCCTTTCTAGGGCTGTGGGAAGTATGCTTCCCATAAAATTTATCGATCTTTGTATGAAATTTTGTAGGGTGGCATAAGTTCTGATAAATTTTTTTAGAAAGACAGAAATTTAGATGCTTCAGTTCTTTATCTCAATCAAAACGATGTGTCTTGATTTGTGACTTAATTATTAATTAGCCAAATTAATTAATTAATCAAATTAAATTTATCTAATAAGCTAAATGAATCCCTTTTCTTATTCTAATTCCAAGCCTAAAAATATTGTAACATAATATGACTAGAAAAAATGGCCCTTTAAAGGGTTAAATTAATTTTGGAAAATTAATTGAAAATAAAAAATACACTGTATGAAAATGTCATTCATGTCATTGAAAAGCTATTTTTGAATTTTTAGATGAAGACAAAAAATTTTTGAATGAGAACTTGTTCCGAAACCATGGCGTAAAATAAAACCTAAATTTAACTAACTAATCTACTTTATTGAAACGTTGTAATAACTCTATTAGTTCATTCTGGTGCTAAGAAACGGATGGACATTCAATTATATGTATAAATTATGATACTAAAATATAAAGTGAAGCAAATATCCTGTATTTATGACTATATATTTGCTTATCTCTTCCAGTATCGAGTTAACATATAACTAGATCAATACATTGAATTTGATATATTTCAAATAACTTTGACGATACTTCATTTGAAAATTTACAATAAGTTTCATGAAATGTATTACAAAAGTATCGCATATATCAAACCGATTGTAACTTACGCCACAAAAAAGAAGGCTGCTTCATATATGGAACAATATAAAACTTAAATATCCTAATGATCTCAGAAATGCATCAAACATTTTTATTGACAAAAAAGGAAACATAAAGTGATCGTAAAAAAAAAGTAAAAAAAAAAAATACATTACGGAAAAATAAAAGATCTTTCATCCAACCATAAAATCCAGCGAAGGATTAAGATATTCCATTAAATACTTGATGTAGAAAAAAAGTAAGAGAAATATTTTTCTTTAGAAAATGTTTTTTGTAAGACTATGATTTACGATATTATTTTGTTGTTGGAAAAAATTCTTGGACATTCTTTTTTAAATACTTTTACAATTTAGAATATCCCTTTCGTTGGTATTTGATTAGCTGATCGAGATTAGATTTTTTTTTGTTCTTTTAATTTATAAATCTACTCTAACCTAAAATACAAGACATTATTATTTTCTACTTTTTTAAATTCTAAACTATTTGATCGTATAATAAATGTTTTATTTATACGATCGCACATTGAAGAAATTTCTGCAATAAATATTTACATCGCTAATATTACCTGACAAAATTCTAATTAGATCTTTTTTGAGCAGGCAAACTCTTTAAAAATTTAATTCCGAAGTATTTTGGATACAAAAAAATCTTTTTCAAAAATTTTAATCCTATAAAAAACGGTATTTTACCAATATCAAAAATGTGAACGTTAAAAATTTTGAGTGTTCAAAAAATATACAACATAAAATATTATATACTGGAGCCACTATGTTAAAAATTAAAAGTTTGCATTGTCCTCAAAATATGAGCAGTTTTTTTCAAATTTCGATGCGCATATATGAAATTCTATTTGTTGCATCATTATGAAATTTTATGTTGTCATTATTATAAACATTAATTAGTTTTGTTTATTTCTGTAGAGTAATATAATTTAGAATGCATTTTATAATGAAGGAAAATCAAATATTTCATTTTTAATGTTCTATTTTAAGTACTTTTGAATGAAAATATTGTGTGTGGATATGAAAATTAAGTTTACATATTGTCCTGATGTTGAAGAAGTGATTTTAATCAGAAATTTTTACATACGTTTTTTTTTCCCTTTCTTTTTTTTTTTTTTTTTTTGTTATGGAATTGGAAATTATCATATCTTAAAACATTTCCAATTTTCTATAAAAATTTAACATTTTAAGAAATATATAATTTAACTTTTTTAAAATATAAAACAATAAAGAGTTAAAATGCTAAATCTTAAAATAGATCCGGAATAAAATGGATTTTTATATAGAAAATCCTTTAATTCTATTTTATTTTTGTATGCATTAAATTCAAGCTCCCAAATTTGGTCTTGATTTTAGATTTCTTGAATCCTTAACCACGACACATAAACAGAGATTGAACACTTTATATTAGAATTGTTTCTTATTATCTGATTATATCATGTAAAAAGTAAAACCATCAATCATGTTTTATTCATACTTACAGAGTAGATTAAAATGATATACATCTCACCTTTACTTTAAATATAAAACATATGTAAAGGTAAGCTTATGGAGGATTTTCCTAGTCTGATTTTATATAATTTTTTTTTCCTTAAAGGTCTATGCAGATTTGTGTTTATATGCCTTTGCTGCTATATGCCATATT
This sequence comes from Argiope bruennichi, assembly GCF_947563725.1. Taxonomy (NCBI): domain Eukaryota; kingdom Metazoa; phylum Arthropoda; class Arachnida; order Araneae; family Araneidae; genus Argiope; species Argiope bruennichi. The sequence continues at coordinate 88,866,458 of NC_079151.1, forward strand.
TAGATTTAAGAGTAAATTAATTAATTAAATCATTCTAAACATACTGATAGAAGTATTAGATTGGATTATCGATATTTCTGATATATGGTGAGTCACAAATAGTACTCATGCCGAAGATTTCTAATTCTTTTTTTTTAATATTTCTTTTTATGTATTAAGGCATGATAAAGTTAAGCGATATCAAATGACTTTGGAATTTTAGTATTATTTTTTAAATTATGGTATTTATAAGTATGGCTGATGCTTTACGGATTATTTTTGATACTTAATTGAGTAAATACAATTTGTTTAATCGGATAGTGCGGATGTAGCAACTTAAAAGTACAGTTCATGACGTTTAAGATATCTACAATCTATATTATATGCATTATGATAAGCACTATTTAAAAATATACAATATTTAAATAAAACTATTCCAGAAATCAACTGAAAAAATTATTTGTTAAATTATTATTTAAAGTCAACTGAAAAAAATTATTTGAGAAATAGTGAGTACCCATTTTATTATATTTCGTTAATAGCATATCAACTATATCTACATGGTAATCAGAAAATAAAATATCAAAAGAATTTTTCGCTTATATTTCCCTTATTTCATTTCATTATTTCTTAACAATTTCTATCTGAAAGTCAGATTAGATATTTTTCCAAATCATTCTCGAGATTTCCTGAATTTCCATCTGTTTCAAACAATTTAATAAATTATGACCGATAAACACAATACCAATGCCTGAAATGTTCAAATCCAGACGCAAGTCCACCATCATTTAGATAAATCGTTTTCATGGCCATTAGATATGAGGGTACGCGATTTCATTGCAGAATTCTTAATGCATATCGATATAATCAGTCTGAATCTGGACAGATGTCACGTTTTACATCATTTTTGAGCCGGACACTCAGCGACATATCCCCATTGATTGCTGAGATTGTAGAAAGGATTCAAAATCTTGCTTGATTTTTTCTTAAGATTTAATGTTTAAATGTTTAGTTATTAATGCTGGATGTGGAAGACGTGAGCGCAGGTATATGCTTATTAATAGACTAATTCATTCACCGGATGGCCTGATTAAACTGTTCACACCATAGGTCATATATCTACCATCTCTTCTCTCTCTTTTTTCTCTCTCTCTCTCTCTCTCTCTCTTTCTTCTCTTCAAAATCATACAAAATTTAGAGCTTTATGCAATATTTTTATGAGAGAATTATTTCTGTAGTGTATGATTTATTTCTTTAAAGTACATCTAATTGGTTTGCAGTTTTTAATGACTTATAAACTTAAAGTGCCAGACATTTTCATACATTTTATTAAAGCTATTTTAAAGCATTTTTAAATTCCTTTACTTTTACAAGGGGTGTTCAAATGAAAAGGTAAGAAACGACACTGTGGGTATAAATGAAAATTTTATTCAAAGTATACACCAAAGGACAACGATCCCATTGATTAACGAACTGAAGGATTGCTTGTTCCCAGAATTCCTGTGGACGTGACGAGAGCCAATCCTTCACAGCGTCCTTGAGTTCACAATTCGAGTTGAAGCGCTTCCTTTTCGGATGTTTTTTGAGAACCATTAATTCCGATGTGTATTGTGAGACACTCCGAAGACTCCATTAAGAACAAAAGACCAGGGCTACTCACGGACGGTGTGGTTCTGCTCCCTGATAACGCGCGTCCACACCAGGATCACACACGCAGAACTAACCAAGTTCAAGTGGGAACAGTTCGACCATCCACCCTACAGCCCGGATATGTCGCTCTGCTATTTTCATGTGTTTGGTCCCCTGAAAAAACATCTGAAAAGGAAACGCTTCAACCCAGACGGCAAACTCAAGGAAGGTGTGAAGAATTGGGTTTCGTCACGTCCACTGGAATTCTGGAAACAAGGAATCCTTCTGCTCGTTAATCAATGGGATCGTTGTGCCCAGGTCTATGGTGTATACTTTGAATAAAGTCTTCTTTTATATGCACAGTGTCGTTTCATACCTTTTCATTTGAGCACCCTTGTAGATTTAGTGAATTTAAGAAAATAAAACTGTCATATTATATTTGTGTCATCATAGAATATATTAATTTCCCCTAATTCTTACTAAAATGTATTGGAAATTGCAAATGAAAAATAATTAAAAAATTAATAAAGGAAAAATAATGATCTAGGCACTATGGCTGATGATTTAAATACTGCTATCTTAAGATGGTGTGGAATAAAAAATGTCATGTATCTACAGTTATAAAAATCTCCAAATTTATAAAACGCAAGAAAAGTTTCAATTTTTAAAAATTAATTTTTCTTTTGTTCCCAGCTGTAATTAATTAACATCACAAAAAAACCTTACTTCAGCAGTTCATCAAAATTTTTTATGAAAGTATTTTATAAAAATCTATGAAAACACTTTCAACTGCTTTCACGACATTATGAGGAGAAAGCTGAAATTTGCTGATCAGTAACTAAGATATGTACAAACAGAAACTGTATCTTTTTTGAAAATCTGAAATACAAATTTAAAATATGAACAAGATATGCTCTTAATGATATTGTAAAATTGTAAATAGATGCGTTTATTAAACATGTATGAACGAATATATTGGTTTATGTTTGACTTCAAATCATAATTTGGTTCAAAAATAATATAATTCCAGGTATAATAATCAATTAATTTTATTTTTATGAACTAAATTTATAATAAAAGAATGAAAAACATTATCCTTACCATAAAAGAAACAAATCAATAGGAAAAAAAATCGCCATTTTCTTATTATGTTTAGTTTCTGGTTTTCAAAGGTAATTTGTGATAAAATAAAATTAAAATGATTCTTTCTAATTCAAAAATATCCAAAGTAAAAGAAGGTATTACCATCAGGAATCAACAGAAAGTAAATAAATTGGCACATGATTAGATTCGATTAATTATTTGAATTTATCATTAATAATTAATTAAAAATTTCTCTATGTGAATAAAATAATTTTAAAAGTTCTAAAAAAGAAATGTAATTTTTAAATACAGAAAATATTTTATTAAGGCAGGAAAATTTTCTTATTTCATCTATTATTAAAATATTTTCAACATTTTGATTGAAAGAATTTGAAGAAATTTGTATTAAACAGACGGAAATGTTTCACGGATATATAAATGGAACAAATTAGGTGGTTTATGTTGGAACAGAAGTGATGGAAAATGTTCACAATATCCTCTAAATAAATATAGAAACACCTCACTAACAAATGATATGTTTTGATATGACCAATCTATAGTTTAAGCTTTGTTGACGAACCAATGAACTGTTTCTGTCACGCGAACATGTGATTATAGTAATCTTGTAAAAGGTGGACAAAAGAATCGTTGGAAAAGTTTATTAAGTAATAGTTTCAGTTCATTAGCTTCCATTTCTAGATTATAATTATTTTAAGGATATTTAGAATACATTTCTATATTGATTGAAGGGAAAATAGAATTGGATGAATTAGCAATTTTAAGCATCTAATTCCTTTTAAAATATTTAATTTAATTTATTTTTAATCTTTTTCAAAACAAAGAATTGTTAATTATAATTATTTATCAAGATGAGATTAAAGATATTTATAGATGATTGGCGATTCCAACATTAACTCCGAATTGCTCCATTACCCTTTTTTTCACACACAAAAAAAAATCACTGAATATTCTGAACAAAATTATAACGCATTTCAGTCATAATAAGTTTTACTTTTCCACAATTTTTTTAAATTCAATGTTATGAAATTATCAATTTTTTTTAGAAACATTTTTGTGCATATTACTTAAAAGACGATCAGAAAACTCTGCAGTAACAAGACTACATTCTTTAATCAGTGCTTACATTTCTGTTGTTTTAAATTAAATTTCATAGATATCTTACATCAATTAATAGAATAAAATGTTTGGCTGATGTGGAAATGAAATTTAAATGGTTTAATTTGGAATGGAAATAATGGAAAATAAATTGACCATTAGAGGTAATCCTAATCTGCCAAATTTCCATCATATATGTGAATGTATAAGCATTTAGACGCAGATAAAGCATTCATTGGTTTGCGCCAAATAAGCCCTTTGCAAATGATCGTGCAACTAATGGGATTTGTGAGACGCTGGGTGATGGATCTAATATGAGTTGTTAACCGGAGATCTTAGCCGACAACTGCACAGGCAGCTATTAATCGCCCTAAACAAAATAGGACATTGTATTTAAATACATCTTATTAATCAATTATGAATGGTGGCAACATTAATCGTCCAAAAAATCTGTGTCCGCATATAAAGCTGTATTTTGTGTCCACGTTTATAGTACCTGCTTTCAACTCCATAGTCACTCATTAGCATGGATCTTTTCGTTAAATATTTTGATATATTTTTGAAATGACTATAGAAGGGAAAGTGACAAAAAAAAAAAAAAAAAAAAAAAAACGGAAGGATTATTAATATCTCTTGGAAATAGGGTCAAATACGAAGACTTGTTTTTTGACAGTGAAGGGAAATTATTTGTTTGGCAGTACAGGATTTAAGCTTTCGAGGAGAAAATAGTAAAACTGAATTCTTGAAGTAACATTTTAAAGAAGTTCATTTCAGAATTATTTATAATGAAAAATTATGCCTTAGCCGTAATTCACTGAAAAGATTTTAAATCTATATAAATACAACTATTTTTTAAAAATTGCGCGATCAGTTGAAAGGTTCTTAAATACTCTGGAAATTGGTGATATATCAGAAATACAATTAAGTCATAAATTACACGATTAATAACGCTTCTGAAATATGAAGAGAGATTACAACCTGGAGTATCATCTTCGTTATTGACCTACCATACTACGCCCGTAGTATTTGCTCTAAAGCTTTATAAACATGATTTTTGTAAATATTCAGTCTACTAGAAAAGGACCCTCAAAATACCCGAATTAAATTATAATTTTAAAATAATTATTTCGATTTTCTTACATCTAGGTATGATTTCTTTTAGTGGAACATCATATTTATATTGTGTTAGGTAACCGTCAAATATTTCTTTCTTGACAAAAAAAATCACTTGATAAAAGTAAGACATGTTTTGTATGTTAAAAATTAAAAATGTTCTTCCTTTATGATTTATGTACACACCCACAAGAGAAAATCAGAGATATGTAAATTAATTGATATATGAAAAATATTATAAAGTAATTTATACTTCCTGTGTTACATCACTATTGGATACGAAACTGTATCATCAAGTGATTAAGAAAAAGACCGCAGCAATATATCAATAGCTAATATGGGTGTATACGTGTCATTTATATTTACATACTTTAATGTCATATATGACTTTAAAAAGCTACGGATGAATTGGAATGTGTTAATGTCAGAGTAACTGTGGTTGTTTTCTTTCTTAAAGAAATTAATGGTTTCCAATTTGGTATCGTGACAAGGACTCCTTTGAAACTTTATTCTCGTTTCGGCAGAATTGCATCATTGGGAATTTTAGATTTCCGACAAACATAATTTTTTAGGCACTTTTACTGACTGAAAATGCTGTTAAGCCTAACAGTAACAAAATTTCTAAGATATTTTGCCATGTATTTAAGCAAGCATTATTTGCACTATTCAGTTGTCATCGAGATCCTGTCTACGGCCTAGTTTACAAATAAACGAGATTCACTCATTTCTAAATTTAGCTTTCATTTTCTCCCATATGCAAGGAAGTTGCAGATGAGAGTTCATATTTGTATTTGAACTCTTAGCTGTATCTCCTTTGTATATTGGATCATCATACTGATCTCAATCTAAATGCCGCATGCCAATTTTGTGGCATTTTGTCCTGGTGGTAACAAGATATATTATAAAATATTAGTTTAAACTAGAAGATGCATTGCGAGATGTTAAAAAAATATCTAAATCTACTAAATTTACTTGCAATTCGTGGAATGGAGCTTTACTTCAACTGAATACTGATAAATGTAGATGAATGTGAAATTTCCTTCATAATTGTTTTTTGATTAAAAGGCATCCTAAAATTAAAAGTAAGCTTAACATCAAGCATAGTCAGTAAAATCTGTTTATGAGTAATTATTTTGAAGATTAACAGAAATCATACATAACATTCTTCATTGATATTATTCGCATTTTGACATGCATAAGTACAGAAAAATGACAAAATTTGACGGATAATTTGACGATTTTATTTAACTTATGATGGATCACAAAATTCAACTACAGAGTGGTTAAAGTTATACTGACTGTACTCGGAGGCTCCTGGCTTCCTTTCTACTGAATAGACGCGAATGAAAAAATGTTTTTTGCTAGACTATAGGGCGTAGGTTTCCAATAGTTCGAAATTTCGCTAACAGGTGGCAGTATAACTGAATAAGAAGAAAGGTAAAAATCCAAAAGAATATTTTATTTATTTACATCAACTTTTTAATCAAATATATCAAAAAGTTGACCATCTATCAGCCTATATTTTTGCTTGAATATAGGAAAAAAATAGTTCGAAATTTCGCTAACAGGTGGCAGTATAACTGAATAAGAAGAAAAGTAAAAATCCAAAAGAATATTTTATTTATTTACATCAACTTTTTAATCAAATATATCAAAAAGTTGACCATCTATCAGCCTATATTTTTGCTTGAATATAGGAAAAAAATAGTTCGAAATTTCGCTAACAGGTGGCAATATAACTGAATAAGAAGAAAGGTAAAAATCCAAAAAATCCAATTATTTATTTACATCAACTTTTTAATCAAATATATCAAAAAGTTGACCATCTATCAGCCTATATTTTTGCTTGAATATAGGAAAAAAATAGTTCGAAATTTCGCTAACAGGTGGCAGTATAACTGAATAAGAAGAAAGGTAAAAATCCAAACGAATATTTTATTTATTTACATCAACTTTTTAATCAAATATATCAAAAAGTTGACCATCTATCAGCCAATATTTTTGCTTGCATGTAAGTGCAATAATTTAAAAACATCATGACTTAAACCAATGAAATTTTGTACTTGATCTTGTAATTACAACTGTTGTGTTTTGTCAAATTTTAGTTTAAATTGGTGGGGATTAAGACGTCTAAAATATGTATCTGCATGACAGATTAAGTAAAAAGTCTATGTTTACACCAAATAATTATTATTTGCCAATGTCATACAAGGGCGTTCACAGACTTATCTTAGGCCCATAATTTTATTTGTAGAAGCACGGCAAATAACTTTTTTGGAGGCAATATGCGAGAAACTTTCAGTGAGACCACCCCCATTGGATCACTTCAGTCATTCGAAGGATTTCATCCTTTCATCCTTTGCGGGATTTTTCCTCTCGAATTCAATTAATTGATTTTTTTTTCTTATCTTATCCATGTTATTTCCTCCCTCTCTGAACAACAAGTTCAAGATAACCTACTCTTCCTATATTATGTCATAATTTGACACCTAATTTAGTTATTTTCCAATCTCGCTGCTTCATTTTCACGCGTCTGTGAAGTATTTGTTCAGCTTAAATTGCGATAACCATGGGATATGTAGAAAATTAAGATAATAAAACTAACTAAACATTTTTTTTCTTCCCCGTGATCTGGGCGTCCCGGATTCGAGTCCCGGTTTGGGCATGGTTGTTCTTCTGTTGTTCTATCTGTGAGATGTGTGAATGTGCCCTCCTGTAAAAAGGGGTTGTGCAAGCGAATGAGTGATGCGTGAGTGGCAAAGTCGTACTCTTGGCCCTAGTTGGCGCTGCTATAAAAAATAAGAGACGTTCCCCCTCAGGCTTAAATCGCTGTCTTCGTAACAGCGGGCTTGTCAGTGGCAAGTGCCATAAGAAACAAACAAACAAAACATTTTTTTAATGTTTCAAAACTTTCCGGCATTTTGTAATCCCAAAGGCTTGATAATGTGCCTGTAGATATGATGTGCAATTTGTCCAAATGATTTATAAAATAAATATCTTCATTGGTGAAATATATTAAAAGAATTTGTTGACATATTAGAAACATTATCATGAATCATTGAAAAACCTTATTTATACGCACTTTTGTTTTCATATTTCAGCTATTATAAATGATGTAAATTATTTTACCTTTTCCTGAAAATTAAACTTCTATTTCTTTCCTTTTATGGAATTTCTGCAGACAATTAAAAAATTCTCCACATTTATATGGTATTGCTAAAGAAAGGAAATAAAGTTTAATACTGAATACAGAGATATTTAAAAAAAAATTCTCTCAAAATTGTAGATGATAAAATTTTTTTTTGGATAGATTTCATTTCATGAAATTAGACAATGATTCCTAATTTTTCTTTGTTTTTTTTCATCACATTTTTTTCTTTCACAATTATATATGTTCTAGAAACATCACGTTTGGTCTATGAATATATCACAGCAATTTTACTTGAAGATTTTGTAAACATTTTTAAATTTAAAACAACATTTCGCAACTGAATTATTCTTCAAGCTATTATTTTAAACTGTCAACTCTTTCTTTTCAAATTAAATAATATTTAATTTAAGATTATATCTTGTTTTACATATTTACTACAAATAAAATTATTAACATATTGATCAACACGGAATTTTATAAAAAATGGTTGAAAAACTATTCTTGGTTTTCAGGCTTATTCAGTAAAAATATATAAACATTAATTAATATTTAATTATTGTGCTCATTTTTTAACAAAGTTTAACGTTTTTTTAGATAGTTGGTCACCAGTGTCTGTTATGACGCTGAAAGTTTAATTTCTATATACAAGGGAGTTCATTATTTTTAATAATAATATAAGATTCTCAGGTCAAATCACAGCAATATCCATAGGGGCAATATAGGGCACTTTATATAGTGAAATGCACATACATGTGACATGCAGGGATGAAAGATAATTCAAAAATCAGTCTACTTTGCCGGTAACCATGGCTTCAGTTCTACTGCCCTAATGAGATATTCCAACTCCGGTGAAGTTGACACCCATGGTGATCAATGTATTAAAAATTATTTTATTATACAACTCAGAAGACAAATTGAACATGATAGAAAAAAGCACTCGCACAATTTGTGTAGTTTCAGTGGAAAAATAGAATTAGAAAATATTTTCATATCAAAACAAGAGACTTATGACTTTATATATTTCGCAATTTTCATAAAAAAATATTTATTAAGTAAAACCTTAATAATTAAATACTTTTCTTTGTTAGAAATTTGAACCCTCAAATTATTAATATATTTTTAATTGTAAAAATTACCTATTTAAAATCATATTCATTGAAATATCTATTTCAGCACAAATTAATCTGTTTTATAAATTGTGTGCTACTATTTTCATTAATTAGGATTGAAAATTCCTAAACATTCAAGCTACTGCAAAGTAATTAGTTTCGAAAGAATTGCACCCCACACAATTATGTATGATAAACTGAAAACAATTAAAATAAGACGTGAAAAATGCTAAGAAAAAAGAAGCGACTTTCTTTTCTTGAGTAGCTAATTAGTTAATTACCGCTCTTTCCGGTGAAAAGGATTTGTCAGACTTTTGAAGGAGAGTAAAAAAAAAAAGTTAAACAAAGCTGGACGAAAGTGCTCACTTCTAACGGAGTTGATATGGTACCTATGTTCCGTGCTTGTTTCTTGAAGATAATGGGAATACGAAGGAGAAGCTCATCAAAACCAAATTAGGTCGTTTATCAAAACTTCATTCTTTTCTCTTAAAACAGAATAGCAATTATGATGTGCAGTCGCAATCAAAAAAAATAATTAAAGCGGAGGTTATTCAGGTTTAATTATTTTTCTAATTAAAAAAAAATCATTTTTCAGACTTTTAAGTATTTAGTAAAATTAATAGGGGCTGATCTTTGAAGTTAATAGACATTCTTTCTTATCAGATTATTAGCTTGGCTCCAACAGTTTGGCGAGTGTAATGTAAGAATTGCGTGATATCAATTTTTATCAATTACGAAATGGCTATGTCAATGTTTGCAAGAGCTGGCTGCTTTTTTCTCCTTCATAGCCTAGTTTGGAAAAATATCAATAATGAAACCCAGAGGAAAAATATAAAATCGTTTGAAGCAATCTTATTTATTACAAATTTATATTTTTGTTACGACTTGCATTAGACATCATATTGAGACACTGCTCAACAAATGCACCTGGCGTCCTCTTTAAGATATGATGATTATCATTGATATCTTCAACGACAATCGTCGTTAGAAAGATGAAAAATAATAATTTATAAATAACGATTATTTAAAATATCCATTATAAAACCCTGAGAAAAAATATAAAATTGTTAGATGCAGTTTTATTTATTACAACTCTCAATGATAATCCCATGAGAATTATGCTGTATTTTAACTAAATTAAGATATGAGGATTATCATTGATATCCTCAATGAAAATTATTGTTAGATGGATGAAAAATAACGATTTTTTTAATAATGATTATTTAAAATATAAATAATAAAATCTAGACGAAAAAATACACAATCGTTCAGCGCAATCGCATTTATAACAATGTTTCTTTTTCTCTCTTTTATTCTTATTACTTGCAATCCGTATCATATTTAGACCCTGCTCAACAAAGGCACTCGGCATTTGACATGTGAAATCAAGATTGACATCTCGTTAGAATCACGTTATATATTAACCATATTAAGATATGAGGATTAATGATAGTCTTCATCAGTTGGACGAAATATAATGATTCATAAGTTTTGTTCAGATTTATAAAATAAATTTCCCGTTTGCTTCATAAAAATAAATTTAGTGCAATTAGATGCATGATATATTGCATATAAATGCTTTTGTAATCATCACTATATTTCTAACTAAAAGGTAAAGAAATATGATCCATGATAATAAAATGGATTAAAAAATTTCATAGCAATTTCCAAATTTTGACATATAGAATCATTTATTGAAAGATAAAGAAATTGAAACTTACTGTAAAAAGTTTCAATTTATTTAATATTATTTCCAAATAATAATTAATTAATATGAATTATATTACTTTAAAAAGGAAAAAAAATAAAAGTATAATGGCAATAAAATGTTTAGAGCATAAAAATGCGCCATTTAAAAACGGAGAAGTAATTAAAAATATTCCGTTTCCAAGGTAAAATAATATACAGTATATTTTTGATAAAATGTTAATAAATTTTTTTCTTATTTATTCAAAATAATAATACTTATGAATAATAATTATGTATAATAATTATGAAATCAACATGAATATTATTAGAATTGTAAATAAATAAAATATTATTTTATTCATATTTAAATAAAAAATTACTTCTAAACAACGAATATCAGAGTATAATATAAAAGAATATTCCTCTAAGATTAAATAAATCTTAAACATAGATGCTAGACTGATATAATAAAATCTTAATAAATTCAAATGCTGTTCATAAAAAATCTTGACTGACATTGTAAGCTGCGTATTGAATCACATTAGTAATTAAAAAAAAATAATTTGATATTATACTTTTTAATAATATAGATCTAATTACATGTTTTATGCACTTAAATATCGTATATTGTACATTATATATGCTTAAATGTCTTTGATTTGTTGTGTTGAATTATGATAAGTTTTCAAAGAATTTTCATTATATCCTTTGTTCGATAAATGCATCTGTTTACAATATATGAAAGCTTATTAAAATGAACCTTTTTATTTTTAAATTGCATTAAGAGTCCCTTAGGAGTAGAATTAGTATTTGAAATAAGCATCTCAAATTCATGATAAAAATGTGAGTATAAAATAAATTAATTTTGAATAGTATATCTAATTTGAAAAACTCTCTTTCTCAAATAAGATATATTTTAAAATAAAAAATCATTTCGAATAATTTTTTACCTTCTTATATTCAAATAGATTTCTCCAATGTAACTTAATTATTAATGGAAATCAAGTTCTTTTGATTAGACATACCCATTCATTAACAAAACTTACAGCAAATAAATATTAATTTGTTACTGTTTGCTACGGAAGTCAATATCTGCTTAATGATTATTCTGGAAGCCAATTTCATTTTTCGAATGTGTTTTCAAAAAATTGTTTAAACAAAATATGTTTATCAAACTTTAGTAAGAAATAATGTAATCAAGATAATTAATAGGATAATAATTAGTAGCTTATGATTATAAAATAGTCTTATTATAAGGATTAATTATTGGTGTAACAAACATACAAATTTCACATTCTTTCTCTCTTTACAATAAGTCTATAATCATAGCTTACTTATTTTTTTATTCACACATCACATAAAAAGAAATACTTCAAAATTCTATACTAAGCTTTTATTAATATATTAAAACTACCCAAAGATTTAATTTTTAAATTAAAAAGTATTAAAGTACATTAACAAAGAAAAAAGCGAAAAAGTATTATTAATATCAAATCATCGTTTTGTATTCTTTGGCAATATATTTTTAGCTTTTTATAAAAAAAAACTCCAACTTCGTCTTCTGATTAAAAATATGTTATAATTAAAATTGCTCTGTTCTGAAAACTATGTTCCATTTTCCTTCTTTTTTTATCCTTCCATTTCATAAATGTTTCATTAAAGAATAGCAGAAAATATTTCCTTCAAATAAAGAGTAATTTTCCGGCATGAAATTGTGTCAACAGTTTCACTTCCTCAAATGTAGTTTATATATATTGTCTTATTTCTCAAATTGTCTAAGAAACTATTTTAGCGAGAATTTCAGAAATTTTTAATTAAAAAAACTGTTACAAAATTCAATTTTTTTTTATTTCTGGTTTTAAAGTAGTAGGCAAAAATCAATTTAAAAAAATAAAACAAACATATTTTAAATCAAAATTAAGCGATTAAAAAAACTGAATACCATGTTCCAAACAAATTCATCATGAGAAGATGTTCTCAAGAAACTGCATCCTTTATTTATTTTTGTGAATTAATTTTTTTTTTCATATTCATAATTTGAAGAGAAGATTATGTTTCTTAAGTTGCGATGTTTCAATTCAGTTAAATAATTTCAGCGCGTATCAAAAAATCCGTTGGACATTATATTTTTTTCATGATTTTTTTTAAATTTCAATTTTTATGTTTTCTTGTTCTGTATATAAATTTTTTTATCTTATTACTTATATTAAAAATGACTTATATTATTACTTATATTATTTCTTGTCTTGATAAGGAAGGAAGTTTTTTAAAAACATTTAATCAAAACTTGCAATTTGAACATTTTTTTTATTAACTCTTTAAAGGGACATTTTTTTCTAGTCATACTATGTTAAAATATTTTTAGACTTAATTATTAATTAATCTGGTTAATTAATAATTAAGTAATAAATCAAGACACATCATTTTGTGTAAGATAAAGAACTGAAGCATCTATGTTTGTGTCTTTCTAAAAAAAAAAATGTCAGAATTTATGCCAACCTACATAATTCCATACAAAGATTGATAAATTTGGTGGGAAGCATACTTCCCATGTCCCTAGGAAGGGTTAGCTTCGAAACATATTATTGTACAAAATTATTTCTTACACCACTTCAAATTTAAAAACAAAAACAACAGATATTTAGTACTATCAGTTTCATTTCTGTATTCTTTTTGTATACGCCCATATTACGTATCCTTCCATATAGAGTCAGTATTTAATAATATCTCTATTAATAAATATGTATTTGAATGTTATTGCTACTATAATACTAATATCATTTCAATAAATCAGAGATAAAGGAATGAAGCTTAGAATGTTATCAAGCTACAGTGTATTGTAATAAAAGTACAAACCTGCATAAAATTTTTAATAATAAATGTCTAAATACCTACAATTGCAATATGCTGCCACAAAAAGAAAACAAAAATGGAAATGATGGTAGAAATATTGCGTTTGATTGCGAGATAGAATATCATGATAAAATATAGGAATATCTCGACTGTTTCTTTTTGTTACGTTCATTATTGTAAACATCTTTATATAATTATCGACAACCCTAGCCATAGTTACATCTTATTCATATTTATAAGCCATCATTTCGTAAGCTCAAATGTTATCTCATTTTTTTGCTTTATGGTAATTCAAAGTTGTTTAATTCACTAATTTTTTACGTTTTACGAACTCTATTCAATAAAGGTTAAAAAATAGCTATTTTAATTGTTTTATATAATATTTATGAACAAGATAATTTGGAAATAATGTTTCTCTAATGTGTATCTTCGTAAAATATAGAATATCGCCTTAAAGCTATGATAATTCGGTGCTTTCTTTGGCATGAGCATGTCATTCAAAAGGGTAATCTGCTTATAAAAAAGTTAATACGAGTTCAGGGTTTCATAACCATTACAATATAAATAAAATTACATAATCGTGATAAATTCTATGTTCTATATTATATCCAAATGATATACAATTTCTTAACCTTTTAATAAATGAAATATATGTAATATAAAAAAAATTAGCTTTGTTAATGTTATTCATACTTTATACTCTTCAATGATTTCCCTTAGAATGATAATATGGTCATTGTTATTGTTGAGAATATTCGATTTTAAAACAAACAAAAATCGCCAGATTGCAATAAATAGATGCGAAATTTTGAATTTAATGCAATTAGAAATAGTTTTAAATACACAACTCTCTTGAATTAAAAAGATAAAATGAAAATAAATTAAAAACATGTATTCAAAAAAATATCACCAAGTTTGATATTTAGTCCAAAATATTTCACTTTACCATAAAGTGAGTATATAGATCCTATATGATAATTCATTAGGCTGTGGGAATTTTGATGTTTAAGAATTTAGATACAAATAGGCAGTTCGAGATTATGTACGCATGAAATTATGTGCACATTTAAAGATCTAATGATGCGACAATATGGGAAATTTAATAGATCAAACTTACAGTGCTTTTCAGCAAATAGATTCACTCGCGGATGGATCGACATCTTTAATAGAATTATTATATTCTATAAATGATAATAATTTCGTTATACTCTTTATACTGAAATTATATTTATGGAATTTCATAAAGTATAATGTTGATAGAAGTGAATGGAAATTTGTTATAATTCTAAATTTCTAGTGGAATGACTACATTCCAAAAATGTTAATTGAGGTTTAGAAAGTAGGGATTAAATGATACTTTGATGCTGAAAATTTTCATTATTACAACATTTTATTACTCTATATGTATATCATAAAATAATAAGTAAGTCATAAAATAATAAGTGTTTAATAAGCATATCCTGTTTAACAGGATATGCTTATTAAACAGTCTAAACAGTTTATTACCCCTTAACTGGGGAGGTGAAATTTTATGATTTAACTGGAGCGATGCGGTCTACGAGACCGCATTTCATTTACACTCAAATTAAATTTTCTAATGTACGTATTAGTATGAAAAACTACCAATATATTTTGAAGATATTTTTTTTGATACATAGATATGTTTTAGAAATTTTTCAAAATATATTATTGTTGAAAAAGGTAAATACGTTGGAACATACGTTTTCTTCTCAAATTACATGTTACAATACATAATATTCTTGAAAAAACATATTCACTTTTTACTTTTTAAATCATATTCATTTCTATTGTATATGGAATATAGAAGACAATATAATGTAAAATTCAACAGTTATATGAAAAATAAAAAAAAATTGACAATGGGTAAAATTGGCCCTTTTTTTATCGGCTTCTGTGACTTTCATAGCACGGTTTCTTAGGGTATTTTAAACTTACAGGTTAAGAAATAGTATAAAAATCAACCTATAAATTTTGTATATATGTCTCTTGGTATATTAATATATTTTATAAAATTTTCAAAATACATTATCACTAAAAAAATTAATTATGTTTAAACATACATATCAGAATCAGTTGAATGCGAACTTTCATCGAAAAACTCTTCTGTACAATTATCCTTATCACTAAAATCACTTTCTGCCTTATTTAAATGACTTTGGAGCACTGCTTTGTAATAGGATCAGTAAATTGGATGATATTTCGGTCCCACGTTTTAGCGCCATCTGCTAAGCTTTGTTTATGACAGGGACACTAACAGGGAGGTGCGGTCTTAGAAACCGCGCTCAAAGAAATAACTGAATTATTTTAAAAAGCATCCGCTGAAACCGGTTGAAAAAGTACACGTGCATTGAAGGTCCCAAAACAGAAATCTACAGGGTCAATCATTCATTTGAACTAAAAATAGAATAGGGGTTATTTAAAATACATCACTAGCGGTCTCACAGACCGCACGTCCCCAGTTAAGGGTTAAACAGGCAGCCATTTATATAAATTCTTATATCTGGAGACCTAATGCTAACATACCTCTTTTAAGTACTATTAGTACAGAGGGCAGGATTTTAAATGTTAAATATACATCAATAGCTATAATATTTAAATATTCTTAAATAACAAAACACATATCTCAATCCATCAAACCTTTTCAGCAATCGATTATGTCCTGTCACTGCTCGGCTGGCTCATAAGAGCTACGGGATGTGACATCGGTAACATAATCAATACACTCCGAGGATTTTGCGATTGGATCATTGGGGAGTATTAAATCTGTTAGGTGAGTACGCAATTCTAAAGGTCGTGATAGCATTCTCCCCACTTTCTGAGTTTGCCTATGCATCTCGACGTTTGAGTGGGTGGTTTGATGTTCGATTGCTGCCGCTGTCTGCTATGTTTGAACTTGAAGGTAATTTCAAAGACCAATAATCTAGAAACAAATGAGATCTGTTGATTTGAATAAAGTTTGTTCGATGATGAAATTATTTTTATTCATTAACTTTTAATTTCTATTTTGCTGATTTATAAACATACCCTGCAATTATTTTAAGCTAATATATTGCAAAATGTATATTGCTTTGTATCGAATAGTTCTTCAAATAATTTCACTGTTCTGAATGAATGCCCAGAATACTTGATATAATTTTAAATGATGCATATCATATATTAAGCGAAATATTGTATTTAACTTTAAAATAAAATGTGACTAGATAATGGAAAGATTTAAGGTATAGATTTTTTTTTTGTTTCTTTAGGATACTAGGAAACAAATTTTATTGAGAAAAGATTATAAATGACATTGTGAATTAAGTGAAAAGAAAGTCAGTTGCATTTAAATAAATGCAATTTAATAGAATATCACGAAACATTCATTAATTAACAGATAATTTAAGTTTAAAATTGAATGAAGTTGTGATGAAAAAGACATAAATTATTATTTTTTTATTTCAGCCATCCAAAAACCAGATAATGAAATATTAAGGATGCAGTTAAAAGCTTTTGACTGAAAATCATGTTAAACAATATCACCTAAAATTTTCATTTAAAATGTTTTAATTTGTATGGAAGAAGTTACTAATTTTTACAATAAAATTTATAAATAAAAATATCACAAGCTATCACATGACAAATAATTTTTTGAACATAATATCAAAATAAAAGAGTTCTTTTAGATGGAGGGAATGATATTGGAAGGGGAAATTTATTCAATGCAGCGAAACTACAATATAAAATTTTTTGTCTATTAATACATTAACCAAAAATTACGACGTGATAAAAAAATGCTAACTGTGCATATTATGTTCGCTTCAGAAGACAGTTGCTATTTCAATTTTACAAAGAAGGGAAGAGAATCTTGAGGAATTAAGCATTTAAGATATACATAGAAGAATATAATATCGAACAAAAAAATAAAATATTTTCCTCGTAATTGCATACACACGCACATACATATACACACAAAGAGAGAGAGACTTTTGGATATGATAAATATTCTGATAGCAAATATACCGAAAGTGCTATGATTTCATGCAATTTCTATTTAATTCAATAATTAAAATTTCATACCTAATTATAGCTTTATTGCTATCAGCAACTCAAAAAATCAGAAAAAATCAAGAATAAACAAGTAATAAATCTCTTGTCTGAAATATCCGTTTACTATTATCTTATATTTTTCTTTCTATTGAGCACTCCAAATCTAAATGATACTAGATATCTAAATTTCTATGAAGTTTTATTTCGTATTCCTATCCAACTGCTCATGAAATGACGCAGTTTCTACATTAGCCCGTGTTCAAGTAGGGAATCCTTCCGTTTGATGTCTAATATTCCGAGAACTCACTTTCTTTGCTTATTTATCGAGGCAACAATTTGAAATCCCCATATATCAAATATCATTCTAAATGCATTCAGTTTCCGATTGCTGAGGAGAATACTTATCTAAACTAACTTAAAATATATAAAGAATGTTTAATTCTTCATGCCATTTATCAAAAGTAGCTATGAAATATATTGTCTTTGATTTGCTAATTTTATTTTCCAAATTTAAGAGAATTTAAAATAATTTTTGAAGTATCAAGATCAGATGTATGAATTAGATCCTTTGTCATCATGTATAATGATTAGAAATTTTAAGATTACTTAGAAATTATCAAAAAATAGAAAGAGCAAATAGATGTTTGCTTTGCACATTTCGTTAATCTTCAATGCTGCAATTTTATCCACGTTGCTATATAAAAACTTCTTTTTTAATTGAAATTGGAAATGGATTCTTCATTTAGTACTTTTTAACAAGAATATGCCTAATCAGTTAAGGGCTGATATTTTGTTTATTTCTTGAGTGTGTAGATGGTTTCCTATTAGCTCTCTCTTTTATTTTTCTTTCGATTTGGCCACTTTGAGAAGTACAGACAAAACATTTTACATAAAAATCATTGCCTTTTTCTTCTACTACACTGATAATGAACCTTTTTTTTTTTTAAATTAAAATCTGAAATAAGAAAAGGTTAAGGAAACCAGGCATAAAATTGTTTAAATAACTATTTAATGATGCATATAGATATCATATTATAAGAACGTAATTATATAATGCATAAATTGTATGAAGAAAATTTTATTTTTGTACTAATTTAATTGTGAATAAACATATCAACTATTCGTTAAATATAAAAATTTTCTGTAAAAGAAAATATTACTTCATTGTTATCTATTGTTATCAATATTTTATATCGACAAATATTTATTGTCCTTTAGTTATTAGTATTTTATATCGACAAATATTTATTGTCCTTTAGTTATTAATATTTTATCTCGACAAATATTTATTATCCTTTAGTTATTAATATTTTATATCGACAAAAATAGTTGATGAATAGTTGCAAAATGTATAAGTTTCTTTCTTTATAAATTCTAAAACTTGACGTTGTTTTTCTAATAAGTTCCCTTTATAATTTTTTTTTGCTAATTATTAGGTAATAATGACTCTTAACCAGCTGAAGGAACTGTAATAAAAAAATATCAGATCAAATTTTTTGTTGAATATTAAAAATTAAATTAATTATAATTAATTTTTAATATTAGAAACTTTAAGATTTAATTATTAATTATTAATTTTATATATTTAATATTAATATTAATTAAATAAATATTTTATGTATTGAACATTAAATATTAATTTTAAATAAATATTTTATGAAATGTTTTAAAAGAAGTATTTATGATTTCTATAAAATTTCTGTGTTGGTAATTATATAGTATTAAACTATTATATATTTTTAGATTTCAAATATTAGAAACAACTCTTCTTTAGAGAAGTAATTAAAAATAGTTGAAGAAATTTGAAATTTTCCTATCTTTAATTACTTAGTAAGTAATATGAAATAATTTACAATACTTTATATTATGTCAATTTATAATTTCAAAAAAATAATTAATTATTTTCAAAAAATGTTTGGTATACAGTTATCACGGATCATTTACAATTATATTTTAATTGATTCAGTAACAATAAAATAACAGTAAAGTAAAATGGCAGTAATGAACAGTAAAATAGTTATAGAAATAGTAAAATGCAAACTGAAAGGGCAAAAGTCTTTATAGTTTACAAACCAAAGCGAAAAAACTTTTACAGTTCTGCATATAAAATATAATTATAACTTTTAGTCTAAAGGTCACTGATAATTATCAAATATGATTAATGTCATACATTATATTTAATTAACACCTTAAAAAAGTTTAAAATAATATATTACTCTTCACAGGATAGATAAGTTCCAATTAAATTTACTAATTATAAAACAAAAACTAAGATTTAAAAACTTATAATTAAACCTCATTGACCTGCACGCAATTATTATTTTACTTTGATTACCCGTATGTACATCATAATAGCCCTTCTATTTTCAGAGAAAACAATAACGTTTTGATAAACGACGCAAACTGGATTTGAGGAGCTTCTTTTCTTGTTCCCATTATGTTTTTGAAAGAAGCACGAAATATGGATGAGATACCAATTCAACTACACACTTCAGTCAGGCATTTTTCCCTTCTCTTTTTACTCTTCTTTAAAGTTTGACAAATCTCTTTCAATGGAAAGAATGTTAATTAACTATTTAGTAACTCGGATACAGCAATGAATGTATATAGCGTTTTTTTTTTCCTTTATTTTTCTCATTATATTTTAATTGTTGTAAGTTTATATTACACAATTGTGTTGTAGCAATATATATTGAAATTAATTGCTTGACAGTAGATAGAAGGAGCTAGAATTTTAATTCATAATTAATGGAAAGATGAAATATGCAAAGCATAACAAAGACTAATTTGTGTTATATTAGATAATATTTTTCAGTCAGTTGTCGTTGAAATAAATTGTGTTTAAGATCGCTTTTGTGTTGGATAACTTAAGATTCAAATTTCTAATACGGAAAATTTATTTTATTATAAAATTATTTTTATCAAGAATTTATTATGGTTATTACAAAAAGAAATGTTATAAAGCGTAATCTCAGATAAATTTTTTTTGTATATCCAATTTCTCTTCTGAGATCAATGGCAAAGTGAATGTGTTACATAATTAAAAATTTCAAGAATTAAGAAAATTAGTTTGCAAATACTTTATTTTAGTTTTAGATGCATTCATACAATTCAGATTGTAAAACTGTTGATTTAACAGACAGAAAAGTGTGATATTCCTTTAGAAGAACTGTTTTATCAGTAAAGAAAGCTATAATGCGTATGAATAAGAAAATTATGAAATTATTGTCTGACTAAACGAAAGGAATATTGATCGAACAAAAGTATATCACTTTAATGTTAGAAGTATTTTTAGCCTAACTTCAAAAAAACAAATTTATTATTTTTTCACATTTTAATAGAATCTTAAAGTTATAAAGGATTTGAAACTATTTGCAGAGCACCGGGAAAAAAATATCAAAATCTTAATTCTCATACAATTTCGTAAAAAAATTATACCTGATTAAAGTAAACGAAATTGCAATTTTAAATAACGTAATAGATAAATCATAAAGAAAATCATTAGATCATAAAGCAGTGAAAAATTTGAAATCAATTGCAGAGCTTCGGGAAAAAATATTAGGAACTTAATTGTCATAGAAGTTCGTAAAAAAATATACCTGAAATTTATAACATAATGCAAAAAAATAAAAATAAATATTAAAATTATATTACACTTATTATTATACCATCAATTTCATGGCCGGCGTCCTTGCATAGGGGTAGCACATCTTTCCCGGGATCTGGGCGTCCTTGCATAGGGGTAGCGCATCTTCCCCGTGATCTGGGCGTCCCGGGTTCGAATCCCAATTGTTTACTGCTACGTTCAGTGGTGGCGGGGTGGTCGGCTGTACGCAAAAACAAGTAGGGCATTGTTGTTCTTCATCTGTGTTCTATCTGTGAGGTGTATGAATGCGCTCTCCCTGTAAAAAGGGGTTGTGCAAGCGAATGTGTGAGTTTCATCTTCATATGAGCTAGAAAGACTTCTACCCTCGGGTGCTCAGGGGTCTTTACCCTCAGAAGCTACTGCACCCCCTTTCCGTGGTAACGCGGGTACATCATCATCATCATCAGTTTCATGATTAGTGCTTTCTTTGAATAGCAAAATATTAACTAAATCTGTCCAGCTGTATTTAATCATATTTAAAGGAGGTCTACCACCCATAAAATAAATGACAGATTTTGTCTATTTCTAATTGTTAAGAAGAATTTGTGAATGAGTAATATTTCTGTTACTCTAATTAGGATTTCGTGTAGTTGTGGTGGACTCCAATTATTGCGACATGTTAGAAAAATAATTTTATTTACTTTTAAACTTAAACAATTAAACAATTGATTTTTACTACAAGCTTCACCGAGGCGAGTGCGCGAGCGTTCTGAAGAAAAAGAAACGGCGTGTCAAAACCCGGATAAAGGGTAGTGTCCAGCTCCCTTTATCCGGGGGTAGCTCTAGTTACGTCATACACAGCCTCGAAGTACCTGTAACTTATTGATTCAAATTGATATATGATTTATGATAGCCGTTCAGTATACTCTTATATGTATAATGTCACCATGAAAATAAAATTTTAGAAAATAATTTGGTTTATTTTAAAAGGAGGAATGAAATAAAAACTGACATTTTTACTGCCAAAGTAAATATAGTAATAAATATATAATAATAAATTACAAAAAAATGAAACACACTCAGCTTTTAGAAGTTTTTAAAATGATGATTTTTACATAATGTTGCCAAAAAATCTTTCTCTTCCTTTATTTTTATTTCATTCTTCGTACTATACAGTATAGAGTCGTGGAGAGGTTTAAAGTCGCATAGCGAGTCAACGGAGATTAGTTGTATCAGTCCAGTGGAGCTCAAAGGTATAGTGAATTGAGCTGTGTGCCGAATCCTGGTGTTTATTATAGAAGCAGCATCGAGTCGTGTATGAAATAACCAGTCGGGAGTTCGATACAGATAAAACGAGGCGACAGTGGAGAGAGAATTGCAGACGTTTGCAGAGACCGTAGAATGTAGCTACGTAGATTCTCTCCTCCTGCTGAATTCTGTCTGGTCGCTTTGTGTGATATGTTTATCATTACTTGTTATTAATAACGATTATTATTTGTGGGCAACTGTTTATTGTAAGTGTTCTGATGCGTATTGCGTGTGTACGTCTTGGCTGAATATTTGTTGTATGTGTATTGGTGTTAATAAAAGTTGTCGTTTGTTACTGAGGCCTGTTGATTGTGTTACACCCGCTACAATCGAATCTGTTGACATTACGGACTTAGTGGAAGTAGCTCCGTAACATTATCTTTTATCACATGTCTAAATTCTTTTCAAAAGATTCACTGAATTTTAAACTGAAAAACAGCCAGAGAATGAAGTGAAAAGAATAATCTTTCTAACTTCTATTATTATTTATTTATTTTTCTTATTAAAAATAAGTCATGCTGCCATATTTTAATACCAATTTTGATTAACATGATTGACTGAAATGAGAGTGAAATTTTATTTCCGTGGCAAAAAAAAAAAAAAAAAAAGTTTTGCTTTAACGTTTTTACCTCAGAGCGGCAAATGCTTGAAGAAACACGCTATATGTTCACCATTTGGAAGCATATTTCCATATATTCTGAATTTGTTCCCCTTTTCCAAAGAGTTTTGAGTAAATCAGGGTTGAAAAAAACTGCCACACACCGTTTATATTTCCAATAAGGTGTGCTTCTTTTAAAGGATTGTAACTGCATTTTCGAGACTGGGTGTTTTCATTTTAGTTCTCAAAAAATCTGTTCCACATTTCTTTCCGAAATTGTTATTCTAATCGCATTTACTTTCTGGTATACAAAGTATACAAATAGAAGATAAACAACCGTATTTCATATACTTGAAATTCGAAATCTCGACAAATCTCTATGTTTTTGTATCTCCCTTGAGTCCGAAATGTAATAATTTTGAGTCCGAATACACTTTAATAATTTTCTCTGTCTGACTGTCTGTGAACAATGATAACTCAAAATCATTTTGAGATGAATTGATACAATTTGGTAATGATCTGTATACTAAATTTATGAATTTCTGTCCAATCTTTTCAGAAAAAATATGTTTAAAAAAGATCACCCGAGTCTTCAATATGATAACTATAAAATGTAAAAAGGTAGATATGTAAAATTTAATTAAAGATAGCTAATTTAACATCAAATTTGGAAATTAATAGCTGAAATTTAATATGTGACTTTGTTCTGCATGATTCTGATTTGATTACTTTATATTTCGCCAAATATTTAACCACGTAATTTTTTTTCGCTGTTGAAAATAAAGGATAAAGTTTAATATCACGTTTAATATTCGAGTGATTTACGTAAGGAATAAGAAAGTAAAATATTTCTCTCATTATGGCCAATTCGAAGTTCAGATTACTAGATGTCACTATTTATCTAATTGTACTGTAGTTTATTATTATTCATAGACAATTATTTATAAAAAGTTGCAAGACTTCCTTCCAAATACTTCCAAAAAGTATTATCAAATAAAGTAGTTGCTTCCATTGTTCATATTTGCTTAGATCTCGAGAGTACCCTAAGAAGCCTCCGCATGTAAAAGGATTCTTCTGAGTGTATTCAGTTTGCTATATCTGAGAGAGCTTACAAGATAAGTTACTGTATAAAAAATATTCGATTTTTCCTGTTTCGTATTATACTTAATAAATAACTCTGGAAGGAACCATTTTCGATTTGTTAATGTTTTATAAGATTGTTTGAGTTAATTTGAAAGTTATAAAATATCAAGCTAGCTAATAGGATTAATAAACATATAAATATATATTGATTGGGGTTTCAAAATTGGTTTTTGATAAAAAATATTTAAAAAAAAACTAAAAAAGAAAATTAATTTTCACTTTAGCCTTTTTAGATTTGTTTTATTATTTTTAATTTTGCTCACCGAATTCCATTTTGTTGTGTATAAATATATATTTTTTATTATTGATTGAAATAGATGTATAATGATATTCACTTGTCTGAATAAAGTATCTCGTAATAATAATTGCTGCAATTTGATTTTCTCAATTTTTCCCCCTTGATAACAATTTCTCTACATTCTTTTTACTGAGTGCATTAATATTATATTAAATAAGAACCAAACGACGTAAGATGTTTCTTTTTTATATTTTTTCTAAAGAAAATTAAGCAAGTAATAAAAATTAATGCCCAACAGAACTTAATTTTTAATTATATGATAAATAAATTAATGAACTTTTGTTTTAATTTATCCCGACTAAATAGAATGCATTTTTTTTTACAAAAAAGATGTAAAAAATTTATATTGTATTAAAAAAAATCAAACCACGTAAGATAGTTCTTTTTATTTTTTTTTCTTAATAAAAAAAAGAACAAAAAAGTTAAATTTTTAATTATATGATAAATAAATTAATGTACATTTGTCTTAATTTATACCTTAAAAATTTTACTGAATTCAAAAAAAAAAAATTACCTGTTTTAGTATTCCAATAACGCTGTTCCTTCTTGAACAAAATATTTATTTCTATCCAATATGCATAATTAAAATATGAGAAAAAAACTTCAGGCTTTATTATAATACAAATGGAGCTTAGAATAAATGTTTTTCGTTTTTTTTTTATTCATTCAACAGTTTTTTAATATATTGCCCAAAATGAAAGACCAACATGCTGAAACGAAAACTAATGTCCCTAATTTTCATCTTAATCAAATTCATCAACTATTCTTTCATTCATCCGTAGTTTGCATATTTTCGGTAATCACCCGTTAGCATGAAAAAAATAATTGATTGATTTATCAAGTAAGCTAGCCTTTGAATACTTCTGAAGGACATGGTAGTTAGTTATTATTAAAAAAAATCATTTGCTTCTTTAAGGCTACCACAGTTTTGTAGAAAATAATCCCAATTGTTATTATTCATGCACATATTAAATAGTTAATTTTCTTGAGTTGTAATCCTTTTTTATCGATTTTTAGGTTGTCATTATGATGGTTTTTCAAAACAAATAATTTTGTTGGAGTTTACAATGGAACCATTTCTACAAAAGTTAAAACATTTTAAATAATTTAAAAATTATCCTATAAATATATAATTAAGTAATCCTATAATAGCTACATAATGATTTTCGAAATCGTTAATTTCTTAAATAATACCCCATATTCTTAAATAATACCCAATCTTCCCAATTTCTTAAATAATACCATGCCTGGTTTAAATTTTTATATGCATTATTCTAATTCGATCATATTAAATAATTGTAGAATTACCATATTTCTATCCTATATTCCAAATATTAATTAAATGAATGTCACAAAAGACTAGAAGTATTATTTCTTTTATTAAATTTGGTTTCTTTTTTACAAAATATTTAATGAAATGCATGCTTTTCCTTTTACCTTCTATTTTCCAAAATATACCTCAAAATTAGAAAAATCCTAATAAAGTCTAAGACTACGTCTTTTCTTTTCGTTTTTGCCCTGGTGGAGTCAGTAATGGGAGAAAACTGGAACAGAAAAACTTACGAGATTCATTTAATTATATGCATAAAGATCGAATACTTATAAATTTAATTTAAATTTTTATATGTTGAGTGAAAATTAATTTATAGACAATAATATTCCGCTTAGAGGATCTGTTATTTCAATAAAAATTACTTTGATAAAGACCTAGAAGAAGTACTTTTACGTTTTCTGTTCAGTAAAGAAGGATAATGAGTTAATAAAAAAGTCATTATCATTATTTATCCACCAATTTTGACGTCTTTCTTAAAATATTCACCATTACTTACAATTAATTTATCTTGTCCTTTTCTTGTTTTCAAACATATGATTAAAACCATTATTTGTCAGGTCCTTCACTTCGCCTATGGGATTTTTACCTCGGCTTTTGATGATATAGAACGCTTATTTCGGAGGTGTTACTTCTAATCATGCAAAGAAAAAAATCGAATGGTGCTACTTCAGGGCTATAAGAAAAATCGGGAAATCAGTTGACGTTATATTTTGAAAGATAATAAAATGCAGTCTCGGAATATAAACACATGTTTTGTATAGATTCTCTGTGAACAACTCATGATTGGCACTCAATGATTTTTTTTTGATAAGTCTCTTAATTTGATTCGATTATAATCTCTCACTATCATATTCATCATTGTGTTGGTGTATACTTTCATTACAGCTGCCATTAGGAAGCTGGATCCACCTTCTTTTGCTGTTATGCTGTAAGGAAATATAGACTCCAAACACGATTCTAAAGAATTATATAGGTTTCATCAGACAGTATTTAAAGCAAAAAAATAAAAAGTGTGTATGTAATAGTAGTAATAATAGTGTGTATGTAATAGTAGTAATAATAGTGTGTATGTAACAGTAGTAATAGTAGTGTGTATGTAATAGTAGTAATAATAGTGTGTATGTAACAGTAGTAATAGTAGTGTGTATGTAATAGTAGTAATAATAGTGTGTATGTAATAGTAGTAATAGTAGTGTGTATGTAATAGAAGTAATAGTAGTGTGTATGTAATGTAGTATTGTGTAAAAAAAAGAGTGTAGCAAAATAGTAAATCAATTTTGGAATCAGTGGAAATGAAACGACGTGTATGCTATTGCCTGTCACGATCACAACATGAAACATGCTCCCTATGTTTCTTATTTATCCTGATAAATACGTAATATTAATATAATTTGGATACACATTTGTTTAGATTGTCAAAGAAATTTCGTAAATGCATTTAGAGAAAGATATGAAGTTTGATTGCTCCGAGTATGTAGTTGATTTCTCATAAAAGTCTACGGAATTTTCCATTCGTTGACGGTATAAGGAAAAGCAAACTCTGTTTGAAACAATTTCTTTTTCTGACTAGTTTTACGAGTTGATTCATAAGAGTTTCATTTTTTAAATTCTTCATTTCAATAACAGTACAGAATTTTCAACGGAGCAAGGGATTTATGATACTTAGCAGTTATAATCGATTTTTGTAAAACAATTTCGAGATTCATAGATAATTATTTCGAGTTATGATATTTGGTATACAAATCTTCGTAGAATTTGGAGAAAGTGTGATAGTACTTATTCATTGACGTTTTTACTTGAGTTTTAGATTAAAGAACTTTTTTTTGTGTGAAATAAATTAATTGGGTGGAAAAGTAGGCACACAGGAAAATTTGATTTTTTTTTTAAATTTTGAAACAAAATTTTAAAATGTTACAATTTGAAATTTGAAACAAAATTTTAAAACTTTACAATTTGAAATTTGAAACAAAATTTTAAAACTTTACAATTTGAAATTTGAAACAACATTTTAAAACTTTACAATGGTATAAAAAACTAAATTTTGTGCAATAATTTATGAATTTATCGAAGCACAGCATTCTCGTTTAATTTTTGTTTAGAATGAATTTTAATAAAAATTTTTAAAACTCATTCCAAAAATCAAAATTTCCAAAATGCATCATTTGAGCCAAATTAAGTAACTTGATCAAACTCAAAAAGATTACAGTACATTTTTCCTTATAATTAGGAACAATGTACTGTAATATTTATAGGAATATAATTACTTCAGGATAAAATTGGATAATCATATCCTTAGGTGTAGGTAAGTTAAATAGAATTACATAATCATATGTGTTGGTTTTAACTTTCTTCAAATATAGGAGAGAAGATACTTTAAAAAAGAAAGAACACATTAAAGCATGTTTCGTTTTCTTCTGTTTCGCCAATTTAAGCACAATACCAACGAAATATGTTGTTACATTACTTCTTTTCTTTGGGAAAATAATTGTAATCTGCTTAATAATATCCCGATTTTTTTTCGGAATAAAATGTTAAAGATATGAACAGTCAAAATGAAGTTACTGCAATAAAATCTCAGACAAATATTATTATTCAATTTTCTTTATTGAACTGGCGACAAAAGATTCAAATAAATATACATCGAGGTAAAGACATCACAGATTTTCCTTTGACAGCCCGAGATAGATATTACAGATAATCTTACTCGTTTTCATTAGAAATGTGACATCATTTAGTAGCAGCTTAGAGACACTAACCAAATTAGAAATAAATAAATAAAAATAAATAAGAAAAAATTATTAAAAAAGAAATCTGCTGCACATTATATCCTACGGTTACTCCTCTCTTGCCTTAAAATATCATATCCATCTTGTGATCCTATTTTCAAACTCCTCATTTTGAAGTGCTACATAGTACGTTGTACAGTAAAAGCACATGTTTGGCAGAGATTTTGTTCTAAAGGTAAACATATGTAAAAATATTCCGAAAATCTTACAAGCTACCATAACTGAATCCTCCAAGACCATGGGAGCTGAAGCCATGCCCTCCAAAACTGTGTCCATGCACACTGCTGTGATAATGACCATGATGATGCCCATGTCCGTGGTGATGCCCATGTTTGTGATGGTGTCCATGATGGTGCCCATGATGATGCCCATGGTGATGTCCGTGCTCATGATGGTGTCCATGGTGATGTCCGTGTTCATGATGATGTCCATGATGATGCCCGTGGTGATGGCCATGATGATGTGAGTGCTGATGTCCATGGTGATGTCCATGATGATGTCCATGGTGATGGCCATGTTTATGATAGTGTCCGTGGTGATGACCATGTTTATGATGGTGATCATGCCCATGGCTATGATGATGACCGTGGTGATGTCCATGAATATGGTGGTGTCCATGGTGATGTCCGTGGCTGTGGTGATGACCATGATGATGTCCATGGTGATGTCCGTGGCTGTGGTGGTGACCATGATGATGTCCATGTTTGTGATGGTGATCATGGCCGTGTTTATGGTGATGGTCGTGTCCGTGTTTGTGATGGTGTTCATGTCCATGCTTATGGTGATGATCATGTCCGTGTTTGTGAAGGTGGTGATGACCGTGTTGATGTGAGTGATGATGTCCGTGGTGATGTCCATGCTTGTGGTGGTGATCATGGCCATGTTTGTGAACGTGGTGATGTCCATGCTTGTGGTGGTGATCATGGCCATGTTTGTGAACGTGGTGATGCCCATGATGATGCCCATGTTCATGTTTGTGGTGGTGATCATGCCCATGCTTATGATGGTGATCATGCCCGTGTTTGTGAAGGTGGTGATGACCGTGATGATGACCATGCTTGTGTTCATGTCCATGTTGGTGATCATGTTTGTGCTCGTGACCATGTTTGTGATGATGGTGGTGATGGTGATGATGATGATGCTCTGCTTGATCCTTGATTACTATTACCTGCTTCTTTTCACTGGAATTGTAAAAAAAGCTTTCATTTTTTTCTGCCGATAGGTAATATAAAATAATTTCAGAAATTTTTAAAGGCCGTAATAATTTACTACTTATAATTACACTTATAAGATATAAAATAACTATGAATTTATCAATTTAGGAATTATTATTAGTCTTTTTGTAGAAGCTGAGTTATAGATGTCAAAAGAGTGAAAATTAAAAATGGTGTTTACAGGATGCAACGGTGAAATTTTAGGGAGTTGGGAAGCAAGTGCTTCCTTAAAGAACTTTAAGAGAAGATAATCAAAATTTGTATATATATATATATATATATATATATATATATATATATATATATATATATATATATATATATATATATATATATATATATATATATATATATATATTTGCTTTATTTTCTTATTTTTCTAAATTCTTAGTTTCAACAGTTTTAAAAAAAATGTGAAAAGAGTGAATTATTATTCATTTTTTCCATCGATTATTTTCAAGGTAAAATTCAAAGTCATTTATTTCTTGAACCTGTGTGATAAACTGGTTGCAAAAAAGATTCAACTTTTATTTTTGAAATGCTAGTCCTTACTCATTTTAAAAAGCATTTCTGAGTTTTAAATATTTCTTCCTATTCGTTCATAAAATTCAGTCATTTCTGTTTTTATTACAATTTAGTTTCCCGCTTTTTCAAGTCAAAAATAAGAATAAAATGATTAAAAATTATTTAAAACTGAAAATACTAAATATTTGTATATATTTGTATTGAAAAACCTTAAAAATTTATAGTTTGGTGTAGTCAGAAACAGGCGATAAAATAAATTCACAAGGAATAAATGGCAGATTTTTATAATTTCAAACATTCCGCTCTTTATTGTGACCAGAGACGAAACAGATGTTCCTAACTACCGCATTGTGTCTGGGTTATTGAAAGCATATGAGATAATTATGAATGTGGTAATAGGTTGATCAGTTAATTAAGTAATTTGGGTAAAATGCATTGTTAGTAAGATTCCTAAAGCGTAATTTTCTATATCATAAGATCATTCCAAATAGAATGGAATAAAATAAAAAGATCTATAAAACTTGGTGTCAGTTACCCTAACTGACATTACATAAAAAATACTTTATGTGATTAATTTAATTCTTTACGATATTAAATTTGAACTTACTGTCCAGGCTCTGGTTCTGGTTCTGGAATCGGATCGGCAGCTGCAATGTAGACTACCATCACCAGCACGACAAGGCAGGCTTTCATGCTTACCTTCATCTAAAATGATAAAGAAATTTTATGATTTCTAATATGATGAAAAATTAATTTCTTCAGAAAACGGAATCAATGCATCCCTTTACTAAAAAGCGTAATTTAGTATTGTCTATATCATGCCTTGATTCGTTTTCATAATTTATAGATTTTAGGTACCACGTCAGATTTTAAGAATCTATAACATGGCCGAATAGTATTTTTTGCTTATTAATTTCTTTTTTCAAATAAAGAAGATAACTGTTAAAAGAGAATTTGAGAACAATTGTTAAAAAGAATTTATTTAAATTCATATGCAAGGGCATACAACGTTCTCCTGACATGTATAAAAGTAAGTAATTAAAATAAATAACAAACAATTTTTATAACTAATAAAATATCGTGTCATAAAAATTACGATTTTGAATTTTTGAAGCCCTCTGCTATTTTTTGGAAAATTGTAAGAAAAAAAATGTGTTTTACTCTATTTTTTCCCTTAAAATCTAAGGAAAAAATGGAAAGTATTGTAAATTTCCGAACAAGCAAAGGAAACAAGGATTGTGCAGAAATTCAAAAGCATCTCAGTTGCTACAGTTTGATTCTGCATCAGTTGAAATGAAAAACTCCTAACTTTGCCAATATATGCAATATATAAAAAGAGATAAATATTTAAACTTTTCGTCTTTCTCGCAAGATTGGATTAAAATTCAAGGAATGATTATTGCAGCTTGTATATAAATATTCATATTTTATTTTGCAATTCTATTATTATTTGTATCTCATGTAAAAGTATATCATGTATTTGAATCTAATGTCTAATTTTTAAAAAACTGAAATTATGCTAGAAGTTACTAATTAAAGACATATTCGTTCAATACGTCTCCTCTACCATAAATAAAATACTGTGCATCTTCGAATAAATTCTTCCCGCAAACCATAAATTCGAATGAAACAACGAAAATATCCTGATTACCCCTCATATAGTGTTATAAATAATTTTCGAATTACACGCAAACCCAAACAATTCGAACAGTTGTAACAACTTCACAACTTTTATTTATTATTATTTTTTTTAATTTAAAAAAGCAAATTGATACACTTACTTTAGCTTATATACGAACAGTAAAATCGAAAATTTCTAAAAAAGTGAAATTATGCTAGCAGTTACTAATTAAAGATATATTCGTTCAATAAGTCACGTCTCCTCTACCATACAGAACACACAATACAGAAAGTAATCCCACGTTGCGAGAGAGGTAATTAGAAGCATTTCTGAAATTTTCATTAGATTATCGGAAACTTCTATCCATATTATATTAAATGAAAAGCTAATATTGAATTTTTAATAATTATTAAAGTTTAAGTGGGTTTGTTGCTTTTTAAAAGCAAAATAGATCGAATTAATTAAAAAACTTAAATATGAAATTAGTAGCTTCTACTAAAATAACAAATTTAATTTTATCGTTTTTCGTTTTAGATAGAAGAAAACGCTTTTGATTAAATTAATACAGCAAACTATTACCATTAATTCGATTTCTTTACTTAAAAATTATAATATTTTAATTACGTTTAATTAAATCAGAAATTAAACTGAATGTATGAAAATTCAACAATCAGAATTTATGTTTTACTAAACATTCTTTAGTGTTTTTAATATAATTTCAAAATAAATAAATAAAAATTAATTAATAAAAATAATTAGTTGAAAGCACCAAGTGCATATTATTATATATACCTTTACAGCTAGCTGTTCGCAAGAGCACCTAATAAAGGAGTATCCAAGAACTGATGGTAATTCCATCTGTATTTCGACTTTATATACAAAAACTCGAAACCTGCTCTAAATAAACTATAGTCAATAGTATCTTGGTACGGTGACATAGCACACTTAACAATGCAACATTTTTGTTTTATCAATTTTCTGCTTAAAACGCTTATCATAATAACCTGGTTTTGACGAGTTTTCAATTTTGCGGAAGAAAACATTCCTTTATTCCAAAGAGAGTGATTAAAATCAATTTCGCTTTTAAAATGAAAATGAATTGCTTGGTTTCACTTGATTCTAATAGCTATTCCTTATCAATTATTATATCGTCCCCAAAAGAGTCAATATGTTTTTAATTTATAAAGATAATATCAAATCGCATTTATTTTTATCTTTAGTATTAAATCTATATGACATTTGTTTTTACATAATAAGTTAATGGATAATAGTAAAAAAAAATTTTGAAAGATTCGTATGAGTCTAATGAATATATTAAAAAATCTTTTTAAAAATTCCTGTGAATTTAATGAATACAGTAAAAAATCTTTTTTAAAAAATCATATAAATTTAATGAATATAGTAAAAAAATCTTTAAAAAAATCCTGTGAGTCTAATGAATATAATGAAAAATCTTTTTAAAAAATCCTGTAAATTTAATGAATATAGTAAAAAAATCCTGTGAGTATAATGAATATAGTAAAAAAATCTTATAAAAATTCCTGTGAGTTATAATGAATATAGTAAAAAAATATTTAGAAAAAAATTATGTGAGTCTAATGAATATAGTAAAAACGTCTTTTTAAAAAACTCATGCGAGTCTCATGAATAGAAAAAAAATTCTTTTACATAAAATTTATGTATTTTTTTTGTCTGGACAATATTAGAAAATATCTTTAAAAGAAAATTTATGTAATATGAGCTGTATTAAAATTAGTTTTGAATAATTTACAAATTAAAGGAGAAATTCGTATGAAGAATTTACTGTAAATTAGAGCTTAATCCAACTTCTTTATTATTTAATTTTTAATTGCTTATATTAATTTTCCATCATTACTTTTTAAATTAAAAATCATTTTCATAAATATTATCGAAAGCAATCATGTAGAGATTTGGCATTATATATATATATATAATTTCATTTCCAAATGGATTACAAAATCCGATCCGATAAATCAGGAAGGAGATTTTTTGCATGCAGATAGCGTCATTAAATAATTAAACAAAGAATATGATGGGAATTTTCTGAAAATCAAGTGGGATTTTTTAAAAAGATTTTTATTTCATTGAACAAAAAACAAAAATATTGCTTAATCCTGCTTTCTCAGTGTCACATTACCTTTACCTTCTTTCTAGCACACGGAATTTTAAACAGCAAAAAAATAACTGTTTTTGTATTTTTAAGTGCAGATATTTAAAGTGGTATTTACATCTTTTGCAAGATACTTGTTTGGAAAAAATGTCTTTTTATCCCATTCTAAATTGCAAATTTCGTTATTTTTTGTTATTTTATTTATTCTATTACTATTTAGCCCCCAAGGGGGATAAAAACTCTTCGATGTATTTTGTGATTTCTATTAAATACAAAGCCATTTACTTTTGTCAACTAGTTTCGTTTTCATTCGTCTCTAAAGCATTTGCTCTGCATAAATTACACTAATTATCCGACCGACAAAAAAATATTTAAAGTTTAGATATTTACAGATTTTATGTAATAATAACTAGATGAATTAGGCAATTTAAAGAAATTTTTAATAAGGTCCAGCCCAAAACCTCGTGCCATTATGGCATTTTGTGCTTTACTTATCGATTTCTAGACTTTACTCCTTATTATATAGGTGGAAGAACGTATTATAAAAAAATACATTTTTTATCTTTACAACGCACGTGAATTTAAATTCAGTAAGTCACAATAGTTACTCCAATAGAAAAAAAAACACAATGAAACTATTTTTGTAAATGATACGCAGAAATATTTTTTAAAAATTTATGCAAAATAAATAAAAAATCAATGTACGCAAATAAAATTGGTATTTCTAAAAATACTTTTTCACCATTTGAAACGAAATGCAAATGATTATGTTCAGTAATATGATCCGCATAATTGAGTATAAACAGTAACATTTCTAATTAAATGTTTAAGCAATTAATACTTTGAAAAATATTTTCTTCGTAAGCAATTACTGATAAAAAAAATTCCTGTTAACCATGTGCGACAGCTTCAGGTACACAGGTATGCCCTTTTGACCTTCTAAAAAGAGTTTTTATCAAGCTTGTCGAAAGAATATCTTACAAATGGCATGCCCACCAATAATTATCGTGTTAATAACAATTATTAAAATGCGAATCTGAACTGCTAAAACTATTTAGATTCCTTTACTGATCCGATATATATTGAGCTTATGAATCTGCTTATATTGCATACCGATAATTCTGATTGAATGTTATATTGAATAAACGCCTGTAATTATTGACTCAGTTATCACACTACAATACACTGGAAGTATTGTAGTTAAATTATGTAAATGTCTGTTTGAACTTGCGCTGCTGAATGTTTTCTTCAAGTATTTTTATTGTAAAATGTAATTCCATGTGTGTTTTTATGGTCCTTTTTGGTTTATAAAACTGCTCATTTAAAATAAAAGTGGATAAATTTTAATATTGATAAATTCGACTTTTAAAAATCTTGGAATGGCAAAGTGAGACACATTCATTCATTTAAGTTAGTAGTTAACTTTCACTTTCTTTTTCTATTTATACACATTGCAGATATTTTTTTGATGCATTTCCATTCTAAAAATTTCATTTGTTCCTTACTGCAATATCAGCAGTTTTACATTGCCAGCTGCACTGCATCTAGAATTAAAGCATATTCTTTGCAAAATAATATGTATAATTCTTGAATTTTTTTAAAACTCTTTAACCTTTTTTAGAAATACTTAAATTATGTAGAAGATTTAAAAACTACGAAAGTTTTACAATTCCTTTTACCATTGCAATAAAACTGTTTAAATCCACCTTTTAACGCAATTTAAATTTTTTTCATAGTGAACACTTGATTATAATAATTTTATTATATAATGAATTTTTATTGTTAGAATTTCAATTCCAAAAATATTTGAGCAAATGCAATCTTAAAATTATTTGAAAAAAGATTCATTAAAAATTATTCATTAATATAACATAAATTAGTCTTTTTTTATATATATATATATTTCATTTTTCTGCTTTCATCAATTATGAATTAAAATTCCGCATTCTTTAGTTGGTGTCAAGCAATTTAATTGGAAAAATAATGAGTCTCACATAGTTATGCATACAAACTGAAAATAAAATATGTTTCGAAAAATTAAGAGAGAAAAAAATTGACAATTATTACTTGCTTTATTCGAGTTACTAATTAGTTAATTAACTCTGATTCCATTGAATAAAAGTTCTGAAACTTTTGAAGAATAAAAAAAGATGTGAAACAAAGCTTTTCTGAAGTGTGCACTTCTAACTGAATTGATATCTGACCCACGTTTCGTGCGTCTTTCATGAAAATAATGGGAATAAGAAAAGAGGCTCCTCAAAATCGAATTGCATCGTTTATTAAAATATTATTAATTTCTCTGAGAACAGAATAGCTAGTATGATGTATTCTGTTAATTAAAGTAAAATAATAATATGGTGGTCATTGAGATTTAATTATATATTTATAAAAAATTAAAAACATCTTTGTTTTTCTTCTTATATAAGCAGTAAAATTAGATGGAATTTATTTATAGAGTGAATCGGAAGTTTTTAATTGTAATTTCTTTTAGATAATAATCAAAATTAGTCTATATATGGGGCTTGTATCTGACAGACAGCTTAAAAATGACTAATTATACCCTTTCCCCAGACTTATAAATGATTTCCTGTCTTTTTTCATAAACTTTGAATCTCAATCAGTTAGATATAAATTTTATTGAATTTTAATATTTCAGTAATTTTTTATTAATAGTAAAATTAAATAAAAATCAATTGAAAATAATTAGTGCTAATCGTATAAAATGGGTCTTTTTGAAATTATTAAAAACTTTTTACAATTGATAAATTAAAATTTACTGTAAAATATTTTCATTTTACTTGTTGAACAATAACGAAATATTGTACTGAAACTTGCTCTAACTTGGCGCGGACTGAATGGCTCCGTGGTAGAATGCTATGAACTGAATGCGAGAGTTAGCATGTGACTGCAGGCAAGTTGCCTAAAAATTGTCTTGTTATTGGTTTACTTTCTGTAATTAACCGTTTGTTTTAGAATGTTGTTATGATTTCTGTATGCTTCTAAATCTGAAAGATTCGAGTCATTTCGTCTTGTGGATAAAAAAAAACAGATGTAAGGTTAAGTTCTTTGAATAAAGTCTCGAGTTGAGATTAGTGAGTGTTATCTTTGACTTTAGTTAACACACGATTTATCTACATCTTCGCGACAATATTATCGTAAAATGTCAGTTCAGTCATATTACCGTCGCGGTTTAAAGCATCACTAAAACTTTTTTGGGACGGACCTCGTAATTTTGAAACACGGTCAGATGACGAAGTCAATACCTTTAGCTGGCATCCCCCACCACCAAAACTCAGCACTACTCTCGTAAAATGTCATATCTGCAAAAAAAAAGTCACGTTTATTAATGCATTGTATTTATACAATATATGCTCACATATATTGTATTAAAAGTTGTTTTTTTTTTCAATGCAAAAATGGCATTTTAAAACAAGAAGATAATTTTAAATAATTTTTCTTTAGACTTTCTTATTTCAATACTCATCCATATAAGATGATGGAATTATTCGTTTTCATTTGATTAGCATGTCAGCTGACATAACTCTTTTCAGAATGTCATTGATATAAAGCTGAACCAGCATCCCTCAACCACATTCTGGATTGTTTCCATTATACCAAAGATGATGCTTTAATGGACCTGATTTTTTTATTTTACTTTTTGGAAGTTTTTGGATTTGTAGAGATAGTTTAAAAAATTTAGACCATCTGGGATTAATAACAACACCAAATATTGACATAAAAAACTATAAATAAATTTAAAAATTAATTTATAATTTCATTTTTATAATGAAAAATAAAATATAAATTTCAAAATAATAACCCTTCTAATGGAAAATTGTAACATATCCGAACAAGTTTGGTCTAAATCCAAAATTCGAAACTGCACAATTTTTTTAAATTCTGATGAAAATATAACTTTAAAGATAATTAAATTGCAGAAGAACTCTTTTAAATAGATTAAAGATTCTATTGATCCATTTCTAAATTTAATTTGTATTTGACTGCATTTTTCAGTATCAAATGTAGAAATTCCTTCTTGAATTCAATCAAATTACGTCCTTAACAAAATATTTTAATTTCCAGAAATAATCAAATAATGATAGGGAAATCTCTCTGCAAATAAAAGGAAAATGATAATAAAAGTGTCTGGATGATTAAAAAAAATGGGCAATTTCTTAATGAAAAAGAAATTCCATCTTCCATTTCCGGCATAGAAAAATAGAAACTATTTTTTTTAAAGTTTACATTGAATTTATCGTCTTTATTCAATGTAATTAATTAATGATAGCATCGCCATGAAATGATTAAAAATGAATGATATATAAACAAAGTATTTTTTGCATATATTTAGTTTAATAAATTGTATCCGAACATAGAATACCAAATGCATAAAGTAAATAAATATAAAATCATTTGTCATCAAGATAATGAAATTTTAATTGTAGATGTTCTGCTGTTCTATGAAATTTTTAATAAATTAAAATTATCTTGAGAGTAATGTAGTAAACATCATAAAATATGTATCTATTTTATAATTATTTTTTTCAAAACGAATCGACATTTTAATTTTATATGCAGGATATTTCTCATCTGTGCTTTTCATGCCCAATTTGTTTAGTTGAATATGCTTGAAACCCTTTGTTTTGTTGCCATTAAATCTAGAGTTAACTGAATGAGTTGGATATTACGAGAATACCGAGAATTACGAGAATACGAGGATTTGAATAAAGAATACCTGAGTAACAAATATTTGTCTTAAATATTTTGAAAATTTGTCATTTTGGAAGAAAAGTCGTGAAAAAAATTGAGAAATGTGGGTTATTTTTCTATTAAAATGATATAGGATTACGCAATTAATATATTATAAATGTTTTTAAATAATTCTGTTGACAAAAAAGGAAATACATTCTAAAACATATGCCCTGATAAAGAAAGATAATTAATCTTAGGAAAATAAAATCATTTGGACAATCAATACAAAAAAAAAACACATTGGTTAAAAGAGGAAATATTTCATTTATTTTATTCATATTTCATTTTCATTAAGTTTGATTTGTTATTAATAATATTTTTTGTTATATAGAAATCCTGGCAAAGAAAAGAAATTCCATCTGGAATTTAAACAATTTAGGTTTAAGCAAAATAATTCAATTTCCAGAATTAATTAACTAATAATAGTGAAATGTCTTTGAAAATGAAAAAACACAAAAACAAACCATGAAATAGAAATGTGCTTTATCAAAATAAGAAATAAATTCAATACTCCGTTTTTCAAAAAAGAAAAGGAAATATGATCTTTAATGAAGTTTTCATGAAATGTATAGTGTTCATTCAAAGTAATAATGCATAAAAAAGTTTTGTAAACATCAATTTTATAATTAAAAAATAGATTATTTGTAAAAAAAAGTATTATTTTATTCATTTTGAAATAAATTTATTACTTCCGAACATTACGGTAGAAATAATAAGACAATTATTAATTATTTTGTAACTAACATAAGGAATTTTTAATCATGCATCCTCGATTTACCTATCATATTCTTAATATAATAAAATTGTTTTTGTAGGAATATTGTAGCAGATATCATATTTCAGTATGGTATTACTTTATATAATTAATTTTTCAAAACTAATCGATGTTTAATTTCATTTCTGTGACATTTTTCATATCTGTAGTTAGTTGTAATGTGTTAAGTTAAACGTATAAATGCTCTTGTTTTCTTGCTATTAAATTTATAGTTTATCGAATGAGTAGCAAATAACCAACACAATTTTAAAAATTGAAACCGTGCTCATTTTTTTTTCTTTCCAAACAATGCTCATAAATAAGTAAGAAAAGAACTAATAAAAAGTGTTTGAATTTGATATCTTCTGATCTATTGAATTTAAATATTCTTTATAATTTTTTTCGTACAGTTTTACTGTCTCTTTTTTAAATTTAACATGCGAGAAAAGTGATTCAAAGAAATCAAAGACTGAATAGCTGAAACAGTTTCTTACTGAATGTTTATTGACAAGGAGTTTAAGAAACTGGTA
This sequence comes from Argiope bruennichi, assembly GCF_947563725.1. Taxonomy (NCBI): domain Eukaryota; kingdom Metazoa; phylum Arthropoda; class Arachnida; order Araneae; family Araneidae; genus Argiope; species Argiope bruennichi. Next base: position 88,906,806 of record NC_079151.1, read on the forward strand.
AACAGAATTTCCTCAAATTGTTAAAAAAAAATCAGAAAACCTTAAATTATTATTGATATTTATGCAATGTTGTTTCTTATTTAGAGCAGATATTTAGGAAAATTAAATGCAAAGTAGGGAAATTAAATATAAAGTTCATTTAATGTAAAATAAAGGAAATTTTCATTAAAATACTATTTTATGAAATGATGTTTTTATACTCAAAATTAATAATCCTGGATTCATCAAGAAATCCTGTTTGTAACAGGATAAGGACCATTCTCTTCTTTTCTTGGCCGTTTCCATTTATCAGAAGATGACTATTGCTCTTGTGGTGAAGTCAGCGATCCCATCCACTTTGCTACGTCCTGCCATTTTTTTCATGGGACCTCCGAAAACTCATCTTTGCTAGAAAGTCTTTGGTACAAAAAAGTCCGTCCTTAATAATCCATATTCCAAAAAGAATCACAAACATGATTAGATTCCTAATTGATCACGGAGAAGTGTTCCAATTAGATTAACATTACCAATATTTTAGGGCATCATTTAATACACCTCTATTCATAATTTATCATTTAAACCCCTCATGTAACTAATTTTCATAATTACTTTATATTTTCACTCATATTGTACATTATCATGTTCATTCATCCAGTTATATTGTAATCCAAATATTTTTCTTTCTAGTTTTTATCATTTCTTGTTATGTTATATGTACTCATATTTTGTCATTTGCTCGTTTCTTCCAAATTGATTGCTGTGTAATTTTTTTAATAAAGTGCATCTCCATCTATATCAACCCGGAAAGGGGCCACATGAGCTCTAGATACAGTGTGGTGTTAAGTGTTAAGAATGGGTACTAATTTTTGCAAGAGGGAATGATACGATGTTGCACTGTCAAATTTTTATAGAGTCTGCTGATAGCTTAGCAGTTTCTTTTCAATAATGTTTAAAATGCATTTTTAAACTAGATTATAAGAGGACCAATAGGTTTTTTTTACTTTTCATATTTATTTACAACAACATAAACAAACAAACAAACAAAAAAGATTTTTTTTTTCAGATTCATATACTATAAATAAATGTAACCAGTTGCAACTCATTTTAACGCTGAATATTTAAAATGATTAATGATGTGGATACTGATTATATTACAATTATATTAGAAGGTAATTTATTGTTATAAATATTTTGTTATAGTTTTCAGTTTAACAATTTTTGAGTTTAGCTATTTATTTCCGCTGACAATTGATGCTACCTGTTGCCTACATTGAATTTGGGAAATTCGGCTCCAGTTATACAAATCGGAAATTTTCTGTAATTTATCAAACAAATCATGATAATTTTTACAATCAAAATATATGTTATCTGTGATCAAAAATATCCAAAAACTATTCATACTCTCAAAATATTTTTTACAATCTTTTGCCGAAACAAAGTAATTCGATTCGAAAAATACAAAGTGATCTAAACTAAACCATCCTTACCCTGAGCTCTCTATACAGCCAACTACTCAGTGTAAAAGCTCAAAAATTGTTGAACATACTATTCAAGACATGGAGAAACGAATTACATGAAAAAAAAATAGTTCCAGAAACACAGATAGATGGAGTTGTACAACAGAAAATATGCTGAAAAAAGGCAAAAAAATCGAGCACATACACACTCAAAAAAAGAAACACATGCGTTATGGAATTTTTCCCATCTAATTTCTATTGTAGATATGGAAAAACAAAAAGATTTAAAAAAAGTAAAGAAACCTAAACTACCATTGTAACTCAAATTTCACTCTGTAAGCACAAAAATTTACATAAACCCTTGGTTTGCTGCTACTGTTTTGAGCATAAAACGAGATTAAGCTAGGAAAATGTCATTCTTATCAGAGATGACATCGCGCTTTATTTGTAATGTTGTTTTAAGAAAATAAAGGAAATGCTGCAGTAGCACTTCGAGAGTTTTGTGGACCTGAGAATTTACGCAAAGGACCAGGAGGTACCAAAACATGCTAGAAAATTTTATTGTACCCCGACTACAACAGCTTCATTGTCTTGATTCAATTACCTTTCGGCAAGATGGAGCACCTCCACACATTGGACTGTGTGTGCAAAAGTTTCTTCAGTAACATTTTGCTAATAGTAGAGTAATTAGTCCCTCGTTTTCAGCACCCTAACATCTTGTTCCACATATTTTAATCCCTGCAATTTTTGGCTTTGGGGATTTCCCCTGCATCGATAAAGTACTTGTGAATGAATGTTTGATACGTTCGAATAAAATGCATTACAAATGTGTATTAGTGTCTATTCAGTATATTTTCTGTTCTACAGCGCCATCTGCTGGTGTTTCTGGAACTAATTTTTTTTTCGCGTAATCCTTTACCCCATGCCTTGAATTGTATGTTCAACAATTTTGGAGCCTTTACACTTTGTAGTTTGCTGTATAGAGAGCTCAGAGCAGGGGTGTTTTAATTTTGATTTCCTTGTGATATAAAAAAATGGAAAATTTACATTTTATACATTTTAATAAATATTATCACATTCTTACAATTTTGAATTATAGCAATACTTTCAATTGGAATCACTACAATAAAGCATTAAGCAATGATATGAATCACATTTATCTAGATGTTCAATTGAAAATATATATGAAAGTCCCATGGAATTTAAAAGTGTAGGGAAAGAGAGATTAGTGATGTAATCAGTGTGATGGTTTGTGTAGCTGGAACAAGTTTACCGAATAATTTATAACTGTCAAACTACCAGAGAAATTAAGAGTATAAATTTTTCATTTATATTCATAAAGATGACGTTATTCTGCAACCTTGAGCGTTTAAGTTTATTTACTTAACATTGTGTATTTAATATAATGTGCAAGTATATATCTTAAAGTAATTTTAATGAATCCGTTTCAAAACATTGCTAAAATAAAAAAAATCACATTTTTTTCAAAATATTTATTTTTTTAGCTATTCGCAATAGTTGCATTGATGTGATTAAACAGTGTCCTGAATACTTCATTTAAAATACTATATATGGTAGATATGTACTGCAAAGTTTTATCACATTTTTAAGCTTTCCAGAAATATCTGACCACAGTCAGAAATTTGTTTATTTTATCATTTAAAAATAAATTTGTTTTGAATAAGATGCGAATTTTAACTTTTTATCATGAGAAACTGAACGTTTCACATATATTTGAGTAAAGAATCAGCATTAAAATTTGTTTGTGATAAACAATTCTTGGGGAAAAAAACTTGAAATGTTGCAGATAACCTTTAAAGAAAGCTGCTTATCAAATCAAGAGAGTTAGAATAAAAAATATTCAGAGAAGATAAAATCTGTCAAAGATGAATGACACTCTAGAAGACCATCTACTTCATCGTGCCATCAACATGTCGATCAGATCAGATCAGATCAGAGTGTTGGCGCTTAGTGATCATCATTTATAAATTAGAGGCGTTATCGATCAAGTTCCTATATGTGAAACATCGAAAACCCCAAAAACTGTAGAGGAATAACTTATTGGCCTAGAAAAGCGGTAATATATCTTTTCACAATGATGTTATTATTCGTGAATTTTCGATAAAATAAATGACCAAATATAATTCCACAAGCATCGTATTCACCTGATATGACACAGTATGATTTTTTCTTTTTACGTTTGAAATTCTGCCTTTGTGACCACCATTTTGAATATAACAACTAGATAAAAAAAATAATTCTCCATGAATTCTGAAGGGATTTTACGAAAACGACTTTTAGGTACATTTTGATGATAGTAATATTGTTGTCACAAATACATTAAAGTCTAAGTAGATTGCTTTGAAAGAGATCCAATATATTTTGATCAATGATCTTATATTTCTTAACATCATTTTAGGTAGGGTTTGATCAAGTTAATATTAACATCATTAAATAAGTTATTCATCGCTATTTTGCACTTGAATCACTTTCTCCTTTTTAGTTATTAAAACATTTTATTGCTCGTCATATGGTTGCTGATATTTATTATCTATTTATTTTTGTACTTTTTTTTAATTTCTGACATCAAACCGAAATTAAAAGTACTATACTAATCAATACTGTAAATTTGGGAGTTAGTTGAATATACTTATTAACTCCACATGTATAAATTTTTCTGTAAAGAAACATGGGTAATTATTAGAAATATTAACAACTTTTATCTGTCGTTATATTACGACGTTTCTTACATATAAATTAAAAATAAAAATGAAAATATATACGTTTAATCACAGTAAAAAAGGTTTTATTTAAAAATGAAATCATTCTTTTAAACACAAAACTCTATAGTAAAACATCCAATAAAACAATTAATTTTAAATTTTAATTTAAATATCCAATTTTTATGATTGAATCATCAGCAAACATTTAAGATCAAAATGGAAAATTGTGGCTTAGTTAACTTTGTTCCAAGCCTCCTAAATACTTAATTAACTTCACAATAAATTTAATTCTGTCTGAAAGTAAAGAAATTAAACTGCAACCATCAGAAATGGAGCTAATCGAAAATAAACATGAATATTATTTACCATTTATTGCTTTTTTTCAAATTTCCAGTTAATTATCGTCTGAAAACTTATTTAAATATTTCAGTGTCGAGAATAATTAGTATTATTTCTATATTGAGTAATGAAAAGCTTTTGAAATCTTTTGGGTCAATGATTGGAATACGAACAGAAGCGAAATTTAGTGAATTATATTATTATTGATTGTTTTATTGTTCAAAAATTTATCATTGATTAAATATATTCTGATGCATCTTAAATTTGTTTTCACATTTTTCTTGTTCTCATTTATGTCTTAATTAAAACAATAATATAACTTTTAAATTAATTTAAGGGGCACAAAATTTTTTATCTTAAATTATCCATCTTTATTCGTTTTCCCATTATAATAGCATATTCACTTTTTGTCAATTATATAACTTTCTCAAGTTCACATGCAACTTATTTTTCTTTATTAAAACAATGTTAATAGGTATATAAATCCATCAGAAAAAAAGTAGAGCTTTGTTTTCATTCATAATCTACATTAGATAATAACATCGTTTGCTATTGCTTCACTGTTTGTCAAAGAAAAACAAAAGCTCACAAAAGAAGGTTTAGTATAAAATCACCGTCACTATGAAAAATCAGGTCACACTGGTTACTATGAAATTTATCATAGTAACTAGCCTGTAGCAGTTTTATCTTTATATTATTACTTTGTTTTCGAAGTTTGTCTTTTTAAAATTGGCAACACCAGTTGCTTGTTTTGGAATAAAAAAATATGTCGACAAGATCTAGTTTCACTTCATTTTAATTTCAAATATAAACTGCGTTAATCATTCCTGAAATACAATCCCTTGTAATAACGATCTGTTTGATGTGAAAACTGCGCTACAGGCCTAATTACATTGAGTGAAAATATTTAATTAACAAATTGCCTATATAGTATTTCCATTTCATAGAATCACTTTTTTAGGTCTTAAAGGAAATATATTTTACTAGATAAATGATTCTTCCATCGAAATATATAATTTTAATTAAAACAAAATTATTTATATTATAATTTAATTTTAATTCATCTTAATTAGTTTAATTTGCTTTAACTCTTGGAATTAATGAAACTCAAAGCTGTAAGCTGTTGTTTCCCATTGCCACAAATAGTTACTACCTAGGCAAAAAGAAAAGAAAAGATAACATAAAACTAATGATGATTTTTCTTGGCTGATAGATAAAGTTTGAAATGGATATATCAATGTAAAAATAATTTATAAAATGCCGAAATTGAAATCAACCGTATTGGGTAAATTAGTGCATAATTTAATATTTATAACATTGTCAATTTTTTTGTAAAATTTGATTAAGCGATGTTCGAAACTATGAGTCACATTCTTCTCTCTCTCTCTCTCTCTCTCTCTCACACACACACATATATATATATAACAGAGTCATGGTCAAAGACAAAAGAGACTCTTTGAATTTTTAACTTCGTTTTATTCCATCCCGGGAGGCACGAATTATATACAAGCACATCAAAACAGAATGAAATGAGAAAAAGCTAATGAAAAATTTATCTTTGTGATTATATATTGTGAGATTTTGATAAGGATTTCTCTACACTTGTTGACCCAGGTAAGGGAATTATAAGGATCTTTTAAAAGAATGTGCTAGGCTTGACATTTTTTTATCCCTTTACTCTGAGTGTGGGAACCACCAACCTAAGCATTTTTACAAAGCGTCTGTGGCATTTATGAAATAAAAAAGATGGAACTGTATCAAGAAATTAGAGAACATTTTAGAATGAAGTTAATATGAGATAAATTAAGCTAAAAATTGGAAAATTAATTATGTTTAAATTAGATTTTAAAATATCACTACACACACACACACATATATATATATATGTCTGTTATCATTTCATCATTTATCTGTTATTTTAATATATTGTAAACAGAAAACATATAGAAACCTTCATTTATTTTGATGTCTTCAAAAGCTGAATCGGGTGAAGCACAAATATCCACAATTCGCTTCGTATTCCAACTGTTTTCGCGCATCCCTTTGGATCATTTAGTGTGCGTAGTGTCCTACCAGCTGTGCAAAAATTCGTCGAGTTAAATGGTATGCCAAAAAGTTTACAAAATCTGAAAAGTATATAATGCTTATATGGATAAGTTTTTGATGATCATAATTAAGATAAAATTTTGAGTAATTAAGTTTTTTATCCAGTTGGACGTATTTTATTTTGGACAAAGAATTTGAAAAAAAAAATGACAACAAAAATGTTTGCAAAACAGCAATTCCAGTCTTAAGAGTCTATTAGAGAATTCTGAAATGGTTCATAGCACTTATTCTCAAAAATAAGTATTATGAAATATTTCAGATAAATATATATTGTAAACAATGCTATATATACTGTAAACAAACAATTCTTTTTATAAATTTACAATTAATACATTCATTTTACTACCTAATTATTTTTCCATAATTTTGTTTCTGTATAATATTTCTGTTTGTTCAAGTATAATAATGTTTCGCTGTTCATTTAATTAAGTTTATATTTGTGGCTAATAAATCACTTAACTGTCTTGGTGTAAAAAAAATTATTAGAATACACCCTAAATCAAAGCAGTTCTTTTTTATTCTGCAAGTATTACTCCAGTAACCGTAGATGTGGTCATAAAATGAACTGTGGAATAAATTGAGAAAAAAATGAAAACCAAGATTTTATTGCAATAAGATAAATTGATAAAATATATTTCATCTTCCCATTTTTCGATAATTACGAAAAAAAACATCCAGCCGTTAAAGAAAACAGATATAGTTAAAATGTCTTACCCTCTTATCTTTTACTTTATTTTGAAGTACTTTTAAATTAGAGAAAGTAATCTTACAAAGCAATAATTAAACAAAACGGTTCATGCCATAATTACTAACTAGAATAAAGTAGCGGAAAGACGAAATTAAACATTACTCTACCGTAAGTTATTTTAAATAAGGACTCTCAAATCTTGTTGACTGAAAACTGAGAATGATACTTGAAATACAGAGTTCACATAAGAGTTGTTTCAAGACGTAAGCAAATATAAAGAATAAAGTTATCTCTCTATAATTAACAATGCTAAATGGAAGAATTTCAAACTTATAAGAATATAAGTTGGCAATGGTTGGTTGGATTAGATGTAACAATATTACATACCAATCGTAGGTTGGATCGGAAGTAACGTTTTATGAACTACTGGATAAGAATACTGAACAAATTCCGTCGGAATTTGAGGAAACAGTAACCTGGTAACATTTTTGTCAATTTAACCCTTTCTAGGACCATGGGAAGCATGCTTCCCACTCAATTCGTCAATCTTTTATGAAGTTATGTAGGTTGGTGTGAATTCTCACAAATTTTTCAATAGATTAAATCCTAGGTTCTTCAGGTTCTTATTTCATACAAAATGATTTGTCTTGATTTGTTAATTAAATGGTAATTGACCAAATTAATTAATAAATCAATTTAAATTTATTTAATATGCAAAAGGAATAAATTTTCTTAATTCTATCTCAATCTTTTAAATATTTTAATATACCGTGATTAGTAAAAAAGGGCCTTTTAAAGGGTAAATGTCGAGAGCATAATAGTGAGAGATATAATTTATACTGCTACAAATTGGTACTTCGAAACAAGTGAAACTCTGCGTTTCTCTATTTTTATGAGAAACTAATAGTAATGATATTAAAATTTATCTAAATATTTAATTAACACATTAAATAAAAATTACATGCTGTCATGTTATTTTCTATATATATTCTATCAGATAAGTTTATACGTATATAATTATTATGTATGGTTCAGGCAAAATGAAATAAATAAACAATTTATTGCAAAAGAACATCACTGTTTACATTACCTTTGTTAAATTGGGAAACCATTGCTTAATGAAAAATGATAATAATCTTTACAAAACGCTGGATTTTCTGAAAGAAGAATTTTTTTATACTGGATTACATTTATTAAACACTTTGAGCAATCTTTGAAAATAACATGAAGCAAGAAAATGTCAGAATATTCTTTCCAGCCATAACTTATGTTCCTACTTTTGAAAAAATCTAAAATATTCTTTACCAGGAAATAGATTTTTAATTTTTTTTAATATTCAACATTATTGATTCAGAACTTTTATTAGTTTTTTTTCACGCAGTTCAAATTTTGCTTCTCGTTCATTTTGATTTTCTTTTTGTTGTTGTAAAAGGAAAAAATACATTTTAATGTTATATTTATCATGTTTCTTACTGTTGATATAATGACTTCATGATATAATCAATGAAGTTTAACATTAATTTACTTGAGTCTTTGCAGGTCGAAGTCAAATAAAATCATCTAGTAGTCATCACTTACTAAATGACTTAATTTGGATAATGTATCATAATTCATCTAATCACAGTCAAGTAATCTAGTAACCTAGTAATCTTAAAATTTAGAAATACGATTGAAATTCAAAATCCTAAATAAAAAAAATTAAAAAAAAATTTTGAATACAAAACTAAAAGAAACCTGTCTCGATAAGTCCAATTCTATGTTTTGCTAAAAACCGCACTATTTATTGAAAGTATAAACAATAACCTGAAACATTTTAAGTTCTTTCTTATTCAAAATCCCTTTAAAAAAAGCATTCGAAACTTTGGCGAATAAGTCCCTAACAGAGCACAGACCCTCCTTTACATATTCCTTCAAAGATTTATTCTTCTGATGTAAAATTATTGAAGCTAAACTTTACCATCGTCACAAGAATAAATTTTTACTGATTCTAGTCAATCCTACAAAACAGGAAACACAGGAACGTGACTTTTTTCAAAGAGGCAGAAAAACAAATAAAACTCGAAGTGTGGAGGTTGTTCTATTTTCCTCTTTCTGTGTTTATTTTACAGTATGAAGTTCGACAAATCATTTGGAATGATTTTGAGCATTCGAAGAGAGTGAAGGTATATTAGGTATGCATGGAAAAATTTAGATAAACATCTGTTAAAATGTTTCTTAAAATAAAATGTATCCAAAAGGGTTCTTCTCTAATAGCAATGAGAGGTCTTTATTGAAGAAATAAATGAAAAAATGAAGTTTATTGTGAAATTCTATATAAAAATGTTTTGATCCGATATTCAGTCACTTGTATTACGAATTTTATAAGCCACATTTTACTTTCTATTATTAGTAACATTATTTCCTTAAACAATCATTTTGGTGAAAACTGTTTGGTAGTTTTGCTTAACAAAAGTTTTCAGACCTCAAATCCCTTTTATATATTTATTTTTTATATATTTATTTTATATGTCTCTATATATTTACGAAATAAAGATAAGAAACTTTGGGGAATAAAGAAAAAAAAAGTATATAATATAATTATTCGATCTCCATTTATCTTAGTTGTAAACTGAAATTATCTGTACATTTTAGTTTTTCTGAGTTAATCTTTCAAAAAGGATTCTTTATGAAAATAAAGAATGAAATAATGATAATATAATAAGCTTTTAAACTTAATAATTCTAATTTATTTTCTTAAGTCACATATAACACTTTGTCAGAAAAATTTCTTCATTGTTAATTGAAATAAAAATTTATAAATTCGAATTTTTTTTATTATGGCTAATATTTTTTCAGTATTAAAATATGACAAAGTATTTTACTTAAACAATTTTAAAAACTATTTGAAATTATAACAAAATATTTCAATATAAATAATAAAATAATTCAGTATACTGATATTAGCTAAGGATCTATACAAATGAAATTAAAATTCAATATGTAACCGATAAAACATTACGTAATTACAAGAAGAAATCGGCAAAGAAAAGTTGTGTAAGGTTTAATTACCAATCGTCATATTTCATTTAATCATTAAACGTATTCTATCCAAATCTGAAAATCTGCAGGCTTTACAAGTCATCTTAATTCTCTCTTCAGTATTTCCAATTGATCAAAACAACAATGATTGACATTCTTTGAACTTTAAATCACCGCCTCAAACGTCGAAATCTAAATTCGCGCTCATCTACAAAAGCAAATGCTATCTTGACCTTTAAAGTGCGCGTCCTCCTAATGAGTTTAATTCTCTACAGCTATCTAATCACAGAATTCTCAGAACATATTGATTATACCAAAGTCACTTCTCGCAGCACTTATGAGCCAACTGAACAGTGACAGAGTTCCATCGATCTCTGTAAAGATATGAAGGATTAGAATGATGTTTAGATTTTGATCGAATGTAATATTCAATCCACAATGCTAACAGTGGTTAGGAGGACAGGTTATTAGCTTAGTAGCTTGAAAATTCATATGTATGACGGCTTGAATCAACTATCTACAACGCTCGTCTGAGATCATTCAGTCATGATGTGTCATTGAATTGAAGATTCACATTATTTCATTTAATTGTTTCCATTGTAACAATATAAAGAATTAGAAACATTAACGAAAAAATAAATTAAATCTGATGTGTTCTTCAAATTAATGAAATGTGCCAGTTGTAGTTTTTCTAATAAAGACTTAATATACACTGCGATTTTTAATAATATCTGTCTTTTATTTTGCATGATTTAAGCTTAGAATTTTATTTTCCACAATTTCAGACAATTTTAACCCTTAACTGAGGACGTGCGCTCTGTGAGACCACTAGCAATGGATTTTCTGTCACCCTTATTCTATTTTTAGCTCAATTGAATAGATTGACCCTGTAGCTTCCAGTTTTGTGACCTTGAATACACGTGCACTTTTTCAACCGATTTCAGCAGATGCTTTTAAAAATAATTCAGTTATTTCTTCGAGCGCGGTCTCTAAGACCGCATCTCCCTGCTAGTGTACCAGTGATAAACAGGGCTTAGCAGTTGGAGCTAAAAGTTGGGCCCCGAAATATCATCCAGTTTACTGATCCTATTATGAAGCAGTACTCCAGACACTTTTAAATGAAGAATAAAGTGATTTTAGTGATTAAGAAAATTGTACAGAAGAGTTTTTCGATGAAAGTTCGCATTCAACTGATTTTGATATGTATTTTCAAATATAATTAATTTTTCTAGTGATAATGTATTTTGAAAAATTTATAAAATATATTAATATACCAAGAGATATATATACAGAATTTATAGGTTGATTTTTATACTAGTTCTTAACCTGTATATTTAAAATGCCTTGAAAACCGTGTTATGAAAGTCATTCAAGCCGATAAAGAAAGGGTCAATTTTACCCATTGTCATTTTTTTATTTTTCATATAATTGTTGAATTTTACATTATATTGTCTTCTATATACATTCATATACTGTAAAAACAAATATGATTTAAAAAGTAAAAAGCAATATGCCTTTTCAAGAATATTATTTATTGTAAATGTAATTTGAGAAGAAAATGTATGTTCCAACGCATTTGCTTTTTTCAATGATAATATATTTCGGAAAATTTCTAAAACATATCTATATATCAAGAAAAGTCTCTGCAAAATATATTGGCAGTTATTCATACTAATACATTCATCAGAAAATTTAATTTTAGTGTAAATGAAATGCGGTCTCGTAGACCTCACCTCCCCAGTTAAGTCCTAAAATTTCACCTCCCCAGTTAAGGGTTAACAATTTCTGTGCTCTAAGTAGAATTACAAATCTAAGAAAGTCTTTTTCTCATTTGGAATCTATTCCCAAAGAATAAATACTACTAAATTGGTAGATCTGAAACTGTTTATTGCGCAGAACAGTTTGAACATCTTTTTATCAAGGCTGATACAATTAATAGATTGTAGATTAATAAATAAACTTCATGTTTAAATATAGCTCCCACCTATAATTTGTTGAGATTTTTTAACAAAAAAATGTTGAGTAAGAATACGATTCAATACAATAGGCTATTATACTTTAATTTTCTGAAATTTGATGCACGCATTCCAAATTATAAATTCAAGAATTTGTTAAATAATAAATAATTGCTTATTTAATATTGGTTGTGTAAAATTAAAATGAGATATGAATATTTTTCATTTAAAAATTTTAACCTTCAAATCAAGCGATCTTCTTGAAAATCATTAGATAAAATTAGAAATTAAAATCAAATTAACTCCGGACTTTGAAAATTCATCGCTGAACAAAATAGTGTAATCTCAGACTATCTTATTTGTACCGATTTTCTATCATCCTTGGATTCTCTGAAATGTATTTCTTCGTCTAACAACATAATCGTTGAAATCCAAAAGCAAATTAAAAGCCTGAAATATAAAAATATCTCAATAGTTTTTGCATTTGTTCGTGGACACACGGGCATTTATGGAAATGAGCGGCCCGATTGGCTTGCAAAAGCTGCCACTAAGCGCAAAATCGACATTGACGTTAATATTCCTAAATCCTTTTACAAGAAGATTACGAGAGAAAAAATGGTGGAGTCTTTTAATCAAGAATACCTCCTTTCAATTAAAGGGAGCTTAACAAAGAAATTTTTTCCATCCATTAATAAGAGACTGTCATGCCATCATTTTTATACTAATTACAAAATAACCCAATTTCTAACTGGTCATGGTAACTTCAAAAGTTATTTGTACAAATTTAATTTGTTTCCGTCATCTTCCTGCGATTGTAATATTGGTGGGGAGGAAAATGTTGAACATGTGCTCCTTCTATGTTCCAAGTTTGTCAAAGAAAGACAGACCCTAAGACTGGCTCTCAAGCACATGAATATAAATTGGCCTACAGAGTTTCACCAACTTATTTCCACTAGAAGTGCTTTTGAAAATTTCTGTAAATTTATTGTTGACATCTGTAATCCTTCATAACTGTTAAATTTTCTTCTTTTTCTTTTTGTTATGTGTTACATACTTACTTCTCTAAACCCCGTGTGATACTTTGTGGTGCACGGGGAATTTATAAATGTTCAATAAAAAAAATAATAACTCTAGAAAAATAGGCAAAAAAAAAATCAGGTTGCAATATTACAATCAGTTTTTTCTAAAATTTTTAAGATTAAAAAAAAAAAAAATCACGTGAGATATATTTCTATATAATCCAACATAGCACTGCAACATGTGTTTTTTTATTCGCCATGTTCTTTTTGTTTCGAGTAACCATTTAACGTGTAGAAACTTTACAGACTAGAAAGAGCAAACCCATTTATTTATTAGCTCAAATGCCAGCTTTACTTTCATTCTGTGTGACACACTTAAAAACTTTTAATGGATGTTTTCTATTCATTCATCTTCTATTTTCTTAAAGAGAATGTTTATAAAAAAACGTATCGCGTCTTTGTCATGAAATTTGGGCATACTTGCAAACTGTCATATGTGTGTGAAACTCATGACTTTCTTAAACAAGCAATAATTGTACTGAGAAACTTTTGATAAATGCGCTCTCAAATGATAAAAGGTTTTTGCATGGATATAGCAAGAAAAGAACAATAAGGCCTTCCGCATCCGCAGTAGCATGTGGATAATATACGATGTAGAATGCTATCGTATAATATACGCATTTCATATATATATATATATATAAGCATTTTTTATGTGAAGCAGAATGCAGTTTGAAGACAATAAAGATACTTTTAATTTCGTGACGTCGTTTTATTTCATTTTGAAAAAGCAGGCATATGTACAAGCGATGAGCACACAGAACGACACAGAAAAGGAATGAGGAAAAAGCTCTTGGCCATTTCATCCCTGGTCTTATATAACCTATCATTTTGATAGGGAAAATATTTCTTTACAGTGCTAATGTATTATGAGATTTCAATAGGGATTTTCGTTATACGCGTGGACAAGGCAGGGGAAACACAGGGAGATTTAAAAAAAGAATTTGCCTGATCAGCGGTATTTTATCTCTTCACGCGCAGTGTGGGAAAGTTAGATTTTAGCTGATTCAGCAATTTAAAAAAGCTTCTCTTGAATTAATTAAGTAGAGACAGTGGAATTGGATCACAAAATAAGAGAATATTTTAGAATGAAGTTACTATGGGCTAAATTAAGATAAAATCTTGAAAATTAATTAAATTGAAATTAGAGTTAAAATATCATTACATATATATATATATATATATATATATATATATATATATATATATATATATAATATTATAGAATAATATTCCACGATATTGTATAGTAAAATCTAATATGATATAATACCTGGGATTTTGTATCAATATAGTTCAAAACCCTTTATTTTTTATACGAAATGGCATTTCCAACTATGTACTGAATTTAATAATATTCTATTTATTATCCAATTAGGAAAACTATTTATAATAAGAAATCTTCTTCTCATGATGATCTTCGAGTGAAATGTATATTATCTTTAGGAATTATGAAATTGTAAAAAAGTAACTACTCTTTTCTGTATTAATTTAACTTGCTCTATAGTAGTTGGTAGTTCCTGTTGCTTTAGGTTAACCAGGTTCTGTAGTTTCCATGCCATTTCAGACATAATATATATCCATGGAATTTCTTTGGTAGATGAAAGCATACAGAAAGAGGAATGTGATACAAAATAGTTTGTAAAGCTATGATATTGAAATAAACAACTGACAAAGTGTATCAATAATGTCTCGTTAAAGCATTAAAAATGTCTCAGCGTTGAGTAATCAAACTTAATTGCGGAATGTGTGAGACATCTGCTCAAGTTTATTGGCTCAAGAGCCATTCGTTGGCCATACTGCGCAATATATTTATCATAATATGTTAGAGATATCGATATTTATGTTCGAATTCACATGGAACAGACAATATGTAACGACTAACAGTTCTCCGATAGAATAATGGTTTTAATCGCAAGCATATGAACATAACTCGCATGGTTCGGACTAATGTAGTACATAAAACCACTACCTTAAAGATCGCTACATCATCGGAACATATGTTCAATTTCATACATAGTAGATTGTTTATCGTTTCCAAAAGGAAAATTGATTTTTGTGTGTTAATTTGATTATTCTTCGCGAATTGGAATTGGAATTTAGATTTGTATGGTGCAAAAGCCAAAATTGGTTATGATGAGAAAGAAACGTTGTATGAGTATATTCCCCATAAAATGTATTAACATCTAAAGCATTAATAAGTTAAAATATGAAAAATTTGTGAAAACAAAATAAAATTCTAAAACTGAATAGAAATCGCAAGATTCCAAACATAGATATGAATTACCAAGAATCTTAAAAATTAATATTATTTATATAAAATAGATCAAATTAATAGTTCTTTAAAATTCAAAACCATTCCAGTAAGGTGTTATCTCATCAATACACGTAATTCTAATGGTGATAAATTAAAATACCGATTTACAATGCAATTTGGGACATAAAATTAAATTTTTCGAAGAAATTTTAGACGATTCATTACTTGCTTCCTCACTTTCATTTCATACGACACAAACTATTTTTAAGTAGTTTTTCCTGACGTACAGAACAATTAACAGAGAAATTTCAAATTTCTTCTTTGTTAAATTAAGTAGGTAGAGTCGTAGATTTCTTTTCGATTGGACATGCCCTATTCATTAAACCTAGAATTTCCATCTCTATTACGTAAAGCATAGGCAGTAGTATGTTTCATATATCTCCAGTAATTTTTAACCCGCTGGTGTGGTGTGGAGAGGGGGGTGCCAGCTCAGGTGTCGTCCTCGTCATCTGACCGTGGTTCAAAATTACGAGGTCCGTCCCAAAATAGTCCTAGTGTTGCTTCAAACGGGACGTTAATATAACTAAACTAAACCAGTAATTTTTAAATAATTTTTTTTAAAAAAATTCTTTTTTATTTTGCTTTGATATTTATTCAGTTTTAAAATTAATTTCTCTGAAATAGGGCATCGATTTTTTTCAATGGCTTATGTTTCAAAATTTTCCCTCTATTTTTTATTTCAATTCCATATTTCTGTCAGTCTTGTCAGTCTAATGACTTTAAAGCTGGTAAAAAAGAAAGAAATTGTTCCATTTTTTATAATACTAATAAAAAAAATTCCAAACTTATCTATAATTTTTTTTTCGATATTAAGAGAAATAAGATAATACACATCAGTTTCATTTCATGTGTCCTAAATTTCTGAAAATGAAATTTAGGACACATGAATTTCTGTGAAAACAATTTTACACCGAAACACTTCCCATCCTTTGACGGAAATGCTTTCTGCTGTTTCTTGATGAGGTGCATAAGGAAAAGAATGCTAAAAAAAAAATTCAAAATGAGCCTAAAATACCAATTAAAGAATCTAATCGTTTTAAAGCTAATTTTTTCTTCTTCAGAAAGCTAGGTCGAAAAAAATATTTTAAAAGATATTAAAAGGATATCATTAAAGCACATGAGAACATAATTCGAATATATATTTCCATTTCCTCCTTTTTAAAACTTTTGCTATTAAAAAGGAATTATCAAATGATAACTATAAATGAAATTTACTAATGAATTTAGTCATTAAATTATATTTATTATTATCTTAATGAAAAGTTTAATTGAAGAATTAGTTACTCATGCATAATTTTCTTAGTTTTTATTTCAATCTGAAAGTATTAATTACCTTTAGAATATTCCTGTGTTTTTATTTTTTTTTTCATTTCATAAACATAATAAGATTATGCTCAGGAACATAATTTAAAATTATTGAGAGCAGAAGCTAAAAGCCGCAGAACATAAATGAATTAAATAAAGTTCTTATATTCAATTTCGAAATTCCAAATAGCGAATTAGGTCGATATTAGGAATACCTAATGAAATAAAAATGGTAAAACATATTTATATCTGTAAAAAAAATTTGCGTAAGCAGAAGTTTCTTCATTTTATTTTATTACAGGATTGATAAAAAAATTTACTTTAATTAATTTCTTTATACCCATATTCAAAAAAAAGTTCATATTCCTTTCCAAGTTAAAGAGTAAGTAAATAAATTAATGAATGGGTATTTTTCATCATAATGTTTAATTCTGCATTGATAATGGTAATTAACGCTGGTGAAGTCTGTTTGAATACTGAAAAGATAAAAGTATGAATAAGAATTTAACTGCAAGAAATATCTTGCTGAAGAAGTAGGATATTCTTTTGTTCTGCCCATTGAACATAATTGATTTTACTTTATAATACAAATATCGTCATAAATCTAGAATGTTTAATAAGGAAAATTACTAGAAATTACAATAATCTTGTTAAGGCTTTTAATTCATTTTAATGCAAATTTTAAAGAAATTTTAAGCATTAAATAATTTAACGATGACTAAACTTAACGATGTCTGAATGTTCTGAAACGAATGTCAACAATGGTATGTTTTTGTATTCAGCAGCTTCAAGAGTACAATGAAAAATGAATGAAAATTAATATAAATTAGTAGATAATTACTACATTGTAGACTATCTTTTTTCCCTGGAGTAATTGCTGTATTTTATTTGTGTTAAATCTCTACTTGTAAGAGGAAACTGCTTGATCATTTCATTCTTTAACTGCGCGATGTCTTTTAAAAGACAGTAACTTCTTCTTATTTCTCTTGTAAGCTGAATAAATGACACGCATAATCCTTCTAATAAAATCACTTGAACAAATATTAAGTAATACTATGGAAATGGTTTGAATTTTATCAAAAATATAAAAAATATGGTTCGAAACTATTAAAAAATATTTTAAATAATTATTAAAGTGCAGTAACCATTTACACAACAAAATAGATTAAAATAGTTTTTTTCAAATTTAAAAATGCTGTAAAAATTCTTTTCAGGGTTATCGTGGAAAACAACTTCAATATCATTTAATTCTTATAAAAGTGAAATTCGTATGAAAATTTGAAAAATAAATATCTGAGATACACATTCAAATTATATTTGTACTATTGGGTTGGCAACTAAGGAATTGCGGATTTTTTTTAGAAAATCAAAGACAATTTTTTCATGGAACTAAACAACTTTATTCTGTAATGTATTGCCCATTTTGATCAATGACCTTTTGTCATCTTTCAGGCAGCATCATAATCCCACGTTCATAAAACTTCTGGTTTTTATTAGCAAAAAACTGAATCAGGTACGATTTGACATTATAATCATTATTGAAATTTTTACCATTCAAGGAGTTTTGCAAAGATCGAAACAAAAAGTAATCAGATGGTGCAATTTCAGGACTATATGGTGGATGTGGCAAAACATCCCAACCAAGCTCCAATAATTTTTGCCGAGTGATCAAAGATGTGTGTGGCCTTGCATTGTCATGATGGAATACAACACCGTTTTAATTTGTCAATTCGGGCCGCTTTTCTTCAACTTCATTGTTTAATTTCGTTAGTTGTTCAATGTAGACATCAGAATTGATCGTTCGGCTGGGTGGTAAGAGTTCAAAGTAGACAATTCCTTTGTAATCACACCCAACTGATAACAAAACCTTCTTTTGATGAATATCAGCTTTTGATGTTGTTTGAGTTGGTTCACCTGGCCTGCTCCACGATCTTTTCCGTTTGATATTGTTGTAAACAGCCCATTTTTCATCGCCAGTTATCCGTCGTTTTAAAAATGGATCATTTTCATTACGTTTCTTTAGCAAATCGCAGCTGTTAATGCGTTGCGTTAAATGCGTGTCTTTCAGTTCGTGAGGAACCCATGTATCGAGTTTTTGAACATAGCCAAGTTGTTTTAAGTGATTTTCAATGCATGTATGTGATACATGAAGCTTCTCTGCAATCTCACGTGTTGTACTGTGACGATTCGAATAGATTATTGCTTTCATTAGGTCGTCATCAACTTCAACTGGACGACCAGAGCGTTTTTCATCTTTGAGTGAAAAATCACCAGAACGAAATTTGGCAAACCAATTTTAACACTGCCGTTCTTTTAAGGCTTCGTCACCATACACAGCACATAACTTATTATGAGCTTGCGATGCGTTTTTTCCTTTTTCGGAAATAAAAAGGCAAAATATGACGAAAATGTTCCTTTTGATTTTCCATTTTTCAACGAATGCCAAACGAAAACTACGCAACCGATCAAAAAACTTTTTTTACTGATTGACAGCTGAATTGCCAACTATCAAATAACAAAATGTGTTTTACATTTGTACAACGTCTGCAAACCTAAAAATTCAACTGAAGCCATCTATGAGTGAAATCCGTAATTACTTAGTTGCCAACCCAATACATTTGGCAGTTTTAAATCACAGAATTTGTCTTGTACAGCGAAAACAGATAAACATATAATTTCAAAGATACATTTCTCCTTTAATAATCTGAGCAATTGCGAAAAATTATCCTCTATCAAGTATCGTGTAAAAATACATTTTTTACATTAATATGCAGATTAATGTGGTATTTAAAAAACTTAAAATTCAATGATTTCTCATTATCATTAGATGGGAGTCATTTGTTAGATACACCGACGAAATATGCAGATTAATTTTCTTCTATATATTTAAACAAAACGTTTAATATCTTCCTAGAAAAATATATTTTTTTTATATATAGAAAAAAGAGAAAATTATTAAAGTAAATTTACAAAAATGAAATGTAAGACATATATTATTATTGGAGTAACTTTATTGGAGTGACAACAAATGATATAAATAAATATGCACTAAAAGCAAGAACTCATATTTGAGAGCTCAAAACAATATAGAAGATCTCAGTCCCGTTCAGCAGAATTGTGTCAATCTCTAGTGGATGCTTATAAATGCTGAGAGAAGCAGAAATAAATATAAATAAATAAATAAAGTTTTAGGAAAAGAGTAAATCATGCACAATTTATTCCAAGTTGCCCACAAGTAACATAGGCATTTTGCCACTTATCGTTATTTTCCCGTTCCTTTCCTGAAATACTTTGCAGTGCGAATTCCAGTAAGAACATATATTTAGTGAGAATGATTTTGTTGTACATGTAGATGCACCATAAGAAGCTCTGCGGATCTTACAAGCTACCGTAACTGAATCCTCCAAGACCATGGGAGCTGAAACTATTACCATGTAAACTACTGTGATGATGACCATGATGATGTCCATGCTTGTGATGGTGTCCATGATGGTGCCCATGATGATGTCCATGGTGATGCCCGTGCTCATGGTCGTGTCCATGATGGTGATCGTGATTGTGATGATGTCCATGATGGTGTCCGTGTTGATGACCATGATGGTGAGAGTGATGATGTCCATGATGGTGTCCGTGATGATGTCCGTGTTTATGGTGGTGATCATGTCCATGGCTATGATGGTGACCGTGATGATGTCCATGACTATGGTGGTGTCCGTGGTGATGTCCATGGCTGTGGTGGTGACCATGATGATGTCCATGTTTGTGGTGATGATCATGTCCATGTTTATGGTGATGTTCGTGTCCGTGCAGATGGTGGTGACCATGATGGTGGTGATGGCCATGCTTGTGGTGGTGTTCTTGTCCATGCTTATGATGGTGATCATGACCATGTTTGTGCAGGTGGTGATGGCCGTGATGATGTGAATGATGATGCCCGTGATGATGGCCGTGTTTGTGATGGTGATCATGACCATGTTTGTGAACGTGGTGGTGCCCATGATGATGTCCATGTTCATGCTTGTGGTGGTGATCGTGTCCATGCTTATGATGGTGGTCATGTCCGTGTTTGTGATGGTGTTCGTGTCCATGTTTGTGATGATGTTCGTGTCCATGTTTGTGATGATGATCATGCCCATGTTTATGGGCGTGGTTGTGATGGTGCTTGTGATCGTGTCCATGATGATGGCCGTGTTTGTGTTCGTGTCCATGTTTATGGTCGTGTTTATGTTCGTGACCATGTTTGTGATGATGATGATGGTGATGGTGGTGATGATGCTCTGCCTCATCTTTGATGACTATTACTTTTTTCTCGTCACTGAAAATGTAATAACATTTTAAAAGTTTTTCTATCAATATATAAAATAACATATTTTTACAGGTTTTTAAATTTTTAGTTTATTAAATCATAAATATATTGTTATGCATTTTAAAAGGTAATTTAATATTCACTTAATTATTATGGTCAGATCTTTTTAAACATAACTAAAAGTTAACACGTTTTATTCATTTAAATTGAACTTACTGTCCGGGTTCTGGCTCTGGAATCGGATCTGCAGCTGCAAAGTATATCACCATTGCCAGCATGACGAGGGAGGTCTTCATGCTTACCTTCATCTAAAATATTAAAAAGAATCCACATAATTTTAATTTATGAAATATTAAAGATAATGCAAGAATCAAAACAAGCCTTTCTAGAAAACTGAAAGTAAATTAATTATTGGTATTACAGTTTTTTAAAAAGCACTCATACTTTCAGATAAATATTAGAATTTTGATATTCTGTATAATATTTTTTTTGGGGGGGGGATTATAAGAAAGTTTCGGTATTTTTCTTTGAAATTAATGATCATGTTTTTTTTTAAATATTTCATGTAAATAATTTCTAAATGTATAAAGAGTTTAAGATAATTTTTAAAAAATAATTGGTAAATTGGATTGAAATTTAAAAGCTGATTTTGTGCATAGTTTTTAATATCAGAACCTTTTTACTCTCACGGATAAATGATATTAAATATAGTACAGTCTTTAAAACTTTGCGTGCAACTTGAATTATTTTAGCAGGATGAAAATATCATCACTAGTTGTCATGTAGCACATCAAATATTTCCTTACTATGCGTAAAGAAAATCTGACAATTTCACAGCTTGTTTTTGTTATATTTAAAAAAGCGAAATTATATTCTTAATTTCTGTGCGGCTGATAGTTGAGAAATAATAAAATATCGTCAGCAATGTGTTCAGTCACGATTGCATGGAAAAAAATGCCTTATGTTAGTAGAGAATATTCTATAAATTAAGAATTTTTATATAATTATCGAAAAATTCGAAGTTCATTAATTTATTAAAATTGATTATATATTTTTTTTAATATAACATCATCAACCATGGGTTTCTGACATGTGAGCAATTTTTTTTAACTCATAAAATATTAATGATCTTTCATTAATAATTAAATATTGTGACAGAGAAAATAAGATTTTGAATTTTTGCTGGCATCTGTTATTTTTCATTGAATGAATTTATCTTTAATGCATCTTACAGTAAATCAAATAAAAAAAATTCTATATGCTCTTTATTTTTTAAAATTCACTTAGAAACGGAATAGTAATACGGATTTTCATGTAAGTGGAGGATATAAGGTAACCCCTGATAACCCACATAATATTGAACAATATTGGACAATATTATATTATGCAATATTTAACAATATTATACAATATTGTGAATATTGCTTAGTATCATACAATATTGTACAATATATATGTGCTACTAGGGACGATTGCAAAGGGGTTTAAAGCAAATCGGTAGCTGCTTATCAGTTTTCCAATAGAACTGAATGAATATATGTAATATAATTTTGCAATGTTTAAAAGGGTTTAAAATTGTTTGCATGCTTTTAAAAGTTTTTCAGAATAGGATCAAAATATAAGAACTAATATTTTTACGATATGTAATAATTCACTCGTTTTTACAATTAATTCTTATAATATGAAATTTACCTCTAATGGAAGATAATACTAAATTTAGTACAGAGAACTAAATCTCTTATAAATGTCTACCATATAATTTCAATTTATATAACCCGACGAACGTTTTGACAGGCTCTCATGCAGAATATTAAATAGATCCACACCCCTTGTAAAATATATCTAGAAATTTAATAACTTTCTCTCATTGTTATTCATAAAAGCAAATAAATACACTCATTTTTATTTATATATAACAGTTAAAGAAACGTTTTTTTAAAAGTAAAATATCACTAGCGGTATGCATTATTACAAATGGAAAACATGTTTGGAATTACGTAAATTCATCGATTAAAGCATGTCCTGCACAGCGCCATTTTTTAATTATCTATAAATATTTTTTCGTTGTACGACAGTCCACTATAAGTATTTCTAAAATTTTAATTTGATAACGTAAACGATCCTAATTGTAGTAAATGAAGAATTCAGAATGAAATTTTATATTATCATTTACAACAGAATATTTTCTATATTTCCAGAAGTTTTACCATTTTTACCAAGAAATGGATTAATTTTTCTCAGAAACTAAACATGAAATTTCGATTGTTTGCTAAAATAATTCGTTTAATTTTATTATAACTTGTTCTATGTCATCAATTTTAGTAGAAATAATTGTTTTTTCAAAAATTATTAATTTAATAAATTAATTGAAATATTCGATTGACATACCTTAATTTTATAAAATATTTATTTAATTTAATTAATCTAAAATAATTTCAATATGCGAAAATTGTATTATTCGGGGCTATAATAAATCATAATTTCGTTTGGAGAAAAATATAATTTCTTTTTCCAAAGTACCTCACTTTAAAATTATATACTCGGCTAGAGCCAAAAAAAAAAAAAAAACTGCTTCAAAATGTTGTCTGCTGTTGAGTCGAATAATTATTTTTTCCAATAATTCTTTAGAGAAAATTATAATAAACTAGTCAAAAATAAAAACTATAATGTCTTATACCTTTACAGCTTTTTTGCTGGAGCACCACAGGAAGAATATTCAAGTCGAGAACTGATGCAGATTTCGAAAGCAGTCCGAGTTTAAATACCAAATCTCGAAACCAGCTCTAAATATACCGTATACAACAGTACCTTGGTACAGTGATTTAACATACTTCATAACGTATCAACGTTGTTTTTTACCAGTTTACTACTTAATCTACTTTTGATAATAACCTGGATATTAACGAGTTTTCATTTTTGCTTAAGAAAACCTTCTTATTCTTAGAAGAGTGATTTAAATCAGTTTGGATTTTAAATGAAAACAGATATTTTGTTTCATTCACTTTTTATATAATTATTTCCTATCAGATATAATTCTATTCGAGAAAGCCTCTGTCTCTTTACAATTTATACAAATACAATTAAACCCCAATATTTATTTATCTTTTCCGTTAATTCTATAATGAATAATATTTCTTTTTAAATAAATTTGATCAGAAATGAGTAAACGAATTTTTATAAAGCCTGTGCAGGATGTCTTACAGGGAAGTCTTTTAAATTAAATTTATATAATTTAAGTACTGTTATTAAAATTTTATAGGATAATTTACTATTTAAAAGAGAAAAATCTTGAAAAAAATAATATTGCATTTTATAACAATATCCATATTTTTCAATATTCTTCTTCATTATTTACAAATGCTCTTTTAGAAATATTTATAGCAGTTATATGGAATTTTAAAATGCATAATATCAAATCGGATTACAAAAATTATATTCAGGACGACTTTTTTTTTTTTTGCATACAACAACATGAATTAATTATTCAAGGATAAGAATTTATTTTTCTGAAAACTAATTGCTGAGAGCTCTATATTTTATTGGACACAAAACAAAATATTTGTTTCATCTTCTTTTCTCATTAGGAAAGTAAAGGCATTTTATTTAATTTTTTCCTGCGAAACATTTTTTAAAAAGAAAAAAAAAAACATATGTTTTACTTATATTTTTCTCTGAAGATTTATTATCGGAGTGTTTCGATTTTCCTCAATGCGTTCTGCTTGAAAGGAAATTCTTTTTCTCAATTTTGATTTTCAACTTTCTCTCTTTTTAAAGTCACGTAACTCTGTTTTAATTTTCAGAAACTTGCAATGGTGTGAAAGAATCGAAGAATACATTTTTTAATGTTAATTTTACCTTGAAACTAGCTTGAAACTGAATTGCTTTAAAAAACTTTTTGATCAGGAAAATTATACAGTTTTTTTTTCAGAATAATGAAAATGTATATTTATAGTGAATTATTTTACTATCAATTTATTTTTCTTGCTATAATTTTGATTCTCACTTTACAAGCACAAAGGTAATTTTAAATGTCTTTAGTTGATAGACAATTTACTGAAAACTATTTTCTGGCATGACACAGATTAGTCTTGTTATATTTTATATGTTGCATAGCGTACGCCAAGCACTGTTAAAAGTGGATAGTTTAGATGTGAGTATAAGAAAAAGAACGCATAGAACTTTTCGCGTAGCCTCTTGTTCCTTATCGTAGACTCTACTTTAGATTGAGACAATGTATATTGTTTTTCCTGTTTATTTTTCTATTTATTTATTTATATTTTTCTCTTTGCTTTAAAATTCTTTTTTTTTCAGTTTTCAAAGTTTAAACTACCTATATTTGGTAAATTTTATTATTTACTAATTATATATCAATGATACTGTTACTGTGGAATATTATGCAGTCTGTTCTGCTGAAGTCACTTAGACCTTCTCCATTTTTTTATGCCTTTTTTTATTTTTTTCTTCCAGTTTATTTTATCATGTGAAAACACGATATTGTTTTGGTTAGGGAGTTTTGAAACTCGCGTACTCAATGAATAATTGAAGCTCGAAGTCGCATAGGCAATGAATAAAACATAAATTACAATTTACATCTTCATCTGCTTCACATGCTTTTACCAGTATTGCATTATTATTATGTATGCTTCTTTAAAAGTAGATACTTTTTTAAAAGATTGACCAGCTATTAGAGACATCGAGTTTTCGCCACAATAAGGTCTCCCAGGGTGTCATCTACTGCGCATGCGCAGATGGTTTTAGTTATATCTCGTAAATTTCATATGTTAGAGACATGGGGTTTTTCAATTAGAAGTATCCCCGGGGGTCCTCTAACCCCCCCCCCCAATTTTGGATCCATTGAGCATGTGCAGTACGTATTTTGCTTAATATTGGTCAAATCAATGTCGGATCGATACCATAGAGTTCCTATGGATCTCGAATGTCGACGACTTCAACTTCCGGTCAGACCGGAAATTGTTATATTTTGGCTTCTATGTAACGTAGAGACGAGCACGACCTGTCTATACAAACGTCTTGATGAAAAGAGCTGAAAGACATTTTTACCGAAACTCGTGTCTCGATAGGGTCTGAGATCGGGTCTCGAAATTTACAAATTCGAGTTACACTGCATTTGCTCTTATCGTTGGATAATACTCATTGAAACGCACGTAACGATACAAGTTTGACGTTGCTACTTCGAGTGATTCGCGAGATACGGTCTCTCAAAGTTGTAAAAATTTGAATTTTCGAGCACGGTTTTCGACCTTGTTTTTGCAAAAATTCTCTTTACGTCTGACATTGATACACTCTTCTCGATGTCCTATAGAACGATACCACATTTACGTCGCTTACGTTATTAGGAGCTGAGAAACGGGAACGGGAATAGAAAAAAGATCATGATGTTGTTTTGGTGTGTGTGGGGGGGGGTGAAGCTCGAAATCGCGTAGGCAATGAATAAATCATAAACGAGGCTTCTTAAGCTTTCTCTTAATGAAGCCTTGCAAAGAAAAAAAGAAGAGGAACGAAAGAGCAAATAGAGGCCGGAACAAAACCTTCAATCAAACCTTCAGAGACAAACCTTCAGTCAACAAAAACGAATGATGAAAATTTAAAATTAGGAGCTGATCGAATTAAACATGAATATAAAATAGCTTTATAACGGGAAAGAAGAAAATGTAAACGCATGCCGTGTGTTGCGGACTCTCAACCGCAACATTCAACTTCAAACACAGAAAGTGTCCATTTGAATTCTGAATCACAACCGACAGCGCTCAACGCAAAACGTCTCCGTTTCGATTCTGAGTTTCAAATATCGCTTTCTACCTCTAAGAAATTTATCGAAAAAAAATATTCTCAAATGATAACTTGAAATTTTGGATAGCAGATTTCATTAAATTTTTTTTATTTATTTATTATTATTTCCATTGGCTGTCTTTAACTTTTTCTGCTCCTAGTACACATACGTATGAATTTTTTTTCATTGGATAGTCCTTTGATTGCTATTTAAATTCTAATTTTTTTATTATAATTTTGAGCTTTTTACAAGTGTAGCGCCTCTTTTGGCAGACACCTAATCATCAGCAGAATAGATTAGAATATTTTATGTTTCTTTTTTCATTAATTAGGAATTAAAATTTTCGACTACTTAATCTGTGTCAAGCTCTTTATTCAGAAAGAAATCTCACATAATGACGCATAGTCACTAAAAATAATTAAAATATGATGAGAAAATTAAAAAAAAAAAAATAGAAAAATTTTATTCTTCTCTGTATGCAAGTTGCTAATTAGTTAATTAACACTCCTTTCATTGAATAAGATTTCTCAAACTTTTGAAGAATAAAATATATATATAATATATGAAACAAAGTTTTTCTGAAGTATGCACTTTTAGTTTAATTGATATTTGGCTCGTGTTTGGGAACAATATAATATGGGATAATATAAGTGGATAATATATGGGATAATATAAGTGGATATACATAATGGGAACAATATAAGTGGCCCATCGAGCCCAAAATGTGTCATTTATCAAAATACTATTATTTTATCTGAAAGCAGAATAGCTACTATAATGTTTTCTGCCATCAAAATAAAATAATAATTTGTTGGAGGGCATTGAGATTTGATTATACATTTGTTTAAAAAATGCTTCAGAAGTTGTTTTTCATTCTTTGCTTACAAAGTCAGTAAAATTAATTTTAGCTTATTATTTATTAACCATAACCAATTTTTAGAAAGAAATTAAAACGTTTATATCATAACCAGATTAAAAGGAAATTAAGGATAGTGTGAAAATTACAAATTCTTCTCACAATGTTTTTGAATTAATTAAATAAAATTTATAATGTTAAATTAAAATTTTCTGTAAAATATTGTAATTTTGTTACTACTTTCCCAGTAGCGCACATATATTGCGCAGTATTGTTTAAAATTAGATAATATTTGACATATCATATACAATTTTTCTGAAAATTAAATAATATTGATACAATATTGTGCAACATAATGTGCTGGCTAGGTTATTGAATAATGAATAGTCAGAAAATTTCAAACATCTGAAAGTATTATCAACTTTAAGTGCTGTTACCAAAATTGGATTGTAAAACAATATTGTTACGAATCTGTGATGCGGCTTCCCAGCATAGTGGGTTCCATTGGAGGTCCCAGAGCTTGGCGACAAACTTGGCGACCATTTGGCGACTTTGGCGCTAAAATAGATTATACCCGAAACATCGGGAATTTTCCCGATCCGCCCAGTAGGAACCGAGATACGCCTCGAACGTGCCTGATTGGTTGAGATGTTTCTAGCCCCGCCTCCTGAGACCTATAAAAGGAGCGGCCCGCAGCTGCTCGTTGGAGGGACCAGTGGAGTCGAAGAGTAGTCGGGATCGACGGTAAAGAACTGGCCTTCCAGAGTAAAGCGGAACAGCGACGGAGTGAAGTTAGTGCTGAACTAAGCTGTGTGCTACTGTCTACAGTAGAAACCTGTTGCATGCTGCTGTTTATGCTGTTTTGTGTGCTGCTGTTGTATGCTTTAGGTCTCGGCTGAAGATAATCGTGTTCTGTGCTGTATATAGTTGTCGTCTTTGTGCTGTCCTGTGTGTCTTCGTGTAAATAAACGTCGTTGTTTCATTTTCTACTGCCGCCTGCTGATTGAGAGTTCTCCACATCATATAACTCCCACTATCCAAACGAACCACGGAAATTTCGTAACAATATAATAACTTCAAAGCGCCAAAAATTCTTATTACGAGCATCGGCATTTTTTTCCATAGAATGCTTCTCTATTGTCTAGCTCTTTTTTACTAAACTGGTTAATGGGATTGATATTTATGAAATGCTTATCTATTACGTATTTTTTTTTTCTTTTTTAAACTGGGTATTGTTATTGATGTTCGTGAAAGGAATAATTCTAAAATTTTGCCTCACTGAATTTTTATCATTCAGTAAGTTCTAAGTATTTATCATGTATCCAATAAAAATCTAAACTTTCAAGGAATGTAGTAAATTTTTACATTGAAATTTTATTTTTTAAATATTTTATTATATACGTCAGGAATTTTTTTTTAAAAATACATTAACTAAAAAAATTATAGAATGCTCGTATTGGAATTATAAATATTCTTTGAAGAAAAACAAAAATCACATCTACAAAACAGTCAGTTTTTCATAAAATTTGTTTAAATAAGGTTCGAAAGAAAAAAAAATGAGCTATATTGTTAAAAATCATTTCCAATGACCTGTATCAATTACAATATTGTATCAGTCAATGTATTTATTTGCATCAATCTCCATACATTATTTTTAATAGAAATTTTGTCGAGTCTGGTGAGATATCATTTCTTAAATTTGGATTTTCTCAAATTATTTTGTTTAATTGGTATAATTTAAATATGTATTTATAGATTTCGTATGGTTCAAAAAGCATTTAGATAAAGTCAATTAATGATAATTGCAATCTCCCAAAGAGTTGCTTGGTCATAAAAAGCATTAAAGTGATTCCCAAAACTGATGGAAAGTTGCTATAAATGTAGTAAAAATTTGTAATGCAAATGTAGTAAAAATTTCATGGATGCGGGATCGATAACAGCTAGAAATATTTTCGAAATAAATGTCGAAACACTTAAACGGCAAATGGCATATTTCAGCTAAACTGCCCAACAATTTTTGATCAGTGACAAGTTTTGACATTTCTCGAGGAAGCAGATAAACTTATTCCATCAATTGAACTGAAGAATTTCGTAGACCTGTAAAATATGAAAATATATATATACTTTTTACAAAATAGATTAAGGGTGAACTTAGAATAAATACATTTCGTTCTTGTAGTCGAATGTTTCTTTGAAATAAAAGGAATTTTGTTTCAAAGAAAAAAATTTGTAAAATAGCAAATCCAATGTCCTTTTTATAATAAAAAATCTAAATACTGTGGAAATATTGATTCTTTAAAACTTTTAATCGATGGTTATTATTAATAATAATATTTATTAATAATAGGTTATTCATAAAAAAATTAGTTCTTTTTCTAAAATTTGCTTTTTTTAATTATTCAAAACTATTCACTTTATTCAATCTAAATGTGTGCTCTTTATCAGAGAAATATTCCTGTCAAACGTTTCTAATAGTGTGCTATGCAATTAATGAAGTTAAGTTTATTTGTGATGGTTTTAAAATACAAACTTTTATAGATTCGAGGAAAAGGTATTATGCACCATAAGAAGACACGTTGAAACAAATGATTCTTTTCTCTCAAAATACTCTCTAGTAATTTTCAGAAAAATTACATCATGTCAAGGAATAAAATAATAATAAAAAAAATTATATAGTATTTTGGTTTAGTACCAAAATATCACTGAAATATTTAAAAAGTTGTTTATACCAAGCAAAATGCGGATATTTGTAGAATATTAGTAATTAATGAAGCATATCTCTCATTTTGTAACTCTTTTAATTTATTGAAAGAGATTTTACAAAGTTTTAACAGATCCTAAACAGATTACTCTACAACTACTTAATAGAAATGGCAAGGGCAGGGAATATTAAATGTTGGTGTACAATAAGTTATTTTAGATAAGAAGAGATTTCAGAGATCGCAAACTGAAAGCTCTCAGAATGATACTTTATATGCAGATGTTTGAAAGTGTTGGCTCGAGTGATAAGCAAATATGAAGAATGTAGTTCTCACTATCTTAGATAACACCGAATGAAAGGATTGCCAACTTAGAAGGGGATTAATGAACAGATTGTATCAGTTGGATAGGATAAGAAATAAACGTCATCGAAATTTGGGAAAATTGTAAAGATAAATTTTCAATAAATTTAGATATGTTGAGTGAACAAGAATGAGGAAAAATTAGGTTTACAGTGTCGGAGTACTTCAAGTAAGATATTTATTAGTTGCTAGTTCTCCATTTTTCTGCCTTCTTAGTCAACTGAGAGTAACGATGTTAAAATTGAATATTTAACTATCTATTAAGAAGAAATCGCATGTCATCATACTCTTTTCGTTATATTTTCTATCAGGTAAATTATTTATATATAAGATTATCATAAATGCATTAAAAATCCATAGGATGATATACGGAGAGAAAAACCGAGCACGCTATGAAGTTAAACGAAGTTTTCTACATTAAGGCACCAAAATGCTCATGTAAAAAGACACAGCTAAAGAGTTTGCAAGAAACAGTATTCATAGAAAGTTTTATAGTCTCCCAACACTACATGAGCTTTACAGAAGCGTCTACGAATTCGGACCTGAAAGGGATATCACCATGATTCTTGTATTCCCAGAACTTCCATTTTTGACGTCAAGATATAGTATTTGACCTGGGATCTACTCAACAGATTGTATTATTTCATAAGCAATTGGATAGGAATACGAAATAAACTGCATCAAAAACTAGAAAAACGAGAGAATATTGAGTGACCAAGAATAAATAAAATATGCATTTATAATATCTGGGTGCTTCAAATAGGATAATTATATTAATTGCTAAATCAACTGACAATAATGATGTTAAAATGAAATAAAACTATTTATATATAAAATTATCATACACACACACACACACACACACACACACACATACACACACACACACACACACACACACACACACACACACACACACACACACACACACACACACATACATATATATATACAAATTCATATGATCCGGTTAAAAAAAATCTAACAAGCTGGATAAAAGTAATTAACATTTTCTACCTTATGATAATAATGATAACGAAACTATAATGAAAGAAGACACGGCTGAAGATTTCGCAAGGACATCGCAGGATGCTAAGTTTTATATTCTCCCAACTCTACATGGGCCTTTTATAAGGATCTACGGTATCACTCTTGAAAGAGGCATCGCCATATTTCTTAAATTTCTAGAACCTCCATTTTTGATGAAAAAACGCCAAATAATTGCCAAGGTTGTCTTCGATTTTGCGTTCACTCAGCATTCATTAAGGATATCCTTCTTTGAAAGAGTACACATTTTATAATTTATCGTTTTAATCACCTTAGTTACTCTCCTTGACTCTTTCAAAGGCTTTGATTAATATTTCTATAAATGAAGTTTAGACAACACAAATTAAGTCTTTTAACCTATAATTTGATTTCAATTTGTAACAGTTGAAGAATTGTCTAGTATAAACAAAAAGTTTTTCATTTTTTTTTTAAATAAATGAGCAAAATTAATAATTTTTAAGAAATCATTCAAGTATTTTATTGTGTGATTTTAAAATTTATTCTCAATTTCGTTGCATCTAAGAATTACTTTTGTCCTTATATATTTAAAATATTTTCCTCTGGAGTGCAATAAAGAAGAAGATAAAAACTTCTCCCAATTCACTTTGGCTTCATCTATGGGTATTGTAATAAATATTTTCCAATAATTTCCTTGTTCCTAATTACTCTCTAAGTGATATTATTTACTTTTAGAACAGATTTTAGTAACCAAAATGCTAAAAAATAATTAATCTGAAAGATTTTTTTTTGAGGTACCAAGAGAAAAAAAAGTTTTACATTTGAAAATTGAAAAAATAAGAATTGCGTAAATCTGCATTTTCGCAGAATCAAAATTTAAAGCTTGCTAAAGAATTTTCTTAAACTTTTTAAGAAGGTAAAATAAGAATAGACAAGAATATAAGTTTATCGAAAGATTAGTGCGATGATTAATGGAAATAAAATCAGATTAATAAAATTTTATCGTTGCATTTAAACAGAAAACACTGGTGTGATGCCAAATATGACATTGGAATTCAAATAAATATTCAAATGCATTATTCGGTAGAGATCCAAGTGAAAGCAAATATTATTCATTAAAGAACTAGAAAATTTCTTGGTGATTTAAAACATCTAAATATAAATTATTAATAAAGTTGTACAATTATGTGAGCATTTTCTTAACTTTTCTTTTATATATTCAAAACTCGGTGTACGAATAAATTTGAAATTAAAATTTTGAATAAAAAGTAGCGATGCACTTGGAAGGAAAATGAGCTCAATTCGGAAGGTGTCATTTCAATTCTTAGACATACACCCTATATATATAATGGAGGCAATATTTTTGCTTCTAATTAATTTAAAAATTAAGAACAAATTCAAAATTTTAAGGAATAACCTTTAATATCAAACTTTTACACCAGCTTTGCATTTTCTTTCAAATGTGTGTTATTCAGTGGTAAAATTATTGAAGTAATAATTTGTCATCCCAAGAAAATTTATTTTAGCCGATTCGAATCAATCATACATAAGAAATTCTGCAGGAAAACACAAGAATGTGAATTCTTTTTTAGAAAGGAAGGAAAATACACGAAAGGTGAAAACAAATTCTTGTTCTGTTCACTTCCTTTTGTGTTTACTTTACTATGTGCAGTGAATCTTCTAAAAAGATTCTGAGCTAGTGATGAGCAAAAATATCTGTTACAGCATGCATTGAACAAGGAAATTGAACGAGTGATAAAAATGTTTGATGAAAAAAGATTTGACAAAGGAAGTTCTTCTCCAACACTGGCTCAGAATTTATAATCTTAAAGTAATAAACGAAGCTCCTTATATACCAATCATATTTAAAAGTAACGCTATATCTTTGATTAATTATAATAAATAAATATAATGATTAAATTAATCAGATTCATTATAATAATAATGGTAATGAATAAATATAATGATTAATTATAATAATAATGGTAATGAATAAATATAATGATTAATTATAATTAATACCTTCGTGTCCTTTTGAAGATATGCAAGGGGACACGAGGAGTATCAAGAGTATTTAACGAGTGATAAAAATGTTTGATGAAAAAAAGATTTGACAAAT
The DNA here is from genome assembly GCF_947563725.1 of Argiope bruennichi. Lineage (NCBI taxonomy): Eukaryota > Metazoa > Arthropoda > Arachnida > Araneae > Araneidae > Argiope > Argiope bruennichi. Next base: position 88,940,911 of record NC_079151.1, read on the forward strand.
GGAGTTCTTCTCCAACACTGGCTCAGAATTTCTTATCTTAAAGTAATAAACGAAGCTCCTTATACACCAATGGTATTTAAAAGTAACGCTATATCTTTGATTAATTATAATGGATAAATATAATGATTAAATTAAACCGATTCATTATAATAATAATGATAATGAATAAATATAATTAATTATAATGAATAACTTCGTGTCCTTTTGAAGATATGCAAGGGGACACGAAGAGTATCAAGAGTATTTAACGAGTGATAAAAATGTTTGATGAAAAAAAGATTTGACAAATGGAGTTCTTCTCCAACACTGGCTCAGAATTTCTTATCTTAAAGTAATAAACGAAGCTCCTTATACACCAATGGTATTTAAAAGTAACGCTATATCTTTGATTAATTATAATGAATAAATATAATGATTAAATTAAACCGTTTCATTATAATAATAATGATAATGAATAAATATAAAGATTAATTATAATGAATACCTTCGTGTCCTTTTGAAGATATGAAAGGGGACACGAAGAGTATAGCTCCGACATCCAAAAGTAATATCAACTATTTGCTGCTAACTAAAATCAGAAATTAAAACATTCATTAAGCTACTTTATTAATTCCTATTGTGTTTATTATGTGTGGTAATTATGCACCAAATTTATGTAATGGTGTAAAGACAAAATTAATGGTGAAATAATACTGTAATTAAAGGTGCGTTTCAAAATTTTACTAAAAAAAACTAAATTTAAATCTAAACTTTTAAATTTGATTTCAGAAGTTTCTATTAAAAATACTATATTTGTATAATTTGTTTCTTTAGAAGTCAAACTTCGAAAGAAACAAAATACAACAGATATTATTAATCTGTCAAACATGGGTCTTCGACTAATATAATATAATATATATATATATATATATATATATATATATATATATATATATATATATATATATATATATATATATATATATATATCATACAAACTTATTTTGCTATCTCCGTTTCCTTTATATTCAAACTGGAATTATTTCTTTATAAAAGTCTTTATTAATAAAATACTCTTTTATTTTATTTATTAGTACTTAACTTTGTTTTTACTTGCTTTATATTTTATCTTTGGTAATTTCACAATTTAAAAAAATTCAGCCTTAACATCACTTTAATTCGCTTTTATTTTTTCTACTTGAAGTTATAATCAAATATTTTATCTTCCAATATAGTAAGTAACATTTCAAATTAATTATATTCAAATAACTAAAAATAACTCAAAAATTCAAATAAGCCTTTCTACAGAAAGAGATATACCTTTTATAATGTCCAACTTATTGATTATTAATACATATTACAAACAGATGTTATAAATAATTTTTGTTTCCAAATGCCATCATTTCATTTTCGAACAAATTATATTTATATCTATAGATTCCGCATGCTTCCAGATCTACCTCATCGCTTTTCTAAACTTTTATGAGCTTCAAACATATCAAGAAGTGGCAGCTATCGAATATATCCAGACTATTCTCTGAAATATCGAAAGTCAGAGGCAAGCTCACCAACTGGAGAAAATGCTTTCATGATCATCAGAATTGCGTGCTCGCCTGCCTAATAGATTTGATACCTACCCACTATCCAATCGCAGAATTCTCAGAGCGTATTGATTATGTAGCCAATGTCACGTCTCTCAGTCCTTATGAGCAGGTTGAACAGTGACAGGTCCCCCTTGATTGCTTAGAAGGTATGAAGGATCGAGAATGTTGGTTGACTGTTAATAGGATTTAATATTCTGACTTCCAAAATAACAGTGGTTTAGCAGTGGGAAGGCATGTTATCAGGAAAATGCTTATTAGTATTCGAATCCATGTGTCTGATTGCCTGAATAAACTGTTCAAAACTTGTGTTTTACATCTTTCACATTTGGTATGATAACGGTCTGAAAATTCGCTAATCAGTTTGGATTTATTTTAGTTAAATGAATCTATTGCAATGTAGCAACGGATCAAAAACTTAATGTAAATAGATTCAGTTGATGTTTTGTAATGTAGCTGTAGTTGTAGTTAATTGTTGTCTTGTAGTTGTAGATAATAATGTAGTTGATGTTTTAGCCTTAAATCATGGTAGTCATTTTTACAGTATATATACTAAAATTGGAGCAATATATAGAAAATTAACATTACCATTCAACAAGGATGACATTCAAAATCTTGAGGCGTCCCTCAGTTTTAATAACTTAGTTATTACATCGGAATTAACCTATTTGTTTAGTTCTAAAATAAATCAGGAAGCATTAAATATGTAAATTTGTAAGATATATGGACATCACAAATTGACTTCTGCAGATCAAATATTTCATTTTTAAGCTAGCTCAGCGTGCAAGAGTAAAAGAAGATGTACCATAATATAAGCTCTAAAAATATTCAAATCTTTTTATCCCTTCTTGTGCGGGTATTATTAGAAATGATTTGACAGATACAGCCAATTCTGGCAATACATATTTGTCTCAACATCTATCTATCTATACTTATAATAAAGCTCAATGTGTGTGTGTGTGTGTGTGTGTGTGTGTGTGTGTGTGTGTGTGTGTGTGTGTGTGTGTGTGTGTGTGTGTGTGTGTGTGTGTGTTGGCGCTCTACAGGTCAGGTCATTTGACATACAGCTATCAAATTTGGTACATGTATACCTTAGAGGTCGGGAATGTGCACCTGGGGTCCCTTTTTTTGAAATTTTAATTAGAATTTTAATTATTAGTTAAAAACTAACTTTCCCGCCAAAAAAATCTTCCATTTCCCCACCGCCAACTTTTCCGCCAAAAAAATCTTCTATTTTCCCCACCGCCGACTTTCAGTTATTTTTTTCTCCCAACAGAATTGAGGCTAGGGTTAACATTTTTCGGCGGATTATTTCAAACGATTCTGTTTATTTTCTTAATGTTTTATGCATTTAAAATTAAACATTGTTAATAAATCCATGTTTCACATTCATTCTGAAGTACTTTTGAATTAAAATAACACAGAATAAAGGAAATTAAAAATGTATAATCTGCATAGCGTTACCCCAACTGGCGTAGAAAAATTCACGCACTTGCGTTAACGTAACTGGCGAAGAAAATTCACGCATGCGCATTGTTTTCTGACTGTTGACATTTCAACCAACGGATGATTTAAATTATTTTTAGGTTAGTTGCATGCTTTTTCAAGTAAATTGTATTTATGTTAGTTATATATTTTTTTGTATATGCTTATATTTTTAAGTACATCGTTTTTTAAGTAGTTTTTTTAAACCTATTTTCAATGATTTAAATTATTTTTAGGTTAATTGGATGTTTTTGTTATTAAATTGTATTTATGTTAGTTATATACTTTTTTGTATATGCTTATAGTTTTAAGTACATCGTTTTTTAAGTATTTTTTTAAACCTGTTTTCGACCGATTATTTTAAACGATTCATTTTATTCTTTTAGTGTTTGATGCATTTAAAATTAAACATTGTTAATGAATCGATCTGTTCAGGATGAATCTGAGAAATTTTTGTTGACAAATTCTTGAGATATTACATAAATTAAGAAAGATATTCTTTAGTGCCCATAAAGTGTAAACGCTCAGTGACTCTATTATCAGTAATCATAGTATTAAAAAAATGCTTTGTTTCAGTAAAAAATATTATTATATTAATTGCAGATTAATCATTTACACTTTAATTTAAAGCATAATTTCTACGAGGGGTAACAGAAAATTAGAGAGATACATATCAGGCTATGACTGAAGGCCCTTATAGTATTATGAGTGAATTATATGACTATCAAAATTTGAAGTTTTAAAATATTTTGCCGAAGAATCTATTAAAGTTGGAATTGCGTAAAATATTTAAGGGTACGACCGGAGTTTAACCTCCTGCTTGGAGCAATTTTTAAAAATCGCCAACAACGACCTTGCGAAATGTTCAAAAGCAAAGGAGCAGATGTTCAATAATAGGGAATAATAAAGATTGCCAGCTTTGGAGCGTTATCGCAACTTGGCGAAGAAGGGGGTTAAACACCGGTTCAACCTATTTAATTATTAAAATTTAAACGAACATTAAGATTGGCGAACCGGCTGGTCGCCAAAGGCGGCTAGTACTTATAATAAAGCTCAATGTGTGTGTGTGTGTGTGTGTGTGTGTGTGTGTGTTTTGGCGCTCTACAGGTCAGGTCATTTGACATACAGCTATCAAATTTGGTACATGTATACCTTAGAGGTCGGGAATGTGCACCTGGGGTCCCTTTTTTTGAAATTTTAATTAGAATTTTAATTATTAGTTAAAAACTAACTTTCCCGCCAAAAAAATCTTCCATTTCCCCACCGCCAACTTTTCCGCCAAAAAAATCTTCCATTTTCCCCACCGCCGACTTTCAGTTATTTTTTTCTCCCAACAGAATTGAGGCTAGGGTTAACATTTTTCGGCGGATTATTTCAAACGATTCTGTTTATTTTCTTAATGTTTTATGCATTTAAAATTAAACATTGTTAATTAATCCATGTTTCACATTCATTCTGAAGTACTTTTGAATTAAAATAACACAGAATAAAGGAAATTAAAAATGTATAATCTGCATAGCGTTACCCCAACTGGCGTAGAAAAATTCACGCACTTGCGTTAACGTAACTGGCGAAGAAAATTCACGCATGCGCATTGTTTTCTGACTGTTGACATTTCAACCAACGGATGATTTAAATTATTTTTAGGTTAGTTGCATGCTTTTTTAAGTAAATTGTATTTATGTTAGTTATATATTTTTTTGTATATGCTTATATTTTTAAGTACATCGTTTTTTAAGTAGTTTTTTTAAACCTATTTTCAATGATTTAAATTATTTTTAGGTTAATTGGATGTTTTTGTAATTAAATTGTATTTATGTTAGTTATATACTTTTTTGTATATGCTTATAGTTTTAAGTACATCGTTTTTTAAGTATTTTTTTAAACCTGTTTTCGACCGATTATTTTAAACGATTCATTTTATTCTTTTAGTGTTTGATGCATTTAAAATTAAACATTGTTAATGAATCGATCTGTTCAGGATGAATCTGAGAAATTTTTGTTGACAAATTCTTGAGATATTACATAAATTAAGAAAGATATTCTTTAGTGCCCATAAAGTGTAAACGCTCAGTGACTCTATTATCAGTAATCATAGTATTAAAAAAATGCTTTGTTTCAGTAAAAAATATTATTATATTAATTGCAGATTAATCATTTACACTTTAATTTAAAGCATAATTTCTACGAGGGGTAACAGAAAATTAGAGAGATACATATCAGGCTATGATTGAAGGCCCTTATAATATTATGAGTGAATTATATGACTATCAAAATTTGAAGTTTTAAAATATTTTGCCGAAGAATCTATTAAAGTTGGAATTGCGTAAAATATTTAAGGGTACGACCGGAGTTTAACCTCCTGCTTGGAGCAATTTTTAAAAATCGCCAACAACGACCTTGCGAAATGTTCAAAAGCAAAGGAGCAGATGTTCAGTTATAGTGCATAATAAAGATTGCCAGCTTTGGAGCGTTATCGCAACTTGGCGAAGAAGGGGGTTAAACTCAGGTTCAACCTATTTAATTATTAAAATTTAAACGAACATTAAGATTGGCGAACCGGCTGGTCGCCAAAGGCGGCTAGTATTATATAAATGCACGATCAGGTATTTTCGCCAATGCCAAGATCAGTGGGACATGCATACAAACAAGAAATCTCTTTCTGTTATGCTGATTTGGTCTAAATGGTCCTCTCTAGGGCTACCTTTCTATAAGCAAGGGCTACGTTTCTATAAACTACAAATATCTACTTTTTTGCCAAACACATCAAGTCTCTGGTAACTTGAGAATTTATTGACAGTTCAGACTAATTTATTAAAGTGCGCAACTTTTACTTGATTTTGCTTAAAACACTTCCATTGCAGTAATTTTAATTTAGATGTTTATAAGCTTATCGTTTTAATATATTTTTGTACTTTAAGAATATTTGTGAAAAATGGAATGTAATTTATGTAAAATTAATTTAACATGAACATGAAATTTAATGTTTAGTATCTTAGCGTGTTTCAACCATTTAAAATCTTTCAGTTTATATAATTGTTTGAATTCTAACAGTTTCGGTGTCTGTTATTTGATTTTCACTACTAATACGAATCCATTTAACAGAGTTTTATCGCAGCATATTCTGTCTCTAATTTTAAGCCAAAAAGTCTCATCTAATCAGATTTTGGAATCATGAGATATGCAACGGCAGCTTTTAAGATAGAAATTTAGTTTACTCAGTTTTCTTTACAATGATTTCGGATTTATTCAGATTTACTTTAATTCAGTTTTTTTTTAATTTACTTTGTGGTATACGAAGTATAGAATGGCAACATAATGAAAAATTAATGACTTGGTCTTTTTTAGAGTATACTGACAAAATATGTCGCTACATTTTATTCTACCTATTTGAATAAAACATTTGATAGCCTCATCAAAACATTTTTTCTGAATAAAATAAAAGAGAAATTAGTAAATTTGCTACAACAAATTAGAAGGCATATAAAATTATTAAGTAACTTTATTGGAATGACAACAAATGATATAAATAAATATGCACAAAAAAGAATTAAATAAGTTTTGTCTTTCAATGTCCAAACCAGATAGTACGAAAGATCTCACTCTTATCAAGCAGAAATGTTGCAACTCTTCGTCATACCAGTAAATGCTGAGTGAGATGGAAATAAATAAAAATAAGGAAATTTTTGTTGAAAAAGGAAAAAGTCTTGCATACTTTATTCCATGTTGCCTCCAAATATAATAGTCATCTTGTCATCTATTCTTATTCTCACCTTCCTGAATTGCTTTAAAACACGTATTCCAATAGGAACATTTATTTTGTGAGGAGGAGTTTGTTGTACATGAAGATACGTCAAAACGATTTCTGAAGATATTAGAAGCCACCATAGCTGAATCCACCAAGGCCGTGGGAGTTGAGCCCATGACCACCAATACTATGCCCATGTAAACTGTGGTGATGATGGCCATGATGATGTCCATGGCCGTGGTGATGTCCATGCTTGTGATGGTGTCCATGATGGTGCCCATGATGATGCCCATGGTGGTGTCCATGATGGTGACCGTGCTTGTGGTGATGTCCATGATGATGTCCGTGGTGATGACCGTGGTGGTGAGAATGATGATGCCCATGATGGTGTCCGTGATGATGTCCATGCTTATGGTGGTGATCATGCCCATGGCTATGATGGTGACCATGGTGATGTCCATGACTATGGTGGTGTCCGTGGTGATGTCCATGGCTGTGGTGGTGACCATGATGATGTCCATGTTTGTGGTGATGATCATGTCCATGTTTATGGTGATGTTCGTGTCCGTGCAGATGGTGGTGACCATGATGGTGGTGATGGCCATGCTTGTGGTGGTGTTCATGTCCATGCTTATGATGATGATCATGTCCGTGTTTGTGCAGGTGGTGATGACCGTGATGATGTGAATGATGATGTCCATGGTGATGCCCGTGATGATGGCCATGCTTGTGATGGTGATCATGACCATGTTTGTGCTCGTGGTGGTGTCCATGATGATGTCCATGTTCATGCTTGTGGTGGTGATCGTGTCCATGCTTATGATGATGGTCGTGTCCATGCTTATGATGATGGTCATGTCCGTGTTTGTGATGGTGTTCGTGTCCATGTTTGTGATGATGATCATGTCCATGTTTATGGGCGTGGTTATGATGGTGCTTGTGATCGTGTCCATGATGATGACCGTGTTTGTGCTCGTGTCCATGCTTATGGTCATGTTTATGTTCGTGACCATGTTTGTGATGATGATGATGGTGATGGTGATGATGATGCTCTGCCTCATCTTTGATGACAATTACTTTTTTCTCGTCACTGAAAATGTAATAAAATTTTATAAGTTTTTATTTCAATATGTGATACAGCCTATTTTTAGAGCCTTTTATATTTTGAATTTCTAAAATGATAAATGTATTCTTATACATTTTAAAAAGAAATTTAATTTTTACTTAAGAAGTTTATTATTTTAGAACATTAAAATCGAACTTACTGTCCAGGTTCTGGTTCTGGTTCTGGAATCGGATCTGCAGCTGCAAAGTATATCACCATCGCCAGCACGAGGAAGCAGGTCTTCATTCCTACCTTCATCTAAAATGTTAAAAAAATCTCCATAATTTTATTTTATGAAATATTTCTCAGAAGACAGAATCATAATGATTCTTCATTATAAATCTGGAATTAAATTCATTATTGATATTACAATGTTTTTGAAACATTTCATATTTTCAGAAGCATATTAGATTTTTGAAGTTCATTATAAACCTTTTGTTTCATATAAATCTTATGAAAATGAAACTATTTCCGAAGAAAGAATCAAAATGTCCCTTTGCCAGAAATCTGAAATTAAATTAATTATTGGTTTTATAATGTGTATGAGCCTTTGCTAGAAATTTGAAATTAAAATAATTGTTGGTATTAAAATGTTTAGAAAATATCAATAATTTCCATATTATATTAATTTTTGATAATCTGTATAATGTTTTTTGATTAAAAATGTTTTTGAAATTTCATTTGAAATTAATGTTTATTATTGTCTGATAAAGCATGTAATATAATCTCTAAAAGTGTGATAATTTTAAGATGGATTGAGAATTTTAAGATGTAAAAGAGTTTAAAAGCAAAAAGATAATTATTTGTTACATGTCAGTTCCATTACAATTGAATGACAGGTTCATAATTCTTTAAAATGTGTAATGTAATTTTTAAAATTTTATAAAGTTTCAAGATATATTTTCCTGCTCAAAAAAGGTATTTTCAGAATTAGATCAAAATTCATGAACTGATTTTTGTAATATGCATATAATTAACACTCTTCTACAATTACTTCTCACTTCTACAATCATTTGACTATCATGGAACATAAGACTAAATAGAATGCGATGAACTGATTTTCTTATAAATCTCTACCATATAACTTGAGTATAAAGAAAGTTTTGATAGTCTCTCATACAGAATATTAAATAAATTTATATCTCAAGTTAAATATATCTAAGAATGTAACAGTTTTTTTGTTGTTATTTATAGAAGCAAATTAATCCACCTGTTGTTATTTATATGTGAGCAATTAACCTAAAAATATTTAAAAAGTAAAATCTCATGAGCAATAAACCCTGTTACAAATTAACAACATGTTTGGAATTGCATAAATCCATTTATTAAAGCACGTCCTGCATAGCGCCATTTTTTAATTATCAGGAAATACCGCCTTATACGAGAGTCCACAATAAGTATTTCTAAAATTTTAATTTAATAAATGAAGAATTCGAGACTCATTGTAGTAAATGAAGAATTCAGATTGATACAGATTGATTCAGACAGATGATATTATTATTTGTTATTTGCATCAGAATAATTGCATATTTCTAGAAGCTTCCTCATTTTTAAATGAGAAAAAAATTGATTATTTTTTTTTCTTTAAAACTAAATATGCAATTTCTAATGTTTGCTAAAATAACTCATTTCATTTCATTATAGTTTTTTTTATTTCAACATTTATAGATAAAAGGATTTTTTTTTGAAAAACTTATTAATTCAACAAATTAATCCGATCTGATTAATATCCCCGATTTCGATATCTAAAATATATAAGTTATTTATTACATTTAATTTATCAAATTTATGTAATTTGATAAATTATTACATTTAATTATTCAAAAAATATTTTGAATATAAAAAGATTAAACAGAGACAATAATGAATCATGATTACCTTTTGAGAAAAAATATAATTTCTTTGCTTTTTTAAAATTCTAACGTTTGTTTTAAATAATTCCTTTCATCATTCATTCCTTTGTTTTCATTTCATCATTTCATTCCTTTTTCATTACAGGTCGTCACATTTTATCAATTTAGAAAGAAAAAAAAATTTGAAAATTTAATAATTCAATAAATTAATTGAAAATGCCGTATTTCCATAACTTTAATTTATGAGTTATTAATTACATTTAATTATTCCAAAACAATAATTTTGATGTACAAAGATTTAATACTCCGGGACTATAATGATTTGTAAATTCGTTTTCAGAAAATTTATATTTTCGTTTTTCAAAACAATGTCACATTAAAATTATATTCCAAGTTATCGCCAAGTAACTACTGTAAAATAATAGCTACTGTTCTTTTGAGAATATTACATCAATCTAGATACAAGTAAAAACTATAATGTGTTATACCTTTATAGCGTTTTTTATGGAGCACCAGAGGATGAATAGCTAAGTCAAAAACTGATGCAAATTCCGAAAGCAGCCCGAGTTTAAATACCAAATCTCGAAACCAGCTTTATATATACCGTATTCAGCAGTACCTTGGCACTGTGATTTAACATACTTTATAATGTATCAATGCTGAGTTTTTTTTTTTTTTTTATCAGGTTGCTACTTAATCCCCTCGTTATATTAACCTCGTTTTTAATGAGTTCTCATTTTTGCTGCAGAAAAACTTCTAATTCTGAGGAGTTTAGCTTTTAAATGAAAATTGATAATTTTGTTTCACTCTTTTTTTATTTAATAATTTCCTATCAGATGCAAATATATTTGCGGAAACCTCAATCTCTTCGTAATTTATACAAATTCAATCGAACTTCAATTATTATTTGTATTTTCCTTTAATTCTATATAGTATAACATGTCTATTTAAATAAATTTGATCCAAAAGAGTAAATGAATTTTTCATAAAATTTGAGTAGGTTGAAAGTGAATTATGAAGAAATTTTGTAAATTAAATTTATACAATTTAAAAATATTATTATTAATATTTTTACTGAATAATTTACTATTGAAAAGATAAATACTTCGAAAAATCATATTTTTCTTTATAATGATATCCATATCCTTCAATATACTACTTCATTGCTTACAAATGTACTTTTAAAAATATTATCAATAGAGTTATATAGAATTTAATGTGTGTGTGTGTTTGTGTGTGTGTGTTATCAAATCGGATAACAAAAATTAAATTCATAACGACTTTTTTATTTTCATATAACATCATTAATTAATTATCCAGGAATAAGAATTTATTTTTCTGAAAATGAATTGTTGTATTTTCCTTAAATTTCTACATTCCATTGGAAAAAAATCGTTGTTTCGTCTTATCTTCTCATGGAGAAAGTAAAGACATATTATTTAATTTTTCCTACGAAAAAGTATTTAAAAAAAAAGAAAAATGCATTTTTTTATTTATATTTGTTTCTGCATATATTTAACGGAGTGTTTTCGTTTTCCTCTGATTGATATGCTTGAATGGAAATTATTTTTCTCCATACTAAGTTTTAACTTTTTCTTTTTGAAGTCACGTAACTCTGTTTTTTATTTATTTATTTTTTTTTTTTTAGAAAATTGTATACTGTATAAAAGAGTTTTGAAGAATACAGTTTTTTAAATTAATTTTATCAGTAAACATAGAAATGAAGCCAAATTGCCATTAGAAATAATATTTTATTAGGTGAATTATATTTTTCTTTTTCCAAAATAATGAAAATGTATACTTGTGAATAATTTCTATCATAAATTTACTTTTCTTGCAATGATTTTGATTCTCATTTTACCAGCACAAAGATAATTTCAAATTCCCTTATTTGAAAGTTAACTTCTGCCATAACACAGATTAGTATTTGTAATACTCTGCATGTTTCTTTTTTTTTTTTCATTAATTAGGAATTAATATTCCCGAAGTGTTCAGTGTGCCTAAAGCTCTTTAGAAAGAAGTTGAATCTCACATAATCACGCATATTAACCAAAAACAAGTAAAATATGATAAGAAAATCAAGGAGGGAAAAAAAGCTGTATTCATTTTTCTCAGCATCCAATTTGCTAATTAGTTAATTAACACCCCTTCCAATGAATGAAAATTTCTCAAACTTTTGTAGAATAAAAAAAGATGTGAAACAAAGTTTGACTGAAGTGCGCGCTTTTAATTTAATTGATATTTGACCCATGTTTCGTGGTACCTTTTTTAACATAATGGAAACAATAAAAGTAGCTCTTCGATCCCAAAATGCCCCCTTTTTCAAAATATTATTACTTTATCTGAAAGCAGAATAGCGATTCTAATGTTTACTGCAATCAAAATAAAATAATAATTTGCGGGAGGTCATTGAGATTTAATTTTATATTTGTTTACAGAAATCTACAATAGTTGTTTTTGAGTCATTACTTACAAAATCTAAAAAATTAATCGGAGGTTATTATTTATTAACCATAAACATTTTTTTAGAAATAAAGTAAACCTAATCTCTAGCTTAACCAGATAAAAAAAAATTAATGATAGTGTGAAAATTACGAATTTTTTTGGCAACATTTCTTGAACAAATTAAACAAAATTTATAATGTTAAATTAAATCTTACTGTAAAATATTGTGATTTTTTTTCTACTTTCTCAGTAGCACATAATGAATTGTGCAGTATGGCCTGAAATGAAACAATATTCGCAATTTCATATACATTTTTTAAAATAATGAATAATATTTTATAATATCGTGGAATATTATTTATTATGCTGTGCTACATGGTTTATTAAATAATCAATGGTCAGAAAAATTTAAATATTTGAAATTATTTTCAACTTTAAGTGTTGCTACCAGCACTGGATTGTAAAACAATATATATATATATATATATATATATATATATATATATATATATATATATATATATATATATATATATATTGTAAAACAATATCATTTTGGCCCACAGAATTTTTATCATCAAGTAAGTTCTAAGTGTTTATCCGGTATCCATTAAAAATCTAAACTTGCAAAGAATTTAGCGAATTACTATATTGAAAATTATAAAATCAATATATTGTTTCTTAGAATTTTTGAATTAGGACTACATAAATATAGAAATTACGTCAAGTCTGATGATGTATTGTTTTCTAAATTAAATTTTTTCCAAATTATTTGGTTTTATTTGAATTATTTATATATGCATTTATCAATTCCATATGGTTCAAAAAGTATTTAGTTAAAGCCAATAAATGGTAATTATAATCGCCAAATAAGTTATTTGTAAATTTTTTTTATCAAAAATTCGTTTGTAAGAAGTTTGTAAATTTTTTGCATTGCAGGATTTTTTATCATCCAATAAGTTCTAAGTATTTATGAAGTATCCAATGAAAATCTAAACTTTCTAAGAATCCATCAAATTTTCAAACATAATATTTTTTTTAAACTATAAAAATGTATAAAGTATGTAATATAAGTATTTTATAAAGAAGAACCAAAATTAACGTCTGCCAAACAATCACAGATTTTTGTGAAATTTGATTAGTTAAGAATTGAAAGTACAGAAATGAAATTATATTGTTAGAAATCTATTACAATGCCTTGTATCAGTTACAATATTGTATTAGTTGTGTCAATTTCAATACATTATTTCTTATAATTAAACTAGGGTTACATAAATATAGAAATTACGTCAAGTCTTATGAGGTATCGCTTCTTAAATTAGGATTTTCTCAAATTATTTCGTTTTATTGAAATTATTCTAATATGTATTTATCAATGGCTCGAAAAACATTTAGTTAAAGACAATAAATTGTAATTGGAGTCTTCAAATTGCTTCATTGTTGCTTGGTCATTCCAAAATTGATAGAAAGTTGTCACAATCCTATTGTAAAAATTTGATGGATGCGTGACCGTTAGTAGTTAGAAATATTTTCGAAATAAATGTGAAAAATTTAAAATACAAATAACATATTTCAGCTAAACTGGCCAACTATTTTTGATCTGTGACTAGTTTTGGCATTTTTCAAGGGAACAGATAAACATTTCCATCAGTCAAACTGCAGATTTTCGTAAGCCTTAAAAAAACGAAAAATATATATACTTTTGATAAAATAGATTAAGGGGAAATTTAGAATAAATATATTTCGTTAATATATATCGAATTTATCTTTGAAATAAAAGGAATTTTGCTTGAAAGAAAAGTATTTCTAAAATAGTAATCTCCATATCCAGTTTATAATATAAAATCTAAATGTTGTGGAAATATTGATTCTTTGACATTTCTTCAGTCAATATAACCGAAGGTTATTTTGTGCCATCATTATTCATGAAAAGTTGGAATTTTTTTAAAAAAACTGGTTTTGTAATTATTTAAACTTGTCACTTTACAAAATATAAATGTGCTATTTTAATTGGAGAAATATTCCCGTCAAACGTTTTTAATAGTGTGTTATACAATTAATGAAATTAATTTATTTGTGATGGTTTTAAAATATATGCTTTCATAGATTCAAGAAAAATATATTAGACATCATAGGAACAGACATTAAAACAAGTGATTATTTTCGTTCAAAATACTCTCTAGTAATTTTCAGAAAAATTACATCATGTCACGGAATAAAATAAAAAAAAATTAAACTCAAAAAATAAAATTATAAGCTACTTTGGTTAAGTAATGGAATATCACTGAAATAAAAAAAAGCTGTTTATATAGAAAAAAATATGGATAATTGTAGAATGTTATTAATTAATGGAGCGTATATCTCATTTCATAATGCTTTTAAGTAATTAAAAGTAATCTTACAAAGCATTAACAAATTCAAAACAGTTTACTCCATATCTACGTAATTGATTGGCACGAACAGGGAATATTAAACATTGGTGTAAAATAAGTTAATTTAGATAAGAACATTCAGAGATCGCAAATTGAAAGCACTCAGAATGATACTTGATATACAGAGGTTTCAAAGTATTGTCTCAAGAGATAAGCAAATAAGAAGAATGAAGTTCTCACTCTCTTAGATAACATCAAACGGAAGAATTGCCAACTTCGAAGGGGATTAAGAGATACATAGTATCATTTCATGAGCAGTTGGATGGGAACACGAAATAAACTGCATCGTAATTTTGAAAAATATTAATATAGAACCTTTCAATAAATTTAGAGATGTTGAGTGAGCAATAAAGATAAAAATATGTGTTTATAGTGTCTGGGTGCTTTCAGTAATATATTTATTAATTGCTAGTTCTTCATTTTTCTATC
Source organism: Argiope bruennichi (assembly GCF_947563725.1). Classification (NCBI taxonomy): domain Eukaryota; kingdom Metazoa; phylum Arthropoda; class Arachnida; order Araneae; family Araneidae; genus Argiope; species Argiope bruennichi. The sequence goes on from NC_079151.1 coordinate 88,955,988, forward strand.
TTCATAGTCGACTGGGAGTAACAATGTTAAACTTAAAATTGAATATTTAATTATCTTATTAAGAAGAAATCGCATATCATTATACAATTTTCGCTATTTTTTCTATTAGATAAATAATTTTTTATACATAAAATTACCATAAATGCTTTAAAAATTCATTTACGGTGAGAAAAATAGAACACGTTGGATAAAGGTAAACGACGTTTTCTAAATTAAAATACCAAAACGCTCATGTAAATAAGACACAGCTAAAGATTTCGCAAGAAACAATACTCAAAGAAAATTTTATAGTCTTCCGACACTACATGAGTTTTACAGAAAGGTCTACGGATTCGCTCCTGAAAGAGATATCGCCATAATTCTTATATTTCCAGAACCATTTTTGACAACATGATATCGTATTTGATCTTGAGTCCAATCAGCAACCTTTAAGGATATCATTCTTTCGAAATTATAGTACTCGAAAATATTAGGAAAACATTTGGGAAGTACATAAAAAGCGACAAAGAATTAGTGCTTTTTTACATCGTTTTGTGTTTATTTTACTATATTCAGTGAATCTTCTGAAAATAGTTTAAGCAAGTGATGGAGAAAATCTTGGATCTTATTTCATTTGGTTTAATTTTGATACTTTTTTTCCTATTAACTTGGTTTTTATTACTAGATTAATTTGTGTGTTTAGTAGTAGCTGCATTTTCGATTTCTAAATACAATGGTGCTTTTTCTGTTCTTTTTTAGTTTTTAGTTTGATTACAGAAATTAATTTTTTAGTTACGATTCCGAAATAATTTAGTTTCTTTTCCGAAATAATTTGAATTTTAGATTCTTTCAATAATAGGTTTTAATTACATATGCTTTTATTTTTGGTTATATATATATATAAGTTAAACATTTTAATCGAAAATGTTCGGGAGACTTGCTTAACAAAAATGTCTAGTCCCAAATTTCTTTTAATTATATACTACGAATTTGTCAAATAGGATATGCCACTTATTCATTTCTACCGCGTTACTGGTACCAGACAACCAATAACGAGATAGAAAATGTGACCTTGAACCACCTACAGAAAATACACAGACTATAATCGATGGCGTATATATATATATATATATATATAAAAAGAAAGGAAATGCAAACTGATTTTGCTATTTTCATTTCTATCACATTCAAACTGAATCTATCTCTTTATAAAAGACTTTATTAAGAATGTATTGCTTTATTTTATTTATTCGTACTTGACTTTATTTTTTACTTACGTTATTTCTCAGCTGTAAAATTTTATCATTAACATTTTCGCAACATAAATATTCAGATTTATCATCATTTTACTGTATTTTTACAATAAAATATTTCATCTTGCAATATAATAAGCTTCATTTAAAATTATATTAAAATAACTGAAAAGACACTCAGAAACTCAAATCAGGTTGGAGGCCTTTCTAAAGAGAGATAGAGATGCATTTTATAATGTCGAACTTTCGTAATATTAATATATATTAACCCTTTCTAAGGCCGTAGGAAATATGCTTCCCACCAAATTTATCAATCTTTGTATGAAATTATGTAGGTTGGCATAAGTGCTGACAATTTTTTTTAGTAAGTCAGAAACTTAGATGCTTCAGTTCTTTATCTCAGACAAAATGATGTGTCTTGATTTGTTACTTAATTATTAATTAACCAATTTAATTAATTAATCAAATTAAATTTATCTAATAAGCTAAATGAATCCCTTTTCTTATTCTAATTTCAAGCCTAAAAATATTTTAACATAATATGACAAGAAAAAATGGCTCTTTAAAAAGTTAAATATAGAAGTGTCAATAATTTTTGGTTTCCAAATATCATCCTTTCATTTTCGAATAAATTATATTCAAATCTATAGATTCCACATGCTTCCAGATCTTCCTTTTCGCTTTTCTAAACTTTTATCAGCATGGAAACGTATCAGGAAGTGGCAGGTATCAAAAACACCCAGACCATTTCCTGAATTGTTGAAAGTCAGAGGCAAGTTCACAAACTGGAGAAAATGAATCTCTCATGGTCATCAGAATTGCGTGCCTGCCTAATAGATTTGAGTCTTACCTACAATCCTATCACAGAATTCTCAGAGTGTATTGATTATGTAACCAATTGCCACGTCTCGCAGTCCGTATGAGGCAGCTGAACACAGTGACAGCCCCCCCCCATTGATTGCTTAGAATGTATGAAGGATTGATAATGTTGGTTGACTATTAATATGATTTAATATTCAAACGACTGACCTCTAAAATAACAGTGGTTTAGAGAAGACAGTTTATCAGGTAAATGCTTATTAGTATTAGAATCCATGCGTCTGGTTGCCTGAATAAACTGTTCAGAACTTGTATCTTAGATCTTTCACTTTTGGTATGATATTGGTCTGAAAATTCATTAATCAATTTGGTGTTATTTTAGATTGGTGTTATTTAATTAAATGAGGCCACTGCATCGGTACAACGAATCAAAACACTTAATGGATAGAGAAGAAAATTTTGATATTTTCTCTTTATATCATAACTGTCATTTTTGCAGTATATGTACTAAAACTGAGGCAATGCATTGAAATTTAGCATGATCCCTGCGCAAGGATGACATTTAAAATTATGAAGCCTTCCTCATTTTTATTATCTTCATTTTTACTATCTTCCTTTTTAAATCGGAACTAACCTAGTTCTCTTTGTTTAGTTCTCAAATAGATCAAGATGCATCAAATTTGTAAATCTGTAAAATATATGGACATCATGAATCTGCTGCAATCGTTTAATTCTTCATCTTTAGGGCATCCGCTCATAAAAAAATTTAAAAAGATATACCATAATTTAAGCTTTAAAGGTATCCGCTACTTTTTTTTTATCCTTTTTTATGTGGATATTATTAGAAATGATCTGACAGATATAACCAATTCTGTCAATACATATTTGGCTCAAAATCTGTATTATGTAGATGTACGATCAGGTATTTTCGCCAATAGCATGATCAGTGGGGCATGCATACAAACAAGGAATGACTTTCTGTCATGCTGATTTTGTCTAACTGGTCATCTTGACTAAGCAAGTGCTGTGCTTCTATAGCATAGAAATATTTACTTTTTGCCGAACACGTCATGTATCTGGTCACTTGAGAATCCATTGATAGTTCAGACCATTTTATTGGAATGCTAAGTTTTTAATAAATTTCGATAAAAACTCTTGAATTCCAATAATTGTAATTTAGATTTTTAGAAATTTATCATCCTAATATATTTTGGACCTTAAGAATATTGATAAAAAATGGAATGAAATTTACATAAAATTAGTTTGCCATGAACATGAAATTTAATTTTTAGTATCTAAGCGTTTATCATTGGTTTGTAATTTTTAGCTCATGTAATTGTTTCGTTCTAACTGTTCTGGTTTATATATATATATATATATATATATATATATATATATATATATATATATATATATATATATATATATATATATATTTGCAATTCCAAATACGAATCAAAATATTTTAACAGCAGTTCTGGTGCAGCATATTCTATCTAGTATCTTGAATGAGAAAAGTCTAATCGAATCCGATTCTTGATTCATAAAATGTGCATTGTCAGCTCATAAGTGGGAAATACTGTTTATGCCACATTTTTGTTCAAGATTGTTCTTCTCTTTAAAATAATTTTAAATTTATTTAGATTTACTTTTACTTTTACTTAGTATTTTTTTCAAAATTCACTTTGTCATTTACCAAGTATAGAATGGCAGCATATTGATTAGTTGCAAATTTGTCATCAAACGTTTCATGAAATATTGCATTTTTACATTCGAGAATTCAAAATTACCAGTTTTAGAATTATATGAAATTCAGCGAACACAAAAAGTCAGAAGAATATCATTTACTGCATGGTCTTCCCACCAGAAATTTAGATTTCTGTCAAAATTTCGGTTAAATTCTATCAACCAATAGTCAACCAATAATAATAATTGGATAATTCTGTGAATTTGATAAATTAAATTTGCCATATTGTGGTCTCATTAAAATTTCTGACAGCGTGTGAATGTAATATTGTATAATTTTTTGTGAAATCCGTCATTGGATTATTTTAATACCAGATTATGTATTCGAATCTAAACTTTTCAACACCAAATGTTAACAACCTAATAAATTTCAACAATACATCCAAGTTGTGTCATATTTTGAACCGAATAGTTAATGAGAAGATTTATTATTAAAAATGAATATATTGTAATTTGTTTCAATTTCCCATCATGTTTACAAAATGTTGACATTTAAAACAATTTTTAGATACATTAATTTTTAAGTTTTGGATGAATTTAAAGCACTTGGGAGACTTTTTATCTCTTTGTTATTCGGTTAATCTCAAAATTCACGAAAGGCGTATTGATATTCAAGCTGAAATCTTTGATGAATATTAGGAACATATGGAATTTACGATGTTCATATTTTGTACCAAATATATTTCATATGAAATGCGGCTAAACATGATAAAACATAAAATAAAAGAACAACTACACACAAACTGAAGCACATTTGTAAGTTTTAATTATATTACCTTGACTACGCAACTTCGGAAAGTTTTGATAATTTTTATAAGTAGATAAACCTCTTAATTTTGTATGCCAGATGGGATCTGATATAAAACCGTTTGGGAAAATTTGCCTTTGAATGAAACATTGGTGACAAAATAAGTAAAAGCTTGAAATGGATTGACCAAAAAAGGCTTGAACGTTTAGTAATTGATTTTAATTCGAAAATATATTGATGATACCGATATTTATAGATGAAACCTGCAAGACTGAATATATTTCAAGTGAGGAGTTCCCCACTGCAATGCATTTAATCATAGACATATGAATGGTCAATGGTAAATAGCGTTGAATGGATAGTAAATAACAATAGAACAGTTGAAATGGATTACAAACTGGGCAATTATATAAAACTATTATTGTATAAAATTAATACTTTAATGGAATTTGTACACTGCACCAATTGTTATGTCCTTAAGTATTGGTTCCATTAGCACTGCTTTCAAAGTAAAAATGTTATGAATTTTTCCCGATGAGATTATTTGACGGAATCAGTATCATTTCTATATTTCATTAATATTCTCTGTTCCATACAATGGCAACAGTTTTAAACCAGATATATTTTTGACGTACACAGCAATCGGTCAGAAAAAATCTCAAAGCTATACCTTGAGGGAAAAAAAGCCTCCATAACATCCTTTTCATTTTACTGCACACTATTCAATAACTAGAATTTCTATGTCTTTTAGATATTATATGTGCAATGGCATGATTCAAATGTCAAGGGTTATTTCTAAAAATAAAGTATAAACCATTGATAGTATGTTTTATTTAAATACACTTAAATATTTATCAATCTCTAAATTTTTATTTAATTAGAAAATTTATGTTTTTTTTGTTTTTTTTTTAAATGACATTCCTTTTCCGAATCACATTTTGATATTTTAAGAACTCTCTGTTTTACTTTTTTTTTTCTCTTTGACTCTGTCGCCTTTCTCTGTCAAACGACTCTGACACTAAAAATAAATAATAAATAAATAAAACAACCGATTCGTTTTTCATTCCAAATTTTCCAAAATTTCCACTAAAATAGTTTTGTGAAAAACAAGACAGTTCATATCAACTTGTCATAAATTTCTAGAAATAACAATTTTATTTCATAAAATTTTCTTTCTTGGACGCTATTGTTTTCTTTTTTCTGTTAATGAAATGCATGAATAATGGAAAGAAAAAGGAATTGTAATGAAGATTGGAAGAAAAGGAATTGTAATGGAATTCATATTTCAGATTTTATTTATTTTAAAACTAGGCATTTTAAAAAAACGAAACCAAAAAAGATATTTTCATAATATTCCAAAAACTGCTGTTAAAAAGACTATCATTTAGTATAATTTTTTCCCTTTTCTTTGATGAATTAATATGCAATAAAAAGAATTATTTGAGTTTTTTTATTACAAACGTAATGGAACATCTTCATGACACTTCGCTTTTCGTAAGCAGTTCTTTTATTTTAAAAAAAAAATCAGAATTGTGAATGGAATATAATAAAGAGTTCATTAATAGGAAAGAGTGCTGAAATCTGGTTATTTTTAAACACGAATTGGCAAAATAACTTAGAGATATTGATTTCAAAATTCTCGGGTATGGAAATAGGTCGGTGCAAAGAATTATTAAAGATATACTAAAAATGATGTTACTTGGCAAGGAAAATGTGTAAACTGAAGAAGGCATTTTAATCATTAATTTTATTATAGGTTTGATAAACAAATTTAATTTAAATTGTTCCTTCAAATTGCACAATAAAAAAATTGATATTATTATCCAGAATAACAGTAAAAAACATGAACGAATGAAAATGTTTAATCAAACAACTTTGAACTTTACTGATAATTAACAAATATTAGTGAATATTTTAAATTAAAAGAAAAGTAGAAATATGCGAAATAAATGAGATCTTAATTGGAAAAAATATCTTGTTTGAGAAAGGGATTTTTATCTTGTTCTTTTCAATTGAAAAAAATTTTTTTATTGTATTATTAAATCTTCATTACAGATTTGGAATGTTTACCTGAAATAATTGCTTCAAAACAATTATTCAGCTTTTATTGAGAATTTTAATTCTTTTCAACTAAGAAAAAAAAATTTAAAAAAGCTCTTTTTGTAAGATTTCAAATAATTAGCATGTAGATCATTATGACTATCAAACAAATGATACCGCTAATTAACAATAGGCAATATTTACGTTTTTTAAATATTATCTAACTTTTATGGGTGCTTTTCATAACTAACTTTGCTTCCAGTTATATTATTAAAACGTAACAAAGATATACAATTCTATTTATTGTATAATTTAATAACTTTTAACTAATTACATGCTTTAAAAGTTTTAGTGAACTTTCCATTTACTAGAGTATTTAATTTGAGCTAATATAAGCAGCTTTATTTTTTCTAGAGATGATTTCAGTAAATAAAAATATTGAAAATAAATCCATTGCCCATCTGCATAGTGTTAGACTACTCCCTTACAGATTTACTTTTCCTTTTAACTGCATTCGGAAATGAACATGGAACATATTCTATTTAATGTCTTCTATTCTAATATCTTTAAGGATAAGTTAGTTTATCTTGATAAGTAGGCTTTAGATTTAATATAATGTGAACATTTAAATGCATGTTTTTTAGTACAGAGTAGTCATAAAATAACCTTCCCTGTTTGGAGGCATCTGCAGCTAAAATGTATGAACGAAATGACACCAGTTTCATATGCAGACTGATTAAAGCATGGAAAAATGAATTCCGCAGAAGAAAAAAAATTAATACCAAAAGTTGCCGATAGGGGAAATGCTGACGATGTGGGAGTACAGTTATGAATGAATTCATGAAACTCACAGATAATAATCTTTTATTCATCAATATTAGGGTTCCCTAGATGTCATGCAACATTTTCAATATACTGACCTTCCCTGTGTACAACATGTTGCATACGGTGTATGACGTTCTCCACTGCTGCGTGTAAACTGTTAGTTTCTCTGCTCAAAACAGATAGTCTTATGTTCTGTACATAAGACATGCAGGTTTGCTTAAGAGCGGCCACGGCATTCACTGTCTAGTGTAGAATTGTTTTAGCTGTAAAACAAGCTGAGGTAAGGCAGGGCTCATATTAAGAACACATCAACAATCAATGACGAACAACAGTCAAGAACACTTCAGTAATCAAGAACGAACGTCTTTTTACAAGGAATGTGGGAGCTGCGGTGACGCACGCACTAGTAATTTTACATAACCAATCCCAAATACGACGCAAATTTCCTCATCCGTACGCCACAGAAGCTCCAAAATTTCACCTATCGGCAATTTTAGTACTATTTTTTCTGCGGAATTCATCTTCCCATGCCTTCCGCCTGTTTATGAAATGTAGTTTTATTTTGTCCGTTCGTTTTAGCTGCAGATGCCGCCAAACAGAGAAGGTTTTTTATGGCCATTATGTATAGTGGTATATTTCAAATACCTACGAAATATTTTCAAAAAAACTTTTTATTTCTGTAAGCTAACTAGCCGCCTTAGGCGACGCGACCAGCCGGTTCACCAATCTTAATGCTCGTTAAAATTTTAATAATTAAATATTTTATGTAACTCCTATTTTAATAGCTTCTTCATCAAAATATTTTAAAGCTTCAAATTTTGATAGTCATATAATTCATTCATAATATTATAAAGACTTTCAGCCATAACGTAATACTGTTTAGCAACTAGTTGTAAAACCCTCTGCGCGTTTGCACATGCGTTAGGATGGGTTTAATTCGTCAAAATAGGGGTGAAAGGAGGAGATGTTTACATTTACAAGTATTTAATAGGGGAAATCCAAGGTCAAAGGGAATACCGGAAATGCACTCGTCGTTCCGCGTCTCACCCCTTAATGAGATGGAGTCGTCGAAATGTGGTCGTCTCAGAATCCGTTGACGAACAGTATGTATCTCTCTAATTTTTTTTTTAGCTCCCGTAGAATTTATGCTTTAAATTAAAGTAGAAATGGTTAAATTGCAATTAATGTAGGAACAGTTTTTTACTGAAACAAAGGAATTTTTTTAAATATGAGTACTGAAAACAGAGTCGCTGAATATTTAAACCTTATGGGCACTAAAGAGTATCTTTCAAAATTTATGTAATATCTCAGAAAGTTTTCTACAGAAATTTATCAGATTCATCATGAACAGATCATTAATTAATCAACAATGTTTAGTTTTAAATGCATGAAACTTTAAGGAAATAAACAGAATCGTTTGAAATAATCGGTCAGAATCATGTTAAGCAAAAAAAAAAAAAAAAAAAAAAACATATCCGTTGAAAATAGAGTTGTCAACAATCAGAAAACAATGCGCATGCGTGCATTTTCAACGCCAATTATGGTTACGCAAATGCGTGAATTTTCTACGCCAGTTGGGATAACGCTGCGCAGATTAAAAATTTTTAATTTCCTTTATTCTATTTTTTTTTTTAATTCAAAAGAAATTCAGAATGAATCAGAAAGATCGATTAATTAACAATGTTTAGTTTAAATGCATCAAACACTAACAAAATAAACGTAATCGTTTGATATAATCGGCCGAAAATATTTTAAGCCTATCCAGTTAGAGTGGGAAAAAAACTGAAGCCTTACTCATTTGGTGGTGGGGAAATGAAAAAAAAATGGCGGGAAAGTTACTTTTTAATTAATAATTAAATTTTAATTAAAAATTCTTAAACAGGGACCCCATGTGCACATTCCCGACCTCCAAGGTATGCATGTGCCAAATTTGGTAGTTGTAGATCGAACGAACTGGCCTGTAGAGCGCCACACAGACACACACACACACTCATATACACACACACACAACACACACACACACACACACACTGAGCTTTATATAAGTATAGATAAAACTAAGAAAATCTCTTATTTTTAGTCATTGTTTTATGGATATTAAATTAATTATTTTCTTAAAGAAGATGATGGGAATTTACTATTGAAGTCATCCAATCTAAAATCTTATTTCATTAATGAATTATACTGCACTTTACTTTTATTGTTATATTGCATATGCTAATATTAATGATTCATAATAAAAATATGCCAAATATTAATGATTCTTGTTACATTTCTTACAGTTAAAACTGTGAACGCTATCTACTTGATTTTTTTTTTTTTCAAACAAGTTTAAAGATAATTTGGTTCACTTTAAAACTTTAAGTATTAATGATTATTGAATTGAGTTAACTAAAACAATTGAAATTTACTGTATCTGATTACAGAACATCATGAATTGTAACTAAACATAAATGCACTTCACTTTTCAGAAAAAATCCTCTCTCTCTATATATATACATATATATGCCTTTCTGTAAGAAATTATCTTAGTATTATATTACATTTGCTAATGTTCGATTCATAATAAAAAATATGTTAAATATTAATGATTCTTCTCACATTTTTTATAGTAAAAACTATAAAAATCTACCTCTTTTTTCAAACTATTTTAGACATAATTCACTGGTTTAAAACTTTGAATATGACTTATTAGTGAATTGAGATAACTATGAACAATATAAATTTGCTGTATCTGATTATAAACACGAATTATAACTGAACATAATTGCACTTCACATTCAGAAAAAAGCATCAATACAGATATGCCTTTCTGACAAAACTCTGTTGTAATTGAAATTAAATTGAGTAAAACGATTAGATAATTGCCGCTCATGGTGATTAGTTAACTCATCAGAGATATTGGCTGTGTTTTGTTTTAATTCAAATTCTTATTTAAAACATTGAAAAAATTTAATTGTCCTTGCAATCTGTCTTCTATAACTGTGTTGCACTGTTGATGTGTTTTGCGAAACTACTTTTTCTTATACCTCGCATGAATCGCATAGGCAATCAAAAATATATATTTTAAGCTGCTTTCAACAGATAAATAAAAAAAACGAATAAACATTTACTGAAACAATTGAAACTGTGCGAATTTTATTGCAACAATCATAAGTATTGCTGAAATTTATACAAATTCTATCTTTTAAAAAGTTGTCGAATTTCTGGGAAAAAGTTTAGTTCCATGAATATCATTTAAGTACAATTTTAGTGAAACATATTTTTAGTTTTTAAAAAATGGTATAATATAACTTTTGTGCAATAATATTTCATGAAATTATCGGGCAAAATAATAAAATATCTTTTGAATTTAATTAATATTATCCTAGCAAACTTTATGAGAAACAAATTGCCATCTTTCTTAGCATAATTTATGCTAAATTTGTCAGTTCTGGCTCAAAAATGTCATCTTTCTCACATCAAAGACACACATTCATTTTGCTTTTTTTTTCTGTGAGAGGGATGGTATTTGAAAATAACAAGGATACACTGAATTGCTTTTCTTTTCTAATGACTTAGTCTTTTTTAGAGTATATTGACAAAATATGGCGCTTCATTTTCTTCTACCCAATTAAATAAAACATTTGATAGCCTCATCAAAACATTTTTTCTGAATAAAATAAAAAGAAAATTAGTAAATTTGGTACAATAAGTTATAAGACATATTCCATAATCGGAGTAACTTTATTAGAATGACAACAAATGATATAAATAAATATGCACAAAAAAGAATTAGATGACAATTTTGTCTTTGAAAGTCCAAACCAGATAGAACGAAAGATCTCACTCTTATCAAGCAGAAATGTTGCAAACTCTTGGTGATAACAATAAATGCTGAGTGAGATGGAAATAAATAAAGATAATGAAATTTTAGTTGAAAAAGGAGAAAGTCTTGCATACTTTATTCCATGTTGCCTCCAAATATAATAGTCGTCTTGTTATCCATTCTTATTCTCACCTTCCTGAATTGCTTTAAAGCACGTATTCCAGTAGGAACATTTATTTAGTGAGGATGATTTTGTTTTACATGAAGATACCTCAAAAGGAGCTCTGAAGATCTTAGAAGCCACCATAACTGAATCCACCAAGGCCGTGGGAGCTGAAGCCATGACCACCAAAACTATGCCCATGTAAACTGCTGTGATGATGGCCATGATGATGTCCATGGCCGTGGTGATGTCCATGCTTGTGATGGTGTCCATGATGGTGCCCATGATGATGTCCATGGTGATGTCCGTGCTCATGGTGGTGTCCATGATGGTGACCGTGCTTGTGGTGATGTCCATGATGATGTCCGTGGTGATGACCATGGTGGTGAGAATGATGATGCCCATGATGGTGTCCGTGATGATGTCCATGCTTATGGTGGTGATCATGCCCATGGCTATGATGGTGACCGTGGTGATGTCCATGACTATGGTGGTGTCCGTGGTGATGTCCGTGGCTGTGGTGGTGACCATGATGATGTCCATGTTTGTGGTGATGATCATGTCCATGTTTATGTTGATGTTCATGTCCGTGAAGGTGGTGGTGACCATGATGGTGGTGATGCCCATGCTTGTGGTGGTGTTCATGTCCATGCTTATGATGATGATCATGTCCGTGTTTGTGCAGGTGGTGATGACCGTGATGATGTGAATGATGATGTCCATGGTGATGCCCGTGATGATGGCCATGCTTGTGATGGTGATCATGACCATGTTTGTGCACGTGGTGGTGTCCATGATGATGTCCATGTTCATGTTTGTGGTGGTGATCGTGTCCATGCTTATGATGGTGGTCATGTCCGTGTTTGTGGTGGTGTTCATGTCCATGTTTGTGATGATGATCATGTCCATGTTTATGGGCGTGGTTATGATGATGTTTGTGATCGTGTCCATGATGATGTCCGTGTTTGTGCTCGTGTCCATGCTTATGGTCATGTTTATGTTCATGCCCATGTGCATGATGATGATGATGGTGATGGTGGTGATGATGCTCTGCCTGATCTTTGATGACAATTACTTTTTTCTCGTCACTGGAAATGTAAAATAAATAAATAAATAATTAAAATTTTTCTTCACAATGTCAATCTATTTTTAGAGAATTTTAAATCCTGAATTTCTTAAATAATAAATGTATTTATATATATTTTAAAAGGCAATTTAATATTTACTTAAGTATTTTGTATTTACTATTTTAACACATTAAAATCGAACTCACTGTCCAGGCTCTGGTTCTGGTTCTGGTTCTGGAATCGGATCTGCAGCTGCAAAGTATATCACCATTGCTAGCACGACGAGGCAGGCCTTCATGCTTACCTTCATCTAAAATATTTTTTTAAAAAATTTCCTCAGAATTTTATTTTATGAAACATTTTTGCTTTCAGTAGACAGAATCAAAATTATTCTTTGCTATAAAACTGAAATTAAATTCATTATTGGCATTTCAATGCTTTAAAAACATTTTTTTTTTCAGAAACATATTAGATTTTTAAAATTCGGTGTAATAATTTTTTTATTATGAACATTTTTTTCGAAGATTTAATATTATGTCTACATCAACGTTTTATGTTTACTTGATTTTGAAAAATCGTTTCTTTTTGTTTTGACAAATTAATTTTAAAAATATTTTATGATCACAATTTTTTTTGAAATTTTAAATGAGTTTCTTCAAAATATATTTTCACAATTGCAGAAAATCCTTTTAAATGATGTATTGACATGAGAAATGCTTATAGATCCTTACTTTTTTGTTGCATTTTTTAAAGATTTAAATGCATATTTTGAGAAATCTGTAACTAAACGGGATTAAATGTTTGATACAATCTATAAAACACAAATTAAACGTTACATAGAACAGTTAACTTTAAATAATACTGTGAAATTTATCCTGATCTAATTATAGACATTTTAGTAGATTAAATGGTTTGAAGGGTTCAACTGCACATCTTTAAAAATGAAGCTTAACATGAAAATGCGAATTAGTTTTCAATTAGGCACATCTAATTTAAACTGTGAAATAATAAATAGCAATGATAGTCTTTAAGCTATATCATTGAAAATGTATTTGTATTCCTCCATATGCATTCTTGACACTGTTTTTATGACATGTCATTAACTCTAAGCATAAGATATTAAATCAAATAATAAATATTTTTCATCGATATATATCGTGAAGAAAGCTAAGCACTTGCTAAAAATAAAATAAGCTAAGATTCCGAATTTTTAGAAGTCTCCACAATATTCATACAAATAAAATCATTTGTCTTTGAAGTATCCATCTACAGATTAAATAAAATATATATATATTAATCCATTTTTTTTCATAAAACTGAAGAATAAAGGGAGAAGTAATAGAATTTTCTGAGCATGTAGAAGAGAAAGAAACATTTTGTAAACATTCACAATTGAATTAGTAACTACTTATCGATTTTATAACAACTGAAAACAAAACTTAAGATTGTTTAGTCACTTAAAAAATTTCTAATATATATATGTTTATTAAAATATCGGATCCAAATTTAAGAACAGATTTTGCATATAATTAGTGACATCTTCCTCTATAAGTTTTACACAATCATTTGATAGAAAATGTTATTAAATAAAATGCAGTGAACTGTATCACTTTAAAGACTTTTACGTTTAACGAATTATTAAAACAGTATGAAAAGATTCACACGGTTCTCATACAACGCGGTAAATATTCATGTATTACGCACAGAACGATTTTGGCAATTTTACTGTCACTGTCGTTGTTTTTGTTATATTTGTAAAAGCAGACGTAGATACTTAACTATTGTTTATATGAGCATTGGGGCTGATAATTAGAAATATGGTAAATTTTCACTATAAAACACTCATCTGCAAATCACAGGTAAATCAGCTGGCAGCAATTGTTTCGATAAAGCATGTCCCATATAAAGCGATTGCCTATTATTACATGGAACGCCATACGTTGTATGCGAATCTTTTATTAGTTTTTATTTAATTATCGAAAAAAATCGAGTTTTATTGAAATGAGAAGCAGGTAAGATTATTACTTATTTTTGTGCTTTTTATATCAAAATAATTACATCAATTTAATAGATTCATCCGTTTTCAGTTCTATTGTAGTCCGTTTATAAAATTTCGGATTCCGGAACTGTAGCTTCCAGGTTCAAAATCCGATTCCACCGAAGGACTGTCGTGTGAAAACGTCTGATACACGTAAATTTCTTCAGTGTCAATTTTCCTCCTTCTGATGGAGTACAAAAGTTCAGAGAGGAAGTGATGGTCCGGGTTCGCCGCTGCATTGTTTTCAGATATTTTAAATTCGATTCGGTTTCACCCTAAAATGGCCTTTGCATTGTTTCGAAACAGAAAGCAAATATATCTAAAATAATCGCATCCGGTTTTAAAGATCAAATGAATAGTTTTAAATGTTTTTGGATCCGAATACCTAATTTGTAATACCTTTTTAAATTATTCATTTCATTTAATTATATTTCGGTTTAGAAAAACAGTTATTATTATTAAATTAATTCAAAAAAGAAATTGAATGCATTAGATTTGACAATCGTAATTTATGAAATTTTAACTATATTGAATTATCTAAAAATAAATTGGATATATTAAGGTTGTAATACCTTTGTAAAATTTGTAATATCTTACAAAGTTATTCATTTTATTTAATTATATTCTTGCTTAGAAAAACAGTTTTTATTATTAAATTAATTCAGAAAAAGAAATTGAATATACTAGATTCGACTATCGTAATTTGTGAAATTTTAATTATATTTCATTTACATAAAGTAAATTGGATATATAAAGACTGAACTATGAAATGAAAGGCTCCATTTGGTTTTCGAAAAAGAAAAATTACCAATTTTAACAAACGTCACTTTAAAAACTATATGTACACCATTAAAATATTACTTGATATTACACCATTGCTGATAAAAAATGTTTGTAAATTTAAGATTTTCCTTAAAAAATTAAAATATCATAATTTAGTTAGAAATACAAACCTTGTAGTATTTCACCTCTACAGCTGTTAGTAAGAGCCCAAGAGGAGGAATATCCAAGTTGAGAACTGATGGCGATTCTAAATACAATGCGAGTTTATATACCAAATTTTGAAACCAGCTTGATGTATACCGTATTCGACAGTATCTTGGCACGGTGACATAACATACTTCATAAAACAACATTGTTGTTCTTATCAGTTTACTACTTAATCCGTTCGTCATAATAACCTGGTTTTAACGAGTTTTCATTTTTGCGGAAGAAAATTTTCTTCTAATTCAGAAGAGAGTGATTAAAATCAATTTTGTTTTTGAAATGTAAATGGATTGCATTGGTTTTTCTTACTTTTAACTATTTAATTTTTCTTACGAGTTACAATTCTGACCAAAAGGCCTTAATCTGTTTTTGATTTATACAGTTTCAATGAAACCCCACTCAATATTTCCAGAAATTCATAATTATTTTTGTATTAGTCTTAAATTACATAATATATATATTTTAATCGTTACATAATTTGAATTGTTGAATATAAGAAAAAAAATCTTTTAAATAGAGTTTATATAATGCGATTGTAATTTTAAAAGTATTTTAATAAAATTAGTGCAATATGAATCTTTAAAGACAGGGCATTACGTAACTTTTTTTATAATTACATTCTGAACCGTCTTTTGCAATGTTTTAATTGTTCTTTTATAATATTGCAAAATTTCTGTATTGGAAAATAAGCATGCAATTTTTTAACTGAAATTTATGCAATATGATTATAGCAACAAAGGAATTCTTTTTATAACATATATTTGTATAATCTGTAATTTTTATAATATATATTTGCTGTAACATATATCTGTGTATCATATATTTTTAAAGATATAAAATTATATAATATTACGATAAAAGTAATTAAACTTGAAGATTTATTTAAATGATATTATATAACAATCACTGCATATAAATACAGGAATTTTATTAAAACTTCTGCAATTTGAGTGTAATGGGTAATGAAAAGGATTTTAAATAAAATTCATATATAAATCAACATTACGATAGTGGAAAGATAATTATAAAATTAATTTTATTCCCTTTTATATTTTTCCAAGAAAAATAAATATATAATTATATTCATCAATATATAATTCTACATAATTGCTCAAAGATGTAATTTTATTTAATTTTTAATTAATGAAATATTACAATTTTTAATTCATGGATTATAAAAAATTGATCTATATTTAATCAAGAATTTAATTTAGCATATTTCAAATATAAAATTCCTACAGAAGGAATGAAGATAGTAATATTTTTCTCTAACTTTTGGTTTTTTTCCTTCTAAGAAACATTATAATTTAGAAGAATATCAATAAAATATATTTAAGCAAACTAATTCCATAAGAAAAATTCTGATATAAATTCAGAATTTCTTTCTTAAAGCCATGATACGGAAGAAAAGTAAATTTTGACGGCAATGTAAAGAAAATGATAAAATAATCTCCCAATTATTTCTGATCTCCCAATTATTCCCTTTTTTATTTTATATCAACCGGATATCCTATCCAACAGACTTTAAATATTTTCTTTTTTTATGATATTTCTCTGGCATCACCTAATAATTCCTGCCTACAATTATAAACCAACTTTTCCCCCACTAGCTCTAAGAGCTAGTGGGCGAAAAGTTAATTGATAATTGTAGGCAGGAATTTATAGATACATCCATCATTGTTGACACCAAATTTGCCTCTTCCTAATTTAAGTTTCGAATAACCTTATATTTCGATCTTCTATTTCTATGTTATGTACTTCAAGTCTTCTATTGCAAATGTAAATCCTAATTCGCTTCATTTTTGCATAACTTTCTAAAATGTCCGTTTAAGTATTTTTTCAAATCAATAATAAATTATCATTATAAAATATTGCTTTGAAAACTCGATCAACCGAAAACGCTTCATGCTCAAATGCCCAGCAGAGCATTAAAGTGAGTTTAAGAGAAAGCAAATCGCAATAATTGATTAGAAATGAATGAGTTCGATTGATGTTTCATTGTCATTTACGAATGCAGTTAACAAAAACCTAGGTGACTCTAAACATACCCAGAATCATCCGGATATGTTAATTGGGATGGTTTCAGAAGATACGGTATTCTAGGAAAACTGTACATACATTAAAGCGAATGATCATCAAGATTATCCTAATGGAAAAGACATAAGTTAAAGTTGCATTCTTATTTAAAAGTGATGAACTGTTGTTTGCCTCCCGAGTAGTTTCAAAATCTCGCTGAAAAACGTTGCATATCATAATTTTTTATTTGTAAACTTTCGAAATGAGATTGAGCAATAATTAAAAAAAATTAGTCTCGGGTATTAAATTTTGCATAAATTAAACATAATATAATATTACATTGCAAAGATATTAAGTGAGAATTTTTTAATTTCTTATATATACTATTTACTACAGATGATTGCATCGAAAATTATATAATCAAGACAAATATCATTTTTTAAAGTTAATGGATGCGGAATGCTACTTTTGGAAAAATTAATTTTTCTCAATTGCGATGGAATGTTAACTTTACTGATATTTTGCAGTTGATCTTTTGCTTTTTTGGGGGGGATATTTTTCGTATGAATCAAAATTAACAGAATAAATAAATAAGAAAAAATGACAGGCCCCTGTTATTTTTATTAGATGTTCCTGAAAGCTTTGAAATTTCATGCGCCTTTGTACTCTAGAATACAGAAAAATAATTTACATTAATAACTAATCGAATATTTTAAGCATATTTATTAAACAAAAATTTCAAATACAGCAAAAATCATTTTAAAACAAATCTTTTATTTTAGTATGCCATAGTTAAGACTTCAATACTAATAATTGTTTAGAAATTCTTCTGCTCAGTTAATAAAATTATGCTGCTCCGAAATATGTTCTTAATTATTTTCATCTCTTCCATAAAATCAGCCGCATATAAATATACTATCGCAAATAAATATAAAAATCTATAAACTATGGTATAATAAATATATCATATTTTACTACATCTTAAGTGTTATTTTCGTAATATGTAATGCACCAATCAAGCGCAAAATCAATTTATAAGACATCCAATTCAGGAACGCAAATTAATTAGAGAAAATATCCCGATGAACATTCTATTTGTGTTCCACTGATTGATTTCACAGTCATTTTCACAATTCCATTAAAGATTCTCACAGAGTATTGTTTATTATCTTTCCCAAACTACACAGACGTCGCGCTTCATAGCACATCTGAGACAAGCGATCAGTGGTAGAATTTAAATGATTGATTAAAAGATAGAAAAACATATTCATTCTTGTATGGTTTTCGATAAGAAATCTAATTCTGAAATGCTTACACATAGAAGCAATATTTGTTATGGAAAGAGTATTCGCAAGTTGACATTTTTATAATTGATAAATTTTAATTGTATATGCTGTTCAAAAATAGATATAGATAATTGTGTTTTAAATTGTATTTACACTAAAAGTTTCATCTAAACTAACTTATAAACACAGACAAAATCGCATGACTTAAAACTTTGTTCAAATATAAATATATTTCGGAGTAAATATAAGAAATTTCTTAGGATTCCCTTCTTCTTGAGAGCTCTGAATGAAGATTAGCCGAGAAAACTTAAGTTTGATACTTTTAATCTTTATGAAAAACTTGATTTGATCTCAAGATTTTGAAATTTTGAATGCTACATTTTAAATAATTATACTCTCTGTATCGTGTTACATCCCAAGCAGCAAAGAGAAGTCGCTAAACGATTGGCCAAGCATCGCATCCATCTGAGATACGCCGCCCATATTTTGCCAATGTCCCCTTTGCATTGGCGCGACATCGGATTTTGACCATATTTTTTTCTGTCGCCTCTGAAGATCGCTTTTTCATCGGGGCGAACTCCTACGGCGACTTAGTGAAAAAGACCGGCTCAAAGCAATCGGCCCATAGTCGCCTCGATGTCGGGAAAGTTGCTTTTCCTAGGCGGCGCTATGCGAACATATTTTAGAAATTTCCCATGAATCACCTGGCGTGTATTGGATTTTGAAATTCAACCAGCAACGCATACTGTCATTTCAAGAAACTTGGTAAGTGTAAAGTTTTTATTATTATATATTTGTAAATAATATATTATTTATTCTAAATAGTGAATAAAAAAGGTTATTTTTGTTGAAGCCGTTCGAACTCGTTGCTTACCTGAAACATGGAGTTGCACGTGATATTATTAGCGTTAGGCGTAAGCGACCATTATCATTTCTTTTCTTGTTTGTATTCTTTTCAATTGATTTTATTTCTTATCTTTTTTTGTGTGTGTGTTCTTAAATTATTGCAGATATTTTTCCATTTCATTTACAATGCCTTTCCTTTTGTTAACAACAATTTCTAATGAAAAATGTTTTTAAAAAATATTAAATTGCGTTCTTATGTTTTGGTTTTGCAATAACATTTGTGTTATTATTTTTATTTCGACATAAGGCTAAAAAAATAGATTAGCAGAATATATTTATTGTAAATTTCGAAAAAAAAATCTTTACAACTTGCAATTATGTAGTTATATTTGAATACTCTTATGTGAATAGTTTATAATTATTTCACCTTTCATAAAATAGTAACATAAATTTTACACCCATTAGTTTATATTATTTTTCTCTATTGTCCTAAACATTATTATAATATTTGCCTATATAGTTCATTATCAGATTGAAAACATTATTAAGCTTATGAAGTTCTATAAGACTTTTACTCCTTAATTACATATCTCCAATTGTCAACAAATATTTTATTTGTACTTTTAAAAGAAATGAAAGCTCAATCATTATTCTAATTAAGGAATATGTTTTTTAGGTTCATCAAATCTGCAAAAAGAAGAGTGAACTTGAAGAAAAAGTATATGTATAATTCTTTATATGTATTACCAGCAAAATATGAAATCCAGTATTCTATAGAATGCCCAAGCATTGTATATAATGCCTAAAACAAGCCAGTAATGTATGAAACAATTTGTATTTCATACATTTTTTAAGCATTCTATAGAATGCCAAATGACAACCTGGCAAAGTATGAAATACATCTCTCATTTAATAAAATAAAAATTTTGTGCAACCTTTGTTTCAAAACTGAAAATGCAATTAAAGATAAAATACATTTTAAAATTGATCTATAAATATAAACAAAAAAAAAATTTCTCACTATTTGTTTGGAAACTACTGTGCAAGTTTCTATTCCTGACTTCAAAAAAGAGCAAAATATTGGAAGTTACAATTAATGTGACGGAATATGGTTTCTACCAACTTGGAACATCAGAAGGAAATTTAAAACAATTATATGTCCCAATTCACTTTATATCCTAAGAACTTGTTTAGAATTGAAGTTATTCCAAATCACAAAATTTCTCTCTGGTCAGTTGCAATTACTCAGATCAGTGGAAGCAATCAAGGATTTATCAGATGTATGTGTTAAAGTGCCAAAATATGTAATGTCTTTTCGTGAAAAATGTAGTAAAACTTCAAAATGTTGTAATGTGATAGGCTTGAATGACAAGTAGGTAGATTTTAATTTCTGATTTTTTTATCTGAAAACTTATTTGCCTTAATTAGAAAGGCATAAATTTTGTTTTGTACAAATTTTATTTTTCTATATAATTTGAATAAATTTTTTTTAATGGCAACCTCATTATTTTTGCAGACTGACAATTCAAGTGATTTTAATTCTATTTAGCTTAGTTAATTTTCCTTTTCATTTACAATTTTTCTATGAAAGAAGTTTAATAAAATATTAAATAACATTTTTATATTTTGGTATTGAAATAACATTTGTGTAATTATTTTTATTTTGACATGAGGCTAAAAAAAGTTTAGCAGAATGTATTTATTTTAAACTTTCTTTAAAATTTGAGATTATGCAGGCACTTTTGAGTACTCTTATATGAATAATTTCAAATTATTTCACATTTCATAAAACAGTAACATAAATTTTACTCCCATTAGTTTGAGTTTTTTTTTTCTTTATTATCCTAAACATTATTATAAAGTTTGCTTACACAGTCCAGTATCAGAACAAAAATATTATGCTTATGAAGTTCTATAATACTTTCGCTTGTTAATTACTCATCTCCAATTGTCAACAAATGTTTTATTTGTACTTTTAAATGAAGCGGAATCTCAATTACTATTATAATTGTTTTCTAGGTTCATCAAATGTAATCAAAAAGGAAAAATGAAATGTATAAATAAATGTATAATTCTCTTTATATGTAGCTGAAGATTCAGTTATACATATATATAATATTTATATAAATGTGTGTGGATTTTTAGAAATTTCAAACTCTTCAAGTATTACATAATAAATAAAATTTAAATAAATTTTTTATAAATGACTTTGTGTCAATATTATTTATTCTTGTAAATTATAAGTCATAGTTTCAGGATTTTGCTTGGGTGTATAAGTCATTACAGAAAATTCAGTAAAAAATTTCAAGTAAATTATTATTTTACTTTGTATTTCTAAAATATTATTTAATGAAGGTCTTTGTAAATAAATTGTTTTGCATAGTTGTTTTTCTTTTCTCCTAAAAATAAAGAGGGGAAAATAATAATTAAAAAAATATTTATCTAAAGAAATTTTGTATAATTGAAAGTAGTGTTTACATTTTTAGGTATGGAGTTTTTGTGAAATATTCAGAGTTAATCATAGATCAAATTTGGTTCTTGTGCCATGAAACAAAACCAAACTAATAGATTAAAAAAAATTAGAAATTTGAAGTAAACTGTTAATTTGTGCTTGTAAAATGTCATCAATTGGACATTAGCTAACACTAACATTTGTAATGAGGTATAAAATTTTTACACTATAAAGTAACTTTGTAAGTTAATAATAAATAAGATTTCGTATAAGTGAAAGAAGTGTTGTATTTTTGTGCATGGAATTTTTGTGAAACATATTTTTCAAATATTCAGAGTTAATCATAGATCAAATTTGGTTATTTTGCCACAAATCTAAACCTCACTAAACATAAATTATGAAAATATTAGAAATTTTAAGTAAGTTATTAAATAAGAAGTAAGTTTGTGCTTGTAAATTGTTGTTTATTGAATATTAGCTAACACTAACATTTATAATGAGGTTTAAAATTAATGCAATATGAAGTAACTCTGTAAATTAATAGTAAATAAAATTTCCTATAATGGGAAGAAGTGTTCCATGTTTGGGTATGGAATTTTTGTGAAATATTCAGTGTTAATCATTAATTAAATTTGGTTCTTGTGCTACAAAACCAAACAACTAAATATAGATCAAGAAAATATTAGAAATTTGAAGTAAATTATTAATTTGTGCTTGTAAAATGTTGTATGTTGGACATCAACTGACACTAACATTTATAATGTGTAAAATTTCTACAACTTGAAGTAACTTTGCATGTTAATAGTAAATATAAAGAATTTTGTAGAATTGAAAGAAGTGCTGCATTTTTGTGTATGGAATTTTTGAGAAATATTCAGTGTTAATCAAAGATCAAATTTAATTCTTGTGCCATAAAACCTAACTAATCATAGATAATCAAAAAAAATATTAGAAATTTGAAGTAAATTATTATTTTGTGCTTGTAAAATGTTATCTATTGGACATTAGCGAATACTAAAATTTATAATGAGGTATAAAATTTCTTCATGAAGTAATTTTGTAAAGTCAATAGTAAATAGAATCAGTAAAATTGAAAGAAGCATTACATTTTTGTATATGGAATTTTTATGAAACATATTTGTGAAATATTCGGGGTTTAACATAGATCAAATTTGGTTATTTTGCTAAGAATCTAAACCTCACTAAACATAAATTATGAAAATATTAGAAATTTGAAGTAACTTAATAATTTGTGCTTGTAAAATATTTTCTATTGAAGAAACATATAATAGGAATTATATAATTTAGTGTTTTAAACTATTTTTAATCAATGCATTAAATGTTAGGGTGTTAAAATAGGAATTTGTGTTTTATTCATTATTCTTTAGGAATTATTTGTTGATTACTCACATTAAGCAATATAAAAGTGTGTATAGTAAAAAAAAAATATTTTTTTAATAAGAATTATATATTTTTCTATTTCGAATTTAAAATAGCTTTTAAAAACAGATGATATAGGCAATATATGTAATACACCTACTTTTAAATTTCTAATATCAGTTAAAATCATTCTGATTAATTATGTAATTGAAACTATGATTATGTTAACATTTCTTCCCATGCATTAAACAATGAAAATAAACAGGAATTATCAATGAAGGAAATAAATCTTATATGTAGATAGATGTTCAGGGGATCAAATTTAAAATTATTTCAGATAATTTTAACATTTGTTTATTTTTTTAAAGAGCAGTAAAAAAATGTCATTTAAACATTTTATAGGGTAAGGTTGTGGTAAAATCTATGCTATAATAATAGTTAAAAAAAGTTGGAAGAATTATTAGAATGACATTTTCCATGAATTTTTATCAAAAGCAAGTATTTTATGGAATTTTAAATTTATCAAAATAAATAACAAACACTATTATTAATAGGTAAAAAAGAAAAGTAAACTATACAAAATTTTGAAAGTATGATAGTTTTAAATATTATGACACTAGTTTCTAGAATTTGAGAAAATTGAATAACCATTAAACTAATATTTCAATTTGACACCAGCAAGTGTTCAGAAATAAATTGCCTATTGATTGGCATTTGGTTGCCCATTGCTAAAATACATGGGGAAATGATTGGTATTGGGTCGCCGATTGTTAAAACACATGGGGAAATGATTGGTATTGGGTCGCCGATTGTTAAAACACATGGGGAAATGATTGGTATTGGGTCGCCGATTGTTAAAACACATGGGGAAATGATTGGTATTGGGTCGCCGATTGTTAAAACACATCGGGAAATGATTGGTATTGGGTCGCCCATTGATAAAACAGGTCGCGAAATGCTTGGTATAACGTCGCCCGTTATAATAACAAGTCGCCAAAGGATCGGCAAATTCGTCGAAAATAAGTCGGGGCGGCCATCGCGCGGCGAACCGCCGGGGGACATGACCAATGTCGGGGCGAGATCGCCTCCGATCTCGCCCCAATCTCGCTCGTTCCGTGGGGCGATGCTTGGCCAATGGTTGGCCAACGATCTTTTGCTGCTTGGGATTTTTTTAAGTTTTAAAATATGACTTATCATATTTTTGTATTTTAATTTGATATTTAATCAGAAATCGGTGATTTGTTTTTAGACACTTTCTTTGGCTTTTGAATTTATTTAAGGTTTTCGTATTTGTATTATTGTTTTTATTGTCTTTTTTTTAATTCAATGCTAAAGTAACATTTTTTAAAATATCAGCTTCTCTTTTGACCATGTTAGGTACTGTAACCCCTTATATTTATTGGATAGGTTATATCAATGTGGAGAACAAATAAAAGAATATAACGACAACTTATAAGTTTAACGACCTAAATAATGATTTTGGATTGAAAATTCGTAACATTTGTTTCAATATGTATTTTTGTAGTTTGCATGATTTAACGGATAACAGCTGTGGAAAAAAACTTTTTGTGACACATAATTGAATTTATATTCATAATTTAAAGTGAATTCTATATAAATTAATTATATAATATAATTTTAAGTGATAATCAAATAATAAAACACCAATAAGCTATATGTTGCAATTTTTTTGTCATGTACCCTATCAAATATGGTATAAAATATCAAATGCGTGAAGCATAAATCCTCAAAGAGATATATTTTTTTATCCACTCAGGCATTGAGTTAATTTAATTCATTCTACTTTTATGTTCTTTTAACAATCATGTAACCTTGTATATTGTACAATATTGTGCTATATTATATCAATCAATATTCAACAATATTATACAATATCCAACAATGTCCAACTCTTTCCCCCATCTGGCAAACGTAACGGATGTTTAGCAACTTCTTCATTTCTCCGCTAAGCTATAAAAGCTGTGTAACACAAATAAGAAATGGTATTAAGAAATGAAGTTTTGATAGGTTATTTTGGAGATTTGCAGTTCTGCCACCTATAAATAAATCATTTTTTTTAACTTAGAAGCTGTATTCATCAAGATCAAGATCAACTTCATCAAGATCAAGGAAAAAAGAAATATTCTGAACATAATGTTATCGAATTCATATTATGCGATTTCAAATAATTTCAAAATAAGAAGTTTCATACAAAGGAAAAAATTGTTTTCCTTGTAAAAAAAGAAAAAAAAAATCTATTTCAAATTTGAAAGCTGATTTTAATTTTAGTTTTAAGAAATGCTGTTATATTTCTCTCTAAACATTTTCCAAATGATTATTTTGAATTTAAAAAATTAAAATCTTTAATAATGTTCCTTGCAAAACACGCATTTTTCGGAAAAATTCAGAAAACAAATTAGAAAAAGAAATTTTATCTTTTGTATAATATAAGACAAAGTCATTGCGATGATTTAATGTGTCAGGACTTGAGCTGCAAAAAATCTCAACATTTTTGTTTCAATTTATAAAAAAAGAACTTTAATACATGAATTGTTTTTAGTAGTTTTTATGCAAAGCAATCGGAATGAAACCCCTAATGGAATTAACTAAAAAAAATCCCTCATATTTTATTTTCAAAACTTCAATCTCTTAATGCCTTTTTGGAATCTGCTAAACGAAACATCTCCGAGATATGTTTTTCTATCAAGCGCTGAGCTACAAAAGTTTTCCAATTTTCCCTAAATTGGTTTATTATTAAATAAACACGCCATATTTATTTTTTCAACCTATTCATGTTTTTATATTTGTATTCAATGCATTTTATTTGATTCTCACAGCGTTTAATTGTAGAAAACGGCGTTTCATTTTTTGAATTTTATTTTGTTGAATCTTAGAAATAATTTTTTTAACCTTAGAAATCATTTGCCACTTTCTTCCGAGGATGCAAAGCAATTATTTTAAATCTTTAATTTAGTTTGAGAGCAGCAATTTCAAATAGAAATTCTTCACAGCTAATGAAAAATAAAATGAAAACCCCCGAAATATTAAAAGATACTTTTTTTTTATTATAACAGTTGCCGTTCTCACTTTGCGATTTTAGAATTACGCAAAAGTCGAACTATAATTTATATTTATCTAAAAAGTACATGTGCGATTTATAGAAAATAAGCTACAATAAAAAAGTTCTCATTAAGATATTATAATTAGTACGCATTTCCAAGTATTCTATTCCAATGTAATAATTACATCTATGATGATGAAACAATATTGAAATTAATAAATATTATTCTCTCGTATTATGCATTTTAACATTTCACTCGGAAATTTGAAGTATAAATTTGTTCAAATGATTCTCTTTTATTAAGTAAGAATAAGCTTCATTATACTTTTCATTAAAGCAATATAATAAGACGTATTTTTAAGAAACTTTGTACAGATCTAAAATTACATGTAGGAACATTATGAAAAGAATAAAAACGATTTAAACATTTCAGATGAGTTTCCTACTTATTAAAGTGAATTCCCTACCTAGTCATTAAGTGTGGTTTATTCATATGGAACTATAGAGTGCATTACTTATTACTATTTTAAGGTATTTTCTAAGAAGATAAATTATTTTCCAGGCATTTTAATATCCGTATCAGCTATTCAAGAGACAAACATATATTTGAAATTTTAATTACCTTGTTAATTTGTAATTTCACATTTTAAAATCGAATATTGTAAATGGAAGAAAATTCACTGATATGTGAAGGAAAAATTTTGAATCGAAATTTGCTCAAATGTAGAAATAACCTGGAATTAAACCATATCATTGAAATTGTGCCATCTTAAAAAGATATACTACACTGATTAGATACAAGTCATTATTAGTTTTAAACGAATACTTTGATGGACTTCAATATACATTATTTGTTTATGTTGGCGATTAATTTTTAGTCAGCTTTATTTTGAAAACAATTATGTAACATATACTGAATTAGGCATATTACATACTCATCTCAAAAACTGGCCTTACAATGTCTTTTTTGATTATTTCTTAATTACAGATAATCATTAATTTAATTCCCATCATAATAATAATAATTATTGTTTTTATCTTTTCACTGAACAATAATATAATTTCAAATTTACAAGTTTGGGTATTAAAACTAGAGAAAAATGGTACAATACTATTGTGAACATGCATCTGAAAATATATTGTACCTTTTTTGAACTTTTCAATTTTATAATCCCACAAAATTATTTAGTAATGCTTTTAAAGTACTATTTTCTTTTATTTGCAATTTATTTTCATCATTTTGAGCAGAGATAGAATGATTTAATAAAACTATTTCAAAAAGGGTTTTTTTTTCCTTTTATCGATTTATTTCCATCTCCTTCAGGTAAATTTAAAAATTAAATTGTTCATTGATGTAAATTATTTTTTATTTTTCGTGATTCTGAAATAAATAACATTTTTAATTATTGAGGAATCTATTATTCGAAAAGTGTTGACAAAATTTATAAGCTCTCATGCCAAGAAAGACTAGACTTTAACAACATTTATTAATGAAAACAAAGAAAAATTTGTTTTATCGCAAGACTTAAATTGAAATACTAGCTTAGTTTAATTTATTTATATTGACATCTTGTCGGAAGTAACACTAGGATTATTTTGGGACGGACCTTATAACTTTGAATCTTGGCCAGATGATGAGGACGACGACTGAGTTAGGTATTCATTTTCAAACTTCTGCATCACACTTTGGAAGAACTTTGGACCAAAATATGCAAGTCTACTTATACGAATGGTTTTAATGGAATAGTTATTCCTTCGTCCCGCAGTTCTCATCAAATACTAGCACAAACAAAGTATTTATTTATTTCGAAAGTATGGAAGGGAAAATTATCAGGATACTAACTTTTGGCAACTCTTCTCTACAAGCATCTTACCCATTTTGAAAGGTGTGTTACACGCAAGTGATTCATTTCAAAACTGTTTCAAAGTGAATGGCAGTAATTCTGTATCTGTCAAGTCTAATTCATTTTAAAAAGTAGATGATTTTAACTGATTTTTCCTCGCGATCTTCCGAAAAGATAATTTATTAATAAATTTCAACAAACATATCATGTTTTAAGCTTTTGTTGTAAGGAAATGCATGAATCTTCACAGATTATTTTTTTCTCAGTAATGCCTTGAAACATATTTGTCGTATCACAAATAGTCTCGTTGTGGGTCCCGCGTTTGATACCCTTGTCCTTCAAAATAGTACACTGTAAGATTTGGAAAAAAACACCAGAGATATGAAGATGGGAGATACGTGACAATAATCAATTTAAAAGTAAATATTTCTTTAGAACAGAAAGAAATCTATTTTTGTTCTGGCATCTGGTGAAAATAAGAATGATTTTCCTATAGTAAGAAACAGTTGAATAAAATGTGAAGTTCTTTAGAGAATATTTGTTTTCTTAAAAGAAAACTTTCGAATTTTTTTTTAATTATTAGCTATTTGTGTTTTTTTTCCAAACAAATATGCAATTGTGTATATTAAACAGAGTTTATACATATACTTTTTTGAAATGAAAAGTTTTCAAATCCATTTTTTTTTTTCAATTTTGTTCAGTATATTGATAACAGTCGCTTTCGGCGGTTATTTGTTTACTTGCCGACGAATGAAACAACTACCAGTTACAATTATCCATTTACTAGTCTGTATTAATATCGGTACATACATCTTTCATTTATTTTAAATTGATTCTCTTTTTCTTTGTGAAATTTCTATTTCTGCCAAATTTCTTTTTCTCCTCAAATTCTGTTTGTTTATATCTTCAAAATAATAAAAATCCCATACAGAAACAGATAAATAATAATTTAATTCTGTTTAGAAATAGCAATATTTTATTGCACATTTGAGCGAAATAAGAAAAATTCCTCTGGAAAAAAAAACACATTTATTTTATAAGCCAGGATCCAGATACCTTTCAAAACAGTTCTCTTCGAAATTGAAAGATAAACTTTCTGCTTTATTTTGGATAAAACAATTCAAATTTAAGAAAAAAAAAGTAAGAAAGCAAATCCTTGCTATTCAATTAATAATTAGTGAGTCTTAAAAATACGTAATTAGATTCAAACCAAATACTCAGCGCCTCCAGGTTAAATACAGCTGAAAGTTAAAAATATATCAGGGAAAAAGTTAATTATTTTGCTTCGTGGTTGGACTGAATTAAATCATTTAAGGATTATATCAATTTAATTTTTCATTTTCTTTAATGATTCTCTTTTGTTCTAGATTTATCACAAATGAATTTAATTTTTGTAATAACATGCAATTAAAATTCTAAACAGATTTCGGACTTAATTTTCGTTACGCTTCTAAAAATTATTCACGGTTTCATTCTGTTTTTATTCCTAAAATTTCTATAATTTACAATGCATTTAAAGCGATTATATTATTTTAATTTTTTATCCATATTCTTCACTGGTAATTGCAAAATATATATAGCTATTAAAAAAGAATACATTAAATAACTAGCAAATTTAACTGCTGATTGAATGAACTCCTAATATTTTGAAGAATAAAATCCCAAATATCCATTTTTGAATTTCTAATTAGAAGTTTAGAAGTTCTATTAGAAAATTAGTTCTATTAGTAAAGGAATCAAAACTAGAACAATTAAAAGAATGAATTTTGACAGTTGAAAACAAAAAAAGAAATTTGTCAGACGAAAATATCTAGAATTAAATCTGTAATAGGCATAATAGTTCTAGCTTTAAATATTAAAATTGGATATTAAACTTTAACTAAACATAATACTTTTAAAAATATTTAATTTAGAAATTTACAATACATAAATTATAAATCTTTCCTATTCAAGTTTTCGTTACTATTTACCAAATAATATTTTTATTACATTGGAGTTTAATCAATGATATAAATCATTATAAAACGATGGAGGAAATTTTCATTCTATAATTGAATCCTTATAAAATGAAGGAACCTCCATTTTTGCAAATTTTTATATTTTTACAAATACGAAAATATATTCCATAATAAATTTAAATAAGGAATCTTCTATAATTTAAGAAATCCTTCAAAATCATCTATAGTCTTACAGGATAACCCGGATAATATTTTTCTTATGAAAAGACAGACCACTTTCAAAATAAACTTGGCTGTTTTTTCTTACAAAAGCTTATACCTTTTTGAAATTAATGATAACAAAATATAAATATCAGTGCAAAATCCATCTGGATATGTATATAGCAGGCAAGGTAACTGGACGTTTTTCAGGCACTTCATTCTTTGCTATTGCGGGATGTAAATTATTAAAATATTACATATGCCACTTAATTAGCTGGTATATTCCGGAAGACCTCATGATGTTTTGTATTTGTTTAACACTGCTATGAAGTTTTCTTGAACGGAGAGAGTTTTTATTGGGAGGGGGGGGGGGGCGAATTTGGAATGAGCAACAGCGATCAATCCTATTCTTCTGCCTTCAATAATAGATATCTTAAGGATTTCTTCACTTTTCATTGCAATATAGATAAGAACAGAATCTAGAATGATAGAAATCTTAAGGATTTCTATTATTGAATAATCTTAAGAAGGATTTAGACAAGGTTCGATAACTGCAATTCCTGGTTTCTCAGTTGATGATACAGGACTCTACAATCTTTTACTATAATATGACATTTCTGATCCTGAAAAGGAGCTATTTCATTATTACGACTAGTTAAAACATATTTTCCAATGAAGGCTGGTAACAATTTTTTTTTAAATCATTTATATTTATTTGGGCATTTGTTTTAATTTTTAGAGAACTTTGTCAAGCATAGTCAGTTTTTAGGTACTAGTAAAAGCATAGTGAAGAAGATAAGAACAGCATTCTAGGAGATGACTCATTTTCAAAATGAACATTAGAATGCTGTCCATTTAGAAATACTTTAATGAATAGAATCTGTCTTGTTTTCAAGAGACAATACTAAAGGACTGCTAAACTACCAAGAAAGTGAGTTTGTGATAAAAAAAATTGAAGATTAAACCTTTCCAAAATGTCAATTTTAATTAATCTAAATGTTAAAGTGGTGTTCCACTTTAGCATAAAATTTATACTAACAAATTCTTTTATGATATTTTATTTACTATTGTTAAAGGTTTTTAATATGATATATTTTCACTGAATTTATTTCGAGCAAACTGGATATTGGATTATCTAGAGTATTTAATCGAACTATTTTTGTTTTGCATTAAAAAAACGAGTGTAATCGTTTGATATAAGAATTATAAAATACCTAAATAGCAAAATTAAATCATTTAAATTTCTGAAAGCGTGCAAATTCTGGGTAATTTATCAATAGTCGTGAAATTTGTGAAATTCGTCTTTGATTCTATAAATTGAAAATCCTTTTGGAAAATATTTATTTATAAATTTCACTTCAAAGAATCGTAGACAACGATTCTATCGTACAATCGTAATCGCAGCATTGAGTACTAATTAAATAATAAAATGTTGATATTTTCTTGTAAGCCATACTTCTTTGTTTGATTGTGTAAAACAGGAAAATTGAAACAATTTTGTATAATATTGACAAAATTGTGCTAATCAAAATATTGCATACCTTTATTTTAAGAAAAATTTATAGTAAAAATGGTAAGCCTAATAATACATGGCTTTTTAGACTCAATTTAATAAATATAAGGCATTGAATTTGGCCTTTTAGAATTATGATTAACTCTTTTATTTGTCCGCCATTTTATTAATGGTATAATTTAAACTATCCTGATTATATCAAAATTATTATCAACCTTATTATTAGCATAAATAAGAAGACATTGAAAATTTAAAACATCATCTCAAGAAGCTTTATCACAATTTTCATAAATGATTTGAAAAAGAAATTTAACATATTTATTTACATTGAAATTGGTAATAGTTCCAATTATTTCATTTGCTATATGATGGGGAAAACATGCGAATAAATTGGTTTATTCTGACTTTCATTATAAAATTTCTAGAAAAATCATGTAATTCTTTCTTGCATACATACTCAAAGCTACAAAAAATAATTATTTCCCTTCATTTTTTATTTCTATTGCAAAAATTACATATAAAGCAATGCATTTGCTCTTTCAGGTCATTAAATACGTTTGTCCAAAATTTAAAATAAACACATAAAATTATCCTTCAGTAATAATCACTTTTACGCCTAAGCATTCATATACTTTTTAGCCATTAACAAAATGTTTTCAATACGCTTCAGTGTGAGAATTTGTACAAATTACTCATATTCGATGAAAATAAATCCTTTCTCTAAAAGTACAACCATTCAGTGGATTCTAGATGGACAAATGTCCAAAATATCCATTATATAAACTTGGAAGCACCTTGCCGACAAACGACATGTTGTTTCTACAATAACAGGCAGCTGACGCGACCGGCAGAAGGTTCCGACCTTTCTTGACGAGCCAATAAACTATTTCTGTCACGCGATCACGTGATTATCGGAACGCTGCATATGGCGGATTAATGCTTGGACGGAAGAATCTTTGGCGAGGTTCACTAAGTGGAAAATTTACGTTTATTAGTTACCTGTTTCTAGATTGTGGTCTTTTCAGACGACATATTTCCATAATTGCGTAGAAAGAAGTTGCAAACTAGTAATTTCAGACCCCAAATTGATTTTCAGAGTACTTAATGCATTTAATCTTACTTATTTTGATACTTTCATGACAGAAATTACTATACAGAATAATTTTTCATGGATGAATTAACTAAATCTAAATACTTAGCAACCACAGCGAAATAGGTTTTTTTTATGCATTTTTCTTAAGAAACATTTTCTGGGAAAAATTGTATTGTTTAGTAAAAATATGCAATAGATAAGCCTATTTCCATATTTTTATTACCATAATGAAAATATTGAATCCGAAAAAATTTTAATAAAGACAATTTAATTAACAGTAATTCCTTTCAAGCTGAAAATAATATATATATATATATAAAGTGCTGTTATTTCTCAGTAAACGTTCACAAGACAGCAATTTGAATGTAGTTTTCATTAATTAATTATTTCCACTTATCTATTCTAGCAATATTCCTTCTGGGAAAAGAATAAAATCTTTACATCATTATTGAAATCATTGTTTAACTTTTCCAGTGATGATAAGAATGTAATGTCTAATACTTAAACATCTTCTAAATGAACTTGCGATCCATTTTCAGATCTTTTTTACTAATAAAATTTGCATGAGAATAAAAATCTGCTTCTTTCACTTTTATGTATTTGTTAAAAATAGCACACTTTTAAAGATTTTTGGGTATTTGCTTCTTAGACATTTGAGAGCTTATTATTCTTGGCTTAAGATTGAAATGTCGCATATTCAAGATCAACTAATAACTAATTACATATGTCGATATTGTTAGAGTTAACTTATTTGAAATAGTGCTTTTTCTTTTGCTCCGTTTACCCAATTGGAACATATTGCACACATGGTATGCAGTTTTTGATTGGCTTGATTGGTTAATTAGTTACATTAATGTCCTGTTTTTCAAGCAAAATTAAGGCTATTTTGAGACTGACTACAAAATTTCAGTCACGGTTAGATGACGAGGACGATACCTAGTCCTTTCATGGACGGCACATGTTCAAAAATGATATCATTTCTCTAAACTTCCACATAGCACCAGCAGAAAGACATTTGGCCTCTAAGGCATTATTACGCATCAGGCCTGCTTATATAATGGCTGTTCTGCGCAGTCTGGCATCGGAATTGAAACCCTCTGCTTCCTAAGCCAAGGCCTTCCTATCAAGCCGCTATGGCCCAGTAGGTTTGCTTAGGAAATGGTCAGTAATCTGCAATACCTCATTTCATTTTGATCTCGCTTCGAAAATATTACATAACGTTGATTATTTTGTGAAAACCCATTCAATAACATTTTCTGATATGCACTCCGTTTATTTTCCTTCTCTCCAGCATTCGGATTTCTAGCTAAACAGCAATAATCCTTGTTTTGTATAAGATATATGTTTTATTTTCTATCAAACATTCAAGGAGGTAATGGCTTGGAGTATGCTGGGATACAGAAAAATCAAAAGAATGAAAAGAAGTTGTTACTTAAATTTACAATTCATTATTTATTAGTCGTAAATACTTTTATTTACTCCAAGCGTTAAATAGCAATTATTTATTATGATGCTGGTAAGAAGGAAAGACAGTGTGCTTAAAGTCTAAATAAATTTGAAGATTTATTTTCCGTTAATGAAAAACACTAACCCTTTTTCTGAAAATGACGTCTCTGGTAAGAACATCATTTCACTGAGAATTTCGTATCTAAATACGAATTTAATTTAAAGTGTTAAGAATTTTAAATAGTAAAAAAAAAAAATCATTCAGAGACCCTTTGATACCTCAATGGTCTCCAAATCATTTGGAGACCATTGAGACTATAAATGGTACCCTTAATGTTATTACTAGTATCGAAATGGCAATAAATATCTCAAATGGGATGTGCTTTTTAATTAAAGGTTTAAATGAGTTCCTAATTCAAGGGATTAAAATTATAAACTAAACAATATATCCATTAACAGCTATTATAAAAATATGTTCTAAGATAGAGGACCAATTCAAATAACATCTTTTACTCTATCACGATCATTGAGTTTTTCTTATTAGCTCTATCGATGACAAGTAATCTATTTAGAAAATTCTTTAAATATAATAGTTAATAAACTTTATGGCTTTTCTGTTATGTTTCCCAAATCACGGTAAGCGAAATCTGTGAGTGTGAAAATAAGCGCATTATTTTATGTCCTTATTATTTATAATGTATGAATTCAAAACTTCAAAGATAACTGTAAGCATTTTTAGTGTTATTAATTCTGATTATATCAGTATTAACTTTTTAAAATGATCATTGACTTCACTACAAAATATTTCGTGTATCATGCTCAAAATAATTATCTGCGCATTGTTTACATCATTTATAACTGTTATTTTACTATATAAAGAAATTTAATGATTAAAAATTATTATTTAAAATTATCAGAGTTGTTATATTTTAATGTGATAAACAAAAATATTTTTCTTTAATATTCATATGTAAAAAAATAAATTAAAATCTGCTTTTGAAAATTTCAAGTTATCATGTAAGAACATTATTTTTTTTAAGTCACATCGAATCATTCAGACCTAAAAACAACATTATGTTCTCACATGACTCATCTTTCGCAATTACAAACTTTTAGAAAAGCGATAGTTTTTGGCCATTTCAAAATCAA
The DNA here is from genome assembly GCF_947563725.1 of Argiope bruennichi. Lineage (NCBI taxonomy): Eukaryota > Metazoa > Arthropoda > Arachnida > Araneae > Araneidae > Argiope > Argiope bruennichi. The sequence goes on from NC_079151.1 coordinate 88,991,706, forward strand.
TCTAACTCTAAAATGTTTTATCGATGTCAGAATTTTTTTTCCACGAAAAACCAATTCAAACTGGTTTTAAACAATTCCGTGACTATCAGATTACACAAGCATCGATATTTATAAAAGCGAACGTTTTTTTCTCTCTTTTTTAAGTCTCCTAATCATTCGAACTCCAAAACTTTCTTGCCAGCTAGAAAAATTGAAATTGAAATTAAAAAAAATATTATTATAATTATAATAATAATTATTATTATTATTATATATATACATATAAGGCTGCCTACTCATTTTGTGGCTCCAAAACCCCCAAATAAAAACAACATCTGTTCTCATATGATAATAAAAAACAAAGAAATAATAATGGTTTTAATGCTATTTTATAAGGAATACCGAGTAAAAGCAAAATATTTATCGCGGACATTACAATTTGAGATTCAATAAATTTTGAATTAAATGATCTCGAGAACTTACTGTAATCCTTAGATTAAATTATATCAATTATTAAATAATCGGTCTTAAGAATGTAACATTTATTCTTTTAGCATAATTATAAATATTATGTAACCATTTAATTGAAAACTGGTTCTATTTTACATAAAACATAAACTAAGTAGGATTTTATTTAAATTTACTTCAATCTAAATTAAAAGTTAAATACTTTTCACAGAATTGTGTTTCTTTCATCGTTCGAAATCCGAAAACAATTAATTTGAAGCAGAGATAAGCCTTGAGGATTGTGTAGCTTTTTTCTCCTCATTGTGGAATTCAACCCAGATATCGTTAATTAAAACTTGAAACAAGTATTGTAATTACTTCCATTCTAAAAGATTTCTTGCGCTGTTTTAAGCACATTTATGTTATGTTTTCACAACTTGCTGCTTAATGTTTGATTAATCCACATTTCATTCCACGTTTGAGTTATTTTGTGTGGACTTTCTTTTTTAATATAAACTTTTCACACACTTTATTTTGAGAAATAGAAATGAAGACGTACAAATAACTCATTAGAATGCGTAATCTTTTCATGTTTAATAATCATAAATAAGAAAAATGCAAATTTACACAATACTCGTTTCTGTCTGTTTTTGATGTTAATTGAATCAGACCTTTCAATTTCTTCTCTAAAATCTGCACAATTAGTATCTATTATTTGAACTCATACAATGTGCCTCACAAATATATTCACAGACTTAAAGAATAAGTCAGGCATTCAGACCGAAGTTATTTTTGAATAGAATGTAAGTTCAGAAATGTGAAGACAATACTGGTTCGTTGTCAGTGAAATCAGTAAAAGAAAGGGATAATTAGTTTAAATAAATATAAAACATATATTTAGTAGAATACAAATACACAATAGCCTAATAAAATTGTATTAAAAATCACATACGAACAATGAATCGCTTTGAATTTTAAATCTTTTGGGCGTTTAAATGAAGTCTTCCGCATATTTGTCGTGTCACATCATTCTAAACTCCACTATTATGTTCGTCCTGCTGAAAGCAATATGTGATATTGCTAAGTATGAAACTGGATTGTTGAGCTGCAACATGTGATATTGCTAAGTATGAAACTGGATTGTTGAGCTGCAACATGTGATATTGCTAAGTATGAAACTGGATTGCTGAGCTGCAACATGTGATATTGCTAAGTATGAAACTGGATTGCTGAGCTGCAACATGTGATATTGCTAAGTATGAAACTGGATTGTTGAGCTGCAACATGTGATATTGCTAAGTATGAAACTGGATTGTTGAGCTGCAACATGTGATATTGCTAAGTATGAAACTGGATTGTTGAGCTGCAACATGTGATATTGCTAAGTATGAAACTGGATTGTTGAGCTGTTATACAAATTGATTCCAATAAATCAGCGCTGCACATTTTTTTCTCATGCTATATATTCTTTTGCATATTTCACTGATGAAAAACAACAGATATTGGATTCATTTATTGAGTTTACGATTCCCTGTTCCATTGAGCGAATATCTTGTGCCCTGCTTGCATTTCTCGCATCTGTTTTGCTGAGTACAAGCTTGTTATAAAAAAAAAGGGATTTGTTTTATTGTACGAAATTTATTTTCCATTAAATCTATGATGTACATTTCAATTGGTGCTATATTTTCTTTTTCATAATTACATAATTTAGTGGGAAAATAAGCCAGGCAAAAGCTCTTCCTTCAATATTTGAGACTCTATACTCCATTGTAAGAGTTACTTGTATATATGTCTAAATTAGCCTCAACAATTGTACTACATGTATCAATGAAATACCTTGTATAGTAAGTTATTTGATGACTTATATAATATTATTGAAACCAGTACATACAATTTAAAATAATAAGAATAATTTCTTTGTCAAATCGCATAGCTTCTGCAAGATAATTTTTCTTTTGTTACGGATTTTTGTTTAACCCAGGAGAGTATGCATCAGGTCTACAAGCATTGATTGCTTTAAAACTTATACCGCAACCAATATATTTTTCGACTGAAAAATTCAAATTTTTCAATAAAAGTCCCTGCATTCAAGATCATTTGAAAGCTTATTACAGACATTACAGGGATTTTCTCCATTTCCTTTTCTCAGAAAAAAGATATCCGGGCTTCTGAAGCCTGTTGCGTGCTCTTGTATTTCAAGGTTGGACTGCTTACATGATGATCGAAAATCGTTTTTTTTAATTTAGTAAAATAATATTTTTATTATAGATAAATAATAATTCCAAAGCTAGTTTTATATTTTTGAGTTTAGTAAAGTGAAATGATCCCTAAAATTTGTTTATTGACTGCATGGTTAAAATATTTTCAAATGTGGAGTTTTAAAAGTGACATTAATCTGAAGATCATTCTTGTATTTTATATTACCTTTATGCAATTAATGTTTTCTTGCACACTTGCTTTTATGCAATTATTATTTTCTGTAGTATAAATGTTATTTTCTTTACGTCTTGTGAAAATATTCCCCGGACTTGCCTAGTCCCATTTGCCTTCTCGAATAAATAGTAGGAATGCACGTCTGTGCATTTTAAAATATAATGCATTGTAAAAATAATAAATGAACTTAAGAATTCAATGCTGCAACGAAAATTCGTTTTGTCATATGCCTGTAACCTGAAATAAATCAATCTAGCTTAGTATATCAATCATAACGTAGGAAGTCATACTTAATATTGTTGTTGTTGTTTATAATGGCACTTGCCATAGACAAGCTCGCTGACGAAGTCAGCGATTTTAAGCCAAGGGAGCGTCTCTTGTTTTTTAGTAGCGCCAACTAGGGACAAGAGTACGTCATAGCTACTCACACATCACATTCGCTTGCACAACCCCTTTTTACATGGGGCACATTCACACATCTCACAGATAGAACAGATGAAGTACAACCATGCCCGAACCGGGACTCGAGCCCAGGACGCCCAGATCACCGGGAAGAAGCGCTACCCCTATGCCAGGACGCCGGCATACTTAATATAAAAAGGTTTATTGTCATCATTTTTTGAAAATCGTCAAAATTTTCAATCTCCTTTGACTTTATTGAATTGATATTAATAAGGAATCATTCTTCAGTTTTATGTTACTAATTTTATAAATAGATATCAAATATTCAAAGCAACTTTAAAAGTTTTTATTTTATTTGATTTATTTTAAATTTTAAAATTATTTAAATTTAGTTAAAATTATTTTTTTAAAAAAATGAAGGCATTTGTATAAGGAAATAAATAAAATTTTGTGTTTATGCATAAGAATTAATTGTGAAGTAATTATAAATTTATTAGTATTTCAAGGCTTAGAATTGCATTATGCAAATAATAGAGCAATTCTACAATATTATTTAAATATTTTCACATCGCAAGAAATGGCAATATTTCCTAAGAAAATCATCTTTGAAGAAATCTTTATTCATATTCGTGCCACATTTGAAATAAAAGAAAATCTCAGCTATCTAATAATCAAAGTGTCAGAACAACTAAGTTTGTATTTAACTACTGCAAGTCTATATTTAAATGTTTTCCCAATCTATACTTTAAATGTTTTTCTTATAAATCTCTTAATATTGCAAATGTGTACTGGTTAGATATTTGATACCAATGTTTGTTTTATTTTTCGTGTATTCTTATTCCAGTTAAATTGAAAAAATACACCTCAAATGAGCTCTAAAGTTTTCTATTACAGATTCAGTTACTTAGCTTTTGATTTGAAATAAGAGAAATTATTTATTTTCTGCTAAAAATAATTTTTTAAGTGGACTTTTTTGTAACTATAGATTTATTATTCATCTTTCAATATCAAATTCTTACAGGCTTCTTTGTTTTCCCCGACGAGATATTTCTGGTCATTCAACGACCGGAAATATCTCGTCGTGGAAGACAAAGAAGTGGCCTGGTGGTAATGTCTTGATTTCGGATCTGGAGGATTTCAGGTTCGAGACCCGATTCTACCGAAGAACCGTCATGTAAGCGAGTCTAATGCACGTTAAACAGTTGGGACCAAACGTCTTCCCACTGGTGTGATGTGAAGATTGTAGAGGAGATACCAGCTCAGGTGTCGTCCTATTCATTTGAACGCGGTTCAAAATTACGAGGTCCGTCCCGAAATAGTCCTAGTGTTGCTTTAAAACGGGACATTAATATAACTAAAGTTAAACTTAATTAATATGGATTATTAAAAAGAACATGTTTAATGTAATAACTGCTCCATTTCTAAAAGTCTTGAGCTTTTAGCACCATATATTCTTTTAAACAAAAATCTTGAATCATTTTTTTTACCAAGCAGCACAGATAAACAGACTGTATTAAATTACTTGCGCCTATATACCATCCATACTCCCTTTCTCTTTTCATTTACTCCAAATACATTTGCAGCAGTTAAAGATACTTTATCCTCCGTAATCAATTTTTATAACATTCCTCATTTCCATCTGAATCAAAGGAATAAACTCCAGGAATACCATTCCAACATAAAACCAATGCTCCCAATATCCTTTCCCAGGCTACAGAAGATCATTCGCTCATGGCCATTATGTAGAATGCTCTCGGAAAATTTCAGTCTCGTCTTCTCAATTCCGTTTCGGATGCCCGGAGAGTATTTATTATCACTCCCAAATTATACAGACGCCAAGTCTCGGAGCACTTCCTGATCTGGCCGATCAGTGACAGACTGTTGCCTGTAGGATTGAAAAGACGGGAAAATATTAAATCTTATTTGGCTGTTGATAGCATCTTTAATACTGATATGTTGGCGAAACGACTGAAGCAATATTCTTTATGAAAGACATGATCGCAAATGAATCCATATATAAAAACATGTTTATGTGACTTAAAATGCTATCGAGTAGAGTTGTCTTGATATAACTTTTATCTGAAGTCTTTAAACCGTTGTTAAAATCTTTAAATGGAAATTAATCAACAAGTTTCAAGTTAGATTAAAATCTATTGTAACGTCGGCTCTGTGATTATTGTTATGTGACTGGAAAGCATGTTGCCAGAATGTGTCGAAGTGTAGCAAGAAAAAAATTAGGAAAGTGTTCACAACTTTTATATATTTACTTATTTTATTAGGATTAATATTATTAAACTTAATCATGTAGCCTTCTTAGGACTAGAATTATAAACTTAGGTTTAAACCAAATTGTTTTCTAAAGTTGGATTTTCTTCATGACACTATGTGTGTGTGTAGGAGGAAAGGAGGAACACAGAATGTGAGAAAGTATGTGTGAGCGTATGTATGAGAGAGATACTGAGTGATTGAGAGAGAGTGTGTATGTGTGTGCGTGTGCATTATTGCTACAGTCAGAAATCTAGTGTTCTGCAGAACACCTTGGCATTTTAAGGCACAGAGGAGGGGGTTGATATTTCATACATCTCCTAGACGTGGTACGCAATTCCAAATGTCAAACCAATAAGGTATAAAAAGAGGTCTCCTATTACGTTTTATAAGAAGTAAAATTAATAGCCATTAAAAATAAAATAGCTTTCTTTCTCGAAGCGAAAACGAAGTCCATGTTTTTTTTTTGTACTAGGCACATTTGGCGATTAGCTGTTTCGGCGGAATCAGTGTCATTAAAGCATTCAATTAAATGTTTTATTAAACTTGATCTTAATGTAATATTTGGTAGCTCTAGGTCAGTACGAGCACTCTCACATGTACTCATATGCACATTCATATTTATTACAATCGGATATTTTTTAATTTGCAAGAAGTATGTTTTGCTTTTTATAACATAAATTTTTTATTCATTTGAAATTAGAGATTTTTAATGGTATTTTTTTATTAATTTCTACAAATAATTTTCCTATTTCAGTAAAATGCACGTTTTTATATAGAAAAATCATCAGGATCTTGTAAAGCCTAAATGGCATATCCCATTCTATAGAATGTCGAGATGTTACTAAAAATGCCCCGAGAAAGAATATTTATATTTAAATAATTCTCAGATATCATATATTACACACACACACACACACACACACACACACACACACACGCACACACACACACACACATTATTTGAAATTGATTTTAAACAGGTTTTGACTCCTTTAGTCTTTTTAATTCTATCATTCTGTGTACGTAAGTAAGTAAGCTTTTTTTACGGTTTTTCTTTAGTGCATAAAATGTTGTAAATATTTTTCAGTGTAATTTGTTTGGTCTTCCGGTATAGTATATTTTTAAATTTAATATTGATCAGTGCACTATCAGTAAATTTGTATTGTGTTTTCCTGGGAGGGTGCGGATATAAAGGTCTTTTTTAAATTCTTATTTATTTTCCATTACTCAGAAAAACACATTTTTTGAGTATTAGCGAGTATATGTTTTTATCCTTATATCCGTGTATTCTGTTCATATTTTCTTCGTTCTTTTTGTTTATGTATTTCGCTTTTTGATTTATATATACATTATATATATATAATGTGTGTGTGTGTGTGTGTGTGTGTGTTTATCTCTTGGTAAATAAACAACAGAGAAATATCTTTAAATCACAGCTTTCTTTTTGATTTTCATTATAAAGTAAAATATTCACCTTTAGACATTCTCAAACGTTCTTTGTTTGAAAATGACTATAAATTAATATAGGAAACAAACCAAAGCAATGGAAAACACAGAAAAAAGTATGCATTCAGAAGGGAATTTTACCGAAATCCAGCTGAAAAAATATTTATTTTAGCAATCGAGTTTCCCATGATATTTCAACCGAACGTTGACAGTTAAACTTATACAAATTAGATCCTGCGAAGCATGGGAAAGGCACAACCTTGCCCAACTCAGAAATTATTGCGCATTTTAAAATCAAATTTAAGAAATTAAAAAATAATATTTTTGAAAACGCTAATGAATTTAATTTATTAATTATATAAATCTAAATTGAATATCCTTAATATCTTTGTTTATTTTTTTAGAAATTGTAATTTTTAATCATATTTTATTCTGTCAATTTCATTCTAAAATGAAAAAAAGAAAAGAAAAACTAATTTACAAAAATTAATAATGAAAGATTGTTTTTTACTGAAAGATTTGCAATAAAAAAAAGAACAAAAGGAAGCAAATTAATACCCAGTGAAATTATTTAACCTTAATATAATTAATATTTTCTGATTTTATTGAACTGAAAATGTCCAAATTCTCAGTTTCCACGTGCATACAAAAAATATTTCTGCTAATTTTGAATTAAAAAATGAAAAACGATAGATTAAAGGCAGTGAAAAGAAAACCTGAATAAAAGAAAAATGGCGTAGCATAAATATTTCTAACTATTTATAAGTTTTTCAGAGAAATATTCAATCTGAAAAACTAATGGACTTTGAGGAAGTTTTAAAAAAAATTATATATCCTTTCAAATATAGTTTTAATAAAGAACACTTAGAAGGATTTAATTGTTGGAACTATTTATAGCTTAATTTCTTTTTGGATGACAAAAATATGTAAGAAAAAGAATTCTTTATTTTTGGATTTTTTGTCAAAAATCTTTTAAAGAATTTTGTAAATTATATCAGGGCTTATAAATCCATGTGCATATCTTTCATAACATTTTTGACAGTCCAGCGACAGACACAAAATCTAATTTTTTTATTTTGAATTATATGTAATGGGAAATATATGAAAAAATTGAACGAATATAAAGAGAAAAAAAAAACGCTATGAGTGCCATTTAGCATGATTGAGAAAAAATTTTCGCTCAAATTTAAATTGAACGAATATGCTTGAAATTCTTATTTTCAAAGAATATTGCTTAGAGTGGCATGTAATTGATGAAAAAAAAATCAAGAAACACAATAAATGCTGATTTTTTTTTCTTTTTCTTTTCTAAAGTGGAATAAAAATTCAATAATCAAACAAAATTTGATTGAAAGATGCGAACAATTGGGAGCTGAGAATTAATTATTATTTCCGAAATATAAAATAGATCAATAAATTAATTGACATTCAAGTCAAACTTCGAAAAATTAATTAAGGTTTGAAATCTCTTTAAATATAAAAAGGGTAAAAATGGAATTTTATTTCCTATACAGATCATTTTAATGTAAATATCTATATTTATATCCTTTTTTGTATAAATATTTATAAAGAAAGAATCTTTTATATTTTATAGTATACTAATCCATAAAGATCGATTTTCTTTTTCCTGTTCGGTAAAAAATAATAATTATTTTTTTATTATTTTTTGCGAAGTGTATATTTAAAAAAATCTGTTATCCTTATCCAAATTAATAATTTTTTATAATTATATTTTGTCAAGGCTATGTGATTCGTGAAATTGGAAAAATAATGCATTTCTATTTGTTTTTTTTTACGAAAAATGTCTTAATGTCGAAAAACGAAATATATTATCAATCTTAATATACGTGATTTAGATGCATGTACGATTTGAATTTGATTCGAGAGTAGCAATAAACAGTTAAACTAACAATTTATGAAATAATAACAACCGATTTTAAAAAAAGAAGAATTTATCAAGAGTAGATAAAATAGAAATTCAGCGAACAGAATACGGTCAGTGCCGTGCGAAAATTATGTCAATGCTTAATACGAATTGGCTACGCAAATCTAATCTTTTATAGGCTTCATCAAACTCACCAAATATACAATAAAAACTTAAAGATCATGCAAAGTATATTCAATCGAAGTTAAATTTTAAAATTAGCATTTTAAACACATATAAACTTTAATTTAAATACAAAATGAATAATTAAAATGATGATGCATTAAGATTAAATTAATTTTCAATACAGTTTCCTTGAAATCACTTTGAATCTTTAGAGGATTTTTGCACTTAACGGATTCTTTCATATAAGCAAAGTTGGCTGAAATTGCTTTATTTTTCTGTATAAAGGTCAAAATAGGGTAAGACTATATAGCTAAGGTATATTAAGTCAAACTATTTGAAATAGGGCTTATAAGTTTTTTTTAAAAAGATAGTAAATGTAAAAAAAAAGGTTTGATTAAAAACAGCAACGAATGTTTAATTGAATACAATATATCATTCTTAAAACAAATAATATTCTAACAAGGACTTTTCTTAATAAAATAATGAAATCATCACGTCTTATCCTGCTGCAGGAGCAAGACAGAGCGGTCATACTAACTTTATATTAAATAGGGAAAACAACATTATTACTACCATAAATTGAGTGAAGAATTTTATTTTATATCAAAATGCAAGAACATTAAAATGCAAAATACAATTATATAATATTCAAAGATAAAGTTGTGGCCATTTTCTTCCGTTTCACTGCAGCCTTCGTGGATCCTTCCAAGGTATTTCTAAGAGTGATTCCTACTTTTTCCTTTGTTTGATTTAAAAAATACGTTATTATAATACACATAATCGACGCCTGCATATTCATCGGAAAAATCATCAGTTAAGGACTTAGGATATGTTTAAAGAGGAGGTTTTTTTATATTGATTCTGCGCATGTTTCTCTTTTTGCATACATTGTTCTGAGATTCTCTAGTTCTATTTTCATGAGTCCTTATTAAATGTAATATATATATATATATATATATATATATATATATATATATATATATATATATATAAAGATCTTTGTATTTTGAAGTTAATTAATACGTATTTTTAAAACTTTTCAATCCTTTGAATCTGAAATTTATAAATACAATATGATAGATATATAATTTAAATCGTGAAGTAGCAATTAGTGACTGCTCCGAGTCATCTGAGCACACGGATAAAATTGAATGATTGGAACAGCGACAGAATAGGCAGGGACAATTTTAATCCTAAATGCCATCATCAGCCCCTGTACGATGCCTTTTATTAGAGGTACGTAGAATTTAGTCAATCCACATCATTTCTGTACCCAGTAGGATGACGAGTACCAACTAACATACAGGAAGCTTTTCACCCCCATATCTGAGGTGATCCCCGAAGTGATACTTTTGCACATACGGTGTGAAACCCGTTTCGAATATGTTAAAGATGTAATTATTTTAAAGTATAAAGTATTTTTATACTTGAAACTGAAATATTTTTTTTGTTGAAATAATTGCCTATTTCCTATTGGACTCATATTCTTCATTTTAAAATTTCACTCAGAAATTTGTTGCCAAGATTGGCAACATACAGTATCCCAAAGGCTTTCTCTTTTTTAAGGGTTATTCTAAAGGCATAAACAACCTTTAGAACCTAAAGTCTATATTCCAGATTTTAAAAATAGGTGAAGCATACACAAAATTGTCATTTTTACATTGGAAGATATGATTATCAATATATTAAATTATCTCATGAGGGATCGCTGCAAGAATGTACACAGTACGTAAAAGTTAGAACATACATAAAGACATCAGACATATATAAAGACAACATACATAAAGAATCATTTTTAAAAAATTGGATACGAATATCAGGACTGTATCATACCAGTTACTTTTCTGGTATTCTTTTTTAATCAAAATACGAATAAAAAAATTCCATTTTTGCATTATTTCCAATTTATCTAAATATTGTTTAAATTATGGAACCACTGTGGTAACAAGTATTACAACACATTAGATACAATTTAAAATGCTCGAAACATTTACCATAAATTTACATAGAATTAAGACATGTATAACTTCCTTTATAAGAAAGGCAAAAATTTCTGAGAGTTGGAAGGAAAGGACAGTTAGAAAAATTATAATAATTAATTGCTGAAAATATATTTTATATTAATGAGTAAACACATTTATAAAAATAAGCAAACTTCATATATATATATATATATATATATATATTGTTTAATCGAATATCTCTTGATCAAAATATTGAAATCTTTACTGAAATTTGTTTCTAACGGTGAATTATCAATGTGTTCTCGATTCATTCAAATACACAGACTTCCACAGGAAAAAATTTTAAAGCCGCAGCATATTTACTAGTGTTTTTAAGATGAATAGTGGCTTCAATTCAAGTGAATCTTAGAGAAAAAAGTTTGCAGGAGAACATCAAACCGTGACTATTTTCAAGTAAAATACAAGCAAAACTGCATGAATGAAAGTGAATTAGATTCAACAAGTTCTGTGTTTCTTTTTTTCTGTCTGAAGAGCAGAAATTTTTCCTAATAGATTTTTTTAACAGGGAATATAAGATTTTTATATTATTTTTCAATCGAATTTTATAGAAATACTGTTTTTTAAGTTGCTTGATTAAATATCAAAAAATTCGTTAAATATTTTTTAAAAAAATATGTTATTTTTTTAATTTTAAAAGGGTGTAAAATTTATTTCTACCTAATAATATTTTTGGAAATTATCGCTGAAAAATGCCAAAATTAAAATTTATTTTCAGTGAATTAAGATTAAAAAGATTATTTGAGGTACACATTTCCATCTCCCAAAACAAATATGCACGAAATATGGTAGTTGTAAATCAAACCGGTAGAACGCACAGACACACGCACGTTCATTTTTATTATTAATAAAGATAGAGATTGATTTGTTCACTATCATTCTACGTAGGATTGTCAAAAGGAAAAATCTAGTAAAATTTTCTTTTTTTAAATTTTTATTTGAAATCAGTGGCTTATTTTTATTTATTCATTTTGAAATTTAAGTACATTTTTATCAGTTTTTGCGATGATAAAAGGACTTTCAAAATGTAATGACTTTGATAAAATAAATTATAATATAAAACATTACTATTGTGATTTTTTTTTTAATCTTTACATTTGTTGCTTTTGTAGACAGAATTCTGGCCATACCATACAATTTTAATTTCCGATACACCCCTGCATACTTGTCTAAATTCATCTGTTTCAAACAAATTTCCAACAGTCATTAGTGCAGTGATCAATTCTTCCTTCTAAATGATCAATTAGAATAGTTTAAACTTCCATCTGTTTCAAGCACAATTGGCATCCACCGAGCGTAAAACTAATGTCCCAATTACCTTATTCCAAATTCGCAAACCATACAAAGAAGATTCTGACCTGGCTAATGGATTCGGACAGCCGTCGATAGACATAATACTAATATTCGCAATTTTATTTATAAATCCTTATAGAATATTATATAATGTATTATGATTATTCTATTCAATGTCCTGCCTAACAGTACTTGGAAATCCTTCATCAACAGCAGTTCGCCCTTTATTATGAAAAGAAATAATGGATAGGAAATATCTAAATTGAGAATTTCAATATTCTTAATATGTCTTAATAATAAATAATTATTACTTTGCAGTTTTAGTTACAACATTAATCAATAAGAATAATAGACTTCTGTTATATTAGTAACTTGTAATTAAAACATTAGTATTTGAAAGATTTTAGGACTTTAGACGAAATTTTGTAAACGCTTATTTCTTTAATTTTTCCTTACCATTTAAAATAATAATGCAGACTTGAACGAATTATTTTTGGCTCTTCTGCAATGTCCTTTTCCTTATTATTACTGTGAAATGTTACAGGGTAGTTTCGATAAATGTAGTGTGATATCATGTTAATATCCTCCCCCACCCCCAAACAATGTTTTATACAACCAAAAGTGTAATAATTTAAACAATTCAGTTTGCACATAATGTTTTCTTCCGTTCTGTATTAAGTATAACTGAAAGGGTTCATAACATTTTCAGAAACTCTTATACCTAAAATTAATATTTACTTTAACAGGAAATTATTTACTGTTTGTTGGCATCCAGCATTACTCCTTCTTAAATTTTCAAAATCATCTTAAATGATCAATAAATATTGAATGCTGCATCAAAGTGATAAAATGATTATTTGAAAGTGAGGTATCTCAAAATAATAGAAAAATGTGATTTATTTTCTTTATACTATGTTTGATTTAATTATTTTTTTAGTACTTTAAGAACCATATTTTAATTTTGAAGTTACAAATGAGATATTATTTGTCTATTTGCTTAAAATGTAAGATGGTTATTCTTATGTACGAAATATTAGTGATTTCGTAATATTCTTTCTTACATTTAGCTCTTTCATGTTTAACTTTTCATGGAAAATAAGAATAAACGAATTCAGCTTACGTTACGTGTAAATAAATCGGATTTCATTTATTTTTTCAGCTTGAAGCATTACAATTTTTCGTTTCATGTTTTTCTAAAAAAATGTTATTTTCTTTCCATTAGATATATAATAAATACTATTTTTTTCTCTTTCATAAACCTACAAGTTAGGCCACAAACACCTACAAACAGCAGGGGTTCATTGCCTATTTGATTTTGCGAGTCTTTTGTTGTGTAAAACATACTTTAAGAATAATACAAAAAAAAAAATGGAAACGGCCATTCATTAATTGCATTTCTATGTCGGTAATTAGTACAACTTTTCTATTTTTTTTTCAAATACTAAAAATATACTAATTAGTAAACAAATATACAAAAATACTTGGTTGCCATTACTGAAACCGGCACAGTTAAAGAATCTCAAAATCTCCCTATCAAGATGGGGAGAAAAAAAACCCGCCATTTAATGAGCTTTTTAACATTATGTGTCTCTCACGAGATAATCAGTATCTGAACTAAAATGTGACGATTTCCAATTTAAGTCACTTTTTACAATCAGTTTATTTGCGTATTTATTTAAAAAAAAACACCAACGTTTGAAAAGCGTGTTCATACAGGAATTAATTGAGAATCTCAATAAATATCTCAATGTAATATTATCAGTAATTGAAAATTATTATCAAACACTTATCCAGAATTATGCTAATGATGTTTTTTTAATAAAAGATTATTTATAATTAAGTGTCGGATCATATAAAAATAATGTAATGTGTCTTCTTTTATTATTGATGCTTAACTTTTTAAAATATAATATTCATAAAAAGGATTTCTGATTGATTAGTTTTCGTTAACAATTTTTGAGAACATTTACTATAAAAAGATCATTCCAAGGCCCACTATTCTATTCATTAGTTGGGAAGAAAACTGTTCATTCAAAACTATTCATTAGTTAACTGTGAAATACAAAATTTTATTACATTTTACCAAGACTATATTCTTAAAAACAGAAGCTCAAATAAAAAACACACACACATTTTTTTTTACATTTATATAAAATGATATCCTCTTCTTTTTTGTTTATACAGTTCCTATTAAATACGAATCTAAGATTTGTTAAATCTAAAGAATAATATATAAGTAGTGAATTTTTGATAGCATCGCACTGTTCAATAAACAATTACCGAACCACTTTAATTTCCGTTACTTAATAATTCTGAAAACATCTTGAAACTTAAATGATCGTGTTTCTCGAAAACACATCTCCTCATCACTACTGCTATGAGAAGTGTAAGATTTCAACTCCATTGACGTAATCTCTTTCTGCCTCGGTGACTTCCAATTTCATTTGAGACCACTTCAAACATTCTCAGCCGATTCGATGACAGCTCGCTCTATAATTAAAGGTAACCATTATTCTTCTTCAGAAATATCGTGGCAAACACGTGATTGGTAGTAGAGCAGAATATATAATAAGGTTGAAATGGAAGGACGACTTTAACGGTTTAGAGATGGTTGAATCAGTGTTTTGAGGACAAGTTTTGATAAATTATTTGATCTTTGCACTTGTGTAAATTTGATGTTGGGTTCTGCATTTGTAATACAAATTTGAAAGAATGTATTATACAAATCAAACTAGAATTTATTTATCTGTGACGTTTCTTAAGAAACTCTTTTTCACTTTAATATTTTTTTATTGATATACATATTCAGGCATAATTCGTATTGATTATTTTCATAATTTTTTTTTATAAAACTGAAGTAAATTATATGAGGGGAGGTCAAAAAGTGAAAGGACTTTTGCAATTTCTCTTTTTAGGGTTTGGTAACACTGTTAGTATCTTGAGCTGAATTAGCATAGTCGGCAACACTTCTATGTAACGTGTCACTCGTAATCCCACGTTAGTTATTGAAGTGTAGCAGACCGATAAATATGGATAGATTTTTTACAGCAAATCGTCGCTGTAGAAGAAACTTGGTTACGTCCTCACGAAACGGAAAGTAAGGCTGCGCGCATGGCTTGGAAATATCCCTCATCATCAGAAGTAAAAAAAATGTAAACGTCAACTCTCAGGTAATAACATTACGCCAAAACTATTATTAGACTTTGAAAGTGTAGTAGCCTTTCATTTCACTCCAAGATGACGAGCTGTGAGAACTATTGTGATATGTTGCTAACTAAATTAAAATCCACAATCATGTCTGAACGTCTTGAAAAACTAAAAAAAAGTGTCATCCTGAAGCAAAGCAACGCATGGCCACATTCTTCCCAATGGACGGCCAAAAAAAAAATGAAGAAGTTGGAATTAGAAGTGCTGGAACATCCGACTTACAATCCAGAGCTGGCTTCAAGCGATTTTCATATCGTTGGGCCATTGAAGAAAGCTCTCAGGGGAAGAATATTTGAAACCGATGAAGAACTCATTGATGCGGTGCAAAATTGGTTGCAAATACAACGGAAAAACTTTTTTTGATGGAATCAAAAAACTTGTGAAATGTTGGGAAAAGTGTACTGAAGTTCAAGATATGTAGTTATATAAATATTAATGTATATTTCAGTTTTCTATCATTATAATACATGCACATTTTCTCAAATGTTCCTTTACTTTTTCTCTTGTACAAAATACTTTACAAAAATTTCCCGCATAAAGGTGATAAGATACTTTATGCAAACTTTCTGAAATACATGGATGACGAAGAATATTTGTCAATTAACCATTAAAATGTTATTGAATACAAGAAACTTTAATACTAGAAATATTTTTAAATTGTAATGCATTGCTTCAGGTATGCCATTGAAATACAAATATAACAAAAGGCCATAAAAGATAATACAAATGATTTACTTACAACTAGGGATTGCAATACCGGTATACCGGGATACCGAATACCGGTATTTTGAGCCATTTTACAATTTCGTAATACCGGTATTCACAAGTTTAAATACCGGTTTTTCGGTACTTACTAGAAATTTTTTAAATTGTCTCCACTATATGTTCAGGGATCGCCAACATAGCAAAATAGTATACGTTTTGGTTTTTATGTCTCTCTAAAGGGCGAAATTAATTAGCTAATTAATGGCTTAATGAATTGCTTAAATCTAAATTAGCGAAACATGGATTATCCCTGAAAGAAGATATTGTATCCGTAACGACTAATGGAGCAACAGTTATGAAAAAAGTTGGAAAGTTGATTGGTGCAAATTAGCAATTGTGCTTTTCTCATGGAATTCAAATAGGAGTAATAGATGTCCAAAAAAATAAAGAACAGAAGAATCCAAATACTGTGGATATAGAAACTTCGGATTCCGACTTTGAAGAGAATGAGAGTGATATTGACAATGAAGATAATGACAATATAACTATTGAAGACGATATTGCTAATGAGGATGAAATATTAACCCATCAAAAATTGCTTCCTATAATTTATAAAGTTCGAAAAATTGTTAAGATATTTAAACTTTCCCCTACAAAAAATGCCATATTACAAAAATATATACTAACTGAAAATAAAACGGAATATATGTTAATAATAGATTCTAAGACACGTTGGAAAAGTTTACTCCTAATGATTTTTGAAATTTAGAATTCCCGATTTTTGAAATTTAGAAACCCAATCCAAAAAGCAATAATCGACTTAAACCTGTAAATTAAATTTCAGATAGTGAATTCGACTTAATATCCAGAACTATATCAGCTCTACTTCCAATAAAACTGACTATAGAGGCATTATGTCGGAGAGATTTTAATTTATTAACAGCTAATGCAACAATAAATTTCATGTTGCAGTCATGAAATAACAGCACACATCATTATCAGAAGAATTATGTATTACATTGAAAAATCGCACAGAAGAAAGGCATACCGAAATAGAAAATGTCTTATGGTATTTACATAATTATAATGATTTTTAAAATAAAAATGAGAAAGAAGAAAAGAAAATAATTTAAATTTGATTTTTACAGTAAATTTTCTTAAAATTTTTTACTCACAAATCTATCCACATTCGGAAGAATTCGGTAGTTATCGAAGATTATGATGACACTAATGTGGATAATGAAAAGGAATTGTCTCTAGAACAAAAATTAGAATTAGCGATAAATAAATTAAAAAAAAAATCAACGAACTAAAATACAATACAGAAATCAGCTATATCCAAAACCATCCGACAAGAAATTTATTTATTTGAAAATGAGGGATTTAGAGGTAAATACTTGGAAAAAGTATATCGCGCATTGCTAACAGTATCACCAACTAGCGTAGATGCCGAAAGAGCGTTTTCGACAGCTGGTCATTTTCACACAAAATTACTTTTCAGGCTTAAAGGCAGTACAATGGATACATTATGTTTTTTAAGATCGCATTTCAAAAATTTGTAATAGTACCACAGACTGAATAGTGATATTTACACTTTTTTTGTGATTTAAATAAATAAGTTGTTCCTTTACTTTTTTGTGATTCTTTATATGCTGTTATAATTTATAAGTTACAATTTTTTTTTTTTGATATTTACCCTCTCTAATAAAACTGGCAAATAAAACAAAGAAACACCTGCGTTTTCTTTCTTTTTCTAAAATTTCTAATACCGGTATTAAAACCGGTATCCCGGTATTAAGGTCTAAAAAATACCGAATACCGGTATTGAAATTTTGGTCCGGTATTGCAACCCCTACTTACAACACCATTGAGAAAATATTTTCATAATAACTTGCTTCTTATCAAATTTTCCTTCTCCAATTCGGCATAAGCATCGAATTTTCTGGAAGAAAAGTTTGGAGAGACTTCCAGGAGGTGAAAAAATGTCCTCAGCCTTTCCCAATTAAAGTTCCAACAATGTTTTGAGCTTTGCAACATTTTCTAATGTGTACACTTTCAAGAATATGTATAATGGCATAGAAAAAGTTGAAAGCACTCCATTTTTTAAGTTATAAAATGTATTATGGATAAATTGAAATTCTCTTAAAATTCATGCAATTATAAAGAATGAAATATCATAAATATAAATATATAAAAATTCATAAATACAATTATGAATGCGCAAAATTATTTGTTTAAATCTAAATTAAAATTCAAATCATTAATTTTCGAAAACTGACTTTGAGGACTACATATCTCAAAATTTAGTGATACTTTGAAACGGGACATTAATTTGACTAAACTAAACTAAAATTGCTTTCTAACTATACCCAGCCATCAACATAATTAGATGCCCCTTCCCTATTATAATTGAGATGCAGCAAATTCTCTATTATAATTAAGAGATTAACATCATATAATTAGATAGGTGGTTCAAATATGAAGCAGTGAATGTTTTAATAACGAACCGATCAGTGGAATAGCATGTGAAAGTTTTAATATCTTGTGAAGAATCATTCAGAATAAAAATGAAATGTATTCCTTCAAAGGTACCAAGACATCAAATTTTATTGACCACTAGCCGCCTTAGACGACCTACTTTTTAACCCAGATTATTAATCTTTTTGGCTGATAAACGAATCATATGGATTGCATTTTAAAAAATTCGCTTTGATATTTGATGCGGCTGATAAACATTAATTAAATTAATCAAGCACAAATTTTCTGAGTGCAAAAATGTTTATTTATTCAAAAATAAAAGTGGAAGAGAAAATATTATTTTTGGAATAATCTTATTTAATACGCAAAGACGGTAAATTTTTTATCTTAATTTTAACATTGAGAAAAGCACTTGATTCAATGTTTTGATGAATGTTTGAATTTCGTCAACATTACAAACATTACTACAATTTGTGTATTAAATTTAAAAATAAGGGAAAATGCCCACAAATGGAAGAGATAATTATTAAAAAAGTGATATTTCGAGTTTTAAGATAATGTTAAACCCAGTTTTGTGTGATTAATTGTTTGATTAATAGTATATGGTCATTAATTTCCTAGAATAAGTTAGAGCGATTATCCATCTGGCAACCTTTAAATCTATTTTCATCCTCGATTAAACTTTCTGTTTGATACCAACTCCTTGATTTCTGTTGCATCTTTTTTCCTCTGTCTAAATAGGACTACTGGGGACGTGGCATTTCCGGAACATTTTTAATCACACTTTATAGCTCCATTAAGTGAAACGAAGCATTTAATTCAACACAGTTTTAAAATTTTCCAATGTAGCAGTCTCCAACGTTGGCAGAGTTGTTTGTTTATGTTTTATTATTGCCATTTGGTGGAATTCCTGTCTTTACCCTAAGATGATGTAACCTTTATGCTCACGCGGACAGTGGTGACGTCAAGAAAAAATCCCATCATTCCATAGAAGCAGAAGAAAGTTTTAGTTTGTTGGCGAAGTTTAAGAACTGAACGAAGAATGATTGGTATACCATGCTAAGAAATCAGAATGTTGGAATTAGTGCAAGTGAATTGAACTATGTAAATAACTTTTGTAAATAATTTTCTGCACCTGAATCCTCGTCCTGAAAATAGACACAAGATGTTAAATTAGAGAATGCTCAACCATTATTGGATTAATAATTTCGACGTTTATGTGGACTAATTCATGTTGGAATACCTCATTTCTTTGGATTTAGAAGTTCCCAGAAGGACAGGTAAGAGTAGTTTTTCTCTTACATTTAGATATTTTTGAATTTGGGGTCTAGAAATTACAAAACCATTGGTCAATAAAAAATAGCGGCGATTATTTGTATCACGTACGTTCGCATTATATATATATAGGTAGATAATACAGATATAATATATATATATATATATATATATATATATATATATATATATATATATATATATATATATATATTTGAAAAGCGATATATCGGCGAGTAAGTAATAAATGGTGTATACTGGGGAATGTCTGTTGATGCTTTTTGTAAAAGATTTCGTTGATTAGGGAGGCATATCGCACAATTTTATAATTGATGGTAAAAAGACCATTTTCTTCTTAGTACTTCTCCAGCAAATGAAATTGGGGATGCTGGGGGGGGGGTGAGTCGTAAATAAAAGATAAATGATCATAAAAACAGAAATGAATTTGGGGATGCATTTTCTTTATAAGACACAATTGACAAACAATGCAGGTTGACGGAATAACATGACATAAGCGATTGATGGTGCGAACGATTTTTCAAATCTAAAGCTTGGAATTTTTGCTGTCGTAAAACTCTTGATGTAAAATGAGTACCCAGTATTTTTCGATAAATTATATGTAAACAAGGAGTTTAAGGTATCATATGTTCAGAAGATTGACAGAAGTAAAAATTTTCACTTTTCGAAACGTATGCGCTGAGGCTTCATTGAATGTATTATAATTGACTTTCCTTATAAGGAAAACGGTGCAAAATTTACGTTTACCGCTAAAACTACAAAAAAAAATGTTTTTTAACGTTGATGTTTCTAAATTTTAAGCATTCCAATTTGTATATTTTAAGTACTTTTGTTCATCTTTATTTACTATAAAGATTTAAAACTAATGTGCAAATTGTTTTCATAGATATTTTTCTTAGTTCTAATAATTTTTTTTCGATTGACTTTAACGCAGTTGGCAAAGATGCCACTGTCCTAGGATAACAATATACAATACAGTCCTGCCAATAACGCTCTTTTTTATTTATTGTAATATTTTATTTTTTAATATTGATTTTTGAATTAACATGAATCGATAGAAATTTAGCAGTGGACATTAATGGTTTATTATTTACGAAGTGTTTTTATGCAATGCTAATTAACAGAGCAGTTGAAAGAAAAGAAAAAAAAATGTAAAGTTATCCTAGCTTACAGTGGAATTTGAATTTCGCTTTTATTCGTAATAATAATAGCATATTAGGCATTTAATTATTTCTAAAACAAACGAAACATAAGTTAAGAATTTTGTGTCCACAAGAGAATTCTATTTCATAAAGTGTAGGATTTTCATCAAACACATTTTTGTGCCAAGAAAAAAAAATCAATACGCAAGAGACTGCAAATTAAAAATTGAAATCTATTGCATTGAAACATATTTTTTTATATCGTTTGCAAATATTTGGCTTGTACGTTTTTTCTGTTGTGTATTAGAAAGTAAATGCCAAGTAGTAAAAAAAAATTATGTAAATTTCGATAAGTAGAAATTCTGAAATGCCTTTTTTCACAAAGAAATACTTTTGTTATTTCCCTTTGAGATTAAGTTGTTTATTTCAAATCTTCATGAAAAAATTCCGTTTAAAAAACGAATAAATTATCACGATTCATTGCTGCTGGGAATTTATCATGTTATTTTAAAGTATATAAGATATAAGAATGCTAAAATAATCGACTCCTCTATTTTAATCAGCATTATAAGAGGGTAAAAAGAATATTTGCTATAACAATGTATTAAAAAGATACAGAAAAAATATACAATAGTGGTTTTGAATACAAATTTTTAAGGATGCAACTATACAGTCTGCATAATAACGTAGTATTAATGAATAGAAAAACTACGAAGAGCCAAAATAAAGAATTTAATGTCTAATGTCTAAATGCATCCGCAGCAAAATGTACACAGTTTGATATTTTCAAAGTAATCCAACTGCCATAATGGCTCCTAAGAAATCTTTCTTGGTCATTACAAGGATTTCGTTTGCCAGGTCCATTATATGGAGAACAAGATAGGGAAACTTAAGGACCTCAGGATACCACTTCTCTTCCTCAGTTAATTCTTTTCGCTGAGAGTACTATCTCCAGGTCATCTGTCTGACATATATATATGTTACTCGTACTGATATCATATGGTCATGTCTAATGTCATTAAAAATCTCTAGGAAATATTCCAATACTATTCGATGGTTCCCTTTCCAAAATGCTTTTCAACGACTAAGCAATGCCCCATCTCCCTAAATAATAGGTATTGCATTTGCTGCTACATGTTTGCTATATTCAAAAATGATTGAACCGTGTATGACTATACCTAAACTAAAAGTTGCCATTTTGTTTAGTCGTTCTTCTTCCATTGCTTATTTGAACTCCCAATTGTACCTAGACAACCAAATCGTGAAGTCAGATTTCAAAAGTCCTAACTGAATTAGAAAATAATTGAAGTTGTATATAGTAAAATATATGATAATAATATAGTCTTTTAATTTGGATGATAGAAGTAACTCCAGGAATCATTCCAGCCCATGGGTTTCTGGGAAAAATTTCAAGATTATCAATGCCAAAACTTGTGAACTATTATTGCATAAAGGATGTGACTAGTAAACAGCGTATCAATGTTTAGAGGAAAAACATTAGCATTTATATTAGCATGATAATGATGGATATTACAAAAATGAATGTTCTCAAGCAAAAATGACTAATATGTAGGAGCCTAATATACTCTAAAATTTTGCTATGTTTTGTAGACTTTGATTAATTAACTGAATTGTCAACTCTTCTTGCAATAATATGAAATGTCAAACATATTAGCGAATCATGGATCATCATTTAATCATTTCTTAATCAATGTAGTCGTTTATAGTGCAACTGCAATGAGGTTAGTTCACTTAAAGAAACAAAAAAAATATATGTAGTTCGAATTAAGAGGTTTTGAGAATTAACACTTTTCTCGAAGATTTGGATGAAATAACTACTCAAACGAACATTATGTTTCAAAATATATGCGGCTTAGCTAAAACAGTTCGTTAAAAAAAAAAGAATGAAAATGCTTTTTCTTGTTCGAATTGTGCAAAGTTAAATTCAAGCAAAAATGTCATTTCATTTATAAAACATCCTTTTGAAATACGGATGAAGAAATATATAGAATGAAATCTTTAGAATGCTTCATTAAATGGGTGCTATATCATTTTTTGAAAGAAATACATCTTATATGGATTTCTAGACGTCAGCCAGAATAATTAAGATAATGTGAAAATATTCTTAATATAGAACAACTACCAACTTCAAATATGCAAATGGATGAAGAATATGTATCAAATTTAACCACCAAATACTTCCACAAAGGCAAATGTTTTCAAAGAGAGTCCAAAGATGTATCTTTCCCATAGTCATATAGTTTTAAGCATGGTTGACCACATTTAGTAGTGTGAATTCTTATTCTTATTTGCGTAGCTCTTGGCAAAGCGGTTGCGCTTAACAAAGAGAGTTAGATAAAATGATTCATTCATCATAATGTTTCGCTTGTGAATGCTATTTTTCATTTCAAGAATAGGAACAAGAACTGAGCCAATTATCATACTCAAAAATATCTTGCATTACCTTTTTTGTTGTTGTTGCTATTTGATAACCAATTTTTTTTCCTCACAAGCTTCAAATAAGTTCCAATTCCAAATTCTTGGGAAAATTCTTTTCAGTTGTCACTTTTCTAATATTCAGATAAATATATGAGAAAAATGAAACCTACAGAAATAATATGCATGATTAAGAATCTTTTAACAGGAACTAAAATTGCAAAAGTATAATTTTATTGTTCAAAAATATCATTCCTTAAAGAAAGATACCCTAGGTTAGAATGTAAAATAAAAAAAAGCTTGAAAATAGAAATTTTATAAAAGTATTTTTATGTTAAGAAATAAAGATATTTAAAAATAAACGAACATGAACTTCTGTTTGATTTATCAGTTTTTAGAATAGCACGTGATGACTCTAATGATAAACATTCCCTTCTTTGTTTCTTTATTTAAACATTTGGACAATGAAGAGGAAAGTAGCAACCAACAGCATTGCAATCGCCTCGAAAATAAATGGTCACTCCGATTCGGGTGGATTCCACAATGGAAAGTTTATTGAAAACAACCAAAACTTGACTTTATTTTGAAGAGAAAGAAAATTCAAGGTGATCGGGGAATGGACATTATATATCACTCAGTTTTGTCTCCTTTTGACATCAAAAAAATCTTGAAAACATTTGGTCCTCCGCTGAATAAAAAATATTCTGATGTACATTAGCAGAGTAAGAAAATATCAGACAAAATAGTACGATTACGAAAATATCAGAGATATGTAAAAAAAGTGAATATTTGTTAAAAATTCGAATGGAATTTCCATATTTAAATCCAATCTGAATAATTTGAATAATTTTATATCAAATTTGGGCTTATTTTGCCTATGTGACATAGGATTCTTTTGTCATTTAAGAAAATAGAACATTAAATATATAAAAAAAATCAGTTTGGTGAAGTCCACCAAAGCAATAAGTATTTTATCATAATTATTTGATTTTAATAAAATATTGTTCCAAAATTTTTTGGATGCTATTTAAAAAATTAGTTTTTGTTTATACAAAGTTTTACTCATTTGTTGAATATAAATTAATATAACTTGGTTGGAGATAAACTAATACGTATCATTCATTAACTCGATTTGGAAGTAAATGCGTACCATTTTGAAGATTTCTTTTTTTCTTTATTTTTAATGTAATTTCAAAATACTGTAAAAATTTATTTTTAATGAAAATTTTCGGTATTTTAAATTAAATAACTTATAAGATTGAGATTAAATATTTACTTGCCGGAAAATTGCATCTGAAACTAAATTACTATAAATAAAACACTGAGCATTTGCATTGGGATTTTAAAGTCCTTTATATTTTTTTATTGGGAGTTGAAATTGTCAACTATCTATTTTTCAGTTTGATTTATTCGAAAATCGTTCTTCTTCGACATTTATGTAGCTTTTCTTATTAACAACTGAAATTCAGTTCACTACAATATTTATCTTTTTGTATCTTAACAACCTTTTATATCAATATTCATATATATTTTGCTTTGAAATTATAAAAAGAAAAGTATTAAATATTTCATGCAAGCATAGGTAAAATTTATTTGCTAAAAATCCCAGTATTTCATGGAATATGTATAGAATTTAATATAAATTTGAATGCAATTCTTTGAAAATAATTTCACGGTAACTCTTTTCTATTCTGTAAGTGCCATATAATTTGGTTGATCTCTGCCTCTTATACATAAACATCCCTTGAAAAAATTTTGGATTTAAAAAAATATTTTATATTTTTTCAAAATGCGGGCTGTTTTCAAATGAATGTATGCAAATATTGCCTTGCACAAATAAAACATTGCTGGTTGTTTGAGGTTAGTATCTTTTTTTTTCTGTCATATGGTTCGAACCGAAGTCTTTTTTATCCTTTGTCAATTTTCAGTCGATGAGTTGAATTCCACCTGTACTATAAAGTGTATGTTTAAATATATTTTTTTAGATAATCAATGTTTCAAGATAGTTTTCCCAGCTTTTCTGTGAAATTTTGTAGAATATTTAAAGATAAAAGTACCCAAATATTTTGATCGCTTCGTGTATATGCTAATATTTTACTTCCATTAAGTTTTACATTTTACAAAATATTTTTGAGCTTTTGAATGAATTTTCTGTTTTAATCCAAAAAGCATATGATAAAATAGCGATGTTTAGCAGTCACTGAATTTTCTGATTTATGCATGATTGTTCGTTTAATTCTTTAATTTAATTATTTCACTGCTGTGCTTACTATTTCATGTTATGGTAAAAATTCTTCCAAAATCAGCAACATTTTCTCTTTATTTACAATGAATGGTTTTAAAAATTAAACACAATTTTAGCATTTATAATAACAATGAAAAAATTTTAGATATTTCTTTCAATAAATTTGATATGGTTTAACCATTATTAGGTTATTTTATTTGCTGGTAATTGTTGCAGTGGTTTGAAAAGACTGCCTTCGAGAATGTTTACATGATAAATTTGGATTCAGCCCTTTGGCATTAATTATATCATGTTCATTTATACTTATCATATCCCTCGGATTTACCAATTATTGCTTCCATATAATACTAAAATATTATAATAAAACTTCCAACTTTTCATCTGCTACAAATGCAGCGAATCATGGCACCCGTAGACCTTTAAACAAATCTTCCAGATATCATATCCGAAATCCACGAACCAATTAGAGAATATTCTGTCATGACAATTAGTTGTGCGCGCTTGGCAGTGAATTTAATACTGGTATTTACTATTCTATTTCTGAATCATCTCAATGAATTGATTATGAGCATTCCGAAACTACGCCGCTGGCAAGCCAACAGAATTTGGCAGAATAGGCAGCAGTCTTGTCTATTTATGACAGTACAATATCTAGCCATAAGGTGGAAGAAAAGGAAGTGAATGCCTTTGAATATTTAATATTAACATGTCCGGTTAAAATGTTAAAAGATGCATTCTTATATCTTTCAGCCAGTGCAAATAAAGACTTCAGATAATTCGACCTTGATGGGATGTTGAGTTTAACCCGCTTATTCTTAAGAACATTGAAGTCCAGGTATCTGAGATTACTGACACATCGAGTTTTTGCACTATTAAAAATGCCCTACCGCCTTCGAAAATAGCAATGGCAGATCATATTCCTACAGGATTGATATATAAAATAAGCCCCACTTAGCTGATAGTTGTAAAATAAATCTACTTCATACTTCATTTGAGTGCCTTTAGAAAAGCTGCCTGTCCTTCAAACCCACCTGTGCTTTGTTCGTTTTTTACGAACAAAATAGGAACTTCATGTATTCAATAAATTACAATTAACGGAAGGGCGCGCTATCTGTAGTTTTTCATTATATGTAATAAATATTCACACAAATGATAACAAACTACTATTAAATTATTTGCTAAAATTGAATTGAACGTTTATAGTGATAAGGACATTTTCATCAGGCGAGCGAAATATGAGGTATTTCAATGAAAATCACTCTTAAATGAAGACTCAGACAGGAGCAGCATCGATGCGATAGATGAAGTATCATGTGAAAAAAAATTTGTTTATATAAAGCATTCGCAATTTGACTAGGGATTCTTTGTTTTGTTTCACCAATGGACAAGAGTAAATTGCCTTAGTATTGTCTGTTTGTTTTTTTAATATTTATTTTTGCCTAGATGAAAATTTTAATCCCATACCACATTTTCATTGAGAAAGATGTTCATACATTCAATATCTTGCCATGAATCACCAACGGTCACAACCTACATTTTCGGAACCCCTTTTTTATATAATGAAAATCACTCTAAAAGCTTTAATAGAGTAATGACTATTATGCATTAATATAAAGTTAAATCAATCTTTTAACAAATAAATATGTATAAGAAAATCTATTATGTACTTTTCATCTAAGAAATCCTTTAATATTAAGCAAATTAACGTAAATAGCAGAAAGAAATACTTGTCGTTAATTTTAATTCAGAAAATTATTTGTATAATTTACCGTTTACAGCCGATAATAAACAAAATAAAACATATATCAATTGTTTTCATAGGTTTGAGACAATACGTGAATAATGTACTACACAGTGAATCGAAGATAATTTTAAGCATCTTTTTAGCAAATAAAATCAAGGAGACAAAAAGATGAATCGTGATTCTAAAATGGTTTCTGTTTTGGAAATCAAAGTAAGGCGAGTTTCATTAAACTATCATTTTATAAAAACAGTTTTTCTGAAAACGAAACACAATTTTTGCTTTTACAGATAAATTTTAAAAAAGACAGGGCATTTCATTTTATTGAATTTTAAACTCGCACTATTATTTCACAATGTCAAATAGCATCTAAAATACATTTGACCATGAGAAATATTTTATAACTCGTGTAAAGGAGATGTGACAGGATTTTACTTAGAAATTTAGTTATTTTTTTTAAGCTGTAAGTCTTGTCTGACTTTTATTCTTAACTATATTATCATAATAGTTTCCAAAAAGCAACTTTCTTTTAGAGGATATAATTTTTTATCTTATTTCTTTCGGATCATTTAAGAAACTTTGGCTCATCTGACAAATGTTTCTTAACAAAAAAGTAAGTTTCTTTTCAAACATAAGAAATGATTGATAGTTTTTTTAATTTTCCTACTCTTAAAGCTTGAACAATACAATGTCTAACTGCTGAACTTTAATTTTATCTCCTAAAATTAAATTGCTATGGTTAAAGAGAATCAATATTATCTGAAGTGTTGATATTCAAATTACCAACTTCTCTGGTAATTATTTACCACAATTCTCGACAAGATCAATATTGGTGCCTCTAACAATCCTTATTTTAAACCACTAAGCAGGTCTGATAATGAGTATTTATAGTGATTGACAACTAACAAGACCTTTACATAAACATAATATAATTTTAATAATTATGTTGGGTTTAAACAAGCTGCAGAAACTCGCTTGTTATTGTTTATGATGATAACAAGTGATCGTATGAATTTATACATGATCTTATAGTACAATTATTCGAGAGATGTCTTGAGATATTCTATTTAGAAAATCTATATTTTCGGAGTAAATTGGAAAAAATAGTTTATATCCCAAAACATACCTATTTCGAAGAGACGTATAACAGAACAGTGTCAGATTAGTTACATGCTATTTATTTCACATTTTGTGCAAAAACTTTTTATTTGTATCCTACTTTAGTAAGCTCTTGAGTTTGTCGCCAATATGGTAACCATAAAACGAAACCGGAATAATTTTCCTAACGATCTTACTACTAATTTGTTTACGATTTCTTTCCCTTGTTGAGTTGTACATTTGCTGCAGCAATTTTGTAAGAAAGGAAAATTAAAATTAATCGACAAATAAACATCCATTAAGAAATTTAATTACGTTTTATAAGTAAAAGTATTAATAAAATATCCAATGATATTTTTAGCATTAACTATGAGAAAATATTTATTTTTTCTGCAATTCTTACTAAATTATTTTATTCTAATTAAAAATGTATGTTTACGAATTTTTCGCAACAGAAACTGAAACCATTTGTCCGAACTTTTTGAATCGTTTCTTTATTTTACGGTTTTTCATTTTAACCTATTTGCATCACACAGAAAAGTGAGAAATGTGTTCTTATCACCACTTTTTTTATAGTATTTAAATGAAAATGTTTCAAAATATGAAAAATAAAAGCAATATTGCATAAATAATTTTTACTTCATTATAGATTAACAATAATAAGAGGAATGGAATCTAATTAATTTGCACAACATAATATTTGAAATTGTCAAGGCATAATGCCACATGGCAATTATCACATTGATAAAATGTATCTTTTTTCTGATAAACTACACAATGTCTGCGAGCTTTCTTCGATCACCTCCATTGACTGCGTGCCCAATATGTATGGGTATAATATGCGCTTTGATGATAAATGCCTAAGCGAAATGCGTGCATATATGCACTCTGGTGATAGTTGCTAGGCAAAATGCTCATATATTTGCGCTTATGATGCAAATAGGTTAATATTATCTTAAAATTCAAATGGAATATTTTGCGATTTGTTGTTCCTTTTCTGGATTTCCAGTGGTTATTCAATCAGTCTGTAAATGTTCAATAATCCGATGTCTGATAATTAGGATAGTAAGAAATATTATAATCACAAATATTATGATGGATATTGTATTTGAGAATTCGATGGCTACATTTCGAAATATATATATGGCGCCAACAGAACGACGTTTCCATCACTGGAAAATTCTGTTGTCTTTTTATGGAGATCGTTCCCTGATCAAATGAATTAGTTGAACTGAGTAAGTGTCTTTATTCCTTCAAATTTATTCTAAGGAAAAGCATCACTTTCTAGTAGCGAAGCTATTATGAATGGTTGGTTTCATTTTTCCATTGCTCTTCTTGTTATCGTCAGAATCTCTAAGTTTAATGAGCTAGCGAAGCTACTAGGTTCCCGCTCTTGCTGTTAGCTAAGTAGTAGGATGTTTTTAAGGTAAATAATTCTACCCGGTGTCGTTTTCAGATGGCGAAAGTGTCTCCTATTGTTATTTTACTGTTTAAAGTACAGACCTACTCAGCCAGTTTGCAAAAGTTTTACGTTCAAAGTTACCTGATTAAAAAGTACAGAATTCAAAAGAGATTCAGTACTTGTGACCCATAAAGGTTCAAAAAGAAGTGTTCTTAAATAAAATAATCGTGATCAATAAATATCATAGATTTAATAAAAATGATGGTAACTGTAATTGTTTCACATTGTTTATATAGTCAGTCATCTTGATTGGCGACTTGGCACTATTGGCATCATTGACAAAGTAAGGTGCATATTAAACTGGAATTTTAACCGGTTTTTTTAATGTATTTTTGGAATTGAAAGTTTATTCCATATAAAATCGTTATACAAGATTATAAGTCTGAAATTTGAATTAAGATCAATATTTCTGTCAAAGAAATTCTCTCTTACAAAAAGGTACTTGAGCACTCATCACTTAGAGATCAGAATCTGTTTGAACCTCAGCCATGTGGATTATTCAAATGTATAATAATTTGAATCTTATTTATAAGTTTATTATTTCCTGCTATGTTTAAGAAATTGGGAGGTATTGTTTCTACGAAAAGAAGGGAGAAACTGTGAGAGCATTGTTCATCGAATAAGTTAATCCGTTTAATTCCAACATTAAGTAAAACAAATAGAAATATTAAACATAAATACAAACCAGTAATGTTTACAAGAAAATAATATCATAAATGAATATTAATTTAGTTTCTTAAAAATAAAAAAAATTATAATGTAAAAAAAAAAATAGGTGCGAAAGTCAAAATTAGTTGGACAAAAATTCTTCATGTTTGATGTGTGTTGATATGAAGTCTGTATTTGGTAACATGGATTGATCATTAATATTGAATGAATTTAATTGTTTTAATTTTCATTGAAACTTTTTTAAAATTTTAATTATTCCCCTCTCCTTTTTAAATAACTCTAACAATAACTCTTTTAGTTTTGATATTTTTTACTGGATTCGCGAATTTTGAAGGATAGAAAAATACTTGTAGGCATTTTTGGATGACCTTCCTATTCGAATGTTTCAAGAAATGATGTTAATGTCGATCTAATGTAATTTTTGATTAATGATGTAATTTTTGTCAATTATAACCTTTGATGTAGCACACTCTTAAGAAAAATGCCAAAAATTTCACTGAAATTTTACAAAAGTAATTATTTTCCTAATTTATACTTCTTAGAAATTTACTCCTGACCAAATTGAACTCTCATATAAAAAGTTTGATAATTCATTTTATAGATATTTTTAATTTCTCAAACATTTTATTTAAATTTTTTTCACTAATTAGTATAATTTAATTTGAACCATAGAAACTAATGTCTCAATTTCCGGGTGAAAATTTAAGTGTTCTGTTTTTGAGAAGTAACTCAACAACTTATACCAATAAAAATGCCGTTATATTTTATCCGTGTGACATTCGATTGGATGAAAGAAAGATTCAACATGCGAAAGTTTCGAACTGATTTGCTAATATCTCTCTTGACATAAATTAGTATCGATAATAATATTACAATATTTCGATACAATTAGACTATTACAGTATACAAATAATAGTTTACAAGAAAGACGATTAATTGTTTTTTTATTTGAGTAACACAACTTTATTGTCAATTAATTTATAGATGTTTGAGATCGTTATTTTTATTATATTTTATTTTTTTTAAATATGGAGAAAATGATTTCATCATTACAAATTTTAATTTTTTAAAATTTTCTTAGTAGGGGGATAGTATTGTATCTTTGAATCCTGTAATCTGTGATAGCATCTGGTTTATAAAATTTGAAGTTTTTTTAATTTGGTCTTTGTATGATTGAAGTTTGTGTGTGTGCAACTGGGCATTCACTAGCTGCTTACTTTAGCTTTATTTGAAAAACTGGGGTTTTTTTGTGTGTGTTGAAAAAAAATAATTTCGCCCCTAAAAACTAAATATTACAATTTTTTTTCAAATCTGTTTGATTTTATTAAGGAATGATATTATTGCTTGCATACTTCAAACGAATATTATTTTGTGCAAATTGAAGAATTTTTATTTCTATAAAAAATAATTATGGAAACTCAAAAGTGTAACCGCACTACGTTATACTATCAAACACAGCGATGTGTTGTTATACGCTCTTCAAGTCGGAAGAACAGAATTTTTTATACACAGGAAGTAAGGTTACCTGATCTAAGATGATTTTCCGTGAGATGTAATCTTTGCCATTCTTATATGATCTTTTATCTATTGAAAAAGACTTCTATTCAATCTGAAAAAATATTGTAACGGAGGAAAGGTAAATATGCTTCAGGAGCCAAAAAAAGTTTACTTTTTTCATTTCTCTGTGGATTGGAAAACTATTCTTAAAGGAATGTTGAATTAAAATATCTGACTTTTCAAACATACTTCAATACATGATAAATGGATTTTTTCAAAATTTTAATTCTAAGTGATTTATTCGTTGGATTAATTAGAAAAATCAGCTTAGAAATACACGATTCCTAATTATTTAAAAATAAATAACCCAGCAAAATTTCACAAAATTAGAATTTATATAAATAGATAATTAAATATGAATAGACTTTTGATATTTATTGCTATTAAGCAATGCGTTTAACTCATGACTAAGATAAATACAGTAGGGTTTGTTAATAACAGTGGAGGGAAACTACTTATTACAAGCCTATTGATAGACAAATTCTGAAAATGATAGATTTTTCTAATTATAAAGCTGAGTAAAAAATTTCCTAATTAATTAAATATAAAAATGAATATAATTTAAAAGGGCAAATGTTTTACGAATATAATATTGTAAATAACCTGTTTTTACGCAAGTAACATTGAAGTATTGATCTGAAATAATTATAGCATTGTTTTATAAGATTAAAAATCTTTTTCTCCTTTTCTTTTGCTTTCATAATAACTCATAATTACTGTACCCCCTGGTCAGACGTAAAATAGGATATTGTACAATGGCTAACCGTATATAATAAACGCATTTTTTGAAAAAATAAATACTACAGTTGAGAGTGTTAGGTTTTTTAAATATTAAAAAATGTTAAACAAAGCACTGCTGAGGTCAGAAGGTTAGATTTCTAGGCAAATTAGTGATTTTTAAATTAAAACAATAAAAATGAATTCCAAAGATATGCCAAAAGTATAGCAATATCCCCTTGTGTTTTGGCTAAAACATATATATATTTGGTAATGATCCTATAAACGACAGGAATATAAATCCAAAAACAAGTGAATGTCTCTGGGGAAAAAATCGTGACTACAGAGTGGATAGTCAAACAACTCCCAGTGACATTTCTGTTTCAGAATTATTGTAGTATTTGTCATATGTAGATGAGGGTTGTCTACCTCAACAACAACACTGATCAATCCATGCTTCTCGTTCTGATTGTCTTTAAATTATGACCGACCCTACCTTCTATGCGTTTAAAAACTTTATCTTTGACTTAATCTTGTATTCGCGTCCTAAAACTAGGTTAATGTAACAGATAGGCAGTCCCAACTGCTAGATACAAGATGTATGCATAATATCGGCTTGGATCTTCGAATTCTGTGCTTTTTGCATTGCCATTTTTTTTTTTTTTTTTGGCAATTTAGAAAATTTACTTTCTGCATGATCATCGTATTTCCATCATTAAAAACAAAGTACATTAAAACGATTTAAAAATTACTAAAGCACTTTCTTTTGATACATATACAGTGCGAGTCAAAAAAAAGTAAACACTAATTTTTCATGTGTGAAACAATATATAGCAAATATATTATTGACTTGTAACATAAATTAATATTGCATAGTTAAATAATTAATATTAAAATATTTAAATCGTTATAAATATTAAACAAATTGTAATTACAAGAAGAAATAAGCCGCTTAATCAAAAAATACACCCATTTTTGAGCGTCAAAAAAAAGTAAACACTGACAAGTCTTTCACTATAACGTTATCAATTTTGTAAGTGCCACCACTTTTTTTTCACAGAATCTTAAACAAAAGTGAATTCTTGATGTACATTTCGCTCTTCTGTTAATTTCTGAAATTTTCTGGAACATTTTTAGAAAACTGGATATGGGGAAACAAACATCACTAGAAACGAGAAAAATAATAATAAATTTGAAGAAAAACGGAAAATCATTACGTGAAATAGGACAAATTGTCCAAAGGAATCATTGCACGGTCAAAAAAATCATTGACAAATATACGAAGTATAAGCAGATTAAGGATTTTGAAAGAACAGGAAGATCAAGAAGACTTACTGATGCAGAAGTTAGAACTGTAGTACGAGAGATAAAACAAAATCCAGCTGAAAGTGCTGTAAAGATAGCGCAAAATGTATCTCAGACATCAGGAAAATCAGTAAGCGCAAGTACTATAAGAAGAACTCTTAATGATCATGGGTTACATGGTAGGATACCGCGTAAAAAGCCATTCATATCGAAAACAAATCAAAATAAGCGCCTGAATTTTGCTAGGAAGTACGAAAAAAATGATTTAAATTTTTGGAATAATATTTTATTTAGTGATGAAAAAAAATTTGAAATTTTGGCCCCTAAAAAGCAGTCGAAAATATGGCGATCGAAGAACGAAGAATTTGATGATAAATGTACAGTTAAAACAATTAAACATGGGGGTGGCTCTATTATGGTCTGGGGATGTATGGCGGCAGCAGGGGTCGGAAATTTGGTATTTATCGAATCTACGATGGATAAAATAGGCTACTTAAATATTTTAAAAGAAAATGTTGGCCCCAGTGTTGAGAAATTAGGACTGTCACGAACTTGGATCTTCCAGCATGACAACGATCCAAAACACACATCTAAAATTGTAAAAGAATGGTTACTATATCGGACACCCAAGACTTTAGACCATCCTCCGCAGTCTCCAGACCTCAACCCCATTGAACATTTATGGGCATATTTAGATAAAAAAAGTACGCCAAAGAACGGTTTCAAATAAAGAAGAATTGAAAAAAACTATCTTGGAAGAATGGCAGAAAATCCCGATCGAACTGACGAAAGAATTGGTAGCATCTATGCCTAGAAGGTTAAAAGCTGTAATAAAATCTAAAAGAAAGCAAACAAAGTATTAATTGCTAATTTTTTTTCATTCTATTTTGCTATCCGAGTTATCTGTTTACTTTTTTTTGACTCAGAAAGTTGGCTAGACATTTGTTTAAATTGAGCTATTTCTTTTTGTATTTTGTTTTAGCTTAACATTTATAAGCTGTTAAATTCTAATTAAATGAACATTTAATTTTAAGTATTTGTTTTACATTATAAGTCAATAATGCATTTGAAATAAAGCATTTTATACATGAAAAGTTGGTGTTTACTTTCTTTTGACTTTCACTGTAAATTCTTTTCCATATTCCATAGAATTTGAAAAATAATTTATGAACATCTGATTTTTTTTTAATATTTTCTGATACTATATTTAGAATATAATCATTTCCATTTATTATTTAAATTTTCTAAATATTTTTAAAGCTATGCTTAGTTTAAAACTTTCTAATACAATCTATGATTTTTTTTGTACTTGAATGGTAATTTGAGTTAATAATCTTCATTTTTAACCCTTAAAGCGGAAAGTAAAAATTTATACTTAACTGGGACATTTATCATACCGCACCTTCAAACCTGCGGATTAATCAATAAATTAGTTGTATTTACTTTATTGAAAGATATTTTTCATTGTCTTTTTAAACACGATAATAACTATTATAAGTATTAAATACAAGAAAGTATTCATTTTACTGAGTGGCAGCTAGTCCATAAGGGCTGCAGAGCTACAGCAACCCTGAAAGTATTTTTTTAAATTGTAATTTCTTGTTTTATTATATTACTTTCCCATTCAGTAAGTTTGATAGTCTCTTCCTAATCTTTTATTCTGAATATTGACGTTAAGGCGTTATTGCAATTTACGTTAAGCAACAAAAATGTAAAAAAAAAGGGTAGAAAGTGATTGAAAAGAAATGCAGGTCAGGGCTGTTCTTTCAGGAACCCATTGCGCACGCAGTTGGTCTCCAAATCTATCCATCAAAAGCAATTATTTCTCGTTTTAAATTTAAAAGCATTAGAGCTGCAGAAAGGCCAGGTTAGATTTGGAGCGCAATCATCTTAACCCTTTCTTTCACTCCCAAATTTCATCTTTGTTTTCTCAGGTTTATTTTTCATTTATTGTTTTTTGCTCATAGGTTGGCATTTTGGTATCGATATTTGTTGTATTGACAGAAAAACATACGTTTTATTGAATATTCATTTTCTTTTATCAGATTAATTTTACAAATAAGGTATGCGAGTACTTTTCTAAAATATTGTTCAAATGAAAATGTTTATCAAGATTCAATTATTATATGAGTAAAATGGTTAACTTTGGAGACAAATTAGAGACAACGATGGACGCCATTTATTGCATATCTGATTTTATATTTATTTTTATACAAACATTATCGAGCTGATTGTGCAATGATTGCAATGCTTGTGAGAAATCAAGATCTAAATTTTTTTTTCGGTGAATCATCATTTCTGTATATTTTTTATTGCATTATTGTATATTTTTTGAAAAATATACAATAATTTATATGATATACTGCTTATTTAATATTTCTGATACTGATTATTTATATACTCATATACTGATTATTTATATTAAGTGGTGTTCGAATTCAAAATTAAGGCAACTTTAATTGTAACGCAGTTTTATATAAATTACCATCTCTTGATAAATATTTTTATGTTTGATTGATTTCAGAGCTAAAGAGTCGCACATTGATTTTATTTTTGAAAAAAAAATTAAATTTATTAGTTTCAAATTATACAGAAAAGTATTTTCCTCCCACTTGGTATATAAATATATATTCGATTTTTTTCTGAAAAATACATATTCGATTTTTTTTTCAGAAAAATACATATTCGATTTTTTTCAGAAAACTACATATGTACATATTACATACATAAAATAGATATTCGATTTATTTTTTCAGAAAAATAAACTTTGCTCCCTTTCTCATTGAAAAAATAGCACATAGAAGTGAAAAAAGAAAAGCATTTTGTCTCTCTGCAAAATGGCTATTTCCTCTCCCCTTTCCAATCTGAAATTCTTTCATGTACTCTATGAATAATATTCGAGCGGTAAATATTTGAAAACATCGCACACTTTTACATAAGTAAATGCAGATCCACTTTAATTTTCGATATTTTGGAATTCTAGAAATACTTTGCAACTTAAGTGGTCTTGTTTCTCCCAAATTGCGTCTTATCGTCACGGTTGAGATGAAAAGTGTCAGATTTCAACTCCATCTGACGTAATCTTGTTGTCGCCTGCTACTCCCAACTTCGGTTCAAGCCGCTTCGTACCTCCTCAACCGAATCGATGGCAGCGCGTCCTACACCCCAATTAAGGAAAACTCTCCATACTCTTTAGAGATTTTTGTTAATAGCAAATATGTGTTGCAGATGATGGGTAGTAGAGTTGAATAGCTAATAACTTTGAAATGAAAGGAAAATTCTACGTGTTTTAAACATCGAAAGGGGTGGTGGATGGGTGATTATGCGATTTGATGACAGGTTTCGATAAAATTTTGTATTCCGATTTGCGAAAATTTCTTGTTTTCTGTTTTTGTCTTAACGAATCACGCTTTTAATCTTAAAACTTGCAATTAATTTATAAATAGCAAATCTTTGTCAATTTTTTTTCATTATTTTAACAGCTGCCTTTGCGGACCCACTAGTTCTTCGGAAATATTTCGTGTGATTACGTTAAATGAAACCGTCATCATAACTTATGATTTCCCAAAGAAAAACTTTTTAAGTATTAAATTGCAACAGAAATCGAAGTTGCATTGTTTAAAAGACTTGCACCTGCTCTGTTTATTGTGTATATGAACCCCCTCCCAGAATTAATCCAGGAACTATGACATCGTTTTGATATCAAAAATATAAAAATCGGATAATCGGCTTTTTATATTTTGGAGTAATGCAAATTTACTCTCCGATTCTTCGCTTAAATCACATGCACGCGCATGCACTCAAATTAAAAACAATCATTCATCCTTAGCTTTCAAGAATGGAAGAAAATCATGTTACTAAATATTTGACGGAAAAAAATGGTGGTAAGAAGTTTGGTTAAACGATTAAGTTGTTAAAAATTACGCATAAAAGATATTTTTCAAAAATTTCCAGTATTTAGAAAATTCAAATATTATTAAAATAATGATTTTTTGAATATTGAAATGGAATAAAATTAATTTATGCAATTATATATTTGAGACAGTTATCGAGGAAAAATGTCAATCGCTTGTAAATTTTAATCAATTAAATACTAATTAAAAATTTGCAAAAGAGCACTCCGTCTTAAATATTTCTGTCCTCCAGTCCGTCCAGTTATGTCCGTCAATTTTAGTAGCTCTAGCCAAATATTAGAGTCCCAAAAGTCTCATTTCATATATTCTGCTTTATTATAAGTAGAGACAAATTTCTACGATAATAGGAAGAATTATCACATTTCGTTGTTTAATAATCTACATAACTTAATATAATTTTTCTAATTTTAAAAGAGACAGAGGAAAAAATATTTTTTCGGACAACATTAAATGCCTGTTTTTTTTTTTTTTTTTTTGTTTTTTTTTTTTCAAAAAATTTTTTATTTAGTACGTGACCATATTCTCAGAACACAGAAATGTGAAAAATTATAAATTGGAATTACTGATTATACATTTAGAAAAAAAAAATTCTTCTTTTTCTTACATGAATTTTGGAAAAATTACGGTTTGTGGATTTCGTGTAAAACGAGGATTTGTTACCAATGAGTTATTATTATGTCTTTATATTATTGCATTCCTTTCATTGATTAGAATAAGTTGCCACCTCTCAATTTTATGATGATTCCTTGATTTTTAAGACAAGGCACGGAATAATAAGTCACGAAAACTAAAGATTTTAACAAAGAAAGTTAGTTGGAAAATGAAACATAATTTAAAATATATTTATAAAAAGAACTAAAAAAGAAATGAAACGATTTTTTGCATTCATTTTAAAGAATTGTTCCTTTCACAGTAAAAACAATTTTTCCCATACCCGTAAAGTTCTTTTGGATCTTACACAGAAATAGATATAAAACTTTAAGGAATACGAAAAAAAAAATGAAAACTTTCTGATAAAAGAATAACATCTGGGATATAAATATGTTTGTTTTACTCTAAAATATCTGTGTTCTAAGTTATTTTGTCACGAAATGTCGTTTTCTTTATTTTACATTTAAGCATTAGAATTCCCTTTATTTATGGGCATTTTCTGTTTTCCTCGAAAATATTTTATGAAATACACTAGATATTTATATCTTAAGCTCCTTTATGTGTCTTCTACCAGACAGAAACCATTGAATAATGCGCAGATGTATTCTAGGTACATTTTTCTGAAAAGAATGAAAATTCATAAATCTTTTAGTAAGTAGATTTTTTTCTGTGTATCGTTACAGAAAAAAACCCAATCTAGTGTGTGTGTGTGACAAAAAGTCCAAGTCTCAGTAACGAATATTGGTTTTTTTATAAGAAAGAAGGAAATTACAGATGACATAACACAGGTGAGATGTGCGCAAAGCAGCACTTATAGAAATAAAAAACACACAAGCAGTTAATCGTTATTATACAACCGCAGTTGCACATAAGGTTCAATGAGATTGTTGGAGATTAGCATTTCAAAGACTGAATTCTTCCGACTTTTCATTCGATCTGACTCTAGATTTTATAGAACAGCGAAAGGCAGGGAATATTTTAGAGCCTAAAAATTTGAGTACTAATGGAGCTATTGGCATGATTATCGAATATTCTTTGTTCTTCGTTTTCGACGGTAAAGCCGTACTCGACGGCATTTATTCGACATTCATTCACTATCCATTAAAATTATCTGTAAAACTATCTTCCATATCATGAGACTTAGTGGATAGAGAAGCAATATTACAAATACATAACAGTATTATCAAAAGAAAAATTGCAAGCTACGCAGAGCTTAGCATTGCTTCTTTTAATGATTTTGTCATACAATTGAATGTATTAAGCAAGCTAATGAATTATTTGATCTCTTTATAAATTGAATGAAATTTTCCTTCATGCCTCTATAATACTGAAAAATGCTTTGCAGCTAAATATGCATGAATTTCAATGAAAGAATAACTAAATCGTTCTTTTATAAATTAATTTGCAAATTTAAAGAATATAATAAAAATTAATTATTTTTTTATTTTTTTTATCTCTATGGTGTAAAATTTATTTATTATCGCAGTTGAAATCGACTGATGCACTAATTTTTAAAATAGGAAAGCAAGCGTGACACGAATATACAGATTTTTCTTTTCTTTTGGTGACACATCAGTAATACAGCGGCCATAACATAAAAGCCATATCTCCAAATGAGAATTCTTCGCATAACACTCTTGTAACGAAGCATATTTTGCGCAGTCCTGAACAATTATATTATTGTTTATGACGCTTCAGTAATTTAGTTTTTCAAGTATTTTCAAAAAGAATTATGTCTTTTTATGGTTATCATTCCAAGCAACCTAAAAATATTTTCATATAATAAAAATTATTACAATCTAGTGCGAAAACTGCTTAAGAAAAAAAGGAAATGCTTCTGAACAGAAAGAACAAGACATTATATATTTTTTCTTTATGGTAATCAAACTGTAGATGTGAACGTGACCTCCAGATGCCCTTCAGTAACTTAATTCAGGATGCACATTTCTTTCCGGGGAACAGTTTACGACAGCATTTCAATGATAGATAATAAAATGTTATTGTTTAGTTGTGCTATAAAATGCTACTGTGACAAATAACTGTTGTAATTAATGTAAAATCAGTTTCATTCTCCTGTAAGCAAAATATGACAGACCTTTTATACTCCTTTCTTTACTTGCCATACTATATTGTTAATGCTTATTCTTTAACATATAATATTAGTATACAGATTTTATTCTGTTATGTGATTCTTAGAAGGTTTTCTCTAAATTCTCAGACGCAGTGGCTTGATGTTTGTTTCATCTTTCTTCGGATTTTACCTAGGTTATAGTGCATATGTAGTGAGAATCAAAATAGTCAGTCCAAACGTCCTTATATTATTGGAGTTAGAAATAGTTCAAATAATTTATCGATTACAATTTTTCTATCTAAAGAATTGATCAGGATTTTACTGCGTTCCTTGCTAATCATTTAACTCTATCAATAATGACTTAAATGTATCATATATGGTATGAGATTATGTGACTACTAGTGCAGTTATTTATCAAATTTTTGTTTCAATCGGTTGAGAAAAACGTGTCTAAAACACAAATTCGATTTTCGGATACTATTGATGCATACCCGTGATTAATGGCCAAATATCTCACCAATTTTGATTCAAAAGATTCAGTAAAATTGCTAAATTCCAACCAAAAGTTATTATTTCGTAACTATCGTACTCCAATGCCATGTTCTCTTACGTGTTCTCTGGTATGACAAATGTATTAGAATATGTGAGAAAGTTTTGGGAGCCCTGTCCCATTATTAGTTCATTGTCCCATTGGTTAAATAAACATTTCCTGTTTTCAACCCAACCAATTTACTTTAGAACTCACTCCTAAAAACTCAAGCGCAGGTTACTTTCGGCATACATGATCGTCTATACATATGGCAAAACGCATATTTCTTCCCATGGAAAAATGGTGAGAAAGATAATATCCTCGTTACTTGATACCTTCTTCTATTCGTAGTATAAAAAAAATACAGTAATCGTCAAAAAATTCGAGCTAGAGATTTTTAGGAATCGCCACGGATTTTAGACCTCCCAGAATTCGAATAACATTTTTGGAAAATTTATTTCGTCTGTCTATGACAAAATTAACTCGAAAATGTTTTCGGATAGACTCTTGAAATTTAGCATACGATCTTAACATCAAATTTACAGATTTCTATCAAATTTCCATTAAAATCTGTTCAATGAAAGTCCGTCTGTCCAACTTTTCGAATATAAAGCAATACGATAGTTGCAAAACGAAAAGAGATAGATAAAATTCCCTATATAGATTTAGCATCTATATCGTAGGCATCTTTTAAGTTTTGAAAAAAAAAATTCTACTACGGGTTGATTGTCTGTATGTCCGTACTTTCAGAAATATATAAACGCGATGATTCAAAAACGAATGGCTTAAATACATCAAATCTAGTAAGGAATTTGCAATTACTACCAGTGTAGTTTTATTCCAAATCTTTGTTTCAGTCATTTGAGAAAAATGTGTCTAAATCAGATTAATTCTCGGATACTGTTAATCGCATTCCAGGGATTAATCGCCAAAAAATCACCAATGATGACTCGATAAATTCAATAAAAATGCTAAATACGCTTCAAAATTTAATATTTCGTAACTATTGTACGCAAATGCCATGTAAGGCGTTCTCTGGCGTGACAAGTTTATTAGAGAGTAAGCGTGAAACTTTTGGGTAGCTTTGTCCCACTAGTTTACTCTTGGTTAAACAAACATTTTCTATTTTCAAACCAACCAACTTAGCTTAAAGCTCACTCCTGAAAGCTCAAAGGCAGGTTATTTTGGCATACACGATCACCTAGATATGTGGCAAAACCCATATTTCTTCCCTAGAGAGTCCGTCATGGGAAAAATGATGAGAAAGCTAGCAATATCCTCGTTACTTGATGAAAAGTGCTAGAAGCTAAGCGGAAGCCCCGTTGCTTTGAATAAATAATTCAATTCCACTGTCATCTTCAGACCTTCGCTGAGGGGAAAAAATTCGGAACATTTTAACTTTCCAATCAGGGCGATGGTGACACATCCTGCCAAACTGACAAAACCATTTAGGGAAAGAGCTTTGTTGAATATGCATGAAGTTTGGGCTTGCAGACTGAACAGACATTTTCGAGATTAATTACATATACCTAGGGCTAAAGCGTTATCGTGAATTATGAATGACGATCAACAAATGCGTAGTTCTCTTCCTTGAAGGATAGCTAATTCATAAATTTCCAAAATACTACACATATTTGAAAAGTTACTGAAGCATGTATTTGAAAAGTATTTTTAATAACTGAAGGGTAAAAATAATAAATTGAAAATCATCTCAAACCGGAAATGCTTTTAGTGGATTTCTAGAGGTTTTTTTTTTTTTTTTTGCTTTAATTATTTAGTAATAAATTTCTTACTCCATGTTAACGAGACTCCCATTCCTTTTTTTTAATTTGCTATCAATTTACATATTTACTACAGGTTGAAAATTTCATACGATTGGTGAATTTTTTGTTCGGCTTATATTAATAATATATAATATAAAAATTTCTTTCACTTGATATTTATTTCATATTTATAATCATAAAAATAACTTGAGTTCATTAATATATTTCCAACGACAGAAAATCCAAATAATAATCAAAAATAAAGTATTCAAAATTCTTTGAAATCTTTTCATAAAAATTAAATGTTTCTTTGTGTATTTTAGAGAAAACCATTTCCATAATTCCATTTCCAATTCACTTTAGAAATCTTTGCTCCTGTATCGAAAAGACAAAATTTTGCCTCTCAGGTCTTCAAATACTATGACATATTTGGTTTGGACTATAAAAAGTTTATTTCAAAGAAATTGAAAGTTCTGGCGTGAATTGAGAAATTTGATATGATTTTGACCACCCCATTTTATATCTATGCGAAAATAAGGGATAAAATTTCTAGTTCTGGCATAGTTTAAAAGGTAATGTTAAGCAAGTAAATAAAATGAATTCAATTCCTTATAAAAACACCTCTTGAATGTGGAAACCTAAAGCTAAATTTATATTTACAGATGTAGCCGATTACTTGAAAAAAGAAGGAACGTTTTATTTAAAACTTACAGGTTCAGATTTTTCTTTTCGTTTTTATTCATCATGTAAGTAGTAAAAATTCGCTAATTCTCTAATTATATTCTCTTCAAAATTTACAAAATTCAAAATTAAGGTTGAACAATAGAATTTTTAATTCGATCTAATTGTTATTAATGTCTTAAATACTCTAAATAATTTAACTTCTTGATTCAAACATTTACATTCGAGACATTTCAATGCTTCCATTGCATTTCTGCTAAATTATTTCACGTTTTAAATGTGAACATCTTTTGAAAATTACGTGATCAAATTTTGGTTTAACTGTAGAATAAATTATTCGATTTATTCTTAAAGCTAAAATATTATTTTCCTGAAATTTTTATAAAATGGAATATAATTATATATATTAGTTTTAATAATAATACTTTCAATTTCTATAGTTAATGCAGTTCATATTGTAAAAATTTTCAAAACGAAATCTCAAACAAAATTCACCATACTTTTATAGTTTAAAAAAAATTGCATATTTAAGAATTTTTTTTTTCAATTGGTCAGTTATTGAATTTGAATTTGATCATACGTTGAAATACTAAATAATAAATAATT
The DNA here is from genome assembly GCF_947563725.1 of Argiope bruennichi. NCBI lineage: Eukaryota > Metazoa > Arthropoda > Arachnida > Araneae > Araneidae > Argiope > Argiope bruennichi. The sequence continues at coordinate 89,036,315 of NC_079151.1, forward strand.
TCACTTGCGTTGAGATTCTAGAGATTAGCGAGTCACAATGCAACAAGCTTAAAGAAATAAGCTTTAGTTTTCGAATAAGAGGCTAAATGTGATCACATTCTTATCAAAGGAGTTTTATTGATGTAAAGAAAAGACTTTTTTCTTTTTAAAATCATTTCTAGATGAGGTACGCATTATCTTTCGAACACCCGTGGTGACGCTTTTATTTCTTCCAATTTTAATAACGAAAATGTAAAACCTATTTATGGTGATAGATTTATTAAACATTTTTAAAAGCTTAAATTAAATTACCTTAACTCAAACAGCAGGTGGTGTTCCTGTTTCCTGTTTCTCATATATTTACACAATTTACGCAATTTGTGCTGCGTATTATAAATGTAGAGGGGGAGGTCAACAATGCGGGTCGTAGTATCTTTTCTACTCCTAGATATTTCATTTTTAAAATTCAGCCTGTAATATGATATAAATTTACCATTTGCGGGGGTGGGGGGGGGACAAAAACTTATCAAATATAATTACTCATTAGAGCTCACACACGAATAAATATATCAAAAGAAAATAGTTCCATCACCAATAGACAATTAATCAGGCTAGGTTTTGTCCAAAATTTATTACACATTTACAATTCTTTTAATAAAAATATGTAACAAATTTTATCTATGAAACTCGGTAAGCGTTTCAGTTATTGCATTCACGCATATTTTCTAGGACATACTGCATCTAAAATGCAATTGATATTCGTAGTTTCGATTTGGAGACTTCATGAAAATCTCATCCTTATACTCCGTTTCTCTTTTGAATTCCAGGCAAGTAGATAGACGAACATAATAAAAGTCATATTTTTCACCGTTTTGCATTTTATTGGACGCACGTAAATAAATTATGGCCTAATAGAAAAAAAAATTTTCTAGCTTGGGGCAGTCTAAAAGTTAACAATGGGCATAAGTCTCATCAATAATTATCTAATTTATTTTTATGATAATTAACTTTTCTCTTCATATACATAGTTATATATTACCTTTTTATACATTGTATATTATACATATACACATATGTCTTATATGCATAAACATTTGTCGAAGTGGACCAGTTGGTTCATTTCGACAAATGTTTATGCATATAAGACATATGTGTATATGTATAACTGGCATATAAGACATGCATATAAGACATATGTATGGTTCACTTTGATACCAAATGGTTCACTTTGATAAATGGTTGTTAATGAATTCAATTCTATATACCATGTAACTTAGTCTTAATGAATTTCTCAGTAGAATGTATTAAACATTAAATGTCGATAAACATATTATTCAAATAAGTTTAGAACACTTAAATCGTCATCTACACTGTGCTATGCATTTTTCTATTTTTCTATTTTTTTTTCTTTATGAATATAATTATTTTACAGCAAAGAACAACAGTACTTAGAAAATGATACTTTGCTTTTTTAAATCATTTTTAAATTTAAAGATAACTTTTAAATGCAAGAACATAAGAATTTCATTAAAAGTTTGCCCCATATTGAAATCTACTCGACGTGGAAAAATATAAGCCGAAACATCAGACTGGATAGTCAATACTGAAAGAAAAATTGTGAAAATGAATAGCAATAAAACCTTAAAAATTAATAACAGTAATGAAAACAATTTGACGTTATGAAGTATATCATTACGAGATATGATTAATATATTTTTAATATTTTATACGTAATATATTTTCTAACTCGTCTAATGATGAAGATGAATCATAAGTGTATGCGTTAGCACTCTACAAATCAGACTGTTTATCTTAGTTACCAAATTTAGCACATATATAATTTAAAGAGTGAAAATGTGCTCTTTGGAGAATTTTTTTGAAATTTTAATTAGTTACAATTTCAGCTGAATTTCGAAAAAGACGAAATTTTTTAATATACTTGTTATATAATTTTTGCTTATTTTTAAATAATTTGGTAAAAATTATCAATCATTGAAAACGTAATTTTTGAGTTTTAAAATGATGCAAAAACGATTTATATGCTAGAATAATTTAATTTCGGATATCAACGTGGGGAAATACCAAAGTTTTGCTTAATTTTTAATTAATTTATATAAAAAAATAAATAATTGCGAGACTTAGATTTTCACTTTCTAATATATATGTGCCATGTTTAGTTCTTCTGGTGCAAACGGTGTTACCTGTAGAGTTTCTACACATACACATTCATTCTTCTTTATTATTAACAGAAATATGGATTAAAAGAAAATGAATTAAAGAAAAGATCGAAATATGTGCCGTGTTTGCTTATTCTAGAACAAACTTCCTGACCTGTAGGGCTTCAATGCATACATAGTAATTTTTCTTTATTATTAGTAGAAATATGGAAGAAAATGAATAAAAAAGGTGGAAATATGTGCCATGCTTGGTTGTTCTAGAGCAAACAGCCGGACCTGTAGAGTTTCTACACATACAGACTCATTCTTCTTTATTATTAGTAGAAATATGGAAGAAAATGAATTAAAGAAAAGATCGAAATATGTGCCGTGTTTGCTTATTCTAGAGCAAACTTCCTGACCTGTAGGGCTTCAATGCATACATAGTAATTTTTCTTTATTATTAGTAGAAACATGGAAGAAAATGAATAAAAAAAAAGGTGGAAATATGTGCCATGCTTGGTTGTTCTAGAGCAAACAGTCGGACCTGTAGAGTTTCAACACATTCACTCATTATTTATTATAGTCGAAATATGGAAGACAATGAATAAAAAAAAGATTGAAATATGTTTGGATGTTCTAGAGCAAACGGTCTGACCTGTAGAGCTTCAACACATACACACTCATTCTATTTTATTATCAGTAGAAATATTGAAGAAAATTAAAAAAAAAAAAAAATGAAATGTTCAACAGGGTGAAAAGATAGCAACAGATTAACTCGGGTGCAGAGAGAAATTTTGAAATGAGGCAATAAGGCCGTAATCCGAGGAGAAAAATATCTCCATCTGCAGATTTCACCACCGTCCGTAAGGAAAAGTTAATGGATCAAATCTCCCCTAAGCTTTCTGGCAGACACCTAGTCAGAGAATGGGAGCAACCCTTTCGAAACGTCTGCGATCAAGAGACCAAACGACAAAACGGGATCATTGAACATTCCCGAATTAGAAAAGCTTTCCATCTCCAAAGAATTCCTCGCACGTTCGCTCAGCCAAACACCACAGAATCCCGGATTTATTTAATCACACCTTTCCGGGAACTGCAAGCGAAATTAGAGGCGCCGTCTTTAAATTCCGCACGGCCGAAATAAAAATCAATTTCCGCGGCAAGTCAGCAGATGGCGCGACGAACGGCTGGGAAGCAATGAATGCAGGTATAGCACTAAGCGAACGAAACTCCAGACTGTGTTTGCTGGGAAGCGTGCAATACAAGGAAAGTGCAATAGCGCCTTGTGCAAAAAAGTAGTAGGGACAGTGTGTGGCAGTGAAAAAAAATTAGGTGCACTTTTTTTTTCTTCATTAATTTTTTTTTTTTTTTTGCCAAAAATCAGCAATTTAGAAGACTGCATATTTTAAACTCTTCCAAAACTGTTGAATGTGAATTAATTTATTTTTCAGGAAAAAAGTACGCAAAGGTAAGAATATATATTTATTTATTTATTTGGGATTGCATTCAATAAGTTAATTTTTTATTCAGTAGCGCACATATTTGCTATATTTCTAATAAATTATTTCGTTCAAAAATATATTTTAAAATAAAATACAAATGAGTGCATATTCAAATTATTTAAAATTCAATCTTTTATTATTTATATATTTCAATGCATTCAAAATTATAGAAAAGCACTGTAAAGCAAATTCGGTTTTAATTAAAATTATCAGTTAAGCAATAATCCAATTCATAATGCAAATACAATGTATATTGGAATAACTTAACTAAGTGCGAAAATAATTTGTCATATCTCATAAAATTTATTGACCTTTATACTGAGTGTTAAATTGAATATTTAGAATTAAAATAACAGTATGCTGAGAATTTAAAAATTTTTTACCTTTTTTAACTTTGAATAAAATAATAACAAACGATAGCTGAAAAATTAGATTTCTTCTAGAGAACTGGAATTTTTTCGAAGATGGATAAAGAACATATTAGAAAAAATTAAGAACTTAGATTAGGACAATATTGCAATTTCGAATTTTATCCTTTTTTATGAACTTTAACCTCTAAACAAGTAAATTAGTTTTACAAATTATAGTAAAAATTTCTCTATAAACATAATTTAGATATTTTTTACATTTAAAATTTTCAGGGAAAAATTTAAATTCAGATATAATTATTGTGTATTTTCTGCGCCGCAATTTGTGCTTTAATTTTGTTTCATAAAAGAAGAGGAATGGTAATTCTGATTTTCCCTACTCACAGTATTTCTTTCAAATATTCAAGTAAATGTATATTATATTTTATAGATTCACATTATCGATTTTTAATTCATTTATTTATAACAATGTATTCTACATTGTTGATTAAAAGAATTTGAAAACTATTGAAATTCATGCAGTAACTTAGCTTGAAAAAATAATTTCTGAAATATCATAATTTAATGATGATTTATATTAGTCAATGAATAAACACATCATAAATTTTAATCTATATATTTTAATATAAGTCCAATAATAACAGAATAGTAATTATTGCTTTTCTAATTCCTTTCCTTTTTTGTTACGAACTTTGTCCTCTAAGTGCGAAAGGAAATTGAGATATAAATTAATCAAGGAATTCTCTTCTTTATAAAATACATGCAGACTTTTCTTTGTAAAATTTCAGAATTTCAGATCAAAATTTCTAAGAAATCATGAGAAATAAAAAAAAATCATTGGTTTTATTTTTATTCATAGCTTTATGCAATAACTTCATATCATACATAAAAAAGAAATAATAATTCTAATTTTTTCCATTTTATTTTTTGCCTCTGTTTCCTCAAATAAATTTGAAATGAGTGCAAAAAATATTTTATATAATATATTTTACAGTATTTTAAACAACATTTTTATTTATAGCATCGCCCTGAATTTTGCGTCTTGTTGAATATCAAATATACGAATTACATTGAAAATCATTAAATGAAATAATACTTTTGTTTCAAAATAAAACTTCTAAAATATCATCACTTAATGATGGCCTATTTATTTAATAAAAAACATTAAAATTATGTGTTTTTTTTATATAGGAAGCTGTGCATTAATTTCATTTCAACATGAAGAAAAATAATTTAGACTTTGCTACCCTACTTTCAAAGATAATTAAATTATTCTGCATTTTTATTTTTCCGTTTATATATTTATTCGTTTTTGTATTAAAGAAAACATTTGAATATTATCTATCTGAACCTTATCGAAACTCTTCAAATGACAAATTATATTTGTTTGAAAATAAAAACATTTAAAAAATCGTGATTTAGTTTTGCTTTGGTTTTTAATTTTTTAAAAGATTTTTTAATTAGTATTAAAAAGCCATTCAATTTGCATTTTGTATTTTTAAGTCTTTTTTTTTCCTATTATTACTAATTTCCGCTTTAAGTTATTCTCTTAAAATATCTTTTGAATTTCCAGTCACTGACCTAGGAATAAAATATTCAAAAGCGTACTTGAGAATTTAAAAATATTTTAACATGAATTTTAAATTTAATTTTATTTCTTAACTAAATTATTACTTCCATGTTTTTTTTTAAAAAAACATCTTTTGGCGTTTTTTATATTAATCATCTTTTTGTCTTTTTTTCATATCAATTTTGAATTTTTATATCAATTTTTAATTAAGATCTTACTGAGAGTTGCTACTTATGCTAACATTATGATATTCTCATTTATCTTATATGATAAGCAATAATTTTAGCAAAACCAAATATTCAATCATTTGAGACATTCAAGAGGAAAAGATAAAATAATGATTAAAGACTATCTTTTAATTTAAACATTAATTAACATCTTTAACTTGAAACATTAAATTCATGTGGAGAATTCACGAGATAAACTGAGATAGCGACAATATTATCTAATTTCCATAGATGGCTGTTTGGATTATTTTGAAATTAAGCATAATTCAGATAACCTTAATATAAGCCTAGATCAATATCTAATCAGTTAAAAGTTTCGGTTATTCTTTTCACTAATGAGGAAGTTCGTGAGATTGCTGGAAAGTAATTATTGGAATAATAGATTTGCTTCAGCGATTCTTTGAGAGAAATATTGTTTGTCAGTATATCTCAAAAATAGCAGATTAATTCTCGCTTACTTGTATTTTTTTCGCCTATATTTGGTTTGAATGCTATGCTTCAAATTTAAGGGAACTGGAACGATTGTGGCAACAAAAACTATCGTAATTTTATTTGCAAATAAAGGATATTTTTGAAAGTAAATGTCTTATCTGATGAAAAATTTAGTATGTGTTTACAAGAGAGAAAAAAAATATAGTATGAATTGTTTTCACTTTGAAACATGAGGGAAATGTTTGCTTATTAAAGTATTTATTTTCTAATAGTAAAGCGAATACGTGTTGGAAAATGATAATATTCAAGATCATAATCATAAATATGCATTCTCCGAAAAAAAGAATTAGGTGTAAAATCACTTCAAAATTAGCATATATTTTTCAAATATTTTTTTTTTAAATTATAAATTCCATTTAACTTGAAAATCCCCAAAATACATGTGATTTATTTGTTATAAATAACAAACTTTTAAACGTTAATTCTGCTGTAAAAACTTATAAAGATATGCATAATTAATTTAATATTTGAGTATAAGATTACATACGATTGGAATGCAAAAGAAATTGAAAAAAAATTGCATCATTGTGGGGATGCATACAGGATCCATCATTTCATATGGGAATGACTTTTTAAAATTTTAATTAAAAATTAAACAATATATTTTGCCTTTATTCACTATTACTTTCAAATACAAAAATAATTTTCGCTTATTTTTAAATTTAAAAATAAGCAAAACTATTTTTCTAAAAAAAATGTTAGCAAAAAATATATTTCTTGCATAGTTATCAATAAAATATTGTAATGAAATTTACATTATTACTAATTACATTATTTTATCAAATATTTATTAATGATTTTCTTCCACTGTTAAAAACTAACGAAGAAAGATTCAGATTTCAATAACCGAAGTTTATTCAAGAAATAAGAATGCGAAGTTACAGTACAGTGAAAGACAACGCGTAATTAGAATATAAATTAATAATACTGTAAAATTTTGAATAGCATTATAAAATCTACACAATAAACGAAATAACGAATTTTTTTTTACGCAATAAGCGGAAACGGGAAAGGTTTAGTAAAATAACAAAGCTATAATGTTTGTCATAATTTGATGTTTAAAATATTTTGTCGATTGAATTATGAGCATCAAGTTTCCCATTAGAGTTGATTGAAATTAAGCACAGCTAGTATTAAGTGTGAACCAGCTCGATCCAAAGCCTCTGATATAGGAATAAAATAATGAAAATGACTCTACAAAATATAAAAATTTACTAAATGATTTATTTTTATTTAAAATAATTATTTATTGTTTAAATGTGTTAATATTATGTACTAATTGATTTATCATTAGTTAAATCGTGGAGAAAAAATATCCCGTGAATCAGCATAGTTTTAAATAATCAGATATACCGATATGTAATTCAAAATATTTATTATTTTTATCTCCAATTTTTTGAAGTTAAGAGATTAATTTTCGATTACAAAAATGAAGCGATTAAATTTTTCATTTGGGTCTGAACATATTAAAAAAATAATAATAATAATACTTGTCTTACAGTTCGCTTTTGACTTATAAACTTTTGGACAAATTTTTGAAAATCTTTACATTAAATTCTTTATCCATGTGTTTTCGGAATATTGCCAGTTTACTCTTATGGTATTAATTCCAACAACTCCGAACCTATCTTAAATTTGCTTTATTCAGGGGAAAAAATCTATAAGTTTACTGCGAAATGACTTAATACGTCCACTGCTACTGCTCAAGCCTTGTATTCGGAACACCTATCTAATGATCCCTTCTCTGCAATCTCTTAATTATAGTAGAAATGGAAACATCTAATTAGATAGAGAGTTTGGTACAATTAGGAAATACGTGTGGCCCACAGGTGATGTTTTGTAAATTAACGGTTGTGTATTTATATGTTATGAAGTTCAAGAATATTTGATTATATTTAAATATTCTTTATATATTTACAAGATATAAAGATAAATTGATTAAGATAATTGAAATACGTTTAAATTTGTTATTAATAATTGTAGTTTCTTATGAGAGTGTTAATAAACCATTTGCAAGCAAAGTGCATATTCTTAAAATCTTATTTCTTGATTTAAGTGATTAATTTATTTTTTTTAGTATTCAATGAGTGATAGGGATTTTTTTAAGATACCCAGAAGAAACACATAGACAATCAAATTTCGCTTATGTTGGAAGCAAAAAATTTATTACTTTTTCAGATTTGAATTTTTACTTAGTGTTCTGAAAGGAAACGTAAATAATTCCAGAAGGGAGACAAAATTTTCAGATTAATTCTGAATATAATCAACAACACAAGGAAGAAAATTTATCATATTTGATCTCAGACGAAATACTTTAAATTACTTACGAAAATATTGTGCAAAAAATAATTTTTATATAATACCTTAGTATATATATGAAAAAGTGCAAAAAATTCATTGGAAAATATGTAAATTCTACCAAACAAACTTATTGCAGCGATATATTAGCACTTTAATAAACTTTATAAAAATTATTCCTAAAAACAATTTTTATTAGTTAACTAAAATGCATAAATCATTTATAATTTAGTTATTTTCTACTTTATTTCCTTTATCTTAAAATCTATTATTGAAAATAAAATTAAAACTAGATTTATCGAAAATACGAAACCATGTACATGCCTGTGTGAGTGTAAATGAGCGTACGTGTGCATGCGTGAATGTTTCTGTGTGCATGTATGTTTGTGTGTGTATATGTGCTCTTGTGTGCTCACGTGTAATTAAAAACCCATTAAAATTTGAGTGGCAAGGCTTTAATGCTTTTTTTTCTATTTTGTTTCATTGATTTTAGAACTTATTATTATAAATAAAATTAACCTAGCTTGATCGGTACCTGTCGGTGTGAATATACATGGGCTTACATGTGCGTGCGTGTATGTTTGTATGTGCGTGCATATTTATGTACTTATGTGTGTTCATGTGTAAATAAAATCTATTAAAGGTAAAATATCAAGAATTTTAAATGTTTCAAGGGCTAGACAAATTTAAAGATAAAACAATTTTCGGACATTTGTTTTAATATCAGTCGCTGCTTTTTCTCTTGGCTTAAGGCTTCCCAATTTAATGATTTGACACTGGTCAAGTTTCTCAAAGGTTTTATTTTATTGATTTTCCAGAATTGTTAGAAGCTCCAGAATGTCTTATTCGAATCGTATTTCTCTTCCTTCAGTCCATAAATACGTTATATCAAAAAGCAACTCAGGACATAATTGAATAACTTCACCTAAGAACTTTATTTGTCAACATGTAACATCTGTTATATAAAAGAGAATATTTTTTAAATTCTATTTTTAGAACTAAATTAAACTTTTTTAAAAGCTCCTATTGAACAAGAAAATATAATCATAAGTTAAATGAAAGATACAGATAGCAGCCAATATATATAAATAAAAGATACATATCTAAATAAATAGGGTCACGATAATGACTTTATGGACTTTTTATGTCAGTTTGGCAAGTTAATAAACCCCAAAAATGAGACATAAAAATCCTATAACAGGAAAATAGAAATATTTATTGGATTTCATGTACCTAAGTGCATTAAATTTGCTTGCTGTAATTCGTTGAATAGCAGGATACTTAGATTACAGCACCGAAATTTGTAATGCATTTTGTAAAAAAATGTTGTATTTCAAAATGTTTATATTATTATATTTTGTATTACACATGATATATTTTTAAATATTCATAAATACGATTTTATGAAATCTCATAACTGTAAATGCTCATGAAATAATTAAAAAAATTAAGATAACATCCATTAAACTTCTATTATATTTACTTTGCTATGAAATTATTTCCAACATACTTTTATTCTTTTCAATGATTAATGTGCAGATAAATCATTTTGTTTGTTCTACAAAAGAATTAAGAAAAAAACATTTCCGGATTAAAATATATTCTTTTGAAGGAAAAAATATGAAGCCTCTACTTGAGGTAATTCTCTTGATTTTCTAAAATTTTGGTTAGAAATCCGCATATTTTTGCAACAATTTGCGATTTCCTATGAAAATTAATTGATGTGTGATAAACTCATGCGACAATTTTTAAGTCATTAGTTTTTTTTTCTTCGTTTTATACCAAACACATGCAATTTATCTTTTGCAATTACAAAAGAGAGAAAATTTGTGTACGTATGTGTGCATTACATGTCAGACCGTGTGATCTAATGCCATCAAATAGGGTTGAATTATATGTCGAGGTAAAAGAATGCGTCTTTTGGAGAGGATTTTTTTTTTATTTTAAAAATAACGAAGGTTTTGACATCAATTCGAGATAACATTCAAAAATATATCGCCAAAAATTGAATTTCGTATCTTTTTAAAACCTGAAAAAGTTATCCTTTTAATGGTACCAATTTATATTACGAAATTCAATCTATTATTTCATCAATTTTTTAATTGTGCAGATTATGTTCTATTGTTGAAAGCTAAAGGATTCCATTTCTGCGCAGATTACATAAAAAAATTACAGTAATGAAATCACAGTACCATGCAACACTGCGGACAATTAGAAAATAAATTACTCGAACTGTTATGCTTTTAATGACACCGTAAGGCTATGGAGCTTGAATCCATAAAGAATATTCATGCACATAATAAACAGAATTGTTGTAAGTGTATTAAAACAGAACAGCGTAAATGTTTTTCTTGATTTTAAAAATACTCTATTGATTGAATCATAAACACCAAGTAATATATAAGATATTCCATTGAGATTAAATACGATATCCCATGAGGAACAACTCCAGGTGATTGCCAAAAGCTGCTAGTACATGAACAATGCCGTCAATTAATATAAAAAATAATAATTTTTTTCTCTTGAAATTATTAAAAGATAATTATATGTTTAACTAAATATTAATTTCAATAGCTCACTTTAGAGAAAATTATGAAATTTCTGTAATCTTATTGCCAACATATTATAACAAATAAGCAAAAATTAAATAGCATAGATTGTATACGATATCGCTAAGAATTGTTATTAAAATATTCTTTATTTTAAGGCTTGACAAAATAAAATGATTGCTTAAATAATAATAAATGAATATTTTACGCATTGCGTAGTAATATATTTTATTTGTTGCGTAATAGATTATTAAATTGGGACATTTGATGATGACTTATTAATTTTTCAGATCTAATAATAATTGTCATCGAATAACAAATGAATTTAAAATAATTCTGAAAAAGAGCATTATTCAGAAAAATTCTTACATAAAATCCTACTTAAAAATCTTACATAAATTCATACGTACACTTTAATTCATAGAAATCCATTATAAAATTTTTAGTTAGAGATTTTCATTTATTCTCCAAAATGAATGAGCCAAGACAAAATCAGTTTATTATAAGGATTTCCTACATAGGAATAACAAAAAATTAATCTTCTTAATAATTAACTATTAATCAGAAAATATTATTTAAATTTAGTAAAATTCTGTTACACAGTCCTCTAAAAGGATATATTCATACAAGAAATACTATTATTTAACAGTGGCATTTAATGTAATGTATGTTATAAAAATGTAATGAAATATTTTTTAGGTTAATATATCTTTTGGGTTTTGATAAAATGGAAAAAAAAATTCGTACCTATTGGATCAGGTATTGACATTCTTTAGAATACACCACTTTGCGACTTTTTAAAGATATTTTTGAATTAAAAAAGTAAAATATGAGGCCTTTGTTTTCGTATAAAACATAATAATAATTACAGCATATTATTTTACGGATTTGTATGCCGAAAATATTTAGAAAATTACCTTTTTAAAGCATTATTTTTATGTGAGTTTCTTTTTCAGTTTAAAAGAATTGAAACATAAATTAATTTCTTCTTTTAAAATTTAAACTTTCAGAGTTTTACCAAACTTCTTAATTATAATTTTTTTTTATAATCGTACGATGTAAATATCGTTTTCATCTATAATATTTTTGTGCAAAGTAATATTCCTTTCAGATCTTCTTTTTTTAATTTTTTCCAGTTTGAAGTACTTCTCTGTACTTATTACACTGCGTTAGCTGTAAACAAATATTTAACTTCAGGACTGAAATTAAAATTTCATCACGTCTTTGATTTAAGTGCTTAAAAGTTTGCTTCAGTTTTCAAAATGACATTTAAAATACGTTCTTTATCATAGTTTGAACAAAAATTTTTTGGATTACCTTACCATGCTTACAAAAATATTTATTACTTCTGTAATAAATTTGTTGCCCTACAAAAATCGTTTAAAGGAATTTACCAAATGTTTAATTACAAAAAAAAAAAAAAAAACGTATTAGCAAATATCGGTGCAAAATCCCATGAACAACTTATGTTAACATATAATTTCATAAAAATAATTCATATAATTTCATAAAAAAATTCATCAACTTCATAAAAATATTTCATTATAATTACAAAATATTTTTCCTTTTCATTCTATTTATGCTATAAGAACATTACTAATAAAGTATACGAATTCCAATTTTTAATATTTCACCAAAACTGGTAACTCCTGCGCATTCAATGAAATAACCTTTCTTAAGGCCGGCGTCGTGGCATAGAGGTAGCGCATTTCCCCCGTGATCTGGATGTCCCGGGTTCGAGTTCCGGTTCGGGCATGGTTGTTCTTCTGTGTTCTATCTGTGAGGTGTGTGAATGTGCCCCTCTGTAAAAAGGCATTGTGCAAGTGATTGTGACGCATGAAATAGATAAGTCGCACTCTTCACCCTAGAGAGATGCTCACTCAAATAAGAGATGCTCACTCGGCTTAATTCGCTGACAGATAATTGTCAGCGGGCTTGCAAAGTGCCATAAGTCACAACACAACAACCTTTCTTGAGAGATTATTGCACATATTTCTTCCTTGAATTGTTTTATGTATAACTTTTAATTATTGATATCATTGTAGAATAAATTCTAATCAGTTTTTAATAATATCTATTTATCATAATTCATTGAAATTATTTTTTTATGACAGCACTGTTTTTTTTTATTTTTTACATTTAGAGAAATTTTAAAGATGTCTTAACGCATTAGTCATAATGGGGGAAGAGGTCACCGGGGACCCATTTAAGGGATTGTGGATTTCATAAGTGACCAGCTATATAGATTGAAATTTGAGCTATCCTTTCCTTTAGTCCTTTCTGCTTAGGATACTGTATAAAGAGACCCTTCTGCTAATTGCTGCAATGTAATAATATTTAAATGAAGCATACTATATGGTCATTTATAGTAAATGACAACCCATGACGGGGATTGGGGGCCGTAAATAAAAATAATCTTTAAACTTTGTTAAAAATCTGAAATAATAAAATACTAATTATGCAAAGAATAAACCTGAAAACCAATCAACAGTTTTCAACCAATTTATATAAAATTCTATAGTACTCAATATGTTAATTGTCAATTTTTAAGCTCCCAGCTTATTTCTTTTTGTGAAAAGGACTTTTTCTGCAAGAGTGATTTATTTTCCACTCCAAGGTTATTATACATTCAGAAGGTAGATAATACATTGCCCCTAACGTAAATCAAGGCAATTTATTGCATAAATTTCTTTGATATACTTTCTTCATTTTATAAAGCATAAAATATATTGCTGAGTCTTAGTTAAAATTGTACTGATTGTATCTTTGTATTTATTATATAATATAATAATTTTTAATAAAAAAAGCAAAACAATTTTAACTAGAAAAGATGAGTAAGACTGGTATTATTTTATCTTTCTTTCCTATAGTATTTTCACTTACTCTTAATTGTTTCATAAAAGAGCTATTTATAAAGGAAATTGCAGTATATTCCGGATGTATATAATGTGTTTAAAAGACTTTTAATATATTCATTACTAACCGCCTTTAATCACCAATTAGCTAGTCAGGATTCATGGATGCTAAAAATTTGATAAGTTTCTTGAGCGAAAGATTTTTGAACTTCAAAATTTGATAGACATATAACTTACATTATTTCAAAAGCCCTACTCAATTCTGTTCAGTGTGCTTTACATTTCCATAATTTTCTCTCAACGTCTTTATTCATCCTATTATAACTCAGGAAAGAGAAGAATGTTTAAAAGTGTGCACTCTTAAACACTTTTCTGCCATTTCTTGATGTTGTGTTTAAACCTTAATTTTAAGTACAACATATCACAAAATTTATTAAAAGCATGCCTTATACAGAAATATATTCAACATGTAAAAATAACTCGCAATTCCATATCTTGATAATCAACAAAGGGCGAAAATGGCGGAATGAAATATTAGGAGCAAAAATGCGAACCGTTTGAGTTTCTCTTCAAAAGTCAAATATAATGCTGTAATATTTTTTAAATTAATTAAAAAGGGAATAAAAAATATATTGCAAAAAGTTTGATATCATTGTAAAGAAAAATTTTTTAATTTTAAAATGCTGTAAAAATCCTTTTTACAAGTATCATTCTTGAAAATTATCGCGGAAAAAGGCCAAAATTTTGCTTTATTTTTAATAAAAATTCTGATCGAATTTCAAAACAATGTCTTAGGAATGTATATTCCAACTTTCCATAGTATGTAAGAAGGAAATTTAATAGTTCTAGAACTAAATGGTCTAGCCTAAAGCGTCAACGCGCGCGCACACACACACACACACAGACATACAGATATTCTTCGTATTAATCTTTATTATAAGTACTAGCCATCTTTAGAAACCAGCTGAGTTTCCGGGATTTATGATTACTTAAATTTTCATTGAAAAATTTTATATAACTTAGTATATAAATAGCTTTATTTAAATAATTTATACTTAAGCTTCAAATTTTGATAGTCTTACAATTTTTAATACTGCAGAAGCTTTAAGCTGTTCTGCTCACCGTATTATGTATCTCTGTAATTTTTTGTCAAGGTAAAGTTTGAATTTTAAATTGAAACTAAAGAGAAAAAAAAACACAATTCAAAAGTCTTTTTGCTAAAATAAAACATTTTTTTTATGAAAATAGTTAAAGAAAATAGAAACGCTCATTATCCTCACGTGCACAGCAGTATATTTTTTATGTAATTTACGCAATACCTCAAAAACTTGGTCGATAAAAATTTATCTGATTCATCATAAAATATTTAGTTTTTATATTTACTTTCAAAAGGATTTAAATAGCATAAATAATATTTTATTTTGTTTCAGGTAATAAATATATCTCTTAAAATTTATGAAGCTTAAAGTTTATACTGTACTTTGATTCTAATGAATAATTTCCAATGAAATATTCTCGACGCCCCATCTTTAAAAAAAAAAGAATTTTTTGTCTTGTTTTGCCAAATTATGAACTATCTAATACCATTATTAAAGGACAATAAACAATTTCGTAATTTTAAATTTATCAGTCTTGGGGAAATTCCAGTCACAAATTGATTTGCAACTTTGATGCCAATGAAATAGTGTAAAATCTCGTCTATTTAAAAGATATCAATATTTAAATTTTCATGCTTTACTCGGTTTTAATCACAAAAGCGTGAATCTTTTTGTTTCAAATGTTACTTTCTAAATATTATTTTACTAAAAATGATTCATAGAGCCAGGGGTCTATTTAAAATTATGTAAGTCGTTATTAATCAGAATACTGATTCACACAAAATGTGTAAAATATTAAATTCTTGCAGACCATTTTTATTAGATGTATGCTAAATACTAACTGGTTAGAAATTAAAGACCCAATTAAAGTGGACATCCTATATGTGAATTTTTCTACATACTTGTAACTTTCTAGGTTAAATTAGCAGTAATCAATATATTCTTTTAACACATTGACTGCCGCCTGACGCGCCAGTGCGTTACAGATAATATGTAAGTGGACAAACCATCTATGTTATTAGATGAACCCTTCTCTAAAACAGTCAAGGGATAGCAAAGAAGGGGTACTCTAACTAGATAAAGGACCCGAATATTGGGTGTGAGTCGTGGCAGCGAAAGTGTTAACTTAAACTTTTGTTGACGTGATAGCAGCATGTTGATAAAATCCTGTTTTGCCATTCACACAGAATAGGCTTGCACAAGTTAAATTTCATTTTTATTTTTACTGATGTAAAATGTTAGAAAATATGTTTTAAAATAGATGGACGATTGGATGATTTAAAATGATTGGAAATATAAATTCAATTTATATGTTAAAAAATTGGTATCATTGAAAAGATAATTTTTTAAATTTTAATATGTTGCAAAAATTATTTTTGTGATATTCTCGAATGTTATCGCAGAAAAAGGGTGACATATTTTGAATTAATTAAATATCTGTTATAAAGAATTTCGACGACGTGCATAATCTCACTTTCCAATATATATGTACTTAATTTGGTAGCTTTTAGTTAAACGGTTCGACCTCTATGACGCTAAAACGCCTATTCATTTTTATTTTTTAGTCACCTTTGGAGACTCTAAATCTTTGTTACCTTTGATTTCAATTAAATCGTTTAGATATAATTTTGTACCCGTGATACCGCGAAATCGACAGACATTAAAGATATGTTACTTTTATTGTCTTACATATTGTTCACACACTGTGCACATGGAACTTTCTAATAGAAACCAATCTTTTGACATCATGCTGCTACCAAATATGTAAAGGTGTCATTCATCAACCTTATAAATTTTGAGATATTGTAACTTATTTTTATCCGTCTCTCGTTACCTGCTGAGATATTCAACAAAATGACTCTCCTTTAACTGTCAACAATGGAAAAAATCACACTGTCAGGTAGTTGATGAAACGATAAAAACGGTTTGAACTTCAACATTACAATGTACTGTATTGTTGAAAATTAGACAAAAAAAAGTGTTTTTATAAAGTTAACCAAATTCAAAATAAAATTCAAACGACCATTAAACAGGTATCATTAAAAAGACATTTAAAAAATTGAAAAGGTGTAAAAATAATTTTTATGCTATAAAATTTTTGGCAGCGATCGCTTAAAAACGCCAACATTCAGCTTAAATTTTAAAGTGTCATTTAAAATTTCATCAAAATCTCTCCGATGTGCCCTCCAAGGTATATAAGCGTTAATTTTGGTAGCTGTAAGTCTAGCGATCTGGAATATTAAGCTTAACACATACACGCATTCATCTTTATTATTAGTATATATAGATAAAAACAAAGTTAGTTATACTCATAAATTAAGATATGTATTAACCTCATTATCCTAAGACATCAGTAATTCCTATATTTACTTTTGAGATTTAATTGAATTTGAATTTATCGACCGACCGATTTCATAAGTCGTTCAAAATGAAGACACATATATATTGTTGTTTCTTTCAGTAATATGAAAAATTACATTACGTAATACCTTTAAACTATTCAAATTACAGACGTAAATGATATATATTGACGTAAATAAAATAACTTTTATTTCAAACCGTTTTTGAAAATTAACTGAATAAAGGGAAATATGGAATATTATTTCTAATCGTTCAAAAATTCTTTTGCATATAATAAGTAAAATTATGTGTTCAAGGTTAGGATAGTAAACATAAATATTTCAGAAAATAACTAAAAAATTGTGCCGAATTTAAAATTATATCTTCCACTGTGAAATTGTTTAAATTTCAATTATTGGCATGCTAAAAAATGTTTGAAATTACTTTACAGTTTGTTAGATTAAATTGCCAACATTGAGAACTTCTCTTTTAAAATAAAATATGTCAACTAGAGTCAGAAAAAATCAAACTAAAGTTTAGAAAAAAACAGGGCTATCTCGCAAATTAAGTAAAACATTGCATAATTTTTTAATGCTAGTTTCTTTTTTACTTATTTAAAATCAATCTGATGAAACTTAGCAGTCGCACACTTTTGATCTTTTTTCTAGCTTATGATGTTGGAAAACTGTAAAATCAAAAGCCATGAATGAAATATCTTACAAAAGCATATACAATATAAATTAATCTATATCTAATATAAAGAGACTAAAATTACTATAAAAATTATGCACTAATTTATATTACTATAGAAATAATCCCTCTGTATAACATTTAAATTTATTTATCCAATTTCTTTAAAATATTATAGCTTCTCATGTAACCTTTGTCAAATTTTCACATACCTTTATAAATGTTTTATTCTTTGTATAAAAATCAAATTTCTTCTAAAATCTTACAAAAGATAAAATCTTAATGAAAAATATAGAATAAAATAATTAAAACTGATGACCTTTTAATTCGGACAACACTTCTGAATTAAAAGAAGTAAAATTATGGAAGGTTACAAATGGAGGTTGTTTATTTAGAGATTATTTCGTTAAATGATTTGATAATATATTAATGAGAGCAAATAGTTTTAAATTCTTTATCTTAAGGTCGCTAAGTTTATGAACTTTGTATAGTTATGTATTTTGTGAGTTATGTACAAGATATAAATGCAAGTTGCAAGTCTTCTATTTTCATCTCACAGGTGCCTTCTTTAAGACTGAAAAATATATACCAAATAAACAAATTCCTCATTTGAGAAAAAAATAATCCCACGGTGAGAGATCAGGGGAGCAGGTTCTAATAGCACTATGATGCGATACTTAGAGAGAGATTTTAATATTAGTACGGGCCTAAAAATTGGATATAAAAATCTGACAACTAAAGTTGGATGACTGATTGGGTATTAGATATTAGCTAGATATCTAATACGAAGGGAGATAATAAAGCATAGAAACAGAGTATAGTTCAAAGAATCTTCAAAGAACATTTCAGAATATAAAAAAAGTTTTTTAATTTGAAAAATTAAAATAAGTGTGGCAATATATACTATATTAAAAATTCAATCTTATTGCAAAGTTTAATAAAATGGAAAAAAAAAACTCCTTTTAAAAAATTTTAAAAAAATACTTCTCATATAAAACAAGTTTAGTTTTCTTGTAATATATCATGAATTAATCTTTTTCAAAATATACAAAATTATATAGATATTATACATTTTGCAGAAATTACTATTCTTAGGAAGACAGCATTTTCTAGAATATTTCCTAGCAATAACAATCTAATATATAAAAAAGTTTTTCAGACAGAAAGCTTCTGGAAATCAGAAGGTAACTAATATGTAGAAAGCAACTTTTGACGTTATTAATAAAACAGATATTAAATACTTTCATGCGGTGTATAGCTGTTGACAGATTTTTTCTTTAATTAAACTGTTGCTTAAGATACAATGCATTATAGTATAAACTAAATACAATTTTTAAAACTATTTTAAAAGTTCAGAGTAACTTTCAATATTACTTATCATAGCGCAATTATCTACATTATTAGGAACTCATTTTGACAGTAATATATTTTCTTTTAAAAAAAACAGCAGCGAGAGTTCTAAACTGCATAAATTTATTAAAGACTTATTATTAAATATTTTAAACCATTCCAAGCATAAAATTAAATGAGAAATATCTGTTTAAAGAATGTTCAGTTCTTGGTAATACATTAATATAGACAAATAGTTTTGTATTCTTCATCTTTGGGTCACTGAGTTTAACGAGTCTTTGTTCTCATGGTTTATTGGTTGATCCTGCGTCAAGCCAAACGTGTAAAATGTAGTTTATCGTCCTTAATCTCCAAATATTTGACGTTTTTTTTCTCCTCCCCTTCTTGAAAAAAAAAATCTTTCGAACATGAGTTTGGACGAGAAGTTTTAATTGATAACTGTATAAAGCTATTGATTCGTAAAGCTACTTTTTGGCTGTCTTTGTGCTAGACATTCTGGTGTTTTGGAATCCGTCCAATTCCGATAACAGAAATTCTGTTACCAGATCCCTTTTGTTCGACTTACCCGACTTTGATAACAAGTGCTTTTTTTTCCCTTTCCTCTCACCTCCATTCTAAAAGACTTTATAGATTAAAAAATATTAACGATATTACTGGAAAATGCAGTAAGTGATAAAGAAGAAACAAATGGTAGAGTAGTTCAGACTTTTCCTAACTGGCAAAGATTTTATTGGTGGAGTATGAAGTAATTTAATGTCGAGTTTGCATGTGTTTTTGTGCCTTTTTGGAAAACTATTGATTTTAAATATCTATTATTCTTTACTTGTATTACGGAATTTACCTATATTTGTACAAAAGAATGTTCTACAACATTCCAATAATGCTTAAAAAGTTCAGTCTATAATTATTTTGAAGCAAATTTAATTTATTATTGAATGGTAGAGAGAATTTTAGAATTATGTTTTATCTAGCCAATAAAAATTCTTAGTTTTGATTTTTGAATAAAAAACAACTGTGGTTAGGGTTTTCAATTTGACTTTCAAGTGCTTTTAATCTTGTGACGCATTTTGTTTTTAGTATAGGCATGAAAATAAAATGTTTTCTAATTAAATTCCAATTTTATGACCATATGGTTTCGAAATTTACATAAATGCTATTTTGGTATTAAGACTGCAAAAAAAAAAAATCTTCCTAGCTTGCTTCATTTCTGATATGCTGATATTTACACGAATGTGTTGTTGTTATTTATGGCACTTGTCATAGACAAGACCGTTGCCGGAGTCTGCTCTTTAAGCCGAGGTTGTGTAGTAGTTTCTGAAGGTAAAGGCCCCCTGAGCACCAGAGGCCAGAAATCTGATTTCTAGCTCATATGAAGATGACATTCACTTGAACAACCCCTTTTTACAGGAGATCTCTTTCACACACCTCACAGATAAGAACATATGGCAAAAAACAACCATGCCCGAAATCGGGACGTCCAGATCACAGAGATGACGCGCTACCTCTGGGCTAAAACGCCGCCCTACACGAATGTTCAACTAGACAGTCATTCTACTTTTTTGTAAATTTATAAGAAAATGTGATAAATCTACCAAAATGTGAATCTAGTTGATATTAAAGTCATGTGTTAAAAATAACTCGTTCAACTTTTTTTGGGTTATTCATTTCACATACAAAATATATCTTATATCTAATAAATATATCGATCTTCAGACTGGCATTTGAATTTTTTAAAATTTTATGCGCGCCTACTCTTTCATTAAAAAAAGTATGTGGCAAATTTCATTGATCTAACTCTTTCTCATTTCGAATGATCATGTTAATATCATTACAGAAAAAAAAACCATGTCTTTGTTATAAGGTTACAGGTTCGATAACATATTATGATGCTTTATTCTACACAAAAACGTGAAAAACAAGCGTCAAAACTCAGAATAAGCTTCTGCAAAATTAACAAATTGTTATTAAACAATCGCAACAGAACCAGCGATCAGAGAGATCATGTTCGAAAGCAACACTAGAAAGAAGAACTTTGCTCAACTATTATCTGTCAACTCGATCATCGACTACTACTCCAGCTCTGTCTTCCAGTATTTTATAATCTCATTAAGAGAAGAAAAAGTTTCTAGAAGGATATCGTATCTTCGTCAACTCCGTTAACCTTGAATACAATTGGCATCTTTAAAATATTTGTAGGACTCTCACACTTACCCTCAAATTAAGCACATTATGTCACTTAAATTTGTCATAAATTTGTAACAATACGCATTCGCCAAACCTCTTCAAACAGACTTTGTTTTGATGAGTATTACCCAAAACTTATTAGACATCTACCATTTAAATGCAAAGAGCCCAAACCAAATTTCAACTGTCTAGCTCTCCACATTTCAGATTTGATAATTTTCCATCATGTATGTCTCATCAAGTAATTAACATGCCAAGCATGCCATTTTTCAAATACAATCATATAAAAATAACATAGAAATATTGTATTTGAATAGCTCTTCATTATGTAATACTCTTAGAAATCTTTTACTCTTTATTATTGAGTAAAACTGATATGTTTTAAATTTCAGAGATTCTCACTTTTGCTATGCTTCTGCAATTATTTTTTTTTTCTTCCAATCATTAGTGGAAGTAACATTATCTTGGGGATATCAGATTTAAAAGAACTCAGCAAACTCGACTCTCAGTAATTTGGCGAATTATTGGGCTTGTTAGAGAATAACAAAAGAACTCGAAAAATTTAACATCGCTTTTTACATCCATTTTATTTCTATTCCTTGAAACATTTGGGGAGAAACAATGCTTATTTTTGGTGGCATTATTTAAGATAAAATCTGATCATTTTTAAAGAAATATAAAAATAAATTATATAAGTTAAAGTCAATGGTCATGGATTTTTTTTTTTTTTTTTTTTGTTCGCTTAAATGATAAAGTGATAAATATGTTTGAATTACATATTATGAGCAAGAGAATCGAATACCATTGTTGACCTTTTTCATTTGAGGTCAACATACTTACATAAAAGGGCATATTATGTGTTCGAACTCTTTTGTATAGTAATGTACATCGAATAGGCATTTTAGACTTCTTTGCTTTGTCGATAGGTCCATATAAGTATACAACGATGCACATTATGTATTTGAATTGCTTGATTTAGCGAAGATATTTGAATATACATTTTAAACCTCTTTGCTTTGTCGACAGATCCATATACTTATACAATGATGCACATGTGTGTGTGTGTGTGAATTGCTTAATATAGGAAAGATATTTGAATATGCATTTTGGATTTTATTCCTTTGATTGATTTGGTATGCATATTTACAAAGTACTGTATTTTATATATCTATACTGCTTAGTATAGGAGAAAGAATCGAATATACATTTTGAATCGGCTATCTTTACCTAGTTGCAATTTTAATGTCAGGACAATTAACAAAATTTAATTACTCTTTCTTGTTAATATTTGATGTATTGTGCTCATGTGCATATTACCAGACAAACCAAAGAGACAAATAGTTACAGATAGTTTTGGTCCAAATATACATATATATACATATTTTTTATTTAACTATCATGATCTAAAATTCATTCATTTGAATTGTTGCATAATTAAGTCATATCAGTTACATATGCACAAATAGACAGATTGATGGAACGTTAATTGACCTATCTAATCTTGTCCAAAATAGTCATTGTAGCCTTTTTATTTAATGAGCAAAAGCAGTAATGAATCTATATGAAATACTCCATCGATTTACTGATTGCATGCTTAAATGCAATAACATTCGCTGTCAAGATTTACGATTGTAATTCGGATCACCTGTCTAATTAGATTATCCCTCATAAGCTACCTCCTAAGTTCAGTAAGTAAGTTATTATCTAATTATACACTAGATGTGAACTAATTTGATAACAAGTATGAATCACAGGCGAGTCACGCAATAACCAACGCGTTATCATAGATTACAAACTAACAGGCAAACATATCATCGCAAATTTCTACAGAATAGTAAGGCTGCACACCATATTTCAGTTATTACTTTGTTGCATTTTGTGCTTTAGCTTGTCCCGAAATGCATATAAATGTAATTCCGAAAATTGGTCTTCTTAAATTTATGAAGGTTTGAAACCTACCCAACTATTGAAATTTCAAAATTGAATTTTCTCTTAATTTCAAAAGTTTTATTTGTCTATTTCATGCCCACGAAAGTATCAATCTAGTTTTCAATTGTAAATTTAAAGCTTTAATATTAAAAAAAAAGAAAATATTGTAATTCACCATGTAAAAAAAGGGACTAATATTATACATGACATACCATAAACTTTATGTTGATTTTGAAATTAAGACTATTTATTTTCTTAAGTTGTTTTTTATTCCTTATGATATTATGTAAAGTGGCGGTAAAACAAAACCAACAAGAGTGATTCCACAAAACTTTCTCGCAAATTTTCTAACAAATATTTGTGTATTATCAACCATATGCTGTTGGCGAGCAATGATTATGAAAAAGCCTATTAAAGTACGTGATATTTGGCGATATTTTTGGCGATTGATGCTGTTAATACAAAATTACCAGAAAACTAAATGGCTACTGTGCACACTTTTCTTCCAGCCGATTAAAATAAAAATTTGGCATAGAACTACAATTGTAATCACAAAAATCACATTTCATATATTCAGGATTGATTCCGTTCAAAATTTGATAGAAATATACTAATCTGATACAGAGACCATACTAGTTACCGTTAGCATTTAATTCGTTTGGTTCAAAATGCTTTTCAATACAGCGCTGAAGCTTTTGCATGTAAGTTTAGATTAAGGTAAGTGTGATGCCTAAGATGAAATGCCTGTTGTTTCAAAGCTGCATAGTCACAGAACTATTGATTTATTATTTTTAGTTGGTATGCTAAATAAACTATTCACAAAAAGCCCTTCTTTAATCTTAACATCTAATTTTTATAGAAGTTAATTTATATCAATGGCAGAAATTTGTGATTTTATAACTCACATAGGATTCTGTGCTGTATAATTATAGAATTTGAAAGTTAAATTTATTTTTAAATTTTAAAAATTCTTTGTTCTCTGGAAATTTAAAAGTATCTCTAATTCCTCAAATAGTTTAGAAAACAGAAATAATACATTTAAACATATATATTTGTTAACATATCTTTTGTTAAAATAACTTCAGTTTTACATTTTAAGCAAAAAATAATTTATTTCCAACAGAGTATCGCAATTTAAAAAAAAAATGCACATTCCGTGAATCATGATTATTTCTGATAAATTCAGTGACTGGAAGCAAACCAAAATAGAAATATTGTAGCGCAAAAACCCAAATTAAAACTTGTATATTGTCTTCCAATAATACATTTGCATCTAGTAATTCAGATTCCAGGAAATAAAACATTTTAACAAACCAAACATAAAATCATTTTATTTTATGTTTTAAGCAAAAAATAATCTATTATTTCCAACATAATTTTGCGATTGTGTTGAAAAAATGGTGCCCTTTCGTGACTCGTGACTGTTTGCAAATGCAGAATTCAATGATTAAAAGTGAACCAAAATAGAAATGTTGGAGGTACTCAGACGCAAATTTAAACCTCTATATCGCCTCGTCCACCAGCAAAGCAATGGGAATTCTTTTTAATTTGCGTTTGGAGACGAAGAAATGGATTGGAGCATGCAATGTTTAAGCATAGAAGTCTGCAAGAATAGAAATATTGTTTCGGGAAATCTCACAGCTGCACGATGAAAGAAAGAATCCCTTCAATCGGTTAAGTAATCAACTCTATGGATTTGTTGAAATGTCTCTATTTTCTTTGTCTTTCATTTGATTCTTTGTTATGATTTCTTTTGAATACTCTACCAAGTACAAAACGCTTCAGCAAAACGACTTTTTTTCCGAAACAGAACAAATGAAATCCAAAAAGGAGGAAAAAGTAACACTGTGAAGAAGTCAAATAATAATGGAATGTTCGACTTGTTGAACACAAAAACTGAAATATCGTTTTTAGATAACTTGTAACTGTATTGCAGATGTTGGGGTTTCGGTCCTATTTTAAATTTAAATAAAATATTTTATTAAAATAAAATTATGCTAAGAATTGTGTACTATTCCAATATTCTACAATGTGTCTGTGTCGCATTTTCTAATGTATGGAAATTTATTCAGTTTTTGGTAATTTATTTTTGGCTTAATTTTTGAAAATTAAACTTCTGCAGGACTATGGTTAAGAAAAATAACTTTTTAGACAAAGAAGTAAATTAAGAACCGTTGTCATAGTTTGAATTTACCGCAATTGATTTTAATTCATTTGATTAGACTAGATTAGATTAGATTAGATTTATTAGACTAGATTTGAATTTCGAACAGACTTTTAAAATTCTCATTTAGTAATCGTTTTTCGTTTAGAAAATGGAATTTTTTTTAAATGAAAAATATTTTTGCATAGAAATGAAATGAAATAAACATTCATGTCGCTGAAGTGTAAGAAAAAAATACCTGAAGTTATCTTTAAATTGTACTGGTATTGTAGCATTTTATCTTATTAATTATGATTTTCAATTTTCTAGTAAAAAATATTTTATTTGCTAATAATCAAGAATAATGAATATTAATAAGAAAGTTTCATTTTCAGTACCCATATTTGACAAAAATATACTTTTATCGATGGAAATGTACACATTTAAGCAATTTCTTTGAGTCTGTAATCAACGAAAACTTTAACTTTTATCACTTAGCATTAAAAAAAAGTACAATAAGATAAAGCTTTTTTGATAAAATTTAAATATTTTTAAATAAATTAAAATTAAATAAAATAAAAATATTTTTGATAAAATTTGATATAAAATTTAAAAAATTGATAGATTTAATAACATTTTTGAATAATATATTTAAAAAAATTGATCAAATTTTAAGAAAAAAATATTTAAAAACGATTTTCAGCAAATTCATTTTTGAAGTTAAGCAATATTCTACCCTATACTTTAATATATTTTTTTAAATATTTGTTGTGTTACTCTTAATAATATCTTTTTTTACAAATTTCCATCGTTTCTATTGCCTTAACGAATATTTAATTCCGTGATTTTTCTTCATTTATTATAAACTTTAAAAAAAGTGCGTTTCTGCTATAACTAATCAGCATGAGGGTAGGAAATTAATTTAAAGTGCGAAAAATAATGAAAAAATAGATTTTCCAGAAAAGTATGATTTAAAAGGAGGAGAATGTTTTCAAACTTAACTCCATGAGAAAGATTTATATATATTTATTGTATACTATTCTAATATTCTACAGCATCTGTTTATTTCGCATTTTCTTAAATATGGAAGTTTATTCAGATTATAATAATTTATTTCTGTCTACAATAAACAGAACTATCGTAACAATGTTAAAATTATATATATTAAATATCTATAATAATATGATAATTCAAAATACGTTAAGGCAGTCATATGAAATGCATAAAATTAATAAATTTTCCTGTAGAAATAGATTGTTACGAAATGCGGTTAATATTAAAATAAATTTAATAAAAACATTTTTTTAAAACTCATTTTCTTGTCTCAAAAATAGAAATTTGTAGCTTTATCACTATCTGTTTTCTGGAAATCAATTTTTAAAATATTAAGGGCAAAACAAATAGTATCATTCTTCAATTCCTTACTCTGTTTCTCCATCGGCCGCGGTGGCCTGGTGGTAAGGTCTCGGCTCGGAGCCGGAGGGTTTCAGGTTCGAGACCCTATTCCACCGAAGAACCGTCGTCTAAGGGGGTCTGTTGCACGTTAAATCCGTCCTGACCAAACGTCCTCCCGCTGGTGTGGTGTGGAGAGGGGGGTGCCAGCTCAGGTGTCGTCCTTGTCATCTGACCGCGGTTCAAAATTACGAGGTCCGTTCCAAAATAGCCCTTGTGTTGCTTCAAACGGGACGTTAATATAACTAAACTAAACTAAAAACTGTTTCTCCATCAATGAAATAAAGGACTCGTGTCTCTTCTAGGTAAGTTTGAAAATATAAGAATATTATTTTGTTATCAAGAATTTAAAGTGCACAAAAATTTTTAAAAAAATAATTAGCCCATCAAATAATGGGTGAAAAGTTGATTACAAAATTCCAACATAAAGAAGTGAATTTAAATCAAAATATGTTATGATTACGATGAAATACAATCGATTATGAAGTACAATCTATTTCAGCATCCTTACTGATTCATTATGTCACATTTACTGGTTTGTTGAAATCTGTCGAGTTTATAATCACCTATGCATATTTCTGAAACTTGAAGAATTCGACTTTTCTAGTCCAAGAAATTATTTGGAAACAGATATTAGTTATTATAAGCTAATATGTACTGCAGCAATGAAAAAAAATTAATTATTGATGCAACAAAGGGTTTAACCCTTCAGCACTGATGCATATCTTTTGAGCAATAGCACATGCGGGGGATCACTTTGACCTCAAATTGTCAGACACTTATTCCTTAAGTTATTGGTTATTTGCAAATGAATAAATAAATGAAATATGGTCTTGGTATATGAATATAACCGAATAAAATCACTCATTTTGTAACCGTAGAAAATACGGGGAATGTAATTTTGTAGCCATAGGAAATTGGGGACCTTCCCCTCATAATTGTTTTGTTCTCCTTGAATATGAAACAAAACGGTGAACTTGTTATCAATATAATAAATTAAATAATAACACACATTTAATACTGAATTAATCCACTGTAAGTTATTACCATTTTCATTTTTGAAGTCATAATGTGTGTCACGAATGTAAAATTTCCTTTGCAATATTTTCATCTTTTCCTACAAATTTTTCCATAAAAATCAAAATTATTAATCCTGAAAGTGTAAATGAATATTTCGTAAGAAAACCCCAAGCTTTAATGCTTTAGAAACCACTAATTGATACTGATTTCATGCTTGACAAATTATTTCCTAATTTAAAATTGAACTGAATTATTTTCTTTAGAAAATCTGATTTACGCTTTTTTTAATGTTTCATGCATTTCTTCATATAACGATTTCATTGTAGAAAATCCCTCTTTCCTTCGCTGCCGTTTTAATACGTTCTGAGTTAAGCCTAAACACGACTTAAATCATGGTAACAACAACTCCTGGTAATTCAGAGCTAACGGCAGCAAATGGCCAT
The DNA here is from genome assembly GCF_947563725.1 of Argiope bruennichi. Taxonomy (NCBI): domain Eukaryota; kingdom Metazoa; phylum Arthropoda; class Arachnida; order Araneae; family Araneidae; genus Argiope; species Argiope bruennichi. The sequence goes on from NC_079151.1 coordinate 89,064,962, forward strand.
CCCATTAATATGCGACTTAATACCCGGAGAGAACAGCGATCGTGACTGTATTTATCCGTTAATTAGGTTAGAGTCTAAAACGTGCATTTACTGTTTAGTTTACAATCAGTACTTAGCAGAACAACAACTGTTTGTTCGCACACATCTACAGATCTGTAGGTAATCTTAATGATCGCAGCTCTTAATTACCGGACAACAATGTTTCTCTGCATTAATTTCGCATAGCTATTCAGCCGGTTGTCGAAAACGTAAATATTTTCTTCATTACTTGAAGCATCATCCTCTGCTTCAGTTTCATCTACTTCATTACCCCTGGTAATGAAAGTTGCGGTTTTCTTCAGTAAACAAAAATGGTAATTGGGAAATCTCCATTTTTATGTTATCGATTTTATATACATAAAAAATATGATTAATTATTATTTTGATATTAAATTTCGATTTGGTTTTGAATGAGAGATAACAGATGTAAAAAAAAAATTCTTAACTAAAAACCAGTAGTTTTTCATTTTTTAAATTCTTTACAAAAAATATGCATATAAATATATTTTCTTATAACAACGACTTAAAATTGATTAATAAGATTAATTTTAAATTTAATAAGAAATAGTAATCGAAGTGTTTGATATATATAAAGCTGTTTAACCATATTTCAATATACTGATGTAAAATAACTTATAAGTGAAAAAAAAAACATTTTATCGAAAATTTATTAAAGAACATTCATTAATGCGAATTTAAATGCCGATTAGAATTCATTTAAAATTTTTTAATGATGTGGTCGCATATTATTATACATGTAAAATTAAAAACACTAATTAAATTTTAAAATTATACTGCATCATATCAATAAACAATCACACATTTGTCTTTTGAATACTAATTATACATTTCTTATTTTAAGTAATTTCTGCATTAATGAAAGATTTAATTAACCGATGTTTAATTAAATGCAAATTGGTGTTAAAGAAAAAAAATATTTTATTAGTATTTGACGTGCTTTGTGTCTATAACTTTGAAATTCAGCTTAAAATGTCGAATTTAATTTCATTAATTCGAATATATCTGCAGTAGTATTTTGACAGACTGTTCAAAATTTTTGAATTTAAAGGAGTGAGTTCCACATATCTTTCTTCATCATAGATTAAATTAGCGTTATAATTGATTCATCAAATGCTAATAAATGCCTCTATTAGTACTTCTCTAATAAGTGCATCTCTATGAAATGCTATTAAGCAGTGAAAAATAATGACTGAAACAAAACAAAAAAATTAAGATTTTTAGAAAAAAGAAAATGATGTATAACTGAAAGTTAGCATAATATAAACGGGAATTTTATCTCTACAATGGATATGAATGGATCTGGAATTTGATGAAACGACTTATAAATGTAAATCATTTATAAATGAAGTATAGTATAAACAATATATATATATATATATTTTTGCATTTTTAAACATACTATATAAGATTAAAGTTCGTTATTTTTGCATGCACGTGTTGCAGCAAAATTAAATGCATTTTTTTTCAGTATATTTTGTCGATGTCATAATGTGTGAATTTTCAAAAATAATATGAATTGAAACAAATCACAGTTATCCTGCTATAATGTTTCAGGTAAGACAATCGTATGTTAATTAATTTTTAAGCACAAATGCAAAAGCCGATTAATTTTTAAAGGATAGCCCAAAAGTAACTCAATATTTGATTTTGCCACTATTCGTGTGGTAATGTGTTCGCAACCCTATTAAAATAAAGTTTGACAGATGATAGTTTAGGGTTAGTAAAAATGGAGCGTTGCAAGATAGAACAACGTGTTAACGCAAGCTTTGAATTAAACAAAAAAAACAGTATATTTTACAATATTTTCTTATTTAAATTATTATAATTTTTTTAATCATAAAGTACACATGATAGGATTATGTATGGAATGATAACATAGGGCAAATGGCTTCCACAACTTTCTTCCTTTAATGCACGCGTGCTTGTGGGCTTGTTGACATAAACCATTGACTTCAAACAATTCCATAAAAAGAAATCTAATGGTGTTAAATCGCACGATCTAGGGGGCCAATTCTCAAATTTTCGAACTGTGGCCGTCAGAATTTCTTTATTTTTGAAATATTGTTCAACAGTGAAAATATGTTGCTCTATCGAATAACGCTCCATTTTTACTAACCCTAAATTGTCATCAATCAAATGGTTTCTTTTAATAATGTTGCCAACACTTTACTGCTCTAACGATCTTCATGTGTCAAATAATAAAATTAACAATATATGAATATGAACAATGACATTTGAACAATTTTTTATTCTTTTAATAAAGCAGCTGTTATATTAAAAGTTGATATCTTATGTAAACAACATATTCCGTTCTTTTCAGCTCTTACATAATACATTTATAACCCTATTCATCTATATTAAAAATGATTTGCCCCAACAACTAGAGTTAAATTACATTATTATCTCATTTTAAAACTCACGGAAGCTATTTTGGGGTGGACCTCGTAATTTTACACCGAGGTCATTTTTACAGGATGGAAATTTAACAAGCGTTGCTGACTTCAAAACTTTTATAGCTTTAAAATTCTAATCCAAAAAGCTTTGTATTATAAAAGTAAATCCTTTTGTACTATTATATATTGGAGTAATAATTTAAGTAAGAATGTCATTAGAACAATATTTCTTTAAGATTTTAATATTAAGTTTTTCATATCTTTGCCTCATTAAAATTAGGTTACTAACAATATTTTAAACACATTTTCGGGTATTGTGCCTAACTTTTGAAATCTGGACTCCATATTCATGAAAACTATTTAAATTTTAACTAGTTGAATATTTTACGAATTCTGGTAGTTCTGGTGTGGATCATAAAACAAAACCAAAAAAAATCCAGATACAGAAACAGAAACGCACATTTTAATTGCTCCTCATTAATTGTAGGAACTAACTTTCTGGCGAAATATTTCTGTGCATCAAATGTATGAAATTGGGATATTTCTCGCAAAACGATTTGTATATTTTTGGATTAACATACTTCAGAATGATTCAATCCAAAAAGAACAATACTGAGTAATATAGAATTGAACTATTCAGAGTAATATAGTATCGTTGGGACTTAAGAATTTTGATAATAACTTATTTATAACTATAACTGAATTGGATAAAATTAGCTATGTTTTTAAATAAGATTTTATTGTGTATAAGAGAAAAGAAAAAACACTTATTTCAGGCCCCGCTGTAATTTATTTTAAAAAAAACATTTAAAAAATTTTCATTGTTGTTTATCGATAATTATTGCTTAACAGTTCACTTATAAATTATCTGTATTTTCATTATTGTTTTAAAATTTTCTGAACAATGATTCCGATTAATAAATATCCGTTAGTAAATAGGATTTCAGGTACAAAGTAGATTTTTTTCATCATTTATTGGAAGATTTTTTTTCAACTCAGTCATTCCTTTGGGAACCATCAAAATATATTGCCTAGTCTTGCCCACAAAAGTCACAAGATATTTCAAAATTTTACAAAGAAGTAGTGAAAACTGCGCAGCAGCGTTGCTTTGAATAATGTTATGTAAACTTCCTACAGGTTAAGTAGAAACGAATAACTTTATTTTTTCCCCCATCAAACCCGTTCTTTGTTTTCTTTTATAATTCTCTTGCACGCAATAATATTTTAGGGTTGCCCTATAGATCAAGCCAAACTTGGTGTCCTTGCTATCGATTAAAAACAAACCAGATCACTTTTTACCAGATGAAAAAATGTGAATCCCATCCCGTGTGAAAAATAACTCCCAGACGTTCTTAACATGTGTGCAAGCAATTCAACAAACATCAATCATTATCGCGTCTGAAAATGAAGGATTGTTCTAATTCCCTGTTTCAAAATTAACGTTAAGCCATATGGTGTTCCTGATAAACGGTGTCCCTTTTATGTTTATTTGAATACATCAATTTGGGACCAAACAGGGTTTTGATAATATAAAGCGAATGGTGACGTAGCGAAACATATTAAGTAACATCTATTGTATTGATCTTAAAAATAAATCAGACTTCAGAACGAATAGGATAACTATCAGGTTTATTAAGTTTTTTTAAGGTGGAGATGGAATTACAAATAAATAGGCAAAAAAAAAATTTCAAATGACTTTTCTAGTGTAATGTTTTCAAGTCCGAGTCCATAAAAATGTCATTGAAGATTTAAACAAATATAATGGGTAGAACAGTTGAAATTATATGAGAGTAAGTGAAATGAACCTTAAATGGAGAAATAATTAACATGCAATTTCATATAATATAATATTTTTGTAACAATTGTCAAAAATGGGAAGCATTCTTGTATAACATAGAATCTCTCAGCACTATGTTCCTCTAACACATCTAGGAAGTTAAAGATATATGAAACAATTAGTCAAGACGAAGAACACTCCACTCTAAAATGCATAGAAGTGATTTAATAGAACAGTTATTTTATTCAAGAGATTAAGAAATATATATAACTAATTTTCACTATTTATTTATATTAAATTAATAAATAGTTTAAAGCATCATTCATGCATTTTTCAAATAATTGGAATAAATTGATGATTAAATGAAAAGAATTAATATTTGAAACTCTAACTAAATTTTTAAGATAAAACATATAAAAGTGAGAAAAATTTAATTTTTACTGCATATCCTGAGCACTAATTCTTATTTTACATTCTTATTTTATGCGATTTATATGCGTGGAAGATGCGTTTAATTAAACAAAATCCTGAAACGGGATCTGAAATGCTGTGAGGGGTTGTGAATATTAGGTGTAATGTCATGAATCAAATTGCTAGAATTCTTTTTCCGTAGGGCAATAGTTCAGCAGGATTATAACTTTTTTTACAAAAAATATTTGTTTTATTATTTCCATTACTAGGAAAATTTCTCATAATCTTTTTGCATCTTAAAAATAAATTGATTTTATTCCTTCATATAGACCTTGTCATGTAAAAGTAAAATAAAAAAAAAAAAGAATCATGTCAAAATGTAAAAAGAAGTTTAAAATTTGAAATCCTTAACTAAAAATTGCATCTAAACTATCATAATTTTATTTATCTTAAATACGAATAAGTAAATTCTTTTATGACTATACTCTTTAACGAATGAATAAAATGAATGTCATAAACACATGCACAGATATTCGTTTTATCCATTCAAAAATTTCAACGCCATGTCCAGAACTATAGCATTCCTCCAAAGATATTTTGGAACAAACCGAAGAATTTCCACGACCTCTTCTCTAGAAAAATATCCTCTTTTCGCGCGTGACAGGTGCGTATTTGCTTCTAAAATGGCTCCGGAAAGGCGTTTCTGTAATTCCCGCTCCGGAGCCAAATGCTGGATTAATGTCCCGAATTCTGGATGCCCCGGCGGTCATGTATCCAGACACAAACAAAGAAGGATGAGCCTCCCTCCGGAATGTCTCTCACTTTTATGAGGGCACTCTGTTCTTTTTCCTCCCGGAGGAAAGCCCACTTCCAGAATTTAAGTTCGAAACAGAATGGTCTTCAATCCTCTCTCCCCTCTCAAGTACTCTCTCAAGCCTCCCGGTGACTTAATTTCTTTCCAGTGATAGAAATATCAGTAAAATGGTTTCTGTGTTTCTTTGAATAATAATTCATTGGCTTTTATAAAGTCGTGCATGCTTATAGGTATGCAAAATATAGCTATAAAGACTTTTAAATGTTTATCGTGTGCAACCATAAAATGTGTATGGATTTGAATAGTCACTTAATATTACCATTCAAGAATTCATTGCTTCATTTTGGGGTTATTAAAATCTATTTTTGCCTTGATACAATCCGACGTTTCTTTTAAGTGCTTGTCGTACATACATTCGTAAAATACAGTATGAATATTAAAGGTTTAAATAGTCAAAATTACCATTTTAGTATCCATTATTTCATTCTCAAGAATTTTAGATATTTAAACAATCAAAATTATCTTTTCAGTGTTCATTATTTCATTTTGAAGAATTTTAGATATTTAAACAATCAAAATTATCTTTTCAGTGTTCATTATTTCATTTTGAAGAATTTTAGATATTTAAACAATCAAAATTATCTTTTCAGTGTTCATTATTTCATTTTGAAGAATGTTAAAATAAATTTTGCCTTTGATATAAACTACGTTTCTTCTAAAAGTCTGCCGCGTAATTAAAATATATTATGATTATTAAAGGTTTGCATAGTCAAAATTACAATTTTAGTATTCATTATTCTATTCTGAAGAATTCTAGATATTTAAATATCCAAAATTACATTTTTGGTGTTCATTATTTCATTTTGAAGAATATTAAAATGTATTTTTATCCTTGATTCATGGTTACATTTGCTTTAAATGTTTGCCATGTAATTAAATGTATTAGGTTTATATTAAAACATATCATGGATATTAAAAGATTTAAGTAGGCACTTAACATTACCATTCAAATGCTCATTGTTTATTTTAAGGAATACTGAAATTAAATTTTACCTAAAGAAATCGTAAAAGAAAATGGTTTTTAATTTATTTGTAAATAAAGATTTTGCTTAATAACGATTACAAACTTGTTAGTTGCTGTGTAAAATAATTATGATGCATTCATTTAATGTTTCGTAATGCACATGTATAAGTTATGAATAGTTCAAAAATGAATTTGTAATTTTTATTTCAGCGGTTTCTTTTATTTATGCTCTTGCTTATTACACTGTTACATAGCATTATATTTTATATGGTATGTGTTAAGATTCAAAAGATACGTATTTTAATAATGTGATGTCAAAAAATCTCCATGTTTCTTCGCTTGTTATATATATTTTATATTTATTTTGTATTATATATTATATTATTTATGTTATATTATATTTTATATGGTATGTGTTGAGATTTAAATGATACGTATATTAATATTATGATGTCAAAACACTCCTCATGTTTCTTCGCTTGTAAGATAGATTTTGAATTTAGAGAAAAGAAAACTTACGAATAAACATTAAAAACAAATAAATATGTTATTACTTATGAGATAATATATCGACCTTAGATTTCCTGTAAAAATTATCATACAGTAAGATGTTTTCAAAAACTGCATTCGCATGATATGATAGATTATTGTATTTAGATTGGGAAGTGCAATTCTTTAGATTCGGAAAAAAAGTTAATTTCTTCTTAAGCAAAGCAATGCGATTATATTGTTTTAAGAAATTTTTAATAATTTTGAATGTACTATTATATTTTACTAGGTTTTCAAAAATAAAAAGAATCAGTGACTAAGTCCCGAGTTAAAAACAATTTGTTGGCTTTTGCTTCCAATGCTAATATATAAACGATTTTGCAAGTACTTCAGATACAATTTATTTTTTCATTAGGATTTTGAGTAAGTTCCAACAGATAAAATAAGATAGTACATTTAATATAGTGCTTAATATGTTCCTATATTCAAAATAAAAGGGACATATAATTTTTCTAATAGTTTATTCATAATTTTGGTAATATTTTTTTAACATATTTATTACTAGAAAGAATCGATTTAAAAAAAATTAATAAAAGTGGATATTTCCTGTGAACAAAAAAAAAATGTATCTTTACTAGCTTATATTTGTTTATAAAATACTGATTTATCCTAGCAAAATATTATTGATGATTACTTTAATGTATAAGAAATTCTTATACATCTAGTTTTTCTTTATCATTTAAAAAAAAACATTCTTAGTTTAAAATTTCTCAATAACCTTTAAATAAATCAATAAATAACCTACAGAATCATCGAAAAATAAAATATAATAATAGTAAAAAAATAAAAGAAATATAAGATTTATCAAATATATAATATCTAGGGAATCTTTCTTTCAAAACATTATTATGAAATTATTTTTGATTCCGGCTTTGCACTGTTGTGGTTAAACAAAAGTTATGAAATTTTGTTATGGAGCCAGCAAAATTTTATATTAAAATTATAATATTTTTCAAAATTTAATTTTTAATTTAGAAAAGAAAAGGATTTTTATCTTCAAAGAACTGACAATCATAGAAGTAAATGATAAGATAACAAAAGCAGATAGAAAAATTAAATTTCAATTAAACAATTTTAGAATTACTTAGTTTTAAATATATAATATTTTTTTATTCTGTATCTTTATTTACTGGCATAAATCTTTTTCAAAATATATTGAAAAAAATTTCTAAATTGTTTGCTTTTCTAACGAATAAATAATGGAAATGAATGAATGGAAATGAATTTAATGGAAATAAACATAGAAATATATTTAATGATTAATAAATAAAAACTTTTTTCACAAAAATTTTTTTAAAAAAACCTTCAATAAACATTGCATCATACAGTAAATAAAAATTAATATTACGGAAATGCCTTAAAACAAACGTCCTCAAATTACTTTTTTAATAAAGAGATCAATTACTGAATTTCGCCAAAAAGCATTTCTTTTAGAGACATCAATGGATAAATCGCATAGAACTTTATTTCGAATTTTTTCTGAAAAAGATCCAACCTAAAAATAACCTCTGCAAGTGAAAAAAAAGTGTTTGACGTCACCGAAGCGTGCATAGTCTTTATCTGACGTCATCAGGATATGACGTTCACAGTCGAACAGTCAGAAGAGGGGAAAATTTAAACGAATTGCTTTTTAGTTTTACAGTAGTTTGTAGTAGTTACAATTCATGAAAAAAAAAAAAAACTCATTAGAAATTGAATCTTCGATTAATAAAAATTAGACTTCAGAGGGAAAAGAAAAAGGAAAATTTAACAGTAGTTTATTAAATTTTCGTAAAATAACTGAAGTTATAAATAGTTTTTAAAATTTCAATTTGTCCGTATGTCTAAAATTGAGTAAGCAAAAATACTTTAAAATATGCTTGTTAATTTGAATTTAAGTAATCATCTAAATCTATCGACTATTTTTCTGCGTTCTGGAAATATGTAGTACACAAAATTTTAATTGTTTGGATAATTTTTTACTTTATTTTACTGAAATGGGCGTTTATTGACAACTCCAGGCTTAAACATGCCGATTAAATTTCTGCAGTTTATAGACAAGCAATTATTTATGTCCATATTTTTGAAAATCCATTTAATTTTTAGATTCTTTAAATTCTCTAAAAGTTATTTTTCAAAACTTTGATACAACATAATATTTTCTGTAGAAATAATAAATAAGTTTGTTAAAAAAAATTATTGACATATCAGAAATATCTATAAATGAGTAAGAATGGTTTTGTTTTGATATTCTTTTTTTTAACTGTCTTTAACTATATATTTTTGATGAATCATTCAAAGAGATTTACAAAAATATTTGAATCTCAATAAGAAACGCATTCTGACAAAATTAAGAGTTGTTAAATGAAAACATTTTGAATGATGTTGATTTCTAAATTACATCACTAAAATTAATTCAATCTTTTTCATCTGTTTTAAGTAGAATTATTCTTTTAATTAAAATCTTGGATACATTTAATGGTTGATAGTATTTATATGCTCATTTTGCCTCTAAGCAAGTTTCCAGGTTTAATTTAATGAATCTCGATAATTCAAGTTCATTATCATTCTCCTACTTCCGACATTTTTGCTTTGTAATTATATAATTTACTTTTGAGTTCCAAACCATTCGGTTTCATTTTTTTATATTTTTAACTGTTCATATCAAATGAATTTGTAACCTAGCCAAATGAAAATGAAGGAATTCAAAATATTAAGCTATTTAATTGAGTAATATCTTACAAAAATTGGAAAGTTTTAAAATAAAAAATATATATGTAATGCACTTAGTATATATTGTGCTTCATGATGTTCAGTAATAAGGGACACAGTTTGTGAAAGTTTTAATGAAAACAATTTTGAATAATCTGGTAAAGAATTTTTTATGGTCTACTTCATTTTGCGACTCATGCATGTTACGTGATATTTTCACTGTTATAATCAAATCGTAGAAATAAATGAATTCTTATTTAAAGGTTAATACTTAATAAAAAAACTAATTTCCTTTATGCAAGATTAATTCAGTTTAAATTAATGACTAAAGAGTAATAAATACATCTTATGCAAAGTGATATCACACGGAATATTAGTTATTTCCGTGTGATATCACTTTGCATAAGATGTGCACATCACTTTCTTATCATAATAATATTTGTATATATTATTATGATAATAAGGAAATTTATCAAATTATTTTGTCGAGAAGGGCAGAAAACAATATTTAATTATGATACAGAATTCCGTAAATATTATACCCGTTATTTAAGATTAAAGTTTGAGATACATACGAACTTAATGTACAAATTATGTACTTAATTGAATTAAGATTGGAAGTATTTTGATTAAATAGATGACTTAATATAAATTGATATAGTTATTCAGAATTCATTATTAAATATTTAAAGTTATTAAAGAATTTACGATAATATTAGCCAAACACTCTATAACCCAGGTCATCTGATCCACAACTATCAGACTTAGTTCATATATACAATAAAATGTTGATATGCTTGCATCGCAGCCATTTTTAAATTTTTAGAATTCATTTAATTAAAAATTAAGCATAATTTTTGTTTCTTTAAAGTAACTACAAAAACTATTAAAGGACAAAATTTATTTTTACGTCATCTTAAAATTAAAAAAAAAAATCTTTTCAATGATACAAATTTAATATTAGTGCAATTTTTTATGAATTTTGGCAATTTTTTTAAAATATTTTTTGCCTATTTCCAACATTGGATTTTATAATTGCTGCGAAATTAATTGCTTCATAAATATTTAATGCCTTGATTTTTTCCCCTTCCTTCTTCTTTTTCCAAAAATGCAAAGAACGATTCTGTACCGCGTATTTAAAAAGACGAATAAAAAGGTGAAGTTACAGCACTATGAAATTTGTAAGACGAACCGTGCATTTACATTTTTAATAGTGCGATTATGACACGTGACATGTCCCCATTAGAAAAGTCCAAATACAAAATGAACTGAATGTAAGTATAATAATTAAAATAACACAATTTGAAAGCAGCCGATAAGTTTATAGTAATTTAGTCTACTTTATTTTTTAATTTATATATAAAATGAGGTTCCTAATTTTTTAAAAAAAAAGATATATTTAAAAAATATATTAATACTGCAAGCAAGTTCAAAAGCTTTTGATGTTAATATTATTTACTAATAATATATTAAAATTGAAAGTTTGGTAATCCATTCGTTTAAACTGATACATATTGAAAATGAATCTTTATTGCATTTTTAGACTATAAGTTATTTTTTTTCCTGAATCAGTTCAATTTTGACTCATTCAAGCATTATTGAAATAAAATTTAAATAATGGAGTATTGAAATAAAAATAAGACGATTTATCTGCTAAAAACTTTTGAGCATCAGCAATATTCTCTGAACAATAAAAATAGTTTTGGCATTTAATAAATAAAGATTGGTTAATTATTGAAAAAAAGAACAGTTTTTTTTTCTGAAAACTTTTTCTGTTATTATTTATAAAATATGCAAACGAATGACTTAATATTAATTAATTTACTCTTTAAAATTATGGGATTTAAAAAAATAAATTCTTTACTAATATGTTTTGTTTGATAATTACCATTATTTCTGCAATCGTTCTTTTTTACACAATATTTCGGAATTCAAACTCATGCATAAATGATTTATTTTAGTTCCTTTAATTTCGAGTTAATCATAAATAATTCTTGTATTATTGAAAAAAAATTGTTTACTAATTAAGAATTTGGGAAGATTATTGTTTTATAATCAATAACAATGACCTGAGACCTGGAGAACAAAAAAATATTGGTTAATTACTGAAAGGATAGTATAATAACAATACATTTTTATTTTTCTAAAAGTTTTTAATATTATTATTATTTTAACTAATTTATTAAAACTGACAATGCAATGTTGTTATTAATTTATTTATTAAAATTAAAAAGAAAAAATACTGCTTTTTTTAAGAATTGTTATTTTTTCCTTATTCACTTTCAGACACAATTCCAAGTTTTCTACTGAAAAAATATTTAATTATTTGAAAAATTTGGAGCATTAATGTCTTTCTGTCTAAATAACAACAAATAAGTATAGAAAATTAAAAAAATATTTAATTTCATAAAAAAATAACTATATGTATTTATCTAAACGTTTTGAAATTATTTTTATTTTAAAAATATATTGAAATTGATATTTGATGATAATTTATTAAATTTTTAATAGAAAATACTAGATTTTATTATCATTTCAACTATAACTGTGATTTTTCCTTATTTTTCTGACTCTCAGACTTAGTATTTTGAAATTCAAATCCTTGCAAGAGCCAATTTTTATTCTTCTCACTTCAGTTTTGTATTAAGCTTAGTCTTCCAAGTAGTTTAAAACAGTCTTCTAAGTAGTCACAAAAAGATTGAACTCTTTAGAGATTTTGGAGAATAGCAAAATTCTCTAAACAACAACAATGAACTTTAATATTTCATGCAAAAAACATAAATATTGATTAATTTAAATTTTTTTTTTCTGTTTTCTTTACATGCATTTAAATGTCATATCATCCCCATTTCTCCAGAGGCTGGAAAATTCTGGATTTCATCTTTGAATAATTTCATTCCCGATAATTTATTGAATTAGTAAACTAAAAGATAAATAAGATTCATTCAAAGAGGAAACTAATACTTCCTCTTATTACAGCATCGAAAAAAGCACCAGTCTTAAATTATCAGAATTATCGATCATTTCTTACAAAAAAAATCATTAATTTGAGTGGTTTGCATTTTTTTTTTCCATCGAAAATTCATCATTAGCTTCTAAAAATGAATAATTAAGATGATACGAAGAAACATAATATCTTTTATCACGCAACTTCAGTAAACAAAATTCAATTAGAAGTGCAAAATTAATTATTTTTCCAGCAAAAAAAAGACCAATTTTTAATGTATTTGGTTTTAATAAATCTTTCTTACTTTTATCCTCCTTTATTTGCATACATTCATAAATTATTCAAACAAAAATAAAGTTGTTTTTATAAAAGTGAAATACAATTCTATTAAAGTGAAAAATAAGTTTTAAAGAATTTTTTTTTAAATGCAGCAACATTTTCATTTTATACGTAAGCTGAAATCATAACAAATCTTTCAAAATCTTTATTTTTAAATTTCTCTTGTGTTATTTTTCTTCTCTTGATGGAAACTTTAAGTGTGAATTTATTTTCTTATCACATTTGTCATCTTTCTCATCAAGCAAAAAAACGTTTTTAATGCGGAAGATAGCGTTAGAATATTTATAATTATTCTTATCAAGAATATTTAAACACTGAGATCTGTTAGCCAATTAAATGAATGCAGACTACAATAGAAAAAATTTTTCGTTGATTGAATTTCATAGTTTGGGACCATAATGAAATCTGCTTGTCACCGATGTTTAAATACTTTTCATGACAAAGCACCATACTTTTTTTTTGATATTCTGTCCAAAGCCAGTATCTATTAATATAGTAGAAGCCTCAGCCTTTTCTTCAGCATCGTCATCTGAAAGCATCTTTTCTGAATGGAAAAGTTCAAGTTACAAAGTGAAGTACAAATTAGAGTTAATGAAATATTTGCTGTTAGACAGCCTAAAGAACTGCATTAAAACCAACATATAGACACTTTTTTTTTATTATTTTTTTCAAGGAAAGCAATTTTAAAAGCGGGCAATATTGATAAAGTACAATTAATTAATAATAGAAACTTAAAACAAATACAGGCATGAAAACAGCAAGAAGGTAAAACAATAATTAAAAACATAACAAATAGAAAAAAAACCTTGGCATAAAATGTAAAAGTTTTAGGAAGCTGAATTTATATATTTGTATTTGTATTTCGAAAGAATTCGTGTTAAAAAGCTTCATTCTCACAAAAAAATATTATTTGTGAAAGTGTTTTTTTAACAATTGTTAGACTGTTTATTCTGTAATGCTGGAGTTTGGAAATGCCAGAAGAATCCTAAAGGACATTCTACACCAAATTTCATTAGAAGTCCCTGTATTTATATAAGACCAAATATATATCTGACTAGAAGGATTTATCATATATGAAGTATAAAAAAGTATGAATCGTCTATGCCAGTTAGGTGAAAGATATCCTCTTGTACATCAGGACATTAACAACAATACATTCCTTTTATAATAAATTATTTCAAATATTTCATATTTATTTAAAAATAATGTCAAAGGCCTTTCTTTACTGCAGTAGCGTATTATTGTAATAATATACTGCATTTTAAATAAATGCGGCATTATTACATGCACAGTATGAAATAAAACTACCATTTTCCTATGTTAGACTAAAACATAGAAGCTAGCAAACCCTGGAAATTTTCCTGCATTTGAAGAATATTACTCTATTTTACTCTTTCAACATAATATTTTATAAAGCTTATTTTGATCCTATTTATTCCAGAAATTGACATGGTTTTGCCATTAAGGCGCCATTTTGTGCAACTTCTTACGAGACAGAAAAAAACATTCTACTCATACGTATCTTCTGACTTTTCCTAGAATTGTATTTTGTGAGCTATTGACAAACTTCTGGAATGACTTCATTCTCCTTTAAGAGATATGTGCTAATTATTTCCTAAATGACTAAACAAAAGAGGCCCATATATATTGGAAAGATGCCCACTTGGAAGAATTCACAATAAAATAAGTTTCAAACGTATTTCAAGGAGAAAAATAGAAACATTATAAGTGCAAGGAACCAATTAAAATCATATGACTGCATTTAATTAAACGAAGCGGTTTTCTCTAAGAATTATTCCACAACATTTTTCGACTTGAAATATTATTTTTAAAGGAATAAATCGTTATTGCGCCATTGTATTAAAAGTAAAAAAAGAACATTTTGTCTAATAATTGCTATTCATTATAACGCAAAACAAATAAGTCTTATATTCTGTTTATATATCAGTAATTAATGCTTATTCTTAAATAATCATTCAAAAATGATTAGCTTATTTTAATGCCATAAAAATATGTATAATAACATATTTGAGAAGTTGCATGGCCGAATAGGAGAAACTTTTGAAATTTTTTAACTTCGATTTATCTCACTGAGGAAGGTATTTTATGTACAAGAAGAGATGACAAAACTGACGTCCTTTCACATCGCGATCCAAGTGGGAAAGAGACCAAAATATTTCCTTTCAGGGGTTTTACCATGACATTTTGATAGGGATTTCTTTGACTTTGTAGTCTTAGGAAAGGGGAATTTAGGTATCTTTGAAAGAATGTTGTAAAAATTAAGCATTTTTATCCCTTTGCTTAGAGTGTGAGAATTTATGAAGTGTGTAGTTTTATAAACCTAGTGTAAAATTAATTAAATAAAAAAAGTGGAAATTGGATAAGGAAATAAAAGGCAGTATTTGAGAAAATGTTGTTAATACGGGCTGAATTAAAATAAAAATTATAAAATTAGTTGGACTTTAAAATATAATTCATTTGAGTTTAAATTTAATATAATATAAATTCATTGTATTATCAGTTCAGTTTGTTTCAAAAACAGATTATTCATGTTTTTATTTACTTGCATTTCATTTGATAAAAGCTTTATGGATACTACATTTGAAAAGACAAATGTGTTCATGTTGCACTTATACCAATCTTGAATTTAAAATTCCTTTCTTAATTTCTCATATATGTAATACACAAAACGACGACATACATTGCGGTAACGTTGCTACTAAAAATTCTATCTCGATAATTTGATGATTCTAAGTTCTATATTTTCTGGAGTTGAAAAAATGCTTTCATATCTGTCTGTTTGTATCATAATCTGTTAAGTCTATATTTATTAGATCAAAGGGAATAAGAATTGCAAATGATATGTCAGAAATCACATTCAGGGAGGGAAAATGACGAAAAACATATCCAGACTATAAAACATTATCAAGACGCGTAAAACACATCTGGGCAATGGGTATCATCATGCCAGTGTACTGTGGGAATTTAAGGAAAGGTTTAGGGTTAAAGTATGGGGCAGGAATCCTTGGTAATTACTTCTTCTGACCGTACTTGCAGGATAAACGACTAAATAGAGCAATGGAAAGTTTTTGCAATATACCAAAAATTTTGAAACGTTGCCGACCGCAGTGCAGGAAGTTCGTGCATGATGTTCCATTGGGATACATAATCGACTTAATGGTACATACTCAAACATGTGGACTGAATACGAGGGGGAGGCATTGCTTTGTCTCTAGGTTAGATGAATTCCAATCGGTATGTGTTTTTTTTCCTATGGGGGTATTTTAAATCCTTCATTTATGCAACGCCTATTCGGAGTATTAATAGGGGTATCACAGAGGGGATTATTGTCGCTGCGACACATATCAAAAGCATATCTGGTATCTTCGAGTTCATATGGAAATCGTTTTTACGTCATTGCAAACTATGACCAAATGAAAAAAAAAAATGTTCATTTATTTTCCTTAACAGAGGAAGTTTTCTATTCTTTCAAGAACGTTCTCTGACTAAATTTGAAATAGTGCCAATGCGGATGCAACAGGTTACGCATACTAACAAGCGCATTTCAGAACTAAGTCATTGTGCTGTTAAAGAACAATGTTTGACCACATTTGACCAAGCAGACCCTGCCTTCTAAGAATATTTCAAATATATTTCTTGCATTCATGTCATCTCATCATGTGATTTCCAAATTCTCCTTCTTTCAAAGCATTCAGCGGAAGAACAGCGATTAACTTGTGATAAGGAAAGGAAAGCTCCGTTGAAAACCAAACCCATCTGAAATACAAAAATTTCTACAAGGAAGCCGTTCACTTATTTCCTGTGTGTTGAGTTCGGTGCATCTATGCAGATGGCAATTATGTGCAAATATCATTGGCGCTTAAATTATTATTAAAATATTCTTTTGGTAGAATTGGTCATTTTTTGGTCATTTTATTTGGTCATATTTTGGTCATTCATATTCTTTTGGTCATTTTTTTTCATTTGGTCACATCTTTTAGTAAGCCTTAATTGAATAAAAACCTTCTGGTTATTATCAAAATTGTAGTTTTGTTTTGACACATTATTATTTTGTTAGTTAAGTCAACTATAAATGGGTGATAATTTTTTTCAGACATATGTAAAATTATAATTATGAATTGATCAAAATCATATAAAAGACGATACGAATTTTTGCTATTATCTCTGAAACAATTTGTTAACACATTGTTGACCTGGGCGGTAGGAGGGGGGGGGGGGGGTGGTCTGAGAACTAATGTGTGATCTCAATTATTTTCGAAACGCCGATAAATTACATTCAGTTATCCAAGGACATCATGCGAACGTTCCGGGTCAACAATCCGTTTTCAGTATACAAACCATTATCATATTTTCTATTGATAAGATCTATTTTTTGATTATTGGTTACCTGTAATTATTCTATTGAAAAATCGTTATATTGAAAAGTAGGGTACTAATTAAATAATAAGTGAGATATTTCAAGGTATTCAAAAAAATTTTAATTCAATTGAATTTTTTTAATAGAATTATTTTATTTATAGACTTAGTACCTGCTTATTCATGTCCTGCAAATGAAAAAAAATGAGATTGAATGACTTACCACAAAAATAATGAAACTTTCTTTGTACTTCATTATAATCTCATACATATTCTACTATTTCCCGAATATTTTATCAAAAAAAAAGGTTACTTTTTCCTGACATTACACTACAATTGATATATTATCGCAGCTATTTTCCTGATACATCTAACAATGTAACTATACTGCCTCTTTTTTCGGAAACGAAATATAATCTACAAATCTATTCCACCATATTGCTTTACCTTTGAAGGCACTTCGCTTATCAAGTACCCTCTTTTCCATAACTCATTCCTTAAAAAAAGACACAATATATAACAATTCCCAATGTTTCTCGGCAGAAAACAATGCATCGATAAATCACAATACATAGCAAAGCAAAGGATGTTTTTTTTTTTTTTTTTTTTTTAAATAAAAAAGGGCAAAGAATCACTACTCTTTTCCACCTGTCCAAAAATCTCTTCAAAAATAAATGATCTTTCGCTTTCGGATGGCAAAATTTTGTTTTTTTCTCTTGCGCATTTTGGCAACGCTCCAGTGGCTCGTCCGAATGATGGCGATGATGAAGTGGCTTACAGAGTAAAGTTACTTTTTTGACTGATTTATCACAAATAGTGGTTGCTTGATTAATATTAGAACGAACATAGTAATTATGCTCTTAGTGCTGTATCATACCGTTTGAGTTATTGGGTGTGGGTTTTTTTTGTTCCTGTTCTTTTTTTTTTTTTTTTTTTACAGTTTTAATAGGATTTTAAACAAAATGCCACACAATTAATGGGGTGAATAGCAATGCAGGTATGTTTATCGGGTTTGCGAGGAAAGGGGAAAAGCGGTTGTTAAAAAATGAAATATGCTGCAAGTTTCTTTTGGATGTTGTTTAGTTTCGAACAATACTGCATGTAAAATAAATATTGCTAATTAATTCTGAAATTTTGTAATAGTTTATCTACGACATTAACCAAAATGTCTGTCCTTAAAAAGAATTTAGATTCTGGTGGATTTTTTGTGTGAAAAATGAATTGATACACATAGAATAACAAGAAAAAAAAAAAGAAAGAAAACTTCTACAGACATGAATGAAGGTGTTATACAATCAATCAGCTTAACATGGTGCGTTAGGTACCGTCTATATAAGACAAAGTGTCTGACAAAACTGTTCGATCGGTTCATGCTACTACTACAGGAAAAGCAAATCTTATTCTGAAGATTCTTAAAAAAACAGCTGTATCTCAAGAGCATTTTAGACCTCATTTTATGTTATTTTTAAGGTCAAAGCTAGAACGTTAAAACGCAAGTTTGATCTGTTTTAAAATCGAAATTCTTCTTCAAAACATGTCCTTCGTGAGATTTATGTACATAAAATTGTTTATTAGAGTTAATTAAATACAAGTGATACATACTTGTATTTAATTTACTCTAATAAACAATGAGATGTTCAGGAAAGACGAGGCATTTAGTAGCACATTACACAGAATAAGTAAATGGCTTGATCAAAATGTTTCTCAGATATAATATTAACATGAATCTCATTTATTTTATAATTAAAGAGAGATTCTAATAAGGGAAAGTAATGGCGAGAGAGGTAATTAAGCAAAAGCAATAAATGCATCGTTTATGTTCTAAGACTGTTTAGTTCCTTTTCAGTATTAAGGGTATTAATAATTATTGAGGGAAATTGAAGCAAATGCTTGCTCTTTGCGGGGAATTAATGAAACAATTAATTTAGCTGGAAAAGCAAACACTTGCTTATTACAGATGGAAGACTGATCAATTAGCTTCAGGATAAATATTCGAAATAAACTATTTTGATGATTAAATTGTAATTAAATAGAAGAAATATAGATAATCGAAACAGAAATATTCGAATTTCTAAAAATCATGAACTTTTCTTATATATGGATTTTATATTTGACTATTTTTAGTTAAATTTTTTATGATATTGTTACAAAATTTTTCTTCTATTACAAATACCGTCAATTAATCTTAATGACGCAGCACATTTAATCTCTAATAGTTCATTAGTTCAGCAGCTTTCTTGCTGTCTAATCCTCCAAGACCTCTACGTGTCGGCGACTCCGACTCTCTCACACACAACTTCCGCCGATCCTCACAACTTCTTCCGATACACACGACACGACGACTTCCACACAACAACAACAACTTCGTAGCTTCTGAGTGCCCGTCTTTTATAGTTCCGGGAGGCGGGGCTAGAATCTTCTGACCAATCAGGGCGTACCTGGCTGCATCTCGGTTGTTAGTGGATGGATCTTGAAAGTTCTCGAACTTTCCGGTACTATCCATTTAGTCGCCAAACTCGCCAAATTTATCGCCAAGCCGCCAAATGCTCGCCAAGTCTGTCGCCAAGCTCTAAGTTCATTGATCTCAGCACGTACAGGACCGATCGTACAACGGTCTTTCTTACGATGACTCTATTCGTGCCGGGTAGCAATATTATAGGTTCGTAACAATATGTTTAATGGTACCATTATTATTAATAATAAAATTTTGCCTTTGAAGAAAATACTATTTGATAGCCTAATTATTAAAAAAAAAGACACAGAAAAATTGTCTTTGCTGAAGATCCTAAGCTAGAATGATGTTCCATAACTAGGGCAGTTTTAAAAATTAAAATTTAATCCTTCGGAACGCACTATTAAATATTCACCGCGAAATATACAGTGATCTGATTGATGAGAGTACATATTCTTAAATCAAAAACACATACATATTAATAATGAAAGGGACATTTTAAGTTTTATTTTGTTCTCAATGTATAAATAATTATACAATAGAAAATTATTTCAGAACTAGTATTTTTTCTGAGGAAATTCAACGGACCTTTCCGGTATACTAGACTCAAATGATATACGCGCCTATCTTGAAGACACCTGATGTCATTCTCAAACAGGGGGATGTAGCAAACGATCCTCTCCCTATTACAACTATACTTTTTAAAACATTTTTTTCATTAATTATAGAAAAAATGAGCATATCGGGACCTTAAGGTTTGTATGTTCCGGGGGGTTAAGTTCTAGGAAGTTCTAATGAAGATGTGTTGTTGTAAAACTAACTATGCAATATTATAATAAAGATAGTTAAACAAAAAGATACTTCTTCAGAAAAGTAGGCAAAAAGAATAGTGGCATGCAATTTTCAGATAGTAAGGTCCTTAAATAAAATATTTTTTTAAGAGAGATAAATAAAAAAAATGTCATAACTTTCAATTAGTAAGAAAATTCCACAAATAATTCTACAACGATTGAAAATTGGCAAATTCTGTCTGAGTTACAAGTTTATGAAAATAAAATTGATTAATTTAAAATTTGAATCTCAAAAATTGTCTGAAATCTTGTTGCATTAGGAATTAAAATTTAAAAAAATGAGCTGAGCTGGGAAAGATAAAAATTATTTAAAACAAATTGTAATAACTCATACGTTTTTAATGTTTTAAGCATATTTTTTTTAGCTTTTTGTGTTACCGAAAATAAATCTTTGTGCAGAAATTAAATAGGGAAGAAAATCTACTATACTTGGTATTTCCAATTTTTATCATTCTTCTTTCATTGCTCTATGCCTAGTTATTCATTTAAGTCTGTATTAACTAAAAAAACAATAAACAATATTCTCAATTCAAATCAAATGTTTTTTGTAAAATGGCTTTTTTATTACGTTAAAAAATGCTGGTTAAAAAAAACTGAAGTATCCTTTAATCCAATACATCGTAGCATGGCAATCCAAAACATCAACATCACATTTTCAAACATCCTTCCAAAACATCGTAGCATGGCAATCCAAAACATCAACATCACATTTTCAAACATCCTTCCAAAACATCGTAGCATGGCAATGCTTTAAGAATTCTTTCTAAATTCGTCTTTTATTATATTGTTTTTAAAAACTAATCTTATTTATAGCAAGCATAACAGTACGCACAAATATATCGGCAAAAAAGTTCGATATTGGCAAAATCAGATAAACTAATTTAACATGTGGTAGTGTAGTTGCTCATTTTCAACTGTGAAACAAATGAAATATGTATGAACTGTTTTTAATGTTATTCGCTGGTGTTGCAATAACAAGGTTAGAACAATAAGGTTTATAAATCAATACAAAACCGATATAGATGCCAAAAAATACTCGATTTTCACTGATTATCTACTGTTGTTACTCATCAACAAGTTTACAATTTAATAATTATTTGATAACATTATTTATTTTGGACTATATCTCAAAACCAACAAATAAAATCACAATGGTAAAAAAAAAAAAAAAAAATTCTCGAGAAGAACAAGTATTTGCTTCACATATTTTAACAAGCTTTCCTTAGTGAATTAGTTCCATGTAAGATTATTTGAACAAAAGGAAGTGGGTGAAGTCTTGAGAAAAAGAGGTTCGTTATTTCACTTAATCACTTTAGATAGACTCAGGATCACTTGGGTTTTCCCTTATGCCTCTCGCTAATGCGTAATGCTTTCTATAGCGGAAGGTCATTTGTGTGTTTCCCTAAAAGGATCTGGTACTAATGTATGTGCAGCAATACTTAGAAATTTAAGATCTTATCTGAGGAAATCGAATGGAATGATGGAAGGAATAATGTATGAAAGAAATGTAAGCACCGAGAAAATTAATTCTTTTTACTCCTAAAAAACATTTTATTTTTATATTTTTCATAATTTTTTATGCATTTTATTTATGTTAAGCCTGAATTTCGTAGTATTCTTTTCTTTTCTTTTTTTTTTTTTGATGTACTACATTTCTGATATTTTTCTGAATTTGCAATCCACGGTAGTTTTGTATTTTAATACTCCTTGACTTCATCAGTCATTCCATTAATTTTAATTGATTTCACATTTCGTATGAGAGCAGCTATCTGATTATAGGTGTAAAAATCAATTTATTTGAAAATTCCATAATATTAATAAAAATGAAACGCATGTATTAAAGACAAAAGAATAAAACATTAAAAAAGGAGAAAAATGTTTTATTTTAAATACTGGTTTTTTTTCACATTCACTGGTTTATGAAAAGGGACATTTGCTAGGAGATTAAAAACATTTAATAAAAGAATGAGTCCTTTAAAACAATAATATAAGGAAATTTAACATCAATAAATATAAGAATACAGAAATCCCTGGGTTTACAATAAATTTGTGCGAAGGCACCGAAACCTTTCCAAGCACTTAATTCATTATTTGGCAACTAGCGTTAATTGCAAGTTTTAGGAACTTAAAATACAATTTGATATCAATATTTTAAATGCTTACACTCTTCCTAGATAGAGATAACATAATGCAGCGATTCTCAACCTGTGGGGCGCGCCCCCATAGGGGGGCGGAGCACACTAGAAGGGGGGCGCGAGAATATCCAAGACAAAATATTATTTAAAAAAATTGATTAACTGACTGAAAGGAAAGCACATATACACATAGAAAACAAAATAAATTTCGACATATAACTTATTAAAGTAAAACAACTTATTAAATCAAACTTACTTAATCAAAACATACTAAATTAAGACAAATTTAATAATTATTAGTGACTTCCTGGGGCTTCTCTTGCAGAGAAAAGTTTTTTAAAGGAAGGCTTAATATTAGAAATAGCCACTCTCATTTCTGGCGAGATCTATATTTTGTCTTCAAAGTAGCCACAGCAGAAAATCCAGTTTCACAAAGGTAGGATGTTGAAAATGGTAATAGAATGCGAAATGCCCTTGTTCTTAGTGCAATTAAAATCATCCTCTACTCCTGCCCAAAATTCAAATAGTGATTTATTAATAAATTGTCTTCTAGTTTCGCCACTTGTCGTGAAGTCGATGAATTTTTCTTCTTCATCAATTGAGAGTCCTTCAAGAGTCTTACGAGATGGATCCCTAACTCGCTCGTAACTTGCTATCAGTTTGTCGTCAGCAAGAAAATACTTTTTAAAATTCTTTGCCAGCATGGCTAAATGATTTTCAGTGGTTACAAAAACAACTTTTACATGTTCTTCTTCAGCCTTGTATGTTT
Source organism: Argiope bruennichi (assembly GCF_947563725.1). Taxonomy (NCBI): domain Eukaryota; kingdom Metazoa; phylum Arthropoda; class Arachnida; order Araneae; family Araneidae; genus Argiope; species Argiope bruennichi. The sequence continues at coordinate 89,088,551 of NC_079151.1, forward strand.
TAGTACAATCATCCACATTTGCAAACATTGTTAGATTCCTTTGCTTTAAATTTCTGCTCCACAATTCCAATTTTCCACAAAAAGCATTAACTTTATCACTCGTATCCAACATATGTGCATTTGTTGATTCAAGTTATTTAATTTCTAGAATATGTCGACTCAATTTCATCACAAATAAACCATCGCGAACATTCTCGGCATCCGGTCTGTTTTCTTCTTCTGGGAAAATAGCTATTTCTTCTCTTAATTCATAAACACGTTGCAAAAATTTCCCACGTGATGGCCATCTTGCCTCGCTATCAAATAGTAAAGCTGAATGTACTGAACCCATGTCTTTACAAAGTACGGAAAAGATACTTAATAAAAATAGCACTCATTTAAAATAGCAAATAATGCGAGGGCCGTTGTTTTGAGTTCTATTGATTTGCAGAAAAGAAGTTCTTCTATTACTGACATATTATCTCAAAATCGAACATAGGCAATTAAATGAGCAACTTTATTACTGTCTGTTGCTTTATCAAGCTGTACTGAAAACAATTTGTCACGCAACTTCGAGAAAAGCTGACACCGTACATCTTCAGCTATATCACCAATTCGACGAGCAACAGTATTATTTGAAACAGGTACGGACTGCAATTGTTTTGAAAAATTATCTCCAAACATAGTTTCTACAATCTCAATTGTTGCTGGAAAAATAAGCTCTTCACTAATGGCGTGAGTTTTTTTTTTGCATCTGGCTATTTTATATGAAACTTTGTAAGATGCAATTAAAGCTTTTTTATTCATAGACAAAATTTCTTTAAAAATGATTTTTGCTTTTTTATATGATTTTAATTTTAATTCAAAGAATTCTCTGGGTTTGTTGACGTACTCACTATGAAGCGTTTCCAAATGTCGTTTAAGTTTATTAAATTTCATATACTGCCTGCGGCTAACATTTTTGAGCAAATGATACACATGGCCTTTTTTTTTTCACTTACGTCAGAACTGGTAAACCCAAAATTTAAGCATTCTTGAGAATATTTTCTTGATTTTATTTTCGGAACCACGCTCGTCTGTGTACTTGTTGATACTTGACTGTCGTCTAATGCTCGCTTACTTCAGCTTAAAATTTTATCCATGAGTCTGCATAAATCTGCTGCCGTGAATATTTAATATGGTGAATTGCAATTAACTCGAAAACATATATAACATACACATTCACGATAAATTCGATAGCGACAGAAGGACCGACTCGAATGAGACTGGCTGGAAGTGAAACTTGCGTTATCAAACATTTTCCTTCTTCCTATGAGAAAACATCTGAGCATGCTCGAGACGACATCGGTCGTGTGGATTCTCTTCCACAAACATTGCTTATTTTTTTCTCTTTTGTTTAATCGTGCTTCTGTTTTATTTCTTTTATTATTAGAAAAAATATATTCCCAGTTTCTAATTTTAGCTCACCCCGTCTAGGTTAACTTTCATTAACGAATTTTTCTACTTTCGTATTCTTTTAACGTTATCTCCCTGTTTGGCTTTTATTCCAAATATAATATTTAAATTTTTCCCGCATTCATTCGCTTCATCTGTTCATTGCGCGCTTTGCAAAATGCCAATGTTGGCTGGCTTTTATTCTTTTTTTTTTTTGGCAGTTAAAAATAATTTAAAAAGAGAATACAAAATACTCAATATACAATATTGTTGTATACTTTTTATTGTAAGCGAGCGAGGGGGGCGAGATGAAAATTATGATTGAAAACTGGGCCGCGAATACTGAAAGGTTGAGAAACGCTGACATAATGGAACAAAGTTAACATGAACAATAACAATAAACTTATAACATTTGTTCTCTTATCTCTCTCTCCATACCAACACAGAATTCGATTAGACTATTGTATATTATAACAAGCATTGGTCAGGCAAGACAAAAATTTGACATGTTTAAAAAACGTAAAACACAATTTTTCAGCAATATATAAATAACTATACCTAAAGTTCTTTTAAAATTAACATTAAATCATTTTATTTTAAATATACAAGGGCAAAATTAGTATCTTTTTTTTAAAGAAAGGACATTTTTTTAAAACCGGAGCAAAAAAACCAAGATATTCAAATTGTCTCATAATTTGAAAACATCAAAATAAAAGTAATAAGTTGTAACATAAAATTAAATAAAAAGTTAAACATATTGTCATAACAATGTTGAACATTATTGTTTTCCGTAAAATTCACAATATGGTTTTCGCAGTATTCTTTAACATTGTTAAATATTGTATCTATAATATAGTTTGCACAATATTGTACAATATTATGCAATAATATTTCGATATGTTATACAATAATATATAATCATTGATATACAATATATTAAAATCTCAAATTAACTGAATTATTAAGGTTGAAGCAAAAAATAATATATTAAGGCTAAAATCTTAGATTTACAATATTTTTAAAAATTTCAGGACATCTTTAATATTATTTGATATTGTTTATTATACAATAAATGAATTATACAATATTATGGTGTTACTAGGGTTAAAGTTTATTTTATTACCTAAGCAAAAAAAAAAATCAAAACGGTTTAGATTGTGCTTTACTTTTTAAACTGTAAAAAAAATTAAAATTGGTTGAAATGAATTTACTTCTTAAATAGTGAAAAAGATCAAAACTCTTAGACTTATTGCTATCATATAGATATTTATAAGTTATATATAGGGATTGCAATACCGGTATACCGGGATACCAAATACCGGTATTTTGAGCCATTTGTACAATTTCGTAATACCGGTATTCACAAGTTTAAATACCGGTTTTTCGGTATTTACTAGAAATTTTTAAAATTGTCTCCACTATATGTTCAGGTATCGCGAACATAGCAAAATAGTATACGTTTTTGTTTTTATATCTCCATAACGGGCGAAATTAATTAGCTAATTAATGGCTTAATTAATTGCTTAAATCTAAATTAGTGAAACATTGATTATCCCTGAAAGAAAATATTGTAACCATAACGACTGATGGGGCAACAATTATGAAAAAAGTTTAGGAGTAATAGATGTATTATATCAAAAAAATAAAGAACAGAAGAATCCAAATACTGTGGATATAGAAATTTCGGATTCCAACTTTGAAAATAGTAAGAGTGAGAGTGATATTGACAATGAAGATAATGACAATGTAATTGTTGAAGAAGATATTGCTAATGAGGATGAAATATTAACATATCAAGAAATGCTTCCTATAATTTATAAAGTTCGAAAAATTGTTAAGATATTTAAACGTTCCCCCATAAAAAATGACATATTATTAAAATATATACTAATATAAAATAAAACAGAATATATGTTAATATTAGATTCTAAAACACGTTGGAACAGTTTACTCCTAATGATGAAACGATTTTTGAAACTGAGAAATCCAATTCAAATATCCAATAATCGACTTAAGCCTGTAAATTAATTTTTCAGATAGTGAATTCGACTTAATATCCAGAACTATATCAGCTCTACTTCCAATAAAACTGACTATTGAGGCATTATGTCTGAGAGATTCTAATTTATTAACAGCTAATACAACAATAAATTTCATGTTGCAGTCATTGAAAGAACAGCACACATCACTATCTGAAGAATTATATATTACATTGAAAAATCGCACAGAAGATAGGCATACCGAAATAGAAAATGTCTTATGGTATTTACATAATTACAATGATTTTAAAAATGAAAATGAAGAAAAGAAAATAACCAATTCAAATCTGATTAAGTTTAGAGTAAATTTTCTTAAAAATTTTTACCCACAAACCTACCCACATTCAGAAGAATTCGGTTCAATTATCGAAGATTATGATGTCACTACTGTCGATAGTGAAAAGGAATTGTCTCTTGAACAAAAATTAGAATTAGCGATAAATAAAAAATTTTAAACGAACCAAAATACAATACAGAAATCAGCTATATCCAAAATCATCCGACGAGAAATCGATTTATTTTATTTGAAGATAAGGGATTTAGAGATAAATACTTGGAAATATATCGCGCCTTGCTAACAGTACCACAAACTAGCTTAGATGCCGAAAGAGCGTTTTCGACAGCTGGTAATTTTTACTCAAAATTAGTTTTCAGGCTTAATGACAGTACAACTGATGCATTATGTTTTTTAAGATCACATTTCAAAACTTTGTAAAAGTACCACAGACTGAATAGTGATATTTACACTTTTTTTGTGATTTAAATAAATAAGATGTTTCTTTACTTTTTTGTGATTATATACTGTTATAATTTATAGGTTATAAATTATTTTTTGTGATATTTACACTCTCTAACAAAACTGGCAAATAAAACAAAGAAACACCTGTGTTTTCTTTCTTTTTCTAAAATTTCTAATACCGGTATTAAAACCGGTATCCCGGTATTAAGATTTAAAAAATACCGAATACCGGTATTGATATTTTGGTCCGGTATTGCAATCCCTAGTTATATATTTTTAAATAATTTAGTTACGTATTTTAGTATTAACAATAGGTACAACGCTAAGTAAATACATTTTTTTCTCTAAAAAGAATTCTTTTAATTAAATCTTAAGTGGAAAGTTATCAGTTTGAATTCATAAAAATTTTTATGGTAGAGTTAATAATTGGAATTGTCATTTGAAACACCTTACAAAATAATCAGCTGCTTTTGAGTTCAGATGATTATTTCCCCCTTTAAAAGCTGATTATTACACCTGATTATTTTTCCGTTTACTGCTATAAAAATTATATTGTTACATGACTTCAGGGATTCTTAAATTTAAAAATCCCAATCTAAATTGAAATGTACAGAAATAGTTGAAGAACCGAATTTTTTCGTCACATTTATCGTCATTAGTTTGTAAAAATCATTAAAACGGCCATCACTATTTAAAACATTTCAACTAAATTTTACAAATAAATATATTGATCTCAATTTCTTTCTATGCATCGGTAATAAATGCTTTATTTCCTATTCCTTTTAATAATTACTAATTCATTTGATACCTTAAAAATAGTTTTATTCCGGAAAAGTATTATGGAATATTATAATAACCAAAATCAGAGCTGTCAATTTTAAATTAAAAAGATGCCAAAGGAATTAAAACACAAGAACAATTTTATAATTATCTTTTATCCTTCGGTTTCACTTAATCTTACATAATGATCTTTACCTATAAAAACATAAAAACCGTAACGATTAAGTAAGAGTATTTTAAGTAAGAAATGTATTTTCAGTATATTGAAGAATTTTACAATGTTTCATTATTTATTGCAAAAAAAAAAAAAAAAAAAAAAAAAAAACTTTTTTGAGTTTTGACATTTTTATCATTTTCCATTTTTGACCAATAAGAATAAAAAATAAACACTTGGACTTTGACATTTCAAATTTCCAAACCATTATTTGTTTCCATTACTCCAACGCACAGCAACGCTCTTGACAGGAATCCTCTCCATGGCATTTATCCCATGGGCGCCAGAGGGCGTTTTATCCGATCATCGGATTTCTATTGATTGATTTTCGAAGCGTTCATCCACCTGTAGCATGACTACGGATGCAACAAGTGCGCTTATTGAGAAGAATTTCAACTTCCATACTGCCGTGACAGGAGTGGATCTGACTGAAGAAGATCAATATCCTTCATATGATGTAAAGGATGAAAAAAATTGATTCATACTTTGCAAATCGGAACCAAGAAAATCTGTGATGCATGAAATATATATTTTAAATAAATTTGGAATTATATATAAAAGGAGAACTATCGATAAAATGTCAAATAGAACATATATTTCAAGCATAATAATGCACTTTTTGAAACTAATTAAATAAACAAAAAAGTCTTTGTTACATTTGAATAGTTATATATTAAATAGTTAAGACGATGCGGAATGACTTTTTGAATCCAGTAAAAATATTGAACAGAGTTGTTAAAATTACATATATTCAAAAGAATGATTCTGATTAAAAAAGTATTATTTTCTTGTACACAAGGATAAGAAGAAGAAAAACGAATTGAATCAATATCATTACTGGAGGAAAAGTAAAGTTTTGTAATGTTCATAATAATTGTCCTCTGTGTCCTTGGATAATATTGGTTGCGTATTTGAGATAGTTCATTACTATCATTATCTATATGTACTTGCATTTGGTTTTCTTTTGCAAAAAGGGTGCAAAGGCAGAGTTTAAGACAGATCCCCCCCTCTCCCCAATGAAATGAAAAAACATAATTACATAAGATTTAGACAGCTACAAGTATTGGTTGCAACCAGACATAACAAAGTCAGAGTATTGCCTATATGATCAAGAGAAGTGACATTTAGAACTTCTGTATGGCTCTAATTTTTCTCCTTTGTTTGCAAAGACATTATAACTAATTGAAATCGGTACAATTATTTTAAATAATCCTGTATCAACATAATATAATGTTATATTAATTTAATAAACGATTTCTTAATTTCGATAAATTATGATTCACCTCACTGTGTTGAGAAGAACAATTATAAACTACAGCTTCAGAGTTTGATTAAAGAAAATGATGAGCGTTTGAAACTCTCTGAAATGTTTTATGTGTCCCAGGTTGTAGTCAACTTTACGCCTCTTGACTAATCATAGCTGGTTGGAAAACCTGTTCATGGTTTTATAAGAAACGTGACTACCTTTTCCATTTTACATGTATATGGAAAAACCCATGGATTGAATCAGTTTCCAACTCTGGTGGTCGGTTCTTGGAGATTCTAAAATTATTGCACATTTCCAACTAAAAATTCATTATGCATTTTCTATCTTGCTTTCGCTTATGTATCATGTATATTATTGGGCACTATTTTCGCCATTAACATAACTCTGTAAAGCAGATCGGATTATAAATTTTTGTATAGAAAATCAAAGCACATCTTAATAGAAAACAAATTTAACTTGCATCATATTTTGGACTTAATGCAAGAAAGTTCTTAATGGCTTAAATATTACATGCAATTATTACTATGCAATAGGGCTGTCTGAAAACACTTGATTCGAAATTCGATTTAGCTTTTTGTGGAAATGATATCATTCTATGACAGCAGTTCATTAATTTATTTAAGATATTTTGTCAAAGCTTTTAAATCCTTAAGCTGCTCTTATTTAGACGAAACTCAAGGAATCGGGAAAGTGAAAGAGTGTTTGTACAAACAGATGTTGCCTGATTTAAAGATAAAACTTTCGAAATCAGTTTTTATTCTATTAATATATTTTCTGCCCCAATAATGATAAAAACCATATCAAAATCCAGTCCCTTAGAATTTTTTTTCAATACGCAAAATCAACTATATTGGGCAATACATAGTGAAAATATAGGCAATACATAGCTACAATACATAGGCAATACATAGCTACTAAATAGTGAAATAAAAAACATTATCTCCAAAAATTGCTTGCAAAAGTACAGAACACATTCTTATAATTTCAAAATACATTTTTTTAAAAAAAATATGACGGAACTTGAATCAAAACCGAATAAATGTTTGCTGCAGCATTTATAACTATATTCAATTACAACGCTTTAAATAGCTTTGTTTCATAAAAGGAGAGTTTTAAAAAATTAGTAAAATAGCAACAAGATATATAAGGAAACATTAATGAAAACCAATATTAAATTAATGCAAATTTGGAAATCAAACATTTCGGTTTGAGTCGGTACGAATGGCCCATAAATGAATGCTTTAAACATATGAATAAACGTTTCATTACATTCCAAGTAAATTAAACTGTCTAAATTAATTTTTTCTGACAAATATATTTTTAGAATTAGAAACAAAAATTTTATGGCAGGATATTAATCTTAACAGCAGATCCTGGAGAATTCTCAGAAAATGTATATTTTTTTCCAAAAAGAAAATTCTAAAGTTAATTTAGTTTTTCTGGAAATGAGCTCTATTGGGAAAATGGATTCCTAATCAGTTAGTGATGCAACATCAACCGCATCTTATATTAAGAGAAGAAAAAATTGCTATGCATCATAGGTGCAAACATTAAATTAAAAGCTTCAAGGAAGGAAAATATATGAATCAAAATTCCGCCATTTTAAATCGAATACCGAACCTTATCGTTCTATCGCCTAATGTCACACCTGTTTTGCTGCAAAATCCAGTTTCGCCACCACTTCTGAAATCACAACCGCACAGGTGATCGATTCCAACAAGCAGCGGTTTTGAGGATCCCAGTAGTGAGCAAAGGGCGGTCCTGTTGCCATGGTGATCGCTATCATCCCGGATCACGTGACTGGCGCGCGCGTTTTGGCCCGCAATCGGTCGAGTTTATTCCATTTATTTATGCGTGTATTTTGCGCGCCAAAAGAAAGGAAATAAACCTGGGGAGGGAAGGTATCACGGAGCAAGGGCAGCAATATCATCATTTTTAACAACCTGTCTGTTGTCTGATGGTCGTTTAAAATTGTATTTCGTGTTCTTCTTACTTTCTTTGATCTCAAGATGCTGTCTTTCGAATTACGTTTGTGATGCTCTGGAATCCATTCGCTTTCTTTTTCTTTTTTTCCCTTACTACCTTGTTCGATTTTTTTTTCTCTTTTTGATGGGCGTGGGAAAGAAACAGATTTCTACAGAAAGAAAGATTGCAGGGTTCAGGTTTTCTGAAAATCGTTTTCATAAAAATAAATGCGAGCAAGGGTTGAAAGGAATTCGGGCAAAAAAGAAAAAAAAAAAAAACCATGTCGCTTGTGCGAGGCTGTCTTACATTTTATGCCATCCTGCTATTTGGGAATGAAAGGTTAGGATTTGATATAAAGTACATTCCTTTGTCTGTATTCCTTTGAAAATAATAAGTCTGGGTTTCGCTATTTTTAGATTCATCTGTTTCTCTGTCTGGTTGAAAAAAAGAAAGAGAGAAATATGTTTGATTTTTAAATGCTTCCAGAAAATTTGTGATAGAAAGTTTTTCTTTTCCATCAAATATGATGGTTATTATCACATACAATTATAAATTAAAATATATCTTATGCATCTCAACATCTCCCATCAAAAATTAAACAATAAATTGCAAGGCGCGAGTAGAAATAAAAATATAATAGTAAAATTTATTATAGAAATGTAAATTAGTAATTATTAAAAAATAGTAGAAATTATAATAGTAAATAGTAAAATTTTTAATTAATTAATAGTAAGAAAAATGTACTAATAAACATTGAAAATATATCAAGCAGATAACATGTTATATCCTGTTTCTCACTGAATATATTATGAGATTTTATGCAAGTCTATATCTTTTCATTACACTTTCTCTTTTTCATTATACTAAATTCTCCAAAAACGATCTGCAATGGGAAGTAAGACAAAATCCACCTAGTATCAATATAATTACGACCATCATATTTATTAAGAATCTATAATTTCTTCTCTTCTTATTTTCCGTTTCGTACTTTTCTTCCTCTCAGAAAATGCATTCATTTGTCAGAGGTCAGCTGCCAACTCTTCAGAGCGACACTATAGTATGTGTTTCAGCATAATTTTCATATTGAAACAAATTATCATTAAAAATCTGAAATTTATCGATTTGAGCTTATTCGTGTATAGATTCAAGTGATTAGTTTTTATGTTTATTACATAAGGACTAACAATTCTTAGATTTTTATATCCGAGAAAAAATATTATGTACTCTTCTCGGTACTTCCATGTACTCTTTCTTATTAATAATGGATTTATCAATACATTGCAAGTCAATTTTAGATTAGAGACCACTTAAAGGATTAAGAATTCCAGCGCATATTTGAATTTATCATTATTCAACATGTTTTCATTCGACTCAATATATGGAAATTGTACTATGCGGAATCTAGAAGATTACGAGTTTATCAAAGTGCTTGCCGAAGTGCAGTATTAACAGCTTTGTAAGCTTTAATCTCTGTATTGCTTTAATAGTTATATAAGTACTAGTTATGCATAGCGAGTTTACTATTTTCGATTAAAATTATATTTCCTAGCTTTTCACTTGGTTTACATGTATATTAAGAATATACATAATAATTTAACTTTACATAATAATAATCTAAATGTTACATATAGAATGGAGAATTTACATAGTAATATGCATTATAATATTCTGATTAATTCAAAATGTAGCGCATTATTCATATTAGGGATTAAATAATATTAAAAATAAGTTCTTTTTCGATAAGCATAAAATATAATTACACAAGTTATAAATATGTAAAAAAGTTTTTGTTAGCGTTGTATCATATCAAGAATATCAGGTTTAGTTTCTTTTATAAATGTTGTTGCTTATACCCCTTGGATTGAACACCAGTTCAAACAAAGTGGAGAAATCGGGAAAAGAGAGGGAAGGAGGAAGTAGCTTCTAAAGGTAAAGACCCCCTGAACACCCGAGGGCAGAAGTCTGACTTTAGCTCATATGAAGATGGCACTCACATACTCGCTTGCACAACCCCATTTCACAAGGAGGGGGGAGGGGCTTTTTCACACAACTCAGAGATAAGAATAACTATGCCCGAACCCGTGACGCCCAGATCACGGGGAAGACGCGCTTTCCCTAGGCCAGGACGCCAGCGTTTTATAAATGTTTAAATAACATACAAATTTAAAAAAAATTATTTCCAAATGAATGCTTTCTAAATGCCGAATTTTTGAAAGGATCTTGTAAATAGTTAACAATGAATATAGCAAGTTAAAGCTCTACAAATTTGCATGAACGGATAACTTAGATACAGTGAAAACGTACAAATCTAGGAGCAAACTGATCTTTAATAAATACTCTTCTTTTTGATATTAAAAGGCAAATTTATGAGAAAGAAAAATGAAAATTAAATAAATTTCATAATATTTGCACATTCCATTTTCCATATAAGAAGGATTGGGCCGCGGTTGCCTGATGGTAAGGTCTCGGCTTGGGAACCGGAGGGTTTCAGGTTCGAGACCCGATTCCACCGAAGAACCGTCGTCTAAGGGGGTCAGTTGCACGTTAAATCCGTCCTGACCAAACGTCCTCCCGCTGGTGTGGTGTGGTGTGGAGAGGGGGGTGCCAGCTCAGGTGTTGTCCTCGTCATCTGACTGCGGTTCAAAATTACGAGGTCCGTCCCAAAATAGCCCTAGTGTTGCTTCAAACGGTACGTTAATATAACTAAACTAAACCATATAAGAAGGATTATCACATATTATGTTTTGATAAACTGGTCTACCAACTCAATAGAGTTTGTCGACTTAAAATTTAACTTCGTTTTCACAATAAAAACACAGACAGAAAGATTTATTCTTCCAAGTTTAAATAAATTAAAGAGTAATAATCATGCCAAGATTGTATCTGTAAATTAAAAGCCTAAAATTAAGTTCTGAAATAATTAGTAAATCAGCAGAGTATCTCGGTTGAGATTTTAACATTATTTCATGATTGAATCATGAAAATGAGAAAATGTTTCACCTTTTATTATAAGAATAAATAAGCGAAATAGTAAATCAAATGCAGACTCATAAAGATGCAAGATTTGTCTTTACCTATACATAGCACAATGTTTCATACCCTAATACTCTAATATATTATCCAAGTACTTCAATAGAGTATCTTGGAACGGATTTTGTTTTGTTTCATGATTGAAATAAGGAAAGAAAGTAAAATTTAATTTTCTAAAATGAATATGTGTAAATCGTTCTTTCAGTGGAAATTTCAAATGATGATGGTAAATATTTTCAGTTTGTTTGTTCTTTAAAGTCAGAATACATGTCATATTCTATTCCAATAATATTCTGTTAAAAGAAACTAAGTAATTATTACTAGTTTTGCTTATGAAAACAAACAATAAATGAATGTTTTCCACATTTCAGCAGAAATATACATAAGGATTTATAAAGATAACATTAGAATGAAAAGGTGCCGCTTTAGAAAAAGAATTTCCATAACACATTAAAATAATTTTTATAAAATGTATTTAATATGTCATGTTTTGCCAATAACCGTGATGATATTTTATTGGACATACTACAAAGAAAATTTTTAATCGTCTTTTTCACAACAGAGTTTTTTCAAGCAGGAGGAAAGCAATAAGGTAACATTTAATAAAATTTTTTTACATAAATACTGATGTTATTAATATATAAATAAAGTGCGACATTATTTTCTCTCTGTTTTCGCAGTTATGAGAAAAATTAAACTACTTGCTTGAACATTGGCCCTATATTAAAAATAAAATATCCAGCATTTCGTTACATTAACTCTGTATTCAGATGATTTCATATAATTAAGAAACTTTACAAATCAAAAGAAAAGAAAACTCACAAAAATACTTCAAAATCAAATGAAACGTATTAAAATATTCATAATCATTGTTATTAATTTTGAAAGCTTCATAATAATTTCGAATTCAGATTTAAAGATAATAATTTTTTAAAGGTTTTCAATGCCATGGTGTTTTTTATGTTAGACATGAATTTTACCAATAAATATTGTGGAAATTTAAAAAAAGCATATTTACCGACAAATTACTATTATTTTATGAGTCGGAGCATTATAGAAACTGACGGATGAAAAAGAAAATAACCAAAGAAATGATAATAATAATTATTGTAATTCTATCTTAAGATTAAGAATATAATATAAACAAATGGCCTTCAGAATAACGGAAACTTATTCCTTTTACGTCTAAGTAAGAATAATTGGGTCGTACATTTTCATTTTCATGTTTGAGACACTTCTAGCTTTCCCTTTGAACTTAGGGTTACGAAAATAGAAGCCATCCAGTATAATCTCAAGTGGCAACACCTGTTAAGAAGCAATCACGCGTCGCAATCCACCAGGAACCTAATCTACTCCTCCAAGAAGGTGGAGCACCAACTCACTTCACTTCCTACCCAGGATTAGAGAAGTCCTCATCATCTCCAATTCCAGCATCTTACTCGGAGAAACCGTAAAAATCTTTTTTCCCAACCACCTGTTGTGTTTCTTTGACATTCCATCGACGCTTCTTCCTCTGGTCTTTTTATTCTTTTCCAGCATTATTATCTTGCCGTCGTGTTTTCGCCTTTATGGCGTTGATTTCCGCTCCCATTCGTCGGGGGAAAAGCTAAAGACGTTCCGTTCCTTTTGCAGCCGTCGTCTTTGATCTTTCATCACGTTTTCGAATTAAGGTCGGGTAAAAATAAAGGCATAGGGGATGACTTGAAAGAAAAAAAGAATGCGATGAATTGTTCAGGATGAACTCTCTTGTAATGAAATATAATTCACTGATGTGGAATTCTGTAATGTACTTGATACTTATTAATTTATTGATGTGCGGAAATATACGCAGCTCAAATCTTGTCTTTTGTTAATGATATTTCCTCATTAAAAGACAAGTTTTAATAATCATTTACTTCCATGTAATCCTTAGTAATAAGTTATCTACATTTGCCCAAAGGAGTTGACTCAAAGTTAAAGGGCATAATAAATGGCTTCTCATGGCATAAAAGAGCTCTTGCTTGCATAAAATGCTTATTGATTTATCTTATCATATGCAAATTTGTTTCACAAAATGACATTCCTGCATTAAAAGACAAATTTCGATAAACATTTTCTCCCTTTCTAATATCTTTTGACTTAATACTAAGTTGTTTGAATTTGCTCAACGGAGTTGATTCAGTTGTGAAGTCTTAAAGCACAAAAAATACCTTCCCAGAAAAGCCTGTTCAGAACAAATAGCATATAATAAAATATCACATATTACTTAATTAAATAACAACAACATACAGGCTATAATACATACTTAATGGTTAAAAAACCCACAAAGGAACAAACATATCACAAGGAGGGCAAGAGTATTTTCTAATATAAGTGTAATACATTATATTATTCCATTGAAGTTGGAAGTTAACTCTATTACTTCATGAATAAAAATAGAAAGTTTGCGGATTCAGAACAGGAAATCCGATTCCATTAATCATCAATCGCACGAAGCAGTTTGGTTCTCATTATGCCTGCAGTTGAATCTCAAACATTTTCTCGCTCTTTTATCGTGGATGTTTGATGAGAGAGTTGTAGTAAAATCACATTTTCGTCCTCTAATAAAGGCTCAGTTGTACAAAACTTGCTACAAAATATCCCTGATGCTACTTCAAAGTGGGCATGATTAATAACATTAACTTGCAATTCCCTTTCAACAAAGAAACCTTTTCGGCTTATCTTCATCTGTTTGAATTAATTTAAATGCAGAGGCATTAATAAACAAATACAGAATTAAATATGACCAATTAAATGAACTTGCCGCTTTATAGCTTGTTAATGTAAGATTAAAAGAATAGCAATAGTGACTTATTAGTGAGTCTGGTGCATAAGTGCAGGATTTTGAGATTGAAATCTTATCCACAAGGATTCTGCAGTATGGTTCGAGCAAGATTTTATGTGGGTCTGGGACATGATAAATTTGCCGAAAAAATTTATCACAATGATGTGTGGAAGCTTGAAGAGGGAGTGGTTAGTATAGTAGTGTATTTGTTATATGACCATGGGATAAGAATATATGAATGTTTCCAAAAAAGCTTTGATTAATCTCTAAACCAGGTGCTAATATTACAAAAAAAGTTATGTACTTTTTCGAATTTATAGGAGAGAAAACATAAATTTGTCAACTCCCTTAAAATTCCGTTTCTTTTCCTTGTTATTGGCAAAAAATACTTACGTTGCTACTATTATATAAAGATAATATTGCCTATTATTCTTGTTTCTATGCAGTTAATAAAATTATGAGCTAAGAAAGCTCATTTAATAATGCTCTTCCTTTTTAATTGCACTATGCAATGTAGTTTCCTCACACAATATTCTCAATAAGCTGCTATCTTAAGCCTTTAGTTAGCAAATGATTGCAGGTCTTCTATAAGAGCCAATGAAGACACATATTGCTTCTGAGAAATTGTACCAAATAAAAGGGTAGTAGAACCTAAAAGTTCCAAGTTCCAAACTCGAATGCACTAAAGGTCCGCTACTTACTCCTGTCAAGCAATCTCTCACTAGTATGATGCGGAGTTTCGAAGAATGATAACAGATTCAAATGTTATCCATTTTCTCCAATCTCGGATCAGTGTATGAAGCTCTCTAAATTGGTTCTCCATTACTTCGAAACGATATTCTAATTATAACGAAAAAAACTAATAACCCTATTCAAAAATATCTGTTCTGAAGTCTTTGAATCTGTTTCAATATTTTTTTGGAATTAGTTTTTTTGATACTTCCTTTCAAATCTTAATTTTGATGATATTATCTCCAAATCATATTTGATAAAATTTAGCATGATAAGAATTTTTACTTTCACTTCACGTGATAAAAAATTTCATATTCGTATTTTAAATGAAATATTTTTAAAAGTATCAAGTTTTTGAAATATTCTTTAACAAAATATATTTAATTTGAATTCTCGTATATTCGAAGTATTCCAAGAGAAGATAATGGGTTTTTTTTAAACTCAAGATCAAGTGTAAATCCTTTTTTAATGTTCTCGTATATTAGGTATCGAAAAAAAAAAAGCATTGTAATAATCTGAAAATTCGATCTTCAGATTCTGAAGGATTTACATATTTTCAGACCTTCTTAAGGTCCCATTTCTAAATAAGAATTCTTGGAATCATATCAAAGGTGAATATTGAAAAACGCTTCGAGCATGAATGGTGACACTTTTATATTGATTTTTCATCACATTTGTTGATTTTTATTAAATTTCGAAGGATATCAATCCAGACGAAATCTATCTGTGCACTAATGAACAAGATGACTACAAAATGTAAACCGTTAGAAAGATAAAATTTGGTACATAGTTTTTGCATCCTAAAAATAGATTTTAATCTAATTTTAAGCCTAATTTATCAGTCGTCATCTGTCCATATGTTGTCCTAACGGAATAACTTAACTAATACAATTCGGTATGAGGTCTTATGATTAAAACTACAATATTGTGTCAAATTTTGGATTCATTTGTAAATAATGATCGACGGCATTATGCCAGGCTTTCTCTACCTTCTCCAAGATTCACAATTTTATGCGAGGTGAAGTGATAAGATTTTATTACAAAATATGTGAGAAAATGTCGGAAGATTACACCTGATGGCTTGATTAAGATGGTATCCGTGATATAGAAATACAAAAAAAAATGTTTAAACCATATCTTATGCATCTGATTATCTCCTGAGAAATATGTTTTTATTCCTTTATAAATTTAATTATTTGCGTCTTTTTCGGTCATATTATTTGCAACAATTCGAATTATTTCCTATTTTTTCCAAATGATTCCATTTTGAATTAAATGTGATCAAGAAAACTATAACTATTTTATGCTTCTTAGTATTTAATTTTTAATTTATTATTGTTAATATTATAGCCTCTTGATATTTTTCTAAAATTGATGAATAGAAGGCGCTATTAATATGTAATCAAAATTTATTATATCATTAAATGAGATTAAAATTTTGAAAACACCAAACTAAACTATTAACATTAAAAATGCTAAAGTATATAAAATTTCAAAAGTTGAGCACATCAAGAATATTGCGAGAAATTATAAAGTTTCATCTGAATAAAGCAAAAGAAATTAAATAAAATTGTGTAAATATATCATCACAGGAGTTACATTTTTGCTTCATTTTTCACACATCTAAGCTGAATTTCAAATGATACAATACATAAATTGTTCTATCCTATGCCTAAATTAACGAAAATGTCTATTTGAGGAATAATTACATCGAAATATTTTACTATTTGATTCTTGAATGCTTAATTGATATTCGAGACTCCTTCATTTAGCAATAAAATTTAATAAAATAGAAGTAAAAACTTTCTAAGCTATTTTCCAAGTGACTAAAACTTAACTCGGAAAAAATATTGCATTTCTTTTTCTCCCACATTTTTCTCCATCTTAAAACAATCAGCTTCAAATTAATTCTTAGAGATATAGAAAGAAGCATTTATCTATTGGATTGTTAGATTTAATCCTGGTTATTTCTGGGAATCTTTCCGGTGGCTTCTCTAAGACTTTCTTTTCTGTTTGATTTGAACTTCAGCTTTGACTTCCTTCTTTTCTGAATTCCGATCTAACTTTTTTTTTATCCTGGTGAAATGAAATTCTTTTCTGAGGTAGATATCTCTAAGAGACTAGTGCACTCAGAAATCCTATGGTAAATGTTTTCTTCCACTTTTAAATTTTTAATGAAATATTTTTTTACTTATTACTGTAATTCCTATCCTGATTATTAAATATTATCTGGAGGATATAACTTTTCTCGGGAGTTTCTTCTTCTTTATTTATTTTTGTACAATCGTGTTTTTTCGCTGAAAATATTTAGATGTGAATCAAAAACTGATTGCACATGAATATTTTTCAATATTACCTACATATGAACTGCTCATTTAAATAAAGGAAATCATTAAGGCACTTAGTTTAACATATTATTCGAAACAATCTACTATATTACAATATTCATTTTACAGTTATGTATCATTACTTCAAATTTTTGAACTTACGCTTTGTTTTACCATGGTGAAATCGGGTCCGAGACGGCTCTTTATGACATTTTCAGCATGAGAGCAGATATAAAAAGGCTTTAATAGTTAGTTCTAAAATAATGTTTTTAATTTGTGTGTGTGTAGAATCGCGTTTATTCAGGAAAGACACCTATATATAAATAAACTTAAAAAGCAAAAATATTAAATATAAATACGTAAGTAAAAAATGAAGCTAAAAGGGCGTCTCGAACCGAGGACCCGCTACACACGCTTCATTCATGTTCTGTTTACTGTAGTGCACGGCCCACATTTCGACGTGGAAGTTGAAAATACTTCATTCTAATAGTAACAAAAATCGTTTTTTTTAAATATAAAATTGAGGGTTTTTTTTAGAAAAGACACCTATATAGATAAACTTAAAAAGCAAACCCTTATCTAAATATTAAATTTTATACAAAGCGTTAGAATATCCAAATATTAAATTTTATACAAAGCGTTAGAATATCTAAATATTAAATTTTATACAAAGCGTTAGAATATCTAAATATTAAATTTTATACAAAGCGTTAGAATATCTAAATACTAAATTTTATCCTAATCGTTTCGTGTATATCAGAAACGATATACATGAAATAAATTTATATATATGTTACGGCCAAAGCCCGAAATACGGCCAGTTCGAGAACTGGCCAAGAGGTTTGGCCAAAGTCCGAAATACTTGCAATTAATTTTGTATTTTCTACTTTGGCTGGCCATTTCGCGAAGTGGCCGGGAATCCTTGGCCAAAGCCCGATGTGATAATCTATACTTATAAATAAAGCTCAATGTGTGTGTGTGTGTGTGTGTGTGTGTTGGCGCTCTACAGTACAAACCGTTTGACAAACATTTATCAAATTTGTCATATATATACCTTGGAGGTCGAAAATATGCACCGTGGAGCGATTTTATAAAATTTTGAATTAGAATTTTAATTAAAAATTAAGCGTAATTTCGGCGTTTCGTCGCTATAACCTGAAAATATTACAGCACAAAATCAATTTTTGCATCAAATTAAAGCTTTTTTTAATTAAAGCTTAAAATTTAATTTATAAATTATGCTTAGATTAAATTATGCTAAAATTTAATCTGCACGAGCACGTCAAATTAAAAAAAATAGCTTTTATCAACGTGTTGCCATCACATTGATAGAAGTTTAAATTAAAAAATAAATCCACTATTATTGCAAATTTAATAAACAAAATTGTAATTTTCTGCAGGTGTCTGTATAAAATGAAAAAAAAAATGAAATAAGATATATTCTGAAAAGTAAAAGGAGGAAAAGTTTTCTATGAGCTTTGACAATACCTATATTATTTATTCAATAAAACAATTTAATTTAAGGCAAACATAGTTTAATATACTTAGGATAATCATTCTAGTCAGCTACCATCAGCTAATTTGGGTCATACATTTGTTAACAAAATGGTCTAAATTAACTAAATAATTATATTTAATATAACTTTAGTCAATAAATGCTCCGATGAATCAGGAATTTTAAATTTTTACATAGGTCCTCTACTCTTTGAATCATATTTAACAAAATATTCTTGAGACACCAATATTTTTAATAAAAATTGTTGAACTCCAACCAACTAAATCAATCACTAAAACTGATTGATTTATGAAATTTCAATATCACTCTTGTATAAAAACTGGCGATTTTAGACCACTTCACCGAGTGTCTCAATGAAGATACGCTAATCCTCTGCAGGGTTTCTCGACATTGAAATTGAAAACTGAAGGTAATTGAAAACTGAATACTCAATTTGCCTTTGTATCCATACACGATACGCAACGCCTTTGCTCAAGATATAATGTTTTCATTTTGAAGGGCACAAATCTAATCTTCACGCTATCACGTTGTTAAAGTATATACTTTCACTGAATAATTTCTATTATGGCTTTAATATGAGAACAGAATAACACGATCATATTTTTATATATTACAAGCTTATTTTTAACTCCGAGGTGTCACTTATATTTGAACTCGTTTCTAAAAAACAATTGTACTTAAAAAAAAAAAAAACAGTACACAGAAGTACTCATTTTTAAATACTTCATTTTTAACAGGGTGTAAAACAATGTGCTCTTGATTCCTTTCTTTCTACTTTGGCCGATCGTCCCCAGCCATTTCGTGAATTGGCCGGCCAAAGCCCGAAATCAAGAAAAGATCGGACATTGGCCGGTAAGTTTACAGCAACGTTACAGCTGTAAGTTTACAGCAATTTACATTGGCCGGCCAATTCGCGATCTGGCCGATTTCGGGCTTTGGCCGTAACATATATAAATTGATTGTTTAAAGCTATAAGATATGCATTCTTAATAAATTCAATAAAAATAGTATAAGAACAAACTTTTGTAAGTGTATTAAAAATGATTCGTTAATTTATTTATTTCCTATTTCTTATTGATTTATAACTAACAATCATAAATATTTTGTAATCTGGAAATAGAATTCTCAACAAATTATTTTCATAGTGACGCCTTCATGGGTGGAATAAAATTTTATTAAATTTATTGATTAACTAAATTTTAAAAATATCAAATTTTGTATTATCATCATAAAAAGATAAATATGCAAACTTTCTGAACTCTAATACAGTAGGATTTGTATAGAAAATCGATTGAAAATTATACCCAAAGAAATATGAAACAATCCAAGTTAATTAAAAGCTTATTAAATTAGTCATGTTCTGTTTAGATATCATATTTAAAGCAGTTTTCCTTCTTTTCTTTCTATACATTTGTATCTTAATATCTACTTTGAAAATTATTTTAAATATTTTATTTTAATTCTATCGATTTAAATGAGATCGTATTACAGATCTGCACAGATGAGTAGATTTAATTCTTACTATGTAGTAAAATAGCTTGATAAAGTGTAAATATTATCTTAATGGCCTTATTACATTTTTCTCCGTAATCGGGCATTCAGCATTGAATGACCTTTTGCTAAATTCATCCACTAGGATCCTCGCTTCCAGTTTCCTATCAATATTAGAATATATTTTACAAAATCTAATCTATATATTAGATACTGTATGTTATCTCTTCATCGCTATTTGGAATTTTGAATGCCATACAAAATCGTCAACCAAACGATAAACGCACACTCAGTGTGGCACAAGTTCTTCTTAATTATTAATAGAAATAACAATGTATGTCAAATAACATTAATAAATAGAAAAAAGAATTTTAAAGGTAAAGAAGTGTCATGGCGATTTAATTAAATTTATATATTATTCAAATATGAAATATGATTCTATGACATCTCAACATTCATTATGTGGCTAAAAATTTGAAAGACGACTAAGAATTTTGAAAAATAATTTATATGTCTTACATATTTTGTGAAATTTATATATTGAAAAAAAAAACGTGCCCATCTTTTTTTTAACCCTCGTCAATTTAAATTTTCTTTTAAAACAAAACGAGCAATTACAAATGTTTTCTTTAATCAGTTGCAGATGTTTTTAAATGGACAGACTCATTTTTGCTGTAAAAAAACCTAGTTTCATTAACATGAAAATAAGCTATTCAGAAACTCGTTCAATGTATTTTAATTATGATTGATAGAATGCTAACACAATAGTCATCTGTAAATGAGAAACAAGTTTGCGTTTACGTGAAATTTCCGGAACATGTTTTTAATTCCATGAAAGAAAAATCTCCAACAGTTTCAATTGTAGAATTTCAACATTTTCATTGATAATGGTTGCGAAACTCTATTGCATTACCATTTAGATTTCAATATCGAAGACCATTTTTGCACGGTGTTGACTTTTCACCACTAGCAATAAATGCAATTCACGCAGCAATAAAAATTGAATCTTCTATTTAATATAAGAATTTGAAAACATAATGGAAAAAGAAGGAGATGGTGTTAAATTTTCTTTTCTTGTCTTCTTTCTTTATGCACGGACGCAAAAACATTAGTAAGACATTGAGAAGGAAATCTAAGTTCTTATGAATGCTGTTATAAGAATTAAAACAAATATTGTATGAAGAAAAAATAAATAATGGTTAATAAAGATACAAAAAATAGAGTGGAAGACTTAGATTAAAATCCAATGATAAACAAATAGTACGAAACACTATATGATGCTTCGATTATACTTTAAGAAGGTTAATTCCCTTAAGCAAGTCTCAGAATATTACTGAAGAAATTCCATCTTTTGGCTAAGTGTTCTTCTACTTATTAAACTGTATCAATGTCAGCAGTAAGTAAAACAACAAAAACTGGAATGCAAAAAAGAACTCTAGTATCTATATAAATATCACAAAAACTGTTATTTGCTTTCGCCAGAAGCAAAATTTCATCCACAAAAAGCTGCTGGGACCACTCACAAATCGATTGTGTTCACACCATGCGTCAACAGAAACTGGAAAAATCCATTTCTTCCATTGCAAGACACAAGAAGTGAGAAAAAAAACTGCAACAGACTTTGAGGAGAAAAAAAAATCTAAGAAAGAAGCATGGGAGAGACAGTTTCTGAAATATTCATCTCAGAATTTATATCCATGGACGCGGAGAGGACGAAACAACTAGCTATATAAAAGAAATATCTCTTCTCTATACCATCATCCGAGGGCATTCATTATTTCTGTTGTGACGGGAAAAAAAGGTCTTCATATCCGAGAGTAGACGCCATTCTTCAGCGCTTGTAAGTTCAATGTGAGATTTATTAGGTTCAGACGTCTGAAGTCTGGAATTTAAAAATGGATCTTTAGAGCGGGGAATGCCATATGTTAAAAATCTAATAAAATAGATGCTTCCTGTTGAACCCAATTATTCCTTTACTTATTCATGTACTAGCCGCCTTTGTCGATCAGTTTATTCACCCTGAATACCAATTGTTTCAATTTCATTTGAATCTCTAATATTATATTTTGATATTCAGGATATATTACCTGAACAAAATATTTTTAACACATTGATCGTCGTAGAATTTTAGATATTTTGGTTTAAAAATATTGTTTTTCAAAATTATTCCTGAGAAAATACAAAAATAATTATTTTATTCATAGGATGCATTTTTAAGAAAATGTAAAGGTTTTTTTTTTTTTTTTTTTTTTTTTTTTGTACGGTCTCAGGTACCCGTTATGGAGTTAATGGAATAATTTTATTGCAAATGATTATATATTATGCTTCTTTCAAATAATATTCTTAGGTCAAATCGCAGTGATATGGAGATGGACCAGGTCAATCATTTTAGATAGTTAAATATACAGAGAATATGACCGACAGTGATAAACGATAGTTCGAAAATCAATCTACTTTGCCGGTCATCTATGAAACTCACGGTTCTACGCACAAAATTAGATGTCGGTTGTAGATGATTCCATGGCGACCAATATAGTAAAATTCAAATTGTGATTGACATTTAGCGTGTGTCTTGTTCTGCTCAACTATATGAAGAACCCAAACAGATTCACGTCGTCGTGGGGTAGACTTATATTAAGTAACTGAGGAAGTTACCTAATCACTAATTTTACATTGTCAATGGAGTCTTTTCTTGTTATTTCTAAGTTACATTTCTCATTCTCAGAATGATTTTTTCTACTTCCTCAAACAAAATATATATTTAGTTCCATCATTAGAATGGAGAGGAGGATTTTACATTCAACATCATAAATAAGTTAGTATTCCAATAAAAAAGAATTTAGGAATTTCAACTTTAATCTCTGAACATATAGGAGATGCTTAGAGGTTAAATTCTAATGCTTTAGAGGTTAAACTTAGAAATTACTGAAAAGGAAGAAGAAAAATTCATTCCGTTTTTTCCAAATAAAATTCTTAAAAAAATAATTAGTGCTTTCATTCCTTTGTTTCCCACAGTGGAAGTCAAAGATGCAATCAAATATTTGTATAATAACTGAAAATGGTTTAATTTTCATTGCAAAAATCAAAAGTATTGTTATTAATTGTCTGTAATTGCTGTTTGTACATATTTTTTTATAATTTATTAAAATTCAAGAAAGAAAAATTGAATGAAAAATAAATTCGCATTATTGAAAGGATATTTCGAATTTTAAAGAGGAGTAAAAATATTTTTAAATAATTATTTTCTAAAAATATTACAATTCATAGCCAAGAAAGCAAAAAAAGAAAAAAAAATCTTGTTTAGTTTTAATTAAATGATAAATGATTTTTAAAATATATTTTTTTAAAAAATCATTTTGAATTGCACTTTATCTTCCTCCGAATTATTTTTGTGTCAAATTTGATAAATACAGGCCAAACGGCCTTTCTTGCAGAAGCCAAATACACTCTGTAGCATATTCTGGTAATGTTATAATGTTTGAATACTCAATTATTGAATCTAGAGTGTATATTTTTGACATAAAATTACAAGGATACATAATTATGCGAGGAGAGAATCAAGTATTTGGAAACATAGAGAATTGTGCTTCTAAATGTCTTCAGGAAATATGTAAGGTAAAATTTTGTCTTAGAATTTATCTGAACTCCCTAGGTTATCAAATCCTCTGTTATCATCAAACTAAATAAAGTTCTGGATTACTTCCAGAATTCCCACAACGACTTCTAAAGTGTCGCCAGTCACATGGGGCCATTTGGGCCCGAAGTGCCCACGGACTCAAACGCCAACAGTAACATAAATTTCCTGTCTGTAGGTGTCTGCGGAACAAATACGTTGCAACACATATTCCCTGTTATTATTAGAACTAAATAAATGTATTTTACTATAAAGTATATAATGCAATTATTGATATACAAGGCTACTTATATTATAGACTAAAATATAAGAATTTAAGAAATAATTCGTTCGTTATTCTCAGCATTTGATAGAAGAAAGCCAATACAAGTGAATTCATTAATATTATTCGTTCATAATCTTTAGGAAGTATAACATAGAGCTTCTATTTTTTTAAAAAAGTGATTATAATATTTACAGAATTTCTTGTAGATAAATTAATCAGTTAAAATTCAAAAAGATTCCCTCTTTTAAAATTCAACATTTTGCAACACCGATAACGTAGGATTTCAGAGAGGTATAATTCTTCTTATCCAGAAGAAAATTATAATCACAAGATGAAAATATCATCTAAATATTCTAGTTGATTTTGTTTAAAGAAAATACAAAGTTAACATGCTTCTTTATTCAATTTTAACTCTAAATTAATTATGCTTTTTTTAATAAACTTTAACTGATATTCTTTTCATAATATTGATAAACATTTTATTGATTTATATCGATTTATAAATTGTAATAATTATAAAAAAACTGCCTTTTTCACTAAAAAAATATTGCTCTACTACTTCCAAATATATTTAAAATATGAAAGATGAAGTTCGATTCTCCGAGGGATATATATTTCAGTTTCCATTCAATAAAATTTTATCGTATTCTGGTATTTATTTATCAGTTACTAATATTACTGTAATGCAAGATAAATCCAGATTATGATGTTATCACTAGTGAGTTAAGAATTTATAATATATGTATGTAATGTATATATATGTATAATATATGTATGTAATGTATATATATGTATAATATATGTATGTAATGTATATATATGTATAATATATGTATGTATGGCTCTCTCAATTTAACTCTAATTGATTTCTCAATTTTCTTATCTTAAATTAGTCCTGTTAATTTCATTTCCCTTATTTCCTGATCAAATTTCTAATTTTTTATTTAATTGATTCTACACGCTCTATAGAAAACCGATGACTCACATTTTCTACATTCAGAGCGAAGAGATGAAACAATGTTCTAAGCATTAGGAATTTTTTAGGATACCTATGATTCCCTTGCCTAAATCGACACGTGTCAAAGAAATCCATTTCAGAATCTTATTATAAAATCACAATGAGACGAATTCCCATTTCTTTTGCTCTTGTGTTGCGATGTAGAATAACGTATCTGTTACTACTTTTTCTCTGTACAATTTTTATCTCCCGATATGAAATTAATCTATGTTAAAATTCCAAAAGTGCCATATTTTTGGCCAGGCAACGTTAAAATATGCTATAGATGTAAAATATGTTACACACACACGATCACGCACGCATGCACACACATGTACATATCAAAGATTAGACATATATAGCATGCATACACACAATTCCTCTTTATGAGTCAATAAATATGGAAGTACAGCTGGGAAAAATGTCTTATTTGTATATTCGCTAGAGGCAAACGTTCATCTACTAGAAAGCTACCGAATCTACTCTCAAGTTAGTTGCACTGACATCATCATCTTGCAAAAGATAGGAAAATCCATTTCTTCCTTTGCAGACTTGCATCGTATGGGACGAAAATCAAAAAATGTGCCTAAAAAAAGGAAATGGAAGAAAGAAACCTGAGAGAAACAATTTATGAAATATTCATTTCAGAATTTATGTCCGCGGAATAAGAAGATATGAATCTGGCTATATAAAAGAAAAAGTCTTCTTTATATTTTTGTCCAGTTAATGTTTTCTGTTGTTACTGATGAATGTCTATATATACGTAGAAACTACGTGCTTCAGAGATCAAAAAGTGTCGAATCAGCTTGGAATGTCAGAACATTTGTTCTGACATTCCAAGCTGATTCGACAGGTGCTACTGAAATTAAAGAAAATAATTGCTGTCTATTGGGAGCTGTTAACAAAAATGATTAAATTTATTATTCAATAGAATATTGACCTGTATCTACAAATTAATTTTCTACTACAATTACTGTCTTTCTACATTATTTTGAGTATTTCCACATTGTTATTAAAGCCAAATCATTTTAATTGTTTTAACAAATATTTAACAGCTCCATTTTGTTTCATTTTTATTTTGTTGAAGGCTGAAGAAGAAGGATTCTGCTTTTATATGAGCAGTTTAAATTTCTATCTTTATTAATAATAATGGGGAATGTGTATGTGTATGTTTGTGCTGATACTCTACATGTCAACCAAAGAGCTATCAAATGGGATATGCTTTTGATGTTGGAAATATGCACCTCAAAAAGATATTTTTAAAGATTTAATTAAAATTCTTTATTAGAGATTAAATAAAATCGAATAAAGGTGTAAACTCTCCCATCGGACTTAAAATTAGGAATCTTGGCACGGTTGTGAACTGTAGTTGAGAAATGTTATACTTGTATACATGAAATTTTATTGCATAAAATTGGGGAAGAAAGTTAAGAAATATCAATCTTTTACGTGAAACTAGTGTGCAGTTTTATGACAATTAAACTCTGCTATGTAGTTAATACACAAGTACCAGTAAATCGAATATATGTTTTGAATGCCTTTGTTTCGTCTGATTGAAACCAAAATGAACCAGAAAAGACACCATACAAAATGTCATTCACTTAAATCATTGCATTTTTTTTTTTGAGTTACTGTGTTTACATTCATGCAAAAATATAGATAGAAGGTTGAATTCATGGTAGATTTGCTCTAAATTTTAAATGTTTCTACTTTTTAAAAGGTAAATCTCTCCATCAAATTTGATCTTATCTCATTACATTTTGCAATTATCGTGCTTAATTCTATTCGAGAATTGTGAATGTATTTCGTTTAAAATTTGGCAGAAATCTGCAGATTTAATTTAATGATAAGAAATTTCATATGTATAACTCAAAGTAATCTTGAGTTATCGTGTTCACAGACGGATAGACAGACAAACATTATTGTGTCAAAAAATATTTATAATATGTGCTTTTCGATCTCAAAGGCATCTGAAACGTGGAGATTCACCCAATCTCGACATGGGATATTGCATCAATTACAGTACTTTCTATTTGTATGCTTCCTATACGAAAAATTAAAAAAAAAGAGAAAGAGAGCAAATTCATCCATGAAAATGTGAATCTGTATTGGCAAAAAATGAAAGGTGAATTTTTATTCCCACATGCTTTGATATTTTATTTAAATTCACTTCCATTTCATAAAATTGCGACGGTATTGCAAATAAGTGAAGTTACAGAACTGAAAAATGAAAAATAGCAGTTCACTCTTCATGCAAATCGATAAAAGCAGGAGAAACTACATCATTTGTATTCACCAAAGGCGATAAATTCATTCTACACTAGACTGCAGAGACCACTTACAAAATCGGTTGTCTTCACACCATACTCTTGCAGGAGTGGAGAGATCCGTTTTTTTCTATTTCAAGCACCCATGGAAATGGGGAAATGCAAGAGAGTGTGAAAAATAAAAAATAAAAAAGGAGCATAGTAAAACAGTTTCTGAAATATTCATAGCAGGATTTATATCCACGAGACGTCATGAAGACCAAAAACTAGCTACGCAACAGAGATATGTCTTCTTTATATTTTTATCAGAATAGATCCATTATTTTTGCTCTGACTGAAGAAAGTTCCCATGTCGATGCAAAAGATGACTTCCTTCAATGTTTGTATGGTAGATGCGGCTATTATTCGCTTCGGAAGTCTAAAGTGGTTGGTTGCATACAGTCTGAAGTTTAAAAGCAAGGCATTATAGAGCTTGGATTTTTTTTGGGGGAAAGGGGGGGTATAAAGAAAA
Source organism: Argiope bruennichi (assembly GCF_947563725.1). Classification (NCBI taxonomy): domain Eukaryota; kingdom Metazoa; phylum Arthropoda; class Arachnida; order Araneae; family Araneidae; genus Argiope; species Argiope bruennichi. The sequence continues at coordinate 89,116,541 of NC_079151.1, forward strand.
AAATTTTTATTTGTTGCATTCAATTCTGCTCTGTGTTCTTATTGTACTCAATTGTTCTCAATTCTGTACTTATTCTTTCAACTGTCCTTAACTTTATAAATCACAATATTTTATTACACAATCTAAGAGAATAGAGTTTTAAAATTTAAGTTGTGGCTGTATGCTTATTCAGCTGTCCTCATGATGTTTCTGCTTGAATTCTCAAAAATACTAGATATTTTTAAATCTCCATTTAGTCCATTACAAAATTAGATTTCCTTCAATTATTTCCTATAATGAGTCCACCAGAAAAATGTATACACTCTTTGTCATCATGTATCGAGATGCTGGCATTAACAAATTGTTCTGAAATTTAAGTATGTTGTAATACGGTTTTCCGCTCAACAGAGGTCGGTACTGTCAGCACTGTTAGGGAAATAAGAAAATGATAAGATCAGGCTTAACGGTCAAGAAGCGTAAGTACATTTTGAAGGGATTTATCAAGTTTGGGAATATCATCGAAACGCAGCGTCTGTGAAGAGTGAAGTTTGGTATTGAACCATTAACCTACCTAACAATCAAACGTATTGTTGACAAATTTGAGGCGCATGAAATAATTTGCGATATTCACAAAGGAAGATCGAGAAGAACGCCTACAGCAACAAGTCCTCACGTGTTGCCTACAGCAACAAGTCACAGTCGTCTGCTCACGTGTTGAAAAAATTTGAAACGGCACCACAGAATGCAATGTGCACGAGATGAGGCTGTTCGCACTAGAAGCGTACGATGAATTTTGAAAAAACGACAAATGGAAATGCTATATTCTGAAACCACTGCATACCATAAATGATGACGATTTCGATCGCCGAATGCAATTTTGTGAAGAAGGTGGTGCGGTTTGATGAGGCCCAGTTTAAACTAAATTGAACAGTCAATCGACATAACTGTGTCTACTGGGCACTGGAAAATCTGCACGCCCATGTTGATAGGACAATAAATATACCTGGGGTTACTGTTTAGTTTACACTTATAGCTCAGTGTTTGATAGTACCCTTCTTCTTTGATGGTACTGTAACTGGAGCAGCATATTTGCAAATGTTAAGTACATTACTTCTACTAGGCGAACGTGTGCTTTATGGAGAGGGTGAGGTCTTCTATCATCAGGTCGGAGCCCCATTCCACTACTACCTAGCAGTACGAGCTTTCCTGGATAACAATCTACAAGAAATGGATTGAACAAAGAGGGCTCATTGAATCCCATCCCCGTTCGTCAAATCTTACCACCATGTGCTTCTTGTGGGGAACTGTGGAAGATGAAGTATATCGTAGTAAGCCGTGAATGCTCGAGAACACCTCGCCAGAAGATTACAGAGGCATATCCGTCGGTCCCCATTGATATGTTGATTGCTGTAGCTGGAGGCGACCGTTCGTCGTTCCATTAGGTGTTTCTGCGGCAACGGCCATCATTTTAAATATCTAATGTAAACATAGGATTGCTTAAAACTTTGTAACGCATGTTTGAATAGTAATTAAATGTAATTAAGAAATATGATATATAATGGTTTTTCCCCTTAAATAGTGTATACATTTTTCAGGCGGACTCTGCATATTCCATAAGGTGCACTTCAAACATTTTAAGAATTTAAGTCAACAACTGTTGGTTCACATTGCATATTAGAATCTACTTTTAAAGTATCTAATAAAATATTTTACATTTACTTTTAAATAAATCTATTGCATATTTCTTTCTGTTCTTGTAAAATTCTTCTTGTCTATTCTTCTTGTCATATTCTTGTCTGTTCTCGGCTCTTCATCCAAAAGTAAAGAATGCCATGTTTCTTATGATTTCTGCTTAATGAATAAATTTCTGAGACATAAAAATATACTCTATCCCAATAACTTTAAAATATATAAATACTTATGCCTTCGTAATATAATAAATAACTATTTACGCCTTCATAATAAATGATAGATTCTAACTTAATAAGGGAAAGAATTTGAAGAAGCAAAATCTTAAATCCGATTAAAAAAAATCAGATGCGATATAATTTTAAGATGGATCTATTTTACAAATAAAAAAAACTTTTAACTCACATCATTTTCTATTCAGAATGCACTAATTTCAATATGGGTTTTTTAATAAAATTTTATCGATAGTCTTTTCGCCAGACTTAATAAGATTCTTACAGCATCCTATAAATCAATAAGTGTCTCATGCAAAAAAAGAGCCAGTTTCAGGCGCATATACAATCCCCAAAAATGAGTGCGCTTGCATAAGCAAAATATCTGCGCTTTAATTTTAAATACGTTGAATGAATCTTTATTCCCACAGGGTATCTTGTGTTTAAATATGCCACCGTTTATTAAAATTGTATCGCAATCATAGTCAGTGAAGCTTTGAAAACTAAAACTCAGAAAAAAAGAAAACTCGGCGCTTCATCCAAGTCAATAAGCGGCAAAGAAACTGCGATATTTGAATTTCCAGAAGGCAAAAGCTCATTCAAAAGAAGGTTGTTGGGGCCACTCAAAACTCAGTTGCGCTCGCAAAAGTTCGAAAATCAATTTCTTCCAGTGAAGAAAAAAATGGGGTAGACCGAGAAGAAAAGAATATAATGCCAGTATACAAACAGACAATTTCTTAAATATTCATCGCGAAATATCTTTGCGAAATCACAGAAATATTGTGATAGATATGCATTTTTTTCGGACTTCTATGCATATTCATTATTTATGTTGTTATAAAAGAAAATGTTTATATATATATGTTAACGTTAAAGCTCGAAAGCCGTTAATGTGCAGATTATCTAGCTAATCTTCAGATTAAAAGATTTGCTCCGTTAAAGTGCAGAATCAAGAGTTTTCCAGCATTTTAACTAGGTAATGTGCATATTAGCGGCTTCCATATCGTTAAAGTTCAAAAGTCTGTTTCTCTTGTTTTCTTTTTCTACACCTTCCCCATCCCCCTATACTTTTAGAGATGTTAATTCTATGATGTTGATTCCTTTACGAAAGTAGATTCTATCAACTAATTTGTTGTTTGCTTGATTGTATTAACGTGATTCATCAGACATTGAAAAATAAATCAGTAGCATTATATCAATTTCCTTAATTGCAATAATATTTTAACCCGTTGATTCTTTGCATTAAGATTTTTCAATTGATTGATGATTGATTCTATCAACTAATATGTTGATTGCTTAATTGTATTAACTTGATTTTTTAAAAATCAAAAAATAAATAAACAACATTTACTCTAAGCTTATAGAAAAGCTCCTGCTGTTCCAGCAAAAATCTTATTTCCATTTTAACGAGTGTCTGGTAGGTAATGTGCAGATTGTCTAGGCAATTCGCAGATTATCTAAATATTCACAGATTATATATATAATGAAGCGTCGTCAGTCATGTTTACAGACTAGAAGTAACTATTCACTGCAAACTTCTGAAATCATTAGAGTATGTTTTAATTTCTAGAAAACCACTTCTGAAAGCTGATTTCTTAAGAATGTGAATTGACAGTCATTAAATCACGTTGCAACTATTCTGCACATTATTATACTGCTATAACCTTGTGAAAATGGTGGTGTTCATTATAATTGTTGAGTAAAATAAAATACATGCAACAAGACTTTTGGTAAACGAAAAAGAGAGGAATTGTTTTCAAATCAATTCTTTATTCGTTCTTTATAATAAAGCAGAATATTCCATTTTTAACTTTTAAAGTTTATTTTTTTAAATCCATGATCAGGAAGTGGCATTATAACTTCTGCAATGCAGAAATACGAAAAGAAGGTCAAGAGTAAACATCCAGAACTTAAATACATTTAAAAGTGGGTTTTAGTTGTGCAAGAAGCCTACATTTTACGTGGTGCTGCAGGTCAATATTAGCTAGTTAAAATTACAGAAATTCTTTTTATAAGCGTTAGAAAGCCACAACCTCATGTAACTAACGTTTGAGTTGAAGTAATTAAAATATGATAACTTTAAGAACATGGATAAAATGAATTTATTACATATATTTAGTTTAAATATGAAGATTTCCAAATTAAATAGTATTTTTTTATCCAAATTGTTGTGAGAATTTAGTTATAAAGCTCTATGTTGCTCCTATATTTCAAATTATTATATTAAATTTGAATTGTTTTCAAAATTTGATATATGTTTAAAGACAATAATTAAAAGCATGTATGAAGACACAATTAACGTAAAATACAAAAAAAAGGAGTTCAAAGACAAAGAAGTAGAATATATTTCTTTCATAACTTTGATTAAACATCATATATTAAAATATAAAGATTGTGTTGTAAAAGCTTTGAAATTATTTTTCACATATTGTTTGCAAATTACTTTTAAATTAAAAATTTTTAACCCCGAAATACTGAAATTCAATGCGATATTTCACTCCGTGGAATTGATATTTCTATTTTATATGATATCTGTTAATTAAAAAAATTATAGATTGAAGTTTCTTTAATGTAAATAAATGTTTTACATTAGTACAATTTAATTCATTACAAAGGTTACATGAAGATTACTTTAAATTAATTTATTTTATAATTTAAATTAATTATCAGGATTTTAAATATATTAATTTACAAAGAGAAAGGGAGAAGATGAATCTGTATTGCAAAAATATCTTTGAAGAATGCTATTTGATCTTATCCAAAACACTAAGAATATCATAGATAATTCCCTTCCAGATTAGCGATATTCCCTGCTATTTATTCCAAATTTTTATTCATTAATTTTTCTTCTCCAACTTTTTTTCTTAAAATTTCGTTTCCTGCATGATTGATTTTTTTAAAAAATTAAAAAATTCTTTAAAAAAAACATTTGTAGCTTAAGGAATATTTCAAATAAGGATGAAGCTTTTACCTCCAAATGCTTATTTTTGCAGAAACCCTATTCTCATTTTTAATGCAAAAAATTAACTACCATTCCCAAACCAATTCAGTTGAGAAATATAAAATAGCATGTCGTATTACATATGATGATCAGTTAACAGAGATATGATATAACCAAGATATTTTAAATAAATGAAAAAACATATGAAAAACAGAAAATATTTTAAATTTCAAAATAAGATAAATGTTAGATTACATAGCAATTTGAAAAAAAGTGATTAATTCAACATGATGTTTCAAATAAAATTTAAATAGTCTTTTTTTGGGGGGGGGAATGATAAGATTCTTATAAACTCTTCATCGTTTATTATTGTTTCATGGCCAACAGAATTCTAGATTTTCCTTCCAGACATTGCACTTATAAATCTAATACTAAAACTTACTTAACAATACTTAACATATAATTATCTTTAGGAATTTGTTTTTCTAGTTTATGATAATATGAGAAAATATTTTTTACATTTCATATAGTTTTATGTTTAGAATAAACTATTGCAAAATTCTTCTACAAAATTAATAGCAGTTTTATTAAAATTTAACTTTCTAAATGTTATGCAAAATGTATATGCATTCTGTGAACAATATCTGTAATAATTACAATGATATATGACGCTAATTTCGAAAATTTTAAACATCTTATTAATTTAAGAGAATTTATATTTTATTTCGATTTTTATGTACTCATTTTTATTATAAAGAAACTAACATTTGGTATTTTATTTCTAATATTCTTATTATTTTATTTCTATTATAGATTTATACAAACTAATAATCTAATAACATTCATTATTTTTAAACAATGGTTAACATTGGAATTTTTAAGCGTTATAATATTTTAACATTATTATACTTTATAGACAATTATGAATTCAAAATAGTCAAAATAGCTTTACCATACTAATCTGAAAAAAATCTTTTGTAGAAAGCTTAAAATGCTAATTAGAATTATAGAAAAATTAGTATTATTATGTCAATATATAACTCGCACAGTGAAAAAGGAAATGTAAATGCAATTTTTGATATAGTTTTCAGTGAGTCCAAATCATTACCATTGGGAAGGAACACGACGAAGCTTTACTAAGAATGTTAAGAAAGAAAAACGAAAGAGCAAGTTTATGTACGCTTTAATAGATCTGAAGAAGAATCCCTGTTTCTGGAATTCTATCTGAAATCAAAACTAAAGAACTTATAGGGCAACGAAAACAGTTGAATCTACCACTATGACATCTAGAGAGAAACTCGTGCTGTTCAGAAGTTAAAATGTTTTTTAAGCGTATTTCCTTCCGAAATTAAAGATGAATCCAAGGTTTGAACTTTTGACCGAAATACGAAGTGCGAGTTTTAAAGGTGGCGTTCATAGTAGAAAGAAGTATTGAACAAGGCGACAAAACTTTTATCAGTTCAGACGGAAGTAACAATATTTCGAAACTGAAACTGAATTTGAAAAAATTGCTTGCTAAGCAGTTGACAGCTAAAGTTCTAGTTATTAGATTTTGAGAGGTGTCGAAAAAAAATCCACGCATGTCAGAAGTTACATTGTTTTCAACTTTGAATTTCAGAATTTCAGAAAAAGAATATTTTTAATATAAACAATATTTAGCATAACAATTATTTTTAGAAGGCTATATATATATATATATATATTCCTTAACTGGAAAGGTGAGGTCTACGAGACCGCATTTTCTTTAAGCTCAAATTAATTTTTCTAACGAAAGTATTAGTATGAAAATCAGCCAATATATTCTGCAGATAGTTTTCTTGATATATAAATATGTTTTAGAATTTTTTCAAAATGTATTATCGTTGAAAAAGTAATTGCATTTCAACTTATATTTTTCTTCTCAAATTGCATGTTACAACAAATAATATTCTTGAAAAGACACATTACTTTCTACTTTTTAAATCATATTTATTTTTCCAGTATACAAAGGATATAGAAGAAAATATAATGCAAAATTCAACAATTATATGAAAAGTAACAAATTTGACAGCAGGTAAAATTGATCTTTTTTTTTATTGACATCATTTTTTCGAAAAACCTGTAAACATTCGTAGCACGGTTTTCGAAGGCACTTTAAACATACATATTAAGTGCTAGTATAAAAATCAGCCTGTAAATTCTCTCTTGGTATATTAATATATTTTAGTAATTTTTCAAAATGCATTATCACTAGAATTATATTATCACTTATTTCCGGAATTTAAATATGTTTTTTGTAAAATTATTTGAATAATCACGGATAAACTTCTACTAAAACGTGTCGATTTTTCTGAAGAATCTTTTAACACTAGTTTAAAGAACTTAACGACAGCAGTTCTTGAAACCTCATTGTGATCGCTGTCCTCGTAGAAATAAGATCTACACCAAATTTACTTAAGAAAATACTTTGCCTTCCATTTTTTCAGATAACTTCCAAAGAAAAGACAATTTGGAGCTCATTTTAAATTCTGCAAGATATTGCTAGGGATTCTCCTAACTGGCAACCTTCCATCCATTCTGCTGCTGTTAACGAGGTTTTCTTCGCAATTCTGGATAAACCCAATTAAGCCACGAACAGCCCACTATCACCGTCACATCAACCAATTACTTCGTTCCTCGTCTTTCATCAACCCTAAATCGGGCCGTTTTCTTTTGATATCGAATTAAGTAAGAGTGCGACAAACACGCGCAGGTTCCTCCGGGACGAATTCTTCCAAGGTGGATTGAGTAGGAAGTTCGGATTCCAGAGCATTCACGGTTGCTCCCCCCTAATTAACAAAGAGCTTTAAATGAAATTCCTGCGACGCTTGCTTGCTTTTGTGTTTTGCATTTAATTGCATTCGCTGAAAATACTTCTTGCCAAAGAAAAGTACGGAATTGCAGTTTGTGCAATTCTTTTTTCCCCCTCTTCTTTTTTCTTTTTCTCATCTTAAATAGAAGTGCAAAGGTTGCGTTCTTCACATTTATTACGCTTTTCTAAATAAAGTTTATGAAACTTGAAGTTTTCGGAAGCGAATCAGCTTTTTCAAACTATCGAATTTTCTTTCATAGAATACTAAATAAACATCAAGTGATGGATTTCATACAATACATGTTCGTATACATGTTTTAAATATCTTATCAATTATATTCAATATCTTAGTATGGACAATTAATTCTCTGGTTTTTGAAAATAATTCCCTGGGTTTTGATACTTTTATCGTAAATGTATGCATTCAGATTTTACGCATAATCATTTTTCATATATTAACGAAGGCATAAAATTCTCTAGAAATTAGACTTTCATATCCATAAAGAATTATTTCTTTTCTAAAGAAAATTTATCAAAACCGAAGCTTTTTGAAACGAATTTGTATTTTAAAAGTATTGAATTTCCACTTAAGGTATTATTAGTAATAATCATAAGTGTTACTAATAACCACCTAATAAATAACAAATAATAATCTCCTTTTTATCAAAAGAAACTAATATTTTAAATTTGTATTCTTATCAAAGGAAACATATTTAAAATTTTTATTCTTATCAAACGAAACTGATATTTAAAATTCGTATTCTTATCAAACGAAACTGATATTTTAAATTTGTATTCTTATCAAACGAAACTGATATTTTAAATTTGTATTCTTATCAAAAGAAACTGATATTTTGAATTAATATTCTATGTTCAAAAATTGCATAGACATTAATTTGTTAATTACGGCCGTCGTACTAGAAATTTAGTCATAAAAATGAAATTCGATTGTCACATATTCTTCTTTCTTTAACTCGGTCATATTTATCAGGTTGTTTTATTTTTTATTTTTTGAATTTTAAGGCAATTATAAAAATTTAAAAGCTCCATAAACTTATTCTTTTCGAAATAATGAATTTTCATCCGTGTAATAATGTCTAATAAGCTGAAAAGAATATGTAGCAGAATATTTGAATTTTATCAATTTCTGGAAAGTAATTTGTGTTTTAAAGAATTATTAAATTTAAAAAAGGTTTTTAAAAGGTTTTAAAAGACTTTTTTGTATAGATACTGCGCAATGAAGACTGAAACTTCACGCTTTTAATTTTCAATTTTCACTAATTTGAATTGACTGAAACTTCGTAACTCAGGGAAAAATTAATCAAAAAGGATGTACAACTTTGTTTAATAAACTGAATTAAAATAGATTTTAAAAAATAACATTTGTCACACTTATTAATACAAGATATTATATAATATCTCCGTTATGTTTTTTTATTCTGAAAGCTGGAAGATTTTTGTCATTTTTTGATAATAGAGTAACATTCTAAAAGGAAAAAAAAGTTTATATTTTAATTACTATATGTATATTTAATCTTCAATTCATTATTATAAATTTTAGGTAACCTTGAAATATGTCTTTAAAAACTGATTACATGATGTAACTCCACTTAAATCAAAATTTAATTAAAATTATTGATTAACAAATGATTTAATTATGAAATTATTAAAATCCCATCAAGAATTTACAGCTGTGCATTATTTAAAAAACTAAACTTCATAAATCTGCAGAAAATTTTGGTTACAAACTTATATCTTTACAAAAAAATTTAAAAAGCCTAGATAAATAAAAGCTTAATATTTTTTTTTAATTCTGCTTGGACTTAGCGTTATTTTTAAAATTGTTATTTTTCTTTTATTTCGATATAATTTACAGCTGAACATTTGTATTTAGAATCTAACTTAAACACTTTATTGAATTTCCATATAGTTTGATTTAAATGTTTTGTTTGTACTTTACAACATTTTTGCCTTACTTTTGAAATTTAACTAAATTTAACTTCTCTCTTTCTCTCTCTCTCTCCCTCTCTATCTAATAGATCAATTCATCCTTTTTATAAATAATACCAAAAAAGTAATTGAAATAAAAAAATTCTTGCGTATAGTATTTACTTTTATTTTATGAAAATATCCCTGTATGTAGAAGATATTAACAGAATATTCCTACAATTTTTTCGATATTTTGAATGCCGCATAATATCTCAAACAATATTTTCGGATATTAAGTTTTGTAACAATTGCATAAGTTTGGAAAAATGTTTTCTATGGTTTCCGAACGGAAACTGAAAGTTTTGAAATGCCTCATTTGAAATTCTTACTCGTTACACAAATGTCAAAAGTCTTTATAATATTATTTATTTTCTTAGATTATTTCATCTTCTGTTCAATTTTAATTGTTTTATTTACCGTAATGTTTCAATTAAAGAAAAGATTTAAATTAAATGAGAGAAAATTAGGTTTAGAAAATTGGCCACAGATTTTTTAACATCTATATAAGAGACGCTCATATATTTTAATTCCATGCCGTATTTGACTTAATTCATTCTTTTCTGGAATATGTATGCCCCTTCGCAGATAACAATTTTTTATTGCTAATTATGGAATTATCTATTAAAATATTGATGTCTGGTTAATTATGGATTATTTTAAAGAAAGTAGAATGTAAATAAATAATATTAAATGAAATAGATATCTACAATCTAAGTGCCAAAACATAATGTGAACAGAATTTTTAATCCCTATCTCTTTCAATATTGAAGCCCCCGAAACACCCCTTCACGCAAAACGCGGTGATTGCCCTAAACGTTCCTACGTAGAATGAAATTGACTAAAATGTTCCTTAGAATTGCTTATCTTGAAGGAAAGATGAGCTGAAATCATTTCACTCCATCAATCTTCCTAATAGCCATCGGCAAAGCTCAGTCCTTTCTTTTGTACAATAACCTCTTAAAAATATGAGGTGCCAAATATGAAAAATGTCAATAGGATTTTGGAGGAGAATTAGGAAATTTCTCTCGTTATTAAAACAGAAACTGAGGACTTTCATTATTTTGAAATCCGGCTGTTCCCATGTTCTATTTTCCCATGGTTCCAAGGTCTTTAGCATTCATAAAAATAAGATGTGAAAGATAAAATACAACAGTGAAATCCAGCTCAATACATGATGTCACATGACATAAGATCTATAAATTTAGATATGTAAGTTAAACATGACATTGTGCGGTTCTTTTGGAAACCGAAAAGAAAAAATAACAAATCGAATATTCCAGAAGAATAGAATGAGGATTTTTTTCTCATATTTAACCACATTAAACCGGGTACTTCAAGCAATGGTACAGTGACCGAGGAACATACCCGGACTCAAAGGTATCATAGGGCATTATATAATATTATATATTATTATACATTGTATGTCATGCCACTGACTTCAAGATTGTGCAAGAGTGTTAAAAACCTTCTTTTGTCGTCACATTATGACCAACATCCAAGCCATTACACTCTAATTTTCCCGCAGGTTCCTCCTTTGTTTCCCACAATTTTGCAGATATTAAATTTTCAGATGAATTGAAACTACATTTAGAGTGTGGAGAAATCTCAAAGCTAATTCATACATTTTTATTTTAGGGATACTAATTTTCATCTAATGTCTTAAGAAAACTTGTGGAATATTGTAATTAATATCATAGTCTTGAATCATATTTAGCGTTGCCTTCTCTTCATGTTTTAAAATATAGGAGACATGTGTATTCTTCGAAAATAAAATCAAATGTCAATCAAAATTTATGTCATCATGTCAAATTACATGAAGTCGAAAGTGTATGCTATAAATGATAGTTAAATATTGATAATCGAATCTTCCTTAAATGTTTTGATTTTTATATGAATCAGGAAAAAAATTGTTTTCTAATTCTCTGTTTTGCGTGCAATTAAAGTGTTCAATATTTAAAAAATAAAATAAATTATTATTATTTTTTAATTTCTCAGGATATCTAGCATTCTCTATTAGCTCTCTGAGAAATGAATTGCTTATCTCATTGAAAAAAGTTTACAACTGAAATTCTTCTTTGTTTTCATATTTAATTAGATCACGATTTAATAAAAATATATATGAAAACTTGATTGTTAAGAAATGCTTCTGAAAAATGAAATCGCAAAAGAATATAAAAAAAAGGATTAAAAAGTCACGCCAAACAAATAAAATGTTGCCATAAAACAAATAACATTTATTCTTTCTTACATTTTTTGAAGATTAATTTTTTAATCTTTTAAGAACACAAAATCCTAGAATTCATTTCAAAAATATATCGAAAAGAAATTGTTTAATAAGAACAAAATTGGTAATTCAATACTAACTTCTGCAATCGAATTTCTTTTGGGCAAAAAAATTAATTTTGTTTCAGCTACAGTTGCTTGAAATTGAATTGAGCAAAATAATTCTTTATGACTCTCACATTAGAAAACATGATTTATTCTTTTGAGATTTTCCAAAAGATATTTATCATATTCAATCAATTTTCCTTCGCCTGCTCTTCAATCTTCAAGATATTATAATTAAAATACATATCATATTTTCATTTACCTCTTTCTGAGCTGGAGACTACGTAGACGATGAAATTAATAGCAGTTATATGATACAAAGCATTTGCCAATAAATGCCAGATGTAAATTAAATTTCGGAAAAAGTTATTATCAATTTCTTTAAAATTTAGATAATTATTAATTTGAAATACTAACCTAAATTGAAATATAATTTTTCTTGGGCCCTAACATTCTTAATTTCAATTGATAACCTAAATGAATTAAAGTGCATCAAAATGTGAAAAAATACTAACATTTGTTTCATTGCTTTAAGATCAAATTTAATTGATAAGCCAAATAAATTGATTTCAAATACATCAAAATGTGAAGGAAATATTCTAACAACTGTTTCATTGTCTTAAACTCAAATTTAACTGATAATTCAAAAGAATAATATTGAAATGCATCAGAATATGAAAAAAATACTAACAATTGTTTCATTGCCTTAAGATCAAGTTTAATTGATAAACAAATAAATTAATTTGAAGCGTATCAAAATGTGAAGGAATATATTAATAACTGTTTCATTCCCTTAGGCTCAAATTTAATTGGTAAACTAAATGAATTGTATTGAAATGCATCAAAATATGAAAAAATACTAACAACAGTTTCATTAACTATTCATTATCATAAGAATTGTTGAGTTGACTATCCACAAACCTTTAGATTCGCATTTGAGTATGTACCGGATAAGGGATGGAGAGGCAGGGGAATCTGAAATTTCGATTTTTCGCGTTTTAGATTGGAGGTTATTAATATGAGTGGAAAAGTTCACATTAAATAATTGTAGATATTAAAACATTTATTAAATGAATTGTCGAACATCGTAATACCTCATTTAGTATATAAATAGATAACTTTAAAAAGCATAAATTTTTTTAAAAATATTTTTTCAACTTAAAGCAAAATTGTTGCGATTCCTCTTAATACTACATAAAAAGAGATATACAAGAATGTATATTACTTAAAAGGAAATCGCACATATTATATAAAATGGAACACATAATAAAAATTCCAGATCAATATTTACATTAGTTTTCGAAAACTATCTTGGTGTGTGGGGGGGGGAGGTGTAGAAAGACAGAGGAACAACCAAAAATGCCAGAAGTGCTTTTCAATCAATCGGAATTCACAGACCAAAAGATAATCTTATTTTATAAGTGTTCTTCGGTTACAAATTTTATCATTCCGATTTTCAGTAAAATGTGGTGAAAATTAAATTTGAAAAAGAGAATTCCTTCTTCGAAGCGGTTAGTATTCATAAAGCACTTTTAAAAAACACTTTACATTTCTTTTTAAGTAAGAATTACTTAACCTTATTTAATAATGAATTATTAACTCCAAATCATTCTTATTTAATAATCTTTATTATTTAATAAATGGTTTCTCATTTAATAATAAATGTAATTTATTTAATAATGAATTTTTAATTCTAATTTATTCTCATTTAATAATTTCTTAATTTTATTGTTACTTAATTGCTTATTGTTCGTTACTTTACTTAATTTTATCAAACTCTAATGCAAAGGACGCAACCTGGTGGTAAATGCTAGAGAAATAGTTTTCTGCAATATTTATAATTTTAAATTATAAGTTAAAGACTAGAAGTGGAAATTAGAATTATGAAGTAAACTAATGTGTTTTAAAATTTTTGGTAAAATTTATTTTTTTATGAAAACAGTGTATTGATAAGATGTTTAGCAACGAAACCAATTTATAGCAAATATTTGGATCAATATATTGAAGCTTTTAGAAGTAAGTTTGACAAATTTGTCATGAATTCTTCAGGAAGGTATTGACCTGATTCAGAGAATAATCTCTCTATTTTCTATGAAATAAATTCTGTCACTGCTACTGAGTATAGGAAAAACATGAATTGACCTGACTGTTTTGTGGTATGACTTGAATAGGATTCGATATCATTTTAGTTTATTCGCTCGAAGGTTACTACAAAAAAGCTTTGTTGAATTTTAAAAACTTTTTTTTTCATCCAGTCCCTGTTCCGTTTTTTTTTTTTTTTTTACTAATATTTGTTTGAAAAATGCGTTTTTTTTAATGCTAAGCCAAGGTCATTTTATAAGAATGTGTTGACCGATTTTAGAAGTCTTTCTTCAGCGTGGAATTTTATACAATAAGCTTCCTAAATAAGGATAATCTAAATGCATAATCAATATTAAAAGCATCTTAAAATGTATTTTAAAATTTTGATACATGAAAATACACACTAAAATTGCTAATAGGGCTGTGCCGATTTCAGATTTATCGAAAAAAAAATCGATTTTTCGATACCAGTTTCCGAAAAATATCGATATATCGAAAGCATATATCGATATTTTTCTATTTAACACACACACACACACACACACATTATATATATATAATCATAAATAATAGTTCACGATAAATTGCGATACAAAAATATCGGTATTCATAATTAATTTGTTTAATTTGTTTTTCCGATTTCGTCTTGATAATCGGTTAGTGTTTATTTTTGTTGTTCTTCATTCTTTTTCACCTTGATTCAGAATTTTTGTTAATATTTCGATAAATACTGTCATATTCTGATATATAAAAGTACTTATTTTAAGCATGTCATTTTCGAATAAACTGTTTTCTGTTCTCGCTGAATGATACCATAATGAAAAAATAATTGCGGTTATCAGAAGGTTGTTGACTGTTCTTTGTTTAATCGCTGAATATTCATTTTCAAAAATAAAAGCTAAAAGGATTAATTCAGATTAAATTCATAATTTTATTTGCAGCTCGCATTTTCCCACTTAAGCGTACTTGTATAAAGAAAAAAAAAATCCGTTATACTTCGGCTTTCGCGTAGCGGCTCACGATAAATCTATATTCACAATTAATTTGCGTTTTCGATTTCGTTTGGGTTACCAGTTGTGTTTATTTAATAAAATTATAGTATGTAAGCTATTAAACTTAGAGCTATAGTATTAAACTTAATTATGTGATTGGCATTATACTATCTTATTTGTTACAACAATTTAAACTGTTATGGCTCTTTGAATTTCACAAGAGTGCCTTGCTTTTACAATTGCATTCCTTGAGAAACAATTCCTTTTGCAATGACAGCGTGTATAGCCCTGCCCTCCACTTCTCGAATTAGCTGCTACCGCTTCTCTCAGCGACATTTCTTGAGCATTAAAAACTAAGCAAACCCTTCCTTCAAACCGCAAACGACAACCACATGGGGGTAAAAACTGACCACGCTTTTCAATTATAGCTCAGTAGGTGCCCCCTTCCTGTTATCTTTCTGAAGGAAAAACCTATTCTATTCTGTTTTCGCCCTCGAAACATGGCTCAGGACTTGGATTCACTGTAATTTTCACGCTACCGGGCTCATAGTTAAAAAGGTTATTTTTAATTAGAAAATAAAGCTATGTATAAAAATTTTTTAAAATTTTATGCACAATTTTTATTTTTGCGTAAATTTATATTATGATAAGTTATATAATTATATAATAAGTTTAATTTAAGTTAATAAACTTAAATTAATATTTAAGTTTTATTTTTGGCGATGTTTCTCATTTTCAAAAAAAAAAATTATTCCGAAATATCGTAAGAAGATAATATTCCAGGAATGGTACATATTTCTTTATTTTATTTTTTAAATTATCGCCTAATTATATAGTAGAGTCAATACTCCCATAATAGAGATGTGGTTAATATGTTCCCAAAGCGAATGAATATAAATCCATGAATCAAAATAATGAAAAGCGTTGTGGTAAATTAAAAAAAAATTAATAATTAAGGAAATTAACAAACAAATTAATTGGAAATAAAGTCAATATTGTTGCAAAGCTTATTTTTTACATTTTAAAACAGTGAAAAAATGTTTTTTATGCAATAGCATGTTCCGAAATTATTCAGGAAAAACGTTAAAATACTAATTCATTTTTAATTCAACATCTATTTAAAATTTTTAAATACATTTTAATTAGTGATAAATAGTAATCTAAAAATTAACTGCATGACAAATTATATTCGTATCCTATTACTCTATTTGTAGATTGTTTATAAAATATATTATAAAATATACCTGCATTTTGAATACAATGTATATTATATAATATGAATATAATATAATAACAATGTATATTATATTGTATAATATCTAGATAATGTGCTAGTGGATAAACGCTACCGTTTTAAAAATTATTTTGACTGGTCTATAAATGAAATTAATTGCTTCATGGATCGCCTGAAGAATTCAAATACATAATATTCGAAACTTATTAGAACAATTTAAATAGCTTCCATAAACAAAACAAAAAATATTAATATGAATAAAAATACTCTTCATACTTACACACACACAAAGTATAATAGTGAGCTATTTTTCTGCTTCTATCTTGAACTTAAAAGCAGAAATATCTCCTTTGAATGCAGATGTTCTTATTGAAATTATTCAGCGATAAAATGCGAATATGAATTTAAAATAAATATTTACTAAATGCTTTTATTTATCCTACTACCGTCTTTTCTTATTCTCGGACCAAAGAATGGCGCATATGAATTTCTGCGCCATTTCTTTGAGCTATCGTCTGCTTTTATGAAAAGGTAGGCTTAGTGATCGCTTTACAAATATAACGTTACAAAGAGCGATATACGAAGAGGAAGAGAAGCAATGAAACGAATATCTTCAGTTTTTATAATGTTACAGAATAAAATATGTTTTATATGTTTTAGAAATGAAAAAAGAATAAGAAGATATGATTTATATTAAAATTTAGAAACTTTGTTATGATAACCTATTATTATCCATTTCGGATCTTAAGATTAAAATGATTCTGAAAACTATACATTATATTAGAGAATTCGTTTCTTTAATATAAAATTGTCTATTGGTATATATTACAAATATAAAATTGAATGCATATTATTATTATAATATATTCTTTGAGAGGCTAATAGAATTATATTCTTTGATAGATTGTTTTCAAATTGGCTAAAAATGTGGATATCTAAAAAATTTTTAGAAATTTACCAAAAATTATATTTGTCTAATTATAAAATAACATCTGGAAAATGAGAACGATGGAATACTTAAATGTATAAATTTAGCAACTGAATTATGTAATGATTCTTGTTATTGTATAATTTAATGACATATTTTGATTTTTGAAATTTGTGAGCAAATTTTATTGAAATCGACTCAGCAAATAGAATACAAAATATAAAAATTTTCATTTTTGATTGCCCAATTGTATACATACTGTGTTGTAATTTTAAAGATTCTGAAATACAAAAATCGTAATTTATATTGCATTAGTTTAATTTAATTATAAGAACATTTCGTTTGAAAGCAACATTATGATTATATCGGAGCAGAGCCTAGTTTTAAATTGTAATTTTTGTTCGTAATTTTGCATTTAAACCCCTCGTTATCGTTCTCGGTAAGATCATCCTCCCTCAACACCACCTCTCTTAACTTCCACACCATACCAACGTGAGGACACTTAGCTTATGACGACACATTTAACTTGTGCTAGGTTCGCAAACACGATGAAACATAATCTTGTGGAATCGAGTTTCAAATTGGCTCAGGCCGAGATTTAATCATTAAGCTACTATTGCCACAAACTCTAGCAATTGAAAAAATGAAGAAAGTAGATACAAAAATGCTGAAAATAAGAATTAGCAAAAAGTGAATCTCTCATAAAAGAACAAATAAAGGAGATATGAAATAAAATATTTAAATATATAAAGCTTTAGTGTGCTTTAATTTTTATTGGGTTAATAATTTGCAAATGTATCAAATTCAGTGGAAAAATTCTGGTGAATCAAAGAAATAATTTTAATTTTATGAAAATTTATTTCATTCATTCATTTTCTAAGTATATATATATATATTAATATATTAAATAAAATAATGATATAACATATTAAAAAGTTAACAATCTTCTAAGGACAATAAAATATAAATAGTTTCATATTTTTTTCTCGAAGAATCAACAGAAATAAACGCGAGTTCTTTTGAGAAGATATGAACAAGACGCATAGTAATCAATTATATTATTTAGCAGCAAATAAACAACGGCAATAAAAGCATTTAATCATTTATTTTAACTTTTGTTGACAACATTATATTTTTAACGTACATTTCTGATTACTTCTTACTTCTCAACATACAGCAAAAAGCAGACAGAGCGTTTAATAGCTTCAAAACAATTAGACTCCTACCACCATAAATAAACCCCAAGAGAAAAACCATTCCTTGAAAAATCTAGTAAAAAAAATAACCTGAAAGAACTCCAAAAACTAAAATCTTGAAATAAAATAACAGAAGCAAAAAAATGAAAGATAGTTGAAAGCACATGCACGCTCATCAGAGTTTTCTTTTATAGCTATCCTTCCATCATAAACAGCGCCTTGAACGCAACGCAAGTAATTTAGTTTGCTGTACTTCAGTGTTTTTGGGTCTACTTTCCGAAAGAACATTTTGATTGTTTACGAGTGAAGCTTCCTTTAATGTCGTACTAAGTAACATCCTCTCTTACCCGGCTGTATTTTACGCTAGATTCAATTTCAAAGTCTATAAACTTGATCATCTTCCGCCATTTCTTTATGACATCAAGCTCATGCGGTATTTGTTATGGCTGCAGAATCATTAAATGAATGTACCAACTTATTTCACACCTTGCGAATGAATTAGGTTTTGGCTGCTAAAGCTTAAAGAGAAAGTTATAGTTTGATGTGCGTTATGATTATTCTGGTTTTTATTGCTGTTTCAAATAGATAAATGCGGCATATCTTTTCAAGGGTTGGCAATTTACACCGACTGATTATTTTTATGGTTGAGTTCGTGAACGAAATATCATCGAAAACTTTTCATGATTTTCAAAATAAAAATGTATATTAGCAATATGAATTATTTACTAATCATTTACCGTCCAATGTCTCACTTGCAAAGTAATTAAAAACTTTAAACTATCATATTTATTTTAAGTGATGAAATAGATACCTTAATTTAATGAACAGTTTTATTTGGATGTCTTGAATAAATGAAAAAAATAAAATAATGTAAATACGTTTTTTGTTTTCATAATTAAATTGAGCATTAAAAAATATTTTTTTTTAAAGTAGAAAAGCATTTAGAAATTTAATTTCTTTTCTAATATTTGGAAGATTTTTTTTTTCTAAAGAAAACCAGCAACAGTGATCTCCCTTGGTACTGGTATACCCCATGACGAGCCACTTGAACCATTCCCTGAAATATTCTCGCATATTTCCTAATTAAGATGTTATCTTACTCCTTCCACATAGAACTTGTGAATTTAACACAAGATCGTAAACACCACCAGTACACAGTTTTTATTCTCACATTTGAGCGCGTTGTGTTTCAAAAATATAAAATATTCAATAAAATTATTAATATTTCAAAAAAAAATTCACTGTAACCGTAACTATTACAGCTAAACTGTTGTTTTTCATATAATTTTTGAGCACAAACCTCAAAATACCTTAAATAAAATTTTTTATTCCTTTCCTGTGAACGGCATGATAGTTACTGTCTCATATATCGGGATAGTTTTTTTTGTATATATATAATCACCCTCTATAATTTTGTGAGACATCTGTAATTGAATAACAAATTAATGCATGTTGTTATTTTAATAAGCAACAATACTGCATTTGAAATTTGTTTATAATTAGAATTAAAAGATTCATAACATTTGAAAAGCAATTAATATTATTAAGCATTGAAATTATTGCCATCTTAACAATGTGAGATTTATTTGTCCATAAAAAGTTATGAATCATTTTCTAGAAAATAGTACTTTGTCATTTCTTTTGTACCACTTTTCTGATTCAAATTTCAATGAGCTTGTAAATAGTTTACAATCACAAACAAGAAATACATAACATTAACCATTAATCTGGCAGACCATAAACATTCACAAGCATTGAAAGCACTGCCATCTTAACAGTTTATTTGTACATAAAAATATATGATTCATTTTCTAGAAAATCTATTTTGTTATTCCTTGTGTACTACTTTTCTGATTCTCATTCCGGAATTCCTAAGAATTTGTAAACTGTTTACAATCACATCCAAGAAATACATAACATGGTATAAACCATTTAATCTCGAGAAACACTTATAGAAGTGCCATTCTTAAAAGCGTTAGGTTTATTTGGAACTAAAAGGGGAATGAATCTTTTCTCGAAAACTGTATAGTGTCATAACTTATGTATCAAACAGATTCTCATTCCGGGGTCTCAAGTACAGCTTCCTCTCCAACTTCCTGTCTTCAACCGGAAAAGATCCTTGCAACTTGTTTCCGAGCTTAATACAATTGGAAAGGAACATCGCGTCCGAAATTTCTAGGATCTCAAAAGAACGGAAAACCGGCAAACCACAAAGAAGGAGATTTTTAAAAACAGTTTCGAGAGGATTATATGAGCTCAGCAGATCTTCACAGCAGAGAAGACTCAAGAGTTCGATCCATGCATAAAAGATTGCTCTGTAAGAAGCTTTTACAGGTCGAAAGGGTTGTTACTTAAGAAGGAATTTCGCTTTAAGCAATTTCGGAAAGCCCGTCTGTACTCTGTGAAATTTTATTTTTTTCTTTTTCACATTCGTTACAGATTTGCTGAGATCTATAATTTAAACAGGCTCATTACTTAAATTCGCTGATATCCACTTTGATTAAGTTTAATGTTTAAAGAAATAAATGGGCGGATAATTATTTATTTTCATTTTAATTATTTAGTTGGCAGAAAAATGAAGCTGTTTTAAGTAATTAGAAATCTGCAGGATGTGACAAAGTTACTTATTTCTTTATTCAAAAAAGCTAATTTGTTTATTTAACGTGATTTTTGATGAATTTGGGGAAGTCATTAACTCTAATTGCTTAAAATATATCAAACTGTGTAATAAGAGTATTTCATTCAATAAAAACTTAAGTATGTCTCTCAAGTTATTTGAAGTACAGCTATAAAAGAATTTAATCATTTAAAATGGATCCCATTGGGATGAATATACTCTTAAGCATTTCGTTTAAATTGCAACTTTTTTAACAAATTGTACATTTTACAGCAAATTTTTCCTCATTAAGGCCTTTAGAGAGAGTATTTCTTAAAATAATTTTCTTTCCTATTTGCAGAATAAATCCATTGTTCAATGAATTGTCTTCCTTCCCTTTTCTTTACTAGATTTGTGCTCTCTAATGTATTGAGCATTGAAATTTGTAAAGATATTTTTTTTTATTGAAGTTCGGAACTTGCATTGTGACACTTTTATTCCATTATATATGAATTCATTATGGAACAAATACCAGTTTGTTAAAAATTATAATTTCCATTCATCTAAGTATTTACATCTCTGGAAATTTGTCAATTATTTTCTGTATTTATCATTTTCATTCTGGTCCAGATAAGAATATTTTAATGAAATAAAATTGTAAGATTGCTTACTTCATATAATGCTTGCTTCATAAGAATTTAGCAAATGGAATAAATTTATTAATATCAATATCAATCAGTATTTATCAATTTCAATTTTATTGGCTTTGATTGATTTTTTAAAAGTAAAACCGGATATAATACCAATGTCATCAAGATAAACAGCTAATTTATTTTATTTTTTCTTATTCCTAAAGAAATATTCTTATATTTTCCTTTTTTTATTAGTTGTTATTTACACTGTCGTTGTTAAAATGTCTATGTTAATCACAGTACAATCATGTTGACCGAGGCAGTGCTAGTCATAAAATCAATTTTCCTATATGTATCGTGCTAATTGTATTTTGCCAATTCTGGCTATTACAAAGACTAGGGAAAATGAATGAGATGTTATATTATGTAATTTTCATTGTAATATTGTTAGTTGTTTTGATTGAAAGAGTAAAAATAAAGGTTGGTCAAAAAATGATTTTGACAAATTATATCCTATCAATTAAGCTTTCCAATGTTGGTCACTGCAATGATTAAGAAAGTGAAAAGAAATTAAGATTTCATTTAGATCTTATAAAATGCATCATATATATTTGTTCCTGCACTTTAATTAATTTCTATTTATCGTCAGAAAAAAACTTTATATTCTCTAGCTAGCAAAAATTCAATTTCTGATGTAGCCTACGTTTTTACTAAAAAATCGTAGTAACTCAATATTATTGGTTAAAAATTTCTACTTCACTCTCATATTTATCATCTGAATTTTTTTGTAAAAAATTTGAATTATTATTGCTTAAATAAAATCCATAGTTATTTAAATCAAATAAAATGCTTTACATATATTAATTTATTTGAATTAAAACAATTTCGTGTTTCCATAGGAGTTATTAATGCTCACAGACAAGGCATACATATGTAATTTATACTGCAATGCTATTACACATATCAAACTAGAAAGATGTACCCAATAGTCATAAAATAATTTTGCCGACATCTTAAGCTAAATTATTAAATCATTAATAAGATAATTTTGTCATCTTTAAGATTAAATAATTTTTTTAATTTCGTATCAATTGCAACTATCGTCATATACTAGTTTATATTTATCTTTAATAAGGAAATCTGAACAAAATGTAAGAAAAAATTGTCAATTAAAAAGAAGCAATGAATATTTTTTGAAATCGTAACAGAAAATGTATTAAAAACAATTTTTAGAGCTACACTTTTAGTAGAGTATTAAAAATTAAAATTTTATTAAATTATTTTTAGTATTTAATTTATTATTCCTGATCCCACAAATGTTTGAGATATCAAAATAGTGGAATAAATTGTGATTTTTTTTCCATAATCTCAAGCATTAAACAAGTAAAGTCAAATGAAATAGTGCAAAAATAAACAATTTCTTAATATCAATTTATTTCTTTAAACCCTTAATGTTTTAAATTATCAACATACGATTTATTTTGAAAATATATTTGTTTTTTGCTCTATATTTTATTCCTATTTTTTTGTTAAACAAAACAATACAAATACCATACATTTAAAATAGGATTAATTATAATATTTAAATACTTATCTTATTTTAAAAGTAACACTGATTATTTAATAAATGCACTGAAGGCAAATAAAAGAAATCATAGTTCCCAAAAATGTATAAATATGAAAATCCTTTTTAAATGTAAATAGTGTCGTTTATATAATCAATAAAGAATATGATTTTATAGGATAATTGATGCAATTCAAAAATCTATTACATCATTGAAATAGCCAAACTATCTAAATTGTCATCCATAATTGCTGTGTACCTACATTGAATATGGCTATCAAATTATTTCGCCATTTAACAGTTTTAGACAGAATAAATATTTGCTAAGTTTGGTCTAAAAAAAAGAAACCCTTTAAGTAAATATCTGTAATTTCTCAGCAATTTGTTTTTACTGAATTCATAATGTCTTTAAATTGAAAAAAAGAGTTGCATTTTTTATAATTTGTCAGACAATCTTTTGTTGCAAAAATAAATTCTAATTGAAAGAAAAAAGATTAATTCTTAGATTGTACAATATAAAAATTGTAAATAGTACTTTCTAACAAAAACAAAACATTAGTTGAAAAAAAAAATCGATTGAATTCCATCCCTTTATTTTCTCTTTGTTATAAAACATTACACGATTTCGATTGTTTCCCGTCCTTTTATTTAATGAAGTAAAAAAAAAGAGATTGCAAATATTTGTTGTTGTTTTTTTTTCTCTTTCCTTGTTTGTAATATAATTTTTTCCTATTTGTTAGCATATACTTGTAATGGAAAGAACTATAAATCTTTTACTTTTTTTGCTTCAAAACATTGATTTAATAGGATCTTAAATATACCTTTGATATTTACATTAATCATTACGGAAACAGGCGGAGTTGTCGCCCCAAAACTTTCTCGCATACTTTGTAATAAAGGTGTTATTCCAGAGAACGCTATACATCGCGTTGGCGTACAATAGTTACAACATATTAAGTTTTGGTGTGAATTTAACATTTATATTGAATCTATTGTGTGATCCTTGGCGAGTTATTTGGCGATTAATCTCTGACACACTTTAATAGTATGCGAAAATCGAATTTGTGTATTAGACACGTTTTCCGCAGCCGATTAGAGCAAAAATTTGGCAAAACTGAACTTGTAGTTGCAAAATCCCATACCAAATTTCATATATTTAAGCCATTGCGTTTTTGAACTATCGCTTTTACATGTTTCTGAAAGTACAGTCCGACAGATGGAAAACCTCTTGTTGAATTTGACTCAACATTTAACAGTGTATAACAATATAAATATTAAATATGTGTACCGAATTGCGTCCATCTAGTTCTCTTCCTTTAGTAGTTATCGAGTTAATTGATATTCGAACAAGCGGACAGAAGAACTTTCTCAAAACAGATTTTACCCAAAATTTAACAGGAATCTGAAACTTTTGAGTAAAGCTCGTATACCAAATTTTAACCGTCTAGCGCGAGTCGTTTTTGAATTATCATTGTCACAGACGGACGGACGGACGAATGGAAAATTTCTAAACATGTGTTTTTCGAACTCACAGAGGTCTGAACCGTGGAGAGTCGTCAAAATTTCGAGTTCGAATTTTTTGACGATTATTATACTTTCTCTATACGATTTCTAATTAGATTAGCTACGCATACGAGAAAGTAAAAATTAGGCAACTCTCGCCAAGTTCGTAAATCTTTACGAATTTTGATAAATATTTGTGAATGGCAACTTTATCTCTTCTTCCTAAATTATTTCGTGACAGACCAGATATTATTGTAAATATCATACGATCACTAAAAAGAAGGAAATAGAAAAGAATTTCATTTATTGCTTCATTCAAAAGTTCCAAAAAATGAGAAAAGTCAGCAGATGAGTCTCTACAATATCGATATTTCTATACATCTGGGTAGGTATTTATATATCACGTGGAGATCTAACTCATAGGTATGTAATAAAATTACGATTAGTCTACTTAGCACGAAAAAGGTTAATTAGGAATTAACTGGATGGGCAAATTCTGCAGAAATAAGAATCGCATTTTCTTTGTTGTCAAGGAATTAAAGAATCGCTAATAACACTGCATTATTCGAGAACAAAAAATATTCGAATCATATCATTTCAGACATTTATTGAATTCAAATTTAACTTTGAGATTTTAATTTAATTTGTGCGTGGATTATAATCATAACACTTTTTCCCGCTTAACTCAACTGCGATTCAAATATTTGATCTAATTAGATTACTTATTCATTACACCATATGATTAATTAAAGCATATCAGGTAAGATATAGCAAAATGGAGGCATCTAGTTTGATAGATTGTTTGGATCAAAGACTTGAATTAAGGTAGTGAAAGCACTAATCTGAATTTTTTGAATTGACTTTAGTCTTTGGAACGTCTGCCCTTCCATAATAGTATATAACAGTGCTACTAATATAAAAAAAATAATAAAGATTAGTTTATGTCATTCCAGAAACAAATACGCATAGGATTGCATTCATTCTGTAGTGTAAATAAGAGGAATCGTAAGGAAAACCGAACATTAAAAATATGACTTTTTAGACAGAGTAGACAGTTTGAAACTCTAATTATGATATTTTCAAAAATCGCACTGCTTTATTAATAGTAGAGTGAGATAGTATTGTGTGTGTTTGAAGATTACGTACACTTCAAAAATAGTAGTCCCCATGATAACTAAGTTTGCTAAATAAACTATGAATGATAAAACTATCACTGGTATTGATGTTTCAAAAAAGACAAAACAGTCACTAAAAACGATCTCATTTTTATACTTTATGGCACAGAGTATTCCATTTCTACTGATTTTTCTAGAAAATATACCAGTTTTTAAATGACTTACTCTATGTCATAAGGCATAAAAATGAGATCGGTGATTTTGGTAAATAATTTGCCTCTTTTGAAACGTTAATAACATTCATAAGAAATGGAATACTCTATGACATAAAGCATAAAAATGAGATCGTTTTTTTGGTAAATATTTTGCCTCTTTTCAAAAATTATTATTATTCATAATTTTATCATTCATAGACCCTGTAATAAATGAATTTGATAAATGATCTATGAATGATATTAATGTCTCAAAGAAGCAAAATATTTAGCAAAAACTATCTTATTTTCATGCTTTATGGCATAGAGTATACCATTTTTTACTGATTTTTATAGAAAATATACCAGTTATTAAATGGCGTACTTTATGCCATAAAGCATAAAAATGAGATCGGAGTTTTCGTAAATATTTTGTCTCTTTTGAAATATTAATAACACTCCTAGTTTAATCATTCATAGACCCCATGATAAATGAACTATAAATGATGAAACTATGAATGATATTAATGTTTCAAATGAATCAAAATTCCATTTCTACTGATTTTTGAAGAAAATGTACTAATTTTTGATATAAAATATTCAAAAAATTAAATAATTTTTCCGAAAAAAATTTGAGTAATAGAAAATGTCACCACAGACATTTTATCTGCCTTCAAAGCGAAGTGAAATACTTCTTTGAAAAATTGCATTTCCCAACCCACAGATTAAATAAAGGTCTCCACCAATATATCGAACTGGGGGAATATCTCCGAATTGCTATTGTGTGCTCAAGGAATAAAAGAACCGTTCCTTTTTAACCAGTGGAACAGTTTAACAAAGATGGCTTCTACCGCCTTTACTTTTTTTCTCTTTGTTACCGAACAGCGCGGTGGCAACAAGCATTCAATCATTTGATATCTTAATCGTAATGTTTGTGTTTCAATGAGCAGTTTGAGCAGATTGGCACAGTTGTCAGTTCCTTAATTATGAGCAACAAATAATCCCTATTTGAAGAAGAGAATAACATGTGAAACAGGCTTCTACATAGAGGATTAAATAAAAATAGGCACAGAGAAACATATTCATTATCAGAAGAAGACATCGTTTCTTTGAAAAAGATTCGAACCATGATGTCTCTTGTTTCTTGAAGGGAAATTCTACACTGGAATAGGGGAAAATAATTGACGGATAATTGAAATCACCCGACCCCCATTGCGTGACATGGCGAAGTTATATGGGTATTGTGTGTATAAATATAAAACTTTCTTCTCCTTAAAGTTTTCTGCTGTTTGGATGAGAATAAAGAGAATGAATCGGCAGGAATAAAAATAATGATTGGATAAGTCACGTTTGGCTGGACTGATGTAAAGAATGTGCTCTTATCAGTATTAATAAGATGTTATGTTATTGGATTCTTTTTATCTCTTCTAATGATCATAAATAATGGGATAGAACTTAATTATAGAAGAGATACTGGATGCTTTTATGTGATGTAAAAATAACTGGTCCAATTATTTGGTGAATATGATTGTCTTTATTTAATATGCAGTGGGTTTTATTCCTTTTCAACTGTCGTTAATAGATTAAGAATTTGATTCTTTATCTTCCAATCTCTTTATTTATTGAACAAATGGAATGAAAAAAAATGAATATGGTTATTTAATATGCTGGAATGTTGTGTATTAAAAGTAAACATTTTCTCATATTTGATGAAGGGAAAAAGTAAAAAAATGCAGTCAAAAAGATATATACATCATTATTACTTTTTCGGAACTTTTTACATAACTTTATTTAATGCATTGATAACTTCAAATAATATATTCATTTTCTATTGAGATATATATAGTAATTAATATAATATAAACAGATATCAATGATTAATAAATCATGATAATAAATAAATTATTAATTAATTCAGTTATTCATATAATTTTAGTACAAATATACAGTTTTTCACAGAAAGCTTGATTATACAATTTTATTAATTAAACATTATACTTTTATTAACAAAAATAGCTATTATTTAACCAAATTTTCTGAGTTAATGAACAATTCAAAGTAAAAATCATTGACTATATTGCTTTAACCCTCTCTAGGGCCGTGGCAAGTGTGCTTCCCACCAAATCTTTATATGAATTTATGTAGGTTGGCATAAGTTCTGACAAAAATTTTTTAGAAAGACGGAAACTTAGATGCTTCAGTTCTTTATCTCACACAAAATGATGTATCTTGATTTGATAATTAATTATTAATTAACCAAATTAATTAATTAATCAAATTAAATTTATCCAAGAAGTTAAATGAATCCCTTTCCTTATTCTAATTTCAAGCCTAAAAATATTTTAACATAATATGACTAGAAAAAAATGGCCCTTTAAAAGGTTAAAAAGTGATCTTACCTCAAGTAGCTGTGACTCAGTTGATGGAATATTGAACTTTTAGTGAATTTGTCTGTGATTGAAATAGAGAAACATGGTAAATTAATTTATGCGCTACAGTTTTAATTCAATTGTTATTTGTTGTATATTTATCTTCTAGATCTTTTATATATTCTTGAAAGTTTTAAAAAAATCTTGAGTAAGTATTCTAAAATATTCTTGAAATGCATACATTCTGATTACCTCAAGTTGTGGGCATATTTTCTATTCAAATATGTTATCAGCTATTTCGAGATAATGAATTAATTTTGAATTTTACTATATGATTAATTGTATTTCTAAGATATTCAAACTTAATTTAACTCTTTGCACTCAAGTGTTTCCTCTCAGGCATAATTATATAACGTATAATAAAAAATATATAACGTAAAAATGGTGCATCATTTTGACTTTATATTTATTTATTTTGATTTTGATTGTTAAAAATACCTACAAAGTGGTATTACGAAGAAAATTAATTTTTCGGAAATATTCAACTTAATATAATTAATAGACGTTTATTTCTCGAAGCAATAAACAAGTCTTTGCATGAGCGATTAAGTAGGCATCGTATTATTTTTCAGATTATAAAGGATTAATTTAGACAATCAAACTTGAATTAACTTTAATATATCATATTAATTTTCAGAATAACTCTTTTAATTTCGTGAGAAATCAAAATATATCATTAGACGCTCCATTTCATTCATGACATTTCTAATTCACAGCATTTATATCTGCTCCATGTAAGATCTTAAAAATGCAGTTCAGTTTGTGAACGAACGATGAATTTTATTCAATCTTGGCTTACATATGTACATATAAACTAAGCCTTGTATTTTTTTTTCCTGAATGTTATGACTGCATGTAAATATTATTATGGGTGTGGTCAGATATTTAGTACTCTAGACGTAATATTGATTGTAAAAGAACTGCGCAAAAGTTACATTTGCGGGTGAATTGATATATAAATTCTTTTTGCTACAAAAATGTAGCTTCTGTATAGTGTAGGAAATTAGTATGAGTAGTATTAGTTTTCTGAACTTCATTATATTGTGATGGTACAAAAGATTCAAGAAAGATTCCCAAAGCGTAATCTTACCTTATCCATTTGAAAGTCCTTTTGAAACATTTATTCTTGTCAATAGGATTCATCCTTACCGTTATTGACTTTTGGTGATTTCTTAATTAATATTCAGAATTTTAAAATTTATTATAATAATAAACATGTAACTCACTTGGAAATGTAATCAAGAATGGTACGATTCTTACTTAATATAGCAGATATCTTCAATTTTTAACAATTTTGCATTTATTTTGCATCAGTAATTGAAACAGATGGAATATCATTTTTTAACCTATTATAATTAAAATGCAATAATAAAAGACAGCGAAAATATTTTCCAGAAACTTTCAGACACTTTCTCTCTATTTAAAGTATTTCTCTACTTCTACGGATGCTCAGAATTTTATTTTCTAAATCCCACACATGAATTTAATTTAATCATATTAACGTCCCGTTTTAAAGTAACACTAAGGATATTTTGGGACGACCCTTGTAATTTTGAATTGCGGTCAGATGTCGAGGGCGACACCTGAGAGGGCATCCTCCTCTCTGAACTCCTGACCACACTAACTAGAGGGTATATAGCACCGACATTTAACGAGCACAAGATCTGCTTACACAGTAGCTTTATGATAGAATCGGGCCTGGAGCACCCTCCTGTCTCACACATGAGAATCTTGTGCCATGTAGTATATTAAAGGAAACTGAATATGCATATTGCTTGCTTTTTCTTCAGCGATTTAAATTAGGATTTGAAACAGAACTAAACTTTTATTAACAAGATCATGTGCCAAATTTCATTTATTTAAGTCACTGCATTTCTGACTTACTGCGTTTGCATGCATATGAAAGTGCAGAGTGTACTTTCCGAAATTTTATAAAATTTACACTTTAATGGTTAAATATGTGTATGAGACTTTTTTACTTTTATTTTGCGGCTATTGCGTTTGCAGGTACTCAAACAGCCAGACAGAAAGACTTCCTGTAAATAATTTCTATTCAAAATTTGATTGAAACTACAAATTTGGTGAAATGACTACATATCAAATTTCATCCTAACCCAAAGCTTTTTTGAGTTCTTGTTTTCACGGATAGACAGATGGACATAATTCCAGAAATGTATTTTTCAGGCACATCGAATTCTGAATCGTGAAGATACATCTATATTTCTGGTTCGAATTTTTTGACGATTACGAAATTTTCTCTATGTACATTTCGTAAACTTCTATTTTTTTTTTATTCTTAGAATTTCAGTTACGATTAAATGCATTACTTCAGTAACGTCTAGCTAAACCATTTCTTATGCATAAAAAACTGAAATTAATTTTTAATATTATTTAAAAAGACAAATTTTTATGGAAAAAAAATTTTTTATAACAAAATATAAATTTTTTGAAGTCAACATGTAAGATTTAATTTATAATTTCTTATTGGTATATCATGAAAAATCTAGCAAAATGATATTTGTTAGTGATGCTATCAATATGATATTATTGATATTATTAATTTGATAACATAACATAACATTTTTTAAATCATACAACTTGTATTTTATTACCGTTATTTGAATAAAATGGGAATATTTTGAAATCTTATTACAGAGTATATATATGCATAATTAATTCCTTTAAATTAAGAACTGTTCTCTACTATTATTAAATTATACAATTAAATTCAAATGACTTAAAATTTTAGCAACCTTCAAAACATTTGTTTTTAAATAGGGATTGTGCTAAAATAATCCTTATAAATAGTACTTAAGTTCATGAATTCCTAATTGAACGCTAAGGAGAACTATGTTACCAAATGTCACTTTATATATGAATTATTATCACCTTATGTTAAGAAAAATTATCAACTGTTGTAAAGGCGATATTTATTTATCAATCAGAG
This sequence comes from Argiope bruennichi, assembly GCF_947563725.1. Classification (NCBI taxonomy): domain Eukaryota; kingdom Metazoa; phylum Arthropoda; class Arachnida; order Araneae; family Araneidae; genus Argiope; species Argiope bruennichi. Next base: position 89,147,918 of record NC_079151.1, read on the forward strand.
AGAAAAAAAGATAGAATTTACAGAGAAAAACTGAAATCTTTGATAATACGAGCTGTTTATTTTGAAAGTGGGGCAACAAACAAAGTGGGTTCTTTGTTTTGTTTCACTTTTTATCCAGTGAATAAATAATTATAAATTTTTGAATAGTATTTTGTGCTTATTATTAAAAAAAAGCTGATGCAACTGAAATATTTCCCAATTAAATGAACGTTTATAATAATTTATTAATTTTGAAAGTGAGGCAAGTCCATTTAGTTATAATAAAACTCTTATTTTTTAGTTAGCACTGTGAACACTATTGGATTATAAACTTACATTATCTGATACCACAAAATACAAAAAATATATCTATTAACACTTATCAATATTTTGACATTTGTTGAAATGCAAGCATTTAAATATCTCGCAATAACAAAAAATGAACTTGCCCCATTTTCAAAATTACCGGATCAAATGAACCACTCTGTCATCACTAATAATTAAAACATTTGCAATTGCTACATTTTAGTAATTCAAACCTTTCATAAAATATTAAAATACTGCACAAAATTACTCCAGTAATCTTAAAGATTAATAATGTTTCGAAGAATATTATTTCCAGCGTGGCTTTTCTAAGATTGCCATTGAAAGTAGACATTCATCTTTTCTGAAACTTGTCACGTAATGGTTTTCTTAATTAAGTCTACAATTTTAAAATACCTTTCTGTCAGCAAATTTGGCACCCTGTTCGCCCGAGGACTTTGCTGAATCATGACACTAAGGGCGAAAACACAGAACCCCTGTAGAGAGATATCATCGGACTTCTCACGTGTCATGGCGGATGCCCTAGATCGCAGTTTTCAATTTAATTAATTTCGAGCCGAACGTGCAATCGATCAACAACTTTATAATCCTTGGTTTGCTCAGCTTAAAGTAGGTTCGAGCTCAGAGCTTCCTATGATGGAGCTCTAATTGAGCTGACAATTCCTATCAGATGGATTACTCGATTCACTTTACCAAGAGAGGGGGAGGGGAGAGGATAGGCATTACCACTTTAAGTGTTTGCTTGAGTTTATAATTAGATTTGATGAATTCCAGAATAGCATTAAGATGCCCTTAATTACTTTTGATGGCTTAATGCCTTTCATATTTTATGTTGTTTTAATCATCTAAACTTCATTTAGAATTTTGACTTTTCAGATTATTAAAAGACCTTATAAATTATAAAAATATTTAACAATTTAACTTGTTTTACATTTTGCCCTTTTAAATTATTACGAGTCTCAACCTTTTAAATTATTTAGAATTTTATTCTTTTAAATTATTTAGAATTTTATTCTTTTAAATTATTTAAGAATTGATATTATTAGATTATTAAGGAGTTTACCTTTTATATTACCGTCTAACAGACACCATTGCCGACGTCCTGGCATAGGGGTAACGCGTCTTCCTCGGACACCATTGGGCGTCCTGGGTTCGAATCCCGGTTCAAGCATGGTTGTTCTTCATCTGTGAGGTATGTGAATGTGCCCCCCTATAAAAAGGGGTTGTGCAAGCGAATGTGTGTGAGTTTCATGAGCTAGAAGTCAGACTTCTGCCCTCGGGTGCTCAGGGGTCTTACCCTCAGAAGCTACTGCACCCCGTTTCCGTAATAACGCGGACACGACATCATCATCAATAGACACCATTCAAACTTGCTAGATCGGTGGAATATTTTTTGCTTATTGATATTTTACTGTGTTCAAAAAACTTGTCGTATACTTGATGCTCTATATTCCCACAATAAAGACATTTTCAGCATCAAATTTTGATAAATGTTAAAGCTATATTAATAAGCTGTGAATGTAAGCTGTAAATTGTGTTATAAAGCTGTGTTATTTTAATGTTTCATATTTGTTCGGTTAATTGTGCATGTGTACTTCTCTAAAGGATTCAAATTTAAGGAATCACAATACGATAAGAAACATAGGACTGTACTAAGATAACATAAAACTGATGATCCTACTGTAATTTCATTAGTAACAACCTATTGCGTTAGTTTTATTAAGAAATAATAATACCAAAAATCGCAACATTTATCCATTTATTGATCTCTAGCAAACATGCTTATAACTTACAACACATTTCTTTTAAAGCTCCGAAAAAGGCTTGAGAAACGTTAAGCAGGGTAACTGGATGCTTGAATTACGAGTGCACTATAAAATATCTTATAGTTTAACCTCAATCGAATTGAAAATTTTCAGCATGAATAGGTAGTTGTTATTGCCTTTGCTGCTAAAAAACTCAGACTTGCCAATTCAATCATCAATGAGCAGTTGTTGTCAAGAGTACATACAACGGCCCCTTCATGGTGTAAATATTCTCGAGTTGTGTTATTGAATTCTGAATACTTAGATCAATGGTAGGAAAATCGGAACTTGCGAACCGCAGAGAAAGTACGTTGATCAGATTGAGGATGTTCTTATTAAAAAAACAGCATATAAGTACCATAACTAAGTGTATAAAATATACCTACATATATAAGCTTAAAAAATATAACTCTCAAAAGCGATTTCAATCGGTGAACTATTGATAATAGATTCTGTTGACTAATGAGTTTGCCTCACTGCTGCCTTAGATTTTCTCGACAAGTAACAGGTATGTACTGTGTTCTTTATAACTAAAATATTTACTGTAAATTTAAGGCAATTGGACAAATTCGAGGGAAGCATTGGGTATAACTTCAAATTCGAGGCCTTCTGAATATGTTTACGCATATTTGGACTTCATTTCTGATGTATTCAATATTTAAGGGAAATACTCATTGCAGTATAGTGAATATTATCTAGAAGCCTTTGGTTAATGGATATAATTCTTCTGTCATTTATTTACTTGCATTTAATTTAACTCTTTTGGACACAGACAACACTGACATTCAATACCGTTCTTGAACTGAGCTATGAACCATTATAAATAACCGTTTGAAAGATTGGGTGCAAATATGAGAACAAAGGTTCATTTTCTACGTAGTCATATGTGTAAGCATCTAGATAATCTAGTTCATTTTAATATTAAATAAGAAAAGAGGCTCCTTCAGAGAATCAAATGAAACAAAAATATTGTCAGATAGGGCAATATGTATATGACAGCAGACTACTGTTAGAGACTTCAACCAGATATATTTCGCTGTACGTAAAAGAAAATCGTATGCTTTTTATGAAGTAATTGAACCAACTTATTTAGTTACAATTTTATTGGATTTTAACACATAATCAACCTTTATCTATTTCGATAAGTTGAAATTAATTTCTTTATTTAATTGTTCATATTGTTTACAATTTTATTCACTGAATAATGTTTGACAAATTTCATGAGATTTCTGCATTGATTTAGCTTTGATTTATATATTGACTAGCCGCCTTTGGCGACCAGCCGGTTCGCCAATCTTAATGTTCGTTAAAATTTTAATAATTAAATATTTTATGCAATTCCAACTTTAATAGATTCTTCAGCAAAATATTTTAAAACTTCAAATTTTGATAGTCATATAATTCACTCATAATATTATAAAGGCCTTCAGTCATAACGTGATATGTATCTCTCTAATTTTCTGTTAGCTCCCGTAGAATTTATGCTTTAAATTAAAGTGTAAATGATGAATCTGCAATTAATATAATAATATTTTTTACTGAAACAAAGCATTTTTTTTAATAATATGATTACTGATAATAGAGTCACTGAGCGTTTAAACTTTATGGGCACTAAAGAATATCTTTCTTAATTTATGTAATATCTCAAGAATTTGTCAACAAAATTTTCTCAGATTCATCATGAACAGATCGATTCATTAACAATGTTTCATTTTAAATGCATCAAACACTAAGAAAATAAAATGAATCGTTTAAAATAATCGGTCTAAAACAGGTTTAAAAAAACTACTTAAAAAACGATGTACTTTAAACTATAAGCATATACAAAAAATATATATAACTAACATAAATACAATTTAATTACAAAATCATGCAACTAACCTAAAAATAATTTAAATCATTGAAAACAGGTTTAAAAAAACGATGTACTTAAAACTATAAGCATATACAAAAAATATATAACTAACATAAATACAATTTACTTACAAAAGCATGCAACTAACCTAAAAATAATTTAAATCATTTCATGTTGTCATGACAACAATCAGAAGAATGCGCATGCGTGAATTTTCTTCGCCAGTTAGGTAACACAAATGCGTGAATTTTTCTACGCCAGTTGGGGTAACGCTATGCAGATTAGACATTTTTAATTTCCTTTATTCTGTGTTATTTTAATTCAAAAGTACTTCAGAATGAATCTGAAACATGGATTAATTAACAATGTTTCATTTTAAATGCATAAAACATTAAGAAAATAAACAGAATCGTTTGAAATAATCCGCCGAAAAATCTTAACCCTAGCCTCATTACTGTTGGGAGAAAAAAAGAACTAAAGCCTAAATCATTTGGCGTTGGGGAAAATGGAAGATTGTTTTGGCGGAAAAGTTGGCGGTGGGGAAAATGGAAGATTTTTTTGGCGGGAAAGTTAGTTTTTAATTAATAATTAAAATTCTAATTAAAATTTCAAAAAAAGGGACCCCAGGTGCACATTCCCGACCTCTAAGGTATACATGTACCAAATTTGGTAGCTGTATGTCAAATGACCTGGCCTGTTGAGCGCCAACACACACACACACATTGAGCTTTATTATAAGTATAGATATAGATTACTGCTTAGGTTCAATTGATTTATTTGCATTGATTTACATTTGAGACAGTTTCAATGCGACCTAAATACACAGTATTAAATTTGATTTTCTATTTTTTCTAAAAAACTAGCAAAATAATACCGGATTTATAAGCAGCTTCAAATAATTATTATAATTTAAACATATGTCGCAATAAAATTAACGGTGAATAATGTAATTCTTTTGATCACGGATCTGAAAATGGCTTAACTAATTTCTAATTAGATGCTACATACTATTTGATATATTTATTGATATTTTAATCTGTGTCAAAATTAAATTAAATAATGTGTCAAATTGGGATAATTAACTTCCTTAAAAATCTATGAAGTTATTTTTTATTTTGATTTAATTGTAGATTTAAAACTCGAAAATGCTATATTTTGATATAGAAATACGTGACTGTTGTAGGATCGAATGAGTCAACCTTTATGGACATGGTATTCAGAGAAATTGCTTAGGAGCATGTAAAACCTTCCAAGTAGCAAATAAATACTATTTATTTTAATGATTTTATTATCGTCGAGATTTCTCTTGAAATAACAATAACAATCGAATTACTAGTGTTATCTCTACTATTACTAAAAGAGAGAGAGAGAGAGAGTGTGTGTGTGTGTGTGTGTGTGTGTGTGTGTGTGTGTGTGTGTGTGTGTGTGTGTGTGTGTGTGTGTGTGTGTGTGTGTGTGTGTGTGTGTGTGTGTGTGCGCGCGCGCGCGCGTAGTGGGATTTAGAACTCTGCAAATTGGATCATTTTGTCTACTGCTACCAAATCTGGCAAATTTATATTTAAGAAAGTATATATGTTTATCTTAGAACAATATTTTACAATTTTAATTATAAATTAAGAAGGAGTTGGCATAGTTTTCTAATTCTTGAAAACAATACCAACATTTGATATAGTGATAATACCAAAACGATATAGATATAAAATTTTAAAAAAAGATTATCTTTTTAACCTTGTTTCGTTTTTAACTTTACCTATGGCTTTTGAAAATTTTTAAACATAATCATTTTGCTTCAATTGGATTTTTAGCGACAGATCTCATTTTTGTAATAATTTCAAATCGTTTTTATTGTTTCGCGATGTATTTCATTATTATTTCATTGTCGAAATAATAATGAAATACATCGAATTAGAAAGAAAGAGTCTAGCGGAAATCAAAATTACATTGCGCAAAGTGCAATGTTCATTTTGAAGTACATTATTCAGTGACGAATGAATTTTTTGATAACAATGTACTCGATTCTGTTAGCAAGGTTCATATATACACTAAGTAGAACAGTTGAATGGAATAATAATGAGAAAACTTCAAAGTTTTCTACAGATTTTTTGCTGGAAAATATTTTATTGAATCATGAATATCAAATTATTTATGTGAAGTGTGATTGATAGTAAACATAACCAATATTCCCGGCAAAACAGCTGATTATCAAAGAAGATAGAGTTTAAATAGTAAAATTCTTTCAAAATGCATATTTATTTTTTATTTTATTTTATTTTAGTCTGAACATTCTCAATTTTTAAGTCTGCTTTGTCATTTGACTATGCTCAAAATAATGAAATTATTTTTCAGTGCTTTCTATCGATTTTATCTGAAGCTAATCTAACAATGAATATCTAATAAAAGTTAAAATCGATTTCTGTTGAATTAAGTTTCTATAAGTTAAATAAATTATTGAAGATCATACATTTTCATTATATCTACAACATATTTATTTTCAGTAATTTACAAAACGCGTACAAGTTTGCTGAAAACAAACCTTCAGATTTTTATTCCCACGAAAACGTAGATCCTCTTTCATTTCAATTTCTTCCAACGTTTACTTAGTATATTTCTATACTGATTCCATTTACGCTACCGTTTGCAGAAACTCGGAAATAAGATGCATCAAAGTAAAATAAGTATTTCGATTTTTCTATCAAAAAGAGAGAAATATTTTTTTACGCTGAAGATGAATTCCTGGCCACGTGATCTATACCCATGAATGAAATTTGAACAATTTCTGCAAATCCGATCAGACACCGAACTTAAATAAACAATCCTTCACCTTCAATTCTAATGCATTATGCATTATCCTTCTAGGAAAAGTCCTGGTATTACGCAATAGAAGGGATTCACGAAAGATCGGAAAATAAATGTTTGAAGAAAACAAGAAAGAAAAATTGCACTCATCTTCTTGTTTCGTATTTTTTTTATGTCAAATCTCCATATTTTAGTCTCCACGCATGTATTCTAAATTTTTCATTTTTTACTTTCCTGAACATTTGTGACTTTCAATATAGAATCGAAATACTCCGATTGGGTAGATTCGAAATATTTAAAATATGCCAATTATATGGGCCAGAAACGGGGCTTTTATTTTTGTTGTAGAAATGTTATAATGTGATTTGTGTTACAGGGTTATTGTTTAATTCGTAATATGGCAATTTGGTGCATTTTAATTTTTTTAAATCGCAAAATATAGTTTTCTTATTTTGCTTATTTTTCTTATTTCTTTTTTTTTCTTATTTATTTTCTTCTTTAATTTTTTATACAACTATTCAAAATACATATTTTTTATGTAAAAAATAATAAGTTATGCATTCTAGCATTAATTAATGTAAATAAGATATTATACCTCTACAAATATTACGTAAATTACATTGTACAGAATAAATAATTGAATAGCAAACCATTAAGTGACAATAAATATCGAAATACAGCGTTCGTGACTGCTATAGCAAATATTATTAATAAGAGGCATAAAGGGCAGGAAACAAAATTTGTTTAAAATTTATCAGCTCATAAAATAATTTAATATGTTGCTACTGCCATATAATAATTATATAACAGTTATAACTATAAAAATTATTTTTAGAAATCCTCATAATCCAATTTTGAAAGACCCTGTCCAAAGCACCTGAGAGAAAAGAAAAGCCTTTCGTTTCAGAGTTGAAACCTTTGTTTCCGCCCACGAGAAGAGGAATCCTGTCAGCGTCACTTGTAACCACGAGTAGCTCTGCGGGGTTAAAATGAAAACGCAAACAATGTGCACCGCAGATGGAAAGTGTTTCGGTTAGGTCTTTTATTTTATTTTGCTTCTTCCCCTACTCCAAGCTCTGTGACACACTAGTTTGGAATTCTTGCTTTGCTCGCATTTTTTTTTTCCTTCTTGTTTTTCTTTCAAATAAAAAGCGAGTTCTGTGCCTACTGAATGGAATATTTTGGTAAAAATTTTAATCTCTGTGCGCATTCTTTTACTCTATGTTTTTAACATTTTTTTCGTTATTTCCCTGCGGTACAGAATGCAAAATGTCATTCGACAAAAACAAGCTTTCTTTCGTCGAAAGCCTTTTTTTTTTTTATTTAGTTATCATATGAGTTTCTCTTACTTTAATGTTTATAAAAAAAGTATTTTCTCTCGGAATGTTTTTGACTAAAATAATAAAAAATACCAAAAAAAGAGAGACTTTTTCGTTTAATAAATAAATATTTTGAAAATTCATTTTTAAAATTAGTTTTTATTTTGAAACTCTTGATGCCATTTTCGGGGGGATAGAATAGTTTTCCCTAAGGTAAAGAACTGTATTCGAGAAATTCGTAAATATTATCTCTTTAAATATATATAAAAAATCTGAAGTCTTCTAAAAATTAAAAATATATGTGGGGAAAGGCAACGACCAGCATTAATATGAAAATATATTAAGATTAAAGGACAAAACATTATTATGCTAACATAAAACATATAAAGATACATAAGCTTGAGTTGTACGTCTTACAGACTCACTGCCCAACTCTCGTCTGCCAATAATAGCGGAAAAGCATCACGAGATTAAGGACATGGCGAAACATGGCCAGCATGGCGCCATACAGGATACGGGATTTGTCAGCACTTCCCACATATATTAATTGTTGAAAAAAATTCAGAAAAATTGGATATTATGCTAATTTCAGAATGAAATACTGCATAGTAAATCATGAAATATATATGCATATTCTAAAGTATTCTATGAAGAGTATTATTTTGAAGATTCGTTAAAGTAATAACTGGTTTATGTTTGTACCATTCTTGCTTTTCTTCACATTTTTAAGTTAGTTAATTATCAATTTAAATATGAAAAATATTTTATAAATTTCTCAAAAAGGCATTAAAATTTTTTTATTAGAAACTGAGTGATTGAATTTTGAAATCCATAATATGATTTTCCTGAAAAAAAAATTTCATCATACATAAGCAATATGAATCTTCTCTGCAATTAAAAAGAAAATTCTTTTCAATGAAAGGAAATTCTAATTATATTTATTCTCTTGAAATATCGGTATTTGTTATTTAATTTATACTGAATAGAAAATATCTTTACAGACTTTGCTTTCAGTTTATTTACCTCATTTCACTCGGCAATTTTTCATCTTGGAAATTCATTTTAGATAATTTACAGATATTTTAATTTCTTTTTAAGAAGATAATCCATAGATTTTTGAGAATCGTTGTATAAAGGAACAGTGGAAAGGAAGTGCTAAAGGAACTTTGAAATGCTATAGATTTTTAAGAGTTTCGAGGATAAATAATTATACATAAATGATATCTACAAATTCCGTATCATTTTGTGTTTTACTTCCTTTTAGATCTTTTCAAAGAAATATATTGAAGACTATTATCAATGATTCCTTTTTGAAATGGTAATTGCTGTTATTAAAATCCCTTAAATACGAATCTGATAGAATGCTTCCAACATTTAGTTTAGCAACCAACATATAAAAATGATAAGAGTTTAATTTTTATGATAAATGTTTTAGCTTTCTTTAAAATAAAATATGAGAAAACTTTGCATAAATCCTTCTGAATTCCAATTTATCGATTATCTTTTTTTTTTGGGGGGGGGGGGAATCATGAACGCTCACATGAATTGGAGCCATCCAATGCTGGGATTAATCAAAAATCAATGTTGCCAATATTTATGCTATTGATGTAAAAAGACTATTTATTATTAGAATAAATGTCTAGCATATGCATTCATTGAATTATTTCATATTATGTAATGTAAGTATAAATGAACCATAATATTTGTTTCTATTTTGATGGCCTTCACATTTACGCATACGAAACAATTTATTGGAAAATGTTTCTTAATTGTTTCTGAAATTATGGAATAATTAAATTAGTTTGTTGATGAAAAATAAAACATGCAGTAGTCAACTAATCTATTAGAACTTAAATATCCCCTGAAATTATTTGAAAAGCTTTCCTTTTTATTTAAATACATTTTGATGGGGTTTTTTTTTTTCATATTAAGAGTTCGATACATAACGTAAATGAAAATTAATAATAATAAATGGGAAGAAGATAGAAAATGAATTATTACGTAGGATATTTATATGCTTGGGCAGCATGGAGATCAGCTCCTCAAGGCATAAAAATTCGTTCACAGTTCAACAGCTAAAAGATTTCTCCATTTGAGTTTAACAATGACTGAACTGTTGTGGAAATATACCAGTCTTGTCACTAAGTCAACTGGGATTTTTTTTTTTTTTTGCTTCATTATCATGCAAGTTTTATCTTGATTTTCTTCTCTCCAATTTTTCAAATACATTCCTTTAAAAAAAGCTCATTAAAAAGTTATATAATGGTAATTTTAAAAAACGCAATTATGACAATTATTATTAAAGCGTTTGTGCTATATATAGGCCAAGTTGTTTCAGAAATCTAACTATATGGAAGTATGTTGTTCATTCTTTTGTATTGCTCATTTTTGAGCTGAAAAGGCGCTACTAAGAGTATACCTCTTTGAATCTCAGTGGGATTATCATTTGCTTATTTAGTTAGTTCCATTAGGATTGGCAATAAAGTTTCTGTTCCCAGTGTGAAAGAAATAAAGGTCGTGACATGTTTTTATTGCAGATCAATCTGAAATCCGGTATGATGCCTTCTTCACTATCACTTAAATGTCTTCATGTTGATATATTCGTTGCGCTTGGTGAATAAGATACTGGATCAAGTATAACACTCGTTTTCTGACTATAGTTTATTATCAAAAGATCCTTTCTGAAAAAGTACCGGTATAGATTTGAAATTTTATATATTAGATATCTATTTGATTTGAATAAGATTGTTGCTGTCAAAATATACCACGGACATCGTTATGAGGCTCCTTAATTTTGATCTTTAATCATAAAAATAAACATATAAAAAACCACAGAAATAACTTTGATAATTTTTTCCGATTCACTATTTTAACCATGATGTGTATATTTTAATTATTAGCAGAAGTTTCAAAACTGGTAATTATAATAAGTCTTTTGAATCAAATCCACGATTCTTTCTTATGAATAAAAATCAAAAACCAAACAAGAAATGTTCGGAGCTCAAACTAATTGTAAAGTGCAAACTGAAAAGTAGTTTCAATTAGATTATTACCTCACTGACTCAATTATTCAACTAGAGTGAGCTGAAGCGGTGATTTTTCTGATATCTGCTCTTTTTCCACTTTAATATTTAATTCAATTCCTTAATTTTATTTCTGTCAAGTGCCATTTTAATTCAGAAAAATTAGATTTAAAAAATAACATTTCTCATTTATTTTTAACGAGAGAGGAATGTTTTACAAAGTATTAGTATTAATAAAACGACCTTTAGCTTTCGTATTCCTAAATCGCTGGCACTGTCAATGATTCTCTTTGTTTTGTATAAAAAATCCTCAAAGGGAAAGTTAACCGTTGCATAATTCTTTCTTATCTATTGAATATTTAGGGTTTACATCATAATATATTTGAAAAGGTGCATCTATACATAGTATAAAATGAATTCTCCTGAGAGCGTCTGTACGTTGGAAAGAGAAACTCGAGAAATACTTCACTGATATTGGAGATATGTATACCATTTTGTAGGGCATTTATTGGGGAAGGTTATATTATATTGAAGTCATACCAAAATAAAAAAAAGGAGTTTTATGATTGCGATTTTAATTATCTTCCTATTACGATTCGTGCATGCGTAAAACAGCAGTATTTTTGCTTTGTATTTATCCGCGCATGTGCGAAAACCTCAAACTACGCATGCGCAAATAGCAAGAATTGTGGTATGCATATGCGATACATTTCTTTGTTCACGTCCGATTTTAAATAACGATTAAAAACTCATTATGACCCCCCCCCCAAAAAAAGAAATCCAACCTCTGCCGGAATACATCAAATGCCAAAATGCTTCGTTTGTTGCTCAATAATGAAAATATAGAGAAAAGAAACATTCAGTTATCGAATATCAAAGAAACAATATCCATACTTTGGGAAGGAGAGTCTTCTGTTGAGCTAAGTAACCGTTTCTCTTTAAATCACACTGCAATTTAAAGTAAATATACAATTTAATTTTCTATTGTATATTTTTAATGAATTGTTTGTCTATGACCATATCATATTTTTATCTTTTTAACAATCTATATATTTCTCAATATGTGTTATAAAAATTATTTTGTTAATATTTTTGATGATTTTTAAATATATTTTTATGTTTGTTTGATGTTGCGTGACATGCCCATGTCATATCCGATGGAGGCTAGACTTAAAGCTAATTTTTTCATTTGGATGCTATGCCAAGGGCAACGCTGTGCGAGTACTGCTAGTAATATTTATAAATAAGGTTCACTGCATCAATATGTTGATTTAAGTATAATGATAAGTTTATCATAGAGTATATCTTTTTTCATTGTGAATAAAAAATAAAGTTGTAATAAATAAATAAGAAGCGTATCTAACAACATTTTTTTAATTCCATGCCTTTAGAAATCTTATTTTTCTGTCTTCAGGAAAAAAAAATTCCTTTTTTGCAACACGCGCCATTGCTTCAAACCCATGAGACAAGCACAAAACAATGATTTGAATTTTTCAAAAGCAATTTTATGCTGTAAACAAAAAAGAAACTTTAGAATTTTGAGAATTCCTTAGAAAACAAAATATAACGTTGCTTTCCCTTAGGAATAACGACTGCTTGTTTTTTTTTTTTTTCTAAGTCAAAACCGTTTTTAGTTTGTTTTGTTTTCAAAAATAAATCTTATTGAAAATGTATATGATAAAACTTTGATTGTTGCTTTTAACGTTTGTTTCTAATTATTTACTGAATTGGAATAAATAAAGAAACGGTAGACAAAGAAAGACAACAATCTCACATTTTCGACTGACTCTTATTTAAATAAGTAAAAAAGTTATTAATTTAGGAATGGTAAATGTTTGAAATGAAACTCTTCCACCAAAAAAATACCACTAAAATGTGTTCAAATTTCACAAGTATGTCTATAAATCACCTTATAGACAGATTTTAATCAAAAAGATGAAAGTTAAAGTTTATATAATATTTTATATAAAAATAGCACTATTATCTTTTATACTTAATTGTTGACAAAAAAATAGAAACAAGCATATCAGACTTCAATCTGCATAATTTCAATTTTGTTTTTAGGATTTATGAAAATAAAAAAATTTACAAGCATAACTAAATCTTAAATTTTTCTCAGCAGATATCTTATTTATGCGACAATTAATTTTAAAATTATTAGTTCAGAAAATAAAAAGTTACAAATTTCAAATTTTTTAATGTATCAATATTTTATTTAAATCATCATTTTTCCAGTCGTATCATTAAATTTATGAGTTTGATTTTATTTTCGGGGATAGATTAAACAATAGCCACTAAGATTAGTCATATTTGAAATCATTTTTCTAGTTATATTTTGATTTTAAATAAATATTCAGAACTTTTATTTCAAAACTTCAGTCATAATCTCTGTTAATAATAAAGTGTGTGTGTGTGTGTGTTACAGTAGAAGCGTTTTAACATTTAGGGTACCTAATTCGGTACAGATGTAATGGGAAATATGCTCCTTGGAGCCTTATTTTTTAAAATTTTAATTAATTAAAACTTAAATGAAATTTTGCTGTTTCTGAACTGAAATTGTTGAAAGAAATAATTTTTACATTATTAGAAAATTTAAAAAAATTGTATTTCTAATTGTAGAATTTAATTGTCATGTAAGCTGCTTTCCTTGGCAATTTTTAAATGTTTTGAATAATTTTCAACAATAGATTTCATTGCTAAACTGAAATTGTTTATGCTATTCCATCCATTATCTCCCCCAATGTTGAAAGCTTGGGAAGAAGAATTCTGTTTAATGTCTGTGTAGTGTATACGATAGAGTATCATGAAAATTAAAAATATCTGGACGGTTCATTTTTAATAGCACTATAATTTCGTACATATAATGAACAAAACTGGTCTAAGACTATTACCATAATACGACTTTGATGTCTGATACAATATGATGCTTAAAAGCCATTTGGGGAGGTAATTAGGAACATCTAGTTATGCCTTATAGATTTAATTGAAATTAAACAAACCTATAATGACAGCGAACAGCGAATTAATACTGTTTTAACTGGTTTCCGCATTGGACATACTAAATTCACACATATCCACTTGTTGCTAATGTGAGCAACTACTATTGTGTTGGCAGTGTCATTGTCAACATGTATTGTCAGATTTCCTGTAAATCACTGCCCAGCTTTTGCATTTTTTTTCAAAAGTCCAGCCCTTTGATATCTTTCTTACTTGATAAGACATCTCATGTCCAATTGTTTGTATCTTTAAAGTCCATAAAGTTTTATCCACTTATTTAAATCTTGATTACATTTTAGAGTTTCTTCTCACATTTCCTTCGATGACTGTTTTAAAATGAGATAATTTTACCTATTGTTTGGCGCGGTATGATCAACATTATGGCTCTTGTACCAGAAAAAACTAAATAAATAAAATCAAGTTAACGACTCACCGCCAATGAGCTTTTGGCGAATCAGTTCATCGCCAATAGCAGTTAATATTTTTTTAACTCAATATTTATAACATGATCTAACTGTTCGAAAATTTGATATTGAACTCAAAATACTGAAAACCAGATAAATACATCCTTTCTTCGCCAATGCTTGGCTCTATTTTGCCATTTTTTACAAATGAGAATGTTTACCCTTTTGTATAAATAGGACATCTTTGTGTAGTCAGAAACAAAGTGAATTCTAATTCTTATATGCTTAATAAAATAGAGAAAAGAAAATCCTCAGGCAAAGAACTCATGCAAACTTTCACCAAAAGCTTAAGTTAAGAAGTTTAAGGGCTTTTTTCTTTCCAAGAGAATAATGCTCCTGGTGTTTGGAACAACAGTTTCGAAAGAATAAGACACTCTGAGGAATAAGAGCGTGAATATTCGCTCCTTTTCCACCCCTTGTTGTTCGAAGAGCTTACATATTGAGAAAAAGTTCAAACGGACCAAAAATCTTGCTTTAATCTCAAAGGGACAACATGAAAAGGAGAAATAAGGCGTTTTTTTTACCTTTCTTATAACCATATGCATGTCTGCACGGTCTTAATTATGTATTTAAATAAATGTAACAGAGCATGAAGCAACTGTTTCATTTTGTAGTAATCTTGGATTCAAAGAGTAGATGTTATGGTTTTATTGCAAATCATACAAGATAAACACACTTATCGAAAGAAATTTTAATGATAAATCATACTAAGAAAAATATCACATATTCAGAAAATTTCATAAATATTTCGACAACATGATATTTATTTTATACTTAAAATGCTATATCGTTTCATACATTAGTTAGTTTCTTTACAAAATAAAGTTTAAAAATACAATCTGGGCCAAATACAATTAAATAATTTATTCTTTCACATGTAATGTTCTGACTTTATTGCATGACAAACCAAATAAACACACTTTTCAAAAGAATGTTCTAGTTGATTATATTATTAAAATGAAACATTATGAGGTTTTCAAAAATATTTCAATGATTTGCAGTTTGTTTTTACTTATTGTCTAACCTCCTTTTATGCCATTTATTATGGCATTAATATGTTTTTGAAAGTTTTATATGTTGCAAGACGAAGAAGAGATTAAGCAATTTAAATATGAAACTATCCGGCATCTTAGTATGCATCATGGTAATATGCATATGGAAGCGTAAACTATTTTAACATATGCATCTATGCATATGTAATTTCGGTTGAAATGGCATCGCAATTTTTCTTCTTGAAATGCTTTCGCATGGAATAAATCGACTATTTCAAGGATAATCTTGGCAAAATTTTCGATGACATTTTGAATGTTTGAAGGAATGGAAAAATTCCAATAGTCAAAATAATATTAATATGGTTCACACATTTATGGTCTTTTGTACATTTGTCAACAAGAAACTTTCTAGCTTGCAATTTGTAAGAACAAAAAAAATATTCAAATATATATATATATAAGAAGTAATGGCTTATTATCATAGTTAAATAATTAGGGTTTATTTATATTGATTTACTAATGAAATTATTTTATAGAATTAAAATTATTTTTAATGTTATAGTTTCAGAAAAAAGGAATGCCATGAACAAAAAATTGTCCAACTAGCATTTAAATCCATAAGCGTCAAACTTATTTCAACTTTGATAAAGCGACAGAAAAATTTCTCATATTTTTAACATTTATTTTTTTCACTTCATGATGAATTCACCGTAGAATTATAATTATTAAAATTTGATTGACGAATACATTATTTATAAACAAATAAATTAATTATAAAGTAAAATTTCGAAAAAAATTCCTCATTGCTGATTTTTGACTAGCTAACTTTTTGTACAAGCTCTTTCCTGAAGCTTCCCTGAGCTCGCGTCAGAATCCTGTAAAGTCCTAGTTTTATGAAATATCACATGCTAGAGTCGGTAGTGCAAATGTCCCGACAGATTTTATTAAATCCGCCGAATACCAAGCATCCTATCTGTTGTGTGATTTGCAAGTTTGAACAGGGAGACAGCTGCACAAGTATCATTTTCATTATCTAACCAGTTCAAAATTCCAAACAAATTCAACCTTCGTTCTGTTTCAAACACTCAAATGGAGGAAAAGTGAATCGAATTAAAGTCTAATTGGGAGTTTGATTATGCATGCACTAGTTAACCCGTTGGCTATCATGTGAATGGCATATGATTCACATTTACTTTCTAATTAGATTACATCTCCTCTACTACATTTGAGAGATGTAAAATGTTGTTCACTCTAGATGAGAGTAAACAAATAAACTTTCATCTTATTAGGTCAATAATCCAAATTGTGACGGCTTCCTGGCATAGGGGTAGAGCGTGTTCCCCGTGATCCGGGAATCCCGAGTTCGAGTCATGGTTTGGGCATGGTTGTTCTTCTGTATTCTATCTGTGAGGTGTGTGAATGTGCCTCCTGTAAAAAGGAATTGTGCAAGCGACCCTAGTTGGTGCTACTGAAAAAACAAGAGAGGTTCGCTCGGCTTAAATCTTTGAGAAATATCTGTCAGTGGGTTGCAAAGTGCCATAAGTCACAACACACAACATAATCCAAATCGTTGGTTTAAATATTACCACGAAGATGTTCAAATGCCAATGTTTCATAAATGCATGATAAATTCCACATTTCTAACTATAGCTACAGACGGAGTTTATTAATACTCAATTTTTAAATATGTGACATTTTCATTCCTTAAATATTTAAATTATATTTTGCATATTTCATCAATAATTCCTCTTTAAAATAGGATAAAATACTGATTTTATAGTAAAAAAAGAACATGAATTCAGTGACAAAGTAAGTTACACATTTGATGAATTTTAAGGATTCGAATGTTTTTGAGTTTAGAGAATAAACGGATGATTGTAATAACTGTTGCATTATAACTTTATTTTGATATTCTCTAGAAATGGCGTATTATTAATTTAAATTAGAAATTGCCTTCTTTTATGTGAAAACAAAAATTAAAGAAAGAACAAAGAAGAAGCTTTTGTTTAACGTCTGGTGAGTCTCCACTGATTTGCCTATTTACTAACATTTAATTAGTGGATCGATAAAAAAGAGCTATATAAAGCCCCAACAGCCATTTTCTTCTTAAGTATTAGAGAATATACTCTTCGATTAGTTAATTAATTCCTAATTATTTTTCTTTCAGAATATCTGAACATAAAAACACGAGGTGAATTTTTAATCATTAACAGGAATTCTTTGGAATTAAGGTAAGTTTTCTCAATTTCTTAGATTTTTATTTTAAAAAATGTGCATTTAAAAATAAAGGGCAACGGCAGTTTATAAGATTTAGAATTAATGCAAGTGGTGGCTCAACAAGGCAAAGTGCCCTTTACATTATTTATTTTTCATCTGTTAGTTGTATTTTTAACTTTAAAAATGTCCTTTCATAAGCTTCAAAAATCCATTAGGTAGCAAGAATTGACTCATTTTCGCTTATAAAAGTTGTTTTTAGATTCATTTAAAAGGATTTTGTTATAGAATAATATATGCAAGGTTGCTAAAAGTAAATAACTTGAATCGGAGTCTCAAAATCTATTAATAGAGCAAATTTCCCATGCGGATTCTTCGACAAACACTGAATTATTTTTAATCTACTCTATATTTATTATTTCACTTGTATATATCTGCAATATGATGCTGAAGGTGCTTGTACATTTTTATGCTAAAAGAGACACAATTTGTATATTCAATGTTTTCCAAAGAAAATGCGAAAACCAGCATAATTGTTCCAGTTTTAAATATCTGTATCATCCGTTGAAATTTTCTCGTTTTGATTTTTTATTAGGCTAATGTTATATCCACTTTCAATCTAAATAATTGAAAATGTCATCAAATAATTGATGTCAATAATTTTATGTCAAATTGTAATTCAGACATAAAACGCAACGTTATAAATTTCATCTTTTTCCGTTCTTATGAGGTTTAAATACTTAATTATTTTACAGACAAACGGAATATTTCGAAATGTGTTTTATTTCATATTTTTCATGAAATCTTTTTAGTAGTTTATTAGCTGACTTTCTGCATAACCTTTTTATTAAATTATGGTAAATGAATATAAAATGTATATTCTATAATGAAAGAAAAACTCTTTTCTGTATTTAATCCCTATTAGTATAAAATACCCAACAACATTGTTATGATATCTTCTAGATATTGGCCGGCATTCAGAATATCAAAGAATATCTTGAGCTGATAGGGATATTTTGATTTCATTTGGTATATGTTTTATGTTTTTCGGCTTATAATTTGGATTGAGAGGATTTCTTGTCCATAACTCGCAATGTGTTCTCTATAAAAATATACTTTTGTTAACAATGAAAGTATTTATTAATCTGTAATAAATTTTAAAAAGGTATCTCAACACATGAAGTCGTGTTTTTTTCTAAAGATGTAGCTGAGATAAATAACCTAGAATTTAATTTTGTGGATGCGGAAAATGGACGAATTCAAATCCATAATACTCTTTTTAAATTAGGTTGAAAAGCTTCAAAAATTAGTTGTTTGTTGATGCAAATAACAAATTGCTTTTCCTCATACCAACTATCGATAATTCTGTCATAAAAATATAAAATCTAATAAATAGTTGTGCTAGCAATTTTTTTTTTTTTTTTTTTTTTTTTTTGGAAATCGGCTAAATATTTGCAGTTATAGTAAAAAAACATGAAGAAAAAACTGCAGAAAAAAAAATTCAAAAATTATTTTAACATCTGCTTTATTTTATTTAGTTTATTAGTTTAACATCTGCTTTATTTTATTTAGATAAATTATTAATTCATTTGATTAGTTAATAATAAAAGCATAGCACTTCTTAATGGTTTGAAATCAAAAACGGAAATAAGCTATTTTTCACCAAAAAAAATTGAGAACTTGCACCACATTTTTTTAAATTTTTAGTTAAAAAAACACTCTCTTAAATAATTGCAAATTATTGCAAAATAACAATGGCCAACTGATGAATCATTTTGTTTTTACGTTTGTTTGTTGCTCATTAATTTATTTGTAATTCATGAAGTGATGGCATCTTTAATCAAAGACAATATACTAGTTTACTATTGCTGTTTGAAAATGAATGAATTTATTAATAAGTAAAAATTGCAGGTAAATACGATTTTAGAGAAAATTAATTCTTACAGTCAGTCTTAAGCTGATGTCCAAATAGGCAGCTGATTTTTAATATTCCCTTGCAACCTCTATGATATTTATTTAAAACCACTTCAAGCCTTTGGCGAGGGAAATTGGACAACGGTATAACCGGCAGAAGCACCTATGAACAGAAATACCCAAAGTTTCAAATAAGTGGAAAGGATGTAGTAGGGAATTAGTTGAGCTCATCTCAATTCATTCTCTTCCTACATTTTTTGTTTCAATCCGTGAACTAATGAATACTGCATCTGTGGAGAAAAATGTGGCATAATTCGGTGTACAAGAAACTATCCGCTAACAATCTCTTGGCATTTCCGAATTCCTACTATACAAAATAAAACTACATTCGCTAAAATCGCCAGCAAAAACAATTTATCAAGAATCAAATTTCGATTTCTAATAGGAGCCATCTTCTTGTAAAGGAGCATCACTGAATATGAATACTTGTGAATTAAATTCAAATTTAGTAGTCATACATTCTCACATTTAATTATTTTCTAGGAAATATTTTTACTATTTTAGAACTTAATTATTTTTTTAGTGTAGTTTATTTGCTTGTTCGTTTTTGTATATTTTCTTACATTTTGTACTTCCCCATTTTTTTTTTTTTTTGTAAAAATAACTATGTTTTTAGTTTAAATATAACACATCGATCTATTATATCTGAATGAAAAGTTTTAAACTCTAAAAACAAGAAAGTAGGTGGTAAGTTGATGTAATTTCAAAACGAACAATTTGTTAAGGCACCATTAATTTTAATCTGATCAATTCAGATCCATCTCCTACTAAAATCGAAAGAATATCTTGTGGCCAAACAGTTGCGATTTATAAGATAGGAAATATTAGATAGGATATATATAGGATATGAAAGCAAGAAAATGCAAGGATTCATAGAGAAAAATTTATAATGAAAGTAAATATATTATCTCGAAGTAACTTATAATAATGCAGAATTTTTCCACTATCTTGGAATTCAAATTTACACATTGAAGGGATCTTCTAGAATGCTTATCCAAAATTTCAATGAAAGATATAAAATCAATTAAATGAAAAAATAATGTCTAGAATCAAAATATCAATTTTTCGATTAAACTATTATAGTCAAGGACTCAGCTGTGGACAAACAGTTTAATAAGTCCTTAACGAATTGCTTCCGTAGACTACCGGCAAAATTTGGGTGCCAAAAGTTATCACTTATTATTCAATTGCCTTTTCTGTCAAGACATAAATGCCATGCTTATTTTAAATACAAAATAAATAAATCCTAACTATACTAGCTTTTTTTTAATTCCAATAATTCAGATATTTCACTCAAATAGGCGCAGTAACCAAAAAAATTGAATAATGAAATTGAAAAATTATAACAATAACTATTATTTATATTAAATATCACTCGCATCGATAACGATTAAAATTTTCAATTTATTTAAAAAATAATGCACGTTTAAAAGAAAATTTTAAATTACATTACAATTTAGTCAAGCGAAACTTCTTGCCATTCCAATAACAGTTTTTGCTTCGAAGCAATTCCTGCAAAGAAAAAAAAATGCCTTTTTGCGAAACCCTATATCGTGTCTTTTACCTGCGAAACGTGATCCCTTCACCTGTTGGAAGGGTAATTTGGCAGCAAGTGGGCGTTGTTCTGGAGTAATCGATTCCTCGCGAGATCGATGGGTTCCCGGAAACTGCACCGAACATCAGACTCGCATACCTGTAGCACGTGAAGATAACAGGAGCGTAAGAAACCTTTTATATAACCGTGTTGCAGAGAGATGTTTCGAGTTAAATAATTGCATACCATACAGTAGATATCTATTTTGATACATTACTGTGGGAATATCCGTTATGGAAAGTTGATTGCCTCATGGTCTTTTGAAAGTTAGATTATTACTGAATGGCATGAATTGAACAGTAAAATGAATATATTTTGTTAATTGTTATATCCAGTGGCTTATAACAAACATCTACATCAATTTGGATGTCCAGTACTCGTGTTATACAAAAAGTGCGCAGACATTTCAGAGACGTAAGAGCACAATTGAGTGTCATGCAATTAAGATTAAATGTAAATTATAAGAAAAAAAATTTATTATTTTTATAAGATAATTGGGTTGCTTAATGGGCATTAGGTATCATTAATATTATATGGAAGGCTTAAATGTAATTTAAATATTATAATTCTGATTTATTTTGATTACGGTATTAATATGCAAAAACATCAGACATTTTATTTAAGATGACATTCCACAAGAAGAAAAAAACATTCTATAATAAGAAAGTACACGTAAATTATTAAAACATTTGGATATTTGTGTCATTCTTCAGACAAACCGCAACACACACACACACACACACACACACACACACACAAAAAAAAAACATGTGCATGGGCTTTTTTCCTATATTGGATATCAGCATTTATAGTGAAATATACTATAATTATTATTTATTTTATACTTTTGAAAATTAATATAATCCGAATTGGGATATAATTTGTATTATTTGATTATTTTGTATTATTGTGATATAATTTGTATTTTGTGATGAAATATTATTATTATTGTGATATAATACGCATTATTAATTGTGATATAATTTGTATTAATTTTGTGATGAAATATTATTATTATTGTAGTATAATAAGCATTATTAATTGCGATATAATTTGTATTGATTTATTTTGTATCATTTGATTCAGGAACATCCAATGGGATAAAGGAAGATCTAAAAATATTTCTAATTATAAAAATTCTCTATACAAAAGAATAAACTGTAAATAGTAACAGTTGTAAAATATTGCATAGTATGTTCTAATGAGCTAAAATACTCATATCAGCTTTTTAAAGCTTTATGATTAAAATTATAATTATTATCTACTATAAAATTTGAACGTGAATAAATTATAATAACTCCCCTTGAACGATAAACTCATCTTGTATGACTATTAATCATTCAAGGTGAGTTAACCATTCTAGCATTTAATAAATCGGTTTGGTTATCGGAGTTAACCAATTATGAAATATATCTGAAACCATGATAATTAAAAATTTTATGGTCTATGAAAAGCCATACGGAAGACTACAAATATATAAAATGAAATGTATTTAACAAAATAAAGATTTAGATTAATATCAAGAAATGAGGTATTATATTAAAAACCATTGAATATCCATACGTAAATCAAATGTTATCTTCTTTTTTTAAGCATTAAAGTATCAGAAATATTTTGAGATTTTATTGACTTTTAAATGAAAAATGGATTTTCCCATCATATACATTAAATTTTTTATCATGTCCATGAATATCCTTGTAAAAAAAACATTACTTTTTTTTTACTATCTATATTTTAAAAACTATTTCTTTCATAATTATAGGACCATGATAATTTTCAAATATTTGCAAGACACAAATTCCAATGAATACCTGCTAATGCAAAGAAAAAATTAAGTTTCCATTGAATTTTTATATTCTGTATAGCACTTTATAAAAAATTCGGTTGGGCTGGGTGGATTTTAAAATGAATGCAAACTACAATATATTCCCGTCACATTCACGACTCAATAATAAATTAGACGGAATTGCTACGGCTTTCAATAATTCTTTCCAAAACTTTACTCTTCTTTTTAACTTGAATAGCATATGCACCAAGAGAATTCAAATGAACCGTAAGGTACAAAATGGAGATCATACTTCATCGCCTAGTAGACTGAAATCCATTATTCACAATTCCGAAACTTTCAGACCATTTTCATCGTGTTAATTGTGTTTTCGACTAAAATGCTTATTTGAAAATGGTAGGTGAATATACCAGATTCAGCCTTAGAATAAACTATTTTCTATGCCTTTCTTGCAACAAAACTCTGCAGTGTACAGGACATGTAACCATAGTATTTGATCATATAGCTAGAGAGTAAAGATGATAAAAGACAAGTAAAGAATTCCAAAACTTTTCACTGACAATGAAAAGTGATTCTTTTAACAGTATTGTAACTCGAACACATATTTTGCCGATTGTGTTTGATGCAGATTCCCTTAATTCTCTTTAAAATTGCAAAATAATGAATAATTTAAAAAATATATTATGTTCCAGGAAGAAAATAGAATATAATTTTGTTGAATACATTTTAAATTAATTTTCGTTTATAAAATATTTTTTTTAATCTGCCCTGATATTATTCTCCTTAAAGCAGATACCATATTACAGAATTTTTTAGTAAGCCAACCCACAGTACCTAGGATAATGATGAATTTCAAAGTGAAACAAGCTATCTTTGAATATATGGTATTTCTATATTATATGACACTCTTTTTATAGTCGCTTTTTTATTTTGTTATATTTTTATTTTTTTAATTTTACTCTTTTGCATTTTTTATTGTTATTTTTAAATAGGGACATTAATGGTTCTCGTAATACTAATTTGGAAATAATTTTGCTTATTTTTTCCAAATGATGCCTTGCATTTTCCTCGTGTTATTTAGTGAGGACTTTAAGTAAAGAAATTTTTTCAGGAGATTAATTTTTCATGAATTTCCAGAATTTCATGAATCACTATGTTCCAATCGTCCAAGTCCAAAAAAAAATGTGGGGGAAGGGTGTGCTTTTCTTTGAAAATGATAACTCTTTGAGCTACAGGCATAAAATTCTTCATATTATATTTGTGAATTTTTATCAAAGTTGGTGCGAAATATATTCGCAAAAAAATTATCTGTTTAAATGCTTATAAATGTGATAATTACAACATGTTAAGAATTAGATGGTTAAAACTTGGCACAAACTTTCAGTATTTAAATTGCAGATCATTATTAAATTTTATACAAAAACGATAAAACCGTTTACCGTTTGGTCGATATGTATATTCATATGCATGCAAATGCGATAGTTCAAAATTCTAATGATTTAAAACAATGAAATGCCATATGATATTTTGTTCAAAAATTATGACTCATTAAATTTGGCTTTCAATCTGTTAAAAAAATTTCAATCTAAAATTCATATTCTGTTATCTTCAGTGTACTAATCGCTTATGTACAGGATTCTGAAAATAAAAATCTGAGCATTCCAGTACTTCATGGCCTTGACCAGTTTTTCCTAATTTTTTTTAATGAAAGAGAGAAGAGGTTTAACATCTTCACTAGGAAATATGCTAGAAATTTTCTGTGAGATTCTTTTCTCTTGTTTGTTAATTCAAACACTGCTCTTTAGCCATGTGATAAAATAAAGAATAGCTTAAAGTTAACAATAAAAAAAAATTTTTTTAGTTCAAAGGGGGAAATTGTTTCCAAACCTAAACAAATTTTATACATTTACTACAATAATGTTTAAAGAAATATAATTTATGTAAAAATTAGAATTGTCACCACTTTGACATGTTAGCTTTTGTAACTGCGACTGAAGCCGAAATGGTTAACAGATTAATGAATGGCAAAAAATGAGATTGGAACATTCTTATGTCGTGTGGAAGAAAAAGAATTTGAATAGTGGTTAAAGATGTTTTTTTCAATCTTAATATTTTGTCCAACTCAAATCATGACACTTTAGTACATTTTACAATCATTGGAGGAGCCAGTTTCAAGTCTCTTGTATGAAGCAACATTAAAAAAAAAGTGAGTCGGATTTTTGGTAATTTAAATACAACTCAAATCAGTTTAAAACATCCCATTCATGCGTTCATGCGTGTTTGTACACTATGACCATAAAAACACGGACATTCTTTTTTTTTTAATTCTTCAATTTTTTTTTATTTGGTTTGCCTCTAAAGAATCTCTTTCCTCCACACACAGATAGCATTACTCAGGGGATGTGCCGAGCAATTTTGCAAAGTTCTTAATGAACTCAATAAATTCTTCGACGAAGTAAATAAAAACAGAAAAGCCAGACAGGAAAATTGTCTGTTAAATTGGAAAATCTTGGATTTGTAGCTTTTTGTTGCTCTTAGTCGCCACTATTTTGTTACTTAAAGATTTTTTTTTCTTGGTAAAAGTTCAGCTCTTTGATTACCAAACTTTCTTCGAACCATGTAAAAAAATAGATTAGAAACTTTATCCATTTATAAACTATGCAAGATTACTTTTCTTTCATGAATTCTATGTTCCATGCTGTTTTTTGTTTTACAAAGAACTTTTTAGATTTCAAATTTACTACACAAGAAACAGTAAATTAAACGTAATTGTCATTAAATTTACAATTTTCAATATTTTAATTTGAAAAGGACTTCTGCAATTAGCTCATTTTTTTCAACAAAGCTTCTTCCAACTTTTAAATAAAACATTATTTTACTTCATTGGTTGCAATTTTATTATTTGTTTTTGTTTCAGATTAATGAATTTAAGTTAACTGAGATGAAACTGAACTTTAAGACAATGTATCCCTTTGAGTACATAGATCCAATGTATCCACCAAATTAAATTTTTAAAAATACTTTTACCGATTTGGACAGTTTGTGTCTGCTACATATTAAATGAGCAACGAATAATGAAATTTGCTTCAGAAAATTGGATGCATGAAAAAAAATGAAAATTAGGAACATTTGCTTTGATTATTAGAAAAAGGATTTTCTTATATTGCTGCTAAACACAGAGAGTGAAAATCATATATATTACCTATTTTGAGTTTTCTTTAAACTTTTTTTTGAAACAACTTTGTATAACTTTTTTTATATTTTCAAAAATTATTTTTAAAATAAGAAACTTTTTCGTTTTTTAAATCGAAAAACATTAATTAATTTCTTTCTCGTAATGACATATAAAATCTCTTTATTCTCTGGATCTTCTTTTTAGATAATTTCCCCTTCTGATAAATTAGAATTTTTTGGTAAAAATAAAAGAAGATTGCATGATATCTTCCATGAGTAAGAATTAAGAAAATTGCGTCGATATTTCCCCTGAGTAAGAATTGAGAAAATTGCATCGATATCTTCTATGAGTAAAAATTGAGAAAATTGCATAGACTTATTCCATGAATAAAGAAAGGCAATTCCTTAACTTTATTGAATTCAAATTGGAATATTACTGAAATAATGAGGAAATAAAGACTAAACTACAGATGCACTTTTCAATAGGATTGAAACTGAAGAATAAATCCTCATGAAGATCTACTAGAAACATAACAACGGTTTCTACTTTAAGATTCTTTCTTCCAATGGCGCCCACGGGTGTTGTTAAAAGCAAGAATAGCTGTTCTGTTCCTTTAGAACATGAGGGGTTCGTAGAAATACCTTGAATCTGGTGTCATCACAAAAACTGCATTTAATGATATCTATTCCCCTAGGTTTCGTAGAGGATTTGATTACTTAGCTAAGAGAATGAAACAATGGTTTGCAACAAAATGGGCAATCATGGGCTCAGATGAGTTCCCAGTTTCATGAAAAAGCAATAAAGAAACGATAAAATTTCATTTTTTACCCATGAACCACAAAATACGAAAGCGGGGAATTCTTCTATTGACAAGTGAAATCCGTCCGTGAAAATCGTATTGTAGAACTTTTTGTCAATGGCATTTCAAATTCGCAATTTTATTTTAAAACAGAATATTTGCTACAATGGTTGGATAAATTATAAATTTTATTTTGATGAACAAAATTAAAATTTACTTCTTAACTATTTATGAACTTTTTTTCAGAAACGTATCTACTAAAGATTTTTGTACTTAAAAGATTTTTGTTTTTAAATAAGTGCTCGCTATTACTCTAATGTTTAATGAAATGATGAAAATGAAATCCAAGATATCCTTATAAAGTGGACATTTTCGCTTAAACCAGGAAAATGCTTTCCCTTCTTTTTAGGTCATTGAATGGTACAGTGTAACTCCTTTTAGCCATCAGTAAAGTTACTATTCTACTCTTTTTTATATAATAACAAATCATCCATTAAAGATCTTTTTCTCTCCTTACTAATATATTACTAAAATTTTTGTAATAATAAAAAAAAAGTTTTAAAGAAAAAAAGATCGCAGTCAAGAAAGTTTTTTTTGACAGATTAAAAGATATCATAATCTACAGAAATCATATGAATTTTGTTATCTATTAATGACACACCTTTTAAGTGAGCTGGTGGACAAAGAAAAAGAATTGTTTATATAGATATTTCAATCACCCATGTAAAAAACGAAAAACTGATTCATTTACAAAAAAAAGCAGTTCAAGAGAAAGTTCCTGAAATTGAAAAAAAAAATGAGCCTTAAAATGAATAGTTGTTCCTAAGACAATCTTAATAACATGTTTTCTTCATCAAAATATTTTTATATATTGTATCCCAAACGTTTTTATTTGCTGATAAAATTCCCAAGTATTATTACTTTTTTGACCGCTAATACTAAGTATACATTACCAAACGCATGGCTAATGTGTAAACATTCTAATGTCTTGAAGCCAATATTGTGTCTACGTTGTCCCAATATAAGGCCAATTTGAATTGATTGGTTTCTTTAAAAGTTTGCAATACTCATTGTAAGACGCCAAAATTTGGCTTCTACATTTCGCAACTATTTATAGTGTATTGTCGTCAATATTTGGCAATATGTGGCACCGAATTTTAGTTTGGTGATGCCAAATGACTTGTTAAACGTAAAGTGCATCAATCAGTTGAGCAGCGAATTTTCTTCTTTTTTTTCCTTGAATAACCAAATCTTGAGGATTAAGATATAAAGAATTTTGTTTTATAATAATGTGATTTAAAAATAATTTGACCACTTCAAAATATTGAAAGTTTGAAACACAACCCCAGCATCAATGCATGAAGCTTAAACATGGCATTTCTCTAATTACAGAGCAAGCTTTGTTAAGGTCTTTTCAGTTTTATGCAAACATTGCAGAAGTTTCATGAGTTTCTGAGACATCCACGTCGTGTGACTGAGATATTGATCTCAAGAATAATTATGCTGTCGCAATTGCGATTCACATGTTTACTCTTATGCTTAAATCCATTACATTAATCCTACAGATAACGTTTAATCCAACATGCCTTAATTCAGGCATAATATTACTAACACTGAGCAGACATATTGATTTTAAAACGCATAATAAGATGCAAATATATGCTAAATATGGATGCTGTATATGGATTATTCTTCGTTATTTTATAACATTAAATTAATTTTTATTAAAGTAAAAATAAAATGGAGTACCAGTTCTCTGAAATCTATAATACGAGTATAAAATTATAATTTGCGAAACCTGAATTTGTAAATGGAAGGACAGAATAAGTAAATGGAATAAATAAATGGAAAGACTGTGATAAGTAAATGGAATAAATAAATGGAAAGACTGTAATAAGTAAATGGAATAAATAAATGGAAAGACTGTAATAAGTAAATGGAATAAATAAATGGAAAGACTGTAATAAGTAAATGGAATAAATAAATGGAAAGACAGAATAAGTAAATGGAATAAATAAATGGAAAGACTGTAATAAGTAAATGGAATAAATAAATGGAAAGACTGTAATAAGTAAATGGAATAAATAAATGGAAAGACTGTAATAAGTAAATGGAATAAATAAATGGAAAGACTGTAATAAGTAAATGGAATAAATAAATGGAAGGACAGAATAAGTAAATGGAATAAATAAATGGAAAGACTGTAATAAGTAAATGGAATAAATAAATGGAAAGACTGTAATAAGTAAATGGAATAAATAAATGGAAAGACTGTAATAAGTAAATGGAATAAATAAATGGAAAGACTGTGATAAGTAAATGGAATAAATAAATGGAAAGACTGTAATAAGTAAATGGAATAAATAAATGGAAAGACTGTAATAAGTAAATGGAATAAATAAATGGAAAGACTGTAATAAGTAAATGGAATAAATAAATGGAATAAATAAATGGAAAGACTGTAATAAGTAAATGGAAAGACATAGGAATTATTGCTTACTTTTTACTATCACTTCCAATTTCCTAACATGTATTAAATCTTTGACTATAACTCGAATAATTGTTTCCTTTTTTATAGATAAAAATTTCAATAAAACTACTCATTTATACTATAACATATTACTGAGATATTTTTATGCTATATATTACAAGGTAAAGTTTGAATCTTTCTTTTTTTAGGGGGTAGGATTAGTTATATTCGAATTGTTTCGGAGTATTATGATATTCGGAGTAACGTAATGTAATAAAATGATATTGATTCTGTTTCGTTTTATCTTTTCTTCTTACATTAATCATATACAAAGTTGTGCAAAGGAAAAACATTCAAAGTTAAAGCTTCGACGAATCTTTACTTTCCAAATTTCCTTGAATATAAAAAAACTGAGTTTTAGAGTTATGTTGGTCTGTGTGTGACTATATCACAAAAGCGCTTTGAGCTAGACAGACGCAATTTGGTATGTGGAGGTTAGATGATTCCAGTCAAATTTTAAATGAAATGCAATGAAAGAAAGTCTGTCTGGCTGCCTGTCCAATTACAAATGACAAGCGTACATACAATAGTTATAAAATGTAAGGAGTTAGATAAATTTTGATACACAAATTATACTTCAAAATTCTTAATCGTAACTTCAGAATTTGTTCAAATTCTGCATACAATCCGCCAAAAGGTGACTCTTTTGTCTAATTATGTGTATTTGAAAAGATATCTAAAAAATGCAACAAATTACATGCGAATAACACAGGAATGTGCAAAAGTGCTGTGCCATTTACAAATGGTTTTATTTCCGAACAGATAGAGACAAAAAGAATAATTCTGAATGCAGAACATTTGCATTTGTTGCATTTTCCCTGGAATCCCTTGCATTTTCTTGCATTCGTTACATTTTCCCTTGGAATTCATTCCTTCCTTCCTTTCTTTCTTTACATTCGTTATAATTTCTCTTGGCATTTCCTTGGTCGATTGGACAGCAATCTTGAAACCTTTTCATGTTAGACACTGTAAAGTGCGTTCGCTCATGTTGAGGTATGATGCTCATTCGATGACGATCTGCATATTTTGTATATGTTTGTATACATCGTGTGAAATTATTTCTTAAACTTGTATTTAATTGAGATAATTTCGAAGACTTTGGAACTTCTTTACATTGCAAGTACAGATAATATTAAACGTGATAATAAATCAAATGATAAAATGAATTTGATGGATTTATGGATGAATGCTGTAGGATGCTTGTAGTTTGTTTGACCAAGACTAGACACAAAGGAAAATTATTGATTACAAAAACAAA
The DNA here is from genome assembly GCF_947563725.1 of Argiope bruennichi. Classification (NCBI taxonomy): domain Eukaryota; kingdom Metazoa; phylum Arthropoda; class Arachnida; order Araneae; family Araneidae; genus Argiope; species Argiope bruennichi. The sequence goes on from NC_079151.1 coordinate 89,178,802, forward strand.
ATTTTTCACTTCCTTGTTATATTCAAATTCGTTTTTCCTTTATTTGGTTACAAGAATGTTTTAGTCATATGTTATTGATGCAATTATCTTGAGTAACCCCATATATCTTAAAGACAAATATATAAATAGGTGTCAAACTTTGGATTAAATTGGTAAATGAACGAGGTATAAAATATATATTTTGGATGCTATTTGATTTTTATATGCATTTTGGATTGGAAATACATATATTGTTTGTTTGTTTTGTATTCAACGTAACTAAATTTCCGCTATGTTATTTAAATAAAATTGTTTAATTATTTCTATAAATAATTAGCTCTGATAAAATCTCTGATATACTGAAAAAATCATAATTATATAGTTTATATTATAGTATTTGGTGGTCTTTTCTGTGGATAGCAGCAGATACTTAATTGCTATTCGATAAATTTTATCTTTTTTATCTTTCTTCTAAAAAAAAGACGGTTTCATGTTGAAAGTAGATGTTTCTTGTTATGTCCCATCTAGTCTTGTTTTCTTTTCTATTTAGATGAGCTATATTTTTAATTTGTTGAAGTTGGCTTAATAAAGTGCCATTTAATTTTACAAATTCTTGAATCCTTCGAATTTAAATAAAATTGCACAGATTTACATATTAATATCTTTATGGAACCTCGAGATATTTGTTTAGTATTTCCAAAAAAAAAAAAAAAAAAAAACGAATTGGAAAGGTTTACATTTCTAAGCGAAATGGTACTTTTAAAGGGTTCAGTTCTCATTTAAATTCTCATACAAGGAATATTCTAGAATTCTAACTAAATAAGATAGAATAAAAAAATTAAATTTTTTTTTACCTTTACCTAATTATTTCGAATCCAGTGAAGCATATCTGTTAAAATAAGGAACATTAACTCAGTTCAAAATAAGTACGAATTTACATACATTATTAACAGCGGAGGAGCAACGATGCAGAACTAAATGAATGCAGGTCCTCTTTCCGCTGTATTGATTCTCCCTAAAATATTCATTTCTCTGGAGCGAATTTCGTTTTTCTGCAGCAAAAGTGCGAAGTTAGGAATATAAAACACAAAAACTGTTGAAATGCTTCATAACCTCGATTTATCTCATTACTTAAATTAGATTTTTGATTGCTTTACATTACATCGTCTGTTTCTTTTGTGTTCAAATATTTTATAACACAAAGAGAGCAATAATCTATAATGTAAATATTTAGTTTTTAAATTAAAAATGTTAGAATCATATATTGCTAAGGTTTTAGTAAATTAAAATAGGGAATAAAGTAGGAATAGATTTTTGTAAATTAATTTGAGCTTCTAATTTTGACATAAATATTTATTATTGAAAAATTCATTTGTCTGATGTATGGCAAAGGAATTGCCATTTTACTCTTAGATGGATTTTTAAATAAAATGATTAAATGCAAGATAAAATACAAAAAAAAATTCATTTAACTAAACACTTATAAAACGTATAATTTTAATAAGTACTCGTATATAATATTTATTAATCTAATTAATATGCCCAAATAATTAAAATATCGAATTCTAGAGAAAAGGATAAGAATTTCTTAGTTCATAATTTTTGAAATATTCGTTGACCTAAATCTTCATAATGATTTCTCACTGCTAGTAAGCTTCTACTCTAAAGAAGACAATAAAGCTGACCAAATTTTTTTTAAAAATTGGTAGTTTTTTTTTTATAATTTAGTTTTTTTAATTAGTTTGTAAATTGGTACAAACTGTTTTTCCAAAGGAAACAGAAGTAAAAGTCATTCCATCCGATTCAGTGGCATCTATGAAAAAAGAATGCAAGACGTTAAAAATTATTAAAATTAAATGTACAGATTATTTGGAAAAAAAATTAATTAATAAGGAGGGCCTTATAAAGAATTGCGTTTAAATGAAACATATTTAAATATAAAAGTACAAATATTAATAATTACTTACTATGTTTACTTATTTGCTTTTGAAATCAATCATAAATCTATATTTGAAAAAACTCTACTATTTAAGCATATACTTATTTGAAATCAGAATGTAAATTGAACAAGTTTTAAGATATTCTTCTCCTGTGCTAAATCAAATGTAGATCATCATTTAGCAATGATTTCTGTTGCTGCTTAGTACGTCTTATAAAGAGTGGTATTTTTTAAACAAAAAATTCCGTTTAAGATAGGATGTTTGTTAATATATCTGTCTTTAACTCAATTTAGAAAATTTAATGTCATTTAATACTTACTTTCCATCTCAGAAACTTGAATAATCAAATCAAACACAGCAAAATATGACCGATCCTTCTTTAAAAAATGCATAAAGGGCCAAATTTGTAAAGCTGACTGAAACGCTTATTTGGTGCTAAATTATTATTTTAAAAAAGGCATTCTTTCCTGAAAGTGAATTCTATTTGATTGATACTGCAATACTCTATTAATAAAATTATACAGAAGTGAATGAACTTAAAATATCTTCAGGCATCATTTAGCAAAGAATGATTTCTGTTCATATTAAATATAATGCAGTGGCGAACAATATCACTTGAAGATATCAAATGTTTTTTAGAGGATAAATAATCGATTATAAAAATTGTTCCAAAAATTATAAAGGGAAATAAAACCAAAACTAAATTTAAGTCAAAATAAAAAGTCTTAAGGTTAAATGCTTTAAAAGCAGACTCAATTCATAAAATTTGGCGTTAAAATATTTATATACCAATACTTTGGTATGGTCAGAAAAAGTGAAAAAGGTTTCAGCCTGTTTATGGTCCACTTTGTTTCCTGATAATAAAGTTGCGAAACAAAGTGCTCAATATAACTTATTTAATATTTATTGTAGTTCAGTGCAAAATATATTAATAACATGGGAAAAATTTCCAATTAGGATAAGTTATATATCTTATCGAACTAATGGAAAAGCTTATTAATCATTATTTTATTGTTTTATTCAGGGTTTCAAAAAACTCAACTTAACCCTTTAAAAGGACATTTTTTTTCTAGTCGCATTATGTTAAAATATTTTTAAGCTTGAAAATTAGAATAAGAAAAGGGATTCATTTAGCTTATTAGATAAATTTAATTTGATGAATTAATTAATTTGGTTAATTAATAATTAAGTAACAAATCAAGACATATCATTTTGTGTGAGATAAAGAACTGGAGCATCTAAGTTTCTGTCTTTCTAAAAAAATTTGTCAGAACTGATGCCAACCTACATAATTTCATACAAAGATTGATAAATTTGGTGAGAAGCATACTTCCCACGGCCCTAGAAAGAGTTAACCTACTTTATCGTTGTGCAACAATTGCAGAAAATTAAATTTCGTTAATCAAATTCCATTATGAGCATCACTTATTAAGGAAGAAAGGTTTTACTGTATCATATTAGATAGTTTAAAGATTAACATGGCATTTAAATATTTCTATAACAAAATAACATAGAGTTTTTGAATTAAACCTACAACGATCCCTATTTCATGAAATGTACAGATAAACCACTATCACTTTTTCAGTCACTTCTTCACAGCAACATTTTTACATAACAGAAAATAACCTTACAAAATCTCGATTTGATGGACTGTGTCGGCGTTCATATTAGATGGCAAAATGATTTGATTACTTCAACACTGCTTAAAAAATATATTATCTTTTTTTTATTTTGTGCTTTAAAGTAGACAGATTGTTTCTGATTTTCATTCGTAATGTGTCATCAAAAACTTAATCTTGACAAATACATTTTATATTCCGCTCACTCCACTAGTTCCACATTTCCAACTTTCTACATATATCATTCCGAGTTTCAGAATCAAAAGCTGCCACCATGACAGAAAATTAATAAGTCGAGAGAATGAAGTCCATTAAATTACAACCTGCTGAAAGCAGTGACTGTGAAGTTATTATCACCCAGCGAGAGCCTAATAATAAAATGCTCGAGGAAAGAGCAGACATAGCCTCTGGTTGCCGATATGAGGCACTAGAGCAGAGAAAGCAGAACTTCCTGGCAAACCGCAGCTGACTACGATATCCTGGCATAATTGAACTCTCAGTGGTGGTGGTGGTGGTGGGGATATCCTTGGAGAAGGCTCTCCAAAAACTCTCCGGAACTCCAGTGGCAAAAGTGCTCTTAAAATTCAAATCTCCAATTGCATTATGACTGCAGGTCTTTGAGGATTTTTAGAACTTCGATTTTTGGCGCGATGGCTTCGTGATTAAGGCGTGGAAGATAAGAGCGTCCTCCGTAAGAGAGTTTAAAACTCATTGAAAATTTCTGGGTGGGTAATTCGATTTCTTTCCTCTTCGTTTGTGAGAGAAAAGTTCTATTCAGATTTTTACTTTTTTTACTTCAGAAAAAGGTTATGTAGAACAATCGGGAGTCATTTTTAAAAAAATTCATCGCAGTAATAAAGTAGAATTTCTTATAATCACATCCAGGTCAAAATACAAAGATTTATAATTAGATTTAAACCCAAAGATAACTGTATGATATTTAAAAAAAATCTGAATTTCTGCAATTGGTACTTGAAAAATGAAATGAAATGTAGATTGATATTTCATTAACTGCATTCTTTAAAGTATTCTTTAGTATAAAATATAAGTCATAATTAATATAAAATCAGCAGCTGAGTTCGTAGATGACTAAATTTAAACTTGAAGGAATCATAAAATTAATAATTCTCTGGGTTTAATATTTAAATAGATGAAAAATATTATATGCAATCGATATGTTAGTGTTATTTTACTTGTTCTACATTCTTGATGAAATTTTGTCAAATAAAATATACTTAAGATTGCAATATGTTTATTATCTTATACAGTGTTAGCCAACAATGCTAAATCATCAATCGTGATAGTTAACCAGATAAACAAATCTATTGTCCGCCATTTTGTTTTTTGTTTTTTTACTTTGGTGACTTGGAGTTGAAAAAAGCCAAGCCTTGATGAAATGGAGCCCTAAACAAGATTTCAATCAAATTAGTTTTCGTCTGCTTTTTCTAAGTAATTTAATTTCATCTAACGCTTAAACCATTCAAATATAAAACATTCATCAATCTATTATTATTATTAAAAATCTATTATTATAATTTTCCTATATAAAATATTGCTATAATAACTATTTTAATTTTCATTTCAACATTTAATTCGGAATAATTTAACTCTTTGCTAAAGCAATTTGTCGCTATATAAAGAATAAATCTACGAATTAATTTTACATCTCATCTTTGAAAAAGCTTGCAAAAGTTTTTAAAGAGTAGCGGAAAGAAACTACCAAATAAGTGGCGAAATTCAGTTCTTTTGTCATTCATTTAATGAAGTATATTCATTAAATGACTGAAAATGAAAATACTCATTAATGACATTAAATGAATATATTCATTAATTTTAGAATGCCATGATTTGAATTTCTTAGAATATTTTAGAAAATCCAGATATATTTATGTATAATCTAGAACATGGGAATATATATTGCTAAGATTTTATGCTTTTCATTATTATTTTTGAAGTTGTTAATATATATCATTCCTCTGCCTTTTGTTCACCAAATAATAAAACGGTCATGATCTCAATACTCAAATAAAATTATACATTCTCCATTTATTATCGCAACACAGTTTGTTTTAGTAAAATAAGAATAAATGATTTCACTCATAATTCAACTCCAACGAAGTACGGAAACCTCTTTTCTAATTTCAGAATTTATTCAGTGGAACATTCAAATATTTAATCATGCGAAGCAGTACATATAAGAATTATGAAATATTAAACTCTGAAATGCATGCTATTTGTTCGGTTTAAAATATTCTATCCTGAAAGCATTTTCTCCTTGGAACTTATTGGGCACTCATTCATTTTTCATTGTCTTGAATGTCATCGGCGACTGGCTCGCAAGATGGAACGACGACTCTTTCTTTGCCAAGATTAATGGCCAGACTTCAAGCAAAGATGGATTAGCGAAACTCTGATTCCTCAGCACTTCATAACAGCACTCTTACCTGAGGGAAGAAGTCTAATCTACGCTGAATAATTATTCATATATCGTCTGAATTACTGAGTGGTCTAAGATTTTAGAACTGCCATAATACGAATTTCTTGGAGCATTTTAGAAAATTCTAGATATATTTAAATATAATTTAAAGTATAGCAATTCCAGAAAGGAATTTTAAAATTTGTCCGTTTGCACTTTACTGAATGTGTGTCAGATATTATTTATAACATCTTTCTATGATCTTTTTCATCAACTTTAAGTTATTCTATTAAATACTAATGGTCCTTTAAGTATATAATATTTAATCTACTTATCATTTTAAAGATTAGAGACATTGTAGAGATGCTATTGGATAGTTAAGCAATTTAATCTCAACAGATAGTCTTGTACTATTTAAAACAAATTGGATAATATCTGTAATTATCAATGGAACCTATGGATATGCTTTAAAATGCAGGGTATTATTCTAATTATTATGTTCTAAGGAATATCTATTATACTAAATGGTTTTTTTTAGTAGACTAACTTTTCTGTGTTTTATTCATGCAGAATAATTAGAATAAATAATTTCTTTTAGATTAGATCTCAGCCTGGTGGTAGTTTTATGGTGGTCTATTAATAAAAAGCAAAACATGGCAACTCGAATTTTAATTTTGGTTTTTCCAATGAATTTTATAAACTGGAAAAAATTTTAGGGGGATAAAAAAAAGTTATTTTCAAAGATTTTTTCAAAACTAATTTGTATTATTGTATTTAAGAGCCTTTATATGTTTATTATTATTATTTTGAAATTTCAATTATTTGGAACTGTTTAGTTTTGAATCATTTAATTTTAAAAATTTGTAAAATATCACACCCGTACTATAGAATCAAAATTTAATTAATGAGTAACCAATGATAACGTTCAGGAGACATTAAAATAGTTTATTTTCATGGAAGAAATAAAAATACAAACTGAAATTTTAAAAAATACATGAACAGTCAATTAGTTTATTTTGTCTTTAGAAACGTGAAACAATTGAAGTTAAATAAAAGTGTTTCGTAGAAATAAATTAAATGTGAATGTTTTAAGTCAAAAGCTTTCATTTACTCAAGTGTTTTAGTAAATAATATATTAGAAATCTATTGATTCAAAACATTAAATCCTACTTTCAATAGCTCATTTAATCTCGAACGCATATATCACAATTTTTCCCTCATTAGATAGAAAGTGAAAGTTAAATGAGACGGTAAAAGTTACTTCCTTACTTTGATTGCTTTACTTAAGAAATCTAAAAATAGAACAGACAGACAGCAGCAACTTGTAAATATAAATCTTTTAAATCACCTTCATTTCAAGAATACTAAACATTTAGCTATTGTTTTGTTTATATATTTTTATCTCAGGACAAAGCTGCATCTAAATAGTGAAAAGGTAGAAACAGTAAAAATAAAATAACTTTTATTGAAATATATATACTTATCAAAAGAAGTGCTTGTCTGCGATGTCCAGACTTATTTATTACACGGTCTTTAACCTTTGACCATAGATATTCGTATGGTCAATGCATTAAAAGTGGTGATTACAGCGCACTTTTAATTTCTAAAAGTCAACAAAAGCCATGCCCACATATATTGATCAAGATTCGGTAACTTAATATTATATGATTAAAACGGTAATGCATAAATAAAGTTAGATTAAACACATTTGATTAAATAATTATAATTGTTTCTCAAAGACAAATTCTTAAGATCTTCTTAAATTTGTTAGAATTTTTTATCCACCTTATAATAACGCTAACAAAGATGAACAATCTTTATATTCTTACGAATCTGAAATATTCCTTCCCAGTATACTTAATCACATAGCAAGTAAGAAAGATTTAGAAAGATTTATAGACATTTTAATGACTCGCAAATCAATGACTTAGGCATTGGCGACAACTTGGCATCGAATTTGGTGACAAAAACGAAGGTTATAGAAAATATATGATTTAAGGTGATATCTCTGTTGGGACTCCCTCTTTGAAGTAAGTTTCGGAACGAACTCTATAGGTATTATCTGAGCTATTGAGCTGTGCTGTTATTTAATTAACTATTTAGTGTTTACTTGTGTGTTGTCGATTTGAGCAAGCTCTATCTTGTGTAAACTTTGACTAAGTTTTAATACATGTGTTTCATGTTCTCTTAATAAAACTTCGCTGCTATCGAAATTTTTCAATTTCTCATCGTACATCAAATGAATTTTCTTAACAATATAAATGATGGACTATAAAATCTATGAAAAATATTTTATTAAATATGCTAAATAGATATAATAGTTTTCATATTATAATAGATCAATCGTAACCAAATTTAAAACAAATGATCACATTACTCTAATTAAAAAGAAATCGTTTTTTTTGTGGTATCCATTCATCGTAGAAAAATTTTTCGTTTTAATATACATAGACACAAATAAATTAATACAATTTCCTTACATATTCGAAAACTGTGCTGTGTGTTAAATGCGCTTATATAATAAGACAGTGCTTCACTAGTAATGAGAAATGCCCAAATTCAATCAAAGTTCTGGATCCACAAAATCCTGGTAGAATAGGTCAATAAAGGATAAGGACATTTCATATGGTTTGTAATTTATAAAAGATAAATTACAAATACAAAATAAATTACAAATACAAATAAAAATATACAAAATGCATTCACATAAAGATAAGCTTATATATTAATATCGACCTAACCTTCAAGTTTTTCAGTTGTAATCCCAAATAGTTATTTTAAATAATTCTGAATAATGAGAAATTCCGAAATGAGTAATTGATACATTGCATTTGATTTTCAAAATACTCATTTTAAATCAGTTTAGTTTAATTATATTAACGTCCTGTTGTAAAGCAACATTAGGGCTATTTTGAGACGGACCTCGTAATTTTGAACCGCAGTCAGATGACGAGGACGACACCTGAGCTGACACCCCCCTCTCCACACCACACCAAAGGGAGAACGTTTGGCATGACTGATTTAACGGGCAACAGACCTCCTAACACGACGTTTCTTCGGTGGAATCGGGTCTCGAACCTGAAACCCTATGACTCACAAGCCGAGACCTTACCACCAAGTCACCGCGGCCTCTATTTTAAATCAGAAAATCAACCTATGGAATCTAGAATCTAAAATTTTTTGGATGTTTCATTAGCAATGATTAATTTTGCGGCATTCGTCATAAAGATTTGTATAATTTTAAAGGGTTAAGATTATTATTTTTTTCTTTTCGTAGATGAGAATCTTAAAATCTTTGCGTCACTTCAAAACTTGACAGTAAAGTTGAATTTTAAAATGTTTCACACTTTTTATTCGAATTGCAAATGATTTGATTTCTTCGATAATTATTCTTAGTTTAAAACTCTCTTTTAGTAAATTTGGAAATATATTGTAATTTTGATCTATTCGCAGAAAATTAAAAGTATATTCAAATCGGATCCCCTACTACAAATGCACATTATAGAATTTTGAAGCCTCAAGTGAAAAGTCGCAAAATCGTTGAATTGTCAAATTCTGTTAATTATCTCCATAAATATGGAATTTAAATATTTTAAACTCTCTAATTTGAGCATCGAATGATCATTACAACCCTCATCTTTACAAATTTTCTAATACATGCAGAATCTTTTTAATTCCAATAGAATAAGCTATTCAAATATTTCAATTCAGAAAATATGTACTAAAAGTCATGCCTCTGGTCATGCTTATTAAAATCTTGTTATTCCATTCTTGTATTTAATGTATTCACATTTTCTCTGAAAAATTTTCAGTTACCATTGAAAAATTAAGAAGTTAGAGTTCATACTCTGTATAATCTTTTAATTTGAGTAAAAATCATTAAAATATCGAACATCCTAAGGCGCTATTAGGAATCGCTCAATTCGTCTAAATATTCTGAAAGGCATATTTATGAAATTGCTAATTAAATCTCCAATTTTTAATCATTTAAAATATTCGTAGATGTCTACAATGTGCCCCAAAGACTATCCTTCCTGCTAATGATGCAGTCGATATTGGAAATTGAAACTTCGGAAAATTGTTTTTTATTTATCATTCCCTGTTTCCGTTTCTATTAATTACACTTCAACTGGACAAAAGTATCGCCTTTATTTAAATCTAATGATTTATAAATGTTTTGAAACAAAATAAAAGGCTTGAAATCCATCCAAAACAAATTTTAAAAAATATTTGAACGAAATCTTAAAAATAAAATGTTTTTGAAAGAGAATAATGCATTGCATGTTATATTCAATTAAGAAATTTTAAACATTATTGACAATAAATATTATTGATATTATTGACAATAAATACCTTAATTAAAAGGAAAATTGGTATTTTAATAAATGATTTTATTGATAAATGGGTTGAGATGATTATAATAGTTACATTACTCATCGAGTGTCCACATTAATCTTGAAGCAATAATTCATTTATAAACTACTAGCCGCCTTTCGCGACCAGCCGGTTCGCCAATTTTAATGTTCGTTAAAATTTTAATAATTAAATATTTTATGCAATTTCTACTTTAATAGCTTCTTCATCAAAATATTTAAAAACTTCAAATTTTGATTATCATATAATTCATTCATAATATTATAAATGCCTTCAGTCATAACGTAATATGTATCTCTCTCATTTTCTGTTAGCACCCGTAGAATTTATGCTTTAAATTAAAGTGGAAAGAATTTATCTTCAATTAATATAATAATATTTTTTACTGAAACAAAGCATTTTTTTTATAATCTGATTACTGAAAATAGAGTCACTCAGCGTTTAAACTTTATGGGCACTAAAGAATATCTTTTTAAATTTATGTAATATCTCAAGAGTTGGTCAACAAAATTTTCTTAGATTCATTATGAGCAGATCGATTCATTAACAATGTTTAAATTTAAATGCATCAAACACTAAGAAAATAAAACGAATCGTTTAAAATAAACGGTTGAAAACAGGTTTTAAAAAAACTACTTAAAAAACGATGTACTTGAAACTATAAGCATATACAAAAAATATATAACTAACATAAATACAATTTACTTACAAAAGCATGCAACTAACCCAAAAATAATTTAAATCATCCATTGATAACGTTGTCATGGCAACAATCAAAACAGAATGCGCATGCGTGAATTTTCTTCGCCGGTTACGTAACGCAAATACGTGATTTTTTCTACGCCAGTTGGGGTAACGCTATGCGGATTAGAAATTTTTAATTTCCTTTATTCTGTTTTATTTTAATTCAAAAGTACTTCAGAATGAATTTGAAAGATTGATTCATTAACAATGTTTAATTTTAAATGCATCAAACATTAAGAAAATAAACAGAACCGATTGAAATAATCCGCCGAAAAATTTTAACCCTAGCCTCATTACTGTTGGGAGAAAAAAAAAAACTGAAGCCTTTCTCGTTTGGCGCTGGGGATAAAGGAAGATTTTTTTGGCGGAAAAGTTGGCGGTGGGGAAAATGGAAGATTTTTTTGGCGGGAAAGTTAGTTTTTAATTAATAATTAAAATTCTAATTAAAAATTCGAAAAAAGAAACCCCAGGTGCACATTCCCAACCTCCAAGGTATACATGTACCAAATTTGGTAGCTGTATGTAAAACGGTCTGGCCTGTAGAGCGCCAACACACACACACATTGAGCTTTATTATAAGTATAGATTACAGCCCGTAGCACAATATTGTAGATATTGTATAATATTATTCATTATTAAACATATTATACAAAATTGCAAATATTGTTTTATATCATAAAATATTGTACAGCGTATGTGAGCTACTAGGGAGATATGTATATAATTCCAGTAAGAAAAATGCTCTAAATAGCTCAAAGGAGTATATTTTATGCAGTTTGATTGAGAAAAAATATTGCTGAAAAATTACGTAATCTAAATTTTATACAGTTCCCTGATCCTATTATCCGCAATATATTGATATATTCTTGACGATTTAACATGCTAAACAAAAAATAAATTTCTAATAAAACTTTGGAATTTATTGTTTTAGACCAATTAAAAATTTTAAAAAAAAACAAGAAGAACATTATTATATCTTCAGAAAAAGACATTTTCTGTATTGGTTACAATCTTCTGCAATAATTTTTTTAAAAATAATTATAGTTTTAATAAATAGTTTAAAAAATAATATAGTTTTAATAAATAGTTTAAAAAATATTATAGTTTTAATAAATAGTTTAAAAAATAATATAATTTTAATATTTTTATTAAAATTATAAAAAATGAACGTAATGTTTTTATTCAAATTGAACTACAAATTATTATTAAAATTGAATTGTTGAAATAAATGAAACTATCGTCTTGAATTACCGAAATTACCCTCAAAAACCTTTATAATCCTCTACCTCAATAATCCTCAATTGGATTACCAGATTAATCCTCTTTTATGATAAGACATAAAAAAGGATTTATCATTTAATATGGTTTAGGCAATTTTGAGCAATCATATACTTATTATTTAACGGAGATAAAACGTATTTCATTCTTACAAAGTTAAAATTAAGAAATATTGGTTAAATGGAAATAAATGTAAGAAATTAATGTTATATATTTTATTGTGCTACAAATGTATTACGAATTTCTTCCATTATTTGGGAGGAAATAAAGAATAAATGATATAATGTATTATTATAAGAATTTAAAAATTTATTTCATCTTTTATTTAATGTGTTTAAAGATTTGGATACTCCAATTTTAGTAACCGGGTTGCTCTTAATTGAGCTTATGATATATTTTTGTGCTATTTTTTTATCATTAAATATATTTCTTCAGTAGATAATTATGCTGTTTTGAAGATAAAATACAAAATCCTTTTCTATATTTTTTATTAAAATTATTTCTTCGTCTATGTGCAAGTTCGGTTGGTCTAAATTTGCAAAATTTAAATGAATAATTTGACCGAATATAAGTCACTAATGTTTCAAGTCGATAACCATTTTGCAATTACAACCAGTTTTCATATTGATTTGCCTTCATGATATTTTGATTAATTCACTCCAGTGGAGATCAGCTTTGTTGGCAACTGTTTTAACTTTGTAAAATTTATTTATTAGAAATCATATTGTTCGCGCAACACATATCATGGTTTAAGTTTTCATCATTCCTCCAAAATTCGAAATTTCATTTTCTATAGTATTCTCTTTCCACTTTCTAAAATTTACCTTTTTATACATTTTCCATCACTTTCTTCATGTATCAAATCAAATTTGTTCCGAAAAGAAATTTCATCAAATATTTGCTATTGTTTCAGACAACAATGAAGAGCCCTCAAGTTATTTAATACATAGAACCCTCATCATTTTGTTCTTTGCCTTCTATTTTCCCCCGGTCTCTTAACATGTTTAAGTATTAAATTCTGGTCGAAATAAAGCAATTTTTCCTTTCGGTCTCCATTAGAACGAGCTCTTACGCAGATGAAAGTATTTCTCATCGCTTTGTTTTCCTCCTTCCAAATCCTTCAGAGAACGTTTTCTGTCATCATGAAAGAAGTTCCCGAACGCTCTTCTGAATATGGATTTTCGTTTTGTGTGGATTCTATCCCACTCACGTACCAAACATTCTCGTTTTTATGTTACAACGTTACCATTTCTGCTTTTGTTGGTACTTGGAAAAATATTCTCCAAGTTACTTTATTGTGTCATAAAAATTTTGTAAGATTTATTTTGGAAATATTTGGTTGATTTCCAAAATATAAAATGTATTGTGTGTTTGTAATCAAATATTTGAACTTGTGAGATTTATTTATGGATTACCAGAAATCTTGCCATTTATTTATCAAAATTACCTGTCATTCTTTTTTTTTTCAACCCCTATTTCCGAATTCAATATTTTCGATTTGTTTGCTTTTCCTTTTTAATTTTTAAAATTTTCATTCTTATAATTTTCTTATTCTTCTTTACCACCTTTCATACATCAAATCAAATTTGTTGCAAAAAGAAATTTCATCAAATATTTGCTGTCACGGTCAACAATGAAAAACCCTTAAATTGTTTAATACTCAGATTTCACATTATCTTGTGCTTTTCTTTCCATTTTTCCTTCTATTTCTTAGCATGTTTATGTATTAAATTCTGATCGATATAAAGCAATATTTCTTTCCCGAAATTGCATTGAAAAGAAAGGATATATGTATTTTCCATCACTTTGTTTTGCTCCCTCCAAATCCATCAGAGTATGGTTCTCTGATAATAAAAGAATATTTGAATGCTTTTCTGAATAGGGATTTTACTTTTGTGTGGATTCCACTCCACTTGCGTGCCATCATTTAGGTTTTCATACAACGACTTTGCCATTTTTATTTCATTTTTTTTTTTTTTTTGCTGTTGTTGTTGTTTTGTATAAATTTTTAAGTTCTTATTATCTATCTTATAAATGTTTTGATATTATTATTGCCCGGAATTTTAATTTAATATAAACAGGATTATGATTTTTTTTTAATGTGGGTAATTTTTTTTTTTTGCAAATATCTTCGGGATTGACTTCTTAAAAAATATATTTTTTTAATAATAAAGAGCGACCTTTAAAATAACTTTTGCTGTTTAGATATTTACAATTAAAACTAATGTAAAAAAGGAAAATAATATTCATATACTGGATGTTGAATACATGGAAAAATGAATACAAAAAAAATCATAATAAATAGAATATAGCAAATTTCGCTGAGAAGATATTTTTTTTTCTTTCGTGATCTATCATTAAGGATTATAAATTTTATTAGTAGTATAATCTTGTGTTATAAGCGGTAATTTTACAAGCAGCATAACAAGAAATGGGTTAAACTTACTAGTTGTCTTTTACTGAAGAAAAAAATGACTGATCAACAAAATGGGTCAATTCAAAGTGATTAAAGACCTAAATAAATAGAAATTAAATCAATCTCCACAAAGAGGCAAACGATTTTGATTTTTAAAGCCACCAAATACTGTATGTGAATATATCTTCCGCTATATTAATTAAGCAATTATGTTTTTTTAATATTAATTTGATTTTATTTCTTTAAATGATGCCCCCACCAAAAAAAAAGGGGGGGGGAGGTTCAAATAAGCAGAAGTGGCTATACAATAGGCACTAATAACTTTTACAGATATTCAAATCTCGAATTAAAAAATACTTATAATTAAGAATATTTTAATGATCAAATTAGACAAAATATGTTATTGAAGCAAAATGTTTGTACCTGTTACATCTGCTCTCAAACATTGGTGTTTTTTTTTTGCTTCTGTTGTAACGTCTGCTATGTCTGCTTTTTCATTGTTGTATGTTGTCATAAAATGATATATAGTCATTAGTTGTGTTAGCTATTAAATTCAAATTTTTAATATTTCTCTGTATGTACTTTTTTCACAAGAATGGAATACCGACGATTGTCACTGTAATAGCAAAATAATTTTCTATAGAAACATTTGTAGCAATTAATTTTTTTAATTAAATTTGATAGGCCATCGTTTAATTTAACAGTGATTATATGTTTTTTTGACCGATTCATTTCAGGATATCCTTAAAATATATCTTCAACAGATGATTTTATGAGAACTAATTTTTTTCCCCTTAAAGAGCTAAATTGGTAATTTACAAAAATCAGTAATTTAAATTTAAAGTCTCAGTAATTTAAATTTATCAAATTCCAGCCACAAATTACCTTGAGAATTGATAATAATTTATCAATAAGTTTCTGTTATTTTAAGATTTTATGAATTGTTATATTGATTCTATCATTACTTTTTTCACATTGTATTTCGTATTCTTTGATTTTTTTTCGTGTTTAATCGGCTAATTTATTCCTTTTTTCATTTAAAAAATAACAATACCCAACACATTTCATCATATATTTTATTCATATATATACATTTAAATTCATTCTAAAGCTTTTAAAGGAAAGAAAATTGTTTTATTTTAAATTTTGGATATTATATTCAGGAATAAAATTTACATTCTACATAAACATAAGTTTTAAATGCTGGAGATTGATATTTCAGCATGTTGGATAAAATATAGTTCAGTGTTTTTAAAAGATATTCATTCGCATAATTGAATCTCTTTGAGGAATAAAGAAATTCAATCTCTTGACATTCATCAATTGTCAAAGCGAAACTATAAATTCTTCTGAAAAGCGGTTTATCTTAAAATTCTGCATTATAATTTTCTAAATTATTTCTGTTGAAAGTCAATTATCGTTTCTCTTGAATTTCTCTAGAGAAGAAAAAAAAGTAGAAAGAGGGTTTGCTAGGAATTATAATTAATGAAATTAATTCATAAATTGTATTAATTTGGAATTGCCTCTTTCAGTCTAATAGTTTTAAAAATGTCAGACGATATTTTCATATTCCTTGAAATCTCGTTAAATATTTTAAGAATGACATAAATATTATAAAAGAAGAATTCATTTTAAACATTATACAATAATTTTCCTTAAAATGTTTATTTTAATCTGTTTCCGAGAATTTCTTTGCGATTATTTTCTCCTTGTAAATTTGCTTTCATTTAAGGCAATAAATATAGTATTAGTTCCAAAAGCAAATTTTTGGAATTAAGTCTTACTGTCTGTCTGTAAACACAATAATTCAAAAATACACGAGTGCAATAACTACTGGTTTGTCGTATCAACACCAAAGTTATAGATTTCTATCAAAATTTGCGCGAAGTCAATTGAAGGACAGTCTGTCTATTCATATTCATGTAAACGGAATGACTCAAAAAATATCTATTTGGATGCAAAAATTTTTATGTGGTTTTGTGATCAAAATTGTAAATGTGAAGCAGATTTTGGATCCAACTAGTAAAAGTAGTAGTCCAAGTTATATATTCAGCTTCCTTCATTTTACTACACAGAACTCCCACAGGTGGGCACCTCGTCATTGAGGATGAGAATCTTCCGGTATGGTGGTTGGTTCTCGCCACCGTAGTGGGTACAGTAAAAAGTGGGTGTCGGCTCCTCCTATCGATGACGGGATATACTTCATTAGGAAACGGTTGTTCCGTGGCCAGTGGACACGGAAAAGTGGGTGTCGGCCTTGGGACATAACTACAGTTCCCGCCAGTGTTGCTGTTGTGGCGGCTCAGATTTTTCCGTGTGCTTTCGAACGGGTCGGAGTAGCCGGTTTAAGGTTACTACGAAAAACAAAATGCGCCATATGTTTTCATATCATTTTCAGTTATTTGATTTTACTGTAAAGCATACGATGTTAAAAGGAAGAAAAATACAGAAAGTATTGTTGAAAGACCTTTTTTTTTCTTGTCTGATATGTAATTTATAGCAAAATTTTAATTAAAAATAGACGAAATAAGTCTCAAATAATATCGTATATTGTATCTGATTAGAGAATCTAACATTTTTTTTTAATTTTTAGAATTGTTCCTAATAAATTTATTTATTGCATAGCAGGACCATATGGTACATCAATTTAAGATTTTTTTTTTTTTTGCGGGACATATGTTCCCAAAGAATATCTCTTGAAAATTAAAGTTTTCTTTTCTCTGTATTGTTAGTAGAGAAAAGTAAAAAAAAAAAGTAATCTATTTCATGAAAGGAGAGAACGTATTCCTTTGATTCTTATTCTGCAAACAAATTGGTTTTGAGAAAATCACAGATCAAATAAGTTGGGCAACAAAAGAAAGAAAGAAAGAAACTTGATCTTTTTTTAGAAATTCTTGTGAACAAGACTTTCTCCCTCGAATTCAAAGAATTCCCATTTCTTAAGATTAAAAAACTATATATAATAATACAAGTAAAAAAAAACTTTTTGAAGCAAAGTCAAGTTTTTACAATCACAGTTTCGAATCAATCCCGCCTCTTTTAAGAGAGTCGTCGGAATATCAGTAATTAAAGATTTGTTATCAAGAAGGAAGAGTTGAAATGTTTTCGATTTTTTTTTTACCCCGCTCTTTTCGAACAAAACTAATCTCGCTTTCTGTCTAAATTAAAATCCCAGGCCACTGTTAATCATGCACTGTGTACTGCGACTTTTAATCATCGCGAGCATTGGGAATTCTAATTAGTGGCTGATACGCTCGAAAATTAAACATTTCGGTAGATAATTTATTTGGATTTAAACATGAAATTCGAATTAAATGAAAGTATATCCATATTCATGAAAAAATAAAATATAGCTTTTAAATAATTAATCTTTAAGTATTTTATACGAAAATAACGTTTACATGTTGTCATCAAGGACTGAGTGGTGACTTCCATGTTTCATATATGAAAACAATTAATCCAAAGCCAATTACCGTTTTGTGTGAAGGGTAATTTAAATCTCCGGAACAAATTTTAAAAACAATAATTAATAAGAATAGAAAGATGAGGCTTGCATACAAAAAACACGATAAATGGAACTTTTTAACTCGTTGCACTCGAAAAAGTAATTCGATGCATAATTATTACCTAATACAAATACTTATTTATTGCTCCAAAAAATAAATATATATATATAATTGTTTTAAGTTGAATTCTCCTGTTAAATTAATTTGCATCTTCTTACTAATCTGCAGGTATTTTTAACAATCAAAATTAAATAAATAAATAGAACGTCAAAATGATGCACCGTCTTGAATGGTGAGTGAGAGGCAGCAGTGAGTGCAAAAGGCTAATATCAAAACCAGGAGTATTGATTGCAAAATTTATGAACTACTGTATCGGGCATTATTGCAATGGATAAAGGAATGTATCATGCCTCTAACCTCTCCGAGTTGTTCAGGCATCACTGCTGAAAGGAAAGGAAATGAAGTGAAACGAGAGTAGCGGTTACACGAGAGTTGGTGGCTGACTCTGGTAAATGTATGCGTTTGTAGGAGCTGTGATGGAAACTCTGAAAAAACATGTGCATAATTAATTTTAATCAAAAATTAATTATGCACATGTAAATAGCCATCGATTATTTAATCCATAAGATATAATCATAATAATCCATCTATAATAAACTTTTTTTGCCAAATAAAGTGTCATCAGTAGTGTCAAAGCACCCTTTTCCTTGACACACTTATGACGCATTATGACCCATATTTCCACTATTATCGGAAATATGTGGTTTATTATAGAATTAGACAATACGAAATGAAACATCTTTAAAAAAATATTGTTACGAATCTATAATGCTGCTTCCCAGCATAGTTGGTTCCACCATCGGAAAGAATGCTTTACAGTCATCGGTATTGGGTGGAGTCCGGTGTCGCGTCGGAGGGTCCCGGAGCTTGGCGACGAATTTGGCGACTTTGGCTCCAAAATAGATTATACCCGAAACATCGACAATTTTCCCGATCCGTCCATTAGGAACGGAGATACGCCTTGAACGTTCCTGATTGGTAGAGAGGCGTCTAGCCCCGCCTCCTGAGACCTATAAAAGGAAGCGGCCGCAGCTGCTAGGGCAGAGTAGTCGGAATCGACAGAAAGAACTGGCCTTCCAGAGATAAGCGGAGCAGCGACGGAGTGAAGCTAGTGCTGAACTAAGCTGTGTTCTACTGTCTGTAGTAGAGTTTTGTATGCTGCACGTCTCGGCTGAAGATAATCGTCTTCTGTGCTGTATATAGTTGTCGTCTTTGTGCTGTCCTGTGTGTCTTCGTATAATAAACGTTGTTGTCTTATTTTCTACTGCCGCCTGGTGATTGAGCGTTCTTCACACCTTATAACTTCCACTATCCAAACGAACCCCGGAAATTTCGTAACAATATTTATTGGGTCTTTCTCTTTTCTGGAATACTTTTGTCAATAAACAGCATATCTGGTTCTCATTTTCTGTCATAACATAAGAAAAGATTTACAGTTCTGCGATGGACTTCATTCCTTGTCTAACAGCTAAGTTTCCAAATGAAGAATGACATGATGAACATTTATCAGACGTCATTCTGCCCAGTTTCCTATCGTACGTATTTCTACCGATGGCTTAAGTTGTAAATTAAACTATCAATAAATTCTGCTTATGTGCTATAAATAACCCATTTGTCTCGGTATTGTAATCTCTATCAAACAATGTGTATTTTTCTATGTAAAAGTGAATCAAATTAAATCCATTGCGGAATAAATAATTTACATTTCAATAAATAATTTTGAAAAAAATTCAGCTTAAAAATTCCTTAAATAATTTTCACGAAAAAAAAATCAATTTAGTTGCATACTGCCAATAAATTCTACCTCTATAACAAATATAACCAAATTGGCTCTATATTGCAATCTGTGTCAAAAAATATGTAAAAGTGAATGAAATTAGACAATTATATTTCAATAAACGTTTCTGAAAAAATTCACCCTAAAATTCCCCAGTGTAATTATCAAGAAATGAGCTATATCTGAGTCAATGCGTATTTTTTTTAGTTTAAATTACATAACATCATATAATATATATATATATATATATATATATATAATACGTAACATTTAAATTACAACTGGAGTAAAATAGTGATATAATTTTAATTTATTTACATAAATACCATAATAGAATATGGTTTATAGAAATAGAACAATATACGAATGTTTGTTTTATTTGTGAATTTAATAGTGTTACGGATTTACTCTCCCATCGGGGTTCTTATTAAAATTTGATTGTCGATGCAAAAATAAACAGTCCTTTATTGACAGACGACGACTTCTATTTGAGACGAAGACACTAATACAAGGACGACGAATATACAGACTACAAATACACAGCCGAGACCAACCCAGAAAACGCGCAGCAGCACACTATAACAAACAGTAGTCCACAGGTAGTAATCGGTAGCAAATAGCAACCACAGGACACAAAGCGGCCAGTCAGAATTCAGCAGAAGTAGGGAATTCACGTAGCTTCACTCTACGGCCTCTTCAAACGTTTGCAAATCTCCTCGCTTTAGCTGTATCCAGCTGACGACACACTACTACACAAATGGCTACTCGACGCTGCTTCCACAATATGCACCAGGACTCGGCAAACAGCTTAGTTCAGCAATAGCTTGGGCTCCACACAATGCTGGACTTCGCTGGATAGTTCCACCGTTGCTTCGTTATCCTCTCGACGACTCGTTGTTTGTATCCGACTCCGACTACGGACACAATTCCTTGCAGCTCGAGGCTGCCGGCTTTATATAGTTCCCGGGATGCGGGCTGAGAAAGTTCTCGGACCAATCAAGCGTATCTCGGTTCCTATTGGATAGATCGATAAAATTCATGAAATTTCCAGCATTATCTATTTTGTCGCTAAAGTTGCCAAATTCGTCGCCAAATGTTCGCAAAGCTCTGAGATTACTGATGCGGCAACCGATCAGCATACACAGGGCTTTTAATACGGCACTCCACCCCAACACCGTGCACGAAGCACATCGTTGGCTGATCGTAAAACGGTATTTCCAGTGATTCAACTTGTGGGTTAGTGCTGGTTTCAATTACCTAACCTACAAATTTGCCTGCCTAATTTAAAATATGCTAGAGCTAAGAAAACAAGGTTTAAGTTAGAGAAAATTTAATTACAACATATTTACAAGACTTTGTACAATTGCAAGATTGGTGAAACACGCTTAAAGATTAAGTCAGAATCTTTCCGGTCGCGGCAGTGTTTGTTTTTCTTTTATTCTTGCTTCGCTGGCTTAAAAATAGACTGAAGGAGTCGTTGATTTGCATACTTGCCGAGATCAAAAATAACCACAAAGCGGCACTGTCAATTTGATTTGAACCTCGTGGCAAATGTCAGTTTTAGTTTCACTTTGTAGTACCGCTAGTAGGATTGCAATACCGGTATACCGGGATACCGAATACCGGTATTTTGAGCCATTTTACAATTTTTAATACCGGTATTCACAAGTTTAAATACCGGTTTTTCGGTATTTACTAGAAATTTTTAAAATTGTCTCCAGGGATCGCCAACATAGCAAAATAGTATGCATTTTTGTTTTTATGCCTTCTTAACGGGCGAAATTAATTAGCTAATTAATGGCTTAATTAATTGCTTAAATTTAAATTAGCGAAACATGGATTATCCCTGAAAGAAGATATTGTATCCGTAACGACTGACGGAGCAACAGTTATGAAAAAAGTTGGAAAGTTGATTGGTGCAAATCAGCAATTGTGCTATGCTCATGGAATTCAATTAGGAGTAATAGATATATTATACCAAAAAAATAAAGAACAGAAGAATCCAAATACTGTGGATATAGAAACTTCGGACTCCGACATTGAAGAGAGTAAGACTGAGAGTGATATTCACAATAAAGATAATGACAATGTAATTGTGGAAGAAGATATTGCTAATGAGGACGAAATATTAACCCATCAAGAATTGCTTCCTATAATTTATAAAGTTCGAAAAATTGTTAATATATTTAAACGTTCCCCTACAAAAATGCCATATTACAAAAATATATACTAATTGAAAATAAAACAGAATATATGTTAATAATAGATTTTAAGACACGTTGGAACAGTTTACTCCTAATGATGGAACGATTTTTGAAATTTAGAAATCCAATACAAAAAGCAATAATCGACTTAAGCATGTAAATTAAGTTTTCAGATAGTGAATTCGACTTAATATCCAGAACTATATCAGCTCTACTTCCAATAAAACTGACTATAGAGGCATTGTTAATTTTATTTTAATTTATTAACAGCTAATGCAACAATAAATTTCATGTTGCAATCATGAAAGAACAACACACATCACTATCTGAAGAATTATATATTACATTGATAAATCGCACAAAAGAAAGGCATACCGAAATAGAATATGTCTTATGGTATTTATATAGTTATAAGGATTTTAAAAATGAAAATGAAAAAGAAGAAAAGAAAATAATCAATTCAAATCTGATTAAGTTTAGAGTAAATTTTCTTACAATTTTTTACTCACAAACCTATCCACATTCAGAAGAATTCGGTTCAGTTATCAAAGATTATGATGACACTAATGTCGATAATGAAAATGAATTGTCTCTTGAACAAAAATTAGAATTAGCGATAAATAAAAAAAAAAATAAATGAACCAAAATACAATACAGAAATCAGCTATATCTAAAACAATCCGACGAAAAATTGATTTATTTGAAGATGAGGGATTTAGAGGTAAATACTTGGAGAAAGTATATCGCGTATTGCTAACAGTATCACCAACTAGCGTAGATGCCGAAAGAGCGTTTTCGACAGCAGGTCATTTTAACACAAAATTACTTTTCAGGCTTAACGACAGTACAATGGATGCATTATGTTTTTTAAGATCACATTTCAAAAATTTGTAATAGTACCACAGACTGAATAGTGATATTTACACTTTTTTTTGTGATTTAAATAAATAAGATGTTTCTTTACTTTTTTGTGATTCTTTATATACTGTTATAATTTATTTACAGATTATTTTTACTGATATTTACACTCTCTAATAAAACTGGCAAATAAAACAAAGAAACTCCTGTGTTTTCTTTCTTTTTCTAAAATTTCTAATACCGGTATTAAAACCGGTATCCTGGTATTAAGATCTAAAAAATACCGAATACCGGTGTTGAAATTGTGGCCCGATATTGCAATCCCTAACCGCTACAAACTAACCTTTCAAGGAAGCAACTTTACAGGCTTGTAACAATAGCTTCCTTTTGACTATCAAGCTCATCAACTGATTTATCTTGATTATTAAGTTATCAAGCGTTGGAAAGAAAATTTATTCGAATTAAGTATAATCTCGTATGTGAGTTTTAAATTATTTTAGTCAAAGAATTATTCCTATATTTAAGAAGGGTATTTACATAATTGATATAAATTCATTACATAAACGTTTGCTTCCCAGTTTCTAGACAAAAATGCATTAGGTAAATTGTTTAATTCATTAACACAATTGATTTCAATGTATTTTTTTACACAATAAAGAACACAGCACATTTCTCAATAATTTACATAGAAAAGTTGTCATGAATTTTCTTTCTTAAAAAAACGGTATTTCAAATTATTTCAATTCATTTCTTTCAAATGCTTCTTTCGACTTATGTGTATCATACATTTGATCACAATACAGAAGGAAATGTAAATTTTTGTTTATATGTATGATGACTGTCTCATGTCGTTTCCTTAAATACCTGAAGCAATGTCCATTTCGCGCCAAAAATTGCAAAGTAATTCGAAATCATTAATGTGTGCTCGATAGTCACTCACATGCTCTGATTGTGATATCCAAATTTTCTAAATTTATTCTTGAGGTTTTATTTCAATGGAATATGACTCAGTTTCTGTGTTAATGCCTCTTTTATTAGCGAAAATAAGAGAATAGGTGCTATAGATAGAGAAAGTTTCAGATGGTCGTGAAACAAACAAAACTAAAAGCTATCCTTCTGTATTTTCGAGATTTCTTTTTGTTTTTATATCATTACTTCCAAAAAAATATGTAATTAATTATGATCGATGTGGTAAATTTGAATAGCTCTGTGTTATATAACTACATGTTTTTGTCGACTAGTTGGCTTGCTGGAATTAATATATAGTTACTAAAACTTTCAATGAAATATTTTATGCAATTTTGTCTTTGGATTCTAATTTGGATAGATTTTAATTTGATTACAATTTTAATTTTGAAATAAAGGTTATTAAAATTAGAATTTGGTAAAGAAAATGGTTTGGGCTTCATTAAAACAAAAAAAAGAGAAATTAGCATAAAATATGCTTAAAACAACTTTAAAAATTATTTAAAAATAAAGTAATAAATAGCAGTGGAAATAAATTGGTATGACAGTGAAATTATTTCTTTGAGTTTTAAGATGATGTAATAATCATTTTTTGTTATATTATTTATGGTGAAAAAACAACAAAATGTCGCTTAGTTTTGGAGCGATTTAAGTTTTTAAAAAATTACTTCGAAGTGTATATGTTGGTGTCCAATGTGGTAGATCTGGATATTACATTTTGTTCTGTAGAACATCAACATATACATATATAAACATATACAAATTCTTGTTTATTACTATTACAGATTATTTAAGAAATGACTAGTCATTGAATAGTTCAAATAAAGGCTAGTTAATTTAAATATTGTTTTCGCGATAACCTCATTTTTTGGAATGTATTTTATTATTGTTGTTTTCAAATCTGACATTCTAAAAAAGAAATTTAATAAGCTGAAATCAAGATATAAAAAAGATTGCATCAGTTCCATACTTTAAATATTTAAAGGATTCTTATGAAATGCTCTGTTGGCAATTCAAATCATATATGTTTATCGATACTATTTTTATAAAAGTACCATTCTTTTTTTTTTACCAGAAACGTGTGTTTAAAAACATTATTATGCTCAAAATACTTGTAATCATAAAACAAATGTTATCTTAAAAAGCATGTTTAACCTCTTGGGTTGATAGATAAAAACAAATTGTGGATCAAAAAGATATTCGACTCCTTTATTTTAACATCATAATAATATATAGAATAAGTTATCATATTGTTTGAGTAATCGATTGATATGAATATATCAATGGATTAATCTAGAATGAATATATCAATCTAGGCAATAAGTTTTTGATATGAATATATCAATGTAGGCAATGAGTTTTTGATATGAATATATCAATGTAGGCAATAAGTTTTTGATATGAATATATCAATGTAGGCAATGAGTTTTTGATATGAATATATCAATGTAGGCAATGAGTTTTTGATATGAATATATCAATGTAGGCAATGAGTTTTTGATATGAATATATCAATTGATTAATCTAGAATGAATATATCAATTGATTAATCTAGAATGAATATATCAATTGATTAATCTAGAATGAATATATCAATAGATTAATCTAGAATGAATATATCAATCTGGGCAATGAGTTTTTGATATGAATATATCAATCGATTAATCTGGAATAAATATATCAATCGAGGCAATGAGTTTTGATATGAATATATCAATCGAGGCAATGAGTTTTGATATGAATATATCAATCGAGGCAATGAGTTTTGATATGAATATATCAACCGATTACATAATTGATTATTATGATCTATTTACATAATCAATTGACATGAATACATCAATCGATTATGTAAAATTTATAATTGAATTTTCTTGATTACATACCATATGATGGCTGACTTTTTATGACATTTATTTTTAGTTATAGTTCAATATTTAGAAAGAAAGAAAAAACTGTAGGGGGAAAAAGGACAAGAGAGATTTGCTCAGCGGGAGGAAAATTAAAAAGCGCCTCTTGCCAGCGTTCGCATAATTACGCGCTAACATTATTTAGTTATTTTTCTCATTAAAATCGAAGAACTAATCTTCTTCTCAAGTGTTTCAGGAAGCTGAGACAAAGTTTTCTCATAAGCAACGACCGCAATGCAAATTTATTTAACTTCCGCCAAGAAAAAGCTTCCACCCACAAAAACTTCACACTCTGAAGTTGAAGGAGCAATATATTATCGAAGAGGCAATGAGTTTTTCTTCCCGTGTAATTATGACTCTCTGAAAAGAAGATTTCTGGGGTTGAAAACAAGAAGGAATAACTTGTGAGTTTTAAAAAAAATAATAATCTCGCTCTCTAGATCAACAGAAATAAAAAAAATCTGGGAATGACATGTTTTTAATTTAAAGTAAAATTTTAAAAAAATATTTTAATGCAGATATCATTTTTTCGTAAGTTATGATGGATTTATTTAAATTAAAAGTTTGAGAGTTCAACAAAAAATAAATAGAAAAACGGATAATTCTTAAAGGTTTAGCGTAAATTCTAAAAACGAGTGAGTACATCAGACAAAAGAGTGTTAAGTTTCACATTTGATGATATTCCCTAAATCCTAGACTAAATTTTAAAAAAAATTAAAAAATTTCAATTTCTTCATATTTTTTATCAAAAGGATCTTGAAGCACCAATTAAAGCGAGCTTTCATTTCCTCATTTGAGTTAACATTTCATCACTTTGGTTGCGCAAGTATGTTTTTCATTTTTTTTTAATTTACTAGGAAATAATTTATTGATTTAAGGAAAACTATTTTTATCTATTTGTTGTTCGATGCCTCAGCCAGAGGGTTTTCTTTAATAAAAAGATCTACCTACATGCAAATATAATAAATATTTAAAAGAAATTAACAATTTACTAGAAGTACATACTATCCCATCTTATGAGTTTTGAAACGTTTCTGCACAATATCAAAATACAAATGTTTATAAAAAGATAAGAAATAATGAATTTCAGTTCACTTTTCATAGGGACGTTTCTTTGTCACCTGTAAGTTCAATTCTTTTGCTAAACATACAAATCTTCTTACATGTGTAGAAATATTGCTGCCAGCAGAAACTTAGTAAAAAATGTAATCATTTAATCGTATTATAAATCTTTTATCTCCTTGTAAAGAAACCATTAGTTAGTTTAATGGTGATAAGCCGCTTCAAATTAATTAAAAAATTAATTTGTCTTTGATATTTTGCGCAAGAAAAGGAACGTCAATATCTCTATATAGCATATCTGGGAAATTGAATGAAAACAAGGAAGGCAGTTTAAAATTAGCAGTATCTCCCCCTGGTTGGGAACTTCATAATTGAGGATGAGAAACTTCCGGTATGGTGGTTGGTTCTCGCCACCTGGTGGGTACTGAAAAAGGTGGGGGTCATCTACTTCCCTTTGATGGTGGGACATACTTACCCAGGGAAGGGTTGTACCGCGGCCGATGACGACCTTTAAGACTCAACCACAGTTCCCACCAGTGTGGCTGTTGCGGCGGTCCGGTCATTCAGATTTCTCCGTGTGCCTTCGGTCGGGTCGGAGTAGCCGGTTAAAGGTCACAGTTAGCAGTGCAATATTTCACATATAACTTATGAGCGTATTTTGTTTAGTTAAAGCACAAAAAGTAGGGCATTGACAATTGCAGTTTTAAACCAAACTAAAAGCTCCTTAATATTTCATCCACACTACTGAAATGATTTAAATTTCCGAAGTATGCAATAAACCCTCAACTATCTGATGTCTGATTAATTGGAAGGCAGATTATCCGAGATACTATCATCAAAAACATAAAAATTCATGATAATACCTCAATTTTTAAATAAAAGGCTGTTTTTAGGCTAACCGTAAAAAGACAAAGCTTTAATGTTTATTTAATAATAGTTCAGCCTTAAAACACGTTGAAGATTTCTTGAAAATTTTTAGAGCATTAAGAGTACAGAAACTGTGAGGAGAAATTAGTCCTGAGAAATATATACGAAAGGCTATCGATAAAATAAAGCCGACGAATTTACTGCTTTATTTTAAGCAGTAACCAGTATATACTCATTCAATTTCGCATATATATGAGGGTTTATACTGCAATTACCATTTTCCATTCATTCTGGATAGTTCTCTATTTTTATAAAGATCTCACCTTTTGGTGCTTAGTGGACCAGTATAGAAAATAGTGATATATTGATTAAAAAGAATAGGACAACTTTTCTGAGAATGATTATTACAAAACTTCATTCCTGCCATTTATATGCTCTCTCACTAATTATTATTTTAATTAAAAAAATATCGCCATTTTCTTATATATATAAAAAAGTGATCGCATTCTTTATTAAAATTAATTTATTCAAATTCCACAAGAGTGAATGGTTTGTGAATTTTTGTTCTGTAAAAATTATTATTCGATTTGCTTTATTACTATTACTACTTTTTTGAAATATTTGCTGGTAACTTGCAGAATTTGGATAACGTGCATGTAGTATTTGATGTTTGATTTTTAAATATCTAAATTGGAATTATTTAAAATAACTTTAATTTGTTTCCTTGGTCATAAAAATTATATTAATTTTTTTGGTTAAAAATAAATAGTAATTCAAAAACATTCTACAACTGAATATGTATATTTTTCTGTACTAATTATATAACTTTCACCCCTAACATGACGTATTTAAAAATACGCATGATCTTCCAAATATACAATTATTAGATGAAAATAAATCTATACAATCTTATGATTTTACTTGCCCAGCTCAAGTTCACACTGACAGTCAAATGTTGCTTTTTCAAATTCTTTGTTATGTAAATATGCATTATCTAAAAACTCTGAAATCCAATATCCTTTTCCATCTATAAAATCAGCAAAGTAAATAAAAATAACACAATAAATCCAAATAAAATACTTGAGCTTTCGAAAAAGAAAACATTTTTAATCTGAATTTAGAATATGGAATGCTTTATCCAATTTTTCTCTTATCCAGTCACAGCATCCATTAACTGCAAACGATAAGTGCAGAATTTTAAATCGATGCCATCTATTCGATCCTAAATAACATAAATCTCTTTTACTGAATCCCACAGACGAATCCGGAAACCGAAAATAAAATCGATCAGAAAAATAATCATGCAAAATTAAAGCTCCAAAAAGGAATTAATCCTTCTAAATGATAGAATTTGAACTCTCAAAATATAGACCAAAAATTGTAAATAAAATATTCCAAAGACACATTTTTTATCGTTTTTTTTTCGCTTCTTTTTTCATTTCTAGAGTGGAGTTTCAAATTCCTATGGGTGGAATAGATATATATTTTTTTTTTACCTTTATTTCTTTGGACGTTTGGATATTTTCTACTTTTCCATTTTAATGCAATCCAAATTTTTGGTTTGCGCAGATTTTACTTGAAAAATGGCATCTCTCCGTATCGTCTGTGACATTTTTTTTTCCTTTTTCAACTTCTTTTCAAGCCCTGTGGAGATTCAAGTTCGTCTCGCTTTCAATAGAACTTTTTTTTTTGATTGAGAGTTCTTGAAGAGGAAAGATTGTAGAGTTTGGGAAATCTATGTTTCAAAGGAATGTAAAGCATCTTAAAAGGTGCTACATTTGCACATTCTAAGCACGTCTTTAAAGAGCTTTGAGGTGTTTCGTATATTTGTGATATAAACTGGATTTTCCGCCAGTTTTTCTAAAAGATACGTTACCATTTTTTTTTATTCGTGGTATCTTTATGTAGCTGCATAAAAAGGTATTAGAGGAAACATGTTCATGTAGCTTCATATATACATAGCATATTTTGTAATTATATTTCTATTTAATTTTAATTACATTAACCCCAAATATTATTCATTACAAAAAGTAAAAAAATGTCTGAAGAATTGAGTGTGAAATATTACAAATATATAATTAACTAATTGTACGCCTTTCGAAATAAAGCTAAATTTTATAATATTTTTATACAATTTCATTGCGTAAATAAATGGGTATTTAAAAACTGTAAAATTTGACTTTAATTATTATGAGATATTGACGCAATATATGAAGAATTTTAATTGAACAATTAAAATATATAATCTATAATTATAATAAAGCTCAATGTGTGTGTGTGTGTGTGTTGGCGCTCTACAGGCCAGGTCATTTGACATACAGCTACCAAATTTGGTACATGTATACCTTAGAGGTCGGGAATGTGCACCTGGGGTCCCTTTTTTTGAAATTTTAATTAGAATTTTAATTATTAATTAAAAACTAACTTTCCCGCCAAAAAAATCTTCCATTTTCCCCACCGCCAACTTTTCCGCCAAAATAATCTTCCATTTTCCCCAACGCCAAATGATTTAGGCTTTAGTTCTTTTTTTCTCCCAACAGTAATGAGGCTAGGGTTAAGATTTTTCGGCGGATTATTTTAAACGATTCTGTTTATTTTCTTAATGTTTTATGCATTTAAAATTAAACAATTTTAATTAATCCATGTTTCAGATTCATTCTGAAGTACTTTTGAATTAAAATAACACAGAATAAAGGAAATTAAAAATGTATAATCTGCATAGCGTTACCCCAACTGGCGTAGAAAAATTCACGCATTTGCGTTACCGTAAAAGGCGAAGAAAATTCACGCATGCGCACTGTGTTCTGATTGTTGGCATGGCAACCATTATCAACGGACGATTTAAATTACTTTTAGGTTAGTTGTATGCTTTTGTAAGTAAATTGTATTTATGTTAGTTATATATTTTTTGTATATGCTTATAGTTTTAAGTACATCGTTTTTTAAGTAGTTTTTTTTAGCCTGTTTTCAATGATTTAAATTATTTTTAGGTTAGTTGCATGCTTTTGTAATTAAATTGTATTTATGGTAGTTATATAATTTTTGATATATGCTTATAGTTTTAAGTACATCGTTTTTTAAGTAGTTTTTTTAAACCTGTTTTAGACCGATTATTTTAAACGATTCATTTTATTTTCTTAGTGTTTGATGCATTTAAAATGAAACATTGTTAATGAATCGATCCGTTCATGATGAATCTGAGAAAATTTTGTTGACAAATTCTTGAGATATTATATAAATTAAGAAAGATATTCTTTAGTGTCCATAAAGTTTAAACGCTCAGTGACTCTATTATCAGTAATCATATTATTAAAAAAAATGCTTTGTTTCAGTAAAAAATATTATTATATTAATTGCAGATTAATCCTTTACACTTTAATTTAAAGCATAAATTCTACGAGGGGTAACAGAAAATTAGAGAGATACATATCACGTTATGACTGAAGGCCTTTATAATATTATGAGTGAATTATATGACTATCAAAATTTGAAGTTTTAAAATATTTTGCTGACGAATCTATTAAAGTTGGAATTGCATAAAATATTTAATTATTAAAATTTTAACGAGCATTAAGATTGGCGAACCGGCTGGTCGCCAAAGGCGGCTAGTATGTAATAATACAAAAAAGGTAAGTATTTAAAAGAAGAAAACGATACTAAATAAAAAGAATATATACATACATATTGATTTATTCAGCATATATTAGTTACATGTTTTCAAAGCATATGTACAAAATACTATGAAAACTATACAAAATATCTGAAGATTACATAAAAAGATCCTTTTTTTTCTTGTACAACTTGACGCCTAAATTTCTTCATTTTCTTATATTGTCACTAGTAGGGTTCATACAAAAACAGACTTTTTGAAAAACCGGTTTTCAAATTCAATATTTTCCAAAAACCGGTTTTAACTGGTATTCGAATTTTTATTAAAAAAAATAGAATAGGGAAATATATTTTATTTAATTTATATAAAATAACAAAAAACGAAATCAATATCAAAGTAGAAGTCAAAAAAAATTAAGGATTACATTTACATATTATTTACAGAAATTAACAACAACTCAAACAAAAATTTCAAAAAACATTTATATTATTTTCACTTATTTTAATTTCTTCTAAGAAAATATTATTTTAAAAACGTAAAATATCCACTGAATGATTGCTGCACAATATTGCCTGAAATTGAAAATACTCGTTCACTAGCTGTTGAATTTGGTTTTATAGTTTTCATGGAATCAAATAACAAATCTAAGGTTTTTTTTTAATTTAATTCGTTGCCTCAAATAATGAAAATTCAGCTTACAGTGTCTGGATTTGTAAGTTTTCTTCCGGTTCTTCAAGAAATTTATGAATTGTTTTTTCCATGGCTTCTTTTAGAAAAACATTACTTCGATTTGCTCCTCATCAAAATCGGTTTCCAAAAAAAATTTGGAAATATTTTGGACAATATCTTTCCAGATAATGTAATAATTTTGGTTTTTGAACCAAAAAAAAGTACAGTAGATTTCTTCGCTGAACTAGAAAGGTTTTGCTGTTTTTGCAAATACAGTAAAAATGTTGCTAATTTTTACTTGTCTTCTTTCTTGAATTCGTTCTTCTAAAACGTATAATAATTTCAAACTTATTTCAGTTTTTAATTTTTTTAGTTCATTTAACAGAAATTGAATTATGTCTTCATTTGTTGATAAGTTGGCATCTCGTCAATCTAAGCCTTCAACTGCTAGACAAATCGGTCCTAACCGATAAAATTCAAAATATTTGTTTGTTCTTTTGAAGAAGAGAAATATCCAGGAGTTCCGGAAAACCGGTTTTCTTAATTTAAAAACCTTTTTTTCAAATATGACAAATTTATTTTAAAAAACCAGAATTTTAAAACCGGATTTGAAAAACCCTTATACCCTTGTCACGAGCAAGAAATAAATGAGCAAATAACCGACTACAGTTTAAAAGAAAGGAACCGATTAGTTGGCAGATGATTCTTCTGTCTTTCCAGTATTCCTTAGTGTTACTGATTGGATGACTGGCGACTCTTCTTTTACATCCCAGAATTCCTCAGTAATTCTAAAAGCTAATATTCATTTTTTATTTATCAATTATACTCTGCATTATTTTATTCTTGTGTAAAAATAATTTAATTTTCTAAGATAGATATGATTTATAAATAATTCATCCTCCTGTTTATTTCTACGTGACAGTATTTACACATCACTCACGTTCATAAATATCATAAATAAAAGTAATATTTACTACCTGAGTTCTAAAACAAATAGAAATATCATTCTTGACTATTTACCACCCTATAAAATGTGAGGATTTGCCATCTCGGATCATAAGAAGGGAAAGTATGGCTTTTATGTAATAGGCTCCATGTGTGTCGTGCCCTAAATAAAGGGCCCATCTGCCATAAGCTGGCACTTCTCATCATTGTGAGGAGTAAATTTTAATTAATTTTCTCTTATTATAAATGAACAGGGAATGTAGATTTTGAATCCGTTCATTTTTTACAATAATTTCTCGTATGATAATCCTATTTCTCTCCACACTGTATGTCCTGAATTACACGGGACATAACAAATCGTGCAAAACGAGCAATGCTACGTTGCAATCAGTTTTCTATTAAATTAATTAAATATTTTAATGTCTCATTGGATAAACTCATGCCCACAACATTGTTAAATATCGGCATGCTGTTTGCAGCTTCTAGATTAATTTTTAGACCAATTTTTCAAATCGAAATCATCGTTATTTCAATGAGCAATTATTTCTATAAATTTTACACGTAACATAGCAAATAAAACTGTTATGTTTATCTATTACCCACAACAAGAAATGCAGAATGCTCATACAATTATTGAAATCAGAAAAAGTCGTTGATACAAACCAAACTAGGTATTTACAGATGTGTAACAAGTTTTGTAATAATAATTCGCGATAACAATTTTTTCTGAAAGAAAAGCAACAATAAATTTTTGTGATTTTTTTTCTTTCTAATTTTTCAATAAATTTCATTAAACATGAATATTGTGATGGCACAATGTTTCATATCTTTTACTGCCGCCTATTAATGTTTTCATGCCGCCTATGAATTATTTGATCATGGTGCTACTTTTACGAGGAAAATACATGTGTTTACTGCATCTCGTAAACAAGTTGTAATAAATTCTTTCACGTGGAAATTTATTGATCTAAAAGTCCATTTTTTTTAATTTAAAGGAAATTTTCCTTTTGGAGCTTTCAGTTAAAAAGCGCATTAGAAAAAATATTTCTATTAAAGTTATTTCCATCAATGAAAATAATTCAATTGATTACTTTCAGCGATAACTGATCTGCTCTTTTACTTAAAATACAAAATTATATCATTTTATTACACTAAAAACTTAATTTAATTCTTTTTATTTTTACAAAGATTGACTTTTGCAACAGCCTTTTTAGAGTTTAGAAATTCCGTACAAATGTCTGCTCCCAATGGTATTAAAAATTTTATTATGTTTAGAACTTAATTCTCAGCCAATCAATTAATTTTAATGAAATTCTGATTCCATATGAGTGGATTCAGCTCTTAATTGAATTCGAAAAATAAATTGAATTATAATGCCACATTATTTATCTTAAAAAATTATGAAATATATTAACGAATAAAAACTAAAAAAAAAAGAAGTTTAAAAACAAGGTTTCATTAGTCTACTAGAAAATAGAAAATGGAGATGTCACAAGAAAATTATAAAGGTTGAGGCATTGAAATACAATACCATAAAAATAAATCTGTTATTAGTATCACAAAAAAACATCTTGATAATTCATTTTAAATTTAAAAAAGCCTAT
Source organism: Argiope bruennichi (assembly GCF_947563725.1). NCBI lineage: Eukaryota > Metazoa > Arthropoda > Arachnida > Araneae > Araneidae > Argiope > Argiope bruennichi. The sequence continues at coordinate 89,213,606 of NC_079151.1, forward strand.
AAATAGAAATATAATTATAATTGCTAAAAATAACTTTATAAGTGACAGATTCCTGCTTTGGCTGCTACAGTTTTAGTAAAAAAATATTTTCTATTGCTTGATATACTAATAGAAGTTTATTTTAAAAACTTTGTAATTTGTTTTATTAAAGATATGTAAAACTATGGAACAAATAAAAATTAATATTATGGAATGACAATTACGGACTTTCAGCCATTTTTCTTTATTTTACTTTCTTTTAATGCATTTAGACAAATATTTTCATTTATCATGAAATAAATTCTCTCTATAAAACATCCATATAAAAGTAATAATTTCCGATTAACATAACAACGGGGAAATACGAATTATCTGGGATATAACAAGAAATAAAAAGTATAAGAAAATGCCCATTCAACAAATAACAAACGAAAATATACAATAACAAAGAATGAAATGTACGGTGAAATGCTTGTGTTGACACTTGTCATGTAAGGTGAAGTGATTCCAGATATTTTATCTGACAAGTCGTATTATTTCCGCTAGTATGTTGTCAAATAACTGTATATAGATCACATATCATAATAATATTACGCTATCTGAATAAAAAAATAAGAATATAATAATGTATTAAAATCTACAATTAAAAAATAATATGACACCACATATAAATTAGAAAATAAAATATTATTTTAATAGCAATCAAATCTACAGCATTTCATTTCTATTTTAAATACCTTTGCAAAGCATATGTTTAAAGGTTAGAAAAGAAAATGGTATTTTTTTTATAATGGTATGGTATATAATTTTGAATTTCAATTAGTCAGTTAAGAAAGATTTTAAAATTAGGCATATAATAATTATAATATTTATAATCATAAAATATTATATTATTATAAATATAATATTTATGATTACAAATATAATATTTATGAAATGCCACAAGAAGAAATATTTTACTGTATTTATTATCTTTCCTTATCAAAATGCAGAATATTTGAATTTGTTATGCAACGCCGCTGTTATAAATATTCCCATACAAATTATCTAGGCAAAGAATATCTGGAAAAAATAAGATAAATTTATCTAATATGGTTTGAAATTAGTAAAATTAATATTCCTAGCAAAAGGAATATTGCTGGTATCATTGAAAAAGGATAATTGGAGAAATATACAAATAATATAGGAATTGAATCTTTAAAAATCATTAAAATTTTTATTGGTGTCTTCGAGAATTGATAATAGTAGAATTTGCAATAAATTAAATGATTGTATCATAAAAGTGTTATTGGTATTTCCAAAATGGATAATTCGTGAATATGCAAATTTAGAGATTAAAGAGGTCAATAAAGAACATCGGAACAATGGAATGATTAAATTTTCTGCATTCCGAAATTGAAATATCTTAATTACTTGTTTCAATATTTTTCCTAAGAAAGATTTTTTTTTAAATTTTTCGAAACAAAATTGTTTTTAAATTTAAATTTCAGCATATGCCATATTTATAAAATAATAGAATGAGACATTTACAATTTTATTTAAAAGCATCATTTGTTTGTAAAATTTACATTTACATTTGTGAAATTTATACACAATCTATTCTATTATAATGACATTTTTTTTAGGAAAAGAATGATATATAACATTTAAATTTGTTTTTCAGAATTACTTTATGAATGATCCAATGATCATTTTATAAAGATAATTACTTTATGAATTATCCAATGATCATATTATAAAGTAATTCATTTTCAAAATAATGCGACACATAATCATTTATTGCAGTCAAATTTGAGAAATTTTGCTTTACATAATACAACATTAAATCAAAAGATCGAAAAAAAAATATCTGAAATACGTTTACAAGGTCTTACCTAATGAAAAATGTGCAAAATTCTTTGATTAAAGAAGACAGTGCCTTTTTTTCCCACCTCACGAGCTAAATCCCAACAAAATAAATTAAAAATATAAATATAAATCATAAAAGATAAAGTCTGTTTGTTTATAATCAAAATTATTGGACATGTTATTATTGGATAAGAGTTTAATGTTAGTTTATATATATAATATAAAAATGTCTTCTTCACAAATAATGCTGTCTTGAAGTACATAATATCGCTCCAACACAAAAACGCAACACTCAATTTCCAGTACTTTTTTTTTTGTTGTTGAGCATTCAATTCTTTATCGAAATATATAAAAAAGCCATTAAATTTATTTTTGTTTTTATTTTATACGTAACTTTTTCGCATAGCATATAACGAAATACACTCTGATTTTAAATTTTTCATAAATTAATTTTTACTGTTTAGATAGCATCCTGGGAGTTTTAAAATCAATTTTACAAAAAAACGTTTTTTGTAGCATTTATTAAATTTATAACAAGCTCACAGGCTCTTTTTTGAAACAAACATAAGCTTATGAAGACTACCTTTTTCATTGTTAAAATAAACAAATTGTAGAAGGATTACGTATCAAACATGCTTTATATTGTTTACTTTTTTTGGAATAAATATTATAAAACCTGAAAGACAAAATGAAAACAATATATTATGATCAAAAGAAAACTAAATTTCCAATACTTGAAATAAATGATTTTGATAAGAAATTATTAAAAAATAACACAAAATATTCCATACAGCTAAATAGGAAAAATATGAATAAATATTTGACAAATTTAAACAAATATTATCCTAAAATTTTATAATATGCAAAAACAAGTGTACAATAATCTTCGAGATCTTCAAACAAAATTTCTACGAATCAATGCAAAAAGAATGAATAAAAATAAAATTCCTTCTTCTTGATAAAGTTTTCGCAAGTAAAAAGAAATGATTTTTTTTTTTCATTTCTTTTTCATTAAGGAAAAAAAAAAGAAAATTAAACCTCTTAACGGCGATTCATTACAATTTCTTCTTCAGGCAGGGAATTAAAAGTTGGTTTTCATTGTGTATGTTATCTTTTCTGTGGAACTAGGAAAGGGTGAGTAGTACGAACATTATTATGATTTTTAAGGGGAAAAAATGTGGATTTGATATCAAGAAAGACTTTTGTGTGATAGATATTGAAAAAAAAAAAAGATGTTTTGATTTCTTCTATATGTTTAATTAACTATAAAAAATTGCGTCCTTTGGGAACGGAAGACATTTTATTAATGTTATAAAAATAAAATATTTTTACCGTTTAAATTTAATCAACTAAATCATTTTCCTGTCCCCTCGTTTTAATTTAATATAAAATATTGAATCTGTAATTAATTTAAGAATTTAATATGTATATTTATTTTCCAGTGTTGCTAAGAATTTCTAAATGTTTTTAACATTTAACTAATTTTCAAACTGTATTAAAAAACATTTTAGTGCCAATTATTGGCATCATTCCTTTTTGTAGATTGCAAATGCTATAAAATAAAAGTTATGCCTCAAAATACAGTATAAAACTAATATAACAAAGTAAATCTTTAATATTTCAGAGAGTTGAATATGTAATATATTTTGAGGGAGCTATTTTAAATGAATTTTAATTAAATGACTATCGATAAGTATATTGAATATTATGAAAATAAAACGAAAAAAAAAATTAAGGGACGCTTTCTTAGCTTTTTTTAAAAATTTCACCAGCATAACTTTTTATTAAATACAGTATCTCATTTTCTTAATGACGTGTTTACCTCGTTGGTATATTTAAAATAATAAAGACATTAATAGAGTTTTTCCATCATATAAATGTCTTAATAGTTGCAATCGAAATATTAATTAAAGGATATCAATCAAATTACTTCCGTTAATTAGTTTTAATTAAAAAGTCGTATGAATTTCAATGACAATTTATTGAAAAATAGATAAAATTATCATTTATCTATTTTTTAAAATTATATTTGGGAAACAATATTCTAAATAACAATGCTTTCATCTGGAATTTATCAAAATTTATTTAATTTATTGACCGCCTTTGACGACCAGAATTGCTGAAAATATCAAATATGTTTTGTGTTTAATTTCAAATTAATCTCTTATTTATAACTTGATGCACTTTATTATCACATCAACACGGTACTTCTAAGCATAAAATTGTAATAAAAATAAAAATCATGTTATTTTAATAAGCTTTAATTGTTGCGTTTATTGAATATGCTTACGTTTTTATTCGAGATAAGTCCCATGGCATCATAGTATCATTAAATTCGTAACCAATCGATGTTTTTGTCCTCTACTTGTACGTTATTTTTCATCGTATTGCAACTTCATTTTCTTACCCTTTTGTAAATTATATAGATATTATAAATATCCTTAACTTTCAAATTTCGAAACAAATCATGCGGTTAAGTATTTGATGAAGCGCTCAAAATAATTTGGATTTAATTATAACAATATATTTTTACTATTATATCCAAGTTATATAATTATATTTGTTAAAGCATGTTATTGACACAAAATTCTTGTGTAAGTTTAAGTTAATTATATATCGACATTGAAATTGTTATATGTAAATGCTGTACGTTGCCACAAAATCTCTTATGTCGCTTCTTGGTTTTAGCTATTAAAACCAAACTTTGTATGTACAAAAATCACAAAAATAATTTTTTATATGTAATGTCCCTCTTTTGTGATTATGTGCAATTCTTTCTTTTTTTTTTTTTATAACAGCGACGATATCGGTTGCATATTTTTTATGACTGAATGAAAATCTTTCATATAAGAGACTATGCCTACTGCAATTATTACATTTTTTTAACTTTTAAATGGTGTGAATGAATGACACTCATTTATTGTCTGCAATTTGCTTAAAGTGTGATTACTGAATTAAAAAAAAGATTGATTTTATTACACAAGAAAGAGTTTATATAAAATGTTGATGTGAAACAACGTTCACGATTCACCAACAAATGTTTAGTGGTAGACGTTGACTGCCTGTTTCCCATTGAATATGAATCCCTCCTTGAATGCATCGCTGTAGGATCTCTTCCCTTACACGTCTTCACGTTCATTCTACTCAGACCTTTCCATATTCCAAAAAGACATATCTCTTTCAGATATTCTTGAATAGCATTTTCTTGTGTGATTTTATTCTTAATTTTCGATTGCTATTACTTTTATTCAATTAAAAAGATATACTTTTGCAACTTTTCAAGGTTTATAACCTAACTCCTGTTCCTGCGCTTTTACAAACAGATTAAAGTTTGGCATTCAATCAAGTGATTGGTAGATCAACACCACAGTTCTCTTGAGTACCATTAAACCTCACCAACCAACATTATATATGGTTGAAATATCCCTTGCCTGAAGCATTTGGATAAATACCGAAGTTTTCTTTCATTCTTCATCAAAGATAATCGTCGCCTTTATATGTAAACTTTTCAATTATTCCATCTTTGGAGGGGTTATTGCCTGCTGAAGATGGATAATTGCTCATTAGATATTCTGGCGCTCTGTTTGTACGTTGAATATTTATGGCATTCCTTGGAGCTGCCAGATAAGTATCGTTTCCTGAAATATGATGTGTTGTAATTAATTAATCTCTGAATTCACGACCAAATGGTCAAAGGGGCTGCGACAATTTATGGCGGAATGATATTAAAAATAATTGCCGTTGCTTCGTAGTCATTAGACCATCTTCTTACTATTGGAATAATAGCTCGAATTTTGATAAGTTGTGTAAATTGAAGGCATTGATTTTGAAAGTTAAATTTATTGTCTATTAAGAATATTATATATCACTGTTTATTGTGAAATGAGAAGGGGTTTATTTAGAAAATTTTAATGATAAAACATTGAAAAATAAAAACAATTTGCACTTGATTTCAAGGATCCTCTATTGTGAAAATTTTGTAACAAGTACTTCTGAAGAACTTGGAAATGTTTCAGTTATTTTCCCATATGGTAATACGTTAGTAAGATTAAATATTGTTTTTTTATTGAACTCCATTCATTCCCTCAAAAACCTTCTATAATGACATTTTAGCATTCACTATTGTGTAGTTGTTTTAATTACTATACCTTGAAATTTCTATCTATGTTTATTCAATAAAAAATACATGCCCTACCTCTTTGTTATTCATATATGTTTGAATCCGGGGAGAAACAGAGACATTGGAACTCGTAACCGAGACTCGGCTTTATAACCGAACGACTATGGTTTCGAAACTCGGTGGAAAAATCCACTACGCAGGTACTACATAGACCCACTACATAGATCTACTACGAAGGTACGCTACTACTACATACAGATCTATAGAGCGTTCGAAGCCTGGATATCGACTCCTTAATATATAACGTTAAGTTGAAAAGAGATATGTTGACTCAAGTGCGCCTCCACATTTGAAAATTACAAAGTAATTCCCTATCTAAACTTTTATACACATTTTAAATGATGCATTAATTTTTACAAAATAAATTAAGGTTTTAATTCTAGGGGAAACCTGAAGGTGTAATATATCGTTATGAATTGTAATATCGCTTCCTTGCGAAGTTAGTCTCATAATAAGAAGCACACTGATAGCTGTGTTGGCCACCTAGTGGATGCTTTAGCGATAAATTTGGCGGTTATTATGCCACTTTAACAGCAAAATCAAAATTTCTTGAAGCACCCAGAATTCAGGTAATACAGTGATCAGGAACGAAGATACGGTAGCCTTCTTGAACAATCTGTATCCAGTCACAGATATCTAGGCAAGTGCGGTGCATAGATTGGAGGGAGGTGGGTAGACGAGCTGAGACACGTGTTGACATGAATTGAAACATACGTAGTGGAGAGAAGTCTATCTTTGGATTATTGATCTTCTGCGTGTTCTCTCTGAGCACTTTTAATTACTGCTTAATTGCTTATCTTTACTGCAAGTGATATTTTATGTACGTCCTTCGTCTGTCTTTGTTTACTTGTGTACTTTGTTTTCATATAGCATAAAGTGTTGATATTTGTTACTGAGCCTTTTGAATTTTTTCACCAAAGAAACCCCGGTCGGAGTTTTGATTATTCTTTTTACTATATGAATATAAGTAACTAATTTCCATTATGATTTTAGGAAGTAAGAAGTTTAAACTATAATTATGCTACTGCAGTTGAAGAACATACTGGATAATAATTTATAATAGCTAATTTATTTGAAACTGAACTTGTAATCACAGCAGAATGAGTGATTTAAAGGAATATAATTTTTTTTTCTTATTTTGAAACGTTTCAGCAGCAATAAATCAAGGTATCTTACTTTATATAGTAAAAAGGTAAATAAAGGTTTATTAAAATATAGAATGCTTTCAACTTCATTATTAATAAAATGCTATTCGATAAATTTGTAGATTTTTTAATAATCACAGACCATAACTTATGCATTTCCTAGTACAGATAAAGAAAATATATCGAATGCAAGTATGCATATTCTGAAATTATGCCTAAAAACGGTAACAAAAATAAGCATTTTTAAAATTTCAAAGTTACAATAATTTCAAACTGAAAATTGCTCGTTTAATAGATATTTATTATTTACAGCATAAAGAATAAAACATTTTGCTATTTATTAGACACAATAGAAAACCTTTTATTTACCCATTCTGCCCTTTTTTTTATCCTTGAAGTTGATATTGTTTAAGTTTGTTAATGCATGTGTTGTAAAACCATAATAAACTATTAATCAGTTGATTTAATAAAAGGTAACATAAGCTGATTTAATGAACAATTTGTTTCTAAAAAGAAATAACAGATAATAAATTACTTTTTGAATGTTTTTATATTTAAAATTATTTATATTTTAGCCATTGTATGTCCATATATTTATTATTAAGACAAAAATTTCAAATTTCATGATTTTTTAAAATATATGATTCATAAAACGAATGTTTTATTTTAATCAAAATACAACTTTTACTTCAATAATGCCAAGTTGATATATAACGCATTATCAACTAGATTAGAAATAAAAAAAACTGTTTTATTTTATCCCAAATTTATTACATTTAATAAAACTAATAGAAAATTTTTAACAATGAAATAATCGATTAAGTGATATCCGTGTCATCATTATCAGTTATCTCGTTTAAAGTTCTTATATCGATTTAGCTTATTATTTAAAGATAAAAATGTATTCGTTTTAACCATATCGATTTAAACTTAAGTTTATTTCAGTGCATGGAGAATTAGATGATAAAATTGAACCTATTGCTAAATCTTAAAAGGGTGTGAAATTAGTAAAGCGAATTTCTGAAAAAGGTTAAATACATATATTTTGAAATGCAATAGAAAAGAAATTGCCGATTAAATATTTTAAAAGACGCATGCGAATTTTAGTGGAAATGGACAATACAATTAAGATAATTGAAGTTAATTACAGAGATTAAACTTTGAAAGAATACATTATTAAAGGGGATATTACAAAGACGATTTTCAATATTTTCAAGCAGTTCCGCTAGTGGAAATTCTCTTAAATTCATCAAAATAAAATTATCGCCACTTCTTTCAGTCTGATAATGCGATTTATCCATTAAGAGATAATTAAAGACTGCGTTGAATATCGAATTTCGTTGAATTTCTTTGACTCTCTCTCATCGTGATTTGGAATTTCGGAAAAGAATGGATTATCTAATGAGTCCAATTTAGATACTTAGTCTTTACAACAAAGTATAGGACAAAAAAGAACGATAATTTCTCAACATGTTGAAACTAGAACAAAACTCGTGAAACATTAATCTTTATTTAATAAAGAAGTTAATCAAGCTAATACTCCATAAGTTGATCACTATGCCGGGGCTTAAAGAATAATCTGATTAAAATACTAGCCTGAATGGGTATGATTGGATTAAAAGATACATTCATCTATTATACTACTTTATATCATTGAATTACTCATAATCCTTTAACTGGGCTCACATTCTTTTTAAGTGTAAAAAAAAAGAATATAATATTTTTTTTCAAAAGTAAGGCAATATAAGAATTACGAAAAAGTAAAAATTCCCGAATGTTAAAAGATTTCCATTATGATAAAAATGATATGGATTATTTTCAAATATGTTTGAATACTTTTCAAATATAGGGAACACATATTTTACGCTCGGTTTATGGATATTACCAATATCAAAATTTATGAAGCTGAACAAAACATTAGATAATCTTGGAAATGTGTATAAGTAATATTTTTGTTATATAAAAGCTTGCTTCCAGGATGAAGTTGATATTATCAGCATAAACAATTGCTCAGTTAATCAATATATGGTGATGATTCGTATATTTTAATTTAACCATAAGCTCTTTTCTTAGTTTATCCAATTAAATGTTTTATTTTACATAAATAATATTGTGAAGTATAAATGAAGTTTGTTTTAAATTCATATTTTCGAGATTAAGAAATTATACAAATTTTACTTTGTTAACTATACAGAAATTTTAAGGTACAAAATCCAATCCAAGAAAATTACAGTTGTTGTTACTGAATTTTTTTTTTATATTTATAAACGTAGTATGCTGTAATGTTTTAAGCGAATTTTGTCTGATATTTCAGAGTATACTTACAATATTACTTGATTTTTTCTAAAAACAACAAACAAAGAAACAAAGTGAAAAACTAAATCGTGATATAACAGTTTAGTTTATTGCAAAGCATAAAGTATTAATTTTTAGGTAATTCATCTGAACATTTTAATTTTTAATAAAGTTTCTAATGTCTATACTGGTCTCTTCCATTTCAAAATGTACCATCAAGTTGTGATGTTTCTAACAATCTTTTGGCAAAAAATTGATTTTTTTTTTTTTTTCGTTTTTCATTTTTTTTTTTTTTCCGTTTTTGTTTTGGAATGCTGCTTTTTTATGTTTGAGAATGTTGTATAAAATAACGTTTCAACCGAATTGGTCTGATATTTCAGATTATATTACAGTATTACCTGATTGTTTCCAAAAACTAAATGAAAAATTAGACCGTGGTATAATAATTCAGTTTATTGTAACACATAAATTATTAATTTTCAGGTAATCATTAGAAATGAAAACTTTTTAATTCTTAATAAACTTTCTAAATTCTACACGTCTCTCTTCCATTCCGTAATGTACCGTCTAGTTGGGATATTTCTAACAATCTTCTGGCGGAAAATGGATTTTCTTTTTACTTTTTTTTTCCATATCCCTTTCCTCTTTGGAATGTTCCATGAAACCTTCTCTTGTCACTTCGGTCATATCGTGGGCGAGGGCGAAAGGAAGTATACAATAACGGTCAATAAATGGACACTTCAGCGGACGGTAAGTGAGCAGAGAGCTCTTTTAACGTTCTGGTACGTCGAGGACAGCGCAAATAAGACATCAACCCTTCTTCCCATTTGGCCGTATCACGTGAATGTTCGGAATTGAGGATGGTCGCGTCAGAGAACGATTTATAGATGACTGATCGAAAAAGAGGTGTTTATTATTCTTTAAGGGATGTCGCTTTTGTCTTTATACTTTGAGCATATTTTATTTTTGATCAGAATTGTGTCTAAATCCTTTGGCAATATTAACCTAAGTATTTCTGGAAAAAAAATGTATGCTTGCAGAAAAGTTAAATGCATGAAAAATATCTTTTGCTAATTTAATTATTGTTTTAACATCTTATTCTTCATTTTTTTAAAGCTTAGCTTAAGTTAGCTTTAGTTCACCATTAATAACATTGGCATGCAAATCAAACCTTTTCTTCCTGGCACTGGTTCTAAGAGCATTTTTCATTTTAAATTCAAATATGAAAGCAATTTGTTGATTAGTTTTTTTTATATCACTTGATTAAAAAGGGATATAATATATGCGTATACATTACCCTATTCAAATTCTATAAAATATTTAGAGGCTGATTTTTGTATCTGAAGCATTCCATTTCAATGGCCAACAATAAAATCTCGTTTTTAGACTAAAAAAGCCAAGATAAGATTTTTTGGAAAGAAATACAAAGTTCCAGAAATGTGTTTTGTGCCACATATTACAATAAACATCCTTGTGCGACTGAAACAATTAACTGAAGCTCTTGCCGTAGTCTGGTGTTTTACATTTTACTAAAACAATTGAGTTATATTTCTGTATGCTTTCCATACTAATTTTTTTATCAATAAATTTTCGTCTGTTTTATTTTTTTTATCTCGCAATAAATTTTCGTCATTTCCATTTTCAGTAATATCACATAAAAAACTCCTTTCTTGAATTTAAGTTTGCTTACATGAAAAGAATTTTCCATCAGTGCTTCAAAAATGCTTCACTATTTTTATCCATTTACATGAAAAGAATTTTCCATCAGTGCTTCAAAAATGCTTCACTATTTTTATCCATTTACATGAAAAGAATTTTCCATCAGTGCTTCAAAAATGCTTCACTATTTTTACCCATTTACATGAAAAGAATTTTCCATCAGTGCTTCAAAAATACTTCACTATTTTTATCCATTGCCTTAACAAAATGAGCAAAGTTCAAATCTTATAAGAAAAACAGATTGAATAATCTTACTGAAACTGAATGATGAAGAACAAACAACATTCTTCTCTCTAGTTTAAAAAAAATGATTTAAAGTTTGGTTCCTTCTTCTTGATAAGAAGAATTTTCTTAAATACTTGAAATTAAATACTTATTGCATTATTAAATTCCACGATACTCTAAATTAATTGATCTGAGAGTCGAATTGACTCATATTTTGAATTGCAGGGTACAAAGATAATGTTGGTATTCCGGTATAAACTTTATTTAACACAAATCATTTGCACTCCCGAAATAAAATGGTAAATGCAATGGTAAATAAAATCAATCTAAGAGAATGCTTGAGTAATATATATTTATAATAAATTGTAGTGTGTGGGCGCCACAGACAGATGTCTGGCGCCATATGATTACATGACGGTACATGATTCGCTTTGCTCTTTTGCTATTTATTTTTCGTAATTCAATTAATAAAATAAAGGCTTTATGATTGTTAAATGTCTGTGTTCAATATTTAAAAAATGTATTTAACTAACAACTGTTATAGAAGATATAGACTTATATAGGAAAAAAAATTATTGAAAAAGTTCAAATATGACAAAAGTCTGTAGGTGACATTAATATTGTCTCCATATATGTGAATTCAGCTGTGATATTATAATGTTGTAATAGAAACCTAATTAATTTATCCCAATCCAAAACTTGTTAAACAGTTATAATATATTATGTTCGGTATATTTGTATATATTTAAAGAGACGTAAATCAATGGAAATAACAAAATGCTGCTTCATGCTATTGACGAGCTGTTTTTATGTTTTTGTTTTTTTATAATTGATGCTTTATTTCTAGAAAATATATCTCTCCATTTAAAACAACCAGGAAACTCAAAGAGACAATCCCTCAAACCAAGCCATTGATCCTATTGCTCCAAATTTTTGAATAAAATTTGGTATTCAATTTTAGTATCTGTAATATAGTTTCTTATCAAATATTTCAAAGAATGAACACGATGAGTTGGTTTATCCCTCGCATGCACATAAATGTAATAATTCATAAATGCATACGTAATAATTCACTTTACGTAATACATTAAATTATAAATTACATTAAAATGCGTAGTAAACGTAATAAGTCAATGTAATCCAGTATGATCATATGCCTGCAGCTGTTTTTTCTTGTCAGTTGCTGTCTTTTATTGTAATTTTTTGGGTTTCAATCGATAGGAAAAAGTAGTCCCAAATATGTATTCACATGTTAGAGTTAAAAAGGCTAGAGTTTGGCCAAAGATCTATATTTTCTAATTATTGTTCATCAATGCTATTCAAGTTATTCGTGGTCATTCAAGGTCAACAATTTTATTCGGTAAAAGAAACAAGGATAACACCTTTATAGGAGAGTATGCGAGAAAATTCTTGGGAAACCCATCCCCATTGATTTAATTCAGGAATCAATGTTGTTCAAATTACTCTGGATGACATTTCAGACAAACCTAAAGTCCCATTATCTCTAAAGATTTTTTTAATGTTTTAGAATCATTGAAATCATTGCATAGTTAGAGTGGCTGCCACTTCAAATTTCGGTATACTTCTGTATGATAGTCTGTTGCAATTAATGATGTCCTTGCGTTGTTGGCATTGACTTAACTTAGCATTCAAATAACATAAAGGAGAACTCTCTTCCAAATTGGGAGAATTCTTGGCTGACAATTAACAATATCCAATATCTTGGAGATGAACTTTCAAAATTGAAGATTTTAGAGATACTGTTAAATTAATATTTTCCCTAGAACTATTGAAATAGTGCAAGTATCGAATCGAAATCAGAATTTTCCGGGCCACTTGAAAATGTTTATTTCCCGCAACAGTTTACAAACTCCCAGCAAATTTTTCAAAACAAGACTGCATTTTCCTCAGCCTCCCAAAAGAAATGATGCAAAAAAAAGAATAACTTCATTCAGAGCTTCCTCAAAGTTATTCATACTATAAAACTCTCCAACTTCTTTCCTTCCTTTCTTAAGAAAAAAAAAGACATCTAGAACTGGAAAAATTCTGTCCCTGGAGAAAAAGGGAGGATAAAAGACCCTTTACGGATATGCTTGAAAAGTGGAAAATACAAAGAAAAAGAACGCACCATCAACTTTTCCTCGAGTCATGTTCTTTAAAAAGTTAATCACGTTATTCCGAAATGTATAGGATTCATCGAAAATCCATGTTCAGCCGGCAAGTCAAGGTACAAAAGACAACAAAGAAGAAGCAAAACGTGGCGAGAGGGAAGAGATTTTATTTCACTTGTAAGAAAGGGACGTCGGAACTTTTGTCCTCGAGTCATACTTTATTTACCTTACTCTATTTTGTACTGAGAAATCGGTTAAATGTAAACATTTCTCCAGGTTTCTTTGCTGTTTCAAGGCAGAACAGCAATGCTTTTCGACAAAAGAAGCGAGCTTAGCTCTTAAGTTCAGTCATGCGGATTCCCGTAGACTGCCTAACAAGAAGTATGAACGTTAGAAGTGAAGCCCTTTTTAAAATGGGTAATATACATTGTCCTCGTTTTTCTGGAAGTATTTTCTTTTGTTATTTTACAATGAAAGGAGTGATTTTTTTTTATCTTTAAGGGTGGATAAATTCAATCTCGAAATTGTGTTTGTTAAGCTTAAAATACAATTTCTGCCCTTCTTTTAAATGAGAACAAGGTAGAAAGTAATTAAATTTTCAACGCTTACTTCTCAAAGCATTCTAGATAAAATTTTTAAATTAAAAATGGGAATCAAATCAATAAATTAAAAGTGATAAATTAAATGATCAGTTTTTTAACAATGCTTTAAATAATTTAGTTTAATTGTATTAAAGCCCCATTTTAAAATAAAATGGATATTAGAAATGGAGATCGTAATTAGTAACTGTGTTTAACCATAATTATTAACTATGTCAAGGCTCAACGCCATATCATGAATATAATTGACCAGCAAATTCCTCATGTCTTATCACATTTTAATTTTTTATTATACGTATATGTGCATTTATTAAACTGATATTTATCATGCCATGAAAAGGGATGCCCTCTTGGTTGAGTCTTTTAGTTCTTCAAAGATATGGCCACTTTGACTTATCTTTGTCAGTGAATTGAATTTTATCTGTAAAAATAATAAATTTGTTACATAACTCAACAAATTTCAAAATTTTTTAGCTTTTTCTTTTTTTTTTAAATTCATATTTCAACTTCATATTTTCATCTTTACGGGTTTGTTTTTCAAGCATTCTTAATTCTTTATCTTCAATATCAATTGTTAATTCTTCATTTCCACATGTGTCTCTATCGGTGAATAATGATTTTCACTTCTAGAAAAGCAATTTTTTTCCGATCCATTCTCCGAAAAAATGTTTTTTATCGCTTAGTTCTAAGAAACTCGAGAGTGCTCCAGTTTTACACCAAAATGTTTCGCCTTTGGAAACGCTTTTACATTCTCGAGGCAACGCAGAAATAAATCTAAGTCGGTTACAAATTGTAAATGAGCTCGGTGGGGAAGTCTGAGCTTTGGGATTGGAGGTTTAGAGATTCGATACTAGATTCCACGAAGAACTGCATTGTAAATGAGTTTGGTGAACATAAAATCCGTAAGGACCAAATGTCATTCCGCTGTTTTGGTGTGTAAATATGAAGAGGAAGATGCCAGCTCAGACATCTCCCTCGTCTTCTGACTGTGGTTATATTATGAGGTCTCTCCGAAAAAAAAGCCTAGTGTAGCCTTAAAAAATGGGACATTAATATAACTTAATTAAACCTAATGCAAACGTTACATCTAATCATATGTCAATGAAAAGAATATTGTTTTAAAAGCGTCACGTGAAAAAAATATTTCGATAAGAAGTAATATCGTAAACTATAGTCGCCAAAATCGTATAAACTTACTAATTGTTACATCCAGTACTTTTTATTTTCGGAAAGACAGGTGAATGTGATTTGTTATGGATTTTGTCTAGGAGAAAAATGAGAATCATTCTAGGGTTAAAATTGAAAAAGATCAGAAACTGACATAAGGTAATTGTTTTCCAAGTGTTTTCATAAATAATTTATCAAGAAAATGGTTGAAAAATTCAAAAAAAAATATAGCCTATTTACTCAATATTTAAAGAAAACAACAACTGAACATCACCTTTCGACTACCATTCTCCCGGATGCTCAAAAGAAAAGAAAAAATAAAGTAAGAAAGGAAGAAAAGAATATTTAAGGATTGGGTGGAATCTCCTTTTGTTCATTCATAACTAATTCTGCATAATCCGATTAAATTTCTTTTCCTAGCCCAGTGTGACCGATAGGTAAAGCACCCTCATCGAATGAAATGAGAATACAGCTATCCTGGCTCAGCGGCTCAGAGGAATAGAGTATCTTCCTTCGTGCAATAAAGAAAAAGTCGAAAAATTAAATTTGATGCTTTTGTTTGGACTCTCCAGTTACGAAATAGGATTATTCGATAATACCAGCTTTTGAGTTTATTTTTAGAAGTCACCGTCTCATTCTTTAAGAAAGAGAGCCGAAAAACGACCAATGGGAAACTGAAGGATCATCGATACGTTTTTTTTTTATTTTATTGAAATGCATCTGAATAGTAATGACTAGTTTATTTCGCATTCTCTTTGTTTCTCGCAACGCATAAAATATTTTCACAAATTGTGTTACACTCTGGAGATTCTTTTCTTATTGTGTGTTTAGCAGAATAGATGCTTAACTTAATAAAGTTCGTGCGATGCTATATTTGGCAGTAAATATTCATTTGGATAAATTATACAAATGCGACCGATTAGTGTTCACTCCGATTTTTATTAAATAGTTCATCAAATATAAATAGTAAAATAAGGCAATTATTGAAATCTCTCAAATTTATTTTTAAACCGCATTAATGATAATATGGGTATTATTCTGGTGCAAGAATCTTTTGTAGAATAAACAGAGCTGGAACTTTAGGCCTTTCATCTTATTTTAAACAAAAAGCAATACTACCCTAAAATTTACAAAATAATAATTCTCCGAAATTTCTGATGAATCTTAAAAACTGTAAATTAATAATTGTTTTTACATCGAATGGCCTTAATTAAATTTGTTAATTGAAATTGTTAATAGATATCGAATTTCACAGCAATACCTATTGCTTTTACAGTGATTATAATCAATTGTTAAGAATCATCTCTTTAGTGTAACCATGTAAATGGTTATGTAGATGTTAATATAAAAACATATGTAGATGTTAATATAAAAATGTAGGTAGATGTTATTATAAAAGCATAAATATGTAATTTAAAGGTTATAGTAACGATCTGTTATTTACCCAATCTTACACTGTATAAAAAAGTAGACGGACAATATATATATATAATATAAAAGTATTAAAATCAAAATAGGAAAATCAAATAAACCAAAAAAAAAAAAAAGAATCCAGCCTGAAGACTTTTTCAAGGGTCACCCTCAGGTAGGGATTCAAAAAAAGGGATTTTTTTCTGTGAGGGAAGGCAGACAAAAAGTCTAATAATGATTCCTCGTGACCCGAAAATCCCCTGAAATTAGGCCTAAGAGATATACCATTTTAACAGAAAGGACAATACAAAACAACAAATTAGAAGAAAATAACCACTAATAAGTAAAAATTCAATAACAAAAAAACAATAAACACTAAAACACTTAAACCATTAAAGAAAAAACAAAAAGGAAGGAACATACCAACAGCAGCAAGGAAATTTTAAGCTATCGATTGTGATTCCCGCTTTTTAAAAACACAATCTAACGTATTAAAGGTAAATAATAATTGTAGTCCCCAGCGCCATCTATTGAGTGATCTAATATGCAAGTAAAGTTCTATTTTAATTTTAGGTAAAAGATTAATCCCAAATCATATTTTGTTTAATCAAAAAGTTGATATTACAGTAGTTTCTTGGAAATTCATTGTTAATTAAATTTTTTATGAGGTTATTTGATGCTTCAATATAGGAATTTTTATTATTGCAAACCCTTTTGATCCTGTTAAATTGTGAAAAAATTAGATTTTTAGAGTTTAGATTAGAATGATAATTACAAAGTTTTGTTATTTTAAAGTTGAATTCATCCCTTTTATCGTTTTTCATTTTGGTTTCGTTTTCAAAATATTTCTTACTTTAGATTGGTTATATATAATTTTTATTTTTACTGCAATTATTTTTATAAAAATTATTTTTTAGATTATTAATCGAAAAAATATTATTATTATTATCATGATATCCAAAAATAAAATATAAATGGCAAGAAAAGTGGCTTCTTTCATTTGAAATAGTATAAAAAAAAGTAGGACAGTTATAAATAGAAAAAAATATAAGTGGTTTTAGTATAGAATACTCTTTCCATTAGCTTTTATGACTTTGAATATTCTGTTTGGAAATGAATCATACAAAGATTGGATTTCTGTTTGACAAGAATTATCCCATGTGGTATTTAATGGCACTCGAAGCTCAGAGAGCGATTCAAACTGCTTCCCACAAGCGTATATTCGATGAACAAATATTGCCTAGATATATTTTTACTATATTCAGATCGGGGCTTTTAGCTGCCATTGTAAATCCTGCACATTACTTGAAGCGAACCAATTTTTAACTCCATTGGTGGTATGAATTGAGGCTCCATCTTGTTGAAACATCCACTCTTCTCCGCTTAATTTGGAACCAAAAGGAAGAAGCTCAGAGTTTAAAACATTAATGTAGTCTATATGCTTTCTGCATACCATTGAGAAAGGTCAAACTTCTTCTTCCTCCGCAACCAACTGCTAACTAGATCCTCAAACTTCCTCCTCCCATTTGTCTAGTTGGATAATATTGTTACGAACCTGTGATGCTGCTTCCCAGCATAGTTGGTTCCATAGGAGGTCCCGGACCTTGGCGACAAACTTGGCGACCATTTGGCGACGAATTTGGCGACTTTGGCGCCAAAATAGATTATACCCGAAACATCGAGAATTTTCCCGTTCCGTCCAGTAGGACGGAGTTACGCCTCGAACGTTCCTGATTGGTTGAGAGGCTTCTAGCCCCGCCTCCTGAGACCTATAAAAGGAGCTGCAGTGAATTGGGCCGTGGACCAGTAGAGTCGAAGAGTGGTCGGATGCGATGGTGAAGAATTGGCCTTCCAGAGAAAACCGGAGCAGCGACGGAGTCAAGCTAGTGCTGAACTGAGCTGTGTGCTATTGTCTGCTGTGTATGTTGTTGTATGCTGTTGTTGCTGCATGTCTCGGCTGGAGATAATCGTCTTTTGTGCTGTATATAGTTGTCGTCTTTGTGCTGTCCTGTGTGTCTTCGTGTAAATAAACGTCGTTGTTTTATTTTCTTACTGCCGCCTGCTGATTGGGCGTTCTCCACACCATATAACTCCCACTATCCAAACGAATCCCCGGAAAATTTCGTAACAATATTGTTCTGCATTCTTCAGAGAGTGCCAGTGGTATTGATAACTGTCTGGACCATCCAAGTTAAACTTTTTTTCATCTGAAAATATCGCAGAAGTCCATTCTGTAATCCATGACATGTGTGCCTTAGCCCAAGAAAACGATTATTAATATATGTTTGTTTCCACTTTGGATGATGCTTCCGTTTTTTGATAACGAATCTTTTGGACCTTTGGATGTAGTTGTATACTATTTGATTGGACACATGAAAAAGTTCTGCTTTATTTCGAACTTTTTTCAACACTTTCACTACTCTTTTTAAGCTCATGAGCAAATTTTCTTTCATCACGAAACGTTAAATTTTTAGGCCTACCAGTCTTTTTTCTTATTCAGTTTCTGTTTGGTTTTTTAATAAAGTTAGAAACTGTTTTAGGGCTGACGTGCAGTATACGAGCGATCTCTCTAATACCTTTAACTTCATTTTAAATCCAACAATTTGACCCTTTTAAAAATCATTTAAAGATATACCTCTGGGCACTAAGAAATTAAAGTATCAGTGAAATTTCTAACAAAATACGTTTTCCTCAGAAAAACAGTTTAAAAAAAGTATGTATTTACTCGTCTACTCGTGCATATTCCACCAAATAAAAAATATAGTAGGTGTCCTTTCCCATTTGTTACACATTGTAAATCATATATTTTCGTGTTTCTAATTATAAATAGTCGTAGCTATTTCAATTTTACATGAAAATAAAGAAAAAATTGTTAAATAATACCTACTTATGAATATATTAGCCAGGATAAAAATATATAAGAAAATTTTTCAGAAAACGACTGTCCTTCTACTTTTTTTACGCAGTGTATGTTTTTATTTTATTGAAATGATTTTATTGATCATTTTATAACACACTTTTTAAAAATATCAAATATTTTGAAAAAATATAATTTCAACACAATTACATGACTTTTTGTGCATATATATATAACTTTTCCGGCCAAAAATTTCAAAAACTATCAATTAATGGTTTAATGAACAAATAATTCCAGTATAATATAAAAAAAGTAGTTTTTAAACTACTAAATTTAATAATTCAGTGTTTCTTTACAATGTCATAACGGCATAAGCGCATATGAATACTTCAACAAATTCTTTGGTAATTAAAAGACTCTGAATGAATAATAATAATAATAACAAATGAATAATATTATATAAATACATTAATAAGTAGATATAAATTATATTTGCCTACACCCTTAGTTTAAAATATGGTTAAAAGAGAAAGATTGTCACTACCTAAATGAATCAGCATCTACATATTTTACAGTCGAAATACTTAAAAAGATAATTTTAAAACAAGTTTTTAAAAGTTCAGTAATTTTTATCGAAATAATCGAACTGAACAAAAGATTAAATATTTCAACATATATTTTGATCTTCAAAAATTACATATTTTATCGAGATTCCAAAAGCTCAAAATTTCATTTATTTTTCTATAAAATTTTCCACCTTCCGAAACAAACAAACAAAAAAAATAGTTTTCTCTTTCTACCAAATTCTTTCTCCGCCCACTTAAATGAAAGTGAAGTAACTAAACGCTATCCGAAATGTTTATTACGAACTCAGGTGCAAAGCTCTTTGAATAAACGCTTTCTGTTAAATAAATATTTCATTTGAGTCATCTTCAAATGTTTAAGTTGAAGATTAAGTTGCATGTGGCGAAGATGTCTCTCGGAACTTTTTATTTGTACAAGAAGAATCGCGTCTCAAAGTTATTATTTAATTTTGTAACACATGAATAAATATAAGCCGTTTCTCTTTTGATGTAGTTTTTGCAAAAAAAATGATACTTTGGTATGTAAATCGTTTACTTTAAAATGCATGCTTTTTGATGTGGAAATCACAGAAATAATTTTGTGGGAAAAGTATTATTTTTAGGATTCTTCATATTTAAAAACAATTTCAGTTTGTAATAATTCATTTTCGCGTACTAAGTGAAGCTGATTTAGAGTACGTGAAAGGAATGAAAAAGAACTTGATTTTTGATTTAGTATTCCATGCTAAAATGGATAAGTATTATTGTCTCATTTTTGCTACAGAATAAAATAGTACAAAAGAGTTGATGAAATATAACAGTAGTAAAAAGAAGCCTGCCAAATTTTATAATACTTTATCCTTCTCAATTATGAAGTGCATAAAAACCCCGCCCAGGTCATATACATGGTCATTTTATGATTTTTTTTTAGAAATTACCAGCCCTTTTCTTGACATAAAATTAAATGAACAATGGAGGTGCGTTGTTTGTTTAGTAATATAGTTCACCCATGAAAGGAAGAGTTGAACTCCTTTTCCAAACAGCTATCAGTTAAGGTGGCCAACTCCTCGTTTAACAAGATGATAAGTGTACAGGAAGACGAGGAGGGAGGCCAAAGACCGACAGTTTTATGGCCGGGGCCAACAGCCATGAAAAGGATGTCAGTTCTGTAAATTCGGAGGTGTCATGGACCTGTCATGTTAAAGACAGCAGTCGCCACAAGTTCTGTGGATGCTGCTTCGTTCAGTAGTGGCGGGATGGTCGGCTGTAGGCAAGAAGAAACCGTCATCAGTTAAATAATCCTCCTTTGTACCAACTCTTTAAACATATGAACTTTCATTACAGTTTTACCGGGAGCGGGATAACTACTGTTATATCTGAAAGAGATCTCGGTATTTCAGTATTTTTTATATTTTGTTTGAGACTCCGAGACTTAAGAATCAAAGAATATATATGAAAATCCAAAGATGGCCGATAGTAGAAACGATGATTCAATCATGCTTTCTTATTACAAACTAATCAGAATTACTTTCAGAATTACTATTTGACCAATTAAAATTTATTTCCCTTTCATGCATCAGCGGGAACGGTCTCTGGCATACTAACTATTTGTAGGCATTAAACCACCTAACTCTGACAAACGCATGTAATTGGAAACCTTGGGCAAGGCCGTAATAACCAAGAGAGCATAGATTTTTATTTTAGGAGTTCCGCAGCTGAATGTTGTGCCTAAATATAACAATGAAGGTTATATTTACGCTTCTTTCCTACCAATTTAAACAAAAATTTTGCACATAAATGCAATTTTAATTATAAGATCATGAGCCGATTTTATTTATTTAATTCGTTGATTTTTTAAAAATTTACCATGCTTATATGCATGCGAAAGTTTATAGTCGCAGATGATCAATTGCTTAATAAATTAGATACAAAATTTGATTCCGATACATACATTAGATATTAATATATTTTGTCAATTTTAATTTTTGATTTATAATAATAAGTAGTTCTTGTTTTCATTTGCATTGGCATAAATAAATAACCTTTCTGAAGATGAATTTCATAAAAACATTAATAGAAACCAACATATGTGATGTAAAATTATATGTCGAATTTCTTCCGTAAGTTCAGAGCTTTTTCTAATTATAACATTCAGAAACAAAGCGGCAGATTAACATTTTTTCCTAAAATGCGTCTTTCGGATTTAGTGATGTAGGAAACATGAAGATTTGTCAAAATCTCGAGATCGATTTTTAAAAATTTTATTTTTAATATTATAATATTTTTCTTTGGGTACTTTATGTATGAGAAAGTAAGAAATGTAAATAATGTCATTCCATTCACTGTTATTTTACCTGTACATAGCTCTGCATTTTTAAGATAACAAATGATAATGCATTCGAATATTGTAATTAAGTGATTGCATTCGAATATTGTATTATTATATTGAAAACTCTTATATTTTGCTTAATATCACTGCAAGTTATAAAGGTGAAAGGTTTCTTTTTCGTTTTATTAGTTCAGCGAAATTTCCATCGGTTATTTCTGTGAAGATTCTGGCTGACTTTTGGCTTCTTCTGAGCGAGGCAATTGAATTGATTTGAAATTTTCACTGAAATTGGGTCATTTAATTGACTTAAATCTTCTCCAAATCTAAGTTGTAACTGGGAGGATAAAATCTGATCAATCCTTCTTTTATTGAGTCAACAATTCATGAGACTAGTTCGAACATTAAACGGAATCTGCGAAACTATTTTTTTCTCCTCTTTTGGTCCAAAGAGCCCGAAGCTAATGAAAACAACAAAAAAAAAATTCCGTTTGTTCTTAAAAGCATTTCGAAGTTCGTCAGCAGACAAGGATTTCTTCTAGAGAAGTTGTTTTCATTGATTTCTTCCAGAATTTTTCTTATTGTTGTTAGTTTTTATCTTTCTTCCTAAATGTTGAGTGCCCGTTTTAACTCCGAATAAAATCGGTTCGTGTTCAAATAAAAGTTTTTCACTTTTCTTACAAGATCGTGCTCCTTCTGGCATTCCAGCAGAAACACTTTGATATGCTTTTCATCCTTAAGTAATGTTGTTTCTCCGTATAAAATAAATTTACGGAATTGACTTGTGACAGAATGGTTGTTATGGGGTTGCAATAAATGCGTTGTTTATCAGTAAGAGCCTAGTAATCTCAAACAAGAAACAATAGTGAACAAAATAACGATTGTAGCAGTTAAATATTTATTTTAAGCTTCTTAAAATGAATAGTCACGGAATTATAATATATTTTAAATGATGAAATAATCGGGGTAAATGATGAAATAATTGGGAATGAATTTTACAGACTTGGTTATTTTCTTTAATTTGAAAGATGGAAAATAATCTTGTGATATATATGAATGCATAATCATATTTTGGTAGTTCCATTAAAGAATGCTTTATTAAATTAATCTATAAATTAACCAATCTTAGTTGCACCAAATTTCCCAAATGTTTTCATTTTCATCAGTGAATATAGGATAATTGGGAATGCTTGCTTCGGTATTTCATCAAAGTAAAAAAACATTTGAACACAATTTATTTGAAATGGCAAGAAATTACTACCTATTGCCTCTAAATTTATTTTATCGGTTTTTCCTAATTACCACAAAGTGTATTTTTTTATACTATTTTTCAGAAAAAAAAAATGCTTTTGTTACGAAACTAGCATATTTTGTTATATTTCATAGAATATGGAATATGATTTATCATAACTAATTAATGCCTTCAATTTCGAGTAATTTGAAATCTTTCTTCCCTTACTTTTATCTGGTTTTTATAATCATATTTTAGAAATTTCATTAAAGAATGCTTTATTAAATTAATCAATAAACTAACCCGTCTTAGTTACAGCAACGTTCTCAGTATGTTTGTAGCGATTGCTTATAGGCGAGGATCGAACTCGCAACGTTTCGGTTCGTAGCCGCGTAACATGACCACTAGACAAAAGTAATTACTCATGTCTCGTAGCTGTTATCTGGCTTATAAAGTTTCACCACATTAAGACAAAAGTAATTACTGATGTCTCGTAGCTGTTATCTGGCTTATAAAGCTTCACCACATGTTTCCATTTATCCAAGTGACCATGGGATTCAGTCAGAAAGTGAATCTTTATGGAAACAAAAATACCTGCAAAAGAAAGAAATATCTAAGAGTCAGAAATGCACTTTAAACTGGGTAAGAATTTGTGGTGGAAAATAAAGTTTAGTTGAAGAAAGTTTTGTAGGAGTAAATAGAGCTCTCACTTTTAGAGAAAATTCCATGTTTTATTCGACTCATTTTTCTGATATTTGCGCTCCATGGAAATAAAACTACTTCAGGAATAGGATTTGATTGTATGGGTTTTATCGAATTTTCAACTCTAACTTTAGTCATCATTTTTTTATTTAGTTAAATAGGTGTGTTCATTAAACTTGCCATGTCCATTTGATCATCGTCAACTTCGTCACTCTCTCAGATGTATGAATAACAGGTATTTATTCTGAAACCTTCAAAGTAATTAATCATAATATACAAATGTGCTGTAAAATCATTTTTGAATAGTTCCAGATTACTTGTTCCATCTCTCATTGAAAAGAGTTCGAATCATCATCTTTATATTCCTCTCTCAGTAGCACGTTATTATTCTTTCTCGATGACAATTTTCTTATTTTTTTCCATATTTGGCAAAGAACAGCCTTACTTCGTTATTAATAAGAAACTTTCATTTAGAAAAATAATATATATCACATTAAAGATCCTTGAAAAATGCCAATTATTAATTAGATATGAAATAATGAACATAATTGGCTCAACGAAATGCCTTGGCAGTCTATTCAATACAATTTATTATATAAAAAATCATTCCTAATGCATGGGAAATATTGGGTTTTCTTATGGCGTAAAAATTTCTAACTACCCAAGGTAAAAATTGAGAGGTGCAAATAAAAACATTATCTAGTATTTCAAAAGAAATTCTAAAAAGGAAAGTTGAATTGCATATCTTGCTTTTATATCTTACTAATCCAAAAAAATACTAAACTTTGCAAATTATCTTGCAGATAATTGATCATAATTGTTTCATTCAAAAATATATCTCTTGTAAGCATATTAATTTTAATCTTAAGATACATAAATTATCATGATACAATGGATTTAAACTTTGTTTACTAAATTAATATTTAACAAATGACCTTCACTTATTAAGGATAGTTTGATGAATTACGGCTTATGATAACAAAAAAAAATCATTCTAAATTTACTTGGCTTTATATCTGCACAATAAACCTATGTATGTTAGCTAATACTTGCAAAGTGGTAAAATTAATAGACCAGTTACATTCATTTATCCAAGTGTGATCTCTCTCTGATGGAAGTTCTCAATATCTCTCGAAACTGATGGGGATTCGAGGGACGGAATTTTCTTGCTGATCTATTTAAAAACTTTCATATGTAATAAAAATTGATGAAATCAGCACAGTGATTGTAGTAGGGGAATTCTGTCCTGGTTTTTCCCTTTAGAGAATGCATAACGAAGTAGTATTTTTAAGATGTCTTTTGAAAATGGGGGATTGTGGTGAATAATTGGCTGTTGATAATAAATCCAGAGGACAAAACCTGCATAAGATGTAAAAAATGATAAAAATAGATCAAAGAATGGGTTTGGTGGATTGGTTTCTTGAGTTTTATAATAGTTTAAAATATATAGACATAAAAACTATGTTAGTAAAATTATTTGGTAGCATCAAGTTTCAATTACAATACTCCTCTGAAATGTAATATATTCAGAATTACTACTTTGTAATCAAATTGATACAGAAACTAAACTTTTCAAATTCTATATCAAACTGATATAGAATTAGAAAATTAAAATTTGCATGCATTTTAACAGTTATCTGTTTGACTCCTATACTTCCTAATGAAACAGAAATGAGATTCATATTTCACTGAAAATGTCCTATAGATATTATAAATTATTATATGGAAACTAAATCAATTTTTGCTGTATGTGTTAAAATCAAGCGTAAGGGCACTTTCAAGAAAGACGCATGTTTTTATGTGCTCGACCAAAATTTTAAATTTAATTTACCTCTCCTCTTAGATGCGCTAATCACATATGTCACTTTCTAGGTGGCTTAAGTGCATATTTATTCTTTTCCATTATTATTTGTGTGTCTCAAACTATCAACTACTTCTATAAGGTTTCAAATATTTATTTATACTTGTCTTGGTGAGAATCTATAAATATGTCTTTTATGCTGTTTTAAAGCAACTTTCAGTGAATTATGAGGGATTGTCTCAAAATCTCAAGAGTTTGAATGGGGATCTAACAATTTTCTAAAGTTAAAAAAGTTAATTTCAAAACTTTTTGCTTAAATTTCATTGGAAGCGAGAGAAGATATATTTTTAGAATATATCTTCTCTCAGATAAGAGAAGATATATTTAATAATAATAATAAGAGAAGATATATTTAATAATAAGAAGAAGAATAAGAGAAGATATATTTAATAATAATAATAATAATAAGAGAAGATATATTTTTCTTTTTATACATTTTCATTTAACTTGATTTGTTTTGCATTTGTAAATTTGTATACTTTTATCGATGTTTGTTACATTTCTCAATATACTAGTGCATATAAATTTTTGTTTTCACCAACATTGTTTACGATACCAATATTTTAAAAAATATTTTTTCACATTAATTAAATATTTAATTGAATAATTTAATTTTATTTCGCACTCGTTCCAATATCGCCATCTGTTAATGAATTTGAGAAAAAAAATGTTTTCCGAAGTAGAAAATCTTTATAGTAATGAATCATAAGTTATAAATTAAAAAGAAGAAAATAATTGAAACAAGATATTTCTACTTTTTAATTTATTAACAAAAGTGTTCTTTTAAAATATTATATTTTTGTTTTTAAGTGTTGTAACATTTGATTATCAATGTACTACATATTTACATAATCAATAATAATAATTGTTATGGAGCGTTTTACGCTTATTTAAATTTTATAATACATTCAGATATTAATCAAAGCAAAAGTTATATCACTTTCGTTTTACTAAAATTATTCTGATTGATATTCGAAAGTGTGAAAGTTTCCACGTAACAATATCAAAAGAAGTTTCTAATCGGCCAAAATGGAGACTGAGAGCTGATATATTCACAAACAGAGCTGACCATAACTCTCTTAAGAGTATTTCGCTAAAATTTCTGAAATTCACGATACCGCATATTTACTGAAACTAATCTCATAGAGGATTCACGTATCGTGGAAAGCACCGGAGGTATGAAATATTCAAATACCAGGAGGAATTTTGGAAATAAAGTCCATTTAATAAGGTTCTACGCTAGCGATTGGAAACACGCAATGCATCCTTTCCCACTGAAAGATTCGATTTCGCACAAACCCTGGAGGTTTTTTAATGGAAATTCGTGACGTACATGTGACGTCACTCAGTTTAAATATAGCGATCTTGATTTCCTGGGGGAAAGAAAGAGGAAATCCATTCATTTTCCAATCTTTAGTTTGAATTATAATCATATTTAAAGAATGGAAATTCACAATTGATATCACCAAGAAGTTCAGAACGCTACAGAGAGATATTGGAACATATTATAAGTCAACTAATGCTACAAATCCAAGTGAGTAAAATAATATTTCTTAAATTTTGATAAGAATAAAAAAAAAATCTCTGATTATTTTTGATGTCAAGAGATAAAAAATATCTCGCGCCTTTTGAAATAATGAAAGCATTTAAAGTATTTTTTTTTTAAATTACTAAACAATGCTGCTTTATAGTTCGCAGTTAAGTTTCGTTTTATTTCAGCAGATCAAGTATAAAAAATGAATAAAAATAAAGTGAATAATAAATGGAAAAGAAGTGAATTTGATAGAATAAAGTGAAGGCCTTTACTTTAGTATATTAAATCTTTATTGATTTAGTGAAGATTAATTAAATTTGAAAGAAGTTTTATTTTCATTCAAAATTTCAAAGTTTTCATAAGAAAAAAGGAATTCCAATTCAGCTATTTGAATGGAAATGCTTCGTTATCACTAATAAAATATTTTTACTCTTTCTTAATGTTTATTTATGACAATAAAGGGATGCTTATTTAATAACTATTCAATTCCTAATGCATGTAAAAGTGTAATGCGTCACTATGTTTCCAAATCTAGTCTCAAGTAAAAGAAATCTAATATTACATTTATGAATAGTAATGTGTATTTAAGATATTAATATCATGCATCTCAAATAAAAGTATTTAGGCGATCCTCTATAAATGTTCAAATTGCTAATTGATGATGAAAAGGTAAATAGTTGTAAAATTGTATTATACGACTGAAAAGAATAAAATTTGTATCTCTCATATATTTAGAACTTTTTTTTTTAAATTTCGGAGAATAATATTGATTACGCAATTGATTTTTTTTTCTAGATGTATACTATGAAATCTATTTTCATTATTTTTAAAGATGAATGCTTCAATATTGGGGAATTATTAACACAATTAGCCCTTTCCGTTTATTTATTTAAGGGAACACAGTATTCTCTCCCAAAAATGATCAAAATATTGATTTTTTTTTTATTTAAGATGGGATATAACTCATTTTCCTGCGTATAAATGATTTTATATAAGCGTTCTTAAATTTAAAATTTTTCATGAAATCTTGCAAATAATAACTGCAACTAAACCTTTCTTTTACAATAACGTGCTCGATGTGCGTATAGAAATGTTTATTTTAGAATGTTAGAATGTTATAGAAATGTTAAATTTTTTACATTAAATCTTATATGCCGTAAATAAACAAATTGATTTAATCACTTAATTCTGGTTTCCGAACATGGTTCCTTAAATTAAGAATGGAATTAAACTACGAAATCACAAGTTGACTCATGAATAATCAATATTTTGTTAAGGATTTCAAGTCTAATTTAGGTTCTTATATGATTTTGAACAATAAAAATTGCATATGTGATATTTTGCTGACATTAGAAAGTTAAATAATTCGTAAATAGAGGATATATCCTTAAAAATTTTAAAAGCAAAAGCAATTCACGAACAGTTTTGTAAACAGATAAATAATTATCAAAAATATACTTTTTAATAACATAAATTATTATCTGCATTTTGTTTTATAATTGTTTTATTTCATAGATAAATTCTAGACCCTTTAATATATTACTGGAAAGCTGTAAATAGCAAAATTATATTTTAGGCATGCTTAAATATTTCTACCTTCAGCAAGCATTGATTTCCTCACAGATATACGATTATAGTTGAACTTTGTTAAGAGCAGTTAAGTTAATGAGACGGTGTTGTGTATGAAAGAATGAAGACAATTTTTTAGCAAATTAAGTAATTAACTACAAATAGCGGAAAGTATTAGAGAAAAAATAGGACCACAGTAAACTAAAATGGATGCTAATACGTTTAGGACAAAACAAAAATCCATGATCATAATTATGAAACAACAAAAATTATTATAGGAACTTTCGTTAAGAGAAGTTATATTAGTTCCAAAAGAAAACATTTTGTGCGAATAGTAATTACTATGGTAATAACTTATCTAAAAGTATTTCGCAGACAAGCTTTACTTAAGCAAATTTTAGCACTCATTGGCATAATTAAATTCAAGATTCATATCAAATATTTGGATTAACGCTCCTAGTAAGAGAATGCAATTTACTACTATTTCATCAAAGAGAAATTGCTATAAATTTTTTTTCTTCTTCGGGGGTATTTGTTTCAATTAATCTCAGAATTCTAAAAGAAGATACTTGTATTTTTCATAAAAATACCAAATCATAAATGGGCATATTATGCCCAAATTTTATTAAAAAAATATATAATGTTATTAAGGATTATTTAGTAAAAAATATGTACGTAGCAGAGAGTAAGAACAATGGAATGTACTAAAACTGAAAAAAAATTTATAAATGGTCCAACCCTTGATTCAAAGGAAGTTATGCTACGCTATAAGAAGAGAAAAGAAATTATCATTATCGCACCCTCATAAGGCAGAAAACTATTTATATAGCGGTGTGTTGTGGATTTCTAAGGAATTGCCCGGTTTTGCATACACTATTTTTAATCTTCGTTTCTAACACAGCTACGCTATAAAATTCACAAACACTTATCATTACAGACACACATAGAAAATTACGTTAAAAAACAGTATGGTGGAGGGATTCCACGGTATCCATCCGAAAGCATTCGGCGTTAGCGCAAGTGTTGCGCATGGGAAAAAGTCGACCTCAAGTTGCAGGTCTGCCATCCAAATGCTTGTCTTCTGTAAAACGCCACAAGGGGGTGCTCTCTGCTCAATGATGAAAAGAGGTGCTATATTTATTTTTATATAAACAAGTAAAAGGGAGAAAACTATAATAAAACGGCGCATCTGATGTAGTAAAGACAAATTACTTCAATCGTATACATAACCAACCTCTATGGCCGTAAAAGAATACACAACTTACACAAGTACATACACAACTTACAAATATAAATGGAATTACTAAATTCTGGAAAAACAATCAAGATTCAGTTTAAAGAATACTAATCAAGGTAAAAAATGCATACCTTCAAATAGAAATACAATAACGAACAAATAAAATAGAATCTTTAAAACTAAATTTTAGTATCATTTTCTCAATTCTTATTCATTAATATTGATTGAAAAATTTCTTATTATTAAACATTTACAAATCATATGTAAACAATCCTCATTAATAGTTCAATAACTTTTTAACGATCAAGTAATCATTTCCATAATGAATATTGCTTAATAATAAATAGACATGAATATATAAGTAAATATCAATAAAAAATATCAGTTTTGCATTAATAATAATCCAAGAATGAAATAAAATGAAAATATTTATCTTAAATTTGATTCAACAGATAAAACGCAGAATTTTTTTCATTGATCCTTTCATAATGTCAAGCTGAATTTTTAATTTTACCACTCCTACTTGGTTGTCTACTAGAAAAAACTCTAACATGCCTCCCTCCCCTGCTCCATTTTAGAGGCGGTAAGTTGGCATACTTTATCAAGACAAGATCATTCACATGCTTATTTTTAATGGATTGCTATTATAATCTTCTTTGCCATTTGTCTGCCATTGTCATTTTTTTGCTAATTTGGTCTTCTTTGCCAATTGTCTTTCATTGCCATTGCGTTGCCATTTTGTTCTTCTTTGCCAATTGTCTTTTATTGTCATTGATTGCCATTGCATTTTTTTTTTTTTAGAACAGTGCATATATTCCAAAAACCGACTTTCTAGAAGGACTATGAAATTTGTTGGACAATTTTCAAATGGTCAGCAAGACAAACTTTTATTTCGGCGACCTTAGATTCAAACACCGTAATTGAGCTAATTAAGAAATTCGCTAGTCTCAAGATTACTTACCAATGTAATTAATTAATCATATAAGCGTCGCAAAGCATTTAAATTTGACAAATTTTAACAAATTCAATTTTAATGATTCTATTCATGTAAGAGCTATTAATAACGCCTTTTCTTCCAAATCCATCCCTTAAAGTTTTAGTACGTTTTTCATTATTTTCGGTTACTTTAACCGAAGCTTTAAAGCTTAAATACATTTTTAAGTAAGAAAATTACTCAACTTTTGATAGTACTGTATTCTCATGAATAGTTGTCTCAAAATTCTGTCCATTCCTGCATAACCTTTTTAATTGTTAGGTAACTATACATTACTCCTGCTGTTATTAGGTTGTTTTCAATCTACTCTAGGAATGTTTCAGGTTTGCTTTCACTATTCTATTTATTTTCCTGAAAAATTTAGACATCATATTTACAAATTCCGCACTTTCAAGAATTTCATTTTCAATAAAATCCACATCAATTAGTCAAAATCAACATCAACATCAATTCGATCATTTATCTCCTTTAGTTGCCATTCTCTTTCTTTTACCTTTTCTAACTTTGTTTTTTCTATTTTATCTTCATCTAACCCAGAATTAAGGAGCACCTGTTCCACAATATTGATTTCGTTGTTAACGAGCTAACTGTATTTCGCTTCCTTGTCTGTTTTTCAATGTCCATTTTGCCTTTTCCCTTTTTAATTATCACACCCAGTTATTACAGAAAAAGACACACAGCAATCCTTCGAATACAATAAAAAAGCAACATTTCAAATATCTGTAGAGTTACCTCAGTCATCAATGAAATTTTCTAGAGGAGGAGTGGTATGATGGGTAGCGTCATAAAATGGATGTTTAAAATCTTCTTTAAAGTCTTAACTTCCCGAATTTCGGCTCCAAAAATGTACTTAACAAAGAGGGAGAAAACAAAAAGAATGTACTAAGATTGAAAACATTCCTAAATGGCCCAACCTCTGATACAAGAGCAATTATGCTATATTATAAGAAGAGAAAAGAAATCCATACTGCTGCACCCTTGTAAGGCAGAAGGGTTTTCTTACATATACTCAAGTAAAAGGGAGGAGACGACGATAATAAACAAAATTGCGCCATCTGGTGCGAGTGAGTCAAATTACTTCAATCTTATGCAAATTGTTGTTGCTGGTGTAGTGTGGGGTGGAGAGGGGGGTGCCAGCTCAGGTTTTCGTCCTCGTCATCTGACCGCGGTTCAAAATTACAGGTCCGTCCCAAAATAGCCCTAGTGTTGCTTCAAACGGGATGTTAATATAACCAAACCAAACCAAAGCAAAATGTTATTATAGAAGCTAAAAGAGCCTGTTGATTATGTTGTGTTAAAGAAGTCACATTCCTCGAGTTTTGTTACTTTTTCAAAATTTATAAAAAAAGGAATAAATGTAGGTTATTTCTAAAAAGGGAAATATATAGATATTCCATTGCTATGCAATAGTGGATCTTTAAACTACTATTTTAAACCTCCATTTTCTGATATTTCTAATTTTTTTATTATTTATACGAAGAACAATTTTTAAAATACATTAGCAGAATTCTGAAAGAATGCCACACAAAAAAGGCTGAAAAGCAGAATATTAAGAATATATGTTAATAACATCTATCATTTTGGTTCATTGATGTGGTGAATAGAGCATAGATATTAGTGGTTTGAATAAATCGTCTTTCTCATTGTAATTAAAACGTTTCAGATGATAAAATGATTTTTTTATGATAATATATTATGCAAAAGTAATTAAAGTGTTTATATTTTATATATATTCTAGCACAAGGCAAAGCTTTGGTATTGTTAGATTTGGTATTTGGTATTTATAGATTAGATGAATGAACAGAATTGAAACTTTCACATCGTTTATTGTATTCAGTTAAAATTAGATATTCACATATTCATTATTATTTTTGTGTGTTAAATTTCATAAATTGTAATTACTGCTGTGTTTATTATTAAATTAATTGCAATGTTTTTGAATATACAATGTTTTGGGTATTTCCATTTGGCATATACATAAAGGATTACCTTTGTTTCTGAATGGGAACATTCAATAGATACCCTTTCCTTGCTCAACGCAAGGATTTTCCAAATTCAGTCACATTTTCCAGTGATTGACCTTAATCATAAGGCCAATCACTAGAAATATATTAAATCACTGTAAATATATGAAACTTTGCTTTTTAGTGCAGCAAAATCATCACAATGTTGAACATTAAGAAATTTATAAAACATTAAAAAATTGGGCATTACGGAATTTTTATTATTTACTAGCCGCCTTTGGCGACCAGCCGGTTCGCCAATCTTAATGTTCGTTAAAATTTTCATAATTAAATATTTTATGCAATTCCTACTTTAATAGCTTCTTCATCAAAATATTTTAAAACTTCAAATTTTGATAGTCATATAATTCACTCATAATATTATAAAGGCCTTCAGTCATAACGTAATATGTATCTCTCTCATTTTCTGTTGGCTCCCATAGAATTTATACTTTAAATTAAAGTGGAAAGGATTAATATGCAATTAATATAATAATATTTTTTACTGAAACAAAGCATTTTTTTAATAATATGATTACTGATAATAGAGTCACTGAGCGTTTAAATTTTATGGGCACTAAAGAATATCTTTCTTAATTTATGTAATATCTCAAGAATTTGTCAACAAAATTTTCTTAGATTCATCATGAGCAGATCGATTAATTAACAATGTTTACTTTTAAATGCATCAAACACTAAGAAAATGAAACGAATCGTTTAAAATAGACGGTTTAAAACAGGTTTTAAAAAAACTACTTAAAAAACGATGCACTTAAAACTATAAGCATATACAAAAAATATATAACTAACATAAATACATTTTAATTACAAAAACATGCAACGAACCTAAAAAAAAAATTTAATCCAGTCCGCATCCGTTGATAATAATTCCTCAACACAATGCGGAATTCAGAACACAAAGCGCATGCGTGAAGTTACGTAACGCAAATACGTGATTTTTTTCTACGCCAGTTGGGGTAACGCTATGAGGATTAGAAATTTTTAATTTCCTTTATTCTGTTTTATTTTAATTCAAAAGTACTTCAGAATGAATCTGAAGGATCGATTAATTAACAATGTTTAATTTTAAATGCATGAAACATTAAGAAAATAAACAGAATCGTTTGAAATAATCTGCCGAAAAATACTAACCCTAGCCTCATTACTGTTGGGAAAAAAAAAACGGAAGCCTTACTCATTTGGCGGTGGCGAAAATGGAAGATGTTTTTGGCGGGAAAGTTAGTTTTTAATTAATAATTAAAATTCTAATTAAAATTTCAATAAAAGGGACCCCAGGTGCACATTCCCGACCTCTAAGGTATACATGTACCAAATTTG
The DNA here is from genome assembly GCF_947563725.1 of Argiope bruennichi. Classification (NCBI taxonomy): domain Eukaryota; kingdom Metazoa; phylum Arthropoda; class Arachnida; order Araneae; family Araneidae; genus Argiope; species Argiope bruennichi. The sequence continues at coordinate 89,248,499 of NC_079151.1, forward strand.
ATAGCTGTATGTCAAATGACCTGGCCTGTAGAGCGCCAACACACACACACACACACACACATTGAGCTTTATTATAAGTATAGATTGAACATTAAGAAACAAAATTTATCATTTGCTATGCGGGAATAAAAATGAATGTACTTATGTTTATCTCTATTCTTGATGAGAACAATACCTCGCTGCACCATCATTGATACTACTGATATTGATATCATTAATATCAATCAGGTCGGCGATTTCAATAGCTGCAAACATTCTCAGAACAACACGGAATATTTTTCAAAATGTGCTTAAATCAGTCCAGTAGTTTTTTACTCCATAAGAAACAAGTGTACGAGCATTGTCTTAGATTACTTTTTTTCATACGTATTAAAGAGTATAGTAATAGCCGAAAAATTCGAACTTGAGATTTTAACAAATATATTCGGAAATCTATTCTGTCTTCTTCATCTAATAACGATCCCATTTTTTTGGTTAGTCTAGAAATAATCTCTATCAAACTATTAATCTGTTCAACTGAATCGTATTAAATAAATCAGTTTCATGATCTGACAAATATCCGAACCTATCTTTTTAAAAAAAAATGTCACAAATGATTTGCGGGTAAACAACTCAAAACAGTTTTACAGGTTAGTAGTTTTTGGTTTAAGTCTAGTTAATTTAAATTTATGGCATAGCAGAAAATTTCAGACTTTTTAAGACATAAAAATAAAAATCTTCCATTAAAAAGTTTTGAGACGTTTTAAATTCTTGGGAAAAAATAATGATTACCGTCAGACTCATGCTATCGGGATTTTTCTTAAATTACCTTTAACTTTTTTTAAAATGTCAAATTCTGTTGAAATTAAGATATTTTCAGGTTTAATAAAAATAAAAGAGAAATCTTTCCCAAGGAGATTTTATTTTATAGACAAATAAAGTATATTTTTCCAGGAATAATAATAGTCTTATTGCTGTTTCCCGGAGACTTTTCTAGATTTTATTTCTTAAATGATAAAATATATTTTAGATAAACGAAAAGTATTTATCTTTCTAAAAAAGATGATTGCTAAAAAGTAAAGATCCTGAAATTTGGTTTCAGAAATGAATTTTTCAAATTTAGTCTAGAAAATAAATTTAAAGGATTTGATGTTTAATATATATTTAAATAAATATTTTTCATTGGTGTATTAATAATTGAAAAGTAAATTCCCACGAAGTCGAAAAATAAAGTTTCAAGTACGTGAATAAATATTGGAATGCAAAGAAATAGGGAGAGGGGGGGGGGACAAAAAAATTCCTTTAATGATACAAGCGGTAAAGATTGATTTCTTTTATACAGAATCTTTATAAAAAAACCACCACTTCCTCTAACATTTTTATTTTTAAATTTTCGCCATTAGTACTAAGTATTAAAATTTAAGATAGAAGTGAAAACAATAGATAATAGCTTTCCAGTAACAAGAAACATCCATAAGAGCATTCCAAGTTAGGAGGATGAAATTCTATCATAATCATAAAGAGAAAAACTATGCATGAGTTTCACTGGAATGTTCATATATTGCAACTGGTTGTCAGTACATAGTATGTTACAGTGTCACTGCAATAAGTTTTCAATATATGGTATGCTGCAGTATCATTGCAATAAATTTTTAATACATAGTGTGTTGTATCATTGTAATAGCTTGTGAACACATAGTAGGTTGAAATATCATTGCAATAAATTGTCAATACATATATTGTAGTTACTCTCACCTTGCCTAAGTATCTGTGTATTCTTAATGACCACCATTTTTCACGGTAGCATGAAGCGGTAACTAAGGTTGATTCCTAATTACTATCATCGGTCAATCCCTTACCAAAAGAGGTATGTCCTGTCAAGGAAGTGGAGGTTAAATCCACATCAAATACCATCAGGGAAATGAGAATCAACAATTACATCAGTTGATACCGTATACTTCCATATATAGTAAATAATTTCTGTAAATATTCTTTTCATTTTGATGAAACTGGTGATATTTTTATGTATTATAATAATTAAATTTGAAAAAAGATAAAACTTTATATTTTCATGTACATTTATAAATATTTTAATGCTATTCAAGTGCATTTAATTTAATATTTAGATTGCTTAATTTGAACCATGCAAAAATTTACCAGTTGAAATTCCATATCAAATATTAATAACAGAGGGATAAAATTGTATGTAAAATCGCATGAATTTTACTAATGTTTATGAATGATAGGAATTTAAATTAAAATTTTTGAAACATTGAAATTAACCAAACTTAATATGAGCTGACATTTTCAATCTCATTTTCATACTGATTACAATTTTCCCCAGATTCAGATAAAATATTCGTTTACTCAGATATATGATAACATCTTTTAAATATCTGCTTCGAATTTTATCAGTTATCTAAATTTCTATCTTGAAAAATTCTCGTATTCTTTCTTTATAATGGATTTTCGAGTCTAGAAATTTATCTTCGGTGTCTTTATCAAATATTTCTACTGCACAGAGAAGATCTTGTCTGTTGACTAGAAGTTGGAAAATCAGTATCTTAAGATTTCTTTGAATTGCTGCTCTCTAAATCCTTACGTTTGGGAATAAGGCAGAAATAGGCTATAAATCTTCATTCGGAATCGCTGCTCGAATCTTACAATATGTTATGAAAGCTTATCGAGTCTTTTCGAGTTTTGTTCTATTCCACTGTAAGCCTTTTATCTTGGCGAACACTTCTTCATGTATTACGAGCAAAGAAAACATTAATGAGATATGTCCCCAAAAGAAGAAAACGAGGAAAATCTTTTTCTTGACGGGAATGGATTCTTTAATAAAAAGAATCTTTCATTTTTAAGTCATAAAAACCGTAAAAATTAAGACTTACGACTTAAAAAAAATAATTCTTTCATATAAATTTAATTTTTGTGTAACTGTATAAACTAAAATATACGGTATAGGAGTTTGAACATTATGCCTTTTTAGGTCTGCTTTCAAATAAAACATACTTGATGTCCTGCATATTTTAAACATGAAAAATCATCCGTTAATATCTGCGGGTTCATCTGATTGATAAAAAGGTAGTCATAATTTAGTGTTATTTTAGCTCAAATAACAGTGGTTTTGGGTGCTTAAAATAAGTGTCATAAAATAATGGTGAGATTTTAACAACTTGACATTTCGTATCGCATTATTAATTATTCTGAGTATTATTATTTTGGTATAGACAGTGGTAAAAAAAGAACAGAGGAGACCTGTGCACCTCTAAACTGAATATGAATGTTTAGCCATGATAAATAGTATCACTCAGTAATGGCCTCACTTACCTCGAAATCCTACGATTTAGCACCTACCACCTGGTGCCTACCGGTAGATGGAAGTCTGATGTGAGGTTTTTCTAAGAAATCAGCGAGTGTTTATTTTTTCTTTTTCCTCAAATTAGTATGTTCCAAGTTATGCTTGAAAACGTGTGTTTTTTGTATGAACGCTTTTATAGCGAGAGATAAAGCAAAGAGATACCGAGATATATTAACAAATTAATAATAATATACGTTAATAAACTTTCGAATTTCTGTCAAATTATATGCTCTATTCCTCTGTTCTATATCCAATTAATAATTTATAAAAAAGTAATAATTTGACAATATGATTAAATAAAAAGTTGAAAAATATAATAAATGAAATATTTTAATCAGTTTTGGCCAATGCATTTATTAACTCCAAGTACGATATTACATTTTTTTTTTGAAATCTATTAATGTCTGTTTTCATATATGGGAAACCTTCTGTCTTTTGGGGTAATGTCCTCCAAATAGTATTGTAATGAAAGATGGTAGAATTCTGTTATCTAAACAATATATAGAAATAATAGATCAGTTTCCGATGTCTATTAATGTCTGTTTTCATATATGGGAAACCTTCTGTCTTTTGGGGCAATGTCCTCCAAATAGTATTGTAATGAAAGATGGTAGAATTCTGTTATCTAAACAATATATAGAAATAATAGATCAGTTTCCGATGTCTATTAATGTCTGTTTTCATATATGGGAAACCTTCTGTCTTTTGGGGTAATGTCCTCCAAATAGTATTGTAATGAAAGATGGTAGAATTCTGTTATCTAAACAATATATAGAAATAATAGATCAGTTTCCGATGTCTATTAATGTCTGTTTTCATATATGGGAAACCTTCTGTCTTTTGGGGCAATGTCCTCCAAATAGTATTGTAATGAAAGATGGTAGAATTCTGTTATCTAAACAATATATAGAAATAATAGATCAGTTTCCGATGTCTATTAATGTCTGTTTTCATATAAGAGAAACCTTCCGTTTTGGGGGGGGGCTATGTCTTCTAAATATTATTTCAATGAAAGATGGGAGATGTTGTTATCTAAACAATGTATAGAAATAATACACCAGTTTCCGATCAATATAAAAGTGTGCGATTCAGAAAGAAACTGAAAATGAATAATGGAAAAGAGTATTTAAAGAAAAAAAACAGCTTAAGATGGATCTCTAAAAGTACGCTGTTCTTACTCACTGCCTATCACTTTTTTTTTTTTTTTTTTTGTAAAATAAAATCTTACAAAAGTGATTCGCGTGAGAATCTAAGATGAATAATACGTTTTAAGCGTTCCTATGTCATAAACATTAATTAGTTTAATTAGTTGTTTTATATAAAAATTACAAATCCGTTAACCCTTAAGATATTTAAATAATCCTTAATAAATATAAACAAATAATGTTTAAATAATCCTTATATAATTTATTGAACATTCGATTATCAAAATCCAAAAAAAAAATAAATATGGATAACATTAAACTCCAGAGAGTTCAGATAATTCCTCCAATCATCTTAATTCAACCAAATGCTGTTCTATTTGCAGACTATTCTTAATTTTCTTCTATGAGTGTCCTCTGTTTTAGCCGAATTATGTACTTGTTATTACGAAAAAGCGTGATAATGAAAGGATAATATCAAATTGAAATACACTGAAATTATAGCAAGTTCATTTATCTGTGACCACTCTTCAGGATTGCTTAAAGTTTTAATTAGTTCTCAAAAACAAAGCTGTCGGAAAAAATATCAAATGATACGATAATATGAATACTGGAATTTTTTTTCATATATATTAATATTAGATTTTAAAATTATTTTTATGAAAATACCTTCAAGTTAATTTCGGTTTTCTATTTATTTCAAGTAACCATAGAGTCTCTAATAACCATAGAAAATACTTTCGACCTACCCGAAAGTGCACGGATAAAGCAGAAAGACCGGACGTCACAACAGCATTAGCGAGAACTTAGGTTGAGAACAATTTAATTCAATTAACCATAGAATCCCTAAAAACCATAGACAACTGCTCCGACCAACCCGAAAATGCACGGATAAATCAGAACGACCGGACGCCAGGACAGCGTTAGCAAGAACTAACGTTGAGAACAATTTGTTTCAAATAACCATAGAGTCTCTAGTAAAAGAGACAGCTGCTCCCACCCACCCAAAAGTACACGGATAAATCAGATCGACTGGACGCCAAGACAGCATTAGCGGGAACTTAAATAGCGTCCTGACCATGGTGCAACCCCTCCAGTAGGAGGCAGGTCTCATCATCAGTATTAAGTAACTGACTGCACACCATTTCTGTACTCATCAGAGCGGCGAAAACTAATCACATAATGAAAGCTTTTACCCCCCCCCTACCACCACCACCACCACCACCACCATGCTTAAGGAAACTCCTGGTTAAGAAGGCCGTTTCTAGTAGACTAAAATATAGCATTCACATATAATCTAGACAATCTTTAAAACTTTGCAAACAAATATTCGTTCCATGTTTGCTTTAAACCAAGCTAAAGCAAATTCGTTAGACATAAAATACTCGCAACAGACTCAATTAAATCCTTACCTTCTCAATCCCAGTACTTTTGAAATGAAAGCCTACTCTCATCTCAAATAAGGAAAATCCATAATTACTACATCGATATCCATCTCAGAAGTTACTGAAGCAGATAGCAAATACTACGTCTGGTTTTCCAATTAGAATTCTAAAAGGATACTTCTGACTCAAACTTCTCCCAAATACTTAACATGAATATACAAAGCCAATACGTTACACATAAAACTTTTGACGCTTTGCAGTTCTACGTTGAGGTTCCTTTAAACGTGAAACATGGAGACAGCAAATATGAGCTATTCAAATTTTAAAGCAGTTCAATTTCTCCGTTGACATACTGAGACGATTGATGGCCCCTATATCATAATTAAAACTCGTTTCTGCAATGCTAGAGTAAATTCAAGAGACATCCGGAATTATTACTAGCCTTTCTGAACTATTTTGGATAATATTCATGGCAAAGCTTTTAAGGCTTTCATCATAATAGTGCTATGTCTACAGGTGAATAATGTTTATTGCGTTCTGCGAAGAAATGAATAAATGTCATTAGCTCTTCCTCCATTACTTTAAGTCTTAAATGCGCTGAGCACTTTAACCAGTTGATTGTCCCTTCAGGAAAGATTTTATCTTATCATGAAAAGATTGTGGATAAACCAGTATCTGAGAACTTGATGCAAAACCAACTTATAACAATATTTACATTACTCTTCCAAGATATAATATATATATATATATATATATATATATATATATATATATATATATATATATATATATATATATATATATATATATATATATTATCATGAGCACATTATTATCATGGATGAAATCGAACATGTATCAGCAATGAAAAGAATATTCAATTTTTTCACTGATCTATTCTTTTATATAATAATTTGTTAATTGCAAGTTTGGCTACGGTGATTTTAAATATTGTTTGATCTTCTAAATATATTTAATATTTATCAATTTAATTTTCAAAATATTCAATATTAACGGAGATTAATATTTTAAATTTTAAAAAATAACGCCCAGAGATGAATAATAGTGCTCGGTTAGTCGTATGGTATTGTAAATTTCCATTGCCTTATTCTCATTTGTCATAGTTAATTGACACCAAAAATATTCTACTATTGTTTTAAATAAATCCCTATTTAATTCTTTATAGTTAAAAATACATTTATAAGTGGATCTTGAAATTAAATTACTTACAACGCACCATTTACCATCAATACTTTGGTAGTGAAAACTTTGACATTCTAATATCATTGTTTAAATTCAAAGTATTTAAAATTATTCATATTCAGAAATCACATTTACTAATAATATATATATTGGTACTAATACCAAAGTAATTAAAATTAATTAAGTAATTATATTGCGATTATATGAATAAATATAATTACAAATTTTTAATTTTTTTATAAATTCTTATTTGGTATCAGAATTTGCACAGAAAAACTGACTTTGTCAATTTTAAAGTATTCATTCGCCTTTGAACTTTGATTAGGAAAACATCAGTCAGATATATCTAGTTTTTACTATGTATCGAGTTATATTTATTTGATGCAGAGTACCAGAATAAGATCTGTTATCCTAGTTTTCGGTATTCCAGTATCGAGCAACATGTGTCAAAAATTCGTTCTTGGATTTAAGTACAAAATAAGAAAACAAATAGAGTAATATCGAAAGAGTATAGAGACCATGGTATAGTCCATCCTTTCTTGTCTATCTGTTTGAAATTTTAGCCCGCGAGCAGATGATTACCTTTGGATTTTTCATTGTAAGGTTGTTTAATGGTTTTCACACCAAGGGAAGTTTATTTTTTAAAAACGTCTTAACACTATTTGAAAAGAAACAGTCAATTTTTTTCTAGGATTCCGCAAAACACATGGATCTTTTTCTACCCTTTATGGCCTTTTCTTACACTTTTTTATTCACTGCGAAATTTATAAACTAATTATGAGCTGTTTGATAGTTATAAACAAAGTGCGGATAGGACCATATAGTGATAAATACTCTACTTTATTTTCAATATTTATTCCATGCCATTATAATCAGAGAAAAATATTTGAAATCATCAATAAAATTTTGATTTTTTTCATGCTTTCTTAAGGTAACCGATTACGTTCGAAGGAATATTTTTGAACAATTGGATTTTTTAAAAACTATTTATGGATTTTTTAAAAACTATTTATGGTTTTTAGATGTATTGTCAATTATAAACACTATAAATACAAAAAAAAATATTTGTAAATATAATATACTTTGAGAAATAGGAAAATTTGTAGTAAATTTTAATGAAATTTAAACAAAACGGTTAACACTCTACACAAAATTGTAATGCAGCAATCTTATTTTTCTTTGTACACAAGTTATAGAATATAATGATGAATGAAATGAAACAAAATCTAAGAAACATTTTGAGATGCAAAGAAATTATGGGTAAAAATATACGTATATATACATTTTTTCCATAAATTTACAACTTATTTTTTCTAAAAACACCTATAAAGGAAAAATTATTTCACCAACAATAAAACTTTTGGTTTTTATTTCATTGCCCACAGTATTTAAAACACACGCTGAAATTTTTTATGTAAATACCTCTATTAGTTTTTGAGATATCATGTTAACGGTGGATAATTTTTATGAAAATTAAAGTTAGAGAAAATTGAAGTTAAATAATTTTTTAGCTAAAATGTTTCTTTAAAATTCTCCTGGATGATAGGTCAGACCTTCCTTTTCCTGGAAAATACTATTTTGGAAAGAGAAAAGCCTGAACTACAAGAAATGATAATAAAAAAAGAATTCGCCACTGTGGTCGATAACCAGTGTTTTCAGCGTAGTCGGATACCTTAAATGATGTAATATTTAAATTTTAGTTTTTGTATTTGAATTCAGTATTCAGAATAGCAGTTGGACATAAACAGTGAACCATTTCTATATATTGCTTAATACCTCGTGCAGTGTGATATACAGATATTTATTAAAGCTAATGTTAGATACTTTAGATGACTAAAACTCGATAAAACTTGAGCACGTATTTATAAAGACTTTTACTCTTCACACAAAAGATACACACATACAAAAAGGATATAAATCGATCTTCTTTCAAAAAATTTAATATTGTAAACTTTAGAACTTTATATCGGCAAAAAAAGGCTTTATATCTCAAAAATTCAGAGAATCATTTAAATCCGAAATTTAGGAAAGTGATAGAATAATAAAGAAGAATTTTTTATTGATTTTTTTCGTATCTTTAGAAGCCATGACAACTACTGTCAAATGTTCAGCATCAAACATTTTGAAGCCACGATTTCTAAAGTGGAAAATACAAAATAATAAAGAAGACATTTCAGAGTTCATTAGCAATATCAATATCTCGCTGGATGACAGGATGTATAACTTTATTGCCGGAAAAATGAGCGAAAAAGTGCTGAAAATTCTCTAAACACTAATTCATTAAATTTGAAGATCAAGCCTATATTAAATGTCAAAAGATCTCACTTTTTCTCTGATTCGATCAAAGATCTCGGAAGATAGAAAATTCAAACAAACCGCAGAATTTAATAAAAGCATATTTTTTTCCTTCTTTTTGCATGAACTGCTGCAAAGACGTCAAAACCATCTCAGAGCTTCAAAAGAATTTTTTTTTTTGTTGTTTGATATCTGAACTATTTTTTCGTTCTGCATAGATCTTCCGAATGGCGTTTTTTATTAAAATTTCATTTCCTAGTATTTGTCTAATTTAATGAAATTTTACATGATTGCACTTTATTAATATACATGTATATATTTTGTACTGAATTTATCAAGTATTAATTATACTTGACATAAGTAAAAAAAAATTCAATTTGGTAATTTTTTTCGTAATTGAACTGTTTATGAATGTTCAAGGAATAATCATATAATAAATAAATATTTAATCATAGTAAATATTCGCATAATTGTAAGAAATAAACAATATTTTGCTAAAACTACAAACTCAAAAAAAAATTAAATTCCATAGATTAACTAAAACCTTAGATTCTTACATATAATGATTAATAATGTAAATTAAAATGTTAATGTTAGAAAAGTAAATAATGATTTTCTCAGTTCAAACTAAGTTTCGCTTGAAGCAGAAAAACTCGTCAAACGAAAACTATTCTAAGATTAATTAATTATTAAGTTTCTAACTGTTGAATTGATTTCGTTAGTTTTAACTTTTACTGAAAAGATATTATTTCTACCTAGTCTTTTTTAATCACTTTTCACGAAGTTTTAAACAGAATTTTGTCTTCTATTCAGTTGAATAAATCTTTTAATTCTATCTATAATGTCTCATTTTAAGCAATTACATCCGCTTCATGTTAAAATTCAACCAAAAATAGAAACAACTGGGGGAAAGATTTGTGATTAAACTATGAGCCTATTGGTAATTACGAATTTTGCCTTTCTCTTTAGAAGGTTATGGATTGTATTCTACTTCTCCAAAACACACAGAAAATGTATTTCAAGGATTTCGAATAATGCGGTTGATGTTTGTTGAAAAGCAATTTTTGATATCCAGTTTTCCCAATAGATGAAGCTGTAACTGACAGAAGTTTATATTCATTTCTATAAACTGAATAAACAAAAACTTTATGTAATGCAGTTCTTCTCTGTTGGCTTTATACTTTATACAAACAGTAAAAATTCAAATTGTGCTTAAACATATATTATGTTTTTAATTTTTTTGACAATCATGTCGACTTTACATAAAAAGAAATCTTTATTAGCAGAAATTTTCCGTCAGAATCAACAGAACTAGTGATCACTTTGTAGACGGGGGTCAACTGTCTCGAAGAGGATGCCAGTTTAGTGAAGTGTCCACTTGATTTGGATGGATCATGATAAAGACAGTCGGCCACTAACAAATCTTGCCAATACTGATTTGTTGAGTGGTGGCGAGTAGGTCGGCTGTTCACAACAAGGATAAGAATCATCTGAACTTTGTTTCAACTCTCTTAAAGAATTTCGTTGTGTCGCATTTACAAAAAGGAAAAATATCACTATTTTCTCTTCTCAGTCTGTGTGAGATATTTGAAAGAAAGAGGAAATATGGCATTCTGCTAGGTAGAGAATCCAAACCAATTGATTGCTTTGTTGTAAGAGATGATTACAGCGATCATAGGTACCAGCAGTACAATGGTAAATAAATATATCGGTTCCTTTGTAGATATTCGATTTCTGCTTCTTCTTGCGTAGAGACGACCATCTCGCCACCACTAAACGAAGCAGTAATGACAGAATTTGATGTGGCCGACTGTTGTCTATAATATTACTCGGCCCTAATACCGGTCGATTCACTGAGCTGATATCTTCTTCGAGGCGGTTTGCCCCCAGCCACAAAGTGATCAATCTCTAACCTTCCTCCTCATCTTCCCGTACACCTACCATCCTGTTAAACAAGCAGCAGGCCACCAATTCCATTTCTACTATACTAACAATCATGCGATGGATTTTTGTTTTTCATTATGAAGTAAAGCATGCTCACCAGTTGCACGAAAGAGAATCATAGAATCGTAATGCCTTTGCACTTCAGCTCCTTGTATGGGGGGTAGTTACCATCATTTTTCCTTTACATGCATATTTTATATATTGGTGAAGCCATCTTTGCTCAATGGCCAAATTATTATCTAGAATTTTCAAGTCTGGATCATGAAAACTATCACATGATCACTAATCTTCTTTCATTCCGAAAAGTAACGGCTGTTAATTTCACGGCCATATTCATTACTCAGACTTTTTTGTTATAAAAAAGGTAATCAAAATTGGATTTCGGAATCATTTCGTTACTATATAATGGCATGATGAAAGATTTTCTCTGAATTTCAAAATTGTCATCCTTTTCAAATTATGATTTTCATATATGAGGCACATAACCTCACATTGCTTGTTCTGTAATAAATTTATTAACTCATAATTTAAAGATTCTTGAGAGATTACTCCTAATATTTCAACAACTTCGCCTCCTTTGCATTTACATACTACAAAATGCGTTTATGTACATTATATAAATTATAATATTATTACCATGTCTTGAAAGTGCATGAAAAAAGAAACCAGTGGAAGATCAGTGGAAAATATGGCAATATATCTGGAGCATATAGTTGACATCTAAGATGAACATATTGCAAATATACAATACAACATAAATGATGATTATATGTATAAGCAAAATGAGCACTAATATGTATTACATCATTTATTAGAGGACTTTCTTGGACAGTGGATATTCCATCACTTTGATAAGACTTAAAGCAGATGATCTTGACAGATTTAAAATATTATCAAAAACAAATGCACTTTGAAATACAATTAAAGAAGTGAATAATTTACAGTTTACGATTATCCATATATTTTATTTTCTAAGAGAGTTTTTTTTTAATTTGAAATATAATTTTATGTGCATAATACTTCATAGCATCAGAGAGTACTTAAAAACCCAAATTTAAAGACTTACAGGTTTTGTATATACGAGTTTTCTTACAAAAAAAGTTTTCTTACTAATTGAAAATAGCAAGCATTCACATACTTATGATTTCAGATGTTGAAAAGATTATAAATTATATACTTCTGGAAAAAAAATTTAAACATATTAATAAAATTGTAATAAATGTAATATATAATTCCACTTGTATAAAATTAATTTAAACAGACGATTAAAATCTTTAAAGTTTTTTTTTTTCTTTCGCTTACTGCATTTTTTTTCAATGAGTAAGCGAAATGAAAATGTTCCCTTTCCCGACAAAGACAGTTTAAGAATAATGCTAATAGTTGATAGAAATTTTATTTTAATGGCATAACTTTAATTTTTCAAGGCGAGAATATGCATATAAGATCTTGATAACAGTAGAAAACATAAAGCGTAAAGAATTATTTTAAAACATATAGCAAAAATTTTATTTTTCTAAGTTTGTATGAAATGGTAAAATGAAAGTTGAACAAAACCGAAAGAATATTAGCCTAATAAATTATAGTAGACTAGGACCTAGTACATGATTGATAATTGGCTGGGAACGATTATGTAGCAATACAATCCATCATATTATATAATTAAGTATAAGTCAGCAAATGCTGCAAAATTACTTAGTGCCATTGCTCTTTCTGACTTTTTTCTTTCGCGTAGTGCAATCATATATTTAGTAAAAATCTGGAATCTTGCCAAAGATTCTTATATTTGGCGTTTTTATTTAAATGCAATTAAAAGCAGACATGAATGGCAGGTTAACATTTTAAATAACTGGAAGTTTTTACCATGTGATAATGTCAATATTGTTTTGGTTTATTGGTTTGTTTTGTGTGTGTGGAACTCCATGGGTCAGATCATTTGACCTAGAACTACTAAATTAATATAATTATTCTTTTTAAAGATGGAAATGAGCCACTCGGAATGATTTTTTTTTACATTTTAGTTAATTAAATATTTAGCTAAATTTTCTAGTTTTTTTTTCTCGATATTTAAAAATTATTATTATTTCATAAAAGCGATTTTTACCCTGTTATCAAATACTTTTCCTTTATTACAATATGAATTTAATAATCCAACGTTCTTTTATGGTAATTTTTTGAAATATATTTTTCTGCACTCTTTTCGGCAATATTCATTAAAACTCAAATCATTTTTATTACTTCTCAAATATACAAAAACATGATTTTTTTTTCATTATCTGTGACGTTTTAGTGAGGAATAAGAAAATGAATCTATGTCTGTTAGCATATTGAACGATCTCTACGTTTATGCGAAGAATAAGAAAGTGAATCTACTTCTTTTAGCTCATCATATGATCTATGTTTCTATTCGCTATTCTGAATGCTGTACAATAATGTAAATTTTTTTTTGGTTTTTTGAGGTAATAGGGACGGTGCCGTGAAATAAAATGTTCAACTAAAAAAATATATTACCCAGACAGCTACATTTTTATTTGTATTATTATGTCATGATACTTCTCTTCGTTAGGAATAATCACTAGTACAAAGAGCAAGTATAAAATTATTTAAGTAGTGTGGCTTTTATGTCTATAGCAATAAGGTGTTTCCAAATACTTAATTTAGAGGACCACGAACATAAAACAATATATAAGGTATTTAATTCAAATTAAACGCAACCAATTTTTCCGGCAAACCATAGGTCGCCAAAGATAGCCTGTGCAATTAACAATTATGGGGCAAGTTAGAAATCAAAAATAAATCTATATTATTTAAATCAACACCAATTGTTTGTCGCCTGAGCGTTTATCTTCAAAGTATAATGATAGGAGGTCATGTAATGGTAAGGAATATTCAAAAATGAAACTATTGAAGAAGTATGCGAGTGAAAATGCGTTTGGGAAATACTGATATACATATAAAATATATTCCATTCTTTTTGTTTAATTCGTCTAATATCATTCATGAATTCCATTCCTGTTGTTTAATTCGTCTAATATCATTCATGAATTCCATTCCTGTTGTTTAACTTATCGAATTGCATTCCGAATTTCATTCTTTTTGTTTAATTTGTCGAATTGCATTCACGAATTCCACTCTTATTATTTAATTTGTCGAATTGCATTCACGAATTCCACTCTTATTGCTTAACTTGTTGAATTGCATTCACGAATTCCACTCTTTTTGTTTAACTTGTTAAATTGCATTCATGAATTCCATTATTTTTGTCGAATTTCATTCAATTATATATTTCGTGTGAATCTTTAATACATTATAATGCATATTCAGCATACCTTTTATATTTATTAACAACCATTTTTATTATCTATATCTTCAGAAATTCGATTTGAAACATATTTTTTTTTGTCGGAAAATTCAAAAAATTATGTATGGCAAAAATATGCCATGTTTGATTTCAACATAATTCACATTGGTTCATCCATTATCTGAAAAAAAAAAAAGCAAACTGTAATTTCTGAAATTAGTTTCAGAATATTTTCTATGCATATTTCTAGAATCACTCTCATTATATTACCTTACCGCGAACGGCCAACAACCGTTGCTGACAGAACTTGATACAGCGTTCCATTGACAGACTAATTTCGACGATGGATAATGTCTGAGAAAGCTATACGTCATATAAATTATTCTGTCACTGGAACTGGCTGCCTGCCCATAATCCATCGCATGTAAAATGATCATCGCTTAATAACCAACCAATCAGGGTTCGAAATTCTAACGGAACGAAAATACATTGTTTCTTCAAAATATCAAATCGGAAATTTCTCGTTTAATTGTAAATCTTCTGCTTCATGGAAAGTATTAATCGGAAAAATAGTTATTCATTTATGAAATGTAACAAGATTTTCTCATGATTTGAAGAATAATGGCTTATCATGTAGAAAATATATTAAACGGTACGAAACATCGATTATACATGAAACTCATTCACTGAACCCATAAATCTTCCATATCGGAAAATTCTTTAAAGGTAAAAATGTTTAATCCTAAACAACTTTGACAAAATGCAAATAATTTAAGAAACCAGCGAAAGTGGTCACAAAACTTTCTTACATATTCTCTAATAAATGTCTTACACTGGGTTGGCGTACAATAGTTACGAAATATTAACCTTTGGCGAGAATTTAGCTTTTCAACTAAATCTATCGTGTCTCTTTGGCGAGTTACTTGGCGATTAATCCTTAGCATGCGTTAATAGCATCCAAAAATCGAATTTGTTTTAAAAGCGTTTTTCAAAGCCGATTAAAACAAAACTTTGACACAAACTTGCATTTGTAATCAAAAAATTCCATAAGCAAATTTGATATATTTAAGTTTTTGAGTAATCTCGTTTTCATATTTCTGAATATACGGACATACAAACGGATTTGACTCAAAGTCCGTTGAACGTCTACACTTTCGATGTTAAATCTGTGTATCGAATTTTATCCATCTAGCTCTTTCCTTTTTAATTATTGTGTTAATTTGCATTCGGACAGAAGGACAGATGGACTTCCTCTGAACAAAGTATGTTCAAAATTTGATATACAGGGTTCGCAAGCCCACTTCAGAGGGCCCTAAAATGCGTTTATTGGTCCAAATAAGATAAAATTTGAACTACAGATTATTCAGATGACGCGCCTTACATCTATTAATTAAAAAAATTAATACAAAAAATCACTAATAGATGGCACTATAACACAAAGGGCATTTATTTGCATACATTGAAAATGTGAAACATCATTTGAGTTACAGCGCATGTCTATTATCATTTTTGTTTGAATAACAAGAAGGCGGTTTCTGCACGAACATTAGTTTTTTCTCTGTCCGTCATGCCTACCTTGCATGAAAAAGCACTACTGGTGAAATTGCTCTACCAGAACCAACAAAACTCCATTGCAGCTCTAAAGGTATCGTATGAAGCAGATGCGAAGAGGCCCAATGTCTTCAGGTGCCTTACGCAAAATGATGCAGAAATTTGAAAAAAGACAACTTGGCATTCTTCCAGGTAGAGAACGAAAAAAAAAATACCTTCTTCCAGCATCGAAAATACTGCGACCGCGCTCGTTGAAGTCAGCAGTCAGACCAGCAGAGTTTGCCAGTTGTTTCCCGTGTTCTGGATATGCCGTATTTAACTGTACGAAAAATCGTACGGCAAAATTTGCATTTTTATCCATACAAAATCAAGTCTGTGCACCTGTTTCAGGGTGGGGACTTAGAGATCCGTAAAACTTTTGCACTACAGTTCCTTGCTTGAATGGTGGTTGCCACAACTTGGACATGGAATATTCTGTGGAGTAATAAGGCCAATTTTTGTCTCACTGGGCAAGTTAACACATGTAACTGTCGAATTTGGGCAGAGGAAAACCCTCACGATATCCAAGAACAACTCTTGCATCCTGAAAAAGTGACAGTATGGTGTGATTTTACAGCTACATTTATCATTGGGTCGCATTTCTCGAAGAGATAACTTCAAATGGAATCTAAACCTGTTCCGTCACAGGATTACGGTACCATGATATGCTGAGGTATTTTGTAATAATCCTAACTCTTCTACAGCGTGGATGCCTTCAAACCATCATTTTCATGCAGTATGGTGCACCACCTCATATTGATCGTCATGTAAAGCGATTCTTAATACAGCATTTCACAGAAGCACGAGTTATCAGCCGTCATTTCCCAATTGCATGGCCTCCTTGCTCGCCAGACATTACCCCTTGCGACTTTTGGTTGTGGGGTTATTTGAAGAACAATATCTACCGTCAACGGCCATCATCTCTACCAGATCTGAAGGACAACATTCGGCACCATATTCTTAATATTCCGGCAGACTCACTCCAGTTATCTATAGAAAATATGGTTTTCCAATTAGACTATATTGTTGAAAATGAAGTAGGACATACTGAGCAATTTTAATTTTACTTTATTTAACAATTATGAACCATATTAAATGGTTTTATGTGTATTACAACGCCACCTAAAATTGAATTTTTGTACTAATTTTTTTATTTAATAAATGTAAAGCGCACCATCTCAATAATCTGTAGTTCAAATTTCATATAATTTGAATCAATAGAACGCATTTTAGAGCCCTCTGAAGTGGGTAACTTATTTATTGCTAACCCAGTATATCTGCAAATTTGATTTAAAGATCGTATACCAAATTTCAACCGTCTAGTTCAAAGCCTTTTTGAGTTATCTTTGTCACACACAGATAGACGGACGGACATTTCCAAAAAAATGTGTTTTTCGAATTTAAGGAGAATCGTCAAAATCTCGAGATCTAATTTGTTGAAGATTACTCCAGTTTCTCTATACTACGTATACGAAAAAGTACAAAATGCTGGTCAATAAAGAATTTCTGTGTTTATGACAATACAATACAAGTTTATGACAATAAAACAGCAATGTTTTAATAATAATATTATTATACATATTCCATTTGCTTTAGTTTTTTTAAAAAGAAATGCTTCAAAATCTATTATTTAGCTTCATGAATATTTATTCTAATTTTTGATAAATTTTGCAATAAGCTATTGAATCTTCATTACATATTAAATATGAACATCCTTGTAAATTATTTGGGCACTTCTAAATGGATATCAATACTACTATCTATTCTTATTTTAAGAGTTTTGCTTTTTGTTTATGACTCATTTAAATTAAAATTGCCGAAATGATTGAATATCTCATCAGAATCCTAAAAATTAATTGTATATTAAAATTTCAAAAATAAACAGTTTTTTTATATATATATAATCTAAGCTTATTCCTACAATCGTATTTCTAATGCAGTATGCTTAGTTTTTTATTAGTCATTTGGAGAATAACGGTAAATTTATATTTTATATTGATAGATATATCGTGCATTCTAACGTAATACTATTTTGTTTAGTTTTCTATATAACATCTTAAAAAAAATGAGAGATGGAAAATATTGAAAGATCGAAACAGAAAGTTGACCTGTTATTATTAAACCCAAAACATCTGCTCGGCCCATATCCTGACAGCATTACTCTCGAGAACCTTTACTTTAACCGGGATTTTCTTTCATCGGCCGGATATTTACGGATGAATAAGGTTTAAAAGAAAACGTGGCCAAGGTCATGATGTTTTAGTTAGATGTTTACCGAGAACTTTTATTCCTATCATTTTTATCTGTAATCAGCATTCGAATATTAAGAATTCTTTGTAGTTTCTCCATCCAATTAATAACAAGTTTAATATGGTGCAATTCATACCGCTAAACATAATTTCCTGAAAATAATACAAAACCCATGTACAATAACTTCATAAAAGCCATCAACGTTTTATTCAGTGCAGATCACAAAAAAATTCATTGTAGTTGCAAACATAAACTAGTGGTAATGGTTTTATTGAAATTTTCCAGCATAATCCCTATCAAAAACAATTGGGCAGACAAAAGTTGTTTAACCCTTTGATTTATTTGGCTCAAGATTTGATGTATATCTTTAGTATAGATCTTTAGATAGATGTACACTTTAAATGCGAAAACAATATACTAAATCTTCTTTTTTTTTGTTTTATGTATTTTATTCATCGTTACGTTTTGCAGACATAATTTCCATCAAATCTTAGATACAAATACAAATTTTTTGCGAATGAATTTCATTCCAAACTTCTTAGACATCTACAAATTTGTAGTAAAGTTCTGATGCCTGATTTCATCCGTCTTGCTCAATGTGTTTTTGGGATATCGTGTTCAGAGAAACAGAGTAACAATCAAGCGTAATTTTAAAATGTCTTATTTCGGTAGCACATCCTCTTTCACTATGTTATACAGTATAATGCGATATTATATTATATCATTTAATATTCAATAATATTATGCAATATTGCTATTATTATTTAATATCATACAGAATTGTACAATATATGTGTACCACTACTAGTGTATTCGGTTTCCGCGAGGGCTGAAATATGGAGATTTTTTGACAATTAAGTACTTTCCCCTCAGACATTAAACTAAAATTTATCAACATAACAATGATTTTATTTTCTGTGTCAAGATACTTGATTGTGATACCTCATTAATTGGGTCTTTCAATGATGTTTTCTTATTATTGAGTATTATAAGGTTTATTATTGATCTAATTAGACTGGAATTTTGGGCCATTTATCAGCTAGAAAGATAGGTCAAATTAACCTAGATTAATGAATTTAGAGTAGAGCATTTTCTACTAAAAATTAATCATCTTTATATTTTAAAACGTGTGTTCTTAGTATCATTTCATAACCTCTGCTGTCGGCGTCCTGGCCTAGGGGTAGCGCGCCTTCCCCGTGATCTAGGCGTTCCGGATTCGAGTCCCAGTTCGGGCATGGTTGTTCTCTTCCTTGTGTTCACTCTGTGAATTCTTGCGTGAATGAGCCCCCCCCCCCCCCGTAAAAAGGGGTTGTGCCAGCGAGTGCGTGTGTGCTATCTTCATTTGAGCTAGAAGTCTGACATTTGCCCTCGGGTGCTCAGGGATCTTTACCCTCAGAAGCTACTGCGCAAAAATTTGGCTTAAAATGGTCACACGACAAAAAAAAAATAACTCTGCTCTTAGCTCAAAATTTGTTACTATTTAGAAGTTAATTGATGCTGAATTGATCCAATGGCCTTTAGAGTTTTAATTGTAGATATCGGTCTTAAAAATAAAATATCATTTGATTGTATCAATGCTGTTAACAAAATGAGGATTTTCGTGCAATAAGCAACACATCTTTCTCGAAGTAACATTATTTACCAATAAGTATGTAGTGATCTTAAAATCTATATTTTGATCGCAAATTATAATTAACTAAATGTTGCAAAAGTAACGATGATAAAATTCTGTGTCTAGATAGTTTATTGTGATAATTACTGGGTCTTGTAATGATGTTAAGTATTATAAGATTTATTATTAATCTAATTGTACTGAAATTTTAGACCATTTACCAGCTCGAGAGATATAGATTAGTGAATATAGAATATAGCATTTTTTTTATGAAAAATAAATTATCTCTATATTTTATAGTTTTTGTTCTTAGCATTATTTCTTAACATTACTCTTGATTATAATTTAGAAGCTAATTTGTGTTGAAATAAGCCAATAACCTTTAGAGTTTTAATCATGGATATTAGTCTTAGAAATAAAATACCATTTGATAGTTTCTCTACTGTTAACCAAATGAGGATTTTCACTGGTATCTTGCAATAAGCAACACATCTTTCCCGAAGTAACATTATTTACCAATAAGCATTTAGTAATCTTAAAATCTACATTTTGATCGCAAATGATTAAATAAATTACACTAGTGGATTAAACAAACTGTAGGCATCATCAAGATCTATGCAATAAAATTACTGTGTATTCTTGTATATGTTCTAACCTTGAAGTGTGCATTAGTTTGATGGCCCTAAGTGACTGCGAAGTTAATGGGAAATGAAGATCATCCCCTGTAAATAGCATCAATAGTCTTTTCAGATGATAAAAGCAGCATGGCTCAAACTCTTGCTGAGTTTACTCGTCCATATCTGGAACTACTTGAGCCAACAACATAGCATAAATGAGATGGTCTCCTAGATAATCAGCTGTAGTTTCATTCCCTGGTTGAAGAATTTGGTGTTAATTGACAAAATGATTGCAATTTACTCAAACTGGAAGAGCCTGAAGTTAATTGGTAATGCTTTGAAGCGATAACAATTTTAAGTATAAAATGTCTCCAAAATGCCTTAGGTAATTCCGTAAAGGTTAGAATTTAAGTAATTCCTAGGAATTATATTACGTAAAATAAATAATGTTGCATTCAAAGAAGAAAATACGCGTGTTTTCAATCATAAACTTGTTATTCTATTATAAATTATAGATGCTTAAAAAACACTTGTTTATTATAAAAAGTAACTAATAATGTTGTAAATAAATCTAAAATAAATTATCTGTGATAGTTTAAAAACATCAAAAAGTTGAACTAATGATCTGTTTATGATATTTAGAAAAATTCATCCTCAAACTTTTGATAATGGTTGAAGTTACAAAGTTCTTGCTATGCCTTTCGAATATATTCAGTAATAATAGAATGGTATCCAAATTGGTTGTAGAAAATTCAATAAACTCATTAGAATTGTCATCCTAATATACTGAAAATTCTTATAAAATTTATAGATTAATTGAATTAAATAAAGAACTTTGAGTTCGTCATGATTCCGTCTAATTATTGAACATACCGATTTAAATTATTTTATTTTTAAATTGTTTCATTTAAATTATTGTATGATATCTTCTGTAAAATTTTTTTTCTGGATTGAAAAATATGTAAAATTCTGGAAAAAAAGTGAGCTTTTCTTTCTACATCGGAAAAATCAGTTGAAATATTTTGATGTATTTTTCAAATATCAATAAATTGAACAAATCATGTCATATGCTATTTTTAATGGGTTTCCAAATAAAATATAAGATTATATTGAGTAAAATAAAATGTAGTTATGTATTCTAAAGCAATACTTGGTATTGAAATTTTGGAACATTTGATCTATTTAGTTTGAAAAAGCGTATATTTTTGTCATTTTTATCAATTCTGAATAATTCTGCATTAACCTTGGTCCTTGCATATGTAGTTTACTATAAACAGTTGTAATTACATCATTCATATTTTATAATAAATGACTTTACATAAATTAATTAATTACTGAATGGAAAAATAAAACATCCCATTGTGTCATGTTCATTCGTTTAATACAATCACAGGTACGTCATAATCGATCATCCTATTTTAGCTCAATAATTTTCTTTTTTTTTTTTTTTTTCAAATTGGAGCTTATATTTTAACATAAAATCCTCGTTAAATATAACGTTGTTTATATATATATAATGTGTTTTCGATTCCTGTCGGCTAAATAATATGTAATATTATTTTGCTTGAAGCAGAGTACAGGTTTGAAGACATAGACTAGACGTTGCATTTTTAATTCTCTTTAATATCCATCTCGGGAAAACAATTTATTTACAAGCAGACGCAGTGCGACACAAAAGCAGAAGTAAAGAAGAGCAAAAAGGGCCGAAACAAATGATCACTAGTCTTATATAACATAGAATTTCCGGACACGTGCAGATGAAATACATATTTTGACCTCTGATAAGGGCAAAAGTATCACCTTCATTTGATACGTAGTATTGATGGCGCATTATTTTTACAAAGGAATTAATTAAACCGAAAGTGGAATTGGATCACGAAATAAGAGAATATTTTAGAATGAAGTTACGATGGGCTAAATTAAGATAAAGTTTTGGAAATTAATTTGGATTAAATTAAGAGTTTAAAATATAATTACATATATATATATATATATATATATATATATATATATATAATTTATAATGTTGTTATATTATAACGTTTCTAAGTAGCTACTTATATATAAATTTTCTTACAAGAATAGATTTTTCAGAGTCCTTTTATATTTATTTTAATTACATTAGTAAAAATATTCACATGAAGAAAATATCAGTTTTCTCCTTTTCACTTCTTCAATACAGCTTAAAACTCTAACTTATCCCGCTACAACATATAGCTACAAATTAGCCTTTAAAATAACCTTCAATGCTTACAATGAAAATGTAATTAAAAAACTCGGAACTAACTACCAAGATAATTACCAAGAAATAAATTAATTGTGAAAGAACTAATCCTTAACGCATATAAAATCTTAAAAGTAAATAAGCTAGATAATAACATTCCTCACATTGCATTTAGGGAAGAAATAAATTCCACCAAATATCAAGGCGCCAATTTCCATAAGCAGCCAATAACTCCAAATTTAATTTAAATCACGTCATGGCATCACGTGATCTTTGCAGTCTATTATTCGAATTGCTCGTTCTGTTGGAATGAAGTGTCAAGAAATAATTGGATCTCCAGAACATATTATAATTGAATTCCATAACGGCGTCTTGCTTGGCTGCCTTGGTAATAGTTATTTGCTCAACTGCCGACTCTTCTTAAGCAATAAGAATTACATCCAACTTTCAATTACTCTCGAAGATCGTAGTTGGGAAGATTCGTCACAATATTCTAATAAACCTTTCACTCAAGAATTCTGAATGATACTTAAAGCACTATGTTAGAGCAAGTGCTTCTGATTTCCGACCTTTACGATAGAATTCGTTTTCTTCTATTGCATTAAAGTTGGTTAATTATCGAAAATCGGTTCAATGGTTTTTAGACGATTTATGAAAGGTTTCTAATCAATTAATTTCCTAAGAATTGACTTTTGCTAGCAAGATTTTTGTCTTTGATTTCACTTTTATTAAACTTTACTACATGAAAGAAAGTTCATAATGATTTTTGATTATTCTTCCTGATCTACGAGTATTTTTCTTTGGTTAAAACAAATATAAAAAGATTAAATGATTAATGATTATAATTAAATGGCATTCTAAATTAGGTATTTATTGTTATAGCAATCCGTGTAAAAACGCAAATGTACTTAAGTGCCCTTCCAAATCATTTTCCCGAATCTAACATATCGTCGCCGACGTACTGACCTAGGGGTAGTACGTCGGCGTGAACGTCGATAGAACGTCGATCTTCCTCGTGATCTAGGCGTTCCGGGTTCGAGTCCCGGTTCGGGCATGGTTGTTCTCTTCCTTGTGTGTTTTCACTGTGAGGTGCGTGAATGAGCCCCCCCCATTGTAAAAAGGGGTTGTGCAAGCGAGTGTGTGTGTGCTATCTTCATTTGAGCTTGAAGTCAGACTTCTGCCCTCGGGTGCTCAGGGGTCTTTACCCTCAGAAGCTACTGCGCAAAAATTTGGCTTAAATAGTCACACGACAAAAAAAAACATATCGTCGTATAAAAAGTGTTTAAGTCAATGAATTATATTTTCTTGTATTAATGTTTCTTCATTTATTCTGATTTAAAAGCAAACTTTTTATCAAGATTGTTTTATGTAGATTCCTATAAAAAAGGCTACCTTTTGAAAGGGTTCTCATGAGGAGACTTCGGGAAAATTTCTTCAGTTCTTCACCGATCCTGGTCCCTATAATCCAAAGCCATCCCTCGTTCAAAAGTTTATATATAAATGCGCATAACTCTTTGCCCATGTTATCTGGTGAACAAGGTAACTAGAGTAACTTTGTTTGGATTTGAGCTCTTAGAATATGTTGTAAGAAATGTAAAACATCTTGGACGAGTTCGTAAATGCCCCAACTAGCTGAAAGGGAGTGAAAATTTTCATTTTGCTATAATTTTTTAATACATAAGATAGAAAAATAAATCCAATTAGCCAAATTAGCACCTCATTAAGACGAACAATTTTCGTTTTTAAAGTTTTCCGATAATTACAATATCTTAGAAGTTAGGAGCTGAAAAGTAATTTTCATCCCTAATTTTGACTATTTCTAACATCAACAATTTATATTCCCAGATAATACTCAGATGTGAAAGAATCTACCTTTGCCTTCCAGCTTGCTGAGAGGAATTTATAAGTATTGGATGACTGAACATCATAAGATATCGTAATATATAGAATAAGATTCCATAAATAGAGTACCGTAATATATAAAGCATAATATAGATTAAATTATTCAATTATTTGCAAAATACATTAACTCTCTAATTGGCGATTTTTTAAAACATTATTTAGATACAACGTTAACAATTAAAATCAGGCATTTTTTAAACAAAGTGAACTACTGTTTATATGACTCAGTTACCCCATGAAAAGCGGGGAAATAATAGGAAATAAATTGACTTCCAATCCACAGAAATCGCAAGATAGGTACTTGGAGGGTAAAAGCAAAAGGACTCATCATTTTATTCAATTTTCATGTCCTCACTTGTACTTCCAATGTCCATTCCATTTATATATAAAACTCTTGACCTACGAATCGATTTAACCCATTAATCGGATGACGCATCTTCTTTGAGGCATTTATTACTATTTCAATCCATTTAGGAACATAAAAAACGCTTGAGATATTTTAATGTATTCAAATGACTTTTGTCTTTTGAATTAAATTTTATTCAAATGCAGGCTAAATTATCCTAAATTCCTTAATTCAATGCATGACTCAGACACATCGCTGTGTATAATTGGATTACATTAAAATGCTTTAGTGTTTAAAAATTATTTCTTTTTCATTTGGTAGAATTTCTAAAGAAAAACAATCAATATTTTTTTACAGATTCTAATATCAATTATATACAATAAAAATAAATGGCAAGTGATAATGTATATATAGGATATTGTAACATATAGAACTAAAACTGATATCCTCAATAATTTACAAAATTTCCTTAATTATAAAAACTTTATAAAATGAGCTTTTCCTTCTCTGTTCCTTATTCCACTTTTACAATTAGCATTCATTTATTCATCCTTTTATAATTTTTATTCATCCTTTTATAATTTTTATTCGTCCTTTTATAATTTTTATTCATTTTACACATTTAAAAATGTAATGTACCGACTGTTCTTAAATTGTAAAAAAATTGAATTCTGTTTCAAATTGTATTGATGTACTTCTAAGCGCGTATATAACTTTAAAAAAAAATAATCTTTTTGCCTGAGATTCGGGGTTGAATTTCAGGCAGACGTGAATTGCGGCGAAAGGATTTGACATTTCTGCTGATCTCCAAAGAATGTGAGCCCCATTTTCTCCGACTGTCACTTATCCTTGAAAGCAAAACGCTGTCATTTGCGGAAGGCAGACCGACGCCACTCTTCTTCCCGATGGAGAAATCTTTAAATTGGACTCGATTTCAAAGCCACGAATTCCATATAAAACATGGAGAAAATCATCTGAGGCTCCGAATCTGAACTTCCTTTCTAGTTCCGTTTGTTTTAGAAAAAAGATTACGCTTTATCCGAGAATGTAAATAAATAGTATAATTGTAGATACCATTTAGATTTTTAAAAAATAAGAGCACTCTGGAAAATACAAATGATCGTTATTTAAGAGTTTATTTTCAACCGAATTGCATATTAAAATTTCCTAATTAAATTTGCAATTCGACCGAGTGTTTCAAAATTCACAATTTTTTTTTAACCTTAAGATTTGGTAAATCATGCTGCAAAAATTTTATTTACGTAGGAATGTGCAAAATTCCTGTTGATAGTAATGTACAAGATTTCTGTTGATAGTAATGTACAAGATTTCTGTTGATAGTAATACACAAGATTTCTGTTGATAGCAATGCACAAGATTTCTGTTGATAGTAATGCACAAGATTTCTGTTGATAGTAATGCATAAGATTTCTGTTGATAGTAATGCACAAGATTTCTCTTGATAGCAATGCACAAAATTCTTCTTGATAGCAATGTACAAGATTCTTGTTGATAACAATGTACAATATTCCTATAAACAGCGATATGCGCAATTCCTGTTGACAGCAATGTACACAATTCCTGCTGATAGCAATGTACACAATTCCTGCTGATAGCAATGTACAATATTCCTATAGACAGAAATGTATAGTATTCCTATGGACATCAATGTACAATATTCCTATAGACAGCAATATACACAATTCCTGTTGACAGCAATGTACAATATTCCTATAGACAAAAATGTACAATACTCCCATACATAGCAATTTACAATATTCCTATAGACAGCAATGTACAAGAATCCTGTAGATAACAATGTACTAGATTCCTATAGATAACAATATGCTACTGCTCACTAAATAGCAAATAAATATATACCTTCTCCAAACAGAATTCTCGAAATAAGTGAGTAAGATTCTTCATTGATATCTTTTAATCATTTTCACTGTTTAATTCCCATCTTGTTATTTAATGATAAAAATATTGAAAGTAAAGCTATATGATTACACCAAAATAAAACATGATACATGACAATATTATTCCTTAACTTTCTCCTCTTCTAAACACTCAAAAAGAAAGAATTGTAATCTTCAGGAAAAACCCCAGAATTTTGTTAATATTTCAAACACCTGAGTCAGAAAAATACATTCTTCAAATAATCATGTATATATATTTACCGTGTAAACGATAATTAACCTGTGAAAAGGATCCCTCCAAAATTTTTTCGTATATTACCTAATAAAAATATTACATCAGAGGACGTCTTGCATGGCATTGGTGTACAACAGTTACAAAATATTAACATTTGGAGTGAATTTGGCATTTTTATTGAATCTATCAGGTCGTCTTTGGCAAGTCGTTTTGGTGGTTAATCTCCGGTATGCGGTTAATAGTATCCGAAAATCGAATTTGTGTTTCATTCTAATTTTTCCTAACCGAATGAAACAAAAATTTGGCACAGAACTGCACTTGAAGTCAAAAAATACCAAATTTGATATAATTAAGTCATTGTACTTTTGAATTAATGCGTTTATAAGTTTCTGAAAGTGCAGATTGACATTAGATCAAATCCTTGACGGGTTCAACTCACAATTTGATGGATGTCTACACTCTAGATATTAAATCTATGTACCGAATTTTATCTATCTAGCCCGCTTCATTTTGTAGTTATCTTGTTAACTTATATCTGGATAACCGGACAGACAGACTTCCTCTGAAAGAATTCACGCAAAATTTAGTACAAATCTACAAACTTGGTGTTAAGACCTACACCTAGATTTCATCTGTCTAATTCAAAGCGTTTTGGAGTTATCTTTGTCACAGATAGACAGACATTTTCTAAAAATTGTTTTTCGAACTCAGGGGGGGGGTCTAAAATATGGAGATTCACCAAAATCTTGAGTTCGAATTTTTTTTATGATTACTATACTTTCTCCATATTATTCGAGAAAATAAAAATGCTTTTGTTGTGAATAGCATATAAGCCAGTTAACAACTACGCTACACGAGCATATGCTTTTGTATCCTGGTCATGTTACTGGACTGCGAACCACAAGTTCCCAGGTTCTATCCTCGCGCATCTCAATCCGCTAAAATTGGTGACCTCGGATGATGAAGCTCCAACCTTCGTACAGCTGTTGTGGCGCCATCTACCCGCAGCAAAACCGAAGTCGTCAGACTCACTTGACGTAGCAACCCAAACACGCTCGCCATAACGCTTGGCGCTACTGAACTGGGTACAGGCCCATTAGACAACAGCTAAATACATCACCACTCAACAGCCATATCGTTCGTCTCACCTCCGACTCACTGGAGGGAGAGTCTGTGGTGAATAGCATATAAGCCAGTTAATAACTACGCTACACGAGCATATGCTTTTGTATCCTGGTCATGTTACTGGACTGCGAACCACAAGGTCCCAGGTTCTATCCTTGCTCATATCAATCCGCTAAACTTTGAGCTAGACTTACAAAATGCAGTGTGATGTATTTACACCAAATTGTTAGAGATACGTTAAATTTTGAATGAAATCTAGGAAGTTCGTCTGTCTTTCTGTCCGAGTACAAGAGAACGTGGTAGCTAACAAAACTTAACTGAAGTTTTATGTGTTTTAATTTTCAAGTTTACTAAAACATCATGTATGCATGGAACTAAGATTCTTACCAATCTGCTTCATAAATGAATTTTTAAGAAAAGTTTTGCCTATACACATACCAAAGTTCCAGTTTATATTTATATTAGATTAACAACTTTCTATTTTTTTATCATGCACGTATTAACTCGTACAAGCGTCATTTAACTCTGGACACGTACCTATTGTGATGAAAATAATCTACAAACTTCTAAAATAGTGTAGCCAAGTCTCATGGGGTCACCAATTTGGAAAGTTATTTCTTGTGCGTGAGTTCTAGCACGCAGTTCTTCAACATTTTACAAAAATAAACACACCAATAACACGTATTTGTCTTATATATTGCTACAAATAACCGCAAAAGAAAATGCAAACATCTTTTCAGAAAGTTATCGGTTATCACGCAAGATATCGTGCTTTAGATGTATACATCTTAGATCATGTTCTAATCTAATACTTCGGACACTTACGCACAAGATTTTCCAAGTTCACAGCCATTCGTTTAAGAAAAGCTTGACTAGACGTTTTATTAGACTAGAAGTTTCGAAAAGATTGATCTAACAAGCCGGAAACTTACCTAGATTTTCTTTTCGTCTTTTTTTTTTATTTTTATATAAATAAAGAGTTAATGCTTCAATTTTAATACTGTATTTTTCGACTACGTTCTAATGTGAATATAGTAAAAACAGTATCTAAATTATTTGATATCTTAAATACTAAGATCTACATAGATTTAGTACATCAGGTATTATACATTCATGTCAGGTAAATTTCAAGAAGTCTACCTACTGCAATGTATTAAACATGCAGTGGTGACCAAAATTGTAGACACTTTTGAAAATTTTTATATTTTCTTATTTTGTATGCTCATACAAAATGTTACGTTTCACAAAATCCAAACTCTTATATATCATTTTAATGAGAATTAAATACTGATTTCAATATAAAAAGTACAAAATTTAAATATTTGCAATACTATAAAAGGTAAGCGGTGATAATTATTGAGATATATTAGACACTGGTGATTTCAGGAAGTTATCAGCACTGAGTAGGGGTAACTTTTATTTTTTATTACAGCTTTACTTCGATGTTTATTTCTCTGATGAAAGTTTTAAACTCTTCCTTCGTTATTACATGATGCCAGAAAACAATTATAGCTACAATTTATTCCCTTTTACTCCATGGACATCTCATTCGTACAAGAGTTTTCAAGTAGTGCCACTAGGTCTCAGTAGGATTGATGTCAGGAATGTTTCCTGGCCATGACAGCAATTCAGTCCTTTTTGCACTAAACCACTGTTTCGATATTTTTGCTGTAAGAGCAGAATCTTACAGAAAAATAAATGGAACATTTTTGTAAAAGAGATCCTTGGTGTAAGGCATAAATGTTGGTTCTAGAATATTGTAAATGTATTTTCTTTCATTCAGCTTCCCATCAAGTACATGAAGAAGATAAATTTCATTTGTTGACATACATGAACAAATCTTTACACTAACTGGGTTGATTACAATTACCTGAATGCAGTCTGGTTGTAGCTCTTCTCCTATTTTTCGTCTTATGTACTTTCACCCATCCTTAACGAATAACAATGTCTTACTTTCATCACTCCATATAGCTTGCGACCACTGATCATCTGTCCAATTAATATGTTCTTTTGCCAATTAAAGTCTTTTTTTTTTCGCTGCTGTAAATTGAGATAAGGTTTTTTCGTAGAATTCTACCTCTTAGTCCAACATCTGATAATCTTCTCATGGTTCCTGAATTCACAGAAACACCAGCATCATTCAGTTCGTTTTTGATGGCTGCTGATGGCGTTCTTCTATCTCGGAGGCATAGTTTTTCTATTCTTCTGTCATCAATAGATGTTCTGCACATTTTTCGCCTTTTCCTGTTTTGTTTTTTATCGAATTTGTCTCCTGATATTCTAAACAAAATGTTCAGATTCCAGATGTAATCACTGCACCATGGTTTGTTTATGTCTATTTTATTCTGTTCTGAAATCTTCGTAAATTTGTAAACTTAATTTTCAATTTATTTTACAAAAATATTTTTCATTTTTAAATTAATGCGCTTAAATAATCTGTCACAACGACAATAAAGACCTTTTTGCACAAGATCTTGTCACTATAATTAATAATTACTTTTTAACAAAAATATAAAGATAGAAAATTACCCTAATCAGTATCATATTAAGAGGTTTTGAACTGTAGGTTCACAGCTCTTTTAGACTTTTTTTAAGAGAGCATAGTTAATAGAAGTTATTACTTAGATCCCTAAGCATTAGAATACTTTATTTGAATTAGCCTCAGAATGGATTCTGGTAACAAATAGCCTGCAAGCTTATAATTGAATGTAAGTTGTAAGAAAAAAAACATCAAAAAGTCCTTATTTTTAATAAAGGCATTTTTTTAAAAAACTCATTCATTTTCGACCAATTGTAAGATAAGGTTCATTATTTCAAAACTAAAAGAAATTGCTGCGATTTAATATCGGAACTTGGTTAACTCGTTTAAGAATTATCTTTTTTGTTGATTTTTTCATATAAATACCTGTACTACAACTAACAAGCAAACATCTGAATCCATCAAAATAATCTTATTGATGTTTTGCCATAATAAATCAAAATTCCCTGATAAGATGAAACATTGTGTACAATAGCCAGAAACATAGACTGATGCCGACTTTTCTGTACAATCCCATAAACAATAATTAGTTTATCCCGTATTACATGGTAGGCAGCTCTTCATGTAGCCACTTTCGAAGCGATGGTCTCCTCCACAATGAGAATCCTGATCTAATTTCCTGGTCTCGAGTAAAACTTTCTTTTAATTAAGCCAGAATGTGTATTTGCAGAGCCGACCAGTGGGTAAATCACAGAGTGTGTTGACGGACTTTCAGAAGGCAAGTTTCCGCTCCGGGCTAAAACAAACTCTGAAGTTTATACTCGGGTGGATCCGCTAGTAATTATTATTCTCAACAAAGGAATTGAGGGATTAATTGAACTGGTTAATCTGTAAGTGGTGTGTTTTTCTTATAAATTTTGGAACTTACGGCATAAAACTGCTGTTAGTAAGGTAATAACAAGATTTTTAGTTTACATACATTAGTTGTCTTTATTTTTTGCATTATATTATCATTTCGCGTATTTTATCAACTTTATTTTGAATATCTACTTGTCACTGTAACCATTTGCAACATCTTATGTATTTTTCATTTCTTTAATATAGGCCGGCATTCTTTTTTTATCATCCTGTTTTTAATATATTTTTCTATTGTATTTTTCTTTTATTATTTATTTTCTATAATGTCGTTTTTTTCTTATAATGAAATAGCTGTACATATAGATATGGATATTAAAGGAAAAATTAGGTCCTTCCATAATAAACTTCCATTAGGTTAAGCTGTTATTTGTTGAGCCTTATAATTTTGTAAATAGGTATTTTCCTAACTAAGGACGCTTGATTCCATCGTGTACTTTATGAAAGAATAAACTTAGAGTTAAATTCAATTACTTTCATTTTTACTTTCCCATATACGTAGTATCGAAAAAAGTATAGTAATCTTCAAAAAATTCGAACTCGAGATTTTGGCGATTTCATGTTTTAGATCTTTTTGAGTTCGTTTTGAGAAACTGTCCGTCTATCTGTGACAAAGATAGTTAAAAAAAAAACACTTTCAGCTAGACACTTCAAATTTGTTTTACTGTCTTTGCACCAAATTTATAGGTTTTCTATCAAATTTTAAGTAAACTCTGTTCAGAGGAAATCCCTCTGTCCGGTTGTTTGAATAAAATTTAACGCTATAAAATAGATAAAATTCGAGGCACATATTTAACTTGTATAATGTAGACACCTGTCAAATTCTGCGCCAAAACCAATTACGGTTGACTATCTGTCGATATGTACTTTCAGAAACAAGTAAATGTGATCATTCGAAAACGAAATGACTTAAATATATCACATTTGGTATGGGATTTTATGACTACAAGTGCAATTTTGTGTCAATTTTTTATTCTGATTGTTTGAGAAAAACGTGTCTAAAATAAACATTCAATTTTTGGATACAGGGATTAATCGCCAAATAACTCGCCAAGGATGACTCGACAGATTCAGTAAAATTGCTAAATTCAAGCCAAAAGTTATATTTCGTAACTATTGTACGCCAATGCCACTTAAGGCTTCTCTGGCATGACAATTTATTATAGAATATAAGAGAAAGTTCAATGATGACCATTCTCGCCGATTTTAAAAGAAATGGTCATTCTGAGAGGTAATTGTTTGCGTAGGTGTGTATATGATGTACGCCTATCTAAGGTCACTCATCAATAGTACTTCACTTATCTATACTTTGCTTTAAATTAAATGGAAATTATCCTGGAATATTCAGCATGATGACATTCGTCGGATTCCCTAATAAATGAAATTTGTATAATCATAAGGCCAAATCAAATTGCAAAATTAACAATAATATGTGACATTTTTTCAGGAACAACTCTGTTCTTTCCAGTGGCAGTATTTAAAGAAAAATTAGATCAAAACATTTTTATTGTATTAAGGTGTATGTACACACTTGAAACTTCGAAAATCGTTCAAAATATCGAATATTTTTTTATTGCTTAATAATATTCTCTGATCCCTTAGCTTTCAGATGATACCAAGACGTTGTCAATATTCGAAATATTTCTCGAGTTATAATTATTTTTCTTGAGGTGCTTTCATTAAAAACTCTAGTTACGGTGTTTTTAAAACTCATTTTATGAAGAATGATATTTTTACACTATGTTGCTTCATTCAAACACTCATAACTCAACAAGAAATGAACCAAATACAGTTTTTTATACATCAAAATAATTTGTATGAAATAGCGGATGTTTTGTGGCTCAATCAAAGTTATATTTATAGAAATAAATTTTTAATAGCTGTTTAAAAGTTAAAATTACAAAAAAAATCTCGCTTTTTCTATTCATCGCTGATGAAAAAATCGTTTCAAAAAAACTATGCATTTTTATAACTTGTTTGAGACAGACAACATGAAGACTAATATTAGGCATCATTTCCAACTACAATTGTGTGTCTGTACAAATTAGAATTTAAGATATCACGTTTCAAAAAATAGGCTAATTAGCTCATTAAATATTATTTAATTAATTAATAATTAGTGTAATGTGGTTTTTCCTCGCAGAA
The DNA here is from genome assembly GCF_947563725.1 of Argiope bruennichi. Lineage (NCBI taxonomy): Eukaryota > Metazoa > Arthropoda > Arachnida > Araneae > Araneidae > Argiope > Argiope bruennichi. Next base: position 89,282,465 of record NC_079151.1, read on the forward strand.
ATGAGTTTAAACATATATTAATAACCTACTGTGAAAAAACGGGATTTTTAAAGTTAAAATTTAAAAAAAATATCTTCAAGTGTGTTCGTACATCTTAACTATTTTTCCTGAATATTATTATTTACAAAATATAAAATGAAATTGTGAAATTTTGAAAGTTCTTCATTGTAATTGAAAGTATTTAATTTTATTTTATTCTTTCATACTATTCTAGGGATATTGAAATGGCCTCTCTAATAATAACTGAATTTTACTTCAATTTCTAAATTCTATATACAGTTTTATAAATGATTGAATATCAAAACGAAAAGGATTTCATTATTAAAGACAGTTCGTGTGTTGCTATGTATTCAGGATTAAGTCTTCTAGAAGAATAAACCTTCACTATCTTACTCTCCTTTAAAAAGAAAAAAAAAAAACATGGCTCTGTCTTTTCAAGCAGCTTAAGCCAGTGAAGTTTTTCTTCAACTTCGAACTTAATCCTACAATATACGATTTCTTATACGAAACATAAAGCCTTGTTTCTCTTTTATTTATCAATGGATTTACTGATAAATCGATTTTATCATTGATTAGAATTTATTTTTTTACATCGATTAAAGAGAAATTGTTTTAATTTAAGAGAAATTATAAAATTCAGGCATATAATTCTCATTAATCTATATTTGTATTAAGATATTATAATAATTAATTTAAGCAATAAATTATATTCGCATATTAAAATAGCTAATTTAAAATAATAAATTGTATTCTTACCATTCATCACACTATTTATCTTAAATACAATTTTCATGTATCTCACATATTCAAGGACTGTCATTAGATCACTGCAACTTGTAATATAAGGATAATTATCACTTTAATTATGTTGAAATGCTGTTCTGGTTCTGTTGAAATGTTGATAAAATGTTTATGTAGCAAATTTTGTATTATTCAAGAAATTGGTTCTAATGCGCTTTCCTTTAAGTAAAAAGTAAAAAAAAAAAAATACTGAATAAGGAAAAGCTTATATTTTATTAATTTATACTTATATTTTATATATTATTATAAAATATATAATTTATTATATTTTATATTATATCTAATTTCTTTTTACTTTCTCGTATATGAAATATACAAAGAGAATCGTCAAAACTTCATTATTCGAAATTTTGATTAATTTTCACATTTTAGTTCTCCCTGTGTTGAAAAAAACACATTTTTATAATCATATCTGCTGGTTAGCACTCGTGAATATGATAGTTCAAAAACGCTTCAAACTACGCAGATGATGAAATTTAGTGTAAAGTCTTTACAACAAATTTGTCGATTTCTATCAAATTTGGAACGAAATCTGTTCTAAGAAAGTCTAATCCAATTTTCCGAATTTAGGTTAACACAATAATTATAAAACAAAAAGATGTGTATCAAATTTGGAACCAAATCTGTCAAAGTGTTGACCGTTCGTCGGTATTGCCAGTTATATGAAAATATAAGCACAGCAATTGAAAAATTTCAGAACTTAGACACATGTATATTAAATCACAATTTTAGCATTTAAGGAAAATTCTCATCAAAATTTGAACCACATCTGTTAAAAAATAGACCGTCTGCCGATCCGCACTTTCGCATGCATATAAGTATGATTATTCAAAAATGCGTTGCCTTAAATCTAGAAAATTTGCTAAGTAACATCGTGACTATATTTGTAGTTCTGTGAACAAAGTTTGCTTTCAATCGGTCTGAAAAAGGGCATTTAAAGTACAAATTTGTTTTTCTGATACTTTTGTATTAACCGCATTCCATAGATTTATCTTCGAAGATCAAGGACTATTTCTTTTGTAACTGTTCCTTGCATTGACATATGGTAAATAACGTATAAATACTTTTGTTAGAGAATATACGAGAAAGGTTCTGGAAGACCCTTCATGCTGATTAAAATTGCAATCTGGTAATGATTATTCGTAAAAAACTTTTCATCAAACTTTTTAAACAACATTGTAAAGAAATGTTCATGGACGATGAAATGTTTTATAGATATATGTTGTGATTTCTTGTTTATTTTTGCAATTTTGCTTGAAATCAGAAATTTATATTTAAGAAAATGTATTTTTGTTTACCATTTCTATAGATAGTTAAATCTTGGTTATTAATTATAGGACTAATATTCTATCATTTAACCAACCATAACCATTAACATGCCAATAAATATGCATTATGTCCATAAATCAAATACGTTACCTAATCGAACATTAATGGCTTCAAAAGTCATATTTTAATATGTCACGCAAGTTTCTTGTGGCGAAAATATATAAAATATTTTCTAATCAGCTGAAAAAAATTATCCAGAATCTACTATATGTAAAACAAATTGAACACATATGACATTTATAAATTATACGATTCAAAATGTCTAGAACAAATAATCGCATATCATTCCTGTGATAGATATATTATGCGATGCATTGGACATAATGTTTCCTATTTGTTTTGATTCCTTGGTTAGCTTCTGAGGATTTTTATTTTTTTATATTATTAAGTTGTGGATTCTATTGATAATTCAATTAAATACAATACAACAAAATCTTAAACTCTAGCGCAAACCAGTTTAACCTTTAAATGTATGAATTTTTATCTTGAATGAATAAAATTTGATTTCAGCCGAGAAATAAGATGTATTTCATGGAAAAAATACAAAAAATAACACACCTAAGAATTTTTTTTTAATTTCAAAAGAATATATTGATGTATTTCTATATCATCATGAACAATCTCTTCTTGAATTCTATTACGTACAATAATATAATATTTCAAACATAAATAATACCTCCCATTACATTACAAAACAGTAAAATTCGAAATTATTTTCAGCATTTAAACATGAAGGAACATTGCATTTGCTAAATGATCACTGTGATGTGCCCTTACATAGTGGAAATTTACATCTCAGTTTGCTTGAAAATATAGGCTAATGACCAACGCCGTTTTTTCGTACATATACAGACGGCAGAGGATGAGATGGCCCTCGAGGTTTAATACGTTTTAAACGTTTTTATATATTGATTTCTTTTTATATCACAAAAAAGGTACATTTTTCTTTCATAAATTTATCATTATAAGCTAAAATATAAATATTATTCATTACTCTTACTTTGTTTCTATCCAAAAAAAAAATTCTTTTATATTTTAATTACTTTTTATATAAATAATCGTAATTCGTAACAACCGCCGAAATGAAACTGTATTCAGATAGCGCGGCAACAATGAAAACTGCCATTGATTCTAGTTGCGTTAGAAAGCGATAAATTAGTTTTGGTTCAATTAAAATTCCAAAGCACTATGCAAAGATTGCTACATAAAGATATATGAGGTTTTAAGCATACGATGCAGATATACATCGCATCATATGTATGCAAATCCCTGTCTATGCATTTAAGGGTTAAATAAACGGAGAGAAAAATTTCATTATGAATGTGCAAAAAATAAATATTTTACGCTCTCTTTCAATAACAAAAAATAAATAAGACGTCAGAAAGACAAAATAACAGCATTTAAATAGTGATCATATAATTTGTGAACCGAACCCACTATATTATATATATATATATATATATATATATATATATATATATATATATATATATATATATATATATATATATATATATATATATATATATATATATAGAGAGAGAGAGAGAGAGAGAGAGAGAGAGAGAGAGAGAGAATTTTAAATTTAAGATACTGATATTTAACTACGGATTTATTAACTAGTAGATATTCTAAAACCCTTATTAGCAATTCTAGTATTTTCATTTACGAATGAATGTGAGAAAATTGTATTGTGCATTACTACCTACTGAGGAGGCCGCGGTGGATTAAGGGATGGAAAAGTTGAATGGAAGAACCAATACTTATTTCTTAAATAACGTTGATGTAATACAATATTCTACAATATAGCATCATTGCTTCTTATAACAGAATAGTAAAAATTTTAAAATGTGCACTCAAAATCTCAAAATATTCTGGAAAAGAAACCGAATCTATATCACCAACAGCCACTGGATACCGTTTCTCTTTGAAAGAATATTTCTTCATTTTCAATTCCAGCTAACTGCCCGTGTCATCGAATCCCTGTCTCAGCCATATGGTCCGAAGTCCAAAGAAAAACGTGTGGAAATAAAATTCCTCATGCGACAATTTTGTTCACCTGACAGGAGACACTTTGCAAGAAAGTGAGCACACTAGAAGCACAACAATGATACATTCAATCAAGTATTGACTTGTCAAAAGAATAGTTCACCTGTCCTTCCACGTATAAATGAGTGGGGACAGTTTTCACATTTTAAAGGTTCAGTGCTACGGGGCAGAAAAAAATGGCTAACCTTACTTTGACAAAGTTCTTATAGAATTCTTTTATATTGAACGTATCTCAGAAAAAAATATCGATGAAAAGATCTTTTCTCAAAATTTCCTTTCGAAAGCAAGGGGGGAAATATTAAATCTGTCAAATAAGAAGTTACTGCATCAAGCAAAAAAAAGCGAAATTCTATTGAATAAATGTTTTTATTCAGATATTTATTAAAATTTCTCTGAACTTATGTTATCGATGGATCTTAATTAGTTTTAAAATTTTATCATAATACAGATTGTGCAAACAAATGATTTATTTTTCAATATTTTGAATTTATTTCCTTATGATATGTGATTAATGAATATCGGAAGGTAAACTTTGCAGAAATTAATATATTAGTTTAATTTTTGTTTTTGAAAGCGTATTACATAAATTTCATTAATGATTTTATAATAAAAAGTAACTTGAAGTCAAATAAAGGATACTACACTCATATTATTTGCTTTTAGCATTGCAATAATGTTTAGCTTTACCAAATCAAAATTAATAATATTTTACTTTAATGTTTGTTTTATTAATAAAATTTTACTTTAATGTTTGTTTTATTAATAATGTTTTACTTTAATGTTTGTTTTATTAATAATGTTTTACTTTAATGTTTTATTTAACGAAATCAAAATTAACAATGAATTATTTTAATGTTTGCTTTAATAATAGTGTTTTACTTTACCAAATCAAAATATGAAATCATGATGGTAATTTTCAAAAGAAAATCATTGATTTAATTCAGTGAGTATGAGCTCATGTATGCATTATATGAGTAGTGTTCTTCATATATCTTTGTATTTTAAATACATTTTACTTTATTCATAAATGAATACATTTAGGCTTAATCTATGTATTGATTAATTTTATTGCACAAGAATGAAGATAATTGAAATGCAGCTGACAAAATATTTTTTTAGAAAATCACTTATAAGGATTAAAGTTGAAAAAATTAAAAATAATTTGCATTCGCCAGTTTAGGGATTTGTATATAAAATTGAATAATAGATTTCAAAAAAAAAATTTCTGCGATAGTTTTCTTAGATAGAAAGTTTCATTTTTTTAATCATTTTGATATTTAAAAGGAAAGAATAAAACTTCCAAAGAAGTTAAAAAAAAATTAGTATATTGCTAATTTAAATTCTTTTAAAAAACCACACACAAGAAAAAGAAATAAAATGCTTATTTAAATTTTCTAAATGAAAGAAATGAACATGTTTTTGTTTCTTTCAATCTTTCCCATAAAAAGAGCCAAATTCACTTCTTTCAAAAACAATTTATCAAAGCCTTTTAAAACACAAGTATTTTATTTTTCCGTAATTCTCAAGAGATGAACTTTATGTATAAAACATAAAATGAAAATAAAGGAAAATGTTCTTTGGTTATTTTAATTAATCATTTTTCAATTTTTGGAAAAAAAGAAAGATATAAATTGGGTTTCAAAAAAATGATGTAGCTGATTTTTAAATGTGCGAAAGAGATATTTTGATTCATTTAAATATCACTGAGAAAAGCAAATATTTTCTTTTCGGAATTTAAAATGGTACATCATTAGTTTTTTTCCCCTTCTATTTTTTTTCTTTTCTTTCTTTTTTTATGAAAATGATATATACATATCAGTTTGTCTTTGATTTATGGAATAGTAATTCTTTACACAAAATAATGTAGAATTTAATTACCCAAATAATTATCATATATTATTTTTTGTAAATATCCATAAGCAATTATGCAACTTCTGTTTAACGAGTTTCTACGAAATGGCACATTCTTATTGATTTCACAGATTCTGTCTACGAAATTAATTACATTGATAGAATCATTTCATAGATTCTATCTACGAAATTAATTTCAATGATAGAATCATTTCATAGATTCTATCTACGAAATTAATTTCATTGATAGAATCATTTCATAGATTCTATTTTAGACACCATTATTACGGTTATTTGGCTTTAATTGATTTTGGAAGGACTATAACTTAAAAATATAATATTAATATATATATAATATTAAAATAATGTCAAATTTCATATACAAGTCTTCGAATGTTGCATGGGTTTATTAATATTGTTCTTATTAACATTATTTTGACATAAGGAATTTTTCTATTACATACCGATGAAAGAATTAACATAGTTAAGAAAAAGTTGAAAATTCTGTTCACATAATTCCCTTTATAGAATTATTTTGTTTAACAAATTTTTATCGTATTTGGTAACGAAAGTTTACTTTATGAGAAATTTTCATCCATCAAGGAGCACTATGAATATATAGATGAGAATTACTATTTAAATAATCAGGTTCCTACTTTTCTGGAGAGTATTTGGTTAAGTTATCTTCATTCTAACGAGGAGACGTATTTGCTAAGGAATGGAATGGACCGTGTGAACATAGATTTCACTTATAGCTTTTTAAGACTCTAGCTTCTTCTGATCTCTTCCGTTGTAGTAATAAAGATCTAAAAGTTGCTAACTGAAAATTTTATATTTTCTAATTCAAGTTAAAAACAGATTTTTTAAAAATTGCAGTGAAAAGGTTTAACCTGTTGTTGTTTATAATGGCACTTGCCATGGACAAGCTTACTGACTCAGCGATTTTAAGCCAAGGGAGCGTCTCTTGTTTTAGTAGCGCCAACTAGGGCCAAGAGTATACGTCTTAGCTACTCACGCATCACATTTGCTTGCACAACCCCTTTTTACTGGGGTGGGGTACATTCACAAATCTCACAGAACAGATGAAGAAATAACCATGCCCGAACCTGCACTCGAACCCAGGACACCCAGATCACAGGGAAGACGAACTACCCCTATGCCAGGACACCGGCTAGGTTTAACCTTCCACCCAAAAACAATTAAATCTAAGCTGAGTTCTTGGGGACTCAATACTTACCAATCCACGCATGCTGTTGATCTTAATTAAGAAGTTTTTGTAACTATAATCATGAAATTCTAAATCAAAGATACTGCAAATACCATAAAGACTGTAAAACATACATAAAACAATTCAGCACATCAGCAAAATAAGAGATTAATATTTTTAATATATATAAAATGTGAGATTCACCTTCAGGTTAAGAAGTCCGCATTTTTGAATTGTAAATCTTCTGCGCCAGTATATTTCTGTGATCACCTCAAATTCCATTGCTATTAATAGCATTTCACTATTAAACAAGTATTTACAGAAAATAAGAGAAGCTTTTCTCGATTCAGCTATAATGAGGTGAAAACAAAAATAATACCTCTTTTAGAAACACCGCATTTGCACAAAAAAAAAAGTTTCTGTCTCCAGGTGAAGTACAAAACTACTAGAAATCTAGCTGGAAATAGCAAGAATACGAGTTTCCAGAAATGATGCATCCAATTTACCTGCCGGAATTCGAAAATTTATACTTTTTTGTTTATTTGGTAAGATAACGAAAACGGAGGCGGTGTCGACATTTTCTTGTGAAATCTGAATATCATTACCGTGTGGGTCTCATTATCTGGGTATAAAGGACTTTAAAATTCGAAAAACATCAAAGCGGTATTTTCAAGATTGTCTCTGAAGTTTGCCCACAACAGTGGTTTAAGTCAAAGATATTTAACCTATGGAGCGCATTTAGTTCGAGAGAAATATCAAGTGTAATGATGTCACCAAAAATAAGATAGAAATTCGAAAGCATTAATTATTAAAACTAATTTTTTTAAAGTGATGAACTCTGTAAAGAAATAAGCTACCGGCCTTAAAAGAAGTGAATGTAAAATTGATTTTGGTATCAATTATTTAAAATACCAAACTTCTTTGAAGGTAAACAAATAATTAATAATTTTTGTATAGGTACGTGATAGGTTTTTTGTAAAATGTGCTCAAAATATAAAAACAAGTGAAAAATTTATTTAACTCGTTTAGCTACTAATTGCTTTTATTTTGTTGTTATGCTCAACTACATAATTAAGATATCTGAATTTTAATGCCTTCGCTCATCATATATAAACTAAATGCGTGTTTTTAGAATCTTTTATAAGCATGGCTTCGTATGACTTAATGGATATTATAGAAAAAAATAAATGTTTTAATATTTCTGTGTATATTATTCAGATCTTTTTGTAAATGCACGTGTACCCTTCCAGTTTGTTTCCTTGTTTATTCTGTACATATTCTAACCATTTATATTCATGATGAATTGAAATGAAATAACTACTAAAAGAACTCAACTTGGCCGTGGTGACTGGGTGTCAAGGTCTTGGCTTCGTTTTGTGCGTTTCCTGATTCAGAATCTGCTTACTCTAATCCCCACTAACCATGTCTGAGCTTGGCGCAAGCAAAATCTTTTGGGAGAACATATCCTCTCTCTAGTGAGTTGAGGAAGAATGGTAAAGAGAATGCCAGCTCAGATGTCGTTCACGTAATATGACCTTGATTCAAAGTTATGAGATTCGTATCAAAATACCTTTAGTATTGTTCCTAATAAGAAGTCGAAGTAAATTTCATATAATCTGCGGCGAAAGATTGATCCAAATTCTTTTGTTTGTTGTTTTTGTTAAAATAAGAATCTCTAACCTTCTTTCTGTATTTAATTAAACGATTGAATAGTAAAAATATGGATACTTAAAAGCATTCCAAAAATAAATTAGAAAATAAACCAGTAAATAAATATGCAAAATTTAATAAGTGTAAAGTATTCGATAGTATTTGAACATCCCGTACAATTGCTGCCTGCCATTGTTTCAAGAAGTAATTTGAAGTTGATAGAAGTGCATATTTGACACAATGCTAAATTGTAATTGTAATATCGGCATTCTCTAAATGTAAGCCCTTTTTTTCTAACATAATAATTACAAAAGATAAGTAAAGGTTATAAAAGTCAATGTAACGTAAAACTGAGAAAAGTTACTTTTTACGAATCTTTTATAATTGTATATATTTTAGCTAATAAATTATGATTTTGACAATAATTAATATTTCTGGAGAAACGTTCCTCGTTAAAATTCAATATTTTACAATATAAGAAATAAATATGAATACACCATTAGCAATTTATTAGATATAGGATTTAATTCTGAAATAAAGAAAACACATTCATCCTAAATGTTTGACGGCTACATCAATCGACAAAGATAAAAAAAAAATATCTTGCTAATTACACCATATGCAAGATATATAAGAGATACATGGAACAAAAAATATTACTCATTAAATCACTTGATATGTAGAAAAAAATATTAAATATGTAGAGTGATATGTAGAATAATATATTTAGTAGATAGCTCCAAACATACAAATGATGAAAATTACGGGGCATTAATTTAATTGAAAATTTCTTCTGTTTTTACTGTTGTAAAAGCATAAAATAATAAAACGATAAAACCATTCATTTTGTACATCAAATTAAATTCATAAAAATGTAAGTAAAATATAATTAATTAAAATCAAATAATATGTAAGTAAAGTAAAATAGCATAGAAGAAACAATGAAATAAACAAATAAATAATGAGAAATAAGATTAATAGAAAAATACATCAAATCTAGAAACAGATCCATTCCTTCATTTCCATGAATAGAATTAAGGGAATTATATTTTTTAAAGAAACTAAGATGTAGATATCCAATTAAGAATATTAAGAAGAGAATTAGGGAAAAGTTTTAATTCATTCTTATCACTTTCCCAGAGTTCCCATTCTAGAAGGATGTAATTACCGATTTTTCCCGCTTCTAACATCTTTCATTCTTCGGGGAAAAAAGTCTTTTCGGATAGATTTTAAAAAAGCCATGGTTTGTAAAAATTTGAATGAAGTAAAAGTTCCCTTTTGATCTTTTTAGATCCGCTTTATTAAGTCTTCAATTTTCATTCCCTTAAAAGTGTGAATGCATCTCTTATAAAAATGCATAAATGTTTCTTAGCTAATATTTTTTTTTATATCTTCTTCAAAGGAATAATTTGAAATTCATGTAAAATTCTATCATAATATAATTAACAAGTAAATTAATGTTTTTTTAGAAAATAGTAATGTTAGTTTAACAAATATTGTTTTTTTTTAATTTACTTTGGGAGATCTTTACTGAAAATTTGAAGTTAGTTAGATTTAAATATTTAATAACAACAGCTTGTCAAAAACTAAAGCTAAAAACACCTGCAGAATGGTAAAAAGTTGTAGATTAATTTTTCAGGGAAATTCAACTTAAAGCAATTATATCTATTTATCTTTCACACCAATAAACAAATCCTTGTGTTAGGCGAATAATTAAGCATTGAATTATTTTTCCAGCTGGAAAGGGTTCACTTAGGTTTGGTTATAATATTTTATTGAATCTGTTGTGCCCTTCTTGACGAATTATTTTTTGATTACAGTATCCAAAAATCTAATTTGCATTTTAGTCCGGTTTCTCCTAAACGACTGAAAAAATCTGACACGAAACTGCACTTGTAGTCACAAATTCACATACCAAATTTGATATATTTAAGTTTTGTTTCGCGTTAACGTGTTTTTCAAGAGCAACAGAGAGTCAACACCATGTTGGATTTGGCTCAAAATTTGACAGGCGCCTACGCTATAGATGTTAAATGTATGTATCGAATTACATTTATCTAGCTCTCTTCGTTTTGCAGTTATTGTAATAAATTATATTCGAAAAGCCGGACAGCTTCCTTTATGTTGATTTTGCACAAAATTGGATAGAAATCTACAAATTTGGTATAAAGACGCTATACCAAATTTCAACCGTCTAGCTCAAAGAGTTTTTATGATATCTTTGTCACAGATAGGCATTTACCACGGAAGTCTAAAACGTGGAGATTCGTCAAAATCTCGAGTTCGAATTTTTTTTAACGATTACTATTCTTTCTCTATATTACCTATACGAGAAAGTAAAAATGCTTCTAAAAACAGAAAGCTCATTTAATACTTCTATAAATACTTTTAACTTGCATTATAAATATACCTTAAAATAATTATCTATATTTAAAATATCAAAGAATAAACATATTTTGATAAAACGAACAACTCCAAATTTAAATTATACCGTGAAAATGCAAAATATAGCCCTTTAATTTGCTACATTTTACACATATTTACTATCCATATCTGATACGAGTAATATAATAGTATCCAATTTTAGACTATAATAATAATGATAAATATTTGTTTTTGGTTGCACCAGCATGACGAGACATGCGGGCGATATTATCTGCCACGATGATAAACACAGTCACAATAACACTACTGCCTTGAGCTATTTCTGTGTTTAGATTTAGCTGGTAATAACTTGTATTCTCAAGAAATAACTCAACTGCATAGAAAGGATTCGCCCTTCTGTCAGAAGTTTTGAATGGAGGACAGTGATAGCGGAACTTCTATTTCACCAACAATAGCTGAAGTAGAAGTAGATACATTAACTTTAATAGGAAAATGTTTCCAGAATTTATTATTCTTTCCGCGGTTTTTAATTCTGTCATAGCATCCTTTTCAATTCCACCTACACATTACTTTAAAGAATCATGGATGAAAGAAAAGTTGTGAATTAGACTCATAAAATGAACATATTCTTAAATTTTAGCTCTTAAAAGACAATAAAAATTTTATAATAGATTCTGTGGCTTTTATTTGAAAAGGTTTTTCTTCTGCTAAATATGTAGCCTAAGCAAGCATATTTTTATGAAAGTTATAATATTTTTTTCACAAAATTTGTGAATGAAATGAGAATAGATTTGAAAGTAATAGTTAAAATGCTTTACGGTAACTATTACTTCCAAGGTAATGCCTAATTACCTTTTGTTTGCAACTTAATACTTTCTAATATATAGGATACCCACTCTAATTGTTGTACTGTACCAGAGGTTTTGGTTTGGTTTGGTTATATTAACGTCCCGTTTGAAGCAACACTAGGGCTATTTGGGGACTGTACCAGAGGTGACATGGCGTAAAGTACTATGTTTTGAAATCCGAATTTTCCGAAGACCCTTCATGCAATCGGGATATGAGTGCATTCATTTTTCATTTAATGTGATGCAAAAGCTCATGTGTCATCCTCGTCATCTAACCACTGCTCAAACATTATATGGTTCGTTCCATTATAGCTTTAGTGTTATTTCGAAACGGGTCATAAATGTTGTTAAACTAAAATATGACACCATGATATGGCTTTACATTTATTTAAAAAATTATCAAAAAAGTCGAAAAAAATTATATATTGCTTGAATCAATTAAATATAAGGTTGAAAAAATACAAAATATAAATCTTTATACAGTTTTTAGCCTTTTTAATTCTATTTAATTTTAAATATAGCTTGGAATATAAATATTTTTAATAACAAAACTCCAAGGTTCTATGAAAAAACTGACAGAATTATTGTTAAATATAAATTTTATCATTTATTCCAATTAATTACCAACATGCTTTGTTGTTGGAGGCAACAATTTGTCATTGCCTCAAAATCTTCTAAAGCAGTAGTATTCAGTGTTTCATAACTTAGTAAGTTTCAGACGCAGAAGTGTTAATATTTGTTCATGATTCAGTTTATGAAGAACAGTTCGCTATAGATACGATCGAGATACTGTCGCGGAAAAAAATATAGACTATAAAATTTTTCCTCAACGAATTAATTGACTCAAAAATTTAATATATTTCTTTAGTTCCTTAGAACCTTTTTTTATTCTAATAGAAATATACTATTATATCTAACGGTTTAAAAAATATTAATTCGATAATGTTTGTTTGTTTATTGATTTCACATTGTTTATAGATTTCTTCAAAATGAAACTTATTTGGGGCTATTCAATTTAGATGCCTCAAGTCCTAATTGATGTGCCTTTAAGGTTTTCTTTTTCTCAGAATTATTTTAAATCGAAATTTTTGAAGATATACTTCATCTTTTATCAACAGTTCCTCTCCTTAATTATAAATACTCCCGCAAGTGCAATCCGTCACATAAAATGCTATTCGAATTCAATAAAGTAATAGTAATGACATGTTTATGACATCGCAGAATATAAAAATATCATATTTAAAATGTTTTAATCTAAATCATATCATAAAAAGCATAATTACCTATAACAACATTTTATATTCTTGCTACTTTAAATATTAATATGCACTTTATGCAGTTGTGATTCAGAAATGCAAAACCTATTGAAGTTATTTTAAAACATTTTTGTTGTTGTTGTTGTTATTTTTAACATGCCTAGTTATTTTCCCAAATTGAGTTCAAAATTCGTAAAGAATAAAGCCCGAAAATGAATCAATAAGTGAAAGATAGGCAAATTTGAACTGCGATGTGACCGGCCTCAAAAAACGTAGTAATGCGTACACCATCTAATAACTGAAAGTGAAAACATAAGATATATTTTATTGAGTTTAGTGGTTGCTAGACTTCTCTGGAAAGAGACTTGGCTTGGCACACAGACAATAATGTGGGGATTTTTTTCTCTCTTTCTCTCTCCCATGCAAATCCTGCCTTTGGATTCTTTATTTGTATTTCTACTTTTTTTCTAGTTAGCTGTTATCTGATTTTAGTTCAGCTGTAACGTTGCTTTGACAGAACCTTTTCTGCTTTAATATTTATTAGAAGCCACTAATCAAAAACTGGTTTTTAAGACTTGCATTTTAATAGCATATTTTTCACAGAACTACTCATTTCTGAACGGGTAAGCGTCATTAGCTTCATGTTGTGTAATAAATATTTTATACATTAGTTTTATTACATTTTTTTCAGTGATGTGAAATTGTTTTGTGCTAGTAGCGAGATTGGCTTTTTATTGCTGTTAATTATTAAGTTAATAGTATTCTTTTTATTAAATATTTTTTGTATAACTATTCGATTCTGAACCGACAAACGTCACTAGCTTTATGTTACATAATAAATATTTTATAAATTAGTGTTATAAAATATTTATTGCTTCAAGGATGGGAAATTGTGTTGCGCCAGTAGCGAGATTGGCTTTTTATTGCTGTTAATTATTAAGTTAATAGTATTCTTTTTATTAAATATTTTTTGTATAACTATTCGATTCTGAACCGACAAACGTCACTAGCTTTATGTTACATAATAAATATTTTATAAATTAGTGTTATAAAATATTTATTGCTTCAAGGAAGGGAAATTGTGTTGCGCCAGTAGCGAGATTGGCTTTTTTAAATATCTGATTATGCTCATGTTATCAAATGTATAGATATTTATATATTAAATATAATTACATACAATTACGTCTAGTCCATTAGGGACTAGCATTCTCTGAAATTATTTTTTTAGTTATAATTTCTTATTTTATAAATTTTGTACTTTCCCTCACTAAAAATTCAATTTTTTTCCACACTTAAACTTTGATCAACGGAAGCGGAAAAAAAGAGCAACAACAAAAACCTGAATTTAAGAATAAGCAGATTACGGCTAGACATCCGAAAATCCTTAAAAGCCGATTGCGCATGTAGTTGACTGTTTTGATACAACCTTAACAGTCTTTGAATTACGACATATCAAAGCAGCATACATCTACGCATAACTTGAAGCAACTGATTTTTATTTTTATCGAAGTTTACCTTCAATCTTTCAGTTTATTTTTTCTTTCTTTCTTTTTCTGCTTTCTGATATTGAATGTTTATAAATTCCGATCTGTTCTCTTATTGTCACTCGAAGAAAAATTTGGTTTATTGAATATTTTTTTTCTTTTATTGGAGGTCGCTCCAATTTATAAGACGCGAAGATACACTTTTAAATTATTATTTAAAAAAAGTTATTATGAGGAATCGGTTGTTATTAACGCTTTGTAGGGCCATGGGTAGTAAGTATACTTTCCATCCAATTCATCAAACTTTATGTTAGTTTTGCATCCATTCTGCCAAAATATTCAGTAAGACACAAACATAAATACTTCATTTCCTTATCTCACACAAAATGTTGTATCTTGATTTGTTACTTAGTTATTAATTAATAAATCAAATTACATTTATCTGATAAGCTAAATGAATTACTTTTCTTAAAGCAATCTCAATCCTAAAAATATTTTAAGATACCATGGCTAGAAAAAAATTGTCCTTTTTAAAGGGTTAATTATTGCATGCAAAAAACTATAAATATTGCAGAAATAAACATAAATATGAGGTATTCTATGTGAGTATGAACACTGTTTAAAAATCTTCTAAGAAAATAACAAATAAACAGTCAAATTTGTACTAAACATGATTGGTTATGTAACTGTTATATGAAAAAGGCTTTATTTTGTTTCCCATGCTTACTTTACTGTGGAAATAATATATGGACTGTTGATGATATAAATGATATACGTCCTCTTCCTAAAAAATTTAAAAACCCAAATTCTGATAAAAATTTAAAGAATATAATAAACATAACAATGCTTGGTAACAATAAATTGCACTTCTGATTTCAAAATTTTAAAATTCAGACGGTTTATACGTAAAATAGCATTTTTTAATTACAATTTCTTGATAAATATTTTTTCATCACAATTAATTTCTACAGTAACTAGCCACTCCTTATTACATATTATTTCGGGTAGATGGCTTTTGCTATTTATAAAAGAGTGTAAACAATATTAGAATTAAATATTTAAGTGGCACTGAAGGAACGCTAGAAAAGCATGAAGTTTCGTTTTATTTATGGCTGGCTGCTTTTGATGACCAGCTGGCTCGCCTAGAATAATGCTTGCGCTTAAATTCAATTAAATCATTCATGCAAAGCTCGAAGCGTATGATTGCTACCACAAAGTATTTTTAAGTAATAAACTGTGACGTTAAAATTGTGTTATCTAGATCATTTATTTTTGTTCTGTTTATTAAATGCATGAGCATTCTTGGTAGAGCCAAGTCCCATACTATCATAGAGCTTTTAAAAATTAAAGAGTCTCTTTAAGAATTAAAGAGTCCCTTTGAAATTGAACGTTGTCTTCGTGCATTCTACGTTCTGATTCGTCATCTATGCTCTTATGTGAAAAAATAATTCTTAGTTCTCATGCTTCAACAAAGAAAAAAACAAAGTATTTTTTTATTTAACAATGAAAACAGTCTGAATTCGATTGCAACAATAAAATAGATTTCTGAAAATAATCCAAAAAGTAGTTTCAAAAATTTCCAAAATTCAGAAAAAATTCGCTCTATACCTAAACTTTTTTGAATTTTAAAGTGTCATTTTTGTTCATCAACACTTTCAAAAGTAATCACGGAAAAACACCAAAATCTCGTTTTATTTTTAATTAAGAATTTTAAAAAATAGCTTTAAAGTGTATATTCACATTTTCCGGTGTATTTATGTTCAAAACTTGTTAGCTCTACTTCGAAAGTTCTGCCTTAGAAAGTGCCAATACATTTACACTCTCTCACACACATACGATTTATTATTGGTAGAGATAGAGTGACTTGATTTTGCGCTTTAATATGCGGTATATTTAAGAAATATTATCCATATCGGTAGTAGAATAAATAGGAAATATTTTAGTTGGAGTTTTACTGAGATATTTCCTACTTATTAATCATAAAAGCTCTTACTATTGGAATTTTTTTAACTTGTTGAAAAATATTTTTCTTACATAGGAAAGGCAAAATTTGGAAAATGCCTTTTATAGATAATATTTTGGATACAAATAATATTTCGATAGTTTTTCCCAATCATAGTCTTCGTTGTATACTTCACTCTTCTTTTAATCATTGCATTGATACACATCGCAATAAATACACATAGCATACACATTAAAACAGATAGGTACTTTTGAATAACATAGATGAAAGCATATAAATTACAGAAAAAACATTCATCGAGATATTAGCGTCACATTATTCAAACACTATTTAAATAGATATGAGTTGTTTATCATGGAAACCTATTTACATTAAATATTAATAAATGCATAGGAACACTCTGTTTTTGATGGGAAATGATAGTTAATGATCTCTCTTCGCTAATATCCGGTAATGTACATAGGCGTCAACACAAATTAAGGTTGAAAGGAAGGTGCAAATTCTTAAATAAATTATGAGGTGTACCAGTAAATTGATGATAATAATTATACTTCTCAAGAAAATATGAAATCAAGATAAACCAAAAATTATATCTGTTTGCATGCGATTTTTAAAAGCATGCATACAGATGAAATTTTTATATGGTAAATTAATGCGCCAAAATTGATTAAAAACCAATTAAGGTTTCATACTAAATATCATGCAGACGATTCATAAATGCAATATTTTTAGAAATGTAAAACTGAAGAAATGCAAAATTAAGAGAATATTTGTTATTTATAAATTAAAATAGATGTCTTTGAAATATCTAAACAGAATTTAGACTTGATCTAACAGTTATGAATTATTTATATTGCATACTGTTAATTAGGGAATTAATTGCCTCAGTTTCAAGAAAAATAAATAAATGTTCCAAATTCATTATTTTTGAAAACGTAATAAAAAGAACTGAAATTTTAAAAAAATTCGTTAAGAACGTTCTTTGCAATGTTGTTATGTTTAACATTCTTTATTATCTTCACAACATAAAAAAATGCAATAAAACTGAAAATGTTTTATCTAAGAAAATCTGTTTGATTGATCTTAGGATTAAATTTTGATAAATATTAAATAAATGCTTATAATAGCCAATCATTATATATGGTAATTAAAAGGGGCATCAATGTACAAAGTTGGCGACACAGTGAGAGAGTGTTGATATAATTGTCTACAAATCAAATAGCGTCTTAAAATGGAAATTAAGTGAAGAAATAATGTTATAATGGTTTCACAGATGGTATATCTTCCAAGAAGAAAGAGTAACTTATGACTTCATTCTTTCCCAGAAATAAAAATAAGAATATACCATCCACTGATAATCCAGATTTTATAATGACAAATAAGATTTCCCGCATACGTCCAAGGATTTGGAAGAATGCAGGAAAATAAATGCATTTGTGGAGGAATCGGTACTGTTTGCCATTATATACAGGAATGGATAGAGATCTCAGAACTAAGAAAGAATCTAAAAGATGACAATAATGACATAAGCTCAGTATCGATGATACCAGAAAATCTTAAAATACTGAAAGACATGTTGAAAACTGACATTTTTTTTTAACTATTTAAATGTTTAAGAGTGTTTGCCTTTCTTCTGTTGTGGGATGTTACATTTGGTGGAATACGTAGAATTTTTGAAATTTTCTCGATGTGTTGACCTGCTACTCGTAAAACAGGGTGACAAATGTAAGGAAAATGAGGAAGAAGATCAGTGATTGACCACCTGTGACTAAGGACCAACCACCTCGAAGGTATTGCCAGTTAGGAGAATTTGCCAGTAATATGAATGGAATGTTATAAAGACAGCAGTCGGCCACAACAAATCCTGTCGATACTGCTTCTTTTAGTGGTGGCGGGGCGATCGGCTGTTCACAAGAAGACGAAGAAAAGCCAATCTGAAATACGCCGATAATCATAAAAGATTGTTAGATAGCCAAATGAAAATCTGCAATGGATTATTTTATAAAGAAAGTAGCACAAAATGTATTATCACTATTCATTCACAGTTGTTCATATGCTCTGATATAAACCAGAATATCAAAAAAAAAATTCATGTTATCAAAAAGTCTTTTAGACAATCAAAAGTATAACCATTTATGTTGTTATCTTAATTTTCATAATGTAAGTAGCTCAAAATGAAAAAGTTATATTCTACTTTCTTTACATTCTCTATGACACATGTTCATATCTTCTGGTGAGAGTCAGAATATCAAAAATTATCACAGAATTCTATAAGATAACCAAAGGAACAATCATCTGCAGTTAATTTTTTATTAAAGAAGTAACACAGAATTCTCAATTATATATGTTCTAGCAAAAACCATTATGCCAAAAATTATCTTCGAAGCTTATTATAAATCTGCAACAAATTATTTCTTTTTTTCTTTTTTGTTTTTATTATGGAAGTAGAGCAGAATGTGCAATATTTTTTATAGCCATGTGTGTCATAACATATGAACACATATGTGTGGTAAAAACAACCTTTTCATAATAATTGATTCATTTTATAAATGTTTCAGTATAAAGTTTCTATTTCTGCAACCTTTTGAAATGAGATTAATTTATTAAATGTTCCCACTATTCACTCAGGTTTCCTTAGTCGAAAATTATTTAAATATCCCATGAGGAAAAGGAAGAAAGATATAATTCAAAACAATAAATAACATCCATCAAATATTGTTGGAATGAAATTCTTAAACAGATATCAGTATAATTATCTCATACTGTAAAAAATTAAAATATCTACATATAGAAATATGTAGTTAACTTCAAATAATTCTAATTAAATGCAAATGCCATAAAATTCCAACTAGCGTTGGTATCAGTTATTTTAATAATAAAATTTGTCAAAAGTGTTTCTTAAAATACACGTATAATGACTATTTACCGTGATTAATTCATTCGCTTATCTCTTTTCTCTTGCGTAAAATATAATACAACAATTCGAATATGTAAATGGACTTTTAACAAAGCATTTGATGTTAATGCACCATAAAATAACTAAGTGTATTTCGCTTGAAAATGGCACTGATTTTAGATTAAATCAACATTTCACCATACTGAATAAAGTGCTTTGGTTCGCTCAAAATTATTTCCTCTGACGTCAGCAAAGAGATTTCCTTTATCGTAAAGAACTGTTAGGTTGTTTTAAATTGGCATTTAGTATTTACGTTGCCATTACCTTGACTGTAATAATAAAAATCGATTTTCGCTTCTACAGTAAAAGATAAAAGCAAATGCAAGCTATTCTTGATGAATGCATTCTGATAAGCTGTTTAAATAATACCGAAAGAACAGGAAAATATAAATACGTGTATAAGAACCATCAAGAAGTTAATTTCAATATATTACACATATATGCAATAATTCATACAGCAGAAGCCAATGAAAGCATACTGCTTCTGATTTTATTTTACAGAGTGTAGTGTGTGTGTGTGTGTGTGTATGTGTGTGTGTGTAATGATATTTTAAACTCTTAATTTAATCCAAATTAATTTCCAAGATTTTATCTTAATTTAGCCCAAAGTAACTTCATTCTAAAATGTTCTCTTATTTCGTGATCCAATTCTACTTTCGGTTTAATTAATCCCTTTGTAAAACTAATGCGCCATCATCACTACGTATCAAAGGAAAGTGATACTTCATTTAATACTTTTGCCCTTGTCAAAGGTCATCATATGTATTCCTTTGGCGCGTGGCCGGAAATCTTATGTTATATAAGGCTAGTGATCATTTGTTTGGCCCTTTTTGCCTTCTTTCTTACTTCTGTGTTTGTGCTGCCCTGCGTTTTCATGTATATAATTATGCTTGCCACTCGGAAGAGAATAAAACGAAATTAAAAATACCAAGTCCCTTCACGGCTTGTCCATCCTGCCTTTTGTTGCAACCAAAATAATATTACATAATATTTAGCCGACAGGATTCAAAATTCTTTACACACACATATATATATATATATATATATATATATATATATATATATATTCCCGTATAAGAAAATGAATTGAATGTTTCTTTATTGTACAAAATTTCTCATCTGAATATTCTCTATTTTTGGATGACATCTAAACTCAATTAAAATTATAGTTACATTACTTATACATTCGGAGGCACCTCGATATGACGATGTGTAGCTTCCGGCATGGTGGTTGGTTCTCGCCATTATGGAGAGGGTACACGAAAAGATTGGGGTCTAGCTCCTCTCATCAATGACGGGACGTACTTCCTTAGGGAAGGGTTTTACCGTGACCGGTGATGGCCCTTAGGGCTCAACCAAAGTTCCCGCCTTAGTTCCGCGTTTCGGTCATTCAGTATTATTTATCCGTGTGCCTTCGGGCGGGTTGGAGAATCAGTGATATGTCTTATACCTTATAACTGACTAGCATTAATTTAGTTTAAATATGAATAGAGTCCTTAATAAAGAAGACATGAAAGCTTAAAAATGCACTTTATGTATAAAAATTAGTAAATATTTTTTAATCAAAAATATGGAATTCAAAAATTACTGACTCACAAATTACTGACACTCTGATAGAAGTATTCTAAATAAACTAGTTTTTTTAAAGACATTTATAAGATATTCTTTTAACTTTTAAGGTATATTTAAAAATATTTAGGGACCAAGCTACGATATTATTGTGACTTATTTCTTTATAGTATTGTTTTATAGTTTCACTTAAATCCCCAAATTTTCCCCCGGTTTTTAGTGCACTATGAAAAGCGCTTATTTTTTTAAAAAAAATGTTTTTTCTATATTTTTCGATGTTTTTATTATTAACGAAGTATTTTATATACAGGATATTCTTAGATTTGTAAATAATAATAAATATTAATATAAATTATTTTTAATATAATAAAATATGAATTATTTCTCATTTTGACTACCAGACGAAATATTTCGTATGCAGTTAAAATTTATTGCAATTAGTCCATTAAATGACAGTAAAGACCTAAAAGCAATAAAATATTTTAATTTAATATTCTTTCAAGGGCAAAATTTGTTTTATCAAGGACAAAATTTCAGGATCATTGAAGATTTTATAGATAGTTTTTCACTCAGAGGAAAAAAAATCTATACAATTCCATCTATAATGTTCTCATTTTTGCCAGCCTATTATCCACGTGATACCAGAATATTAAAATGCCCGAAATCCTCTTTCTAACTTTAGAGAAATTTACTATGTCCCTGAAACCCAGAAATAGCAACTCGTATTCTGCGATAATTAGATATTTGTATATAAGCCGATAGCTATTAGAAGGGCTTGGACCAAATAATCGGTTCAAATCTTTGTTGGACCTTTTTCCCTCTCCTCTGAAAGCGAGGCACTTGATGGACAAAACATGCGTTTCAAGCATTTAATTAATAGCATTTATGAGTGTGAATTGAAATTTGGCACAAATTTTTAAGTGGTCTCTGTAAAGTTACTTCAACGGTCACTGTGGGCGTTTTAGCATTGAAAGAGTTAATCTCTTAATTAAGTTAAATTAAACATTATAAAATAAGAGGTTGAACTCCTCTTATTAAGAGACATGTACATTAAAAAATATATTACATGTGTTTATTGATCATATAATAAAAATATAAATTTATACGTTAATGTCTTGCAAAAATTACATCAAAATATGTATCAATAAAAGATCAAAAGTATCAATAAAGATCTTATATTCTGTAACAGCTTTTCGTTAATACGAGTCAAGCCTTTTTCCTCGATAAAGAACCTTGCCAAATAATCAGTAGAACTATAGATATTTGACTCTCACTCCACTTTTCCTCGAAGTTCTTGCAGCCTTTCCGCTCCATCGAATAAATGTGAAAATTCCTCGAATAAATATCGTATTTACTTTCATTTTATAGCTACCTTTCTCAAAACGTAACAAGGATCGCTTTGGAGAGTTATTTTAATGCCAAAACATGCAGGCTCAGGGAAATATAGTAGATCGCATCGCTTATGATATAAGGAACTGGGTTCAGCTATTTATGTAGAGAGGTTCTTTCAAGTATTTATAGCAGCTTAACGTTTCCAGTTTTTTATCGAATTCGAATTTAATGGCTCAAGAGAATTTTAAGAAGTTAAATCAAGTCAGTATCCTTTATTTACTACCGTTATAAGAAAGAAATATTCTGAAGTATCCATCTCCTAGTAATAGGTACATGGCCAAAATTTTATTGTTCACTTTTCAATGCAGTGGATTTAAATGCTTTGATCCTTTTATTTCCTTGCATAGCTCTGCAATCCCTATCTGATTTATGAATATAAAAGATTAGTGGAAATATGACATGTTTTTATGTCATCAGAATTATCAGATGATTGTCTACGACCAGTTTAGAATTGATACATTGGCCAGCAAACTATGGGTGGGTATAAGTCAGCCGGCGCCAGTATTAAGGGATAAAATGTTAGTTTACAAAGCATTATGTTGCTTTTTAAAGTATTATGAATAAGCAAAAAATATAAGGTCACGCTCCAGGGACCACTTACCTTTGCAACAACATTACATTTATCATTTAGGCATACCTTAATTTATTATGTTTTTGTGTAAAAAGTGAAAAGATTCATATAAGGTGCAAAAAAATTCTAACTACAAGATTTAGATTTTCAGAAATCAGGACAAAAAAATCATTACCGGAACTTACTCTGTCTATGTATGCAATAGTCTATCTAAATAACATTCGTCATATTGTTTTAACTCTAGAATTGTATATCTGTATGAAGTTTCAGGACAAATCCATTAATAGATTACCAGCTTTTCGATCTGTTTATTTGTAACTTTGTAAGTTGTAGCTCAAAAACGGAATTCTATAGAGATGGATTTTGCTATGACATATACCAACCGAAATTGTTGATCAGTGTCAAATTTTAGATCCTATCTGTCAAGAGAAAAAGTAAAAAAATTTGCATTTGATTATCTTATCAATACCATGACGCTGCCTTCAAAGGTAGCTAATGCAAGAGGAAGAATGGACTGCGAAGGACTTGTAAAGTCTCGTCTTCAGGAGTAGAGGTTCGAAACTTGTTTAGACGAGGCTCGTTACCACCGAAGAACAGTTGTAAAGAAGATATAGTGCATAAGCGTCGAGTCAAATGCTTTTACTGTGGTGTGGTGCAAAAGACTGAAGAAAGGAATTACTGTAATTTAGTCGATGTTTCACCAATTGAATGAATTGTAAAATAATTATAACATATAAATTTTACAATTCTGAAAAAAATATCTGAACACATATTATTGCTCGTAATCTATAAGAGTTAATTCCAAGGTAAAAATGCTATTCAATTTGGAAAATGTCTTATTAAAAATTAAGTAAGCATTCTATTAAACAGCCATCTTTTTTGCCTAATCTTCAAATTTTCCATTTGCATTCCCTAATTTTTTTGTCTTTTAATTTATTTTGCATAATGTAAAAATCTCAATGTAAAATTTTAAGCAAAGCAGCCCAAAATATCCCAAGTTATAAGAGAAAAAGATTTAAGAGTTGTTTTAATATATAAATAAACATAGCAAATTAATCATTCTGTTAATACTTTCCTTTATTCAAGTTTTCATTTCAGACGTTAAGTCGGTTGCTACTGTTAGTTTCATGAAAATGTTGTTAGTTTTACGAATAAAGTTACTAGGAATGAAACAAGATTCATCCAGAATTCGCAATCCATACTTTCACTCTATTCTTAAGTGCAAATAAATTTTAAATACTTATATATATATTATTATATATACTTATGTATATTATTTAAAATAATCAAAACTTTTGAATAAATTTGGCGATAATATTCATAAAAATAAATTAAATATTTTTGGAACAACTGAAAATAGATCACATGCTTATTTTCTGAAACATTCCATTATAATTGAAACTTAAAAAAACATGCTCTTGATTTGTATGTGTAAGTTTCAAACAAATGATGGCTTATATCCTTTTAAAGATTTTTTTTTAATTCTTACTATCTGAAAACGCATTTTGTCAGAGAATCATTTTGTGAAAAGGAGATGCAGCAGAAAAAAAGTGAAAATCTTGCTATCCTGAAAGCGTTTGGTCATTGCTGGATATTTTAAAAGCTATTTGACGGAAATGGATACAGTTTCGATTAGTGATGTTTCTGGATTTGCTTCTTTGATTGATAATAAAATTATTTTAAATTCTTCTCAAATATTTTTAACTTGTGAATTTAAAAATTAATTACAAGTATAAAATATAAAATCACATTTTAAAAAATTCTTAACTTTAGTCTTACTTACCAAGTATTTTAATGTAAATGGAGAATTACTGTCAAAACTTTTATATATATTGAAGTATATTGAAAGAAATTGCAGATCTCATTTAACATTAAGAATTCAAATTTTCAATTATTTATAATTCATGACCAATTTAGTCAAATCCCAAAATGTTATATGCATTTGAATAATTTAATCTTGAAAATTCTGACATGTATTCAAAATTGTACTTACAAATTGTACTTTTCTGTGTTTTATCATTCTCTTTCTTCAGTGAAATTCTTTGTCTGAAAATTGTAATAGTAGTTTAGAGTACAATATTCATATGAAGTTGAACATTTGCAAATAATACTGTTTCCAGCATTTTAATATTTCTTTGTGATAAACTTAAATTTAATGTATTGAGATAAACAATTTCAAGCCATATATCTTCCGAAGAACCATTTTCATTTGCAACATTATACTATAAATACAAGTAGAAAATTTTTAAATGAATAATGATTTGATTTTTTTTTATTTGGTAATATTGCGACATTTTTCGGCATCATATATTTCCGCAAATAAAATTTTTAAAAAATAGCCGTTGTATTATTTAAAGTCTAATGCTTTTCCTTCCTTAAATTATATGCTGGTGTAACGTGGTGTTTAGAGGGGGGTGCCAGCTCAGGCGTCGTCCTCGTCATCTGACCAGGATTCAAAATTACGAGGTCCATCCCAAATTATCCCTAGTGTTGCTTAAAACCGGACGTAAATATAACTAAAACTAAAAAAAAAATCCTTACATTATATTCTTTTTGTTGAAATTATTTCAAAATTACTATTGCGAAATAATGCTTATTTTATTCCTTTGTGAAATCAAAAGATTCAAATAAATTATTTCTCGTTTTAAAGCAGTAGAGTAATCTATGTTCTAACAAAACTGAAGAATGCTTTTACCTGTATGAAAACCAAATAAGTATGTCAAGTATTTTAATATTTGTAATGTGGTATAAAAATATTCAAGGAACAAAGAAATTTTAATGATATATTTTTAATAAACGTTCTGTGAAACTGATATAAAAATCATTGTATTGAATCAATTTTTATTTATTGTGCTTTCGTTATGATAATATTATAAGGCTTTTTGGTCTTGTTAATAGATAATTTATTTAATACGTCACAAAAATTAAAGTAAAATTGAAAATTACCTTCTCACTTTCTCTAATTCTTCCATATAATTTCTTACAATAATTTCCTTCTTTTCAATCATGTTTTCGTATCTTATGTCATTTGCGTTACGAAAGTAGTTAAATTACTTTTGTTCATTCTTTATTTGCCAAAAAATAAAATAAGCAATTGGTTTTAATTATTCTATCGTTTTCAAAAAATTTTGAAAATTTTATGTATTCAAAAAAATATATCAAAAGATTTCATAATATTCCACTTATTATTGTAATGACTTCAAAGAAACTCAATATACGTGATGAATGCTTGATCAAAAATAAAAGAAAAGTTCTTATTTACATCTATGTGATCTATTATTTACATAAAATATGCTAATAAAAACCAAACGACTTTATAATGTAGCGTTTTAACTAAAATAGAAAAATGAAAAAGAATAAAATTAAACTGGAAGAAAAATGGTAATAACGGATTTTATTTTATATTCAGTATTTGTTTTCATTTATAAACTCAAAGGAATTTCAAGAATTAGAAAGATATGATAACACTTTTCTGTTGGGATATTTTCTTATTTATTGAGTTGGCAACTAAGTCATTGCGGATTTTGTCAATAGATGGATTTAACACATTCTTTTGTTTTTTTAAAGTATTCAAAGAAACTACCCTATATTGTTTTCTTGTTATTTGGTCTTCAACCTTTAATTTAGCAACAAAAATTGTATCAATTAGTTATTTAGTTTCTATTTTATCCCAGTTTAAAAATGGAAGAACAAGGCGCGCATTTTATTGCATTATTTAAATTAAAGCAAAAACCCATTGCAAGCACTTGCAATTTATGGAATTGAAGCCTTGAAAGAAAGACTAAATCAAAAATGGTTTACCAAACTTCGTTCTGGCGATTTTTCATTGAAAAATGAGCAATTATTTTACTACTTATAAGACTCCTATGAAATCAGATAGTCTATTATCGATTCAGATAGTCACGGCACAACACAAGAGATTGCAGAGAAGCTCATTGTATCACACACATACATTAAAAAAATTTAAACAGTTTGGCTGCGTCAAGAAACTCGATTTATGGATTTCTCATAAGACTAAAAAATTTCATTTGATACAACACATTAGCATCTGCGATTCGTTTCTGAAACGCAACGAAATTGATCCATTTCTGAAACGACTAATTACTGGTGACGAAAAGTGCATAGTTTATAACAACGTTAATCAGAAAAGATCTTGGATCGAAGAAGTTGAACTAACCGAAACAATATTAAAAGATGAGATTCATCAAAAAAAGATTATGCTCTCAGTTTGGTGTGATTATTAAAGAATTTCGCACTTTGAACTTTTATCAAGAAACCAAACGATTAATTCAAACTGTATATTCAACAACTCGCCAAACTGAGAGACGCAGCTCAAGAAAAGCGGACAGAATTGACAAATCGTAAAGGAGTTGTTTTTTGTTTTCCAGTATGTTAATGCAAAGCCCCACACATTTTTGGTCACTCGCCAAAAATTATCGGAACTAGGTTGGGATGTGTTGCACATCTACCATATAATCCAGATCTCAGGCCTTCAGATTACCATTTATTTCGTTCCATGCAGAACTCCTTAAATGGCAAAATTTTGAATGACGCTCAGGATGTAAATTCATATATAATTCGGTTTTTTTGTTTGCAGATATCTGAAATTTTATAAGCCTGGAATTATGACACTGCCTGAAAGATGGAAAAAGGTCATCGGCAACAAAGTTGAACAATGCCTAACTGAATAAAGTTATATTTTTAAGCAAAAAGTCTGCATTTTCCTTCTTATTTAAAATATGCAATTATTTAGTTGCCAACCCAATACATATACATAATTATTTCCTGATATTTGATTAAACAAATAAAATCTAAAGTACTCAACAATTTAAAGTTTGAAATAATAACTCAAAAATTAACATAATGAAATTAATTTCGAAAAGATAAGACAATAATTCGTTTAATTTTGCTTTTACTTCCAGTTAGCATAAGTTCGAACGTGGTTCGAAAATGGAAAAAGCATTATTTTAAAAAATCTCCTTTTTCTTGCATTTTTAATATTAAACGATCCATTAATATTCGTACTTTAAAGAGGCTTTAAACTATTCATTAATCATTATTAGTTCGAAAACATTTTCAATTGAAATCTTTTTGGCTCATCTTATTTCAATTAATGTTTTAGAACACAAATTACTTAAGTTTAATCAAATTTAATTTCTTCATTTTTTACATTATAAAACATTAAGACAAATTCAGTTTGAATTATTAAACGGTGTTTTTCTAATTTAGAACTTACCTCTTCAAAAATCTGTAGAACATCATTATTGTCTTAATTGTAACATAGTTTACTACAATCGTTTTTATGCCATTTTTGTTGCTGATATTTAAGCAAATAAAAAGAATGGGAAGCAAATTTCAGAAAATGAAAAAGTCGTTCCATTCAGAAAAGTTTCTTTTCAGAATGATTTAATTATAATATATATCACTTGAAACTTGAAAGACAAATAGAAATTTGTACAAAGAATTAATTTTGTTCGTTTTGTCCTTCCAGAAAATGATTTGGAATCGAAGCTTTGGTATCATTTAGAGACAATTTCTGTTAGATTTTCCTGAGAAATCTTGCATCATGGCCGATTCTCAGGACAGCATTCTGGACTCGGTCCTCCACGGGAACCTGACCAGTGTTCCAGAACCACCTTCCAGAGTGCTCAAGATGATGATCGTTTCTTCTAAGACAGGTGAGCTCTTTTAAATAATTTATGAATAATATCTATATTAACCTACCATATCTTGAAATCTGACGTTATTTAAGTATGACGTAGCGCTTTCGACATGACCTTTGATGGGATCTATATTTTACGTAGAACTTTACTAATCATACGCCATGCTAATATTAACCGAATCTACCATATCTTGAAATTTGACCTTATTTAGATATGAAGTAGATTTTTTCACGTGACGTTTGATGGTATCTATATTTGACGAAGATCCATGTTAATATTTACCAAGCCAACCATTCTGAATTAGATATGACGTAGAACTTGGAGCAACTTTTGATGGGATTTATACTTGATGTCAATTTTTCCAATCGCATCGTATATTAATATTAACCAAGCCTAATATATCTTGAAATTTGATGTGATTTGATTTAGAGCTTTTCACGTGACGTTTGATGGGATCTATACTTGACGTAGAACTTTTCTAATCGCAACCCATGTTACTATTAACCAAGCCTAGCATTCTGGCAATTTGAAGTGATTTAGATACGATGTAGAACTTTTGGAGTGACCTTTGATGGTATCTATGCTTGGCGTCAAACTTTTCTAATCTGACCGCATGTTATTATTAACTAAGCTTCTTTTAATTCAAGATAATCATTTCATTTCAGAATATTAATCCAGTCGTACTTTCTCCTGAAAATAATTCATAACAGGCGTTTTATTGCTTAAATTGTTGAATTGTCTGTCCAAAACTGGCCTTTAAATTCATATCCGAAGATGTTACTGGACAGGGGTGAATGTTTTGATATCGAACATTTAATGATTCGGAATGCTTTCATTCCCAATTAAGGCAACCATTGTAAACCTTTTCAGTATGCATTATGAGTTAAGCTTCCATAAGTTTTTTTTCTCTACCGATATCACAAATTATTTTTTACATCAAAAAAGTGTTATTTAATCATAAAATGTATCAGGTCAATTTCCACCAGAAGGTTTAGTTATAATAATAACAATTACTGTTAGCTCTTAAAAGGGCAGAACATTTCTCACTTATTTGAAACCATTGTCTTAATCCGCCAGTAATGTATGTAACTTCACATTTTCAAACGTCATGTACCACTGCTCACATACTAAACAGAATCCTTTTTTCTTAACTTTGAATGCTAATAGAAGGTAACGCTATAAAAAGTTGAATGAAATGTGGAAAATGTTTTAAATTTCACTTCAACAATAAAATGTACTTCGAAATTCAGAAAAAAAACCTGCATTGCAAACCAAATTATTATCCTTAAAAAAGATAATTTTTTAATCTGAAAGCAGTATAAATATTTTTTTCCATTATATTTCCGGAAGTTGTCGTAAGAAAATATTAAACTATAGCTTAATTTTTAATTAATTTAGATTCTAAGTGAAATTTTATAAGAGTTTGCTCCAGAATTCACATTTTCTCTCTTCAAAATATATTTTGGCCAAATCTGTTATCTGTTGGTATAATAATCTGTCTTTTAGACCGACAGCGCACCTTATAGTTTATTATTAGTGGAGAAATGATAATGATAAGGAACCAAGAGAAGGAAGTTGAGGATAAATGACGATTTTTTTTTTCAAACAGGTTTGAGAATTCAGAAAATTATATATTTTTACATAAATCATGCATCGAATAAAAGATAGACAAATAAAAATAATAAATTTGTAAATTCCTCAATATTGAAGTTATATTGCTGAAAATATCTCAATGGGAATTTTATCTCTTTATGCTTATCACTTGCTCTGTTTAAGTGATAAAGCTTTTTCAATGCTTTATCACTTGCTCTGTGTAATTGAAATTATGAATGCCGAAATATTTCATATGGATTCGACATCACTTTGATCTTTAGAATTTCTTAGTGTTTGAAATTTAGTAAAGTTAAATTTTGTTATTTAGCGATATATTTGAAGCCGATGTAATATATTCAAAGCTTATATTTAATTATTCTAAATTTTAAATAGACAACACTGTTCCTATAAAGATTAAATGAAAAAGAAGTTTAAAAATCATAGTTTTAAATAGTTTATATTTTTATATACTTCGTACTAAAACCTATAGGAATTTTATGACTAACTAGTGGCCTTAAATGAGCAGCTGATTCGCTGGGTATTGTGGTTATATTTGATTTCAGATAAATTGATTAAATGTCAATGATTCCGTCAAACTATTTGGCATTAAAGTTATGTCTTTTTAATTTCCTTTGTTAAATTGTGTTTATCTGTGTTAGATCATAAAAAAAATTTAATGCAAACAGTCCTTAACAATAGTGCTATTAAAAAGGTAAACAATCGGATTATTTATCTTCAAAATTTCAGGATATTGTGGCTTCACTTTTTTATTAGTCTTGCAAACCATACCGATATTAAACAAAATTTACATCTTTAATTCATTTAATTCTACTTCCTTAATCTACATCATTGAAAGAAAATCCCAAGATCAATTATTTTATGAAATAATAAGAACGTTTCGAAATTCAGAGTAACAATGTAATCTAGTATTAGATATTATGCAAAAACATATTTTTTTTAAAAAAGTGCCAAACTTAAACAATATTTTGCATTAAATTGGTATCAATAAAAGGACAGTTCTTTTAAGTTTCGAAACAGTGTAAAATTCCTTTTTATGCAATTAAATTTTTGGAAGCTGTCCTGAAAAAAATGCAAAATATAGCTTATTTTTTAATTAAAATTCTAATTAAAACTTAAAAAATCATTTTGATATCACATTTCTACATTACATTGTTTATATGTGCCAAATATAGTAATGTTAATCAGATGATAAAGGGCCAACGCACGTTAATACACACTCACAACATATATCCATCTTTATTATAAAGAGAAATATAGATGGACATTACTTTTCAGCTTTCGAATGTAGTGCTTTATAATCCAAAGAAGCTTTTCATCATTATCAATCCCTTTGTTGTAGATGGGATTTAAGGATGAATTATTTTATGAAGTGAAAGGATTTTGTTTGTTCATTCCTTGACCAAAGTTGCGAGTATTCTTCCAAGCCAATAATATTTCAAACAAAAGTACAATACATTGAAAAATTGAATAATACATTGTTTCAAATTTAAAAAAATATTAATGATCACATTACAAATTCAAACTACTAACTAAACTAAAAAATAACTGAAACTAAAATAATTTTTGAAAAAAATACTATATGACTTCTTTCTTAAACAAAAAATGTCGAAAGCAGATTTTAAAAATAAATACGATAGAATAAATATCAATTATTCATTTTGATTGAGAAAAATTCGTCAAAACATTAGAGGTATGAGATTTTAGTTCTAGAAGTTCTAATAATTATAGCAAAATTATGTACATTTTGAAGTATGTAGTGGAGTCAATGTTGGTTAAAAAATAATATAATAAAGATTTATAAAAATAATATGATTTATAAATAATAATTTATATAAATATTAAGTGTATATATATATATATATATATGTTTGAAGTGTGTATATATATATATATATATATATATATATGTTTGAAGTGTGTATATATATATATATATATATATATATATGTTTGAAGTGTGTATATATATATATATATATATATATATATATATATATATATATATATATATATATATATATATATATATATATATATATATATATATATGTTTGAAGTGTATATATATATATATATATATATATATATATAATATACTTAAAATATAACTATTGTAAGTCCGTCTTATTTGGACTACTCCTGAATAATAATTTACAAATTTACATTATTTATATGAAATTCTTCAAATGTTTGTATTTATTTTCATTCTAAACTAAATGAAAAGATAATCAGTTTATTTACAACAACTGTAATAAAGTTTTTCTTTTAGTTAAAAAAAAGGTAAAATATTATTAGGCGATATAATGGATGATAGTGATATTAGAGATAAATGAAATACAATAGAGATAATCCTAAAATATACGAGGCTGTAAACAATGTTATCTCTAAAATTCGCAACAAGTTATAGATTCTATAAATTCTT
This sequence comes from Argiope bruennichi, assembly GCF_947563725.1. Lineage (NCBI taxonomy): Eukaryota > Metazoa > Arthropoda > Arachnida > Araneae > Araneidae > Argiope > Argiope bruennichi. The sequence continues at coordinate 89,315,475 of NC_079151.1, forward strand.
AAGTGCATTTTTCTTATTAGAGACGCTTATACATTTAACATTGTCATGCCTTGGATAAGAGATATTCTTGAATTATTAAAATTGAATTTATTTTTATTTTCATGATAAATCATAGAATAATTTTAATTTTTCATAAAAATATCTAATTCACTATAGATTTATCGAAATACATTTGCATGAAGTGACCATAAAGATTTTACTCTATATCTCAAAAATATACTTATATAATGCATAATTCCAATTTTTAGAATATTTAATATTTTCTTATTTATTAAAAATAATAATGATTTTAAATGTTTTGAAAATTCGGCACCTTCAATGTTGGTGGTAAATAATATTCTGCCAAAAAATAAATTTAATACTTGTTTCGTTACCAGTTTTAAAATATATGAATAATTTTTTTATGAAAAAAATCTTGTATAAACACAAGGCATTAAATATGTGATATTTTATACATTTATACATTTTTGGTATTTTATATTTTATAAATTTATATTGGACAAGTTAAGCAATTAAATATTAGCAATTTTATTCTGTTCCACATGTTTTTATTTACAGTTATTTTGTAGTTGATATTCCCCACGATGGCTTACATTTTATGTTTACAACAATAAGTTTATGTATTTGAATTTGATTTGAAAAATGTGGATTTATTTTTAATTCCAAATAAAATAAACTTTTTTTTATTCATCAGCATTTTTTGTTAAAAAAATTCTAATTTCGCTTTTCTTGTTAGAGAAAAATATCAAAGAAAAAGGGACTTCTCTTTGTCACCTTCGTTTATGCATATAATCAAGAGATTTAAAAGAAACGGAAAAAGCCAAAAAGCAAATAAAACTTTGAGAGAGCTTAAATAAAATATTTTTTTCTGCAAGTTCTGAAAACACTCTTCCCAAACAATTGAAAAGCATTATAAAAACATAAAAAAATTACAGATTTTTTTTTCAATAATATCTGAGTTTCAAAATAAGGTGATCTATAAAATAACCGTCGTTTTCTTTTCAAGACAAAAATAAAGATGCGCCAGACGATTTTAGAAAAAAAAATGTAATTTTATTCATTTGACTCTATTCATGTCAAACTTTTTTTTTTCTATTTTAACATTGGTGGATGGTAAAGGTTTATGACAAATTTTAGTCTTTTTTTACAAGAAAGTTTCTTAAAAATTTTATTGCAGAAAAGAAATTTTTGCACCATTTAATTTTTTTTAATATTTTTCTTTTATTATGATAACAATTTAGTTACCATGCAGTTTTTCTGAATTTTCCTTATTTTTATTTTAATTTTCTTCCTTAGGCGGAAGCTATGGAAAGAAATTATATCCATCATCTGTGTAGTTAGGTCATTAATTGTAAATTTAAATTAAAATATCATAAAAAACAACATGTGATTTAATAGCGGGATTAGGTAGTTTGCGGTCCTAGCCAATGCACATTATGAAGCCTCTTTTTCAATAAGATGACCAATTTAGATCAAGCATTTTAGCACATTTTTAACATGCTACTGGTTTATTTTAGATTAATAATTTTTTTTTATTTTAATAACTCTGTGAATATATATTTATTTTCATTTATCAATTATGATTTCAGATATCTCAGGTTTACACACAGCATTATTGAAGTATGCGTTCATTTTAATGGACATTGTAATACGTAAGTGAAATTAATGAAGCATACAAGAGCCTGACGATTATATTTGATAAAACGATAATATTATCTTTACATTTTACTATTTATATATATATTATATTTGTATAGTCTATAAATTTATTTAATTGACAAACTAAAAAATTGTTTTTTTAAGTATATTAACCTAGCGGCCCTAAACAACTTTCCGGTCCAGCTGAAAATATGTTCCTATTGCATTTAGAAGGTAGATTACCTTGATAGTTATGTTTTAAAGTCATCAGGATGTTACGGGATTTCACTCCATTGGGAAGGTTTGTTTTCAAAATAAATAAGCATTATTATAAAAACAATACTTTTCAAAATAACATTGTCAATCATCATGTAATCTTAAAAATATTTTGTTGAGATAATCCTGAACATAAAATTATGTATAAAGAATTTAATCGAAATTATAAAAAATTCCCTTACTTAAATATTTTCAATGACGCAGATAACCACCAAAGTCAACTAATATTGCTATAAAATGCTGCCAACTAATCATAAATTGCATTTTACAATATAATAAATTAATTGATTATGAACAAATTGTATATTCCAATTTCAATTATTTCGAATATTGGATTAAATATTCATTTCAAATAGTTAGATACATTTAATTGTTTTATGAAAGTTATATAAATTAAAAGAGGTGCTGCGAAGCATTTAAGGAAAAAGAGGTAAACAATTTTTCAAAAGTATTCTCTATGAACCGTTTTTTTGATGCAGCATATCCTAGAAAAGGATCTTGGGCCAGGAAATAACCGCATCTCATCTAATCAAAATTGTTTTCTACTCAACAGCCATGAATTGACAAGAATTTCATAATTTGCCATAATATTATCTGTATTTCATCACTTTCAAACAGAATATCTGTTGAAAATGTTCCCAGATTTATAAAACATAACTAAATAAGTATTTGTGTGATTACATTGCATATCAACAGTGCATTTTATATATTTATGACAACATAATTTTAAAAAATGAAGGTAATGCGCTTATAAAGGTTCGTAAAAAAAATGCATGCTTATTTTACATTGCTGCTCCAAAAGAAAGTTCAAGAAAGATAATCAATTAAAGAAAAATTAATGAATAACTTGAAGAAAAACTACCTTCTACTAGAAAAAAAAACGAAAATTATTCCTTGAGAAAATTTTGGTATTATAATTGTTTTGATATTTCCTACTGAAATGGAAGAAGAATTTTCAGGAAAAAAAAGATGGCGCTGTTCACCAAAAAGGATCAGTAAATGTCTTCAAGACGATGTACAAAAAGGATTATCTGTTGAATGATTCTTTCTGGAATGGAAGTGAAACTCTCAGAAAAGAAATAAAGCTCTCTGCTGAAAAGGATGGTGAAACTGCTTTAAGGGAGAGTTCAAGAGAAATAAATGCTGAGATGATTCTCTTCGAAATTGATGAACGTTTTGGAAAACTGTACCCTCCAACGAAAAACATCTGTAAATTGCTCAAAAGAATGCTTGAAAAAAATAATTGGTGATATGATACTTTTAAAAGTTGGAGAAGAATTCTTAGAAAAACTATTAGTGAGCTCCACAGAAAAGAGTTGGTAAATTGCTAGAGTTCAAGAAAGGTATTCGGATAGTTGATTTTTCAACTAAATTGACGTAGAACTTTCAAAAATCGGATAATGCTCTCATATAAAAAGAATTGAGCAAAATGAGTACAATATAACTAGATATTCATTCAAGATAAACATTTAAAAATGTTTACTCCAAATTTGATAAAATCAACAAATAAAACTAATTTGCAATTAAATTTGTCGAACGGACAATATGGAAAGACCTACATAAGCTCTTTTATCTCCATGTCTGAAACGTGCAAGCAAATTTGAACGATAAATCACTATGCTTTTAGCTATGTCGAAACATTTTGGTTCTAATTAAAGGAATGAGCACTGTTAAATTAATATTAGGACTTTCGTATGCCAGAGTTAGCACTTGTCTTTCACTTATTTAACTGTAGCATTGAAGAAATCTGATCGAAATTGTCATAATGCAAATTCTGGCAGAAACTTGGAGAAAATGACTTCTGTCCCATTGTAATATGTGGCATAAAAAGATTGCTTTTCTAAGATATTTATATTATTATAAAACTCTCCAGGTGGATCTTGAGTGAATTTGATACAATAAGCTGAATATTAGTAGAATATGCTTTATTACTCGGAAAAACACGATGCACAAATAAGGAAAACTCAGTACAAATTAATAGCAAGCAAAAAGACAGTACATTGCTACTTAAATAATAGGAACAGTGCACTATTGTTCGGTGCACTAGTTTTCAATGCAATAACCTTCAAAGGAAAAATTCATCTTTTGTTGCCGCTTTGCCTTTTATAGTGTCCTGACAATTTATAGAATTTTCTGGAAGAATTTTCAGACTTCTCCTAATAAAGATAGAGCAAAATTTCTGTATTTTCTACATCCCTCAATTTTGTCATCAAGATCAGGGATCATTGGTCATAAGAAAATTTATAAATCTCTCAGCAATAAAGCTAATATTACTACAAGTTTGTAACACTGTATATAAAATTGATTTTTTTAGTAGTTTTTAACGAATATTAATTTTTTCACAAACTTTTATTTATATTGCCTTGTTTCATTAATTTTAAAAAATGGAATTTAACTCGATCTTTCTTTCATTTTTTAATATTACTTTCTCTGAGATTTTCAAGAATTCTGTCAACAAATTTTGAAAGACTACTAATATATTAGGAGATTCGTTTTTATATAATCGATTAATCAAATTCAATTTTGATTTCTTATGGGTGGCCTTACCTGTTAGTGAATCAGAGAAAAAAAAGGATTTTAAATATCCACGAAATTTATGTAAAGAATAAAAATTTGAAAAGCTGAAAGTGGAAAATGATTCAAAAGAAAACAATTAGTTTTTAATAAACTGTCAGAGATGCATTTAAAAAAAATTGTTGCGTTTATTTTTTTATTGCCTATATATTCGTAAATTATAAGGAATAAGAATCCAGAAAAATGTATATTCACCCTGTATTGCTCTTTCCTTGATTCTGCTCAAATTTGTAATTTATAATAAAGTGCTGGATGTCATGGTTAAAACTTTTAATAGCAATAATTCATTCTGAAAAAAATACGTTCGATTAAGGATGAATTTCACTTGCATAGAGAAGCAATTCTTCAAGCATATGTATTACTAAATGTAGATACAAATTATGTATCAGTAAGTGCTCTGAGCTTTATTTCTCGGAAAATGTGTATCTTAATCTCCAGTTAGAAAAATATGCCCATGATGCATGTGAAAGGCATGTCAAAAAATGCATATAAAATATTCCAGCATTTTTCTAAAAATATAACAAGCTGCAATACACGGAACTTTCTATGCTCTGCTGGGTATTAATACCATAAAAAATATAAATGGGAAGATGATCAATGTTTTAGGTTCTCGATCAACCTGTGGCTTCCAGAGAGGAGTCTGCTTAAGAGTATCGTAGGAGTGATGAATGGACTTGTAACAGGAGCATCGTAAAATCTCCCATTTCGCTGGAGGAAAGGGGAGAATAAATCGAATCCGATCTCATAATGGACTATGTCTATGTCCCATCGTTTTTATAGCAGTTATCTTAAATATATCTCATCCGTTTAGATTTTTTTTCTTTTTCATACCATGACACCTGGATAATGTTGTATTAAACCGCTGCTGTTGTTATGCTAAATTAAATGCAGTTTTACATACTTTCTAATTTTGATTAATAAAAATAAAAGGGAAAAAATCTTAAACTAAATAAATTACTGCAAATAAAGGGGAAAGGACCTCAAACTAAATAAATGTTTTATGCAAAATTATAATTGATCAAGCATGGGACCACACGTTAAATTTTTCTCGATATCGAAAATTCATTCATTAATGCGCTATCATTATCATTCATTCATTAATGCGCTATCATTACATTCATTCATTAATGCGATATTATTATCATTCATTCATTAATGCGCTATCATTACCATTCATTCATTAATGCGCTATCATTATCATTTATTCATTAATGCACTATTCATTAATCCTAAATAATCTGCTGTTCTCTGAATCATCATTACTTCTAAACTGACAGAAATGATTTTTGATACAGTGAAAGTAAACTAACCTGTCTTTTCATAAAACTAATTTCGATTCAGAAGCAGTAACTTCTGTAATCTGCTATATACACTCAAGAGCCAAAACATTATGACCACCCCTATATTTTGCAATGAAATCGCCTGGATGACGTGGAAGTCACGTGATCAGGTGGAAGTGGTATTTAACTGCTGCTGGAGAGTCTGAAGAATCATTCTTTCACTTACTTCTGTGTGTGATGGGAAAGGCTGCGGATCTAAGCGACTTTGATAGAGGGCAAATTGTAATGACTCGAAATATTTCCGAAACTGCACTACTCGTGGGTTGTGTGCGATATACAGTTGTTAGTACTTATACAAAGTGGATGAATGACGGTGAAAGCAGCAGTAGGCGACATGGTGTTGTACGTCCACACGCTATCAAAGAAAAAGGTCGTTGGAGACTGTCTCGCATGGTGAAGCAAAACCGGAGCCAGACAGTGGCTCATCTGACAGCCTAATACAATGCAGGGCCAAGTAGAATAGTATCGGAGCACACTATTCAGCTTACACTGTTGGATATGGGGCTACGCAGCAAACGCCCCACTCCTGTGCCTTTGCTGACCAAGCGTCATCGCCAACTGCGCCTGCACTGGAACATCGTGACTGGTCCATGAATCAGTGGGAGAGAGTTGCCTGGTCAGATGAATCACGGTTTGTCATGCATCACGCCGATGGCCGTGTCAAGATACGCCGTCTTCCAGGCGAACAGTTGCTCCCTCAATGTACAGACCGGTGGTGGCGCTATTATGCTTTGGGGGACGTTCTCTTGGGCGTCTCTGGGACCCGTAATTGTGGTAGAGCATACCATGAATGCTACAGGGTATCTGAACATCATTGCGAACCAGTTGCACCCTTACATGGCCTCTGTTTTTCCAGCTGGAAATGAAATGTTCCAACTGGACAACGCCCAGTGTCACAAGGCTAAAATTGTGTTGGAGTGGTTCCAGGAACATGATGCTGAATTCCAGTTAATGTCCTGGCCGCCTAACTGACCGGATCTCAATCCGATAGAACACCTTTGGGATGACATGGGACGGCAGCTCAAAGTTCAAAGACCACCAATTCGCAATATCTCGGATTTGCGTGATCGTTGCTTAAACATTTGCTACAATCTGTCTCCGGCCATCTACCAAGGACTTGTGGCATCCATGCTAAGGCGGGTTGAAGCTGTGTTGCGCGCCAAAGGTGGGCCAACTCGTTAGTGACAGGTGGTCATAATGTTTTGGCTCTTGAGTGTATATATATATAATTCTTTTAATTATTGCAGTTTCTAAATTCAACTTTTGTCAAATCTACAATAATGCTTTCATAGTATCTGTTCCAGAATATTTGTCTCCCAATTAAATCTAACTGGCTTAAAAGATTATCGATAACATCCAATTTCTCATGCAAAATATATATATATATATATATTTCAGCAAATCTTCAAACCTTAAAGCTCTACAAGAAATATCCTTAATTATTAGATTTCAGAAATTTAATTGGTGTTTTAAATATAAATGAAATATTTCCAACTGACACAGTGCTCAATTAGGTACAGGTCAATATATAAATTAAATAGACGACAGTAGTGGTTAATAAAGATATTAATACCTACGAAATAACTGGTAACTTTCTATCTTGTATTTAGAATAAAAAAATTTATATAGTATTTTATATCGCTTATAAAAATAGGTAATAATATAGCAGTGTAATCGTACATTTTCAGCCTTCAATGAGTCCTCAGTCAGCTGATAATTCTTGTGTTAGAACTATTTGTCCACTGAACCAGTAGTAGAAGATAATATATTACTTATTATTAAATATGACTACCAAAGTAATAATATTTAAAAAGATAGACGAGCTGAAAATGTCAAAGTTTTTTTAATAGCATTTCCAAAATAAATAAAGACTAAACCCAAAGAGTTATATGCCGATTTACTTTTACTGACACAAACAAAACACAAGATTTTAATCCAGCAAATAGGATTTTATTTTTGATGTGATATTTAGTCATTTAAATTAAAATATCGTTTTTAACTTATCTCAATTAGATGCAAATGATGTACTGATCTTGTCACAAGTCTTCATAACTTAAATAAAAAAAAATTATCGATCACTTTTGTAGGCTCGAAGTAAAAACTTCTTGCCGACAAGATACAACTACAATACATAACACTTAGATAAGACTTAAACAAGTTCAGCTACAATACATAAAACTTAGACAAGACTTAAACAAGTTCAGCTACAATACATAAAACTTAGACAAGTTCAGCTACAATACATAAAACTTAGACAAGTTCAGCTACAATACATAAAACTTAGACAAGTTCAGCTACAATACATAACACTTATGCAAATTTAGCTACAATGTATAAGAGAAAGTTCAGCTACAATACATAACAGATAAGTTCAGCGACAATACATAACACTTAGACAAGTTCAGACACAATACATAACACTTAGACAAGTTCAGCTACAATACATAACGCTTAGATAACAATTCCTTGAAAAGACATATCCAACATTCTGTTTCTAAAAAATAAATTACAAATACTTCAGCAGGGAGACATAACAAATCTAACTAATGAAAATCTGATTAAGATAAAATATTTAATCACCTCATCATCCTCTTATTAATCACATTTAATTACCATAATCATCATCTTTTAATCACTTTTTCATCATCTTATGAATTATTTCCTTGAATTCATGTCACTTATAGTTATAAAATCATAATCCACTGTTTAATTAATGAGAATTGAACAATACAGGAAATGAAAATATTCGTTTGTCAAATTTAATTATTTGTGTCCATTTATTTACTTATAAATAAATTTGCCAAATATACCTCAACATTGGAGTTTCTATACATAAATAAACTTCCTCAGCCTTTTTCATACTATACAAACAAAAAATATTTTATACGGAAAAATAATTAACGGTATTTGCAGAAATATGTCAAAATATTTAAAATTAAAGATGTCATGATTTTTATTGCAGTCGAATATCGAATCATTTTTAATGTTTATCTTATACTGTGTAATTTAAAACTTCGATTATTTCAAAGTTTGGAAACATCTGACTGAAATTTCATTGTTATAATTTCAGCGCTAAATCAGTATAGCCATTTTTTTTTTGAGATATGGAAGAACAAATAATTAGAGAAATAGCTACGTAAGATCAAAAACGCTATACCGTTCCAAAAAAATGAATGACAGAAAAACTTCTTTAATTTTTTGAGGAAAAATATTATTTATAATGTAAGTTAGTGTCAAGGTACTTTTTTCGTTTTATAAGCTCATACTCTATTCCAAATACTCATAAAATCACTTATTTTTTAAAACCGATTACAATTATCTTGGAAGCTTGACTGAAATTATTAATAAATTATCAGCAATTAGTATTGAATTGCCTTTATCTTTAGGAGTTGTTTTAAAGTCTGATGTGAAAATTATTATAAAAAGTATCATTCAGTAGCCGAAATGACAAGTCGTTTGTATAATAAGTTTCAACTGATATATGGACCAGATCATAATTCTTTAAATTTGTAAAATCAGCGCTAATATTATCATAACTTTCTAAAATAAAGTTGACTGCCAGATGAGCAACTATGTTACAAAAAAATCAACAGTCCCAGAGTGAATATTTTCTAACAACTAAATCTGATTAAATAACTCGTAAATTTCAATATTGGTTGCAAAATAACAGAATACCAAATTGCATATAAATTTCTTCCTATAAACAATTCATTTTCTACATTATGAAATAATTGACAATGGCTTGATACCTGAAATACCATTTTCTTATCACTTTCTTAGTGTAACTAGCAGAGAATACATTAACAAAAATAATATACAAAATATTAAATCATATACAAAAGCGAAAAGGTAATTTTTCTAAAACCTAATAAAACATATATGATCTAGCCATCGGTATAGCATTTTAAACAAAAAAAAGCAGTTTAGATTTAGTTATCAATACACACAATGAGGATATCTTCTTTGCTCTTATTTTAAAATTCAATGCGTGATGATCTTCTCTTAAATCATGTTTAGCGTTGAATATAGTCATATATAATCAGAACCATATAGAACATAGCCATATAAAAAGCATATTTTTTAGGACTGTCATCTACATAATACCATAGATTTTTCCACGAACCTAAAAGCCAGCTCAGCTGCTACAGCTTGTGGCGGTAGAAAAGATTGGGGCCATTAATCTTCTGTCAAACCCACCATGACCCTGTTGCAGCAGTGCGTATATGTTTAGACATAATCTGCTTCATTCTTAAGTCAATAGCTGAGCATTTTGTTCTTATCATAACTGCACTAGGAAAATATTTGTGCAGAGAAATTGCGGACGTTCTTAAGCGAATAAATAACCAAAACATTCATTTGAGATAATTTCTAACAAAAAACAAATTTGTTTGTTTAATGAACCTACATGTATTACTATACAGCATGATAAAGTCAACTTTGGTATTTTCTTTTTTTTTTATAAAAAGCTCTGAAATCGACATGCTGCATCTACGGATTTTGGAACGAAAAAAAAACCCATGGAAATGAAATTAATTAGACACGATTGTCGTGCAGAAGTTTTTAAATGTATACAGTTAAAATGGATATATTTACAATGATAATCTTTTTATTTTTCATTATTAAATGTAAGAGATAAATGTATTTTTGTACTGATTTTTTTCTGCAACTTTATTAAAAGTACCACTTGGATTTTTTTCAAACATTTCTCATTGTAAAGTTTATACATTTTAAAAGTTTCATTCATTTAAAAGTAATAAAAAAAAGCATGCTTATTTTAGCCAATCATGTACAATGGCGATTCGAAGTGAGCAGTGGACAATACTTGATATTAACTTGATTATTTACAAATATTTATAATCCTTTTACGATGAGCAGTTCATATATAAGTGGAGGAATAAGAGTTCATGTGAAATCATTAATGCATAGATGCTGCGGTATAGCATTGCAGTGGCTTTGTTAAGCCTAACAAATTGAAGCCTTTACAGCTTCTGCGGTGGCTGTTGAGCCGATGCGGGTTGACGTTCTAATGAATCTTTGACAGACAAGACGCGTTAAAGCGCATAAAAGGGTTGTTGTAATTTTGGAGTTATGGTACGTTCTCGTGAACACACAATTTCGAATGAAAGTATACTCATTCCTTTCCATCTACTTTAAATTAATTCCAAGTGGTGAGAATATTTTGAAGAAAACCCTCCAGCGAAATAAATGAAATATATGATATTTTGGAACTCAGTACCATAATTCAACAAATTTTTAAAAAATTGTGCAAGTACGGAAAACATGTAAGTGTTAAGAAAAAAATAATTGCCAATTAGAAAAGTTAATGACTTTTTTAATTATTGCTTTTCATATAAATTATGATATGTTAATTATTGATATGTTAACAATATAGTTGATTTTACTCAATTCGGATATTGTTATCAATCTATAAATGTTATCAAAATTTGTAGGACCCTAAGTGATGAGCGGCAACTACTGTATATGCTTTCACAAATTAACCTGGACATTTTATAGCAAGAATATAAGAAGTTCAATATACTTAACTTTTTAACATAAAATGGTGAATTTATTTCGAATAATTGATAACATAAAAATATTTGTTAAAAATAAAAGTTCATTGTTTTTTCATGCTTCCAGCTTTTAAAACTAACTTGGAAAATTTTTCATGTTCATTTAAAAAAAAAAACAATAACTCCAATAACATTATTAAAAATGTTTGTAAAAAAAAGTTTTCAGTAAATGCTATATAAGCTCTGTATAATACAGTATGTAAAAACTCAAAAACTTTTGCTGTTAAAGGCTTCGGCAAGAATTCATCGGCTCAAATTTCTCTTCTACCATTAGACATTAAAACTTTAACAAACCCGTAACGAAGTTCTTTCATTGGTATAACAAAAAATGTATTGCATTGGTCTCGGTCTTACCAGTCTAATGACATACGATTGAAAATTTTGTATTGTTTTATTTTTTTAAAGCAGGGAAAATACTACAAATATATTAAGAAATAAAATCTATTTTCATGCGAACAACCAATGGGAAATATTCTTAACGGCCAAACGATTATTTATATAGTTTCATATTACACTCAGAACTTTTAATCGTAGGAAAGATCGGGAAAAGTTTGGCATAGAAGCTGGATTACACAAGACTTGTATTTCACGTGACGTTGATCGGGAGACACCATTAGTACTCTCGCCAGTTTGGAGTCAGTCTGGAATGGAGTCAGACAGTGAATCAAACAATTTTTAATTTTTTACCATGTTAGGAAATATTTTCTCTTACTTATTGGCTCCAATAGAACTCATACTACTAGAACATTATAACTTATTATAGACTGTTCACTTAAAGTGTTCTTTAGTGATTGTCTTAAACTACATGATTATTTTTCATATGAATACAGTTTATATGCTGAGTTATAAAATAAAATGGCAATGAGGTAGATTTCCACACTATATGAAATATCCCTTCGTAATAATAGTATAATTGTTATTCATGGTATTACTTTTTCAATTTAAAATGTTTCGAAATTATACAAACAAAAACTAAAACGACGAAAATATTCGACCGTATGTGACGAAGGTAGCAATTAAAATTTAAAAAGTGGCAAATTTCAGCAGGTTTTGGATTTCATTTCGAAACACTTTCCGATTATTCTAAAAAATTCAGCACGCTAGAATGGTTGCACTGAATAAATACAGAAATAATTCAAAACACAAATTTTATGATGTCTATTATATCTGATAGACCAGCCACTACTAAATTTTGCTTGTTTAGACTCCTGACCAAATTTTTGGTTTCCAGTTAGAAAATACCACTAGAAACCCTTATGATCATAAAAAGTGCGGATAAAAATTTCAAAGATAAGAAATAATCTGATAAGGAAAATGGAAAATGTTGAATACAAAACCAATAAACTTTTAACTCTAATGAAGAACATAACAATGAAAATTGTCTGTATACTCATTGATTAAAACTATATGAAGATACAAAACCTGATGAACACAGCATACAATTCATCAAGTATAAAAGTTAGGCTAGTGAGAACTGTATTACCTCCGGTAATTATTATTATTATAATTATAATTGCATAAATAGTGAGAGCGATTTTGAAATGGATAAAGTTTCACCATAATTAATGTTTTTAATCTATTATGTACTTTTTGAAATTAATTTGTTTTGTTGTAATCATATTAAGCTTCATATTTGATCGTTTTTATTCGTGTGTAAGTGTACTCTAACATTAAGCAAACGTTCTCCAATAAGAGATATATTGATACCACGTAAAAGTGAATAATATAAGTTTAAAAAAAGATTATAGCCTAAAACAAAACTATGCACCAGTCTTCTTAGAATTTAAGTAATCAATTAGTAATTAAAACAAGAGGATTATTGTAATGATGGAAAATAGGAAAATAACTTAAATAATATGCGAATCTGCATCAGTTTTCCCTACTCATTGTTTGAGCCCATGAGAACCAGTGATAAGCACTTTTGCTATCTCAATTGTAACTTTATCCACAATGGATTAATAAAAAAAAATACCAAATTTGCTACTGGGACAAATAAAAGAAAGACACCCGACATATCTATAACCATATGGGAAATATAGTTTTTTTTTGAGGGATATGATCTAAATCTTAATACAAGGAAGTCCGTCTGATATTGCAAAAGAAGTTAATTAAAGTTATTAAGAAAGGACAACTTAAGACGAAGGGAATATTTTGCCATTTCGTAGATAAAACTGCATTTAGCATTATTATTTGCAAATACAAGTTTAATTAGTAGATTTAGATGATAGAAAAAACAAGTAAATTGCTACTCATAGGAAAAAGAACCCGAAACCAAATCAACGACATGAATTCAGAATTTCAGTACACACTGAATTTTTTTGTCTTTCCGCGAAAAAATATCAGACTTGTAAACCTGTGTAACAATGTAAATATCCAGCATAATAAATTATTCCCACATAGTTGAAATACACAATAATAAAAGCCCCTAGGGACATAAATACCACTATAAGTAATCAGGAGATAGGATTTACAGTTTGGCACGTACTGAGTTAACTTTTTCCACTCTTAAAATAGTATCTGATTTATAGTTCTAATGACTGAAAAGGCATAAAATAATTATTTATTGCATTTATTGAAAATCTATTTTTGGCAGTTTTATTTATAAATGGATGTTATTTATTTTGATTCTAAACCTTGCAAAAACAAATATACTCTTACAATCCATATCTTTATGGATAAATTGCATAAAATAATGTGAATAATGATTGACGAAATATTATAAAAAAACCTTTGATATTCGAATTTTTTTTACATTTATTTAGATAACCGAAGCAACAAGGTCGCTATTATTGAAAACCATGTAATATTTACATTATGTGATTCAATGGAATATATTTCATGTTAATGCTTGTCCCCTCAAATGGTGACAGTTAAAATATTTTTGTGTGCACATATTAAGTGAGCAAAATGCGTACAATATATTTACGTTAATTTCTTCTAATGAATTAATTCTTAGGAATTTATTTTAATTTATTTATTTTAATCATTATAAAAAAGTATATTTGTGAAGATACGCATTAAAATACCATGTAAAGCATTCGTAGTTGAAAGTATCCTATAAGCACCAATTAAAGCACTTTGCTTCTCTTGAGATAAAAATGACCTAAGTTGATAAATTCAATCTATCTACAAGAAAATCCACACAATGACGATTACAGAATAACTCTAATTTTTATTAAAACCTGGATAACATCTCGTAACCAGAACATAAGAAGAAAAGAAAAAATACTTATCAAAGTTGCACGTGCGCTAGTACACTCTTTCTCCAACACGTTAACAGATCCCAACATAACCTTCTTATACATAAGGCTATATAGAAAAAAACAGCGTATTCTTCAATGATATGCTGATTGGCATATCAATTTCATGCAATTGCACAAGAGCTGATAAATATTAAAATTTATATCCAGCAGATGCCACCAATAGAGTAATATGACTGACTCTCCAACCCGCCTATGAGGCACACGGATAAAATGACCGGGCAACCGCTACAACAACACTGGCTGGAACTGTGGTTGAATCCTAGGGGCCATCACCGGCCACGATACAACCCTTCCCTAAGGAAATAAGCCCCGTCATCGATGAGAGGAGCCAGATCCCCATTTTTTGTGCACCCTCCAAAGTGGCGATAATCAACCACCATGCCGTAAGCTTCTCATCTTCATTTCGAGGTGCCCGGGGGGGGGCGATTCATGCTGCCAATAAAAATAGAAAGTTTTTTATTTATTCCCAACAACTTCCTAGCTACTTTACTAAATAAAGGATTAATGAAATTTATAGGTTCTTCTAAAACAAAATCAAATGCTTTATTTTACTGTCCCTTAAATATATAAAGACAAAAACGAAGCAAAATAAATTATTCCTTTTCTTGTGTTCACCAATTCTATGTAGAAGTCAGTAAACTTTAAATTTATTAAACTACCATGTCACGATCCTCTAATTACTTACGGTCCCTTTCATTTCTTTTATTGTTAAAATAACCAACACTTATCGGAAGTAAAACACTTTTTCCCCCACTATCCACCAAAAACTATTAAGCCACTGTGCTAACCGTGGGAAGAGAGCCAGTGGAGGTAATTCTGTTCACTAACTTTCTCCTGGTAGGAAATAAATTTAGGGTAAAGTTAATCATCGTTGTGGGGTTACGGCCAAACTACTTAACGTGAATTCGTGCCCCTCCTACCCCACTCCCCGCTTAAAGATTAATGCTATTAAAGGGACGAATGAACGGGTAAACTGCCTTCAGTTATTCTCAGCGTAATTGAAGCAAATAGAGTTAATTTATAAATTCCTTTTATTTAGTACACTTCCTTAACGGCTGTCATTAAAGAAGGATTCTGTTCTTGGATAAAGCGTTTTATACGATACGCATATTGATTCCCAAATAGATTCGGGAATTCTGTCTAGACACAAGTTGTGCCCCAAGAATAGAAAATTAATTTTAATGTGTTCGTGTTGGGAACTAATTAATAGGAACGTTTAAGTGAAATAGGTTGCGTATTATTAGAAACAGGTTATAGGTTTCTGGTTATCTTGCATGGTGGTTATACTAACATCTGATAGTATTGATCTCAAATTTAACCATAAATTTCGAGTATTGCCTTTAAGTAATATGCCAAATTTTGTCTTTTTAAAATATAGTAAGAATAAAATTAAACTTCTAATGCCTGTTATATCTCAATAGGATAAATTGTGAAAATGCCATTAAATCAGTTTACATAGCAACACGGGCTCAGGTGAAATAAATAAATTTATCAATTAATATTTTTCATTCGTAATAGCATGTTCTTTTGTGTGTGTGTGTGCGTACAATAAAGAATACCATATTTTATTTTGCACTGTTAAAAAAAATTAGCACTTCAATAATGAGGTATTTAAATTATTAGGAGTAAGATATTAGTATGAAGTATTATTATTGTATTTATCACCGTTCATGATATTATTTTTTCCTCACTTAAAGTTCAGTGTCGTCGAGTCGGCCTCAAGAAATCCTGTTGATAATGCTTCGTTCAGTGGTGCGGAGTAATCGGCTGTACACAAGAAGATGTGTCGCCGATGGCAGCAAATTAGTTGTAAATCACACTTAAAATATGCACTTCTAAAGGTTTTTTTTTCTTTGTGATTTATTCGAGAAGTGAAAAAACATGTTAAAATCAATTATTAAAAATTTCAAGCATTTAAACATCAAAGGAGATTATATTGAAGTGTATTAGATGTAAATATTTTTGAAAAAATAAATGATTTGACGTACAGTTGAAAACTGATTTTTGTTTTCATGGAATAGTGTTAAATTATTACAACAATAATATCCTTTGAGGACCCTCAAGAATTTTAAGTACTGATGGGGCTGAAAGAGTGAGGACGGTAGCTGAATTAACATGAAATTATTCAAACTTTTACCACCCTAGCATGAAAACGCTTTATGCTTACTTAGTTTAAATATAATATACAAAGCGTACAATGTTTATCAACTTTACTAGATACTCTAGTCAACAAATTTAAACTTAAGAACTGAAATACTGCTCCTTTTGGCGTTAGAGTTCATTGACTGTTGAGTTATAAATCCAAGATATCCATTTTAATACATATAGTTGAAATGATAATAATAACTTCTTAAACAGTTTGATCATTACTACTCTATAAATTCTGTTGTGAAAACTTTCGGACATCATGCATCTGCTTTATATTCCTTTTCCAAGAGTCATTCAGATACCTAATCAATTGGATGGGCAGACAGAGGAAGAAGTATGGAAAAATAAATGTGGGATAGGATTTAAGTTTCACAGGATGGCAATACGCAGTTACATCATGGCTCTTATGTCTTCTCGCCCCATCGGTATATAAAAGAGAGAACAGAGTCAGAAGGCGTTGATGTTGTTATCAATGTGATTTTTGGTTTTTAAGTTGGTGTAAAAGGTAGTCAGTCTTTTTTGTTCCTTTCCCAGTTTCTTTAATTGTTTTCTTGTTCTAAATATTGTATACGTCTTTTAACTTTTAATTAAATATATTTTAAATATTATATCTTCCGATTTTAATCGGCTTTGCATATAGTACTCAAACACACTTAAATAGATTGAATTTGGATCTATGAAAGAGATATTAAATACTATGCAAAATCTGATCAACCATATCATTTTACGTATTTTAGTTATAAAGTATTGAAATTCAGTATTTAGCTGAGGCAAATCAAGCTGAGCATTACGAACTGATTCAAAATTTGGATGTATTGGTTGGTTCGTCAGCAGCTGCAAATTTGGACAAATTTGGATTTCTTACAAATTACACATTACTATAATGTATAATTGGGTATTTGTCATATTTTGTTTAGTACAATGATCAATTTATCTTCAATTGCATACCGTAAATTATTTACTTATACCTTGATAACTCCTATTCTTTTATATTTAAACTTCAGCATATAGATAATAGGTGGGTGACGTTATTTATTTAAAGTAAGATGAATTCGAGCTCTTTGAATATATATTAGCTGTTAACAGAGAATTTTGTTCATCCTTCAGCTTTTGTTTTATAGTTAATATAAAATTTGTTCAGTTTATTTTTCAAAGATTTCAAATTACATTAGCATTTACATAATTACACTAATGTCAATTTACATTAATGTCATTAAGAAGTCAAATCACACTAATGTATTATGCTCAAAACTATTGAAGAAAACATTAAGACATAAGTACATTTTATGGTTTTTAACCATTATCTAATTCTTGCGGAAATAACTAAGAATACAAAATCCTCTCTTAATATCTTCAATGCTTTGAAACTTATCAGAATATATTAAATATTTGATAATGGAATATTCATATTTCAATAAAGCAGTCCTTTCTAGTGAAGAAAACATTCACCATAAATATATTTTTATAACTTTATCCGTATCTTCTCATTCTTTTGAAGTTAATTGTGAAAACAAAATTTTCTGTTAATATTTTCAATACTTCAAAACGTCTCTGAACACAGTAATTATTTAATAAAGACCCAATCTTATTTCAAGACGACAGATCTTTCGTCTACTTAGTTTATGTGTACACTAAAAATAAAGTAATGTGACATTTGAAAATATCTGATCTGATTTTAACAATTTAATGGTAGGATCTATTCAAAATTCTGATAATCCGGAATATACAGCCTGTATATGTATCAGAAATGAAAATTATTCAATAGAAACGGATGACATTTTAGATTCGAACAAGGTCTTATCTCACAATTTTATTAATAAACTGGCGGTTCTATTGTTGCAAAATATGGATCCACTCCATACTAATTTTAGATAAGAGCTTAACTTTAGAGGTAATCGAATAATTTGCAAGCACATAATATGCAGGTAACGAAAAAAAGTACTTAACACGTTTGTTTGCCATGACTTACTCAGATTAGATAGATGTGATTCGGATCATCTACCTAATGAACTTGCTCCTTCTTTGCTATCTCTTAAATGTTGCAGAAAGATGGCATCTAATTAGGAGCGGATGTGATTAGATGGTAGATTTGAATCACAAGAGATTTACGTAGCTATCAACGTGTTAAAGGTATCATGTTTATTCTATGTTGATGCTGTCTAAAATAATTCAACTTAAAATCTTTAAATTAGCTCTGGTATATGAGAGCTATTACATTAAAAATTTATCAAATATTTCTGTTAGATTCAACCCTATATTCTTCAACCTGATAATAAAGTATTGTATAAGGTATATAGCAAGATTTTGTTGGATTTTCGAATGTCGTATGATAGTGTGAAAATATTGTTGGATATTATTGGTCATTTTGTTGTATTAGGGATATACAAAAATATTGGATTACCCACAAATTATTCCTCAAGAAATTTTAAATTATGATGTTAATTTTCGAAACTAAACCTCTGCCAAAATTTTTTTTAATATTACTTTTTCCATGTAAGCTGTTGTATTTAATATTTGTTTTTCTTTTGCACTCTCTGCTCTAAGCAGCAATAAAAAAAAAACTTTAAAAGTATTTATTTTCGATTACAAATCAAAACCCTTGAGGTAACGAAACATGAAATTATTACCATGAATATAATTATTTAAAGCAATTATCAGCTTAGAGTAAAAATAAATTTATTTTGTCAGTTAATTATGAGTTATTAATGATTTTTTTTTTCATTTCGTTAATTGAAAAACTGTAAAAAAATTGTAATTGTAAACTATGAAATTACAAAAATAATGTACTTAGAAATGCTCTTTTCATTTTGTTTATGGTGTTAGAATGAAACATAAGGGATGAATGTTTCATTTCTCTTTTTCTAAGCATTTTCACCCACAATTAGTTAATTGGTAATTAATGTTATTTTAGGAACACCTTCAGCAAAAATGGTGTTTATCCCACTAAGCAAATGTAGTGCACTTCTTTCAAGGACATACAAATCAAAGTAAATTGGAACTACGAGTAAATTGGAACTCGTATTACAATTATTATATTATCACCTCTTCAGGTTTGAACAATTAATAAAAAAAGGGTAATTGAAGTTTAATTAACAATAAAAAAGATCGTGTGTCCTTTGAAATACGAAAACAAAATAATTGCATGAGAAAGTTTTTATGTATTCTATTGAAGAAAACCGTTTAAAAAATAACAATTATAAATATTAGATTGTTTGACTATCATTAAATATTTTAGTGCATGCAAGCTCCCCATAATATTATTCAAGCTACAAAAAAGATAACAATTTTCTTCCTTTAAAACTATATACATAAAAATTAATCATGAAAATATCCAACTATAAAAATATAAAGGAAACGAAGATAAATATAAAATTACATTTATAACAAAGGAATTGACCGTATTTAGTACTTGAAATATCTGCATAGCGGATTTTTCAATTGGTTATCCTTACTTTAGAAAGCCTAAATTTTTGCATTTGTTTCTTAAAGTTTCATTTTAAGTTCATCCAGTGGTTATTTCATTTATGAGTTTTACTCTTTTTCCCTTTCAGAGTGTCAATGTATAACCAATAACCAATTTTCAAAAAATCTACCACTGATAATTTTAATTTAGTTTCAAATTTTTTTCATTTAAGTTGTATCTGTGGGCTTGAATGGAAAAATCATTACACAGTCAATTTTAGAAATCTTTAAAAGCATTAGGAGAAAGATATTTCTGATAAGTCTTCAATTTCTTTTCCTCAATTTCTTCCATATTGCTTACTCCGATTTTATAGCATATAAATCGCAACTTTTGAATCTAAGTTAATAGAATTTTTTTTCATCTTTTCGATAGTGATTTCAATTGAAACTATTTACTTACATTTGTAAAATGTAGACTCAACAGACTGGATTAGTATTGAGTATAGGTAATTTTGATGAAGGATTCAGTAGTAAAATTACAGTTGTTAAACAATGAGAAATTGTGTTGAGTAAACTGTAAATTCTCAGTCTTACACACATATTTTATCGATAGTATTTATTGAATGTTGATTTTAAACCTTATAATCTGTAATTAAAAAATATTAAGTTTAATTTTTTTCCTTCCTAGTAATGATTATTTTTGCAGAATTCCTGAAATAGAATGAAAGCTTTTATGTTGTATAAACTGGTTTTTGCTTTTATTAATATTTAATTCAACTAGCATGTCATTGAGTAAGTATCAACAGCTTACTAAATTCAGCCACTAAAAGTTGTCTACAGATAATTAATTCTTCTTCAAAATATTTTTACTTCTAATTTAATTACCATTTTAATGTTCCATTATTGTTCAATGACATTTCAAACAATCAACTAAAAAAGTTTTGTGTTGAATAGTTTTCCAGCATACAAAGCAATAACTGAAAAAGTGTAGAAGCGACCATATTTGAAAAGCTTTAAGCCCTTCCATTAAGAATTAATAATGAAAAATTGTGCATGATATAACCATTTAATTTTTTTATTTAAAAATTTAATTAAATTAATTTTTTATTTAGTTTATTTTATAATTCTTACATACTGGTAATTAAAATTATATTACTGATATGTATATAATTGTAATTCGTAAGTTCATATTCAACAATTCATCAAAAATCTCTAATGACTTCGTATTAACCCCTAGTTTTCGCGTTTATGCCAGGCACTCCCGCATTTTCTTTATTGCATGCACATTATGTATCTACGACTCCATAATATTCACTAAAATCGCTTATTAGTCACTCAGCAGGTTTTCCTATTGATAATATTTCACTAGCATTAGTTTCATTATCAGTATCAGGTAAATGTATGTTTATTTCTTCCGATTTTTCTGAATCAATCCAATCACCTTGATGTTCATAGTCTACACTATTCTTGTTCATTACGGTGCTTATTTCACAGCATGTTTTTCCTTTAGTAAGACAGATGTTCACATTAAATGCTTATAAAATTGAAATCTACAACAATTTAGTAGTAATTTCTACCAGGACAATCTAGCGATAAACAATATACGATGGTGATCTATGATATCGGCATCTATACTTATAATAAAGCTCAATGTGTGTGTGTGTGTGTGTGTGTGTGTGTGTGTGTGTTGGCGCTCTACAGGCCAGACCGTTTGACATACAGCTACCAAATTTGGTACATGTATACCTTGGAGGTTGGGAATGTGCACCTGGGGTTTCTTTTTTCGAATTTTTAATTAGAATTTTAATTATTAATTAAAAACTAACTTTTCCGCCAAAAAAATCTTCCATTATCCCCAGTGCCAAACGAGAAAAGCTTCAGTGTTTTTTTTCCCAACAGTAATGAGGCTAGGGTTAAAATTTTTCGGCGGATTATTTCAATCGGTTCTGTTTATTTTCTTAATGTTTGATGCATTTAAAATTAAACATTGTTAATGAATCAATCTTTCAGATTCATTCTGAAGTACTTTTGAATTAAAATAAAACAGAATAAAGGAAATTAAAAATTTCTAATCCGCATAGCGTTACCCCAACTGGCGTAGAAAAATTCACGTATTTGCGTTACGTAACCGGCGAAGAAAATTCACGCATGCGCATTCTGTTCTGATTGCTGCCATGACAACGTTATCAATGGATGATTTAAATTATTTTTGGGTTAGTTGCATGCTTTTGTAAGTAAATTGTATTTATGTTAGTTATATATTTTTTGTATATGCTTATAGTTTTAAGTACATCGTTTTTTAAGTAGTTTTTTTAAAACCTGTTTTAGACCGTTTATTTTAAACGATTCGTTTTATTTTCTTAGTGTTTGATGCATTTAAATTTAAACATTGTTAATGAATCGATCTGCTCATAATGAATCTAAGAAAATTTTGTTGACCAACTCTTGAGATATTACATTAATTTAAAAAGATATTCTTTAGTGCCCATAAAGTTTAAACGCTGAGTGACTCTATTTTCAGTAATCAGATTATAAAAAAATGCTTTGTTTCAGTAAAAAATATTATTATATTAATTGAAGATAAATTCTTTCCTCTTTAATTTAAAGCATAAATTCTACGGGTGCTAACAGAAAATGAGAGAGATACATATCACGTTATGACTGAAGGCCTTTATAATATTATGAATGAATTATATGATAATCAAAATTTGAAGTTTTAAAATATTTTGATGAAGAAGCTATTAAAGTAGAAATTGCATAAAATATTTAATTATTAAAATTTTAACGAACATTAAGATTGGCGAACCGGCTGGTCGCCAAAGGCGGCTAGTAAGTAATAAAACTGTTGCCGGATTCAGTACATTAAAAATTTGAAATGGAATTTATTATCATATTCAACAGTAACTTTAGTTCGAATGAAGTGCAGTTCGTCATTGTACTATATGGCATGAAAAACCAATGTCGAGCTATACTCGTCATTTTACCGGAAGGAGTTAATTATCAAAATAAAGGATCTATATTTAAATATTTTCAGCTAGTTAGTTGTTTTCTTGTGAGATATTATTTCTTCAGGATCTTTTAAAATACGATTCGGCAATCAAGTTTGCATTACATCTACCATACGTCTTTCTTCATGATAATTATGGTGGAACTTCGCTTTTCTTTCGTTTTCTCTCTTCTTCTTAGAAAGTAGTCTAAATGATAATGAAGAGAGAACACTGTGCTCGTGACACATACAAAATCGCTGAATTTCGGCTATTTTGCTGTGAAATTCCCTACCAGAATCCCTATTATCTCATCTATGGCAGATTTTTTTCCTTTTCTTCTTTTTTAACTATTACATTATTTCTTCAATTTATTAGCTTTATTTCTTCAGATTTTAAATTCTATTAATCATGAATTAAAACTTCAGTAAAAAAATCCATGCAATCTAATTTTTTGAAAAACAAAGAAAATATTTCGTAAATACCAGCTATATGTATAGCCAGCAAGTAGATTTTCCCTATCCTAGTCTCTTGAGAGAATGAACGAATTTCTCTAAATGAAAATTAAATTTAAAAAAGCACTATTGAAAACCCCACAGTCATTCCTAAATGATAAAACATGGTCTTTTATTTCAGAAAAACTCTATTAGTTCCCGAAATAAAAATTAATTGAAACTACTACAATCACATTCAGATGTGTAATTAACTCCTTATTTTCCATGGAAATGGATGTCGCGATAATCGCAGATAATCCACAAAATGACCGAATTGGGACAAGAAATCAACCCGAAAGTGTTTAAAAATACTTTTTTGCTTACACATTAGGGGACTACACATATAATGACGACTTGAATAACTAAAGAGCAGATTTTTTTGGTGGTCAAGAAATTTGGTGGTCAATAATTTATGCAAAAGTATAAATCTAAAGTGTGTGTGTGTGTGTGTGTGTGTGTGTGTGTGTGTGTGTGTGTGTGTGTGTGTGTGTGTGTGTGTGTGTGTGTGTGTGTGTGTGCGTGCGTGCGTGTGTGTGTGTGTGGCTGGCTGGCTGGCTTAAAAATCCTTATTTTTATTTTCAATTGTAGCTTTTTAACAAACACTTGTAATCACGAATCCACTATACTTGATTTTTTTGACTAAAAACATTAAAATCTGCATTACAAATTTGGAACAGCATTAGCAAGCCTTCATTCATTGTTTGCCGCGTAATCTATAAACTTTCCTAACATTCTTAACTTAGAGATGCTCTTTTATGCAATCATGTTTTATATTTGAACAAAGCATTCAATTCTTTAAACCTGCTTTAAACGAAATTATCCTACTTATTCATACAATTCTTGAAATAAAACTTTGAATTACTACATTATGCACATAACTGCATAGAAACACACCGATGAACCATTTTAATGGCTCCGTCATCGCAGAATAATAACTTCAAACAAACATCCACAAATACCTTTACTAAAACATATCATACAAAACCCCATTAACATCACTTCATTAGATATTCCCTATCCTCTAATGGTGAAACTGCAGTCATGGGAAGAGTGGCTCCTGTTATGTAGATTCAATGACATTATGGAAGCAAAGTACCTTTAATCCATTTCTCCTAACCAGCATTCGTGGGAAAGGGTCAATGTGTTTGCACCAGAATGCATTCCATAAATAAATGCCGAGATCTATGGGTAGAGGATTCCACTTTCTCTTCCCCTCCCCCCACCCGGAACTTTCCACATTCAATGGCTTATCGAAGGTCCTGGAGTAGATATCGCCATAGAAACTGGTTGGCGATGTCGATAGAGATAGGAATGGTTGGCTGGGTGAGGGAGAATTCTTTCTGGAGAGGGTTTCTGAAGAAATGGAATGGAATAATAAAGTAGCTATTGGTCGATGGCTTTGATGGGAAAAGGTCATACATTAAAGATAGACCGAACGTAGTAAAGTGAACGTGTACATATAAATAGTTTGCTAGTTCTTGATAAAGTGGGGTGCTGTTGAAAATTTATTGTAGTTTGGAGACAAAACAGAAGCAAAAAACAACTGGAGGATAGTAGAAGTTTGGCGTTTGTAGGAATTTTAAATGTTTTGTGGGGATTTGGAGGCAAATATAAATTCTTTTTATGATTATTTTTATTTTGATTTAATAAGCACAAAATGAATTTAATAGGACTTTAATTCTGCATTTATTGAAATGATAATAGATACTAACATCGCCTTTACTATTCAATAAAAATCATTGAATGATCTGAAGCTTTGATCTCTTTCAAATTCGTTTTCTAATCTGTTAATATTTTTGGAAATATTAAGACAATTATTTTCATATTGCTAAAAGCGTTTTTAAAACAGCATTGATTT
Organism: Argiope bruennichi; assembly: GCF_947563725.1. Taxonomy (NCBI): domain Eukaryota; kingdom Metazoa; phylum Arthropoda; class Arachnida; order Araneae; family Araneidae; genus Argiope; species Argiope bruennichi. The sequence goes on from NC_079151.1 coordinate 89,341,022, forward strand.
ATTTAAAATATTTCAAAAAATAATTAGATTTAATTATTTTTAAATATTACACATTTATTGATATTTAAATATTACAAATATTATAGAATAGTATTTTTCCCCCTTCATTTCATTACTAGGTAAAGCTACTGGCAAAAAATCGAGATACAATCAAGTATTTATTAAGTAGTAAGTTTCTAAAGTGATAAAAATAGCGTACTATCATCACTGATATGCAAGTGTACAACATTTCGAAATTCTAATATATTAACTCTCGGACTGCGTAATTTTTAAAATCACTATTTAGATGCGTTCTTTGCGAATTAGTTCAAATATTTTTTAAAAAAAGTGAACTGATGCTACATGTTACGCAATATTAATATAATATAATAAAAATCTATAATCGTAAAAACATACAATTGAAAAATGCGGAATGCAATAGGAAATGGATTGATTGCCAATCCATGGAAATCGCAGGATACGCAGATGGAGAATTAAAAATTGAATCAAAAATCGATTGCAAAATGCAATCTTTACAAACATAAAATAGTTTTAATTTTAAGTAAAAATATTTAAGAAAGAAATGCTCATGGCTTTTTTTATTAATAACTAGCCGCCTTTGGCGACCAGCCGGTTCGCCAATCTTAATGTTCGTTAAAATTTTAATAATTAAATATTTTATGCAATTTCTACTTTAATAGCTTCTTCATCAAAATATTTTAAAACTTCAAATTTTGATTATCATATAATTCATTCATAATATTATAAAGGCCTTCAGTCATAACGTAATATGTATCTCTCTCATTTTCTGTTAGCACCCGTAGAATTTATGCTTTAAATTAAAGTGGAAAGAATTTATCTTCAATTAATATAATAATATTTTTTACTGAAACAAAGCATTTTTTATAATCTGATTACTGAAAATAGAGTCACTCAGCGTTTAAACTTTATGGGCACTAAAGAATATCTTTTTAAATTTATGTAATATCTCAAGAGTTGGTCAACAAAATTTTCTTAGATTCATTATGAGCAGATCGATTAATTAACAATGTTTAAATTTAAATGCATCAAACACTAAGAAAATAAAACGAATCGTTTAAAATAAACGGTTGAAAACAGGTTTTAAAGAAACTGCTTAAAAAACGATGTACTTAAAACTATAAGCATATACAAAAAATATATAACTAACTTAAATACATTTTAATTACAAAAGCATGCAACGAACCTAAAAAAAATTTAAATCCAGTCCGCATCCGTTGATAATAATTCGTCAACACAATGCGGAATTCTGAACACAAAGCGCATGCGTGAATTTTCAACGCCAGTTACGTAACGCAAATACGTGATTTTTTTTTCTACGCCAGTTGGGGTAACGCTATGAGGATTAGAAATTTTTAATTTCCTTTATTCTGTTTTATTTTAATTCAAAAGTACTTCAGAATGAATCTGAAAGATTGATTCATTAACAATGTTTAATTTTAAATGCATCAAACATTAAGAAAATAAACAGAACCGATTGAAATAATCCGCCGAAAAATTTTAACCCTAACCTCATTACTGTTGGGAGAAAAAAAAACTGAAGCCTTTCTCGTTTGGTGCTGGGGATAATGGAAGATTTTTTTGGCGGAAAAGTTGGCGGTGGGGAAAATGGAAGATTTTTTTGGCGGGAAAGTTAGTTTTTAATTAATAATTAAAATTCTAATTAAAAATTCGAAAAAAGGAACCCCAGGTGCACATTCCCAACCTCCAAGGTATACATGTCCCAAATTTGGTAGCTGTATGTCAAACGGTCTGGCCTGTAGAGCGCCAACACACACACACACACATTGAGCTTTATTATAAGTATAGATATAGATAAACTTATGTGAAGACAAAGATAAATTACTATTTTCAATTTAAAAAAACAAAAACTCTGTTAGAAGCCTTGATAAAGACCACAGCGTCTTATATGAAACATTAAAGTTAGACTGGTGCTTCTAAATCATTTGCTGCCACTTTTACTACTTTTCGTACTTTTTTTCCTCCAACACAAACAATACAAAAGAAGGAAGACATTCGTCTTTTATATTAGACATGCAATCAATTTAGATTACCTTTGTATCTGGATCAATAAATGAATTGTTTTTTTCTTATACAAAATCAAGTTCTCTCGATGTGGAATCTTGTTTCCCTCCATAATTAAGACTGTTGGCTTGCCTTAATGTAGGACTTACTGATAGAAGGTTACAAAATATCTCCCTTAATACGATTTTCTGATTTTTTGTTATTATTTTACCAATTTCTTCAATGAGTTATATTTATGTTTCCTTCTTTTAAAAAGTATAAGAAAGTGACATCGTGGGGATATTGATTGTGAATATGGGCTTGAGTAGTTAATAAATATTACGTTTACTTTTTCAGATTTCGAACTGGAACGTCGTTACTTGCACGAGAATGTGTGGCCAGAGCTTCAACGTCATTGCGCCTCCTCAGGTGTGGATCTAGAGGTACTGGACGTCCAAATGGGCAACGATCTGGACTCCACTTATGATCCCCACGCCTTCGAACAGCAACTCAGGGAAATTGAGAACTGCTATCAGGAATCTCTTGGATGCTTTCTTGTCGTAAGTTTACTTTTCTTATTTATATATACTTAAGTACCAATTCAGCACTTATTCATAATATAGCCGCCTTTAGCGACCTGCTTTTTAATTCAGAATGCTAACTCTTTTTGCTATTAAACTATTAATACTCAGTAAATTTATTAAAGTTTCATTTTTTTTATTTAATGACTGAAAAAGGCGATTTAAGTGGAATCAGTCTATTTCAAATTGCCGATCAAACAAATTAAGATGTGCATAATTCAGTTATTTAACTGAATTTTTATTATTTCATGAAATAATTCATCATATATATGGTATAAAATAACAGATTTCATTCTTTGACAATTTCCATTCCTTCATGCTATAACTAGCATCGAACATTCTTTAACGATGCAAGTCATAGCGATTACCTTTCTGACTATGGCTAAGCCTAGTTTTGCATTGGATTAAATTTTCTGTTCTACACCAGAATCTTGATTTCTTATATATCTCTTTCCTCTTAATGGAGGTTTTGATAACACGGCGAAACCTCTTCCAAGCATTTCCAATTTTTTTGGTAACTTATTAATTAGCTAAACGAAGCGCTGAATTAAGTGTAGATGTAAAAGTGTTCAATAAAGCAGTCTAAAGCTTTCGTTTAAATTTTACTAATGCCATTCGATATTAAGATGTAAGGCTGATTCTTGTGCCATATTCATTGGTGTATTACATATAGAGAAAGAGAGATTCCCGTTACCTCCAATTTGTTGAGATTAATTTTATATTTTCATTCTGTCCTGAAGAAAATTTTCATCCTTTAATCTTTTTTGTCCGTCTTTGACTTTCATTGCAATTTAACATTTGAAATGTGGATGGTAATATTCAAATTTTTATTATATCCTTTATTTATTCTGCATTCTGTCATGCATACAAGTACATTCTGGAAACTACAATCCTCTAAGTATTCAACATGTACATAGCACAAAAATGTCTGAATTATATTTTCCAATTTTTAAAATTTTAATAAGTCATTATACAAATGAAGAGTTAATAAAAATTACAAAAAAAAATATATATTACAGTATTGATGGCTTTAATGGTATAAAGTTTCTGGCCTTCCTTCTATAATTTATATCTAATCAGAAAGGAATCCACCTTCTATTTATCAAGTTACACCAACAATAAGATTCAAACATTATTTTATTTACCGTTTCAGTGTTTAATCGGCAGCAAGTACAAGCCTTGCCCCTTACCACGATGCATTGAGGCCACAGAGTTCGATCCCATCTACGAGAAAGCGCAGGAAGCTGGATTCGATGTCAGCCTCCTCACACAATGGTACTCCTTGAACTCCAACATGGTACCTCCAGCCTATGTAGTGAGATCTCTCGATTCCAAAAACAATAGGTTTTCACTAAGGTCAGTAAAATTTAGCTTTGTTCCTTTCATTTCTGCAGCTGTGGTTATAATTACAAATTACAAATCTACTAATGCTGTGATTGATGTGTATTTTTCTTACTGGATTTGCAGAGAAACATCAGAAGTTCAAAATCGGTTATTAAATGCTTTAATTTTCAAAACCAACGTATTATGCATCAGAATCCCATGTTCCACGAGGTATATTGCTTTCATCTGTATGAATAGATGTATCGAATTATTAATAACTATCCGCCTTTGGCGACCAGTCGGTTCGCCAATCTTAATGTTCGTTTAAATTTTAATAATTGAATAGCTTGAACCGGAGTTTAACCACCTTCTTCGCCAAGATGCGATAACGCGCCAAAGCTGGCAATCTTTATTATGCATTATAATTGAACATCTGCTCCTTTGCTTTTGAACATTTCCATTGTTGACGATTTTTAAAAATTGCTCCAAGCAGGGGGTTAAACTCCGGTCGTACCGTTAAATATTTTACGCAATTCCAACTTTAATCGATTCTTCAGCAAAATATTTTAAAACTTCAAATTTTGATAGTCATATAATTCAATCATAATATTATAAAGGCTTTCAGTCATAACGTGATATGTATCTCTCTAATTTTCTGTTACCCCTCGTAGAATTTATGCTTTAAATGAAAGTGTAAATGATTAATCTGCAATTAATATAATAATATTTTTTACTGAAACAAAGCATTTTTTTTAATAATATGATTACTGATAATAGAGTCACTGAGCGTTTAAACTTTATGGGCACTAAAGAATATCTTTCTTAATTTATGTAATATCTCAAGAATTTGTCAACAAAATTTTCTCAGATTCATCATGAACAGATCTATTAATTAACAATCTTTAATTTTAAATGCATCGAACACTAAGAAAATAAAATGAATCGTTTAAAATAATCGGTCGAAAACAGGTTTAAAAAAAACTACTTAAAAAAAGATGTACTTAAAACTATAAGCACATACAAAAAAATATATAACTAACATAAATACAATTTAATTACAAAAGCATGCAACTAACATAAAAATAATTTGAATCATTGAAAACAGGTTAAAAAAAACTACTTAAAAAACGATGTACTTAAAACTATAAGCATATACAAAAAATATATAACTAACATAAATACAATATACTTACAAAAGCATGCAACTAACCTAAAAATAATTTAAATCATTGAAAACAGGTTAAAAAAAACTACTTAAAAAACGATGTACTTAAAACTATAACCATTTACAAAAAGCTTGCTTTTGTAATAAATACAATTTACTTACAAAAGCATGCAACTAACCTAAAAATAATTTAAATCATCCCTTGATAATGGTTGTCATGGCAACAATCAGAAAACAATGCGCATGCGTGAATTTTCTTCGCCACTTACGGTAACGCAAATGCGTAAATTTTTCTACGCCAGTTGGGGTAACGCTATGCAGATTAGACATTTTTAATTTCCTTTATTCTGTGTTATTTTAATTCAAAATTACTTCAGAATGAATCTGAAACATGGATTAATTAATAATGTTTAATTTCAAATGCATAAAACATTAAGAAAATAAACAGAATCGCTGGAAATAATCCGCCGAAAAATGTTATCCCTAACCTCATTACTGTTGGGAGAAAAAAAAATAAAGCCTTACTCATTTGGTGGTGGGGAAAATGGATTGGCGGGAAAGTTAGTTTTTAATTAATAATTAAAATTCTAATTAAAATTTCAAAAAAGGGACCCCAGGTGCACATTCCCGACCTCTAAGGTATACATGTACCAAATTTGATAGTTGTATGTCAAATGACCTGGCCTGTACAGCGCCAACACACACACACACATTGAGCTTTATTATAAATATAGATTAATGAATTATTAATTATTAATTTCTGTTAATGATTAATTGGAAGTTGATAACAATAACCCAGTTAATAATATGATTCATGACACCAATGTGTTAATATAAATTATAAATAATATAAAATAATTTTAGATAATAAAACTACGATCTAGTAATTTTTAATTTAAATTAGTCGTCTTGGGATATCAGATGTTCTACCATCATATTAATAGTATTACTGAATGCAGTAATGTTAGAAATTTCAATCAACTTTGACGAACGAAATTGTTTCACATGAAATGAAATTACTGTTTTAATTTATTCTTTCACAATAAAAGAGCATTCACATTTGCTCTCTTGCATGCAAAGTGGTGGAATTAATTGTGAAAATAATTCCTTCGTTGAACTGTAGACTATTTAATGTTTTACTCTGCAGTATCTCGCAAAAATGGTGACTGAAAAAAGTAGGTTACCATTTCCTTATTCAAAAGTTAATCTTAAAATGAAACAAAATTTTGCATGATCAGTGCAATGGTTGAATTGGGAGACTATGTAGTGTTTTTCCCTAATAAAATTTAGAAAGAAGTAATATTTTTGAGATTTCTTTTAAAACCGGAATTTGAGAAGGGACAGTCGATCATTTATGGCATATCTATAGGCTATAAGCTATCATCTGACCCAAAAATTGGCGAAATCTGACAAATTGATGGAGATGGGAGACTAGAGTCTTCATTTTTCTGATTATTTTTCAAATGTGCAGACATTTAATGCTATAATTAGTACTTTTCACACGTTTTTACTTTCATATTTCACTCACTCTTCCACATAGTTATCCTGCTCATTTACCAAAAGAAATTAAACATATATGTTGCAAAAAATCAAAATTTTTAAAAGCATTTTTATTATTTTACTTCATTTCTATAACCCGAGTCTAATTTTTACACTATCTGAATTCAAAAAATTATATTTCATTTACATTTCGTTAATTTTACGATTCTTCATGGTTTCTACTATTTGAGACAAATTGTCTTTATATTATTATATGTAAAATTCGATAACTATTTCTTGTGAATTTCATTATTATTTCTAGAGATCACACCTATTTCTCAAATCGCTTTGCTCTGCTCTCAATACCTGATCGAATGGTGATAAGAGAATCATTTTTATTCTCTAGTCACCGTATTCTCTTTTCTTCAATTCTCGCTAAATAACATATTTCTTAATTTTATCATTCAAATTTTTCCTATATATATATATATATATATATATATATATATATATATATATATATATATATATATATATATGTAATATTATTTTTGTGAAGTAGAATGCAGTTTGAAGACAATGAAGATACTTTTAATTTCGTGACGTCGTTTTATTTCATTTTGAAGAAGCAAGCATATGTACAAGCGACGAGCACACAGAACGACACAGAAAGGAATGAGGGAAGAGCTCTTGGACATTTTATCCCTGGTCTTATATAACCTATGATTTTGATAGGGAAAATATTTCTTTACAGTGCTAATGTATTATGAGATTTCGATAGGGATTTTCATTACACGGGTGGACAAGGTAGGGGAAACACAGGGAGATTTTAAAAAAGAATTTGCTTGATCAGCGGTATGTTATCTCTTCACGCGTAGTGTGGGAAAGTTAGATTTTAGCTGATTCAACAACTTAACAAAGCTTCTCTTGAATTAATTAAGTAGAGACAGTGGAATTGGATCACGAAATAAGAGAATATTTTAGAATGAAGTTACTATGGGCTAAATTAAGATAAAATCTTGAAAATTAATTAAATTGAAATTAGAGTTAAAATATCATTACATATATATATATATATATATATATATATATATATATATATATATATATACGAAGAACTATTTTCGTATGATCACAGACGGAATTTGGTAATTGGGCTTGAGCAACTTTTCTCTCTCTTTGTTACCTGATTTTTATTACATTTCGACTTCATTAATTTACTTATTATTAGTTTTACTATATACAAGACGAATAATCTTAATAGTATTTATCACTTATAGAATGAAATACTTAAATATACTTATTGATAATCAAGAATAACATATTTCTAACTTTATTTTGTTCAACGTTGTTCATCAAAATTTATAATAGTAACAATTGACTGATATTATGAGGAATATAAACGTCTCAGCTGAAGAAAGAATCTTTCTCTTTGACGTTATTTTGTTTCCCTTTCAAGGACAAAGTTGTCCTTATTGAGTTTCTTAATGGATTAATTTATGTTCATAAATTATGATGAATAGATCTTGCGAGCATATTTCTAAAATTAACTATCCATAATTCATTTTTCGAATTATTATTACTTTCTGAAGCACTTTTGATGTATGGACTTCCTGCGAATTCTTCAACCATTGTTGGAAATGGGGCTCCGTTAGTAAATGGGTTAATGTTGCTTGGCTCCGTAAACAAAAGGATTCTGTGAAATGAACGACAAATCAGAAATAAATGAAAGACTAAAATAGAAATATTTTATGTTTTCAGATAACACAAGTATTTGAGATAAAGGAATATATTAATCTTTTAATACTATGAAAGCAAAAATGAGGAAAATGAACTCATTTAGTTATAACACAAAAAAGAATTTTAAAATATGAAATCGTTAATTAACTTTTTTTAAGAATGCATATTAATTTCCAATGAACAAATACAAAGGAGAACAAGTACAAAGTTTCCAAAAAATTGATCAAAACATCTAATTTTGTTTATTTTGTACTTTGTGGAATTAACAAAGTGTGTGAATACCATTATCTATAATTAAACTTGCAAGTATTTCCATTGGGCTTCAAAAATAATTTGGAAGATAGAATTGTGCATCATAAAGTGATATTTTTTGTGTAAGATTTTAAGCAGAATTTTAATTAATTAAACTAAATTTTAAATTTTTCCACACAAATTCTCAAAAATATTATTGCACGAAACTGATTTTTATATCATTTTAAAATGTAAAACATCGTTTTCTTAATAATACTCATTCATTTATTCGTTCTTGTTGAGCAAATGTTTCCTAAAATTTTGGAAATTTTATTAAAGCTACTGTTCATAATTTTTAACAATAGTTTTGTCGTTTCGATGAAGTTCAAACTATTTTCATTGTTTTATCAAATATTTAATAGCATGATTTTCTTCCATTGTTGAAAGCTAAGGAAGAAGGACTCTGCTAATTATCTGCATAATTTACATGAAGTATCAGACAATGAAGTTACATTACCTAAAAAAGGCAAACAGCAATATGAAATATATTGCCTAGACACTTAAAAATTTAATGGCATTATTATGTCTTGGGACTCACTATATATATATATATATATATATATATATATATATATATATATATATATATATATATATATATATATATATATATATATATATATATATATATATATATATATATATATATATATATATATATATATATATATATATATATATATCATGAGAATGTTCTTCTATAAAATAAACAGAATTAACATACCATGCTTTATTTTATATCTCACTTTGATTCCTAAAACTAGATTGTTGTGGATATTATGAATATCAATTTATGTACAAAAGATGCAATTAGAATTAATTACAACTCATATACCGACATTTCCGTCAGCCGGAATCGTAATTAAGTTCTTTAAAATTTGTTAAATTTGTTTAAATTTGCCTTATTTTGTCAAGGAAAAGGCATTTGAAATAGAGGAAAAACTTCAAATAATATACTGTGAAGGGAGTGTTACAATCGCTGCGCCATATCAGGCCACTGTTGAATTCTATTTTAGGAATACTGAAACTTATATCCTATTTATTTTTTTTTATTTTATCATTAAATGTTTATCATTTTTATTTAATCATTCAATAAAAATGAATCGAAACACTGTTAAGAAAACCTAACCCTTTAACCTTGAATTAATTTACCAACAATTTTTTATTTGAATATTTGTATCATTAAATAAGTTTTGCGTAGAATAATTCTTTCGAGGAGGAAAATGCGTTTTTTAAATTAGTTTAAATAATTTAAGTTCTGTCCTCAACTGCATGTTGGCGGAAGCGCAATTTTCGTGTTTTTGTAAAAATCTTCAGGAATATAATTAATGACTGATAATGGAGATATAATTATTCACTGAAGTGATACTTTCAAGTATATTTAGGAATATGGGAAAATTAGCAATTCTAAATTGATTTTGTCACTAATAATCTTCCAAATTATCCCTCAAATAAAATCGAGAATACGTATCGTTTTTCCAAAATGTATCATCCCTATAAAAGTATATATGATTACAAGATTAAATCACAATTAATTATTGAAGGTTATTGCAAATTACTCAAAAATAGATCATCCAAAATATATTTTAGTTTGAGAACTTTTTTAATAAAAATATTCATATTAAGTTCTTAAAAATAGGTGAACAAAATGTCTGTATTTGAAAGAAATATTTTATATAAAGGGATATTAAAATATAAATTTTTAGATAATCTATTATCACCTCTAAATATAGTTTGTGTAATTTTTGCTTTATAAGTTTATTTCGTTTCTGGTGAAGTATTGTATTTTTGTAGATAGAAAATACAATAACAATACATCCTTTATAGCAATAAATATCTGAAAATTTGTTTTATACCGAATGCAGAGTATGGGAGGATGTATTTAACATTTTTAGAAAAATTTACACATTCGATAATATATCACGAAATCAAAAATAACAATAATTTGCAATAATCTAGAAATAAAGCTCACCTTCTGCTTTTCTAAATACCAATCTCTAAAATTATATCTCTATAACATTTTATTAATCAAAAAATTATAATTCATCATGCTTTTTTTAGTATATTCTTTCAAATTCGTTTGTTTTTCCCAAAGGCGTCCCTCAGATGTTCAGCGAAGTGAATTTGAAGAACAGACCAATGAATGGATTGAAGAAGAAGAACAGGTACTCAAGATGATCCAATATGGAGCTCGTGTTGCCCACCAGGAGGGAATAATCAATCAGAATAAGGACACACGGCAACGAAGATACTTCATGTCAGGTGTGTTGTATTCTTTATTTTTATAAACGATTCCATTTCATAGCATTCATGTTTTATCATTTATATGTTGTTTCTTCATCTCTAAATCATCAATTGTACAGTTGTGAATAAATACATAGTTGATTTAAGTATCGATTCCGTAGCAGTTATTTATAAATTGGTATGCATTATTTGTAATTGATTGTGATTATTTGATACATTTAAGAACTTCTTATCAGTTGCATTTCTATTTTTCGCTCTCAAAAAAGTTCCAATTATAAGAATGAGTGTCTATCATTTTTATTTAATTGTTTCGTAATCCATGAAACATTAATAAATAAATAAGCCAAATTATATATTTATTGAGTAGCTACTATCTGCTAATCCTCTAACTTATGAATTTACTCAAACTTCTAATGAATATGATACTATTTTTGGAACATTTATGGTTATTTCAATCTTTAAAATAACTAATCACTTGAGAAACTAAAGCGTTTCCAAGTGATTTTTGAGTTTTAAATTATTTTATACATTCATTTAATTTTAAATTAAAATATTAAAACTAATATACGTGTCAGTTTACACGTCATTTATTATTTAATACATTCATTTAATTTTAAATTAAAATATTAAAACTAATAAACGTATCAGTTTACATGTGCTCAATGTATGCGTGTCACTCATACACGTGCTCTGTTTTCGAAAGATTAACAGACTTATATTTTGAATTAGAAACTCATTTCATACATTACAATTATTACATACATTAAAAGCTTTATATAAAATATATATTCTGTATTTCTATGAAAGATTCATTTATAATCAACCATGTTTTATCGTTTTATTATTTCTTTAAAAGATTTCCACCTGATTGATAACTATCCTTTTTTATTTTAGGTGTTTACAATCAGTTAGATTATGCTCTTAGTTTGTCAACCACAGCCCAACAGCGAATAGTGTGCGTCATACGTCAAATAGAAGGTAAATATTTATCAATAAAACTCAGTATAAAATAACAGAAAGTAAGCAATCCATCCAACCATAAATTTCATTATTCCAATTTTTAATCTTTCATATCGTCAGTTAATATCAATAATATTTATTTACGTTGCATTGTTTCTTTTTTTCGAATGGCAGCTGTTGCTGAAAAAACAAACAGAGAAAATGGCTGTGTCAGTTGTTCTGTTTGTCATTTCTGACAGCTGATAGATGGCTCCTAAACAGTGCTATATTATTTTTGGAAAGAATATGTCTGCTACAATTCTTTTCTGAACCAAGGAGTGTTTATTTTGAGTTAATATAATATATATTATTTTCTTCGTCCTACAACTAAAAGGACCAAACTTTCTGAACTTATTCCAGGATATTCTAGATATAGAGAAAGAGATATTAAGTTCGAAAAATAAAATTGTATTAGCTAAATAAAAATTCATGTTAAGTATAAATATTGTTACATTTTCAATTTAAATAATTTTCTTTCTAGCAATAAATATTTCGATACACTCCATTTCGTTAAGATTGGGGAAAATGTTCAAAATTGCATCTGTTCCGACTAATTTAGGGACTGTTAACTGTATACATGATACTTCAAAGAAAATTTAAAAATGATCCAAGTTATACTACAATACGAGAGATTATATTTTTTCCATATATTTTTCTACTTCTTTCATTCCCTAGTATTGTATATGTACTCCATTAGCACAAAATATTGTATCTTATACTACCGATAATATTCGATATTTTGAAATTTCGTACAATATCATGAAGATATCGTTACTGTGTTATTGGACTTTTTAAGCTAATAGTGTACAATTTTACACTTTTTCCCCACAAAATTCTAAAAATACAACAAACAAAGCTTGTATCTTATTTATATATCTTTAAATAAAAGCTTTTCCGATAAGCAAAAAAAAAATGACACAAATTAATGCTTTAGTTCGAATCCGAGAAAAACGGTCATGAGGAGTTCTTTATAATGCATAACGTTTGAACCCAAGTTAAACTAACTGCTCAAAATCTACTTCTTAATAGCTGATTTATGATTTTTAGTAAGTAAAGGTGGGTTTAATTATTACAAGGAAATTGATTTAGTTATAATTTTTAGAAATGGATTCTGCTTGGAGAAAAAAAAATTTAGTATAATATTATGCAATCCTAAATGAATCCTTGAGGAATAGATTGTATAGATAAGACATGCACCTTTCTTAAAATTACAAAATATCTACTAAATCCAAGAAATAATGAATAAAGTCAATGCAATCATAAAATACACTTGCTTTCTGTGGTGTGAAGTAGCCATTTTAATGAATAAAGTTCTAAATGTCGAATATCTTATTTAAACTGGAAATAGTATGCTTGGAAAAAATTAATTTCTTAATTAAATTTTATAATAATGGTAATTATGTGCACTTAAATATTTTACATTAAGCAAAAATCATTTTAAATGTTAAGTTGAATTCAAAAATTAATTGTTTAAGTTATGTGATCAAAAAAGAAACAAATAAAAATTTGAACCTTTACCTTTGCAAATGTAAAGAAAAGTTATCTGCTTTTCAGAAAAGAATAATGTTTTTATTATACATTCTGTTTTTTAATAATTGATTAATAAGATAATTATTAATATCACTAATTAGTAATTTATCTGGCATACTCTGTTATTTTCCTAAAAATTGCTTGTAATTCGGTCCCAAATGTGACGTTTAAAAAATTACGAAATAAATGAATTAGGGTTTGACGGTTTTTCAAACCCGGTTTTAAAAAAACCGGGTTTTTAAAGTAGATTTGTCACATTTGAAAACCGGTTTTTAAATAAAGAAAACCTGTTTAGAGAATTCAAATTATTATGTAAAAATTAATATTAAACTTATTTGAAAAGAAAAAGGAAAGGAATAATTTTTAATTCTTGATTGCAAAACAAAGTGGAATAGTATGAAGAACATAATTGGAAGATTTCTGGCAGAAAAATAATGTGTTGCTTTAGCATTGAAGGATATTGATTCTTCTTATATATGGAATTAAGCTGAATATCCTAAACTTTTAGAACTTCATAAAGTCTTGGGATCGATTCGTAAAGCAGCTGAAGGCTTAGGACGACGTGATGTCAATTTATTAACAAGTGAAGGTATATTTGAGTTTCTGTTAAATGAACTAAAAAATTTAAACATTGAAATAAGTTTGAAATTATTATATACTTTAGAAGAACGAATTTAAGAAAGTAGACAAGTAGAATTAGCAACTCTTTTGCTGTATTTGCAAAATTCACAAAACATTTTTAATTCAGCGAAGAAAACTAATGCACTTTCTTTAGCTTCAAAAACCGAAATTATTAATTTATCTGGAAAGATATTGTCTAGAATACTTTCCAAATTCTTATGTAGAAACTGATTCTGATGAAGGGCAAATCAAAGAACCTACTAATCAGAATAATGCTTTTTTAAAAGAAGCCACGGAAAAATCAGTTCATTAGTTTCTTGAAGACCCTGGAGAAAAACTTACAAATCTAAAGACACTGAAAGCTGAATTTTCATTATTTGAAGCAACGAATAGAAGAACAAAAAGCTTAGATCTGTTATTTGATGCCATGAAAACTATAAAACCAAGCTCAGTAACTAGTGAACGAGTATTTTTAACTTCAGGCAATATTGTATCCGAAATAATAATAAGACTTAGCCACCATTGAGTGAAATTTTTAAATTTTTAAAATCCTATTTTCTTAGCAGAAATTAAAATTAGTGAAAATAATATAAATATTATTTGAAATTTTTGTTTGAGTTTTCGTTATTTTGTGTAAGTAATATGTATATGTAATCCTTAATTTTTTTAATACATAGTTTGACTTTGAGATTGATTTCTTTTTTTGTTATTTTATATAAATAAAATAAAATATTTTAACTATTCTATTTTTTTTTTTTTGACAAAAATTCGAAAACCGGCTAAAACCTTTTTTTTGAAATATTGAATTCGAAAACCGGTTTTTCAAAAAGTCGCTTTTTGTATAAAACATAAAATGAATTATACTTTTTTTTATCATGTGAGAACAAGATGTTGTTTTGGCTTGTGGCTTTTGAAGTCTCAAAATGCGAAGGAAATAAATTGGCAATTTGTTGCTTTTATCATCCCGATGAAGCCTGCAAAGCACTATAATAAACCTATGGATATATAAAAGATCCTACCCCAACCTGGAGTCATCTACTACGCATGCGCAGATGGTTTTCGTTATATCTCTTAAACTATATATATATATATATATATATATATATATATATATATATATATATATATATATATATATATATATATATATGCAAACAAACAAAAATACTTAGAAAAGAAAAATATTAGCTGTCATTAAAATCATTAAGTTACTAAATCAGTTGCTCTATTTTTTAACAATATTTCGACATTGATAAACACTTGATATACATATTTATGGTAATTGTTTATTTTAATGGTAATTGGATGTTCATATAAACCTGAAGATAACTTAATCTAAAAAAATGCATATTTGAGAAACATATTTATATTTCAGTTTATATAAGAAAGGAAAAGACATTCAAGAAATTCAAAAGTGTCTGAGAATTTTTTTCTTACAATTAATGGCTGTTTTAAATTAATAACATAAATAATAATAATAAAAATTATTCAACACGCAAGCCAGACACTTCATTGCTTGGAACGAGATTAAGCAATTCTCATCCAGAATTTTAGAGTATCTCATTATTTCATAAGGCATATTTATGGCATAAATAATTAATTTTGTAGATTAAACATTCTCCATAATTTACAAATTATGCATAAATTCTATGAAGAGCAAATACTGCGTCTTAAATTATTAAAATGTCTATTAAATAGAGAGCAATCTCTACTAATATCGAAGCAGAATGTTCGTACGACCGTGTAGACCATTAGCTCATAAATTATTTATATATTATCTTATATAGTTTGAAATATGAAGAATGTGCACTAGAAGCAGTTTTTTTTATTTTAATTTATTAAAAATTAAACAGTGTTTTTAGGTTTTATTTTTTATTATTAAAATGTCTTGTTTATTAATTTTTATTAATGTTAAATGTTTTATTATTAAATGTTATTATTAAAATTATTAAAATGTCTATTTAATAGAGAGCAATCTCTACTAATATTGAAGAAGAATGTTCGTACGACCGAGTAGACCATTAGCTCATAAATTATTTATATATTATCTTATATAGTTTGAAATATGAAGAATGTTGCACCTAGAAGCAGTTTTTTTTATTTTAATTTATTAAAAATTAAGCAATATTTTTAGGTTTTATTTTTTTCTTTGGTAGCTTCTGAAATTATTGTTGCAGCCCAAAAATGATTTTTACACTGCCTGATAATTCAATTTTTTTTTTCCATAATACATACTTAATTTTCAAAATTTTTTGTCTGGTTTTAATTAACTTTTAAAGATGATTTTAAATATATTTTTAAAAATATTTTCATTGTTGTAATGTTACTCTAGTATATTTCTTCCATTATTAATGATCAAGATAAAAAGATTCGGTTTATTTTTTTATTATTTTTAAATAGATATCTTTATAAAAAAATATTTTTAATAATTATTGCTATTCATTATTATAATAAAATTGTATGCATAAAAATATATTATCACTCTTTGAGCTCAAAGTTTTCTTTTTTTATTCTTGTAAAGATGAAATTTGTCTTTGAATTAGAAAAGCTTTTACTAAATACTCCTCTGAAAGATAAACCAAATCATAAAATATATCCTTTAAGTACACACAAAACTTCAATAATAAATTATTATATTTTCTAACCTTTTATTATTATTAAAATGTAACTTTGAAATCTAATTAAAAATATAATTTTGAAAATATAAAATTGTATAGCATTTAATAAAGAAGTAACTACTTCTGTGAAAAATATTATTAATAAGTTGTTCCATATGAAACTTATCTTTGGAATATGATCATTGATAATGTTTTGTAAACTGGCATACTACTTTTCAGAAAATTTTAATGTCTTTATTAAGTGTAAAAGTATGATTTTTCTCTTATTCAATAACATTTTGTATCTTAATTATCATTTGCAAATATTCAAGCATAATTTTTATTTGTATATTTGTTGCCGACAACTAATACTTGTGAATTAGCAAAAGAAGAATTTCTCCAAAATTCTCATTTTATATGATAATTGATCAATGATATAGAAAATAGTTCTATTTCTAAAAATTCAAATCGTTTTTACTAAATTTTATTTAATTCCTCTTTTTCCGTGTTTGAAAATATGGAATTTTATATTTGCTTTTTCTTTAAGTTTCTATTTTGATAGCTCACAAATTGTGCCACCTGGTAGACAATTTGAGAAAAACTTATAAAACTCGATGATATTATTAATAATAAATTTTTATTCAGAAACTGAGAAATGAAAATGATTAAAATAAAAATAACTTTTATTATTACAATGATTTGATGTGCTTTTAAGGAGTGTTTTTACTAAATTTACAGTAGAAAATATGTATTTGTTATTTAAATTTCAGTACACTACATGCATTTAATGATTGATTATTTCTAACTTTAATTGTAAAAAAACGTAAAGTTCATCTAACTAGATGTAAATAACTATCATCAACAGAATTAAGAACTAAATTTACGAAATTTATTTTTATGTAATGCATTTAATTCTAACTATACTTTGGTTTTTATATTTTTAAAAATGGAAACGTGGAACAGCTGTTTAATTAATATCAGTATTAAATTATTGATATTATCAAAAATTTCGCGTCGTATTTTGAACAGATATTGAAAAATATCACAAGATAATACAAATATTAGATCAATGTCGCCTGTTATTAACCAAAAGGTCCCTACTTCAGAAATATAAATAAAGAGATAATGATTAAAAATCTTCCCCTTCTACTTCAAATAATTCTCCTTCTACCTCTTCTTCAATACTTCAATTTCTGCACAAAGACCTGCCTTCCTGTCCTTTTAAGCATGATGTCAAAAAAATTTTCCTCAAATACAATTTTTCTCTTTCTAATGTCGGAACCATCTATTTATTTAAAACCGATGCATCCTAAGATTTTCGGCAAAATTCTCATTCTTCGGAGGACCGAAACCAATTCCAAAACTCCAATATATATTCAAATTCTAAAGAGAGAGAATCTCTCTTCCTCTATCTTTCTCTTTCTCCATATTCTTCTACATTTGAACGAATTCTAATACCTGTGTTTTTCCTCCAATACAAATCGGAAAATTGTATTCCTCGAAAGATAATTGTGCAGGCTCCACTTTCCATCTCCAAATCGCAGTTTCCGTTTATCAAAGGAAAAAAGAATGGAATTTCTTGCTTTTTGAGTTCATGGAAGATTTATGCAACACAAATTCAAGGAAGCTTTCTTTTTTGTATTAAATGCATGCTTCCGATGTTACTTCCAGGCTACCAAAGGTGGCCAAATGTCGATTCTATCATAGTAGATTTATTTCATTTTCATTTTTTTTTGAATATTTTTCGCTATGGAACTTTCAATCAGTGATGTAATTCACTACTCGCCGGATATATTTTATGATACGATCAAAAGTTCACCTCAATCTCAGATCAATAGTGAGGAAAGTTAAAAAAGAAAAATTTATCCATTTTATGATCAAAAGGTATTTTCATCATGCGCAAGTGGTGTCACGAGATGTCTAGAATCACATTTAAATATATTTTATTGAATTTCATGCTTTTACTTTGCATTTCAGATGACATCTTGTATTTTATTGTATTTTTGACATAAGATATTTCACTTAACTTTCTTTTCTTATTAGAAATGCTTCTAATATCTCGTCTTTATTTCGTTTAGCCATTTCCTCTGGCCAAAAGCGAGGTATTTAAAAAAATGGATATTTTTTAAGATGGAATAGTAATCAAAATATGACAATTCTGTAAGTTATTCTGGTAGAATACAATATTTTTCCATATGTTATTCGCAGCTGCATATGATTTTGCATATGTTGTTAGGCAAGGACCTGGTGTTAAAGTTTTTGTCTTTTGGGATTTATACATGGGATTTTATACTTTAATTTAAATTAACTATTGAATTTCTTTTATTACATCTTTCAGTATTTTTATCATATTACCAATAATTCGTTTGTATTTTCGTACTTGAAATTGTTTTTCTATTAAACTTTGAATTAGAAAAAAAACTCGTTTGGTGCAGTAGACCTTGATATTGGATATTGTGCCACAGAATTTCAAACCTTTACCTTCAGGTTTAGAAATAATCAGTTGAGATATTTTTTCAGAAGACTACTCCATACTCATGCAAATGGAATTATTATGACTATTCCTTAGCCTTTTTTCAATATGAAATATTAGCATTACATTTCTAACAAAACAGCCTAAATATAACTAAAGTGAAAAAAGTACAAATTTAAAAATAAACTATTCTACAAGCTATATTTATTTACACGCATGTTGTCGTAACAAAATGTTTTTTTCATGGAAAGGAAAAAAACATTCTTATTTCTCTTGAACACAAAAAAGTTTAATTTCAAGAGTTCTAGAATAATGCATCTTCCTGCTTTCCATCCTTGATGGTAGGGAGAGAATAGATTAAGTTATTGTTGTTGGAGATATGAAGAAGGAAGAGTTGACCATTATGATACCTGAATTTAATCATGTTCTGAATATTTTTGCTTTTGGAAACCTTTTCAACCATTAGAAACAACTCTTTTCACCCATTTTTGAAAGAAATTTATCTTTGTCTTCCTCTTATACCAGTGGTTTGAATGCATTCTGTGGAATGGGCTATGCTGAGCTTATTCCTCCGCAACTTCAGAATTATTATAAATGGACGCATATCTATAGAGATAGGCTGGAAAAGATATACGTACTCGGAGAAGAGAATGATATATATCTTACTCCAATTAAATTATCTCTGCATCACTCGAAATAAGATCACCTGGATTTGGCGAACCAGTGTCATTTAGATTCCGTAAGTTATTCCTCCGCAACTTCAGAAATATTATAAATGGACGCATATCTATAGAGATAGGCTGGAAAAGATATACGTACTCGGAGAAGAGAATGATATATATCTTACTCCAATTAAATTATCGCTGTATCACTCGAAATAAGATCACCTGGATTTGGCGAACCAGTGTCATTTAGATTCCGTAAGTTATTCCTCCGCAACTTCAGAATTATTATAAATGGACGCATATCTATAGAGATAGGCTGGAAAAGATATACGTACTCGGAGAAGAGAATGATATATATCTTACTCCAATTAAATTATCGCTGTATCACTCGAAATAAGATCACCTGGATTTGGCGAACCAGTGTCATTTAGATTCCATAAGTTATTCCTCCGCAACTTCAGAATTATTATAAATGGACGCATATCTATAGAGATAGGCTGGAAAAGATATACGTACTCGGAGAAGAGAATGATATATATCTTACTCCAATTAAATTATCGCTGTATCACTCGAAATAAGATCACCTGGATTTGGCGAACCAGTGTCATTTAGATTCCGTAAGTTATTCCTCCGCAACTTCAGAATTATTATAAATGGACGCATATCTATAGAGATAGGCTGGAAAAGATATACGTACTCGGAGAAGAGAATGATATATATCTTACTCCAATTAAATTATCGCTGTATCACTCGAAATAAGATCACCTGGATTTGGCGAACCAGTGTCATTTAGATTCCGTAAGTTCTTCCACTCTTGTAGAAATTCATTTCACAAAAAAGCACAAAGTCTGAGGTAAGGAATTTTTTTAGCATATTTTGACTCTGTCTCATAAAAAATAATAGTAACTGATGAATTCACTCTGTCCAATAATAAAAGTAACGAAAAAAATAAATATGGAACGCAAAAATTATTATCAAAAAGCTAGATTACACTAAGCAGTTAATTAAAACTATTGCTCCGAACTTCCATTTTGAGTGTTCGGAGAATTTCTAGAATAGTTCGGATAGTCTCTTCTTACTTCATTTTAAACTTGTAAGTTGGATCTTTTGGCTCAAAAGTTTAGTTTTCTTGTTATTTTTTATAGGAATGGATTTTGATAGGATTTAAAACTCGCTTTATGGACTTTTCTTTTTTCAAAATTCGAGACAGTATAAATTTGGGAACTTTAATGACATGAGCTGCCGATTTTAAGATATGTAATCTGCTTAGAGGAATACGTCTCTCTTCATAATATTAGCATTTGCATCCATAGTTGTTTTTTCAACTAATCAACATTAACATAAAAGGTTACCTTGAAAATTATTTTTTGGAAATACGTTTCCAGATCCTTAATATCACCATATTGTTGCAATTAGATTGTTTGGCAGCTAACAGAATTTCTCCTTTCTGCAATTATTATTCTTTTGATGCCTCAAGTGCTAGACAATATATACGCTTTGTATAAGCTTTTGAAATCGATCTTCTTATTTTCTTGAGGAATAAATCGCCGTTTTCCTTTATGTAAAGCTCTTGGTTTCTATCATCGTATTCCCACTGAACAATTAACATAACAGTAAAAATATTTAATTATTAAAAACGTTATTTTTTATATGTTTAGAGATGTTTACTTGCTTAATATGGTAAGAATGTCATACTGAAATTAAGGAATATGAAGTCAAGTAGTCTGGAAATTTTAAAAAGAATGAACTAAATTATGAAACAATTTAATGTTCTTTGTTTTCATTCTGGCTCATCAAAAAAAGTATTTAATCTGAAACGGATGTTGTAACTCTAAACTCCCATTAAATAAGAAAATACATAATCTCATATTAATAGGATTTAAAGATTATTTTTAAGAATAAGATTGTTCCATTTTTTTTCCCTTTTAATAGGTATGAACATAATCTTTGTATTTAAAGGAAAAAACTGGAGTTTAACAAGCTAATGCAGATAAAACTTTCTTCACGAGGAATTTTTGCATTTAAAATTCAAATTCGTGCGTATAGTAATTTTTTTTTTCTGAATATTGACAATAATTTTGTAATCCTTACAACTTCATAAATATGATATTTAAATGTTCAGTTGTATATCCATCAGATATTCTTTTAAATTTAATTACAATAGACTTACTTGGAGAATATGATTAATTATTGGTGCAAATACTTAAAAAATATTCTTATTTCCGAAAAAAATGACTTAGTGGTTCTCTGGTAATTATGAGAAATAATTAATGACAGAATTTCACCACTTCACCAACTTCTGCCCCAAGGAAGGATTATTATTCGAAATTTACTACAAAATTTCTACTGGGGGTTGTTTAATGTGTACTCAACATTTCTCACAGCGAATGGAAGGGAGCAAAATTTAACCGAGCCGAAGTTTCCTCATTAATCTAGATATTTGTTAACTTTCGCAACCACGATGCATGAATTTAGAATTCAGACAATGAGCAATGTCATGGTTTCTAACTACGTGGAGTCTGTTTCATTAAGACAGGCTCTTTGAAGTTTACTTCAACGCCTCGTGTTAATGTTTAGAAAATCTCCGGCACTGGAAGTTTTAAACTCGTTTGATAACTCTGTAAGTCTTCCGTGATGTTTTATACTGCTTTCTGACCAAAGTGGATGTATATTTTTATTATTAAGTTTTAAAATATATTTAAAGGGAGTTCACCAAAATTTGAAGTTTTAAACTTGTTGTTTGATAACTTTTCAAACAACAAGTTTCATAATGTCTTTATACTTTCTGATCAAAGAAGATGTATATTTTTATAATTAAATTTTAAAATGTTTTTATCAAGAAGTCTGGCGTTAAAAGATAGAATTCTAACTTCTTAAATTAAAGGGGAATATATATAAAGGGGAATATTATAGAAAGTTTGAAAAATATGTATTGTTTTTATTTGAAAGAAAAAAAAGTTAAAATGAGGATTTTAAAAGGTTTTTTTTGTGAATTTAAATATATTTTTGTTTCCAATATGAAACATTTATTAATGATAAGAGCTGGAAATTTCTCTTCTTAAAAAAACTTTGAATGTAACAAAATGTATATTTTTTGTATATGTATATTGTAAATATATACTTATATATATATATATATATATATATATATATATATATATATATATATATATATATATATATATATATATATATATATATATATATATATATATATTTGCAATGTATATTTTTTACCTAGACGTGGGAATCAGCACTAATATTTTCACGAAAAAAAAGGGAAAAGAAGAAAAAAAACTAGCATGCCTTTTTTAACAGAACAATATTGGATATTCTAATCCTACATTTGGTTAATACTAACCTAGTACAAGTAATTGCATTCTAAGCTCTCTTTTTTGGACCTGACTATAAATCATTCAATTTTGCACGACCAGCTGTACACACAAAATATATTTTTAATATTAAATCTAAATTCTACAAAATGATACCGTGCATTTTGGAAATCTGAGAATAGCACTTTTAGATAATTTAAAAACCCTTTTGAATAAAAGTGTTAGGAAATGAGTAAGATGGCAGTATTTTCGGATTTCTTAGCTATGACACTTCGTCTCATAGATGAGTTTGTTTTTTACTTATTTTTTCTTCCTCTTGCTATTTTGAATCACATTATTTTATTTAAATTCGAAATTCGAATATTTATTGTTCCTTTAGGTTATTTAATTTTGTAAAGTATCTTCTGGTACAATGCCAATCTAATCCCGCTGATAATTGTATACTAAATATTATATAATGTAATTATATATTCCTCGATCTTTCATCGCATCCCTATTTTGATGGAAACGAGCATCATCAAGTGCATGTCCAATGAACTCAGAGGGTTATGCTTTCTCGCTGAATAAATGCTTTCTATTTTCAATTTTATTTTCAGTTTGATAAGAAATATTTCCATTTTAAACCTAAAATCGAAGTATATTATACAGGATAAGAACACTTAAAAATAAAAACGCAGTAAATCTGAAATTATATTTAAAAGTTTCTTAATCAGCGCTTGTTGAAGGCATTCCAGTTTTTCAATAATAAGTACATTCCAAAATCCTTATTGTGGTCTCATTTTCTCTGACAAATTTTATACTGACTCAGATGCTTTACCTTTATAAATGAGAAATAATTTTACTGTTATAGGTCTTGTGAGTAACGATCCGACAGTAGCACAGTATGTGGATGTCTCTTCTCAGGAGAATTTCACCATTGACGAAGAATCAGCTGCAAACCTCCAGAACCTAGTTGATGATGTCATCTTCTCTGTCAACCGAAAAAATATTCACTTTTTCAAGTAAGAAGATTTTTGGAATTATACTATGAGTAGCCGTAATTTCTTTTAGCCGATTAATCGCATGATCTTTAAATTTATAAAACGCTATACAGCATTCCTCTTCAAAATTGAGTAGGAAGCCAAAATAACAGGAGTATTTTTCCCGAAACATACATGTGCATTATATTAATCTCATGCCATTGGCGAACTATAGTTACAAAAGAGACTAGATGACTTTTAGCAATTTTTGAAGATTAATCACTGAAATATAATATAAAAAAAACTGAATGCTCAACATATGTTTTAGAAAGCCTCTTTTAAAACCAATTGTAGCCAAAATTGGGCACAAAATGACAGTTCTAATTACAAAACATAACAAATTTCATATATTCGAATCATTGTGTTTGCATGCTTTTGAAAATTCAAATTAACAGACGGTCGACCCTTTGATAGATTTAATTCTAAATGCGTTAAACATAAACAGTTCAAATAATAAATCTCTGTGCCAAATTTTATGCATTTAGCTCTCTCCATTCTGTAATTATCGCGTCAACTTGTAATCGGACATCTACCCAGACAGACTTATTCGGAATGGATACCGTTCAAAATTTATAGAAATCTGCAAATTTCTGTACAGAGCAGGCACTAAAATTCATCTTTTTAAGTTAATGTATTTTCCAAATATCATTAAAACCCCGAATAACGGTAGCTTAACACGATAATTTAAAATCTATAACTCAGTCAGAAAGGCATAATTCCAAAAATGTATTTTTCAAACTCTTGAATATGTAAAAATTTCTTATCATATAAAAAAGCAGTCATTTCTGTCATTATCCGGATTATTATTGCTGTTTCAAGGAGCTTAACAAAGAAATTTTTTCCATCCATTAATAAGAGACTGTCATGCCATCATTTTTATACTAATTACAAAATAACCCAATTTCTAACTGGTCATGGTAACTTTAAAAGTTACTTGTACAAATTTAATTTGTTTCCGTCATCTTCCTGCGATTGTGATATTGGTGGGGAGGAAAATGTTGAACATGTGCTCCTTCTATGTTCCAAGTTTGTCAAAGAAAGACAGATCCTAAGACTGGCTCTTAAGCACATGAATTTAAATTGGCCTACAGAGTTTCACCAACTTATTTCCACTAGAAGTGCTTTTGAAAATTTCTGTAAATTTATTGTTGACATATGTAATCCTTCATAACTGTTAAATTTTCTTATTTTTCTTTTTGTAATGTGTTACATGCTTACTTCTGTGAGCCCCGTGTGATACTTTGTGGTGCACGGGGGATTCATAAATGTTCAATTAAAAAAAAATCCATTTTCCCAGCTTATACGAAGTCTAGTATGATGATTGAACCACACAATTGGATATTCACTTTATTTATATTAAAACAATTGCTTTTTTAAGATTTAAGATAAGACCACATTCTGACATCAAATACGAAGAATCATTTTTATGTATATTTTCTATACAAAGAAGTGTTGCAAATTGAACATATCTTCATACTACTAAACTATGTGTCTGTTTTGTGAATACACTTTCCTGAGTATTTAATTTCAACAAGCCAACAAAGGAATAAATCATTTTTGAAGGTATGGGGGTTAAATTGGGAAGGGTTTGCCCAGTTCTAGAGATATTCATGGAGGATTAGTCTGCTACATTTTCATCTGCAATTGCTAATGCGTTTCTTCGCATTTGAGGACTAGCATGAATACGCTTTTCACTAAACTTGTTGCTTGCGCATGCTTGTTAAAATTTATCGTTTTGTACCAAATTTTCTTCAAATATTAGATTTTCTTATAATTTTCTGGCACATCTGTTAAAGGGTTGACAGTCTGTTGTACTTGCGCAGGATTCTGTTGTACTTGCGCAATAATTCGTTCATGAATTATTGAACTTGTTGAAGTTCAATAATTCATAAACGCAATGGCTTAAATCAATTGCTCTATTTATAGGAATTTTATTGGAGAATATACGAGACAGTTCTGGAAAGGTCACTTCTGATGTTTTGTTTCCTCAGTGAATCTGTTGAAAAACCTGAAATATAACTCTTCCCCTAAATGGAGAAAGAGCTTTACATTCATTATTCAGATATATTTAAAAACGTTAAAAACATAAAGTTTAAAGAATTGTAACAGCAATTTTCGAAAAACATTCTTTCCACATTTTTATTTACTCTACTGGTTTTAATTATTATCATTTGATGCGAAAAATGACCCAAGGAAGAAAAGCATAAATAAGGAGCTATTGTATAATTATCTGAAAGCCTGATTAAAAATTTCCTAACTTTTGATTCAACTTTCCTTTTTTGTTCCCTATATTTGAAAATCTCAAAAAACTGAAATACTTTCCGGTTTAAAAGAGTAATTAATTTTACGCATCGTTATTTAATCTATAGCATGAGCAATTTTGATGCTGAAAATTACAGAGATTTTCCAAAAAAAGATTTCTGAATATTGCCGCATTGAAGAAAGACAGTCGAATCTCCATGGCCAAATGGTCATGGCACTGGTCTCATGATCAAGAGACCTGGGTTCGAATCCCGTTAGAGACAATGCGATTAATAGTATATGTAAATATGTAAATACTTAATTCCTCGATTTTATGTTTTCCTTTATTTCATGTTCCAGAAGATACTGGACATTTCTTTAATTTACCAGACAAGTGTTCTGGACTTTTCTTACTGTCTCCAGAAGAGTATTCTGGAACTTTCTCTGCTTGTATAAAAGCAGAAGATTTGTCAGTTCCTGTGTTCTCAGTTCAGAGTTCAGTTAATAAATTGGTTTAGCTCTACCTCTTGTGTGTGTCATTGAGTTCTATACTATAGTTCTACGTGTCAATATAACTGAGAATATTTAAAAATAATAATCTAAATAAATACTAACAATTATATAGTAAGCAAGCAAACTTATTGCCAAAATATATCTTAAATTATTAATATTTTGAAAATAAGTTTATTAACTTTAATCCTTTAAAATGAAATGGCTTTCCTCGCTGTTAAATAATCAAATACTGAATGTCCAAAATCGTTCGAACCATCATTATATTGTTAATACAAAAAAAAATTGTACTGTTATATACAACTACCCTAAGCAACAGAGTTATAATCAATCTTTACTATAATGTTTGATAAATAGAAACGTTCACTCTTTGTGAATATTTGAAAATACTAAAATACTCGATTATTACAGCATCAAATTTCTTTAAAATGCAAAATACGACTTTTTTTTTAGCAAATTTGGATATTTATTCAATGTACTTTACAAAACTTAAAGTATATATATATTTTTAATTTTTGCTAAATAAAATCTCTTATTAATTCTGTTATATTAACTATGCATATATTTAAAATAATAAATGTCAAAAAAGCCATTTTTATATGAAAAAAGAAAAAAGCAACTGATTTCTAACTGTAACTCTGAGATTTTGAAAGAGACATTAGCTTTCAAATACTCTGCAGCTATATGCTTTCAAAAATTATCAGTGTTTTCTATTACTAGTTTTTAACAAGAGCATCAGAACAAAAGAACATCACTAGGATGATATCATATTTGAGAAATAAAACTTTACATTTTTATAATCTGTAACTATATTCATAGTCTGAGGGGAAATTGTTTAAAATTATTATATAAAAAGAAACTTTTTTATTCATTTCCTTGAAAGCATTTCCTTTATGCAATTCTTTTATATAAGAAAAAGCCTTAATGGGCTTTCTTTTTTTTTCTCTCCAATGAATAAATGGAAAAAGGATACTTTATACTGCCAAAGTCTGTATATATTAATGCGCAAATTTTTTTACATGTTTTTTAGTATTCCAAGTAACATTTTCCTCCTCATAATACGTAACTTTGGTTTATAAAATTATCTTTCATAACTCGTAAGTACGTTTTGAAAAGATTTAAAATTCTATTCAAAATTTAACGAATGCATTCTAGACATTAAACAAAAGCATAAAGGGAACTGAAATATGGCACATACTGGGACATAAAAGAATTTGTGTTTTATTTTATACGTTTATATTTTATAAAAGTAATTAGATCTTTTTCTTTGTTATAATGGTAGCAGTATTTATTTTTACTTATAAATTAATGCACAGATGTGTCTGGTTTTTAATAGCAATGACTAGACTAGATTAGATTAAAAGCTGTTATTCATCTTCGAACATACTTCATATGACTTTATACAGAACACAACACTATATATTGTATTAAATATGATAATATTCACTATGAATGTTGTAAAGCTCAATATGAATATTTTAATATTGTTATGAATATCTAATATTATCTCCCCGCGCAATAACTCGCGGAGATATTTAAATAAATGTTAAGTAAATTACCTCTTTAATCTTAGTATCCAATGGGCCACAAAAACGAGATTTTGGAAGATATAAAAATTTTATGATTTTTGAATTAGGAGCCGAGATCTAGAGATCCTTCACGAAAATTCTATAACCTGTTTTAGAGACTATATAAACACAGGCGCCAGTATGAATTCCTTCTGGAGTGTTGAACGTATAGCTTGCTAAGAGTATTCTGTACTTTATTATGCTATCTTGGAAATATTGTTCAGCTCTGTTTTACTGCTAGTATTTCGTTTTTCCGTGTATGTGTGATATAAGGTAGCATTTTCCGTTATTGAGTTTGCTGAATTTCGAGCACAGTGCATTTACCATACGGATTTTCTTAAAAATATATATAATATCAAAACATATGATATTAGCGATTAATTTGCGATTTAAACTTTTGATATGTGAACAATATTTATCATGTGAAAATTCACATATTGATATGAGAACACAGCATGAATAGATATGCATACAATGTAAGTTCTTGTTATATTTATAATAATAGTTAATAAAACTGTTATGTTTTTAAAAACCATTTATAGAATCCTCCCTTGTTTATCCTTATATAGGAAGCTGTCCGTACATTTACAATAAATGGGA
Organism: Argiope bruennichi; assembly: GCF_947563725.1. Classification (NCBI taxonomy): domain Eukaryota; kingdom Metazoa; phylum Arthropoda; class Arachnida; order Araneae; family Araneidae; genus Argiope; species Argiope bruennichi. Next base: position 89,370,022 of record NC_079151.1, read on the forward strand.
ACGTTAAAAGATCAATTCTATAACCTCAACTACAGATCCAATCTTTATTTCATGTGAAAACTCATGGTTCTTAAATTGCGATCAATGGTCTTTCTTTTTCCTATTCCCTCTTTCCTGAAACACATTGCGAAAAAGTTTCCACTATCTTCCCCTCTACAACAGATCTGATAGCACCCATTAATTTTTATATTTTTGCATCCAATTACCAATTAGTAAGATTTATACTTAATGTACAAATATATTTTAAAATCGATAATACTTTCAATAGGTATAATAAGATTACTTCGTCAAAGGAGGTCAACAACTAGTAGGTCTAAATTAATACTATTAATAATGGTGTGCGAACAAATGGTTACTGAAGGTAATTAGTATATGTTTTTAGTGTGCTATATTTTACTTGGTATATACACACTGTTCAACAATTATTAAAGCAATTTTATGTAAATTAAAAAAATGAATTGAATTGAATTTGCAGCAATTTCGTTGGCTTGTAGCTGTCTAAATGTACACTATTTCATTTTATTCTCAGTTGAACAAAAATTGTGACCAGCATTGCTGGTGTATCAAATACTTCTGTCTAAGTACTCAGACATTAATGCCAAGGTCGTTTTTGCATGATCAGATAAGTTGTTTTTTTAAACAACATAAAAGATCATAATAGCAGAGGCATGGAGTGATGGCATATTACACTCATATTCCGTAAGTGAATTATGCCTCTTGACAAAGGGGAAATGTGGCATTTTCAATTAATCAAAGCAACGCTGAAGCATTTATATAGCAGTTGAGGAAATGATCTGATATAGCCTTAATATATGGATTTTAGATTAGCATTTTGGAGAGCCTTTAGAAAAAATTGTAGATCTCTCGGTAGAAATCCAGGAAATCGCCATCAGAATCCGTCCTGCAACAATCAATTCATTTCTAAAAGCCATGCACATAAATATGCCTATTTTTCTATGAAGTTGGTTAAGAGCACAGGTAGAGAATAGAAATCATAACTTCCTTGCGTCGATTCTTGTTCTTTCAACCATGTATTCCTTAACCCAACAAGCTGCTGATGAGCTGTTCATGTAGCGCTGATGACTGAAAAACTTGATAAAGATCTCATAAATTTCTTTTAAAAATTCTGTTTCGGCAATTAAACGAATTTGATCAACAATGCATTCAGTGATTGCTTGTCCTTTAAGATAGCAGGGACTGTCATTTTAAAAGCCTGTTGTTATTGTTGTTTAATTTTTTGAAAGATATTTGGATATTTTTCTATATTACGAATTCGAAGGAAAGTGAAAATGAGCAATCTGACTGCTGTTTGTAGCACTTCCAATTGTGTGATCTTTTTCTTTTTGTCTCTCTCTCCCCATGCAAAATGGCCTGTGCCCTCTTGATTTTTTTTTTCGATTTTTCCTTCTAGTTGTAGTTGTTATTTGATTTTAATTTTGATTTCACACTGCCGGATAAAAGTTAGGCTCTTCAACATCTAATCCTTTTCGTCCATTTGAATCACTCATCGAGAAAAGATGCGGCGATAATTTTCTTAAGGACATATACGAATTTCAAGATTTATTTAAAGGTATAAGTTGAGAGTCTTTAAAGAATTTGCATATTAATTATACCCTTTTGAGAAATATTTTTTTCCACCGCTATTTTTTTAAGTGACGAGCGCGTGATTTTTTTAAGCTTTTTGCAAATAAATTACAAGCCACTTAATTATGTTTATTAAATTAAAAATTAAATTTGTTCATTCAATAGTATAAGTTATTGATGTTATTCAATTTTTATAAGCTTATGTACTATCACAACAAAAGAAAGATTTATATTTTTTGCATGTTTTACATCAAAAGTGCCGAAAATGATTTGGAGAAATCGATTTAGATGTTGAAGACAGGGACACAGCCAAAATTTAATCTTACAATATATATCGAAATTAGATGGAGAAAAGACACCCGATTATTATGTCATATTTAGAACTGATAAATATTCATACGGAATAAAAATTTTCGAAATCGGTACATTAGATGGGATTAAAGGATTCTACCGTGGGTTGTTTTTTTTTTCATAATATAATTTTCAATTGTGTTTTTAAATTTTTTCTTGAAACTTAGTGAGGAGAGCAAATGATTGACTATTGATGACATATCTTAGGGTGGTAAAATCTTATATAAAATAAAAATTGGCGAAATCAGACCAGTGGTTAATGCTGGATTGTTGGTTCCTTGATTAATTCTTTTAAATGAGAAATATAAAGAATAGGAATGTAGAAAATAAAGAGAGAATAAAGAGTGTAGAAAATGGGCAATTGGTGTATGCTTAGATGCTCTTATTCTAATAAGGAGTATCTAATAAGGAATTATTGAATGTCTTTTTTAGCATTAATTGGAAAGAGGGTGGGCTGGATTCCAACCACTGTGAACATCGATTCTACCTAGAGAAATTCGGTAACGCCATCTTTACCAATATTAAAATGCTAGTAGACGAGGACATTGCTGCCACGACACCCGACTGGCAGAATTTACCACCCAGGATCAGAAAACCCATTCAGGCAAGTAGAAACATGTCTATTCTTTAGCAACTTGAATTTTCGTTTTTGAATTATATTCGAAAAGAAAAGTTAGCCTTAATCATAATTATACACTTAGATATCCAATTTTGTTGTTAACTTTGCATATTAAAATATAATAAGAATTTTAATAGGAAACAACGTACTGCCTCCTATTTAGTTATTAGTTTCGAATATTTATATTCTAGAATTATTGCTCTCCAAAATATGGGTAAAAATCATTTAATGAGGTATTTTCGAAGAATAATTTATGAAATAGAACAAATTCAGAATACTGGGAAATTTCAAAGTGTAAAAATAGCATACATTTGTGCTTATTTTAAAACTTTAAAATTATTTCTTTATTACTAACCCCACTTAATAATGCCAGTAGTATATTCACATAGTTAAAAGTATTTGTCAAGAAGAAAACAATTTATTGCAACTGGGAAGCAAGGATTCTTACACTTTGGAATTAGCTTTTGATGTCGTAGATTCCTTTTTGTCCTTCTATGTCGGAATCCTTGATATCACTTCTCAGTTAGCATTCTACATTAAATGCAATCATGCTCAAAATATGAAGCTTTACCATGTTTCCTTTCTTATTTTTTTTTTTTTTTTGTACTGTGTTTCCTTTATATATTTAGGTATTCTTTGAATTAAAGTCTACAAGTAAGTAATATATGGCTTTTAACTCACTAAAAAATCTCAAAACTCTAAAAATAGTCTAGGTATAATATCATGTGAGGAAAAACATCACCATTTTTATGATTAATAATTATCTCTTAATATAAAAAAATAACCGGGGAAAATAATTTCACGTTTTTTATGTATGACTTTTGCATTCTGTTTATATTCATTGCAAAACTGCATAACATCGTATTCTGAAGTAAATCTAAGATAGTTTAAGTATATAGAATATAGAATAAATCACTATAATTATAATGGTTAATGTAATATTTCAACGTATAGCAACAGAGAAAACATAACTTCAAGATCTCTAGATGTAATTTTTGCATTCTGTTTCTATTGATTAATTTTCGAAGCTTATTAAATCAGTTTAAAATCTCATAAAATCAATAAACCAGATTTTGTAATACTTTACAACAAGGATGGGAAATTGAATTATTACTGATATAAATAATTACTCGGTATTTTAGAAATAATTGGAAATTACACTTCAGTATTTTAACGACAACAAATTTTCTTTTAAACAGCAAATTATCTAAAAGCATTTTCTTTTTTAGGAGGTGGTTCGAGAATCACAAAGCCATCTTAGCAACAGCCGTCAGCATCTGCGTGTTCTCGGGGTGTCCCAGTCCCTGGACAGTGACTGCGGAGCCTTGCTGCAAATACAGAATTTGATGCTAGGACAAGACGATACTTGCATTAGGCATTCACCCGTTATAGTTGTCGGGCAAGATGGATCTGGGAAGTCCACCTTACTTTCACAGGTTAATAAATATTTGTGATATCTTAATTTTCCTTATCCAGTTGATTGAAAGTGTGGTGAAAGCTTATAAGCCAGTTAACAGCTACGCTACACGAGCAATTGCTTTTGTATCGTGGTCATGTTACTGGACTGTGAACAACATGGTCCCAGGTTCTATCCTCGCTCATCACAAACCGCTACATTGGTGACCTCGGACGATGAACCTTCAACCTTCGGACAGCTGTTGTGGCGCCATCTACCCACAGCAAACCAAAGTCGCCAGATTCACTTGGCGCAGCAACCCTAAGTCGTCAAACTCACTTGATTCAGCAACACAAAAAGCCCGCAGCAACCCAAAGTCGTCAGACTCATTTGACGCAGCAACAGCATCAGCAACCATTCACCCACACACGCTCACCATAACGCTTGGCGCTACTCAAACGGGTACAGCACATTAGACTCAACAGCCATATTGTTCGTCTCACCTCCGATTCTATGGAGGAAGAGTCTGTGATGAAAGCTTATAAGCCAGTTAACAGCTACGCTACCCGAACAATTGCTTTTGTATTCTGGTCATGTTACTCAGCTGCGAACCACAAGGTCCCAGGTTCTATCTGCGCTCATTATAATTCACTATAAAAGGCTGTACCTGTATTGAATATATTAATTTTGAATTGAAAACTAATTTAATCATCTACTTAAATGGCTTAATCAACTTAGTTTTGCTTAAGTGACTGAGTTTAATTCTTGTCGCTCATATTAATGTATATAGCGTGATACATTCCAGATATGCTTCCAGATACCATGAAAAGACCTCATGAAACTCTCTTATTTCTACGGGCGTTGGAAATTTGAAACTTCAGATTATCAACTAAAACAGCCAAAATGTTCGTTAGAAGAAATTGCCTTCCCACTTAGAAAATACAATGTCAGTGTTCTGTCAATATTATTAAGAAGTTGGTGTACAAAAAAAGGAATATAGTCAGCAGAATGTATTAGTGAGATTTATTTGTACAAGGAAATGTGTTCAGTTCTTTGCCAAACCCTAAAATATTCAAGGAGAGACTTTCTGATGAGCAAAGTATGCTCCTCGGGTAATCAGTTAATATTGTTAACTGCTAAATTTATACTCATCCGTATTTTGAAGATTTCAATTACTTTTTTTGCGTGTGTACACCTTAATGATGCTATATATTTAGGAGCAAATTTTAAAAAAATAACATCATTTTTGGTATAACGTCGTGTCAATGTTGTTAACCTTTCTTGAATTTACAAACCAATCGATGGAATTGAAAACATCCAAGATGCATACTCAATCTTTTACATTATAACATACAGCATTAAATACGTCATATTGCGTTATTTCACTCAGAAATTGTGGAGGGGCGTACACTGACGTTTAAAGACAATAGTAGAGTTCGAATTTTCTCGTTTCTCATTCAATATTACATTGCCCTCAATACATATTCAGAAAAAGCTCTGAAGATACAAAAGTAAGGGTTAAATTGTTTATATATATGAGAAATTCGAAGAATGAACTAGTTTTAATTAAAGCTTTATAGAAACAAAAAAATATCAAAGGGTAAAAATTGATTTCTAATAATTTCTCACTAATAAATAGTTCAACTAGGATTTATTTTATAACATTCTGAATTTCATCAACATTACACGTAACGTTCTCAGTCTAAAGTTTTTTTTAAACTGACAATGCTTCCAAAATTTAATTTGATGCCTCCATAGCCAAAATATTCCCTTAGTTTCCAAGAAAAGAAAGATAGTAATTACAAGTGATAAATGGGTAAAATTTGACAGCAAGAATAATAACGGACCAGAACAAAGTTTTTCCTTCTTGTTCTTTTTTCTCCTGTCATATGCAAATATTTCTCAAATTTTACAACAATGTATGCTGAAAGAGGTTCGATTAGTTTGCTCTTGGGTCCAGGTTAATATCTGAGGGAAAAATAATGAATCTGTCCGTCCGAGAATTTCCCCTCTGATTACAAAAGAGTGCTCGAAAAGTTTGCTTAACATTAATAAAACGAGACAAAAACATATTTATACTTTGTTTTGATTTTAAAAATGGAGATAATTGCTTTCTTTTTCTTCAAGGATCGAAGCACTGATTAGAAAAGAGTAATTCTGAAAGTTAATCTTTGGGGTATTTGAAGTCTCACGTTGTGGAAATAAAATGAAAATAATATGATAGATAATTCAAGTTATCTGTTTTTAAACTTTAATTTTTTTATATAATGCGAAAAGTTCTTTGTTTAATAGGTGTTGAGTGCTACATATTTAATTTATTGTATTTGTTGTATCATAAAAGTTTTACCTTATATCTTTCCATGAGAAATAATGTAATAACACAAATATCTTTATTTTATTATACTAATATTTATAAAATTTTTGCATGTGTATTCAATACATATTTTATAAATTATGTAATGAGGGATTAAAAATAGTGCATCAATTTGAAAAACCATAAACCGATTTATTTTTTCATTCAATGTAATCGTAAATGCTAACTGCATATAAGGAACAAATCAGATAATGTTTTATTGTCTGTTCTATTGAATTTGATTGGTATTACAGACTATTATTCTTTATTCCGTTGTGAATGAAATATACATAAAAAATTATTAATATAATGCTTTATTTTTCTAAAGTTACACGGAGGAATTCTTATATTATAAATTGCTGTTAGATATATATGCAAGAAAATGATCAAAACTGTGAGTACCAATGGTACACCAATTTTTATAGGATTTCTAATGAAATTGGGATTTTACACAACCTGTTTTCCTACACGATGATTTAGGCCTAATTTACCAAGTGAAAAAGAATGATAGAAAAGCCGATATGGATTATAAAATTCTATAACAACCCTGTCCTATATTTTTTACCATGTAACAGTCATAAAGATTAAAGTGGATATAATACCAAACAGGAATATCTCCTATTTTAAAAAGTTTTTGAATACTTACTCTTAAAATGTCACATATTCTTAAAAACTCCCAAAAATATTCTATAAGATGTCACTATAACATGATTCCGCGCCTGAATATAAAACCAAAGTACGAGCCCCAAAGCTTTGGCGAAATGCAAAAATGAACAATCGCCGAGATCTTTAATAAATACCGCAAATACCTTTCAAACCTCAATATGTCAAATTTACTAAAAACGTTGTCTACGATCCTGCAATGGACAATATTAGTGTTCTAGTTCAGGAAAAATTTTAGTCTTTCGTTTGCAATTCATCAATCAAGATCGGCAATCTTTGAAACAGACATTCTTCAGAAAGCCTGCAATCCAAAGAACGGTGGATGAATGGAATATAGTCAAATCCACAGATCTGAACTCTTTCGGAGATGGAGATGCATATCGGTCTGCTTCTATTGTGTTTATAACTTAATAAAAATGCCATTTTTCTTATTTGGTTTTAATATTTGTTTTCTTGAACCTAACCAAAACAGCAAGTTTAAGATGGACTGAGGATTAAAATCGGAATCGGCAATGGCGTCCAGCGAGTTTTTAGTTTTGAGGAAAATGAATATCAGTGATGCATTTCAAATAAAAGAGTGAATTTCTTATGAGCTAAAACAGTGAAATGGCTACTTTGGCTCACTGGAAAGCTGATAGAATGGGCAAGTGTTTGGTAATTTTGACATATTGTAGATGGAACAGTATTTGCGATATTCAACACTAAAGATTTTGGCGACAATTCGATTTTGAATTTAGAAAATTTCTGCACTTTAAGTGAGAGATTAAATATAGATAAATATAGATATCCTAATAATTTTTCTCGTTCTTCCCAAATATGGGCTATTTTACATAAATTTTATGTATTTATTTTACGTATCTATCTGTCAAAAACTTTTTAGAATAATAGTTTTTCTAAATGGAAAAATATTCAGTTTAATCGCCCTAACATGCAAATGGTAAAACTGTTTCTATAATGTTTTATAAAGGACTCTTCTGTTTCTCTCTATAATATGGCAGATTAGGTTAAGTTCACCCTATATAGATTCATTGATCGAAATAAGATAACTGCTTGATTAATAATTTAATTTGAATATCCAAATTTCTTATTGGTAAGCAGATTCATTCAAATCTAAATGATCCAAATTTTGATTTGCCGATAGATATTCTGAGGAGTATTTCGTTCAAATATTATTCCTGATACAATCAGAAGTATCAGTTGCAATTCTGAGAGTAAAAAAGAAAGTTATTGATTTTTTAAAATACAAAACACAAACTTATACATTTAAAAAAGAATGGTGATTTCTTTAATTATTACTTCATTGATTTTGAGTGATATCTTTATATTCTTAATCAGAATCAAGACAGATGTTGGGATATAATATGATTTCTTCACACTCGTTTTGATTATTCATCAAAACACACATCCTAGTTTCAGATTTTCTTTTTCATGTATAAAGTATGCAAAGGGAAGTTCTGTAGTCATCAAAAAATATGTTTTTGAAATTTTGATGCGTCTTCCCACCTATGTCTGAAAGACAAATTTTTGAAATTATATTTGAAAGTTTGTTTGAGTAAAAGAGGCATCTTTGAGAATGCGATTACACAAAGATGTTTTGAGTAACTGTATTCTCAAAGATGCTTTGAGAATGCGATTATTCAAAACATTTTTGAGCCAGATAGATGAAATTCAGTATGATCTTTAAAATAACACGCGCATTTCTGTTAATTTTTGAACAAAATCCACTCACATAAATTCTGTTTAAAATTTTATTTTACCAATTATTTATTTCAATTAAAAATATTTTGTATAAAATGCAGCTTCCTTATACACTAATCAATGGATAAATAAGAACAAAATATTAGAAAAATTCTTTATACATAAAACACCAATAAATGTGACAATGAAATTACTCCTATTACTTATTATTGATCCAACAGTCAAACGTAAATAAATATGTTTGTTACAGCTGCGTTTATTAAAAGTTTCGCTAATTAAAGCTGCAAAATATTATTAGAAATGCTCTGGAGAGAGCTCGCCATGTTAAACTCCATTCAGTCAAAAAATGAAGGTGTAAAATAAATAAAAAAAATAGGCTTCAAACATAAAGATTAATCCAATAGGAAAATAGACTTCATACCGTCGTCATAGAGGTAAAATTGTTGAGTTACCTATGGAAATTGATGATCATATCAGCCAAAACTGTTAGTTCACAAATATATCTTATACAATGTCTTAAAATTCAACAAATTATCTTTTTTAAAAGGCCATTTTCATTTATGTATAATTTTTATTTATTTTTTATCAATTTTTAAATGCAATGCAAAGTTTGTAACTATGATAAATCGATAAGCTGAAGTTAAAATTTACTGTCTTACTTTTATTTCTACTTGCAAAAATTTACTGCTAATTGCATTTACTAGTGATTTTTTAAACAAAGTAATTTCCCATAATCCAGTTTTCGATTTAATCGCATCTAATTACGCTTTTAGAACGAAACACCAAAACCGGTGGTCATGAGCATCAGTAATTAACATATGGTACATTGAAATTATAATTTATCCATTATAAGATTTAATCGCGTGCAAATGTTAAAATTAAGATATAAAAATTGCTTACTTAAGACATTAACTCCGAAAAAGGATTTTTACATCCGCTTTCATTTCATAATATATACACATTTTAATTTGCATTGTATCAGTAATACATTCATTGATTCAATTAAATACATTTTATAACAATCGTATGAAATAACTCGGTAATTTTTTTGAAAATGCATTACAAATTCATGGTTTAACAGTCTAAAAATCAATAATTTGGACAAACAAACTGGTCGCCAAAGGTAGCTGGTTCTTAATATTTTTTGATCAGCATCTAATTTTTTTCCTCGATATTGTTTACAACATGAAACGTGTTCAGTCCACTTCTGAATGAATAACAGAAGATGATCGATCAATAAGGTTCCTGCTATTTTTACTTTTATATATGCAAGATTAATTTCATAAAAAAAAATTAGTTTCCGCTTTTCATAATTAAATAATAAAGCTGAATGAACTGAAATATGCTACGACAAAAGTTATTTTCATAAATCTTTTAAATGTACTTTACAGAATTTGAAAACCATAAATTAATTTAAAGAATCTTTCTCCAAGTTCTGACGAACTAGCTGGAAGTTTTTTTCTTTCTTTTAGCTTCCAAAAATTATGAGATGGGAAAACATCAGTTTAAATTAACCCATTACATTACACTTTTAAATATCAATATTTATTGAAATAATGCTATCACTGCTAGTAATAATTTTATATTATCTAGCGCATATCTGGTAAATGAAATTTTAATGGTATTTTTTGATTTTCTGAATCTAATATATCAAGATTTGCTTAAAGTAGCTCAGAATTTTTTATCAATGCCAATAAATATAGGTCTTTAATTGTGTTTCAAATGCAATTTCTTTGATTGGAGTGGAATTAAATGACGGATACTTTTGATTTATTTTCATTACCATAGATGAGGCCGCGGTGGTAAGGTCTCGGCTTGTGAGCCGTAGGGTTTCAGGTTCGTGACCCGATTCTACCGAAGAATCGTCGTGTAAGGGGTCTGTTGCACGTTAAATCCGTCAGACCAAACGTCTTCCCGCTGGTGTGGTGCGGTGTGGATAGGGGGGTGCCAGCTCAGGTGTCGTCCTCGTCATCTGACCGCGATTCAAAATTACGAGGTCCGTCCCAAAATAGCCCTAGTGATACTTTACAGTGGGACGTTAATATAACTAAACTAAACATTACCATAGATATTGAATTTATATATTTTTTTTCTTTCAATTTCTAAATAGGTTTTTATGTATTGTCCCGAATGGCTTGGCAGTGATGTAGTACGAATCATTCGCCACGTCGGACGCAGCCCTTGTACATCTTTCACTCCGGAGCTCCTGCGAAACTTGTGCTTGCACATCAGCTTGCTATTCGGATTTGAAATTAGTCCCAGACACTACAGTTTCGAGCTAGGAAAGCTAAGCATCTGGTTTCTGGATCTTCTAAAACTGGTGGAGGCCAAAGACAATGACCTTGTCATCGTACTAGACAATCTGCACTCCCTGCGATGTGCACCTAATAACCAAGCTTCCATCCTTGGATGGTTGCCATGGAACCTTCCCGCCAACGTCCACATCGTGTGTTCGGTGTCTGAGGAAGAAGAAAAGATTCTAGGGTTACTCAAAACTAGGATTTCTACTAGCGAGAACTTTGTCTACATTCCGCCTTTGACCAGCCAGGCGGCAATCAGTATGATGCAGTCCAATCTGAAGGATAATAAACACGTTTTGACAACTGAACAGTGGCAACATGTGAAGCAACGTCTAGGCGGCAAAACAATGTGCCCTCTGTATGTGAAACTGTTGTCGCATCTTGCAAGGAGGTGGCCTTCCTTTAAGACTTTGACAGACAAGGATGTACCACTCACCATTGAAGAATTGGTAAATATGTTTCTAATTGATGTGGAAAACAAGTATGGAATAGAGACGATACGAAAAATAGCCACCTATCTAACATGTACAAGCTTTGGTCTTCGGGAAGCAGAGATAGTAGAACTTTTAGCGAATTCTGAATATGAGGGGCCACAAATGGATAATGAACTGGATAACAGAAAAGTCGAGTTTTCAGTAACTCATTGGTTAGATATCAAGAAAGAGTTGGGTAAGTTATTAGATAATCACATTTTACTTCATATTTCACATTTTAATGCATAAAAGGATGAATTTAACTCACTCTAGGACTTCCATAAAGTGTAGCTTAGCATAGATTTTTCTTTAAATTTAATATAAATCTAATATTATTTCTATTAATAGTATTTCTAAAAATATGTTAATATAAATATTATTTTTTTATTTCATGTTTTATTTAGTTCATTAACTTTTTTAGTTGTGAATGAAAAATAAAATCTTTTATGGTAACAAACATGGGCCTCTTGCTGTTATAAAAGATTTTGGTTCCCATTCACATTGAAATTTTCTAACTGTATGTGATGAAATTCATGATATGATGATGATATTTATCAACAATTAATGAATAAATGATAAAGATTTTGCATAACTTAATTTTGTATTTAACGAATTATCTTTGCTGATCACTTACAAACTTTTTGCATTTGACAACAAATGGATTTTAATCAAATAAGAAAATTTTGCCTGACAATTTATTTAATTATTCGAAGTACAATTAAAATTTGCATCCATGTTGTCGTTCTGGAATGTGATTATATTTAGCGAATGAATATTTAAAACTTAAAATGTGAATAAATACATGAATTAGCGAATCAATGCGTTAATTTATTTAATTATTCACAATACAATTGCGATCAGCGTTATGTTTGCCGTTCATGAATTTCTTTGCCTTTCAACTCTGTATGTGAATCAGTGTGAATCGGCGATTCAGTGTATTAATTTCTTTAATTATTTATAATACAACTACAATCTGCGTCTTTGCAATTCTGGAATTTCCTCGTCTTTCAACTTCTAAATGCGAATCTGAGAATCAGTTAATTTATTTACAATATAACTGAGATCTGCAACCTATTCGGTATTCTGAAATTTCCCCGCTTTTTATCTTTTCTATTCTTTGTTTTGTTATACATGCGCTACTTATTTTTATATTTTTATAATTTGCATAAAAAAATTTATAAGAATCTTAAAAACACATTTACTGATTCGGATGTTAAGTATTAAATATTCATTTTATAATTTTAAATATATTCATATTTTAAAGGGAATTATTAGATGCAGTAATCATATATATTAAAAGTTATTTTTAAATTATCATATACATAAAAATATCATCAGCATTTTGTAAAACAATCACCAAAATTATCATATACATATCACCAATGTAAAAATATTAAATATCATTCGTAAATGGAATATAAATTTATAAATAGGTTTAGAATCATTGCAACCCAACAGCAGATTTTGGCCTGGTCTTTAAGCAATGCATAAACATAGTGCTCTATACCGTTATTTTATCTATTTATCCTTCATATAACCGATAGCTTTAGAATCATTGTAACCCAACAACAGATTTTGGCCTGGTCTTTAAGCAATATATGAATAAAGTGCTCTATACCGTTATTTTCTCTATATATCCTTCATATAACCGATAGCTTTAGAATCATTGTAACCCAACAACAGATTTTGGCCTGGTCTTTAAGCAATACATGAATAAAGTGCTCTATACCGTTATTTTCTCTATATATCCTTCATATAACCGATAGCTTTAGAATCATTGTAACCCAACAACAGATTTCGGCCTGGTCATTAAGCAGTGCATAAATATAGTGCTCTATACCGTTATTTTATCTATATATCCTTCATATAACCGGTAGCTTTAGAATCATTGTAACCCAACAACAGATTTTGGCCTGGTCTTTAAGCAATACATGAATATAGTGCTCTATACCGTTATTTTCTCTACATATCCTTCATATAACCGATAGCTTTAGAATCATTGTAACCCAACAACAGATTTCGGCCTGGTCATTAAGCAGTGCATAAATATAGTGCTCTATACCGTTATTTTATCTATATATCCTTCATATAACCGGTAGCTTTAGAATCATTGTAACCCAACAACAGATTTTGGCCTGGTCTTTAAGCAATACATGAATATAGTGCTCTATACCGTTATTTTCTCTACATATCCTTCACAAAACCGATGTAGGTTAAAGAAAAATCATAAAAGCAAAAAGTTCATTTGCAAGTAAATAATATCCAAACTTTTCTTCACTTATTAACTTAAAAAAATTTTTGAGACCTCAATTTACAAGTTATTTCGTTGCCATCTTTGTTTGGTTCAAAAAGCTTACAATCACTACATATAACTGCCTACAAAGTAATACTTAAGTAATAAATGTCGTAAACTGTATTTATACCCTCTCGCACATTGAAGTTTCAATCTACTTAAAAAGTAGCATTCTAGAAGCTTCAATAAATATAATTCCTCAAATGACTTCTCTATATTAAATCAGTGTTAATATTTTATCAAGTTAATATATTATTTCTTTTATCTGGATATATATATATCTAAATTGATGATCTCAGCTGAACTATTAAATTAATTACGATGTCTTGTCACTTAGAGATGATTGTACCAGTGATGAGAAAGTGAATTTAAAATCTGCATATCATTAAGATCACATTTTTCTTTCGCTTACCATAATTTGCACTGTTCCTATGAGAATTTTGCCGAACAACGGAAAATATAATTAATATTTGCATAGAAATAGGACATTAAACAAATATTATGAAAACATTTTATACCTATTTTCTCTTGATTAAAATAATGTAAACCATAAAATTGAGTTGATTTTAATTTGTTTCATGCCTTAATATTTTAACCAAATTATGCATATTCTAACTAAATTATGTAATCATTTTGAAATACTAATTTAGCATATCCTTTTAAGGTAATAAAATGTATAAGGAAAGTTATGAGTAAAATTGTAACATTTTGCTTAGATAATATTTTTAACTTCTTGACACTCAGTCATGTGTTTCTATCAAATGTAATGTCAAATTATAAAAATTTTGAAACTAAAGTCCATAATTAATTGATACAACAAATTAATTACATCTTTAAGTATCTTGGATGCCTTACATATTCTTTAAAAGAATGAAATAACAATTGCTTCCAAAATGTCTAAGGATTGGGTATAAGAAAGTTAAACAAATTCGTAAATCGAATGGATAATTTGACTACCATTTCAAATATTTTAATTTAAATTAAAAAGTAATTTTGAACAAAAATATATTTAAACTAGGTTTCTTAAAGGTTGATTTTTTTTTTATTTATTTATTTTTCTTAAATCACAGATTTTTACAAAACCAGAAAAAAATAACTTCTCATAACAATTCAACAGCGAACTGTTTCTAAAACTCTCGTTTGGCTTTTAAAATTTCCTTTTAATGGCTTCAAAGAGATTTGGGCCATTTAAAATCGTTTCAGAGACGATATAAGTTTTAGAATATACTATATAATATTTGGAAAATAATGCGATATTTCTTGTTTAGAAATACTAATAAATAAAAACAATTTTGCCTGATAAAAAAAAACATTTACGTTTTCTGACTTAAATGGAAAACAATTTTTTAAAAGCTAGAGAAGGCTCCCCTCAAGTTCTACAATAACCATATCAAGCTAAAAGACTAATAAAAAAAAAGTTCAAAACATATGTGGGTCACAAAAAAAAGAACGTATTTCTTTCGAAAGTACCAGAAAAAGAATAATGATTTCTCCTTTAAAATAAATGCTTTCTCTTTGATACTTTGTATCACTTTTCTGCTACTTTTTTCTAGCTCATAAAAAATACTCTTTGAAGTGATTGACTGCAAAACTGGAGCAAGGTAGAATGCCAATAATTCAGAATCTTGCGCTGTCGTTCGTAAATGCTTTAAGGCTTTATTTTTAAAACTATATTTTTGCAACAGCATCTGTATTAAAACTTTCGAAGGTAAGGCTTAAGAACGAAATGCAGTTTCTTGGAAACACGCCATCCAAAATCTCATCTAAAGCCCTCACCTTGCTAATAAACACATCTTAAAGTTGTCATAAAATATGCTAAAATTATCATATATGTCGCCAAAACTTCGGATTGGTGGCAGCATCCTTTTATTAAATCGAACTCTTTCAAAAACTATTTTATTGACATATTTAAGCTATGAGTTAGATAGATTCTCGGTTGACATATACAGCAAACCATAGCCCATGAAAGATGAATAAAATGAAAAACATAGAATATATAGAATAATATTGTTATAGACAAGTTTTAACGTCATACTTATTATGTTTAAATTAACAAACAGTATTAGAGTGCAGATGCTGTATTTGGACAATATATTTTTTTATTTCAAAGGTATTGATAAAGTCGTGATACAGCGTGTTGTAAACTAATTTTTAAGTCAAATTCCTTATATTAATCATTTGCAAAAAGCTATTACATAATTTCCATTTTATATATTTTTGGATGCTATATTTGGAAGAGTTGATTTTTATTTGAAATTCGTGACATTATTCATTCATGTGGCTGTTAGATAATTCGCGTTTTTATATAATTTTAGAATGAATATTTGACTGTTGAAGTAATGACCAAAGGGCATACCATTATTTTCTTCTCCTCTACTTAATATTTTTCTTTAAGAAATTACTTTTTCTATTCAACGCCCTCCTCGAGCCAGCCTATCTGACTAGGTGTAAGGCCGGATCGACAGAATGGAGAAACAAAATTCTTTTATACATACTAAAACCATAAATTGAGTGTCTATTGTTTACAAAGATCGCAGATTGCATAAAAACATTATAACAATATAAATAATATATTTTTATAGGGATTCGCCCTAGAAGCCAATAGTTACAAGTTACAATCTATTGCAATAATACAAACTATTATAATTACACTAATTATTACAATAAACACAAACTATACTACCTATACAACTATACAAACTATGCAAGACTATAATGACTATACACTTATACAAATTATGCAATAATATGCTAGCTATGCAACTGTACAATACTATACACCTACACAATACCTATACAACTATACAAATTATGCAGTACCAAATATCTATAGAAACTATTTATAATATATACCAATTTCATTAGATTGTCTTCCGAACAGTTTAGAATTTATTAAAATGCTGTTGTGGATTACATAATGCATCTCTTTTTACACTTATGAAATAAAAAAAATTGTAATATATTCGAAAACAAGGGCAGTAATCACGAAACGAAAATACCTGCAATTTATAAATTCAAAACAGCCTCCACTCAATTAAAAAATTTGCCTCATATTAGCCATCAAATACATCCACATCATTTCCTATGAAGATCACTTGTTAAAATAGGTTTACTAAAAGAATTAGCATTACTTTTAATTCAAAACACTTAAATATAAGTAAGTTTAGGCATAAATTAAAAGCAACGTGAACCGGCAAGGGAGCGAAGACACCACTAATTATCGCATTATAATGCACTATTTAACGGCAGAGGACATAAATTATGTCTGATGAAAATATTTTATTGCTTTTAACAAGTGATAAAAATTTTAATTTAAAACTATGAGGCGTAAAAACTATAATTTTTAAGTGAATGGGAAGATGGAGATGTTAAGCTGGAACATAAATAATGCCTAAGTTATCAATAGCATAGCGACTTAAATAGAGAATCATCAATTGAAGGAAGCAAAATGACAAAGCAGTGAAAAATAAAAACCGTTCTAACAACCAACTAGAATAAAATAAAATCCAGTAAATAAATAACTGTACATTGACAAGTAAAACTGTTCTTTTAAAATTAATTAGTTAGAAAAATCAATAGAAAAGTTAATTCATTAGGAACTGTCCTAGTTAATTAATTGGGAATAATAAGGAATTAAGACATGAGCACAGTCAGTTGAACTTGTCTGCACAAAATTTTGAAAAAGTTTTCTTTTCTACTTTTAACAGATACACCCTGTTTGGTTGCAGATTTTTAAACCAAATGTGTCTAAGCTTATTTCCTGGTTCTCAATCGTAAAACATTTTCTAATTTTAACAGATGCACCCAGTTTTGTTGCAAATTTTTAAACCAAATGGGTCTATGATTATTTCCTGGTTCTCTATTTTAAAACATTTTCTTACATATACACCCTGTTTTGTTGCAAATTTTTAAGCAAATGGGGCTATGGTTACTTTTTGGTTCTCTGTCTTAAAAAATTTCCAATTTTAGCAGATTCACTCTGTCACTCTGTTTTGTTGCAAATTTTTAAACTAAATGGGTTTTCTTGATTCTCTATCTTAAAAAATTTCCAGTTTTAACAGATACGTTCAGTTTTGTTTCAAATTTTAACCTAATAGGTTTATAGTTACTTCCTGGTCCTCTAAATGACAGTCCTGTCATTTAGAGGACATCCTGTGACAGACAGTCTTCCTGGTCCTCTAAAGACAAAATATTCAACATCACCAACCAAGCCCCAAAAGCACAATGCATAATTTTGTTTTTTGAATCTATTTAGATAATAGAAAAATGGTTCATGCCAGAATAAAAAGAAAATAAAAAATTTATTATACATCAAAGAATCTTTTCCCTACACAAGAAACGAAACTCTTCGACCTCTTCCCGGATTCTGAATTACTTTTACACCAATGTTTTTGCCAGTCTTATAAATATTTTATAGTTTGCACAGTATTGAGGAACAGGAATGCCTATTTTAGCCTCATCAGTAGTTACTAGTTTGAAATGACATCAACTTCCTAATGTATTTTTCCATTTCCTCTTAAGATTGTCAACCAAAAAATCTATATCTCCTTAGCCCTAAGTCGTTACGTCACTGTTTTTAATTGGTAATGCTTAGGTAAAATTCCTAATGTAATAGATATGGAATGTAATTCATTCAATCATAATCCATTCATATATTCAATGTAATTCATTAAAAGTAATAATAACGCAAAGAAATCATTATCGAAATTGCTTTGTAATAATCTTCCTGGATTCTGAATCATTTTTAAACCAATATTTATTCCAGTTTTATAATTATTTTGCAGTTTGCACAGTATTAAGGACACAGGAATGTCCATTTTATTCTCATATGCAGTTACTACTTTGGAGTGACGTCAACTCACAAATGTATTTTTTCCACGGCACCCCTTTAGATTAGCAATCAAAGAATCTATATCCCCTTATCCCCAAGTCGCTACATCACATTACGTAATTGGTAATATTTAGGTGTAATTTCTTATCTAAATTCATTCAGATATTCAATGCAATTATTTAAAAGTAATAATAAAAAACAGAGATATAGGTTTATATAGATATATAACAATACAAAGAAATCCTTCTCAAAATAGTTTAGGTGAATTAAAACTTATTCAAAAAACTTCTACTTGGAGTCACAAAAATATTTGAAATATAAGAAATGTAGATCCAATTTTTTTTGAATTGGTGCAACAAGTTTCTAAAAATTTATATTTAATGAGAATCAATTCCATTAAGAATATCCAAGTAAGTTAACGAAAATGTGAATCTCAAAACTGCTTAGTTTTATAGTAATGAGTCAGAAAATCGCATTTCTTTTTAATTTTCTTTCTTCCTGTTCTTTTTATTAAAGTCTCCAAACCGGAATGGGTTTTGTTTCTGAAGTAAAAAGAAAGAAGGGAAAAAAAAACAATCTTATAAAGCCTAACAAAGAGGGCAGTCGTTAAGTCGTTTTACCTTAATTTCAACTTGGAAGAAAAAGAAGGTGGCTTTAAAAGTTTTTTTCTCCTTCAAGAGTTAGGAAAAAAACTAAATTTAATTATTCTGAAAATACTCTGCTCAGATTTCTCCAAGGCATATCGTCCGTTGTTAATTGTAGCATGAAGTAATGTAATTAATACCGTGTTTTTAATTTGTGGTTTCCAGTTTAACAAAAGAAATTTTAAAAAAAGATGGAACTGTTTATTACTAATTACACTGTCAGCAACGTCAGGGATTTGTCCTGCATGTGTTGAGTTTGCTTTTCTTGTTTTTCCAGCTGCATAAATATTGAAATATTTAAACAATATCTTTTTTTCCCTACTTCACATTTCCTATTATACGAACAATTAATTTTTTAGCATTATTGATTATTAATGATATTTTTAATGTCTTTAAAATTTATTGGAATCTTTAATAAAAGGATATTTTTTGTGAAGCATGTGATGCAGATAAAATCTTTTAATTATTTTTGCATAAAAAAAACTATTTGATTATTTTCTACACTGCAAGAGAACACTTACGTTTTTTCTCTCTATATATATTTTCTTGGTAAATTAATAAAACTGCTCTTGTGAAACAATTTTAAGCAAATTTTTTTATCTTTTCATCTTAATTTGTGTTTAAAAGAAACAATCAAATCATACTTTTTATTAATCATCATAATATTGAACCTATGTTCGAATGATTTAACAATACCAGAACTTTTGAAAACCATAATTAAAATTCTTTTCAAAAAATATCATTATGATTCATTTTTTCTTTTTTTAAAAGCGACTGTTTTCTTTTTTTTTTTTATTGAGAGTAATTCATAAAATTTATTATATATTCGCTATGGCAGTAATGAGCTTTATACTTTATAAAAGTAATTAAAATAAAAGATGTCCCAAAATTAACTCAAGATTTGAATTTGCCCCCATTCGTGCAGTAAAATGTTGGCAACCCTATTAAGAAATTGACAGTTGATAGTATAAGATTAGTAAAAAGGGAACGTTACACGATAGAACAACGTTTTTTTTTTTTTTTTTTTTTTTTTTTTTTAACACATATTTCAAAAATAATGAAAGTCTGGTGGTCCCAGTTCGAAATTGATCACACTCGTTATACTCATAAACACCTTTTATTCGGCGATCGAGCTCCTTTCTGCTCTAGATGCCAAGCGATTTTAACCGTTCTTCATCTTTTAATAGTGTCCTAATTTTGATCATCATCGTTTACGTTTTTTCTCTGCTTCAACAGTGGACATGCAAATGCTCGTAGGGGAACGTCCCCACAAAAACCTTTTAAAATTTTTTTTAAAAAATTGGTTTTTATAATTTTATTTCACATTTCAATTAGTGGCCAATTTTTACAATGGAGATATGGCCTTGCAATTTTTTAATCAGTTTTTAATTCTATAGAATCTTACACAAAAACGCCTTATATATTTTAACCATACGACTGGTGCAGTATAGTCAAATATGGCTCTTGCGCCACTAAATCCCACTATCCATCCATCCATCGATCCCAGTCCGAAAATTTGAGATTTATCCCCCTAGATCGTGTGATTTAACACCATTGGGTTTATTTTTCTGGGGTTATTTGATGTCAACGGGCTATGCCTACAAGAACGCGTGCGTTGAAGGAAGAAATTCAACCCTGCATCAACGAATTTCAGCCACATTTATGTAAAATGAATCATGGAAAATTTCGACAAAAGGGTATTGTGTGCCAGCAACGCCGTGGAAGCCATTTTCTCCATGTGTTATTCCATACATAAGCCTATCCTGTGTACTTTACGATTCAATAAACATATAACAATCTAAGGAAAAAAACTATATTTTTTATTGAATTCCAATATTGCATTTTATCGTGTAACGCTCCTTTTTTACTAAAGCTAAACTATGAGTTGTCAAATGATTTTTTTAATAAGATTGCCAACATTTTAGTGCACAAATAGTGGAAAATTTAAACTTGCGTTAATTTTGAGACACCCTTTATAAGAAAATGATAACTTTCTTGATGGTGAAGTCGTACCGTTTTTTATTTTTATATTTTCTTTAATTCTAGGAGTGTTGATGAAAATGTACTACGTAGACAAGCGGCCTTATCTGTACTGGAGCCACAAGAGTATCACGAATGCCATACGGGCCAGATACCTACCGAACAGCAGTGACTCGCAACTGTGCCACACAGATCTGGCCAATGCCTTCCACTTAGGTTTCCTCATGGAAAAAGAACAAAAGGTTAGCAATTCTTGGAATTTTTCCCACAAATATATAAGTTTTATTCAATATACTAGAGAACGAAATGAAAGAATAATCCGCTTATGAGTACAAATTTTCTGATATCAAACTTATCCCTTTTCACAAAACTATAGTTGATTAATTACAGAATATAAACAGCATAAGATTTATACTCTTTTTTTAAATTGTTTTTAATGAATAGATAGTTTTACATGCCTTTATGCGAATAAACTTTTTCTGGAAAGCATCTTTTTTTCTTATTCAAAATGGAGTGGGGGGCATATAAATAGACATAATCCAAATCCATGTAAACTGTTCTTTTCTAAATTGTATCTTTAACCAATCATTAATTTTAAATAGATACGTAAACAAGAGTTTCTCTTAAAATGATTTCTTTTTCCTTTTCAAAGTACAATGATTATTTGGTTAATTCTATCTTAATACTGAAAGGCCCTGAACGTCCGTTCAACGAAATTACAGAAGACGTTCGAGATGCATGGATATCATTGCGGAATTTCCTACCTTTTCTGTTAAGTGTGGCGATTTCATTACTGGAAGAATTTTCGTCGTCTCCAAATAAAATTCATATACTTTTAATTTCGGAATAAATTTGTTTCAGGTAAATTAAATCAATTTCGGAATTCATACTATGCTATTCAATTTGTCTCATACAATATAAATCACCCTACATTTGCGTTCACGTTTTGAAGGAATTAATTTAATCTACCATACATGTTTCAACATAATTTTAATTTGAAAAAGTAAATGTTTATTATAAGTATTGGTAGAAATAAAACGGAACAGTATTCTTAGTAAAAAAATTTTATTCACTGATTACTGATTTATTTACTGAAAAAATTTTATTCACTGATTTATTTAATTTACCATTTATCCTTCGGCCAATTTTAATTCAATAAATACATCTCTTAATGCAAGTATTATATCAATAGAAATGAAACGGTGCATCTATTATGTATTAGTCGATCAATTTTAATTTGATGGAGGAGCAATTCTCGATATAATGTCTCTACACAGATGAAGCGGTACACTTCACTGTACCAATTTTTTTATCGATAACCTGCAGTATTTACCTTCGGTCCTTTAAACGAATTAAAATTTAATCTGCCATGCATTATTCGATCAATTTCAATTTGGTAATGGCAATTCTTGATGTGAATATAATTTCTACAGAGAAGATTTGATTTTTTTTTGTCATACATTGTTATTTTAACGCCGTTATATGTGAAATGGCGCGCTTAAATGCTTTTAGAGCACAACGGCATCCATCTATTCATCCTGACACATGCCGATGCTTTCTGCAGCTGAAGATACATTAATCAAAGTTCCGAAGACAAGATAGGATCGATTTTTTTCGACACTATCAATCACAATTACTTTAAAAAGAAGAAGATATGTAATGTTTTCCTCTCGGATGATTCTCCAGCTATTAATCACTCAATATGATAGAAAAAGTTTCGTTTGGGCGCAGGAAAGTTCCCACGAGTTTCTCGGTGGAATGCTCTGAAACGTTTTGCTGTTCCGTGAGGATCCATCAAAGCAACATAGCCCCAAAACCTGAGTTTTCAGTCGTTTACAGCTAACTGGATCAATGATATTTTAATGCAAATTTCCTTTCTTGGAGGCAATTACTTTTTTTTAGAATGCACTTTTTGGGGAGGATCAAAGTACCATTTTTCATGCAGGATGGGAAACCTATAAAGAATTGTGTTCTGCAGATTCATTTTTAAGCTGAAAATAAAATAGGAACTACTGTATTTCTCAAAGATCATCTAGATAAAATAGTTTACATTTTTTTTTTTGATACAACGATCAGAATTGTTATTTATTTCAAAATCAATTAAGGTACGTTTTTTATAATTAAATCGATTATTTATTTGATTGATTGAATGCCTTGCTTTCAATATACCAAAGAGCTATCAGATTTAAAGATTTTCAAACCTGATCAAACTGACATACATGGCACTTCGGACAGCATTTATTATATTATATTGCATCCACTTGATAAAGTTTGGCATTCGATCATATTAACAATCTGTTTTTTTATTCAAAGTCTATAGTTGCTTGGACGAAGAATATTTTTTAATACTCAAAATTCTCATACTTCTTATACTACTTTCTTAATAATTCCCTTTTTTTGTAGTATACCCACATAGAACTTATATCGAAGCATAAATTTATATTATTTGTTATAAAAATACTGGCATTAAGGGAGTTACCTTAAAGGCCATCCAACCACGATTCAGCCTCGCTCTCAGAAGTAGCAACATCATTCGACTCCATACCATTTTTATGACTTTACTTTTATTTCGAATCCATATCATTTTTATTTCAAGAGAAGCGAGAACTCGCTTATTTACCTGAAAGCTTCTTTTCCTCATACTCATAATGTCCGTTGGTGGTATTATAATGTATCTGAGTAGTAATTTGTGTTTTTTGTATAAGAAAATAAATCCCTACAATTTTCAGATAACAGCTAAATTTCTCAAATGAAATACTGCGTTTTGGAATCTTTAATTCCAAGTTTCCAATCTTTAAAATTCCCAATTCTTCAACGGAGCATATTTATTAAGTGAATGTATAAAATTTTATAGACGAAACGCTAACGTTTTTGATTTTTATTATTGAAAATATTGCCTTTGATCTATTATCCATCTGATTTTCTGTTATTTTATATCCATCTGTTCTGTTTCTTCAGTTATTTTCTTTCCCTACTTAAATCTGGTTTGAATAGAGCGTAAAGGCGATTCAGCATTCCGCTTACAAACATGTTCTGAGTCATTCTTTCGTTTAATGCAAAAAATAAAAGTTTAAAGAATATCTTCAAAGAAATTACTTCAGTTTTTGAGAATATCATGAATCTTAAAAATGCAGCGAAGTGATTTCATGAATTCCCTAGGGATGGATCAGTGCTCATTTTGATTGCAACATCTTTGTCCTCTGATAAAATTCTTCAAAGAACGCAGAAGCATCTTATAGATGATATTACAAGAAAATTTTTCTAAAAGGGAAACTACTGCTTTATAAAAGTCAAATCATCCCTTTTTTTTTTAAAGAAATATTAATATCACTTACGTATTTTCTTACTTTAATTCTTTTAAATGAAATACATCATTTTATTTTTTAATATATAGATTCGCGTAAATGAATAGATGAGACAAATGAATTGAATTCGAAAATAGACGTTAAAATACATTAAAAACAAAGGAATTTCTCCCATTTCACAATATTTCAAACCTCAGCACGTAATGAATTTATTTAAGAGGTAAAATCCAGCGATTAAAATATATTGTGTATATGTTAAATAAAGTCAAAAAGAAAGTAAAAAGGTATTCTAAATTAATAGCAAAGAAATAAGCATATTATTTTCTTGTTCACTTCAGTTAGCAAAGCAAAAATTAAAAGATTTAAAGTTTTGATGAAAACTGGAAATGTTTTCAATATCATAATAAGAATATCCTTGCTATCATTTGCTAAAATATTTAAAAAAATGAAAATATACAAAACAATACAATACAATGAATCTGATGACAATGAAAAAAAGTTTTTTTTTAATTTCTAAATTAAATTAAAAATTGTTTTCAGCAGTTCACTCACAACATTGAGCAGAAAAGACACAAATTTCATATTACTTTTAATTAAAATTGCAATTAAATTTCAAAATTTTAATTAAAAGTTCAATTAAAATTAAAATTAATTAAAATTTCAATTAAAATTCCATTAAAATTAAAATTAATTAAAATTCCATTAATTAAAATTAAAATTAATTAAAATTTCAATTAAAATTCCATTAATTAAAATTAAAATTAATTAAAATTTAATTAATGAAAATGAAAATTAAAATTTTAATTAATTAAAATTTGAAAATTTTACCCTCAAATGTTCATTTCCTAGCTCCAAAATAGATCTATTCCAATTTGATAGACTTATGATTAACTGTTATGTACAGCATAGCCACCTAAGCTTTTATTTTATTAGAGATTCTATTATGAAGGCAGCCCAACATTTTAAAGAACTTTTATTTTATTGTATTTTATAAAAGAATAAATCCTTCAAGCGCTATACTTCTTTTCTAGGGTTCTCCGTTAGACGAGTCCAAGTCCAAAAGGAAGGAGGATTGGTCAGATATGCTGAGGGAGATCGACGAGCTCTGGTACCATCTCATGCTCAGTGGTCAGTCGAATGATTCAGTGGTTTGTTGTCATGTCATTTCCTTACTCCTCATCACCTCCCACACAACCTGTTACTTCGTATCACGTGCACATGATAGTTTCTTGTTGGTTTCTTGCAGATCCCCAGCACAGCTGTGTTTTAATTGCCAAAAGTTCACTCGCATGAATCACATTTTTTTAGATTCACTGCATGTATTTGAATGAAATCGCAACTATGTTTATAGTAAAATTCTTCAAATAAAAATCTTTTAAAAATATACGTAGAAGTCTGGAGCAACAATGTAAACTAAGGAATATAGAAATATGAATTCATTGTAGGTAGAATGGGATTGAATCTGTGTTTATTTTTCTGTCAAGAAATTAGAATATACAATTGATGTTTTTAATATTATCGAATCTATACATTGCAAAAACAATAAAGGTCCCCTCACACATGATTAATTTTTAAGCTCAGTTTAATGACATAGAGCAACAATAGCCAGTGTTTCTGTCACACATGTTCTATCATAGCAAAAAATAAGGATGAGCTTACATACAGCAATGGCAAAAATTCTGGAAACCTTTTGGAAAAAGTGCATTTTGAAAATTTAGAGACATGTGTAACAGTTTTTGTAATAATAGCATAAAGTTATATATCTTTTTAAAGATAACCAAAACTGTAAATTATGTTTGATTATCACTATTTTTTAAGTTACACCGAAATAACCAAAAACAGCCCACTTTGATTTCTTTAATAAGACATAGCTTTTCTTTATCATAAAATAGCCTAAAGAGTTGATTAATTACCCCACAACCATTTAAGAATTTTTGTACTGCATGAATAAGGCTTAACTTATAATAAAATTAAGAAAAAAAATTGATAAAAATCTAACTAAATGTTCCATTTCTAAAGTTATGAAATTGTATAAGTATTTCAGTCCTTAGAAAACCAAAATGGTAGAAGCAGGAAAAGATGCACAACAACAAGAGATGATAGAATATTTAAAAGACTGTTTCTACGTGATAAAAGTAATCCTCTTACTATATAATTTAGTAAGAGAAATAAAGCAATGCAATGCGAAGCTGAGTACGAGGATTATTCGATGCAGATTGCAGAAATCTTGACAAACATACCAAGTCTACAAAAAAAGCAATTCTTTAAGTACGAAGCAAATTTTGAAAATGCTAAACTGAAGAAAAAAAAACTTATGTTAACTGGCCAACAGAAAAATAAGACAGTGTGATTTGGAGTGATGGGACAATAATCTCACTATTTGGTAGCGGTGCTATAAAATATTTAAAGAAAAGAATAGGAAATGATTTTCATTCTATTGCATTGCGCCTGCTGTTAAATATCTAGTTATTGTTGTGATCTGTGATTTTATAATAATAAAAGACGTGGACTCGTTTGATAATTAATGGGAATATAATTGCCCAAAAAGGCATTAATGAAATAATCTTTCCTAAATTGCTATCATCCTCATATGATATTTTAATATGTGAAAGACAAGATACTGAACACTTAGTGGAAGACAAGATGCTGAACACTTAGTGGAGGACAAGATAATAACATTTGTAGCCGTTACTTTGACCATCATCTATTCCCATGCAATATATCGCGTCTGCAGTTGTAGAATCGTGATGATTCACTTGCTTTAAATTACAAATTAATCTATCTATTATCTCCGATTTCTTGACAAAAATATACAGTTTCATTACCGTCTTTCCTGTGCAATACGATGCCATCGTTATTTTGGTTTGTTTAAGAGTTTTTAATTTACATAGTCTTTCCGGACTTCTGAGTCAGTCTGTATTTCAAATATTTATTTTATAAGATATGCTCTTAGGTGTTAAATAAATTAAATAGTTCAATCTTCCAATTTGAATATTTCAGATTGCTATTCTGATTCATCTAAATTTTCTTTCAATTCTATTTCAGACTAAATGTAAAATTATCGGTAAGATATGGCAAGATCTTTTGCTTAGAAATGTCATAAAAAGACGACAAACTACGAAAAGTAACATAATTCTACTGTTTTAAAAAAAACATAAGTACATATGACAAGTATATATGTGTAACGGTGAATTAAATTAAATTTTGCATCTAAATAATATGTTGTGATATATTACAATTAAAAAGACATTTCCTTCGGTGAAGACGTAATTTCCTCTTATTATTTTTTTATCCAATAATGGATATTCTTTACTAAATTATAATTCTAGTTATTTTCGCAATGAGTTTTCATCAATTTATGTAATCTCTTGAATTCATTGTAGGAGATTATAAGCCTTGCAAAATTCCTTACGTTATCGTTGATAAAATAAAAAATACTAAACATTAGAATTAACCATTACGATACCAAACAGTTTTGACCAAAATCAAAATTCTTCGAAGTTTCTAGAACTGAAAGAAGTAGAGTTCTGCAAACTACTTCTTTAGTAAGAAAAAATAAAAAATTAAACAACGAAAAACTGAAATTAATACTTGTACAAGAAAATTTTATTATTCAAGAAAGCAAACATCAACAAAAGTTTTTCACAGACTTTATAATGGGATATTTAATATAAGGTGATTAACAAGTAATTCAAAGTATAGTAAATAGCTATTTTACTAAATTCAAACATTGCACAAAGACATTACATTCAACCCAACCTTTCAGATGTTAGCATTGTCTTTTCATAATTATCTTTTTTTTTATATTCGTAAGGAGCTCGGTTTATATTAAAATGTCTTTGCGACTTAATACATCATCTTTCAAAGATTATTCCTTTGTAGTAGCAGTTTTAAAGAGCCGGTTTACATGTCTTAATCTCATCTGTAATTTACGTCTCTTAAGTCTTAGTTAAATAACTTTATTTTGATTCATTTATTGAGAATTCTGTTTTTAAAGTCAAAAATTAGGAGATAAAATAAATTAATTAATTAAACGGCAATTTAATCACATTTTCGATCATTAAAAATTAGTTTAAAAGTAAGAATTTTTGTATAAAAGGTTTATCCCGTCTTCCTTTCATTTCAGGCGTACTAAATATCCTAGCACTTGCCACGACAATAAGGAAACAGTGGCCTCCCGGTCCCGACATAAATCTTTTCCCATACGAGGTACGCCAAGTTATCAGAAATGGAGAGAGTATAAAACCTATAACAATTGCTATATCCCCAAAAGGAAAAAAAGAAAACATACTAACGCATTTGGCTATCTCTCAGACCATGCTTGAGGTGCTTTACCCTTCCCCTTTCCGTCAACGAAGTTTAACTAAAAACCATGACTGGTTTCGGCACAAATCTCCCATTTGAGGTACGTCCTGTCATCAGAAATGAAACCAGTATAAAACCCATAACAATTACTATACCCCAGAAGAAAAAAAAAAAAGAAAGAAGAAAAAAAAGAAAACATATACTAACATATTTGGTGACTTTTCAATCACTGGCGGTGTGGGTGCCCACCCCCCACACCGCCAGTGAAATTTAAGTTGAATAAGAAGCACAAAGATAAGAAAAGAAATAATACCGCTAAAAAATTTTATGTGTGATATTTTTTTTCTGAGCATAATATGCGTGTAGTTACATCCGTTAACAGAAGTGCTATATCAGTTTTAGTTAATCTCTAATAAGACATCTTCACATATTCGAGAATACCTAATCAGAAGCCAATTTTTAACAAACAAACATTAGAGTTTTATTATATTAGGCATTCATTTAATAGTTCAATAAGACACTGTGAAAATTATATTAGAGGACTTTCTAATGTCATAACAGTTAATGATTATCGTTATTCAAGAATAATAAACTATGAAGTGTATCTTTTAAATCAGGAGATCAGAAGAAACTGAAACAGGATGCAGTTTGTAACTTCGATTTTCTTCTTGCTGCTACTAGAGGCGCATCCATCAGTTATACTAGAAGCATATTGGAAATAGTGCGTTGCCAGGTAAGTATAATTTATCTAAAGGAATCATTCTTTTTATTTTTTATAAACTGTGTATAGATGCAACCAATTAAATTTCATAAGCAAAAACTTTTACCCAATTTTTTATAGTTAAAGTGATTTTATGAATTATTAAGATAAACTATAACTTGTTGCTTTTGTTTGAAAATAAGTTTCAGACTATATATATTACGATTTAGGTTTCTTGATCAGAAGCTAGTATAAAACCTTGAACCTTTAAATTAAAAGGAAAAAAAAGTGATCAATTCCAAATTCGTAATTTTTATGACTATCTCGCCATTATGAACATTATTATTTAATATTTTTGATAATCCAGCTGCAACAAAGTAAAATTTCTTTTTCTTTTTCAAATTTAAATTTCAGCACTTTATCTGAATAAAGCATAATGATACCATCTGAAACTGAGGAACAGCATTTTTAGAATAGGATATTATTTTTCTCTCCGCAAATTCTAATTGATAGAAAAGTCTTTTCAAGATTCTGTTATTTTCAACAAAAGCGCATTTTAAAAAAATAATACAGATATGGATCTGAAATGTTAGCCTGTTATTACAATATAACACATACTTAAGTAGAATTTCAAAACTTTCACCCGATTTTTTTTTAAATGAAAAATATGTTTTTGCAAATTTGCACTTTTTAATTTATTTATGATCGAATTAAACAGTTGTACTGTTTGAAAGTTCGTTTTATAGATCTTTTCAAATACCTATAATATTTTAACTTAAAAGTTTGCTCTCAAGTTAATGGATTTTTATTTAAACCCAATAAACCGGTGTTACAACTTTCATTCCACTCTTTCAAGCTCTTATCCGGTAATATGTCATCACAGAAACTTAAAATGCCCATTTTGGATACCCAGTTGAACAATATAAAACCAATACAATTGTCGTTATACTTTTTTTACCCATTTTGACACTTTTCATCACAATTCGTTTGGACTAAAAGAAATTCAAGAAAGAAGAACCCAATCAATCCAAAGCAGATATGCAAGAAATTTGTAAACAGTCGGACGGAAGTTCGCATAGACATAACAAACCAACAGATACAGTAGAGACTGGATAAAAAATAATTTTGTACTCAAAGATTTTGTCTAATGCGAACATGACTAAATAAATTTAATTTAAGTGATAAAAAAAGTCATTTCAAATCCATTTACTGCAATGCTACTTTACTTTTTTGAAACATTGCACCATATAAAAACTGAACGATTGTATATCGAGATAATTATTGTAAAAATATCATCTTCGCGTCTATCATTTTCTACTTTTTTATTTTAAACATACATTAAAATTCCTTCTAGATGCTGGATTGGGAAGTGGAATTATTGTACAGCATGACCAAACAGTCGGTGGATGTTCTAAGCCAAGATCCACAGCAATTAGCAACAGAAATCATAAACTGGCTGAGGCCTTTTCTAAGTAAGCTTGTTCCCGATCTAATTTCTAGCATTTGAAAAAGTATCCGATTTCTTATTTATTCCCTATAAACATCAAGTTAGTATCTTGCTAAAAATAATTGAGTCATACATCCATACTGAAATGTGCAGTCCATTTCTTTTCCAATTGTCAGTAATTACATAAATCTAGTGATACGACTATAAGAGGTACCGCAAGTCACGAAATTCATGCGAATTACAGATGACTTCATTAAATTACTTATGATTCCTCTCCAACCAGTCAGTGAATCCTTTACATAATGATACGTTTTAAAAGAGAAGTAAAATTACTAAAATCAAAATCATAAAGTATTACTGAAATCAATTCTGCAGTCTATAACATATCTCATTTTAACGCCTTGGTGACTAAATTTTATAAATGAAAAGAGACTTTTTTCCTAATTAAATTTATCCAAGAGCACTGAAATGAATTCCTTTTCATGTGCTAACGAGGCGAAAGAATACTTCAACTTCTTGTAATTAGAGGCCATTTGTGCCATATGGTACAATAAACTAATATATGAAAACTTTTTCCTTCGAAACTCTATTTTCTCTAGACTTTTGCCATTATGACTCTCAGCAATTGATATGCTATCATTTCATGCTACCTATTGTTTTTTTAATAAAGGAGCCTTAAAACAATTTTCTAATAAAAATCTTCTAAAACTACTATGCTAATTTTTCATCTTAAAAGATGCAATATTAACACTATTTCTTTTAGCTTCCCCTTCCATTACATGTAATAATAGTCCCTATATTGTAATGAAGTTTCAATATAGGGACATTTATATTTGAAGTCATTTATATTTACATTTGAAACTCTTCAAATAAACATCTCTTTTCAATTTATGAATAATATATTACAGTGAAAATGAAGTAAATTCTTATATTCATTTTAACAAATGAATCAAGACAGTGAAAACAAGCTTATCTCAAAGTGCTAATTTTTTAGCTCTTAGATTATAATTAAAATGTAATTCTTTTTAATAACACGCTTTATTTTAATTATACGAAGATTTGGTTGAAAAATAAAAAATTGGTTATATTAAATGAGGAACCTAAAAATCACAAGATTTCACACTGATAATATATATCAACCAACTATGGAGAAAAAACACCTGCATTTTGTATACTTATAGAAGAGGAAAATCATATACATCTCATATATGAGCATTTTTTGAATAAAATATTGTATAAACATGTGTGACATTCTTACAGATAAATCTTATGTATGAAATAAGTCAATAAAAAAATATGGCTTGCTTGTAAGTTAACTATTTAACAAAAAGTATATGATAATCATTTCTCTTTCAATCTTTGAAGATGGCACTACTAAAACGATGGACCAACTTGTGGCGAATGCCAAAGAATGGTGCAACAATAATATCATTCCCCTATTGGTACCACAAAACAACTGGCTATCTCTCAGTCTACCTCCCCAAGTCACGATGATGACGTGTCCACATCCTATCACTCATCTGGTGTGCACTCCGGACAGCCAGCATGTCATGGGGTGTACGCAAGAAATCAACATCGAAATGTACCACCTGCCATCTAGGACTTTAGTTCGAGTCTTAACTGGTGAGTGGTTTAATTACATCTTTAATCTCATTTAATGACTTTAAAAACCAACGAGAGTGGTCTCACAATACTTTCCACATATTTTCTAATAAAAGTGTTTTCACCCCCTGTACATAAAATTAAAGATCTTGAATGAATGCGAACTACTTGGTTGCGAATCTAGCTTATAGATTGCTAATTCAGTCAACTAAATTTTATCTTATATATAACTATTTACATTTTGTAGTTATCTTATTCATTTGCATCTGGATAACAGGAAAGGCAGACTTACTCGGGGGGGGAGGGGGGGGATTTCGTTCAAAATTTGATAGTTTTACAAATTTGGTTTAAGTCTTCTACCAAATTCCCTTCATCTAGTTCAAAATGTTTTTTATTTATCATGTTCGCAGACAAACATAATTTTAAAAAACGTATTTTTCGGATTCAGAAATATGTGAAATATGGAAATCCGCCGAAATCTCCAGTTCAAATTTTTGGAAGTCTGTTATCAGTAATTTTTCTTTATATACATTGTATGCTAGAAAATAAAAAGAAATCCAAACAAAATGCCACCTTGAACCCAAGAAACAAGAACGAAGAGTTGTAAGACAAAATTAATTATAAGAGTAATGCTTAGCAGAGTTCCATTTACATAAAGTGACAAAAGGAAATATCATTTGTTCTTCATTGATTCTTATCTAGGGGAAAGGAGATTAAGCTCCATGAATGCATCATAATTAAATTATTTCAAGTTTCTCCTGATTAAAAAATCTATTAAATTGAAATAGAGGTGCGTAGGAGTCAAAACTAAATTAAAATTTCTCCATCAGTTCATATATGTAATTCTCCATGCCACTCATGATTGCGACAATTAGTAAACAATATTATAATAATAAGAGGTCATCAGTCCTTCTCTGGAAATTAAGAAAGGCCCAGTTGTCCTGACACATAGTTTTATTTCAATTATTTTCTAACTACGTGCATTATAATCGTGAGTTTCATTTCTGTAATGGTCAGGTTTCGTGTGTTTTTGGCGCCTTAGCCAAAACTTGCACCAATATAATCCAACAAATCAGCCATTAATGAAATGGTAATATTGAGTTCCCTCAGAAATAATGGTCTGGATATAACCTATCAAAGCATTTATTTTATGCTTCAGAAGACCTTAAAGGTAATGAAACGAAGCTTAAGTAAATATAGGTCACCGATTAATATAGAAATGTATTTTTTATTTCGATTTATCATCTCACAAGATACTTTATTGTCAAAATGATTTCATATATTTTTTTCCTTAATACAGATCTACTTTTAGAATCAAGTAAAGGTTTTCAAGAGGTAAAATAGAGTAAATTTGCTTCAAAAATCTGTTAGATATGTTAAGATCACAAAATTTTATTTACTTAATATATTTCCTGAACAACGAATCAGTTCAATGCAATGTTGGAAATATCCGTTACTCATCAAAAAATGAAAAAAAGTCATGGCGTTGAATTGAAAATTGCATTGATCATGTTTCAATAATTCATTCAGTCACGTATTGCGTATTAAACCATTGAAATATATAGAAAGAAAAGAAACATATATTAAATATATATTTTCTTAATACGTTGCATAAAAAGAAATTTGAAACATCCTACATTTTTTACGGCCAGTAAAAACCATTTAATTATTTCGACATTTTTTTTATTATAAAAGAAATAATATCCATAAAATCTTGTTTCCTTGCAATCATAAACTTGATTCAAGTAAAAATAAATGCCTAATTTTATATAATATCTGAATTTCTTGAAATTTATCTTTAAAGAAACAATTTTCAATTAAGAGAGCATTTATTTTCAACCATACACACATAATGAATTCAAAGCATTTTATTGCGATCACTATACAAAGATAGTTTTTTGGATGAATCTTTTTCTTTCATGAAGTCGTTGAATATTTGAGACTTCATTTTTGTCAGCAATCACTTTTACGTCATTCCGTTCTTAATCTTTTAATCTGATTCTTACTATGTCATTATTTGTATTTATCCTTTCTAAATTAGGAAAATTTGCATTTGTTTAGAATAGAAAATGTTGTAAAAAAGGCTTTTGTTTAATATGATCCGAATTTTATGAAAGTTTTAGTGTTGAGGATGCTAAAAAGATTTATTGAGAAAGATTATAAAATGTATTTTTCTTCGAAACTCCTCGTTTCGAGCTTTTGACACTTGACATTTCTAAATGAAAATTAATGACTGCAGTTTCACGGATTAAATTCTACTCGTTAAAGCTACCAAAATGTAGCCTTTTTAAATAAAAAATGCATATGTATGACAAATATTAAGAAAGAATAATTTATTAATTTACTGTGTTACTTTTTTATATACTTGATTCAGACAAAATTAAAAGAAGGTTGAAATAACTTTATTTTATGGGCGCCATTGAAACTTTACAAATAAAACTTTTTAATAATGAAACATCAGTTAACTCCAATTCTGTAACTATGAGAATCCACGTCGAAAGTAAATCATTAGTTATTTTAATTTAGCTTTGATTATTAATCAATATAATTATTCGCAGCAAAAATGCATTAAGATATTGAAATTAAATCAATTTGTTTTATATAATATATTCTCTTCTTAATAATCTCAGCTTATGGGCATTGTAACATATGCCCATAAGCTGAGATTATTAATAAGAGAAGTGAAATCCAATTCCGATTAAATAACTGTAAGTTTGAATGCCAAGTGAAATCATTATTAAAAAGTAATGCTTAGTAACAATGCTTCGTATTATGAAATAAAATACCAGAAACGATACAAATTTGGAAATGAAAGTAAATTAGCCTAGTAGATAATTGTCAAAGTTCCTATCAATATGCATTAGACAGAAAATTAACGATTCTTTGAAAAAAGAAATGACATGAAAAAATTCATAGTATATAAATGAAAAGGATAAAAATAAAATTATTATTTGATTATTATAATGGTTCAAACTGTTGGACATGGACACTTTTATAAATGTTATTATTATTTATCAGCTGTTCTTTTTCTACGCAGGTCATAAGAATAGAATCACCTGCCTCCATATTACTCCATCTGGCAGGTGGTTGATCAGTGGTTCCAAAGATTCTGAAATCATTGTTTGGGAAATGGAAACTGGTAACATGTCTCATAAATTCAGGTAAAACAAATTTTGAATGACTTTCTCTATGCATTGCATTTGCATTATAAAGTCCTGACTCAATCATCCTTTCCATATTTCTGTTTATTTTTTAAAGCCACTGAAAGCGTTTCATTATGACTCTTTTCAAAAACTCTTTGATCTAACGGCAAATTGTGATATTACAAGATTCGCAAAAATCATTTAATTATTTGCTTTTATTCGAAAATGAACTATAAGATTCTTCAAAAGGCAGGAGTGGATTTAAAATATTTATTTCTAAATAATGACAATAAATACACATACAACGCATATCTGAATCGAAAAATGTTCAAAGTCTTATTGTATGCAATTAACATGAGTCCCATTTAATAACAACAAACTTCAAATATGAAATCCATTTATATGGCTAGAAATGAATTTAAGATTTGAAGTCCATCCTTGGTTATTAAACTCACTACAATAAAAATTCGAGCTTTCAGATATTGAAAAGTAATAGGTATAATTTTTTAGAACACAGAACACCATTAGTTTTAAAATTTCAAACTTTCTGTAGATTTATAGAGAATGTTCGATTGCATTTCGGTTACGCTCAATATTTTTTTGGTATACAAGTATAATCAGGGATTTTCCCTTTGCATATGCAAAATCTACAGCGAATTTCTCTTATCATCTATAAATCCGTTTATTAAGAGGCGGATCTTTGCTGAACTTACAAAGAAACGAATTCGCCAATATAATAATTGATTCATTCTCTTCGTAATGCATGTTTCATATGTTATTAATATTTTCAAATAATGCTAAAGTAGAAAGACAAGTGTAGAATATCGATATTTTAATTATATTAACAAAAAATTAATTTTCATTGTCATGAGCAAACATATTTTTTAGATGTTTTCAAATTATGGAAAAAGCAGAAGAAGGTATTAAATTTCAATATTTATATCATATTAAGGAATATTTATTCATAATTTCTTTAAGAAATCAGGCATACAAGTATCGTTTCACTTATTTTCAAATCATCTAAAAAAAGAAGAAACAGGAAAAGGTTTGAAATTAGCAAATCAATATTTATAAAAATAATTGTTTGAGTATGACAATTTGAATAATGTTTGTAACTTAATTTTTGACACGGTTTGGGAAATTTTGTCACCAGTGCATACCCATTCTTCAAAGTCTTCGTCTAAAATATAGCAAATGTTAAACATCAAATCAGAAAATTCAGCCATCAGTAGATATCCACCCCTCGAGGATTTCATGTAAAATATAACCAATGTTATGCATCAAATCAGAAAATTCTGTCATCAGAGCATATTCATTTTTCAGTGACCTCATATGGAATATGAATAATGTTATTCATCAAATTAGAAAATTCAGTCATCAATGCATATTCATTTTTCAATGATCTTATATAAAACATGAATTTAGAAAGTTCATTCATCGGTGCAGTCCTCAAATGCAGCTAGTTTATTCATAAATTCACCCATGAAAAGAAACTGCTTTGTCAAAGATCATCTTGTTGTTTTTAATACTATGAGGATATTTTCTGTGTATAGTATACAATGCTTAAATAAGAAAATTCTGTCATCAGTGCATGTTTATTTCTCAAATACTTTGTTTAAAATATAACCAGTGTTATGCACCAAACAATTTTAACTAATAATTAGAGAATGCCTTATAATGCTTAATAGTATCAAATCCATAAACTTTATTTCACATTAAATCATTTTTTACCCTACTGAATCGCAAAAATTGTCCTTCCATAAATAATTCTATTTATTTTTTTCAGTCATCACACATCGGGTGTGCAATGTGTGACCACAATCCACTCGGAAGCCCTCATCATCAGTGGTTCTGATTCCGGTGTCGTGGTTGTGAGTAGGCTGGACAGTGGTCAAGTCATCCACAAGCTGGAGAATCACAGAGGTGTCATCAGCAGTGTTGCTGTAAATTCAGGAGATGATATTTTCGCTTCAGGTATGATTAATTTCATTTTTTTCTTTCTTCTAACAAACTTTCAAAATTGTAATTAAAATTCAATTGCTTTTAGTGTAGTTTAGTTAAATTTATTTACATCCCGTTTGAGATAAACCAGAGAATTGGTTTTGAACTGACTATGCAATTCTAAACCGTGGTTTCCAAACTTCCTTTCTGTGTGTTTGAGACAAAAAAACTGTTGGTATTAAAAGTTTATCACAAGTGTGCTAATACAAGCGAATTACAAACTTTTATAGCTATCATTGCAATCATGTCGACAAATTTCTTTTCTAAATGAAAATAATATTTGTAAAGTAATTATATTTTGTTATTCTGGGTTCTTAGTACGAATAGGTATAGCAATATCATTTGGTTCCTTTTTCAATATTTTATGTTTTTAATGTGATCATTCGGTCGATTTTATGAGCGGAGTTCTCTAAAATTTCACTTAAAGCTAAGCTTCCTATTTCTTTTCATTTACGTATATTTTTATGTCCTAAAAGATATTTTCTATTTATCTTTTAGTTTTATTATAATGCAATTTATACCAGCCTTCTTAACCAAATTTTATGCATTGAATTCTATAATTTCTATTTGTTTCGATGCCTTATTGTAGTCACATTAATAAGAAAGAAAGTCAAGGGAAAGTTTATTTCGTTTATGTTTACCATCTTGCTTCATAAAGTTCATGATCAGTTCTTTCAGTCTTGTCATAATCAATATCTGTGTTTTATTGATCTCCCTCAAAGCAAATTGATCAAAATATAACCTGCGTTTCCTTATTTTATTATAATCATACTAATGATGAATCTAATATCATTATATTCTCTTCGTCCTTTTTCAAGAAAAAATGACCAAGAAAAATCTCTTTTTTTTAATACTTATTTTTTCTTTCTTAGTTTACAATTAGGATGTTGCACTACCTATCAAATAATTCTACAAAAAAAAATAGGAACAATGTTTAAATTTTTAAATTTATACCAACTTTAGTGCCACTAAATTTTCTCTGTCACTCTTGCTCTCGATTATAACAGATGTTTCTTCTTCTTAAATGTAGAATCTTCTTCTTCAAAAGAAACATTGGTTTTAATTTACAATTACTTAACCTTCTTTTAATAAAAATTATATCTAGATTTTCAACATATTTCATCTGCAGTTTTCAACTATGAATTAAAGGAAAATCTTTTGAGCATTCTTCATAAAATTCTTATATTATAAAAATGGGTCTATTTTTGTATATGAAGCAAATTTCAAAACATACGTATGCAGTTACACACCAATCTTGCTGTTTTTGTGCATGTCTTATTCATATAAGGAAAGCAACGACTACCTTTATCTCTACGTATAAGATATGGGTTTGTGTGTGAATGCATGTGTATTGTGCTCTACAGACTAAATTTTTTTATCTGAAGCTACGAAACTTCGCAAACAAATACAGAGTGCAACTTGAATTTGGTATTTTTTAGAAAAACGACTGAAAATAGAAATAAACAAAGAAAAATGTTACACCTTTTAAAATTTAAAAATTGTTCTTTTAATAATATCAATTCTTAATAGTCCTGCAAATCCTTCCTCATTCATGACAGTTTTTTTTTTAAATATTTTTCCGCCTAGTTTTCTATAATGGATTACATTCATGATCTGAAATTCAAACCTTTTTCATTGTTTCATAAAATATTTAATAGCAAGATTTTCTTCCATTGCTGAAAATTAACAAAAAATTAATCCTTTTAATATCTGCGTAATTTAGAAGTGGAATAGAATGCAATACCTAAAAAGTAAGAAGAGAAATACAATTAGAAAAATTGCATTTTTAAAGGCTCTCTCATGTGATTGGCCTGCATTAGGGCATTTTAAATATACAATGAACAGTAAATATATAAATCTATTAAAACAACATAATTTTAATGACAATTTGATTAAATTATCTCTAAGCAATTTAACTGAAATTATAAATTTTCAGCAACCCAGCTAGTCTTCAAAGACTACTAGTTTATTCATTGCCACCTAAATTGCTTTATCAAAACTCGTTCTGTTATTTTTAATATTATTAAGATATTTTCTGTATATGATGCTTAAATATTGTTTCAAACAATAATTATATGTTTACTAAAAAGAAATATCAAAAATGGAACTATCAAAGATAATAATCGTATAAAACAAGCAAACTTCGGTTTACTATGGTACTAATTATAGGCTGTTATACCATCTGCAGATTGATTCATACATTATGCAATGTATGTAATAAACAAAAATTTGATACCATTACTTAAAGACCTAGGGTTTTCAAATTCTCCACGTAATTACTTCTTACGTAGAAAGTGCTAAAAATGGCATTTTAAAACTATAATTATCATCTTAATCAAAAATTAACTGAAATTTTAAAGTTCTTATTCAATAACTTCTGAGCATATTAGTGCAAAAAATCGTTTTTTCTCCATTTAAAATTCCAAGAAATTTTCTGATACCAATGATACCAAATATTCAGATGATTTTGCCTCTAATTAGAAAAACTTTTTAATGCATTTTACAACAGTACTCTTTATTGTTTTTGTTTCTGGATTTATACCCGCGAATTGTGATGATATTTATGCATTTTTGTGCACATTATTGCTGCCATATGTTTGTATTACTTAACAAAGAATTTTTAATGTTTCAATAAAACAAAAAAGGCTTTAAACATTTTACATTGGTTATTTCTAAAGATTATAATGTATTAAGACACTGTCGGCAAATTGCTACATATATTATGAATGTATAAAATAAGGTTATGCCATTGCTTAAAAAGCTAGGTAGCATATATAATTACTGAAAGATTATAATATAAGATTTACAGGTTTTATTTGTTGGTTCTTATAGTAAGTTAAAGCTTTGAAACCAAGAATCCTTTTATGTCAAAACATTTAATTTTGACATAACATATAAAAATAATACAGTGACTCTTTAGAACTTTACAATTCAACCATTCAATATCTTAAACTGTGATATAGTTTTCTAAATCGCATGATTTAAACAGTCGTGACTTCAACTTATCTTAATCCGAGAATCATGAACATCATTTCACGAACTGTTATTGACTTTCAAAATAGTCAACGTCTCCAATCGTCACAAAGAAATGTTCGTTCGTTCTTCTTTTGAGCTGAAACGAAGAAAGTGGATTCCTCCTTGGCTTCTTTTTTGTCCATCCTTTTTCTAAAGAAAACTTCCAGTAGGAAAACAGCTCGATCTCCAATAATGTGAATCGTGTCAGACGAAAGCATAAATATATTTCGAACACCTCAACTCTTCTCAAACTCTTTTCCCAATTCCGTGGGGAAGAATTGTTTGGAAAAGAACTTCATTCTTTCGTCTGCGAAGAGCTGCTATTCCAAGAGTCTTGCATTAAACTGGATTTACGTGACCTAATGCTGGAATTCCTAAACTTTTTACTTGCTTTACAAGCTTTCAAGTAAACTATTACATTACTCCACATTTTATGTGACTTGTTTTCCGTCTGTCTAATCTCGCACCAACTACCTTTCCTTAAATTTTGGATTAACTATTGCAAAATATATTTAAATGGGTTGTGGAGAGTTACACAAGTAAGCTAACTTTCTCGGCGGATTATTTATCATGCAATGATTTATTTTGGACACATGCAGCAATATAGTCTTACTCTTTGGTATTATGATGTATATAAAAATTATTATAGAGGTAAGAAAATTGACTTTGATTTGAGATATTGAAAATTTCTTCCGTTTTTGGCTTCCAAATCTGAAAAATATTCATTTTGGAATTATATATGCCTATCTGTGTACGTAATCATTCTAAAATGGTACAAGCTAGACAAGCAAAATTTGGCTTGTAGTCATCATGTCGAATTGTACGTATAATTCTACTAAATTTTGGACTAAATCAATCAATGAGAAGAAAGTTTGTCAGTAATCTTAATTCGTATGTGTAATTCTCTTCAAATAATACTCATTTCTTTCTGGTGAACACCATTTTATTTTCGGACACATTTTTTGTGCCTCTTCAGGTATACTGTTACAGATTAGGACCCCTCTCACAATTGGATGCCACGTCTAAGTCACAGAATCATTCTTACACACTAAACGTTCAGATACAATCACATTAACTTCTTACAGATACGCCATCTATCGGCGTGAAGCTGTAACAGTATGTATTGAAAATTATAACTCAAAAACGCAATAATCATGAAGCATCATTTGTTGCATAGTAATATCACTAAAACTGTATATCTATTAGAAATTTCACAGTCTATTCGTCAACAAATTTGATTTTCTGGTGATTGGTCTATTCGTATGTTTTTACAATAGCTCAAAAATAAATATTTTCTTAAAAACTTTTAAAAAGGACATTTTTTTTATTACTTACATATTAAAAAAGGAAATAAATATTTTTGTATAAAATCTAGAGATCGAAATAAATATCGCTAGTAATAATTACGTCAAATTGTATGTATAATTCTACTAAATTTTGGACTAAATCAATCAATGAGAAGAAAGTATGTCAGTAATTGTAATTCGTGTGTATTGAAAATTATAATTCAAAAACGCAATAATCATGATGCATCATTTGTTGCATAGTAATATCACTAAAACTGTATATTTATTGAAAATTTAACAGTCTATTCGTCAACAAATTTGATTTTCTGGTGATTGGTCTATTCGTATTTTGTTACAATAGCTCAAAAATAAATATTTTCTTAAAAAAATTTTAAATGGGCATTTATTATTACTTATATATTAAAAAGGAAAAATAATATTTTTGTATAAAATCTAGAGATTGAAATAAATATCGCTAACACATGTTGCGAAGGAATAAATATCATAATTGCAATCACTTTATAATGAGCTTGGACTTTTATATAATAATTATTTTAGTCTTTCTATTATTGTTTTCTGTATCACAAACTCTTGCGAGTTGTTTTTTTTTTTGGGGGGGGGGGGATCCAGATTTTTGGTTTTATTTTTATTTTTTAATCCTACCATGTGACTATTACTATATGTTTAATACAACATTGCCATTGTTGACTTTTGTACAAATAAATCCAACTACAATTTTTTTTAATTCTCGGATAAAAGCATTTTCTTTTTAATTTATAATTTTCTAATCTTTAATTTTTGTATCTTATGATTTCCATTCTGACTTTAAAAAATATAACATACCAAAGCATTTTCGGTGATTCGAACGCCGCTGAACTGGCATTACAATGCAATATTTAAACCACTACTCCAAAATGGCTGACTTCCCTTGTTTAATATCCATATTCTAAACAATCATATAAAATTTCATCATAAAGGAAATTACATTCTATTTATATATCGGATTCCTTAGAATAAATGTTCTAATTTGTATATAATATAAATATTTAATATTCTTCTAAAGTATAAAATATTCTAATCTGCTGTAGAAATACCTCTATTCAAACAATACATTTTTTATTTCTTATATTTTAATGATATTTTTAATTTCT
The DNA here is from genome assembly GCF_947563725.1 of Argiope bruennichi. Classification (NCBI taxonomy): domain Eukaryota; kingdom Metazoa; phylum Arthropoda; class Arachnida; order Araneae; family Araneidae; genus Argiope; species Argiope bruennichi. The sequence continues at coordinate 89,413,162 of NC_079151.1, forward strand.
TACTTTAATTTTTCTTAAATATATAGATGTCGACAGATATCATGGCGTAATATTCTTTCAGAAATACTGAAAGTAAATTGTTAATCATATTTACAGCAAATTACATCAAATATATAAGAAATTTTTTTTTCTTGTGATTGCATCATGTCTAAATTTCTTTAAAATATTTCTTGCTGTTCAATAAATATATTTTTTTTCTTTTTATTAAACTAACGGAACAATGTTTAGAACCATTTAATTTTTAATATTTCTTACTTTTTACTATTTAAGATGTTCCATAATTCCTTGTTATAAATATTATGGAATGTCGAACTTAATATTTCTCAGATTAATTTCTAGATGGCGCTATCTCAACAAAATAAATTCTTGAATAAATTATCAATTGATAATTTATAGCTCTAAAATTATTAAAATATTTATCGGCATCTAAAACTGATATTTGCATAAAATTTCAGATATCTTGTCCATGAGTTAGTGAGTGGATTTCATCCTTATAAAGATGTAACATTTAAAAACGCAATGAGTTGAAAGAAAAAAAATAAAATTCGATAGCGGTTGACTTAATATCAAAAATTCCATTCTCTCAAATATTCGATCCAAATGGTTAAAGGAAGACTAAATTCCATACTCCTTTAACTTCACTACAAGACAAAACTTTACCCAATAAGAGATGTCTTATTGGGTAAATATGTAAGGAAACGAAAACATCCACTATAAATATTTCTGATATGTTTTCCAAAGAGTACTTATATTTCAATATGAACATATTGGAAATGGTTTCCAATAGCACAAATGCGTTTAAATCATAATTAATGCTATATTTAATTCCTAAATTATCGAAGATAGAAAATCAATCGTCTGCTGTTAAAGTTTGCGAACTGGATGAAAATATTTCTAATACTGAATGTTATCACTTCATCTATTAAATTGTATTAAAATACAGGCTCTTAATAATAGATCGAAATTATTTCAAGAATATATTTCTAGATTCCATTAAAAAATTTTCAGGTTATTTAACTGAAGTAAACTTATATCGAATAAATGAATTGAGAAAAGGATTTTTTGAATGATTGATTGATGAATTTGGTTTAATAATTGCAGAACTCATTTGACACAGTTGAACGTTTCCAGAATTTGTATATTGAATAAAATATCTATATTAAATTTAAATATTGAATAAAATATTTTTTTAAGTATCAACCGATAGATTGGGTTAATAAACATCTCCAATAGTGGGAATTATTCATGGGTGGAAGATTTAAAAAAAAGGATTTTGGCTATTGCATTGCAAGTTTTTTCCTAGACTGCGGAATGCTTTTCTTCTCTTTGAACCGTTTCCTGGAGCTCATGTTTAAAAATTGTGAAATTATGGTAATATCAAGAACAGAAAATTACTTAGATACTAAGGAAAAAATAATAGAAAAACTACAAGGTATGCAGGAGATGTCTAGAATTGCTCAACAGTATGTCTTGAACAAACCGAATAGCCACAAATTTTGCTAAAAAAGATTTAACAATGAATATTCTGGAATATAAATTCCTGAGAAACAAATATTTCATTAGCGAAAAAAATGTGAATATTTACTTTGATTTTTATAAATGAAAGAGAGATAAAATGTGATCAAGAAAGTTGTTTTTTCAAGAAACATATAAACAAATTTATCAAGAACTGAAGAAACAGATTTTCCATTCACCACATTAACCAAATTAAAGATTGTGGCCAAATTATTCATAAAATGTATGAGATTTTCCCATGATAACTAATAATAATGCAAACTGAGCCAGCTAATTCATATAAAAATAAACTGAAAAAATATTCTTTTATGTCAAGAATTCGTTAAAAACCAACACTGTTCAAAACATATTTGCAACTATGAACCTTGTTTTATTTTGATACCTCATGCCGATTCTAACCTATATCTGAAAGATGAGAAATATATTCATGTGCATAAAACCTGTGAAAAATCGATTTCACTTTTGGGAGCTAGTGCAGGAGGCGATATAAAGCTTAAACTCGCTTCTTGTTGATCCTTCTGAGAACCCTAGAGCACTAAGAGAAATTCTATATTTGAATAAATGTTACCAATAGTATGGATATGGAATAAGAGGGTGTAGACAGACAGGTTCTTTCAAAGAATAGCTGTTTAAAATTTGATCCTCAAGCTTCAGGGATTACTTTCGTACCGATGAATCGATATCGATATCGAAAACACTTTTGCTATCGGATAATGCATCAAGACAGCCGACATATCTTTAAAATATTTATCCGGAAAACTTTCCATGGAAGAACCAGCAGTTTTTCCTTCCAAAAAAATCTTCCGTTGTTTTTTAACCAATGGATTTTAAGATTACCCCGGGGTTCAGGAAATTACTTGCACTATATTGGTATGTTTTAAAGAATGCTAGTTCCTTTCAATAAAGACATTAAAAAGCATTTTAGAAACATAATCCTAGGAACTATTACACTCATTTGAAAAGCATGTTTAGATGTCAGATAAATCTCTGTTCGTTCAAGTTGATAGAGATGATGATCTGCAGTTACGGATGAATAAAGTATATCGTAAAATGCTCATGATGAACAAAACGTCCCCTTCATATTCATTTATATGTCGGACATTTAGAAACTTTTTTTCTTGAAGATACTACCCCTAAAGAAATCTGTTTAGTTATCCAGTTAATAAAACAACAAAATATCAAGTCTCCGAAATAATCAGAAAAACTGAATTTTACAACTTTTACAAAATGCTACCAAAGTAGCATTTTTATTCCAAAACTCCCCCTAGAGCCCCTAGATTATGGATCAACCTTTAGCTCTATAATTAATGATCAAGTTCATCTTCTTTTTTTTTTCATTTTGTTTATTATTGTAAGATCTACAGCAATATATATTTAATTTAAGCCAAACGTTTCTACCAATTTAGCATATATATATATATAGCAAAAGTAAGATTTTTGCCTTCAAAATTGTAATTTTGCTGTTGTATGTTTTATATATCATATTATGTCGAAATCGCCTCAAGTAAAGATATAATCTTCAATAACATTTTTGAATGATCCAAATGTGTGACTTCTACAAAGAAAAATACACTAAAATCTAACTTGGGTCTGGCAAAATTACTATGAAATTTAGAAACCTACCATCGATGTTAAAAGACTAGTTTTTCAATTTCAGAGATGATTAAACAAAGAATTTCCAACCATTGAAGGACAAAGAAAAATTGAAGCTATGAAACGTACCAGAAATTTCCAAATGTGTGAAAATCAATCACAGCATCCAAATCATTTGTTCTAAATTATCTATTGTATAAATCATCTTGTGTTTGCAAAAATGGACGTGAGAGATGCTATGGATTCAAAAAGCCCATCTTGGTTCATTCTCCAATGTATGAGCATTATAGCAAGTTACCATGCTTAAACTCATCAATATATTCCAAAGAAGATAGTGTGCCGCAATATACTGTATTAAATGTAAATAGAATGAATGAATGTGTTATAATAAAAAAACAAATAGAAATATAAAATCATCTGATTGATAAAAGAGAATAATGTACAGAGAGTATAAATAATAATATATTAGAAGTGTATAGATGGCCCTTGACGCTAGAAAGTTCTGAATGATAGTGCCTTAAGCAGTCGCCGATTTTACCAATCTGGGGCACCATAGATTCATACATGGTGGATAATGAACTGGCCTTTAGTGCAAAAGAGGTGCTTAGTAAAAGAGACATACCGTACCAAATCTGTTACAGGGATAAGAAATTGTATAAAAATCATTTTGTATTGCTTTACATCATATTGTTATTTCCTCGGTAAACCCAGTATAAATATATATTGTTATACATTTTTTTCTACAAATACCACCAATCAATCATAATAACGCAGCACATTTAATCGCTAGTTCAGCAGCTTTCTTGCTATCTAATCCTCTCCAGTTCTGTTACTTGTCGGCAACTCCGACTACTCTCACACACTACTTCCTCACAGCTTGAGAGTGCCTGTCTTTTATAGTTCCGGGAGGCGGGGCTAGAATCTTCCAGACCAATCAGGGCATATCTGGGCGTATCTCAGTTCCTACTAGATGGATCGTGAAAGTTCTCGAACTTTCCAGTATGATCCATTTAGTCATCAAACTCGCCAAATTCGTCGCCAAGCTCTGAGGTCATTGACGCGGCACCCGCTCAGCAAGTACAGGACAGATCTTACAACGGTTTTCCACACGATGACACTATTCGTGCCGGGTAGCAAAATTACAGATTTGTAACAATATGCATATTTAATAATCATAATCTCATTCATACACGTAACATCCTGAATTAGATATAACTCTGTTACATCTCCTTCACACAAAAAAATTAAATGATCAGTTATTCAGTCTTCACTGCTCGTGCTTATTCATTTCACAGCATTCGACGTCTAAGTTTCCTGCTTTCTCCCTCCCCCGCAACTTTAGTATCACACATAAATACATAAAAATGCAAATCAGTAGAATGAACATCGAGAAAGTCTTCCCAAATTTTTCTGGCATACTTTCTAATAAAGGTGTGATTCCAGAAAGCGCCTTACATAGCATTATTGGCGTACAATAGTTACAAAATATTTTTTGCATGAATTTAACACTTTTATTGAATTTATCGTATGATCCTTGGCGAGTTATTTGGCGACTAATAGCTGGCATGCGTTACTAATATCTGGAAATAGAATTTGTATTTTGAACACGTTTACCTCTACCGATTGTAACAAAAATTTGATACAAAACTGAAATTTTAATCACAAAATCCCATAACAAATTTGATACATTTAAGTCACTGAGTTTTTGAATGATCGCTTTTTCTTGTTTCTAAAAGTGCAGATCGACATACAATCAACTCATAACATCAACACTATAGAAGTCAAATCTACGTAGCGAATTTTATCTATCTAGTTCTCTTTGTCTTTCAAGATATCTTGTTAAAATGTATTATAACAGCTGTACAGACCGACTTCCTCTCAGCATAATTTGTTCAAAAGTTGATAGAAATCTACGAATTTGGTAAATATAACGGTATACCAAATTTCACCCATCTAGATCAAAAGTACTTTTGAATTAATTTTGTAACTGACAAACAGATGTGTTTTTCAAACAAATGTGTTTATAAAAATGTGTTTTTCGAACTTGTAAAAGCCTAAAATGTGGAAATTCGTCAAAATCTCGAGTTCGATTTAGAAGAAGAATGGAGGATATACTGCATATACGAGAAAGTGAAAAAGTGTAGGTTACAATTCATTAGAATGGTTTTTACATAATGTGATATATAACGATATAAGAAAAATACAAAAGAATCTCTAGCGTTAAAATCAAACATTTTGAAGTCAAAAAAAAGTATCAAAGAAAGATAATATGTTTAACGTGAATATGAAATAAACTATTCTAGTAGTGACAAACAAAGATCTGATCAAAGTTACAAAAAAATATCATTAGCAGTTGCAGAAATAATGATTATTCCACAAATGTTGGTATTTTGAGCTTTGGAGAGGGCTGGGAGAAGGGAGAGAGAGGAAGAAAAAGATTTCTAAAAAGTTTTGTCAAAATGCTCCGTTTGTAATAATCCATCAGTAAAACAAAATTCAGCTTTACGCTTTAAATTTCAAAGCCTTTATTGACTGGATTAAACATTTACTATTAATGATCGTTTGATGATAAGCGAAAACTGCTGGAAAAAATATTTGCATTGATGTCTTAACCAGATTAATGTCAATAAGTTGAAACATATTTACAAATGATAATAATTCATTCCAAGCAATTCTAAAAGCATTTGCCTTTCGGAGATTTGTTAATAACTCTTAAATGGGGAGAAAAAGCTTCCATTAATAAAATGAAAATTATAGTGAATAATTGTGTCCATAAATATTATTAAACATTTTTCAATATTATATGATTAATCAATTAATTTTGGCGTGTCAAGAGAGCGAACTAATCTAGACCACATCGAATTTCAGTTAAATCGATGATTGAATGACGGATAATTCAATAACCAGGCATTGCGCTGGAACAAATTGTGATTGTTAGTCTATCACCTTCTGTATTCATAAAGAAACATAAAAATTTTGCGGTTCGTATTAAAAATTCGAGTGAATAAACATTGTTCCTTTTTTAATGATTTTTAATGAAAACCTTGAATTATATGCAGGATGGGTCGAATAACTGTATCCTTGTGGTGCACACCCTGATAAAAGAAGTAATGTCTTCATACCTGGCGAATATAAATATCAAATCATGAGAAATTGATTGATGCAAAAACAATTAGTTCAAACAGTAGTCTCTAGGTGAAAACAAGCACTGCGATCGGTTTAAGATGTGAGAAATGCAACGGCCAATCACAAATAGAATATGAGATGTCATAGTTAACAATTATTACATTTCTTTACTTACAAGCTGTGTTGGCTAAGTGACAATTCAAATTTTCTTCAGAACGCGCAGTGGATGAGTACAAAATATTACAAAATTTTTCTTCTACAAATACCGCTAATCAATCGCAACACATTTAATCGCTAGTTCAGCAGCTTGCTTGCTATCTTTACTTGTCTCCGACACCTCTCACACACGACTCCTGACGATCCACACACTTTCCTCCAGCTTCAGAGTGTCTGTCTTTTATAACTCCGGGAGGCGGGGCTGGAATCTTCAGAGCAATCAGGGCATATCAGAGTGTATCTTGGTTCCTACTGGGTGGATCTTGAAACTTCTCGAACTTTCCAGTATGATCCATTTAGTCGCCAAACTCGCCAAATGGTCGCCAAGCTCTCAGGTCATCGACGCGGCAGCCGCTCAGCACAGATCTTACAACGGTCTTTCTCCCGATGTCACTATTCGTACCGGGTAGCAAAATTACAGATTTGTAACAATATGTATTAGAGGCTGTCTAAGGGTGCATCGTAATATATAAAAAGGAGAACGAACATATTCTGAATATTCTTATACCGCCGCGATGGTTCTCTCATTGTCGGAGCGTGATATGCAGCTAAAGTCTTCTAAACATTCTATTGGACCGATGAGACTCACTTTTGAATGTGTAGAATAATGAACATACACTGTATTCACTAAGAATCATCGCCAGGTCCAGCAAACGCCCCTACATTCTCCTACCTTATTGTCTAGATCGACTGCCCATTCATCCTTATGATTGGTTATTTTTCTTTGATGAAATATCTCCTAAACTTGCTCTGAATTGCAGCACGTTATCGAGTTATGCCATAATGTGTGGTCATTCCAGAACTTTCACCAACATAGATGCTTTGCTACAATAACATTCCAGCAAGATTATGAACCCCCTTACATTGCATGTGACGTTCAACAATTGCTCTGATACCATTTTATGAATCACATTACAATCGTATTATAACTCATCAATCGCATTATAATTCATGCATTTCTACAACATAACCTCCAAATTCACCTGACTTAACTACATGGGATTTCTGGTTTGGACATTACCTAAGAGATAACGTTTATATATAGGTTTATAGATATAGTGACTTCCGGCTTTAACGACTTGGCAAAGAATTTAATGACAAAAGTAATGGATCTCGAATATTCTAGAAACTTAGTCATAGCCCCAATAGAACTCGAGCGCCACAATTTGTTGTATAACAAAAATTCAATGTCTATCACGGAGGCTATATAAACCTGAGAACGGAATTAGAAGTGAGCAGTTCAGTTAAGCTCAGGCAAGTATTTGAGCAAAGTAGCTCTGAATGCTTTGTGCTGTTGTGGTTTTTTTTAATAAAGATTTGCTTCTTATATACTGTTTGTTTCACACATGATTATTTGTGTATGCTTCATCTGTATTTTGTTATAAGTGTTTCGTGCTTTTGTGGAAAATAATGCGTTAATTTCATTTGATGAGCACATTGAATTTTTCATCGTAGGCTCACCACGGGGATTTAATTTTACCATAATAATAGTTTGTGAGATGGAAAATAATAAACATCCAACCTCACACTACCAAATAAAAGATTTTACTACCCAATGTCAATCGTGAAAAAGAAGACATCGCAAAATTAACTTATTAAAAATATTAAAAGGTAACGACTATCCTCTCACTCGACACTGTTAAATGTCATTTACGAACCATTAGTAATCCTGGAGAATTATATCTTAGCTAGGAAGAGATCTCAAAACATTAAGATTCTAGCTAAATCGGTGAAAAGAGGGTGCAGGTAACACAGTTTGTGAGATGGGAATTGCTAAGTTATGTTTCCAGTGTAAAAGAATCTCACAGTAAATCAAAGTCGCTTATCCTCGTCGATTTATCTAACCAGTTGATTGATTACCACCAACCCCGCAAGGAGTTATCTGGCTTTCCTCAGCCTTGTGAGAATTACACAAAGACGGCAGCTACTACGAAATTAAATTTTCACGATGTTTGTCAAAACTTGCCTCACACTTTATGGATCAAGATCTTATTTTATGAGCTAAATTTGCTTAGAAATCTCCATTTGGAGATTAAATTTGCACCATAAGTGTCATCCATCAGCGTGTTCTGGGAATATTTTTAAAGGCTGGGCTTATTCCTTATTATTATTAATATTTCAATTTTTAAAATTGGTAAAAATGGGAGTATATGTTTTAATATCTTTTATTAAATAGAATTTTCTCAATGCTAATTTTAAAGGACTTACAACAAATGAAAAGTCAACTGCTTTCTCCCAAAATATGTAAGATAAATGATAAAATAATGGATTTTAAATGGGTGGATAGTGAATGAATAAATTAATAAACATCTTAACCAAAAGTTACATAGATGTTTTTATATAATTTTTGAAATATTTAATTGTTAATTTATTTTTTTTTATTAAAAATAATTCAATAGGATACAAGTTACTCAATTTTAAATGGAAAAATTTCTGTTGGCAACCAGAAGCGAAAATAGAATATTTTTATCCAGAGATAAAAGGGAAAAAATAGTTCATTTCATCCTCTTTTTTCTAATTTCATAAAATTGGAGCTAAAAGAAATGAAGAAGGCATAAAGAGAATGAACTTGATGAGAGCTTCCCATTAACGTATTACATAAGCTGAAATTGAAATACAGTCAAAATTAGGAAATGAAAATTGTTTTTTAGCCATAATATTATTGGAAAGGAAATTTTCTACTCTGACTATTTTAAGCTTTTTTTTAATTGAATGGTCTATTTATGAAATACTCGTAGGTTGAAATATTCATCCTTTTTTTCACAATTACTGTTCAAATAACCCAATAAAAATGCTGGCAAAGCTGAAATCTAATTACTAAATTAAGAATTAAGGATATGATAAGTTAAAGATATTATAAGGAAATGAGTCTTCCAGTTTCAATAGTCTTCATCAGTCATAATTATTAGAATCACTCAATGAAATCTTCCTAATAGTCTTATGGAAGGTTTATTTATGGTTTATTAAACTAATGAAAAATTTTTGATTGAAAGATGAATGATAAAGAAATAATTCATTTTAATTCTAATTTTACTCTCTTCAGTCTTAAGAAATTGGTAAGTAAATAAAATTTTCTCTCCCACCTGCAAAATTTCTATCGCCATTTGAGCTGGTTGGGTAATATAAGAACTCGGTTAAGAGTTTCATACTCAGTATAAAATATTACTCTCCGATTCAAATTGAATCAAAATAATTCTCATTATCGGGTCAACGCGATAGCATATGATTGCTACAAAGCTTTTTCTCTATCGTCTAATAGGTTGAATTCCAAATACATATTTGGTGAGGATATATATTTATCTAGTTGCATTCTACCACTTTCTTATGTAATTATCTTATGTTTTGAAATACCCTATATACCTTTCAAAACTTTATATTATATAAAAAAATTCTCGGTAAACTGTTGGGAAGGGTAGATTCTTATAAATCTACAGTATAAATTGTTAATATTAGGACCAATCAAATTATTGCTTAAAATAATCATTTTTCAGCTCTAAGATACCGCAGTTATCGAAAAACCTTAAATACAAAAGTTGTTTATCTTAATAAGGCGCTAATTTGGGTAATTGGATTTATTTTCTATCTTCAATATTAAGAAAGTTATAGAGAAATGAAACTTTCAACCACCCACCATTTCCATCCACTTTGAGCTAGAAGAGCCATTTACGAACTCGTCCGAGATTTTTTCATATCTAACAACATATTCCAAGCCAGTAAAAATCCAAACAAAATTACTTTGGTAATCCAGTTTATGGGCAAATCGTGATGCGGAATGAATATATATATATATATAAGGACCTTGATCGGTGAAGAACTAAAAAGATTTTCCCGAAGTCTTGTCATGAAATAATCATAACCATTGCAATAAGTAGTTTTCCTATAGGAATCTACCTAAAAAAGAGTAGATCCTATTAATTGAAATATGTTCTTCTCCAGAGTCTCGCGGTGTTTTTAAATTTCGACAATGCATCGTTTCGCATGCAGATTTTTTAAAACCTTTTTGTAAATTATATTAACACTTTATCTGGCTATTAGTATGATTGATAATCGTTTTCAAAATATTTGTTCATTATTTATTTAATGAAGCAGTATATGTATTATTCCCAAAAAAACAATTTAATGTTAATTGCCGACTCAATGAAGATATGTTGTAATCACAAACTCATTTACTAAGACTATCACTGTTTTCAATGATTTTTTTTTATTGAAGCTTTGTATGTACTTTCTCAAAGTAAAGATAAGATAAAAGTCCTCAACATAATCTGACTCTCCGGAATAATGATTGATCGATTTTATTTATTTTCTTTCTTAATTTCTTCTAACAAATTACTAAACTAAAGATCACCCTAACTGAGTTCTTTTCAAGCAAAAAGTCGAGATGCCTGACATTTTTTTTTCTCTTTTGAGAGGCTTAAGCTGAACATTAAATGCTTATCTCGTATCTTGATCGATGTGTTTTAGACGCAAATCGGTCTAACCAAGGGGGAAAATGCTCTTTCATTTAATAACGTTAGGCTGGCATTGTTCCATCCCTTGGGTTTAATTCTCTTTGAGAGCAACTAGTTGGACATAATTAGCAGATTTAGGGCAAATAGGGGCATTTTTAAGTGATGTTAGCCTTAAGAGCTTTAGAGAATTCTCAAATAATTCCATATTTCTTAATTCTTATTGTTAGCATATTCATTCATATAAGCTTAAATGAAGATTAATGAGGAATAGGATCTTCTTATTTTTAAATTAACTTAATCCCAATATTATCTAATTTAAACGGAAAGTCTACGAAAACTCTTTATTCTCTAAAATTCTTTTTATTCTTTCTGATATAGAAACTGGAAGAAATATTGTTTATAAGGATTTATATAGAATAAGCGTCTGAAATAATAGGCGATCACTAATCATTAACCTGGTCCCTTATCGTCTGACTTCTAATAGATGTATTGCACGTCAGGCAATTAAAATGTCGTTTAAAATTAATACTTTATTACTAGAATTAATACTTTATTCAGATTAAATAATTGCGATCGAAGTTTACAGTAAAAAAGTTTAAATATTTAATTCAACTTATATACGATGTATTAAATCGTTATTAAGTATAAATTATTAACACTCATTTAGAATAGAAATGCCTCTGTAAATTTAATTTCATTAACGAAAAAAAATTACTCCAATTTTATACAAAAATAATTTATATTTTTGTCATATTAGTGGGAATTAGTTACGACACAAAATAGTCTCGTGTAATAAACATTTAATTGTTAGATTATAAGAATATTTATTAGATTATGAGAGCATTTATTAGATGCGTGTATTTACTAGATGAGAGTATTTATTAGATGCGTGTATTTATTAGATGATGAGAGTATTTATTAGATGCGTGTATTTATTAGATGATGAGAGTATTTATTAGATTCGCGTATTATTACATGAGAGTACTTATATGAAAAGAGTATTTATTAGAAAACGACCTTTATTGTTATCATGTGACTATGACATTTCTTTGTCGTTTCATTCTGTATAGATAAAAACATTAAAAATACATTTTAAATTACTCTCTCTCTGTCTTATAATTAAAAATTCATTTACTATGAAAAGTGAATAACTTATAATAAGAGTTACTAACTGAAATTTTAATATTTTCAAAACCGCTTTGATGTCTCCTAAATACCGAATGCAAGAAGCAAAATTCTGAATAAATAAACAATTGCTTTTCTGCCTGTCGATTTAACAATGGTTAATCAAAGATCTTCTTCACTACCAGGCTACCTTCATTTCTACAAAGTTACTAAAAGGAATGTACCAAATGTAGAAGATTTGCTACGGATTCTTGATTGTTTTCTTTGAAATCTTTCATAGTTATAGTTAACTTGGAGATTTTAACTTTTAATTTATTCAAATATGCAGATTTGATCGCATTTGAGTTTGCTTATGCTCGTATACAAGACACTTCCGTGATTTTACCTGTTTGAATGCGAAACTGAAATTCTTCAGTCTAGACGATAAAATGTGTTGCGTCATCAGCGAAAAACGTTGTAGCCAAAACATTTTCGTAACAGATTAATTTATCTGAAGTGAATTCTTGCATCTCCTGCAACAACTGGGAGGTGTTTTGTTTTATCTCTAAACCGTACATAAGAGAGAAGATTCCATAAATGGACAGTTTCAAAATCAGCAAGTTGAGTAACTAGACTTTTTTTCGATTTAGTACATGGATTCTCATTTGGTTTTCAACGTAATTTAAACTAACCTCATAAAAACCACTACTAAAAAATAAAAGTTAGAATCTTCCTAACCTAAATACCTACAATCAAAAACTATGATTCAGTTTTAATGAGAGAGGGAATTTGAAAAAAACTTGAGCAATTTTAAATTTTATTTGAATCAGGCTCTCCATTCTCCGATTAAGATACCATAAGTCCAAAGGAACTTTTATCATATACCAACAACAAAGGAACTATCCTAAAATTTTTTGGATCTCCAATATTTGGGATGAACGAAAATTACGAATCCAGTACCTTTCATTTACAGTTCATTCATTTACAGTTGTTGCATTCACCATTCATTTACAGTTGTTAAATTTTAATGTTTAGCTAATTGAAAACAACACCAAAAAAGAGACGAGTGAAAAAGACAAGTGAAGACAGTTTATTCAAATTACCTAACATATTGTTATGAAAAATTATTCACAAGCCATCTGCGTGTTGTACGGTGGAAATTTTCATAAGCGTAATAACAAATAACGATGGTTTTATTCTACGGGAACATGATACACGCATAAGAAAACACAATCAAAGCGCATTCAAGACAACACTTGCAATAAACAGCTGCACACAAGCAGCCAATCGGTAATAAAGAAGCGCAACAGCACAAATTGTTCAGAAAGATTTCGCAGGACACTAGCACTTCAAAGAGAAACTTCACTGGTCTAATCGCTCGATCTCAACTACACTCATCGCTTTGTCTCTCGGCTTTTTATAGTTCTCGTAACAGGGTAAAGAAGCTTCTAGAAAGATATTATAACTTCGCTTTTAATCGATATATCGCCAAAATTCCGGCAGATTCAAATTTTGTTTTTGTCATCAAAATTAATAAATGATCGCCAAATATATTGTTAATCAAAAGGTCTTTAACCCATCAACCATTTATCAAACTATATATAAAACTTTGTTCTTTAACCCTCTCCCAAATAAGCGGACCCACCCTATCATACATATTCTATAATAAAAGACTAGTTTTTGCCAATTTCTTTTTTTTTTTCAAACGAGTAATTAAGGATATAAATAGAGGACATCCCTGTAAATAACTTATTTTACATTATGCACCTCTCGTTTGAAACAGAAACTGCCTCGAAAAGGGCCTATTAGCTATAGAATTTTAACGTCCAGTTTGTGTCAGATTAGTATTGAAAAGGTTAACAGCAGACCTACTGAGCTAGAAGGCAATATTACAAATTCGTAACAATACACAATATGGCAAAAGACTGTTAACCTCCTAAAACAAAACAAAACAAAATCAAATGAAAAATGTAAACTGCATTCTGAAATATAGAAGACTCTAGAGCTTCATCACACATTAAGTTAATAATTGAATAATTTTACCACAGTTTCATCAAACTAAGTATACTAATTTTATGTTTGAATTTTCAAACTTACCGGATCTTTTTTCTTTCTTTCACTCTACTTTCTGGGAGAGATTTACTCTTCCTGAAGTCTGAACATTCTAAAGAAGGCTAGGAAAGAAATATAAGAACAATTTTGTGAAAACATAACTTCCTAATAAACAGTTCCATTTCAATAACAACCAAATTCATCAACATTTTTTTTCTTTTCCACAGCGTCCACTGATCGATGTGTTTGCATCTGGAGTCTGGAAGACTTCACCCTTCTAAACACAATCCATCTAAGTTCCCCGATCACCCACATGGACATCTCCTGGGATTCGACCTTCCTGCTACTTGCCTGCACTGACCACTCTGTGCATGTACGCTCCCTTACTACAGGATCCGACGTCCACTGTCTCTATGGACATCAAGCTGCTGTTACCTCTCTGTGCTTCGCTCGGGACAATTGTCGATGCGCTGTAGGTTGCAAGGATGGCAAGATATACCTCTTCGATATACACTCAGCCAAACTACTTCAGACACTGTCCGGTCATTCGGATCCTGTTACCAGCATGCAGGTGGGAGTAACAACTTGACAATTAATTGTTTCATTTATTGTATTTCATTATTTTCAAAAATAAGCCATCTTAATTTTATGCTGAAGAGATGTTAATGTTATGGATAATATTTTCGATTGCTGCAAATGAATACAAAGTTGTTGTTTTTTCTATCGCTGGTAAAATACATACCAATGATATATCATGATTATTAAGATAGGAACATGGCACGAACTTGTATTTAAAGAATGAATTTTATCTTTAATAAAATGTAATTATTTTAATAATCAAAAATAAGCCATCTTAATTTTATGCTGAAGAAATACTAATGTTATGCATGATATTTTTGACCGCTTCAAATTAGAACATAAAGTTTTCTTTTTCTTTCGGTGATAAAATACAAATTACAGGCCATTAATATGCCATCATTATTAAGATAGGAATATGGTACGAAAATGTATTTAAAGAATGAGTTTTATCTACATTAAAATGTAATTATTTTAATAATTCATTAAGCCATTTTCTGTACAGAAACATTTCTTTATATTATTTTTATATTTAACATACTCAGAAATGAACAAAACTATTATCCATGAATTCTCAAAACATAAATATGAGATGAGAGAACAAAGCAAAACAAGTAATATTCCCCGATGCATCTAGAATCGAAGTCAAAAAAGGAGATTAACAAGCTCAAGTTCATTTTTTATTAAAAGTAAATTATTCCACGTGATTGCAGAAAAAGAAGTCATTTGGAAATGTTGCAAGCTTTGAGCCTCAGGTCAAGGCATACTTGCCACTTTTATCGCAACTTTTTTCTTTGAAAATTAATGAAATATTTAATGAAAGTTTAATGAAATTTAATAAAATGGTTTAATGAAAAATTGATGCAAATAATGAATTGAACTATATAATTTCCAAAGAAAATAATGCTCGTTTTGCTTTGCTTTGTTTTGTTATACAACATCTGTTGTTGCAAGAGTTAGCTGATTCTATTGTCTATTTCAAAACAAATAATAAGGCAGATGAAAATTATCGGCAGAAATCCATGTAGGGAAGTTTGTCTGTCCAGATATCTGTGCGCAAGCATGTACGATAATCTCAAAACGTAAAGGATTAGATAAATATAGTTTAGCAGATTTAGTATCTAAAGTATATTTTCTTATCAAATTTTGAACCAACTCTATCAATGGGTACATTTTCTGTATTTTTGCATTATCTAAACGCAACATCTTAAATCTATGGAATACGATATATGATCTTTTGATTACAATTGTATTTCTATTTCAAAATTTGATTTCAATTGGTTGGAAGAAAGACTTCATAAATACATATTTGGTATTCTAGTGCTTGTGTATCAATCAAATGTCAGTGATTAATCGCCAAAGATTACATGCAAAATCCACGCCAATGACTGATATTTTTTAATTATTCTTCGCCAAAACCTTGTAATTAATGCATGAGTATTAGTTTTCATCAGTATGCAACGAAATGCACTACCCTGATTATGAGATTCTGAAAATAATCAGTGGCAGCAGCTTCCCAAATCTTTCTAATGTACTTTCAAATGAATTATCATGTTTGAAAACGCTTGACATGACAATGGCGTACAATAGTTTAGAAATGTGAACTTTTGGCTTAAATTTAGCCCTTTTGCTGAATTTATAATGTCATCTTTGGCAAGCTATTTGGCGATTAATTCCTGATATGCGCTAATAGTATTCAAAAATCCAATTTGTGTTTTAGACAATATCTCCTAACTGATCAAAACAAAAATTTGACACAAAGCAGCACTTTCAGTCACAAAATCCCTTACCAAATTTGATTTATTAAATCGCTCCGTTTTTCAGTTATAATGTTTACATGTTTCTGAAAGTACAGATAGACAGACGGTAAAACCTTTGATTTACTTGGCTCAAAATTTGTAAGGTGTCTACACGATGGATGTTAAATCTGTGTACAAAATTTTATCTATCTGGCTCTTTTCGTTTCGTAACTATCATGACAACTTAAATTCGAATTGTTTTCAGACGGATTTCCTCTGAAAAAATTTTGCTCAAACTTTGATAGAAATATGCAAATTTGATCTAAAGACTTCAACCATCTAGCTCAAAGCGTATTGGAGTTATCTTTTTTACAAAAAGACAGATGGACTGAGAGACATTTTCTAATATATATATATATTTCGATCTCAGGGAAATCTAAAAACGTAAAGACTCGTGAAAATCTCAAGTTCGAATTTTTTGACGATTACTATAATTTCTCTATACTACGCATACGAGAAAGTAAAAATCAATCATTTCTGGATTTCACGGCATTGTCCCAAACTCATAATTTTATGCAAGAGGAAAACATCTTTATTAAAAACTGTTCAAAAAAGTTTGGGGGGGGGGGGCAACCATTCCCACTGGTTTCTTAATATAATGCTAGCAGAACTTGATAAATTACAAATATCATAATAATTCTAAATAAATTTACAATAACAGTAAATTAAGATATCTTATTGAAATCAAGTAACGCTGATACTTGTTAAAAATAAACTTTGCCACAAACTTTCATTTCTTGCAGGCTCAAGATAATGATCGATTCCTAATAACATCCGGAGGCAACAAGATTGTGGTTTGGAATTTTTTCTGCAAAAAAGAAATGTTCGTTCCAAAGTCTCGAAGCCGGAAGGAAGACAAGCATCAGGAACCAGTCACGTGCGTCGCCGTCTCCAGGGATGGGTCTTTAGCCGTGTCAGGTGGGTGAATCTCTACAAGAAAAATATTTGAACAGAGGATGAAAGAAAAATCTCTCTCTAAATGAGTGGTTCTCAACTCGAAGCTGATATTGCTTGGGTATCAATTTTATAAGACCGGAAGGAAATAACAGATTATTTTTTTATACTAAGCATCTTTATTAGGAAGGTTTTTATAAACTTGAACAAAATTTGGAGTTTTCTTAAGATATTTTATTTTATGAGAATTCTTCGAGTCATTTGGTACAAATTTTATTTCTAAAGATATTCCGAAAAGTATAAAAGAGTATTTAATTTAGTTTGAGGATTAAATTAAATACTCATTTAATTTAATCCGTGATTCCTTTATTTATTAGTGGGCATATTTGTGACAAAAATGTCGATAAATTTTCTCACAGAAGGACGGAAAAAAGTAAAATTCAAAATTAAATTTTGCTTCAATAAATATTTTATCAATAGGAGTAGTGGTTAAATGTTATATATATATGTAAACATATTTTAGCTGATGCATGACCAAAAAGAAGAAATTTTTGAAAATGTTTAACTTCGATTTATTTTACAACGGAAGGCATTTTATGTACAAGAAGCAATGATAAAATTGCCGAGACCGTTTACATCGTGATGCAAGTCCAAAAGGGACAAAAAAAAATTTCCTTCAGTGATTTTACTCTGACATTTTGATAGGATTTCTGTGACATATGCCGACTTAGGAAAGGGACTCTTAGGTACCTTTGAAATAATGTTGTAAGCATTAAGGATTTTTGTCTCTTTACTTGAAGCGTGAGAACCTACTGAATTCAGAAGTTTTACAGAGCGCGTGTTGTAATAACTAAATAAAAAGGTAAAATTGGATCCGGAAATAAGAGAAATTTTAGGATGAAATTAATATGGGCTAAATTAAGATAAGAATTAGGAAATTAATTAGGATTTAAGTTAAATTATAAAATATAATTATACACACACGCACGCGCGTGCGTGCATAATATTTAACGCATTTACATATTTGAAATACTATTCTTATATTTTTGACAGAAAATTCTTGAAATTTCAAAATTTTATTGAATTTTAGGAATATAAATTAAAATTCATAAATTATAAAATATTCCAACTTCCATTTAATAGCCTTACACTTGTTCTGTTTGTTGTATAAATAAACTTTCATGTTACAATCAAGGACCATGGCGTCATAGTGGCATAAAATACGTAATTTTCAATGTCATCTACATCTAATTGCACATTGTCTTTCACACTGTTACAGATTATTTATTCCTAAAGTAAACTGTGATGATAATAAACGTAATCTTTCTTCTTTAACTTTAAATAATGAAAGAAAATCAAACGATTATATACTCGGCAAACCAATGCAAATGAAATGAATTGCTTTGCAAAAATATAGCGTATAATTAAAAACTGTACAAAAACTATTTTTTTTTAAAAAAATGTCAAAATTCGGAAAAAAAAGGCAAAACATATTAAATCTAACTTATTAAAATGACAACTATTTTTAATTGGTGTAAAAATGATTTTTGTGTTATAATATTTTCGAAAATTATCATGAATATAGCTAAACTCACAATTTTTAACTAATGGAAAGTATATTTATACCGAATTTGGTAACTCTGGGTCAATTCTGCTGCTCTGCAAAGCGTCAACATACATTTTTCCTTTACTATTAGTTCAGATGAGTTATAAGCAATTATTATTGTTCAACGTTTTCAAATATTATGAGCATAGAATAATAAAAATGATGCATGAAATTGCCGTAATTATTAAGCAATACGATAGACTGATCTCCCATTCTGAAAATATGTGAAGGATAGATTGCTCTTAATAATTTTGAATTACATTTATAATATATTATGGATCTCGAATGAGTATCCCCTTCTTTAAATTTTCATACCACCTCAACACAAGAATTGTTAAATTGTTAATTTAACGTGTTCCAAATTAATCTTCCAGTCCCAAAATCGAAATTTTAACCTCAAGTTATTCTCAGACTTCAAGTCGGGAAAAAAAGTTTAAGAGAACACGTAGTTCTTTCTTTACCGTTTATTACATGATTTCTCAAATTATATTCCCTGAGCACTATTGGCCGGTAATTTAACTTTGATGGTGTAATATTTACACAAAAGATAAAATTAATGCCAATTGTGCTACTTCTGGATTTTTTTCTGGTACTTATAGTTTAGTAACTATATATAGCATATACACTATCTACCAATAAGTATTTCAACACCCATGGTAATGAGGATATCTTCTGTCCTGATCTACGTCCGCCTTCTGTGTTTCAATATCGTGTAGGAAACCACATTAGCATTAGTCGCATGCAAGATACCACGAAATTCAGAGCTGCCTGACTTCAAGAAAGGCGTAATTGTCGGATATCATAGAAAGAATCGATTCTTTAGGGGCATATCTAGAGAGTTAAAGATTCCAAAATTGTGAATGGCTTTTGTAATTAAGAAGTGGAAGGTGAGTGGTGATTGTCAGAATGTGCATCGACCCGGCAAACCTACGAAACTAAGAGACCGAGACCGACGAGTGCTTCCCAACGAAATTCGGAAAAACCGCACCAAAGCGATGGCCCACAAACTTCAGGAGTCCCAACAAGCATCTGGGACTATTGTTTCAATAAATAACATCCTGAAGGAAGCACATTTACTTGGTTTCTATGGTCATGCTGCTGCATATAGGCCTTTTATTACAATATTCAACCGCGCTGCTCGGTTGAGGTGGTAACATATATCGAAATTGGACCATAGATGAATGGAAATAAGTTATCTTAGTGTTGAATCAAGGTTCAATATCTACCAGTCAGATGACAGACTATGGGTTTGGTGTATGTATGGAGAATGTCTTTTGGCAGAATGTATTGTGCCTACGGTAAAGTTTGAAGGAGATGGAACTATGGTCTAGGGCTGGGACTATTGATCCCAATTCATGGTAATCCAACTCTGACTCCACTATTCTAGACAAAAATGTACTTCCTACGCTGTGTCAGTTTTACTGGTTGTATCATTGTCATATCATGGATGACAACGCCACTTGTCATGTTGTGAGGTTCACTATGGATTGGTATAATGGTAATGGGGTGAACTAATTAGACTGAACTGCCCCCAGAGAGCCTTGAATCGTGTAGAAAACTTTTGGAATAAGTTGGATATCCGAATTAAGAGGTGCAGCAATCATCCAAAATCGGTGAAGCAACTTGCAAGTCTTCTCGAAACCGAGTGGAAGAAAATACCGCTGTCCATCATCCAAATACTTATGAAAAGCATGCCTCGGAAGGTGGAGGCTGTAATTGTCTCAACTGGAGCCTCTACCGACTGTTTAATATGAATAAATTGTGTTTATCGCTTTTATCACAGGTGTCTAATTACTTATTGGTAGATAGTGTATATTAGTAGACATGATAATAGATTTTTTATTTGATTTTATGTGATACATAATTTAAAAATTATAGAAACTCCTGATCAATGTTATCTTCTGGCTACAATTATTGAAAAATAAAATTCTGGAAGTCATATTCAGTGAATTTAGTTATTTATACGCTTTAAATGAGTCTTTATATATACCTTTTCTAAAACAGATTTTAAAACTTTTTAACTTCTAGGTTTTATTTTATTTATTTTTGAGGAGCGTAATCCATATACCACTGATAGTTCGTATCATTACTTTTGGTGGTGCAATATTTAAGTAAAAGATACAAATATAGGTTCAAAATGAATGGCGTTACTTTCAACAATTTTTTTCTGGTACTTTTATTTTTGATAAAAATATATATTTGCTAAACATTACAATATGTATATTTGGGATTCGTATTCATGTGATACAAAATTTAAAAGTTATGAAAATTCTTAATAAATGCCATCTTCTGGGTACAATTGAAAAAAATTTTAAAGGTCGTATTCAATAAGTTTAGTTATTTATACTCTTTAAATAACTTTACTAAAGCAGCTTTTAAAGACTTTTGACGTCTATGATTTATTTTGTTTATTTTTTGAGGCGGTAGACACTTAATTTATTCCGATTATACATTCATTCATAATTTCGATACTTGTCTAGATATCATTTATACCATTCAAATAAATACCTATTCCATTTTCAGCAAACCGTCTCTTTACCAGATTAGATTTACAAGTGTGATAAGGGTTCGAGCCATCCATCTAACTCCTGTAATATACTCTTTCCCTTTTCTCATCTAACGAGAAAACTAGAGGCCGGATATTCCACTCGCCTGACGGGGAGCAGTGGCCCGGAACCGTCCGGCCACGGATGAAGTCGTCCGGAAGGCAGCGCGCAAAAGATCAGCCCGAATCGATAGGGCCTGTCTTTTGGTAAAGCGTCAACAGTGTGCGTGTCTGCTGCCGAATTAATCGGTTCTCTCTCTTCTCATCACCGAACGCCCTTTCAGTAGGTTCTATTCACCCCCCGACGTCGATTAAGGGACCGCTCCGGGGCATTCGAAGTTATTGATCCGAAAACATTTCAAATGAATTCGGTTACTAGTTTGTTTATCGCAGTCAAAGAAGATAGAGTTTAGAAAAGGGACGGATATGTATTTGAGGAATATAAACATAATATGAAATTCTTTAGGCATAATAGGATGATAGATTTTCGGGGTCGCTTTCAATGTAATTGTTGCTAATTTTACTTTCTTGTATAAAAAATGTACAAGAAAAAGTATAGAAGTCGTCAAATAATCTGAACTCGAGTTCAACAAACATATTAATGGAATTATATTTGTCTATCTCTGAGTACGATAATTCGAAAGCCTAAAGTAAGATGGATGGAATTTGGTATACGGACTAAACGTCAGATTTGTACATTTCTATCAAATTTTGATCAAAATTCGTGGAAGAAAAATCCATATGTCCGAGTACAATTGAACGCGGTAACTAAAAAACATAAAAAGTTACATCGATGACATTTGGTATACAAAGTTATCACCAAAAATATATATGTGCATTAAATTATGGAGCAAAACCTAACTCTGGTTTGAACTATGTCGGTCTGTACATTTGCGTGGACGAAAACACAGAAACATAATATTCTGGAAAAATTAAATTTCGTATGTGATATTATAACTAAAATTCAAGTTCTAAGTGAATTTTGGTTTCAGTTGACGGCTTTGCTTCCAAAGGGTGCATTCGATTTTCTTCCTTATATTATGAAGCAAAAAAGTCTCATGTGCAGGACTAGGAAAATAAAAATCCGAGCACTTTCGGCGTTCATGGCCTTGCTCGAAAAAAGACAATATTTATGCAGAGAAACAAGGATAACACCTTTATTATGGTATATGTGAGAATATGCAGATCATTATTGCTGGTTTTAAAAATAAATAAAATATTTTAGAGTCGGTAAAAAAAGTATTAAGATGCGATATCAGGGAAAAATGCAAACGGTTAATGCACCTGATTGTTTTCATTTAATTTACCATTCTGTGCATGGTTTCTGTAATGAAGGAACAAGACATAATATTGAATCGAAAACACAAAAGTTGAGACCACTACAAGGTGCTCCAATTATTTTAGAAACTCCCTGAAACTATATAGAGACCTACGAAACGCAATTAGAGGATTTATTTTAAATCTTATGCATATGCATTTTGGGTTTGTTTAGTTTAGTTGTATTAACGTCCCGTTTGAAGCAACACTAGGGCTATTTTGGGACGGACCTCGTAATTTTGAACCGCGGTCAGATGACGAGGACGGCACCTGAGCTGGCACCCCCCTCTCCACACCACACCACACCAGCGGGATATGTGCATTTTGTGATCATTCTTTACAGAATCCGTCTATTTCTGATTTTTTTTAAAAAATTAATTAAAGAAAAAAATATCAAAATTATGTGTAAGTGCAAAGTTGTGCAAGACATATTGTCTTTCTAAAGTAAAGTTTGGCGCATCATATTTTTTTTAATTCATAGAAGGCCGTACGGTTAGCAAAGTTATGCAAAAGCGTATTATCATTCTAAATAAAATTTTCATATCATAAAATGTGTTTATTTATTTATCGTTTTTCATCTATAGAAAACCGTACGGTCTTTTTATTAAGATGCTGTTTAGTCGTTGATTAGTCTTTTTATGATCTTTTTCAAACTGGTGTGCGAATGCATTTTGAATTCAAATTGACTTTACAGTTCATCTGTATAACCATTTAGAAATACGTTTTTAATTCCATTTATAAGCTTCACATGACTGTTTCAAAGGACAACAGTGAATGTTTGGAAATATTTTTTAAATGCGTTTTCGATAAACATTTGCAGAAAGAATGATTTATCGCAAGAATGGAACTAGAATCAGATTTAAATGGAAAATAAGAAAAATACCAAGATGGCTGTTGTATAAATAATTCCACCATTAAAAATGCCAGCAAAATATTTTATTTCCATTGTAAAAAATATGGTTTCTGGTTTCGAAATTTAATAATAAATTCTATGAAAATTATTATAAAAATAATTTTGAGCCATTTTAAATTTTTTTATTATGTAACAAGAAATGCCAATAACTTCGAAAACTTTCGTAAGGAAAAAAAAAAAAATGTTCCTCAGTCATCTTGAAAATGGCAAATGTATGCTATCATTCAATGATGCTTTCTTTCTCAGTCTAATTTTTTTCTCTGATTGCCATAATTATTATTTTATTTCCGATACCTTACAGACAAAGGAAAATAATTAATATTTTCATTGGATCGCGTGATAAATAATGTATAAATGCTATAATAATTTAAAATGCATTTAGCACATTGATCTCCAGAGAATTTCATATAAATTGGTTGAAAATACCTATTCGTTTTTCAAGCTTATTCTGTGAGGATATATAACAATGATAAGTATTTTATTATTTTGATTCATTAAAAAAAAACGCAAAAAATTTGTTAAAACAAATCATCAATATTATGTGTAATAATGGAATAATTTTACGACAATAATGGCAATAATGGAATAATTTTACGACATCTGAGCAAATATTATATTTCTTTCAAATAATATTCCGAGACCAAATCGCCATAATGATCCCAGATGGGCCACGTTTGTCTCTTATATAGTGAAATACACAGAAGGTGTGATCGACAGCTTTGAACGATATATCAAAGATCAATCGACTTTCTGGTCATCTATAGTCCTTGCGGCTCTACTGAAACAATCAGATGTCAATCTCAAGTGCTCTCAAAGTTTTAATTTAGTATTTTTTTAAATATAAATGACAAAATTCATGTAATATATAATATTCATGTAATAACCTTCACTGTAGATAGCATTGAATGTTATAGAGTATTCCACATTTCAGAGCAGTAAAGAAAATCATATATGTAAATAGTAAAGTATTTCTTCTCATTGATTTATATCCTTCAAAATTTAATACATGTTTACGGGTTGAGTGTTTTTTTTTTCTAAATTATACATTTTGTTCAATTGAGTCAATCATTTCGTTACAATTTTGAGTTATTGTATACAAGAATCAAATACACAGACTTTTATTTAATAATGGTTATATCCTTACTAAAGGAGATTTCAAATATTGAAATTCCTTCTATTATTCTGATAGAAATTTTTTCAAGGTCACAACATTTCTTAACATATATGTAGTGTTATTGTTTTCACATAGTGTTTATACGTAAATAAGTTGATTCAATAATAAACTGTCTTTAAATACATATTTTCCTTATTATCCTTTAAAATAATTTATTTTACAGAAACTTTTGGTTTATTTTTGTATTTCAGTTTTTAATTTTTACTTAATATATGATAAATATTTTAGAACCTAGAAGTCAATTTTTTTTTTTAATTTTCTACTAGAGGGCACCACTAATATGAAATCAAAATATAATCGAAATAACCAATTAACCATAATTAATTCTTACAAAGTTTCAAAATTCAAAACCATCTGGAAGCTACTTAATTTTTTGTGAACATGAAACATAGTGAAGATGCTAAAGACTAAGTGCTAAAAGACTTTTTTTTTATCTTTTCACTTTTGAAGGCTCCCGAGATCGCATCGTGAAAGTTTGGCAGCTGAACTCAGGGGAACTACATGCCAGTTTGAAAGGTCATTCTGCTTCCATTACCTGTGTCGCCTTTGCTCCCAATGGGCTGTTTGCTGTTTCGGGATCCGAGGATGCTTCCCTCAAAGTTTGGGGACTCACTTTAGGACTCATCGTTTCCACATTTCAGGTAAAACACAACTTATATTTATGTCTATAAACAATGTCGCTGGGCAAATTTGCACAAAAATATAATTTTGATAAATTCAATATCATTAAAAGATAGTAAATACAATACTGTCAGAAGATATTCTATACAATACTATTAAAATATATTTAATTAATCAGCGAAAAGAAGTATAAAGCAACAGCTACTTATCCGTTAAGAACGCGAAAAGCTCTAGTAGTATTTTCAGTAAATGAGAAATATGGAAGAATACAAAGCAATAGCCTCGCTTGTTGCAATTATTGTTTTTTGGTAAATCAAAGTAATTAGAAATACTAATAGTATTATGAATAGCTGCATGTAATAAAAAAATGTCTGCATAATAAGAATTACAAACAGAAGGTAAGGTAATTAACTTTATTCTTTACCGTGGTAGTTTTTAACACTCCATGATTAATGCAATACAATATCTGTAAATGTACCTTAAAACTGTGCTTCACTACACATTACCTTGCAATGTCCAATCAAAATGTTCGTTTAAAAACAACTACACATCACAATGGAAACGTACTCTTAAACACATGATCAAAGTTAAATTACAGTGATTGCATTGGCAATATGTATTTCCAAACGTGTTTCACATAGAAAATGAGACTGGTGCAATTTTATTTAACATCCTGTAGGTGCACGTATTCCCTTCTAAAATTTTCCAGTGAAAAGTAAATGAAAAGTCTAATTGCAAGACAGCAATTAATTCCACTTCATAAGAAGCAATTATTACATCATCTTCAACACGAAGCATTTACATTGCCCATTTTAAGGGAATAGAAGTCTCTTGGGCAGAAGTTCTATTTCACACTCCATTCCTGGATAAGTTTAAATAGCTTTCTGAAAAATTTATTCCACTTTTGCAGTAAAATTTGTAATAAAAGTTGTTCTAGCTTTTTGTTTTATATTTTTAAAATTTCCTGTTATTTAAGAAATACGAAATAAGCTTTCTTCTGAGGTTGTACGTGCATGCGTTAGCCGGAGTATGTTAGTCGTTTAATATATAATATAAACATAATTTTTTAAACAGAGGTCGAAGAGAGAGAAGACACATTCGAATTTTAAACTTCGCTTTTATTCAATCCTGGGAGGCATAATTTATGAACAAGAAGCGTCGACAAAACTCGTCCATTCACGGCGCAGCACAAAAGCAGAAGAGTTATTTATACTACGAGATTTCAATATCGATTTCTTTACACGTGTCGATTTAAGTAAGGGGATTATAGGGATATTTTAAAAGAATATGTTATATCGACAAATTCTTATCCCTTCACTCGGAGTGTAGAAACCGCTGATTTAAGCATTTTTACAAAACTTCTGTTGAATTAATTAAATAGAAAAATTGGAATAGGATCAAGAAATAAGGGAATATTTTAGAATGTTAGTTAATATGGGCTGAATTAAGAAAAATCTTTGGAAATTAATTTGAATTGAAATTAAATTTTAAAATATATAAACGTTCTTTTACCATTATCTTGTCTTCTAGTGCGAGGACATTTCAAATAATAATTCGTATGTTATCTAACATGCATTTAAATTATCTTTTAGCCCTTATTTCATGATTTCTATTATCTAATATCAATTTTATTATAATTGAAAATATTGTCATGTGATCTGGTTTTTATGAAAAATAAGCTCAGAATTCAAAATAAGACTTTCTTTAATAGCTTACTCCTCGATTTTTTTTACTTTGTAATTTTTCTTATTTTAATTTTTGGAATAATATCTCTGAAAGTATTTAATTGCCTCCACTTAACCTTCTCGCTGTGTATCCCGCGATTTCTACGGGTAACGTAGAAGTAACAAAATTTGCGCAGCCCGCGATTTCCATGGGGATGCATTTTTCCGTCTATTTACCTGTGCAACCCCTCTTTTCCCGTTGATGGTTTCATTTCGGCTTTTCTTTCTTCATTCAGATCTGGGTTAACAGATAGTGTTAGTTACCTATGGTTCTGCGAAATATACAAGCATATTTTGCAGCATTTTTGCTGGCTCTTATCAAAGCTCAAAGATATCTGGCAGGAAACGTTTCACAATTTTTTAACCGATTTTGATAAAATAATAATAATAATAACAATTACTCAGCGAAAGGGTAAATGGAGTATATTCTTGCTATTAAGTATTAAATGTGACGTGTCAATTAAATTCTGGAATATACAGAGCATTAAAAAATAGTTATTGTACGTTGTCGTATGCTATGCTTTGGTATAATCATGCGAAATTACGTTTGGCATGTGTAACGTCATGTAAATTGGTTACATATTTCTTTCGGATCATAAAATTGAGAAAATCCATAGTTTTATCATCAAGCAGGCGTATTTATCGAGTCATCAAATATTAAATTTGGTTTAATTTAATTCTTATTTCAAAAATAAAACAGACTCTTTTAAAACTAAATGTAAAATTGAGACCCCAAACATACGTAGTTTCGTTTAACTTAATTATAACTAATTGCATGGGAAATAATAGATATCTTTTTAAATCGCAAGTTGGAAAATAATGCATATATACTCAAATTGACATATATATCTCTTTAATAAAGATTAGAATGAATAAAAAGTATTATTTCAAAAAACAGATAGAATAAACGTACCGAAATGATGCTGTTATCTATTTCCATTCAAAATGCTCATATCATTCATGTATATTTAATTCCTTCTAGTGCTCAGACATCGGATGAATACTGCATTGTACCCTTCAAGTAGAAAGCACCCGAATAATATTAATTTCTCGCCGATGTTCGCTCATAAATTCACCCGGTGAAGTTACAAAAGAGCTTTGTTCCGTCTTTTCAAGCGAAGTAATATCATGCAACATAAATTATCCAGTGTGAGCTCGCATCTCTTGAGATAAGAACGGCTTTGTGTTCAGTACGATTAATTTGAAATAATTCTATAAATATACTAAGATATCTTGTAAATTCACATCGCATTAATCTTTAATACAGCACACCTGCTTTGACTTAAATTGGAGATTGGATTTCAATTCTACTATAAAGAGAGGAAAATGTGAATGCCGAAATGGCAATCTCAATAAATGCCAAATTGCAAATTTTCAGGAAAGCGAAAAATAAACTTCAGGCCCCTTTCAGCACGTATTGTGCTTTCCATGTCAATGGTACTAAATACCTGATAAAATGATAATGGCAGTAAAGAAAATTATGGCATTTGCTATATTATCTTGTTACTCATCATTACCACTACTTATATCAGTAGTGGCATCAACAAACGTGTTTTACCAATTATTTAGAACATGTGGGACACTTAAATTATTTCCCAAGTTGGAAATTTTAATACTTTTTTAAGTTTTGACTGGTAAAAATTAAACTAAAAACTAACTCGTCTTTCCCAATAACATTTCTCGTTTAATATTTCGTCTGAAACTATCCTTCAATTCTTATGTATGATAAATTATAGTGTGTTCAACGTTTATAGCAGAGTTGTTTTAATCCTTTTTTTTTTCTTGCGTACTCTTTACTTTACGATCTCTGAAATCAGGTTAGTTGCACGGGCTAACAGTAAAATCAAAAGTAGTAAATTTTAACAGTTCGTTAGAACGTGATAAATTGCACTTTAGATATATAGCATCTTTTCTTGATATATATTTACTTTTGCTTTTTACTGTACTGTAAAATTTGAAGAATAGTTTTTTTTTTCTATATCACATAAATATATTATTTTCGAAAATGCATGTTATTTAAATTTGGCTCAAATATAAAAAAATAAAAGCCAATATTTAGATAAATATATAAAAATGTCTTTTCAAAAATGTTTTCTACTTCTTTTTAAATTTATTTAAGTTGTACAAAATGGTAAATAATAAAAATCACAATTTTAAAAGAATAAATTACATAATGCAATAAGTGTTGCATACAATTTCCTATTTTTCATAAAATATCAGTCTTCTTTGCACTGAGAATTTCAGAGAAAAATACCAAACAATTTTTTAAAAAATATAATTTTTTAATTTCTGATTTTTGATATTATGTTATCGATTTTTCTGCATTTTCTACACGTTTTTTTTTTTTTTTTTTGTACTTTGCATTTGTGTTTTTTTTTTTTGGTGGTGTTACGCTGTTTATCAATACATATAATAGATCATATACTTGGATGTGAGGAGCATGAAACTTTCCCATGTTCCATTCAGCCTCCCAGTGCAATTTACCGGTTTCGAAACAGGTGTGAATTTGAGGCGCGTACAACTTGTCCGTGTACGATCACTGCTCCCTCACCCCATTAAGTATAATTGATAACATCTACATATAACTACAATAATGACACTATAATGCAACGACGTTATTTTTACTATTTATTTATGTATATGTACTTATATACATTTAATTTAATATATAATCAGATTTAATGGTTACCTTGAGGCTGTAAATCTAAAATCTGGATCAAAATTGCAAATCTTAACAATGGTTTTCTCTTTTATCTTGTATTTCAATTATCAATGTCCACTATCTCGTTCTTTTTCCCTCGAGATATTTTACGTACTTCTACAAGTAGGCGAGAAATGGTTGTTTAAATTATGAGTTGATGTAATCTGTTTTAGTATTTAATGAATATTTATAACATTCTTTAGGATTTTTTTTTTTTAAGATAGGACCTTATATGTTCCGTTTTTTATTTTACAAATTCGAACATTTTTATAAATGTAATGATCAATATATTGACTTCAATCAATAAATTTCGAACACTACAAATTTAGATTGAGTTAGTAACATAAAGATATAAATTCTCTAACTATAAATGTGGTTATCTGATAAAGATCTCTATAATGAGTTGCTTAAATTTCATGGTTTCTGGTTAAACCATTATTCTAAATTTGGATTGAGATTTCCTCTTACAAGAATGATTCATATAATATGTGTGTGTGTAATGATATTTTAAACTCTAATTTCAATTATAATTAATTCTAGTGAAGCTTTGTAAAAATTATTGCGTCAGCGATTCCCACGTGTCGAGTAAAGGCATAGAGAAGCGATGATGTAAACGGATTCTTCTAACGGATCCCTCTGTTTCCTTGTGAAGGTCTTCACGTGTGAGAAATTCCAATCATAATCGACACGTGTCAGAAATCCCATGTTATATAAGACAGTTATAATTTGTTTCTCCCTCTTTTACCTTTCTTCTTGCCTAATCTATTGCTAGGAGCGGACGTGTTTTAGTCGCTCCTGCTTGTAAGTAATTATGCCTTCCCGGGATGGATTAAAAAGAATAAAACGAACTTAAAAATACAAAGTGTCTTCTCTACGAATTTCCATCTGCTTTGAAAAAATTATGCTTACATTATACAGGGTGTTCATTAATTATTGTCGGGGTTTCCGTACCTCATAACCTTCGAATAAAAAATATTACGCAAAAACCGATTACGTATTCGTAAATTACAACTCAAAGAATTTTATTAATGATATTAAAGTATAAAGCTTGCACAATTTGCACTTTGTAGGCATTCAGCTGAAAGCGATTATGTATTCGTAAATACGCTGAACAAATTTTGACTTTTGATAATCGTGCGGGTTCTCCGAGCCCCATATTCTACAGTTACGTTTATTCACTTTTTCTGACACGTGAAAAGTGGATTCGTCACTGAAGAACCATTTCCGAAGGTAATTTTCATCATCCTCAATTCGAGTCAAAATTTGTTCAGCGAATTTACGAATTTATAATCGCCTTCAGCTGAATGCCTACAAAGTGCAAATTGTGCAAGCTTTACACTTTAATATCATTAATAAAATTCTTTGAGTTGTAATTTACCAATACGTAATCGGTTTTTGCGTCATATTTTTTATTCGAAAGTTATGAGGTACGGAAACCCCGACAATAATTAATGAACACCCTATATATTGGGAAACTGTTGCGTTTTTAAATTGACTTCAATTTTAGAATTCGTCATGATCAATTCAAAATGCACTATTGGAAGAGCAGGGCTAATAGTGCGAACTGAAGAAAAAAGGTTATGATTATAATAACGCAAAGCCTTTTACATATTCTAAGTGAAGAAATTACAAAACGTTTTTATCATATACTTTGACTGAACAACAAAAAACATGGAAAAATCTTCTTTTAAGTACTCAACAACAGATTTGCTCAACTTTATGAAATTTGTAAGATAATTAGCATGGTTCACATAATTATTTATTTAATCATTTAAGGATTCAACTTCATGATTTAGACTTTAGACATTCCATAATACAAAAACAAAGCTAATTAGATTTCTAATTTTTAAATATCTAGCAAAGTTTTATTTTTTATTAACGCTACTACCGTAAAACACTGTTTATATGCCTTTCAAGCAAGTGGCGTAAAACTATGAATAAACGATGATTATTGAAATGAAAACATTTTATATACTACCTTTTTAAAACGTACTAAAAAAGTAAAAAACATTTCTTCCTAGTCCTGTACAATTTTATAACCCTATATAAATTATCCTAAAAATTTAAAAATTTACAATCAGAAATTATTAGGACAATACGTATGGAGTCAGGAATATCTACGATGTTATAAATCTGTATGTGGCTAGGAGAAATTATTTTACACTTTTTAATCATTTTTAAATACGTGATGCATTAATAAATTTTTATTTAAATAATTATTTATGTATAAATCGAAAATGCTGGATGTTATCTGAAAGCAAGAACCTATGACAAAAATTCCTGTTCGATCAGAATCGTCATCCAGAGGCATTAAGACAAAAAAAACATTATTTATTTGTAAAGGAACTACAAAAATATCTACAATGTGTCACATCCAATTAGATCAGAATGTGTATATTAAAGCAGAACTATGTATACATATACATATCTTCATATCTTAATGTTTTAAATATATATCCAACTCTTGATTCATTTCATTATAATTGTACTTAACACACCACTTGTGTTAAGTACAATTAACACTCTTCCGGTTTTGTGAATTATTAACAGCAGAAGTGATAAATTGGTGTTTTTCTCAAAGTTCTGATAATTTGATTTTGGATGTGAATCTGAATTAAAGTAAAATATCCAAATTTTATGTTCTAAATGGGACTTAAGGAAATGCAGAGAATTCAACCAATTATCATGTATACATTCTATAACATTCATGTTAGATGGAATTTCGTATTTGTTTTTATCTTGAGGCTCCCACGTTATGTGATTTTGCTTCATTCCCTCAGGAGCATCAGAGTAAAGTGATGGCAGTGGCAGTGACATCGGACAGTCGTCGAGTTCTGTCTGTGGACTCCATGAGTCAGCATCGATTGTGGCAAGCCGACACGGGAGTTCAACTGGTTGTCTGTGCCAAACCCTCGACCAACGTTGCGGTGCATGCTAACATGGTGTTCGCAGTAGGTGGAAAGAACGATTGCAGGTACAGAATATATCTTTAACATTCTTGTTTAAATAGTTAGTGAATAAGAAATAGTAATAAAATAAGGATTAGTGATAAGAAAAAGAAAGCATGATCCAGTAAAGCAATCCGCAAAGGAAATATATATCTACTTGTTCTAAACTTTATAGTGAACGAAAACTTATTGTTCCGCTGACACTTTTATAAGACGCTATTCGAGACTATCATTTTCAATTAACCCTAGGGCCGTGAGAAGTATGCTTCCCACCAAATTTATCAATCTTTGTATGAAATTATGTAGGTTGGCATAAGTTCTGACAAATTTTTTTAGTAAGTCAGAAACTTAGATGCTTCAGTTCTTTATCTCACAAAAAATAATGTGTCTTGATTAGTTACTTAATTATTAATTAACCAAATTAATTAATTAAATTAAATTTATCTAATAAGCTAAATGAATCCCTTTTTTTATTCTAATTTCAAGCCTAATAATATGACTAGAAAAAAATGGCCCTTTAAAGGATGAAGTTGGAGTTAATGAATCAAACGGGATCTACATGACAAGCTAAAATTTTGAAAAGTTTTTTTTTAAAGAAAATGAATTATGTAATGTATTGGGGCTATCATAATTGCCAAGCATTACTATGGAATGCTTTAGTACTTAGTAAATAAAATATGAAGAAGTGGCTAATTGAGGATTTATCTTATTCTGATAAAAAAATCAATGAATTTAAGCAATCTAATAAAATGAACACATAAAATAATAAAAAAAATATGCAACGCCAATCCTTTTAACCCATTCATTCTTTAACGATTCATTCTTTCTTAATTATATCATTTTCTTTTTTCACATGATTATAAAATTGACAGTTTAATTTTAAAATGGTTTGTACTGAAATCAAAATCTCTTCAATTGGCTTCACTGACCACCTATTTCTTTCGTGTCATTGAGTTTATATTAGGGGAGAATATTCTTTCCATAACTAAATGCGAAGCTAGAACGGCAAAAACGTATTCGTATAATTTTATTAGACATGATTCGCAATCAATATGCTTAGTTTCTGTAAAAAAAAAGTCAGACATTTCTCTTTCATCTTTCAGACAATTCTCTTTTTCTTTCCGAGTCATTTTTTCACACTCGGTTCTATAATTGCTTCCAAGTTTTGTTTGCTATTGTTTTTCTATAGACAATATTTTAAATATGCATACTAGTTGAATGGAATATCATTGTCGCCGTCTTCGATCTTAGAGCAGAGTTTAGAGAGGAAAGGAAACAAATGGCAATATGGTACTGAATTGTGAAATACGCCGATAGTCTCAGATACACGGTACGTAAAGCAAAACTAAATATAAAAAAGGTGAAATTCAATGCATGCTAATAGAAAGAATGGATTTCACAGACTTAACAAGATTCCCAATTAAATACTGTTATTATTACCTTTTCTTAAATGCAGATTAAAATTCAAAATAGAATGTTTGTATTATGTATTTACTGATGAAATTCTTTTTTTATTACCCATTATTAACATATTAGTCTTTATGGGAGTCACCAGTCATTGAAATCTGGTTATTTCAATAGCGTTGTGGAGGGTCATAGGTGGCCAGCACTGTTGATTGATCCTTGAACAACTGTTCAATGCCGTCGATCACACTCTCTGTATTTCACTATAGTGACCGATATGGCCCTTCTGCATATTATTACGATTTAGTTTGAGAATATTATTTGAAGGAAACAATGCCGGCTCATTTACAATTAAATAATTCCATTATTCTGGTGACGGGCACTGGCGATCTCACATCAAAATAAATGTTAGATGGATTTTTAAAAATGCACCAAAATAATGGAATATGTTTATATATCTTGATTAAATAAGCCTAAAAGCCAACAGTTCAACTAATTTACAGAAAATTCTATAGCGATCAATCTGTTAAGGCCTCTAATAATGATAAAATCTTATATAACGATTTTTTATGAATTAGTATAATTAGATTTAAAAAATAATTTTGTTATTATATCAATAATAGTTTTATTAAAATTATTACAAAAACTAAGTCTACTGTTATCCGCTTCAACTAAAACTGCTTTAACATTTTATCGTCTTTAATACATATGTGGTGAAGATTTATAAGCCAAATAAGAGCCTCTGGACAGGAATGATGACTTTTGTCTAGTGGTCATGTTACTCGGCTACGAACCCAAACGTTGCGAGTTCGGTCCTCGCTATTACCAAATCACTACACATATATGCAGCTTTTTGAACGTTAGGATCTCTGAAAACAACTAGGAAAAAATAACACCAAAGTTACTTGAGATTTTAAAATGCCTCTCTTAACAAGTTCAACGAAAAAAAAAGATCACAATAGCTGCTTCTATCTAAATCTTATGATCAAAAATTATCTTGATGGTTAACAAAGAAGAAATGGAAAAGGAATCTAACACTTTTTAAGGCGAAACTTTCAAAAATTCTAATAAGTTTATTTAAAAGAGTAATCTAAATCAATCATATATTTCAAGAAATATTTACATACAAAACTATAAATTTTTGGGATTACATTAATATGCATGCAAAATATGTAGTTCCACATTTAAAAAAATTATTCTTCTTTTTTCCTCCAGTCTCAAATTCTGGCCTGTGATGGACATGGAATCCGAGAAATCTGTGAGCCACAGTGATGCCATCACCTGCTACACAGTCACTTATGATTGTCAGACCATCGTGACAGGCTCCAACGACATGTCCCTCAAGGTGTGGGAAGTGGGAACAGGGAAACTGACGCAAGTAAGCCATCCGTTACTCTGATCAGACTTTTTTTTAAAAAAATCTTTTATTCTTACAATAACTTTATAATTTTAATTTTAAGAAAAATTTAATAGGCATTTCCCATAAAGGTAAAGGAAGTAAATCTGTTTTCCTCTTTACTCCATTAGACTTGCAAAAACTGTACTTCATCAAATGGCCAAGCATATCTAATTGTATTCTGACTTAATAATCAACTTCACCTTCACTCATCTGCCTTTATAATATATATAAATTTGTTAACGACAATACATTATGATAAAAAGACTTTCATTAGAATGTGACAAGGAAATTAGCAGAGTTCACTGTAAAAGTAGAATTGGATCTGTAAACTGATTACGCCACGCGATAGGCATGCAAACAAGATTTAAATCTTTCAAAAAGAACTCCACTGGGTACATCACTGAGTAATATATAAAGGTTTTCCCCAAATTTTTAATCAAGAATTACTCAAAATTTGGTATCTATCATAAATAACTTTGAATTATATAACTGTGCAATAAAATCTTATAATAATTTAAAGTTTAAAAACCTAAGCTGTACAGTGACGACAATTTTATTGCTGTGCAGTTTTGCTCAGTAAAATTAGAGAAACAAAACTGCAAACATATTCATACTATTTTAAATTTGTTTTCCAATACTTTTTTTTCATTTTAATCGTTGGATTTATACTCGCGCGCTTTTCGACGCTGTTAAGTACATTTTTGTGCATTTCTTGCTGAAACTATACAACTGAAATCAAATTTTCAGAATTAAACAACAATAAATGAATTGAACAAAAAAATGTATCATGCTGCGACGTTTCGGGTTATAAACTCGAATTTCCTTTAAAAATATTATTTGCTTTTCCTTTCTATCGAAGTCTGTTTAGTACGTCCGTTTTCGATATTGCATGATTGCCCTACACGATGGAGCAAAAGTTTTTCTCTGTTAATATAAGGAATTCGAACATCAAGATTCTCCAACACGGTATTTGTTTATTATAACATTAGAGTAATATCAAATAAAAATAGGTTTAACGGCATGTTCACTTAGATAC
This sequence comes from Argiope bruennichi, assembly GCF_947563725.1. Taxonomy (NCBI): domain Eukaryota; kingdom Metazoa; phylum Arthropoda; class Arachnida; order Araneae; family Araneidae; genus Argiope; species Argiope bruennichi. Next base: position 89,449,873 of record NC_079151.1, read on the forward strand.
GCTGCACTGCATTCCCCTGTTGGCACAAAATACCCAATAATATGATTCGATATCTTCACTATATGATAGCCATTCAGAATATTCTACAATTTTGTGAAGATATCTAGTTGGTTACGTTATGTGTGTATATAAAAATAGGTTTTCACTTAGATACGCTGCATTGCATTCATCAGTTAACACAAAATACCCAATAATATTGTACAACAATATTTTACAATATTGTCAGCCATATCCAAAAATATCGCATCATATCTTATGTTGACAAATTTAGGTCGTGTGCATCCAGTTGGGTAGTGCTAGTGCTAGTGCTAGTGCTACTTCCATTCTACAACTAAATATTCAGTTATTATTCCTCTCGGAGAAAATAATTAATCTAAATGCAGGAAACTTCGTGACTTTATAAACTCTCAGGAATTAGTAGATTAGACACCAAATGATTTGTCATGTTTAAAATTAAAAGGTTCATCCAAAAATATCAGAATGACTAAACGTAGAATTAACTTAGAAATGGAAATATCTAACTATGAAAAGTCACCATTTGTACTGGAATCATGTTTATTTCCAGGCAAAAACAAATTGCAAAATTCTAAGAGAGTTCATTTTTATAACTCAAAAAAAATTCTACTTGAGAATTCATTCTATATACACATCAAAGTTTTTAATTCACTTCGACGTAAAAAAAAATTGGAGAAGTCGCATTTAATTCATTTCTATTTATTGAGAATGACATAAAAATTCATCAAATTTTTACTGATTTCGCGAATAAATTCTTTATTCAATTCGATTCAAGAATTTTCTTCATTCTAATGTAAAAACTAAAAAAAATTGAAGTCAAATTGCCTGAATCTCAAGAAATTAAGAATAACTTCACATTCGCATAGATTTCGTATCCTCTTGAAGATTTTATTTTGCATTTCTTCGAAATTAATGGCACTGCTGATGTTGACACCAATAAGCTTCTGTATTTATAAGCTTCCCCCTAAAATGGCTATAAATTAAAACCGTGTGCTGAAATTGCAACAGTTAAAGTTCGTAAACCTGACCCCACGACATTTACTTTAGCCATAAAATTTCTTTTCCTGGAGTTTTACGATCCCAAAGTAGACGAAAATCGCGAGCCTTGTGATTTATTTTCCAACAGGTTTAGTAGGTAATGCGAGAAAAAGAAGAGAGAAATAATTTACTTCACAAAAAGTTATTCCAAAAGCTATTAACATCAACTACTTTCATTATAGGAAACGTTCTTTGGTCAGTAAATTATTGTTAAATTACAAAGGTCATGCATTTTCCAAAACTTTTAATCGCTGCTTAATTTCACTTTCCTGCGTGAGTGCTATAAACAAAAAACGACAGCCTTTTAATTTCAAATGCTTAAATTCTTTCTCTTCTCTTTTAATGGAATTGATTCAAAATACATATTTATTTTCATTATACAAAACCATAATTAAATGACATTGAATCCCTATTATTATCAAATTCTTTATAATTTAAAATCTATATGTCTTAATATAAAACTGTGTTCAAATTTTTTTTATTATTATTTTAAGCATTATAGGGGAAAATGTACTAGTACGATATTTTAGCAAACAAATAAAAGTACCTACTTAAATAAAATAAAAAATATTTTGATTATTTTGCTTGGTTAAAGTCTAAATTATTAAAAAGAAATTTTAACTTTTTAAATATTGATATGTTTGTTTCAATTCCTTTGAAAGCAAGTATTACTGAAATATATTACATAAGATCGTGCATGAATTTTATAATGCATCAATTATTAACTAGAATAAAAGTAATTTACTGTACTGTATAACCAAAAATGAAAAAAAAAAAACTGAATGCTTTTTTTTATCCTAGTTCGTGTATATAAATATAAATGCTAATTGCAAATTTAATGAAATACATAATGATAAGCAAAACATTATAAAATGCAAAAAAAAAAAAGAGAGAGAAGATAATGCGAAAAAGTGGTGAGCTTTTCTAAATGAGAAAATTGCCTTGTCATTTTCTCAGTATGAAAGTGAAAAAAAAAATTAAATATTTTAAACATAAAAAAACAAACTGAAAATCCATTTAATGTTTTCATTTGTGAACAACGCATTTTCACCGTACCCTCCATTCATGTGCTACCGAGAGGATGGTCTTTTAATGTGATGGAATTTGATCTAACTGCATATGTATGTAAAATTCCTCTACATATAAAATTCCTTACATATAAAATTTAAAGTCCTTGCTTTCAACAACTTATTAATGCACAGAACTATAATTTATAAATATAAATTGGAATTAACTTTGCTAGAAACAAAAATGATGGTGAAAGAGAGCAGGATAATGATTCGAAAATGCATGTGAATGAAAGAACAAAGAATAAAACACTACTAAAAAAACAGCATTTAGAAGTACAGAAACTGGAACTATAACATTCTATTTATAAATTATGTAATAAAATGTTTTAGTTTATTTTTCCTATGAACTTGTTTATAATATCTAATTTAGCTTATATATTGTTATCGAAATTCCGTTGGTGAGTTTTACCGTGAAACAGTTAATAGGATACTTTATTTTACACGAATACACAGGAGCAAAGTATAGCCAAAGCGAACACAAGACAGCACTTACAATAACAACAACTCATAAGCAAAACATCGGTAATAAACAACTGTAACAAAATCTCTCAGAGAGAACACCAATGAAAGATTTCACTTAATACTACTCTTTTCTCGTCTGCGCGATTATATTTATAAAGCTCCCATGACAGGGCATCAAATGCTCTAGAATAACATCAGAAATCAAATCTTATTGGAGATCAAGATTCTCAAATATTCTGTACCCTTAATTTTTGTCGCCAAATAGTCACTAACACGGTTGAATAATCCAACATCCATTAGAACTACCTGTAACACTCTTCTTCACCAGGGTTTTGCACCTTACATCGACTATAAACAGGGAAACAATATTACAAATCCATGGCATTATAGATTTAAATGAACTTAAGGTATTGAGGGAAGATAGAAACAGTTCATCACTCAAGTTGACTTTGCTATCAATTGAGCAGTGATAAAGTTGAGTTTAGAGTGAGGAAGTTAAAAAGCTCTGCCTTTACATGTTTTAATTACCAATTACCATTGATCGTGCTGGAGTGTTCTTCTTCCGGGAAATCCTTTAAAACTCAAAAGCTGTATTTTATTGGCAGAAAATGAAAAAAATATATTGATACGATATCTTTACGATATTATAAGACGTTCACTTGGGTGAATATTTCATGCCATCAAGAATCCCACCGTCATGGAGATATCTGACAATATCTTGTGCTAATAGGATATCTTTGAGCAAACATTTCTGGTGAAAGTGGTTGTTTCTAATCCAATCTATTTATCTGTCGAAATACTTGAATCCAGGTTTCATGATAAAAAAGAATAGCATTATCTTTTGATCAAAGAGTTTTAGATCTTAGATGTTGTGTAAAAGCGCCAAAAATTATCTTAGCTTATACACATATATATGGAAATATATTGCATTCCTGGAGGAGATATATTTCAAGATAGATTAGATAACATTTGTATTTTTCTTGGAAATATATCTCTAGTATCCACCCAGATAGCATCAACAGCTTGTTGCTAAAACACATACAAGTTTATCAGTTTTTAAATGATGCTTTCAAGTGAAAAGGACAGAAACCATAATCTTCTTTCACCGATTCCTTAGTCATACCATCCTGAAACATAAATCCACTGATCGGATGCAATCTTTTATATAAATGAAGAATGGAAGGATGTAAAATTGTTTGCTTCACCGTATTCAAATGTTATTGAACTTAATAAAACCTTTGTTCCTCATTTAAACAGAGTCATAATTATTGCTTTTTAGTTATGGATGTTACAATTACAATCCAAAATGGCTCAACCAGCAAGTAATCTTTGATAAATATTATACAACCCTACTGCTTATTTATGTATTTTGTGAAAGGTTTAGTAGCATAATAACTGGATATTTCTTTCTTACAATGAAAGGAATAACTCATCTTTAAAATTGTGGAATATTAATATTTAAAACCTATAGAAGGATGATTTTAATCTAGAAAATGGAAATTACTTTCCAATGTTTTAGTGTCAGTCAGAGGAGGATAAAACACGATTTCTCTTTCAGCAACCCATGAAATTATCTGCTCTATTATTCTCTCATTTCCAATCAGCTTAGCCACATGAATGAAAGAGTTGAAGCAAATGGGCAAGAAAATGAAGTTATCTACAGAACAATTAAGGAGCTAATAAATTAGTATGGGAGGCTTAAAATACTGATGGTTTAGCTTTAGAATACATATACTTTCCCTAAAGATAAGCTTAAATTTCAAATAATAAATTATCTTCCCACAATAATATTCTAAAGTATTGTTTAGTTAAAAATTAAAAGTTAATAATTATTACATGTATCAAATTTTAGTTTGAAAGATGACTTTTGAAACCTACCTAGCTCTCTTTAATTTAAAAGAGGATTGATTCAATTTTTGAAATTGTTCAAAGAATGTTAATTTATCCATCCATTATAATTTCAGGTTCTAGTGGGTCACGAAAGCCTGGTCACATGTGCTGCTTGCGCTCCTCTGAGTCCGTCACTGGTAGTCTCTGGTTCTGCAGACTGCAATCTCATCGTTTGGGACCTCACCACAGGAAATGACAATTTCACTCTTAGAGGACATACAGAAACTGTCACCAATGTCAAACTCACGCTAGATGGGACTCTAGCAATATCTGGTAATGTAACTGAATATATCATTAGAAATATTAACGTTAGAAGCATAGCTTTTCTTCCTATCTATGGTAGTTTATATGTTCTTTATAGCGTGAGTGGTCTCTCCGAAACTTTATCATATACTTTCTACTAAACATATTATTAAAAGCATGCTATTGGCAAACGAAAGTGACAAAACGCATATTATAGTGCGATCTGTACAGACTTTTTATGACTAATAAATGCTGGGATGCGGTTAATACAAAGGTTTAAAAAAAACAAGCCGGCGTCCTAGCATAGGGGTAGCGCTTCTTCCCCGTGATCTGGGCGTCCTGGGTTCGAGTCCCGGTTTGGGCATGGTTGTTCTTCCGTTGTTCTATCTGTGAGATGTGTGAATGTGCCCTCCTGTAAAAAGGGGTTGTGCAAGCGAATGAGTGATGCGTGAGTAGCAAAGTCGTACTCTTAGCTCTAATTGGCGCTACTAAAAAAAAAAAAACAAGAGATGCTCCCCCACCGGCTGAAAATCGCTGTTTTCGTAACAGCGGGCTTGTCCATGGCAAGTGCCATAAGAAAAAACAACAAAAAAAAAAAAAAACAAATTTATATTTTTAAAGCCTTTTTTTCCTATCAATTGAACACAGAATTACAATTGTAATCATAAAATCATATACGAAATTTCATATATATAAATCATTGAGTATAGACTAATAGATGGTCTACTGCTTGTCGGATTTGATACTAAATTTTGATACATATTTGTAATTAAAGGTTAAATTTTATTCATCTATCTCTCTTCGTTTTGTAATTATTGTTATATTCGGATAGTCAGACAGACAGACAGATTTCCTCCACTATATAAGTAAAATTTGACTGGAATTTAAACTTTTAATGTATAGACCATACACCTAATTTCATATGTCTAATTCAAAGCGTTTTCTGAGTTATCTAAACTTAAAAACGCTTTGCTTACGCTTACAACATATTTCCAAAAATGTGTTGTTCTGGTTCAGGGAGATGTGAGATGTAGAGATTCGACAAGATATCGAGGGCGAATTTTTCAATCCTTTCCTTTGTATTTTTCGTGCAAGAAAGAGTAAGGATTATCCATTTCAGATGGTCTTAATCTTTTTTTCAATTAATGAACCAGGTAAATGAGAAGCAAAATATGTGAACCATTATCAAAGCATTTTCTAATTAAGACGCAAAGCGTTATGATCAAAAAATAAAGAATTTTAAATTTATTTTCGCGAATGAGATTTTTGTATCAGAATGAAATACAAATAGAATTGTAATAATTCATATTAATTATATTGTTATTAATGAGGTTTTATGAAACGATTGAGACAATTTCATTGCAACCGATTTCAGTATGTTAGGCTTAACATTCATTAATTTAAAGCGAAAGTTGCAGCAGTATTCTAATCTTGTTTTTAATTAATTGCTTAGTTGAAAATCCAATGTCCCAATGATTAGATTATTGAAAGATATTAAAAATTCTGTTTTGTCAAAAATATTCACATTTTCTTTTTAACAGAAAATTGCATGCAAAGCTTTCTTCTTCTTTCGAATTGATACAAATTTCTAAGATATTATCCTTACATTTGGCCAGTGTTGCATCATAGACTGCTGTCTAACGGAGGCGATAAAAACAGAAAAAAATATTAATATATCTGCTTAATAAGTTTAAGAGGGGAACCCTTTTACAGTCATCAAAATGTTTAGGTTAAAAATTGCACCTTAAAAAAATGTAATACGTCATTAGTAGTATACGTACCATGGATCTGATCTAATTAATATATCTGCCGATTGGTAATCAGCCATTAATTGTAATACTATGCATAATTCATAAATGAAGTAAAATGTTAAAACAGGGTTATTTACTGAGGAACTTTTCTGCTATTGAATCTAATAGTACAATCAAATGCCATGAAAATTATCAAAATGTTAAAAAAAAGTGCTTTCTTGGATTATATTGGTCTAAGTTTAGAGACGGCTATCCAAAACAGGTTTCTAAATTTGAACTAGGACATGTTACTGAATAAACATATCTTTTTTTTTAAATCAATCATTATAATACTATTTGAAGTACGATTATTTTTCGGTCCATAAATTCTATTTTCTATGTTTTTTAGTTGTCCTTATTTTTCCCAAAAGACAAATTTTTCAAAAAATAATGCAGATGTCGATTTGAAATTTTTACCAGTTATTTTCTCCTGTGTAACATATATTTGACAAGATTTCCAAAAAATTCGCACCGATTTAAAAGAAAAGAAAATTACTTTTCCAAATCTGCACTTTTGAAAAATTTGTTTCAGATCTAGTTAAAGTAGGACAACTCACTTTACAGGTCGTTTTAATATTTAAAATATTTTAATTTAAACATTACTTCGCATATTAAAAACTTTCTCATATATATAGTACATAAAAAGCATAGTAATCGTCAAAAATTTCGAACTCGACATTTTGACGAATGTCTTCGTTTTAGATCTCCCTGAGATCGAAAAATATCTATCCATTCGTCCGTCTGTCTGACACAGATAACTCAAAAACTCTTTGGGCTAGACGGTTAAAATTCGGTATACAGTCTTTACACCAAATTTGACTATTTTTATCAAATTTTGAGCAAAATCCGCTGATAGAAAGATCGGCTGTCCGAATATAATTTAAAATGAAGGAACTATTGGATAAAATTCGGTACTTATGTTTAACAACTATAGTATAGACACCTGTCAAATTTTGTGAAAAATCCAACAACGGGTTGACCATCTATCGATATGTACTTTCAAAAACACGTAAATGAAATAATTCAAAAGCGCAGAGACTTGAATATATAAAATTTAATATGGGATTTTGTAGCTACAAATGTAATTTTCAGTCAAATATTTTTTAAATCGCATTCAATCGGAAAAACGCATCTAAAACTCGATTTTTGGAAAGCGCATGCGAGGGATTATTCGCCAAATAACTTGCCAAGAATGACACGATAGATTCAATAAAAATATTAAAGTCGTAATCATTAATATTTTGTAATTAGTGTACGCCAGTGCCTTGTAAGGCATTTTCTGACATAACAAATTTATTAGAGAGTCTGCGAAAAAGTTTTGAAGAGACAACTCAGACTGGTTATTTAAATATCAATAACAGATGTCTAACTTTTAAAGGTAACATAGATGATAGCCAAAGCTACAACTCATGCCAATTAAAATTGCTGTTATGTATTTTTTGGCTGTCAAAATACAATTCTAATGGATCATAAAAACATATTCCTTTTTATAAAACTAAACGACTAGTTTGTTCGCCTAGATTATTGAAATTTTAGGCTCGCAAATAATACATGGAAAACATTTCACTTTATTATTTCATACATGAAATATGAATTCAATTGAATTAGCTTTCTACAAATTTAAAAAAAAAGTTTTTATATTACAGAATAAAAGCGAAAGTGAAAATCATTCCACGGAAGTAATAATCGGAAAAAATACACCATTAAGTGCTTTGATGGATTGAATTCCATCATCGCAAAACATTAATTGTGATGATGGAATTCAAACTCCTCAAAAACCTTATTACATAGCAATTTGACTTTAAAATATTATTAAAATTAAGAGGGAAATTTCACGGAAATAAAATTGGTTTCATTAGAAAGATAACTGTTTTAGTTAGAAGATAATACAAAGACAATATCTGTAAGATAATTATTTTGGACGATACGAATATTAATTTTCATAGGCAAGTTATAATTATTATCCATTTGACGAAGTTTATTTTTGTTTTCGATAAATATATTTGAAGCCTATTTCTTGATTTCTTTTAAATCTTCTTTCCTCTGGATGACAAGGCGAAATATCTACAAAACATTTCTAATAATATTTTGCAGCTCCATTAATTAGTTATGCGATGCGTTGAATCAACGCAGTTGTAAAACAGATCAATGATTTTCGCATGATGGTTTATTTACATTCGACAACAATAAATAAGAAAGATATATGTACAACGTACGTTAGCGTTTTATATATAGAGATAAGCTTTACGAAATTGTTAGCATATCAACTGAAATGAATTTCATATAAAGCTACTAACTTTAAAATAGAGAAAAAAGTAATTAAGCTCTGCAAAATATCTATAAAATTTTGCAACAAATTCATGATAATACGTTCCGAAAAATAATATTTGATGTAAAACTTACCTTTAAAATTGACAAATTTCTTCAGTCGATTGGACAAGTTCTTGCAAATTTGCTTTTCTTTGTAAATACATCCTTACTTTCTTGGGTTTTTTTTTCAGTTTATTAACAACTTTAATCTTTTCCATTTTATTAGCGTTTCTTAATTACTTGAAGAACAGCTGAGGCTTGTTGCTTGATTGATTTTTTTTTCAGGTACAACGACAAATATTGACAAAGCTGTTCTAAATTCGAATCAATGCAGTTGGTGTTGATTAAAATTCCATATATTTATTTCAAATTACATCTTTTGCATTCTCCATTCGTTTCTTCAGCAATCATTGTTTATGTACTTTCCATTTTTGTTCAAGAATTTTTTTTCTTATAAGTAGATGGATCTTCTTTAATATTATTATAATTAGTTCTTATTTTTTTCATTTAATAGTTATAAACTGCCTAATTTTTTGTTAATTTATTTTAAAAAAATAAAATGGCTTTTCATTAAGGTTCTATTCAAATATTTCTTCCACATTACATAACATAATCCTTAAGTAAAGTGATCGCATAAGTAAACATAAGTAAAGTGATTGCTTACTTGATGCACAGATCATAATAATCGTGTTATTTGTAGCTTCGGATGATAATACACTCGGCATATGGAGCACAAGCACTGGTCTTCGTGTTGGGCTATTGGGGATCCATCAGACAATCCTAAACATTGCAGGAGCTCTAAACCTCTCCCAGGTGGTTCTACAGCTAGCCAATCAGAATGTAGTTCCTCTACTTAAACTTCATAACAACCCTACAAAAGGAATGATGCTTGATCTACCTCCAGGTACTCCTGTCACTGAGGAAGCCAAGACCCCAGGTAAAGCCATTTGTATAATACAGATAATGCTAAAATAATTTAAATATCTTTTAAATGAAAAGATTCATTTCCGGGATTAAAGTTTTAAATATTTATGCTAAATATTATATGCTAGCTCCAGGCATTTTCATTGTTTAATTTCAAAAATGTAACTGAATTTGAATTTTTTTTAAAATAATTTATCTCTTGAAGACACTTTTTATGAAAAATAATTCCCATGTCTGCAATACATTTAAGGTCATTCTTGGAGAGGCGTTGTTCCTCAAAGAGTATTACTACGTGGGAATCTGAAAAGAGAGCAATCCTTCGATTCTTTCTACTGGGACCTGCGCTCAGCCTCCCCAAAGCACGATCTGGGTATGAGCCTCGAAGATTTCAGGCGAGTGCCTTCCCCATTTGGATCCAGAGAGCACCTTCACTTGGCAGGCACAGTCTGGGATGGACGACTGGGTGGTCGAGGGTTCGCTCATCCTTCCGATCTTCAGCCGAAAACCAAATTACCCAAACACAAAATGCTAAAGAAGCAGCAAAGCATGTTTGCCTGCTTCCCAGAATTCATGACACAGCAAGCCTCACCCCAACAGCTGCTGTCCCCGCAAGGACTAGTCAAAGAGTTAGATCAACCGAGAAAAGTGGCCGATTTTGGAAGACTCACTCCCAAACTCACGGCTCAAAAGTCTCTCAGTCGAGCTGCTAGCTTAGAAGAGACCGGTGCCAACTCCAATGGCAATCCGGATGGTGCCAATATAGCCACAGTCAAGCAGTCAGCTGTCTGCACTATATCCTAAGGTCGTATTATGTATATATATATCCATTGTACTCTATTCTAAATGAACTGGGTGTTCCAAACCTCTGTACCGAGCACGTTGTGATCAGCACCAAATGAAGTTGGAAACAAATATTTCATTCAAGGCTATTGCCTATAAATACTAACTGGATTGCTGACTGAAATGAAGAACCAATACCTGCCTTTTTCTTTCTTTTAAATTTAACTTATATAAATTATTTAGCTTATAAAATTAAAACCAAAACCATAAATCAATTTTTACATAAAAAATGGGGGAGGGGATCTATAACAAATAAAAGATTCGGCCAATAACGAAATAAAGATTTATTTTTAAACGTAGTTGTTATATATTAAGATTCGAGAGGTTATCTTGAATAGCAAAAATCTTTCTTAATTATCACAAAAAATGATTTTTTAAGTTTTTAAAATTTAATTTAACATAATGGCAATCAAAATTGAATATAGAATTATCAGTTTTTATTCCCATAATTGAAAAACCTATTAAATATTGTTTACATTTTAAAATCTCGGTAATTTTTAAAATAAAATCTGTATAAACTTATTGTATAAAAAGATTCGTAAATTCGTATTCGTAAAAAAATTCTGAATCTGTAATAAATTTTTCCGCTATTTGTCTTCAGTATAGTATATAAAATAAAAAAATTCCTTATCTCTCGATAAAAAAATAATAATTTTTAAATCAAAAAGTCATTTTAGGACGTTAACGGTAAAAATTTTTTAAATATATCCTTTAAATACAAGTAGTATCCAGTGCATAGATTAAAAAAGAAAGACATGGCTCTCTGTAAATTTGAAAATTAAAAGATATTTTTGATATAAATTTAATAAACATGCATTGGAAACTAATCTAAACTGAGAATCTTTGATTTATCATTTTCAAAAACTAATTTTAAACAGGCTAATTTGCCAAAACATTAAATCTAACTTACTTCAGCAATATTATAGGCCCTGGTTCTGTATATTTTTCAACCAGCAATACAGTTCTGTATATATTGTGATATTTTTCTACAAGTGTAAATACTTGAATCTCTAGGAAAAGCAAGGACTATGCAAATAACTGTATATTTCACTTAGAAAAATCTATCTTCTAGTGCAACAAACCTGTAATAAATAAATAGAAAAATACTTGGATTAATCTGAGCAATCAAATCAATTTCTTATTCCTTGAGGAAATAGCTTAAATTTTTATTAAAAAAAATTCCATGCAGCTCTATTGAACGATTTTTTTTTATTTATTTAGTAAATTTTAATATAAATCCGCAATCCTCAACAAAATTAAGAAAGTTTCCCTTTTCATTTTTTTATTTATTAAAAAGTTTTTATTAAAAGCAATTTCTTTAAATATCGAATTCCAAATTGCTGATTTTATCTAAAAAGCAGCAAATATTTAATACCATAGTTAAATGTGAGTGAAAAAAAAATAATAAATAAAGAACAGCGAGACATTGATATAAAAAACGCAACCGGCTTCTACATAAAATTTTTAAAAATATATTAACTCCAAAATTTAAGAATCGAGGATTTACTGCAATAAATCCATAATGTATTTTAAACATAATGTATTTTAAAAAAGTCTAAAAATCAATAATGATAGTTAAAGTTTAGTCTTTAAAAAAATATGAAATCTGAACAGTCCATGATGCGAATCCGACCTGGTGAGCTAGATATGTTTCAAAGCAAATTCAGCGAACATATATCAATATTAATTTTATTTAAAAAAAAGGCTTTATTTTAATTTGTTTATTTTTATTTACACTAATTCCATACAATTAAGCTTCACTTTTGGCAAAATCTACCCTTTTAAAGATTTTGATCTAAATCAATGTTATAGTTCTTATCTCTAATAATAACAAACAAATTTGAGGAAACTGGAAAGAATATTCGCATTTTAATTTAAAATTTCCATTTCTTTATTAAAAAAATTCCAAAGTAATCCCAATTAAACCGTTTGTACAAGAATTAAAATATTTAATAAACAATTCATTTATGAATTTATCTTCCTTCGTTACAAAATTAAATTAATTTCCAAAAAAAGTACGATGTTTAAAAAATGGCAAAATATGTCTGTGTATTTTTAAAAATGCATTAAAAGCAAGCTGAGAAAATAACAGGATACAAAATTTCGAAATATTGGAGAATTCATAGTTAATTCGTAGCTGACAGGACTACCATAAAAAAAAACTTGTTCTTTAAAAGCAATTATTTAAATTGAATCATAAGCAATTTTTTAAATTAAAAATGACATTCAATTTGTTTCTTAATAACTAATATGTAATAAAAAACAGTTTGTAATCTTAATTAAAAAAATATATTACTTTTATAAAAAATAAATAATTTTAGACATAACAATTTTAATAAATATTTAAGTAAAGTAAATTTTAACAATTTTAGAATAAAATTTGAAAATAAACAATGCCATTTAAATTATATTATAAAATAAATTATAATTTGTATTATATACGCAGATTAAATTTGACCTAATCTGCCAAACGAAAGAGTTTTATAATCAGAAAAGTCCATGCTAATTATAAAACAAACTCTATGGCATCTCTGCCCAATATCTTACCATCTGAAAGTTATTGTGGTTCAAATGATTATGCTACCAATCGAGAAAAAATACTATTTTAAAAAGTTTCTGACAGACCTACATGTAAAATAAACACATATCTTGAAAAGCAAAGAAAAAAAATCTATAAGACGACATTATTTTTATTAGAATACCAGTTTTGAACCCAAACTACAAGAGCTGAAACCTTGGCGAAATGCAAAATCGAATTCTCGTAATTAATCATTCTAGTTTCAACATGTTTGACTTATTCTGAACTAGAAAACAGATATGGTTTATTGTTTCACATTCGAAAGCTAATGGAATGAACAAGTTTTTGGTAAATTTGATGTACTGAGGCAAGAAAGGTAATTTGCGATATCCAACGTTAAAAATTTAGGCGACAATACGATTTTGCATTTCGCCAAGATTTCAGCGCTTATAACCCGAGTTTAAATCTGGATATTCTGATGAAAATGATGTTATCTTATAAGATTTTCCAACTTTTTCAAAACATATGCTCATTTTACATGTAGATCTGACAGAATTTTTTTAAATTAGAATTTTTTTTCCATGATATGTAACATAATTTAAACACAGGATTGCCAGTGTGTTTATGATCCATATGGGCTCTTCTATTATTCTCTTTCGTTTGGCAGAATAGGTAAAGCTCGCTCTGTATATGATCACTTCCGATAACTTGGAAAACAAGATATAAAAATATTCAAACGTAAAAACAAACTTTTAGAGCTGTTAGTTTTGATTTCGAAGTAATAAAAAAATTCCAATTGCAAATGATAGTTTAAGATTTTATATTATAGAAGTACAAGGAATCAGAAAAAAAAAATCGAGTTAGCGATGTTCCACTGAACTTAAATTGCCAATTTAAACATCTCAAACAGTCATATTTTCAAATACCAGCAGATATCTGGCTCCTTTTCAATTACTTGATCATTTTATAAACGAATATATCGCCATTCTCAAAACAAAAATCCGAATATATCAAAATTTCCGATCGGTTCAAATCCGTTATTCAATTTTTCTTCATATCACCAATGTTTACCAAGCTGGCGATTCCAAAATGCAAGATGTCTGTATTTTGGAAGATAAGTAATTCGATGAATCGATCATAATTACGCTTAAATATACCTCACTGCTGCAAGTTTAACCGAATTTTCATTTTAACCACAGAATTCATAGATTTCTTTATTATATATATATATATATATATATATATCCCATTTTCATAGAGTACATTTTTTCCATTTGCCATATAATATATTATTTACCATTGTTAATATAACTTAGCAACCATCTTACATTTTGAAATTGGCGATCTGGTATCCATTGGTGAAACGAAAAGTACTGACAAATGGATTTCAACTTAAGAGAACTTTAATAAATGATCTTTGGATCATGTGTGACGATATGCCATAGACCTAAAAAGAATCGCAAGTTGAAATGATTAGTTAATTTGGACTTGGACAACTATAAATCGCTCACACTTTGTGGTATTAAAAGTTGCTCAACTGGCCTCAGAATAAAAATTACTTTTAAATATCTACAGTTTAGAATTAGTATCGAACAAATGGACTTCATAATTGCAATGAAATGTTTGTTTTCAACTACCTCACATGTTCCATGAAGTTTGTATCAATCACATTGACCTATGAAGAAATGTTCATCCGCTTGGCTTTGCAGCGTTCACTGTATATTCATCTGTGTTCTCATAAAGCGCTCACCACAAGTGATAGCAAAGAGAATATTGTTACTTTGTGTACGCACTGGGTGTATTTTCGTTCCAAAGTGTTTGCATTGTGTATCTGTGATTTCACGGATAGAATTATTCAAATATTAGTGAGCTATTTCTTGATGTTTTTATGCAAATATGAGTTAAGTTTCCCTTCAGTAGGCAGCTATGCAATCATCGGTATATATACATATATATAAATATATATATATATTGCACACACACATGTTAAAATCAAAATAACAAATGTTCAATGAAAATATCGACAATTTTTAACTGTTTTCATTCCACATAATGAGGTCAAATCTTTCTTGGCGGCGAAAGTAATATTTCGCAACATTTGGAACTCTAAAGATTAGCTTTTTCCTTTCCAATATGGCAATGCTTTCATTGAAAAATCCAATAAATATAGAATTGAAGTGCCGGTGAATTGACCATTTTTTCAAATCTTCCTTGGCGATGAAATTTATATTTTGGCGTATTTTATATTGAAACTGAAACTTAACTTGGCAAGTTCTTTAGCCGCCAATTGAGATTTGGCCGGATTCAAAATGAAATTTCATACCTGTAAATAGTGCACTTCGAACAAAATGCTGTAATTTAACTCGTTTCTGTCTTTCCTTCCATAATGCATGCAAATGCCTATAGCTTGATAACTAGCAACTTCAGGTAGAAAAAATTCAAGAAATATTTATATTTTTTTGAAAAAGGAAGATTCTTTCTGTTCAAACTAAAAATTAAGAATCTTAAAATAAGTAAAATTAGAATCTCAACAATTACCAGATTAACACCGATAATTCATATTTCCTTATACACGGAACATTTGGAATCATTTCAACAAAATTCAACTGGTATTTGTAAAAATTTATAATTATAGAGAAGGACAAATTTAAGTTTTTAATTATCATATAATAGATTGTAGATCGATATATTTTGTTATAAACGTATTATATAACTCTTCAAAAATGCACTTATAAATTAGAAATCAACCTATGCAAAAACCAATGTCTAAATGTAATTAATATTGTTTTATATACAATAGTAAGCAGAATTTCTACACACAGTGTTCTCAATAGTTAACAAAGCTCTAAACAGCAGTTTTTCTTGAAAAGTAATCAAACAAATTAAGAACAATAAAAAACAGAATATTTAAATATTAAATTATATTAAAAATTCTCTCATAGATTTTTTTGAAATCATAGAGCCCTCTTTTCTATTTGATTCTAAGTGTTAATTTTATTTCAATATTTGAATTTTAAAACATGAGATTTTTTTTTTCTGAAATGATATGTTTTAACTCACTTTATTTTATGGACAGATATCTTTATATATATATTTAAATATTCTTTTCAGTTTGTCGTAAGTTTTTTTTTTTTTGGATAAAGATTTATTTTTTAACAATTAATATTATTCTTTAATTATTTCCAAGGTAATTTTATTTAAAGCTTTCCTGTGGACAATCTGAAGTACCTACAATTTAGATAGTAATGGAAAATAAAGCACCTATGCACTTGTCTTCAGTCGTGCCTAAATGTATAGCCAAATATTTTGTAATTAATCACTTCTTAAGCAATGTCATTATCTTATGTTCATAAAAAAATTTTATATGTAATCTTGTGATTTTAAGCTTTTTCTAGTAGCATGAAATATGAACAAACCCATTACGAAATTGTTTTCAATATTCAGTAATAAATGTTTATTAATGGAAAATCTTTTGCTCTATCTGAGTCTTTTAAGAATTTTTTTATGCATCCTATTTTATATTGATGGAAAATTTCATGGTGATAATTTGGAACCCTAAAACTGTATACTTTTTTTCAGGCATTTGAATTTTCATTGACACTTTTTTTTTTTTTTTTTTTTGCACTGAAGAGAAAATTATCTAATTGGATCAAAATAAAATGTTGTATATACAAGTTTTTTTTATCATTTTTTACAAAAAATAACCATAATTCTTTAATTCTGTGGTTCAAAATACTAAGCCATTTTTCAGAAAGATTACAGGCAAAAATTACCTTCCAAACATCGGTTACTCTTATAACAGGAAAATAATCTCTGCTCCTGGCTACGATGAGCTGTTGGATATGACGTAAAAGTCACGTGATACAGACGAGTCAAATTTGATAAGTTTGAAATTGGACATGAAACGAAGTTTACTATATTTCAGACTATATTTCGCTCTTACATAGCACGCAAATGAAGATATACCAATGATAAGTAGAGGGAAATACGTCGAGTTCATCATAATAGTTTTTAATACAATCTTATTTTTCTACTACTAAATAATAATATAAAAGAACTTGATTAATTCGAAACTGTAAGAAATACAATAAAAATTTATTTATTCAAAAATTCGAATTAAGAAAACATTTGAGCAAGAGGAAACGGTGACTTTTAAACTAAAAATGGTAATTTTTATTTTAAATATTTGTTTAAATCAATAATAAATAAACAAATATTGAGTAATATTAATAACTTATATAATTATTTTTATTATAAAAATAATTTCAATAACTATACTGCTTCTGTAATTGAAATTATTTCTTTGTAAGTAACTTATATAATATAAGAAAATAAGCCTTATAATTCACTTTTAACGTGCTTAATGCTCTTGAATATTGATCTTTTTTTTTTTTTTTCGATTAAGTGCAAAAATGCATTGCAGTAAAAATGTAGAGAGAATTAAGGTTCTAAATATATTATTCACTAAAAAAAATATTAAAGACACAAAGTAAGAATACATTAAACTAAATAAAATAATTCAAAAATTAAAACAAAAAATTAGTTTTGATTTTGATTTAATCAAAGGAATCGAACAGACGATATTTTTGTGTATATATGTATTAATACATACGAAATTCAAAGGAACATAAAAAGTCGAATTAACTGAATTCTATAGTAATAATATACTGAAATATAGAGTATCGTCATTTAAGAATAAGCAAATAGTAAAAATTATTCCTATGGATCATTATTTTTCCAAATATTACAAAAACCATCTAGAATATTCAGAAGAAATGATATTATAAGCTATCTGTAATTACTTATATGAAATATCTATAAATGGTTGATGCTGCATTTGGTTTTCAGAGGTAAAGAGCGCATGGAAAATATTTGGCTGGAAGCAAAGTGTTGCAGTCACCAGATCAGAATTGATTCCAATGGGTTTAATTCTTCGAGCGAAGAATATTGTCTAATTCTCAATCCATAATCCGCTGGATAGTATGACATATCTTATATTAGCATTTTTGGTGAAAGTAACTGTCAACTCTAATTATTAATTTCAATTACAAGTTCAAATTAATTTTAAGATGCACACATGAAAAGAGCATTTTTAACATTTTATTATCGACCAGCTGGTTCGCAAGAGATATTGGTTGTATTTAATTCCAATAGAAATATCATAGATATAATTTCTTGTCTATAGTTTCATCAGCAAAACTATTATTAAACATTAAAGCGTATTATTTTAACATTTTCGCACATGTTCTATTCATTGTGTTTACGAACCTTCCTAAAGGAGATTAGTTTCACGATATCATAGCACTATTAAAAACATAATTGCCAGGTTCACCAATTTTCTAACCTCCACAGTACTCTAACTTCATTTTCTTTGTTCATCTCGTAAACTACACAGATATTAAATAGAATCTTTCAAAAATGAAAGAAATTAACGCGACCAAAACTTTGACGGAACAATCAAAATGATTTGAAGTTCAGGAAACAATGTTATCTATTATTGTAAATTACGCAAAAGAATATTTAAAAAAATAATAATAATAAGTAAGAAAAAAATATGCACAAGTATTAAATTGATATCATTAAAATGGTATTTTTTTAAATTTTGAACAATGTAAAAATTATTTTTGTAAAATAATATTTTTGGAAATTACCAAGGAAAAAAATCAAAATACAGCTTAAATTTAAATTTCAAAAGAAAAATCGCTCTGAGGTGCACTCCAAGTTACAAATTTGCCAAGTTTAGTAATTCTAGGTAAAATTATCTTGCATGTAGAGCGCCAGCACATAAACACATCCTCTTTATTATTAGTGGAGATAATAATTTTAGATATTCCATGCAATAATTTTAGACATTCCATTTGTTTAAAAGTAAAATCATTTAAATAAAATCACTTAAAATAAAGAATGATTTTTGAAGATTAAAGAAAGTCTAATTTATACAATGATTAATGTAACCTTAATTCCTAGAAGAAGAAAAAAACAACTGAAAGACATGAATTCCAAAGGAAATTAAGATATTCAATAAAAATATCATCAAAGTATTTTTGAACAATGTGCTTCAGTAATATAAAGTGATATAAAATATCCAAACTAAAACAAACCATTTCCAAATAACAGCAAACACACACACACACACACACACACACACACACACACACACACATACACACAAAAGAAATCAACATCTTCATTAATCAAGAATTTTAGCGAACAATTTAAATGCATGCATGTGCTATTATTTTTTTACTTGCTTGTGTTTATTAAAGAAATTTAAATGCATGCATGTGTTATTTTGCTACGCACAAAATTTAAAGATCGTCTGCAACTATACTTCACTTAAATATTCAATTACTAAAACTTCATTATATATTTCAAGAGAAAAAAAAATTTAATAAGTTATATCATCTACTCCAAAAGTTTGCATCATCATATTTTCAATAAAAGATATATCATAAATATTTCTTGTAATTAAAATTATGCAAGAAATGAAGCTACAAGGGATATTCGTCTAGAAAGGACTTTATCTTGGTATACTTTTAATGGTGAATTTTGTTTTATTCAACAAATTTTCCAGAAAAACATTTTTACCTAATCTATAATTTGGAAGAACCATTTATTTTATGAAAATAACACAATATTTTATCGTACATATTTTTATTTTATTTTTTTTTTTTGAAGGGAAGGGAAACTTGTTGATTATGTAATTTCAAAGCAATTTTATTTTGACTGTTTGATACGTAAAAATTTTATTTAAAACACGCCGCTTTTGGCAAAAAATTGGTTAGCCAGGATAAATGAATACGAAAAAATTTTAGTTAAGTATTTTGTGGAACTATATCTTAATGGCTTCCACAGTAAAATATTTTTAAATTTCAAATTTTGATAAATATCTTATTAATTCATTGTTTGAGATGCCTTACACCGCTCTCTACATTGTGCTATCAATTTCTCTAAATTTTTGTCTATGTCTTTATATATCCAATTATATCACAGAAACGAGCAGCAATATTTAAAAATGGGCGCACTTAAAAATTTTTTCGCCATTACTTGATTTTGAAATTACATCTTCATTGTAATTATAACAGTTTCAAAATTTTTTATTAAAAAATACATTATACTGAAATTTATTCGACATAAAAAATAATAATAAGCTAAATCTTCATATTAATTAAAAATGGGGGGAAAATTATGACAAAAAAATTGGTATAAATTATTTTTGATTAATAAATATAATTAAATAAATTTATAAAAATTATTTTTGCGGATAAATGCTAAAATTAAGCTTAATTTCCAATTAATTAAAATTATTTAAAAAATCATACCGAAGGTACACATTATCAACCTTTAAAATGTATACGTGCTTTATTTTGTGGCTCAAAGTCAAACGCCCTGGCCAGTAAAGCCCCAACGCACACAAATTTATTTTTATTAGTAATAAGATATTATATCTAGGAAGGAATTTAATTTACATGAATACTGATAATTTTAATTCTGATCATTACCTGGAACTCCAAAAACTTCCATTTGAATTTGGAAACAAAATTCCATATGCATGCAATACAAATGAAGTGTATGCAAATTGCAAATGTTATAAATGTTCTACTTTACTTTTAAAAATTTCTACTTTTTCCACCTCTTAGCTTTTATTGTAAAAACGCTGCATGTCGATTTGATGCACTGGAGAAAAATCATACATATATTTACGCAATCTCAATAAATAAGTAATAAAAAGATAAAGGCAAATCGATGCATTTAGAAAATTGCTTCTTTAAAAATGTTAGTTATTCTTATATTCTTCAGTGATAGATGGACCGCGCTGAATCCATTGTTTACAAGCATGTAGATTTGGAAGACAGATTTTTAAAAAAATTTAAAAACCCGACCTTTTAATCCGAAATATTGCAGCATGATATTGCTTTAGGCTTGATGGGTCCATCTTCCTATTACCTTAACCCTTTAATAGCCAAACAGTGAAAATTTACAGTAAAAACGTCTTTACGGTGCGCATATTCAGGTAGCACAATATGTAAAATACAATTATGTGTTTTTGAAAAAATGAAATGCGTACATTAGTCACAGAATTAAAATTCTAGAATATATATTTATAAAACTTAAATGGTAATGGGCAATGGGCAGTGAAATTAATTTTTCATGGAATTAAAAATGTAGAATATATATATATATATATATATATATATATATATATATATGACTTAAATAGTAATATACAGTAAAATTAATGCCGTAATTAAAGATACGTATTACATTTTCGAAAGCTTAAAAGGCAGGACACATATTTAATATCTCAATAAATCTATTCTTTCAGCTTTCGTTCATTATTCAACTTTTTCACCCAAAATCAAAAATTAAAAATTCTATTTTCAAAAATCATAGAATGTATTATTATTCCGAAAAGTATGAAATCAACTGTGTTCTTTTCATAATTGGGTGAAGATAACAAATCAAATGAAGGTAATACTTTTTACTTTTCCGTACATTTGAAAAAGTACTTAATTTGAAAAATTTAATGCATGTGAATTAAAACTCTTTATAACCAATTTGGTAAGAATTTACACTGAAACCAATTTTTCAGTCTTTTCCAGATGTAACGAACTCTTCGCGATTTTTTCCGACTGCCCATGCAATTAATTTTTTTCCACTTTTGTTGGAAGGAAATATAAAAGACAAAAAAAAAAAAAAAAAAGTAACGTTATTGTTCGGCTTTTCTGTAAGGTGACGTCATCTTCAAATGGCGCTTTTTGTTTATTTATAGTTTCTTACTTTCAAATAATTAATTTGGAGCCAACAAGAGTCACGAGAATATAGTTTGGTATTTTCGAACTCATTCCCAGTTACCGCAATATTATAATATGCTATTTATGTTTATTCTTTAACGACTTTTTTATATACTTTATAAACGACTTTTTGCACCTCTAATCACAGTTACGATATATGTTTCTTAAAAAAAAATCTGAAAATATTAGAATATAATTTGAATGTAAAAAATGAATTACATTTACTGGATATTACATACAATAGCTTTCAGAATATTCCAGTAATGGTTAACTTGTGATCAAATTATTTACAACTATTACTTGCTACTTTCAACTACCGAAACATAAAAAATATTATATTACAATTTAAACTATTGGTGAACATAATACCTATATAACTCTCCCACAGTTCGAACAACAACACATATCTATATTTCTAGAATTTAAAGAAAAAAAACTTAACATCTGCAAACTTTTTATTTTTTTTTATGTTCTAACAGATTTATTCCCATTTTTCTCCATAAAAATTAATAATCCTTTGACATTTAAATCTCGCTAAATAAATCTGAATTAATTGTCTTTAATTCTGATAAAATTCTATACGATCTCAACAGTGACACTATGTCTCAAATTTTTGAAGTTAATTATAAAGTTTAGTTTAGTTATATTTACGTACCATTTTTTAAGGCTGTTTTGTAATAAATCTTGTGATTTTGAACCACTATCAAATGACGAAGAGATTTAATCTGGCATCTTTTTTCCATAACTTCCGCACTGCAAAGATTAAAATTTTTAGGTTAAACAACGCAGTTCTATTACCAAACTTGGAATTATTTCATATAATAAATAAATTAAGTATTGTATTGGTTTTTTAAAGGTTGGCATAACTTCCAGATCTTTTAACCTCAGTAACAGTATCTAAAGCTCCTTATTTCTGTGTAAAAACATACAAAATAAGATGGCATTATACTTCAGATTTATATTAATTTTCATTTTGTATCCAGAAAAAAAAAAGTTGCCTTTTCCAAAGAATAAAACTATCAAATGACAGGAAACGTGTACAGAAATTCAAGGTAAAAGAATAATTTAAAAAATTATTCCGGAAAAGAAAATTGATCAGATCTTTATAGTAGGTATCAGCAGCTAATTAGCAAGCGGGTTGCTTTAATTTATTATTTTCCAGTACACAACAATAGCAGCAATAAGTTTATTTTTAAAAAAGACTCCATCAGCATAGTGAGAGTATAAAGCATTGTAAACAATACCATGAATAATCTTTCATATAATAGAATTTAATCAAGGAAATTGTTTCCATCGGAAATGGTGCGGAACTCTAGCTCTAAAATATGGGCCTGAAGAGAAATGGGTACATTTGTATTTTCAAAAAAATTGATTTTTCAACTAAAATAGAGCGTGTTTCAGTAATTACAGAAATGCATAACTTACATAAGTTTGAAAAGTCGGAAGTTTATACATTATCCTTTAATAATTGATTTAGCAGTCGCTCTTATAATAGAGAGATAGAGCTGTTCCCCTTTTTTCTCGAAACATGTTTTCCTCCTATTTCAGTACGCATAGAACACATTTTATTAATTATAATCGTATGAAATTTTATACAACAAAATTTACAAACATTAAGCGTCGTTTAACATCTTTTTATTTTTTTTTTCTGCGCAATATTATTAATCTTAAGATCATCACATTTTTTTTTTTTTTTAATTTTCAAGTTAGAGAACATTTATTTTTTTTTAATTTTTATTATTAGTATATTTAAAAGAAAATAATTATTAAACTTATTTAAAATTATTATTATTAAATTTATGGTCATATATATGATAATTTTGGAGTGATTTTATTTGGAATTATATTTTTTCTGGGAGTACCGATTTGTGACTATCAACTTGAAAATTATTGCATCACAACACAAATTCGATTAGTCATTAAAAAAAAAATTACGAAACAAATATTTTGCTATTGTTTTATGATTAAAATAAATCATTCATTTTATTTGTATTAAATGGTTTATCAGACAATAAATTTTACTTTCGAATAAAGCCTTTTTATCATAACTGAAATTTCGATAGTTTTTATTGTCGAGACCATCCTAGTTACTTTAAGAAAAACTTGCACAAATCGCGTTCAATTTATAACTTAATATCAATGGCAAAATTGCTAAGAAATTTTAATCATCTACATTGCAAAGATTTTTTTTTTTTTTTAATTTTTTAAATAGGCATCCTTTTCAAGTACGAGGTATAAGTCAAAAAGTAAAGGCACTTTTGAGAAAAAGTGCAGTTATTCTAATAATAGAAAACTGAAACATTCATTATTTGTCTACATAACCACATTAATTAATTTTTTTCCAACGTTTCACAAGTTGTTGTTTTTTTTTATTTCACCAGGGAAAAAAAAGCTTTTTGGTTGTATCTGT
Source organism: Argiope bruennichi (assembly GCF_947563725.1). Classification (NCBI taxonomy): domain Eukaryota; kingdom Metazoa; phylum Arthropoda; class Arachnida; order Araneae; family Araneidae; genus Argiope; species Argiope bruennichi. The sequence continues at coordinate 89,474,178 of NC_079151.1, forward strand.
AACCAATTTGGCACCGCATCAATGACTTCTTCATCAGTTGTAAATCTTCTCAGCGTTTTCTTCAATGATCCAAACATATCGCTTGATCCAGGTCTGGATTGTATGGCGAGTGTAGCAGCACTTAGAATCCAAAATCCTTTATTGTTTCTGCCTTCTATTGAGCAGAATGTGGCCGAGCGTTATCTTGCTGCAGGATAACACGCTTTCACATTTCTCCACGATGTTTAGATCTGATTGCAGATTTCAATTTAATTTGCAACACGTCACAATTGCTCTCACTGTTCAGTTTCGTCACTTGGGATGAAATGAACGGTTACTACACCTTTCATGCCCCAAAACAGTGTAAACATAATCTTACCAGCTAATGGTTGACGTTTAGATTTCTTAACCTCTGTTGATGGTGGGTGTTGCATTCGGCAAATAATTTCTTGGAACCTGGTCTGGATTGTATGTCGGGTGTTCCAGCACTTCGAACCTCAACTCCTTTATTATTTTTCTATCATCCATTGGGCAGACCATCTTGCATGCAATTAACTGAAAATTTAGACTGTCGTGTAAGATGGAATACACTGAACCATGACTAATATGTAAAGTATTGGCGATGTCGCCTACTTCGATTCGTCTGTTTTCCTTCACCATAACATCAGCGACTTTTAAATTGTCCTCGGTGTTTGAAGTCTATGCCCGCTTTTTCGTCGCAACATATAGAAGTTCTTAACTGTTTGAAGCGATCTATCTATTCGCAAATCTTACTTCGCTATAAACAACTGTTGTCATGCTGCCCTTGCATTCGACGAATAATATCGGCAGGTTAACACCTTCCACAAACAAAAAGCGAAACACTGCCCTCATTTCCTGCTTGGTGCAGGTCCACAATGGAGCTGCCATACTTAACGGTCTACAACTTTCCAACAAATAACACGGAAATAAGAGTGACATGTTGCACAGAAATGCTGCCGACTACAATAATTCAGCGCCGGATACCAGCAGTGTTATCAAACACTGAAAAGATAAATTGCTAAAGTCTCTTTACTTTTTGGCTTAACCCCCGGCGGCGGGGTACTTCGAAATGAGAATAAGATGCTTCCGGTATGGTGGTTGGATCTCGCCACCCTGGTGGGTACATAGATAGGTGGGGGATCTGGCTCCTCCCATCGATGACGGGACGTACTTCCTTCTGGAAGGGTTGTACCGTGGCCGGTGATGGCCCTTAGGACTCATCCACAATTCCCGTCAATGTTGCTGTTGCGGCGGTCCGGTCATTCAGTATTATTTATCCGTGTGCCTTCGGGAGGGTCGGAGAGTCAGTGATATGACTTACTTTTTGATTTACCCACATAATATTAAATATATGTGCTGACTTTTCACTGCAGTACCTGAATCTTTAACCCCTTCTGGTACGATTTAATTTGTTAAACAGATATGACGAAATATTTGAAAGGAAATGAAATGAATACTCATTTTTTAATTAAAACACATTTCGATAAAAATGATATTTTTGATTTGGATAAATATCAAATCTATGTAAAATATCAAAAATGACAAAAATTTTCAAAATTCAAAGTAAAACTTACGTAAGGTGTACCTAATATTCTTCAGGAACGTGGTACTTTTCAAAATATTCTGGAGATGGAAACGAATACTGCACAATTTAGCAAAAAATCACACTTTAAATTTTTTCTTGCAACAGCAAGATTTTCTTTTCTTGAGTTGCAGGATATTGATTCATCGTCATTGTTCCAATCATTTTCAAAATCTATTCTACACTTATTGTCATGTTTATTTCAAACGTTTTTCCTTTAGTAAGAAATGTTTATTGACCTGACATTCACAAATAGTAATTGTAAGAATGAAATCTGACTGGCTAACAAAATTTTGCATTAACTTACACATTGGCAATTCTGACAATAAGAACGTGATAATGATCTGATGTTTACACAGATAATATAAAAATCAATACTACCAGATTTAAAACACTGGAAAATTTAAATAAATTATCGTATTCAACAGCAACTTTATGCATATGACAAGCTTAAGCTCATCATTATAAAATATGGCCATCGATGGAAAGATCGATGATTAGTTTTATTAGCGATTTTACTAAAAAGTGTTAACAAATACAAAAGAATTTAATATGCATATATCTTAATGCTCATTCCATATATGATACAAATCCTAATAATTGTAACTATTTTCTTATAATTCTAACTAACTTAATTTCATTTATATATTTAGCAAATATTAATTTGCACGTGAAAATTCAGGGCACTTTTTTCTTTCCTCAGAATATATTAATTTTCACCCAGCTCTCTTCTTTAGATCAGAAAATATTAAAAAGAATAAATAAAAGTTTTGAACATTAAAAATTTTGTAACATATGACATATATATATGGGGTGGGTGGGGGGTGGATAAACTTACTCTTTTAAATGAAAAACAATTTGATAGGTGATAATTACTGGATTCTTATTTTTGTTCTATTTTGAAACTGTATATTTACTTTCACATCCTCAGTATTAATAATACAGAATGCAAATTACTAAACTTTACAAGCTAAGCTATTTAGATCCACTGAATTTGGTACAAATGCATTTTGGAAGTGGGAATGTGCATTTCGGAATGATATTTTTTAATTGTTGTTCAAACTTTATTTAAAAATTTTGCTGCTTTCCCATGAAAACTTCTGAAAAATGCTATGGTACAAAACTGATTTTTAAACAATTTTGAAATTTAAAAAAAAAAAAGGATTCAATTTAGATATTATGAAATTCTGCCTGAATTTTGTAAAAAAGATTTTTCTATGCATAGTTTATAACAATATTTCTTTATATAAAAATGGTTTGAATTCCATTGCATAACTCCAAACATTATCTTCCACTGTAGAAATTCAAAGAAAAAAATTCTGTTTATCTATACAATTCACAAGAGGAATAAGAAAATTAAGTTAATTACCACAAAAAAGAGCATGCAATTTGAAGATTATCCAGACAGACACTATGATCTCATGGGACTCGACTTCATTAAGGAAATTCATGCTTATAATAAATTCAGAGTAAACTTTTTAAAAGAACATTTATAATATCAGTAATAATTATATGTTTAAAAGTACTTTGTCATGAACATCAAATTATGCATAAGAAATTTAATACCAATGAAAGAATTCAATATCCCAGTTGAACCAACTGGTTACAAGAGATGATTGTTTATGAAATAAATTATTCAAAAGATGTTTGAAAGCAAAATTTAATAAATATCATATGAATAGAATATTCAGCAAGGCACACAAAATGTATAATATTTAAGTACATATTATAAAATTAAATTTAAGATGCAAGTAATTTAATAATGCAAAAAAAATTAAGGTATTTACAAAATGCATTTACTTATTGATATTTAAATGGAATGGTGAAGAGGGTGGAACCGTTTCCTTTTCAAAAACAAACTATTTTCAATATGGAATAGATGCAATAAGAATGAAAAAATATATTTCTAAACTCATATTTCAGAATCTAGCAAGCTTAAAACTAATACATTTTCTTTCAAATATAATGAAATTTATAGCAATGAATCATAAAATAACTTTAATAGCCTTATTCATAAGAAATAATTAAACTATTTATGTAATTATATTTAAATATGCTCACCAAATTAAATGGAGAATGATTATATAAGGCTTCAACTAACCTGGTACTATTTTTAAAAGAATGATTTAAATAAGAATTCAAGTAAAATTCTTTATAAATGGAATAAAAAATATAAAATAATTTCTCCTGGACCTTTATAAATGTATAGTTCCATACAGATTTCTAGCCTCAGTTTTAAAAATTCACAATTGCAATTTTGGGGGGAGTTTTTGGGGATCACAATTTTGTGTAGGATTAGGAATCTGTACACAATTATAAATTTGATAGGGGGCTAGGAGAAAATACACTTTAGTACATTTTAAAAATATAGTATGAAAAAATTTACATAATTGTTTGTTTTTTACTCATATGCAATTCTGCAACTAATTTTAAACTTAACGATAAGCTACACCAGATGACAAAATTTGTACCAAACAGATAAGAAAGAGTTTAAATATTACTACGACCTGTCATAGCACCATCTGTTGGTAATGAAAATTTTTATTAGTTTAAAATCAATTGCAGATTTACCCTAACCAAATAAACAGAAATAAAGGAAGTTAAAGTTGCATTGCCAACCAATTCTGAGTCATGTTTCAAGTCTCTAAATAATCAAGAAGTTAACTTAAAATAGAGCAGAAAGTAATAAAGACATGTTAATAATATGATCAGATCATAAAATCTTTTGCTAACTTAACTTATAGACATACAAGCAAAGTAAGCAAAAGTTCACTTATAAAGGTATGAAGGGTGAAAAAAATATCATTTGATCTGTTCTGGTTAAAAAATACTATTTTTATAATAAACCATAAAGATGTTTAGGTTTTTGGAAAAAAAAAAAAAAATCTTCAGACACGACATAGATTTGAAAGAAAAATAAGCTGAACTTCAAAAAATAATAAACTGTACCAAACACAAAGATTGAGAAGCAAAATGTGTGATTCATTGAGAACAAAATATTTAATTTGTCCAACTTGTTGCACTAACATGCACTTTTACATATTTACTGAATGCACTTTTTGTACAAAATTTATAACAATAAGAGCTTGCAATGTTTAAAATATAGAATATTAGACAAAAGAAAATTAATCCATCTCAAGAATGGTAAAATCCAATCCAAAAAATACTGAAATATCAAAGAAATGTTTCAAGTTTGATTTTTGTACCAAATTTTTAGAACTTTCTTTTTGTAGTTTTTGAGAATTTAATTTTGCATTCACTAAAAGCTGCTGATCTATATTTTTATTTAAAATGAAACCAAACTATTTTAATGACTTTGTGAAATGAAAACTGATTTCTACAACAACGTATTTTTAATGTTATATGAATGCTGGGAAAAGTCTATTATTATTCATTGCCCCCATGCAGCACAAATATGTCTTTTAAAAATAGATAATTTGCATTTTCATCCATATTTTATACACCTTATTTATATTAGTCAGTGTCCAAATATATATGCTGATTCAATTTTTGTTCTAATAACTAACTTTGCAATCGATAACTAAACTTCAACGAAACTCTACAACAGTGTTTCTATTTTAGTGATAAAATTATACCATTCAATATTTTTAACATACATAGCATGTCAGTACATATGAAGGATTTTTTTTAAAAAATTTAGAATGATGTCAACAAGTGTCAAAACTCAACAGCGATTTAATTGTTGTAAAACTTGATTCCAATGCTTTGTAAATATATATTTAAAGAAATTACAAATATAACAAACCAGTAAAAATTAACTGTCATATTTTTATTTGTACAATTTTACATGTATCTTGCAAAAGTAGTTAAGAAAACTAATTCATTCATTTATATCTATTTCAGAAAGAAAAAAAAACTGCAGATGAGGAAAAAATGCACTTAAAGTGATTTATTTATAAGTAACATACAAAATCAGTAGAACAAAAAATATCCAATGTTTTCAAGAATAACAGACACATGGATTAATTTAAGAGAATTTCCAATTAAATCTATAAAAGAATTCACACATTAAATAATTTTAAAACAAAGAGATATCTGCATAAAAATAAATACTAAAAAACAAAGCATGACCAATCACCTTTTTATTATTTAATACTTACATAAATTTAAAAAGCAAACACAAGGCAACTTATATTTCATATTTCTTTGTGCAACACAGTTGCATATCAATAACAAACCAAGGAGAAAATTCCTTGCCATAACATTTTATTACAACGCGACATTTCCTGAAATCACTGAAATATTAGGAGTAAACAGACTTTCTATAAGCATATTTTAAAAATTGGATATTTTAAAAATTAAATTACTTTTAAATACTTTACTCTTATACAGTGCAGCTGTGCAAATCCTTAACTTTAACCAGGCTAAAATTGCCATTTCTTATGAAACAAATTACAAGTGGCCATAGCAACATGTTTAGAGCTACAGAAAATTCCTGTAAGGTTACATGAGCTGAAATCACAGATACAAAATAATTTTTGTCGAAATTGTCTCTAATTTGGCTGAGTTTATAATATCAAGTACAAAATTCCATGTGGTATTATGGATGAGATACCATAACTTATATTGCCTTTTATATTAAAGTACTTTTATGTACACCAACCAAAGTTTCATACACTTTTACTGCTTTCCATGAACATAGAAATAACTGATATACAATATAACAATCCTTTCTTTATATTTCTAAAATTCTATTAGACGTTAATAATTTCTCTGCTGCAGAGAAAAAGATCAGGTGAATTGATTTATATTAAAAAACACAATCTCACATCCAATCACAGTCAGACTTGTTATTTGGCTCTGAGCAGAACTGATGATAAACTATAATTAATATATTTAAAACGTCAACAAGACAAGAAAAAATATAAAATAATCTGAATCAATGGCGACCTGAGGCCTGCTTCGGATACCACTGCCACAAGATGCAGTTGCTGGTTTCGATCACTCATTTTCATATATGCTTGAAGAAACTTTCACTCAGACAATGCAGATTTGTAAATTTATTTGATATCATTTAATAACTTGGTCCTCTGAGAAACGTCACCTCCTCAATTATCCTAGGCTGCCATAAATTTGCTTTTAAAAAACATTGATTATAAATTTGTCTAGCATCTTTCACTTGGAAATCTGCTGCCGTATATGCTGCAGGAACTCATAGTAGGAAAATAAAGATTCTGTCCTATCGTCAAGCATGTACTGCATGAAAATGTGTCGATCTCGGCTATCCTCCCTGAAATCATTAAAACATTTCAGAAGAGTATTTTTTAAAGCAGCTATAACTTTTAAATTATATAAAAAAAAAAACTACCAATACCTGTCAGTAGTTTTTCTAACTACATATTAAATAAAAGATACATTTTTCATTTTTTTTTTTTTTTTTTTTCATTTTAGAAAATAACCGTGAGTAAAAATATTAATAATTACAAACAAATAAATAGGAATTCCTACCTTTTCCAGATAATTAATGTTGCTATTGTTCAATACACAAAATATATAGATAATAACATTTAAATGATGTATATGTGAGCCTATTAATTAAAATCTTTTTTAAAGTAAAACTGCTAAAAATTAGGAAAATGAATTTTTCATCAGTGTAATTAAAAGTACTTAATTGTGTGAAAAATTGCATCGTAGTCAATTATAAAAAAACTGAAAGAAATACCTTATTATTTTTAACGGACTGTGATATGGCCTTTGATCTTGTAACCATGTAACAAATGTTCTCAGCCTTTCAGATTCAGGAGTTGCTAATTCAGGTAAAGATTCCTGTGAAGAGCATAACATTGAAAATCATCAGAATATAAAAAATACAATATTACGAATTAAATGAAAGTCAATTATTATGAAATCAAAATCATTATAATATATATCAATTAATAGCTCCACAATAATAGAATCTAAACTTGACAACCATAGGTAATACTGGTTTCTAAATGACACTAAACTCTAAAAATTAATATATATAGGAGAGAAAGATTCTATTAACCCTTTCTTATCACATCTCCATCAAACATATTTTGTTTCTTTTATTTAAAAGTTTGATTTCCAAATCTAAAAACTTTGGAAATGAATTTGAATTGTTAGTAACAAAAATGAACAACTTGCAAACAAAAATGTGCAGTGGATTAGTGCAAAATAATCCAATCTTTAGAACACGATTGCATTTTGAAAAAAATTGAAAAACAGTATTATGTCAAATCCTATAAAAGAATTATACTAGAATAATATTAATTAAAGTTTTATTTTAAATTTGTGAGAAAAAAAATCAGCTGTTGCAAATTTAGCTTTTAAAAAATGCAGACTACAATTTAAGAGAGTTTCCAAGTTAATTTTAGAAGATAATGGAATTTAAAAACGATTTTTTTAACAGTAGTGGCATATCAACAAATTGGCAACTGCATTTATCAATTATATAAAGAAAACATAAATCAACAATTATCACATCATATGAAAGAGGAGACTATGTCAAGGTTTTCTTTTTAGAAATACCCTTTTTTTTTATCTGTTAATATGATAGAAAAATAAGTTCCAGTCTTAATGATTTTGAATAAGATAAGAATACACAGCTAAGCTTACAGCCAAATTTAATAAATTCTGAATCTATGTTTAGATTTAATTGTGAAATCTTGATTATCTTAGAAAAGCTTGTAAATGTTAAATCAGTAACATTTTAACAATGCAAAAATTAAAACTTTGCATACAACTCAATGTTGTTATCAACAGTCAATATGCCAGATATTTTTTTCAGATTCAGGATTAAAAGTATGTTTTAAAAAGAACGTTTTCTTTGCTGCTTTCTATAAAGAAAATTTGTGAATTATAATTATGGTCTTACTTTTCAAAATGAATGAATTGAACAATATAAATTTACTTCACTTTTCTTACTATGAGAAATTACATTTATAATACTCAAACTATTATCTAAAAATAAAAATTTGATGTTAAAACTTTCACCTTTATACATACAATTATAAAAATATTCTGTTTATAAAATATATTCAAAATAATAAGAATTTATACCCAAAATATGATCTGAATATAGATATTGTCCTACTGAATTATACTGAATTAAAGAAATATTTACCAAGTCTTCTGGAATGGCACTAAAGTTTGGTACATTGAACACGCTTGTGCAGAATTGATCATTTATAGCACGCCCAATGTATAGATACAAGACATCTAATGTGTCCAGTATGTAAGCTCCATGACGATCAATCTTTTCACTTGACAATTGCAAAATAGAAGGCTGGGGAATTACTACATCATCATCTTGATGAATTGCATTCTATAAATAAAAAATATTAAAGAGATATTGAATGCTTTCTTTAAAAGATTTAAATATGTCATTAACCCTTTAAGCGGTCAATTATTTTACCAGAAATGCTTCCAAAAAAGGCATATTTTTATTGCATATAATTAAGTACCATACTTAATAGAATAAGAATATTAAGAATTTTTTTTTTTTTTTTTTCACTTTTAATGCTTTTACATTTTTTATTTTACAATTTTGGACACAAAACCCCCTAAATGTTTGCTTTTTTCAAGTACATTCTGCATGCATCTGAGTTCACTGCACGAGTCATCTGAGGAATAATCCAATTAATTAGAAGAAATATCTGTATCAGAATGTAGTTCATCATCCAACAAGAAAGTATTTTCGTCGTCTATTCCATCCATAATTTCCATAAGATTCACAAGCACGGCATACAGCAGAACAAAAATTTCAAAGAAAAGTTTCCGCTTTCCCGCTACACAGAAAAACCCGGATGAAAAGCATTTCATTTATTTACATGGGCAAGCCACACCATCTGTTGAAAAATAATAATACTAAATAGTCTCTTTCAATAATGAAAAATGCGGGCAAACCAGAAAAGGAAAGGAGAAAATATCGATGCCCAAACGCCGTACGGGCAAACCAGATGAGGCCAATTTTGGGTAGCACGTACACTGTACGGGCAAACTGCTTAAAGGGTTAATAGTTAATATCCTATTTAATAATATTAATATCCTATGTGCATTCTATTTTATTGCATATTAAAAGAAATATAAATTACATATCCATTGAATAAATTTTTTTCAGTGAGAAAATAATGAATTAAAAACAAGATTTAAATTTTGAAAAACAAAGCAAATTTAGTAATGCGTATATTATAATACATGTACTTCTAAAATTTACAGTTCAATAAAATTTTTGTTTGGCAGTTTTTGGAAGCAATTATGATAATTACTTAATTGATATAACATTGTGGATGATTAATACAAAAGAATAAATTCATTTTAAATTTAAATAATCAAAAGAGATATACAAGATTTATTAGATACAAAGCAACACATGTCAAAAAATGTAGAAGTACAAAATTAAAAAGTCAATATTAATCTACAAACTATTGACAAAAATTCATAAATTTCAATATGACATTGCTTGATTATCCTTAGTATATGAAGACAAATCTAATATCAGGACATGCATTGGCAAATTTTTAAGGAATAATGAATCTAAAGCTGCAATATACAGGGTATTCCAAAAAAAAGGGAACAACATTTATTGCCTGAACTTATGCAATCAGACGTATACTTCCAACTGCAAAATCTTATCAAATAAGGTATCCAAATGTATGAAAATACTTTGGCTTCTTTAAAAAGTAACAAAATGATAAAAACTAAATTGCTATATGGTTCCCAAAGCAAAAAAATTGCAATAAATTTGTCTATAACAAAGTTTTATGTTTCTGCCTATAAAATTTTCTGAGATATTAAAAAACAGATTTTTACTATTTTTCTATACATCTAGCTGGTGACTGAGCAAATTTTTCACAATAATTTTAAGGAATAACATGTGTCACAGAAATTTATTAAAAAGGCAGAATCAGAAAATAATAATGCTTCTTAAAAAGGCAGAATTAGAAGAAAATAATGCATCCTTCCACATCTATACAAAGTTGCATTATTTTAACAGTACTCATATACAGTCACTATATCATTACTAGTGACAAAGACAGGCTTTTTGAATTTAAGATCTATAGATTGTTGACTACCAAAAGCATTTAGTCTTTTACTCAGATATAATGTCAATCAAAAGCAATCGAGTATATTGGTAATTATTCAGTACACTACTGCACAAAGTAGGACTAACAAGCTTCTAAAAAGTCCACATCAAACATTAATAGAAAAATGCCAATGATGATGAACTTTAGCATGAAGAATTAATTTAAATGGTTTCAAAAATGGCCATTTTGAAGATTAATACTTCTCTTAATTAAAGCAGCATTCATCTGCTCAAATTACATTTCTAAGAAAAGAAAGATCTGATTTTAAAAATTATGGATGTTGATTAAAAATTATAGATATAAATCCATCAATTATAAAATTATAGATGTTGATCCTTCAATTGCTCATGTAAATGTAGTAACAGTCTATGGACTTCATAAATATTATACAAAAGCCAGTTAAGTTCAAATATTCTTTATACTTTTGACTTTGAAATGATGAGTTATGAACTGACAGTTCTTTTTCTAGCAAGTTGGTAACTTAAAGAATAAGTCAATTTCTGTACCATTTGTAATATCCCATCTATCTGTTTCACTCTGTGAAGTAAGAATCCTGTAATTTTTTATTGTTTAAACCATTCAGAAAATAAATAGTAAAATAGAAAAATTTTAAAACATTGGTTTACAGATTTAACTTCAGTATAATTGATAATTCAATGTTTTTTAAAAACTTTTTCAAATTAAAAGAAAAAAAAGACAAATTTATAACAAATTGAGAAAATAGGATGGACAGATATACCTTATCATCCAATGCATGCACTGGATATAAAGTAGGATAAATAAATTTCATCAAATACTGAAGGGGCAATGCTTTCATTCGTTCCATTGCATATACTCGCTCATCCAGTTTGGTACTCACACCTGTTCTAAAGGCCATCTAAAATACAACAAAAAATTAATAAGGTGATTTTCATTCATTATAAAATTGTTATTGTCAAGTTATAAAAAATGAACAACAGTTAAATTATGACATAATATCTACATACTTTCTTACAAATATTATAAACATGCAGAACAAGGCACTTTTTCAAGAACAGTTATATGGCTAATATTACTCTTTAAAATAGATTTTTAATGAATGGCATAAACAAAATATGCCATTCTACCATAAAAATATTGTTTCTCAGTCATCCCAATGAATTTTAAATACAAGGGGAGGGACAACTCAAAATACAAGTAATAAATTTAAAATGAAATAGCTGAATGCTATAAAGAACTTTTCTAATCAGTTGACTACATGACTCTCTGAAGATGAGCAAGTTTATCATTAAAAAGTCAGTAAATTCAAAAGCTATAATAAATACATAAAATTAATTATTCACCCACTTATTCAAACTTCACTTTAACTTCTGATTTAAACAATATTTTTACTTTCCTAAGCTAAATATTTCTCAAAATCAACACACAACTCAACCCAAAGGCTAGCTCAGTTTAAATTTCAAGCCATAAAAATTCCAAAAGCACATACCATGTCTTTATTATTATTATTATTATTATTTATTTTTTATATGTATCATCACTAATGTTGATTAAAGAACTATCACTCTAATACTAATTCATGGGCATATTTGACAAAAAAAAAATGTTTTAAAGATACCAAGATTGAATCTTTGACTTGAACATCATGAATTACTAAATTATTTAAAGAACCTATCTATTGTTTCTTTCTCGGGTGAAAAAATTCAATTCCTTTCACTAATTAATAAAAACTGGATATGCACTACATAAATGAGCATTAACAGTTTATTTTCAAAACAAGTATATTTTTGAATTATGCTTGAAATTTTACATCATAGTTTTTAACCATTTATTTAAAACAATGTTTATTTGTTTTTTTACCTCTACATCACAATTTGCAATATTATTTATAACTCTGCAATATATGCATGAAATAAATTAAGACTTTCCCATATTTTTAAAATTAATACAGCAAGAAAAATTTTTTCTCCACATTTTTAAGATTCTTTAACTCCCAAACAGCTTGGGCCTCTTTCACATCCTTCCCTTCTCTTTCAAGCATCTCAAAATCCAACAACTATAATTTTAATCAGGAATTTTGCCAGGTAAAATACATCAAGCCCCATGACACAAATTCAGCAATCTTCAATAGTTTCAATTTCTATATGAGGGAAAAATCCCATTTCAAATGAGTAGGTAGAAGCCCAAGTTATATTATCAAAAGACTCTCCTTTTTAAAAACCCCTTCTCCTCCTTCTTTGGCGCCATTATCATCTAGAGCATATCTCTAATTATCAATAACAAATGAATTTATTTTTAAAATAATTTTGCACAAGCTGCTAAGAAGAATAAATAATATGATTCAATAAAATATTCTTTTTATTTATAAGTAATACTGCATGTATATATTTCATTATTAATAAAAAAATTTACAAATCAGAGCACAATTGAAATCTTCAAGAAAAATTTTAAATAATAGAGCCAAGAATAGTTTTGAATACTGTTAATCCATGAAGTCACAACAGAGAAATTTATACAACTTTATATAAAATAATAAAATAAAATAAATACAAAAAAATGTTGTAATACTTACATGTTTTAATAAGGCTAGGATAAACAGTGGCAGGAGCCGTAAGGAATATGGTGACATGAGAGCTCCAGCCACTTGACCAGACATGGTTGCTTTGTATACACCCAAAACGTCAACACAGACATTGATCAAGGCATCTCTAGCATCGCTTAGAGAGGACGTGACACTACGATCCACAGCTGTTAAATTATAAATTTTAAAACTTAGCTCTTATTTTAATTAATAAAACTAATATAATTATTAATAACAAGATTTTTAATATGTTTAAATTTTTATTGATAGATAATTTTTATATTACAATATTTTTCAACATATGAAATAATTTACAATTCATAATTGAAAAGTTATTAAAAATAACAAATAAGCATCACAAAAACATAAGAAGAACACAGACAATTTTGTAATATCCCTTTAATATAAAATTTCTTGCAATTTTTTTTTGTTTGTTTTTAAATTTCAGATAATTAGGATAATTTTAAATTTCATGTTATGACAAATTTTTTTTACAATACTCACCCATCTTGGACACTAAACCAATTATTGTTTCTTGATCAGCTCCTCCTAACACATCTGTCACAATTGATACAACAGGGAGGCATAATGTATGCACTCGAATGCGTCTTTCACCTAGACAGACATTAAGAAAACAGTTTAGTCAAATTTTGAAAGGATTAGGATTTTTTAAGCCACCAATTTGAAGGAAAATATGCAAGCCAAATTTAATGTCAAAACAAATTTCATTTATTTATACACCCAAAACAAACAAGCTAAAAAACACTGTCTTCTTAATATAACTCAGTAACTGATATTTAGTAATGGCCTGAGTTTTATTTGGTACATTAATTATATGAAAGCCTCAAGGCATAAAACATTGATTTTTATAAAAATATATCCAAATATAAGGTTAGAAAGTTCAAATTTATTTTCTTAGTTAATTGTATAGATATTTCATAATAGAGCTATGAAATAAAATTAATATAGCTAAAAAATAAAATTAAATATTAGCAGAAATCTTTCAATTATAAATATTACATACGCATTGGTATATACATATTGTTTAATATTCTACCAACAACTAGGAAGTTATTAAATCATTTAAGGAAAAATAGAGTTATTTTACTTGGAATATGTTATATTTACTTCAGAATCTATTTAATTCAATCATAGGAAAATTTCATACATGGCTTTACCTTCATAAATCTATAAATTTGCAACCACTTTAGAAACTTACCATTGCTAGATGTGTAAAGAACAGCAGCCTGGAAACAAACCGAATTGTACTCTGTCAAATTTTCCTCTATAGCGATCTGCATACCATAACCAGTATCTGGATTAACGTTGGGTAGAGATAAGAGGTCGGTAGATCGAACAAAAAAGTTTCCATGGAAAGTATGAATAGCCAAACCTGAAATTCCCAAAAAAAATTTTTAAACAATAATTTGATAAATTATTCAAGAGATGATACATCATAATGCTACTCATATATTTATTACAAACTGAATTTCTCCTTTTTAACAAATATGGATATTGGATGTTTCTCAAGATTTTCACACTAAAAAAAAAAGTAAAAACATATGAATCTCAACATCTGATACATCCCTTATTCAAGACAACTTGATAGCAGTAGCTATTAATGGCAATACAGATGCAGAATTTTTACCTTTGTATATTAGGTTCGTAAGCAAATATTAAGGATTTCACATCCCCTTATAGGATCTTTAATCAAACAGCTGATGTTTTATTCCTGTCTTAGTCACCTTATGTGAAATTGATGATTTGACTGCCAATGTGAAAAACAAGAACAGTTACGTGGACAACAATGAGAACTTGCAGAACATGTCTGTTAATCAGGGGTGTTTGTGGGACCCCAAAAAATCCCCTGAAACTTTTACGGACTTACTACCGACATTTTGGAGTTTCGAGAAGGGGGGGGGGAGAAATGAAAAATTACGATTATGAAGTATTGAATGACCTAATTATAAAAGTTCAATGAATTACTTTTTTTGCAAAATTAATAACCATTAATTTTGCAAAATTAAGACCTTTGAACCCAGGTCACGTGATCGCACATCTGGTCGAACGAAGTCTCTCCCTTTTTTTTCTGCCGCGCCTACTTGCCGAAAAGAATCCAGAAGAGAATGTCCGAGAACCGGGGGAATGAGTCATAACTCGCAATAAGGAAAGAACAAAAAAGAAGTTTTTTCCCCCTTTTCACGCATTATCACTGCCTTTGGAGAAAGAAAGGAAAAGTTTTCACCACACACACTGACCTTGCGTTTTCTGCTTTCAAAGCAAACAAAATTACCCAGATCAAAATAAATAATTCATTATTATTCCTACTTCATTTTGAACGACGATCCCCGGAATTTCCGGGTATCGAAGTTCAAAATCCCCGGAATTCCGGGGTTTCCCCGGAGCACAAACACCCCTGGTTAATTCAAGGATTATGAAATTTTCTGAATTTTGTACAATATAAATAAGAATAAGTGACCTTCACTGATGAACCATTCTTGCATAAAAGTACCATAGCCAATGTGAACCACCAAGATAAAGGTCTAAATTTGTAAGTAATTGGAGTACAGATAAGAAGAATGGCAAACTGGAATGATGTTGCAATTCGCCAAGTTGATAATTATTAATTCAATATAAACTCCAGAATCATAGCTAATTATCTCAAAAAAATGCCATCATTGATTTCTTTTTAAGAAGGAGGGTCCCAAATGAAAAAATATGTATGTATTTAAATGATAAAGATTAAAACAAAATGCAGAAAATGATACCAATTAATATTATTTATTAATTCATATTCAATTAATAAAAACCATACCATCAACAAAAATTGTAATATGCCATTAACAAGAAATACATGCACCACAGTTTAAGAAAATTCTTAACTTTTAAAAAAAGGGGGGAATGAACTTTATTTCAACATTAATATACTTATTTCACAAAATATTTCTATTCACCTTTCACAATTTAAAATTAAAATTTTAGAATTAAAGGCTGCTTTATTATAATTTTAATAAGAATAATATTTTACTTTCAATCACAGACTTCAAAAATTATATAATTCAAATACCTTACAAGATGTTTGAAATTTTATATAAGTAAATACCTTATATGATGCTTGAAATTTTATATAAGTAAATACCTTATATGATGCTTGAAATTTTATATAAGTAAATACCTTATATGATGCTTGAAATTTTATATAAGTAAATACCTTATATGATGCTTGAAATTTTATATAAGTAAATACCTTAAATGATATATGAAATTTTATATGAATAAATACCTTACATGATATATGAAATTTTATATAAGTAAATACCTTAAATGATAAATGAAATTTTATATAAGTAAATACCTTAAATGATATATGAAATTTTATGTAGGTAATCTAAGACAATATGCATTTTTGCAGTGGTGTATTTATGAAATTTATGGTTCATATAATGAATTATTTAAAGTATCAATACACAGTGTTGCAATATTTTTAAGTATTCACAAAATAGTTTACCTCTGGTGCATCTTACACGCATCACTGCCTCAAATCCTATTCTCCTTGTAAGATATCTTTTTAAATCACCAGCAAATTTGTTAACTTGTAGTCTGCCTACTGTTCGATGATATCCAGGATAATAATGGACACCTCCAGAAGAATATTTTGATATACAGCCTACAAAATTAAATAAAATATCAATTTTTTTCCATGATTTTTCTAGTACATTTATAAATTTTAAAGAAAAGCAAGTGAAATCCCAATCTAAAGGAAATAAAATTAAACTCATCAGTGCAATTTCAAAAAAATATGCAAAATAAAAATTTTAAGGGTTTAAAATTCATGTTGAATTATACATACATGAACATTACAAATATTTAAAATGTCAATCCTGTATTTCAGGCATAAAATAGTTACAAAGTCAATCATTTAAAAATATTGTTACTTAAAAATAAATCAATAAATCTGCTAAAATGTGTATTTTTATAATTTTTCAGCAAAGATGTTATTTAACAAAATTTAAATTATCAAGACTAAAGTATTTAGAGGCAATTCTTAAAGCTAAATTAAATTTAACTAATACAATTCTGTGAAACTTTGATATTTTGAAAAGGTAAAATCATAAGTAATTAAAAAATATACAATAATTGTTCATAAACAGTTATTTGTAAATTTACTTACTGACTGTTGCAATATCAACATATTGTGAACAAAGTAAAAACAAATCTACAGCAATCTGTTGTCCAGAACAATCTAATGCAAGCTTTTTATAGAAGTCATTAGCAGGCCCAATATTAGATATATCCTGAAAAATAAAAGTCATGTAAAGATGTCATACAATACTTAACTAAAATTCAAACTATAGAAATGCAATAAATGTAAACATATAACAAACACCATGATTTGGCATAGTAAGTAAACAATATGTGAAAACATGTTTTGTAATATGGCTGATATAAACAAGACAGAGTAAAATAATTTCTTTAAAAAATTGATATCGAAAACATAATGAAGGAAGAGATAAAAAGTATATGATCCAAATTAGTTTTATTTCATAGTCAGTAAAAAAAAAAAAAAAAAAAAAAAAAAAAAACCATTTGTGGATATATATATTTTTTTTTTTTTTAATATCCTAATTTAACATTCTCCATATAGCATTAATTATTTTATCCTTTGAATGAGGCTAAATTGAAGTTATACTATATTAACTATGCTTTTTATGCTAAGTTACATATTAGGGTAAATGATAATATTATACATATAAAATTGAATATTTGTTTATTTGTTAGAATTCTATAAAATTTCACATTCTTCAAAACTAAATTTGGAGCAAATATTCCTCACCACAAGAAAGGATTTATAATATTAAATTTCTATGCTCTTCTGCAGAAAGAAAGAAACATTTCACATTTTCCCACCATAACTTTGAACCATATCATTGTACAGGCTATTTTTATGCCATCTTCAAACATTTTAAAAATTAGCGTTTAAATGACAAATTTTATTTCTGTATGACAATTCCTCTAATTTCAATCAATTTAAAAAATAAACACAATTAATAACAAATTTTTCCATTAAAATATATAGGTTTTTTCCATTAAAATATTAAGCTTATTTCACTGTATATTATATCTATCACTTTTCACTTTTATCAGCTTTAAATATTTTTCCTTGGACATTCTTCACTTTTATTTTTTAGTACCTTTCAACATACAAACTCAATAATTTACTTTTAAATATTGTTGTTTTATCTACCCTTAATTTTGTCTCATATTTCAGAACTACTAAATTTTTCGTACTGTATTTGGCCATGGCTATTTTAATTTTCAATTCAATGAACATGATTTCTTTTTAATATAAACACACACACACATACATACATACATACATACATATATATACAGCACAAATAAATACAGGCAGATACACAGGCATAATGGCTATACTATATAGATATAATGCTAAGGTACCAAGCCCTCCAAAATAAAACCAGTAATCTTCTATTAAAAACTTTCAGGGACAACTGCTTCTATACTCATCCCATTAACAAAATAATTTTTAATTAGAAAAAAAAATTTAAGATTAGGTCATAAAAATTCTTGCTACATATAAAGAAAAAATAACATGTATATAAGCGTTGGTTGAGATGATTTAAAGGTGATAAATTTGAAATGAAGCCATTAGGCTCAGGCAAATTACAGAATGCCATGAAAAACACATTAATTCGAAAATTGAATAAATATCACAGTACACAATTGTATATATTCTCTATACTTTAAAACAGTTTTATACAACTGCAGCATAAAATTATATTTTTAAGGTTGATAATGATGAATAATTTATTTCGGCATTATCAGCAATGAAAATATTTTCATAACTAATTTTTTCCGCTCAATTGCAAAGATTAGCTGAGAACTTTTGCATTTGTGAAGAAGTTATAAATTTAAATGTTGAAAACTGTATTTATGTTTTTTTTTTACTGTGAACATTAGCTTAATATATATTTCTTTTTAATTACAGAGAGTAGACAATAGAGTGCAGATTATCTGCATGAGATCACCTAGAATATCTTAAAATTTCAATCCAGACTAAAGTTGTGAAACAAGTACTAATTACAAATTTTATAGAATTAACTCTTATTAGTCAGCAATTTTTTGTACAGGGTTAGTTAACAAAATGCAGTGCCATGAGAGATGACTTACGATCGTTAAGGATTAGTATTTCTTAACCATGTTATTAATCAAATTCTTTTACTCACCTTTCCAGCTCTTTGGTTAGGATCTTCTCTATTCTTCAAAGCTCCTGGACCATAATTAGGCAAAGTTGTCAGAACAACAGTCACTCGACCACCAACAGGAGACTTAAAAAGAAACTTCGATTAGAATTAAAAAATATATATATATTATTTCTAATATATTTTAAACTAATAAAAATTTACCATTAATTTATATGCTGCTTGCAAGGCAGCACCAAGGCAACAGTTTATGTCTCCATTACTTGCAAACCTTTTTGGAAGATCTGTCAGCAAATCACTGATCAACTGCAAAATAATTGAAAATCCATCAAAAATTTAGAAGAAAAAAACCTTTACAACAAAAAGCAAACTAAGATTATCTTCATGATGGAAAAATCAAGGCAAAGAAAACATGTCATTTTACATTACTTTGTTTTAAAAATAAATACATGGAGAAAGATATTAAAGATTTTTATCAGTTGTAATAAAATAGACATTTAAAAATCACTGTAAGACAGTCAATCAAATCACTGTCAATTGACATTTAAAAATCACTGTAAGACAGTCAATCAAATCACTGTCAATTAACTGTTACCATTTCTAATAAAATGCACACTATTTTTTTTTAATTTTTTTTTTTTTTTAATTTTTAAAAATTTTACAAAAATTGTTTAGACCAAAATATATAATTAAAGATACTTACAGATTTACTTTCATGAACATTAACTAATAGATTATCAGGTGATGGGAGAAAAACATCTGCAAGTAAAAAACAAATGCATTATACATAAATGAATTTTTATTTAAATAATGGATATTTATTACAAAACTCAAAATACATTTTTTGTATTTTTACAGGAAATCTGTTGTCTTAATAAAAATACAATTTTATGTAGAATAATTTAATCATAAAACTTAAGTAAATCATAGCTTAGTTATAAAAATATTCCATTTTGTAACATGTGAACTATTTGGGAGAACCTCTAATCTGCAAATGTGTCACAAGAATGACAAATCTCATACTTCACTTCCAGAAATACATCAGGAAAGAAATCGTATGTAAAAAAGAAAGCATTATTTTATTTAAAAGTAAGATAAAACAGTTAAAGCAAGTAGCACCCTCTCCATCAAAAATATCTGTCACTTTGTAAATTTTACTGATTTCAAAATTTTTAATCTAAAGAATTTACATCCACTGATTATAACTGATAATATTTCAAACCTAATTTTCTTACCTTCTATGTCAGACACCACCAACATATGCGGCTGATTTAAGCCTTCACCCAAGTTATAAAAGTGAATACTGCCATCATATGTTATGAAACCAATTCGCATCCTACTGTCTCCTGGGAGTTCATCTAGGTTTTCTAGCATTACTTTACAGAAATTTTCCAAATACCCTTTAAAGAAATTGAGAATATCAAAGGAAAGATAAGACAACTGCTTGAACTAATGAGCCATAATAATGTATTTTTAGTGTCCAAATCAAGAATTTACCTGTTTCTATCGCTCCATGTGAAACATCCAACAAGAACAAATATACAGCTGGCTGAGGAGGTCTAAGCTAAAATATAAACAATATAAGAGATAAATTATCATAATTAAATCAGAGAAAATAAATTTATTTTGCAAATGATAACACAATGGAAACTCAAGCCCATGCTAACCTTGCTTATATGTTAATATATAAATATAACAAGATAAAAATTCATTACTTTAGAAAGATTTAATCAAAGAAGGTAATGACATTTATTTCATCTTATGAGAGCAATAATTAAGGTTTGAGATAAATAGTATATTATTAATCAGATATCATAAATTAAAAAAGAATAAGATCTCTAATAGCAGTCATTCTGCAAAATAGATTTTAAAAAATATATATACCTAATGAAATTTTAATTGCTGAAAAAAAAAAACATAAGAAATAACAAAAATCGAAATGTAAACAAAAACAAATGCAATCACTTAAAAGGAAATATGATGCTGTAAACATATGTTTCTATAGCATAACAACTAACCTTTATCAACAATATTATATACTGAGGCTTATTTAAATTTATGATGCTACATTTACTAATTGCCATTACTGTAAAACAATAATGAACGTTTCACAATTTTGTAACAGATAAGACCCTAACGTATGCAGTATCAAAATTGTTTTTATTATTTATTGCTGAATTGCAACTGTCAAATGCAAGTAAACCACAATATGAACGTTTCAGAATAGCTACATTGAATATTTTTTTGTAATGTACTTAATTCAATATTTTGTTAATAGGGATAGAATATAATATCAGAAATACTTTCTAGATGACTCACTGTACCCTCTTCCCTAAAAACCCATATTGTCAGATAAAACAAGATGTAAAAAATAATAAATAGGCATCAAATATAAAGTTTCATCAAATACAAAAAAAAAGTTAACCATTGTCAGCTAAGTAAATTAACGTTAAATAAAAAATTATTATTATTATATATAGTAACTATGGAAATTGATGATCATTTCTTCAAAACTATTATCTTACAAAAATGTTTTCTGCATTACTTTAAAAATAAAAAAAAATTTAATGTCACTGTTTCATTTTTGAACAATTTTTTTCTTCTTTTCTTATTAAATTGTTTTTTTTATCATTATTAAATTAAGATTTCAAAAAAAAAAAAATTGCTTTCCTCAGACATCAATTCCAAAACAGGATTTTCACTTCATTTTTATTTTACAGCAAATAAACTTTTTAATTTGCACCCACAGTAATTTGTAGCAAATTGATTCAAATAAATTTATTTTTTCAGTAAAATCAAATAACATGGTGAAATTATTTTAAAAAACATATTACATATCATTCATTTAAACAGCCTGCAAAAGTCAATCTGAACAAATAAACTGATTACCAAAGACAGCTAGTACTTATAATTGTAATAAATCAACCATATATTATAGGTTTCACAACACTATAATTTGAATTATTTTACAAACCAAATTATTTATGCATCTGAATAACTTAATGTGAAATTACAAATTTATACAAAAAGATATGGATTTAACAATATTTCATATATATTAATTTGTTTCAATCATAGAATTTTAATTTGGTTAATAAAATATTCAAATAATTCATTTTTTGTAGGAATAACATCACAAACAAGGTGAAAAAAGTAATGCAAAAGAGTTACAGAAATCAAATCTGGACATTGAACAGCATTTTACCATAGTCAGATAACATATAGTATGAAAAATCAAAAAAAAAAAAAAAAAAAAAAAAAAAAAAAAAATGTTTAATCTTAAAAATAGATTACCATGTAATCTGAAGGAGCTATAAATTCAATTGTAGCATTTTTTATTTCTGGTCTACGTGCAGGATCACCATATGATCTTGTTGCAGGATCATATAGAAATTCTTCAGGTACTATAGAAAAGAAATATTTTATAATTAAGTAATGTTTATAAATATATTTTTAAAGCAATTTAAATATTCATCCAAGGCTCAAAATAGTTACTTAAATTCATTGAGTATGAATTTTATTGAAATAATATTGTTGATTCATCTATTAAGCTGAATAGATAAGTGATTTGATTTTTTTAAAAATTAAACTTTAGTTTTTAATACAATACAAAATTTACAAAATGTGAAGATACTTACAATCATTCACTCTAAAACATAAATTGCATTTCCATCTTCTCTGATCCACAAATGTGACAAATGGATTTATGTATGTCCTACAATTTCTACACCTTACTATAGTATTGCATTGAATAACTGACAATGACTGCAATGAAAAGGAACTTGCCTTAATAAAAGAGAAATTATCACTTTAAATAATTTTTTTTAAACATCAGACAGCAATATAAAAAATAGACCCGAGATCAATAAAAAAAAGTTTTAAAATTTGTTATTTTATTAGGAAATTATAAACATGGAATTTGCTTTTAATCTAAATCAGATTGCAATGAAATTATTAAAAAAAAACTGTTAACCATTGAAATTACTTTTGGAATTTTAATCTATTTTGAAATAGATTTTTACATTTCAATAAACATTAAAGAATTTTTATACGATATTCAGCGTGGTTTAGTTTCAATGAAGTATTGTTTTTAGCATTTCACACTTTCACAATATGATTCCAAAATCTATTATTCCAAGATTTAAAAATAAGCAGCAAAAACACACACATGCACACTTTTAAAAAATGTTTTAGATTTGTATATTTCACAATTCATTATTATAAATATTTTAAAATATTATCATTACATTTTTTATACTTCAAAAAAAAGAAAGATATTTTTGATAATTAAAATTAGTAAGGTAATAGCGAATTCTGAAAATATTAAAATATTTAATTACACAATAGCACAAAATTTAAAAATTCTAAAAAATTTGGGAATAATTAAAAAAAAATGCAAAATATTCCATCTTTACAAACAAAATATTTTAAGTAAATAAACTGGATGAAAAAAATAAAGAGCATTTCCTAACAAATAATTTATTCAAAAGAAGCATAGGAGGAACAATAGAGTGATTTAAAAGCATTCTTATTAATATTCTTATTTTTTTACAAATGAATGTAATTTATAGACCAAGGATCATAATCTATTATAAAAAATTATACACCATGACTTTTCAAACAGATGTATTTGAAAAAAAATCTGCAGTGAAATTAATTGGTTATTACATGAATGTAATAGTATTAGATACTGCCTCAATTTCAATGATAAGCTGCAGTCATCATCTTCCACTAAGGCAAAAAGGAGAGATGCATAACAAGAAACAGCTATTACATAAGCAGTAGGAATGCACCAATTCAATAAAGATTTATTTAAACAATAAGAAAACTTCTTTGTTGCAAGATTAAAAAAAAAAAAAAACTTAGAACTATTTATACAAATTTGGTATTTTATTTAACAGTCTTACAGAGAGATTAAAAAAGGCTTACAAGTCTAGGAAAAGTGTTCAGCAAAGTCCCTACAGAATAACAAGCATTAACCAATCGATTACAGAATTTGGATTTCAACCATTAGAAATAGTAGATTTTTGCAATGTCAGATCTGAATTTATTTTTGGGTTGTTTTAAGTGATTTTTCAAGGTGAAAATTATATAGGTTCACAATGAAATACACAATTTCTTACAATAAAAAAATGTGGTTTTTGAAGTAAATGGTTTTTTTTTTTTTTTTTTTTTTATAAAGTCTCTTACCAGACAAACCAAATTGTTTGAAACAATTTTTATTTTTCATACAACAACTCAGAGTAGTAAAAACTAATAATGCTGAACTGCAAGTATTTTAATGCTCATAATGAAGGGGGGGGGAGGCAAGTAATAAACTATTAAAAATACAACTCTTCAAACATTTTTTCTGTGCTTTATTGACATTTCATTAAAAATTATAAAAAAGGTATTTATTGCTATATCAGATTCTCTTGCAAATATGCTTAGAAAAAATTACCTAGCATACAAACAGAAACTCATGTTCATATACATATACTTACAGCAGCATCTCTAAATGGATGTATTAGAATACCAAAAGGCAATCTGGATTTTTGAAGGAGAGAATTGGTATCTGGAACTTTAGTCAAAGTACATCTAAACACACTATAAAAATAAACAAGACAATTATGTCAAAATATTTCTCCAAGTGAAAAAAAAAAAAAAAATCAGATTCTAAATTTGAATTTTTTGTTACTTACTCAGGACTACAATTTGGACGCTCTGGAGTTAAAACTGGTTTTGGAGCTTCTATAGGTACTGGTGGTAGTATGTTACGGTCTTGAAGCAAATTTAAGCTATCATTTCCCTAAAAATTATATATATATAAAGCATCCATTGATTTGCATTTAAAAATTGTAACTGCTCTATAAATAAATACTTCACAAAAACTAGCAATATTCTGAAAATTAATAAAAATAAACTATATATAATTGGAATTCACAATTTTATGGATTGTAAACTTTTAATGACAATTTAATATGAAAATTAAAAAGATAAATCAAAGTAACAATAGAAATTTAAATCCTCATTAATATCATTAGATGTATTTCATTATATTAGAACTCTAAAAGCACTAATTCATTCTGAAATATATTGAATACATACCCATAACCGAGAAAAACTGCTATGAACACTAAGTCCAGCCATTTTAGCATGCAACTGTGGATCATATCCAGCTACTCCACCAACAGGACCTTCCGGCAGCCCACCCTGATATAATGGTCCAGGGGGCTGTTGCTGTTGTGAATACGGCGGCTGTGAACTATTACAGGTAGGAGCAGGAGGTGGCTGTGGGGAGCTGTTGTATGCTGAAGTAGGAGGCAGATGAGGAGAACTGTTGAATGCCGAAGTGGGTGGCAGTTGTGGAGAACTATTATAACCAGATACAGGTGGTGGCT
Source organism: Argiope bruennichi (assembly GCF_947563725.1). Classification (NCBI taxonomy): domain Eukaryota; kingdom Metazoa; phylum Arthropoda; class Arachnida; order Araneae; family Araneidae; genus Argiope; species Argiope bruennichi. The sequence continues at coordinate 89,499,992 of NC_079151.1, forward strand.
GCATATTATTTGGTTGACCAAGACTAGCATATGGAGAAGCTGATTGATTATATCCAACCTATAAATTTAAAAAAAAAATCCCTTTTAATATACAACAAATTATCCTTACAATGTAAATAACAACTGAATACTTCAAAAATTTTAATAGCATTTATTAAAAAAATTTTTATATACAGTATCTTATGTTTACACACAAATATCTTGCAATAACATTATAAGTATTATCCAGAATTCTGACAATATCAGAATGCTGGAACAACTAAAGTTTACAAAATTTTATCTAAAATGTGCCAGGAGAGCAAAAGGTTCAGTGTACATTGAATGAAATTTAAAGGAAAAATACCCATTTTAGCAGATTTTGTTGATACAGTTTTGTTGATGCCCAAGACATTGGACATATTACTTACAATGTGGAAATGTTTAAAAATTTACATATTGAAAAGAAAAAAAAATTTAATTAAAAGAATGTGTAACTGAATGACATAAGAGTTAGTTTTTATGCAAGAAGAATTATTAGCATTATATGGCAATTCACTTTCTTCAAAATCTGGTCAAATCCCTTGACATTCAGAATAGTAGATGTCACTTTCAATAAATAAATTTAATATATAAATCAGTAGTCATTTTTCAGTCAAGTTTTATAAAATTCAATGGAGATCAATGTATTAATGAATAAGCATTAATGTATAAAAGAACTGTACTAGAAAATTAATAATTACCTGCTGTGGATAACGTGGTCTGACAGGAGTTGATTGTGACCCAACAGGAGGTGGTCCAGGCTGCAAGCTCCCTGGAGTACTGTTGGGTGGATAAGGCATATTAGGAGGATATAGATTTGATGCCTGAGGTGATGTAAATTGTCTAGAATCACTCAAATTTCTCTGGTTTGGAGGAGGCATTCCAGAATTTGAACTGGCACCTATACTAGGTAAATTCAGTGAAGAATTTGATGGACCTAAAAGAAAAAGAAAAAAAAAGTAGATTTAACCTTTTCGTTATAGCAATAATATGAATAACACTAAAAAAATATAAAACTCTGTAAAATAGATTGTGAAAATAAAAATTGCAAAAAGGTTTTATTATTCACAATAGATAAATTTTAGCAGCTTTCATGGTTCCTCCTTCAATTTATTACAAGGGTCTTACGATCAATCAAGATCATTTATAATCAAATTGATATATTTTTTAAATTCTCAAATTATAATAAAAATGGAAGCATCTAAACCACTATCACTAAAATTATCTATTTAAAACTTATAAATAAGAAGGCTTAGACAATTTTTCAATATAAATTTAGAGAAATTCACAATAAAGTTACCTTCAGCATAAAAAAAAAGAAATAACTAACAAAAAGGAAATCTAAACAACTAATAAATTTTCAGCTTTTAATAAAAACAGGCAAGTTAGATTCACAATCTCAGTCAAATGCAAAATTTTAGTAATTATTTTCATTACCCTAATAACCATAAATTCTCTAAATACAGAAATATTTTAACAAATGAATTCTAATAAAATAATTCTTACAATAAAATATATATATTGCAATAAAACGATCATGAACTACACTTTCTCATACTGAAAGACACACAGAATTAAATAGTAGAAGCAGAAAAATACAAGAATTAAATCAGCAGTTTGAACAAAAGAATAACAAAAATCAACAATGTACACCCCCTTCAAAAAAAAACTTTCTTGCATACTCTAATAAAAGTGTTATTCCAGAGAATAGTTTTGCAAAATATCACCTGTTGGCATTAATTTAACATTTTTACTAAATCTATTGTGCCATATTTTGTAAGTCAATGACGATAAATCTCCGGCATGCGTTAATAGTAGCCAAAAATTGAATACATTTTAAACAACTTTATTCAATTGACTGAAATATAAATCTGACATAAAACTGCACTTTTAGTCACAAAATCCAAATCTGATGTATAACGTCACTATTTTTAATTATCACATTTACATGTTTCTGAAAGTACAGACTGATAGACAGTCAACCTATGGTTGGATTTACAATAGATGTTAAATCTGTGTACCAAATTTTATTTATCTAGCTCTCTTTGCTTTGTAATTATTGTATTAACTTATATTCAAACAACTGGATAGACAGACTTCCTCTGAACAGAGTTTACTCAAAATCTGCAAATTTGGTGTAAAGATCACATAGCAAAACTAAACTATCTAGCTCAAAATGCTTTTCAGTTTTTGTCACAGAGAGACTGGCATTTTCTAAAAATGTTTCTTTTTTTTTTTTCCCCCTAAACTCAGGAAGGTCTAAAAAATGGAAATTCGTCAAAGAAATTCTCATGATTATTATACATTCTCTTGTATATTATCTCGTATATCCCCTACTTAAATGAGAAAGTAAAAATGGAAATACAACATGCACAAAATGTGTGGAATCATATAAACTCTCAATGATAAATGTAAAAACATGAAGCAACTATGGATGCAAAATATGTTATACAAATTTAAATATAAAATTAAGAAAAATAAGAAGCCCTTTATTTCCTAGAGAAAACAGTTTTTGGATTAATCAAACCTTTTTCCCTTCTTCAAACTGCTGATTATATAAATTATATCTTAAGATTCAGGCCTTTTAAATTTCTTCTGGCTTAAAAATAAACAGATTAATAGCATCAAAAAAAAAATTCCACATTTTCAAGAGTGAAGGAAATGATTTTTAAAAATAGAAGATTTAGTTATCTTTCTCATGTGATCTGGAGAACATACAGAAGTCAAATGCTGCTTATCTAAAGAACATACAAAATTCAAATGATATTATATTGCACATATATGATTTGAATAAATATATAGTTAAAAACTGAACACAGCCTAAATTAGTTTTTAATACAGAATTATATCAGTTTATTTCACGATTATCCATAAATGCTCAATAGCGGACATTCTGAAAATTCTAATAAAAACAAAAGCTGGAACTAAAGGAAGATTTTCTATTAATTCAGCTCAAACAATTTAATTTATTTAAAATGAGGTAGCTATCACCTACTAGGTTTATTTGAAAACTGTCCTTCCATGTAGTCATAACGTTGAGAAGCAATTGGAGAAGGATTTCGCGAGGATCGGGCAGAGGGAGGCTCTGGAAGACATGCAAAACACATGAAGCAGATTGGTAAAAGCCAGCATTTTATTAAAGTAAACAAATAGGTCACAAGCACTTATATTAGTTTTCAAATTCATTAACATATGTTCTTATTTGACAAAAGAAAACACCAAAACTATTAAGAAAAAAGTTTGCTATTTATTATTACTTTAATGAACGAATCATTTACTCATATTCAAGGGTTTCAAAAAAAATTTCTCAATCTATGAATGTAAGTTATAAATTGTTAAAAAAAAAGCAAAATCTTTTAAAATGATATTTGTATTTCAAAAATGCCTTTAAAGAATAAATCCTGAATAATCAATGCAACTCCTACGAGATACATAATTTTTTATTCCTCATAAGTAAGCAAAAATTAAAAGAGACAAAACTGAACTTGACCTTATAAATTTTTATTAAAATCATTTTAATTTTAAAATATTAAATGATATTATATGGCTCTGAAGAAAATATAAAAATCTAAGACTTTTATACAAGGTTATTTACAGCGCACTTATTAACAATTCAAAGACAAGATCTAAAAATGTATTTTAGGAAATTGGAGGGAGAAAAAAAAAAAAAAAAAAGATTGTACTAATTATTACATCAAACAAAAATGAAGCTTGCAGTAAAAAAATTTATTTTAAATTTGGAAGAAACTTAACAGATTTAAAATATACTTTTCTCGTTATTAGTTTAAATAAAACCTGCATGTGACTATGAAAGTGCTTGGAAATAAAGCATAGATTGCAATACTATACATTAGTATAAAATTTATTAGATATTAATATGCAGAAATAGAGGTGTAGTTAAATGTTAGCTTTGAAAAAAAAATAGTTATTAAATTATTAGTAATTTGTTGCTACAGAAAATTGCATCATAAGTTCAAGTAACATGCTGGTAACTAAATTAGTATGAATTTCCAAATACCACTGATGATAGAAGAATTTAAATTGTATACATAAAAATAAATATTTATGCAGTTTCCATATATTGGTATCTAAATACTGACTTCATAGTAAATAATTTTTTTAAATAGTTTAACTCCATCTCTTAAATATAAAAAAATCAATAAAATATTGCTAAAAAAATCATTAGTTTAAAAAATTTAGTATAAATGAGATGTAATCTAAGAAAAGAATGTGCAACATAAAAATAAAATGACAATATATAACTTATTAGTATTATGATACAACTGCAAACAAATTTCATCTCAATTTAATAAAATTCAAAGAGTCATAAAAAAAAAGAGGAAAATTTTTTAAAAATTCACATTTTTAGAAATTAGAACACATTAATCTAGCAGTATATGGGAAAAAAATTCAATTGCAAAAATTACAAACATGTCAGAATCTCAAAATATTTACAAGTTTAAATCAAAATTTGCACTATATTTACATTCTCTGATTAAATGTTACAGAACTATTTAAATAAGGATGCAATACATAATCTCAAGGTCAAAAAATTACATATTTTATCAAATATTTTGAAATTATACAATCAAGTACTTAAGATTAAATATTTAAAAATAGAAGAAAAAATTTACAATCATGCTGCCAAATGAAAAAAAGAGTTACTCACGAGAGGTACCAGGTGTCACTTGAGGGCTAGAAGAATTGGTGGCTTGATTGCCAAATGGCATAGGTAAGCCTAAAAAAAATTTAAAATACATAAAACACTATATTTTTTAAAATTTTAAATCAGTTCCAGAAAATATTATGAAATAAACAATGCTCAAATTACTCTTTTTTTTAAAATAAAATTACATTATACTCCCAAGTATCCAGCCTAATTTGGCAAAAGTGTAGGCCGGATAACAAAAAGGCCTGATAAGCTGGAGTTCCATGAACTCATTTCTTTGCCCACCAATACCAGATGACAAAGCTTTTATTCAAAAACTCGCTGTTATAATACATATTTTTCTTATTGTACCCTCCATTTATCTCAAGCTAAGTAGATTGTGAGTATGAATGGCCCAATGAATCATAAAAGTAGTTGCCGAATTTTGCTGTCACACCTAGGTATACAGTGATGGTCAAAGTTGTGTATACTTTTGAAAATTTTTATGTTTTCTAACTTTGTATGCTTATAGAAAATGTAACGTTTCACAAAATGCCAACTCTCATACATCATTTAAAAGAGAATTTAATGTTGGTTTCAATACAAAAAAAGTTGAGCAACAATAATTATTGAGATACATTAGATGCTGATGACTGCAGCACTTAGTAGGGTAGCCTTTATTTTTTACTACAGCTTCATACTGATGTTTCATTGTACTGATGAGAATTTTAAGCTCTTCCTTCGTTATTGCATGATGGCAGGAAACAAATCTAGCCTCAATTAATTCTCTTTCATTTGATGAACACTTCATATGTACAAGAGTTTTCAAACAGTACCATAAGTTCAATTTTGAGGTTCCTGGCCATGATAACAATTCAATGTTGTTTGTACTAACCATGCTTTTGATATTTTTGCTATGTGGCAAAGAGCCAAATCCTGCTGAAAAATAAATGATGTGTTGGGAAAGAGATCACTGATGGAAAGTGTAAATTTTGACACTAGAACAGTATCAATGTATTTCTTGCATTTAATGTACCATCGATAACATGAAGGAGACCAATACCATCTGCTAACATGCATGAACAAATCATAACACTAACCGAGTTCTTCATAGTTGCCTGAATGCAGTCAGGATGTAGCTTATCACCTATTCAATGTCTTGCATATTTTTGCAATCACTACCGAATAACAACATCTTTGTTTCGTCACTCCGTATAACTTGTGACCATTGACCATCTGTCCAATTAATGCGTTCCTTTGCTCACTGTAATCTTTTTATACGCTGCTGTAAATTGAGATAAGAATTTTTTCACTGAATTCTACCTCTTAGTCCAACATCTAATAATCTTCTCCTGACTGTTCTTGAACTGACATAAATGCCAGCATCATTCAATCGACTTCTGATGACATTCTTTTATCTTGGAGACAGTCCTTTTATTCTTCTAGCATCAACAGATGTGGTGTACCTTTCTCGGCCATTTCCCACTTTGTTTTTTATTGAATTCGTCCCCTGATATCGTAAAGAAAACTTTCGGACTCCACTGAAGTCACTGAACCAACCACCTGTCTTGCAATTTCAGGGCAGGAAAAACCATATTCATGTAACACAATAATCTTAGTTCTCTTTCCAGGTGACAAATCTATTCTTTTATCTGATATCCTTGCTTTTTTCCTAAATATTAGAAATATTTACAAAAATTTCCACTATATATTAAAAAGTTTAACAAAAATTCTAACTTGCAATTTGATTACATAAAAAATAGTCTTCCTTCTACAGAAAAAAGCACAGTAATGACTTGTTCCAACTTTAAACAAGCTGTCAGCTTCTGCTAGCAGTTATTAACAAGTTTTTAACAGTTATTAACAAGAACAGTGATATGTCTGGAAAGTTAGAAATTACAATTAATTCATCACTGTGTTTGTTATTCAGATTACAATAAGAATAACATTTGTATTGCAAATATTTGAATTTTGCTTCTTGTATTGAAATCAGCATTATATTCTCTTTAAAATGATCGCAAGAGTTTGCATTTCACGAAATGTAACATTTTCTATAAGCAAACAAAGTTAAAAAAACATAACAATTTTCAAAAGTGTCCACAATCTTGGCCATCACTGTAATTCATTAATTTCTCCTCCTCCATATTCACAACAATGTTTTTTGTTTTTTTTTGTTATCACCCATTTTGAAATCTTTATTACGGCACACTAATAAAGAACATTAAGCATAACCAAAAAACAAATAACGAATACTGCACAAACTGTGCAGTAAACAATGAATAATGAGCAGAACACTGCTCTTTTCCTGTCACATTTTGTACATAATCCATAGGAGCATCATAGCAGATGCCAGAGTCCAATACCTTGGCAATTTCTCCAATGCAAGCTTTGCCTTCCTCATTTAATTATAATAAAATAAAACTAGGCCATATAGTATGGAAGTCAGATAACCACATGCCATATACTCGGATTTGTACAATATTAAATAAAATATATGAATCGCTAAAGATTTCTCAATACAAAAAGATATAATTTTATAAGAACGAACAATCATCTGTTTGAAAATGTTCTTTTACTATTTTTTTCAGTAAAATAAAACAGTCCAATTTTATTCAATTCTATCTGTCCATGTATATAAAAAGTACAAATGTCTTTTATGCTCAATACCATTTGTAAATTCCCTCATTATATGAATTATACATAGAATTGCAAGTTACATTATATACATCTTACAAAATAATGTTCAATACTCAAAATTAATAATATACAACATATTTTAAGATAACTGGTGATTGTTAATAATTCATGACATAATGAGTAGAAAAATTACAAATTTTGATCATTTAACAACATTTAGAAAAATATTTTATTCTGTTAAGTATACATTTATAATTAAATAAAAGTTCTTACTATATAAAAATTACCAAAGATTATATTACTATAGAGTTGTATTTAGAAATCATTACAAGAGATATTGCTTCAAACATTCAAAAAAAAAAGTAGCTTTTTCCCATTTTATAAAAGTTAAAATTCAATTTGTAGGACCTTATTTACCAAGACATTTTTAAATGATATACTATAGGTAATGGAATGTATTCTTTTTAAATATTTCAGTTTGTAAGAAAAACTGGTAATAGTGAGCATAGCACGTGAAAAGCACGCGAACCTAGGAAAAAGTTCAGCATCCAAACCATAGAATAGAAAATATGAAAACTAAACTTTCAAAATTTCTAAATATACATAATTATTAAAAATTATCCAAAACATTTTCTAATGACCCATTATTAGTTATGCTACATCAATAGAAATAATCGATTCAGATTATTTAGACAGTTCTGATTTGAAAATAAATATTCAATAAAGATAAGATGTCTGAATTTCACAAATTTTTGCCAATAAGGTTTGAAAACATTCAAAAATAAACATTGAAATCATTTCTATGTTGGGAATTACTTATCCAATGCAAGCAATTATTTTCACTTATGAAAGAAAATAAATTTCCTATAATTCATCTTTAATTATTTTTGAAAGTAATCATTGCAGATTAAATAGTAAGAAAGACAATAGCACAGAAGAGATGAAAGTGCCCGAAGAAAATATTAACTTCATACTCTTCCTATTCTTTTCAATACAGTATGCCTAAAATAAATGTACATTTAAAAAAAATTGAAGAGTATTTCTGAGACCCATATAACTTCTTAGTCCCTATTTATAAGACAACTGCTTGCATTCCAGTTTCTTATCCTTGAGACATCTTTGATAAGTACCCTTAAACAAAGGCAGTCATCTTATTAAATGCATTTTTTAAATACTAAAAACAGTCTTAATATAACCAAATTTTTATACAAATTAAGGTAATAAATAAAAAAGTAAAAATAGTGAGTAAATTTTGACAAAATACTTTTCATAAAATTTTATGAAAAGAGTTGCATATAATTATACACCTAAATGAAAATTTCTATCAGAAGAAAGTAAATGAAATTATGTGGATTTTGGCAATTTTACTCTTCTTTTTTACTCTTCTAAGATCTTTTATATCCAAATATGTATTAATATTTCTATTCAACGTGCAGTTAAACTACAGCTTGTGCATAACCTTCAGTTTTTTCCTATTTTCAAAAGATTACAAAACTTGCAAATCTTAAAAAAATCTTCCATTATTTTCCAAAGCAAGTAAGTATCCTCAAGATCTGTCCTTTTAACTTAGCAATATAATACAAAATAACTCTAATAATTAATGACTGATACATATAGAACACAAAAATTAAAAGTAGCAAAACATATTCAGAACTCATCCTTCTACTTAGAGTCAACGTTTTAAATTACTAATACATCAATTCTATAAAATTTACATATTCTATTAGCTCAATTGTTCATCTCATTCAGAAATTTTTAGAATTATAATAAATACATGTGCATTTTACAACTCATACATTTCACTAATATTTGCCCTGGAGGACCTATGAAAACCATTTAGTTAATTCAGTAAAAAATTTTCACTTGCAGCATATCCAACTTATTATATATCATATTTGATTTACTACAGAACTCTTTGTTTTAGAAGGTTTTGGAGAACTAAATCCACACATTATTTTAGCACTAAAAATTTAAATAATTTCCACAACAAACCTTAAGATAGTGTTTCTGGGCACCAAAGACAATATTATAAAAATTGTTTAAAGTGGAAGCTTAAATCTAATAGTTAATAAGTCTAGATATAATCATATATAGTATAAAAATATTATAAAAATCCAAATAACTTAGAAATTTTTTTTATATTTACAAATATATCTTCAAATACACAGAAAATTAAGTAAATGGCAATTAATTCAATATAACAATGTCAACGTTACATCCATAATAAAAAAAAAAAAAATGTTAATAAGAAACATCTGTTCAAAAATATAGCCAAATTTATTAAAGATTATAAATCAAATAGTATTTTAAATTTTTAAATGTATATGTGCTATAAAATAAACTTTTATCACATGATGCATACAAAAATGATTCTAGAATAATCTTATGAGAATGAAAGGTTATTTTATAAATGACAAAGTATCCACAATTCTATTGTATCTAAATTTCAACTAAGTATAATTTGCCAAAAATTTAACTTTCAAAATCAATTATATAAATCAAATTTTCCGTCATGTTTTCCATCTGATTATTGGAAAATTTTAATTAAAATTACAAAAGAACTAAATAAACAAAAAGTTATTTTAGTGTCATATATATTATACAAAAACTTGACTGAAACAAAATTTTGAATTCAAATTTTTAAAGGTATGGGAGGTTTGGAAATCAGAAAATCTACGAGTTCTGAATGAGAATATACTGAATTTGTGACTTTAATATTAATTACTTTCATTCAACAAAAATGGCTCTTCTTGCTTACAGAGAATATGGTCTTCTAAACAAACAATATGCATCTAGAAAAAATGGAACTTAAAATATCTGCTTTTCACAAATATAAATCCTCTCCCTCCTTTTTAAGAAAAACATCAAAGTCAGTTTATTATTGAGGCAACATAACAGACACTAGATTCAAATTTAAAATTAGATCCTTTCAGTAATTGTTCATCGATTAAAAGTTTTCAATTATATTGTAGATTTCATGTGAAGAAAAAAACATTTCGAAAACAAAGTGTAATTTTCACATTCCAAAATTAAATAAGCAAATTACCTGAGGAAGAAGGCACCTGTGATAACGTAGGCACAGCCTTGCCATCAACAGCAAGAGATTGTGGAGGTACACTTGTAGGTGGAGGAGGCATTCCTTCACCTGAAAGTTTCTGATTAGGCTGACCTGGGGTCAGTGGCATCCTTGGTGGCTGGGCCCAAGGACTCAAGGGTGGCATATTCTGATTTGGTTGCATCAAACGATTTGTGGCACCAATACCATTCACTTGTGAAGGATCAGCACCATTCAAGTTCTGTTCAGAATTAGAATTGTTAAAGGGTGAAAAAGGTCCATTTTGATAAGGAGAATTCTGCTTTTCCACTGGAAATGGAGAAGCTAAGTTCTTTGGACTAGCACTTTGTGAAAGGTTTGTCCCACCAGGCGGCGGAACTAAATTTTGAAGAGGTTTCATAGGTGGTTCAGTTGACGACGGAGGTCTAGAATAATTAGAGGCATAGTAATTTTGAGCAGTATAAGGTGACATGCCTTGGGGTGGAATAGGCTGAGGTATTCTTGCAGGTGACACACCTAAATTTCCAGGGGAGAACTTTTGTGTATTCTGAGATGGTGGTCCATTCATTGGATTAGGATTTAAGGATGTAGGAGGTTGACCATTATTAGGAGAATAAGCATTCTGGTACATAAAAGGCTGCGATAAATTAGGATTTTGTGACATTTTTCCTATAATGGGAAAAAAACTTTGTGAGAACGTATACGAGACAATGTTTTTCATAAAAAATAAAAGTGAATAATTATAAGAAAATTTAAATAAGGAAGCAAGTAAAAATAAAATAATTCATAACTCCCAAGAATCATGTTATAAATTTTGTTTTAATTTTTTTTATTACAGCTAAGATATCACAGAAATTTAAAAAGAAAAATCTTTTTAATATGATCTTTGTCATTTTGTAGAAAAACTAAAAGCCTTAAATTTTTATCAAAAATCTAACTATTTCATAAAATTAAATATTTAACACAGTTTTAGATGAAAATAAATATTTTAGGAAACAGAAAAATGTATATATGATTAATTGAACTTTTCACATTATTAATGAAAACATTGAAAGATACTACCTATCTACCTTTAAACATTAAATATCACTCTATGCATCAAGTATCCCAAGAATATGCACTTAGATTCAAATTTACTATTTAAAATATCATATACTCATTCAATTTAAATTTTAACTTCTATCACAATTTAACCATTATGTTACAAACATGTAATAATTTAATTTAAATTAAATTCTATTAAAAAATTTAAAACAAAAAAACTTCACATTTCTTACATGCAGAAGGAATTCTGCAGGTAAGAAGTAGGAACTTGATTTACCCACAACATATTTTTAAAAATAAATTGCATACTCTCGAATTCAAGCTAATAAAGATGCACAATTCTATTTAACGAAAAGTTATGAAAAAAGAGCTTAATTACAAAATTTTCAGATATAAACAAGATTTTAGCAAATAACAGATTTTTCATGCAATGAAATTTAACACCACAATAAGATGAAAATGAGAATATTACAAAAAAGCATGCTTTCTAAGAACAAACTTTTAATAAAAATTCATTATACTGAATTAATAACTTAAATTTGCTTACAATTAAAAATGTTTTTAAAAAAACATTTACATTGCAATTTTAATTTATCTGTCAGAATGATCGTTATTTTCATATTGCGTTATTCTAATATTTGCAGACAAAAATGAAATACGTAAAATCGGTTACTCCACTAATAAATTTTAAGATTTCTACAGAAATTTAAACTTGGTTTGAAAATGAGGGGGGAAAAAAGAGTTTTCCAATTAAAAGGCATGTTCAGAATTATTCAAATTATAAGTGCTGTCAAGTAAACAACAAAATCTATCAAAGTCCAGGAAAATAAAACAAATATGAAAGCATTAAAAGAAATTTTAAAATCTTTCAGAACAATAAAAAAAAGGAGAAAAATATATGCAAATATCAATCTTCTAACTAATGAAGGTTACAGGAAGGGATAAAACTGATAATATTGTTTTCCTAAACTATAACTTTTACAATGCAATACGAATTGTTGACTAAATGTAATGAAAAAAAATGATCATTTTCACACATGAAAATGCTCAATAATTGATGAATAAAGATAAATAAACAATTTTTATTCGTTTGCTGATTGCAATTGTCTTAGTTGTTTACTTCATGCATAGCTGAAAATTTACGCCAAACTAACATTAGTTATGAATCAAAAACATACAAAATAAAATTGCTGAATAAAGTAAAGAAATATTTAGTATCTTTTGAACAAAAAAGTATTCAAATATTTGCAAAATTCGTGTTTCATTACGGTTTTGAAAGGGTATCATTGAACACTGACAAATAAATTTTAAATATATATAAATTACGCAATCTCTTGAGAAACAATATGAATATATGCCAATTTTTAACTTACTATTTTGCTAATTTTCAAGAATTCTTTGGTAATTTCTCCATCTAAAATTCGTATTTTTCCTGAACCTTGAACATTTAATTGATGACGTTCAGAAAGTTTTAAGTGCAGCCAACACGACCGAAGATCACACGAAAAGAGAATTGCGCATGTGCTATTGGAAAATGACGTGGCGTGTCACTGTCTAAAAATAAAGACAAAAAATTTTCAAATTTTGCAATTATTTAATATGAAATATATAGTGCACTGAATATCGAAGCATTGTGTTCAGTATTAGAAATTATATTTTAGACTTAAAAAAACAATTTTACTTCATTAAAAATTTAACTGTCAACCGTAATCTCATAAATCCAAATTAGTGATGAATAGATTACACATTTCTGGTGTCTTTGAAGCATGTATCCCTATAAATCCTAAAATTATAACTTTAGACTACTTTTAGATAAATAAAAAGATAGAAAAAAAATTTGTTCACATGTGATATACGTACGTCAAATGCAGTGAACAAATTTCTTGATTTACACTGTTTATCATAAGGAGAAAAGATGAAATATATCATGATAGCATCTGCAAACGAGTTCGTTATGCATTGCAAAATTTTGAGTATTCATGATATAAAGCATCTGATGAAACAGAAATACATTCCGCGAGTAGTAAACTGTTGAGAAGGGAGGGATGATAAAGGAGTTATATATACATATTTCCCGAAAGTAGTCAGCATTCAGTCACCAGAAACACCTAGTTGTAAAATGTCACTTTTCAAAAAAAAAAAAAAGTAAATAAATAAAAACCTTACTCTTGAGTAATAAGGGGATAATAAAATAATATTAAACCCTAGGCACCATTCACATTCGCTGAATCACTAGTGACAAATGGGGCGAAAAAACCAAATTAACCAGGCTTCTTGGGCTACATAACATGTAGCCCAAGCAGCATTTCAATATTATAATATTTTGGAAACATCGAACAATATTGTGAATACCTAATACAGTGTGAATACTGAATACAGTGTAAAAAATATTACACAATATGAAAAATAATAAATAAAGCAATAAAATTTGTAAAATCATTGATACGGTATAACTCAGACTAAAACGGCTGCATATTACTTAATAATTCATTTATCTTTTCTTTAAATCATTTCTTTTTTTCTAAATAGTTAAGTTTAATTTTCAGAAACTAAAAAAAAAAAAAGAAATAGCTTTGGCAAAATAATATTTTGTAATATCCCATGTAATTAACAGCTGCCGCTTTTGTACCTAATTTCCGTAATTCATTCTAATAGTGAATCCTAATCACAAATGAAATCGTTTGAACAACAAATCATATTTTTACCTTTAAATTTTTAAAAAGTTATTAAAAGTTATAAAAAAGAGAATCTGAAATTAAATATTGAAGTGTACACCCTATTTATTAGCATAAATGTATTATCCAATATCTCTTTGATATTCTGAATTCCAGATAATATCTTGAAGGTATCGTAACAAGGTTGCTGGGCAATTTGTACTGATATCACGATATTTCTATCAGGCAAACACGCAACTATAAAAATCTACGCTGATTTACAAGAGGTCTCGCTGTCCAAAGGTTATGTCGTCATCTTTAAATTAAAAGGATCGAGGTTGAAATCACAAAGTAAAAGAAAAGTTTTGCGAAAATTTGACCAAATGAGAAATTTTGGAATGCAAAATTCATGAATAATGATTTTTATTGTTCTTAGCAACTTGAGCGATGCTGAAAGAGAGATGACAGTCTTAGTGAAGGACAGCCTAAGTGTTTAAATGAGTTGTAAGTATTCCAAATATTTTTTATTGGGGAATTTTCTGACATCACATATGAATTTTAAATAATGGAAGTTTCTGAAGAAAATTGTAAATCTGAAATAATTTAAGAATAAGAGTAAAATTCTTTTTACATATTATACTTTTCTTAAACTGAATATCTATTCAAAATACTATTATTATAAAAAAAAAAAAAAAAACACTCGAACTCAAATTTTCTGGGCAAAAAGAAATGGAGGAAATCAAAAGAAAGCTCACTGATTCACTATTCTTAATGGGAATGTTATATAAAATAAATATTTTTATTAAAATTTACGACTAATATATAAAAAACTATGGATATACATACATATATATAATTAGAATTTGATTTTATTTGTTTAATTTAATAATAAAACAAAGAAGTAGAATTTCATAATGGGATTTGATTAGATGTATAAAGTTCTTAAGTAATATGTTGTTAAATAAAAGAGTTATTCGAAAAATTATTGTCAATCTGTGGATACTAGTAGTCTCAGAATCATCCTGATAATATTACTTTTGGGCTATTTTATTCAGCAGAACTTTTGAAAAATTTTCTTTTTGATTCGCGCTATTTTGTTTTTATTCAAAACTTGTGTAATGTTTCTATAGATTAAATGATAAAGAAATAATGAGCAGGCGCAAAAGTTTGAAGAGTTCTGTATCCGAAGACAGACAGTATAAGAGAAATAAGCGAGAATTACAACCGCATTTCTGTAACGCTGTACCAGGCAAACATTAGGCACTGATACGCGGATTTAGAATGCTGTGTACAGTAAAATCGTCAAATCAATTAAAAATGAGCGTTAAATAGAAAAACCTCATAAAATTCTATTTGCAAGTAGAAATGCAACTTACATTTCTCAAAAAATTTTCAACAGCTAAGATTCATTGCTAAATGACTGAACAAATATAAATAAACTTTAAAACATTTTAAATTTCAGTGTGTGCTTATTTAAATCAGGATTATGGATGTCGGACATTACTAGACGTACCGTAGGAATTCTGCTGCAGTACTATTGGGATCCTTTTAGCTATCTTAGCTTGAAGCTCAGATTTGGCACCATTTGTGTTGTACCATTTCGATAACGTCACCAGTTGCTGCGATGGTATCGCTTCATTCTTCGACGATAATTTTTTTAAAGAAGGCATTTCAAAATTTATAAAACAATGATAATAAATGGCTTACATTGAACGGCAATTATACTAAAATGCAACAAGTTTTTAAATAGATAACGTTTAATAAAAGTATAATATCTACTTCTGTATGCCATTAATCATCAAATGTGTATATTTTTCAAATTGCTCTTTTTTTTTTTTTTTTTTTTTTGTCTAAACTTAGTTTCAAAAATTTTTTTTTAAAAAAAACTTTTTATTTTTTTATTTTACCAAAGTTAGTATCAATTTGATATTTAGTTAGAGCAAAATTAAACAAATAATTCGATAATTGTTACTTAATATATATATGACGCATTATTGTTCACATTTTTCTTCTAAGAAGCTGTTGAATTCTTCCTTTCTACTATGTAAGAGATTTTTTTTTTCTTTTCAAAACTTACATAACAATTTTTATGCTACGCTCATCATATATGTGTGGTTTGAGAAATTTTTTTTATCAGTTATTATATTTCAAATTTTTTTAAAGTAAGATTTTAAAGAATTTTTACTTCAAGGCATTATTGGTAAAATCATTATGCGTGCTATCCATAAATACAAAATATTATACAATATCTCTACGACGTTGTTCCATAATCGAAATGAAGGACAATTTTGTGAAGATATCGTAGCAATGTTGTTGGATAATTTATGTTATTGCTAAAGGGACGTTTACTTTGAAAGTACATTTGAAAACATATAATTTGATGAATGATATTTGTGTCTCAGTTTTAATAGCACAAGAGCCAGAAAGGCTTTATTGCTCCAGACATATTGATAACAAATCATTGTGTAAAAAAAAATCTAAAAATCTTCAGTAAGAAAAAAAGATGCATTAAAAGTCTAATTTAAAATTGTAAAACGAAACAATGATATGTTAAACAAGTTTAAAAAATATGGAGTTTATATAAAATGGCAAAAATCAATTGCTTTTATAAATTTACACAGATTTTTGTGATAATTTCCCCCAAACAACTTGTCAGTGATAAATGAAATGCAAATGAATTAAGATCCAAAAGAATACTTTCAACATAAAACTGTTCTTCTAGTGAAAATGCCTTAAAGTAATTGCTTGTATCTGCTTTAAATATTTGATAAGCAGGTCATTTCATTTTAAAATGGCACCCATTTGAAAATAAATTTGTAATTTTGTCGACATAAATGGAGTTTGTTTTGATGTTGATTCGAATGCAGTGACCCAACTGTACATACTATTTATAAATTTATCTATGCTTTAATACATTATCATAGGCAGAGAGATTTTTAACAAAAACTTTATCACGGCCACGGCGTATCGCCTTGATTAATCACGAAATAATTATCCTTACCTTTCCTAAGCATCCAGAAAAATTTGAATGATTGACACAACAACACGGATTATTGGTTATTCGTTCTGTTTATAAGTCTGGATCCTCTGAATTTATCATAGACTTAGAGCAGGGCCAGATTAATCCCTCTAAGCCTCCTAAGGCATGCAAATCTTGGGATCCCCTTTTCCCCTTTCGAACTTCAACCCAAATATTTTTTAATTATTTTTAATTTTTAATCGCTATACAAAACGTTTTGAGAAGCAAAATTTAACAATATCAAATAATAAAAAACGTAATATCTAGTCATTCTTACAAGAGTTCTAGTAACTCTCTAGTATAAAATTCAGAATTTAAATTAAAACAATTCTAAACAAAATGATAAAAGCATTTAACATAATTAAACTGCTATTTAATTATAAATCTGCGTATCCTTTTGGAATCATAAAATAATGAAAATAAAACTTGCAAATAATAATTACATAGGAATGTTACCAGAATAATGTTTCAAAATTTAAAAGATATTTTATTTTATTTGAACAAATACGAATATATGGCGTTTGTCAAATAAATGAAAACACAAAATTAAATTATACTGAAAACGCCATAGAAAACACAGAGCTCATGGGTTCGAAGTTTTCTGTCTACTTGCTGAGACTTTTTGCCTATTACCGATTTTGTTTATTTCTTAAACCTGCTTTGGGATAGGGTGAGGTGGGGTAACAATATTTCCAAGGTCACGGCGGATACAAAAAAGAGAATGTCCTCCTTTTCGACTTCCGACTAAATCAACTTTTATTTATATAAGTCATTTTGCTTTTTAGTCCTCATGGTAAAGTGTATGTGAAAAACAGACAGACAGTTGATCACCCAAATGGTGGATTTGGTCTAAAATTTACTACGTTCTTCATTTTTGATCAAAAAATTATATACCGAATTTCAACAACCTTGCTCTTTGCATTTTTGAGTTGTTGTGTCAGCAAATACATCAAATAAAAACTGATTAAAAACAAGCAGATGTATTTCCGTCATAGATTTCGCCAAAATTTGACAAAAATTTAAATTTGATTTTGTTCTCCTTACCAAAATCAACCTGAAAAAAAATGTTTAAGGCATTTTTGTATTTTCTTGTACACATATTCCAAAAGTGCATTATTCGAACTCATGGAGTCTAAAATATGGAAGTATATTAAAATCTCGGAGACGAATTTTCTGCCAATTACAATATTTTTTTATATACAGTGGCACAAACAATTGAGAGCACACCTTACTCTTACTTAATAAATCCGACTTTTATAATAAACTAGACGCCTTTGGCGACCAGCCTGTTCGCCAATCTTAATGTTCGTTAAAATTTTAATAATTAAATATTTTATGCAATTCCAACTTTAATAGATTCTTCAGCAAAATATTTTAAAACTTCAAATTTTGATAGTCATATAATTCACTCATAATATTATAAAGGCCTTCAGTCATAACGTGATATGTATCTTTCTAATTTTCTGTTACCCCTAGTAGAATTTATGCTTTAAATTAAAGTGTAAAGGATTAATCTGCAATTAATATAATAATATTTTTTTACTGAAACAAAGCATTTTTTTAATAATATGATTACTGATAATAGAGTCACTGAGCGTTTAAACTTTATGGGCACTAAAGAATATCTTTCTTAATTTATGTAATATCTCAAGAATTTGTCAACAAAATTTTCTCAGATTCATCATGAACGGATCGATTCATTAACAATGTTTCATTTTAAATGCATCAAACACTAAGAAAATAAAATGAATAGTTTAAAATAATCGGTCGAAAACAGGTTTAAAAAAACTACTTAAAAAACGATGTACTTAAAATTATAAGTATATATAAAAAAAATATATAACTAAAATAAATACAATTTAATTACAAAAGCATGCAACTAACCTAAAAATAATTTAAATCATTGAAAACAGGTTAAAAAAAAACTACTTAAAAAACGATGTACTTAAAACTATAAGCATATACAAAAAATATATAACTAACATAAATACAATTTACTTACAAAAGCATACAACTAACCTAAAAGTAATTTAAATCGTCCGTTGATAATGGTTGCCATGCCAACAATTAGAACACAGTGCGCATGCGTGAATTTTCTTCGCCTTTTACGGTAACGCAAATGCGTGAATTTTTCTACGCCAGTTGGGGTAACGCTATGCAGATTATACATTTTTAATTTCCTTTATTCTGTGTTATTTTAATTCAAAAGTACTTCAGAATGAATCTGAAACATGGATTAATTAACAATGTTTAATTTTAAATGCATAAAACATTAAGAAAATAAACAGAATCGTTTGAAGTAATCCGCCGTAAAATGTTAACCCTAGCCTTATTACTGTTGGGAGAAAAAAAAGCTGAAGTCTTACTCACTTGGTGGTGGAGAAAATGGAAGATTTTTTTGGCGGGAAAGTTGGCGGTGGGGAAAATGGAAGATTTTTTTGGCGGGAAAGTTAGTTTTTAATTAATAATTAAAATTCTAATTAAAAATTCAAAAAAAGGGACCGCAGGTGCACATTCCCGACCTCTAAGGTATACATGTACCAAATTTGGTAGCTGTATGTCAAATGACCTGGCCTGTAGAGCGCCAACACACACACACACACACACACACACACACACACACACATTGAGCTTTATTATAAGTATAGATAACACATTACCGAAAACGACAAACTTGTTATTCTTTTTGCGCATAACAAATGGATTAATTTAATGTAAAAATAAAGAACAATCAAAGAAAAACTTCTAAACCGAAAAGTTTCAGAAGCAATTTAAATAAATATATGCAGATTTTTTCCTAAAAAAATTGAGAATACACCAATGAAATTTTTGTAATATCTCGCAGGCAAAGAAAATGACAATATTTAGTTGCATGTCTTTTAGCTTTTATAATGGCCTCTAAACGTCGTAGTATCAATTAGACCAACTTTTTGGTGGTGACTGAAGATATTTTACTCCATTCTTCTTGCAACACTTGTTTTAAATTAGTTTTGTTTCTAATTTTGTGGTTTTGGACCTCTGTTTCAAATGTGGCTCATAGATTTTCAGTGACATTGATGTCGGGGGATTATGATAGCGTATGTAACTGCTGTTTACAATGAAAAAAAAATCACAACATTTTGACATTACGTGCAGTCTGTTTGGGGTCGTTTTCCTGCTGGAGAATAAAATTTCCATCTAAACCCAAATTTTTTGCACTTTCGTTTAAATTGTTGCGAAGTTTATCAAAGTAAGCCAAATGGTTCATAATGCCATCTATAAAAATTAAATTTCCGACCACGGATGAAGCCATACAACCCCGAACCATGATGGAGTCACCACCCTGTTTAACTGTAGGATGTAAATTCTTTAGATCCAAAGCAATATTGGGCTTTCTCCGTATGGTGCGACGACAGCCACTACCAAAAATGTTGAATTTACTTTTATCACTAAATATAACTTTCTTCCAAAAGTTATTGGTCTTCAATTGATGAAATTTTGCAAACTCCAAACGCTTTTTCTGATTTTGCAAGCTGGTGAACGTTTTCTTTCTAACAACTCGACTTTTATATTAACTTGTATTTTGCACAGTTTCGGCACTTACACTTCTGCTTATGTTTTGAGAAGTTTCTTCAGCAAGTTTGACTGCACTTACTTTAAGATCAATTTTGATTTCTTTTAACATTTTTCCTTTTTGCAACATCACTCAGAATACTTTTTTCCCCTCTTCCACATTTATTTTCAATCAATCCATCGTTTTAAAATTTTACAATGATTTTTCTGGACACAAGTGTGGTTTCTACCAACAATTTCACGATAAGATTTTCCTTTTTAAAATAATCTTAATACGAATTTCCTTACATCAATACTAGTTTCTCGTTGAGATGCAATTTTCCAATTATTTAGTAATTCAGAAACGCTCTAAAAGCCAAGATGGAATAGCATATCATGGAAATTACTATGTAAAATGATTAAGAACAAGAGCTATCAAATTGAATATTTTCTGTACACTCCATCAAAATCGTCTAAACACCTTCTGTATTCTCATTTTTTTGAGGCAAAAATCTTCATATGTTTATTAAATTGCTTCTGAAACTTTTTAGTTTAGAAGTTTTTCGTTGATTGTTCTTTATTTCTACTTTAAATTAAATCATTTGTTATGAGGTTATGTTTTGAGGTTTATACGTAAGAATAAAAACATGTTTGCACTTCTCAGTAATGTATTATTTATGATAAAAGTCGGATTTATCAAGTAAAAGTAAGTTGTACTCTCAATTGTTTGTGTCACTGTATATACATCCTATACGGAAAAAGTTTGTTTTAAATCAAATATGTGACTTCAGAGCTACAGTTTTGAACAAATGCGAAGAGAATTTAATGACTTGTAAATTATTCTATTTCAGCTATTTTATTCAGCAAATTTATTTGAACGCTTTTAAAGCATATTTGAACAACTGACATACCTGTCTGAAAGGGGAAAAAGTCTAATAAAAAATTAAAAACAAGCTCTACATCTGTATTTCTGTCAATACAAGCCGGTTAAACATTCAATGAATATAATTAAAATGAAAGAAACAAAAAGGCACGGATAAGAATAAGAATAATAAGTGAAGTAAAAGAACATTTTATCTGGAAGATTGACCTGGAGGTTACTCGGAATTTTTTCGTATTTTCTATGAATTAAGAATGTCAGAAAAATTTTAATTTTTTTTTATTTCGTTTGAATTTCTGCTAGGAATATTATTTTATTTGAATTGGAATTCTAATTATAACAAAGCGAATTTGATAAATTTTAGGATTCACAAATTTATAAAGCAAACGATAATCTTTTGCTTGATTAGAAACTATGTTTTGTTAGCTTGACACATACTACCAATTATTTTTAAGAATAAGTTTAATTCACATTCTAATTTTCATTTTCCACTTTTTCTAATAATATTAATAATCTTTGTCAATTTCTTTTATATATAGAAGAAGAATTATAAGATTTACGTTATCTCAAACACTTTATTTAATTTTTTTTATTGACAAGAAAATATATTTTTAACGTTAGAAGATTAAAAAACTTATAATGATACGAATAATGATAGATATGCTTTTTGGTTTTCAATAGCAGTTTACTA
Organism: Argiope bruennichi; assembly: GCF_947563725.1. NCBI lineage: Eukaryota > Metazoa > Arthropoda > Arachnida > Araneae > Araneidae > Argiope > Argiope bruennichi. The sequence continues at coordinate 89,522,169 of NC_079151.1, forward strand.
AACAATTTATATTTAGTTAGACAAAAATAAATATTTCGAAAAAAATCTTAACAATGGAAAGCTGATTTTCTAATGCATTTTAAAAATAAATATTTTTCTAAAGCTTATTTTCAAATGTTCATAAATATTTTTTTATATTTATTTTTAGAAAATATTACATCGATTAAAAAGTAATAAAAGTAAATAAGAATAAAATGTAGAACCAAAATTCAAAGTTCGACTTCTGACGTGACGTCACAATGCCAGAGCATACATCATAGTGTTTGTTATTTATCATCTCTTGCATTTTGTCTTTCACAATTGTACGGAATCACATTACGTTTTCCTTTTTTTTTTTCACCCACTCTTTTTCATCATTTTTTTTTCTCTTTTTGTCTACTTGCATAACGGATTTCAAAATTACATTAATATTGCAATTTCCTATTAATTTCAATTCTTTCTCATGTCATTCTTTGTTTCTAGTTATTTTTATTTTTGTTTTATTTTTTTGTTGCTCGAGTCACTTGAACAAACATACCATCAAATACATATAGCTTACCATTTTCGCTTTTAGTTTCAAACATATTTTCAACCACAGAAAGGAAATTTCGAGAAAAGAAATGCTATTTATTTTCATTTGAAAAGTCAAACAATAAGTCTTTTTTATCAATTTCATTGCTCTATTTAAAACGTAATTTAAATCTGTATACATATGGCATCTTCTTATTAATTAAAATTTTATTTTTCATAGTTTTTTTTATCATTTTTAGCTTTTCTTGAAAGTTTTAATTATTTATTCGATTCTTAATAATCCAATAATACATAATTTAGATAAAGAGATGAATATAAGCAATGAAAATAGCTACCTCCCATTTTGCTTCCGCAATTGGGGAATCCGAATGACTTTCGGAGCAACATGGAGACAACATAAAGGTGAAAAATTTCTAATGCAATCACCAGCAACATAACATTTTTTCTCGCATGAGATACATCCCGCCATTGGAATGGAAATACACGACCCTCTACTCCATTACTTTACCAACCAGGGAAATAAGAGCTTCCTTACTTATCTACCAACTTCTCATTCACATACTCGTGGGGTTCTTAAGCATCAGAAAATCTATTTTTATTTAATATTAACTACCGAGAGAGGTCTCTCCAAACCTTTGTCGCATATTTTCTAATAAAAGCGACCCCCCCCCCCCGCGCATAAAATTATGGAAGGGTAAGACAGCAAATGTTGCATGACATTGACAAACAGTGGTTTGAAAATATTGATATTTGGCCTGAATGTAGCATTATTACTAAACTATTGTGTGATCTTTGGTGATTTTCAGGGCGATTAATCCCTGGTACGTGATTATCAGTACTCGAAAATTGAATTTGTTTTAGGCGTATTTTTCCCAACCAATTGAAACGAAATTTGACACAGAATTACAATTGTAGTAACACAATCACATAATAAATTTGATATATTTAAATCAGTGAGTTTTTGAGTTATTGTATGTATACGCTTGTAAGAGTACATATTGACAGACAGACATTTCTTTGACGGATTCGGATATTCATTTCATGCATACCAATATTTTAGAAGTCAAATCTATGCACGAAATTTTATTTATCTTTGTTCGTTTTGTAGTCGTGTTGAGCCGGACAGATAAACTTCATCTGAATAGATTTTGCTCAGAATTTATTGAAATACAAATTTAGTGTAGGAACTATGTAGTGAAAGCTTACAAGCCAGTTAATAGCTAAGCTGCACGAGCAATTGCTTTTGTATCGTGGTCATGTTACTAAGCTGCGAACCACAAGGTCCCAGGTTCTATCCTCACTCATACCAATTCACCACATTGGTGACCTCGGACGATGAACCTTCAACCTTCGTACAGCTGTTATGGCAACATCTATTTGCAACCAAAGTCGTCAGATTCCCTTGACGCAGCAACACAAAGTCGTCAGACTCACTTGACACAACAGCAACTTCGTACCCACATACGCTCGCCGCAACTCAAATGTTCAAATGGGTACAAGCGCATTAGAATCAACAGCAAATACATCACCACTCAACACCCATTTGTTCGTCTCACCTCCGACTCACTGGAGGGAGAGTCTGTAGTCAAAGCTTATAAGCCAGTTAACAGCTACGCTGCAAGAGCAATTGCTTTTGAATCGCGGTCATGTTACTGAGCTGCGAACCACAAGGTCCCATGTTCTATCCTCGCTCATCCCAATCCGCCACGACTATACACTAAATTTCATTTGTCTAGCTCAAAGCGTTTTTTGAGCTCTCGTGTTCATAGACACAGAGATACAATGACAAAAATGTGTTTTTCGAACACAGTAAGGTATAAGACTTAATAGATTCGTCAAAATCTCGAATTTGACTTTTTAGATGATTACAATACTTATTTTGTATTTCGTATAAAAAAAAAGTAATAAGAGCAAATATAAAAAAATAATAACAAAAATGAATGAATGCATAATTTACGAATAATTTTTAGTTCTGGCCTTTAATATGTATTAACTTTACTGCAGTTCCATGCATGTATGATAGCATTTTTCTTCCTTTATAATCTGCCATTTGCTTAAAATATTTCATCATACCAAGATTAGATGCGGTATTATTCTGTTCGCCTCAGCTTTTCTATTTGAGTGAATAATATTTACCTCAAATAACTGAAACCACACCATTTAAAAGTTACAAAAACAATTTCCTTGTAACGACACAATTTGGAAACTCTTCCACGTTGCTACTGAATGTTAACTGAGGCGAATAACGCAACCACGTAAACCTCATCGTATTGTCAAGTCACGTGAAGTCCGATAACAGCTGATAATCGTGACGTTTGCCTGATTTCAGACTTTAATCTGGGCGAAGAATTTCCGATATCAGTCGTACTACGCATTGAGTAGCATGTCATGGCCAGAACTAATGGAATAAATGTTTTCTACTCAAAGAACGCAGATTACGAAACAGCAGAGAAGATTCTTTTTACTATTATTCAGAAGTTGTGTGTTATCCAACGTATGCCATAAAATTGCTTGCTTATTTTTTTATCTAGTTTTTAAATAAATAAAATGTTTTTTAATTTAAAAATTACAAATTTAAGATCTTTTTTAAAAATAATTTCTAGAAAAAAAGATAATTATAAAGTCATTTTATTTAATGATAATAAAAATTAAAATATTTAATGATGATGTTGTCGCTTCAACAAAGAGCATCTTGGCAAAGTTGCAACTAAATGAAGCCAAATATTGTTGGTTTTAGTTAAATTGGGTATAGAACTCATGAATAAGAGAAATGCTAGATAATTCCTCAGTGAAGGATTGCATTGTTTAAATTCAGAAGTTGAAACCAGACGACTTCCATCAATTAAGGAAATTTCGAATTACTTATCTTAAATTTCCTACATAGATAATATGGTTTTTGAAATTCACGTATTCTGCGTAATTGAATTTCTTTAGAATGTAAAATTATTCACAATTTTTCTAGAAATGCTTAGGAAATGATGCAAAACGGTTTTTTTTAATGAAAATTTATTTGAAATTCACGTATTCTGCGTATATTAAACTGTATATTAAAGAAATAACCGGGCAAGTAAACACTCATTTCACTTTTAGGATTTCTAAAGGAAATGAAATAATATATTGTTAGATTACCATCCAACTGCATATTAACCCCTTAAACAGTAATAATGATTTTATGAATTCAATTTTAAGGTATCAATATAACACTACTTTGAAATATTTATCCTCACAACTGATTCCCTTTATAAAAACTTTAAAATAAGATTATGATAGGAAGAAAAGCTATGTTTTATTCTGAATGTCGCCATTCCAGTACTTTGCTGTCTACGAATTAACTTATCATGGTCTATCAAATTATGGATCGTCACCCCGACTTTTCGGATCGCTGAACTTCGATTGCACGTGATTGTGTTAGGTTCTTCTTGAAAAAAAAATCTTAAACAATGATGAGGAAGAAAAATGATTTCGAATATTTTGTTAAAATTCTGCAGATAAAAGAATTACTCTAATTTTCATTCTGTATATCATGAGGCAATTCGTCTTTCCTATTTGTCTCGTCTATAATCTCTACTACTAATAAAGAGGGATGTTTGTGTGTCTCTCTGTGTGCGTTTGTGAGTGTGTCTGCAAGTCTTCTACAGAACAGTCTGTGACAGAATCAAACTTCGTACATATATACTTAAAGATATATAAGATAGACATTTCCATTTTGAAATGACTTTAAAAAAATTTTAATCATTTAAAATTTAAGCGAAATTTTAGCGTAATTCCTGAAACATTTGAGCACAAGAATGGTTATTGCATTATCATAAAATAAAATTAAAAAATTATCTTTTCAATGATAAAAATTATTTTTTATTACTAATTTTTTAAAACTAATTTTTAACAAGTATTTTAAACACTTTTTACAACAATATATTTTGTTACTGAAATGAAACTCTGACAAAATTTAAAAGTTAAAATATTTTGCTGTGGACGTCCTTAAGACATAATTACTCAAACTATTTAATTAAAACTTTTAAGCGAATTAACTGAAGAAACTGGCGAAAAATTAAGCGAACCTAATTGGTCACCAAAGACAGTCTATACTTAATAAGTAGTTTAATATTTAGTTTAATAATACTTAATTTAGAGTTTTAGCAATTTTTGAAAATGAACACAGTAAACCAAGCATTTTTATCATGACATTAAAAAATGGAAGAGATTTTGTATTTGCCAGCTTTGGTAATTCTTTTAAGATTATCTACAGCATCGTAGAGTTTTATTTGAATATTTAATGTAACACATTTTGAAAATCTACTCAACGAACTATGCATCTTCATCAAAACTTCAAAAAGAAAAGCGATTTTTTTGGAGACTATTGAAGAAAATTCTACGTATGTCAATGAAACGGCGTATCCTGGTGATAATATCTGGACTTCAAGATTGGAGGGTTTAATGCTCGAAACTCGATTCCACATAAGAATCGCCATATAAGTGGAACTAGTGGAAACTAAATTCGTCGTGGCAAAAAGCACTTCCACTGTCATGGCTCAAAAGCTGGAGAGAGAAGAACCGGCTTAAACGTCGCCCCTTTCATCTCAACTCGATTTAAAATTATGAAGTATAAACCAAAATAGTCACATAATGCTTCGAAGCGGGACGTAAATAAGACTAAATTAAACAAAAATCTTGTGTGCTAATAAGTATATCCATTTTTTTTTTCAAGAATTGCCTGTTTATTTCAATTTTGTCATGCGTCATATTTATTCTTCTCTTAAAACTAAAAGTGATGGAATGGTTAAATCTAAAAGAAGAATTGGTGAAGGATGACAAAACAGACAGTAATTATAAGAACAAATAGCGCATTTGGTTGTTTTTTTCTGAGAAGTTAGAATCCCTCCTCCCGGAGGACAGGTGAAAAATGAAGATGAGAAGCTCCCTGCATAATGGTGAGTCTTACCACCCTGTTGTGTACAAAAAAGGGCGTCTATCGATGGCAGACGTGCTTTCTACGGGAATGGTTGAACCGTAGCCGATGATGGCCCTTAGGACCCAACCATAGTTTCTAACAATGTCTTATCAGATATTTAGGATTATTTCCGAATGTTTTCGAAGAGGGAGGTTTAGTCGTTTGGGGTTACTAAGCAAATGGAAACCAAATGCTATTTCATAACTTCACTATCTTTATATCTTTCATAATTCAAAGAATATTGCGAAAACATAAATAAATGATAATTTGAAGGGGTGAAATTCGTGCTTCATGATGAATACAAATTTTTTAACTAAACTTCATTAACCTTTTACTAGTCACTACAGATGTGCATGGTCTTTCGTCATCAACAACATAATTCTTAAACGATTTATCGATTCATGAAGTGTTCCTTTGATTGAATCATCTAATTTTACTAGTTTTATGTAGAACACATTTAAATTAATTGTTTGCTGTCTTGAATCAATCTTAAAATGCATTATACTTTCTAATTCAACCAAACAAGCGGCAGAACCAATTTCCGAAGAATCTCAGTACTCTGTCTATTTTATCTCGTATTGCTGATCAGGATCAATTTAATAGAGGTTTGTACCAGTATCCATTCAATGGAAGTTTTAGCGCCAATTCATTTTTTTTATTTCCATTTATCAGCGATATCCATTTTAAAAATGGTTTGTTTTCAATAACTTTGGGTATAAGCCAAAAATTTATATATTGCATTCATAGAATTTCTTTCATTTATTTTGGAAATCAAATATAGCGCTTTTTAAAATGTCTAGTTTCCTCAAATACCTGATGCTGGTTGAAAGATGAACTTGAATTTAGCTTATCGGATGTGTTGAAATATGAAGATCCAAATCAGTTATGGAAATCATCTGTCCAATCATCATTGGCTTCAGTTGTTTAACCGATAATTGGTTGCCTTCGAGTGAAAAATTAGCAAGAATGCATTTCAAAAACTTATTCTGACAAATGATTTATAATTATTCATAAACAGTATAAACTTCACATGCTTCTTTGTGATCATCGCCTTCTTCTTTTTTCGAAAATAAAAAATGTAAAATTTGACGAAAATTCTTTGTTCCCCTCCATTTAAAATCAATATTATAAAAGCATCTTAAAATAAATTTATACACAGCGTACATTAAAAGTATAAGATTAAGGTATAAAAAAACTAAATAACAAATGAAATAAATATAATTAAAAGACGGTAAATAAAAATCATTTTAAAAGAAGGTTAATTATCTCTTTATATAAACTACAATTATTTTTTCAGCATATAAATGCATTACAACTTGCATATGCTTATGTAGGCTAAATAAAATACTTAAACAAGAATTTAAAAAATCTTGACTTTGTTCAATACCATGATATATCACCAGATATAAAACATGACTTATAGAAAACATTATAAACGGCATTTTAAATAAATTTGTAAACAAAGTAATTTAAATAAGTGAACAAATTAATCACAAATCTTCTTAATTAATTTAATCCATTAAAATAATTACAAATGTTTTACAAATTACAAAAAATTACAAATGTTTTATAATTACAAATGTTTTAATGTTTTTCTTCTAAACAAAGGATATGAAACCAGTGGAACGGCTTTTCCCATGATCTTGTATATTTTCACATTTTGGTGCTATGCATTCATAGATATAAAAATGCATTTTTGAATTTTTCGAATTTGTGCTATAATTAAATCAGTGTCTAATTATCCAAGTTCCGCTAGTTTAACTTTCTACTTCGTCATGTTTTTAAGTATAGTGCCCACTCGGAGACTAATGGGTAGACAGACCAACTTCCTATAAGTGATTTTTGTCCAAAATTTTATTTCTCTCTATAATTTTAATGTTAAAATTCAATGCATAATTCAACCGTCAAGCCTGTAACAATTTTGAGCTATCGTCTAAGCAGAGAAACCGAAGAAAGAAAGAAATAATCCCCAAAAATGATTTTCTCGGACCTAAAAAGGTCAGAAAATCATTGAAAAAAACAACCCTCGAGATTGATTTTTTCCCCCTTCATGTCTACTATGCTTTCTTTTTCTACACGAGAAAATAAAAATTCCCCGCATATCGATTCTCGATTTGACCTAGATCATAATAATAAAAGCCGCTTTCCGTACCTGCTTTGAGAAATTAGGGAAGCTGTAGTAAAGCTGAGCTCTTTCTAACCTTGAATAAATAGATTTTTATGCTAATGGGAGCAAATACCTTTTATTGAAAGGTAACATAATTGGCGAAGTGAAGTCTCTAATGATTAAAATAGTTTCTTTTTGTATTTATCTATCTATTTGTCTATCTCTCTCTATAATATATTTGTAACGGTTAAATAAACAAATTCGGTTGATATGAATAATGTGTATCATTAATATGAATAATTATTAATAATATTAAGCGAAGTTATCTTTACTAATAATAAATTAGAATGTGTGTGTATGTCAGTTGGCTCTTTATAGCTAAGCCATTTGATCTAAATTTGCCAAATTCGACACATATATAATATAGAATGTATTCCTCAAAGAATTAAAAAAAAATATGGGAATTTCAATTAATTAAAAATCAAACGATATTTAATGGTTTTCTTCAATAGCTTGCGAAAATATTGTTGCAAAAATATAACTTTTACACTGTTTTAAAATCAAAAAAAATTTTTTTTAATGATATTAATATAATTGTCGTGCAATTTTTTTTTCAATTTTGAAAATTAAAAAAAAAAATATTTTCTTTTGCATGGCTTTCAACAGCATATTTCATTGCGATAACAAAATTCAAAACATTTTCACATTTTCACCAAATAATTTGTTGCATAATTTTCTTTTGTCGTTGGAAGATAAGGGAGCAGGGGATCTGTTTATTATTTACATCGCTTGCATGAAGAATAAGGAAATGAATTTAAAAATTTCAAAAAACGAGGGGAAATTAGAAAATACTTGCAGTTATGCTTTTATTGGCGCAATGATGTCATGAGATTGATGTTCGTTAGGAAGATTCGTGTACAAATAAAATAGAGCGGGCTTAAGACTGTGTAAATAGCTTAAATTAATGCCGCTTATAAATTGATAAAAAAATACTTTGATGTAGGAATCATGAACATACTAGCAAAAGATATTTCAGTGAAATTAAACGTTATCATTGTTTTGAACGAATCAGCTGGTAGCCAAAGATGTCAATTAGTAATAACAATTAATTAATTTCATCAATCTTAGCATATATAGCGTACATGAGAATAAAGAAATTATTAAAAATGGAAAATATGCTTGAAATGAAATGACAATTTAAACGAAGAATAAATAATAAACAAAGTACTCATAATGCGAATTCATAGCTATAGAATTTTAAACAATTTATAAAAAGAGCAATCAGACCACCTAAAGAATATATCAGAATTGAAATGGTTCGAAATTTCCAACAGGGCTAGAAGTTACTATTTGAAAGTTTTAAAGTGTTTACCTTTCTTTTGTTGTGGAACGAGAATTAGGAGGAATATTGAGAATTTTGAGGAGATGTTCTTAAAGTGTTTGCCTGTTCTTCGTGTAACAGGATGATAGGTGTACGGCAAGTTGAAAAAGAAGCTAGAAATGGACCACTTTGTGGCTGGGGGCCAGCCGCCTCCAAGAGGATGTCAGTTCAGTGAATCGGCCAGTGTTATGGATAGAATGCGATAAAAGACAACAGTTGATCACAACAAATCATGTTTAGAAGAAGGCTCATCCGAATACTATGTACATTAAATACTTTATTGGACATGCTATAGAAGATGAAAAAAATATATGGCATCATGGCATTATAGATATCATACTGATTACACCATCTGTTTATTGCGTTTTTATACAAATACCACGATTTCAAGTGAATGGATTCTATTATTGAGTTCAAACAGAAAATTGATGAAAAGAGAATCTTACGATCTTCGGAATTAGTTTAAGTTTCTAAATCCATTCTGAAGCTATGTTGTGGATATTTTTGGATAGATTTCGTAATCATAAATTTAAATCAAAAGCCAAGGGCCTTAAAAAATCCGGCATCTCATTTTTCAAATACATGTAACAATTTCTTATACATGTAACAATACAAGTCGTTTTGGTGAAAAATTAATATTCTGTATGGTAATAAATAAAAGCGGATATTTATTTATTCGTTAGTAAAAACTTTTTCTCTTCCCGGAGTGTTCTTTAAAAAAAACTGCTTCGATCAAAAGAAATATTTTGTCTGTTTATAAGGAGGAAAAAAATTATGCTTTAAAGAGTACTTATTATCTTAAGTTTCAAAGAAAATAATGGCAACGAAAATTAAACAATAGAATTAATTTGGATAAAAAAAGAATATTCCCGAATTCAATGGAGATGTTCGATTATCTTTTATTTTATTTATTTATCCTTCAAGGGCATAACTACGGATCCTTGAAGGACTACCAAACAAATAATTAACGAGATATTTATAAAGAAAAACCTTCATTCTATATTTTTATGTATTATCTTTAAATTCGATAAGTATCCTCCTTTATTAACCACTTGTGAACAGTTTTTGAGGCTTCGCTATGGATAATCGCAAAACACACTCGATATTCTCCTAGAATTATATTTTTGGTTGACAGTACTCTGATGATGGAATAGAAAAATTTTCATCTTTTGTTCCTTTGTTATTATTACACATTTTTTTCTTTTGTTCCATTTTAATCTCTGAAAGCATTATTCCTCTTTCAATTTACGTAGACGAAGCTATTCTTTCATTTTTTTCTTCATTGTTTCATATGAATGAATAAAAAATTACAATGAGGTAACCAGTACATAAAAAAAAAGACATACTTGAATATATGATGCAAATACAAACATATAAACTGTAATGTTTGGTTATATTAAAGTCCCATTATTATCGATAGTTTTGGGTTAATTTGGGAAGAACTTCTTAATTTTGAACCATCATCAGATGACGAGGACATGCTTTAATACAAATGGGTGACTGCGGATTATAGTAGGCATTTTTTGCAAATTATTCACTTAGAGTTATTAAATTTTTATGTATGTATATCAAACTTCTTTAAAATGAAATATCTATATTTTTTTTAAGTTAAAAACTATATAATTAATTTTTGGAAATTTCCAAATATTCCTGGAAACTTTCCCCCCATTTTTCTCGAAAATGGGGATTTAAAGAATGCAGACGACTCTTGATGACATATATCAAGAGTCGGTCTTTAGATCAAGTTACGCTCTCATTAAATTATTATATCAAGTTATCAATTTATTGCATTAGATCAAGTTATTATATCAAGTTATCAACTTATCACATTAGATCAAGTTATTATATCAAGTTATCAATTTATTTCATTAAATCAATTCATTTTGAAATTCATAACGAATTCGAATAATTTCTCTTTACTTGTTCTTATGATTCAAATTCTTAACTTCGAAATATAAATTCTTTACATTTTTTTTTTTAATGTTCAATAGTTTTCTTACTAATTGACCGTTATTTACAACTTTATTACACTAACTTGATTTTGGACACATTTTCTCCGATTAATTATTTTACATAAAATCCATTCTCTTCTTCCTTTAAAAGTTTTACCACTTCACAAATTAACTTTAATTATTACCAAGCACATTTGAATTTTTTAAGCACAAGCAACTTGTTAATTACTATTATTGCCAAGCCATTTCTCCCTTCCACTATAATGAGTGGAGGTTAAGAGGCTCAAGAACAAGCACTCCGCTGACACTCCTTCAACTCACCAAATGAAACAGAAAATATCAGGGAATTATAAAATATCAAAATAATGTAATCATTATTAAATAATATAATGATAATTGTGGAAGTTTTTTTTATAAGTTCATACTCCTAATGAGAAGCAGTTAATTGAATTATATTAAGAACTGTCTTATTAGGATTTACACGATAATGTTTACGGGTTGGAATAATTTCTGTGAACTGAGCCACACAATAAGTATGACGAGAAAAATTACTCAAAACAATACACAGGGCAGGCGGTTTAGAAGCGGTTGGGGTCAATAAAAGGTGCCAAAATCGGCCGAAAATAATGCGCTTTGGACTAAATTGTGCTGTTATGTACCGTCAGTATGACTATATCTACTGTAAGCAGAAAAAGCAACATACCGTAAGCAAACTAGTGGGGATAATCTACCCGCATTTTTTCTACATTCTCTTTAATAAAGGTACTTGTGCATTAACAGCATGTCAGTGCCAAACAATAGTTAAGAAAGATCCTAAGAATTGCTGGGATGCTGTTAGTATAAAAAGACCAAAAAATTAAATGGGTCATTTTCGACAATTTTTTTTTACCAAAATTGGATACAGAACAACAATTGCAGTCACAAAACATACTAAATTTCATTTTTTTTTAATAATTGCGTTTTTTAGTTTAATTGCATCCGAAAGTACAAACTAACAGACTTAAACCTTTGATCGATTTGATTCCAAATTTGATAAGAATTTATATTTTAGATATTAGATCAGAGATCAGATCTATACAGAGATCAGATCAGATACAGAGATATAGATTAGATATTTAGATCAAATTTTATTTCTCTAGTTTTCTTTAGGTTTTGTAGCAATTGTATTTATTTGTATCCCTTAGCCGGACAAACAGACCTTCTCTAAATGGATTTCGTTCAAAATCTAATAGAAATCTACAAGTGTCAATTTGCAGAAGATTATACCGAAGAGAAAATACGAGAGAATCGAGGAAAGGGCACACATGCCGTCATCTTTCTCTAATCAGTATTCATTGTGAATCACTAAAAATATTTTTCTGACATTACATAAACATTTTAACCACGAACAGACTTTATTACTCAAAGCTCTTTTACGTTTACATTGTTTACTCAGATGGCTTTAGAATCAGTAGCCGTACAGTCACAGCTTTTTGTTCCGATGAATTTGACAGCTTTATTTAAGAGTGGGCACGCAGGCTGACCATCAGAAATACTGAATATCATTTGATTCACTCGATTCGCGCTGAATGGAATCAAACAGTACTCCAAATTTTCTTTACTTCTAACAATATAAAGTGACAATTCACCCCAATTTCGTGCACTTCTTCAACAAATAGATTCTACTTTTATTTACACAGCGCCGTGATATTTGCAGTTCGTAGGTTAATGCTCATGAGGGCAATAAATGAGCTGACAACTAGTGAATGTCCAGCATTAAAAAGTTTTCTTTACATACATTTGAGCAAAATATGGATTACGACCCAACATGTTGTTTCTAGGCAACATGCTAAGGAAGAATTTGTAGACCTTTTCATTAAAGGAGTGAAAAATAATTAATTAAAAATATTTTAAATATATGTGGTCAAATTTTTTTTTTCATTCATTATTTACACTTTTCAAAACATTTAGCGGATATTATGATTTTAGACATAAACTGCGGATGAGGAAATGTTTTCGGAACTAATTTATTATATATAGATGTTGTAAGGTATGAGAAAAGGGAAAATGAACAACGAACAAGAAATAATTAAATTTTATTGTTGATAATTTGCTTTAAAATTTAAAAAATGCACAATTCATGCAGAATATACAAACAAACAAAAAAAAAAGTGATTTCTTAGATAGGATTGAGTTTTAATAAGGGGCATGGTTTGCCCTAACCGAAAGCAATGCCGCACATCTATGAGGTATCTTCAATGGAATTATCAATAAGGGACTGGGGTATTCTCTCCCACTCCTGTACAAGAGAGCTTTCTAGCTGCTGTATTGCATTTGGAGGTGATAAGCGATTAGCAACCCTTCTCTCCACAATGTCTGAAACGTGTTCTATTGGGTTCACATCTGGGGAATATGCTGGTCAATCTATTCGAAGAATTACGTCGTAGCAAAGGAAATTGTCCACCAGCTGAGCACGATATGGTCTGCCGTTATCATCCAATAGAATGAATTCATCCCGATTGCTGCAGCGTAATCGACCACTACAGGTCTGAGAATCTCATCCTTATATCACTGAGCCGTTAGTGTTCCATTTCGTTTTTCCATTCCAATATACAGGTTAGTGCTACCATTGCTGGCCCAGACTATCATTCCGGCTCCACCAAATCGGACACTTTCATGCACAAATGTAGAATTATTCCCAGTTCCAGGTTCTAGCCCATTATCAGGTTGTATACTAAAACGAGACTCGTCCGAGAAAAGTACATTGCTCCACTCATCTCGCCCCTTTCTGAAATCTTCATGTGCCTACCTTCTGCGGGCAGCACGGTGGGTCACTTAACGAAACAAACCATACAAATCATATTTGATTTCGAGCATACAAATCCAGATTTTGATTTTGTATAAGTTTGTGTCGAAACCCTAACACCAGTAGCCCTCTGAAGGTGCTGTTGCAATAAAGTGGAATTCAGAGTGAGGTTTACATAATTCATCTTACATATCGATCCTCATTTTGTGTTGTCCCAAGTGTACGACCTTGTCCTGACCTTCGGCGAACATTTCCAGTTTCCAAAAACCGATTCCATAGTCTGGAAATCACACTTTGTGAAACTTCCAACGCTTGCGCTACAACGGATTGCGTTTGGTCAGCCTCTAAATGCCTGATACCCCTCCAAGCTACCGAATCATCTAAGTCATGTTGCTGAGACACAGCATTCACTGTTATAAAACATTCAACACGTATTAATTATTTTTTTTATCTCCTCGTACCGAGGAATGCCGCAGGTCGCTATTCACTCCAAATCTAAAATGCGTATTTTTCTACGTCCCAGAAAAAAATTGCATATTCCCAACTTTGTAAACATTATAAATTTTTTTTGAACTTTTTCTTCAGTTTTCTTTAAAAAGTTGTCGCTTATATAGTTGTTTCATATTGAACTTACAATATCCCCTGATTGTTTTGAGCAGTGTATTTAAGGCTTCTTCAATCGTTATTTGATGCTTCTTTATCTATTTTTTTGCATTTATATTTTGGTCCTTTTTATTTTATAAATAAAATAAAAAGGATAAATTTCTTATATATGTCTTCTTATTTATGTCTTAAAAGTTCTGACATACAATCATTTTCTTTCGTAAGGAACATTTGTCACGCTAAAGTGTAGTACGATTTTGATTAGGTACAGGAGGGTTCCGATTCGAAACAGATTAAACCAAAAATTGATTCAACCCAACCCAACTGATACAAGCTTTGTTCAAGTTCATCTGACGTCTAGGGTCAAACGTTTACTCATCTCACAGAATACTAAACGAATTGATCCTCACGAAACAAAAAGTAAATTGCTTGACTCAAAATATGCTTCAGATATCCTATTTCTAGTATATGATATGCAAAGTTCGCAAAAAAAAGTCATAAAATAGAAAAATTTTGTAATTTGTTTCAAGTTTAATTTCAGTAATGCAATACAAATGAAGTAAGATGATGTAAAATGTGGAATGTTTGTAGTTTTGTGGATATTGTGTTTAATATTATTACATTTCCGTTTTTAAATTTCATATTTGTGCCTTTACCTTCTACATATGTACTTTTAGTTAAATATTTAAAGTGAGATTGATGATGACATTGATGACAAAACAATTGCTTTGTCATCAATGAAATTTGAAAAACGGTGTCACCTTTGAAGTACATAAACTGATGACTTCGCATAATTTGCTTATAATGAAATATTATTTTGACCTCATTTCAGCAAAAAAGCACTCATTATCTTTAAAACTAAAGAAAATTGAAATTTGAAAACAAAAATTGAGACGATAAAGAATGATTGATATTTGGATACTTTTTGATAATTGTTAAAAAGTATAATATCATCGTTACTATGGAATTCGTATTATGAAATATTACTTTCTTTTTTTTCTTTCTCGGTTTTCTAAAAATATGTTTTTTATTATCTTTTAAAATAATTTGTAAAATAAAAAAATAAAATTTTATTGAAATATAATGAGTTATGAAATATAAGAATGTTATTTATATTTAGAAAAAGACATTTGGAAATTTAAGATTTATACAATGGCGAAAGACTTTTCTACTGAAAAAGACCAGCTTTAAATAATATATTGCAGAAAATTAGACTGAAATATCATTACGAATTTATTTTAGTTACCCTTTTCTTTCAAAAAAAAAAAAAAAAAAGAAAACATTTGAAAGCTTAAGATATATAAAATGGCAAGGGACTTTTTTTATTTAATTAACAGTTCTAAAATTTTTATTGTTGAAAATTAGACAAATTTATAATGAATTGACTTCATTTTTTCTTTATTTTCTAAAGAACTTCAGATTTCATCTTGTATATGTGGATGGTATATTTTACGAAGCCTTTACTTTACTAGTAGGCAAAATTCTTTCGCTTAACTGTAAAGTACATTCCGTCCTTGAAGAACCCCGACTTGCAGATTCTGATTTTTCTAAAAAGCGTTCTTAATTTTCCTTTAATTAATATGTCTAATACCAAAATTTTATTTATGAGCAGTATGCTGAAGAGCAAAGCCGAGTTGTCATGGAATTTATTTTAATTTCGAAACGCAATATGATCTTTTATTGAAACGATGATAAAGCAACAAAATAAAAATAAAAAAGTCCGCAATTTTTGATATTATCTCAGAAAATTTAAATTTCAGATAAGCTGAAAAATTGTAGCATCATCATTTACCTCAGTCTATATAAAGGATAAAAACAGTACAAGAGAAAAAACAACGATTCGAACTAAGAACATCGGACAGGCACAAGAATTGTCTGATTTTTTTCAGTTCAGGTTAATCCAAAGGGGGAAAGTAGAAGACTCTTAACGAGACATCGAAAAGTTCTGCTCTCCTTACTCAAGCAAAACTGTCCCTATCCTGTCTCCAAAACCCCCAAATTTTTAAAAAAATAATTTGATAATGTATCTACTTATTATACAAACCTAATTATTATAAGAACATTTATTCATTTAAAAAATTGTCATATATATATATGTATATCTGTCTAATACTAAGTTCATCACCCAATGATTATGACTTCAAAGAAATTTGTTAATCACACATAAAGTTGTTCACTTCGATTGGTCGACAGCTGCAACATCGACTTTATAAAGAAAGAAATAGAAAGTGAACATTTAAGATTTTTTGGAGAAGTACTGGAATGCCGAACAAGAAGATAAAATTCCTTGCTCGTGCTTGCGTGCATTCTAAAAGAACAACATATTTCACAAGGAACTTTGGACATACTCACGATTTATGCTGTATACCATTATAATGCCGAACTAGAAGAATACATATGTCGTTTCCGAATTTCCCATCATCTTTCTAGAAAGCTTGTTTGCAGAACGGTTTTTCACATTTGCAAACTACAGATCTTTATTTTTCAAGAGAGAAACGGAAAAGAAGAGTTATATACGCGATGCAGAAATGAAGATTGTGGCTTTGTTTTTCAAAAAAAAAAAAAAAAAAAAAAAAGCAAGGGCAGACGAATGTTAATTTAATCGAGATACAATTAGTAATCCTGGATATTGGAATTAGTTTTCACAATTCCAATTAAACTTGGAATTGTAAAAATTCATTCTACATTCAAGAGTGGTCATAAGTGGCAATTTTCAATAAATGTATGGTGTGATATCTTTAGAAACTTCTTGGTTCCAATTTGTGCTATAGTATATTGAATGGTGACCAGTATATTCAGTTGGTTTTGTTGGGCATTATGTCTGAAACAAGGGCTGTATTGCATTTTACAACAACTGTAGATCTCTGCAGGGTTTAGCAGACGAATTCAAAATGTCTGTCTTTAAGTCACATTTGATGAACCCGATCGCGCGTACAAGTGTTATTAAAAGAATATAATTTTATATTTATGTCGAAGGTGTTTATTTTGAACAAGATTTTAAGCACTTTAATTTATGTACTATCTTATCATTTTTTAAAAATTTAATGAAAATTAACAAATGCTTTGTTATTTCTAATTCTGCCTTTTTAATAAACTTTCATGTTATGTGTAATATCATAGAAATTTGCAATGAAAGTATACCGCAAAACCAGTATACCAAAAAAAGTATACCAAAAAAGAATGAAAAAATGATTTTAGTCAGTAAACTTACTTTTTAATATCTCAGTAAATTTCAGATAGATGCATGGAACCATTTATTAAGTGCAAGAAAACATTTTTTTTATTGATAATTTTTTGCTATAGGGACGACATAAAAATTTCATTTTCTCGCCATTTAACTTTTTTATTATTTTCTTCCACAAACGCTAATATATTTTCATATATTTACTTATCTTATTTAATGAGATTTGCAATGGGAACTATATTTCCAATTTGAATAATTAAAATATAAACGCATATTCAATTTTTTTGAGACACCTTGTATTTATTGCCGAAATGAAACTTAATTTGTTTTCTTTCTTTACTACTAATATTTCATTCTGGCATTTTTTTTTTTTTTTTTTGCGATTGTTGTTGATCATTATATGAAAGTTTTGTTTATTTTACCATAATAAGAACATTTCAGTATGATATATGATTTTAATTATTTTTTTGAAATGCTATTGTATTTGCAATTAAGATTTAATTTCAGAATTAAGTTTGGATGAAAAAAAAATTTAATGGGCCCATTTTTAAATATTTCTGTTCTTTCCTGTATATAACTGGATGTATAAAGACAGAAAATTAAGAAATTAATTAGCACAATAAATAGAACAACGTAAGACGCTATTTGGTATTACTTTTAATAAAGTGAGCGAATAACTTATCGCCGAAAGCAAGTAGTTTTTCAATTATTTTAAATGACTGCATTTGTTGAAGTTGCGCGTGTGTTGCTCAAAGTAAATAACCACAACAATAGTGGAACTGCTGGACCACACTTCAACGATCACTCGTGTATGATAAAATATGCGCATATGTTAACTGCCCATAGGAACACCAGACTGTGCCTCTAGAGATTATCTCCACTGACTCTCTCAAAAAAATTAATAATTTACAATTTGTATAATTACAAAAATAATTATAATAATCTATAATATCTTTTTATTTTCTTGTATATTAATATAGAGAAAGTACAGTAATCGTCAAAAAATTGTGACGGATCTCCAAATGTTAGACCTCCCAGAATTCGTTTTCAAAACACATTTTTGGAAAATGCCCGCCAATATGTCCTCTTGTCTGTGACAAAAATAATTCAAAAAAGATTTGACCTAGACAATTGAAATCTGGTATACGGTCTTTACGCCACATTTGCAGTTTCCTATCAAATTTTGTGTAAATCTGTTCTGAGGAAGTCTCAAACCGGCTGTTCGAATATAAGCTAGCACGATAATTACAAAACGAAGAAAGCTAGATAGATAAGATTCAGTATACAGATTCAAAATCTATAGTGTAGACACCTGAAAAATATTGAGCGAAAACTGACAGAAGGTTGACTGTCTCTCGGTTTTATTTTCAGAAACACGTAAACGCAATAATTTATAAACGCAATGATTTAACCCTTTAAAGGGCCATTTTTTTCTAGTCATATTATGTTAAAATATTTTTAGGCTTGAAATTAGAATAAGAAAAGGGATTCATTTAGCTTATTAGATAAATTTAATTTGATTAATTAATTAATTTGGTTCATTAATAATGAAGTAACAAACCAAGGCACATCATTTTGTGTGAGATAAAGAACTGAAGCATCTAAGTTTCTGTCTTTCAAAAAAAATTTGTCAGAACTTATGCCAACCTACAAAATTTCATACAAAGATTGATAAATTTGGTGGGAAGCATACTTCTCACGGCCTTAGAAAGGGTTAAACATATCAAATTTGGTATGAGGTTTTGTGAATACAAGTGCTGTTTTGTATCAAATTTTTATTTTAATCGGTTGTCTGAAACACAAATTCTACTTTTGGGTACTATTAACGCATGGTAGTGTTTAATCGCCAAATAACTCGCCTGTACACAATTCGTTCTCTGATAGAACAAACAAAATTTGATATTCACTTGCTTTACATCTAAATGCTGCACTCTGCAACCCTGAATCTAAACAAATGTTTTCCCGAAAAGGCATCATCCTCTGTCAAACTTTCAAAACGATTGATCCTTATCGAAAGACAATAGTCGTCTTTTTTTCCTCAAAAAGTAATAAAGGAGTGCAATTTTGTGTCTAGTAGGCGAAAGACGATATAAATAAAGGGAAAAAAGCTGAGAGGGAAAAAAGCGGGGTAAAAAAAAAACTTGTCATTCTGGTTGGGTATGAGATTCAGCACAAATAAATAAACCTTGCTTTTGTTTTTCTTTCGTCTTGCTTCAGGAATATAAATGAGACCGTTACTGAAAAACCCACCGCTTTTTATGTGATTTATAAATCTCTTAGTAAGAATTTGTACACAAGTATCTCCTGAAAGAAAGGAATACCAAACAGTACTCCGAAAGAAAAAAAAATATATTATTCTAAATGTAAAGATCGGTTTACAGTATGACCTTTTGTGAAAGCCGTTTCTTTCTTCTTTTTTTTTATGCATTAATGTTTTCGTAAGTCATGAATTTGCTTAGTCATATCAATGATTGGTTAGCAATAGATAGTTGAGTTTCTTCCTTTTTAAGGGATGCGACTATATTCAGGAAGAAATTTTTAAATGTTTTATAAAATACTTAAATTTTTACATAAAATATATTGAAAGTAAAATACCCATGAATCAAAAGTATATAACTTAAAAACAAACATTTCATGAGAATTGAAAAATACAGTTTTTTTTAAAGCTAAAAAAGAGGTGTAAAGCAAGATTCTTTTATTTCAGCATTTTATCAAATGATTTATTCAAAATCCTACCGACAGCTTAAGAAATATATTTCTTAATCCCTTAGCTAAGAAATTAATTGTATTTATATCCAATCTTTAAATATTGGGGTTCGACTGATATATAGCATGGAATTATCAATTTTTTTTCGCATTATAAAACATTAAAACTGTAAAATCATTTTAAATATAAACATTGTTTACTACTTAATTCAAAAATTGCAGAATATATCGAGAATTTATTTTACAAAATTTTAATATAAAATAAAATTTAGATATTAATTAAAAATTATTTGTAATTTTTAAAAATAAATTTGAGAAATCCCATTGGGGGCACTTTAGATATGAGAATAAGAAATTTACGGTATAATGGTTGATTTTCGCCACCCGGATGGATATAGAAATCGTGTGGGGTCGAATACCCCCTACCGAAGGCAGGACGTGCTTCCTACTGAAATGGTTATACTGTTGTCGGTGATGGCCCTTAGGACTCAACCTCAGTTACCGCCAATTCTATCGCGGTGGCCCGATCGTTCATATTTATCCGTGAGCTGGTCGGAGTAGTCAACGTGTGATTTGAATAAATTTGATAACAACATTTAAATATTTAAAATAACATTAAAGCATGTATCATTCAATTATAAAAATCAAAGTATTTTTCCCAAAAATGAACTTAAATAAAATTCAAATTGTTTTATAAAGTAAAATAGCCAGAAATTAAGAAATGTGAATAAAAGGATATTTAATATTTTTTCAAATCAAAAATCGATTTTTAAGTTCTAATCGACCTTAAAAGTTGATTATTTGCCATGGTTATTTTCTGTGCTTTGATATCCTTATCTAAATGCAATGAGTTAATTAATACGAGAAAATGATATTAATTCTTTGAATTAATATAGTTCATCATTGGTATTTAAAAACAAAATATTTATATCGTCAATTATAATTATAAGTACAGTTGAATTTCTGCAACCTAGTAAATATGAGACCATAGGAATGCCGAATTAACAAAAGTGGTTGATTAGTGGAGATATATTTAAAAAGACATTTTTAAAAAAATTTATCCATATTGTAAGAAATATACAAATTTATAGTAAAATCATACTATATGTAGTAAGTGTTAAAAAATTTGAGCAGTAATCTATTGTTTATGTAGCGTCAAGGTCACTGATAAGGTCACGATGTCAAATATTTGCTTTTTCTTAGACATTCCCCGCTTTCCAAAAGACTAAAAAAAAGGATGGGATTGCTGCCGTACTGGATTACTGAATGTAACTATAATTTTTTTTTATTCACATGCTTAAAACGTTATTGGTTCCGATAAAATCGTACTTAATATACAAAAATTAACCACCTTTGGCGCCGAACTGGTTCACCTATAATATAGTTTCTGTTTAATTTAAATTAAATCTATAAAACGCATATTTGATAATCATGCTTCTCTCAGCATTGGAGAAAATTTGTCTGATGAAGTCGAGAGCCATAGCATCTAAGTTGCATTAAAACTGGAGGTGTCCAGTTAATTCATTTTATATTGCATGTTGTCATTTCACATTTCAGTTTCACTTTTGATACTTCACTTTCATTTCTTTCACTTTCTTATTGTTGCTGCAAACTTATAAGATAATTAAAATAAGCTTTCTCCTTTAACTTTTAAAAAAGGAAGATATTAACGAGATGAAACATTTGATAAAACAATGAAAACAGTTTTAGTTCAACAATAAAATCTATTTTTGAAAATCATGCAAAAAAATATTTTTAAAACAAAAATACGAAAGAAAAAAAAATTACACAGCAATTGCACAATTGGTATAATTAAAAATACAATTTTTTAAAAATTAAATTAAAAAATTTAAATTAAATTTGTGCAAAAATATTTTCGAAATTACGGCGAAAAGACATCAAACCCTCGTTTAATTTTAATAGATTATAATTCTAGTGAAAGTGTGAAACAAAATTACTAAAGTTTCATATTTTTAATGTCTAAAGTGTGTATGTGCTGAATTTGATAGCTATAAGTCAAATGGTCTGTTCAATAGAGCACTGACCCACACACGCACACATTTCCTTTTAGAAGTATAGATAAAAATATAATGAACTTAGAAAGAGGTTTTTAAGAAAACGTAATATTGCTATAGAAAATTTCATACGAAAATCAAGGTCCGCTATAGTGGTGTATGGTGGACAGAGTTCGATAGGTCTAATAAAAATAATGACATTTTATTCTACACAAAAGCAAGGACATGGCTACAAAATACAGCTGAAGCGTCACAAAATAGTACTTAAAATGAATAGCAGCACATGGGTTATAAGCAACTATAACGGCACATAACACTCAGAAAGAACTCGATAGACATCGGAGACAGACAGACTCACCATTTCTCGAATCAACTATTACTCTCAACCGATTACTCGCTTTAATTGAATTCAACTATTGACTGAATACTCGACTCAATACTGTTTTCCAGCTTTGTCTCTTGGCCTTTTATAGTTTCTATGATAGGGAAAAGAAGGTTCTAAAAGATCACATATCTCGTGCTCTAAGGGAGTTATCACCAAGATTCTTGTTATTTCTGGAATCGTCGAGTTTGTTGCCAAGACCGAGAGTCATTGACTCGACATCCATCAGATCTATCTGTAAAAATAACTTGGTTACCAGGAAACATAATGCGCTGGGAAGTAATACAATAAATTCATAATAATATTTTTGAGATCTTTTTTATGGTTTTGTATTTGTTTTTATGAAGCTCGGTTGATAGTTATTGACATCGTGGGATAGAAAAAAGATGTGACACAATAATAAAGTATAAAAAAGTGTTAAATTACATGTTCAATTACGCTTTTCAGGGGACTATTACGTCATATAACTTTGTTATTTCCAATTTATTGGCTCAGAAAGAGAATGCACAATAATTTAAATATTTTAATAAGAATAGAATCAAAATTTAAATAACAATAGAATACAAAATGTTTGTATTCGCAAAAAATAGAATAAAAAGGAAAAATTATTGACAACATAATTTAATTATTTCGTTGATTTCTCAGAATTTCTGTACCATCGTTTTTGAAAACAATTACATTCGAATGATAACATATTTAATAAATGAATAATAATTTTAAAAACTTAAAATAAAAGTAAATACATAAAGTATTCTTAACAGTATAAAAATTATTTATTACAGATGAAAAAAGCTTTGAAAATTTTTATAATAATTTCTTTATGAATTCTTAATTATTCATTAACATGAATTAAAGTCTCAATATTTAAACAAATCTTTTAATTACAGCCATAAAAAACCTCTTCCGAATATAATAAACATAAAAAGAAAAGCAAGTTCTTTGTTTCGAATAAAATTAATAGATTTCAGTTATTTAAAATACATACTTTGATTGTTTTTACGGATTTCTTACTGTTCTAAAGTTTTTGCATTCAAAAGAAAAATACCTTCCGTAATATTTCCTCTTTAATGCAAATATTTAATCAGTTAAAAATTAAATTTTGTTTTCACAGAACTTTTTCATTTACTTTTTAATGAAGGCGGGCGTTATCCCCCACCCCTTGCATAAAATTGAGAATCTAGAACAGAGCCATGAATCCCACGAGTGCATAGATTTTTATTTCCACACATGACACTTCTTTCATTATAATACAGCAAAGAAAATCGAAACTTGTGTATTAATTGCATGCAACTGGTGAGCAATAGTTACGATTAATAGATTTTTGGAGTCTAGAATTATGCAGTCTAGAATTCGAATTTTGGCGACTTTTATGGGGAGAAGGAAATAAGTACTGGCATGCAATTAATATACAAGTACCAAAAAAATCGAATAAGTATTTTAGATTTTTTTTTAGGTCATTTAAATCAAAATTTGGCACAAAATGCAATTATAGCCATCAGATGGTAAACTAATTTTCATTTGTTTAAATCATTGCTGTTTTGAGTAATTGTGTTTACATCTATGCGAAAGTACAAATCAACAAACGGCCACCCTTTGTTTACAGCATTAGCATCTAAAGTGAGGATGCTAATGCTGTAAACAAAATTTTATTTATCCAAGTTGCTACATTTTTGAATTATCGCATTTTCACGCATGCAAAAGCCACAAACTGACAAGAGGGCAATCCTTGACGGACTCGCTTGCACATTTGTCAATAGTCCACATTTAAGATGTTTAATCCGTGTACCAGATTGTAACTATCTAGCTCATAACAATTTCTATTTATCGCATTCTCTTGTACTCGGACAGCTAGATACAGAGACTTCCCCTGAAAAGATTTCGTATATCATTTTATAGAAATCGATATATGTGGTGGCAATTCCATATCCCAAATTTCATCAATCTTTTCTTAATGAGTTTTTGAATCATCTTGTTTACAGACAGACGGACATAATACCAAAACAGTAAAAGGTTTTTTTTCCTTTTTTTTTTTAGTTATTGCGTTTACGTACTTGTGAAAACACAAATCGGCAGACAGTCTGCGTTTAATCGAATTCGGTTTCAAATTTGATACATAGCTAGATTTTAGAATATCAAATTTTACCCACTTTCATTTTGTAATTATGGGGTTAATTTGTATTTGGATAGACTGTCTCTGCATAGATTTCGTGCAAAATTTAATAGAAATCAACAAATTTGGAGTAAAGATTATACCAAATTTCATTCGTCTAACTCAAAGTCTTTAAGTCATCATGTTCAAAGACAAACAGATGTTATTGCAAAAAATATGTGTTTTTTTTTTGGATTAATGGAAATCTGAAGCGTGGATATTCTATAAAATCTCCTATTCGAAATTTTCGATAATTACAATTCATTCACTTTGCTAATGCTGTAAAGTATACTTCATATTCGAGAAAGAAAAAAAAAGACTTCAGATAAAGCTTTCATATAATATTTTTAGTAAAAGAAATACAGTTTAGAGATTATTCTTTTTAAATGAAGAAATCCCAATTATCTCATTTATTAATCAATTACATACAGAATTATTGAAGTGAAAGAGAAATTAGTTGTTCGTGCTGCCATCTAGTGCCTAAATATTAAAATACAAAGTTTTTTAACAACAAATTCTTCTGTCTTATTTAAGCACAGAAAGAAAAGAAAAGAAAAGAAAAAAAAATCGTTTGCTACTTGCTTTTATTATTTAAAACCCAGATTCAAAACAAAGAAACTGGAACAGCCTTTTTCCTCCAAAAAACCTGGGAACTTTCTAACAACGAAAATCACTAAAATTTAAATGTAAATAAGAAGGATATTTTTTTTTTATTTGAAGGTAAATATTATATATGATATAAAATTTACTATAGATAGAATAATGAGCTTTTTTTTATCATAAATCATCAAAATAAAAATAAATTTCCTTGAAATATTTATTTTTTTAGCATCAAACTCAAATTCTGCTATAATATTCAATAATATTCAAGTTCGCAACTGAAAAATACTAAGCTCAGAAAAAAAAAAAAAATGACGTAAATTGCTTCCAAATTATTGTAATAATTAGATAAATATTACAGTGAATTTATTTTAATATACTAAAAATAGAAAGTTTAAAAAATATCAAAAATGATGCAACTTGAAAATTTAAAAAAATATCTGTTTTTCAAAATGTGTCAAAAATACATAAGTAGCCTTTTAAAAATATATTATTGTGCAGAAATATATAAAAATAAGCTTGTAAAATACATAATTTTCGTAAGTATTACAATATAAAATTTCACACAATTCTAATAAGAAATATTTTATATATGCTAACCGAAATTTGAGAAGGATATATATATATATATATATATATATATATATATATATTGGGTTGGCAACTAAGTAATTGCGGATTTTACTCATAGATGGCTTCAGTTGAATTTTTAAGTTTGCAGACGTAGTACAAATGTAAAACACATTTCGTTATTTGATAGTTGACAATTCAGCTGTCAATCAGTAAAAAAAGTTTTTTGATCGGTTGCGTAGTTTTCGTTTGGCGTTCGTTGAAAAATGGGAAATCAAAAGGAACATTTTCGTCATATTTTGCTCTTTTATTTCCGCAAAGGGAAAAACGCATCGCAAGCTCATAAAAAGTTATGTGCTGTTTATGGTGACGAAGCCTTAAAAGAACGGCAGTGTCAAAATTGGTTTGCCAAATTTCGTTCTGGTGATTTTTCACTCAAAGATGAAAAACGCTCTGGTCGTCCAGTTGAAGTTGATGACGACCTAATCAAAGCAATAATCGATTCGGATCGTCACAGTACAACACGTGAGATTGCAGAGAAGCTTCATGTATCACATATATGCATTGAAAATCGCTTAAAATAACTTGGCTATGTTCAAAAACTCGATACATGGGTTCCTCACGAACTGAAGGAAACACATTTAAAGCAACGCATTAACAGCTGCGATTTTCTAAAGAAACGTAATGAAAATGATGCATTTTTAAAACGACTGATAACTGGCGATGAAAAATGGGTTGTTTACAACAATATCAAGCGGAGCAGGCCAGGTGAACCAACTCAAACAACATCAAAAGCTGATATTCATCAAAAGAAGGTTTTGTTATCAGTTTGGTGGAATTACAAAGGAATTGTCTACTTTGAACTGTTACCACCCAACCGAACGATCAATTCTGATGTCTACATTGAACAACTAACGAAATTAAACAATGCAGTTGAAGAAAAGCGGCCCGAATTGACAAATCGAAAAGGTGTTGTATTCCATCATGACAATGCAAAGCCCCACACATCTTTGGTCACTTGGCAGAAATTATTGGAGCTTGGTTGGGATGTTTTGCCGCCTCCATCATATAGTCCTGACCTTGCACCATCTGATTACTTTTTGTTTCGATCATTAATGTTTTCTATCATTAATGCTCATAGCTCTTAATTACCCCGACACAAATAGTTAATTATTGCAAATAATTATTTATTATAATTAAATTAGCTATTAAATTCTTAAATACCTTTATTTAGATATGAAATTATTTATTACGTGTTATTTTGACATTCATTTAGGAAATGTTGGTTACATCCGGTGGAAATGTCTTACCCCCCTATCGGAAAATTTCTACTGCTGTCTCTGAACATAACGAACCTGCAATAATTTCTATTTAGTGAAGGAAAATGAAAAAGAAGGGAAGATACTGGATACCTCCACCGACGCTTAAATACGTCTTTTAATTTTATTTATTTATTTATTATTATTACTCTGTTGCGAAATAGAGAATGAGCACAAGTTTGTGAATAAAAGAAGTAAGGTTAGCATTGTCGTAGTTTCCCGTATATCTTGTTGACATTCCTATCGTTGTAATGCGTTAAAAATTAAGATTAAAATCATGATAATCTTATCTATTCAACCAATTTATTAGCAATTACTTTACTGATTTTTTGATTTTATTTGATTTTAACATGAAGGCAATTGTATTGTCTTTTAAATTCTAACTCACAACAGAAAACATAACAGCATATCCCGTGCTGCCATCTGTTAGAAAAACGGCGATGTATAGAAAATATTCGATATATATATATTTTTAATTTTGATATATAAAAATGCTTTGCAAATGAAAAAGGGAGCAGTAAAAGTTCTAAGCAGAATTAAAATGTATAGTTATCTAATTTATTTTTAAAAATAATTTCTTAGTTAGATAATTATGAAATATTTGGTTACCTAAAACTTTTTCAGACTATAATAAGAACTGTACAATGAAAATAACTGCTAACTCCTAAGGTATAACTATTCAGTTTCAAGCACATCCTTGAAATTTGATTTCTATTAAAATAACCATAAAATGTTTAAATTGAATAAATTATTTTAAAAAGCAGCTTCTAGCATAGTTTATGCATACATCGGTATACTGAAAAAAAAAAAAGTAAAAGAAGTAGGATTTCAAAATAATATTTAATAAATATTTATAAATAAAATATTAACTATATATATAGCTGCTATTATATAAATAATCATTTATGTAATAGCAGATCCCATAAAATATTTATCTTTAGAAACAAGTAAGAGAAAATCTATTTAATTTTAATAATCAAGACTTAAATGAAATGTTTATATATTTCGCTAATACCTACATAAAATATTATAGCACAAAAACAATTTTTGCACTGTTCGCAAATTCAAAAAAATTATCTTTTCAATGGCATTAAAATAGTTACCGTACAATTTTTTTTTTATCTAACTTTAATAATTTTTTAAAAAATTATTTAGTTATTTTTTTAATTATATTTTTTATTAATATAATGAAACGCAAATTATTTTCCTTGCTTTATAAGTATTTCTTCTTGAATTTTTATTTTTGTTAACCAACAAACGAATATCATTTATTTTTTTGTATGTTGAACAGATTTCTATTTAAAGCTTGCTTTTAACAACTGTTTTAATTTTTTTTTATTACAAATTTGGTTAACTATCAAAGTAAGATTTAACTTCAATAGAGAAAGATTTTTCTGTAATACAGTAGATGTGGAAAAATATATTATCTTTCTTTAAACTTATAATTTTGTTTTGTTATTGTCGCGTCTTTAATTTTTTTTATTGAATTAATGAACAAAACTTTTCTATGCTAGTAGAAAAATTCTGAAACCTAAAACCGATGCCAAAAGATTTCACTTATATATTTTGCGAGCAATTTATGTTCCAACTCTGCAATTTTTGTTCAGTTGATATTATTTATATTTCAATTCGGCAAGCAGATCATAGAGATAAATGCGGTTTACTTATTTCCATTTTCAAGACAGATCGAAGTCGCGTCTAAAATTCAGGTGCGTCAGTCGTGTACACAACAGAATGAATATAACAAACATAAATCTCTGAAAGTGATAAGTCTCTTGAAATTTAATAATTCTTTGCTAAGGGAACCATTCAAATTACAATCAAAAGAATTTAATGAGTTTTATTGAAATTTTTAGTAAGCATTAATCTTGATGGACTAATTTTTAATTAAAGGCTACTAGTTAAAAATAAAGTAATTCTTCAATAAGAGTTTACTAACTAATGTCTTTAGAATTTCTTAATTTCTATATAGTATATCCTTCCATTTTAGACATAATTAAACACTACATGCTTTGATAGTTTTCAAAAAAAAAAAAATGTATTTAATTTTTTAGAGAAAATACGGCAAAAGCTTTTTTAAAAATTTGAATGCAATAAAAAATAATGATAGTTATTTTGATCTAGAATTTTACCATCTTCACATTGCACCGTATTTAATATATCCGAACAATAAAAATAAACATTTTGTGCCATCTTGAAAAGGTATATTTCAGTTTTCTCAGCTATATTTGCTTGATTTTCTTTGTTCAGTTTAATCAATACTAAATACTGCACGTAGATAATTAAATGTTATGAAAAGTTCAATAGACTGTTGTGTTTCTTGAAACTATAGTAAAAACAACGACAGAAAAAAAAAAGAAAGAAATTGCAAACAACTGGACTGAAAATTTAACAAACGAAAACTAGAACCCAAATATGAATATTAAGGAACTCACTTAAGGAGACATTTAATAAAAATATATAAATAATATAAGAGAAATATAAATAATATAAGGCAATTTGTCCTTATATGAATAATATGAAGGAAAAATTTATTTTTAACTATCATTCATTTTAGGCTTCAATTTATAATTCATTTTTATGAATACTGTAAAGTCATCAAATCGCTTTTTTCCCCTAAAATTCACTAACAACTACTGGGAACAAAACTGTCAAATAGAATAAAAAATAATTAAAAATGAATTTATTTATAATTATATTTCGGGAACTTTGAAATAATGTAATGGAATAGAGAATGAAAAAGTGTACAAAATTTTAAAACTCTAGCATGAGATAAGAAAGAAAAAATGCATTATAAAAGTCTTCCTTTTAAAATATTAAGCAAGTCAAATCTTGTAAAAAGTATTTTAAAACAAAATACAAAGTACAAAAAGCGAAATTGCCTTTCAGACATCACAGTCCCAATGTTCTATTCAAACTTTTTTTAAATTATTAGCTTAGTTAGTCAGTTTATTTATAAAAACTTCATGTTTATAATCTTTATTATTAAAATAAATAAATTGACTGTCATTATCTATTGCCAGAGAACGTCATGTTATTGACAGAATTTTCAAAATTTCATATTGGGTTGGGTTGAGTTGTTTGTTTGAGATTTGTGCCGGTAGTTTTTGCAATTGCAAATTTTCCAGCATCTATCTGAGATAAGTGACGATCGCCAGTTATTAAACTAGATAATATTGAGAGAAAAAACAATAAGATCCGCAGACTTTGTTCATAGCAGAAAATAAAAAATATTGAAAAAAAAAAAAAAAAAAACAAGAGACAAAATAACGGAGGTGCTTATATGGATCAAAAATTTGTTGCAGGTGTTTTTGAATGTTTTTTTTTTATTTCTCACTGTTGAGTCTTTGTAAGATCAAAAAGCCAAGGGAAAGAAAGTGGGTGAATTTCCAAATGTGTCTGATATTGTTTTCAATAACGAAAAAACTTTTTGATGGAAAAAAAAGGGAGAAAAAAAAAAACCCCTCATGATATTTTCAACTTCGTTACAGAAGAACAAGTTGAAGAAGAAATCAATCCAAATTTATGAACTTTTCCATTATTGGGAAAGATACCAGAGCGAAATCTTGATAGCAGAACATCCATTTTTCGATTAATCGGATAGTTCGATAGTTTTGTTTGATACTTTCTGGATATGAAAAGTGATTGCTATATTTTCTTCATTCCTTATTATTGTTTTCGATTGTCCCGTTTTTGAGATATTTGTATTTGTCTTCCGGAGGGATCTATTTTAGAACTTAAGAAATGTTGTTTTCTCTAACCATTTGGCTTTATTTTCTCTTGTGGTAAGCCGGCATGTGTTGATTCCATTCTAATTCAAGAGATTTACTTAAATATTTAGAAAATACAAATTGTTTCTGGATAAAAAAGATTATTCTAAATGATTTATTATTTGCATCATTTTCAAATCTTTTAAGGAGTTCGGGGTGAATTTTTTTTGAAAAATGTTCGAAAATAGTTATATTTTCGTATATTTGAAAAAAATGATTGAAAAAACATATATGAAACCAAAATATATCAGGTAAGTAGCAAAGTATTTTTTTATAAATTAGAGAAATTGGCTTTTTTTGGCCTAAAAAAAGGTTTAAAGCAAAAATCTTCTAGTTTAGAGGTTTATCAAATGATTTGCTTAAAATTTTGCAGATAGCTTAAGAAATGTATTATACACTTCCTGAATTAAAAATTAAGTCGTATTTCTATCCATTTTTTAAATATTGAGATTCTATTGATAAATAACACAAAAATTTTATTTTTTCCCATTGTGTCATACAAAATTTTTACAAAATTATGTGTGTTGCACTAAAACAACTATCAAATATTTCTAAATGCATAGATTACTTATTCTCTAGCTCAGGAACAGCAGGACAAATTGGGAAATTGTTATACTAAATTTGAACAAAAAAATATGTATTAGATTTTGATTTATGAGATTTTTTTTTCCTCGAGAAAATTTTATCAAAGATTAAAATTTGAGAAAATATTATCAAAAAATGTAAAATAACATTAAAATGTACGTAAATTTAATTATAAAAATCAGTGTAACTTCCTAAAAAATGGAAATAAAATCCTAATGGTTTTATGAAGAAACCTGTTAAAACATCAAGAAAATTAAATTTAAAAAATCATAATTCCACAAAAACTCGACTTTTTACCATAACTGATAAACTATTGCTGAGTATAACGTAATCTTCAGCTCCAGTGAAAAACTCAGAGATGTTCATAAAGAATGGTTCGCCCTTTGGATGAATACTGCTATAATTTAAGATTGTCCCAGAAACATATTGGTTTGTAGTTGAGTTAATCACTAGCAGAATAGATTTTTCTTTGTTTTTTGCTGCATCTGTTGTAATTGTAATCTTGTTCTTCCAAAAGGAAGGTCTGTGATGCTGAAAAAGATTTTGAATGACTTCTTTTAGAAGATGTTTATTTTCTCAAAATAAATAATTTAAATTAAAGATAACTGCGTAAAGATATTTTTGATAGGGATAAAAAGGATAACTGATGTACTGAAAAACTGTTTGTACTGTACTGTTTGTACTATACGGATAACTGATGTACTGTACTGTTTCTGCAGAAGTCTTAAAAAGGTTAGTGGAGCAAAACGTTTTTTTAGTCAAGGGCACTTAAGAGAAGTCCTGAAGTGAAGTTAAGGGCTGCATTCTTGCCAAAAGAGATATACTAAACGTAAAAACTGGAAGCCAAGAAATTATATCTGCATTATAAAGACAATTGAGCAAATTTACAATAAAGTAAAGAAGTTGTGGTCCATATTGGTAAACCAGCGTCAAAATTTTTCTTATTGCCAGCAAAGTAACATGTACCTATAATAAAGTTATTGAGTATTGAGTAAGTTATAGTATAGTTTATTGAGATAGGTTACAAAGCCCTTAGGGGAGAAATAAGGAAGTCCAAAAATTACTTAAACAATAATAGGTAATAATGCCCATAAGAAAAATGCATGCGATATCATTATAGAAACATAGGAAAAGTTTCATGGAATTATCTGTAAAACTAGTTAGATATTTGCGTTAAAAATTATGAATTTGACATGATTTGAAAAATGACTCTTCGCAAAATTGAAAAATTTATTCTCCGAAATTATCATATAGGTTTCCTGAGTTAGGCAAATTCGTGAGAATACATTTTTTACTATATTAAGAATATATTTTTCAATTACTGTTCGAGTTGTTTTTTGCAATTTCCTTATTTCACCGCTAAGAGCGATGTAACCTGTCTTAATAAATTCAGCGAAGTCACTTTACTATAGGTGGACGTTACTTCCCTCGCTATACGAAATGCCACTTTGAATTTCAAGAGTTTAAAAGAACTTTACCGATCATCATGTATATTGTAGTTTCTGTATCATGAAGAATGGATGATTTGAAGCCATCTACTTCTCCAGCAACTGTGTATGCTGACAATGAGTCATTATCTGGTATAATTATCACCCAATTAGTGAAGCAGAACTGTCTGATATTTTTAATAGAGGGCAGATGGGGCGAATAAATATGCCTTGTGGAAGAACAATTATAGCATCTCACATGTTTCTTACTTTTAAAACTTTCTTCAGTTTTTGAATTTTTATATTTTTTAAAAATTTCTTCTCCCGGTTATGTTATCGCATCTATAATGTATGCAAAATTCTTTTCTTCGAACTTGAATGCTTCTGTCGATATTTACAAGAAACGATCTTATTTCTCATCACATTGCGTGCACTTTCACGTTGGTCTAATTTTTCGGAAAAACACTTTTAGGGACTTAAATTTCGGCCTTTTGTCTATAAATTTCTTTAAATTTCTGTGGGAACTCGACGTTTCATTTAATTGGTGATAATTAAATTGCATAATTGTGAAAAAGTCTCCATTTCTAATTCTTTAATCCATTGTTGGGAATAATCTCTTAATTCATAGTCGTCCCGCTGGTGTGGACCCTCCAGGGTGGGATTGTTTAAGGTGAAGCACCAACGTTTAGCCCACGTCATTTTCACGCCGACGGTAAGTATTACCCGGAGGCGTGTCCCTTCATTTCCCTTCAGTTATCAGCACCTGAAAAGAAAAGGTGTTGTTGCATCTGTTCGAAATAAAAAAAAAAACAATTAAAATTTCTTACTTTCTGTTTATTGTAAATTCGCCAATTCTGTATTCAATGTTGCCTACATCTATCATTTTTAAAATCAAGTCATCTGCATCTACATACACTTTTCTTATTTCTGCTGCTTTGAGACCTGGATATGGAGACATAATACCAAACGGGCCATAAAATTCATTATCATTTATTGATAAATTTTCAAAAGTATTTTGGAGAGATGGAATACCAGCTCAGGTGTTAACCTCGTCATCTGAACGCGGTTCAAAATTACGAGGTTCGATTGAAAATAGCCCTAATGGTGCTTTAAAAACGGGACGTTAATATAACTTAACTAAACTAAAAAATCGTATGCGAAATCTTTCTACTCCTGTCAGCATTCTGAGAATGCTTGATGCACAGCTGCTTAAACATTTCAGCAGATAGTTTATACCTTTTCAGCATAATCTGTTTTATTTGTCCGATATCCTCAGACATTTCTTCTGGCTCTTTGGAGATTAGTTGAGCCGTGTCTTTGAAACATAAATCAATGAAAAATGAAATGTGAAACCCATAATTCATATGTAAAACCTCAAGTATTTTTGTTCACTTTCACCTGCTGTTAATATGCTATAATCTGCTATATATAATCTGCATATAATCTCTATATAATCTGCTATATCTATCTATATAGGTATATAATTCTGTTAGAATTTTTTAAGCATTAAATCACGCACCAGAACAATCCTAAATGAGGTCGTGACTCACAGTTTAAGAAATTCTTAGATATTGTAGTTGCAAGGTGCAGAATATTCTTAAATCTCATCGATAATTATTTTCCCTTTTAAAAACATATATAAAATTTAAAACCTTAAAAGAACTATAAATAATATAATTTTTTCATCACAGGAACTTTTGTTATTATATATATATATATATATATATATATATATATATATATATATATATATATATATATATATATATATATATAGGGTGTTCATTAATTATTGTCGGGGTTTCCGTACCTCATAACTTCCGAATAAAAAATATTACGCAAAAACCGATTACGTATTCGTAAATTACAACTCAAAGAATTTTATTAACTATATTAAAGTGTAAAGCTTGCACAATTTGCACTTTTTAGGCATTCAGCTGAAGGCGATTATGTATTCGTAAATTCGTTGACTCGAATTGAGGATGATAAAAATTACCTTCGGAAATGGTTCTTCAGTGACGAATCCACTTTTCATGTGTCAGAAAAAGTGAATAAACATAACTGTAGAATATGGGGCTCGGAGAACCCGCACGATTATCAAAAGTCAAAATTTGTTCAGCGAATTTACGAATACATAATCGCCTTCAGCTGAATGCCTAAAAAGTGCAAATTGTGCAAGCTTTACATTTTAATATCATTAATAAAATTCTTTGAGTTGTAATTTACGAATACGTAATCGTTTTTGCGTAATATTTTTTATTCGAAAGTTGTGAGGTACGGAAACCCCGACAATAATTAATGAACACCCTATATATATATATATATATGTGTGTGTGTGTGTGTGTGTGTGTGTGTGTGTGTGTGTGTGTGTGTGTGTGTGTGTGTGTGTGTGTGTGTGTGTGTGTGTGTGTGTGTGTGTGTGTGTGTGTGTGTGTGTGTGTGTGTGTGTGTGTGTGTGTGTGTGTGTGTGTGTGTGTAGGTAATGATACGTCTTATTTTAATGTAAGTTTTAACTAATTTCCAAATTTTTACCTTAAAATAACTCATATTAACTTCATTCTAAAATTTTCTCTTATTTCCTGATCCAATTTCTATTTTTTATTAATTATACAAGCGTTCTATAAAATTGCTCACTTCAAAATTTTCACTCGCTCCGAGTCAAGAGATAAAAATCCTACATGCTTACCACATTCTTTTAAATATACCTAAATTTCCCTTTAGTAACTCTACACGTGTCAAAGAAATCCTTATCAAAATCTCATAGTAAAACCACCGAAGGGAAAATTTTTGCTCTTGTATCTCAATGTAAACGAACGTCAGTTTTACCATCGCTTTTTGTACGCAATATGCTTCCCGGTTGAAATAAATCGGATGTATTTTCAGAAGTTTCTTCTTATATATAACATACATACTGATTACATGAACATCAAGTGTTTTTATCTTTCTAACAGAAGCAAAAACAAGAATGCTGAATTTCATGTTTCAAATAATTTTAAATTAATAAATAGCATGCGGCTATGTTTTTTTTTATTTCAGCTTCTTATAAATTGATTTCAAAATAATTCTTCGCATGAATATTTATTATTAGCAATTATTTTATTGTTAACCTTTCAATGTGTTAATCTTTATAAATATATTAATGATGGAAAAGCTAATTGAAAAAATGATCTAGGCTTAGTTTTTTTATTGAAACTAATTGACTAAAATACTTATTAATTTTTATAAAAATGAAATAATTGATTAAAGAATTATTAAATCATTCAATATTAAGCCGAAAATATATTTTAAAAAAAATGGAAGTGATGCATTTATGCATAATTTGGAATCAAGGATTAAAAATTACTCCAACAAGAGAAGGAACTGGTAAGAAAAAAACAAATTAAAAAAAATCTAAAAGCATGATTTTAGATAACGAAATAGTAATTAAATAGCCTTATCAAAAATGCAAAGCAGAGAAAAAAGGAAACAAGATACTTATGTTTAATACTTATAAGTTAGATACTAATAAGTTAAGTTTTAAAAAGACTTTCATTATTACTTTTTAAATTGCCTTTATGATTTAATTTTTCAGAGCGTTAATTTTACAAAGATAACAGATGACGAAAGAATGTTTTTAATAGCAATTATTATTAAAAAGATCGATGCATTTTTGAGAAATATAAGCTCGTTAGTATCAGCGTACATAAAAAAAAAGTATTCGTCAGCTCTTTAAATTTATGACGAATGTTATTTATCAATCTGTTTTTAAAACCTTTTCTCGAAAAGGATTTCGTATGATTATTTTACAATAATAATATACTGAAAATACATTAAAACTCCATTATATTATATCATATTCTTTCACAGAAGAAAAAAATCGTTATATGATTTCCGGGATAGCGTGGTTGGTAAAGCGTTGGGTTCACGTCCCTAGGGTTGCGAGTTCGAACCCCGCCGGCCGAAGACTCTTCGTGTGTGTGGTGGCTGGTGCACGTATGAATCTGTCGTGGTCTCAAAGTTCTCCATGTCGAGAGTAATACCACAGGGGGTACTGCATCAGTGGTGATCTTTCTTTGATTCAGGTATAAATTAAGATCTATGCATGAATGAAGTCTGCCTCGTGAAAAGGTTGTGACGTGTGTCTAGCTAAGTCGTACTGTTGGCCCTTGATGCCGCTACTGAAAAACAAGAGACGCACCATTGGCTTAAAATCACTGAGTTTTAAAGTCAGTGGGCTTGTCTATGACAAGTGTCATTACAACAACAATGAAACCTTTTTTCTCTTTATTCAGTTCGACGTAAGAAAGTGTTCTCTTCAAACTCCTTCTAATAGAGGTGCTATACTCTTCTCCCCCGCCTAATGTTACAGACCTTGTCCGAGACCATGAACGCCACGAATATTCTGATCTTTATTTTTAACTATGACAGTTGTGTGAGTCATTCTATAGTTAAATGCGAGAGTTACATGCTTCATACTATAGTTAAAGAAAGAAAAGCAGTAGTTATGCATTGGCTGCATACCACTGGCTAGCAATAATTTACTCTTTCGCTCAAAGCTACTGTTTTAATCCTTTAAAGGGCCATTTTTTTCTAGTCATATCATGTAAAATATTTTTAGGCTTGAAATTAGAATAAGGAAAGGAATTCATTTAATTTATTAGATAAATTTAATTTGATTAATTAATTAATTTGGTTAATTAATAATTAAGTAATAAAGCAAGACACATCATTTTGTGTGATAAAGAACTGAAGCATCTAAGTTTCTGTCTTTCTAAAAAAATGTGTCAGAACTAATGCCAACCTACATAATTTCATACAAAGATTGATAAATTTGGTGGGAAGCATACTTCCCAAGGCCCTAGAAAGGGTTAATGAATCTACCAAGTGATATTTGGGGATGCAAATACCGCATTGGTTAATACAAAATATGCAGTTAATACAAATATATCATGCGGTTAATACAAAAGTATCATAACATTGAATATGTATTTTGAACACCCTTTTACCGTTTGAAGTTAAAATTTGATTTAGAA
This sequence comes from Argiope bruennichi, assembly GCF_947563725.1. Classification (NCBI taxonomy): domain Eukaryota; kingdom Metazoa; phylum Arthropoda; class Arachnida; order Araneae; family Araneidae; genus Argiope; species Argiope bruennichi. The sequence continues at coordinate 89,560,174 of NC_079151.1, forward strand.
AACTACAACTTAGTCACAAGATCATGTACTAAATGTTTTTTTTATTTACGTCATCGCATTTTTTGAGTTATCGCCTTTAGATGCATGTGAAAATACAGACCCGTAGATTGTGGATTCTTTAAACAGATTTGGTTCATAATTTGTTATTAAAATGCTAGCATGAAATTTCAGTAATGTAAGTTGTTGCATTTTTTTTTAATTATCGTGTTCACGCGCACGCACAAGTTTGGTTCGGAATTCAATTCGGATTTACATATTTATTACTAAACTTTTGTGCCATATTCTGTCTATCTAACTATTTTCGTTATGTAGTTATCGTATTCATTTGTACTCAGAAGCCAGACAGACTTCTTTAATACGGATTTCGCTCAAAATTTGATAGACATCTATAAATTTGGTGTAAAGGCCAGAAGCTGTATATCATCCTCTCTAGCTCTAAATATTTTTCATTTATCTCATTAATTACCAGAAATAATTTTAAAAATGTACTTTTCGAATACAGGGATGTCCAAAAGCCGGGATTTATCAACATCTAAAGTTCGATTTTTTCATGCTTACAATAATTTCTTATTGCATATTTCGTAATGAAAAAAAAAAAAAATCAAAATATATATTATACATCTATTCACATCATATCTGTTTTTAAAAGATTTAATTTGACATTTTAAAGTATGCATTGCCATTTTCCTCATTTTTTTTGCTAAAGGGTTTAATTTAACACTTGAGGCATTTACTGAAACAATGAAGCTGTATTCATATAGTGATGACAATAAATTCCCGACATTCATAGGGAGAGGGATTCGTTCAAAACGCTCGTCAAGACCTCTTAATTTAGAATTACCAAATTTGCAGAGAATTACTTATTAGGTAAAAGAACTACTAAGGAATTATTTTTCAAAATTTTATTTAGTATTTTAATTAAAAACCAATCAAAATATTAATGTTTCCGCTGAATGTCTTCGAGGCATACTACTGAATTAAAATTATTTTTGCACCTGTTAAAGTTAAGAAATAAGCTTTTTATTGATACTAATTTTATTTTTAATCAACTTTTTTCCTTTTTAAAAATTTGTCATTTTACTTGAATTTGCAGCTGGGCTTATACACGCGTTTTTGGCGACAATGTTAAATGCATTTTTAAAAGTATATTATGGCTACTACAAAATGACTAATCTTATCGAATCGTACTTTGGCATGGAAAAATATATCAAAGCACTTATATTGATTCGCCAAAACAAGCCACTAAATTTGCATCCGCATATATTACCGATAAGGAATCGGAGAATAAGTGCTGCTATCCGTTTTTACATTTAAGTAAAAAGCTATTAATTTGAAAAGAAATTTTAAAATTAAATAATTGTAGGCATTAAAAAGTATTATAAAAAGAGCCGTTTAACGTTATGATAGCTTGATTAAATCGGGAGTAAATTTAAATCAAATTCGGGCAAAATACTTTAATTATTTTTTATTTGATAGAAATGTTTGACATTTTAAAAGATTTTGGGACTTAAAAAATAATTTCTAAACATTTCAGATCGATATCTAAATTTTTTTTTTTTTTAAATTTGACTTTCTCAAAAAAATGAAAAAGAGTCATTGAAAAATGCACATAAGCACTTTTCTATTAAGCAGAATTCGCTGATCAAGAAAAAATCTTATTCTAAAAGTGTTATTCTACGATTTCAAACGATTAAAAAAAAGCATTGAAACTTACATTTGAACTCTATTAAACTGGAATTCATTTCCGATAACCGCTAAGAAGGCGAACACAACTATTTAATGTTTGTTGAGAATCGGTCACAATTTTTTTTTAATTGACCATAATGATATCATTCAAAATTATGGAATAATACTTTTAGAACTGAAGTATTTTTCGGTCTACGAATTCCGATTGATAGAAAATTACTTATAGATATTATTCAACTAGACTAGAATAAATTTTAAAAATAAAATAGAGGCAGATGAATCGATCCTAAATTAAAACCATATTTCCATGTTTCAGATGAAAAGTTCGAATCACCTTTAATTTTTTTTAATCATCTGATAGATGCAAAGAAAATGATAAATTTCGTGTCAATTAAGTTCAAGACCACAGAATATAAACCGAAATCTGTACCAACAAGACTCAATGTTACGTATTACGCCTTTTCCTAGTGTGGAAATACGTACAAATGACCATAAAATACTGACGTCATTCCGTTATCTTATCTTATTTCCGCTGTTACGATCGTATATTTCCGTAATTCAAGAAAGAGAGAAAGCAGAATATTTTTTTAAAGAAAATTTCGCACATCCTATTACAGAATGTGATGTAAGATGTAAGTGGGGAGAAATAAAATTATTATTTTATTTCTACTTTCTGGTAGGGAAACCGTTCTAAGATTGAAATAAACAAATAAAAAAAAATTCTGTATTCCTATAACTTTTGAAAATTTAAAAATATCCAGACCTATGCGAAGTTGTATTTTAGAGACTGTCATGCATGTTTAATCATTAAATGGATGAAAAATCTTAATTAAAAGCAAAAGCGAATAGATTCATTTTTTTTTTATTTAGTGAACATACAGATATAGTAAACAGCATGCAGTGCTATAATTAAATTAGTTGGATTGATCTCCCAAAACTTTCTTGCATACTGTCTAATAAAGATGTAATCTCAGAGAACGCTTTGCATGGCATTGATGTACAATAGTTACGAAATATTAACCTTTGGCGTAAATTTAGCAATTTTACTGAATCTATCAGGTTATCCTTGGCGAGTGTTTTGGCGATTATTATCTGGCATGTAGTTAATAGTTTGCGGAAATCAAATTTGTGTTTTAAATGCGTTTTTCTCAACCGATTAAAATAAAAATTTGACATAAAACTTCACTTTTAATTACAAAATCCCATATCAAATTTAACAGATTTAAGCCATTGTGCTTTTGAGCTAACGCGTTTAAATTTCTGAAAGTACAGACAGACAGAAGATCAACCCCTTGACGGATTTCGCTCAAAATTTGACAGATGTTTGCACTATAGGTTTTAAATATGTGCGCTGAATTTTCTCTATCTAACTCTCTTTGTTTAGTAGTTATCATATTAATTTATGTTCGGACAACCGGACAGAAAGACTTCCTTTGAATGGATTTTGCACAAAATTTGACGGAAATCTACAAACTTCGTGCAAAGATCATATGTCAAATTTCATCTGTCTAGTTCAAAGCGATCTTGTGTCATCTTTGTCACAGACAAACATGCAGATATTTTCTAAATATGTATTTTTCCAACTCAGGAAAGTTTGAAACGTGGAGATTCACCAAAATATCGAGTTCAAATTGTTTGACGATTACTGTACTCTACGACTGTACTCTACGATTTACTTTCTCTATACGACGTATACGAGAAAGTAAAAAAGGGCATAATAGTTGTAATTGAAAAGAAAAGAAATAATGGCTGTAACTTTAACCCTTTAAAGGGCCATTTTTTTCTAGTCATATATGATGTTAAAATATTTTTAGGCTTGACATTAGAATAAGAAAAGGGATTCATTTAGCTTATTAGATAAATTTAATTTGATTAATTAGTTAATTTGGTTAATTAATACTTAAGTAACAAATCAAGACACATCATTTTGTGTAAGATCAAGAACTGAAGCATCTAAGTTTCTGTCTTTGTTAAAAAAAATGTCAGAACTGATGCCAACATACATAACTTCATACAAAGATTGATAAATTTGGTGGGAAACATACTTCCCACGGCCCTAGAAAGGGTTAACGAATTTAAAAATGTTTAAAGAAAAACAGGTTTTACCAAATATAACAATGGTTTTCATTCTAAGGAAAAATATGACATAATATAGTGGAACCTCGCTTAACGTAAATAGTTTATCCCCAATATTATACATAGTGTGAAACAATCAGTAAGCGAAACGATTTTTTGAACAGAAATTCATGAAAATATCCATATAAACAGAAATCCAGAGTTTTTTAACAGAAATCCGCGTTCAATAATGTTAAAAATAATAAAACAAATTTATAATAATGTAAATTATTATTTATATAATTTATGCTTTTTCGACAAGAAAATTGTGTATAGACAGTTGTTAGGCTATGCTTCGATATTTGACGAAAATGAGACAGCAATTATTTAAATGAGTTTGAAGTGCGCTTTGCTACTGCGTTATCAGGTAATAAAGCCGTTGCAATTTCGTACAGTTTTTGTACAGTCTAATTGTTCAAAAAAATTATATATACTTTTTTCAACAATACTTTTCATTTTTTTTAGATATTGGTTTTAAAAAGTCACAAAGGATGAAAAATATTAAATGGAAATTTTTGTATACACTTTATATCTCTTTTTTTTTGTATACACTTATATATCTATTAAGATTAAATTTTAAAAATGAAAAGAAGGCAGACAAATTAATCCTACAATATTATCAATGTATGTTTTTTCGGACTAGAAGTTCCAATCTCCATTAAATTTTGTTCGTCAATATATAAAAATTTCAAATGATACTGCTTTCACTTTCGAATTTATGTTTTAATAATTGCTTATTCGTAGAATTTTGAGTTATCATTATCTTTGATATGTTTAAATAACGATATAAGACACTAAATGATTGAAATGTTGAAATAGATAGCGCCAAATAAATTCAAATTGCAAATAAATGATTAAATTACTTAAAGATGTGCTGAATCATGTTGATTGAATAAAATATGTTATGAAATGTATAAATTATCATAGAATTTCTATTCAGAATTAATATTTTTGCAAATTCACCTGATTTGATAGCAAGAATGATTATCTGATGATTGATGTGGGTGATAAAAATCGGATGTTTTCAGTTTTTCGTGTGCTTACATGTAATCTCTTTAAATCTATTGGCGAAAATGATATTACCGTGGTTCATTTACGAATTGCATCTAGAAAATTCTATGAAATATTGTAAATTTATTTCATCATGGACAGATTGTGATTTAAAACACAAGCATTATAAATAAAAAAAAGCCTGTAATACCTTAAATTTTAAAAATTTTTAGGCTTCTGCAACTTTGATGTATTTTTTGCTTTCTGATATATGGTTGTATAAGAAGAGAAAGCATAGTAATAGTAAAAAAAAAAAGTATTTGAAATCGAGATTTTGACGAATTTTTATATTTCATACCTCCCGAAGTGCAAGGCACATTTTTGGAATCGCGTTTTTCTGCCTGTGAACAAGATAGTTCAAGATCTTCATGAAATTGATTGATGAAATTTAGTATGCAGTCTTTATATCAAATCCAGAGATATCTGTTCTTTATAGTTTGAATAAAATCCAATAAAGGATTCACCAGTCTGTCTATCTGTACTTACGCATGTATGGAAACACGATTAACTAAAAAATGCAACGATTTGGATAAGTGAGATTTGTCGATGAGGTACGCAGCATCTGTAGACATTTACCAGAATTTTAGCAGAATATATCAAGTATTAACCATTAGTTGATCTGTATTTCCGCATACATGATAGCTTAAAATCTTAATGATTGAAATACATGAATTTTTAAATGTGATTTGTAATTAAAATTGAAATTCTGAGCCAAATTTTAGTTTCTATCATTTGAAAAAAATAATTATCAAAATTGCATATCCTATTTATTTTTCACTTTATTGCGAAGCACAAAACGCCTATGTGCGTAAGTGTAAAACTAAAAATTTGAGCACTCCAGACGATCATATTCATTTAAATAAATGTAAGGAATAGTTTAAGCTAACCGAGTCGCGTTGATAATTAAATAAATGAAATAACTAAACAGTTTTCATTAGATTTGAATACTAAAATAATCTTTATAAATATTTTTGTTTACTTTTAGAGTATTGTAGACAATGTACGTTTTATCAATGATGAATTTGCATAAAAATTTAGTGCACATAACTAATTGTAAGGAATAGATTAAAATGAAAAGATTATTTCAGAGGAGAACATCAAAAAGACTATTTCATTCTTGCTTATCATAGTTTTGTTATGGTTGTTTACAAACGCGGAAAGACCAGACATAATTCCAATAAATAAATTTTGCCGATTCATGAAATTTTTCGAAATCTAGATGAGAATATTTTGATGATTAAGATATTTTTAGAATGTGCAAACGAAATATTTTTAGAATACGCAAACGATAAAATCAAACATTTCAAATAAGCAAAAGTTGAAAATTACCTATATAATTTATCAATTTAAAAATATCAGTAAGCCTATCGCTTGAATGCAATGTAGATATACATATATAAAAAAATTCAGAATTTTATTTTACAATTATGTATTTTATAACAACAAATTACGAAGTGATGGAATTCATATTTCTAAATCTTCTAATTTAATTTCATTTTTTGAAGTATATTTTAATTAATGTTTTTATGATAGAGTGAATTTTATAGAATGATTATGTTATTATAATACGTTATATGTTCAGTAGAATTAAGACAAAATAGCATTAATTTAATGAAAAATTTTTTGAAACACCTTTATATTCATGTACTAAAGAACAGAAATGCTTCTTTCTTTAAATTATTTTCTAACTCTTAATTTTTTTTTATTTATAATGCAATATTACAATATTATAGAATCTTGATATTCTTTTTTAACTCAAATTCATTATCAGGGGATGACACATATATGAAATCATGTAATTAAGTTAAACATTAATTATCTAACCCACTTTATAAAATTCTGTGCTGTCATTCAAAAACAAAAACCCGGCACAGATGGAAATTATGAAAAATAAATCATAAATTTTAACTTTAAAAAGAAGAAATAATTCAAATTAAAAGCATACAAAACAAGAATAATACGTATTCAGTTTAAAGAATTGTTAGCATTCTGTATAAAGTTTATAAAGGGGAAAATATGCAGATATATAAAAATCCTTACACATATTTCAACGTTTATAAAACTAGTTTTTTTCAACAATAGTTTTATCATTTGTTATTTGCTAAGAACATTTCTGATATTATCATTAGATTGCTGTCGATGACATTTATTCCACATAGCTTTCTCAATTTTTCAATCTTTAACTGCGCGATAAATTCAATATTTTGACAAAGATTTATCTTCTGTCTACGCATAGCTAGCTGCAAAATAAACATTTTAGCAGTCTTAGATTTCAATTTTTATAGTATCGCTGTATAGATTAAATAAAATGAAATTCTGTTTTTACTCCTTTAAACTAATCCAATAAAATGTTCAGTTATACAGAAGTTGTTCAACTTTTTTTTATCGTGAGAATATGATGTTGGTTTTGGTTTGAGGTTTTTGAAGCCCCAAAATGCGTGGGCAAAAAATTGGCGATTTATCGCTTTTGAGACATTAATTTTTGGCTTTTAGGGTTATTATCTATTTTTACCGGCTTTTACTAGTATTGCATTATTATTACGTATGCTTCTTTGACAGCAGATGCGTTTTAAAAAGGTTGACGTAGAACTATGACTATATATATATACATATGTAAAACTAGAATATATATATATATATAGGGAGAGAGAGGGGGGAGGATAGAGACCGATAGAGAAGTCTCATGATTGTTTCAAACCGATTTAAACTCGTTAATGACTTAATGAAGACAAATAATGACTTAAAAAATAATAATGCTCTCACATAATAACTTGAAATTTGCAATCGTAGATTTCATTTAAATTTTTCTGCAGTTTTCATATAATTTTTTTAATTATTATTATTTTTTTTGTTAGACCTTTTTGTGGAATATGCTTAAAATAGTTTGGTTTAAAACAGTCTTACTTTTTTACATTTTTATTGAACTTACTTATGCGTTTTTATTGATGAAACAGTGCAGACGATTTTTCTCTTTCACTCGGAAGTACAAATTTCAAACCTTAATTGTCATTTAATAGTTTAAATAAATTTTGATTAAATACAAATGGCGTCACGTGGAAGTGAATTTGAGTGAAAGACATGATGAAATAACTTAACTGATTTGAATTTCATTACAACCATAAAACAATTGCTGAAAATCTGTTTAAAATTAATTAAAAAAAGAATTTAAATTAAGGAAAATAGCTACACGGAAGTGAAATAGATATCTTCATTAATTACATTTTTTAAAGTTTTAAAATGATGTAAAATTCGCCTTGAGAGATAACAGGTGCGAAGTTATTGCGAAATAATCATTAAAATTTAAAAAATCATAAAGAAATGACCAAAAAATCTATTTGAAATTCCGAAACCGTTTTCTGAATAAGCACCTACTATCCAAGTAATTATACATTCCTGACAAACCTAGTTCAACAATTTAGAGGTTAGCAGTTTGTGCATAAATTTGACGATTGCATATCACAATTTATAGAAAGTGTGCATATTTGAGAATTTTATCATGCTCTAGAGTAGGATCGCTTACCGTTTAAGAGCTACCAAATTTGTCATATATGCAACTCAAATAATTAATTTTAATTTTAATTAGATTTTTAATAATTAAAAATATACCAGATTTGAGGGGAGAGTTCTTTAATAACTTCCGATTTCGCGGTGAAAAAAACGATCTTTACAAAGCTTCAAAGATGAAAAATTTGAACGATTATTAAATTGATATCAAAAAGACAGTTTTTTTTTTAAATTTCGAAACGATATAAAGACCATTTTTGTGCAATAATATTTTTGGAAGTTATCGCGGAGGAACGACAAAATTCAGCTTAATTTTTAATTAATTAAAATTCCGGTTAAAATCTCAAAATCATCTCTCCGAGGTGCACATTTCCACTCTCAGAAAGTATATTCGGTAAGTCAAATGATTTGGACTGTAAAGCAAAAGCACTCTCGCATTCATCTTTATTATTAGTACAGATTTATGTAATTTATAAGACGGATAAAATAGTGAAGTTGCAGTACCATGAGAGCTAGAAGATGGATGAACTGGACAGTTATCGTTTTATCAACTCTATAATGTTATGAGATTTGATTCCGTTTGGAAGATTTAGGTACACAATAGACAGAACATAAGTAAGAGTTTAATGCCTGACAATTTAAAGCTTAAAAATAGTTTGTAATAGAATAATGGACATGGAATATCTAAAAAGTTTAGATGAAATTAAATGTCATTAAAGTTATTGGAGAAACATCTGATCATCTAAGATAATTAATAGATAGATCTAAGACAGTTAATAAAGATAGAAAATAATGAGATATTAGGAATAAATATTTTGGATAAATAATAATAAAAATTATGTTTTATGTGATTTTGATAAAAAATGGCAGAATAAGAATTAATACAGTACATAAAATGTCATATTTGAATTTATACTATATTTCCCGATGTGAAGTAGACACAAATAATTTTTTTTTAATTTTGCATAAAAATATTATCACCGAATTTGAGAAATCAATGACTTAATCTGGATAACCGGTTTCTTTTGTTGAACTGATAATATATATGTTGTAAGCTTTTTTTAAAATCTATTTTAAAATGTATTTCATAAAAGGTAAATTATTTTGTTCTAAAGATAAATTAATGAGATAAGTAAAAAATTTTAAAAAAATCCATAAAAAATTATTTTTTTATAAATTCTTTCCACGTCACTTTTTATAAAAAATGACCAGATGATATGAATTCGAACACCTCTCTTTATTAACAATAAAGTTAAGATGCAGATTTGTAATTCAGAATATGAACAATCGAATATAACACTCAGAAATCAATAATTTTATGTAAAAACCTGATTTACGCAGCTATATTGACGTTATATCAGTAAATTTATGCGATTCAGAATTCAATTCAAAGCTCAATTCACGCAACTTTAGAATAAATAAAAAATTAAAATGACCTCGGCATTTAAAAATATATTAGTATTTTGGATTAAAGAAGTTTCGTTGCTGACATTTGATATTTAAGCCTCTTATTACAAAGTTTCAAAAAGCCAATCTTATATGCTTTCAGTTCTATATGTTCCAAGGCTCAGTATAAAATGCTCTAGATTACAAATCGCAACAGCTTCGACATTTATTTAAAATCCTAAAAAACGTTTATTTTTGGGATTAGAAATCGAAAATATATTCTGACGATGATCAGAGATTTGTGTGATAATATTTGAAGATGTAACAGCTGGTATTAAGATAGATGCATTACACGTCATACTAAGAAACTGTAGATTTGAGATTAACCATGATATGAATTAATTCAAGAACTATGAATTTACACAATATATTGTATCAAATCCAATTAAAGAATTATTCTTGTTATTCTGGATTTTAATATTGGCGTTATTAATTGAACAGAAGCAATATATATCTATACTTAAAATTCTATGTTGAAAATGATCAAATATTATTTACAATCAAATTGTATATACTCAAAGTTCGCAAAATAAATAAATTCCATGTTTGGACTAATGTTTTTATGGACTATAAATCGATTTTCGAAGATTATAATTTGCATTTTTCAACTGAAAAGATATTTTTAATATAATTCACTACTAAACAACATCTCAATATTTGATATCGTTAATTTATAGAAAGTTGATTTCTCCATTTTCAACTTTTGACCTGCGATATAATAATGTTAATGCTACACTACATAGAAATCTATATCCCAATTTTTACTTTAAAAAATTTAATTTGAATAAATAAATAATTAAATGATATATAGAAAGTATTTTTATTTTAATTGAAAGAATATTTAAAGAGAAACTTTGTTGAAATAAGGAATATTTTAGTTAATTAATATCAATTAAAAATTAACAGCTTCCATTTATAAAAAATCTTATCGTTATAATAGTTACGACTTGCCTGATCTTTGGCCAATCTTTAATTTTGCTTAAAATATTAATTCTACTTATGTCATAATATATTAATTCTGCTTATAATATAATAAAATTCTCTGATTCCATGTAGGAAGCTTCTAAATATCTAACAAAAATGTAAAGGCAAATAGAGGGGGTCTAAATTAAGCATATTTTGTAATAGAAAATATGCTCAGAGATGGCGCGTGTAAGTACTAACCTTGTGGAAGATACGAATGACAAGTACGTGAGAGAAACAGATGTGTGATGTATAAACAAATATTTTAATGATTAAAATTTACACATTAGATTTTCAAAAAAGCAATGACCAGCAGTAATAATTAATGATCGACAAGGGCAGTGCATGATTTGATGTCTATTAGTGAAAATGTTAGGTATGTCACGTACATTTCAAACTGACATTTTGTCAACTGACTGTCTGGTCATTAGATCGTTATTGGACATAATAGGATTTAAGGACCAATCGTACAAGGTGTGCCCATATGAAAAAGAGACCTTAGCTGTAGTTCTGTTATATAAATTAGTGAGTTAATGAGTTAGCCAATAGATGGTGAGGAGTTATTTCAAATTGCACCGGCACAATTAACGGTTTCGTACCAATATCCTCTTTTCTGGGCGAGTTATTTTCTCAGTTCATTACCTGATGGATTCTTCCAGATTAGCACAAAGTGCAGTTATCAAAATTCTTTAAGCATAAGAGGAGTATGCTTCACAAATTTGACATCAGATTTTTTTTCTTCTTTTTGTATTACATTTTAAGAATTTTTATTTGAATTATAAGATCCGTGGACTTGAACGGATTCAAACTAAAATCGGGAGCCATTTAAATTACAGAAAGTTACACTTTTTTTTCTATTTTTGCAGATTACCAACGTTTGTAGATCGTTTGCATTTTTTTTTACATTTATTTTACTGATTCGTAAACAAATGATTTTGGAAAGCTTTGCATTAAGGAATAATTAGATTGTATTAATAAATTTGTAATTCTTTTTTTTTTCAGTTTTGCCTAAAAGTACTCCAACATTTTTTTTATAAAGGTACTGAAACCAATTTTCTTGCAAATTCCTTCAATTTAAATTTTTATATTAGATTTTAGTCCTAATTTTTGTTATCTAAAAACTGTTTGCATAGATATTAAATTAAAATAAATAAAATAATATGGTTTCGGAAGTTTGGAAGGAAGATATGAGACTTGCCTATAGAGTCCCTAATTACTTTACGACCTTGGCAAACCTTGTATTAAAAAACACGTTTCTTTTTTTACAGTTTCGCCTAAAAGTGATTTAAATTTCAAATGTTTTTTGTGATCCAGGTATTGAAAACAACTCTCTTGAAAATACTTCTATTTATATGTTTATTTTAAACATTAGTTTGTTATAATTTTGTTAACTAAAAACTGTTCGAATAGAAATTAAATTAAAACAAATAAAAAATATGGTCTTGGAAGTTGGAAAGAAAGAAGAGGTAGGTACATGTAGGGGAGAGCATGAAACTCATATTGCGTATAGACCTGTGCTTTTCACGAACTTGGCTCTGGCTCTGAAGTTTGGAGAATAGGAGTTTCAGAGGCATATGTGTTATCATACTACAAATCTAAAAGTACAACATTTTTCCTAAAAAAAAAGATCCCCATGCAGTTTAGAAATAAGATCCCAATTTAATTAAACTAAACCAAATAGTCTTTAATTTCAAGTAGTATTGAAAAGATTTTATGCAGCAGCTTTTTACTTTCAGAACATGAATTAGAGGCTTTCAATGATTAATGTGGGAGATGAACAGAAGCCACTTTTTATGACTGAATGATGACTTGATCCTAAAGAATTATGATTTACTAGCCGCCTTTGGCGACCAGCCGGTTCGCCAATCTTAATGCTCGTTAAAATTTTAATAATTAAATATTTTATGTAATTCCTACTTTAATAGCTTCTTCATCAAATATTTTAAAGCTTCAAATTTTGATAGTCTTGTAATTCACTCATAATAATATAAAGTCCTTCAGCCATAACATAATATGTATCTCTCTAATTTTCTGTTAGTTCCGGTAGAATTTATGCTTAAAATTAAAATGGAAATGACTAAACTGCAATTAATGTAATAATATTTTTTACTGAAACAAAGCATTTTTTTTTTAATAATATGATTACTGATAATAGAGTCACTGAGCGTTTAAACTTTATGGGCACTAAAGAATATCTTTCTTAAGTTATGTAATATCTCAAGAATTTGTCAACAAAATTTTCTCAGATTCATCATGAACAGATCGATTAATTAACAATGTTTAATTTTAAATGCATCAAACTTTAAGAAAATAAAATGAATCGATTAAAATAATCGGTTGAAAACAGGTTTAAAAAACTACTTAAAAAACGATGTACTTAAAACTATAAGCATATACAAAAAAATATATAACTAACATAAACACAATTTAATTACAAAAGCATGCAACTAACCTAAAAATAATTTAAATAATTGAAAACATCTTAAAAAAATCTACTTAAAAAACGATGTACTTAAAACTATAAGCATATACAAAAAATATATAACTAACATAAATACAATTTACTTACAAAAGCATGCAACTAATCTAAAAATAATTTAAATCATCCGTTGATAACGGTTGTCATGGCAACAATCAGAATGCGCATGCGTGAATTTTCTTCGCCAGCTCCGGTAACGCAAATGCGTAAATTTTTCTACGCCAGTTGGGGTAACGCTATGCAGATTATGCATTTTTAATTTCCTTTATTCTGTGTTATTTTAATTCAAAAGTACTTCAGAATGAATCTGAAACATGGATTAATTAACAATGTTTAATTTTAAATGCATAAAACATTAAGAAAATTAACAGAATTGTTTGAAATAATCCGCCGAAAAATGTTAACCCTAGCCTCATTACTGTTGGGAGAAAAAAAATTTGAAGTCTTACTCATTTGGCGGTGGGGAAAATGGAAGATTTTTTTGGCGGAAAAGTTGGCGGTGGGGAGAATAGAAGAGTTTTTTGGAGGGAAAGTTAGTTTTTAATTAATAATTAAAATTCTAATTAAAATTTCAAAAAAAGGGACCCCAGGTGCACATTCCCGACCTCTAAGGTATACATGTACTAAATTTGATAGCTGTATGTCAAATGACCTGGCCTGTAGAGCGCCAACACACACACACACACACACACATTGAGCTTTATTATAAGTATATAGATTATACAGGAAATACTTTACAAGAAGCATTTTCAGTATATATATAATTTGAAGTTGATTATTGTGATCTGAAAACCTGAAAAATAGAATTAAAAGTTTATAAGTTAAAGATCGTTTTAATATCTTCAGAACCATTATTTTTTTATGTTGGTATAATGAAATTCATTATTTAAAATACAACAGTTTCATTATCTTTTCAACGCCTTCGGGCTTTCTTTATGTACGTGAGCTCATAAAAATACAACACAATGTTTAATTGGGCAGGAAACTCATTATTTCAGATATGCACCTGTGCATGTTTCTACTGCTTACGTAATAATCAATTAAATTCTGCTGAAATGGTCTTTGTTTCGTTTATCAGAATCCAATTTTTAATAGTGATTTTGATGCATTCCAATCCTTAATGATAATAATTCAATGCTCAGTCAATGAAATTATTCATTTATTACATTTCCGATTATTAATTAATAAGTATTTTTTACTCCACCAAAAATTAAATTCGTTCATTTTTTTTTTAGTTATTAAAATTTACACAATAATATACGCAAAACGGCAAAAACAATTTATCAACGCAAAAAAATATTTACAATTTAAATCTCTCTTTTTTTTTCAATAATGGGTACCAGAATATAATTATCTTAAAATTTTACCTTCTCCTATATGAAAGTTTCAAAGAAAAACTTTTTTTTATCGTCACAAAATTCAAATTCAAGATATTGACAAATCTCCTTATTTCAGACACCCATTAGTGCGAAAAATGCATTTTTGGAATTATATCTGTGTGCCTGTTTTGTGTGCCTCATTTTTGGAATTATACCTGTGGACACGATGGCTAAAAAACAATTTGAGGTAGATAGATGAAATATAGAATGTGGTCTTTATATCAAATTTGTAGATTTCGGTTAAATCAGTTCATAGGAATCTGGTTGGTTGACTTTAAAAGCAGAAATGAACACAGTAACCATAAAACTAAAGAGCTAAATGAACAAAATTTGGTAAATTTTGTTATACATGACATAATTTTAAAATTTAAATTCTCAGTTTCAAATTTTAAGTAAAGTCTTTGAAGGAGCTGTCCATCAGCTGATATGTACATACTCGGTCAACGATAATTCAAAAACGAAAAGAAAATTATATAAGAAAATAAAATTTATTATATGATCTTATAACTAATATTACAACTGTGTCAAAATTTATTTTCAATTGTCTGAGGAAAAAACGTTCAAAATGCATACTCTGTTTCTTCACTATACTACGAAACATTAAAAAATTCACGTGTGGGATTGAAAATAAAAACCTGAGTGATGATTTTCACAGCCTTGCGCAAGCTCCGCAGTTTTATTATTGGGGTAAGTGGATACCACCTTATCTAGAAAATATGCGAGAAAGTTTCAGAATGACTACATCCACCGTATTCCAGTTAAGCACTACTTAAGTAATATGTATAGTTGTGTTCTGTTTCATTTCGAAATATTTAAAATAGCTTGGGCATTCTCTTGAGAAACAAATAAATTTACAGAAAATTAATAAATTCACATAATATCTCAGACACATTAGAAACGTAATTGATTATGCCATTTAAATATTCAAAATAACACCCCAAAGCTAACCTCGAGATTTTAATGAAATCTACGATTAAGACTTACTTCAAGTCCAAAAACACATTTTTGGATTTACGTCTTTCTATATGAACATAATAACAAAAATTCTTTGAATTAGAAGGCAGAAATTTCTCATGTGGTTTCAACACTAAATGTGTAGCTTTCTATCAAATTTTGAACGAAATCCTTTCTGAGGAAGTACGCCTACCTATCTAAGAGCAAGGAAAACGATAACTACAAAACATAAAAAAAATCAAGATTAATAATATTTGATACACATATTTAGCATTTAAAATATATACTAATATCAAATTTTGAACCAAACCCATCAAAGTGTTGACCGTCTGGTAGACTATATAAAAGTCAAAAACGAGTTAGATAAATGAGATTTTAGATGCGACCCTGTACACATATCGAATACTAAATTTAGAGCTCTGTGTAAAACTTTGGTTTCAAGAGGTCGAAAAAAGAATCCAAATCCTTATTCTTTACTATGTTACGAATGACAAAAGTTTTATGTGGGAACTCAGGTGAAAATAAAAATCTAAGCTCTTGGCACTTAGCCTTGCATCTTTATTAGACAAAATGGATAAAATTTCAAGCAGACCCTTCATACAAGGATTTTTATTTTTATTTTCGGTAATTGATGCAAAAGTTTTCCTTGGTTTTGTAACTCTTGAATAGATTTCATAAATTTATCCATGAGTGAAGGCAGTATTTCACAATATCTATGATATATTAACTTTATATATATATCATAGATACAAAAGTATTAGAATCAAGTTAATAGGAAAAACAAAAAATCAAATAAAAATTAAACCAAAAAAATTATAAAAAATATAAAAAAAGAATCCGGCCTGAAGACTTTTTCAAGGGTCACCCTCAGGCAGGGATTATATTTTTTATAATTTTTTTTGGTTTAATTTTTATTTGATTTTTTTTCCTATTAACTTGATTCTAATACTTTTGTATCAATTCATCTGTGTTTTAGAAGTAGCTGCAATTGCGCTCTCTAAATACTATGAAGTTCTTTTTTGGTTTTAGTTTAAATAGGTTATAAATTTTAGTTGCGATTTCGAAACTGTTTTGTTTCGTTTTCATTTTAGTTTCGTTTTCAAAACTTTTTCTTACTTAAGATTGGTTATATCATAGATATATATATAAATATATATATACAATTAACTTTATATATATATCATAGATATATATATAATTTACTTTAAAGCAATGTCTTTTAAAGTAAATTATGTGAACTCTATAAAAAAATCAGTAAAAAATCATATTCATCGTTAAAGGTATTATATTGGTTCAGAAAAAAAAATACTGAGAACAGGAACATTATATAGAATAAATGGTCATGTAGAAATATTATTTTCGTATTTATTTATATAGAAAAAAAACTTTATGGTATAATTAAAACTGAAATAAACATTTTTAATGCTATTTATTAAAATTAATAAAAATCACTAAAAAAATAAAATCCATTCGTGTTTTTCTTGTAATCCCGGTTAACCCATCCTGATAATGTCATATAGGGTCAAAAGTACAGAAGCGCTGTCAATCATTTCCACCACTCGGTCTGGAATATCAAACGGGCTACTCAAGGATATCCTTCCCAAGATACCCAGGAATGACGCAAATTGGGGTGAGTGGGTAAGTACGCCGCCTCTTGATATTTTTGACACTATTTTCAAGTTAATTTAATTTAGTATTTTCAGTTAATCTACAGGTACATTATTCTCGAAATATTTCAAGTTAATATAAATTATCGCTTAAATTTCGGAACATTATTCTTAAGTATTATTTCGCATTTTCAAATTCACAATATAATTCAGTTTCTTCGGTATCTGGTAGAATGGACTCGTTATTTTTAACAAATTTCGCAACAGAGCTAAATTTGATTATAGAGAGAAAAGTGGGATCTTGAAGCTTATAGTGTCTCCGTATGCCTTAATAAGGCTTAATACGCTTCTGGCAACAACTATACCTGATTTATTGATGGAGATACTTCATAAAGTTTAATAGCTTTCACGCAAGGACGTCATCCTGTTAGAACCATGTATTTAGAGTGGAAGTAATGGTAATTTCTATACAAAACTATTAAATTCTGCAAAAGTTCCAAGCTCAATCTTGAAATACCCAGCCGATTAATCAGATTTTAAAATTATGTATCAAGTTTTAATCAATCAATATATTTAATGTGAAACTTCGAAGGCATATTCAAAATACTCCAGCTTCCATTAATGAGAGTTTTGCTTACAATGCACACCATTAATCGAAGATCACACCTCATGTGACCATATCATGTCTACAAGTATCCTGACTGACCTTTAAACGCCTTTTGATAACGCTTGTACCATGTGCAACCTATAACTACATTTCCTGCTAGTAATATCAATAAAGGAATTAGCTGGAGGGGATGATCGCTAAACTCGCTAGGCACTTCCCAAGCGCTGCTTTTGAAATTGTATGTGATCTACTCTTGAAGTCACAGTTTTGAAACTCACGTTGAAATAATTGCTGAATTTGTTCAATGTTCTTTTCTTGTTAGTTTTTCTGTTCTTAGCAATACTGTGCAGTGATATTTTTTCCTACTAGATCAATGAAGCTCTCAATTTTGCAAAAATGACTTTTGTCTTCTATATATCTAGAACCACTTTAGAAGTAATATAAGAAAAAATTGTATCACTATCTTGAAAAATCTTGGAATTTCAGAAAAAATAATCGTAAGTAACATATCAAGTTATGTCACTTGCTGAAAGATGACTTAATCAGATGAAAAAATGTAATGCCAGCCTTTCTCTAAGTAAAATCGAGTACTTTATAGGTAAATACTCAAAGCGCCCAATCTGAAGAATTCTAATATTCTCGAACTATAGGACTTTGATTATAGAGTTTGATTAGGTATTTGACGATAGATCTATGCCTATAGGATAATCACTTTACTGCGCTTGGAAACCACTTTTATAACTGTAAATGACGTCATTTTGAAGTTAAGAGAGGGAACTCAGGTCTTTCCCTGTGTAGTAAATGTTGAGAAAGATAATTCAATTTTCGTTTGGCTACTCAAGGCGCCTAATCTGAAGAATTCAGAATTCTAATATTCTCAAGCTCACTCCAAAGATTTGCCGATATATCTATGTTCTATAGCATAATCAATCTACTACGCTTAGAGACTGCTTTTATAACTATAGATGTCGTCATCTTGAAATACAGAACGGAAACTCGGGTCTTTCCCTGAGTAGTAAAAGCTGCGAAATTTAATTCTTTTTTCTTTCTGTTAAAATTTAACAAAATAAATCTAGATATTTTTAAATAGGAATTACTTACTTATGAATAAAAGAATCGATATTATTTAATTCAAATATTGAATATTTTTGGAAAGTTTGATCGCATTATTAAAGACCTTGAACATAATAGTTGTTACATAATCAATTATTCATTTTTCGCCATTAGATTGCTCCAGTCACTTCTTACTAACTATGTCCCACTTACTCACCTTACTCACCATTTTGTCGCTGGAAAGATTTTAACGGAATCTTTCGGATACATTGTTTGATGCGCCTTTCCCAGACCAGTCTATTATAATTGGTTTAGGTATTGACTATCCTGTGCAATAAATACGGAGAAAGATAATTCGTTTCTGGGGAGGAGTGAATGAAACATTTAACATAATAAAGCCAGATATTTTTTAAATATGAATTAATTACTTATGAATAAAAAAATCAAGATGATATTAATTCAAATATCGAATGAGTGCAGTATTTTTTTTTTTTTTTTGATTCGGATCAAAAGATCGGGGCGAAAAATGATTGACACAATTGTTTTTGGAACATTTGATCGCATTATTAAAGACCTTGAAAAGAATAGTTGTTACACCATCAATGATTCGCTTTTTGCCTTTTGATTACTCCAATTACTTCTTAATAACTCTGCCCCACTTTCTCACCTTTGAATGTTTATCACTATTTTGTCACTGGAAATATTTTAACAGAATCTTTCCGACGTGCTGTGTAGGGCACCCTTCTCAGAAAAGATTGTCTCAACTATTTTCGAACATCTGATCGTATTATTAAAGAACTTTAGCATAAAAGTTGTTACACAATTAATGATTCACTTTCCGCCATTTGATTGCTTCAGTGCCTTCTTAAAACCGTACCCCATTTACTCATCTTTGAATATTTATCACCACTTTGACATTTTAAGGATTTTTACAACAATTTTCCAACATGCAGTTTCGGGCGGAATTCCCAGACCAATCTATCAAAATTGGTTTGGGTATTGACTATCGGCACAGAAGTAATAAGGCTTTAAATGAAAGAAAAAAAAGACGTGGTGAAAAGGCATTAGATATTTTGCTGCAACTTGACTACATTTCAATCAAAGAATTATGGAATAAAGAAAGTGTCTTTCCGAAACAGACAGTAATAGGAAATAAGCACCAAACTAAAGCAATAAATAAGAATTAATCTAATGGGAAATCTGATTGATCATCTACAAAAAACAAAAACTTCAGAGCAAGCACTTTAAATGTGTTGTGGTCGAATGAAGATCATTATGATCCGTGTTGTGGAAGCAAGAGGATGTATGTTTTCTGGAACATTTTAATGATGACATTTCACACAATGCAAAAACAAACAGTAAAGACAAAACATTAACGAGTATACCTTAACAGAACAGCATCTCATCTCATAATAATTACAATCGCAGAGCACTGTGGGATACTCATCTAATCAGGCATCGCCATCTATTTTCCAAAAGAGAAGATATGCAACTGCTACAGTGTGAATATAATCATTTAAATATGTGAAATAAAAATAGAATGTTAAATAATTTTTCCCTGATCTTTATGTACAGTTCAATTAAAAGTCTAATAAGTTATGAGAAAAAATATCTAATAGAACTTTCTGTGACACTTCCTACATAGTTATGGATATTGAGAAAGTGAAAATTATTGCGCTGATAATTACTAAAAGATATATTCAACATGATGATTTTATAAGCTCGCATATCATCTGTAAATTGAGTCATGCGATATACATGATGATAAAATGCACTATAAGGCTGACGGTTGGGTCTAAGCTGCCAAATTTGTCATGTAGTTATTCCTTGAATTGAAATGTTTACTAAGTTTCACTAAGTGAATAAGTTTCTTAAAGATTTTTCATCATATTTTCAATTAAAAACCAATCGAAATTTTAACCTTCGTCCTTTCTAATTTTGGAATATTTTAAAGTAAAAAAAAAATCTTATACTTATTTAAAACTAGCCGCCTTTGGTGACCAGCCGGTTCGCCAATCTTAATGCTCGTTAAAATTTTAATAATTAACTATTTTATGTAATTTCTACTTTAATAGCTTCTTCATCAAATATTTTTAAGCTTCAAATTTTGATAGTCATGTAATTCACTCATAATAATATAAAGTACTTCAGCCATAACATAATATGTATCTCTCTAATTTTCTGTTAGTTCCGGTAGAATTTATGCTTAAAATTAAAATGGAAATGACTAAACTGCAATTAATATAATAATATTTTTTACTGAAACAAAGCATTTTTTTAATAATATGACTACTGATAATAGTCACTGAGCGTTTAAACTTTATGGGCACTAAAGAATATCTTTCTTAAGTTATGTAATATCTCAAGAATTTGTCAACAAAATTTTCTCAGATTCATCATGAACAGATCGATTCATTAACAATGTTTCATTTTAAATGCATCAAACTTTAAGAAAATAAAATGAATCATTTAAAATAATCGGTCGAAAACAGGTTTAAAAAACTACTTAAAAAACGATGTACTTAAAACTATAAGCATATACAAAAAAATATATAACTAACATAAATGCAATTTAATTACAAAAGCATGCAACTAACCTAAAAATAATTTACATCATCCGTTGATAACGGTTGTCATGACAACAATCAGAATGCGCATGCGTGAATTTTCTTCGCCAGTTACGTTAACGCAAATGCGTGAATTTTTCTACGCCAGTTGGGGTAACGCTATGCAGATTATACATTTTTAATTTCCTTTATTCTGTGTTATTTTAATTCAAAAGTACTTCAGAATGAATCTAAAACATGGATTAATTAAGAATGTTTAATTTTAAATGCATAAAACATTAAGAAATTAAACAGAATCGTTTGAAATAATCCGCCGAAAAATGTTAACCCTAGCCTCATTTCTGTTGGGAGAAAAAAAAACTGAAGCCTTACTCATTTGGCGGTGGAAGATTTTTTTGGCGGAAAAGTTGGCGGTGGGGAAAATGGAAGATTTTTTTGGCGGGAAAGTTAGTTTTTAATTAATAATTAAAATTTCAAAAAAAGGGACCCCAGGTGCACATTCCCGACCTCTAAGGTATACATGTACCAAATTTGATAGCTGTATGTCAAATGCCCTGGCCTGTAGAGCGCCAACACACACACACACACACGTTGAGCTTTATTATAAGTATAGATTAAAGAAAAAGTTTATCCGTGTTAGTACGCTAATTTCTTCTGCAATATTTTTCCTAATTTAAATTTAAAGAAAAATATTTTTTACAGTAATACTTTTTATTATTTTAGCAGCTGCATTTATGCACTTGATCGTTGCGACAATATAAAATACATCTTATGTGTGCACGATATCGCTGTTATGCATTTAAGAGTAAATTTTGAAAATAAAATCAATTATATATATACATAAGCAGACTTTGGAAATATGCAACTTTAGGCAATTTTTTTGAAGTTTCATTTAATTTTTTTCCATAATTTTCGGAAATATTATAATACAAAAATAATTTTTATGACAACTCAAAAATTTTTCTTTTAGATTATGCTAATTTTTGTGCCTCATAAATTGTTTTAATTAATTATATTTTATTTTT
Organism: Argiope bruennichi; assembly: GCF_947563725.1. Taxonomy (NCBI): domain Eukaryota; kingdom Metazoa; phylum Arthropoda; class Arachnida; order Araneae; family Araneidae; genus Argiope; species Argiope bruennichi. Next base: position 89,582,609 of record NC_079151.1, read on the forward strand.
GATTAATTTTTTTAAAAATTAATTTTAAATGTATTTTGTAATAATAAATTTCGTTGATAAAGTGAAACATTTTTTTTTTTACTGTTGATGATCAAGATATGGCGATTCGGCTAATATTTCAATGTTCAGTATTCAATATAAGACACGCTTTTAGCGATTTTTTAAAGGGGACAGTGGATTTCGAAATAGCAAAAATGAACGAAAATAAGACATTTTATTTTTATTGTTTCATTACCAAAATACATGTTTATATTCAATTAAAATAGTTTTATAAAATGCAGACTTGAAGAGCATAGAGAAAAAAAAACAGTGCGCATTAATGGTTTTTCACAAAATGATATTCTAATTAGACTAAAATATCTTTGAAACGTTCCAAATGTCTTAATATTTGTGGAAATTTATAGGAAAGATTTCGGTTAAATATTAAACGAAAACAGGATATGCATTTTATGTTTCGAGTTTTTTGAGATACTTAGTCAATTTTAGTTCAGAAAAGCATAGAATTCGTACGAAAATTCAGTGCGTATGCATAAAAATATTTCTAAAAAAATAACATTTAACTGGAATTACAAAATTATATACAATTTTCTTCCAAATAAATTTATATGGATTAATAAGAAAAAAGAAATGAAAAAAATTAAAAATTAAATCCCCTGGAATATATAGAAATTTTTAAAAATTATATATCATTTAATTTTTTTAAAATAATATATTTCTTTTAAGGATTTTTTTAGATATTTGATTTATATATATTTCAATACATGTTTATAAAAAATTTCAAGTGTATAAATCGCAATAGTACCAAATAAGTCTACAGTCCCCATAAAGTTTATAGCGCTTACGGCTTAACTTCAGAATCAATTAATAGTACAAATGTTTTAGGGTGACTGAATTTTTAAACATTGCTGTTACTTCCCGTGATACAATTGAATGCATAAAAAAATATAGAGAAAATTAAGAAAAATCAGAGAACAATAAAGAGAATGGTGAAAAGTCTCTAAAATAGTATGAGTTATATAGCATCTGCCAAAATTTGTAAGTTAAAAATAATATAAGAGAATTTAAAATTAAAATTTTACTTAATTCAATTGATTTTCTGTATTAATCCCAGTGAGCTAATTAGTCTTCAAAGGCGACTAGTATATAGATAAATATGAAAGGGAATTTAAAATTAAAATAAAAAATAATATTATAAAATATTTAAATAAAATTCATAACAAGGATAAAACAGGAGACTCACAAAAGAGCTCCGAAATCATCCTTGTATCGTTTAGTAAACAATCTTTCAAAACCCTGACCAATATGGAAATTATTTGGATGCAACGCAAGATCGAATATTCTTACCAAGGGGAAGGTTGGAGCTAAAAATTAGAACCTGAAAATATTACATGTCAAGAACGGTCACTATAAATAAAAAATTGAAACTGTGATGTAATTGGCCTAGTGACGACATACAAATAGTTACGAAACTTTATGATAGACAGCTCAAAGTCAACCATTTCCATCAATGTCCTCTGTAGAGGACATAGATGCGAATAGGTAAAGATGGAAAATAAGAAAAAAATGAGGCCTCTCTCATCCTCTCCTAATGCCTTGAAGGTCAAAAAAGGCAATAACCAACGCAAGAAAAGTAAAAGACCCCTCTGATCTCTAACTCTGCAGTGAGGAAAGTCGTGCCTTAAATGTGGCCGAGTTTTGATTTGACAGTCTGCATTGTTCCAGAGCCTGTTCTTCGAGAAAGGGATTTCATTTTCGTTAGTTTGGGCTGATTAATTGCTGTCAATTTCAGCTCGTTTTGATTTGCTAAATCAACAGTGACTTTCTCTGACGTTCGACACTTTCCTTGTTTTTCTTTCTACTGCAATGCGTGGTAGGAATCTTCACATTTCCGTTTTTGAAAAGCAAAAAAGTGTTGATTGGGGAAGAAAAACTGGGTTGCAAGAAAAAAAAAATTAATGATTGAGACTGTCTAAAAAAATATTTTTACATAGAGAAGTGTGAAAACATTTATATAGAACAGAATTGATTTCCTTAAAAGCATTCGCTCTTTTTTTTTCTTTTCGATGTTTTCAAGCACGTGACAGCAGGAACACGTTTTATCAAAATGTACTTGCGGCATTTTCGGGGGCAATTCACGTGGTTTTCCTCTTAAAAAATTCTTTTCATTATTCTTATTTCGCCATCTCAGCTGCAGACATTCAAAGAAAAAATTCAAGAACGTAATATTGGTATTTTAATGTCGAAACTAATCTAAGATAAAATATTGTCACCTTTTTAATAATTGAGAGATAAAGTGAATGGTGTTTGAATGTTCTTAATTCAAATCTACAGCTTTTATACGATTTTGATGAAATTTGGCACATGTGTTCTTCAAGACATGAGATAGGCCATGCAACAAGATGAAATAAAATAATAACAAATAACAGGTATTTAATAACAAAAAATTATCAAATAACAGGACATAATTTTAAATAAATGCATTCCATATTAATATTCCTTTTATTATTTCTTATTCTTTCCATGATAGCAAATTTGGAACAAGTACTCATCAAGAGTTGAGGAGGGCCATATAATAAGACGAAATAACAAATTCAAATTATCAAATAACAGGACGAAATTTTAAATAAATGCATTCCATATTAATATTCCTTTTATTATTTCTTATTCTTTCCATGATAGCAAATTTGGAACAGGTGTTCTACAAGACTTGTGGAAGGTTATGGCCAATTTTTCAAAGTGCAAGAATTAATTAAAATAACAGTTAGCTAAAAATTAAGCAAATTTTTGATATTTTCAGTTAAATCTGAAAATATTATTTTACAAAAATTATTTTTACCCTATCTTAAAATTAAAAACATACTCCTTTAATGACACCATTTCCTTTGTATAGAATTTCTTTAATGTTTATACTTTTTCAATTAAATTTTATGCATAATCTGCAACCGTATTTTTATTATTATGATGGAATTTAATTTTATTATTCCAATAAACAATTTAATAGCGTGCTTTTACAAAAACTACAATAAAATATAACTATTTTTGGATATTTACTCTATAGACGGATTTGCTCTTCCACTTTTATCCATTGTATATTCAGTTTGCATTCATAGCTGGAGTTGCCTGATTCCATTAAATTCCTTTCTTTTCTTCTATCCTATATAATAACAGCACGAAATTTTAAATAAATGCATTCCATTTTAATATTCCTTTTATTATTTCTTATTCTTTCCATGATAGCAAATTTGGAACAAGTGCTCTTCAAGACTTGACGAGGGCCATGTAACAAGATGAAATAACAAATTCAAATTATCAAATAACAAGACGAAATTTTAAATAACTGCATTCCCTATTAATATTCCTTTTATTATATATTATTCCTCCCATGATTGCACATCAGTTATCGCTGTGAAAATGATCACTATATTTGTTTAGTCATACATTGGTTTTCCTAAACAATTTCAGCGGCTTAGGCAATTTAAGTTCATAGTTTTTGTATACATAAAGTTACACAGTATCATTTATCAAATACCGCCGATCATTCAAATCTTTCCTTCCTTTGTGATTACTATCAAACTGAGATAAAACTTTGTCGGATCGATTTTTCATCTATAGATGCAGCTTCAATCTAACTACCGGATTCAGAGAAAAATTGAAAAGTTTTCAATAATTCGAAATGATAAAGAAATAACGATATCTTTTTATCGCTATACATATAGTTTTAACGATAAGTCTTTCAACTAATACAATGAAAAAATTACTAAATCGTTCTGATTTGGCGACGAATATATAACACATTGAAAATAGCGATAAGGCATACTTAATTAATTATGTCTTAGAAAATACTGTTTTAGATCATTTTACAACAAAAAAAGTTTGTCATTAATCAAAGTAGAAACAATTAGATTTAAAACAAAAAAATTAGAACAAATATAAAAAATATCTGCAAATATTAGCAAAAATTTGCTATGACAATTTTTATGTTTATACATATATAACAAGTTTATACATAACAAGTAGGAACATATTAATTTTATATTTATAAATAGAAAAAATATTAATGTTTATTTTAAATGATAATGACCATTTAAAAGAGCAACATTAATTTTCTCAATTAGCTTTTGTCTCATTTTTCAGCTCAGTTTTCAAACCCGATTTCAAACGCGGCAAGAAACTCAATTTTTTTGTTTTGGTTCGGGGTAACATGAAACATTTTTATCTCTACTAATAATAAATATGAATGTGATTTTGGCATGATACAAGCCAGACCATTTGATCTACAGCTACTGAATTTCGTATAATTCGCGTATACAAACCTTGAAGGATGGAAATGGGCAACTAAGAGCGATATTTTCGAACTTTTAATTAAAATTTTATTTAATTAAACCTAAACAGAAATTTGTCGTTGTTTTCACGACAACTTCAGTAAATGCTATTTCACAAAAGTAAATTTTACACCAATAAAAATTTTTTTAATTGTCTTTTTAATAATGCCATTTTAAGAATAGTACAAAGTTTTCCTGAATTTTGATAATTTTTATAAACGTTTCTTTCAGGAATTTCCAGCATTGGATTATGCTGTTATCCTGAAATTCCAACAGTTTTCATCGTTTCTCAAATACTTAATGGCAGGATTTTCTTTCTTCCATTGCTAACAACTAAAGGAGAAGGATTCTGCTTAGAGCCTGAGTAGTTTACAAGAGCAATATAAGCCTGACCTACAGCTATTAGCCACAGCTACTACTATTTGTCCTACAGCTACAGTCTGTGTAGTTTACAATTCGAACAAAATTGTCTAGTTACTATATTGATAACGTTAGACGATTAATGAACTTTATTAAAACCTTTTAATAAGATTGAACCTTTTTAATAATGATATCATGAGATTGGCCTCTATAGAAAGACTCATAACATATGTAAAACAATTAAAATAACACGGCTTCAATGTCTGACAGTTTGACATTATTCCAATGGACAAGAAGCTTTAGCTAACTGATTTAACTGAAATTTAGTATAACCAATATGCCCGGCAAATTAGCTGGTCATCAAAGGTGACTGCAATTAACAAGAAAATGAAATTACAGAGCGGCAAAAGGCGATATTCATTTAAAAATCAGATTTTTAATGGGTTTGATTCCAGTTAAAAGACTCGTGTATAGAATAACTGTAAAGTTATTAAAATATCATGGCTCAATAACAATTTAATTTCTAAAAATAGTTTTTGAGGAAATTCTAATATTCAAAGTTTTACAAAAAAAAAAAAAAAAAAAAAATCAATGAAAATTAAGCACAACCAATTCTTAGGACAAACTAGCTAGATAATATAATAATTATAATAATTAAAGGGATGGATGAATTTGCTTACCACTAAAGATTTTTTTAAAACTTTAAAACTAACTTGGGCATAGCCAGTATTTCCTTTCGTTCATTCCTTTCGTCCAACTCTTTTGTTTCATTATAATAGCTACTAAAGTAGCATTTAGAAACGAATTAGTAGTTCTTGGAATTTTAGAACTTACGAAGATTATATATTTCACGGCTTCCTTATTAGGAAGTTGTGGTTACCCACTTTTGTAATTGCCTTATCTTTACGAGTAGTTTCAAATTCTTTTTTATTTCTTTTATTATGACTGCGATTACAATGGTGTATTTAGGCATGGCCCTTCACAATACACATCATGAGTGCCTCTTTTAATAATTAGTCGATTTATTTTGATATTTCATTTTTAACTTATTCAATATTTTAAAGATTTATTTTAGTTAGTATCATTTTTATCTTAATAATTTTGCGACAAGATATAAGCTTTTATTTATTGATTTAAAAATTAACCAGAATTTTTAAATGTTTCATTTTTTTACACATGTAAGTATTCTATTATGAAAGATGTTTTTTTAAAAATAATAAATTTTTTTTTAAATGTTATGTTAACAAATATTATTTTATACGACCAGTCAAGTGAAGTAAAACGTAATCAATTAACTAATAATTAAATTTCCAAAATATTTTTTAAATACTTATTTGTACTTCAATTTATTTAATAATAATCTAAATAATTCATCGTAAACGCACATATTATCTTACATTTCATAAAATTTGTACCTTTTGAAAATTTATTATGCGCAATTAAACAAAAAAGGAAAAAAAAAAAAAAATTACCTCCCTGCGATTCTCCTTCAGTTTAACGAGCCTTAGCAGCTGCCTTATTTCCTGTCTAGTTGGAAATACGATGGCACTTTCCTTTTCAGTAAACTCGAGAATCAATTCATCTGTTAAAACATAATAGAAGATTCTCAGAATAAAGTCGAAAAATGCACAGAAAGAAATAAGAATGGTTCGTATTATATAAGTGATTTACGTTTTTAAAATATTCCCATTTAGAAAGAAATAGTCAAAGTTCTTCGCTGTATATAGGCTAAAAAATTGGCGTGATTGAAAGTTATAAAACTTTCACATTAAAGAATTCGTATATGAATAGTTACTCTGATTTATCGACTGCAAATTTTATATATTAATTTCCATTTTAAAGTGAGTATGATGTACTGAATTATGACAAGAATGTATAGTAAAGTTTAAACACTTGAAGTTCAAAATTCCGATTAAATTAGTCTTTCATTTTTTTCTAATGGTTGGTAATTTTATTGCGATTCTTTTCATTAAAATTCTAAATGTATTTCACATTAAAGAATTCGTATATGAATAGTAACTCTGATTTATCGACTGCAAATTTTATGTATTAATTTCCATTTTGAAGTAAGTATGATGTACTGAATTCTGAAAAGAATGTATAGTAAAGTTTAAACCCTTGAAGTCCAATTCCGATTAAATTAGTCTTTCATTTTTTTCCTACTGTTTGTAATCTTATTACGTTTTTTTTCCATTAAAATTTTGAATGTACTTCACACTTCAGTGTTCAGTTTATTATGGAATAATATGGAGATTTTCAAACAATATATACTACTAGGTCAAGGTGAAAAAATAATACACAATTAGTTTGGAAGCTTAGCCAATGTAATTGGCTGAAAGTTGAACTGATGAAACTTTAAAAACAATTGAAGAAAGTTTATGACTAACACTTGACAGCAGATTAACAATTAAAATTTAACCTCTTTGTTAGTTTTAATTAGCTTCAAATGAGAATGAATTTACGATATAATTGTATCAAATTATTACTTCCTCTTCCATTTTAATTATTCTAGCAATTGTAATCTACATTTTTTGCCATCTAAAATAATTTAAATGCAGTTCAGTTCCTTTGAATTGCAGATTTTAAGGTTAAATAAACTGCTCAAAATGTATCACATCATAGCAAAAACTACTAAATTGACTATTTGGCAACACTTTTTTCATTACTTTTAAAAACTAATTTGACCTCTGTTATCGAGACTTTTATAACTTATCAAAATATGTGTTGGTATTCTTGGAAGAAACGAGGGTTGAAATCTGTTTTTATATGCTACTGGCGTTGGTTGCCAATATGGCATCCCGAAGAGTCAAGCAATTTCGCTAGCAACTATTTGGTGTTTGCTGAATTGCATTGTTTGCCATATAAGCATCAAACATCTTGTTTATTAGTATTGGCTACTAAGCATCAATAGTATTATGGAGAAGTACATTTAAATAGATCTCAAATTTAAACCAGTTGGAGTTGTCTCCCTAAAACTTTCTCGCACACTTTTTAATAAAGATATTATTCCAGAGAATGCCTTGCATGGCATTGGCTTACACTGGTTACGAAGTATTAGCCTTAGGCGTGAATATAACATTTTAACTTAATCTGTCGTGTATACATTGGCGAGTTATTTGGCGATTAATTCCTGGCATACGATTAACAAATCAAAATTGTGTTTTAGACGAGATTTTTTCCAACCGATTCATTCAAAAATTTGACATAGAAGTACAATTTCAGTCACAAAATTCCATATCAAATTTGATATATTTAAATCATGTCTTTGAGTCATCACGTTTACATGTTTCTGAAAGTACGGACGAACAGACGGTCAATCTCTTGTTGGATTTGGCTCAAAATTTGAAAGGTGTCTAGACTATAAACGTTAAATCTGCGTATAGAATCTTACCTGACTAGATCTCTTATTCTTGTAGTTATCGTGTTAAATTATCTTATACCAAATTTCAACCGTCTGTCTCGAAGCGTTTTTGAATTATCTTTGTCACAAACAGACAAACGGACATTTTCTTAAAACGTGTTTTTCGAACTCGGGTAAGACGAAAATGTAGAGATTCGTCAAAATCTCTAGTTCAATTTTTTTTTTTTTTTTTTTTTTTTTTTTTATGATTACTATACTTTCTCTATATTACGAACAAGAAAGATCTAAAAAAAAGAAAATCTAATAAACAAGAAAGAAAATAGTATGTTTTGAATGGCTCAATATTTATTTGGGAAGCATGTATTTTCATTTTAAAAGCTGAAGAAAATTGTTTTGTTTCTTAAATCATTTCGAAATTTAAATTCAAAATTTAAAGTGAAAATTGAATGCATGATTTTCTAACTCAATGTAAGGTTTTTGATATTGTTTTCTTATTTCAATAATGTAATTATAAACATGGCATTTGCACAAAAGTTTTCAGAGTTCTGAGGATTTAAATGATACAATTCCGTGGCATACTTTTTCAGTTTCGGGATCTTGGTTTCGGATTAAAAGGATAATCTTAGCTTCGAACCATTGCTTTGAAGTCCACATCGCTTGTGTGGTGTGAAAATTAGGATTTAGTACCATTTCAGGAGGCGCCTCTTCTTACATTCAAAACTATGATAACCATTGTATTACCTTAAAATGAGGTTAAACATACTAAGATTTTTCGTTTTGTTTTGTTTTTTCGAAATAAATATCTTCCCCACTGCTTTCTCTTCTACTTTCCTTTATACGAAATATACAATAAGAAAAATATACAATCAGAATCGTCAAAAAATTTGAGCTTTTGATGGATCTTCAGGTTTTAGTCTTCCATTGCCCGAATTCAAAAAACACATTTTTTTTTTTAAATTTATATCAGCCTATCTGTCTCTGAATGGGTACAATAGGTTGAAAATATTTTGATTTGCGTGGAAGAAATTAGAAAGATTGTTTTTACAACCCACCTGTATCAAATTTCGAACAAAATCTATTCAGAAAAAGTTTTTATATCTCTCCGTGAGCAAGTGAATGAGATAAATACAAAACGTAAAATGTACGAAAGAATTTTTGTACAAATTTCATCATTTAACATTACAAATTTCATCATTTAATCATTTTCATTAATTTCATCCTTATCAAATTTTTAATTAATTCCTATAAGGTATCCTACCGTCATTCAATCTACACATTCGCATGAGTATTAAACGCGATAACTCAAATTCGCTATTTAGGTAAATGAAATTTGGTATATAATCTTGTCATAAAAATCTTTGTTCCGTTTTATATTTTGTCTTTATTTGGTCGAAATAAAGACAAAAATTATTTAGCAAATTCGGTTTTCTTCGATATACCACGAAATATAAAATGGTCATTTATGGTATTCAGAAAATAAAAATGTAAGCGCTGTGGAGTTAATGGTCTGGACTAAAGTCTGCAATTTTTAAAGGCAAAAGATAGAGGATATGGTTTCACCTATATTAGGCAATATTCGATAAAGTTTCGGAAAACCACTTATAATGTTTTTTAATTTTATTTTAAGTACATTTTAGGTTAGGTTTAGCAGTTTCAAAAGAAAATAGAGAATTTTCTATCTCGACAAATTTTATTTCTATTAGTTTACCTATAGTAACTATTATGCAATATCTCATTCAATCGACATCATTTCGAGTTCCTTAAAAATCATTAATCCAAAAAAAAAAAAAATGAAATTTCTATTTTTTACGATCGTTAGATCTATTTCTGAAATAGCCAAGGTTTAGACGGGCATATAACACGTGAGTAAATATATAATTTATATTGCTGAAGTCTCCAAGCAATTAGACCGCTGTAATAATAATTATTGTTATTAATTTTTTGTTAATATCTGAAGTAACCTTTAAATTCAAAGTTATAATACTATTTTCTGATTGAGATTTCATTTATGGTGGAAATTCGCAAGGAAGCGACATGCTATTTTTGGATACCAATTTTTTAAAATCTGTATTGGAAACAAACATTTGTTGAAAACAAAACAGAAGTTCATGATTTCTTTCTTTAAATAATATTAAAGATCTTTCTTACCGAATCATAATATGATAAATCACAGAATAAGAATGTTGTCAAATATAGAAAACGGGAATACGATTGTTTTAATTAAACTTTAAGCTTAAATTAAAATTATATGAATCATTTTAAAGTGTCAGAAAAGAAAAAAAGTGGAATCTTTAAAAAAAAATATTTCTGTTCTATCAAAATAAGCCTTGTTAAAAAGAAAAATACAGCATTTTTTTTAACTATTATATTAGATGCTAAAATTTGTAAGCAAAAATTTTTCCTGAGTTTTAGATTATTTAGCGTGTTGTTTTTTATTCGCTGTGGCATATTATTTTTCTGTTCTAAAGTTCACATTGTCCGTATAATTAATAACTAATATTACAACGTGTAAAGAAATGCTCCATAAATTAGCCTAACCCTTTGTTCCTTTTAGCCTAACCTCCCCCCCCCCCCTTTCTAGGGCCATGGGAAGTATTCACCAATCTTTGTATGGAATTATGTAGTTTTACACCAGTTCTGACAAATTTTCCAATTAGACAGAAACTTAGATGCTTCATTTCCTTATCTCACACAAAATGGGGTGTGTATTGATGTGTTACTTAATCATTAATTAACCAAATTAGTTAATTAATAAAAAGAAATTTATCTAATAAGCCAAATAAGTCACTTTTCTTGAGGCAATCATAATAATCCTAAAAATATTTTAATATACCATGACTAGAAAAAAATAGCCTTTTAAAAGGTTAAATCACGTTTAAAATGAAACTGCAGGTAATATGCCATCTCATCTTTGAAATTTTTTTTCTAAAATGGTGTTATTTCAAGCGGTAGAATTAACACATTTATTTGGTAGATGACTGTCAGGAGAATTTTGATATGAAATGATTAAAGATTGCGTGTCCTTCAATTAGAGAAACAGAGGCAACAAAACAAGATACATATTACCATAAATGCCATTAAACAATGGTTCAAGAGCAATAATGAATATTTTTGTTGGTGAATATTGTTAATGGAATTGAAATTTCGAATCGAATATGCAAAGGACAGATTGTATGTCACGTAGTCCAGTTTTCCGAAGGTGAACGGATTTCAATCCTTCATTAATCGCCTTTATTTTCAAATGTAAAAATTTATAATGTATTTTTGGATATAAAATATATTCTGTGATATTTTCATCCGGTTTTAATACTTTTCCTTTTCATAAACATGATAATTAGTTTTAACCCTCTCACTTTTAACCAAACCCACCCAGCCTTTCTTTCAGAAGAGGAATTCAGAATGTAAAGGGGATTACCCTTAGTAATAACTAAGGGTAATTGTTGGCGAACGAGTGCAAGATGCTTTACATCTTGCACTCCTCGTTTGAAACAGAAACCGGCCCAAAAATGGCTCATTAATATAAAACATTCACAGCCAGATTGGGGCGGATTAGTGGTGAAAGGGTTAATGAAAATATAAGTGTGGATTCTGTAAGAGAAATTAAAATGATAATGCATTTAAATGCGATGCAAATTGCACACATATTTATTAGATACTGCAATTAACAGAAGGTTAAACTTAGGTATGTGAGCACATATCAATATCATGAATAAATAAATCATTGATATAAAGTTAAAAATTATTGCACCTTCAAGAAAGTGCATTGCACGGCATACAATGCTATACACATTCGACTGTAAATGACAATTGAAGTGATAATTTTTGCCTGTCAAAATTGGATAATTGCATGTTGGCTCTTTTTTAGGGGAAAAAATGTGAAAGCATTCATAACATATACTTTCCAGAAGATTTCGGATTTTACCGGAATTTATGTGAGCAATTATTATAATCTAACGATTTTCGTTGAATATTTTAGTTTCATATTAGACAATTATGGTTAGAGAAATTAAACCCTGAGAAGCATGGAAAAGCTAGAATACCAAGCAATTCAGAAGCTAAAGTGAAGTTTGGATCAAATGATTAGAGAATAATTGATTTCAAGAACGCGTATAAATTATATTTATTTTTAAAGGGAAAGGCAATTATAGTTCCTTTAAAGTTGGAATAATTTTTCATAAATAATTATTGATAATCTTCCTTGTGTACTTCAATTAATTTTTCTAATATTTTGCACAATATTGAAAATTGTACTTGCAAATAATATCCAGACTTTTAAATTCATAGACAGTCATACAATCGAACGCCATATTTCTTTCACCTTTCAATCAAGCTAACATTTTAAAATTCTGGGCTGCCAAATTATATTATAGAATTTAATTAAACAATGAACAATAACTTTTTGAATAGCTAATTTGAAACAATAAGTATAAGGTTATTAATATTTTTTCAAATAAATCTTTAAATAATAAAGTTCGAAATAGGTTTCATAAAGTGTCTCATTTTAAGATTAATAAAATAATTATTTTATCGTGCATTAAAAAAAAAGAAAGTATAAAAAAAAGGTATCACAAAATTCGATTTCAAAATCTGGTAAATTTTTTGGTTTTTAGACTTCTACGAGTCTGAAAAAAGTATTTTTTTTTTTAAATTATGCTTGTTTTTAAACACGGCAACTCAACAATGTAGTTAACTGGAGATGAAATTTGGTGCAAATTTTATTATCAAAATAATCAAGGTTCATCAAATTTTGAACCAAATGCAGCATCACATGGTTATATTTAAGCCTATCTATTCATTTCTATGTAAATTCGATAGCTGAATTAATCACAGATACGAGGCCCGAGATAGTCTGGTTGGTAGGGCTCGTATTCCTTTGGGTTATGAGTTCGAACCCAGCCGGCCGAAGGCTCTCCGTGTGTGGTGGCTGGGGCGCGTATAGTTCTGTCATGGCTACGAAGTCATCCATGTCAAGATAATACAACTAGAGGTACTCGATCAGGGGTGATCGTTCTCTGATTCAGGTCTAAATTACGATCTGTGAAACTAATGCATGAATGAAGACCGCCCCTTAAAAAGGGTTGTGACGCGTGAATAGCTAAGACGTACTCTTGACGCTAAATGGCGCTACTGAAAAACAAGAGACGTTGTCTCAACTTAAAATAGCTGACTTCGTCAATGGGCTTGTCTGTGTCAAATGCCATTAGAAACATCAACAATAACACTCCAGATATTGCATAAATGAAAATGTAATGTTGATATCAAAACTGATGTTCAGAGTCGAACTTTTGAACATTGTCCATCAACAGAAAGAGATCTAAAACACATGCTCTATTTTCTGCAATAAATAAGTTAAAGAAAGCCGTTATATTACGGAAGCGTGCGAGAAATCCGAGGGGGTAAAGAACTCTCAATAATTTTTAAATCAAGATTTTAAAACTAAAATTGAACTTACAAATCATTTCAATATACAAACAAGAAGAAGAATTTTCTTCGATTCTTATAAAATAGGAATTTTTTTAACATTCTGTATCGAGTACAAGTTAAATTTTACGTTTCCGGCATATAAAAATCAGGAAAAAATGTATGAAAGAATTTTTTTGACAGTTTATTTCACATTATAAAGATACGAAAACTCAATCATTTTTGACTCTGTAAATTCAAATATTGGCATCAAATAAGTTAACGCCACTTTTAACCTAACAAAGTTCCTAGCTTTAAAATTGAAGTCCATTACATTTTGGGCTATCTAGGTTTCTAATAGCACTTTCTAAAAAATTTTCAAATGAAAAATTCTTTAAAAAAAAACAAAAAAAAAACTGAAAAGTATGTTGTAAGATCGTTGAATGAAAATAAAGAGGATTAATTATTATCGAAAACATTTTAGCTCATTTTGAACTTCACACTAATCGTATTTTGTAACTTCAGATAACTTAGAGTTAAATAATTTATTTTTTACTCCACGTGGCTAATCTCCTAATAATAATAAATAGAAAACCCACACACACAATAAAAGATTTTTTTTGGAGATACCTAAATAAGGTTCTGCGGTACACACCCTCTTTCTTGTTTGGGAAATCTATTAATAGCAAAATGACCGAAAGTCAATATTTACATTCATAAGAGTAACATTATTTGGTATTTGATTCTTAACCTTTGTTCTTAGTTGAAATATGAGACAATAAAAATTATCCGAGCACTGACAGGTGTTTCTTTGGATGCATGCACGTGACTTCGGCGTGGGAGTCGCGTGTCCGGAAGAGGAGGAGAGGGTTATACCATGGGACGAGCTCTCAAAGGTTGTCGTCTGATGTCATCACGTGACCGAAGAGTGTGTCAGAGAGGGAACGATACGAGTGTTTTGTTTTTTACCCATCACATCCTTTCACCGGATCTTGCATCAAAGCATAATGTACAGAGAAAGAAAAAAATTATCTAACGGCCATGGTTACGTGAGGTATAACTTTGGAAGCAGTGAAACTCATGGGTTGGGCTGGTTAGAGGATATCCGAGGTTGTTCTGCAACTCGGTAGAATTGGAGAAAACGTCACATAAGATAACAATATGTCCAGAATTAGTCAGTGATGTCTTTAGCTTTTACAATCTTTGTCACACATTTCCACTGATTTTAAATAAAATGTCTGAACTTATCAATTTTTTGTAATTTAAAATTTTTAGTTCCGTTACATTATTTTTTCCAAAAATAATTTCATTTAATTTTTAGAAATTAGCCTTTAAAAATTATCATTTTCTTTTTATAATCTCGCATACGAAATAAAGAAATAAAATATTTTTACTGACAAAACGTTCTATCCCGAGATTCCGATAAATTTCCAGTTTTAAACGAAAAAAAAAAAAACGAATTCGAAAAAATTATTTTTGGAATATTGTGAATGGGGCTGTATGTTAGTCAGTGAATTCGACAGTTAGAAAAGGAAATCTGGTATCTGGTCTATTCACCATAAGTATACATTTCTATCTTTCCTTTGAGAAATCTGTCTGGGAGTCCGTGTTCATGGAAACAATATAACTTAAAAAAGCCTTAAAAAGATAAATGAAATCTGTTATCTGCTTATATTATCAAAATTATTGATCAGTATCAAATGTTGAATTAAACTCACCAAGGGACTGATTGTCTGTTAATTCATAAATATATTGACGTAGTAAATTAAAAACACATGCTCGATGCATAAATTTTAGTATATGATCTATAAATAAAATGGTAATTTAATATCGAATTTTTGACTGAATTGTCACAAGGAAAAGATCCAACAGACAACCTCGACTTTCTTAACCACATACGAAGCCGAGCCAAAATTCATCATTTTAGAGAGGGTGAGGTATTCCTTCAGATATTATGCATATTCACGGAAACAAATTTACGGAGTAATGGAAATTCCATACCGTTCCTTTAACCATTATTTAATTTTTGAGTGAAAATGGTTTAGATCATTACTCTCAATGCTAAAGTAATTAGACATCTAGGATAGTCACTAAAATGATTTCCGACTAGTCCGTACTTGAAATCTCCCCTTCCTCCCTCCCTTCCCTTCCAAAACCTTCCCTACTCAAACTCGTAAATAGAAATGAAATTTCGGTAATGAATTCATTCGGAGAAAAGAAGAATTTCTAATATTTTTAAACTTTATTAGCGGAAATATGTCTGAACTTGCTACAGCTGCTTTGCTTATGAATAAGTAGCATACTGTTAAAAATTCATTTCGTAAAACTGTTTCTTTTTTTAGAGATGTAATTAAATCGGCAAAATGATGACAAATTTGATTCTTTGATAATTTAAAAAAGCTCTTATAATGATTCTTAATCTTAAGAAAAATTATGAATGTACATGATAATAGTTATGAATGGATTATGATTCTACAAAGAAATTGAAGAATTCCGTTTGATTTAACGTCTGAAGAAGTATAAGTATTTAAAGCCACATGGTATTCTTAATAATTTAAACTTTAATTAAGGAATTATTTTGAATACAAAAGGGAATTATATACTGCCACAATAATTTTTAATCATCCAAATTTATCTATAATAGTTTATAAAATTATTTTTTATTGTTATTCCTTTCTTCTTTTTTACTATTATTTATTCTGAAATTTATATAATCTTTCATCTGGTGAAAACTTATTCTTCTTTGAAAAAGCAACTAAAAACCACTTTTATAAAACTGGGTGCTGTTTCGTTCATAGTAGTATATCTTTTAATTAAAAGCAGTAATGAAAAAAAAAACAGCGAATTGCACATGCTGGAATCAAAGTCACCGGAAAGAAATTGGTACACACAGAAAGAAGAATCTTCAGAGAATAAAACTTAGCCATGAAAGTGGCATGGTAAGAAAACATTTCATGTAGGGAATTCTGAATCATAGTCAAAGGAATCAAAAATGGGACAAAATGAAAGCAGAATACTCAGAGGGATTAAAGATTTCACATCGAATTTTACAGTAGGCGGGGCATGCATGTTCCGTTAACAGTCAAATGATAAAAGCTTCTTTATGAAACGGTATTGATAGGGAAAAGCTCTATGAAGAATAAAAGAAAGTAATCAGAGTTAAACTGTTGATGGATTTAGAAATTATATACAAAACTATATAAATGTGATAAATATTATATAACGAAAAAATTGGATGTTGTTCAACTCTCCGGTTCTTATTTTAGATCCATCCATTTCAAATCACTATTTATTTATTGTCGTGGGTGGTGTTTTTTTTTTGTGTGTGTATGGGTGTAACTGTATATTACTGACAGCATATTTGCTACTAAATTGCCTATCACAACGAAAAAAAAGCAGTTATATCTTAAAAATAGATTGGGGAAAAAACCCTATTGTATAGTTAATTAATGGAGAAAATATTTTATCTCAACTGATAAAACACAAGCCGAAAAAGAAACTTCAAATGTAAATATAGAACGGAAAGTTAATTCAGAAAGAATCTGATACGCCAACGTAAAATGCCTTATCTTTGAACTTGAAAGCAGCCTTATCTCCAATGCTGAACATATGCGTAACTCTTCCATATAACTAGAAACCGACCAAAGTTCTTAATATGATGACACAGACAGAAAAAGGTGGAAATTTTTGCGATTACGTCAAAATACGATCTTGTGTGAACTTTGAATCTGCGTCTTTATCTGTCATCGCTAAGCAGTTTTATTGCTTGAATAAGCAAATAAAAAAAAGATATGATCTTGGGTTTCAAAGAGTAAGCTTTTCTTTCATCTGTTGCTTTTTTAAGATTATTTCCACGGACAAACTTCAAAATTAGGAAGATAGGGTTAATATTATATTTATTAGCTACTTAGAAAAATTATTTTTGGAATTTGATCCCGGGTTAATAGTTGAGTCTTTTGATTAGCGAAATTGACTTTTGAACTATCAACGATGGAAATAGCATTATGTGTTTAAAGGTTCAAGTCCAGACTGTTACAAGGTGAACTACATTTTTAAATGATAAAATTATTCTTAAAAAAAAAAACGAATTTGGTCTATCAACATTGTAATGATCTGAACAATGAATGCGAGATAAATTTACAGTGGCTGAACGTACCACATACCATTTTTTTTTTCTTTACCTTAATAATGTTACTGATTTGTCTCACTTCTGAATTGCCAAATACCGCGAATTCTTTTGATTTTTTATTCGAGATTAATTTATAGTGATAAAAGAATGATTAAAATTTAAAAAATAAGTCTATTTGTTTGTCTGCCTATCTATCTGTGAAATGTCAGCTCAGATTCAAACCTCTTATTCGAAACTTTTGAAATGCGTTATGTCCGTAATATGATAATGGTAAGATTATAGTAATTTAATAATATTTTAAGTCTTGATTCATTTGTCTTGTTTATCTTGGCGTAATTTCATTGTCTTCATTCTGTTTAATCGTTTCATTTTGTACGTAACGAGAAAATGCTAACCTATAAACATTATCATCATAAGAAAAAAAGATACTTAATTTAAACATTTAAAGAAATGCGTTTCGAATTTTACAATGCGCAATAAAACATGATAATTCTAAATAACCAGCTTCCTCTTCTAATCTTAAATAAATATAATTGGGAGGGGGAGACTTTTAATGATAAGGATGGAAGTTTTAAACAAATAGCAAATTCCTCTTAGAATTTTGCTTCAGTAATTTTGATTTTATGGATGGGAAAATGTTTTTAAGATTTGGAGGACAAATATTAGCATTTTTTTACTTTCTCGTATACGTAATATAGAGAAAGTATAGTAATCGTCAAAAAAATTCAAATTCGAGATTTTGAAGCGTCTCCACGTTTTAGACCTCCCTGTGTTCGAAAAACACATTTTTGGAAAATGTCCGTCTATCTGTGACAAAGATAACTCAGAAACGCTTTGAGCTAGAGGGTTGAAATTTGACATACGATCTTTACACCAAATTTGCAGATTTCGATCAAATTTTGAGTAAAATCTGTTTTCTCTGTCCGAACAGACGGACTGAGAAGTTTCATCTGCCCGTCTATTCAAATATAAGTTAACACGATAACTGTACAAAGAAGAGAGCTAGGTAGATAAGATTTGGTATACAGATTTAACATCTATAATGTAGACAACTGTAAAATTTTGAACCAAATCCAACGGCGGGTTGATTGTCTGTCAGTCTATACTTTCACAAGTGTATAACACGATAAATTAAAAATGAAATGACTTAAATATATAAAAATTGGTGAGTGATTTTGTGACTACAATTGTGGCTGTGTGCCCATTTTTTGGTTTCTATTGGTTAGAAAAAAGAGTCTAAAACAAAAATTCGATTTTTGGGTACTTTTATATCATGCCAATGATTAATCGCCAAAAATACTTTCAGCAAAATGATTTAAATACATAAAATTTGGTGAATGATTTTGTGACTACAATTGTGGCTGTGTGCCCATTTTTGGTTTCAATCGGTTGGAAAAAGGAATCTAAAACAAAAATTCGATTTTTGGATACTTTTAACATCATGCCATTGATTTATCGCCAAAAATACTTGCCGCAAAATGAATTAAATACATAAAATTTGATGAATGATTTTGTGACTACAATTGCGGCTGTGTGCCTATTTTTGGCTTCAATCCGTTGGAAAAAAGCATCTAAAACAAAAATTCGATTTTTTGGATACTTTTAACATCCTGCCAATGATTAATCTTTAAAAAATACTTTCCGCAAAATGACTTAAATACATAAAATTTGGTGAATGATTTTGTGACTACAATTGTGGCTCTGTGTCAAATTTTGGTTTCTATCGATCGGAAAAATAGCGTCTGAAAAGAAAAATTCGGTTTTCGGATACTATTAACGGCATGCCAGGGATTAATTGCTAAAAAATCTCGCCAAGGATGGCAGGATAGATTCAGTAAAAATACTAAATTCACGCCAAAAGTTAATATTTCGTTACTATTATATTCTAATGTCAAACAAGGCGTTCTCGGCCAAGTTTATTAGAGAGTATGCGAGAAAATTTTTGGGAGACCATCTTGCTGGTTATATCGATAAAAATACTTTTAATGATATTTATACTTTAAAGAAGTAAACAATGAGTCATAGCCAAAATCGGTAAATCAATCTAAAGAAGAAAAACAATAAAACTTATTTCAAAGTATATTATCCATGTTTTTGAAAGATTTTTATCGCCTTCGTTTTTTCAAAAATATTTTATTTCAATTTTTCTTGTCCTACATGTTATATCCAAATTATAATGGCCCATTCGAAGTCCAAATAATCTGGTCAAAATATTGTTGGTAAACAGCTAAAAGTGACCAAATCAAAAGAAAAAAATGAGTTTACATATTTTGATGTATTTTTAAATGTCATCTCTGTTACAGAAAAAAAATGCAAGGCTATCAATAGGTTGTCAGCATATGTTACAGTTCGCAATTTTCCTTATTCTTTTCAAGCCGTCAATTTTAGTTATATGATGTCGAAATACTGACTTCAATTTTACAAATTTTATATCTACAAAACAATGCTTTATTATCCTAATTGTTGATACAGGATGAATCATATCAACCTGATTAAAACTATAATCAAAATTTTGTACATGTACAATATGGGAAATACAATAAGGAATAAATGAATCCCCACTTTATGGGAATTCATTTATTCTTTAACACTCCACAATAAAAAGTTATTTTAAAAGAAAGAAAATATAAGATAAGATACCCTAAGCACAGAATTTCTATGTTAAAATATCTTGACTAGAGTCTATGCTCTTAAATACAGAATTTGATAATTGATTTTTCAATCCCTTTCTCATATTCTTGAATTTTGAAATTATGAACAGGATGTTAGTAACTATGCACTCAGCGCCAAGTCAAAACAATCGATTGATTTATCAATTAATTTCAATTAAATTTTAATTAATAGGATAGTGACACTAGATACGGATTTTGAATTATTACAGCTTTGCATAACAATAAACTATGAAATGTATTAAATATTAAACAATTCCAAATAATAAAAATGAAATATTTTAAAATATTTTTATTAGTATATTTGATGTAGAAAATAATTATTTTAATCACAAATCTTGGAATCAAAATGAAAATGAAAGAGCGTGAGGCATTGAAAATAACACTTAAATTAAACCATAATAATATCGTAAATGAATACAGATTTCCCATTCATTAAAAATTAAAATGTAATATTATTACTATTTCAATGCCAAACATCTATTAAGAATATTAAATCATATTCTAAATCCGGTTAAACCTGAAATTCACATAAAAGATTTCTATCAGAGCCTCCAGAACCAAAAAATATTATAGCCAGTTTTTTTCATACATTTTAAAAAAAATGTATTATACAAATCAAAATTTGTTTAAAAAATAAATCTACATTTTTTAATTATTTAAACCATTAAAAATTCCTGAATATTGGTTCATAGAGGCGACGTGACCTTCAAATGCACAAATACATCATCTTTTGTAAATAGTGACAAAAAGTTGCTTATATGTTAAAATGACGTCTGGCAAGGTCGTTTCATATTAATTATTAAGTCCAAAGTTTATAGTCTTTACTTATGACTATGTCGGTTATTAGAAGTGAAAAGCAACAACGATACTAGTGCAAAGGTAAAGTGAATAAATATTTATCAAAGTGTTATATTGAAGCAATCGACAATTTACTTTCGGAAGTCAGACGTCTGCTTTCGTCGACAGATAACTAGTGTAAATCGATTACTAGCTATTGTTCCGGCGGTACCATGAACGTGATACTTCAGACAGAAGACAGATCAAATGTTGACAGAACATGTCGATGAATTAAAGCAATTGACTTTAATGAAGGTATTCAACACAGTACAATAGATAAAAAAAACTTAAATAAAAAATTATAATCTATTCTTTCTATTAATAATTATTTTATTCAATCAGCCAAATTATTTTCATATTTTTTAACATTAATCAAGTATTAATCCTGGAATCTATGCATCATACAATTTTTTACTATATTTTGACGAATTAGGCATCAAAAATTAACACGGGACCTTTTGATCTTTCACTATCTTTTCAGTTTTATTCTGGAGTTAACTATTTTTAACTTGTCACTCAGTTTTAATTTTTTTTCTTTTCGTCTTTTGACCTAATATTCTTACTTAATTCTTTATTTATTTTTACTTTATATGCATATAAAAATGAATATTTTGGTGAATCTCCAAATTTTAAATTTCATTGAGTTCGAATGGAATATATTTACATGTCTGTTGGTGTGCAAACACAATAACACAAACAATTCTACAAATATACGAATAGAATTTAGTAAGTGACCTTTACCCAGAATTATAGATTTCTATCTGTTTCGGACTAAATTATCAAAGAGAAGATTTTTGGAGAGTTCATGAAATATATTACATAATATAGTCTGTCTCCGCCAGTTTGATAAACGAATAACAATTTTTTGCGGGGACAGGGAAGATCCCAGATATTATAAAATTATTAATCCAGTGATAATTTTGTAGCATATGACCGCCCTGTTTGACTCCAAATGAAGTAAAAATTAAAAATTCTCAGAATAATAATATGGGACAAATGAAAATTTGATAGAGATAACTTCAGAATTGTAGCCAATAAAATATTGTACAAGCATTAAACATTTATAGACCTTCGATTTAGTCACCAATATTGTGTATGAAACATATTCAAAGACGTGTGAGTCATAGAATATCTGAAGTACAGCCAATTTTTTTCGTCGTTTGGATGGTAGAGCATTTAATCGTTTCAGACTTTTTGTAACAGTTTTATAATGAAATTTCTTCCTATGGCTGCAAGTTTAACAAAATAAATAAATAAATAAAAATAAAGACTCTTAGATTGACAAACTAGAAATGAGAATTTTGGCAGCCACGTAACTACTGCCGATACAATTTCATACGGTATGAAATTTATACGTTTATTGTACTTTGATGTAATCACCAAAGCTTTGTAAAACCTATTTTCAGCGATGTTGAAACAATAAAATACCTGAAGCAATATCAGTTCTTTTCAATATTTGGAAGAAGTACTTAATCGCTTCAAGAATCTTTGCAACAGTTTGTTGGCTCCAAACCATTTGTTGGCTTCTTCCATTGGCTCCAAATTTAAGAAAATGTAAAGTAATTCAGATTAACAAACCTGAATTGGAAATTTAATTGCGGAAACCATGCAACTACAGCAGACAAATTTTTTTACGATATAAACTTAAACCTTTATTGCACTTTGATGCAGTCACCAACATTGTGTTAAACGTATTTTCAACAATGTGGAAGGCATAGAAAACCTGAATTGTTTCAAGAATCCTTGCACCAGTGCGATGACGAAACTTCTTCCTTTAGCTTCAAATTTAACAAAAAAAAAAAAAAAAGGGCTATCAGATTAATATATGAATTGCGTGGACTGCAATTATATGACTGCAGCCCACATAACATTGCTGCAAACTTTAAACTTCATTGCCCTTCGTTGTAGTCACCAATATGATAACATAACATATTGGTAAAACATATAAAAAAACATATTTTCAGCATATAAACATATTTTCAGCAATGACAAGGTCATGGAATAACTGAATCAGTACCAGTTCTTTTCTTCTCCTCGTTTTGATGAAACAGTCAATCGCTATAAGAATCTTTGCAGTAATTCGATAACGAAACTTCCCCAAACTTCCTTTTTTTGGTATCAAATTTAACAAAAAAAGGACTTTTCAGAATAGAGTACGTAAGGTGGAAACCTAACAGAAACAATCATATAGTTATAAATTATAAAACATAGGTATTAACTTTAATAATTGTAATATGATTCTGCCCCCATCATTGTGTACAACAAAGTGGGAACTATAAAATACCTGAAATACAACCAATTGTTTTGGATAACAAACAATTGGTTGGTTGTCTAACCAATTGGTCATTTGGATAGAGCGTTAGTCTATTTAGGAATTTGTAACAATTCGGCAGCGAACGTGATGATGTGCTCTCTCCTTCTTTGAAATAAAATTATAAACACAGGATCATACGTTCGAGTAAAAAAAATTCCTAATTTTAGTTGGGGTAAAAAAAATTTAAAATTTAAAAAAATCAATCAAGGGTTGTTGCCAATTTTTCCAAATATTTTCTCCATTTTCTTCGTTATCCTAATAATATTAGAGGCGCTTAGCCAAGGATGGGTTTTATGTCTATAAAACCAAAGCAACAAACAAATTGCATTATGATTAAAAACTAAATAAGACAATGCCATATCGTGTACAAAAATTATGTTAGTATGCGAGATGCCATTTGTATCGAATGAACATTGTATTTGTATCGAATTTAGTTATTTTATTTATTTACTTTCTAATATGATTTGATTTGCAGAAAATTTTAAATACATTTTCTTTTCTGTATGTTGCTTTGAATCTGATAAAAAAAATATGAATAAGATTTAAAAATATATAGTAAAATTTTTAAAAAATCTGCCCAAAGAATTTCCATGCTAAACAGATAATTTTTCAGCTCAAAAAAAATTGTTTAAAGAAAAATCATAAAAACATAGAATAGAAAAAACAGCAGTTCCAATTTATCTGTGGGAAAGGTGATTTGGGATATTTTTAGAAGTTTTTCTCCTTCCATTTTTATGGACATCGGAAATATTTGATTGCATATAATCTGAGCGAAACTATTTTTACCCAAAAGTAGCATCTTTTTGTGGAAGTAAGGGAAGACGTCTTGAGCAGAATGTTTCAAGTTTTTTGTGAATACTCAATTCCCTTTGGATTTCCAAATTGAATAACAATTCTTTTTTATTCACTCTCTCTCTCTCTTCTATATGCACTTGCGATTATTTTTATTTTTATTTTAAGAAATATGATTAATTTGCTAGTTTAATCTTTTCTGTTTTATAATATCTTTTGTTAAAGATAATATTTTCTAAAAAAAATACTAGATGTTTATTTTGTGAATAATAATTACATAAGAGATAGATGAATAAGATTTGGTACACATTTGATATCTAAAGTGTGGGTATGTTTCAAATTTATAACTTAATCTGCCAAAGGAAGTCAACTGAAATACGCAATTATTTAAATATGGTAAGTAATTTTGTTACTACAATTATGGTTCTTAAACAAATTTTGATTTGAATCGGTAGAAAAAAAAGTGTCTAATATAGATATTCGTTTTTCTGGTAGTTGCGTTATAATAGCATCTCAGAGATAATCACCAAAGATTGCACACTAATAGCCAAAGGTATAGAGTTTTTCGTCAATAGTATTTATTGGTTAGTAATATTCAAGTACATTTATTAGAAAATGTGCGAGAAAGTTTCAGGTCAAATTTTCCTGCTGATTTCAGAAAAACAAAGCGGCAAGAAATTTTTAGAATTTCTTGAATACTCCGGAAAATATATTGACCAGGTTAAGAAATGTTGATGTAATATTTGAACGAAAGCTCTCAGAATAGTAAATCAAAATCTTTCGGGGAAAAAAAAAAAGATGATGAAATTATGAAGAAACATAATCTAGAAAGTGTTTCAAAACAGAGCATACGGAACTGTTTTTTATATAACAATTTACCAACCTTCTGATGGAAAACTTTTTCGATTACTTAATTTTCTAGAGACAGTTTTTTGTAAGCATGAAACATTTGGTAACCGATCCTTTGAACAGGAACCAGTTTTATAGATTAAAAAAAAGTATGTTTTTATATTCAGGAAGTGAATGAAATTTGTGATAAGGTGACGGACGGACGGAATTGCAAGTCCAGCAACGTTTTTAGCACATCCATTCTGCTTCCATACTGTCACAAGATAACAAGCATTGGAAGAAAAGGTAACAGTTGACAGAATAAAAGCAAGTTAAGAGGAAGGTTGTTTGTTTTTGGGTCATCGGTGTGTAATATCTTTGGTCAGAATGAACGATGGTATCGTTTCGTCAATGAAGAATAACAATTCGAGGAAGTGGGAAACAGTTTTTCTTGCAACCGATGCCCCAGGTGTGCCTGCCCACTTTCACTTATTAGGCGGAATGCGGTCAAACACGGGATGCTGCAGGGAAAATCTGTAAAAATTGGGGCCAAAATTGGGAATTTAATGAAATCGGAATCTTACTTCTATTAGTGGAATTCTCATTGCAGATCCGCTTGAGAATTGTTGAAATATAAAATGTTCTTGGTTTAAAATTTGAAATTTCTTTTAAGATGGTTTCCCAGGAGAGGGGAAGCGTATGAAGGTTTGAAAGCAGTTATTGGTTTTGGACTAAATTTAGTCCTTTTTTTGAAGTTTTTCGACAAACATAATAATTACTAAACTGCGGGCAACGACTCCAGAATAGAAATTTTCCTTTTTAAACTGTCAAGCCACATCAATAAGAAAATGTCTCTCCTATGACGAAACATTTGCTATATATCAGGCCCGCTTAAATCGCAATTCTTCATTGGAATTGAGTTTCGAACTTGGAATTCTCCAAGACATCACGCTGTTTTTGATATTGAAGAATTTCCCTAAATGAGATAAATGAAATTGCAGGATAGGGGGAAAAACACACAAGAGATTAGAATAAATAATCTCCTGATTTAATAATATCAAATAAGACATAATTATCGGATATTTATAAAATTCAAGAACAAGCTTTTGAAATGAAATCATAAGTGTAATGTATAAGGCTTGATCCAGCATCTTTTAATATATATATATATATATATATATATATATATATATATATATATATATATATATATATATATATATATATATATATATATATATATATTTGTATGGTGTTGCCGAATTCGACCGACAAATTCAGAGGGGTGATAATAGGCATCAGGAAGATAAAGAATCCCCATACAACATGGGGTCCCAAACGACGTTTAATTGGTGAAAATCGCAAAAATATAGAAAGTCGGGGAACTGTTGGAAACTGTTAAAAATTATTGCAAAAATAACAAATGGTGTTCCAACTACAAATTTTTTTAAGTGACAGCTTATTCTTAAAGGTTTTCTTTTATGCTTGCAACGTGCGGATTTGATGATTAGGGGGTCATAAATTACTAAAAACGAAAAAGTAATTTAGAACCATATTTGCAAAAATATTAAAACTTGAAAAAATAAAAGCTTGAAAATGTAAGGAATTTTATAGTCTATAATTTGTAAGTAATAAGTATGTAGTGTGAGAACTAGACAGTTTTTAAGATATTCAAGAAAAACTAATAAAATGGGAACCAGAAAACATCGCTGCAACATCAGTACCGATGTTCGCAGAGAGCGTTGTCAAATTCGAAAGACAATCCAGAGGAAGGATAGTAGGTATTAAGTAGATGAAAAATTGCCAGAAAACATAGATAATGTTTATTCAGTGAAAATCGCAAAAACAGTCGCGAAAAGACAATGAGTCTGGCGAAGAGAATGGCAATATGAATGCGAGGATTAGGAACAAGGTAATCGAAAAGAAGCCTTCTCGTATGTAAATTTTTCATAAGTCTGAGAAAAATAAAAGCAGCGGGCAAGTAGTCATTAAAGAGCATTGTAGAATTGATCTTCGTTATACTTCATTCGCAAACAACAAGTCAGATTTCATGAATGTAACTAAAATGTGCTGGTGCACCATCATGCAAACCAAATTGTCGGTGTTCCTTGCAGTAAATCCGGAGGAACGTGCTGGAAGAAAACAAGGTGCATTTTGCCGCCGAGGTGTTCGGGTAGAAGATACGGTCCAAATAGATGTTCCTGCCCAGATATTAATATCAAACTTGTGTTGTACGTTCGACGAGAGTAATGTAGGGATTTTCGAATGACTAAATATTTGCATTATGCGTGTTGAAGATACCTTTTTCTCGTAAAGCAGGCTTCATCTGAGAATAAAATTCTAGCAGAAAAGTGTGCATCTTTCTGTGTGGCATCAAGCATCCAGTATGCAAACTCCACCCGATTTGTGATTTTAATTGAAAAACTTTAACTGCGACCCTAGTTTTCTGGTAATTTTTCATCTATTTAATGCCTACTAACCTTGCTCTGAATTTGTCTTTTGAATTTGACAACGCTCGTTGCGAACATCGGTACTGATGTTGCAGCGATGTTTTCTGGTTCCCATTTTAATTTTCCTTGAAAGTCTTTAAAACTCCCCAGTTCTCGCACTACACACTTTTATCTAATTATAGAATATAAATATACTTACATTTTCAATCTTTTATTTTTCTTCAGGTTTTAATATTTTTGCAAATATGGGTTCTAAACTACTTTCTCGTTTTCAGTAATTTACGACACCCTAGATCATCAAATCCGCATGTTACTAGCAGCTTGAAAAAAAAAACTTTTAAGAATGTACTTTCACTTAAAAAAAAATTCGTAGTTGAAACACCATTTGTTATTCTTTTAATAATTTTTTACAGTTTCCAACAGTTCCCTGGCTCTCTATATTGTTGCGATTTTCACCAATTAAATGTCGTTTGGAACTCCATGTTGTATGATGATTCTTTATCCTCTTGATGCCTACTATCACTTCTCTGAATTTTTCGGTCGAATTCGGAAACACCCTGCATATATATATATATATATATATATATATATATATATATATATATATATATATATATATATATATATATATATATATATATATATATATATATATATATATATATATATAAGTAACCAATCTAAAGTAAGAAAAAGTTTGAAAACGAAACTAAAATGAAAACGAAACAAAACAGTTTCGCAATCGCAACTAAAATTTATTACCTATTTAAACTAAAACCAAAAAGGAACTTCATAGTATTTAGAGAGCGCAATTGCAGCTACTTCTAAAACACAAATGAATTGATACAAAAGTATTAGAATCAAGTTAATAGGAAAAACAAAAATCAAATAAAAATTAAACCAAAAAAATTATTAAAAAAAGAATCCGGCCTGAAGACTTTTTCAAGGGTCACCCTCAGGCAGGGATTCAAATAAAGGGATTTTTTCTGTCAGGACATACAAACTTTGTCTAATAATGATTCCTCGTGACCCGAAAATCCCCTGAAATTATGCTCAAGAGATATACCATTTTAACAGAAAGGAAATACAAAATAACAAATTAGAAAAAAAGAACCACAACAAAGTAAAAATACAATAAAAACAATAACAATAAAAACAAAAACAGCATTAAAATTAAAATTAAAATTAAAAACGAAAAAGCCAGCACATACCATCCAACAGTCAAGGAAACTTTAAACAATTAACTTAAACGTTTTTAATTTTAATTTTAATTTTAATGCTGTTTTTGTTTTTATTGTTATTGTTTTTATTGTATTTTTACTTTGTTGTGGTTCTTTTTTTCTAATTTGTTATTTTGTATTTCCTTTCTGTTAAAATGGTATATCTCTTGAGCATAATTTCAGGGGATTTTCGGGTCACGAGGAATCATTATTAGACAAAGTCTGTATGTCCTCACAGAAAAAATCCCTTTATTTGAATCCCTGCCTGAGGGTGACCCTTGAAAAAGTCTTCAGACCGGGTTCTTTTTTTAATATTTTTTTGGTTTAATTTTTATTTGATTTTTGTTTTTCCTATTAACTTGATTCTAATACTTATATATATATATATATATATATATATATATATATATATATATATATATATATATATATATATATATATATATATATATATATATTAATTCGAAATGCTTTTGCAAAAATTTTTTGTTTTGTTTTTGCATTTTTCATTCATATTTTTATTAAATTATCTAAGATTAAATGTAGCAAGGCTTTCTTGATAAAATGGTATTATTTTTTAAAAGTAGTCGATCACATTACTTGAATAGATTTCTTTTGATTCCTGTGAGAAAAAAATTTGCGAGCTAAGAGAAATTACTATTATTTTTTATTTAGTAAGTTATATATATGTTTAAAAAGGATTCCATCTAATTAATACACTTTATTGAACAACTTCAAATAATTAGGATATTTCCTTTCAATACATAAACAAATCTTGAAAAGGCCAAGATAATATATTACCAAATACACATTCAAAAATGAAAAAAGTGTTGAAATTAAAAACAAATACTAAAGTTCTGTAATTTGTTTTTTTAAAGTTTAAATGTAAAATGTTGATCATTGTGGTGCAGAATATGTTTATTTTCTTCAGAACAAACTCATTAAGGTATCGGTAATGAGTTTCAGGGAAATATTCATTGTTTTCAAGTAATTCCCAAAAAGTGAAAAATTAATTAGTGTAACCAAATATCCTCTTTTAACTTCTTTGGATATTTGTTGCCACAAAGGAAGAAAAAAGTGACATTTCAACGCAGCAATTTCCCCAGTTTAATACTCGTTAAATAAATTGCGGTTTTCAGCCGGTTTCTCAGAAATTTTTGTCCTCCCCCCCCCCCCTCCCACCTCATTGGAACCTTCCACGGGAATAAAGAAAAATTCTTACGCGCAGCATGAATCTACGGGGGAGTTTTCTTTGAACTTTCTTATATACATGCGCAATATGGCGAAATTTGTGTAACGTTTACACGCACAAAGAAAAAAAACATATTAATTATTTTAATAGGGAAAAAACTGAATAGTAAAATCTGCATTCCAAATTCCATCGAATTAGTTCGTTGAGATTACGTTCCTCGTCATTAAGGGAGTGGTCTTCTTCAAACTTTCTCATATATTCTCTAATATATATATATATATATATATATATAGTACTTGAGTATTATTAACAGCATGCGATTAGCAAACCAAAGTAAGAAAAGAGCCTATTAGCGTGAGAGTTGAGTGATTTTTTTTGTCGATTAATCGCTAGGATTCGTTAAATACATAAGCACTAATACGTATTTTGGATATCTTTTTTACGACTGAAAATTAATAAGTAACTACAACTGAATTCACAAAATAGCATATCAAATTTCATATATTTAAGTCAATACAT
Organism: Argiope bruennichi; assembly: GCF_947563725.1. Classification (NCBI taxonomy): domain Eukaryota; kingdom Metazoa; phylum Arthropoda; class Arachnida; order Araneae; family Araneidae; genus Argiope; species Argiope bruennichi. The sequence continues at coordinate 89,613,005 of NC_079151.1, forward strand.
ATTTTAGCTATCAACCTACATGCTTTTGAAAATACAGATTTACATTCGGTCAACTGCTTCACATGTTGATTTCCAAATTAATTAGGGGTCTATATTTTAGACATTAAATCTATGCTTACCAAATTTCATCCATCTAGTTCTCTTCACTTTGAAATTATCGTGTTAATTCATACTTGGACAGCCGGACCGATAGTCTTCTTTTACATGGATTTGATAGAAATCTACAAATTTGGTGCGAAGTCCGTATACTATAGTCTGTGTATTTTCTGTAGACGGTTCAAGGTCACATTTTCTACCTAGTTATTGGTTGTCTGGTACTAGAAATGCGTTAGAAAATGTGACCTTGAACCGCCTACAGAAAATACAGACTATAAATTCTATCAGTCTACCTCAAAGGATTTCTGAGTCACCATGTTCACAAACAGACATATTGACATTTTTTTTTTTTTTTTTTTTTTACTTAGGGAACTTTGAAAAAGTACAGAGATGCATTATTATTTCGACTTTTTTTTTTAAGCGATCACGAGACTTTCTCTTTGTATACTTTTTATATGACAGCATAAAAATTAGAATACTATTCAGGCAAATAAACAAAAGGATTGAGATATCATTAACTTATTTCATTTGGAATATAAGAACTGTAAGAGAAAAACGAAAAGGGAAACAGCGTCTTTTTATAAAAATTCAGAAAGAATGGAAACTAAAAGAGACGAAGAATGTTAATTAGAGTACAGATGCGTATTATGTAAATATTACCGTCTTTGTCAAATAAGTAGAGCAATACGTAGTCCCTGTAGCGCAGTGGATAGCGCGTTGGACTTCTAATCCAAAGGTCCCGGGTTCGAATCCCGGCAGGGATGTATGAGTAGGTTGTAGGCTCCAGTTTTCATTTTACAAGAAGAAGATCAACTTTCTATCTTTGTAAATCATAAGTGTTCGATAAAGCTAGAATTCTAACTAGATGAAAAAAAGAATATAAAAGATTGCGGAAGATATATTCCAACAATGAACTTACAAATTGAATGAGAACGAAGAGTAGAGAAAGCGAGGCTTAAGGATGACTGACTTTTCATAAAAGAAATTAAATAAATTGCAATTTTAAAAATAAAAAAGTGTTTTATTAGTTTAATTTTGCGGTAAGAGTTTTTAAAAATTGTAAAGATATTTAAGATAAATTTGTCATTTTATAAATTTCTCTATATTTATAATGCACTAGCCACTTTTTGCGACCAGTTCAGCAAAAAGTGGCAAGTGCATTATTATTGTCGGTGCTGTTGACTTTCAAATAAATCTCTAGTGTATAAATGAATCTTCATAATTCCCTTAAAAGCATTTTTAGCATCAAATGTTGAGAGGTATTAAAGCAGTGTTATTTTAAAATCCCAAGACATGTTCTGTTCTTTCTGTAAATGAACCATCTTAATAGAAACTAAACCGATATCTCCTAATTTTCGGGGTATACTATAACAGTATTCTTCATCCCTCATTTAAACTACGCAGATATTAAAAAGAATCATTCATCCTCAGCTTTCAGCAATGCGAGGAAAAAAAATGTCAATATTTGATAATTCATAGTTAAATATTTCATGAAAAAAAAGAATGAAAACGATTTGAATTTCCGTCAACATTGAAATTTATTCCCAAGAATTATGAAAAAAAAATTAATTTCCACAATTTAGAAATAATTTGTAGAGAAATTACAAGTTGGGATTAATAATGAAAAAAAATCATTTTAAAATTTAAAATTCATCATCACTCATTCTCAGTTTCCATCAATGTAAGAAAATGTCTTAGTTAAATATTTCATGAAAGAAAATGAAAACGGTTTGAATTTCCGTTAACATTAAAATCTATTGCCAAGAATTATGCAAATAAAATAATAAAAAAATAAAATTTCCATAATTAAAGAATAATTTTCAGAGAAATTACAAGTTGGGATCGTTAATAAAAAACGATGAATTTCAAAATTTAAAAAGACAGTTTATTTAACTTTAAAATAACGTAAAGATTATATATAAGAATCAGTAATTTCAGTGCTTCGGGAAAAGAAACCAATTTTTATTAAATTTTTAACGAATCTCTCCAAGACATTCCCACTCAAAATACAGGGTGTTCATTAATTATTGTCGGGGTTTCCGTACCACATAATTTTCGAATAAAAAAATATTACGCAAAAACCGATTACGTATTCGTAAATTACAACTCAAAGAATTTTATTAATGATATTAAAGTGTAAAGCTTGCACAATTTGCACTTTGTAGGCATTCAGCTGAAGGTGATTCTTTGAGTTGAACTTTACGAATACATAATTCTTTGAGTTGTAATTTACATATTCATAATTCCTTGAGTTGTACTTTAAAAATACATAATTCTTTGAGTTGTAATTTACGTATTCATAATTCTTTGAGTTGTAATTTACGAATACGTAATTCTTTGAGTTGTAATTTACGTATTCATAATTCTTTGAGTTGTAATTTACGAATACATTATCGCCTTCAGCTGAATGCCTACAAAGTGCAAATTGTGCAAGCGTTACACTTTAATATCATTAATAAAATTCTTTGAGTTATAATTTACGAATACGTAATCGGTTTTTGCGTAATATTTTTTATTCGAAAGTTATGAGGTACGGAAACCCCGACAATAATTAATGAACACCCTATATATGTATGCTAAATTTGATAGCTCTAGGTCAAACAGTTAATCCTGTAAAGTGGGAAATTACAAAGAGACATACATATATTCTTTTCTGTTATTGGAAGATGTACTACATTCGACATACCGCATTATTTCTAAACATTTAGCTTGTTTGCTGAAAATTAAAATAAAGATATAAATTTATACAATGCATAATTTTTGAAAGATGCTTAATTTTCTAAATATGAAGATAGTTCAATGTTTCGAAATTATTTTCATTATTTCTAATAATTTCTTAACGAAAATACTTATATTGAAATCTTTTAATTTGTAGGTTTTTCGTCGTTTTAATGTAAAGTTAGCTTAAAATATAAGTGTTATAAAATGGTTGAAGGTGAAAATAAATTTTTATGTTATCCTATTACTGGATTCATAGTTTTAGAATTTTTTTTATATACAGTCCTATTTTCTAATGCCATTACTGCATTACTATTTTTTTTAAAGTTGTTATATGTTTATCATTTTCTATGAATCGTCTAGCATATAGCATGCCGAGGAGTCAAAAACTCACAATAATGAGAAAATGAAATGAAATATGGTATAATTAATTATGCTAGTCAAAGTGACTTTGGAACATCTATGTAGCAACTGAAGTAGAAATCTGAATTGATATGCTATTTTCAGTGATGATTTTTAATGACAACTGATGAACTTTTGAGTTTTGCTTAAAAGAAAATCTTCATCAACCATTATGATCGAAACTAGCAATTCTTTGTTACAGAGCATATCTATTAAATACTTTTTAAATGATGCCTAGTTAGGTATAACTCTACTAATAATAAAGGTGAATGTATGTGCGGGTATGTTGCCCCTTTACAGGTCAGACCGTTTAAACTACAGGTATTAAACTTGGAACATATATACTTTGGAAGACGGGAATATGCCCCTCGGAGCAATTTTTTAAAAGGTTTGATAAGAATTTTAACTAATTAAAGTAAAAGTTCTTAATATCTAACAATTTGAAGGACTCGTAGAAATGAAGTTATATTTATACGATTTAAATTAACCATCGATATCCTTAACCACCTAACTACCTTGGCAATCCCTTGAACATAAATATCACATCTTTGGCCTTGGAATCATTTTTCCGCTATTTAATTAATATATCTGTTAATTTAATCCTTAAATTAAAAAAATGAGTTAACTGATTGAACTAAAACAAATCACATGCTTGTAGTGTCCTTTTAAATTTTATTTGCTGCATAACTTATCGAATGCTTGGTATTGTAGTAGTTGCTGATAATCAAAAATTTTAAACCATTTGTTCGAAATGTCTACACATTTAACTGTTGCAACAATAAGCATAAATTGAAACATAATTCAAAGGCGTATTCACTGTAATGTTGCGAAATTTCCTGGCAAATATTTTAAAGTGCTGAAACCACACTAATGCATAACGTACCGATCATGATTTATATAGAGAGCAACCAAATTATTTGTTTCATTTGTCAAGCGCTTTAATATGGCATGATTGATCTTATTGAAAACGAATCCAGCAACTTGCAGAAACACATGCGATAGCTTGCAGTATTTGAAGCTTTATCTCTGTTTATCATAAAAGATAACGTGAGCGTGCATGCGTGTTGGCGATATGCAGATACATAGAGCGGCTGCAGTAATTTATATAGAGAGAAACCAAATTATCTATTTCATTTGTAAAGCACTTTAATATGGCATGATTGATCTTATTGAAAACTAATCCAGCAACTTGCAGAAACACATGCGATAGCTTGCAGTATTTGAAGCTTTATCTCTGTTTATTATAAAAGATAACGTGAGCGTGCATGCGTGTTGGCGATATGCAGATACATAGAGCGGCTGCAGTAATTTATATAGAGAGAAACCAAATTATCTATTTCATTTGTAAAGCACTTTAATATGGCATGATTGATCTTATTGAAAACGAATCCAGCAACTTGCAGAAACACATGCGATAGCTTGCAGTATTTGAAGCTTTATCTCTGTTTATCATAAAAGATAACGTGAGCGTGCATGCGTGTTGGCGATATGCAGATACATAGAGGCTGCAGTAATTTATATAGAGAGGAACCAAATTATTTGTTTCATTTGTAAAGTGCTTTAATATGGCTTGATAGATCTTATTGAAGCAGCGACCAAATTTAGCATATTTCAAATAATGGAATTGTGTACGATTTTTGAAATTTAAATTTTAAAACAATTAAAATTCTAATTAGTAAAGGTTGTATGTTGTATATCTTTCAAAAATATTATCATACAAAAATCATTTACCCTTTAATGAAACTAATTTGGCTGTCGGACAATTATTTTCATAATTTTTTTAAACAACTTTAAAAAAAAAATGTGTTTTATATCTAATTTTCATTGTCGCATTGTTTATACATATTAATGCAGTGATTATACATGATTTCAGTGTTTATACATATATTTAATCGCGTTTTTTCCCGTTGTTGTAAGTTAAAGGATGATTTTGCATTTACTTTTCATATCCTGTTCTTGGTAATTAAAAAAGGAATTTTTAATTTTTTTTTTACCAAAATATTTGTCGAATCTGTTAACTAACTCCTTTATGAAACTAAATAATATATTCAGCATTCTGAGTGATTATACTTGAGTTGCTTTAATTTTTTTAGCCCGACATTACAATTAAATTAATATGTTAGTTGGGGTTATACAATAGAAGTAAAATAAGCTGCACATTTTAATATTGAACTGAACTGCGTAATTTAGGAAAGGAATAAAAAAAAAAAAGGGAAGATGAAACTGAAGCTAAAGATGATGCGGAATTAATTAAATGACCAATAAAGTTATTTTTTAAAAGATTTTGTGATTTCATGAACTTTAACTTGCTTGGAAAGGTTCATGTACCCAAAAAGCAGAACACATGTAAGGCTATTAAAATAAACACAGCTTAAATGGTTATCAAAATTTAATGATTAAAAATAATATGTCGATAAAATCATGAATATCAAGTTACTCATAAGAGATTTAATTGAAATTAAACATAAGCATTATTCTCTTAAATCAGCTGGTCGCCAAAGGCGGATGGTTTTACGGATTAGAAATATTTAGCTGCAGCAACTCTATTACTATACCTCTGATAGTGAGAAAAATATTTAGACAAAAATTTAATAATTTATCCTTCAATTCTATAGAACAAGAGAATTTCAAATTTTACAGAAAATATAAATGGAGATATTTTTTTTATTTATGTTTAATATATATATAAACAAAAATGTAAATGTTTATTTGTTCAAAATCTTAAATCTCCGAAAGCTCTTCACCGATTGATTTCAAATTTTGACACAACATTTTATTCCCGTGCGTTTGCATTTTTATAAACCTATTATATATATGTCACACCTGTGACACATAAAAACATACTTTTTTCAAAAAAATAAATAAATGGTATATTTTGACATCTTAACAATAATTATAATTCACAAAAAAAGTGTCGACAATGTAGAATTTGGGTCAAACTTCATTTTCCAGCATGACAATAATCAGAAACATACGGGAAAATTAGTTAAGTTGTATTTGTTGTACCGTTGCAAGCAGCACCTAAATACTCCATCTCAGTCTCCAAACCTAAATATCATAATGGTTCAGTTGGAATAATCTGTTCATGAACATGAAGTGATGAGTGAAGAGGATCTAAACAAGGTCTTAAGAGAAGAGTGGGCAAAATTTTCAGGTGAAACAACAAAAAAGCTGGTGAAATCCATTGCGAGCTGAAATCCAGGCAAAAGGATATGCAAATAAATATTAATTTGCTATTTTTATGGAAATTAATAAAGGCGTATACTCAGTTTTGTGGGGTAGTTTTTTTCTCCAAGTGTCATATTTATTCGTTTTTTTAAAACAATAAATTCAATTTCCTAATTCTTTTCTTCACACACTGAAAGAGGAGGACAAATAGTATTAACAATAAAAAATACGATTTTCTTAGAGCAAAATTTAACTCATTAGGTAAAAAACGTATAGAGATACCTTAACTGTATACTCAATTTTGAGGCTCACTGTAGCTACATTTTCGTATTATTAAAATAGTGATATAATATGATATATTATTTTCTACGTCTAATATTCGCAAACGATAACGTTTATAAAAAGAATAAAAATCAAGCTGTCTAAATTTCATAATACTTCAAATACAAAATACGTGCATGGCAGCTTCAGTTAATCGATATTCAACGTTTTCTGTGCAAATCCAATTATTTCCATACATTTTTCAAAATTCGAGAATCTGTTCTAAAAATGTATATTCATGGTTATCCGCTGCATAGAATATTTGCTCGTTCACAGCTTTTATCTCGAATTTCATCTCACGTGTAAAACGGTGCACACAATGCTTCTCTTCTTAATGATAATTTTTTGGGTAAAAGGAAAATGCTTCTTCTTAAATAATCAAGAAATAATTCAGAGATAAAGCATTCTTTTTTACACTCGGGAAGAATAAATTTTCTCAAAAAATTATTAAAAAATTATATCATCGATGAATCGATTTTTCAATTACAACATTTATAATTCCTTTGCAAAATTAAATAGATAGTTAATTTATAGGTTATTTGTATAATAATAATCTTTTCCAAAGTTCAAAAGTAATTACTTCTAAAAATATCTACAAAATATTATTTTAAATCAGACTGAAAGGAAAGTTTGAAATGGAAAACTTCAGTGTTTTCAAATCGCTGAGAAATTATTGCAACTGAAATTTCCTAAAAGACATTTTCTGTTCTCAAAATTGATTGTTTTGATTTGTTTTACGTGTAAGATGAAATCTAGTCAAAAGTTACAAATCATTTAATTTACAATCATTATTTTATATCCATGGCAGAATTCTATTATTAATTATTTTATAGGCTGTTTGTATAATAATAATAATTACCAAAGTTCAAAAGTAACTGCCTTTGAAAATAACTACAAAAAGTTATTTTGAATCGAACTGAAAAGAAAGTTTTAAATGGAAAATTTCAGGATTTTCAGATAGTTGAGAAAATTATAGCTATTGAAATTTAGTTGCTATTCTCGAAATTGATAAAGTTGATTTGTTTTATATATATATTTTTATAGCTATAAGATGAAATCTAGTCAAAAGTTATAAAGCAAGAAATAATTCAGAAATAAATCACATCTTTCTACTCTGGAAAAATACATTTTCTCAAGGAAAAAAAAATGTGTCATCGATGAATCGATTCTTTTCGGTCAATTAAAGCATCGATAATTCCATGGCAGAATTCTATCGATAGCTATTTTATAGGTTATCCGTATAATAATAATCTTTTCCACAGCTCAAAATTAATTGTCTCTAAATATCTACGAAAAATTATTTTGAAACAGATTGAAAAGAAAGTCTGAAAATGTAAAATTCAGGTTTTCAGATCGCTGAGAAATTATTGCAACTGAAACTTCCTAAAAAGCCATTTGATATTCTTGAAATTGATGGACTTGATTTGTTTCACATATGAGATGAAATCAAGTCAAAAGTTACAAATCCAGAAATAATTCGGAGATAAATTACTTTTCTTTCGACTCGGGAAAAAAAAATTCTTGTGAAAAATAAATATATATCATCGATGAATCAATTCTTTTTAGTCAGTCAAAACATCGGTAATTCTGTGGCAGAATTTTATCGATAATTATTTTATAAATTGTTTGTAAAATAATAATCTTTTTTCAAAATTCAAAAGTAATTGCAAAAATCTAAAAATATCTACAAAAAATTATTTTAAATAAGACTGAAAGTAAAGTTTTAATTGGAAAAACTTCTAGAATTTCTGATCTCTGAGAAATTATTGCAACTGTAATTTCCTAAAAGTCATTTGCTATTCTCGAATTTGATGGAATTGATTAGTTTTAAATGTAAGATGCAATCCAGACAAAGGTTACAAATCGTCTGATTTTCAATTATTATCCTATAACGAGAGCGATGCTTTTAAGTCTTATCAAAAGAGTTCAAATAAATGTCACATTCACTCAATCATTATAGCTCGTGATTATTTGAATTGCAACAATTATGATATCGCCAATTTTCCTCAAAAATGAATCAATACACGAGAAAATGATGAGAAAATCTTTCGTAAAATTGTAACTGCTATCACAATTATAAGGCGTTCCTAGTTATTAAAAGTATGATTCCAACTTCCTTCTTTATAATGTATTTAATTTAGCTCTTAAGGTATCAAAATTCAATTCCAATAAAATCATTATGTTGAAACTACTGATGGAGTTATTATTATAAGTGAATAATGTAATAATTTGACAATGATCCTAATTTTTCTGATGTCGTTTTGGCAATCATCCGATAATGCATTTCTTAAAATGATATTTGCTTCTACTTATTTACCGTAAGAGAAATGTAATACAGAATACGCCGTTTAGTGCGATCAAGGTCAATGTTATCATTCGTTTTATATTATCAAAATCCTCAGGTTTTCATGATATAAAATGAATAATTTTGGCCGACAAGAAGTTGATTTCTTCACATTGGTCATAAAGGAAAAGAACTAGCATTGAAAATTCTTCAGAAATTGTTTTTTAAAATTCAAGTCAATGTAATGTTTCAAAAGTTTCTAACGGTTTTAAAACGGGTTAATGCAGGACATTAAATTCAAATAAGGGGACATTTTTTTTTCAAAATTGAACTATTTTTCTAGAACAACTAAGAAATAAAAAAAACAAATTAATGAGTTTCATTAACTTTTATAAAACTAAAACAAGTTAATACTTTTAAAAAATATAAGCTATTTCATTCAGATATAAAATATTAGACCATCGTTGATCGCAATGCAGAAATAATATTTCATTTCGATTTAAATAACCGAAATTCGGAACTTTATGGCCACATGATTAAATTTATTCCATTATTGGATTGGTATATATGAAGATGTTGGTATCGCACAGTTGAAAATTGTTCCTGATCTGGTTTGCTACATCTATTTGTTTAACGAGACTCGATACTAAGGCACATTTCTTAGAGTTGGTCAGTTGCTAATAATAAGTAAGTAGAAATTTGATTGCTGTCTTGTTCTACCACAAAACATGCTTTAAGCACAAAGACAGAAAATTACCCAAAACTCAGTAAAAAGTCTTTCTCTCTTCATATTAATAAATAATTAACATACTTGATCTACAAAGGAACTTTAAATAATCGTCAAAATCGTCTGCATTCAGAAAGATGTTTTAACTCTACTCGTGAATCACAGGTAAAGGCCATGGATTCTAGCAATATAATTAAAATTGTTAAATTTGCAATTTCGAAATACGGTTGAAAGTTTCGGAATTTGCTTTTCTCCCTGTAAATTACTACTTAATAATAAATGATTATTAAAAATATTTGATGCTGAAAAATTATCTTGATTTTTTAATGCAATTTTGGTTATAACATAAGAACTTGTTGATAAAAGCTGATAAATAAGAGTTTTGTTGTCAAATTTAAAAAAAAATTTACATGTTGTGAAGGCAATGAAGGCATATGGATTAATAAGTAAATCGTATTTTAATTATCTGTTATTACACAGTTTTCTGTCGAATTCATATATCATTTTATACTAAAACATCAATATTTTTAAAACTGATATTAAATAATATTTGTTATAGTTTTTACTGACTATTATGTTTGCTCACTATCATGCTTAATTGCTATATTTATTTCCACTAATAACAAGGAAAAATGTATGTGTGCTGATGCTGTACAGGGCAAACCATTTGAAGTATTGATAGAAAATATTGCGCAGAAGTGTGCATCTTGGAGCTGCTTTCTCATAATTTTAATTCGAATTTTCATTGATCAAAAATTAAGCGAGATCTAAGCGTTCTTTCGCGATAACTCTTGAAGACATAATTGAAAAAAATTAAATGGTACATGGTTTTAAAATTATAAAAATTGTCTTGTCTTTTTAAGGACACTAGTTCAATTTCAGTGCAATTATTTTTCTGTATGTCAGCTCTTTTATTTTCGTAGTTTTTAAATATATTTTTCGCATGATTTTCGACTACAAATTTCATTGTTGCAATGGGACTCAAACCGTTTTCTTTGTTCTATTAAACATTTAATTGCTTGATGTTCTTCCTTTGGTGAAAACTAAAGAAGAAATATTTTGCCTATCTTCTTTTGAAAAAGGGAAAGGAAAAAAAGGGAAAGAAAGGGAAATTTAAAGCAGATTACCATAGGACGTCATAGGATTCGATTCCGTTTTAAAGATTCTCGAACACAATAAAAAGAACAGACATAAAATTATTAAAATAATAGTATTTTATTGTCAGTCACAATTTAATAATTAAAAATATTTTGTTGAAGCAATAAAAAGCATCAAGTTGTTTATAAAATATTTAACTGAAAGGAAGATTGAAATACATTCTTAATATTCCTATATGAACCAGTTTGTTGTCAAAGATGACTAGCATTTTTAATAAAGAGAAATTTTAAAAACTTGTTGCGTATAATATAAAATCTCCTCATTTATGCAATCTTCAAAAACCATATTCGTTGTGCCGTTGAGATAGCTCCTGAGATCGACGCTAATGGAGAATGTTTAAATAATTTTTGTAAATAAATTTTGCCAGTCCATTTTCATGATTGGCAACAAATCACGATGTTTTTTTTTTCTTATATTATTCTTTTAATAAAATACAGTAGAAACTTTGTAACGTTGAATGATGCTTGAGTTGAGTGGTTCATTATCAGGATCATTTATTTACAAGACAAACTGAAGAATCAAAATATTATTCTAGTAATAGATGAACTAAAGAGAAAAAATTTATTCTAGTAATCTTTAGAATCTTTGCGATTTTATCCTTTCCTCTTTTTGATCGATGAAAATTAAATTACCGTTTGGAGTTTTAGAAATTTACTTTGTTTGATAGAAAACGATTTCTCAAATTTAATGGATCCGGATTTTAATGGATTTTATGTATGTGAGTAGATGTAGCAATTTTTGTAGCACTCACCTTAGGAGTGTTTGCTACCTCTCGAATAACTCTCCTCTTGGTCGTAACACTTAGGATTTCTTTTCTTCCTCTTCCAAGTTTATTAGCAATTTGTCCATACATTTTATACTTCTGAATAATGTTTGAACGTATCCGTGACTGCGTTGAATTTCCCTTGCAATTTCTCGTAGATATTTACCATCTTCAGACAATCGAATAACAAGTTTCAGAATTTCAACATTTGTTTCATTTCTGGAGCTCATTATGATAACCAAAACGTTTGTTTTCGCTTGGAAATCAATGATTGCCAATTAAAGTAACAAAACGATTTTACTTATTCATTTGAAAATAAATATTGATAGTCAAGTCGCATATTTTATAAGGTGTATACTCAATTTTGTGACTTTGGAATTTGTAACTTTGACATAAAAATGACTGTAATAAAAATATTATTGATTCCTACGTTTTATTTTTCAGCCTAATACTTTTGTTAATGTATATTTTGTTGTTCTTATAAATATTAGCCGTAAATAGAGACATTAAGATCAAAAAGAATAAAATTAAAGAGGAAAGAATATAGTGTATACTCAATTTTGGGAGCCACTGTATATATATATATATATATATATATATATATATATATATATATATATATAGTTACTCAAAAAATTTATAGTACACCATACTTTTACTTGATAAATCCGGATTTCAATATAAATAACACATTCCCGAGAAGAGCAAACATGTTTTTATTTTTACCCATAACAAACAGTTTAATTTAGAGTAAAAATAAAGAAAAATCAACAAAAAACTTCTAATTTGAAAAATTTCAAAAGCATTTTAAATAAACATACTCATATTTTTGCCGCAAAAAATTGAGAATACACCAATGGAATTTTTGCAATATCTCGCATAGAAACAAAGTGTCACTGTCAAGTTGCATGTCTTTTGGCTCCTAAAATGGCCTCTAAACATCATTGTACCGATTCGACCAATTTCTGGCGGTATCTGAACATATTTTATCCTATTCTTCTTGCAACACTTGTTTTAAATGGGTTTTGCTTTTAATTTTGCGTTTTTGTGCCACTTTTTCGAGTATAGCCCACGAATATTTGATGGCATTGATGTCGGGGTACTGTGGTGGTGTGTGTAACTGCTGTTTACGATGAAAAGACACCATATTTTGATGTTACGTGCATTCTGTTTGGGGTCGTTGTCCTGCTGGAAAAGGGAATTTCCGTCTAAACCCAAATTTATAACATGTTCATTTAGATTGCTGTGACCATATGGTTCTTCCAACTTGCTGAAGAAACTTCTCAAATCATAGGCAAAAGTGTAAGTGCTGAAACTGTGCGAAATGCCATTAGACAAGCTGGATATAAAAGTCGCATTGTTAGAGAGAAACCGTTCATCAGCTTGCAAATTCAGATAAAGCACTTAAAGTTTGCAAAAACTCATTAATTGAAGACCAATTGCTTTTGAAAGACAGTTATATTTAGTAATGAAAGAAAACTGAACATTTCTGGCAATGACATCCATCGTAATGTATGGAGAAAGCCTAATACTGCTTTGGATCCAAAAAAAATTTACGTCCTACAGATAAACATGGTGGTGACTAAGTCATGAATTCAGGTTTTATGGCTTCATCCGGGGAAGGAAATTTAATTCTTATAGACGGCATTATAAATAATATGGTTTACTTGGATACAATTCGCAGCAATCTAAAGGAAAGTGCTAAAAATTTGGGTTTAGATGGGAATTTCATTTTCCAATAGGACAACGACCCCAAACAGAATACTCCTAACGTCAAAATGTGGTGTGTTTTTCATCGTAAACAGCAGTTACACACACTGCCTCAGTACCCCGACATGAATGCCATCAAATATTCGTGGACCATACTCGAAAAAGTGTCTCAAAAACACAAAATTAAAAGCAAAACCTATGTAAAACAAGTGTTGCAAGAAAAATGAGATAAAATATCTTCAGATACCGCCAAAAATAGGTCGAATCGGTTCCATAACGTTTAGAGGCCATTATAGGAGCCAAAAGACATGCAACTTAACAGTGACACTTTGTTTCTTTGCGAGATATTGCAAAAATTTCATTGGTGTACTCTCAATTTTTTGAGGCAAAAATATGAGTATGTTTATTTAAAATGTTTCTGAAATATTTCCATTTAGAAGTTTTTCGTTGATTTTTCTTTATTTTTACTCTAAATTAAACCATTTGTTATGGGTAAAAATAAAAACATGTTTTCTCTTCTCGGTAATGTGTTATTTATATTGAAAGTCGGATTTATCAAGTAAATGTAAGGTGTACTCTCACTTTTTTGAGCCACTCTCTCTCTCTATATATATATATCACTACAAAATTAGTGAATATATATCCAATAATCAAAGCAATGAAAGTTATTGTTGTAAAATAAAGGAATTATTTGTATAAAATTTCGTTAAATTAGGAGGAGAGAAATAAAAAGCATTTTAAATAATAATAATTGAGAAGAAATTAATACTTAGAATTTTATAGTTGTGTAGAAATGTTTTTTGCATGCTAATATGCTTCAAGATTATTGAGGAAAATAAATATTAGATTCATTTTTCATTTTAAAAAAAGGAAAAAAATGCTGAAAATTTTTAGAAATATATGAACAATACAAAAAGTAATAGCACGCCAAATTTAATCAGTTTGATTCAAAGACTTTTTCATTATTCGGGTCGAAATTTATACGTATTATATCAACTTATAAAAATTATATGTTAAAAATAAACAAATCATTTTCAAAGAGGTTAAAGGTTTTTTTTTCCTTGAGTTACACAGTTACAGTATATATTACACAGTTTCTTACTGCTGTATTACAGAAACGCACTCGTATTAGCAATACAGCATTTTGAATCTAAATGAATAATTTCAAATGTCTATTAACTAGTTGTAAATAAACAGGCGTGAGACCTCCGAAACTTTCTCGCATTCTTTATAATTAAAGTGTCATACCCCTCCCCCTATATAAAATTGTGGATTTTAGACAAATCAGTGAACGTCACGAGTGTTTAAATTTTTATTTTTACTCGTGTATTTCTTAATATAGTAAAGAAAAACGGTATTTGTTCATTAATTTTACGTCACTGGTTAACAATAGTCATAAAAGATCAAACTTTGGGTTGAATATAATGTTTTACTAATGCGCGATCTTAGGCCTGTAGTTAATACACAAATACTAGAAGATAGAATATACATTTTGGACGCCTTTTTTCTGCATGATTGAAACCAACATTTGACAAAAAATTATAATTGCGATCATAAGAACACTTATCAGATATTATTTATTTTATTCACTGAGCTTTTCAATTATGGCGTTTAGATGGATTAAGAAGTATAGACCAACAAGCAGTTAACCCTTGACGACTTTGATTTGGTCAATTTGACTTTGACGACAAATTTGGTTGGTGTCTCTATTCTGGATATTAAATCTGTATGCCAAATTTCCTTCATTAAGCTTTTTATATTTTGTAATTATCAAATTCACTCGCATGCAAACAATCGGATTTCATCATCAGAATGTATTTCGTTCAAAATTTGGTAAATGTCTATGAATTTGGTGCTAAATCTATAACCAAATTTCATCCGATTAGCTCAAAACGTTTTCGAGTCATCATATTCACAGGCAAGCAGACGTAATTCCAAAAATGTGTTGTTTGGACTCAGATGTAAGGCATGGAAATTCATCAAAATTTTGAATTCGAATTTTTTTTATGACAATAATATTTTCTTCAAATATGCCATACAATAAAAAGGCAGAAAGTATTTTTTTTTTCCTCTCGAAATGTGAATCTGCATAATATTACAAACCGTTGATGAATTAATTTTATTTCTAGATTCTGATGCGCCTTTAAATATAAGGGTTGCATTAAGACAATTTTATCTGCAGCTAAAATTAATGAAAAGAATGAAATTAAATTTCATATTCCGACTTCAAAAGGCATACAAAAAAATGAATTACAAATTATTCAAAATTCAAAATATTATTTTAAAAAATTACAGGGAATTATCTACAGAGAAGATTTTGGTATGTTGGAACGAAAATGGATCACAAGTCAGGAAAAATCACGAAAAGAAATATGAATCACAAAAAAAAAAAAAAAAAAAAATAAAATATGAAGGGGGAAAAAAAATGTTATAAAAAAAACATTTTAAAACATAAAAAAAACATAAAAAAAAGCAATAAAAAAGTCACGTTCGTAAGTAAATGACATATAGTATGAAACATATAGAAAATAATATTTTATAAAATTAAAATTATGGTTCCCTGGCTCAAGTGCAACATTTTTAATGCGCTGACCTTTCCTGTGTGCAAGACACTGCATAGCACCTTTTAATTGTTTATCCACTCATTTTCATATCCCCATGTCTTTCACAGCCTGCGAATGAAATTTTGCTTCAATCCATTCATTAATTTTAGCTGTAAATGCTGCAAACAGGGGAAAATTATTCTGTACCAACCCTGTATTATTTCAGTTACTCCCTCAATTCTTTATGAATGCAAAATGCTGTCTTCAAATACTGAAAACCTCTTAACCCATAATAAATTTACTTAACCGGCTTAGCTTGGGAAATACCTTTGCTCAAAGTTTGCCAAATTTTCTTATGACATTTTTACGTCAGCCATCTGTACAACTACTTTTGGGATATCCACTTTGTTTTCCATCATCAAAGAAGACAGCGTTCTTCCGTTTCCAGAAAATTAGCACGTACCTTTGAGCACCGCCTGGGGACAATTAACTGAACTCTTGATCGTGTCACGCAGTTCATCGTTCCCCTTCTTCATTACAAGTTCACTTTTTCTCGAATTCTTGTCACTTCTTTTTTACTTAAGCATGTTTACGTCGGGAGATGGGAATACTACGTCAAGGTCCCGTGGAAATTCCGAATCTTTAATGACATAAATGATTTCTGCAAAAAGATTCAATAGTAGAGGAATTTTCGAAAAAAGAAACTATTTATTTTTTTCAAAATTCTTTTACAATTTTGATACAATAACAAGCACTTTTTTCTCAGTTTTTACTGTTATTGAATTTTTAACTAATAAAAAGTTCATTCTAAAAATAAATAAAAGTCATTGTGATTATATATTTATTTATTTATTTAAAAACGCATGCTGCAGAGATTATTCCATTTACAGAGTGCATTAGACAAAAACAAAGAACACAAACGATTATACGTATATGTATATATATTCCACGTCTGTTCCTAAACATTGGTATTTAACTAAATTTAGGCCACACATTATTTTAGACAAGAAAAAAAAATACTGTCAATTTTTAAATGCGAGAAAATGATTTAAATCTGCAATTTAATATTAACCAAAATGTTGCCATTTTTCCGCAATTATTTCGAAACAAATAATACCATAAGAAATATCTTTGTAAATCTTAAAATTCAAACTTTTAACTTTTCCATGATACAAATTTCCTTCCTGCATTAGTTTTCTTCAATATTAATTAATTTTTCAAAATTTAACAAAAGAAAAGTTGCAGACGATAGTGATAAGGAAATTTGCAGATGTTGCATTGTAGAGCAACAGTGAAACTGAATTGCTTAACCTTTATTTTTGATACTTCTATTTTATCTTTTACATCTTTTTGGCAGTGCTTTTTATTGGCTTTAAAACTATCTAAAATTTATTTAATTATAATTTTTTAAAAATTATTTTTGAAGAACAAGAACACACAAGATGAACTCTTGTCAGAAACATTAAAAAATACTAAAAATAAAGTTTAAGAAAGTACAATTAACAATTTATATTCGGAACCATTATTGATTTTGATTATTTTCATGATTTTATTTTTGAAAAATTAAGTATTTAATTAATTGTCTCTATTCGTTCATTAAAATCTTTTTTATATCTCACTATCTGTGAACAAAATTTGAATTACTGAGTTTTAAAAAATATTAATATAAAAAAAATTAGCTACTGGCGGTTTTAAAAAAATCGTTTGGTTCAATTGATATTCTCATTTTAATTAAAAACATTTTAAAAATAAAAGAAAAGAAATAGTTTAAAAGAATAAAGACGAAGAAAAATATTAAACATAAACATATTTTAATTCTAATTTAAGGCAAGTCAACTATCTATTAGTAAAAAGTGCACTGAAATTTTCGTGAAACATAATTGCTGAAATATTTTAAAACTAAACATGGCGCAAGAACTTAAATGGGTAAAATAAAACTAAGAATTGAGTATTTAAAAATACATTTGTAATAGTCTTTATTCACGACTATTTTTAACTTCCAATTTGAATACGTTTTAATTTAAAATTGTACCAAAGAGAGCTCTAATTGCAACAAATTCAATACGATCAAATGTTTCTCAAAGCGTTACTTTGAAGCAATCGAAACTCATTAACAGGCAGTTGCCCACTTTTGTCGACAGATTATACCAGTACATGTCGATAATTAGCTATAACTATTATATCCTTCCGTCAGGTTGAGTGCAATTAGTTTGATACTTCAGACAGCAAACTGATTAAATGTTGACGATACGACGGTATAGCTAAAGAAAATTGGATAAAAACATTTAATTTACTTTCATTACAGATATAACCTTTTTATTATTCATCACTTTATTTGACTGGCTTAATTTTTTTTGTTATTTGTAACTGAATAAACCTATTAATAAAATATTCATTCTTGTAGTCGATTCTTATTATTCAGCCATTTGCTATTTCCGGCGATTCAGACGTTATGAATTATAGTGTATCATTGTGTTATTCTGTTGTTGTGGTAGAAACCTACCACAACTGTATGTCGATTTTGATTTTCTGTTAACAATATTTTTTCTTTAAGGGTCTTTCTTGGTAATCTTATTTAATTATTCATCGAGTTTTATTTCCTCATATGAGGAGAATACAAAATAAAAATGTTGTAATTCAATTTCCATCTAGGCAGATTAGACAGCTAGCCGCTTAGGGGCGCTACCTCAGGTAGCCAGAGGTTAGTAAAAAACTTGATAAAAATAATAAAATGAGTAAAATATAAATAGTAAAAAGCAATAAATAAATAATTATACGTTATTAAAAATAATTTGATAGTTGTAAAATATATACATTTATAAAAAATACAAATAATACGAATTATAAAATAAAAATTAGGATAATATTAATACTTTATCACGTATAAGTAATTTTCCTATCAGTTTTGCCGCATTCGCTTAATTATTATAGTATTTATTTATAAACAACAAGCGTTCGCTTAAATATAACTATATACAAGCATATCTAGCGTATAGACAAAAGTTATAATAAATTGATAAAAATATTCACATTTTCATAAAGTTATGAATAAAAAATAAATCATTAACTTATTGATTAAATTAAAAATGAATTCATATGTGAAACTTTTCTAGTTTACTTTTACTATTAAGGAGCTTCATTCCCTAAGGCACTGAAATTCCTAAATCCACCATTGGCTGTAATCATTAAGTAATTCATCTTCATGGTGTTCATAAAGTTCCATGTTTTAGAACTCCTAAGAAATCTATTTTAAGAATTATATCTTATAAGTGGACGTAGTGGCTCAAAATACGACGATAAAGTTTGGAAAGTGGTCTTTATGACAGACTGTCTTTTCTGATATTTCGCACGAAATTCTTTTACGAGAACTCTGTTCGATTGTTTATGTGCTTTAGAACACGTCACCTCAAAACCCAACCAAAGCGAGAGAGAGAGAGAGGGAAAGATTTAGTATTTTAACAACAAATTTAAATCGATACAAGTATTTGACCAAATCCATCCAAGTGTTGGTTATCTTCCCTTTGTCTTTTTTGTATTATGAGCAAAAAGCTGAAAAGCTCAGAATTAAAAAAGAATAGATGAGTTTAAATGTTTTTCTTATGCACCGAGACTTTGGATCTATGTTAAATTTTGGACTAAATCTGTACTATATTTGTTTTCAGTCAGTGCATATATGAAATCAATGCATGGAATTTGGCATGTTATTGTATGACAATAATTTCGTATATTTATCAAATTTTTCGGCAAATGGCCATCGGATTGACTTTTTGCCGGTTTAAATAAACTTGATAACCTCGCAGATAACAACACAGCAAGCTGGATTAAAGAAATTTGGAACAAAAATTGAAAATATATATCAAATTTTTAAGACAACATAATAATAAATAAAACATATGTGAAAATAATAAGAATAATTATAACTAAATCGTTCCAGGATAAGAAATCCCAACGAATTCTTTTTTCTCTTCACTAAATAACGAAGCTAAACATAAAACATATCATGCTGCATAGAAATACATTAAAGTCTAGACAAAAATACTCCCACACATTGATTGAGCATTATTGAGAATATGATAATTTATTTTTCTCTATTAATTGCAAACATCTGATAGACCCAGCTTGGCTCGGTAGTTTTTTTGGGGGGGAGGGGGGAGAGAAAGCATTTGGATATGAATTGCATACTGATCACATATAATATTTTTCAGTCTTACCTACATATGAACTGGTCATTTAAATAAAAAAAATCATGTATCCACTTATTTTAACACGTTATTCGAAACAATTTGCTATATTACAGTATTTAGTTTACAGTTAAGTATCATTTAATTTTTGAACTTACACTCAGTTTTACCATGGCGCAATCCGGTCCGAAATGGCGCTATATGACATTGATCAGCATGAGTGTGTGTGTGTGTGTGTGTGTGCGTGCGAGCGCGTGTTAGACTTTTTAAATTCTTTTTAATACCCGTCGGGAAAGCATAATTATTTACAAGCAAAGACGCGGACATTGCGCGTCCGCCACAGCGCGTCACAAACGCGTGTGTGCATGTAAAAATTTGTGTAAAAATAATTTTTCAGGTAAGACTATATAGATAAAATTTTTAAAAATGAAAATATTAAATATAAATACATGAGTAAGAAAAAAAAAAAAGCAAGAAGCGCGACTCAAACTAAGGACCCACAACACACGTTCATTCATGTTGTTCTGACCATTATACAGCATTGTCAACACTTCGAAGCGGAAGTTGAATATATTTATTCTAACAGTTAGTTATAAAAAAACGGACGCTTTTTGTGAAAAAACCCTTTTTTTTTCTAGGAAAGACACTTGTGTATATATATATATAAACTTTAAAAGGAAAACCTTATCTAAATACAAAATTTGATCGGAATCGTTAGATCCGTTCACGAGATATACGTAGTAAATAAATTAGTATACAATATATATAAAAACAATTACTCGTTTAAAGATGTATAGTAGAATTCTTAGAGGAAAACATGATATTGAGTTCTTGGCAAAATTTCAAACGTTCTTTTAACAATCAAGCGTCAATTGATATATACTTAATGAAATTTTATTAGTTTGCAACAAAATATCCTTAATTCCACATCAGATAATTAATAAAAAGATTATTGTTTTGCTGATATTACTTCTGATAATGTTTTTCCTAATGATCATTGTAATTATTCTATCATACAGGTAAAAAAAAATCAACTCATAGAATCTCGTGCTGAAGAATGTGATTAGCAAAAATAACCTTCAGCAATTTTCTTAATTTAAACCGAAAAGTACAAGATTTCCTATTCGACATAAAGAAGGTTTTAATGGAAAGTAATCTAGATAATTAGGTAATTTAGGTAATTAATTTTAACTTACAGCTGCAATGATGGGATTATTCCTGATTTCATTTTCTCTATAGTTAGTTCAGAGTTTTCGTTGACATGATAAATTAAAATAAAATAACACCTTCCACGAAAATTCCACGAATAATAATATTTTTATATTAAAATAAAATAACACCTTTCACGAAAATTCCGCGGATAATAATATTTTCATCTTGAAACATATCTTGATTGTAAATAATAAAATCTTTCTAGGATATTCTCCAGAACCTGTTTAGTTCAGTTAGAGACAATTGTTAGTCATATCAACGAGCGTCCATATTTGGAAACTTTTGATGAAAACCTGTAGGAGGCAAATCTCAAGGTGGTTATAATTAAACTTTCCCTATAAACAGCATCCTACAACGCAAACGGGCGAACAGATTGCAACGAAATTTAGTATATAGGCTATACACGATATGCGCTCATGGAATTTCGAAAAAAAATTTTTAGTTCCAAAATGTTTACCAGGGAGCGCCTTTTACGGAAAAACATGTTAACAAAATAATTTTAACACAAGAAACGACCAAAACGGAATACAGAAACAATATTAACATTTATTGACAAGTTACTGATCACCTTGCCATCGAACAACATTTAGCAAAGGTAAGGAAAAAATAACAGTTCGCTGTTCGAGAAAACATTCAATTTCCAGAAACAAGAACAGATTAGGACACAATCGCACAAAAGGAGCAGTTGTTAATCACGTCCAGGGTGATGTAGGGAAAGGTAATCCATGTGACCACCCTCATTGATCTATCGACATATCAAATCATAACTGACCAGTTGTAATGCTTCGCACATGAAGCTTTATGGAGTTTTTTATGTCATTCAACGTTGCAACAAGACATCATCATCATTACAGCTGGAAATATCGACATAAAACATAACAACGTATCCAAACATTTCTTACCTTAACCTGTTTTGTATAAAACTTTCTCTTCTTCGTAAGCATGCAAATCGCAACATTTTTTTTTCCTTCCTAGAATTGACAGCTTTTCCCGGTTTTACATTTTATTACTCATAATTCTTATTCCAGATTGTTAATATTGTTTCTGTATTCAGTTTTGGGCGTTTATTGTGTTAAATTTGTTTTTCCGGAAAAAGCGCCCTCTGATAGATATTTTAGAACTTTTTTTCCGGAATTCTGTGAACGCATCCCGTGTATAGCCTATATGCTAAATTTCGCTGCAATCCGTTGATCCGTTTGCGTTATAGGATGCTGTTTATAAGGGAAGTTTAATTATAACCACCCTGTAGATTTATATTTATTATCATATTTACGCTTCGATACTAATGACTTTAATTTCAACCTGATGCAGTGTTTTCGCATTCATACAATACATTCTGTATAAAAAAATTTTAATGATTGATAGAATGAAAACATCTACTATATTTGAAGGCACTTTAATAAATTTTTGAATAGTGCAGCTATTAAGTCAAGTGCAATGGAATTATAATAGGTTACGAAAGGTTCGGGCAAGAACTAATATAACATTTTTATTTAAAATAACTATTGTAATCTCAACCTGCTTGTCTGTAATGCATTATTTGTTACTCATAGTTCCCTTAACAAATTGTTATTTTATTTTAAACTAGGTTAGACATTTAAGTCATATTATTTTAACAAACTTCCCACTTTATCTGCATTGTAAACATAAACCTCCACTTTGGAGTGCAGTCACATCATAAAATTGTTAACGCTATCTAAATATAAATGTTTGTTGGTAATAATGACTTCAATTTCTATTCTCACATCTAAAATATGCAGTTAATTCCAAAATGAAAATGTGTTGCACATTTCATACCCAGCATTATTACATGTAAACATCAAAAATGATTTTTGCGTGGTAATATTTTCAAAAAACTATTACCAAGGAATTTATTTAATTTTAAATAATTAAAATTCTAATCAAATATCAAAACTTTGCACTGAATTCAACATTTTTACTCTCAAAGTACACTTGTACTTAAAATCGGTAAATCTAAGTTAAGTGGTCTTGCTTGTAGAAAGACACATTCTTTTCCATTGTTGATAGTGCACAGAAGTTTGCTGTGCTAAAAGTCTCTAGAGATAGGAAACAGTTTTTCCGGACTATAATTCAAAAGAGCAGCCACTGAGTTTTTAAAAATTAGAGGTGTTTTAAGAATAATAATGAACCCTTTTCTAGGTAATTATTACTTACAACAAAGAGCATTTGGCGACAGCTGTCATGTCGTAAATATTAGTTATTTTTTTATTTAATTATTGGTTGGTTAATAATTAGTTATTTTTATTTAAATCTAAGTTAATTGATATTTGTAGAAATAGACACATTTCCATTGTTAATAGGACACTCTTTTATGATAGGGCACAAAAATGTGCTATACTAAAAATTTCTATGGTAGGCCACATTTTTTCTGAAATATAATTCAAAAAAGCAATAATTGAGTTTTAAAAAATTAGAGACGTTTCAAGAATAATAATGAACTCTTTTCTAGGTAATTATCATTTACAATAAATTGCCTTTGGCAACAAGTCAAAATATTGATTATTTTTTATTTAATTAGTTTTTTTATATATAGTCTGATATTCATGATTTTCTATAAAAAAGTATCTTTAACCACCAAATTATGACAGATATTAAAGCGGTGTTTTTTAAATCTTTAAATCTATTAATTAAGTTCTATTTATTCGGTATCGGAAATCTTTCAGTACACAAAAACTAAGTTAAAAATGAGTTTTATGGCATGATAATGCCAAATTTAAGTATCCAGCTAAAGCTTTCTTTTGCAGCAAAATAATTTCATTTTTTGATTTACCTGAAAACTGCGCAAAATAATTAACAGAACCTTTCTTCTTTCACTTTTAATTAAGAAGGAAAGTCATGTGACTAAAAATATGATGAAACAATGAAAACCAAACAATTCAACAAAAATATTTCTTTCTTTTGAAATTTTGAAAAAATTGTACAATAATTAAATCCATATCATTAAAAAGACATTTTTTAATATTAAAAAATGTCTTTTAAGATTTTAAAAATGTCTTTTAAAAACTTTCTGAAATTAATATTGTCAGGAGTTATCGCCGAAAACATCAAAATCCGCTTAATTTTTAATAAATTAAATTCTAATTAAAATTTGCAAAGAATTGTTTTGAGATACACATTCCCTGTCTTTAAAATATATCTATGCCGAATATGGTAAATCTAAGTCAAATAGTCTATTCTACTAAGCGCCAAAAGATTTACATATTCTCCTTTATTAGTGGAAATAAATAGAATTTATTTTCTTCAGCTTCCAACAAGAGAAGGGAATAAATCCATTAAATATCTGATTAAAAAATGAAAATATATTGAATTTCATTGCAACAATGAAAACTATTGCAAAAAAAAAAAAAAAGTTCGTAAAAAAATAAGTTAAAAAATGTCAGAATTCAGAAAAATATTTGCACTGCAACAAAACTGATACTTTTAAAAACAATTCGTGAAATTTTTATATTATGTAAAAAGCAACTTTGTGGAATAATATGTGCAAGAGTTGGTAACTCTAAGTCAAATGATATTGCTTCTAGGGCACCAATATAGCCAAAACAGCCTTGTACAAAAAAACTTGAGTTAAAAATTTTATTTATATATAAAACATCGAAATGACTCTGGAATAATCCACTTTACACCTTTCCTTTTCTCTCTTCTTTTACTTTAGATCATGCAATTAAACAAAACATAATCGCAGAGTCATAACCTCTTCCGCTTTTTCATTGCAAGTTGTTTAAATGAAATTGCTAATAAAAAGTGAACTAAAAAGCCTTTTGAAGGTTTATGTTTATGCAAATGTTTATATTTGCTTCTTTCTTCCTTGTCTTCATAAGTTCGGAGATTTTATGGGAAAATGAGAATTGCTGCACATGTTTAGCAGTTACGTGAGCTAAAATAAAATCTTGCTGTTTGAAAAGATTGTAAGTAAGCCTGAAAACTGTTTCCTGCTAGATTCTCTAGTATACTTCCCAATATGACAGTTTCAGAAGGAGGTATCACAAATATGAGGGTAAAAAATTGTCGTATAAGCAAGCAGGCTCTCACATCCCGGTGGATATAGAAATGGTGTGTGTCGAGCTACTTCCATACCGATATTGTATGGCATCCTTCTTCGTGGAGATGGGCATATGGATGCTGTATAAAGGGAGTCATTTTACGTTTAAATTAGTACCCTACTATGATGTCTCGACTACTTTATCTTCATATTACTCTTTACGCTTTGACGTGACAGCTGGGGCTCGTTTTGTAGTTATTCAATATGACATTCTATTTTTCAATCTTATGGGATAATCAAAATGCTGAATTTTGGATTTATCCGGATGAAAGTTTGGATATAAAGTGCAATATAAATAAAAAAAATTCAAGATATCTTATCTAACTTCATTCTTTTATTTTATTCCGTTTTTGATTTTTCGCATTCACAAATCAACTGTCAGTTTTTTTTAAAAAAAGCTTTCTTCGGAGTTCTAAAACGTGTAAATTTATCAAAATCTTGGCGTTGATGGCTATGATTATGGTAAGAAATGGATTTTCGACTAGGGAAGCACTTAGAAACACTGGCCTAATGGCAGACAAGTCAGCTACAATAACGCTATTAGAATAGTACCCAAATTAATAAAACTGTAAAAAAAATACAAATTCTATACGAATCATGAAACATCAAGATAATAATAGCGCGTCCTCAAGTATAATAACCCAGTTTCCTGTTTTGTTTCGTGGCTTTGATTTTAGACAAATATGGTATATGAATATGAAAGCTTTTGCAAATGTAGATGCAATGAATTAGTGAATCTCTGCAAATAATAACAGATTATCATGTATGCATGTGTTGGCATTCTACAGGATAGATTATTGGAATGAGAGTTACCAAATTTGATTCCAATATATTTTGAAAGATAAAAATGTGGCCCAGAAGAGATTTTTTAAAACTATTTTGGTCAGAATTTTAGATAAATCAAATTAAGCGATATTTTAGCATTCTGCCGCAATATATTCCGAAAATATTATTGCATAAAACTAGTTTTAACACAATTTTTAAACTATTGTTATTTAAAATATACCAATTCAATCGTCGTGCGAACATTTCCATGTTCATGAGAATTAAAAAAAAATATTTTTTGATTAATTTCTCCTAATAATTTTTATTACATCAATGAAATTCAAACCCTTTATATTGCTTCCTCAAATATTTACTTGATTGATTTTTTTCCGTTACTAAAAGTTAAGGAAGAATGTTTCTGTTTAATATATGCATAGTTTACATAAGAAAAGAGAAAATGAAAATTATTACTCCAAGGCAAGATGATCAGTGAATCAAACAGTCATGCTCATAAAAGCATTGTTGTTCTTGTTGTTTTTAATGGCACTTGCCACGGACAAGCTCGCTGACCAAATCAGCGATTTAAGCTGATAGGGAGCGTCTCTTGTTTTAGTAGCGCCAACTAGGGCCAAGAGTACGTCTTAGCTACTCAGGCATCACATTCGCTTGCACAGCCCCTTTTAACATTGGGGCACATTTACACATCTCATAGATAGAACAGATGAAGAGCAACCATGCCCGAACCGGGACTCGAACCCAGGACGCGCAGGTCATGTGGAAGACGCGCTACCCCTATGCCAGGACGCCGGCATAAAAGCATTAAAATGCCTTAACATTTGACTCCATTAAAATAGTTCATATACATTAGGAACTGAAAAGACGAAAGGTTATTAAAATAACACAGCTTAATGTCTGTCACAATTTAATATTTTAAAACACTTTGTTGAGAGAATCATCAGGTTTTGCTTAAGAGAACTAATATTCTGAATGGTCAGATTTCCAGATAGCAACTGTCATTTATTAACCAAAGCCGAGTAATGGATTAATAAATGTTTAATAAATAAATAAGCGAGAAGTTATTATAACACACCAGCGGGAGAGGTTTAACTTTCTTGCATACCCTCTATTATAAGTATGGAGTTACTCTCGTATAGAGTTGTGGGCTTTGGCGGAATTGGTAACATTGAATGTTACGAGTGCTCAGATTTTTATTTTGAACCATGAGAGTTGTGTGCTTCGTAGTATAGTGATGAAAAACCGGTACTTACGCATTAAAAATACGCCAATATTGATCAATAATGATGAAAAATTGATATTGGCATGAATCTAGGCGATTTTACTGAGTCTAAAATGCATTCTCTGGTGAATATTTGTAGCGGTTAATCGCTGTTGCGCGGTGTGTACAGAAATAGCAAAAAATAGAATTTGTATTTTAGACGCCTTTTCTCCGACTGACTGAACCCAAATATTGAAATAGAATTACAATTGCAGTCACAGGACCATATATCAAATTCCATTTATTTAAACACTTTGAATTTTTGAGTTATCCCATTTATATGCACGAGAAAGTACAGACCGACAGACGGTCAATGGTTTGAAGGATTTGGTAAAAATTTGATACAATTTTACATTTCAGATACTTAAATTATGTACAAATTCCACTTACTTAAGTAGTTATATTTCTGAATTATCACATTTAGTTGCATTTAAAAGTACAGATAATGATTGAATGCTACGAGTGATCAGAATTTTATATTCACACATGAGAGCTGCGTGCTTCGTAGTATAATGAAAACCTGTACTTATGCATTAACAGTACGCTAGTATTGATCAATAATGATGAAAGATTGATATTGGTATGAATCTAGGTGATTTTACTGAATCTAAAATGCATTCTCTGACGAATATTCGTAGCGATTAATCACTAATATGCAGTTTGTACAGAAGTAGCAAGAAATAATATTTAAATTTTAGAAGCCTTTTTTCCGATCTATTCAACACAAATATTGACATAGAATTACAATTTTAGTTACAAGATCATATATCAAATTTCATTTACATAAGGCCTTTCCGTTTTTGAGTTATCACATTTCTGTATTATCCCATTTATTTGCATATAAAAGTACAGACAATGAAAGTAATGACATATAGTTTATCTCTTGACGGATTTAGTTCCAAATTTGACGCGAATCTACATTATAGACGTTAGATCTGTAGGCCAAATTTTATTTATCTAGCATTTTATATTTTGTAATTATCTTGCTCTCTTGTAATCGGAGAAAAACCTACTCTCTATGAATTTCATTTAAAATTTGATAGCGATTTTTAATTTTGAAGTTAAGATTATATATCGAATATCAGCCTTGTAGATCAAAGCGGCTTAGAGATATCGCAATCACAGACAGACAGACAGGCATAATTTCAAAAATGTGCTTTCCGGATTAATGGAGATCTGAAATTTGGGGTTTAGCCAAAATCCCAGGACCGATTTTCTTGGTATTTATAATACTTCGTCTTTCTATGCTTCGGGTATAAGAAAATAAAAACAAACTAAAATAAATCATCAACCTGTTGATGAATTTAAAAAATATGAAATTATATCCACTAGTTTATAAAAAGATCCCTATAATGTGCACAGTACCTCGAAACATAAGATGCCTAAATCCCTCCTTGTTGTTATAATATTAATATAATAACATATGTATATTATAACAACAAGGGATGTTATTATATGTAATTAATATAATAACGTATATATTAATTTCTTATAATGGAAATGAAATTTCGAATTGAATTCATTCAATCACCAATTCTATGAATTAAAAAAAATAATAACAAACTTTGAAGATCTGAAATTTCCAGCCAGTCACGGAGTATTCATCGGAATGAATGAAGATAACAAAGTTGTACAAAACTGAAATCATCTACACTAGTAGTCATCTACACTGAAATGTGTACTTTAAGTGAAATCTAATATACTGGTTCTAAATAAGAGCATTCATATGAATTTAACTAAATAGTATTCTTTTCTTTTATCTTTTTAAACATAAAAGCTTTATTTAAAAATCAAAATAGACGACTTCAAAAAGTAAATATTTTTAAACAAATAAAATGGTCAAATTTTCAAAACTTTAAAACAAGTTTTTATGTGATTTCACAACAGTTTTTCTTTGTATTTTCTCATTCATATTTATGCCTGAACCAACAAAAATAAACATGTAGTCGCCAGAAATTCTACGAACAACTTTTTTTTCGATTTAATCCCACTTACGAGTTGAACACAATCATTGTTTCTTTACTTTTTCATTCTCGATTTGCAAACATTTTGTTTTTCTTTTTGCCATTATCATTTATATTGTTTTTGTTTCATCTTTTCCTGTGCTTTTATTTCGTCAACATTACTTCTAAAATAGGCTTCAATTCTGACTAATCAGCTTATCAGAATATATTGTTTACTAGGTGATGTTTCAGTCTGCTTTCAGTATGCCAAAATATTTATTTCATTTTGAGCCGCTTTACTTTTGTTTTCTGATGAAGCTGTGGAACGGGTTCCGATAACGCTACTGGAAATTTCGTTAACTGCTTGTCTCCAACAGTACAATCGGATAATCTTTCCTTAAACCATCGAAAATCGCCAGATCTTAAGAATTCAACTATTATCTATTTATGAATCTGCATGAGTGAACAATAACAAGAGTGAGAAGATTAATTAACTATGATAGTGAAATTTTATCCTTCAATCGCACTCACTTTCACAAAAGGTTTTTAGTTTACCTTATGGATTCTTCCAATATTTACTAAAGCAGTTTTTAAAGCAATTTAGCAGACATTCAGCATTTATTTCCTTTTCAAAATTTTTAATGATTCAAACTGTTTATTATTATTAACATTAAACATCTCGAGTCTGAAATATTTTTGTTATTAACTGAATGATTATGAATTTAGATAACCATCAACTTACAATCAAAATTTCATGCTTTCCTCTGAAGTTTTTTGTTTTGTTTTGTTTATTATAATAAATCGTTGATCGATGACACTGATGAGTTCAAAGTATCTGTAAAATAATTTTATCTCTTGTATGTCTAACTATTTTTTCAATAACTATCGTGAAATTGTTTTTATTCATTTATTTTCAAAAGCATCATATTGCAACGAAGCTAGCCACATGTCTCTGTGGCTCGTTGATAAGACATCGGACTGCGGGCAAAGAGATTGCTGGTTCAATCCTCGCCAAATAAATTTGTTATTTATTTATTTATTTTCCTTTCAGTTCTTCCAGAAGTTTCTGGAATATTCAATTATTATAATTTCCTCAATCTTTGTACGTCATTTCTTCTTCAGTTAGTTCTAGGAATGTTCTAGAACATTCTATTTCTGTATATAAGAGCTTGCATTATAGTAACCGAGGTCTTTGGTTTACTTTAAATAAACTGATATTGTTCAAGAGTGTTCTCTTCTTAAGCCTATAAACGTGACAATATAACTACATC
Organism: Argiope bruennichi; assembly: GCF_947563725.1. Taxonomy (NCBI): domain Eukaryota; kingdom Metazoa; phylum Arthropoda; class Arachnida; order Araneae; family Araneidae; genus Argiope; species Argiope bruennichi. Next base: position 89,643,603 of record NC_079151.1, read on the forward strand.
CAAGGGAAATGAGAATTTTAAATCCGATTTCTTATAACATCGACTAGTAAATATACTTGGATAATCAGTTTTTGGAAATTGAATTATTTTCAAACAGCTGAAGATATTTCCTCGGACGCATTTAATATAATTTCTTATAACATGGAAAAATAAGTACACTCGTGTACTCACTTTTTTATAATTAAACCTTTTTGAACACCGAAAGATTTTTACTTACACACTTAATGACTTTCAAACTAAAATACAAACTGATTGAAAAGCTAATTCATTAATCGTTAGAGATAAACATATTATTCCAATTTAAAAAATGCTTTAAATGATATAAAGAATTAAGTTTCAAGTTTGTGCCAGTAAATATACTGTTGGAAAAATTGTGAAATCTGAAATTTTATACAGGTTTTATCTGCCCGTATTTAGTAAAATATTCTTGGTACATTAAAATTTTATTCAAAAATTGCTCTCCTTTTCTTCGACTAAAGATAACGAAATCTATTTATGAAGTCTTAAATTTCATTAATTTAAGTCAATCAAGAGACACATCAAGCAAGCGTTGCCCTCGATTGGCAGATGTTCGACCTTTACGACCTTTGAAACTGTCTTAAACTGCCTAAATAGCACAATTTAAAGTTTAATAACGCGCTTTATTTTGTTCGCTAGAATTAAACTTACTTTGTTTAAAATGCTCACTTGTTGAGAATCTTTTGCTAAATAAGACTAAAAGAGCTGAAGGTGGATTTAAAATTCAGATTTATTAACTTTTTCAACATTTATTAACTCAAAAACAGGACACATTATATAATTTATAGCATTGAAAATATTTTTCCTGTTGCAAATTATATTTTTCTCTAAGGATTTAGTTATTAGCTGTTGGGATGTGATTAGACTGGAAGCCCTATATAGCTAGCTGATTTGTAAATGGGTACTTAAAATAGAATTAGAAATTCGTTTCTTTTATTAAAAAAATCTTTCTTTTAACAGCAAAAAATGGATCTAATTTTTCTAAGATTTATTTCTTTAAAAATCACATTATTCATCAAAATTTTCATTGCAAGAATAAATAAGAATTGAGAAATAATGTTTATATAAGGCAAACAATATTTGGCGTTAGGTATACCTAATGAACGGGGAATATGAAGGAAAAGACACTTTACCTATCCTGTCTATTCGAAAATGAGATAATTCAAAAAGATAACGCCGGGCAATCATTTGATAGAATTAATTCCAAATTGAATACGGATCTATATTTTAAATGCTAAATCTGTGTAGCAGATTTTATCCGTTTAGCAATTTATATTTTGTACTTATCGAAAATCAGTACTTTCAGTTAGACATTCCTATGAATAAATTTCATTCAATATTTGATAGAAATTCATCAATTTGATGTCAATGTCACACCCCAATTTTCTTTCGTCTAACTCACAATATTTTTTAGCTATCGCGTTCGCTGACAGACAGACACAATCCCAAAAATGTACTTTTCCGACACGGAGAGGTCTGAAATGAAAAACAGTGACGTCTTGTCCCTTAAGGACTGCAGAGTTACAGCGGAACATGAAATAAGTTTTTAATTCTTTTGATTAATTAATTAATTTTTTTTAATTATTGTTCTCTGATTATTTGATTTTTCGCTATGACTGTTTAATACTTTATTTACTTTTCCATTCCGAGAGTATGATGATCAAGAAAAAACGTGGAAGCAATAAAAACATAAAAATAAGACAACAAGCAAGGGAGATATAAATTGTGGCTGATCCACAAGTAATTCATGAAAACTTGTTAGTCACACAACTGATTGATTGTTTTTACACGAAAATAAACCTTTTTCTCAGACTAAATTTAGAACCACTGGAGCTGAACTCAGTTCAACCCAGGCTTGCAGCGCGGTAAAACTGATTCCTCCCTTTATTGAACTCGCATCACAGTTCATCGCTGTTCTCTTAATCCTCCCTCATTCTTCTCATTGGCTGTTTATGAGTTTTGGTTTCGATTCTTGCTGTCTCAACAGAAACACGTTTGTTATTGAATATTCAGTTTCTTTTGTTAGAAATCATTTATAAAAATAAAAAAATAAAAAAGTGCGTGGATAATTTTCTAAAACGTTATTCAAGTAAAACTTTTTAGGAGGTATTGTTGTTGTTTCTTATGGCACTTGCCACGGGCAAACCCGCTGTTACGAAGACAGCGATTTAAGCCGAAGGGGGAGCGTCTCTTGTTTTTATAGTAGCGCCAACTAGGGCCAAGAGTACGACTTTGCTACTCACGCATCACTCATTCGCTAGCACACCCCCTTTTTACAGGAGGGCACATTCACACTTCTCACAGATAGAACAGCGAAAGAACAACCAAGCCCAAACCGGGATTCAAACCCAGGATGCTCAGATCACGGGGAAGACACGCTACTCCTATGCCAGGACGCCGGCTTAGGAGGTATTAATTATTGCTTGTAATAAATAATGAAAATTTCAGATCATTTACTGCATACCTTATTTGATATACATTTTTGATCGAGCATTATCTAGCGAATTGGACGAAGAAGCGAGGGGAGATAGGTTATGATAATTTTATTTGTTGGAGCATTAATTCATTTTTCGCATAATTTATTATTGACGAAATTACAAACAAATTATATCATGAATTGGCTATTCAATAAGTTCGAAATACATCAAACTTGATATCTGGTTTTAATATTAAAAATCTCAGGTTATTTAAGAGATTACTGTCAAATTTGCATTCACTTGATCGCATACTTTTTGCAGCACAGCCAATTTCTACGCAGAAAGCCACCATTGACAAGAAGATTCGTCGAAATCTCAAGTTCGAATTTTTTAAAATATTTTTCAATGCTTTTTATATACTTTTTATACAAGAAAGTTTTACAGAAAATAAACACGTATTGAAATGTGAAAATCAATCACTCATCTTAATAAAAAAGATTTTCGAAATAATGTGTACTCCCTAGAATAATAAAATGCTTAAATCCATCACAGCTTGAGATATAATATCTTACTGATTAGTTCCCTCCTTTTCACCGTAATTTCAACTGGTACAACATAATGGAAGGTCTTGAAAACAAACAGTAATTTATCACTAAGAAAAAAATTCCAAATAAAACCAATCCAGTTGGAATTGTTGTCCAAAACAACAAAGATTAATTTTATTGACTTTTAAAGCATTTCACGAGGAATGGCGATTCTTTCAAAGGTTAAAAAAATGTGCACTCATGCGATTCTGGATTTTGTAGAATTGTTTGCTATCTTATCAGAAAAATATCTGCGATCGGAAGATACATCTGAATCATTTTCGTCTATCACAAGATCATAAATTAAATTCACGTGTAAAGACAGGTGGTATTGAATCGATTAAAATTATATTAAATCAGCGCTTTCCTGTCATTATTTCTTATTTCTTGATTAGCTCAATCGTCGCGATAGAAGGAAAAATCGGGAAATCAAATTCAAAGAAATCGAAAAGAATATTTTCTCGAATTTCCAGATCTCTAACAGTTTTAAGACTCGGATCATATTTTAAATGAAAAAAGAAGCCGTGTTTTTTTTTTTTTTTTTTTTTTTTTTTTTTTAATACTGGCGTTGATAGTCTCACGGCTTTTTTTCTCTCACACGAATTGTTTTACTTTTTTAAAGTCATTAAAAGAATATTATATATATGAAAGGGTGCAATGGACATTGTAACGAAAAAAAGATTTTTGAGATAAAATAACAGAAAGGAAGGGATTTTTATGTTCTATGTAAGTTCCAGTGCTCAGCCGTATCAGCAGAATAAAAAGCCTGTAGAGTAGAGCACATCTAAACTTTGTAATTAAAAAAATGCGAGTTCAAGTCTCCGCACCTTCAAGTACCTGAGAGAATAAATTAAATTTGATAACAGACGTTTCTTGTTTCATTCAAGTTCTAGTGCTTAACTGTTAAACTCTAGGAAAAGCTCATAACGCATTTTTAGCTTTGTGGTCCAAGAACGCAAGTCTTAATAACACCAAATACCTGAGGACAAAAAGCAAATCTGGAAATAAATGAGGCAAGGTGAAGATTTTTAATTGCATATAAGATCTAGTGCTCAACCGACCAGCTACAAGAGAAGCTCATAACGCAGTGGGTTTAGCTTTGTGATCCAAGAATGTGATGTCAAGTCTCAGTACAACAAATATCCGATTACACAAGGTAAAATCTGATAATGGATTCAACAAGGTGACGTTTTTGTTGCATGTAAGATCTAGTGTTCAATCGATCAGTGCCACGGAAACCTCGGGTAATGCAATACATGTTGATCGTCTTGCATAGAATCGGAACAATGTTTTGTAACTTTCTTTTAAGCATTTTGAAATAAAAATTTTCAATGCCATTTTTTTATTATTTATTCTAAATAACATTTGTATCTCAGTACAAGGCAGGTATTTTAAATAAAAACATTATCACAACCTTCTTTTCATATTTTAAAGAAATAACATCATTCGGCAGTAAATACAATGCGTATATATCGTATACAACATCTAGAAACGCAAATATTATAACATATTCTATAATTTACATACAGGATCTTAATTTGCATATATTCTATAGAATGCTAGTGTTTTGAACATTATCAGTAACATATATAATATTTTTTTCTTTTGAACATTATCAGTAACATATATAATATTTTTTCTTTACTATTTCTCTCTCTCTCTCAAAAAAAAAAAAAACATTGAAAAAGAAATATTTATTGAAATAATCCGCTCAACAAAGAGAAATTACCTTCCGAATTAAGTACTTACTTTAACCGACAAAAACTAATAAGAAGAAAGGAAATATAAATCTGGATACAAAAAAAAAAAAAACGATTCTTAAAAGAATGAAAGGAAAGAGGAAAGGAAATAAACATCTGGCAAAAAAATCTATAAAAGAATAAAAGGAAGTTGCGATTTCACAATTTTTTATGACTATATATCCGAACACCACGAACTGCATTCATTTCGAAAAGAATTTTCAATAAAATTAGGCTTATTAAAATATATCCTTCAATATTTCCGAATTACGTCGCTCAATACTTTTAAATATATGAAGTGTTCTACATTTGTTGTTTTTACATATTCGTATAAAAAGATGTCACAATATAGAATTAAATCATAACAAAGACTACTGTAACAAAAATGAAAATTAAAAAAATACTGCCCCACAACCGATTCAAATTTTCCGAATGGATTCTTGTCAAAAATTTGTTGACAGTATTCAAAAAATAGCAAGCAATCTACAATTTATTCATTTTGGGATAGCCGCCTTTGTCGAACAACAATTATGTTGGGAATATTGGTTGTATTTTATTTTCCATTAAATATCTTATAAAAAATTTAATATTCACGATTCCTTCAAAAAAAAAGTATATTTAAGCATTAAAATGTTATAAACATTAGAGCTCTGTTATTTTAATAGCTTTGCACTTGTTCTAATTATTTAAATAATTTTTTTCTTCTTCCAAATGGAGTTGAGTCTCATGACATAATAATGCCATTCAAAACATAATTATTCGGTAATCTATTATCTTATTATAGTTTTCGTTCATAACTTCTTTTCATTTCTAGTAAGCATGCGCAATTACTAAACAGAGACTTTCTTTGGCTTTTAATGATACTAGAAGGAAATCACGTAATTAAGTATCATATATAAAAATGAAAACAATTTGTATTTCATTGCAACTATGAAATATATTGTTTAAAATTGTGCAAAAAGTTTTTTAAGAAAACTGATAATGCTCATAAAGAAAAACCATACGATTTTATAAATTTAAAAATATGTAAAGAATGTGCACCTATATTTTCTGAAGTTATAACTGAAAGCCTCTCTCAATTTTTTAATTAATCAAAATTTTGAGGGAAAAAAACTTTTCCGACAAGTTTTTTTCTATCCTCCATATGTAAATTTCTATTAAATTTGGTTGTACCAACTTAATTACCAACACACACAATGACACATGCATTGTCCTTTACTTTTAATGGACTGTATGAAAATATATGCAAATTGAACTCATTGGTCATACTGTTATTATTATTAGGATAGCGTTATTTGCAGTACTTACAAATTAAACGCTATTTGTAAGCACAGTATCTACGAATAACGGGTTATTTTCAGGTGCTGTGTGTAGCAGTAGAATGAAGAAGGGTTTCTGTGAGTTTGGTATTCTAATTACCAACACACACAAAGACACATGCATTGTCCTTTACTTTTAATGGACTGTATGAAAACATACACAAATTGAACTCATTGATCACACTGTTATTATTATTAGGATAGTGCTATTTGCAGTACTTACAAATTAAACGCTATTTGTAAGTACAGTATCTACGGATAAAGGGTTATTTTCAGGTGCTGTGTGTGGCAGTAGAATGAAAAAGGGTTACTGTGAGTTTGGCCTTTTAATTACCAACACACACAAAGACACATGCATTGTCCTTTACTTTTAATGGACTATATGAAAACATACACAAATTGAACTCATTGGTCATACTGTTATTATTATTAGAGTAGCGCTATTTGCAGTACTTACAAATTAAACGCTATTTGTAAGTACAGTATCTACGAATAACGGGTTATTTTCAGGTGCTGTGTGTAGCAGTAGAATGAAGAAGGGTTTCTGTGAGTTTGGTATTCTAATTACCAACACACACAAAGACACATGCATTGTCCTTTACTTTTAATGGACTGTATGAAAATATATGCAAATTGAACTCATTGGTCATACTGTTATTATTATTAGGATAGCGTTATTTGCAGTACTTACAAATTAAACGCTATTTGTAAGCACAGTATCTACGAATAACGGGTTATTTTCAGGTGCTGTGTGTAGCAGTAGAATGAAGAAGGGTTTCTGTGAGTTTGGTATTCTAATTACCAACACACACAAAGACACATGCATTGTCCTTTACTTTTAATGGACTGTATGAAAACATACACAAATTGAACTCATTGATCACACTGTTATTATTATTAGGATAGTGCTATTTGCAGTACTTACAAATTAAACGCTATTTGTAAGTACAGTATCTACGGATAAAGGGTTATTTTCAGGTGCTGTGTGTGGCAGTAGAATGAAAAAGGGTTACTGTGAGTTTGGCCTTTTAATTACCAACACACACAAAGACACATGCATTGTCCTTTACTTTTAATGGACTATATGAAAACATACACAAATTGAACTCATTGGTCATACTGTTATTATTATTAGAGTAGCGCTATTTGCAGTACTTACAAATTAAACGCTATTTGTAAGTACAGTATCTACGAATAACGGGTTATTTTCAGGTGCTGTGTGTAGCAGTAGAATGAAGAAGGGTTTCTGTGAGTTTGGTATTCTAATTACCAACACACACAAAGACACATGCATTGTCCTTTACTTTTAATGGACTGTATGAAAATATATGCAAATTGAACTCATTGGTCATACTGTTATTATTATTAGGATAGCGTTATTTGCAGTACTTACAAATTAAACGCTATTTGTAAGCACAGTATCTACGAATAACGGGTTATTTTCAGGTGCTGTGTGTAGCAGTAGAATGAAGAAGGGTTTCTGTGAGTTTGGTATTCTAATTACCAACACACACAAAGACACATGCATTGTCCTTTACTTTTAATGGACTGTATGAAAACATACACAAATTGAACTCATTGATCACACTGTTATTATTATTAGGATAGTGCTATTTGCAGTATTGCAAATTAAACACTATTTGTAAGCACAGTATCTACGGATAAAGGGTTATTTTCAGGTGCTGTGTGCAGCAGTAGAATGAAGAAGGGTTTCTGTGAGTTTGGTATTCTAATTACCAACACACACAAAGACACATGCATTGTCCTTTACTTTTAATGGACTGTATGAAAACATACACAAATTGAACTCATTGATCACACTGTTATTATTATTAGGATAGTGCTATTTGCAGTATTGCAAATTAAACACTATTTGTAAGCACAGTATCTACGGATAAAGGGTTATTTTCAGGTGCTGTGTGCAGCAGTAGAATGAAGAAGGGTTACTGTGATTAACTGCCAGCTGAGGTCTTCAACCGGACATCATGAAGTTCAGGTTTTGATGACTGTGGAGAAAGCATGGAGCAGAACATAAAAACTGAAAAATTTGACAAAAAATTTAAAAAAAAAATGGAGTAAAAACGAAGCGGAAAATGCAAAATGCGTAGCTGTTAACTGCCTTATAAGCTTTCACCACAGACTCTCTCTCCAGTGAGTCGGAGGTGAGACGAACGATATGGCTGTTGAGTGGTGATGTATTAGCTGTTGATTCTAATGCGCCTGTACCCATTTGAGTAGCGCCAAGTGTTATGGCGAGCGTATGTGGGTGTGTGGTTGCTGATACTGTTGCTGAGGCCTTTTTGTGTTGCTGCGTCAAGTGAATCTGACGACTTTGTGTTGCTGCGTCAAGTGAGTCTGACGACTTTGGTAGCAGGTAGATGGCGCCACAACAGCTGTACGAAGGTTGAAGTTTCATCGTCCGTGGTCACCAGTGTGGAAGATAGTTATGAGCGAGGATAAAACCTGGGAACTTATGGTTCGCAGCCCAGTAACATGACCATTATACAAAAGTAATTGCTTGTGTAGCGTAGCTGTTAACTGGCTTATAAGCTTTCACCACACTCCATGAGTTCTTGAAGGGATGAAGAATTGAAATCAGTAGGCTTCTTGGGAGTGGGTTTTGAGGTGGAGAGAGGCTAGTGATTGATGAATTTATTTCTTGCAACTTCAGCATATGATTTTCTAGTGGAGGGGTAGGATTGATGACAGGGAAAATTTTGCACCCGAGCCGTGATACGAAGTCCCTTTCTCGGTGGCAGTTAATGCAAATTCTATTTTTTTCCTTGATGGTGCAATTCGATGTAGGGTGATTGTCGTTACATTTACTACAACAAGCTATACAATTACAATTTCTAGCACTGTGGAAAACACCTGCACGACTGTAACACATGGTAGCTTCATTCTTATTGTATTAGATTTCAATTCTGACTGTGGTGGTTTCTGATGAGCGAGGATAGACCCTGGGACCTTGTGGTTCGCAGCCCAATAACATAATCACAATACAAAAGTTATTGCCCGTGTAGCGTAGCTGTTAACTGGCTTATAAACTATTCACTACATGACCCTGTCTAGGGGTTCACCCGACAGACGGTCAACCTCTAGACAGATTCGGTTCCAAATCTGATATATATCTACATTCTGGGAGTTAAATCAATGTATTCAATTTTATCCATCCAGCTCATTATCTTCGTTTTGTTATATCTTATATTCGGACAACCGGATAGTCAGGCTTCCTTTGAATGGAATTAATTCAAATTATGATAGAAATTTACAAATTTGGAATAAAGACCATATACCAAATTTTATTAGTCTAGATCAAAGCGCTTTTGAGTAATCGTGCTCATAGACAGACAGAAATAATTCCAAAATGTGATTATAATAATCTAAAATAACAATATTCCAAAATGTGATTATAATAATCTAAAATAACAATATTCCAAAATGTGATTATAATAATCTAAAATAACAATATTCCAAAATTTCTACAGAAACATATTGAATTTGCAAAAACTAGTAAATAACATTTAGATTCATAGGTAAGTATATATGTGTGAATAACATTTTTCTCTTAGGTACAGTAGCTGCAAACTATTTTAGAAAAACATTCGAAAATAATTATATTTTTGAATATTTGCATAAAAAAAATCAAAAACACTCATTATGAAATTTAAATATACTAGTTAAACAACAAAATTTTCTTTACAAAATTTAAAAAAGGACATTTTTTTTTTTGTCTAAATAAAGGTATAAAGCAAAAATTTTCTAGTTTAGAGATTTAACAAGTAAGTTGCTTAAAATTTTGCCTATATCTTAAGAAATATATCATTTCATTCCTAAATTAAAAAATCTGTAATCTGTATTTACTATAAAATTAATCTGTATTTCTATCTATTCTTTAAATAGTGGGGTTCAACTGATAAATAACATGACATTTTCAATATTCTTTTTATATATATATTGTGAAGCACTAGGACAACTATAAAATATTTCTGAATAGATTACTTATTCTCTAGTTCAGGAGCTGCAGAACATATTCAGAAATTATCATACCAAATTTGAACAAAAAAAAAAATATGAACTAGATATTAATTTATGAGGTTTTCATAAGAAAACTCTATCAAAGATTAAAATTTGGGAAAAAGCATCTAAAGATGAAGAATAACATTAAAACGTATGTTAATGCAAATATGAAAATTAGCGCAACATCCCAAAACACAGAATTAGAAACAAAATTTTAACGGTTTTTATTAAGAAACCTGTTCACACATTAAGAATATTAAATAAATTAATCTAAAAAAGGATATAAATTCGCAAAAAAAAAAAAAAAAAAATCTTTTAAAACTTTATTTATTTATCTATTCACTTTTGATTATACAGGGAAAATAGAAATGATTCTTCTTTCTATAAAATGCTGTATTTATTCCAACTTTTTTTTTTTTTTTACAACTTACTTCAGTGCGTGCCAGTGAATAATTTTTTCATATTACCTTATTGCTTGAGAAGAAAAGATAATTGGATATTATTACTGCATTTTTAGTTAAGAAACTTAGAAACATGCTAAATTTTACTGTATGTAAATTATAGAATATGTTATAATATTTGTGTCTCTAGATGTTGTATACGATATGTACGCATTGTATTTACCGCCGAATGTTATTTCTTTAAAATATGAAAAGAAGGCCATAATAAGGTTTTTATTTAAATACATGCCTTGTACTGAGTACTTGTACTCATTTGTATTAATTTTAATTAATACAAATTCATTTGTAATAATTTATTAATTTGCATTAATTTAAGTAATCTCAAAATTTTACTGCTAAACTGACGCGGAGCTATACGCAAATATAATAAAACAAAAGCATGGATAATTATTGAATGAAGCTTTCCCACATTTTACTTTATTATTTTTTTTTATTTATTAATTCGGTAGAAAAAGCTAACTAAATTTAGATGTAGAGAGTGGTTTTTACAAGATTCACAATATGCTTCCATAATGACAAATTTAGCTCAGATTTCATTTGCACAGTAATATCACAGAACAAATCGAAAAATATTTTCAGCAAAAGAATTTTCCTCATTAACACTAGAACTACCAAGACCGTCATTTTGATGGTTTTCAAATTCCATGCTTAAAACTTTTGATATAATCTATGTATTGTTCTAGAACTTTATTACTTTTAATAAAATGTAAGAACAATTACATATTCCTATTCACTTTCCACTCAGTCATTTTAACTTCCATAATGACCTACATTTATTTATACCAATACCCGACAAAAGCAATTCTTAGTTTAGGCTTAAGCAATTTCAAAGTTTATAAAATTTTATGGATCATTTCTGCAATGATAGACATCAGTATGTAGTTACATTCATTTATACATTGCTTTCAGACATTTCCTGAAAAATTTTAATTACATTTTTCATACGAAATTATATTGATTGATCCAAAGTGTTCGGTAGTCGTTATAATTGGATCTATTTTATTCCGATTATGATTCAGTTTAGAACCCAAAGCTGTAGCTTGATTTTCTATGAATGCAAATATAAACTGTTTTACTTAGTTTTTTAAAATTAATAATTAATGAATTATTATATTAAATGTTGTTTTTATTAAATTACATTCTTTTATTTACATAAACTAAGCCAAAAGTTACATTGAAAGCCATGATGACCAAAAATCCGTCAACTTAACAAGTGTGGTAAAACTAGGTAGTGTAAAACACAGATGGCTTCACCAATCTCTAATCTTTCCGAAAATTGCTTTAAGAATCTTGCTTTATGTTTAAAATTATTCAGAAATACTGAAAACCTGCACTAAATATATCATGATTTTAAATGCATTGTATAAAAGTAAAGCGATTCAGCATTTGTATTGTAACTACAAATATATATTTGCAGGAAAAAATAAAACTATAATTTAGAAATAAAGTATAGCATACAGAGATGAATCAAATATAAATTAGGCCATTTTAAGATGATCTTTTCTGAAATAATACTTATCAAAATTACTAGGTAATTTTAGTAATATATAAATTTGGTTCGAATATAAATTATGCCTTTTCAAAATGATCTTTTCTGAAAAATTACTTACCAAAATTATTTTAATATTATTTTTCTGTATATCCACTTTTAGAATTTAATCTTCAGCTTTTCAGCGTCACTGCTACAAAAACATGGGTTACATGCATACTTTAAGCTTAAACCGCATATAACTTTTAGTCTAACAATATAGACAGAGCTATACAGAAAGCGGAGTTACTATTCTTGGTTGCTAAGCAAACTAATTGCGTCGCCTTGCACGACTTGCAAAAATTGCACGACCAGTAAAGCATTATAAACATCTAGTTAGTCTTTGGATGACAAAGAACGTTAAGGTTAACACTTTGATCCACGAATAAACTTCTTAATTAAATGATGCATCCTATTTGGGATATTTTATGGTTATTTGAAAATTCTTATAATAACATAAGGGACATTTGAAATATTGAAGCTTTTCTAAGTAATTTGTGTTTTAAATTACTTAATATTTCCACTTAATTTAGATTTAAAATAAAAAATTCGGAAATTCGATGCGGGTGTATCATTGTATGCGAAAAGATTGAACACATTTTTTTCTCTATGTAATGCAAGATTTTTCGTCCTTAAATGTTAACCAATGGGAATAAACTCTTCGAAACTTTCTTACACACTCTCCAATAAAAACCTTATCCCTCTTCTCCCGCATAAAATGAGGGGGGGTGCCAGCTCAGGTGTCGTCCTCATCATCTGACCGCGGTTAAAAATTACGAGGTCCGTCCCAAAATAGCCCTAGTGTTGCTTTACAACGGGACGTTAATATAACTAAACTAAAACTCGCATAAAATGATGGGCATTGGTTAAGCCTGCATATGTTTTGCATGGCATTGACTAGCGTTAATTACAAAACATAGATCTCTGACGTGAACCTAACTTTTTTCACTGAATGTATCCAACGAATATATATTTGGAACGTCTTTTTCTCCACAGTCTGCAACCAAAATTTGATACTAAACTAAAGACATTGTCACAAAATCACATATCGAATTCTATTAAGTCATTGCCTTCATTACGTTTACTTGCATTTCAAAATATAGATCCGCAAAGATCAATTCCTTGACGAATTTGGATTTACATTTTAAATGCTAAACCTGAGTGCCAAATTTTAACTATATACCTCTTGACGTTTTGTAATTATAATTTACATTATTCGAACAGCCATACAAACTTCCTCTGGATGAATTTGGTTCAAATTTTGATAAAAATCTACAAATTCGGTTTTAAGTCTATGTTTAAAATTTCATTTATCTAGCTCAAAGGTTTTTTTTTTTTTTTTTTTAATTATCATGTTCACACAAACATAATTTTAAAAAAGGTGATTTTTCGAATTCGATGAGGTTTGAAACGTGAAGATTCATCAAAATCTCGAGTTCGAATTTTTGGACTACTACATTTTCTCTGTATTCTGTACGAAAACGTAAAGAGAGAAAGATATTTAAGAAACAAACTGGGCCTAAATTCTTTTTTGGTATTCGATAAAAATCTTCCCCTCCTAATAATTTTGAGGCGGCCAAAGAAATGGTAGTTGGAAGATATCATGACTACAAGAAAGAGGTTCAAATCTTGTTCTCGATACTGCACAACTAAAAATTCAATCTGTGTCAAATTTTAATAGGCTCTTACATTTCTTTCGTTGAAAATCACGATTATTCTCTATGCGATTAACTCTAGACCATCCGTGATCACTTGTTTTGGCGAATTAATAAATAAAAAATGTAAGAAATTAAATGATAAATCCTATCTTGTCATGGTCACTATAGCAAGATTGTCACCCGCTATTAGAAAGTCTTGTGTATAATTCATTTATTCCTGTACGAGTTTGAACAGTTGGAATTCCAATGAAACTTGAACCATTTCAAATTGAAATGATTTAGCTCAGACTGTCAGAAAGTATGGCCGTGTAAAAGAAAAAAGAAGGGAATGAATGAACTGCTGCACCAAACATGCAACAGAAAATAAATTATCAACATTCCGAACATGAAATCAATATTTCAGTTAACTAGTCGCCAAGGAACCTCAGGAATATAGAAGATGCTTCATTTCATCAGCAAAGGCGCTAAACGATCTTCTGATCTATAGGAAAAATGATCAAGAAAGTTAAATTAATGCATGTTTAAAAAATTCGAAATGTGAAATAAGTCGGTGGATTTTATCTTGGTTGTGCTCTTATCTCTCCAGCTGCTTATCCCGCGATTTCCGCAGACTGGCTATCAGTCAGTTTTCTATTGTATCCCGTGTTTTTCGCAGTTTAAAGTGTTTATTTTTACGATTACAGCTTTTATTTTATATTATTATCATGTAACATATAGTATCAGTTCACTTTGTTTCAAAAATATTTGGGCTTATTTGCAAACATTGCATCTAAAGAGTGATTTTTAAAAATTATGCAGTAAGATGCTTAACCAGTACTCTTTAAAAACTGATAAACTAAGATAATTAGCAGCGAATTGCCTGCACCTGAAAACTCCCGTTATCCTAAAGAAAATATAAACGTAAACAGTTTTTAAAGGAAGGCAGCCAAACCCTGTATACTATCGTCCGATTTACAGGATTTATACATAGCATTTGAAATTCGCTTTATTTTTGAATCTCTAGCTATTTACGCAATCTCACGGGGGTTACAACGGAAAGCTAGATTTTTCGTCAACGAAGGAACTTTCTCCCAAACTTTAATAAGTTTGATCGATGCAAGATCTGCCAGAAATATGGGAGGAGGGGGGAGGATCAAAATTTAGCATACAATATTCCTCTCTTCACATTCGACAAAATAACTATAATCCCCTTTCTGATTAAAAAATTTATAGGGCTAAAGCGAAAAACAGCGTTTGTTTTAAGTGGCATTTTCATGAAGAATAAAGTAACCCGACGATTGGTAATCAAGGGGTTACAGAAACTTGATCGGCCACTATGGTGATAAAGCATTTTTAAGTGACAACTTACTAAAGTATGTCCTAGCCCCATCGACTTTTGCTAAGTCACTGATGACTCGGGATGAAAAAAACTGACATACTACCGGTGTCATTTACCATCTGCTAAGCCATTGCAATGATAACAATCGTATTAAATATCATTACATTAATTACTTCTCACATTTAAAAGAAAGTCTATTTCTACTTGAAGACGACATTAAACATTAAAAGAAAATCAGGCCTGTCACAGAAAATTTTATAGATAAGATATCTGTCCAAGAAAACACGGACTCCAAAACTCATTCCTTCATTTATTTATTTCCAATCAAATATCTAGTTTCTATAGTGAATCCTGATATTGTGTTTTACATATAAACACAATTTGTTTAATAATTTGGTAACGATGTTTTTGTCGCACACTTACAATGTGTAGATATTATAAAGCGGATGCGATTTAAATATAATGAATAAGTTGTTCATATTTACAAATACCGATTTAGAACTAAATATCTTTTTTTTTTTACACACTTTTGGCAGATTCGTGAAGATGGAATGTTGTCGAATTTCAAATTAGCGCATTCTTAAGTAGTTGTACCTTCGTACAATTATGTCTATTTAATGACAATTTAGAGCTTAAATTATTCGATTAACCGAGTGGGAATTAGTGTTTTACGGCAACAAAGCCACTTGTGGCTAGGCAGCGCTACACTCATGGTATTGAAATATTTATATCAATTTAATAAAATCTAAACATTGGATGTCTACGAAACTTCAGTGCCTTAAAATATGAAAATTTACCAATCATGAAAAAAGTGCAACAATGATGTAAGGTAACAACAGTAATAGAAACAGCGTCTAATATTTATACGATTACAAAAATCAATATTATATATATTTAAATCTAAAAAGGTTAACATGCGGAGTTTTGGAAAACTCCATCTACTGAGAAATAATTCCCATTGTAGTGGTGTCACTTAGAAGCGAATTTTGAAAGAAAGGTTTATTTCGAAACTTTCTGGCATGTAAAATAATGAATTTAAAAGTTAATAGAAGTAAAAAAAAAAAATGTTTATAAAGCGTAATTTAAACGAAATTTAATAAGTTAGAATCTGATAGACGCGCATATGGAATAAGCATTTTTAAACAAACGCTATTGATGTTGTATTCACACGTTATTTTTTTGATATGTAAATTAGTTGTCCAAAACATCTATTAAACTTAAAACGATTATGTTTTATTTATTTATTTTTGCTACAAATGTCATTTCACTAAAGGAAATACTGCGTTAACATGATACATAAAAGAAAATACCACACAGAAGAAAATGCAAATATTTTCTACTTAACATTTTATTTCATACGCTATCAAAAATATATGTACACTAAAACCTTGCATGAAACTTTGGTCAAAACAATAATCGAGCATAAATTAAGGAACAGAATCAAACACAAGCATTCTTTTTTTTTTTTTAATCGCAAGTACAAAATGTGAACATACACAAAAATCAAACAACAATCTGTAACAATGTGAATGACAAGAGTTGTATTGCAAGACACTCACCAGTCGAATTCAATCACCGGCAGGACTCAATAAATGCTAACACAAGCAGCACACTTCTAGATTTATTTATAAAAAGGAGTCAACTTGCCTTGCAACATCAATAGTAATTTAAAATTGTCCAGAGCTTAATGGTTTTGAATCGAGTACACCTCTCGATTCCACAGACAGGAAGTAGCATAGTCGTTGCCAACATGGAAGATTAATATCGAATGAACTGACAGTTGATTCGATTCGAGGTAAATTTTAAAAAGCTTTGTTTTAACTACTGATGATTTTCGCTTCGTAAATTGTATGAGAAATAACACAAAATAAATTTGTAATATTGTTTGCATAATATTGTGCGCAATGTTTTAAAGGTAGATAAATGCTACTAATGAAAAGCAACACTGGCTATATCGATTAAATTTCATATTTCTGAATTCCATCATTCAGGAATTTAATTTTAAATAAAAAAGACTGATAGAACATGAAGTATAAATAAAAATAAGTAGAATTCAAGTCGACTGAAAATATATGAATAGCTGCAAGTAATTTAAAAATTGTACCAATAAATAAAAGCAACAGTTCAAAAAATTGTTTCAGAACACGAATACAGGAAAATAGCATGAAAAACACTTGTCAAACAAAGCAAACTTAAGACCTATTCCTTCCACATTTAATGGAATTCGTTTGGAATGTGCAAGAGAAATTCTACTTCTAAAGCAAAACACTCTAAACTGAACATTTTTATAAGATAATAAATAA
Organism: Argiope bruennichi; assembly: GCF_947563725.1. Classification (NCBI taxonomy): domain Eukaryota; kingdom Metazoa; phylum Arthropoda; class Arachnida; order Araneae; family Araneidae; genus Argiope; species Argiope bruennichi. The sequence goes on from NC_079151.1 coordinate 89,660,968, forward strand.
AAAGAAAAAACAATTTACCATTTTATAAAGAGCAAAATTTCATTTTTCTTTTGCATTTTTGGAACAAATTTTGAGCGGCTCTTTCAGAGCTTTTCAGATAGCATCAATTAAAAAAAATTTGCAATGGATTTTTGACAAAACATAATGCCCGATCTGCTATATTTCAAGTACGTGAAATTCTTCCAAAATTCCATGAACTATAATGCACCTGATATTCCAGAAAATGGAATGCTAACCCGCTTGCAGCTAATTGGTGTATTTCCGATTTTAATTCAATTTCTTTTATTCGTTTTTATTGCTTTAGATCTGTATAAATGCTAGATTAAGTTACTTTCGTACCTGAGTATATTTACAGTAGTTTAACTAAACTTGTCTGACATACACAGTAAACTAAACAATACATAGACATATAGAGCAAAGAGATCTAGAGATGTAGTCACTAATGTGCTGTTAAGCACGATTAAGCGATATTCCTTTGTTATTTCCTGCAAACAAACAAACAAGAAAAAAATAGAATGGAACAAAAAATGCACCCAACACATAGAAGTTGAGAATGCTTTCAAACCATACTCGATGTTCAACAGGCAGTCATAAAAACATGTTTTTATATGCAAGAAAAAATGCTTCATCATTTCTTTAGTCCTAAACAATACACCTTGTAACTTAACCTAGTGTAGCATTAATCTAGCTTTTTAGATTTGCTAGGAGGTGAAAGGTAAGTATTGTAGAAGAATCGCGCAAATAGCACGAAGTATGAAGCATACATTAGCAAAGCATAGTTGGCAATGTTATCAGGCAGTTGACAAAATTCGCCTTTCCGCCTCGTGATGTAGCCGAAGTAGCTCACGAAGCAACCAGCGACCATCTGGAGAATTTGCGAGGAAGTAATGATAATGGGCACAAAGCGTGGCACCTTGATACGCATGGCTCTCATGGCATAGTAAGTGTACATCAAAGAATGGGCAAAGTAGTTCATCACCACGAACCACCTGGCTGGGGCAATGTGCTCGGTATAGCTGTACCAGGTAAACAATAAAACTGTTATATGGTGGTACCAGTGTAGAAAGATGAGCTGCTGTTTTCTGAGAACGATGAAAATTGTGTCTCCAAGCTCGGGAACCTTAGATAGTGTGAACATCCAGGTCCAGAAGCCACTGACTTTGACCTCTTCAATGAAGCTTGGGTTGCAGACTGAGTGCGTGAAGCCGAATTCCTTTAAAACGTGGGCCAATTCAGGTAGTGTGCGGCACAGTCCAAAGATAGAGAAAGCAGCTAAGAAGACATTCCATGCAGCTAAGGTTCGGCGCAGTTCAAAGCGGTTTCTGGTCTGCATGTATGCTTGACCACCGAAGACTATCAGCATATACAGGCCTATGTAGTAGAATGCCTGATGCCAATGTTGGATCATCCATTGCCGCTTCAGACTTTTGTCGAAATTTCTCTCAAAGTCAAATATAATAGAATAATTAGGTGAGGTAGGCGATTCCCGAAGGTCGCCGATCAGGGATGGCATATTCATCTTGAATTAACAGCCAGCAGATGGAAATCTGAAACAAAGGAGAAGTTTAATTAATCGAATTTTTTTTGCAAACTATGAAAGAAGTCAAGATGCTCATTGCAGACATTAAAATTGGATTTTAGAGGCAATCGCAAATAAAAAAAAAGTTTATCGGGCAAACATTTCGTAGAAATTATTTATCGTTTAATCCATTTGCATCATTCGAAAAAAGGAAAATTGATCCGTATCAATTTTTTTAACTGTGTAAGATAAAAATATTTTTAAAGTTATTAAGAAAACTAATATTTTGTATATACCATTTTGCTTTTCATAATTTTATTTAGCTCAATGAAATTATACATTGAAAATAATCTGATAGTTTTACACAGTCTTATAGCGCTTGAAATGGTCAATACATATAGCCACACTATTTATTACATTTGATTTGCCCCTTTTTTTTGCGATTAGCAAATTACAGTATTTACAAGTCTCCTGAGAAGAATTTCAAGAAGGCAATAAAAAATATACATCGGCCAATAATTCTTTTTGATCAAAGTGTAATTTCTAATGCTGCTGCTTTGAAATTGCTGCTTTTTGCTTGAAGACGTGTACTGTTCCGTTTTAATGAGCAGCTTTGAAAATAACGTTAACTGTTTAAAAGAATAAGATTTTTTTCCTTCCTGAAATAGTCGAATAATATGGAATTTAACCTCACTTTGGAAACGCGACTTTCCACTATCTGCGTGCAGTGGCTATTCGCTCTAATGTTATATTCTTCTGCACATAAAACTAGCGCACACATCGCGCTTTGGTGAAAATGACTAGAAAAATTCCGCGCATACATGCGCTTATGATGCAAGTGGGTTAATTGATTGCATCAAAATGACATTTTAATCTCTGCGAACTACAGAAGAACTTCTCAATTTTGAAAGGCGTTCAGACATCGGTGTGAGATGAAAGGGCAAGAGTAATAGGTTTTGTTTCGTTCATGAATCCAACTCCGTAGCTTCAATGTTCGAATAAGTTTAAACAATGATCCAGCAATTAGCATGATAAAAGAAGTAAATTAAGGCAATACAAATCCGTATATTTTACGATTTTTTTTTTTTTTTTTGATGGTCCGGATATCATTTGACTCGTCAATAATGCATAATTGCTATCCAATCTAAGTGAAATAAGAGGCATAACGCATCAAAATCATATTCCCAAAGAACACGACCATTTTCTATTTTCTTCAATCATTACATTTAAGAAAGCTTTCATAAAATTCAAAACAAGAAGGTGCAATACCGATAAACAAATTTAAATAAAGAGTACGTTTATTTTACCATAGATGGTGCATTTTTTTTACTAGCCGCCTTTGGCGACCAACTGGTTTGTCGGGATTAATGGCTGCTAAAATTTTCAATTAAATATTTTATGTACCTTGGTATTTACAGCTTTTTTTCTACATATATTTTTAAACTTCTAAACCAAGATGAGTTACATCACTACCAATGTTTGAAGTCTCACTAAATTATAGCGCAAAATGATAGACAAAAGAATCAATCTTTGAAAAGAATTAGAAGTTTAAAATGATGAAAAAATCATTTTTATACTGTAATAATTGTAATTTAATCATGGAAAAACGCTAAAATTTTTTAAATTCTAATCAAAATTTCCCTAAAAAGCTCCGAGTTTCACATTCCATCCTCTAATGCATGTATGCGCCAAGTTTGGTAGCTCTAGGTCTGGCTTGTACATTGCAAATACACACGTGCAAACAGTAAGTCATTTTTATTACAAGAAAACATTTTTAGTAATTTACGGGTTTGAAAAAATAGTTGTGCCAGATTTTCAATAAGATTTTTAGCGGTAAAGGCATTTTTGGTTACGGTGTGTCATGCTTACTATTCTAAAGGTACAATAATTAATGAAACATTGCGATTAAGATAGCAGTTTAAAGAGAAAATGAAAAACAGCAATTAAGCGCATTCAAAAGACAATACATTACACTAAACTAGTGAGTGTTTGAGGTGACAATTCTTAGCTAGAAGTGAACAAGAATTGTATTTGTCAGTAATATTGTATTACTTAGCTAAAAAGATCATTAAAATTTATAACCTCTACTTGTTTAATCAGACACCTAGAAATTTATAAGCAATGTAAATTAAATTGTGATCATTCATAAGCATGATCCATAAACTTCAACAGCAGCTGTCATTATTTCTTTCGGAGCAAAGTAATTGAGGGTTAATTAATTTATGACTATACTTGATGATCATTTTAAAGTTCGCGTCCTGAAGATACAAACCTTACTTAAGATGGGAATATACAAACTTACGATCGGGAATAAATTTTCTTACTATCTGTTTAGTTGATAGTTTTAATATTTATATATTATATATATATAAAAGAAACATTAAAAATAATCGATATCCAGTGAATAAAAAGCTAGAATAACACTTTGATCAAAACTTCAAAACGAAAACTTAGAAATACAATTGTCCTTAACTTCCCCTACAGTTACATCCATCGAATTAAAGTAGCTGCTTCAGCTGATTACCGCTATTCTGGTCGGCAACTGTCGAAATTTTACGTTTACTTATTCATAATTAGTATAATTTTTAGGGCTATTTTACAAATATTTTCGGAAAGAAATTGTCAACATAAATCTTTCCAATACACAGAAAAATCGTAAACACTTATCTCGTTCACGACAGGATCAGGATGTCCACAATATTTATGAATTTAAAAAGAGGTGAGGAAAAAATATCAAAAAAATTAAGCCTCAAGGGGATAAAAATCCCTTATAACCCACAATTGCAAAAGATAAAAACAGTTTCTATGAAACTTATTCGCGAGCACTGAATGTCATCGTCATTCCAGACCTCTCGGTAAACTTCTTGCTAGAATAGAACTCATCATCCAAACATCCCCCTCAATCCGCAATCTGTGCACGCCTATTCCAAAATGGAAATTTGTGTTGGCATTTATGTTGGGTACAACCTCTAGCAATAATTCGAATGTCAAGAGACATCCGTTAGCATCTACTTGATGCAAAGTTTCCAGCCTCTTGCAGTTTATAATAAACTCCATTGTTAAAACATTAAGTGTTATTGATGAAAAATCGACATTTTTCTCTTGCATACCTTATCATTGCTTCTCAACCACAGCGCTTGAATTTGTGCTTTATGACACAAAAGCCAAGCCACTCAACCATAAAGTGTTTGTGACACTATAATGACGCTGGAAAGTGACATAATGAAGTATTATGACAAATGAGAAACCCACAGTCGCTTCCCTCCCTGACCTTACGGTGCAAGACTAAATGTTTTCACCATTATGCAAATGTGAAAAGGAAAATGAAGTATTTCTCACCAGTAAACAATCGAATGATTGTTTCTTTTCTCCCCTACATGTCCAAGAAATAAAAAAAAATTTGGGTTTTCAGCTGTCAAGGTTATCGATGCACGTTTGAAATCGATGGGGGGGGGGATGTGTGATGACGACGTCGGAACACAAGGTTATTTCAGGTGACAGATGCAGCAAAAATCCCAATCACGTGAAATAGCTTTACAGTAGAAATTAACACAATACGGAGATCTAACACAATACGATATACAAATTTAAAAAAGACCCACATCACTATTTTCTACATCGAACTGTTTCAAGAATAGTACGATTAACTCCAAATCGAAAATAATTTTTCGTGAACAGAAATAGAATGGTATCGCCTCTTGCATACAAGCGGCTAGTCGTGAATTGTCTTTCACTGCATACATTATGTACCCGAAATAACTTTGGGACTAAAATTAGTTCTATACAGCATTACCACTATCAGAAGTACAGCAGCTAATTCATTCTGACAATAGTACGATTCTTGTACGTGAAAAGAATTAAAGGATGAATGCATAGAAAAAGGAGAGAATATTTGCAAATGCAGGCCAATGAGCAAAATCTACTAAATTTTTCTTCAAAATTTCATCAGAATCATATGTGAAGAGATTCAATTCAGATTTTATTTTACTTTATTTGCAAACCTGATGAAGCAATAGGAAGTTTACAACAAATGAATCGCATCTGGAAAGTTTAGAGATGTTCCAGCAAAACATTAATTCTATTCTTTTATTTTTAGACTAATACGTTAAGAAGCTTTTTTTTTTCAAAATCGATTATACCCCCGTCCCTCTTTGAGGGAGGAAAAAACTAACATTTAAGTCTTTTGAAGTCAATGAAAATGGAATTCTATTGACTTTTCTTTTTTGCAGATTCTAAGAAAATAAACGATTTTATTTCTTAAATAGATTAATTATTCTTTCGTCTTCGTTAAAATCACCATGCATTAAGAGTAAAAAAAATTCCTTTCTGGATTTAACCACGCTGACTTCCGAGAAATTCACAATTCAAACGCAAACTTAAAAAAAGCTGCAAAACAATTCAAATTTCAAATTCAGATTTCTTTGAATCATGAAGTGTAGTAATAATCATTAAACGCAACATTAAGTTAATAGATGATAAAGAAAAAGAGGGAGAAAAAAAATTCTACGAGTCACGTAATTAATTGCAGCTCAGTTCAGGAATCATTAGGTCAACGAATGCATTGAGATTGAAGTTCAGACTGAAAACACCTGTGCGGATATTGTGTTAATTCCATATTGCCTTGAAATGCAATGCGACACGCATTCTCAAAAATAAAAGGTATCAAAAAAGGAGGGATCAGCATTCTCTTCGGAATAAGAATAGGAAACCGAGAATTGGAAGTAGAACTGCCGGAAGGAAATTAACAGTTTTGCAGAGGAAAGTGAACCGCTCCGAGCAAGAAGGAAAGAGTTATTAACCAGGAACCAAGCGCATCCATTCTGGGTCAAAACTTCAGGAGTGTGCAGAACAAAAAAGCGGGTCAGAGTGTATTTGGGCCCGAAGAGAACAGATTGGAATCACGCCACTAGGATGGTTCGAGATTTCCAGCCAATCAATGACCGAGAATTTGAATAAGAACGCGCAGATTCCGGCTTCTCATTTGAATTCGGAGACGCAGAAAAATGACCACGTTTGAAGGCAACAGCGATTTGTTTGCAAACATACAACTTATTCGGAAGATTCAAAATTCAGTAAACTTTACGAAATCAATTTTAATAAGTAGCGAGTTCAGCAGGTTAACAAATTTTTTGTCCATGGTTATGATTAAATAAATTAAAGAACAGTATCCATTCAAAACAATGAGCTTCAATTAAATCCAAAATACTCAGTCTTGCCAATGATAGCCATTTTTTGGAATGGATAGGATTGTGGCAATGGCGGTATAAATATAATTACACGTAGTCATTGTAGTATGCTCATTACCTCAAACAGAAAATGTCTCCGCGAGTAAAATGAATTTTATTCAAATTACAACATGCATGTAAAATAAATGGTAAATGGGTATTATTCAATAACTTTTCCAAGTTCTTAAATTCTTCCAAAACTTCAGGTATTTAGTGAATTTAAGATATTAATCAAAATAAATAAAAATATATTAAGCAGCAATGTAAGACATCAGTACAAGGTTTGTGAAAGTTAAAAAGATTAAAAGAAAGTTATTAGAAGAGCTGGCAAAAGCCTCCACCCGTTGCAAAACATACCAAAGCTCTGTCAAGCAATCTTGCAGAAAGAAGAAAATTAAAAATAATTTAAGCCGGAATAAAGATAAAAGCCATTAATTTAAATCAAATACACAATTATTTATCCATTCCATTTTAAGGAGGTTTAAAGTGAAAATGTGAAGAAAGCCAGAAAAATAAAGCAAAGATTTCCAATTTTCAAATGGATTAAATGGCTAATGTCATACATTCTGCCAAAAACCAAATCTTTAGAAATAGCCAGCAAAAAACTAGTTATATAATAAATGCAGCGTAAATCCAGAAATGAAATGGTTGGACAATCAGATTTTTGAGTTTGAAAACCTCACAGTATTCACTAGACCATGTATCAACGGATAAAATATACAAGACTCTTTACCTGAAGATTGTTGCAGACTCCAGAAGCGTGAAAAGTAGAAGTCAGATAAAAGTCCAAATCCTTCTTAAATATCCACTCCGATCAAAAAGAACATAAGCGATAAGGAAAAGATCACATATCTAAGCAAAGATTGCTATCGCGCAGACTGACTGACAAGACGTCTTTAGGATGGTGTTGTATATTAAATTGAAGCGGAATAATGAATCAAAGTTCATTTGAAGGCCCGCTGTGAGTGACGTCAATGCAGGCACGTCAAATGAGACATCTCGTCAATACCTATTCACATACACCATACATTCAAGGTCCCAGCACTAAACAATTTTTTTTTTTAAGTCGAACTTTATTGTCTCTTTTCTTTCTTGGTTAGCAGTGAAATTCAGATACTATAAGAGGAAATAAGCAGTTCTATAAAGAGAGCAGGAAAAATTAGACAGACAGAAGGAATTGAGTCGATCAAAAATGGCAAAGAAAAATGTGCATGTTAATTTCAGCAAACCAAAAACGTCATTCCAAGAAATTAAATTTTTATGCAAAGCAACCAAAAGTCTTACAGCCAGATCGTTATAGAAGACACATTCCACAGTGGTAGGTCATTCTTCACCTCATTAAATAACCAGGAAGAAGTTCTGGATTCTACAAAATAGAATGTCAGATGGGATCAGAATGTACTACTGTAACATGTTTTTAATGTTAGTGGCGGGAGTTGTAACAACGCAATGAAATAAACTCATACTCGCATACACATGTGTAAAGTGCACCTTACCTGTTTAAATTTACATTCATTGCGGTACTAGCAGAGTCAAGATTTTATCGTTTAAAAACGGTTTAATTTTTGAAATAAATTTGCATTAAAAACGGAGTTAGTTTCTTATTGGTTATTTTTTTTAATAGAACTCCATTCATTTATAAATACCATTCGTGTTTGTAGCATTACAATTAGAGTAATTGAAATATACTGATGTCTTAGGAGCTTATAATATTGCCAAATTAAAAAAATATATACGTGTCGGCTTACTCAGAAATTACAAAATTAGACAATGAAGTAATTTTATTTAAAGCTATAAAAAATCTATTGATAACATTTCAAAAATTTCCAGAAACTATTGCTTGATGTATAAAAATTTAAGCGTATGGTTTAGTTCTTATGTATTTTATAACGATATTTGTCCAGTGACCGTTTTTATTTTCTTTTTCAAAATTGACTTTTCTGATTGTATACATTTGTTCGTTATATTTTCACAATGAAGAGCAATTAATAAGTATACAAGGGTGCTTGGAGAAAATAATAGCAACCAAAAGAATATATCATGGTTAAGTATAAAACTCTTCAAATTTTCCATTCTTTTATTAATCCAGAATAGTAAAAAGAAACAGGGAAAAAGATTTAAGAATATAAATTTGCATTATTAATATCCAAAAGTAAAAAAACTTTTTTTGTGTTTGGAGTAAGCAAAATGTACAGTTGTATCATAGCATAATACGAGATACTGGCTGGCAACAGCAAGTGTTGTGTGACGATTTCACATGAATTTTACTCCATAAGTAAACTGACTATACGCTCTTGAATCAGTTGTTTAAACCTATTCGAAAAATCTGAATTGTCATAAACATACACTGATATATAATTATTATATAAATATAATTGTCATTGATTTAACTCATTATAACGCAAAATGTTGTATACTTTTTCCATGACGATTATACTCGTCAAAAATATTTAACTGGTTAAACCGGATTTCCCCAGTTCAGTTCACTTAAAGTTGCCGAGTACCCAATTCGAAGTTAAACTTTTTCTCTTTACCATGCAAATTTTAACAGAACTTGCATAATTGCCAGTTACTTGGTGCATTAAGAGTTAACCACTTCATTTTCAATAAAATAAAATTACAAACCAGTCTTTTTTAAACGCATTCTTGCACATTCAAACCTATAAAGTTGATACTTGTATAAACTGATGTAATTACATTATTACATAATTACATTACAAAACTATTTTCAAAGATTTACGAAATATATAATTAATCGTCATTTCTCATTCAAAGTGGTTTTCTGTGACATTCCCCGAAAAACATTTCCAACAAGTTCTCAATCAGTATAATACTTTGCAATTAAAGAAAAAAAAAAAGAAAAAAAAAAAAAAAAAAAAAAGAGGGGGATTAGAATTTTTAATCAATTGTCTCTTTCAGGTCTCCAGATTCAAAAGCAAATTTCAGCATATTTAAAATATTTCTAGTTGTGTAATTCTCCATAACTTGTCAAACATGTTAAAAATATTTTCCAAAATTCAGTTCGTTTCTTTCAATTGTAAGGAAATAATTATTTTTGCATAAATTATGGGTATTAATGATACAACTGAACATATTCAAGTTATGAAATCTTTAAATACCGCATTTCGAAGGAACGAAAAGCGATAAAAAGAATAGGCATAATTTGTTCATTTTCAATTCCGTGTTGTTTTCAAGGGAGATAATAAAGACGTGAGCTGTATTCCCAACATAAACATTAAACTAGAAAGCTTCCAGTTCAGAAAAGAAACTTCAAGTTATCTTGAATAGCATTGTCGAAATTTCAGTTAAGAAAAGATGGGTCGGTTTCTAAATCCCACAGAAAATAAATCTATTTATCAAAAATACTGCATTGTTAGGAACGATGCAATCATTCTCGAGAACCAGTAATTATTTCCCCCCTACAAATAAATTGCACTCAACAAAAGTTAGTTTGGAATAACATTAATGATTTTTATCTACTTCAATGAATCTATTCAAAGATACTCAAATTTTCAAAAAAATATTTCACTTTTACCCAAATTTTCTATTATTATGGCTATTTTCCATCTCTAGGAATATTTAAAAATTAAAACCCAAATACATAACTTAACGCAATGGAGTATTTAAATTCATGTCACATTCATGGAGCATTTAAATTTAAAATATAGTGTTCCACCATAAGATTTTATTATCTTTCTTCAAAAATGTTTGCGAGTAAGGTATTTGCAGTAATAAAAATAAAGATACTACTGAATTTAAAATTACCAGAAAGGCATTTTAATAATTCGTGCTCCAAATCATGCATAGTATCTAATGATTGGAATATGCTTGAATTTTTATTTTTTACACAACTAAACTCTAGCTCGATACATGTTATTTGTAGGGGCATTTGCATTCATCTCAGCTTTCGTTAGAATTAGCGTTTCTAGTATTTAACGAATTATTTTTTTTTTACTCCCCACACAGCACCCAACGGTTTAGCGGAACACAACATCAAGATCACCGACTTAAAAAAAAAATCGACCTCTTTCAACAACAAATAGCAGTTATGGGTTACCAATTTTAACCTTTTAAGATTCAGTTTAATTTTAAGATGGCGCAAGATTTGCGTATTTCAAACAGCTTTCCCATAAGTTAGATTAATTGCTTGCCAAGTTGAGAATTCATCGGATTCGAATACAATTAGTTCCAAAAGCCAGCTCATTTCAAAGATTAGAAACAAACACTTGGGAAAAAAAAGAAAAGAATCTGGCGAGTCTACTTTGCCGTTAGATAAATTAGCTTAACTTTTGTCAGCAAAAATCATTCAATGATCGTATTTAATGAGCCGATTTTAGAAACTGGACATGTAAGAGCTTAGTTGAATAATTAAAGTCAGCAAAAAGAAAACTAATCGAAGAGAAACCGTTTCAAGATCTTCATTGATAAAAGTGGTCGTTCAACCCGAACGTATCCTTTCAACTCTTGCTTCACTTTCAGAAAGGGGGCCCTTTCAATCCAGTAATGACGTAATTGATTCTCTCCAAGTCCGTTCTCGTTTCTCAATTTTCGACCGTTACGCCGCTCGTGAATTAACAATGAGCACGAATTGATGTTACAAAGGCACAGAGGAGGTAGCAATTCCGCGCCAAAAGAACAATAAGTTTCGTAACTACGCGCTTGAGACGATTTCGTTCACAAGGTCAAGGATCATTTCACAAGAAATTCAAACGTACTAACGTTGGAAAATACTAAAAATGAGACCGGCATGAAACGTTACTTCGTGTCTTAGATGTATATTTTTTAAATCTCATTATTTGGACTTAAAACAGAATTGACCAGACCCAAGTAGCGGGAGGGTGGAAATCAAAGGTGGAAAACTACATAGAATTAAAACGACATAAATCATTCATTTTAAATTTAACTGTTTATAGGATTCTTTTCGTTAAATTAGAAACTCCAAGAAATTATAAAATACGGTTTCTTCGTTAAATTTAATTAGAATTCTTCCTGCTTAATTGCGATTGATCCAATTCTCTGGTATCCGATATTTGAAATAAAAATCTTAAAATTCATGTAACTTCCTTTTTCTGGAAGGCCCTGATCCAGCTTTACCGATACGCAGTGAGAACTACCAAACATACTTTGAAATAAGGAGGTTCGGGACGACGACAAATGTTGCAAATATAGAACGATAACAAATTAAACATATTATAGGCAATCACCTTCCTTCAAAAGGTTTTGATACTCACTTTCATTGTTTGAAAAGATTTCCATTTTATTTGCAAAACATTAAAAATTTATGGATTTAATTTATTAAATCTATGTATAAATTTGCTAATTCACAATGGATAGCTAAAACTATACAGATAATGAACAATCATTCAATTTAACAAGAAAATATGGCACCCCGAATTTCATATTCAGCAATCGGAAATATGCATTTCTACAAATTTTTTTAGTTATTTTGCAAACATACAATGATTTGATAAAGCATGCCTGGGAAATATAAGCGAGGTTCACAGAGCAGAAGAAAAAAAAATGACATTGATAAATTTCATTTGGAAGAAAAGGAGATGAGATGCGATTTTATGAACATATTTTTCTTCTTTTTCAGCTATATGCTAGTGCATTCAATTGCATGCGATTTCAAAATAAAAACAGCCAAATACGAGCAGTTCTATCAAACTTTAAGCCAATTTTAAAAACACGCTTACAAATATGTTTTCATAATTCTTTCCAAAGCTGTTCAAACAAGTTTATTTACAGTTTAATATTATCGACGACAAACTACAAAATGAAAAGATGATTCAATGAGGTTTAAGAACTCGGGTAATAAAAAAACAAATCAAACCAACAGGAAAAAAGGTCTTTGAACAGAAGGTTCAAATTGCTATAAATGTCCCGCGATGAAGCCACCCAAAAGCTATTTTGAGATGAACGAAATTCTGTAACTAAGTCAAAAGGCGAGGACAACATTTGTGTGGCCATCTATTTTTCATACCTATATACGAGGAGGTTTGACAGATTTAACGCACTCTAGTTATCACAATACGCATGACTTTATAAAGAAAAGTCGCAAACCTAACATGGCCGAGATTATCACCAGGCAGCAACGTCTACCTAGAGTAATGAAGATCTAAACTATAGTTGTATGTAAAGATACAGCTATATTATTCCAAACTTCACTTTTGCGCTATGTGTTCAACTGTACTCATAAAATCAAACTTTCAAAGAAATCTACATATAGTGCATACAGTAAAACGAGTACAATGTTCACGGAATATTTTAATGTTATAACCCTACTGGCGTACATCTGGAATTCTTAATACGGTATCAATTTCATACGAAAAAAAGTTCAATTATTCTATAAGATCTGTTAAGATGTAAAGCATCATTCGAAGCAGCAAACAGAAATAATTCGAATATTTAATATTCTAATTAAGAATTTAAGCGAATGTAAGAGTACTTGCCATGGCAACCCTTCAATAGATGCCTGAAACACTTCTGCATAATGTACGATAATTAGTAAAGATTTAGTGTTAAAGTTGTAAATAACAACGAAATAAAAACTTATGTAAGCGGATACGTAAAACCGTAGATTCACCAGAAATTTACGTTATTAAAACACAGATAATGGAAGAATTTTAGAATATAAAGCCGCTAATTTTAAGATTTTTTTTAAGTTGACAAATTTTACCACTTTGCGTCAAGTAAAAGTTATGCTAGTTTTAAAATTTTGCACAATAATTTTATAAATTGCACCAATTACGCAATTTATAAAATTGCACAATAATCTGCTAATTAAATCTTTAGGTTTCATCTCGTAATCTGAAATACTTCGTCTAGAAAGCATCTAATAACAGTTCACAAATTTTCAAGACGAATAACTTTTCATAAAACATTCCAGATGGTGCGATCAAGTACTTGTAATATGCACTAAAAGTGAAAAACCAAATTAATTATTCGTTTTGCAAACTACTAAATACAAGAGAAAGGCGTTTTTTGTGTGTGGACAATTTTAAGGCAATTGCATCCCAGTGAACGATTCCACTATGGATATAAAGAAACATCTGTTCCTTTTCATCTTATTGTCAGATTAGTTAATTGTTTTAATTGAATTCATCAACTGACCTAAATTCAAGTTCAAACCTGCAGTTAACTTCACCCACAAGCATGCAAATCAGCAATTTAAAACAACCACTTATGCCAGGACCATTCCGGCACAATGGTTTCGTTTTTCAAATGCCCAGCATCATTTAGCAGTGGACAATTTGTGTCAAGGTCAAAACTGAAGTGCCGTATGGCCGCCGACTGCATGGAATAATTTATAGCTGTAATGAGCACATGTACAGTGAAAAATTGGATGCATGATGAAACGATGCCAACTTTATAAAGAAAAGTATCAAACCCAATCCTATTTATAATTTTCGTAATGCATTTTATGATAGTTCTCTAACATTACCCTATTTTTAAGCATTATGATCCAGAAATCTATTATTTAATGAAAATTATTTAAAAAATGAATTAGATAATAAATTAAATGAAATCTATTATTTAAAAAAAATCTAAAAATGAATACAGAAGAAATCATTTACACATTTCTGTCTATAACAACCAAGAGTCAAAATTTTATTAATGGAGTTGAAATAATAAATGTGAAGGAAACTTGTAAAATACACATTAACAATTTTCAGATGAAAGATTAATATTGAAAAAATTTTATTCTTATTTTTGATATCAATTATTATGATTCAAATATTCATAATTCCTATTCACCTGAAAAGCTTCACAAGATCAATAGCATTAAATATTCTGCAGGAAATCGATAAATAAACACTTAAATATAAAACATTTGGCATGTATTTTATTTAGTTATAATCCCCCCCACCCTTTAAAAATATTTGTTTTCACCAAAAATTTCCAGATAATGTTTATTGGCTAGCATAACAAATTTAGAAGAAGGCATAAATGTATAAGACTTATCAAAACTAGAAATTAATTTAAGAATATGCAAAGGCAACACTTTACTGACAGATTAAAAAAAGACAGGCAACATGCCCAAGAAAAAAAACCTAAATTAGAAGTTTAACAATGAATCAGAAGAAATTTAGAACAGTAAATACATTTATCTTATATCTTATATACAGCAACCAATTTTGAAAATTAATAACTTGAAAATTGATTTAAAACAATTCTGTTCCTCATTTTAAGAGGGAAAAAGAAAGCCTCTTTATATTCTATTACATTATTTCATATCATAACATGAAAAAATAAAGTATAGCCAAGAAAAAAAAAGTAAAGAAATGTTAACATGCTTTTCTCTATACAAAATTTAGAGTATAGAAAATATTGCTATAAATGATTTTATGACCTGGATCTCGGAAATAGTTTCTTTCCACATTCATCTCGCTTGAAATTACTTTGATATAAATCCTGCAACGTTTCAACTTCACTATTAGTTTTATAAAGGGCTATTACAAGAATCAAACAAATTCCTATAACAGTTAAGAATGTCCAAGAAAGAATAAAATTCAAATATAATTAGGTTTACTCATCCTCCCCCAAATAATATATCAAAAGAATGCAATAAAATAAGTTGTTAAAAATAAAATAACAAATAGCAAGTTTAGTCTTTTTACAAAGCATCAATTATAATACAGACACTTAATAAATTAAGAATTAAACATAAACAGGAAGTATTAAAATTACTGCAATTAAAAATAAATACTGAAAGATGTTAAAATGATCAAATTTCATAAAGGAGTTAATTACTTTAACTTACAAGAGCAAATAAAGAATTTCAGAATATCAAGAATTACAATCTAACCATTTTAAAAATTGAAAAAATATTTTTCAAAAATTACTTAAGGTAAAACAATGATTAATAATATTAAGTACTAGAAATTAAAATACGAGAAGCGAAATTTTAAATTTCTACAAGAAGTGTGCATTTATATTGCTCTTTGAACAACCTCAATTTTTTCATCAAATTTATAAATATTCCTCGTGACATATCTTATACTTGCTCTTAAGTAATTAAAATCAAATATTTTACTTGATAAATAATTAGGATTATCAAGTAATTATAGTTAATGCATTCTAGATGCTTTAACTGTTTAAGAATTAAAATTCATTTTTTTTCTCAGAATACAAATAAAAAGCTTCATTATAACAAAGAAATGTAGCAAATTCCAATTTATAGTCATAAATGACTATAATTCATACCTGGCATTAATGTAAGTTGGAAAGTTACTATTGACAACAGATAAAAACATAGCACTTATTTATAAGTTATGAGTATCAAGGATAAGGTAACACAATACATGAATTCATGAAATGCAAGATCTGTAGATTTCTCTGAAAATAGTTGAACTGTCACATAATTATTTTTACATTCAAGTATACTAGATTTTACAAAATCGTTAAAATTACTTAAAACACCGAAAATTCTTCTACAATATGCAATGCATAACTTACAAATAGATTTTATTGACAAGCAGTATTATAAGTAGAAAATAGTTATATTAACTGAACTGTTAATATAAGAATATTAGAAAATGAATTTTATTCATTTAGAAAAACATCTTAATATTATTAAAACTGTTAATAAGGGATTTAATTTGAAAAAATAAAAACAGAATAATTTTGCAATTGATAATAGCTTATTAAAATTGTCTTGTGTATGTATATCAAGAGCAAAATTAATAAATGTTTTCACCAAGAACAGAAATTAGAAAACAACAGACTTCCAAAGACACATGTCACATATTTGGTCCAAATGAAATTGAAAATTTTTTTTTAAATAGGAAAGAAATGATGTTTAAGATTTGTAAAAAGAATATACTAAAAAATAATCCGGGAATGTTATTTCTTCACACTATAACCAGAAATTTCGATAAAAATATTTTCTAGAGCAAAGAATTAAATATAGTCTTACCGCTGTGTTCAAATGACAGGTTCCGTAGATGGGTGTATGGTGTCAACGTAAGCCTAATTCGAATGTACCGTGCCGGTCAGCCAGAATTCTAGTTGAGCCGATACAGATTTTGCCGAAGACTTGAAGCTGACCTGTAATAGAATGAAACTTCGGCTATCTATTAGCTCCCTATTAAATCCTGATCGCGTAATCACGTGACTAAATATCCAAAAATGCCGAGAAGTCTGCTGCTGTCTACCAGGACTCAATACCATGTGGAGGAGCCATGATGTTGCGGCACACCAGACCAACGGCACGGCACACGTAGAAGTCACGTCATTACGTAGACTCGGGGTTACTGGAAAGGATACCTTCTGAGAAAGAGCTGCCACCAATTTTCGCCAAAGTGCCAAATCTTTGTTTTGGATTGAAGTTCCATATTAGTAAAAAGGTTCAGAAAAACAGCTGCGATGTATTCATTTTTTGTTTTTGCTTTTCTTTGGCAAAGCAAGCCTTTCTAACTGCAAGTAAAAATAAATTTTTGGAAACAAAATGTATGCAATGATATTTATTGATTTTCAAAATCTCATTCATTTTAATTTATAATCATTCTTCAATTACTTCCGGTCTATGAAGAAAATGTACAATAATGCCAAAATAAAGAAATAAATAACTGAAAAAAATTAAATCTACTGTCGGTGGAGATGAATTGGAATACTATAAAACTGTAATGACTTTCAGTAATACTAACATATATATATATATAATTTTAAAATGTATTGGAATTTCCTTTAAAATAAAAAAAAATATAGATGAAATTCATTTTAACAAATAATGCATGCACGTTTTTTATATATTATCCATTCTTTCACTATACTAACTGTAGATTTCATCTGGCAACAAAATCAGTAAGAGTTTAGTTTTAAAATATGTTTTGTTAAATTTTGCATAATAGAATATTTCTAAGCGAAAGTATACAGTTTTTGCGTTATTTTTAAAGCGAACCTGCAACTGTTTATTTTTATGACGTAAAATGGCAACAGCATAATGCATTAAAAAATGCCACATTAACTAGTAATTGATTCATTTATTTTATTTATTTGATCTTAAAAATTCAAATGCTGTCAAATTTAAAAATAGAATAAAAATTGTTGTATAATGTTTTTTTTCCCCCTTTTAAATTATAATGTTTACGTGAATAAAAAATTTTGTATGTTTTTTTTTTGTTTGTTTTTTTTCGAAATTATAATGTATACATGAATGAAACTAGAAGTATTGCGAACCTTCTGTTTAGAGAGTTGGCGAATGCTTTCGGATCTTATCTCTTTGCAATAAAAAAAAAGTGTTTGTTTGAAAAACTAAAAACAAACAAACAAACAAAAAAGATTGATATCTGAACTTAAGTAGTTCATATTCAAATTGAGACTGTTTCCAATTCCGATTTGAAAAAAATCAAAGGCAGAAATATAATCAATTCATAAGAAAATTTATCTAAATAAATAAAGCAGAATAAACAAATGAAAAATGATAGAATTTTTATTATTTGTTCTTAAAATAATTTTCAAGTAATTAAAAATTATTTATATAATGAATACCTGAGCAACGATTATTATATTTCAAATTAAAATTATTGCTTAAATTATAATCTAATCGATATAAAAATTAAACTAGAAATTTAATTACTAATTATCTATTTATAGATATAGATATTATTATCAAGTAGTAGATAAAAAAAAACCAAAATATCACTGAGTCGTTTAAAATGGAACTGCAAAAAATGCCCATGGATTTTTTTTTCCTTTCATGTATCTTATTTCGAGATATATAGCTTTAGGCATGAAGTCATAAAAGCAAGATGGAAAATTTTTTATATGATTTATAGAAAGAAAATTCTAGCAAATGCCATCTTTCTACTTATTATTTCATTGATAGTTTGAACAACTGTCAATTTCATTTTTTTATTATTTATTTCAAGAAATTCCAAAGATCTGTCAAAAATTCCTTTGGATTGTTCAGTGTTGACTCATTGACTCATTGGTAATTACTTTGATAGGTGAGATTTATAATTCAAATAAAATATTTTCTGAATCATGTGTAATTTTTTCTGTATTAGCTATTTCTCTCTTTTATTCGCGTGTTTCTCCTTTTTTTAATTTTCTTTCTTCTTCCTTTCATATGCTCATTCCTTTATTTCTTTTATTCTCTTATTTTTCCTTTATTTAATTCAAATTTGTTGAGAGAATTCAGTTCGAACTCTTTTAATGCTTGCTAATTCCTTTGCATATTTCTTATTGCACTTCGAATTAAAGAAATTTCTGTTGATTTTTGAAAGTTGCAAACTTTTAGATTGTATTATCATTTCCGCTCTTTTTGATTCGGGGAGAAAAAATGTATATTAACATGATTTTTTAAAAAACTGCACGTGAAATATAATTGTTATTTACTAAAAATTATCGTCTGCCGTTGACAATTTGTAAATTATTTTTATGGTTTCTCTGGACCATAAAAATAATTCCTGATTCCGTACATTTAAGTATATTTGAGATATTAAATAAGCAAAGCAAAATCTTTGAGAGTAAAGAAGATACCAAAGATAAATTTTGCAAAGCATCGCGAAATTTACAGGTGCTTCTAAAAACACACTACAGAAGTGAAAACGTGACTATTTCAATTCTTGATTCAGTTCGTAACAAGTGGCAATTGAACGTTTAAGTAGTTTTTTTTTTTTTTTAACCTTTACATACTTAACGATTTAATTTTGATTTTTCATAAAGAAGTCTCAAGTTATTTTGTCTTTTTTATGAAGTTTTACTTACTTAGTTCTTTGTATTGCTATAGCTATACAAAATAAAAGAAACGTTTAAGTTGTTTAGATATCTCACTTAGCAGTTAAATTTGTCTTTGTTTATTTTAATCCGTTTCCTAATATTTAATTTATCTAATATCAGTCTTCTAATCTTTAATTCATTTAAATTTGCTTAAAGTATTTTTATTGCAAGGCAGGAATATCATGGAATATTTTTTCAAAAATAATACCCGCTATTCTTATAGCAAATATTGCGACAAGAAGTTTTATTTTTATATTTCGAATAAAACTCCCAGTGCATTGTTAATTTTGTGGTTACAGAATCTTTAAAGGTAAGAAACAATTTTATGATATTTATTTGTTTTTTCTATGCTCACTAAATCAAAAAAGAATTCCCAAAATTGATTAAAAAAAGTCAGATTATTTATGCACTGATAATTTAGCTACTTTAAAAACTGTAATGTAAAACGGCAATTATAATTTTAAAAAATCGTCCAGCGTCACAAACATAGCGCTTTTTCAAAAAATTTTGAAAAACTGATAAAACAATAAAGTTTATAATAGCAATAAAGTATATAGATCTGGTTTTCTTTTCTTGCAAATGTATGCAATTTTTTCGGATGACATGGATTAAATTTTAAAAATCAATATTCGACTTTTGTTTCTCTTAAGAAACCCTTTCTATGAATTAACATAGAAAGAAAAAATAATTTATACCTGGACTTTGTTTCTCTAATAACACAAGAGGCTCTACAAAAGTTCACTGATATCTCCACAATATTGAGTAGCATTCAGAATTTGAATATTGTGGAGATACTGTACGATACCTTATGCTGATAACATGACATCCTCACAAATCGTTTCGAAGTATAATTGATTTACAAGAAATTTTGCTCATTCGTAACTTTTCTCCATATTTCTAACCGTGTTCTATATTTCCTGTCTTTTGCAATAAGAATGCATTGCAATAAATTTAACTCTTGATCATATGACTCGCGTCCATTGCTCTGAGTCAATTTAATTTTGTTACTGAATTGATTCCATTATTGAACTGAATGGTAACGTTTTTATTATTAATGTTATTTATTATAAATCCCCCAGTGAATGTTTTTATTGCTTGTGTGTTAGCAAAACTTGTCTCAAAAATGCAAAAAATATACTTTTCTTATTTAAAAAAAATATTAAGAAAAGAAATCGACAGAAGGAAAAATTGTTGTAAAAATTTATACGTAATTTAAATGTTTTGAATTAATTTCATCCACCCCTCGTTTAAATCTTTCCATTATTGAATTTAAAACATGTTGTACAATCTTTCTTGAAAATTTAAAATTCAAAATTACAATTTTTTTTCTTCATAAAAATGGTTTTAATTTCTGAATGCTTTAGCTAAGAAATCTTTATAAAGAAAATAATCTTATAAGATAATTAAGATAATAATTCATTATTTTACAAATTGTTTTCAATTGTTTTGTAGCAGGAGCGTTGACATGCGAAGTCATTTGTTAAAGTAACCATTTATTTTTTTTAATAAAATTTTAGCAAAAGGTTCTTATATTCATGCAGTGGCGTAACGACATGGGAGCAATTGTACAGATATCCTGGGTACAATAAGAAGCGCCACTAAGATAAAACATCAATATGCTCACTGGCAGATTTGCATGGGAAATACGCATCTTCAGGCGCTCTTCTTTTAATAAAATACTCAATACAGTTTCGCATTTCACCACGCTTTTAATATATTAATGATTTATGTTAGATTATTAACTTTTATTTCGTTGATTTTGTGAAAATGTATTAATTTTATTTATCTATCATCCCTACAGATTACTCGGCATTCATGTTTGTACTAAATATTATTGAAGTTCATGCTCAGTTTTATAAATATTTTTATAACTAACTGAATGTAATGAAACATATAGGAATTAGACAAATTATACTGGATAAGATGTTAATATTATCCTAATATTTCACCATACGTAAAAATTGTAATATTTAGGGAAATAAAGTTTTCATTCGTCCTGCTTGCGGCCTCCTTTCAACTTTATGGCTCTAAGCAACTGCCAAATCTGTTTGAGACTGTAAGAGGCGCCACTAATGATTATTAAGGGGTCGGAAAATTAAACATCTTCCTAAGTGCCACTTACCTTCGTTACACCACTAGGTTTATGATCTTTATCTTAGTATTTTCATTCAAAAAGTTGCTGTTTCGTACAATCATTGAAAACAAACGACAATGGTCAAGGCGCAGTAAAACAAAACGAATTAAAATCCGCCAAAAAAAGCGATAAAGTGCTGAATATGATGGCCGAAAATAATCAATAGGGCGGGTTTCCTACCTTTCGCCAATCAGATGCTTTTGCGGTGATGATCTCATACTCGGACAGACATCAGGCTATACCGGATCTAGTGGCGCGATTCCATGCCGGGTTCAACCGTGAAGAAAAATTGTGAATGAATCAGAAAAATTGATAGCGTTCTTTTGATGCGGTATGTGTTTACATATCGGGTTATTTTTATAAACAATATCTTCCATTTTCGTCGGATGAGAGTTATTTTAAAATAACAAAGAAGTTCGAAGAGCGATTTTTATCGAGTGCTGTCGATGAGAAGAAACAAAGTACAGTTAGTACGAGTGTAAAGCGGAAATAACACGTGAGCGTTTAGTTGCCTGTGAAATTTCGTGATTTTTAACTAAAAATAAAAATTATATTTCATGTGGTAAAAAAAAAAAAAAAAAAAAAAACTTTATTTCTTTGATTAATATGGTTTTAGTAATGTTAAATTTAAAAAAAAATCTCACTATTTGTGGAACTCGTTTTTAATATTAAACCTTATATGCTTGGATTTTTTTAAATGATTTCTAAATGTTTTTAACATTTATTTATTGAATAAATCATAGTAAAATGTTTTCAATTGATTTAAGCAGACTTTGTTAAAATGTTTTAAGTATACTTTGCTGCTAAGAAACAGCTTGTTGCTAATGCTTATTTATAAATATAGATATAACTTGTTGAATTCAGAAAAAGCAATTACAAAATTTTTATTTCCTGCTAGGGTGTATTTCTATGTAATACTATAATATACCTCTCATTTGGTTTCTAAAATGAACACAGTTTTTGATGCATTATTTTTCTTTGACACCATAAAAAAATTAAAAGTTTTATTTCTTACTAGCGTATTTATACATAAGATATACTATAACATAATTCTCATTTGGTTTTTGTGATGGACGCAGTTTTTGACCCATCATTGTTCTTAGACATAATATTATTATTATTCGATTTTTAAAACTCTTTTTTGAATGGTTTGGAAAAGCATTTACAAAAATTCACTCTGTAAAAATCAATTACGTAATGCCTAAAGAGTTTATTTACGTCAATGGCAGAATTATTTTTTAAACATAAAATTTTAAAAACTTTCGTAGATACAAGATTTTATTTCATTTTTTTTTCGGTTGTCATTTCCATCTGTTCGCGTAGCGATTCCTAAGACGCTGCTGCTATAGCTAATCTTTTGGAATCTCTGCTTTTGTCTACTTTCTTCTTTCGTGGATCCATCAGATGGCTAGAAGATTCTTGTTTTTTCAGTATCTATTTACGAATCTGAATTTGACATATCCGGCCCTCTCCCCTCACTGAGAAACACCTCAGACCTAAGGATGAGAAATTCTATTATGGTGATAGGTCTCACCATCTTGATAGGTAAGGAAATGATTTATTGGTCTTCTACTTGCTACCGATGAAGGGCGTGCTTCCTACTGGAGAGATTGTGTCGTGACGAATGATGGTCTTTAGGATTCAACTATATTCTCCTCTATGTTGTCGCGACGTTCCGATTATTCAAATTATGTTGTCTTTGTGTGGGTTAAAGTTGCCAAGTTTGGTTATTCTATTAGTAATATATATTGTTCGTGAGTCTGTCACCTTCAGCATACAGAAACAGTACTTAAATTCAAGATGATCTAAGGGTAGAATGGAATTTTTACCTGCTACCATCAAATGATAGATAGACGCCTATCATTAGATGAGTAATTGTTCATTAACCGAACAAAATCTTAAGTGAAAGTGCTCATAATCCAAAATATGATCAGTGCTGGTCATCACTCGGTGTTCACAGAAATTCTAATTCAAACCGATGTGGATTAATAATAGAGGGGAATTTTTGTTTTGCATCATCAAATGGTTATTAGATGCCTATTGTTTGATAAGCAACTGTTCATAGTTTGAATAAAAACTTAAGCAAACATGTTCATAACCCAATCTGTAGTCTGAATTGTTCGTCACACAGTGTACACAGAAGCAATACTTCAGACAACGATGGAACGGCAGTACAGTGATAAGCTAACTTTTGGATATTCTGGAAAAGTTATGTGCTACTATAACATAGACTCGAGAGATTTGAGTCTCTGTCCAACAGAAATGGTTCTATATAAAGTATCCTTTACAATTCCATATTTATTCCGTAATAAAAAAGTATTGCCTTATTGAGGCGTGGAAGTTCCTGAAAAGAGAAATGCATGCTACAATTTCTTAAAACATTTTAAAGCTACTAAATGCATTCAAAATAATGCGTAAGTGTTGCCTCTAAATCAGAATCTTAATTCATAATTTGTTTGCCTTCAACGAGTTGAACAAAGTTCCATTATTAAAAAATATTTTTGAGATCTTCCAATAGACAATTTCAGAGACGTGCATGTATTCAATTTAAATATCAAATTAACACTGTATTTAATCTCTTCGTTTTATCCATTGTTTAAAAGTCATGTTGAAAAGATTGCTTTGTTATATTAAAGACCGTTAAGTACTTGACTGTATAGTTCCTACATAAGATGATGCAGCTGCGTGAATTTGAAATAAAGTTAAAGCTATGATTACTTTATTCAGGTGTTTAAAAGAAACTCTTAACAACCATAGATAATAAAGACAGTTCAAAATATTCAGAGAACCATCGAATGCTTTATAACATCAATGTCATTTGCAACAATTTTACATTCTTCGAATATTAAAATGTGAACGTGAAATAAAGCTAATGATGCAGCTGCGATTCAACTTGATTATTGCAGATCTCACACTCCTCTAAATGTGAAATTGTGAATGTAAAATAAAGCTAATGATGTGATTACTTTTTTCAACTGTTTAAAAGAAACTGTTAACAACCATAGATAATAAAGACAGTTCAAAATATTCAGGGAACCATCGAATGCTTTATAACATCAATGTCGTTTGCAACAATCTTGCATTCTTCGAATATTAAAATGTGAACGTGAGATAAAGCTAATGATTCAGCTGCGATTCAACTTGATTATTCCATATCTCACACTCCTCTAAATGTGAAATTGTGAATGTAAAATAAAGCTAATGATATGATTACTTTTTTCAACTGTTTAAAAGAAACTCTTAATAACCATAAATAATCAAGACAGTTCAGAATATTCGGAGAACTATCGAATGCTTTATAACATCAATGTTATTTGCAACAATCTTGCATTCTTCGAATATTAAAATGTGAATGTGAGATAAAGCTAATGATATGATAACTTTATTCAACTATTAAAAAAACAATAACAACCATAAATAATAAAACCTATTCAGAATATTCAGAGAATCATCGAATTTTTATGCCAATGTTAGTTGCAAAAACATTGTCGTTACATATGATTATTTAATTAATCGCTTTTAGTGAACAGTTGGATAATCATAATTATTTCTTTATGCTAAATTTTGTTTTAATAATCGCTTTGGCAAAGTATTTTTAATTTTAAATCATTGACTGTCATATAATTTACACTGTTATCTAAGTCATACACATTTTCTGTTTATTATGATGCGAACATGCCATTCTTTCTACCAGTCCTTTCATCTAAAATTTGAGCTCTAATCTGAAACAGGAAATGATTAATATTCAGCTCATTCAATAACTTGATTGCTGAATCTAGGCATGCTCAGAAAATATATAAGAATAATAAAAGAGCTCATTTAGCGTCAGTGTTTTTGTTTTTGTTTTTTTGCATCATACTGAGGAGATTTTCTTGCATGTTAAAGAATTGTGTTATTATTTGAATTAAAAAAAAATAGGACGCTACAATAAGTATTTGGGATTATAAGAAAGAATAAGTTTAAGCTTAAGGAGAGAAAATAATTTTTTATGCAAATTATATTATGGAAGAGATCAGTAGTGTTTGGAAACATGCACATCATAAACTAGCGGAAATGGTCTCCCCCAAACTTTCTCACATGCTATCTAATAAATTTATCATGCCAGAGAATGCTTTACATGGAAATAATAGTTACGAAATAATAATTTTGGCTTGCATTAAGCATTTATACTCACTCTATCGTGTCATCCTTGGCGAGTTATTTGGCGATTAATCCCTCCATGCTTTAATAGTATCCAAAAATCGAATATGTTTTTTATGCAAGTCATTGCGTTTTTGAAGTTGTTGGCTCAAAATTTGGCAAGTGTCTGTGCTAGATGTTAAATTTTTGTACCGAATTGTATTTATCTAATCCTCTTCTTGTAATTATCATGTTAAATATATTCGAACAATTGGACAGACGGACTTCTTCTAAACATATTTCACTCAAAATCTGATCGAAATCTGCATATTTGGTGTTAAGCCAGTATACCAAATTTCAGTTGTCCTACTCAAAGCATTTTTGAGTTATCTTTGTCATAAACAGACAGACAGACGGACGGACATTTTTTAAAAATGTGTTTTTATAACAGGGAGGTCTAAAATGAAAAGATTCATCAAAATCTCAAGTTCGAATTTTTTCAACCTTACATATGCAAAAAAGAAAAAAAAAATTAGCTGAGTCTTCAGTATTATTATTGAAAAATTTGTAAAATTATAAAATATATATATTAAAATCATGCCTTAACAAAATTACTCAATATGCAAAATTAAACACTAACATTTCAAACTCTGGCTATCAAGAATGGTAGAAAAACCCAGGATAAAATATTTATAGCAATAATATTGTCAGGATATAATGTTTCTATAGTTGTATTGATTTGAATTTCATTACAACTATGAAAATTATTGTTCTAAAATATACCTGAAAATATCTATAAAATTATTAAAAATAAGGAAATAATTACAAGTCAAATTAGCAAATTTTTATATACATTATGCCGAGTTCCATATCTCAGCGGCAAAATTCCCACATCATTCACCGCGAACTTCATTGGAGAAAACGCTGCTTTTCATCTTCCAATGTATCTCTGAGAGACGCGCATTGAGCAAATTTTACGCTTTTATGATGTCTCTTTTTATAACGACGTGATATTTCAATTTGCAATTTGTTTTATTATGAAAATATAAACAATTAAAACAAATTTGTGAGATTTTAACACTTCAATGCGTCCCACAACAGGCAAGATTAAATAATTTGGGCATGCCGAAATATGGCCATTTTTTTAAAGAACATAAAACTTTTTTACCATCTAATAAAAAATAAATTAGACACATTTATTGCATTATTGTTTTTATGACTAGCATAATTCTTAGGTATTGTTTTACTCCAAGATATGAGAATAAATCTATTTTTTCCCCAAGCTTTATATCAATTATCCCTCTATTTCATGCCAGTATGTAATGTTGTTTCTCTAACAACTTTTTGATAAAATTTATCTGCACTATTAGCTGCTTCACTGTCGCATAACAGACATATTTCTTAACTGTAAATAATAATAAAAATTTGTTATTAACCTGTTCATAAACATCAAAGATTTATACATTTTTTTAGTTGCAATTCTCTAAGTAAGAAACAAGAGTAGAATGAAATTTTTTAAAGCCGTATTCTTTAATTTTACATAACTAATCAAGCCTTCATGCTTTATATAAATTATTATTCATATATTAGAGACTTTTTCTTTCAGTAAATTCGACGAAATCTTAGCCTTGTATTTGGAACATTTTTTGAGTTAAAAGCTATTTATAAGGACGGGAAAAAAACCTTCTTTTATTCAATAGTCAAATTGACTGCTAGGGTTCTTCGTTAGAGTATAAGGGTTTTAACAGTTAAATTGACTATGGAATTCTATATGTAATCAGAAACCTAAAAGGTGCAGTGAGTTGCTTCTGCAGTGACAGCTCCACATTCCATCTACACAGACGGTTCGAAAATGAATGGACAAGTTGGTGCGGCTTTTTGTGTTTTTGAGGGAGAAGATAAAATTGAAAAGTTTCAGTACAGGCTTGAAAATCACGGTTTCAATTTTCAATTACTTAATATTATAAATTAATACTACAAAACCATCGAAAGTGGTCTCCCAAAACTTTCTTTCATATTTTCTGATAAATGTACTTGCGTATTATTAACCATATACCATAGATGAACTGAAGATACGAAAGAACTTATTAGAACTCGATGTTTAGGAATTTTTTGGCGATAAATCGCTGGCATGCGATTAATACATAAATACCAGGGTATCAAATCGTATTTTGGGTACCTTTTTTTGAGGAATTAAAACCAAAATTTGATACGGTTCTAAAATTATAATTATAAAATCTCATATTAAATTTCATATATTTAAATCGTTGCCTTTTTGAGCTACGGCGTTAACAGACTTGTGAAAGTACAGACCAACAGACAGTTGACAGATGTTAACCCCTTAACGGGTTTCGTTCCAAATTTGTTGTGCGTCTGCACATTAAATGTTATATCTGGGTATGAGATTTTATACATTCTAGCTCACTTTGTTCCATAGTTATTGTGCTAACTTAAATTAGGACAGGCGGACAGGCAGACTACATCTATAGTTATTGTGCTAACTTAAATTAGGACAGGCAGACTACATCTAAATGGGGTTTCTTCACAATTTGAAAGGAATTTAAAGTTGAAGAAGAGATCACATACCAAATTTCATCCTTCTAGTTCAAAGCATTTTTAAATTATCGTTTTCACAGATAGACAGAATACATAATCTCAGGGAGGTTTGAGTATAGAAGGTTCTCAAAATCTCGGGTTCGAACTTTTTGAGGGTTGAACTCTCTTTCTACTTCGTATACGAGAAAATAAAAAAAAGAAATTAAAAACTGAAAGCCGACTTTGCATTCCAACTCTCCGCTCCTGGTGTTGTCAAAGATTATACTCAAAATGATGAGGGGGAGGGGGAAATTCGTGAGCAGAGTATTCCAAGAACACAATTACTTGTTTTGAGCCCTTTTTATTTAATAGCTCTTTCTTTTTTATTGAATTCAATATCTTTCTTTTTCTCCTCAAATATACATTAATGAGATGAAATTAAAAAAAAAAAATCTTTTTTTTTCAATAAAATGAAACAATAGATAATAAAAAGTTTTAAAATGCAGAAAATGTGTCGTATTTTAAAATATACGCACTTATTATTTTTCTTTTGACATATATTCAAAAGCACACCATCTAACATCTGGTAAGCGTCAGCGGTCGACAGATTTTTTTTGTAAGGAACTGCCATTTAAAAAATTTTGTTTGAAAAAATATTACTCACTTAGCCACAAATAAACAATTTGAATTATGAATTATAAGTTTTTGAAACATGATAATAAAATATCTTTATTTTTTTGTTGTTAAAATATATTTGAACATGCAGTAACAAATTCAACTGCAATTGTATTATTTATTCTCAACGTTTCTATAGTCATAATTATAAAATGTAATTATTAAAGAAAAAGTAAATCATTTTAAGCATTCTTATATATAAATTATCATTTTTCTTCCGATATATAATTATACAAAGATTTCAAATATTTATAATTTATTTACATTGTGAATCTTTAAATTGCAAAATCTGTTTCATATAATATACAAATATATGATTTGTAATCAGATGGATGCTGTTAAATTTTATAAATATGTTTGTCATCTTTGAAAAACATCTTTTTCAATAAAAATATGCCGATCTGAAGACCTATAAAAATTTGAATGCAATTAGTTAGAAGCCCTGTATCCGCATTTATGCATTAGAAAAACCGCATATGTATGTAATTAACAAGAATTGTTATTAACGAAAATAGTATTAATTCCCTGATTCCATTGAATACGTCAATTATCAGTTTGCTTTATCCCAATCTAAAACCAAATTTCAAAAATTATTTTTGAACAATTTATTGGACAGATCAAAGAAAATTTCGACGACCTCTGACGACTTCTCTTTTTTTATGCTAAAACAAGGCAATGTTGTTACTGTGATAACAAAAATTACAATTTGTGCTTCTCATAAAAATAGATCAACTCAAATTATCAAACACTGGATCAAATTTAATTGCATAAAGCATCTCGTAGCAAAAAAATATCTGTAACTGCTGAATCATTTGATTCAACGTTATATCAAATGTTTCAACAACCTATACCAAAATCACTTAAAAAAACCTATATTAAACGTTTAAGTTAAGTTTTGACGCGTCTTCGAGCATCGGCTTGAGTTCAAACTTCATTGCTCCAAAACAGGTAACGAAATGATCAAGTTGGTATAAAATATTTGTAATGCTTTTTTTTCCCATCAAATACTGCTAAGCAATGTTTGCATCAAGTTGATATAAAATTATTTACAACGCATTTTCAAATAATTAATGCTTGCATAAAGAGCATCAGTTCATTCAAGGGATGTAATTTCTCATACAGAAAGACAAATCAATCCCTTGAATATCATGAAAACAATCAGAGATTAAATATTTCAATATTAACAAAAAAAATTAGTTTTTAGAGAAAGATATGCTAGTTATATGATAAAAAGAGTATTTTTACTGAATCTATAGTTTCATCTTTGGCGAGTATTCCGTCGATTAATCCCTGGCATGCATTAATAGTATCCAACGTCGAATTTGTTCTGTAGATGCGTGTTTCTCCATCGATTGAAACAAAAATGTGCCACAAAAATACACTTGTAGTCACAAAACCCCATACCAAATTTGATGGTACCAAATTTGAATCGCGTTAATATATTTCTGAAAGTTAATATATTTTCTGAAAGTGAGCCAACCCGTTGTTGGATTTGGCTCAAAATTTGACAGAATGTCTACACTATAGATATTAAATCTGTGCATCAAACTTTATCTATCTAGCTTTTTTCGTTTTGCATTTATCGTACTAACTTGTATTCGAACAATTAGATAGACAGACAGATTGAACATATTTTACTCAAAATTTGATAGAATTTGATAGAAATATGTAAATTTGGTGTAAAGATCTTATACCAAATTTCACCCATCTAGCTCATATCGTTTTGGAATCATCTTTGTCACAGACAAACAGACAGACTGATATCTTTCAAAAATTGTGTTTTTCGAACTTAGGGAGGTTTAAAACCTGAAGATTCGTCAAAATCTAGAGTCCGAATTTGTTGACAATTACTATACTTTCTCTATACTACATATTCAAGAAAGTAATAAAAAACAACGACTTAATGAAATAAGTCATTTAAAAACTGATTCACCTTTTCTAATGCCGTGATTTATTTAGTATAAAATGTATTAACTATTTAACGACTGTTTAATGTCAAGAGAGACATCGTAAGATGCCTGAAATCAAAGAAAATTTAACGATGAAAAAAAAGTATGCTAGAAAGTAAAAAGATATTCTTTTGGACAAATCCTACTGAAGAAACTGGACTGAATATCTGAATATTTCAGTGACCAGTATGAAAATAAATATAAATATAAATGGAGAAAGAGGAGAAAGTAGGATTCGGTATGAATAAAGATTAAATTGTAGGGGGGGGGGGTTGTTCAGAAAATCCTCAGGAGAGACATCGTAAGACGTCTGAAGTCAAAGAAAATTTAACGATGAAAAAAAGAGTATGCAAGAAAGTAAAAAGATTCTCTTTTTCACAAATCCCTCTGAAGAAATTGGACTGAAAATTTCAGTGACCAGTATGAAATAAATGTAAAGGGAAAAAGAGGAAGAAGTATGATTCGGTATGAATAACTGTACGGCGGGATGAATTTTTTTTTCAGAGAATTGCCAAAAGAGAACGTCATAAGACGTCTGAAGTCAAAGAAAATTTAACGAAGATATAAAAAAAGTATACAGCAAAGTAAAAAGATATTCTTATGGACAAATCCTTCTAAAGAAATTGGACAAGAAATTTAAGGGACCAGTATGAATGGAGGAAGAAGTATGATTCGATATGAATAAGAATTAAATTGTGTGTGTGGGGGGGGGATTTTGTTCAGAGAATTGAAAATAAATAAATTTCGTGCTTTTTCTAATTATCCAAACAAAGATTTGTAGAGAATGGTAAAAAAAATCGATCAATAATTAAAAAAAGCGTTATTTACAAGAACGGTATTAATAAACAAAGCACTTTTATTTTCAGGAATTGTAACTGCTAATAAAATGATATTTTCCGATGCTATCTATACTTTAAGTAAACGTTCCAAGCAAAGATCTGAAAAAGAATACATTATCTGCTTGTACATATTTATGCACTTGTTCTTCTAATCTACATGATCTATTCCGTAAATACATGCATTAAACGAGTAGGGTGGCTTTCACATGGTGATTTTTCTGTGCACTCTTGTTTTGTTGGCAAGAAAGTCACTGAAGCGTCAAAAGCCATCAAGATAAGAATACAACTAGATCTATTTTTAGTTCCTTATCGCCAATGGAGACTGATGTACAAGGACCGAACATTGAATCTCTGGCAAAGCTATCAAAAAATGTTATAATATGTTAAGGGCTGTTTATGAATATCTTACATTGAAAAAAGTGACTGATTTCAAAGAGATTAGAAATTCGATGAAATTCGTGAAGGTTGTAAAGATGATGTAAGAAGATCAGGTGGATTGTCGATCGTATCGGTAGATGAAAACCATGGAAAAGATGCGCTCACACGCGTTTCCAGCTTGTTGATTCATTATCCAGATGACTGAGTATAAAATGAATTATGCAATAAGGTCTAGGTACAATATTCTGAGAAATCATCTTGTCTTGAAGAAATTTTGCGCATAAGTCATTCCGAAAGCAGTATTTATTTATTTCTGGTCGTAATTCGATTCCTACAACAGATCAGATATAATACCTTGTAATTTTTTTTACTGCTATTTTCACTGGTGCTAAATGAAAAGATAAAACATTAAAAGATGAGGTTGGGGTAGCTAAAGACTAAAATTGGCATTTTTTAAATAATCGAAAACATGATACAGTTTTAACTCGTCTGAGAATCGGTCACACTAGATTTACATATAAACATCTATTATTAAATAATCAGTTGCTGAGGCATCCATATTGTAACTGTGGAACAACAGTTTATCCTATTTTAGTAAACGTCCATATTTTATTGCTCAGAATTGTTTTACTTCAAAACAACAACAATAACTTTGTCATTGTTGCTTGGCAGATATCGACATGAAAACCTTTTTGTCTTTTAAAATCAATAGGATTTTATTCTTTAATTTGAAACCATTTTCTTTCGTTGTGACTTTTTATAATTTTTCATCGTTTTACCAATTGTAAATTTTATATCATTTTAATCGAAACGGTTTTTGTTGAACTTTGAACTAGAAATAAATTTGTTTGGTGCAGTATAACCTTCATATTGGTACTTGTGCCATAAAACCTTAAACCAAACCAAACTTTTAAAGACCTTTAGGAATTTTTTTGAATATTGGAAATATAGATAGGACAAAACACTGAAAGTGGGAAGTATATTGAGAAATGTAACTTTAATACATTCAAGAATAAAGTCTTAATATGTAAAATGAAGTCATATTATCTCAATTTACGTATTCATTGCACTGGTGAGATATAAAATAATCTTTCTAATGGAATAAATTTAGATTACTTGATTGCAGCATACGCACAAAATTAAATACATTCCACCTCACATCTTTAAAAACTTTTATATTGATATATGAAAAGTCAATATGATTTTTAGAGATTTTCAATAATTTTTAAGAGACATAAATTTCTTTTTCAAACATTACTCTAATAATAAATATATTAGCAGGAGCCGCTTGTTGTGACCATTTTGGGTCCAAGCCAAAATGATCACTACATCACAGCAATCATTATATCCAAAATGCTTTAAAAATAATACAATTCTGTAAATACACAAGGAAACAGAAGCAACAGATCACACAACATTATTCGTGTTTTTCATTCTTTTTATTTTAGGAAGAGGAGAATCGGTACAATATATAGGTTTGAAAAATATTTATATATATTATTTATAAACGCAATAAGCGTGTTAAGTTATCAGTCATTTATTGGATTTAGCTTTCATACGAGTAATGTTCAGCAAAAAAGTCAGTATGATATTGAACTGACTTTCTTAAAGGTTAGAATAGCCCACAGAGATGATAGTTTCTTCTCTCTCCTCTTTAATGTCATTGTTTTTATGCTGTATGTCGTCATCGCTTCGATTCATCTTCCAATGACAAATTGCTCCTTCTATAGTTTTTTTAACTATCTCCCAATTTACTTCAAGACTGAATATGCTTCATTAAAAGATATGCTGATTTTTCACTGAATCTGGATTATTCTAAGACCTATCATTCTTGATAGGTTTTAGCAAATTCTCCATATCAAATCAACTGATATCGAAATTGATCAGTACAAGCGTCAAAAGCACTAGAACCGGCTGATTTTGTATGTATTTAAATATAGGAGATCCTTTCCTCGCTATTTTGATCCGTACAACCGATTGATCGTTGCATCCGTGATCAATACAAGCAGCGACAACTGTAGGTTGTTTAAATTTAATAATTTAAATTTACTAGTTGCATTAGCTTAATGCCGAGTTTACATTCGGCCAGTTATAAGACGACCAGTACGCAGTGCATGCGAAGATAGGTTGAAAAATGCTGTTCAGTCGATGGCAAATAATTGTCCTGATGGAACAACAGGCCACTGTATTGTATTTTTTTTCTTACTGCGCATGCGTTTGTAAAATTTTGGCGGGTTTTTTTTTTTCGTGCAAAAATTAATCAGATTAACTCCGCCATTTAGATTAACTCCGCCATTTTTTGCTGTTTGTTCTTTCTGATGCGAGGTTGTGTTTTTTCCCTCATTTAATTTGCCATTTCTTTTCTATAGTTTTCCAAATTTACGTATGCTGATTTTTTATTTTTATTTGTTTCTTTTTTCTATTTTGCCTTGATTCTTTGTGTAAATATCCATCATTTTAATACAATACGCAATGAAAAAAAAATTCAGGGACTACAAAACGGCAATTTACAGCCAAGCATAGAATGCCTGAATCTATCTTATGAAATTGTGGCAAACATAAATCAGTCCCTTTCTACTCATGCGCTGCTTACTGGCCTGGCATCTTATAACTGGCCGAGTGTAAACTCGACATAAAGGCCCTAATTAGAGTAATAAGCAATCGCTACTTCTCATTTATTTCTACTTTCTTTTGTGGGAGAAGTTTTTAAAATATAGTTTTCAATCACAGAAATGGGTTTAAAATCAAGTACTAGCAAAAGAGGAAAATAAATTTTCATTAACTTGCAATTCCATTCTCTCCTTTTGCATAAAGATAAAAAATAAACAAACAACAAAATAAATGGAAGAAGATGCTCTATCCCTTCAAAAATTTACGTTAGAAAGTTATACATTAGATGAATTTCAATTATGTTCTACCAAGTCTGCGGTATCTTCCTTTTTTTTCTTTTTTTGTGATTTGCGGCTTTTGGAGAAACAAACAACATATTGTACACGAATATCCTTTTTATGATGTTAGGAATTAAATGACGTACTAAGAATTCGTTTTAATACTGCGAATAAAGTCATTTTTTTTCCTCTTAAGACTAGGTACTGTAGTACATTTTCAAAATTACATCTGGATGTTTGTGTCATCCCAACATTTCCAAATGTAATATTATACCGCTTTTGCATTTTAAAAAGCAATCTCAAATAATTTTCACATTACTATGCTCCTTTTCGAATAACAGGTCGAGATTCGTTTAGTTTCATATTCCAATATTTTTTACGAACATGCTCATAATATATTCCTTTATATTAAATTTGTGAAAAGATATGTTTGTTTTTATTTACTTTTAATTCATATATATCATTAAAAATAACTAAAGTAGAAAAATTAAATATAATTATTAATTAATTATTTCCTCATTTACAAATCAAAACATTTAATTATAAAGAATTAATAAGCTTAATCAAACGTAGCAAGAAATTATTATTTTACCGGAGATGTCAGGTGGAATAGAACTTAATCAGTTAATTGAATAATTATTATAATTAATTGATTAATTAACTAATAATAATTGAATATTAAGTAATAATTAATTAATTAATTAATAATTAATTGATTAACAATAATTAAGTGATTCATTAACTTATAATAATTGAATATTAATGAATAATAATTAATTAATTAACTAATAATAATGAAATATTAATGAATAATAATTAATTAATTAACTAATAATAATGGAATATTAATTAATAATAAATTAATTAACTAATAATTAATTGCATAATTAGTAATCTATATTATAAATAAATAATTCTTTATATCCTTATATTCTACATTTTGAAAAATTCAATGAAAACATACATTGTAGTCTTAACACTTTACCGACCGGCCGTCGATTAATCGACGTTTTGTTCTTTGTTTATACATAGTATGTTCGAACCGCTACCGGTCGGTAAAGTGTTAATATACCGTGTGCATATAATTTATTTTTATTTTTTAAAGATTTGTTTCTTTAGCAATTTAGTTCTTAACATTTATTATTGATTTAACTGGTGCCCACATCAGCCTAAAACCTGTCCTAAGCAGCTGTATAGTCTAAATCCGTCACTTGTTGTAGTGATTGATGGATATGGTGGGAAGCTATTTAGAAGTAAAAGTGATCAAAGAAAAAAGTGGTAAACATTCATAAATGCGCATTACCAATAACTCTTTATGCCTTTTTATTTAATATTTTTGATAATTCAATGCAAACACACATTGCCGTCTTAGTATTGCATTTCATATAATTTCCTTTTATTTTTTGACAGATTTGTTTATTTAACAATTTAATTAATGTTATTTTTTTCCGATTTAACCGGTGCTCTCCTCAGGCTAACCAGCACCCTTAGCAGCTGTCTAGTCAAACATTTGTCACTTGTGGTAGTGGTGCATGTGGTGGGAAACTATTTAGAGGTAAAAATATATTTTTTAAAGCGACAAACATATTATATATGTGCATTATTAATACTGTAGAATATTTCATTTCAACTGTTATAGAATGTAAATTAATTGTCAAACCTATATATTTGACTTTTTTATCATTTTATATCCACTGGGTAGAAGTAAGTTGTTAAATATTATCTAATAAATTCTTTTGATTTTGTTATCTTTCAAAGTCTGGGGATGAATTACCTAAGATTTAATACAAGTTTTATCTTTGCATAAAGCATTTAAATTTTAAAATCTAGTACATTACACTTCTGAGTACCCGGTTGGCGACTATCCGGCCTAGTTTTCTTTTACCGTAATTAAATGAAGAAGGCAAGGCGTTGCATTTGAAGCGGGCGTCTGCTACGACCCTCCTACGTGTCGTGTGCAAAAGACAAATTGTGACAGGAAAAGAGCAGCGTGCTGCTCGTTGTTCATTGTTTCGTCAGTATGTAACGGACCTCAATTGTTGCTGCTATTCCTGATAATAACTGCACAGTACTACAGTATGCGTAAATTATTCTTGAATTATGCTTAATGTTTTTTTTCCAGTGTACCACAGTGAACGATTTCCGTTAATGTTTGGTTTATAATTCCTGCATTTAAGATAGACTTTATAGAATTTATGTTAAAATGTGAACATTTTATATCCTTTAATTTATTTTTACTCTAATAAGTTCTTGAAACTGCAGTCTATAAACATATATAAACTACCAGTACAGAGTCTTCTATTTTATCTCGGCAAGTTACCGGCAACTACTTCTACGATTCACTGAGGCGTGGCCGGGTCCATATTCTATGTGACTTAAGATAAATGGAGAGCTTAGTACTTAATAAAAAGTGGGAAAATAGATATTATAACAGTGAGTTTTGGTATAAAAACTTTGTCTTCTGATATTGGTGGGAAAAGAAAAGAATTCATAGAATTCCGGCCTATCCGGCTTTTTTTGTTATCCTCTCCATCCTTCCGCCACTTTAGGCTGGAAACTCGGGAGTGTACTGTATTTTCAAACTCAACAAACAATTATACCAGACAAAAAACACAATCACTGTTTCCTGATCAAATATATAATTCAAAATGGATTTTTATTTGCTTCGTTTATTTCTGAAGTCCTTCCAATTTATAAAGACTAGCGAAATATTATTTTCAACCCCTCTCTTCGAAACATTATTGGCTAGTTATGATGCCATTTTACTTCATTTTGCTACCGCCTGGTGTCATGTAAAGGCGAGAAGTAAAACATTTCATAATCGGGCACTTGATGACATCGGAAATCTGAAAGGATCGTTAAAAATTATCGTAAACGACGGAGATGAGGAGAAAAGTGGGACAATGCAAAAATTCTTTTTTGGAGAGAGAAGAAGAGGATTTGACACTTACATAACAGATTAGAATGCCGCACTCATTTATTTCGAATGTTTTTTTTTTAGTGGAAGATTAACAATTTAAAAACGAACTTTTATAGAATTAATACTAATTTATATTCTTTTTAACTCCGCATACGCGAAGATAAGACATTGTAATCGTAAAAATATTATTCAATGATTGTGCATCAGATGCAACTGGCTGATTCAGATTCTACTGTTTTTTATAAAAAAGAACAAAAAAAAAAAAGGCATACTTATTACAAGAAAATGAAAAAATGGCCAGTCACTACTTTGAAATGTCTATAAAAGGTATACACTTATTACATGCAAATAGAAAAAATCCAGCTACAGGTATAAATGCAAAATCATTCTGACGCTTGAAATTACAGAAGTAGAAATCCCTAAATAATTAAATATTCCTGAGTAAAATGTTATTTCTACTCATTTTTGAAATACAGGGCAATACTAAAATGTGATTTTGTATTCTTGAAATGGGGGACATTATTTAACCAGGTGTGATACTGTATCAGATAGCAGCTGAAGTATTCTCTGCTTAATTTTTTCACACATTAAATTAATTGAATCAATACACGAAACAACGACAGTCCAATATATTATCTTCATTTCGGTTTTCATTATAAAATTTGCATCCAAATAGACAACAACATTCTAAATCACGGCAAGTCACCAAAGCAAGTCTCTTCTTCATACACAAAACTTCTACTAGCTGTGACATAATAAACAGAATTTTGTATTTTGTTGTATAGAATCTTTATCCTTAAAATTTCCTTTAAAATGGCCATAAAAGAAAAAATATTGGACAAAATCATATCAAACCTAATATTAATTTACAGGAGAATATAGGATTCGTTTTTCAGCAAATAAAAGGCCGTGGTGGCCTGATAGTGGTGGCTTCGGAGGGTTTTAGGTTCGAGATCCGATTCATCGAAGAACCGGCGTGTAAGCTTGTGTGATGCACGTTAAATCCGTCGAGACAAATAACATCCCGCTAGTATGGTGCAGAAGTTTAAAGATTAGGGTGTCCTTTCAGATGTCGTCCTCGTCGGCTGACCGCGGTTCAAAATTACGAAGTCCGTCCCAAAATAGCCTTAATGTTGCTTTAAAAACGGTACGTTAATATAACTGAACTGAAATGAACCCGCAAATAAATAGAAAAAACTTTAGAAACTCAAAATTGTGACTAATAGTGTTGTATCAGTATTGTTAACGAACATTGACCGTAAGATGATTATAGAATGTAATGTCCCTGGAACATTTTTGTCTAAGATAACTTCAGAAGAATGCAGTTAAATTAGGGGAATTACATAGTGAAAGTGCATGGCCCAAATTCTGTACTTATGAATATGAGAACATTTAGGTAAAAATGAGACTCATCTGTCTACAAATATTTTAAGGCCGATGTTTAACAAAACTATTGCATACAGCGCCATTATCCACAAGTGGTGAGTTTCTAAACTTTTTCTTTTCATTTTCAGGAAAACAAATCTTATGTTCTTCTGTAAATTATTACCAGGTTTGATAGCATTTTGTCCAATAATTTTCCGTTTTATAACCATTTCTAAATGAAATTTTAATTATAAAAACCTTCTATACAAAAGAACCTAGAGTATGAATTTTGTGCACCTTCTTTACGAATTCTGGATCCACATCTCAAGACAGATCTACAGTTTTTGTCACAAAATAGCAAACCAAATTTCATTTTTTAAAGATAAATGAAGAGCGTTCAAATACATACGAATAAATATTGCCGCATTGAAGAAAGACAATCGAGTCTCCATGGCCGAATGATCATGGAACTGGTCTCATATCAAGAGAGCTGAGTTCGAATCCCGCTAGAGACGATGGGATTAATAGTATATGTAAATACTTAATTGTTTGATTTTATGTTTTCCTTTATTTCATGTTCCAGAAGATACTGGACCTTTCTTTAGTTTACCAGACAAGTGTTCTAGACTTTTCTTACTGTCTCCAGAAGAGTATTCTGGAACTTTCTCTGCTTGTATAAAAGCAGAAGATTTGTCAGTCACTGTATTCTCAGTTCTGTGTTCAGTTAATAAATTGGGTTAGCTCTACTTCGTGTGTGTATCATTGAATTCTATACAAAAGTATCTACGTGACAATACAATGACAAATGGTCACACCGCTGATGAATTTGGTCAAAAAAATCAACAAAGATTTACATTTTTGTTGATCAAATTATATACTAAATTTCATCCACGTAGTTCAACACGCTTTTGAGTTATCATATTCACAAACAAATATAATCCCCTCCCCCTCCAAAAAATGGTTTTCAGACTCAAGAAGATTAGAAAGTGAAGATTCATCATAATCTCGATAGAATCTTTCTCTTTAACTTCGTATACGATAAATTGGGAAAAAAGTAATATTATATAATTAATTTTTTTATTAAACTCCACCTTAAACTACTGACGAAATTAAAAGAAAAAAAATAAATCCATGTAAATCTTTAATTAAAAAAATAAATTAAAGAATCTTTAGACGTAAATAAAATAGCATGATAATGTTGTTTTATACCTCATCCCTCTATCTTAATTTTAATATTAACATTTACTCTTAATTATATAGCAACGATAACGTGCGTACACAAAAATAACGTAAATATTATCGCAATGGACATTAGAATAAGTCTCGTAATTTAACCAATAAGAAATAAATAACATTCTAAAATATATAGTAAAAATTTATGAATATTAGCCTAAAAGCTGCATGGAAATAAAAAAGGTATCATGAAAAAAATTGATTTTTTAAAAATTTTATATGATGTAAAAAATAATTTATAAATTACCCATAATTTTAATGCGATAATCTGATCTAAAATATCGAGGGGAAAATTTTGCTTTAATTTTCAATGAAAATATGTTAAAAATCTTGAAAAATCTTTCTTGGTGACCGCTAATAATCAAGAAATAATTACAAGCCAGTTTTGATAGTTTGAAGGTCAATAGTCAGCACAGCAGAATGTTTCACATAACACATCAAACAATACCAGCCTATAAAAGTTTACATATTAAAAATTTTTTGAATATCCAAAAAAATTGGACTTTTGTATTTTGAATATTTTAATTATAGGACGTTCATTCAATAAGTACTGGGGTTCCGGGGATATATGATATTTAGACTTCAATTCAATTTCATAATTCAATTCAATTAGCAATGGGATGATTCAAAAAGTTCTTAACTGTTAGAAAGTAACTGGAGGCAACTAGTGGATTTTCACATTTTATTCACACACTGCTAACATATTTACTGGAAAGACCAAGCAATACAACATTACATCACCTCGTACACAACAAGACACTACAACAGACACAACAAGACTGAGTCGGACAAAGAAAACCCAGAGGAGGACACAGCGCCCTCGGCCGGAAAACCTTGGACCTCGAGGGGTGTAAATAAAGTTTCAACATAGGATATAAGAAGTTTGACCAACTCCTAATGAATAACGATGCTTTATTTCACGAAAATCACAAAGCACAAGTAGCAAAAATGCAATCGAAATGTATACCATGGAAGGACGTAGACACATACACATAACAAACAACAGATAGTTATTAAACAACAACAACAGCAACATCACAATAAAGTGCAAAGTGCAGCTACAAACTCACTCTCCAAAATGAGAATTCCATCGTTGTGTGAAGATCTCAGCTTATACAATCTCCGTGCAAAAGTATACTTAACACCACAGCACACATCCGTTTTTAGAGTTCATGTGGCCCCTTTCTGGTTTGGTATAAATGTAGGTGGACTTTATTTAAAAAAATCACACAGAAATCAATTTGAAAGAAACAAACAAATGACAAAATACGAATACATATAACAAGAAATGAATAAAACGAGAATGAAAAATATCTGGAAACAATAAAACTGGATGAATGAACATGATAATGCACAGTATGAGTGAAAATATGAAAGGATTATAAAAATTAGTTATTTGAGGGGTCTAAAGGATGAATAAAATGCGAGGTGTATTAAATGGTGCTTTGAAAATTGATAGGGTTAATCTAATTGGAACAGTTCTCCGTGATCAATTAGGAATCTAATCATGTTTATGATTCTTTTTTCGGAAGATGAATTATTAAAGAATCTTTTGTACCAAATACTTTTTAGCGAAGAGGAGGGTTTTCGGAGGTGCCATGAAAGAGAAAAAGGGCAGGATGTCGCGAAGTGGATGGGATCGCTGACTTCTCCACAAGCGCAATAGTCATCTTCTAATAAATGGAAACGGTGAAGAAAAGATCGTTTGTCACGCCGACTTCTCAAAGACCGTGTGTCACGGGACCATGTCTTCTTCTTCACGAGTCCAAGAAAGTGGTGGCAATTTTACTGTTTCTATGACTTTATAAACAGAACGGCCAGTATTTCCACTATCCCAAAGATTTTGCCATTTTATTATAAATATTTCCTGAAGACCCTGTTTAAAATGGCACTAGCGTGGAAAAGTATAAAATTTTCTAGTAGGATATCTGGTTCTTGTCTCCTTACAGATATATCTCCATAATTCTTAATTTTCTAGAGCATTCAATTTAGAGGCCATATGGTCGCCAAGGAAAGAGGTGTCATTGATCTGACATCCATTAAAAATATCTATAAATCTCTCTTCCTTACTATTAGACTACCTGCGCAGAGAAAAAATATTATAGCTTTATAATAATAAAACATGAAAAAAAGCCTTGACCCACAGAAAAATTTGTTTCACTGGACTATCCCTGCTTAAATTTAAAATTCATTTTTTTTCTAATCATCAATTATTTTAATGATTTAATATCAGCCGAGTATTTAAAACTTGAATGATTACTGAGATCATATAATTTTTAACACGAGACTTTTATTAACAAGACTTTTATTGTGCTGATAAAAATTTCTTAGTGAAAACTGAAAACATTAAATAAATATCTTTTTAAAAACGTGCATAATAAATGCTTCCAGATATATAAAACTGGGATATAAAATTAGACATAACAAAACGTAATAAAACAACTTGCATAATTTTTTTCTTTACATAATGCAGATCCATTTTTTCAAGAAAATTCCCAAGTAAACGTGATGTATAAATAAAAAAAATGAAAGAAAGAAAAACACTCTTCATTTCAATAACTTTTATTGTCAAAAGATCACTCACAACTTTCTAAAGTAAATATAATTTCCTTAAGAATAATTTTACATTATGTACAAGCACTGAAAAGTGCCACTACAATTGAGCAAAATTTAAAAACGGAGATGATAAAGCATTATTAATAAAATACATGACTAACATTAAAAATTTCATATAATAATGAAAAACATCCACATTTCATCTAAATTAGTTCAACAGATGCATTTTAAATCCATTACTCATCACTATATATATGATGAAAATTTAGAGAGCTGTTTTTTTTTCACTCTAAAATAAACTAATGATAAAATTGAATAATGAAAACATTAACAATGATAATAATCAATATCATAAAACAGCACTGAAATTAAATAGTTTTTGTTAGTGACTAATTTATAAATATATATAATCATATAACAAGATATAGATCACTTCACATCAATAATATATAAAAATTTGTTTAAACTGTCTCATGTATAAACTTTCTTTTATACATAAATATGTAATATAAAATTTGGCAGTGAAAACAAAATTGCATGAAACAATCTAAATTCAATATGTTGAAAATTATTGAATCTAAAATATGATGAAAATAATTGAATCTAAATTAGATATGGAAGAA
The DNA here is from genome assembly GCF_947563725.1 of Argiope bruennichi. Lineage (NCBI taxonomy): Eukaryota > Metazoa > Arthropoda > Arachnida > Araneae > Araneidae > Argiope > Argiope bruennichi. The sequence continues at coordinate 89,704,652 of NC_079151.1, forward strand.
TCCTGAAATGGTTTTAAAAACTTATTACAAAATGAAAATATGTCAATATTTCTTTTCATAACAAAGATATGGAGTTGATTGGAAAATATTTCAATGTAATAGAAATTGCAAATATTTCTTAGAAAATCAGATAAAAATTACAATTTTCATAAAAAATCGCTAATGAATATATATTAGTTTCTTGTCTTACACAGAAACACAAACATCTGCTAATGAAAAATTAATTTTAAGGTTTTCTAATGGACTGCTCTCACAGAAGCTATATTTCATTTATGCACCCATAAAAGTACATTATAATTAGTTAAAAAAGTTAACAGTCAATATGAACAATAATAGAAACTAAAAAAACTGCTTTAAACCTTTAAAAGGCCATTTTTTTCTAGTCATATCATGTAAAATATTTTTAGGCTTGAAATTAGAATAATAAAAGGATTCATTTAGCTTATTAGATAAATTTAATTTGATTAATTAATTAATTTGGTTAATTAATAATTAAGTAACAAATCAAGACACATCATTTTGTCTCCGATAAAGAACTGAAGCATCTAAGTTTCTGACTTACTAAAAAAATTTGTCAGAACTTATGCCAACCTACATAATTTTCTACAAAGATTGATAAATTTGGTGGAAAGCATACTTCCCACGGCCCTAGAAAGGGTTAAAACAGCTTATTTCAAACATAATTAAATTTTTTTAGACATATTCACAAACGTTAACATTTCTGGAAATTAGCATTAAATATAATATAAAATTCAATGCATTCTTAAAATTTTTAATACTTTTTTAGAAATAATTAAATTTGCAATTTAATCACACACTATTTTAAATGATGGAACTACCATTAACAAAAATTAAAAATCTTTTCATTCGTCTTAAATATGGTTAATTTGCTAAATTAAAACATAAAAATAAACTTTTATAAAAGAAAAAAAAAAAAAACGCTTATGCATAAATTATCATGATAATAATAGACAGAAAAAGTTAAGTATCTCCTTAATATTTCCAATGAACCTCTATCAAAAAGGACGGATTTTACTTTGAAATAACTATAAATTAGCACCTTCTTCAGAAGTAGACTACAATTCTCTCAACAATATTAACAATCAGTTTTACTTTAATATTGTGCGAGAAATGTGACTTCCTATGATCTTAATTCATCAATAATTCCTTCAAAACGAGAATTAAATTTCTTTTCTTATGACTTCTGTATTATTTATGCATCTTTATAGCTTTCAAACTAAAGTGATATGTAAATAAAATTATTACAATCTCCATTTTACAATATGTGACAGATAAATAGGATGACTTTGAAACAGTGTATGCTCGATCTTTAAGAGATGGCCGGGTACAAAGTGGGGATATTCTGTTTAATTATAGCATTAGAATTTCAGTTGGCATCATGCAGTAGCGGAAGTTCTAATAATGCAATTTTGCTTACGATTGTTTTGTGAGAAGTGGAATACCGATTAATATGCTTTGATTAACAATTAATCAAACTAACACTGTTCCCTAATTTAACACGCTCATAAGTTTCGTACAAAACATTCATAAATGAAAACGAAATTGCCTATTAATCCACATAAGGTACGTACATAGGAAAATATGGAAAGAAATACAGCAACGATGGCGATATTTTCCAGAAATTCAATGCAAAAGCAAAAATGAATATTATTCGCAAGATGTGATTTTTCGTTACTGGGCATCATGAAATTCTATGTAATCACATTTATCAGAATATTTTTTTATCAAGATTTTGTCATTATTTCAAAAACATCCTATTAATCTGTCCTACTCTGAATAATTAATTTGCAGATAATAATGCCCATAATTCAAATGTGGACAAAGATTTTAAAATCATATTAATTTTTAGCAATTTATGCAAAAAAAAAAAAACTATATATTTGTGAATAAAAAAAATAATTGTTTCAAAATCTTTGCATTATAGAAAATAATGCAAAGGTGGAAGGTTTCTTGAAATTACAGTTTGGTAAAATAATGTTCAAATGAATTGCATCACACAGATTCCAAAGTTCTGCCATGAAAGTAAAACTAGCTCTATGAAAAAATACATTCTGGGTTTCAACCTCGAGCAGGTTGAGTCAAAGAAAATGGAATTGGTAATTTGAAAAAGATAATCCCTAAATGATTAGCACACTCAAAAATCTTGATCCCATCCTGATAGATCATCTGGAGGTAGAGGGTCTTCGTCGGGAGGGTATCGGTCGAAGTTAGAATAATCAATAGGACTACGGACCTAAAAAAACATCGAAAAAAGGTAAGAAAATCTATAACAGTCAAAAAAATATTTTTTAACCCAGATAGCACAGCCTGTTGCACAATATTGTAGAATATTGTGCGATATTATATGATATTAATCAATATTCCATAATATTATACAGCATGCGAATATTGATCAATGTCATACAATGTTGTACAGTATTTGTGTGCTACTAAGCAGGTGAATGTAAGTTAATAGAACCAGTGGAATAATATCTCCAACACTTTATAGCGTACTCTGTAATAAACCTACCATGTCAAAAACGCCTTACGCCGTCTAATAGCTACGAAATATTATCTTTCCTGAATTTAGCATTTTTATTGAATCTATCGTGTCATTCTTGGCGAGTTATTTGGCGATTTATCCCTTGCATGTGTTAATGTTACCGTTAAAGTATATAATGCAGTTATTTCATAGAATACCTAGTTATTCCATGAAATAACTGATCGTGTCCGTTAAAGTATGTAATATGTTATTAATTTGACACTTTAACTAGTTATTCTATGAAATAACTAGGTATTCTATAAATCAACTAATGAGAGACAGTTAAAGTGTAAAATAAAAAATTTATCTAAAATGAAATTAAACTAATGATGGACAATTAAAACGAAAAAGAAGCAATTTATCTAATTTATGCAGCGTATAAATGATATTTATGGAAACGTACCATAAAATCATTTGTTACAACAAGGATTACTAAAATGACACTTGGAATTATAAAGAACATTATTTCTAAAACAAAAACATTTTTTTATTTCTAAAACAAACAAACAAAGACATAAATGCAGTAGGGGTGGAAGGTAAATGTATTTGTCGTGCGAGGTATATGATATAGATTATTTTACACTTTAACGGGCTGCAGATCGTTATTCTATGAAATAACGAGTTAAACCATGAAATACAAGAGAGTTTTACACTTTAACGGACACGATCAGTTATTTCATGGAATAACTAGGTATTCAATAAAATAACGGATTTCATACTTTAATGGTATCATTAATAATAAGCAAAAATCGAATTTGTGTTTTAGACGCGTTTTCCTCAGTCGATTAAAACAAAAATTTGGTACATAACTGCACTTGTAGTCAAAATCTCATACCAAATTTGATATATTTGTGTCAATGCGATTTTAAATTATAGCGTTTACATGTTTCTGAAAGCACAGACCTTCAGATAATCAACTTTATCAGAATCAGTTTTATATACCTGATACATGATAGAATATATCAGGGACGCGATCCTATTATGCAGTAAATTACCGGTGAGTGAAGACCGCTAATTTACTGTATACATTATTTATAAGACCCCAATATTTATCAATTAAAGGTTAACATTTATACAAAAAAAAATTGACATTATTTCCTCAGATCTTAATTATGATTAAAAACCTTGCTAAATTCTGGTAAACCATCCTCCTTAATATATACATAGTCATTGAATTTACATTTGATCTGACTGAGAGAGCATGAACTAAAGTATTTTTGCATTATATTATATGTTACTAAATATAAGAGAATTTCATAGGAATTCGTTAAAGTTGTTATCATTTCTTATTTCAAAAGAATTTGGTGATGCAGATCAGCGATAATTATTGGAACAACTTAATAGATCTACTTATTTGATAAATTATTACCATTTTTACATCATACTTACTAGATCATAGGTAATTGCTTCAAACAACAATATTTTTAAACAAAAGATACATAAATTTTTAAAATTTCTATGCCTAATCTTTTCAAAGGTATGTTACTCATATAATATAATATTAAAATACAGAATGAATTTTAATTAAAAGTTCCAATTTTTTAGAATAGAGATATTTATTTTTCTTACCTTCTTTAATTTCTGAAATATAATCGAAAATTCAATTACTCTTAACTTCTTGGATTTATTATAATTATTACTCAGTTTTGCAATTAACTTCAGCGAATAAATTAATATTTATCGACTATTTATATTTTTAATTTTATTTCCACTTCATTAAATAGCAACTTTTTTAACAGAATAAAAACGATAAAGGGTTTTAACACGAATTAATTATGCAAATTGTTTCATTATATAAAAATGTCTTCTAAATGTACATAAAATTGTATACATTAAAAAAAAAAAAGGATTTTCGAAAGTTGAAACTCACTTGAGGAATAATGGGAGGTACTAATGTGCGTGTTCGAAGTCCATCATAATAAAAGCCATCGAACCACCTGAAAATATTAAATAGAGAAATGAATACTTTATATCCAACAAAGAAAAAATTAACGCATATAAGAATGGATTGTACGAAATTAAATACATAAATGTTTCTAAAGATAATATAAAAACAATTTTTTAATGCCCTAAAAATAAAAAATATTGTAATTAATTTCTAGTTTTTAAGCCTTATAATTCGCAATCATATATATTAAACTATTTTGCAATTAATTTTTCTCATATTCACTACTAGATGGCGCCACTTGCCTAAAAGCAAAATTTAGATATATCAGTCAGTATCAATCTAACAGAACAAAATCAACTTCTTAACAAATAGATGGAGCTTATTAATCAAAGAAGGAAGTAGGAATTTTCTAAGCAGGATCTTATATTTCTATTAGCATGATTTTTAATAAAGAGAAATGCACATAAAACTACAAATAAAGCATAAAAATAACTATAGTGGATTTAACAATTCATTAAATTTCTCTTATTTTATTAAAAATGGAATTCTATATTCACCATCATATTCTGAAATATTTCAATAATATAAATAAAATTTTCTACGGGAGGGAAAAAAATAATATGGACTAAGATTTCAAATTATACATGAATAAAATTAAAAAAACAAGAAGGCAAATAAAATTAAAAAAACATTTTCATGTAACTTTTTTTTTTTACTTACTTGTGTTTTTGTAATTCTTGAATTCCACCCTTTTGGTAGCCAATTCTTTCTGCAGGGTTATCCCTGTTGAAAACAAAAATATTGCAATCAAACTTCAAGCAATCTTGTTTGCATTTTTAACAATAAAAAAGTAATTTAAGAAAGGGTATAATTATGAATGCTTGTTTATGAAGTTTACCTGCAGAGCCTCTTTATTAGTGCTTGCGCGTTTCTTGAAATAATTCTAGGAAATTCAATGGCGTCGATGCCCTTGAGAATAATGTTGTACGTTTTCATTGGATCTGGCCCAGTGAAAGGTGGCCTGGAAGACAAAAAAAAATGTATTTTAATTAATTACTGAAAATAGATACAAATGCATGTGAAAACTTTTCATGTTTTCTAAATAGTTTTAAATTAAAGACTGGATTTAATATTGTACTATTGATAACTTTAAAGAAATCCATTTAAATTCAGCGGTCTATTTATGTATTGTTAATTGGATGATCTTACACAATTAAGAATGAAAACATTTTTTTTTTGACAAATCATCTATCGTTTCTCTAAATCTCTCCTCAAGTCCGAGCCCTTTCTTTCATTGCAGTAGAGAATATTTTATGGCTCGAACCTGATTATTAAGGCAGAAAAATAATCTGTTATCATATATCCTTGTATGGCCTACTAGCCTTAACATGTGGAAAATCAGAAATTGGAACTACACCAATTTCTTTCTCTCTCTTGTCCACTCTCCACTGTCCTCTTTGGTTTAATATTTTAAATATTTCCCTTTATTGACCATGTGGAGGAATGTATTTCTTATTTGTCCAATGTTATATTATTTTCTACAATATATGTTTTGTAGTGAAAAAGTTCAAGAAAAATGCCCGCCTTTTAGGAAGAAAGATAAGATATTCTTAAATATTTTTAGATGATAATGATGATATATGATTAGATATTATATGATAATGGTGATACTAAATCCCGTTCTTTTGTTTGAAGAAAATTTAGTATTGAATATGAGAACAATGACAATTTGAAGAGACAATACAAGATCAAAATTCTGCCCAAGCTGAAAGAAGACGAGAAAAGATGGACTCTGCGAAAGAACCCATCTGGTAGGAAGGCACCAAAGAAAACTGCAGGCCACCAAGAGCAGGCAGCCGGCTCGTTTATACATAAATCATTTGGAATGCCAAACAATCCAATTAAACAACAAAATGTAAAAAATGTGTAAAGAAAAATAGGATAAAATAGTTGAAAAAAATGAAGAAAAAGGAAAACAATAAAGACACAAACATAAAATAGTACAGTAACTACAGTTACTGGTGACTAATCATCTAGTTCCTTAGTCAGAGTTAAAAACAGAAAATAAAAAAAATGTAGAAAGAAAAATAGAAAGGGAATAAAATAGTAAAAAAAAAAAAATGGAAAAAGTAGTAAAAGTACAAATATAAAATAGTACAATTACTGTAAGTTATTAATGAATAATAATCTAGTTCTTTAGTCGGTAGAACTAATGGACGCATAATTCCTGACAAATCTGAATTTCAATAAAGTTTTCTGTTCCACGTAGATCCTACTAAATGTAATATTTAATGTTGTTCACATTAATTATTCTAAAGTTCACAACCTTTGATAATTAGCAGAATCGTACCTAATGCCTTCCCACAGAAACATTTATAATTTTAAAATCTAGTTCTTTAGTCGGTAGAACTAATGGACGCAGAATTCCTGACAAATCTGAATTTCAATAAAGTTTTCTGTTCCACGTAGATCCTACTAAATGTAATATTTAATGTTGTTCACATTAATTATTCTAAAGTTCACAACCTTTGATAATTAGCAGAATCGTACCTAATGCCTTCCCACAGAAACATTTATAATTTTAAAATCTAGTTCTTTAGTCGGTAGAACTAATGGATGCAGAATTCCTGACAAATCTGAATTTCAATAAGGTTTTCTGTTCCACGTACATCCTACTAAATGTCCTCCTTAATGTTGTTCACATTAATTATTCTAAAGTTCACAACCTTTGATAATTAGCAGAATCGTACCTAATGCCTTCCCACAGAAACATTTATAATTTTAAAATCTAGTTCTTTAGTCGGTAGAACTAATGGATGCAGAATTCCTGACAAATCTGAATTTCAATAAGGTTTTCTGTTCCACGTACATCCTACTAAATGTCCTCCTTAATGTTGTTCACATTAATTATTCTAAAGTTCACAACCTTTGATAATTAGCAGAATCGTACCTAATGCCTTCCCACAGAAACATTTATAATTTTAAAATCTAGTTCTTTAGTCGGTAGAACTAATGGACGCAGAATTCCTGACAAATCTGAATTTTAATAAGGTTTTCTGTTCCACGTACATCCTATTAAATGTCCTACTTAATGTTGTTCACATTAATTATTCTAAAGTTCACAACCTTTGATAATTAGCAGAATCGTACCTAATGCCTTCCCACAGAAACATTTATAATTTTAGCTCCCCCCCAAAAAACAACAACTTTCAAACATACTTTGAAATACAAGTCTTATCACTTTTCCTTTCCATAAAATTGCGCATTTTTGGTACGGCGAAAAATGCATGGCATTGGCGAATAATAGTCAGGAAATATAGATCTTTGGCTTGAATTTAATATTTGTATGAATCTATCGGGCAAATATGTATTTTAGATGTCTTTTTTCCAAACGACTGAAATAGAAATTTGATTTGGAACTGCAGATATAGTAACAAAAATCATCTACTGAATTTCATTGATTCAAGTCAGTGCACTTATGAGTATACAGACCGATAGACGGTCAATTCCTTTGAACGGATTTGGTTCAAAATCTACATTTTGAATGCTGAACCTATGTACCAAATTGCTTCAAATTAGCTTTTTACATTTTGTAGTTATCGAGTTCCCTTGATCTCGGACAACCAGACAGACAGATTTTCTCAAAATGGATTTCGTTCAAAATTTGATATAAATTTCATCAGTTTAGCTCAAAGTGATTTTGAGCCATCGTGTTCACAAACAGATAGACATAATGCAAAAAGTTTAATTTTAAAACTGAGAGAAAAAAATGTAACGAGGAAATTCTTGAAAAATCTCGAGTTCAAATTTCTTTACTTACTCAAATTACAGTACTTTCTTTATACTTCGCGTAAGAAAAAGTAAAAAGAAGCAACAACATTTTTAAAACAGCGTCTAAGTTTTGTTTATTTCTAAGCTCGCAAGCCACAACTGCGCAAATGTTTGCACTGAAGATTTTGCATAACAGTTTAAAGGATTAATAAATTTTGACTGATTTTGATGAGTGAAATATGTTTTTTTTTCATCAGTGGCGGCTCATTTCTTAAATTATTAAAATCAATTCATTTATCTTTAATCCTTCACGCGTCGTTTAAAAATAAGTCATACTTATTATGTTAAATATAATAAAAACAAGCAGTATGTTTTCAGATATACTATTCAGAAAAATAATTATAATTATGACAAATTTTAATTATGTTAAAAATAATAACTTGTGTAATGGATTAAGTAAGTGGATAATTTGTGTTTTGTAATATACCTTAATTATATATAACCTACTTTTTTTTCATGAAATATAATTAATTCACAACTGATTTCAAATTTTTTTTCCATAGTTATCGAGATAATTCATTTTTTCAATGAATATTTTTTCCCATAAAAATATGTGATATTTCTTTAAATTATTTCACTCTATAATTGTTCAATTATTAAGACAATTTATTCAAAAATATAACTTTCTTTTTATAATATTTGGCACTGTTAATACATTGAGTACGTGTCACGAGATTTCCCGTTTTTAGCAGGCCGAATTTGTCACGAGATATCTCGTTTTAATGTTTTCTCTGCTAAATCGATACATAACCAACCAGAGGCAAATATTTAAGACATTTAGGACCGCAATGAAATCTGTAAGACATACGCCTGAGACAACACATTTTTGGGCAAACTTGTACATTCTAAAATCATCATGACTGTTATTTATGAAGCAATAACAGACAGGGCGCGCAACACGAGAAAACTCGAGAGCGGTCCGTAACAGCTGAGATTCGAAACACAAGAAAATTCGTATGTGCTTCTTTATGTTTTAAAACAAGATACTGCTGCAAATCGTGCCGAACGCCATTACACAAGGGAATGTGCATAATCAAATACTCTAATCACACTCTAAAGCATTATTCAAGTATGTGAAATAAATAATAGTTAAAATGCAAAAAATCATATAATAAATACATGTATAAAATATATAGTAATATTTAAGAATACTTTATGTAAATATAATACCAAATTCAAATTAAAAATGTGCATATATGCATCCTACTGCTTGCCAAGCATGCTTCTAGAGCGTTCAAAAATGTGCGGGCCCTGGGATCGCGTTGAGCGCCGCACGCAATATGTTACAAAAAAATTGTCAGATGTTTTTATTTTGGAGGAAATTTATTTTACGAAATCATCAAATTTTGGTTTCCCCAATAAGTTCCGTTCCTAAGAAATAACTTGTTTATTTTCAAACTCAACATGTATTATAAATTTCTTAATATAAAAAAAAATGTGAATTAACAATAGAATTGCAATTTTAACTTACGTTCCAGTGAGTAACTCGAACATTAAAACTCCCAGAGACCAATAATCTGCTGAAATATCGTGGCCTCTATTTAATATAATTTCTGGAGCTACGTATTCTGGAGTACCGCAAAACGTCCAAGTCTTACGACCGTTTTGAAGCTTCTTGGCAAAACCAAAATCTACCTAGAAGGGGGGAAAAATACAATTTTCAGATATAAATTTAACAGCGACAGTCACATACGTTTCAATACTATCACATTCTATCTTATATGTCACATACTATCTATCTTGATCAAAATTTTGAAGAAATAGAAGCTTGTCTTACAAGTTTTACATATCCTTGCGTGTCCAGAATCATATTTTCAGGCTTTAAATCCCTATAGATTATATTCCTAGCGTGCAAATAAGCAAAGGCCTCAACAACACAAGCAGTGTAGAAACGTGTAGTGTTGTCGTCAAAATTTCCCCTGGAATTCGGAAACAACATATTAATATTCATAGATGTTTTTTTACATATGGGCGAGGAGACATTTATATGCAAATACAATAAGAAAAATGTTCAGATAACCTGCGGTATTCCGTACGGTTGTTTCATTCAGAAATTTACCACACAAAAAATATTATGTAGTCTCAAAAAGAGAAAATAAAAAATTATTTTTTAGATGCGCCCTTTGAATATTTGTAACAAAACATATTTTGGGTAGCTATAAATAACTCAAAAATAATAAGATTTGAAGAGCTCCAATGAGATCTTTCTTTTTCCCTCACCACAAACAGTAAATAAAGTAAAAATATAAAATCGACAGAGCTGGAAAGATATCTTTTTTGTTGTTCTTGAAGAAGAATACTCTAACATTTTTTATTTTCTAATCTCGATATCACAGCACGAATGAGAGATAAAAAGCAGATTCACAGCTTTTATATTTATAATCTATCTCTACGAATAATAAATGCGAAAGCATGTGTATGTGTGTCGCCTTTCTACAGAGCAGACTATTTGACATAAAAATATCAAATCTGGTACAGAATACTTTGTAAAGTAAAAATATGTATCGATATGTATGCATTCTATATTTTTTTTAATTAAATAAAAGTTAAGTGAAATTCCAACTTAATTCCAGAATAACTTCAAAAAAATATTATATAATAAAATTATTTTTAAATCATTTAACATTCAAAAATTATCTTGATCAAAAATGATACTAGTTTAGTTGCCACTACGACTTCTTCACCAATCTAATGAAGTTTAAATACATTTTTACGTAGATTTACAGCAATACATTTCATTGCCATGATGAATTTCAAAAATATTTTTTATTATGTCTACAGATTTAATTATTTAATTTTATTTTTTCCATTGTTGGGAACTAAAGAAGAAATGTTTTATTTATTATCCGTGTAGTTTGCTTGAGGATTAAGAAAACAGAGTTTATGTACCGTAAAAAGCAATGTGCAATTAAAAATATATTACCCATTCAATAATGATTTTACAGGCACTATGACATCATGGGAAAGGTTTCTATTACGAAGGTTCATGTCGGCAATATTTAGAATAGGTATCAATTAAATAACATACTATAAAAATAGATTACCCATTCATTAATGCTTTTACAGGCACTATGAAATCACGGGAAAAGATTCTATTACGAAGGTTCATGTCGACAATATTTAGAATAGGTATCAATTAAATAACATACTATAAAAATAGATTACCTATTCAATAATGCTTTTACAGGCACTATGAAATCACGAGAAAGGTTTCTATGATGATAGTTCATGTCGGCAATATTTAGAATAGGTATCAATTAAATAACATACTATAAAAATAGATTACCTATTCATTAATGCTTTTATAGACACTATGAAATCATAGAAAAGGATTCTATTACGAAGGTTCATGTCGACAATATTTATAATAGGTATCAATTAAATAACATACTATAAAAATAGATTACCTATTCAATAATGCTTTTACAGTCACTATGAAATCACGGGAAAAGATTCTATTACGAAGGTTCATGTCGAGAATATTTAGAATAGGTATCAATTAAATAACATATTATAAAAATAGATTACCCATCCAATAGATTACCAATGCTTTTACAGGCACTAGGACATCATGGGAAAGGTTTCTATTACGAAGGTTCATGTCGGCAATATTTAGAATAGGTATCAATTAAATAAAATATTATAAAAATAGATTAGCCATTCAATAATGCTTTTACAGGCACTACGACATCATGGGAAAGGATTCTATTACGAAATTTCATGTCGGCAATATTTAGAATAGGTATAATTTAAATAACATACTATAAAAAAATACGCCTTTATGTATATTACAATTTGATATTTAGCAATACTTTGTTGAGGGAGCCATGGACTAGATATGTAGACTTTTTTAGAAATTAAGCATAACTAAAATTCTCGATCTAGCTGGTCGCCAAAGTCGGCTAGTAAACAATATTGTTATTGTAAATTTAACAAAAAAAAATAGTTAAAGCTGCACAGATATCTGTTATATATACAGGGTGTTTATAAAGTCCCGGACCCATTTTGATGTTTAATAACTCATAAAATAATGAAGATATAAACAAACTTATGGTATTTATTGATGGAATAACTCATATATTTTCCTTTTCAGGTTTGAATATTTTTACTTTTGTAAATATCGTCTGCGCGTGTGATTAATTTCAGATAATTTCATTTTCCAGTCTAAATATCTGTACTTTTCTAAATATTGTCTGCTTATTAATTGCATTTTTCTCTCTTTTGTTTTTGTCAACTATTGCAATGTTATGTTTACTTTTGATGTGTTTGTTCTATGTAGTACTTTTGTATGTGATGTTTTATTCGAGCGGATATTAAGGAGAATGCATACACCACAAGAGAAAGCACAGATTTTATGGTGGTTCATAGAAACGAAATCGATAGTGCAAGCACAGAGAAATTTCAGAAGAATTTACCAAAAAGATCCTCCATCCAAAAACAGCATCTTGCGGTGGAAAAAGAATTTTCTAGAAATTGGAAGTATCGCAGATAAGAAACGTTCCGGACGTCCTTGCACAAGTGATTTTGATGTTGAGCGTGTCAGAGAGACATTGCCGTTGAACTTTTTTTGAACTGAGAGAAACGCCGTTGGACTTTTTCCTTTGGGGGTTTGTAAAAGACAACGTTTTCAGGAGGAGAGTGTCTAACATTGATGACCTAAAAGCCAGAATTACAACCGCAATAGTCTCTGTGGATGCCGACATGCTTGCCGCTACCTGGCGTGAAATGGACTATCGACTTGATATTCTCCGTGCGACGAAGGGGGCACACGTGGAAGTTCATTGACAAGGGTCATGAAACTTTTTGAGTCTATTTAACCATTTATGTTATTAATTTTAATCTATCTTTATTATTTTATGAGTTATTAAACATCAAAATGGGTCCGGGACTTTATAAACACCCTGTATTATATAATCACAGGACTTGCTGGAAGGTTCACGCACAGAATAGGTGCAAGGCTTTTAAAATAAAATTATTCTATTATCAATAGTAATTTGATGATTAAGAGCGCTTTTTGAGGGAATCATGATTACCAAATTATGTATAAGCAATATAAATAAAATAAAATACAACCAAATCCGGCTTAAAGATCACACTTCGTTGAATATATTTGCATCACGTACCTGTCACGAAGAATCGTCCACAATTCACCACCCAAACAGCTTTCCATCAACATATACAGATATTTCTTGTCCTTAAACGTGCGATACAACCTAAATAAAAGAAATTACATTAACATACAGTAACCAACAAATGATGAACATCAGTTTATAAGAAAGTGGTCGTATGCCCTAGATTAGCTGAGACACTGCCAACTTTTCGCATAATCGAGTTTTTAGTACAGAATTCATCCAGAAACCAGTCGGTGCCAGGATGACAAACAGCAATTCTCGAGAGGTAAAATGGCATTCAGTTAAATGGCTCTATTTTATATTTTACCAAATAACTCTTGGCATTGCCTGCGACCGTATCGGAAAATAGATTTCTTTCCAATTTTTCACTCCTTGTTTAGAAGTTTATGTGTTTGTCTTATTTGCGCTGTATTGTTCTGATTTTTAGATAAAAGCAAAAATATTAAATTCAGAAGATTATAAAAAAGATTTACAAGTTTAGTTAAATAATTTCTGTTCTTCTAAATTAAAGCGACCCATCGCATAAGCTCTAAAATTGCTGATTGTTGAATCTCTATCCCTGTTTGGAAAAATACTCCAAATCGTTTCATATTTTTTAAAAAAATAAAAATTATTCATATTAAAAAGAATTAAAAAAAGCATAATTTTTACTTTTAAAATTTAGTTTCCTACTTATTTCCGTTTTATCTTTAATAGTATAATAAATTAAGTTACCTTCATAACAAATGAGGATAATATTTAGTTTAGTTTAGTTATATTAACGTCCCGTTGTAAAGCAACACTAGGGCTATTTTGCGACGGACCTCGTAATTTTGAACCGCGGTCATATGGCGAGGACGACACCTGAGCTGGCACCCCCTCTCCACACCACACCAGCGTGAGGACGTTTGGTTTGACGGATTTAACGTGCAACAGAGCCCCTCCCCCTTACACGATGGTTCTTCGGTGGAATCGGGTCTCGAACCTGAAACACTACGGCTCACCAGCCGAGACCTTACCACCAGGCCACCGTGGCCTCAATGAGGATAATACAGTTTGAAAAAAAAGAAATTGTTTGGTATTAATAATAGTATAATATTTTGCTTATGTTTCTCTCAAAGCATATCGGTGTGTTAATTTTGCACATTTAAACATTCCATTGTTTATGAAATTTTTGTTTAAATGTTTTTTTCCCCAAATTTTATCCAAGTTTACATTGCAATTATAATATTCCACTTAACCTGATAGAACTCGATAGCATTTTTAGATTCAAGTTCAGAAAAATCTAATTACTTTAGTTAATAAAAAGGAGAATCGGATGACGCTAAACAGAATTTTCTTTCTAGAGAAGAAAGTAAATATCAACACTTACTTAACAATAAAGTCACAGTCAACTTCTTCCATAATATTTTTTTCGGACATAATATGTTGCTGTTGTCTTGTTTCTACTATCTGGGCCTTTTTCATTATTTTCAAAGCAAAGGCCTTTGTGGGATCGTTGGCGACTTGAACCTACAATTAAACGTCTTGAATTTAATACATATATTTTCATTTCCAAGATTTCTCGCACTGGTAAATTATTTTACTAGCGTAAAGATTTGTGAAATAAACTTTGAAGATTTGCTTAAAGAAGGTATTTTTTTTAAATTTTGTTTTATATAATTAACAAATTTCAACCGAAAGTCAGAAACACAAATTTGATTTTTATTCGCTACTTCTCTAATACAAATCCTCCCGACTCTGATATGATTCAACTTAATATTTTACATTAATGTCTCGTCTGAATCAATGCGAAAGCTATATCGCGAACGATGTAATATTTCAGCCGTCAACAGAGGATAAGAATTGAGCCAAGCAGCGTGGCCTTAAATTAACAAGAAAAGAAACTAAATAAGAGAACTAAGTTTCCAAAAGTTATAAAATCTAGTCAAAATATTACACCTTAAAAACGGTGGCAGGAAAATTTTTCAATGTTATTTTTTCGAAATTCATTAAATTTAGTTAAAATGTTACATCTTAAAAATGGAAGCGAGAAAATTTTTATAATTATTTAAAACCAATATTTATAACCATTTAAACTAATTTTTTAGTATGGCAAGATTTCAAATAACTGGAAAAAGACAAAATGATAGAGCAATATTTTTTTCTTTTCACTTAGCCATTTATCATCTAAATAGATATATAATATTTGTAACAAAATACTGAGTTTCAAAACAAAACCAATATTTAAAATAATACAGCTAAAACTTATCTTTTGAAATCTTTCGTTGATTTTTTTTTCGCATCTAATTTGTGGCGCTTGCAATTTGAATGACATTGAGCCCTTTTTGAATCATACAAACTCATTTCAATTTTTAAATTCTTTATATTTTTAGTTTACCCTCAACATTTCTCAAAAGGTGTTAATCTTTATATATACAGTATATTATTTTTTAAATAGTAGCATTTAGAGAACAGTGAAATTAATATACTGCTTGCATTTAATTTCAATTCGTTTTTATAATATACTGTTTTATTTTATGTACCTCAGATTACGATCATAGAATATTATACAAGCCAGAAAATAGATCTTAATATAAAGTTTATTTGTAAGAAATTTGACAATGCTTAATATGAGGAGAACGATATATATATATATATATTAGATTTTGGTGCTTACAGACTACTTTGAAATACTTTGATTTCAGATTTATATGAAAAATGTTTTTAAAATAATGCATACCAATTCCACACGTCCGAAGCCACCAACACCAAGAGTAGTCACAATTCGTAAATCCGATAGCTTTAATTTTAATATATCATCATCAATTCTAAAATTAAAAAAAATTATAATAAGTCAATGATACCGATCCAATAGTCAATACGTCAATACCGCTTCAATAAATTTCATTACAATACAAAATTGGATTAATTTTTTTAAAAAATCAGAGAATATTCAGTATAATTTTATTTTACCTAATATCCTTTGATGCAGCAAGATTAAAAATAAATAATTATTTAGTATCAAATTCCTGAATGAAAATTGCTTGAAATTAAAAAATATATATAAATATAGAAATATACTTACTTCCTCTTTACAGGTTGTATTTCATCATAATTCTTTTCTCTAATTTCATTAATGTTACTAATCAGTCTGTTGAAATAGCTAAAAAAAAAAGGAAATAAAGCGAAATGTTAGTGAAAAAAATAAAATAATTATAATAATATTAATAAAATACTTTTTTTAGAAAAGTTTTATTTTTGCGAAAACATTTTACATTGCTGTTTTCCTTCCCTGATTCTATTATTTTTCGAATTATTCACATGAAAAATTTTTTGTTTAACTTCTCAAACCGACAAATAAATAAGAAAACGTAGCTAAAAAATAATCAGCTGAGAATAAATAACAATAATTTCAGCTATAAAATATTCTGCCTCATATCAACATAGATACTTAATTTTAAAATTCTAGTATAGAACATTTTCTGGAAAATACACAAATTTTATTGAAATGTTTTATCTCAAGATAATTTTTCTAGCGAAACCTGTTTGCAAAGACTAATGAATTCATTTCTTCATAAGTCAGAAGAGTCAGCTCAAATTTTCAGTTTTATTAGAACACAAAAAATACTGATGAATCACAAATGTGAAATTTTGAAGTAATTTTTCGAGACAATAATGCAATAATACCATCAGTAGTAATATTTTGTCGTATACCAACACGACTGAGACATTTTAAAATTCTAATATTTAATGGAAAATATACAATATTTTGTTATTTGGTTCATCTCAAGATAATTCTTTAATAAGATTCGCTTACAAATACTAATGAATTAGAGAAATGATGGATACATAACATTTTTCGCTATTCAAAATGCTGGAACCCCATTTGGCGTCATGGATAACAGTATAATTCTGTCTCATATCAACACTGATAAAAAAATTAATCCCAATAAAACTGTAGAATTTATTGGAGAGTGTAAAATAAATGGAAAATTATAAAAAAAAATTATTCAACAAGTAATTAACAAGATAATAGCAACAGATAATTAACATGCAGTTAGGTGTTTCATATTCATCTATACTACTATTATAAATGTTAAAGTTTGGATGGATGGATGGATGGATGTTTGTTAGTCAATCACGCCAGAACGGCAGAACAGAATTGGATGAAATTTAACTGAGAGATAGATTATAGTATGGAATAGGACATAGGCTACTATTTATTCCGTTTAATTGAGTGGTTAATTGTTTATTAATTAAGAACTAACTTTCACGACGAAAATTTGGCAAATATCGCCAAATGAGTAAAGCTACAGATTTTTTGTTTTTTCCCAAGGCCAATGAGATCAGGCTTAACATGATTTTGACTATCATTTCAAATGATTCTGTTTATTTTCTTAGTGTTCGATACATTTAAAATTAAACATTGTTAATTAATCGATCTTTCGGATTCATTTTGAAGTACTTTTGAATTAAAATAAAAGAGAATGAAGAAAATTAAAAATTTATAATCTATATTGCGTTACCCCAACTGGCGTAGAAAATTCATATATTTGTGTTGCCCCAATTGGTGTTGAGAATTCACGCATGCGCAGGAGTAACAAAAGATAAAGCCATTGATGCTATAAATTCTAATCTATTTCCACGCGTACGAAGTCGCGGGTAAAAAGCTAGTTAATAATAATCTTTCCGTTTTATAAAGTGACAGGAACGGCATTCTCAAACAGTTTTTCGATGAATTATCAGTTTTAGAAGTAACTTTTGAAAAGCAGATAAGTGCAAAAATAATAAATAAGTGCCAATTTTGTGTACCTTGATCGTAATAATGCGCATTATCACTATCAAGGTATAGAAACATTACCACAACCAGGGGCGTTAGTCTTTAGACTGGACGTTCGTTCTAACATATTTTTTTTCAGATGAAAAAAGTATTCATGACAATATCCAACAAAGATTCAAATCATAGCATTTAATATATATAAAATTATTGTCAATGATATAAGATCTCAAAATATAAAAGCATTAAAAAAATTGAAAAAATGGTCGCATTTTAATTCAACTTACTCTCTATCAATGACTAAGCATGTAACTCCATCTGGATCATCGGCAATTATGTTTGCAGTCCTTACGTCTTCCCTGAGAAAGAAACACAGAATTTAAAAAAAATCAAATCGTAAATCCTTATAAATACAATAATTTCCATCACTAAGTGACTCAAATTTTAAAATTTTTTTGATATGATCCTAGTAAGTAGAATAAATTATAACAATTCCTGCATGAAGAAATTTAAAATAGAATAAATGTATAACAATTTTTGGTTCGTTTTTTACGGCTTCTGGCTCTTTAAAGAAATGTTACACTTAGTGAGAAGCAATAATTAAATAAATAATATAGCATACGATTTACGAGAACTAAAAGCCATTAGATATATGCCATTATTGTAGCGATATGCTTGAAATATTTTAGATATAAGATAAGCATCAAATCCTCATTCAATAATAAATTAAATCTGAAGTATTCAAAATGATCTCAATTATTGTTCCTGAAAAAAAAGAATTCAGAAATGAACAGTTTATTTTTCTCAAATTAAAGAACTTCACTAGATGCTGCATTCTAGACGCTTTGTTTCCGTTTTGATTTTGAAATGAATAAAATAATAATGTCACGTAGGTTCTTTAGTGCGAAACTCAATGACACACACACACACACACACACACACACACACACACACACACACACACACACACACACACACACACACACACACACACACACACACACACACACACACACACACACACACAAGAAGTAGAGCTAAACCAATTTATTAACTCAACTCTGAACTGAAAACACAGTGACTGACAAATCTTCTGCTTTTATACTAGCAGGGAAAGTTCCAGAATACTCTTCTGGAGACAGTAAGAAAAGTCCAGAACACTTGTCTGGTAAACTAAAGAAATGTCCAGAATCTTCTGGAACATGAAATAAAGGGAAACATAAAATCAAGAAATTAAATATTTACACAAACTGTGAATCGCATTGTCTCTATCGGGATTCGAACTCTCAATCTCTTGATTATGAGATCAGTGTATGATCATTCGGCCATTGAGAGTCGACCGCCTCTCTTCAATGCGGCAATAATAATTATTATAAAATTTCAAAGACGGCAATGGATTTCAGTAAACTTAAGTCATATTAAAAATTAGTTTTTAAAGTTTTCAGACATAAGTTAACATCTAAAATAAATATTATTATTATAAAAAAAGTCTGAAAAATTTCTTTGGCCTAGTGGACTCAAAATTGAGAAATAAATAAACACGGAATTATTTTTTTAAAAATAATTTTGATGAATTCAGCATGCCATGAAAGCAGTATATACAAAAGTTATTATTTTAAATTCATGAGCAAATAATTCACTAATTGTTAAACTTTATTACATGCTTTAAAAAAATACATGAAGTAATAAATTCTTAGTGAATTACACCGTCATTTCGTGTGTTTTGTTATTCAAAAAACAGAATGACAAAATAATATGATTAAGCATACAGAATCGGAAAATTTGAAAAGTTTTGTTTATGACAAATGTTTAATTCTTTTATTTCAAAAATTACGATTAATAAAAGAAATAAAGGCAGAAATTTAAAAAAAAAATAACAAAATTACCCTTGAAGAGCCTTTTCTCCAAAGAAATCGCCCCTTTGGAGGTATCGAATGAATTTTTCTTCGTCGATTTCAGTCGATCTCATAGTCACTTTTACCTACAAAATTCAAACATAATTTTAAAAAAATCAAATAAAGAAATGTTCAAAAGAGTTTAATAAAATACGACAGCAAATTTCTTACCTTTCCTTTACTAATGATGAAAAATGTATCTCCTCTAGCTCCTTGACGGACAATATAATCCCCTTCGTTGTATACTGCCTAAAAATACATTTCTTATTACTTTAAAACTTTTGATTAAATTGAAATTTTAGTTTTTCCCATTCTAAGGTAATTTTGGGGAAATTAGGCATCTTTCATAAGTCATGTCCTTCACTAATTTTATAATCGAAAAACTGGAGAAATAGACAATTGATAAAAACAATAATTGGTTATTTATTTTGAAAAAAAAAAAAAAACACATGATAATGCTGATAATCCTTTCATTGTAATTCTGCATCTTCTAGTCACCAGGTGTAGGATAAATATGTTTTTAAATAAAAAGAACGCCGGCGTCCTGGCATAGGGGTAGCGCGTCTTCCTCGTGATCTGGGCGTCCTGGGTTCGAGTCCGGTTCAGGCATGGTTGTTTTTCATTTGTGCTCTATCTGTGAGGTGCGTGAATGTGCCCTCAGAAGCTACTGCAACCCCTCTCCGTGGTAACGTGGACGCGACATCATCAATAAAAAGAACTTTTTTTAAAAAAGACAATAAAATGCATTTAGGGCATTATTCTATAAGTTTACGTAATAACAATTAAGAGCTAATGTTTTATAATAATCGAGCTAAGATACGCACATTTTCATAATAATGATAATCTAACAGTAATAATAACAATAAAGTAAAAAGGAAAGAAAAGTAAATAAATTCTTTAAATAGTCTAAATCAGCCAGAAAGATTTCATGTTATCTTCCTTGTTTTACAATTTTTTTTCTCTTACCTTGACTTTTAAATGAAATCTTTTATGTATTTTTGTTATTGTTAATAAGATTTTTTCTAATATATTATAAATGAAATAACTGTAATTGTGGCCACATGAGCTTTAGGAATGGACATGTGGCACAGTGTTAAAAAGTTAACCAGTTAACTGTCTTTGAAAAATACAACATTTGGGAAAAATACAACATTTTGCGTTATGACAAGTTTATTCGTCAGGAGTAATAAGGAGTGGCATAATTACAATTTTAGTCAAAACTCAAACATACTCAAAAATTTTAAGATGTTTAAAATATTTTGAGGCCACGTCGAAATCAAGGGAACAAATCAAGGATTATTATAAGACCATGCTTTGCTCAAAAGCATTCTTTAACAGCAAATTAAAATAATAAAATAATTTTTTGTGCTTCTTTTTGTTCGTTTAAGTAAATAAATAAATGCGATTATTGAAATAAAAAATAAAAATCATTTCATTACAACATAATTTCATATTACACATACTCTGTGTTTGACGAGTCATCGTTAAATTTTTGCGACATAATTTAGTATTTCCCGAATTAGTATTTCCCGAAGAGGTCCAAACATTTAACTGATTAAAACCCATATACATGGACTGATTATACAACGAATTAGAACCTGAAAGTTCTGATAATGAATTATTTAATTTAGTACTTTAATGAATAAAATCAAAACATGAAAATATACCTCTTCTAGAACGTCAGCTATTTTAATTAGGACATCTTCTGAAAGATTTCTGAAAGTTGGCACACTAGAAGAAGAGAAACAAAATCATATATAAGAATCTGCCTATTTAATACATGTGAATTATTAAACTATTAAATACTTTTAATATCATATGTATAAAATATGTGGTTTACACCATATAATGACATATATTACCCAAAGCATTCAATGTATTATGTATATGTACATCAAGCAACTTAAAGAGAGATCTGAAAAAGTGTGTTAACATTCTCATCAATGCAATGTCTTCTTTCAATTTCACAAAATCATGTTTCTGACTTCAAATTTTCATAAATCATTTTGTCACTGATAAAGTTAAAGAATACATACTGCAACGGAATACTTGGTATTTAATTTTCTTAAGTTTTACTCACATCTTCCACATAAATCTTCAGTAATCAAAGGGAATATTCATTTCTTCATTTTGCTTTTCTTGTCAATTTTGCATTCACCCATGCTTCCAATAGTAGATGGTAATACTGTCACAGATTAAAAGCAAGACAGATGGTAATACTATCACAGATTATTCGTAAGAAAGATGGTAATATTGTCACGAATTACTGGTAAGATAGATGTTAATACTGTCACGGATTACTGGTAAGAGAAATGGTAACACTGTCACAGAATTTTCATGAATTAAATCTAATCATCACAGATGAAGCAATACAATACATACTGCAACGGAATACTTGATACTTAATATCTGTAAGTTTTACTCACATCTTCCACGTGAATCTTCAGTCTTCTATGACGGAAATAGAATCGAGATTCACTTCTTCATATTGTTTCTCTCCTTGTCAATTTTTTTCATCCTTGCTTCCAATAGTTGATGGTAATACTGTCACAGATTAAAAGCAAGACAGATGGTAATACTATCACAGATTATTGGTATGAAAGATGGTAACAGTGTCACGGATTATTGGTAAGATAGGTGGTAATACTGTCACGGATTACTGGTAAGATAGATGGTAACACTGTCACAGAATTTTCATGAATTAAATCTAATCGCCACAGATGAAGCAATATAATACATATTGCAAGAGAATACTTGATATTTAATATCTGTAAGTTTTACTCACGGATCTTCTAGGCGGAGCTTCAGTCTTCTATGATGGAAATGGAATCGAGATTCACTTCTTCCTTTTGCTTGTCCCCTTGTCAATTTTTTCATCCTTGCTTCCAATAGTTGATGGTAAAACTGTTACAGGTTTCTAAACATGTTCTATCTGTGTATTATATGAGCACTATGTTTCTATAATACTTAAGAATACTAAATGAGATTCATGATAGTACTAAGAGTCCTCTCTATTACACGAGTGCCAACAGATGCTCCTCAAGCGAACAATATATAAATCTTCGAGATAGGGAATTGGAATAGACAATTCCTACCATTATGATAGAAAGAATATGAAAAAATTTATATGGTCATCAGATTTCCATTACATTGTTGAAAAATCGTCCATCTTTGAATGGCCGATATCCATATAGTTGAGAATGTCGTATGTCTTATATATAATATCAGCCAAATTACTATATATCTTCATGAACATAAGAACAAATTCTCTTGCAGTTCCGAGATCATTTCAGCCTCTATCATAGCGGCGGCGTAAAAACGCTGTTCTACTTGTTTCCAGTCTTCGATGGTGGATTCAGGATACTTTTAGCTCAGATAAATCTCTGAATCAAGACAAGCAAAATTAGATCGAACATGCTCATGGATCTTCATATTTCTTGATTGGAATTAAAGTAATTTCAATATGTTCATCTAATAACAGAATGATTGAACGTTTCATTTTGTTTTGTTGTCAAAACTATGCTTCATTGGACTACATATTTCTGAGTGGTTACTTTTAATTAACCTTTTGTTAAAAGTTCTCAAATTCATTTATTACTCTTCAGATTTTCATTTACTTTTCCGGTTACATATAAAAAACTATTCGTAGGAACTTTTATTAAAGCGTACTGAGCAATTCTTAAACACCCAATTTTATATGCATAATAGAAGAAATATTCCCTTTAATTTGTTCTTTTATTTCCCATATTTTCCTAAATACTATTCAGCAATTATGTAATCATTTAAAATTTGCAAGAAATATCATTTTTTATATTCTCGTGGCATTTATAGAAAACCATGAATTGTTTAAATAAAATTCAAGGAATTTTCCAAACAATGGCTTTATAATAATATTTCAAAAACTTTCCTGGGCAGAACATTCGAAAAATGAAAAAGGATTTCGAGAAAATAATCAATATATTTTGTACCAATATTTACTATCTTATTTTAAATTATTTTGGTTTGACCATTTTGGTAGCTATTTTCTAGTTGTTTTGCGCCGAAGAAAAATGAAATCAAAACACAATAATTTTAAACAAACTCTGACCTTATTTTGCATCTTCAAGGACTTTACCAGCTTGGCCTGAATTATCTAATTAAAACACAAGGACTAGACATAAGACACTGGCTGTTCTTTTGCATTATCAAAGACATACCTGACAACTAATCTAAATTTCTTTAATACGATCTATTTTTTTTTTCTTTTAGGAAATTCGAAGAATTATGATAAACTTTTAAGCAAAAATTTGAGCTATTTTTTTGTAATGGGGGGGGGGGATTGTATAAGATTATGGCATAATATATTTAAAATTTTTAGATGAAAAAGGAAATAGCGAATAAATTAACCGAAGGAAATATCTAAATTATTATTTAAATCGTTCAATGTTTTACGACATTGGACATTTTGAAACTGATTAGTATTTTTTAAAATGAAAAAGTTATTTCCAGACTTTGTTATATCTTTCGATATTGTAAAAATGTCTTTTAGAATTTCCCTAAACCTACCTTTTCTTTGAATTAAGTTTATATTCATTAGTTATATATATTATATATTTTTGTTATCCATTTATACAGCTATAATATTATATATATATATATATATACATACATTATAGCTACATAATTTTTATGTCCTTTCATTTCCTTTTACCATTAAGAAGAAAAATTAATGAGCACTTTATGTTCTGACAAAAAAAAATGCAATTATCTATGAATTATTAGCAACTTCTATAAGAATTATATCTACAAATTTTTGAGGACACTTTTTCCATAATATATCCACAAAATGCTTTTAATTAGGTTTTTCAGATTTCAAAAAATTACTTTCATGAAATTAATAAATACTGTTCGCTTCAGTCTGCTAAGATGACCACTTTTCGACGACTGAATTTCATTGAGGGGTGAGACGTGGAGGAATGAGCGCATTTCCGGTATTCTTCGTCATTCTTTGACCTTGATTTTCGGCCTATTAGATACTTTTTCGTTCAGTTATTTTTTTACGTGTATGTGAGTACCTTATTGTTTCTAACCGTATTATTTTATTTTAATTCAGTCGACGAATAATTTGAATTCACCTTATTGTTAATTGTAAGCATCGCCTCCTTTCATCTTTCCTTTCCCCCCTATTTTGACGAATTAAATTCATTCTAACACATGCACAAAAGCGCGGGGGGTTTTAGAATCCGTTGTCAAACAATACATTTATGAAATTGTAATTAATTAGGTTTATCAAATCTAATTATTAAAAACTGTTTGTATTAGTCAAATACTTAAGTATCTTCGATGTTGTTGGAAAAAGAGTTTCAAAATTTTTTAACTTCAAAAATAATTTAATAAAACACGAAAACATTAAGGAGTTGACAGATATGGCCCAAGGGGACCTGAATTAGCAAAATGAAACTCAAGGAACTTGAAAAGGACCCCGGTCATGCTTCGCATCTTCACGGTCTCCCTCAGAGCTATGGATCAGCAAAGAAAGCACAGATTTAATGAAGACCTTGGTTATTTATAGTATAATCAGGGGATTAGCATGGTTTGTCCCGATACAGCAAAAAAACCTCGGCCAAGATTACCTAAATAAGCAAAATGAAACTCATGGACTTCCCAAAGGCCAAAGCCATTTTTCGCACTTTTTAGGACAATCTTGGAAAGAAGCATCTACATTTAGCTCAGAGTTTAAAATTATTGTTCACTTAATTTAAAGCATTGAAAGTTGAATCTCGAGTAGCACAAATTTCTTGAGCTTTGTATCCTTCAGACATTTTCGAAAAGATAAATGAGAACGAAAATGCTATTCTTATTCAAAAATTAGCTTTTACATTTCAAAAGAAATAACGATGGCAAAGAAATTAAAGTCGTCTTTGAAAAGTCTGGATTATTTTTGTATTTAAATGGAAAATTTCAAGAAATAGAAATTATCAAAATGAGATGTAAGTACTGTACAGCAATTTATCTGCTTTTTCTTCAAAGCAATGAATTTTCCAGAGTTTCGAATCAACAAAAAGGAATTAAATAATTTCATTGGCCTAAAGCACGTTTTAGCTTTTCAAGAAATTTTTCTGTAACCTAGCTTTAGCATAAAAATATAAAAATCAAAGTACTTAACTATTTCATTTTATTCCGGATTTTCAAGAATTCTTCTGGTATTTTTTAAAGGTAATCTAAATATTTAATTTTTTAAATAAAATTTAGATTTTTTTTTTGTTATTTTAAAGGATTTTGTGTCTGCAAAATGTGAAGTATAACCGGTTGCACAACATGGTGCACAATATTGTACGATATTATTTATACAATATTCAACAATATTATACAATATTGTAAATAATGTTTAATAGTACACAATATTGTACAATATATGCGAGCCATTTAAATCCTAATGTTTCGTTCGCTTGTGCAAGAATACTGCAGCCACTGAAACGCAAAAAGAAATTTATAAACTTTGCGAAGATCCTATTTCATTTTCCACACTTTCAAGGACTGATCTGGGGTCAAGAATTAGCAAAATTAACTTCAATGTCTTTATTAAGACTTGAAAAATGTTATTTTGCATTTTCAGCGACTCTTCCAAGTCCAAGAATTGCAGGTCAAATGAAATTTTAGGAATAAGCAAAGCTTTTAATATTTCTCAGCATTCTCAATGGCTTTTGCAGATTCAAACACTAGCAAAATGAAACATAAGAATTTTATAAAACCCTTTAGACCATATTTTATATATTTTAAATTCTCTAACTGTACCAACTATGAAAATAAATTTCCTAAAAGATCATTTTGCTCAATGATATTATCTACCATTTTTGAAAAAATACGAATTGACAAAATAAGACAGAAGGCTATTAATCTTATTCTGATTTTTTTATTTCAGGTTTACTAGCTCTAATGTACTTTGCATAATTTTTAGCAAATTTTCGATACATGTAAAGGATTTTGCTGAATTTTGAATAGCAAAAATAACAAATAGTTTCTTGGTCCCATTTTGTATTTGCATGGAATATTACAAATCCAAGGATAGCAAATAGAAACTGAAGGACTTTGTGAATACTTTATTTCATTTTTTATATTTTCAAGGATTTCTCTGGAGATCTAAGAATAGCAAAACTGAATTCATGATCTTGAAAAAGATCTGAAAGCCTTAATTTTGCATTTCACTGACACTACCAGTACCAAGAAATAAAATGAAACATAAAGTTTAGATAAAGCCTTACCGTATCTAATCACTTCCAAAGATATTTTTCAAATCCAAGCGCCTTCAAAATAAGACAGAAGATTTTTTTAAACACTATGGACTTAACATTGGGGTTGTATGACAGCCATTTTGGAAAATTCTTCAAATAATTTTTTTCAATTCATGGAAAAAGTGCAAATATTATATTCAGATCTGAAGCTAATTTTAACATTCAAACTATAAACCATTTTACAGTGTTTTCATCCTTTCCTTTCATAATAAGCATGTACTAGTCTGGAAAACATGCCATTTTTTTATTTTTCTTAAGGAGTAATATGAGATAATAACTAATATGAGACACGAATTATGAAATTTAAAACTTTATTGAAGACATTTAATGAAATCATTGATTAATTTATAAATATGTCATTTTTCAAGGCTACCTTTTGCATTCAAAACTATAAACCATTTTACAAAGTTTTCATCATTTGTATAATCAACATATACTGGTATGGAACTGCCTTTCTCGATTTGCATAAATAACTAAGATGAGACACAAATTACGAAATTTAAACATTTTAGCGAAGAAATTTGTTGAAACTATTGATTGATTATTTTCCAAATTCATGATTATTTTTCATTCATTATGATTATGATTATTTTTCAAAAAATGTTTAAAACTGAATATTTATGAATTCGTTCTCTTTTATTTACATTTTTCTTTTCATGTATAGTTATACTCAAAATGAAAAATTAAAACACATCAAGGAAATATAAATAACATTTCACAAATTACAATGATAATAAAATATTCACTCATATACTTATCAATACAGTCGTTTTGAATCTCTACTTATAAGGATAATATCTGTTTTTACTAAAAATTAAATAAAAGCTATAAAATAAGCTTACCTTTTTAAGAAATTGGTGTATTCAGCTTGACGGACTAATCCCGTCCGCATCATAATTGTTTGGAAACATTGTCGCTCTATCGCCCACAGCTTACAGTCCATTACAGCTAGTTAAAAAGCAGAAAATATCTTTATAATTTCATATTTATTCCACAAAGTTTACCTTGGGGACCAAGATCTTAATATTTATTAAGTTCCATGATTCTTAACTCTTGCGACTTCGCCTAATCTTTTAAAGAAATTTTAATATTATTTGCATCGCTCAGTCTTTAAATTCTTTTAAAGTAGCATTTTAAAAACGTTGTGACAGCTTTAAGCTTTAGTAACAGAATAACTACAACAAAATATATAAAGAGACGAATTAAGAGTGTTAGTAGTATCATATAATATTAAAAAATATTTTAGCTAAAAATAATTACTGCAAGGATACAGGTAGCACTTATAATTAATTAATTAATTTGAAAAAAAAATCTAACTTTTTTCAATAAGATTCTGTAAATCACATAATTGATTTGATATTACGTTCTTCAATACTTTTTTTACAATACATATTCATTATCACCTCCGGAATTTAATTTTAAAACAAATTACAAAACCGTGAATAAATTACGTTCATTATTTTTGCTATCAATATTTACATCGATATAATTTAAAAATTACGAAAAAAATCTAGCACCTAGTACTGTTATTTAACAAATATAATAAAATGAAAATAAAACAGAACATCCAGAATTTAAGCCTTATCGATTAATTTGTGAGTGCATAATTTAATTACACACAGTACCGCACAAAAGTAGCAAGAGCTTCATTTCAATCGCAATAAAATTTAATTAATTAATTTAAATTTAAAAAACAAACTCTTAAATTGCAAACAGCGTCTTTTGAAATCAATGAAATAAATTAAATAGTTAAATATTTTTAATTAAAATCATATGCGTAATACAAAATTTAAAAATCTAATAATAAAGAAAAGGCAGACATGCCACTTGCAGGGTTTTCTCATATTTATTATGCTTGTTTGCCATAATTATTTAATGAATCAGTTACATTAAGATGCATTTCATTTGAAGACAAAAACTGACTCTATATAACAACTCATATATCTTCTGACTCTATATATCTTCTCTACACAAAAACAGATACATTGATTTTTCTGAAACAAATTGATAATTAATAACTAAGTTGATTAATGATATTTATCTTAATTATTAATTATCAATATCTTAAATTGAGTTTATTAATAGTATTCGACATAATGCCCAATGATGCATAATATTGTCATTTGACAATAGCTTCATCTTATAATTTAGAATAGAATATTTTATACAATAATTAGGGTTACTTAAATATATTCTTTAAACAAGGAGCTATTGTGTGTGTGCCAATAACAAGCAATTTCAATTAAATATTTTTGAAATAATTTCAATTATAATAATAATAAATAATTTGAATTTTGGGAGCTAAACAATTCACATATTACTTTAAAAGAAAACACCATAAGAAAATTATTTAAATTTTTTTTTCGATTTTTTAAATGCCGATAAACTTACAACTATCTTTTTTGATATTCTGTTTATAATAATGATTGTAAATTGCATTTTACTACACAATGAACGTTTAAATAGATTCATTATCATATCTTAAATTCTCAACAGCCTCTATTATTTCCATACATATTCATATCAGCGCTGAAAGAAAATTGTCTTAAATTGGAAATGTAAAGATTTACCTTTCACTGTAGCAGTCCTCGTGCAATTATAAAGTATTGCTAATTCTCCAAAAACTTTTCCCGGACCCATATTGCACAAGAACTTTCCCTCTTTCGAAACTTCCACTTTTCCCTCTGAAAGTAAAAAGAAATATGTATTATAATACCACATAAAACAACGCGCAATTCGAAACATGCTACCCAGATACTCAAGGATTTAATGGCATTATGAAATCATAGGATTCGACTCCTTTAGGAAAGTTCTCAAACACAATAAACACAGCAGGTACGAAGCTATTAAAATAACACAACTTTCATGTCTGTCACAATTTGATACTTAAACATACTTTAACGAGGGAATCATTGGCATCAAATTAAGTTTAAGATGAGGGAATCATGAACATCAAATGAAGTTTAATATATTAATATCCCATTATTCATAGGGAGATATGGCTAATAAATAATAAAACTGAAGCAAAAGAGTAATTGTTAAAATTTGTTCACTAAATGCGGTAAAATTTTACATCACAACAAAATTTTAACGTGATTTAATTTCAAAAAATTTTCAGACCACAAAAATAATTTAAAAATTACCAACCTTCCATGACGTACACAACAGATCCATAGTCCCCTTCTTTGATGATTAAGCTGTCTTTGGCATATTCTACAGGACACATACAGTCTGTGATTTCTTTAATTTGAATAGTTTCTAAATTTTTCATAAAGTCATTGTCTAAGATAGCTTTCTGTATCAGCTCTTTTGATCTGAAAGGGAATAAGAACACTTTACAGATTTCCATAACAAAATACTTCTTTAACAAAGAATTGCACAGCAAAATTAAAAATGTACATGTCATATTTTAAACAAACAAAAATGCATCGGAACACATACATTACTCAGCGCTACCGTCAAGAAAAATGATTGAGATACTTCAACGTCTAGAATGTTCGAACTCTAATACGTAGGCAAAAACGAAACAAAGGGACAAACCAAAATTTTTCAAAGAAATTACTTTTGCAACTGAGAAAAGAGTTAAAAATAAACTATACACACGTCATATTTTAAATTTAAAAAAACTAAAAAAAATTAAAAAAAAAAGACACAAAAGAATTTTTTTTTGTTTTATTTCATTGCAACTTGTAAGCAAATTACTAATGAAATATAATAAAAATATGTAATAATATATAGTAAAAAGTTTTGTTAATCGAAAATTATTGTTGCAAATTCTCCATTATAGATAAAAAATGTTTTAACTATAAAAATAAAGAAACAAGTTATCTATTTTCTTTATAAAAAGATGCACCATCAAATTTTCAAATTTAGAAATCAATTGTTTATTAAAATATCCGACTGGATTCAAAGACAAATTTTAAAAAAATAGTCCATAAAAAATTTTATAGAACAAAATGACTAAAACAACCTTAAAATGTCATAATTAGAATCTATCTATCTATATTTATATTAATCTATCAATTTCTCTCTCTCTCATTCTCTCTTTCTCTCTCTCTCTCTATATATATACAGGGTATTGCACTAATGGTCCATACTATAAGGGGTGATAGAACTCGCAAAATAAACAACTTTCACTATGTAATGTGGGGTTGGAAGGCAAATGTTGGGCAGCGAGAGGGCTCTTGCTTCGTAGAAATGGAGAACCGAGAACAACAATATGAAGACAAAGAACCTTTATTTATAACAAATGCTCAAAT
Source organism: Argiope bruennichi (assembly GCF_947563725.1). Classification (NCBI taxonomy): domain Eukaryota; kingdom Metazoa; phylum Arthropoda; class Arachnida; order Araneae; family Araneidae; genus Argiope; species Argiope bruennichi. The sequence continues at coordinate 89,736,208 of NC_079151.1, forward strand.
AAGGGACCGACAGTTGCAATACAGGCTTCATATCGGCGATGCATTGTATATCGCACACGTTGGAATATTCCTGGCATATCACGAACGTCTGCAACTCCAGCGCTAATTCGGGCGACAGGGTCTTCCGGTGACGCGAAGGGCGTCTCGTACACGACACCTTTTAGCTGTTCCCTGAGAAAAAAATCTAAGCAGGACAAATCAGGAGATCTGGGAGGCCAAGAGACTGATCCCCCACGGTCAATCTATCTGTTCAGAAAGACACTATCCAGGTAGTTTTGTACATTCCTGGAAAAATGAGCTGGTGCTCCGTCGTGTTGGAATCACATGATGCCTCGAACATTTGCTGGTACATGTTGCAGTAAAACAGACAACACCTGCTGGAGGAAGATAAGGTACTTTTGACCATGTAGGTGGTTTGGTAACAGATACGGCCCAATTAAGTGATCGTGGATCATTCCTGCCCACACATTCACGGAGAATCTTTGCTAGCTACCACTCATGTGGATTTACTGCAGCCCATACATTGTTGTGCATATTAAATACGCCTTCACACGTGAATGTAACTTTATCCATGAACAGGACAGATGCTACAAACTGGGGCTGCAGTATGCTCTGTTGCAAGAACCAACGTGCAAATGTTGCACCTTATGGAAAATCAGTTGTCTGTAAGGCCTGGACCCGCTGGAGGTGGTAAGGGTGTAACTTTTCCTCATGCAGTCGTCGTATGGTGGACCCCTTACTCACGAGCTATTGATCGCGTGATTCGTTCAGGGTGGTTGTCCACTGTATCCAAGATTGCCTCTACTCGAATTGCCGTTCTCGTGGTCTGTGGTTGACCTGTATCTACAAATCTGTCTTAAAAATAATGACCACTTCAAAATCTACAAAAATATGACTTTACTTTTAAGTTATAAAAATAGTTCTATATTTTTCACAAAAAATAATTTTCGCAACATGTTTGGATATCTCAAATAACGATTATATGCCTAGACCGCTTTTTGTAAATAAAAATGGTTTAATCTCTTGGATTGTAAAACTCGATGTCATTTTAAAAATTTTTAAAATCTACAATAGAATAATTTATAGATGTTATAATTCAGTAGAAAAATGACTTTTAGTCCATGAAAATCTTTAGTGCTCTATAGATTCTTAATAGAATCAGTAAAACACATTCCAAAAAATAAAAAAGGGTCCTTTTATTTGACAGCAGAAAAAACAGCACACTTAAGGTGTTAAATGCATTTTTATGTTGATTTATTTAATGGATTATCCGCAGTAGCATCCCTTCCAGTTCTACGGATTATCGGGAATTTTAATTCTTATCAACGGAATTCCACGCTTCGCATCTCGGAATTCGTGCTATCGTTGAAAGAAATACATATGTAATAACTTTCCATAGTAACATCATATGTTTTAATACTAATCTTATCGCATTCTATATTGTAGAATATTTGATTTTTGTATATAACATATTCAATGAAAACAAGAAACAATTCAAGTGAACTAGTTTCAAATCACTCACATGATGTAAAATTTTAGTACTTTTACAGAAAGTACAAAAACGTAGTTACTGGAGTTAAGAATTTAAGGTACTTAAGTTATAAAGAAAAATGGGAGAGAATTTTAAAATCAAATGAGTGCTAAAAAAACGTCCAAACGGTGTTTTTAGATGATTTTAAAATAAATTTATAAAAATAGTGAAAAGCACTGGGAAACAACATTATAAAAAATAAAATTTAAATTAATTAAAAACATTAATTAAAATTAAAAAAATAATTAAATTAAAATTTAATTTAATTTTTTTTAAATATAATGAAATTGTTTTCGTTCAAAAAGCTTTTGAAAACTATTAATATTAATAACTAAATAAACGTTATTAATAGCAGCATTTTGCTAAAAACATTCATTAAATTAACCGATAATCGAAATATTAAAAAAAAAAAAAAAAAAAAAAAACTTGGAACTTTTTTGGCATCACTCAGAACTATTTTATCCTATTTATGGTTGCCCCATATGGAGTGCAAAGCATCAACTTGAAGCTATCGGATTCAATTTTTACAAATTGATGGATATATTCATAAATGTACATACAGGAAGATAGACATGAGAGATACATTATTCCACTGAAAACTGTTGTTATAAAGATTAAGTTTATTCCCTTTTAACAAAGGAAATAATTATTAATTCTCCTTAAGTAATATCACTTTCCTCCCATTTTAAGCACAAAACATTAATATTCATAACAATCAGAAAAAAAGGTAGCCAACGCAAACTTCATTAGGAAAGATCATGTTTCCAATTCTTTAAAACAGGATTCAATGATTTTAAATTAAATTTGCAGTTATCACAAAACGTGAGTATTGAAATTCTATAATTTCGGACATCACATAAGCAATCCTTCACCATATAAACAATCTGGAGCTTTCTTCTAAGTACGTCAATCGTCAGCTAAAAGCATCTCACCTGTTAAAAGATGTTTGTGCACATGTTTTCGTGGAATGGCATTGACATCTGTCTCTACATGGTTGCTCCAGTGTCTTCAAAAGAAGTAAAAACTTCCAAAAAGTGAGGGTTTTACAAAGAAATGTGTCCACTGTAATGACTCAAACACTAATTATTATCTGCTGTACATAATCTGTACATAAAGAGGAGCATTAAGTGACACGTGTTTGTCTCATGATTATCCATTGAGACATATTTATCATAGTCAACAGAATTAGAAATTCTGGATCTGGGTTAATTAGTTTGATCTCTCATTCCTAATACGGAATGCTTATGACAAGATAGCTTTGATTTGACAAATTTATCCCATATTAAAAAAAAAATCAAACTTCAGGATTTATTCCATTTTTCAATAATGAAACAAATGAGATTTATGGTAAATTCTATTAATAATATTTCTTAAGATATTAATTATGAATGTAAATACGGGTTCATAATTTTAGGATGTGATTTTATTCGATAGTAGGTTGAAATACTCTACCTTATCAATAATTGAATATTTAAAACGATACATAATCGTACAATTATAAAGGCTTAATGGCGTATGTTTGTTAAGTAGTTCAAAATAGTTAAAGGTCATGATTTTTAAAAATAAATTTTTTAAACTAAACAATTAAAAAATATCTTATTAATTTCTATGCAATAAGATATTTGTTACACAATTTTTAATTTAAAATTTTGTAAATTATTTTTTTGACAAGAGGGTAATAATTTATATGTACTTTATTCGCAAGGCACATTTTCATTTAAACCTTATAACTTTAAGTGAGTAGTTCTTGTAAATACATAAATTTATTTCGTGTATCCCGGAAATGGTTCTAATGATTTGGATCAAATTTTATATTTAGATAAAGTATTGCTTTTTAAATTTATGTATATAAGCATTTTTCCTTTTAAAAAAATAAAACCGCAATTTTACACACACGCACACACAAATACAACACACTTTTTTTTAATAATTAACTATTAAAACCTTTTTCTATCTGTTCTCATTCAGACAATGTCATATAGCGCCATCTCGTAAATTTCTGTACTACTTGCATTCTAGCCAATGATAATTTTTTGGTACCTTAAAATTTTGTGAGATGGCGCTTTATGACATTATCCGAATGCGAATACGTTCGACTCACATCCAAGAGCAACAATGCAATTATTGTGTTAACCAATTCGAATAACATGTTAAATTAAGTGAATTCATGAATGTTTTTTATTTAAATGACCAGTTCACATGTAGGCAAGATTGAAAAATATTCATAATTAATTTGTATCTAAATATTTTCTCCGAAAAAAACTACGATTTTACCAAGAAAAAAAACTGCCGAGCAATGCTTGGTTTACTAGGCACTATTTTTTAAATAAAAGAAATTCAATAGAAGATTTATTTTTTATTCCTTAAAACTATCATCCTGATCTTTCAGTTATAATTATATCGATTCATCAAAATTTCCTTGAATAAATAAAAATCAGCAAGAGCGATCTCTCCTAAATTTTTCGCATATTCTCAAATAAATGTGCTTGTGTATTATTAACCTCATACTGCTAGTGAACAATGGTAAAAGAAGATCTTAAGAGCGTGCGACCTTTCGCAAATAATCGCTGGCATGCATTTAATACACATATATTGAACTGAATATGTATTTTGGACATCTATTTTCCGATAGAACCAAAATTGTCCTACAGAACTATTCTGAAATCACAAGATCACATATACCAAAATCTAGTTATTTAAGTTATTTCGTTTCTGCTCATTGCTTTTACTTGCATCCGAAAACACAAGTGCAATACAACAGACAGTGAATCTTTCGGAAGATTTGTTTCAAAATTTAACAATATGCCAAAACTGTGAAACAAATACATTTATCAAAGTTATTAAATTACAGCGTTTACATGCGCATAAAAGTACGTATCGAGAAATCTTCAAATCCTTGACGAATTTGGTTTCAAACACCCGTACTTTAGAAGTTAAATATGTGAATCAAATTTCGTTTTGTAGTTAACGCGTAGATTTATATTCGGGCAGCTGGACAAATAGACTTCCTATGTATGAATATCTTTCAAAATTTGAGAGAAATCTATAAATTTGGTGTAATGACCATATACCAAATTCAAGTTCAAGTAGACAATAAACAAAACAGGCCTATGCCTATAAAAATAACATGATATTAATGTCTATCATAAATTTATTCTTAAAAATATTTAATGCAGGGAATAATGAATTTCAAGTTATGAAGAAGAAAGTTAATTTAAATTAAGCATTGCTAATAGCCCCAGCAAAATAACCAAGCGCTTAAGCCGCTTTCTATGAAATAAACAATTAAAAATATAACACTGTAGAAGGCCCAAAATGGATTCTACCAAAAGCAGTCGAAAAATCTAACCGACGTTACTCTTAATGCATTTCCATACATTTCGTAGAAATATGTAGAGTATGAAGTTAAAAATTCATAAAAATAGAAAACGAAACATTGTAATGAACTAAGGACCGAAGTTAACTCTAAAATTTATCTCAAAGCCATAAAAGTTTTTTTCCCTCGATGTAGATCTTGCCAAGGACATATAAAAGACTATTAGATAATTTTTTATCTAACTCTCAGAACAGATTCCGGAGCGGAGATTAAAGATTACTGTATTATTAGAAAGAAAAAACTTATCTCCAAGACATATGAATCAACTCGCCTTTTGAAATAATGAGAGCTTTACTTTATTCCAAAGTACCTGCAGGCAAGAAAAAAAAATAACGAAAAACTACGCCTACGTCTACATTTTCGAATAGATCTTTGCAACACTCTCGGAAACGCGGGAACTTTGCCAATGGAATCGGTACAAAAAAAAATGGAGTTCTTTGGGTTTAATGAGTTCACGTCATAGTTAGTTACCTGGTCGAAGCTGTTCAGATAAACTGTACTAGATGAAAACGTACAGGTTGACAAATGAAATCATCAACAAGTACAGTAATCAAGACGGCACAGGAGAGTTGAAAGAAAAAAATATTTTCGAACTGTATGACGATAATTCAAATAAGAATTAACATTTAAGTTTGATTAAATTTATTTTAAGAATATCCGATTGAAAAAATTTTGAACGTTGAGTACATTAGCATTAAACGTAAGTTATTTTAATAACAAGAATACAAGTAAATTATTTCAGTAACAATAATACAAGCAAATTATTTCAGTAACAAGTAATATAAAACATAAATTGCTTTTAGTAACAAGATTTTTTTTTAAGAATAAATCTCGCTTTAAAAAAAATTTTTATGCTTCAAATGCAACAACTGCTTTTGAACGTTCAGGAAATTTTATTGCGACTTTGATAATTTCCACCTTTTAATACAATATACAGGGAAATGAATATTTATCTTTAAGGCTATGTTTTTCTTATTAAATTAGAAATAATTGTCTCTCGCAGCGCTTTTCACTTTTATATTCAACTTTCTAAAAAGCTACTAAAAATGCATGTATCTGTGACCGCATAAGCTGAAATGGACAAATATTCATTAAAATGAATAATCAATGTACAAATTTGTCAAGCAAACGGCTTATCACCCAAATACCCTGTTCGTAATAGTTCAGATGATTAAATCACCACAGATTAAAAATACGAATCTGAGTAGAGAATACAATGATAATTCAAAATAAAATTTATTTATAGAACAAAATAGCAGTTAGGTAAAATTCAATATATATATTTACTAATACAATATCCGTGTTAAATATTATAGAATATTATCTTTGTTTTACGAACATAACCGAAACAAATGAAGACCATGATTGAGATTAATCGAGTAATTTACACATAAACGTAACATTAATGAAAGAAAATGGAATCGCTTAAAATCTATTTTTGGATCGCAATCAAGAAATTGCTTGTATCTCTCAGCTGGGCAATGCGCACTTTGTCAACGCGTGATTGATAATATAATGCCCCTTTTTCTTTCTTCACGACTCGCCACACAAGCAGAATGATTCAGAAAGCATGCCCAAAGAGCAATCGTCGAGTCCTCTGTGACTTCTCAAAGAGATGTGTCCGTTTTCGTCATTTGTAAAAATTACACTCAAGAAGATGCTTTTTGAAAATGTCTGAAACAGCACTTCTATGTAAGAGGTAGACTCATTTTTAAAAATAGAATTAACTTTGTATCCAATTTTCTGAAAAGAATTTTTTTGGCTAATACTAATGCTTGGCATGTTTCTTAAACAGACATTTCGCCATCGAAGAGATGACCACAACATAAAAGAGCGTTAAAAAAAATTTGTAGTCACAAGAGAAACATAGAGAGATTTTTTTAGGAGGAGGGAGGTTTTGTTTCGGGCTTTGGCATCCTCATTTGGCGCGAAACTGCACCGCTATTAGGAAAAAAATTTCATTAATAAAACGCGGAAGCCAACATCTTGAAAGAATTTGAGCAGAAATGGAGAAATGAATACAAATTCTCAAAATAACATAGTAATATGCATTTATTGATGGTGAATTTTACTTAGAAGAAAGATCCAGATTTTTGAATTTCCTTTCCATTTGACAATATCTTTATTTTACACATATGTATTATGCTCATTAGATCCAAGTCCATTAGAGGTATATAGCGAAAGGCACATTTGGACAATAATAAAAACGAAATGGAAAATTGAACTTTTTTAATTTAATATTTGCTTTTATTTCATACATATGTGTTAGATTCAATAGAACCACGTTCACTTCAGAGGTGCAGCGGAAGACGCGTCTGGTCAGTAGTAGCAAAAACCAAATGAGAAATGGAATTCTATTCAAGAACGATCTATATTTCATACATAATATGAGCTATTTTACTTCATACACATATATTAGGTTTGTTGGACCCATGTCCATTACACGATTATAAAGGATGAAGTTTCAAAATCCTAGACTAGTGAAAAAGTTTCTTTTTAGATGGAATGGATTGCTAAATCTTATTTGTGGATTTGGTCTTCAAAGTGAACGTTTTTATGTAGTCAAAACAATTACGAAAGTAAAGATGTGCTGAACTTTAATAATAAGCAGCTTTTCAAAAGTTCCATGTAAAAAAATATTAAATGCATAATGAAATATTATTACATTTTTTTGATTCACAATATTTAGCGAAATAGATATTGAATAAGAAATCAATAGAAAATCTTGAAATTGCTAGATAAATCCCTATTTCAGTTATGGTAACGATGCGAAAGGAATAACTTTGTCTACAATTTTCTAACAGATTAATTTCTTACACATTCCGATTTTTCTTGAATTTTAAAGCTAGATATACTAGACTAGAATTTTACGAACAAAGAAAAACAATAATCGAACTAACTCTATTTTATAGCAGAAAAATAGAGAAAAGGTACAAAAGCAAAGTACAACTTGAAAAAAAAAAATCTAAAAAGTAGGAAAAACGTGTTTTTTTTTTTTTTTGGTAAAAGTTTCTTTTAAAACCAATGCTTTTTCATGTGTTCTGATATCAGGGTTTTTTATTGTTTCCTTTTATTCTTCCTCAAGATTCCTTCATTTCTTACATATCGGATGAAAAATTTCCATCTTTTTTAATGTCTTTCCCCTTAGCCATAGCTATCTACCTGATTTTTGAAGTGGTCCTGAGGATAATTGAAAGAATACAGACCTCTTCACTACAAAACAAACAGAAAATATCTAGCACAAATAACAGATACAAAATAAGACGTATTTTTGCATCTATCATCAAATGGAGATCATGAAGGGAATTGTTAAAAACTATTTTCCTTTCTTGAAGTAGTAGTAGAAAAACTCAGAAAATCATTTCTAAGTACCAAGATTCTTCTGTCTTAACAAATGTTTCAATAATATCATTTCTATTTTTACATAATTTGTTTATGTTTATAAAGATTCAATATTGATTTTATAGAATACTAAACTACCTAATTATCAGTTAAATGATTATATTTAATTTAATTTTGATTGTAAACTATTAGCACTATTTAGTTTCGAATTTAAAAACTAACTTGTTAAAACAATTCCATATCATTTACATTACTAAATTATAAATAAAAGTTCAAAACAATTAAAATTTTAAAACGTAATCTATTTTACAGCACACAGACAAACATTTTTTTAATAAACTATTTTCATTAAATTTATTCACAAGAATAAATTACTCCTAAATTACTTTAACAATAAAAAATACTAGAGCATTGAAATAAATTCATATGATTTTACAGTCAGATGAAAACTCTAACTGTATCTATTATTGATATCTTAAAATTTTTCATAAACAAGATGCTTGATGAATTCAAAATTTGTTTCTCAAGGACAATTTTTCGAGCATCGCGTGAGCAAGGAATGGCTTCACTAAAATGTATTACAGACAAATATACTACAAATTAAATTTCAGTCAAAATTCAGGTCACATAAACAAATAACAACAGAGAGTCAAAATCTGTGCATAATTTCCAAAGCTATGGCTGATAAATAATAACAATGACGATTTAAACGAACTGTATTAGTTGCAAACAAAAGAGCTGCCTGGGTATCTATTATTTGTTTAACACCAGCTGGTGACACATATGAACGGTTTCTGATTAATAAGCAGAACTGTGAATTGCTTGGAATGAATTCGACAAGTATGGTTGAAGAAAATAGGCCCCTCGTTTGCAGCATATCATTAAATAGCTTTGTCTTTTATTTTATCATAAAGCTAGCCGATAAATCGATGATACTCGGAATTAAAATATTTTCAAGTATCATAGTTTTACTCTTTCCAATTACAGCGTTACTTACTTATTATCTCTTAGAATATGGATAAGATAAATAAAGATTACGTAGTATTTTTAAAGATTGACTTTTTAAATTTAAATAAATAAACTATATAATTCTTTAAAAACCGATATGCATTCTGAAAAACCTAAATTAACACATAAAATAGAAACAACAAAAAAATAAAGATATTGCAGTTCAAAACCTTACTGTTGTCAGCAAGAGAATATATATAAATTTTCTTATTTCAAAATCGTCTGCATGTATTAAATCATTTATTAAATTTTGAGAAATTAACAAAAATTGCAATAAAAAATGCACGGAAATAAAATCGGTATTACTGAAAAAGTAAAAATTTCAAGTTCAAAGATGATATAAAATATATCTGTGAATCAATTATCTCTGAAGTTACTGTGGAATCATGAATAATTTCTAATGAATTGAATATTTGATTGACTTCTTCATTTTTAAAGGTTGGCAACGTTCGTTTTCTGATCTCAAATAAAAAGTGCACCATTTTTAGTTTAATTGATATCGGTTGTTTAGGAGGATATGCAAAACACATATACATACATATCCTCCTACAATGACTTTTATATTAAAATGGATACAACAGAAAAACCTTATCTTAAAGTTCTAAAATTACATCATCTTAAAGTTCTAAAAATTACATCATTTTAAGGTTTTAAAAATTACATAGAAATAAAATCAGTATCATTAAAAAGATAAAATTTTAAATTCAAATATGATATGAAAAATATTTTTTGTGGAACAATTAGCTCTGAAGTTACTGTATAATTGTGAATAATTTGTAATGAATTGAATATATGATTCACTTCTACATTTTGAAAAATTGTGAATGTTCCTTTACTAGTCTTAAATAACAAGTGTACCAATTTCAGCTGAATTCGTATCGGTTGTTTAAGAGAATATGCAAAATACATATACATACATATCCAAAATGATTTTTATATTAAAATGGATACAGCACGGAAATATCATCTAAAAGTTTTAAAAATTACATCATTTTCAAAAGTTCAAAAAATTATCTTTTCTATGATATCAATGTTTTAACTCATAAATTAAGTTTCTATTTTTAATGAATTAAAAAAATATTTTAGCCATATTTTACAACATTTTCCTCCCTCATTTCAAACAGTTCAGAACTCGGAATTAAAAATCTAGAGATAAAAATATTTGAATTAAATATATTTTGGAAGAGAATTAAACATTTCCCTCTCTCATAGCATTCCGAGGTAGAAACAAATAAGCTATTTCTGTTACTTGGAGAAAAAAGCAACAATAGCAAAAGAAGTAAGCACTCTATGTACTTTTATCTTGCTTTTTCCCCGGAATGCATTACTATCGGTCAATACGCTCTGGAATGCAGAGAATGTTCTAAGATAATCCATACTACCTTTGTCTCTCGATGTGATATTTCGGAAATAACAAACATATGAAGAGATACATATAAGTGTAATGAATCAAAAGCAGTACGCTCTTTTCTAGAGACCTTAATATAAATAAAAGTCATTGTTGTTATATATATATTATTCCATATCCCTTCCTAAACAATTTTGCCGAATTCAGCCATACTTTGCACATTTACTATTTAAGACAAGACGGGGGAAAAAAAACAACTTTTTCGAAGAGCAAAAGTTAATTAAATATTCAATTAATTATAAATTAACCAAAATTTTGTCATTTTCCGCAATAACTTCAGAGAAAATTATCCTACAACAAATATTTTTGCACCACTTAAATGTTACATCTCCAAAGACACTAATTTTCTTCAACTTTCATTTAATTTTCATAATTTAATAAATACTTGAACAGATGTAAATGCTTCGAAATAAGAAAATGTGTAGAACTTCGTTGCTAGGAAACGAAGGAAATACTTTGAGATTTTCCTTTTTTATATTTCTATTTTATTCATTAAAATATTTTGGTATAATTTTTTGATGATTTTAAAAGGGAATTTGTGCATTATTTGTCACAATACTTTTTGTTCTTGAAAAAAAAATTAAAAACTATTACAAGCAGACATTAATAAAAATATTGAAGAATACAAAAAATTTAAAAGCAAACGATTAATAATTTACAGCAGGAATAATTATTTATGTGATTTAATGATATGGAAAAAATTAGCTATTAGCGGATTTTAAATATCGTCTGATTCAACTGATATTCTTATTTTAATTAAAAAACGTTTCGAATTATGAAAAGATTTGTTTATTATAGTATACTATGTAAAAGCAGATTTTACATTAAAAATATGAGATATGAAAGCATTTTAATCTCGAGATCAACGGGTTTATCAGCAGGACGAAAATAATAATAAAAAAAAACATTGCTTTTATTTCATTATTTTTACTTATAATAAAGATAAATTTGTGCGTGTGCGTGCGTGCTGTGTGTTTGTGTGTGTGTTTGCGCTCTGCTTTTGACCAAGAGTTATCAAACTTGGCACATTACGTACTTTGGAGTGTGGAAATGCGAACTTCGGGACGAGTTTATTCAAAATTAAACTAAAAATTAAACGAAATTTGTGCATCCTTTCTAAGATAACTTCCGAAAACATTACAGAATAAAAATGGTTTTTACATCATCTTAAAGTTAAAAAAACTATCTTTTCAATGATATCAATATTTTAACCCATAAATTAAGTTTCTATTTTTAACCAGATTTTCCAACAATTTATCTCGCACAAAATAAAATTTAACTTGCACGAGCACGTTGCGCGTGGATGAGAAAAAATATGCTTTTATCAACGTGTTACCTTCAAATTCACAAAAGGTCAGGTTAAAAAATAAGTTAACTATTACTGCAAATTAAACTTAGCAAAAAATAATTTTCAACCTCACATCTGTATGAAATGAAATAAATATGAAACATGATATTTCTAAAAAAATAAATGCAAGAAAAAGTTTCTATGATCTTTTATAATATCTATATTATTAATTCAATAAATTAGTTTTATTTAAGGCAAACACAGTTTAATTGGCACATGATATCGAGTCTCATAAAGACCCAACAGCTAATTTATAAATCTTTAGCAATATGAATATATCTGCTCACAAAATGGTCTAAATGAAATAAATAATGATATTTTATGCAATTCGAGTCAATAAATTCTGTGAGGAATAACGATTAAATTTTTATACGGATCCTTCGTTTTTGAATCATCTATACTTATAATAAAGCTCAATGTGTGTGTGTGTGTGTGTTGGCGCTCTACAGACCAGACCATTCAACCTACAGCTACCAAATTTGGTACGTGACTACCTTGGAGGCCGGGAATGTGCGCCTGGGGGTTATTTTTTCGAATTTTTAATTAGAATTTTATTTATTTAAAAATTAAGCGAAATTTTGGCGTGTTTTTGCTATAACTTCGGAAAATATTACCGCACAAAAAATTTTTTTACATGAAGTTAAAGATCAAAAATTTATCTTTTAAATGATACCAATGTTTTAATCTTAAAATTAAATTTCTAGTTTTAATGAATTTTTAAATAAATATTTTAACTATATTTTTCAACAATTTTTTTCGTACAAAATAAAAATACGAGCACGTTTCGCATTCATGGAAAAAAATTAGCTTTTTCAAAGTGTTGCCATCACATTTATTAAAGCTCCAATTAAAAATAAATTAAATCTTTTTGGAAATGAAATCTGCAAAAATATAATTTTCGACACATGTCTGTAGGAAATGAAACAAATATGAAATGTTATTTTTTCTAAAAAATAAATTCAAGAAAAATTATTTTATGATCTTTTACACTCTCTATATTATTAATCCAATAAATCAGTTTTATTTTAAGGCAAGTTTTGTTTAATATGAACAGGATATCCATTCAAATCAGGGCCACACAGCTCATTTGTAAACCTTTAGTAAGACACAGATCTGCTAAAATGGTCTAAATGGAAAATGATTATATTTTATGTAACTTGATTCACTAAATGCTCTAATAAATAACGAATTTTTGATTTTACATAAAGCTTCTGCTGTGGAAATCACGATTAACAAAATGTTCTTGAAACACTAATATTTTAAATAAAAAGAGTTAATTTCCAATCAACTAAATCAATCACTTAAACTGACTGATTTATGAAAATTTGAATATTACTATTCAATAAAAAAAGGATAATTTTAGATTTTCCATCGATTGTTTCAAAGAAAATACGCCAATCAGCGCACAGGTTTCTGAAGATTAATTGGCCTAAGATTATGAAAATGTTGAGTTTTTCTAAATTTTTAACATTCAAAACTTCATAAATAAGTCTTAGTTGATCGTGGAAAATAGAAACATTCATTCATTTATTTAAAATTTGGTTTGTCCAGAATATTTCTCAGAATATGATACCTCACTGCATTAAATTTAGACTTCATAATTTTTGAAATATATTTATAGGCCGGAACAAAATATTATGAATTTCATTTCATTTCAATCCTTTTGAAAGCAAAACTAAAAACTGAATTTTATGCTGAATCTGAGAATTTTTTGTTGAATTATTCTTTGAGTTATTACATAAATTATGAAAAATATTTTGTAGTTCACATAAGACTTAAATAACGAGCGATTCTGTTTGCAATACTCATATTCAATAATAATAATAATAAATAAATAACAATAAAGATGATAAATAAAATAAAACGCTTGGTTTTATTAAAAAATATCTTTATATTAATTGAAATTTCATCATTTCCACTTTAAATTAAAGTTGAAGTTTTACCGGAAATGACAACAAATTAGCAAAATATATATAGTAAATTGAACGAAACGATCTAAACAACAGTATAAGTTTGGTATGACTATCAAAATTTGAAGATTAAAAATGTTTTGTTTGAGAATCTATTAAGAGACCAGTTACTTAAAATATTTAATTGAAAATTGTAGCGAGCGGTAATACTGGCGAACCGGCTGGTCACCAAAGGCGGCTAGTATTTAATAAAATATTGTTGAGACATTAATATTTTAAATTAAAAAAAGTTCCACTCTTTTACAATGAAAATATGTTGTTATGAAAATTTGAATGTCTTTATTTTATATAAAGGCGCGATCTTAGACTTCTATATAAACCGTCTTTCAGATAATATACCAATCAGTGTTTGGATTTTCCCCAAGACAGATTGTCTAAAGTAGAGATTCTGTCAGGATTGATCGCAGAAGATTGAAACGTTAGATTTTCAAGATAATTTTACTGAATATGATTTATCGAATCGAAGGTCTATATAGACTTTATAATTGTTTTCAGAAGTACATTTACTGATTAAAATAAAATAAAATATTATTTACCTCATTTAAATCTCTTTGAAGGTAAAATCTAATTTTATAATGAATTAGAGAATTTTTTTTATTGAATAATTTCTTTGAAATATTGTTTAAATTGTTGAAAATGTTTTATAGTACACAAAAAATTACAATGCTGAAGAATTTTATTTTCTGTAGTCATATTTTTTTTAAGAAATATGTTTGATTTCAGCAAAAAAGGTTTCGTATTTATTGAAGTTTTATCTCTTTCATTTCAAATTTAAATGTTACGGTAGCTGACAGCAAAGTAGAGAGATATATAGTACAAGGAACAAAATATCGTAAGGCTTAACAATATACATTCGAAAGAATTGTATATCATCATAAGGCTCTATATAATTATAATATCTATTAATATCGATATTAATAGATATATCTATCTATATAATATCGATATATTATACATCTATCAATATCGATTGTATATTATTATAAGGCTCTATAATAATATACAATCGAAATTTAGAGTTTAAAAATATTTTGCTGAAGAATCTATTAAAATATCAAGGTACAAAAATATTTAATTGAAAATTTACTAATAAACATAAAAAAATTTAATAATACACATAAATTAGTTACTAATAAACATAAAAAAAAGTTTTCATATAAAAATTGAAAAATAAGAAGCAAATTGCACTTTTTCTATTCCTTAAGAATTTAACAATTAATTTACTGTACAATGATTTCAAAGTAAAAATTTTATAATCGATATAGGAGTTTCCAGAATCTGATATCTGTATTGTAAAAATCGAAAGAAAAAAACTATTTGTATGGATCCTGCATTTTTAATATATTGCGATATATTTTGTTTATCATTATTTAGAATTTTTTAAAATTAAAAATAAAAATTAAGTTGCAGAATAAACCTAATCAATTTTCTCACGATGAAACTGAGAATATGTTAAGTTATTAAAATCTTCTTAATCACAATCAATGAATCATCTATTCACGGAATAAAAATACATTCAGAAATGTGTGTTTTTAATCCGCGAATTGAATAAAAATTGTGTTTTTTAACCTGCGAAAAGAATATTTTCACCTCATCATGAATACTGACACTAGCCATTTATTAAACACTCCAGTCCAGTGATCAATAAATACACCAAATACTGCGTTTTAAGCTTAACTTCATAGTATAATGAATGGGGTTGAGTAAGTATTTTGACTTATTCTCATTGATGAATTTAATTAAAAATTACTCACTTTTACAATCTAGATGCCAAGATCAAGTTAAAAAAATTCTCCCTCATTTAGCTGGTTCCGTTTAGATGCTGCTATTTATACACAACAATGGACTGTTAGTTGTCAATGGGTCATGAAATTGGTTCAAAATATATACAAATCTATAACTCTAGAAAAATACAGTAACCAATCCTTTAACTTTATTTAACTGTGTTTTTTTTATTTATTGGCTTATATACACACGAGCGGTCAGATACATACACTTCCTGACTCTGTTAAGTATGAAATTTGAGAGAAATGTCACGTTTCGGAGCAAAAACCGCACTTTTCAAAGCAAAAATTTCTTCAGACAAATAGAATTTCAAAACTGACTTTTTTTCTCTCAAAGAGGTCTTAAACGTAGAGATTAATTAAAATCGAAATGCTGAATTTTTACTAAACCTTTTCCGAATTGTACATCGTATGCAAAAAAGTAAAATCTCATCTGCATGATCAAAGATTATTGTAATTATTTCTTACAAGAAATAATGCAAAACCACTTGTTCTTCATAATATCCCATTGTTGTGCGATTTCTTATTAAATTATAGATCTCCATAATAACTTTACTTTTATCTTATACATCATATATTTTCATTCATTCCGTAAGGTAGTGTTGACAACACATATATAGTTAGAAATCAAAGAACCAGCCCCCCAGCCCCAATTACAGGCCCTATTTTGTCAATTTTTATTTTATATGCAAGCGCATGACTCCTACATAAGCGAAGAATATTTTTTGCCTCCACTTTGCATTTTCGAAATATTGCAAAATAAAAACCATAACACAGCCCTTACAACCTAGCTTCATTAACTAAACAAATTTTGCCTCATAATTTTGCCATTTTGCGTATATAGCTAATCAATCAGAATGATCTATGTTTATCATGCAAATATAATTTAAAACTGTATTTTTATTTTGTATATAATTTATCAAATTTGATTGATATAACTAAATTAATGCTATAAATATGGTGAGCGAACAGCTGATCGCCGAAGACGGCTTGTTAACTACAATTTTAAATATATTGTGCAGTTCTGTTTCTAATTTGAAGAATAACACTTCCATTCTTTATGCAAAATAATTCTCTTTCTATATACTAAAATCATTCGAATTCGTACGATAAAACATTTTAATTTTATATTTTAAAAGCCAAAATATTGATCATTAATCTAATAAATGAATCCACAGCGAGTCTCTATATAAGTATTAACCAACAAATTGCATAATCCCAGGAATAATTCCAGCAGACTTGAATCACCTAATTTTTTTAAATTTAATTTTCAATCGCAGGATCATTGTCCGATGCACACACCGTCTGCATGTCTGCAGCCTCAATTTGGCCCCTGTCCCAAACAGTTACAACTTCTTGGCTGCATTTGAATCGGTCTTTTCAAAGCGGAGATCGTGTGATCTTTCCACTTTCCGTTCTATCACCGAGAGACGGCAATCCCAAGCCTTGAAGATTCGTCTTTCTTAGACGGATCGAAAGCAAAAATAAACGTTCATTGAGGGCGTCTCCGTGCTTGGCCGTCGCCCAATTACACGCTTTGGTAATTACTGCGTCTCTCACTTCCGTACACCTGTTCTGCTTCATTCCGTTATTCCATAATTGGTCAGCTATTAAAGCTGCTGTGGTTAAAAATGGGACTTTTTTTTAATTAACAGATATTAATTTTTATATAAATATTCTTCATAGAAATAGTTATAAATTGTTACTTTTTAATTTAATTTATTTTATATTAATAAACTTGGAATTTTGTAAGTGATTTTTCGCTCCCCGAGTTATGAAATTTTGCATCCTAATTTGCCCTCCATCATAATATGCTATTTTATTTTTTAAATTTTATTGTAATTTATTGTCAATTAAATGACCAATTAAATCGAACTACTGGTACTACCTAATATTGATTTTTACCAAAAAAATTATTTTAAGAACCCTTTGTATCTTTTTGGGAGAGGGGACCTAGTTATTGAGGATGAGAAACTTTCGGCATGGTGGTTGGTTCTCGCCACCCTGGTGGTTACACAAAAAGTTGGGGGTCTGGCTCCTTCCATCGATGACGGGACGTACTTCCTTAAGGAAGGGTTGTACCGGGTCCGGTGATGTCCCTTAGGACTTAACCACAGTTCCCGCCAGTGTTGCTGTTACGGCGTTCCAGACATTCAAATTTTTCCGTTTGTCCTCCGGCGGATTAGGCTAGCCAGTTTGTGGTTCCCTTTGTATTTATTACAATAAATTAAAAACTAAAGACTGGAAAGTACATAAAAACTAATAGTTCCAACTTTTTAGCACAAATTCATTTTTTAATTTATTTTTGTTTATTCTGTTTAAACCCATTGTGAAAAATGTATAAAGGGAATTTTAAATAATTGTTTTAAATTAGCTCAACGTTTATTTTAATACAAACAGGTGGAAATATCGTCAGAAATTGAAAAAAAAAAGAAAACTACGATAATTTGAAGAGTCATATTATATTTGTGACACACTACTTAAGATTGGCATTTATTTATGGTTGAAAAAACATGTAACAGTTGTAAACATGTAAAAACATGCAGTTGTTTATTCTCAGCTTTCCTTTAATAGCTTCATTAAAAAAAAAAGCAAACCACAATTATAGAAGGCTTGTACTGTTTCATCCATTCTAAAACATATCCCATTACTAATGAGAAATACTTCTATTACATATGCCCCAGGGACCGGCGCAAGCTGTTTAAAAACAGAAAAATAACGCATTCATTTTAACTTTCTTGTCCACGAAATAATACAAAGAAGAAGTATTGTAATTGTGAAACAATCCGACCTTCTGAATTTAATGCAACTCCATGTTGCAGGCCGTTCCCCCTGACATACATTTATCTGTGTGTGTGTGTGTGTGTGTATGTATGCTTGTGTGTGTGCATGTGTGCTTGTGTGTGAGTATGTGTGCTTGTGTGTGAGTATGTGTGCTTGTGTGTGAGTATGTATGTTACATAATTTTGCAGATACATGATCGAAAAAAAGGAATTAATGAAATTTAACTTCAATTTATTTTACACGGGAGGCATTATATACAAGGGAGAACCGATAGGACATTACGTCCATCTACATGGTGACACAAGCGCAAAAACAAAAGAGAATTTTCTTTGTGAAGTGATTTTACTATGAGATTCAGATAGGGATTTTTTTTGCCACATGTTGACTTAGGCAAGGGAATCTTAGGTATATTTTAAAAAGATGCACATGTGTTAAGGATTTTTATCCCTTCTTTTCTGGTGTGGGAACCATGGAGTCGGCAATTTTATTAAGCGCGTGTAAAAAATAATAAAATAAAAAAAGTAGGAATTGGATCAAGAAATAGAGAACATTTCAGAATGAAGTAATATAGATTCCTTTAAGATAAAAAATAAAAAATTAATTAAGAGTATATACAAATTATATATATATATATACACCTTTTGCAGGCAGACATATTTGTAAAAAAATAGATAATTTTCGCAAGTAAGTCTACTTGCAGGTATGATTGAAAGATGATAATTCAACAATGGAATGAATAAAACATTTAATATCTAGATTGTGATATTAACAACAAAATTCTGTATCTGTAACTGATTTTAAACGAAATCTCTTGATTGGGGAGTCAGTTCAGCTGTCTGTCCGTACGTGTAGATTCGTGTTTTCACCGATTTTCACTTATATTCCAGACTTTATCTTTCTCTACATCTTTTAAATGCCACTGTTTTTTTTACCATATGCTCCTATTCTCCTTTAAATCATATTGGCTCCTATGTTAAAACAACTGTGTGCATGTAAATTTGATAAAATAGAAACGCAACGAGCTAATTGGATAAAAATAGGCACATGAGTGTTATCAATGAAACCAGTATTGCTTCCTGTGTTAAAAATTCCTAGCCGATCAACTGCGAATTTGGTAAAATAAAAGTGCAACGAGCTAATTCGATAGAAATAGGCGCATGGGTGCTGTCATTCAAATTGTAAATTTCCATCCTACACTTAAATAGTTCATTATCTGTAAGTTTTCTTCATTTATGTACATGTAAGATCAGTAACTGAAAGACGTAATAAATGAAATTTAGCACGTGGTCTTGACATAAAAACATTAGATAATTTTCAAATTTTAATTCCAGTCAATCAGTAGGAAATCCCACAGCAAATACTTGATCATTTTTACTATATAAAACAGTTAACACAAAATTCACCAAGTATTGCAAAATGCACAAGAAATTCAAAAGGAAGAATACTCCTACTGAATCTGAAAGCAAGTTGAGTTCCTTTTTCTTTGAAATCATTCAAATTGTAAAAAATATCAGCGTCATTCCTTTTAGCTTCATTACTTTAGAAAAACCATTCAATAGTGAGTTTAACAAAGCTGAAAGCCAAAGACATCGTCCATTTAAATATATCATTACAGCTCATAAATCTGTTCCACATTTACATGGTGGTTAAGTTTGGTTTCAAATGTTTTTTTTTCCTACCTCACTTCAAAAGTGCACGTCATAATCCAACAGAGGTTAATTCACCAAAATTATAGCGCACATGTGCCAGAAACATGAAACGAATCATACGCCCTCGGATCACATTACACAGTTAGCATAAATAATTTTTTTCCAAGTTCAGTAACATCACAAGCGCAAGCTATGCTAAATAAGGGGTTTCCTTCACAAGTTTTAAAACGGAACCAAAAACATACACATTAGAAAAAAAGCTCAAAAATATCTACTGGATAAAAAAAAGAGTCGAAAAAAAGGTTTCTTCGTCCTAAGCAATTGGAATGAGGACATTTGTCAGGGCGTGGTGGAAATTGAAATCTCCGGAATTTTGACACCACGCAAAGGCAACTCTTAAGCTCCGCATTGTCTTACAGAAGGATCATTGTGTTCTGGATCAATGGTTCCTCTCTTTTACTTTAACACATGCCCCGCTAAAGCAACATTTAACTCTTCACGCAAGTGCACGTATCGTGGATATCAGTTACATCAGAAATTTATAAAAGAAGGTATATGAAGATAAACCAATTAATGAATCAGTGATCCACTATCGAACTCATAGTCTTCGACAAATATCTTTAAGACCCAGCAAAAGTAACAATATGCAGTGACTTTTGTAACAAATTTCATAGCTTAAATTTATAAATTCCTTATTGTATGCAATTCGGAATAACAATCCTCAATATAACTTAGACACATGATAGAAAGGCTAACTCAAAATTCAAATCTCCAAAAATATCAAAGCAGTACCAAATCATATGCAAATGGAGACTATCGAAGTCCAATGCCGCTCAAATTGGAAACAAGGGTTGAAGAGTTTAAATATTTAGTAACAAAGTGTATTAAACTTTCTAAAGGATGCGCCAAAATTAACGCAAGATACGAATTTATCACCATTCGTGCAGTAAAGTGTTGGC
The DNA here is from genome assembly GCF_947563725.1 of Argiope bruennichi. Taxonomy (NCBI): domain Eukaryota; kingdom Metazoa; phylum Arthropoda; class Arachnida; order Araneae; family Araneidae; genus Argiope; species Argiope bruennichi. The sequence continues at coordinate 89,757,367 of NC_079151.1, forward strand.
AGCCCTATTAAAAAACTATTTGCAGCTGCTAGTTTAGGATTAGTAAAAATGGAGTGTTACACGATAGAACAACGTGTTTTCATTGTTGAAAAATATTTAAAAATAATGAAATTGTGGCGGCCATAGTTCGAAAATTTGGGAATTGGCCCACTAAATTGTGTGATTTAACATCATTGGATTTCTTTTAATGGGCCCCTTTTCTATGCCCACAAGCCTACAATTACGCGTGCATCGAAGAAGGAAATTCAACGCTGCATCAAATTCAGCTACATTTATGTAAAATGATCATGGAAAATTTCGGCAAAAGAATTCAAATAGTCCAGAAAAGCCACGGAGGCCATTTGCCCTATGTGTTTTTCTATACATAATCCTATTCTGTGTACTTCACGATTCAATAAAAATATAATAATTTAAAGAAAAAAAATTGTTTTTTTTTTAAATATTTAATTCAAATCTTGCGTTAACACGTTGTTCTATTGTATAACACTCCATTTTCACTAACCCTAAACTATCAGCTGTCAAATGATTTCTTTTAATTAGGTTGCCCACACTTTACTGCACGAATGGTTGTAAAGTCAAATCTTGGAGCACCCTTTATATAAATATCAAAGAAGTATCTAACCACATGTTGATGGAGATAATTGAGGGCTCATGCTGCTCATATTTGAAAGCAAAATTAGATTTAAAAATAAAGGAATGCCGGTATTCGCCAGCTAAGTTTGGAAGAACTAGGAATATTAGGTAATGAAATTACTTCCATGTTTAGAAATACTGATCAGTGTGAACAATTACTTTTATTTATGAATGGAAATTAATCTCTGTCATTTCACAAATTATTAATATTCGCCTTCAGTTAACTTTGAAATCAATCATTGCTGACAAGTACAAGCATCCATCGAAATAGGAATGTTGGTAACATATAAGAGATGCTACCTCTGACAACACGAAAACATTAAGGTTAAGGTTATGAATGTTATTTTTTATCCGTTGTTTTCAAAATAATCCTACACTTCAATAAAAAAAACCATGTTTTGCTGCCCACATAAACATAGACCTTGTTTACTTGGTAACAGAGTTTGACACTCTTGCATCGCACTAAAATTACTAAATATTTCCTTTATATCACTATAAACAAAAAACAAAATTCTAGAGGAAGCATAATTAAAATTGATATTCTTCATTAAATTGTTTTTTTATTTTTGCAAAATCAATCATTATTGATGTCTGGATGTAAATTTCATCTTATCTCTGTTAGATTTTTGATTTTCCAGTTTGATTACCTGAGGCGATATTTTGTGCCTAATTTTTCATTGTCATCAATCATATGATTGATTGATTGCATTGACATATTTAAAAGAAATTAGAATTTTGGGAAATATATGTTTATTTAAGTATGTATTTGTTAAATTTGATCAAATTAGTGATTTTACTTCATATAAATTTTATAAAAAATTATTACATTTTTTTTAAATCTTAATATTTTTAACATATTCTTTGGTGATTTTAGATATCTATTAACAACTTTTACAATGTTTTTCAATATTTTTCAGGGTTTGCACTTTTTAAAAAATCATTGTTCTATTGATATTATTTTGTCTCGTGCTTTGTTAAATAAGCATGTCGATGTTTGTGTCTTTGTTTTCCTGCTATCTGTGGCGTATTATATGTGCTCTCGGCAGCAGTTTCAAAGGGTGCTACGCATTCATACTATGCCGTTTATAGAGTACGCACGCATTCATACTATGCCGTTTATAAATAATAATAATAACATGTACGAGTATCATTTATCCTCGCTAATTCGCTGATGTTGACTGAGGACAAATAGCCATATTTTGCTCTGGGCGCCACTTACTCTTACTATGCAACTGCCATACTTCGTTAAATAAATAATTAAAAATGCTTATCCACAGATTAATCTGTTGGTTATAACAAGGAATAGGAAAATTCAACAATTTTGCAAATCATTGATGGAAAACTCAAATGAAATAAAATGCTTCAATAGCAGCAAATCATTGCAACATCTAAAAAAATTAATTTCTTATAGTAAACGGATTTACTAAAACATGAAACTTATTTTACTGTTATATCTTAATTTTCAATCATTATATTATAGTTAGAATTTTCCCATTAAAACTTTTTTATTAATTAAAAACACACTATTCTGCATATCGATAAGATTACCTAAAAATTAAAATAAAAAATTCTAATCCACAGATTAATATATTGTTTACAACAGTAAATCGGAAACAACAAATCATTTATTGATAACTCAAATCAACTAATATATCACTATAGCTGAAAATCACTGCGTTAAATGTTTTGCTTCTTATTCTTATACCTTATTTTTCAATTATTATATTGTAATTATTAGAATTTTCATATTAAAAACTATTTTATTATTTCAAAATACATTATTCTCCATATCGATAAGATTACTTAAAAATTAAAAAAGAAATGCTAATCCACAGGCTAATCTGTTGTCTACAATAGTAAGTCGGAAAATGTTACAATTTAACAAATCTCTTATTAATAACTTAAATAAATACTCCAATAGCTGTAAATCATTGCGCTAAATGTTTTGCTTCAACATAAAAAAATATAATTAATTCCTAATAGTGGATCAATTTATAAAAATATGAAACATATCTTATTTTTATATCTTAATTTTCAATTACTATATACTGTAATTAGAATTTTTTCATATTAAAACTTTCTATTATTTAAAAATAAATCATCCTATATATCGATAAGATTATCTAAAAATTAAAATCAAAGAATGCATAATTATTTTCTCAATAAGCATAAGTAAATTTTTCCTTGAAATCGAGCAAAATTAATATTCGTCGTTAAAAGTATTTTAATAAAATAAAAATAATAATAATATAAAAATAAAATATGCTTCGTAAAAGAAGTATGAATTATTTACATCGTGAGTTTTACTGCAATAATACAAAACTATACCGCTAAATATTTTCGCTGAGCTGAGGCTAGTGGACTGACAAAATTCTACTTCTGAAATAAGCAGGAAATAATAAATAAATGCAATTTTATATACCAAAAGAAAAAAAATCTAAATATTCTGTAGCAAATGAAATAAACTTGTCTAAAATTTAAAAAAAAAACTATGACATTAATTATATAAAAATATGGCATTAGTTATATAAAAATATGGCATTAATTATGATATTCGTTAAATTAGTTTTCTTTTCTAATTTTTTTCCTTCCTAGTAAACGAACTCTTTTATTATCGAACACCAGACATCAAAAACAGCATTCAAACATCAAGTGGTTCATGAATTAGATATCATTAAGACAACTCATTGAAAAAGATTGATCATCTATCAAGACACAGAATTCTTAAAAGAATATCTTGTGATTAGATGTAAAAAAAGATAAATTAACTTAACATACTCTTAATCTAATGTTATTTATTGATGATGGATTGCATTATTTTATGAGAAATTTTCTCAGTCTAAACATTAATAATATCTTTGGAAACAGAATGTATTCAAAAGAATTATTATTATTTTCTATAAGAAGCAGCTGCAGTAAATTGTTATAAATTATAGTAAATGTGTGAAGTAACAACAATGTTTCTATTAATTCAAAGCTTGATTTTTTTTTTGTAGATAACAGGAAAACTAAACAAAAATAATAGATAAAAGAAAAAAAAGAACAAAAAAAGAAGTAATCCTTTAGACGATTTAATTATAATTCAGTACAAGCAAATAATATACTTATGAAAGATTTAAGTATTGTCTCATTTCCCTTAAATAGCTTATGAGTATGCAAATACGAACATATTTTTTTAACTTAAAAAAAATTGAAAAAATGTAACAAAAATTTTTAAAAATGAAATTAATCCTGAATTAATTAGTAAAAAATAATTAGAAATTATATATATTAAAGAGCTTCTTTATGAATATATTCGATAAAAAGTTACAATTAAAATAAATGATAATAACTTTTAAAGAGAAACGGCCTAGTCTTAAAACAGTTGTCTAGCAATATATATATATATATATATATATATACAAAATACGAAAGTCTTTGTACTAATTATTTCACAAAAGAAAGTGATAACTAAATGTAACATCATCCACTTACAATGAAATAACTATTCCTTACTTTTACCTCCATAAATTAGTCAATAGTAAAACTTAGCTAGTTAAAAGTTTTAAAAAACCATACCAAAAATTCAAGTTATTAAAAAATTGAATTTTAAAAAATGTGATCTAAAAATAAGAATAGCAAGAGAAAACGAATTAGTTCGTGGAAAATAATTAGAATTTATATATATATTAAAGAACTTCTTTATGCATATATTCTCTAATAAACATTGCATAATCCACTAAATTTAAATATATCCGATAAAAAGTTAAATTAAAATAAATTATATCAACTTTTAAACAAAAACGCGCTAATCTTAAAACATTTGTTTAAAATTTTTTAATTAAAAAATGGCAGTAAAGATATCAAAATTTTTAATTATTTAAGAATTCTAATAAATAACATGACTAATAAATAAACAGCAAAAATTTTAATAAATTAAATTAAAATAATTATGCTTAAAAAATCTAATAATTTTAAAAATAATAATAATAATCAAGGAATTTAATAAACCAGAGAAAAAAATAGAACGAGAAAAAAAAACACACGTTCGAATTAGCCGTAGTAAAAAATAATACCGCTAGCAACAGAGATCAAGGTCAGTTCTTTATAAAGATCGAATCACACAGGAGAGCTTACTTCTCTGTCTTCGGGACCTTCCTGAGGCTCAAGTTCCGTATCCTTTCAACACAGGCGGGCTCCGCGGAGATGGCAATCCTCTTGCATCGCGTGTTGTCCGCAGAGGTGGACCTCTTGTCCCCATTACAACGTGCATCTTCTTTCTCGGACTCACTGCTGCTGCTGGTACTGCTGGTGAGGGGTGAGCTATCCTCCTCATCCCCGGAACTCCAGAGGTATTGGCGGGACATCTGTTCGAGCAGTGGCTTCATTGCCACACTGAACTTCTCGAGCTCCAACTTGAGTTTCACAATCAATTTATTTTTCGAGTCTAGTTCCATTCTTAACCTCTCAATAAGAGAGTCGCGCTGACGAAGTTCGTCTGTTTTCTTCTGTAAGGCGATCCTCAGCAAGTCCTCCGCCATATTGCCGATGTGAGGGCCACTCGAGAGCTACCTCCTCTTGAGAGGGACTTTTCAATAATAAACGGCACTTTGTTTTGGGCGAACAACAGTTATCCTTTCATGGGGAAAAGCCGCCACTTTTTTTTTTTTTTTTTACTTCTTCCTTTTATTCCACTAGCAGTTGCGCCTCTCGCCGCGATGAGTGTTGCCAGACCAATTTCTAAATGCGGCAGACGATTTTTATTGTTTCTTTTATTCTACGGCCAAAAATACAGACCACATTCAATCGCAAAATCAACAATCCGATCTAAGAGACAAACAAAAGAAAGGATTGCGCGCGGCTCGCTCGGCGTTTTGTTTTTTAAAAACCACTGGTCACAAAGAAGAAGTTTGTTGCGGGACGTTTAAAATAAATATGCGTTTTGGAACAGTATTTCCGATCACAAGAACAGAGAAAAGAAATGATTTTAGCGTTATAGCCTTTTAAATAAATTCCTGCAGCTCGTTCAGGAACGAGCTGCTACGAGACGCGACTCGCTGTTTACAACTGAGAAAATGAACCGGGAAGACAGTTACAGAACACCCAGTTGAAGTTGAACGAGCTGTTAATGACAGTGACGGTTGCAGAAACAGTCATCGCCGATCCCAAGGAGCCAAATTTAGAGACGATCTCCCCGCAAAACTGTGCCAAAAAGAAAGCGTGTTTCAATGCATACACCACCTACACCAAAAGTTTTGCAAAATAAGGAACAAAAAGTTATACAAATGAACTTAAATGATCAGGTCGTTGTTGCACAACATCCCGTATTCGAAAAAAAAAATGTTCGCTCAATATTTAAATTCAATACAGCTTTATTTTTAAATTTAGAAATGTTTATTTGAAAAAGTATATTGTTTTTAATGGAACAGATCACAATGGTGTTGAAATCCCTATAGATCCTCTTATAATGGAAATTCTAAAAAATGCTCGTTCAATATTCGAATTCAATAGAGCTTTATTTTTAAGTATAGAAATAATAATTCAGAAAAGTAGATTGATTTTAGAGGAAAAAATTTCAACAATGGTTGAAATCTCCAAAAGCCCTAATATAATCAAAATTTTAAACTTTTTTAGGAAATTCGAATAAATGCAACTTAATAGTGGACAAAAATATTACATAATATCTGAGAATTATATTAAACATTCATTTAAAAAAATCAACAAATTATTAATTTTATACGAACATTTTAAGATTATAAAAGGTTTTAGCTATCATCAAAATAGAAAACTTGAATTTAACACTATTATCACAAAATATGCATAAAATTTCATTAATAAAAGCTCTACTTTAAGCCCTTTTTTGAACATTTTTCTAGTTCAATAAATATTCAATAAATATAATTCCTATAAAATTTTTAGAAAAGATTTAAAAGAAACGAATCCAGGCACTTAATATACAAACTAATAGTTCAATTTTTTAATAAGTCAAATTCAGTTTTCCAGCTGTGTTATAAATTAAATTTTAGAAATTAATTATTTCAAATTTATGAAAAATTTAAATGCCATTGTAAAATGCTGGATTGACGTTATTTATATATGTTGTTTAGACATTGGATTATTGATATATGCGATCAATATTTCAGTCCGAAACAAAATCTTGAATGACTGGATAGCCTTGTAACCTTGTTGAGATTTATAAGATAAAATAATAAACAGTAATACAAATAAAACAAAATAAAATCCCCCCCCCATTTAAAAATCAGCCATTTGATTGTGAAATAAAGAAAAGGACGAAATAAAATTCAGAAAAATTTTCATATATTTGGTCATACATTCTTTAATGTAGAAATCGTCTGTTGAGAATTATAATGGATAGAGGCAGAAATTCATCGCTTGGAGAAATTGAGGCTTCAAAAGTCTATTTTTTTCGTATTAAATATAATATTTTGCATGGTATTTGTCACCCTCTAATGCAAGGAATAAGTTATTATAAGTTTCGATTCTTTAGAATGTGAAAAGGGATTCATTTAGTTGCCCTTTGATCGTCTAAATTGAGAAATCGATAATTTTTAGGAAGGAAGAGAGAAATGTGCATCTCTTATTGAATTTTTTTCAAATTTCAACTAGAATTTTGATTAATTAAAATGAATCAAGATTTTGACGTTTTTTGAGACAACTTTTCTGATAAAAATTTTGCATCATTTAATTGTTTTTTAAATTGTCTTTTCAATAATAAATATTCAAATGCCATGTAATTTTTTAAAATTTTTAAATTTTTTTTGATTTTCAACATTAATTTTAACGAATTAAATTTAAATCGTTTTCATTGTTTCGTCAAATATTTAAACCTTTCCGAATAATAATCTTTGATTTCATCGACAAATTATTAAAGAATAAACATTTCTAAAGAATTTTAATTAATTAAGACAAATATTTTCAAACATTATTCAAATTTATTTAACAAACATTTTTTATTGACTAAACATATAACTGAAATAATTTTTTTTAAAAATCACACAACAAAATTTTGTTGATCGAACAAATTAAACTTTTAAGTGTCAGACATTTTAATTATTTTTTTTCCATTAAACGGCGAACACTTTTTTTTTCCATCATTGCTCAATTTAACATCAAAACAAATTCCCATATACATTTTTGCTATGAGAAGTGATTCAAAACTTTTTGCATTCATGCTGGAACAAGATTCCGTTATATATATATATATATATATATATATATATATATCCTCCGAAGAGGAGAGCAATTTCGAATTTTTAAACTTCTCTTTATTCCATTCAGGGATGCATCATTTATGTACAAGCAAGAAGCGACGAAGTACGTCAATCTACAGCACGACACAAGAGCGAAAAGATAAAAAAGCAACAGAAATATTTTCCCTATGATTATATACCATGAGATTCTGATAGGGATTTCTTTACACGTGTCGATTTAGGTAAGGGAATTATAGGTATATTTTAAAAGAATTTGTTTAAGTTGGCAGATTTTTATCCCTTCACTCGGAGTGTGGGAACTGCTGATTTCAGCAGTTTTACAGAGCTCGTGATGAATTAATTAAACAATAAAGGTGGAACTGGATCAGTAAATAAGAGAACATTTTAGAATGAAGTTAATATGGCATAAATTAAGATAAAACTTTTGAAATTAATTAGGATTTAATTTAGATTTAGAGATATCATTGCATATATATATAGCAATGCTAAAAATTCTTTCATTACTATGAACGATGATTCGGTAAGAGGGTATTACGGCGTCTTTTATATTTTTTCGTAGTTTTTTAATATATATCCGTAATTCCATAGTTTTCATTTAATTTCCGTACATGCTGGAGGGTATGTAAACGCAAACTATCAAACACAATAAATCCAATATTTCCTTCGGAGCAGTTGGTTGCCTAAGGCGGCTAGTAAAACTATAAAAATAAATGCAATGATAAAACGTGCATTAATAAAGTGTCAAAAAAAAATTAAAAGTTAAATATTTTAGGAAAAGAATTCCTGTCATTCATAAAACACGCTTAAGACGTAAATAATTCTCCTCGCAACACTAAATTGCATCTCGAGTCGAATACAAAAGCAAGTGTCACTCTCTCTCAAGCGGATTTAGCTGAGTCATTCGATAGCCTTTTTACGAGCACTTGAGCGAACGCGGTTTTCCGCGTGCATTCCTCAAGAAAACGATAGAAATCTCCCAAGTGGACCCTGTCATCGGCAAGCGAGTGCTTACCGCAGCACAACAACAATTTCCGCAGATAAAGGGTGATAAAAAAGTGGTCGATAAAGCGAATACAGGCCCTCCAAAGATTCGGTTCTCGGGAACTCATTGCTTCTTACAATATAGCCCAATAAAAACGTGATGGATATAAGTGTTTGTTATTCAATATCGTGCAGTTTAATGTGGTCAGTAGGATGAACTTAGATAAGAAAAATTGTGCACAGTCAATAATTTAAAACTTGTTTGAATCGGGAAACAGTGGATTAGCAATAGTTAATGACTTCCAGGGGCATAGATGAAAAAGCAATCACCTTTCGTTGTCATCTGAATTGCATGGAAATTAAATGGAAATTTTGCTAAAAGTAATGAAATTCTTGTTGGCAACAGTTATTCCAAATTCCTACGTCATCTCATCGTGACTTATTACGTCATAGCTAATATATATATGTATACATTCAGTTTAATGTGGTCAGTAGCATGAACTTCGATTTAAAAAATATTGCGCATATCCGATTAATTTGAAAACTGTTTGAATCGGGAGACAGTGGCGTTTCAAGAGATAACTCCCCAAAACATACGATTTTGGGTTCCCCCAATCTTTATCAGATCAAAAATAAGTCAACTTTCGTTTTTATCCGAATTGCATGAAATTGCTAAAAGTAATAAAATTCTTGTTGGATAATTATTCTGAATTCACACGTCATCTCGTCGTGATGTATTTCACATCATAGTTCTCTCACTGGGGGGGGGCATCTCAAAAATGAGGATGAGAAGTTTCCGGTATGGTGGTTGGTTCTGGTAGGTACAGAAAGAGGTAGGGGTTGGCTACTGCCCATCGATGACTGTACGTACTTCCCAAGGGAAAGGTTGTACCGTGCCCGGTGATGGCCTTTAGGACTTAACCACAGTTCCTGCCAGTATTATTGTAGCAGTGTTTCGGTCATTCAGTTTATTCCGTATACCTACGGGCTGGTCGGTGTAATCAGTTAATGGTCAAGTCATAGCTGATATATATATATATGATTTGTCTGTCTTCTATCCTAAATGTCTCCCAACAATTATATCCATAACGAAACATACAATTTAGATTTCTGAAGAAATTAATACATTAGGACAAAAAGTCACCCCTAAATCTTTGCGCTGCAAAACTGATATCTCTATTACAGACATGACACAAATTTAGAACATAAAAAAATTCTCATCTTCATATAATAATCGTGCCAAGTATAGACTCAGAGAAGTAAAATCAGTATGATTAAATGATCAATAAAATGAATGAGTTTATACAAAAAAAAAAATGCTAGAAAAATTAAAACTATTATAGAATTGTTGCATAAAAGAAAATTAACCAATCTCAAGAACGATAAAATTCGATTCCGAATACGTCGAAATTCACGAAAATGTATCGTGCTTACTATTAATAAAATAGAAAAATGTGTAATTTTGCTTCTAAACTGACTGTTTGGAATATATCGATAAAAAAAAACTTAAATAAATATTTGCTTTAAAAAAAAACTTTGAAAAATAATATTATGCACTTTGTAAAGATTTTTTAAAAATTTAGAGTAACTAAAAATCAAGTGAGAATTTTTTCATTTTCCTTCAACGATAAGTAAAAATATTATAACACAAAGATAGTTTTGATACTAACAAAAACTCAAGAAATTATCCTTCTATTGATACCAATTTAATTATTGAGCAAATTTTTTCCTGAATGTTGAGAAATTTTTAAGATTATTTTTTTTTTATTATTTTCAATAATAGTTTTCATTATTGTAATAAAATTGAAACCATTTTCATAGTTTTATAAAATATTTAGTAGCGTGATTTTCTTCCAATAGTCAAAGCTAAAGATCAAAGATTCTGTTTATAATTTGCGCAGTTCGCGTGAGAAATAAGAAGCTCAAATTATAATACTGAGAAATACTGCATTCAATAAAAAAACGGATTGCTCCATAATTATGCTTTTAATAGCATTATGACGTCATAGGACTTGATTGCATTAGGAAAGTGCATGTTTCAATTAAACTAAAAAAATATAAAACTAATGAAATAGCATCGTTTTAATGCTTATGATAAGTTGATGCTTGAAAATGCTTTGTAAAAGCAACCAAGAATAGGTTATGCATAAAAAAATTAATTGCAATTAAATTACCAAATTAATTGAAATTATTCCAAATTACCAAACCAGTTGGTCGCCAAAGGCTGCTGATTATATATATATATATATATATTTAATCAGCATATTTTGATATATCAAAATAATAATTAAACTAGCACAGTTTTCATGCAAATATTATAATTAAAATGGACATCACAACAAAAAAAAGAGAATATTTTCATCATATTTTATAAGCCTTCCAGCTAATTCTCTACTTTTTCTTGAATTTTTTATGAAATTACAAGAATATTTTAAAATGCAGAAATATATATAGTCTTTATTATTTTTATTTTATTTGTCTTTCCATAAGATCTTTGAAAAGTGAAGCGCTATGAAGTTTTCTTTTAAGTTTTAAATAATTTAAAAAAAATTATATTAAATAAAAAATGTTTTATCTTTCTTCTAAAAATGATCCAAGACCAAAGTAGGTACATTTCGTACAGATAGATCTCTTTCTATCTTTACGCATTTAAGTGTTTTTGTTCCTTCTTTTTCTAGAAAGAACAGCTGTGTTGAATAAATTATTCTCAAATTCAAATATCCTGCTTAATCAAATATTGTGCAATGGATTCACTTCAGAGATATCATGTTGTTTACATAGCATTTATAATGTAATAAACACTGTTTTTAAAAATATTAAAATATAAAATTAAATTAACAAAAATACAATCTTTTAAACAAAAAAAAAATGCTTTTATAAATGTATAAATGTTTATTTTAATTTTTTTTAATTTTTCCAACATTTTTGAACTTTATGTCTTTAATTTAAAATTTATTATTAAAAATATAATGGAATCATATAAAAAAAATTTTTCTGCGAATTTACTATTCTGTAGCATTACAAGCATGGAATCAAAATTTAACTTATTTGAATGATTGACTGATAAATAACCTCTGAAAAAATTAAAATAACATATTACTATCAAGAAGAACATAAAAATAGACACATAAGAAATCTGGCACATAATCTGGCACATAAGAAAGTAAGTGAAATAATAATTGCAAAATTTCATATTTACAAATACGAAATAAATTAAATTAAATAATAGTGTTGGAAAAAAATAGAACCATACGGAAAAAATAAAATAATACACCAATAAGTAGACAATACAGAACAAAACCTCTTGATATAATGTACTTTAAATAAAATATTACGGATTTTTCATTTCCACTCTTTTTTAATGTAGAATAGAATTTTTGGTAAGCTCAAACAAATTATTATGCCTTCAAACGATATGTATTTTATAAAAAAAATACAAGATTAGTTAAATAAAGATTGGTTACTAAACTGGAATGGAATTTAATTAACAAAATAAATAGTTAAATTTTAGTTAATTATAAAACAATTTTAATACCATACATATATGTGTACCATATATTTTGACAATGTATTTCATCAGATATAAAATATGCGTGTATTTTTTTAAATTATTGAAAGTGCATATAAATAACATTTTTTTTTTCTAAATTTGAATTTTATTTTCAGAACTTATCGGTTATTTTATCTAATAAGCAGTAGTCTTCTGGATTTGTATTAACGACTTTAATTATGTTTAAAACTATGACGATGACATATGACTAGTAGTGATGTCAATATTCAATTAATATGAAAAGAGGAAACATCACATTTAAATAGAATATAGATATTGAAGACTAACAATATAACAAGCTTTAAATGGCCTAATTTTACAAAGTTTAATCAATCTCATTTATATTCAGTTTTTATTTTTAAAAATACACACCTAAATTCGTAAAAATTTACAAAAACCGCAACTTTTCTTTTTTTCTTATCCAGTTACTTAACAGAAACAACTCAAAGCAGTTATTATCATATAACAGTGCATGGAGAAAATAAATAAAATCCTGTAAAAAATTTAAAAAAACGGAATATTTTTTAAAGAAAATGAAATAATATGAAAATTTGGATTGTTGATCTCAATACGTTTTTTAATTTAAATTCCAATATCTTTGACAAATTTTAAAAAATTAAAAAAAAGTTTATAAATATAGAATAAGTATTAATATTTATATAAATATTATTTATATCATAAAAATCAATAATTTCACTGCAAATGTAAAAAAAATATATAATCCATAAAAATATACAAATAAAAATATATATTCATAAATGTATTAGCATTGTCGGAATCATGGAATTAGAGATTAGTTCACTTTTATAAACATAGATGGCGCGAGTGAAACGAACTGAACAAGTTTGTTTCATGAGGTGTTTTCACCTGCTGTGTTATTTACGCCAAGAATATTCAGAAAAGAGATAAGCAGCCAACAACAGCAACCATATTTTCCGCCTTATTCTAATCAAGAATTCATCAGCTCAAACATGATAATTTCAATTTATTTTTGTATATCAGAGCTTTCTAAGTGTCTTGCAGTATAATTCAATTGATAACTGATTTCATTTATTATTAATAGCATTGGTGTTTGAAGCTTGACAATGATTTAGTAATTTAATTTCCATAAAAATAAAAAGGTACCTCTAATAAACGATTTTATTATGATGGATGGTAAAGCTGCATTTTCAAAAAAAAAAAACTTTGATATGTGTGAGCAGCCTTGCACAAATTAAGGATTGTTTTTCTTTTTCTCTTCGGTAATATTTTTTAAATTTTTACTGTAAAAAGAAGGAGGGGAGGGGAGTTGCATGAAAAGTATTCATCAAATTCATAAAAATGTTTGCCGAAATTGATAAATAGAAATAAGAACTGAAATCTCTTAATGTCCGTTTTAAAAAATAGTGAAAATTTTTAATAATGAAATTAATTAATGTAATTGTAATTATATTACAAATTTAATTATTTTAAAGTTTTAATCTAAATAAATGTTAATTATCTCCAAAAATTATAAGATTATTCTTCAAAATCAATTCAGGCCTATAACTGTTAAGCAATGTGTAGAAGGTCTTTATGAAATAAAAAATTAAAATTTAAAATATAAACATTGAGTTAAATTACGTTTATTAACAAATTACATTATTAAATCCGTTTAAATTTGCATTTCTCCTTTCGAACATGTAAAACGTCTCAGACTGACGTTTAGAAAATGTATTCCTTATTTTGACAGTCGTCGTACAGAAGTTTGTTGTGCGAAAACATTCTTTTGAATTCTTAAATAATTATAAGTAAAATTACAGAAATAGTTCTGATTTAAAAAGCATTAAGTTAATTTAAATGAATTTTTCTAAAAGTTGCATTGAATTAAAAAATGCATTCATATTTAATAAATAATTCATTTTGCTTTTCAGAATGGGTGCGAAAATTCTTCAAAGGAAATGTGATAGAAAAAAAATTTGTTAAAGATCTAAGCTAAATGTTTAGCGTATTTCAGTTTTTAAAAAAATGTTCTAACTGAATTTGAAAAAAAAAATTACTTTGCATAACAGAATTCTGTACAACAAGAATAATGGGTTACTGGTTAATCGAATATTCGAATAAATGTCTTCAAAAACGATTGAAAACACAAAAACGAAATTTGCTTAAAAAAATGTTAATTCAATGACTAAAGAAAAAAAAAAATGGCATATTATATTTTGTTTAATAATGCTGCAGGTGAATAATGCTAATGTACCACAGCTTGAATATAAAAGTCAAAATAAAATGTTGGCAATCTTGACTTATTTTTACACTGGGAAGATGTTATTTGTGGACTTGTTATTTCCTTTCTCAAAACGAACTAGATAATTGGAGTTTGAGTCATTGGAATTCTACTCTGTATAATGAAGAATATAAAGAACTTAATTTATTATCATGTTTTCAAAATGTAGTTTTCCTTCACCATTGTGAAAATGCATAGCTCTGCAGTTTGTATGGATTTAAATTAATACTTCTGGAGATGTCAGTTTTAATATTAAATAATTCATTATATTAAATTTCTGTATGTGCAACAATTTTTAATGCAGCTGGACACAAATAAAACTCAATCAACCTAAGGAACTCGGCTAGATTTTTCTTACAGTTAACAATAAATTAACTTCAAATACCCCAATTTACTAATTAACACAATATACAACACGAAATATATCAAAGAAAGCTATGTGCATTCATTCGCACAAAGAAAAAACAGTTATGAAAACCGAGTTGAAGTCCAACACCGCTCTGGACTAACAAAGAATAAATAAATAATATCAAGAAAAAAAGTTTTAAAGCTTATATATCGGGTTGCGAAAGCGAAGGTCATAAGCAGACGATAACCTACAACAGTTTATTCTTAGCAATGTGGCAGCAGCACTATCAACCGATGAATGCTCAATTATCTGTGAGACTTTGTCCCTGTGTTGTTCTTGATAATCACCCATCCAATGAGCCAAAGATAGCACTCGAGTCTGAAAGAGAGCACTCTTCATATTACGAGTGAAACTGCTGACGAGCTGAACCGGAAGATAACATTGAGAATCCCGTTTTTAAAGAGTTATCCCATTGCATTCTTTCATACCTCACGACCTATTTGAAAAGATAAAACAACTTTTTGAAACTAATAGCTGGTGATAAGCTGGTATTTTATATAGAAGTTACAAAGTTTTGTTCTAGTTCTGAAATGATTCATCAAATGGGGATACGAATTTAAACGCAAAAAAAAAAAAAAAAAAAAAAATGATTAGCTAAACTTGTGCCGGCGTCCTAGCATAGGGGTAGCGCGTTTTCCCCATTATCTGGGCTTCCCTGGTTGGAGTCCCGGTTCGGGCATGGTTATTCTTCTGTGTTCTATCTGTGAAGTGTGTGAATGTGCCCCCTGTAAAATGGGGGTGTGCAAGCAAATGTGACGCATGAAAAAACAAGAGACGCTCACTCGGCTTAAATCGCTGACAGATAACTTTCAGCGGGCTTACTAAAGCGCCATAAGTCACAAAACACAACAACAGATAAATTTGCTGATAAAATTTCCGGAACTGATAAATTTCCAGAACTCACAGATTACCACATCCTCCAATATTTATGTCCATAAAACATTATTATCATTATTACCATAGCTACAAACTATATTTGACCACATTGTTAATATAATTGATAAAAATTATTGATATATAATTGATAAAAATCTCCAATCACGGGTTTTTTAAAGGAACTAATCAATTGCTTCATTAGCCAAATTGATATCATTTTGAATTTAAAGTTAATAAAAATAAAAATTGTAAACGTAATATGAGAAAACTGACATTTCAGCTGATATATTGTAAACTTTTACATCACATCACCAAACCAGCACCAGAGTCTACTAAAGAAACTTTTATTTTATTTTTAATTATTATTTTCATTCATTTTTTTTTTGAATAACTAAGGCACAAACAATACTCGAGTTAAAGATTAAATCAATTAACTACAAAAATTACTAAGTTTCTTAGTTACAAAACAATTAAATGTATAATTGTGTAAATCAAATCTTAAAATTATGATAATTAACACATATTTCAATTGACTAAAATAAGTAAATTAGTAGAAGAATACTATTAACAGGTCATACAGCATCTACAAAACAGTACCATAATCTTCAGTTATAGATTGATTGTATCTAACAAGAAAACTAATACCGAATAATCAATTATAAGCATCAATTATGAGCGAACAATTATGAGCACTACTGTTAAACCTCGCATAACGACTGATTCACATAACCTGCAAAACAAAATGGAAAAAAGGCTTAACGACCGATGTTTTGCAAAACGAGTGGTGAGGAGACGCTGTGATGTCATGCTGGAGCGGCCTGCATCAGTTTGTGTAGAGTGCCTGTTTGAAGAAAACCCTTATATCTACACGGAAGAAGTTGTGGCCAAATAGCGTTGTCCAGCGAGGGGTTTGAACAAGTGCCTGTGAAGCCTTTATCGACAAGATTTTGTTTCAGACCAACATATTGAGACTAGAGGTGGATAGTAACAACATCAATATGCAATAAGCAAAACATCATAGCCAGAACTACCCAAAAGGCTCAACAGAAATGCATTTAGTGTCACAGCAAAAAGCTGCGGAGGAAATTTGGTCAGGAGACGAAGGAATAACAGAGGCAACAGAGCAACAATATTCCAGTAAAATAAGGGAGATACTAAAAGAAAGGAAAATTATTGCATCGTACATTAAAAAGCATAACTCTAATAAGGCATTATCTATGCGCTACAAATTCATTTAAAGATAATGCTGCGTCATATTTTCTGAAAATTTTAAAGAGTTGCCAAAAGACGTTTTTAAAGACAATTTTATTTTTAAAAAGCATGCATTACAAATAATAAATGACACTATTATATAATTGTTTGAGTAATTTTTATATCGAAATGGTACATATAGTCCTATTTTACATGGATATATGAATTCCTAATGAAAAAAAAAAAAAAAATTGGTTAGCGTAACATTTGTATCGCAAGATTAGTGGATGAATTATGCTCATTAAACGAGGTTTCCAATGTATTTCCAAAAATGCAAGATGATCTTCCACTAAAAATTTATATAGAATTAGATCACAATGAGTTGCCAATAGTAACTGATATTTAAACAACATCCATGATTAAACTGTGCGTGGCTGTTGGATTAAGATCTCTCAAGAGATATGTCCATTAACGGGCAACATTATCTCCGGAAACCTTTAGAAACGCCGTGACCTAATTGCTGACTCCAAATTTCTAGTCTGGTGGATTGCGAGTTCGAAACAAAATTTTACTGTGTATGCAGATATGATCAATCTATCTGGGGCAGATACATCCCCCCCTCCACCTCCGCCAAAGTGGAAGGGAATATTTAGACAAGAGGCGATCGACTAAGCTATTGATTGCTCTTGTTATTTAATTAAGTTTAAAACTTTGACATCTAATTTCCAGTAATCCTATTTAAAGAGTATAAACCAACCGTATAAATCAAATCAGATTTGGTGAATCAACTTCAGGTGAAACTGACCACACAAACTGTTATAACTGACATGTTTTCATAATAGAAAGATAAGATATAAAAACACAAATCATACAATTTCGTAATTCAGGAAATTCCGAACAGTTTTCTAAAGTAATACGAAAATATAAATAAAAATTAATCAATTTCATTTGCACAAACTCTATACTGTTAAGCCAGGAAATCACAACAGGTTAACCAAAATCCTTTTTAATCACTGTTATTAAAGAAACTCTTTAGAAACAATAAGATAAATGAAACAAGCTTTCAGAAAGGCTTTTCATCTCCTAACTACCATTAACTATTCACGTTAGCTATTATTAGCTGTTAAATTTATTTTCGTAACTATCTAGACACGCGTTTCATGCAACCAGATGCAAAAAAGCAAAACGCACCTTCGCTGCCGATTTAAAAATAGACGTCCTTGGAACGTATAACGAGCCGTACTTGAACTGCTGACACTGGTTTAACCACCTGTGAAACGTGACCAAAATGGGTTATGCTTCCCGATTGGGGCCTCAGCCTCTCGCTCTCTCAATTAAAACAGGAAAAGGAGTCAGTGTGTTGCGAAAACTTTCTTCCAAAATGCTTCAAATTATGCATTTCAAGTTGAACAAAGAAACTGTTGCAATAAAACAGTTCATTGGAGAATACCAATGCTTAGAAATGTGTTGTCCGCATGACAACTGATAACACTACGAAGTAAAAACAAGTATGGATCTTGCGTCGTTCCAATTGGGAAACAGGTGGTGAGGTAAGTTTGCTAAAGAGAAATTAAATGGAATCCTTTGTATTAAAAGTTAAAAATAAACAGGTGTAACCCTGTTTTTTTTCCTCCCTTTCGAATTTAAAATGCATACATGATGATTTATGTGCAATCTTTCTTTTAAACAAGAAAACAGGATATCTTTTTCTTGGTATGGAACATGTCTTACAATTAAACAGGTTAACTTGTTGAAGCGAGAACAACAATTAACATGTAATTTTCAAAACTTTAAAAACGATTTATTATCATTGCAGATAATAATTTCAAATCGACTGTTATTTAGGTAACATGTAAATAAAGTTTCTTTAACAATATATTCAGAAGAAAATGTAAGCATATATTTATGTCCTGTCATACATAGTCCATACATACATTTCATACATAGTGACGAGATGCCTCCAGCACGATGGTTGATTCTCTCTTCTAGGATGGATATATTAAGGCTGTGGGGTCGAGTACCTCTACTTTAATGTCGGTAATATTTACGTGAGGACTTGTACCGTGGTTGGCGACGGCCACTAGAACTCACCCTCAGTGTTGTCTTGATGACGATCATTCAAAAATTTCAGACGTTATTTAGTAGAGCAGAACTTCTACTTTATATGACTTAATTCTTTTTTTCTCTTTAATATATTTACAGACTGATGTTCCTTAACAGTGTCCAGGATTAACGTGAAATTATTTATTACTTAAATACCCCCTTCTTTTTTTGTGAATGCATTTGACATCATAGACATAAATCTGAAATGTTTTACTTTACTATCAATAAATGGTATCATTACATTTTAATTTCTGCTCAATACAATTTCCTTACTCTAGAAATAATGACCATGATTGGGAATAAAAAACAAAATTTTTGTAATCATTATATCAAATAATTTTGCCAAAATTCTTCATTAAAAATTATTACAACAGATGATATTATAAAAAATTCTTCATGAACATGAAAAATTAAGAAAATCATTCCAATTTAAGACTTAACGTTATTTTATAACTTTAAACGAGCAATTCTTGTATAGAAATAGCAATTTATTTCGTGTATCTCGGAGACGGTTCAAACGATTTGGATCAAATTTCATATTTAGATAAAGTTTTGCTTTTTAAGTTTATCTATATAGTTGCCTTCCCAGAAAAAACGCGATTTTATAAGCACATACACAAAAAAATCATAACTAACTATTAGAGCCTTTTTCTATCTGCTCTCATGCTGACAATGTCATATAATGTCATCTCGTAAATTCTTGTGGTATTTGCATTGTTGCCATAGGATTATAACCTAGTGGTATCTCAAATTGTGTGAAATGGCGCTATATGACATTATCCGAATTTGAATAAGTTCGGCTCACATCCAACAGCAACAATGCACTTATTGTGTTAACCAGTTCAAAAAGCATGCTAAACTAAGTGCATTCATGATTTTTTTTATTTAAATTACCTTTATTCATATATAGGTAAGATTGAAAAATATTCATATGTAATCAGTATGTGATTCGTATCTGGGCGACCCGGGTTCGAATCCCGGTTCGGGTATGGTTGTTCTTCATCTGTGTTCTATCTGTGAGGTGTGTGAATGTGCTCCCCAGTGAAAAGGGGTTGTGCAAGCGAATGTGTGAGTTTCATCTTCATATGAGCTAGAAGTCAGACTTCTGCTCTCGGGTGCTCAGGGGTCTTTACCGTCAGAAGCTACTGCACCCCCTTTCCGTGGTAACGCGGACACGACATCATCATTCGTATCTAAATATTTTCTCTAAAAAAAATTTACAATTTCACAAAAAAAAAAAAAAAAAAAAAATGCCGAGAGAAGTTTGGTCTCCCTGGTACTACCTAAGTAAATTTTCTTCACTCTCTTATTTTAAACATTTTGTAAGCATTTATTGTCCCAAATGTATATAAACATAGAATTTTGGGGAAAAAAATTCCCGGAAAGAAAACGAAAAGAACTCATAATTGAAAGAAATGTCAAACAATAATAATCAAAAATGAAAAGATAACAAGAACTAGAGCTTCGCGCTTCCTAACAATAATGAATTAGTAAGGATCAAACGTTCATTTAGTTCACATTCAGAACTTAAGTGAATCAAAGATTCTATATATGCCGTATGAATTCTTTTAAATATGCAGATGCTGTATATGTGTACACTTTTATAAAATAATGTTGTCACTTTATAATGTTCTGGAACTGAGCAGTTTGAGTTCAATCATCTTTAAAGTAACATTCACATAATCAAAATATGTCAAATGATTTTTTTTGTTCTTAAGATACTTCTGCTTTGATTATAATTACTTTATGAATAATTAATTAAAGATGTCTTAAATATTTGTAGATTTTTTTTTCAGATTTTTCTCATTATTTAGTGATTTTTAACAACTGTGAAACAAAGATAGGAATACAGATATACTTATTTAAATTACACATTAAAAATGTTTCCTATTGTAAATTACTTGAAAGGACATAAAATATTACAATAATTAAATAAACTCTTTGTTATATATTCAAATATCTAAAAACATATTCAGATATACTCAAGGGCAATAAAATATAATATTTGTAGTATAATTTACGATCGAAATAATTTTTTTGCATTTCCCACAGTATATTACAAACGCAGAAACCCGTTGTTGTGTTACAGAAACATGTGCAAAACGACGAATTTCAAATTCAGTGATATGACTTTCAATGACCTTCATAGAACAAAATACTTAACAAATAATTTTGCACTATAAAATAAAACAAATATGATTTTTAAAAGGCCACTACTGGATGATTTGGAAAAGATAGAAAGTAAACTCTACAAATTAAGTATGCTTCTGAATACGATTTTTCGAGTCTGCCATTTTTTAAAAAATTTAGATTTCAATCTGAATTAATTATTGAGATATCTCCTTTTGAATTATAAACTAAGAATACGGAATTTTTAAGTAAGATGAAATTTCAGAGAGCGAAAAGATGGGACTAACAATACAATTATTCATTTGCCCAAACTGTTTCATACCAAAATTGTTTGAGAATTGCTTGACCTAGAAAGAGATTTAGCTGAAAGCGTTTCTTTATTGCGTTTGACATCACATCTTTAACAGAAATAATACGCCTTCGCTTGAAATTTGGTTGCGGAGATTTCAATAGAAATTCAGAATTCTTTGTTAACGATGTGTATGTAATGTTAAAAGAGGTATACTGGGTGTTTACATTTACAAAGATGTTTACATAATGTTAAACCGTTATAGATAAACATATATTTCAAATATTGGGAATATCTTATGTTGTTTCCATCAATAAATTCATTGTTGAAAAAGTCATTAAATATAAATATTCATACGACCCCTAGCGCTTTAGTCATATTTAGCAAAATAGAATAATAAAATTATTTAAAAAAATTTATACTTTTCTTGACAAAACTATTCTAGTTATAAACTTTTGTTCTTGATGTCCTTTTGTTCTAATAAAACTTGTTTACGATATATATGTAATGTTAAAAGTATGTAAATAGGGCGTTTACACAAATCGTTGCTCTACTGCTAATTCCTTAATTGTTAGAGGTATGCATATAGTCCCAATTGGAATTATACTTTATGTTGTTTCAGTCAAAACATTCATTGTTGAAAAAATTATGAAATATAAATATTTATACATCCCCTAGTGCTATTTATAATATTTTACAAAATATTCTTAGAATATTAATATTTTTTTAATTATATTTTTCTCTGCAAAATTGTTCTAGTTATAAATTTTTGATTAAAACAATTTTGAAAGATTTCAGATGATTTCAGCTGCTTTTATAAAAAAGAACAATAAATTAACGGAGACCATTTCCTCGAGGCTCTCGGTGATGAGTCTAAAATAATGAAATTCAAAGCTTCATTAACTTAATTAGTTTTGCTCACAGAAGAGTGAAAATTTTTTGTTTAAGAAAATATTTTACTAAGTATGATTAATAGGAACGGGGGACTATATAAAAAGTTAGACTTCGTAATTTTTCCGGCAGTATATATATGGACACAAATAACATAAAGTATAATTTTTATTTTCTCATATACGTAGTATAGAGAAAGTATAGTAATCGTCGAAATAATCGAACTCGAGATTTTGACGAATCTCTACGTTTTAGACCTCCCCCGAGTCAAAACACATTTTTGGAAAATATCCGTATGTCTGTCTGTAACAGAGATATTTCAAAAATGCTTTGAGCTAGTTGCTTTGAAATTTGGTACACAGTCTTTACATCAAATTTGCAGCCTTCTATTAAATTTTATGCAATATCTGTTCAGAGGAAGTCCGTCTGTCCGACTTTTAGAGTATAAGCTAACAGGATAATAACAAAACGGAGAGAGTTAGACGGATAAAATTCTGTATAGTTCAGCAACGGATTGTAAAACCCTCCGCGTTATTGCGCATGCGTTAGGATGGGTTTAATTCTTCAAAATAGGGTGAAAGGAAAGATGAAAGGAGGAGATGTTTTACATTTACTAGTATCTAATAGGCGAAATCCAAGGTCAAAGGGAATACCGAAAATGCACTCATCAAATGTGGTCGTCTCAGAATCTGTTGATGAACTATACAAAGATTTAAAATCTATAGTGTCGATGAATATCAAATTTTGAGCCAAACATATTAATGAGTTGAATGTCTTTCGGTCTATGCTTTCAAGAATAGGTATTTGTGATTATTCAAAAACGTTATGATTTAAATATATCAAATTTGGTTTGGTATTTTGTGACTACAAGTACAGTTTCGTGTCAAATCTTTGTTTCAATGGGTAAAGAAAAACGTGTCTAAAAAACAAATTTGATTTTTGGATACTATTAACGTATGTCAGAGATTAATTGTCAAATATTTCGCCAAGGATAAAACGATAGATTCAGTAAAAATGCCCAATTCAAGCCAAAAGTTAATATTTCGTAACTATAGTATGCCAATGCCATGCAAGTCATTCTCTTGGGAGACAAGTTTATTAGAGATTATGCAAGAAAGTTTGGAGAGACTTCTCTCGCTTGTTTAAAAAATCATTTAGGTCATTTTTTTTTTTTTGATTTGAAGTATTTATAGTAAAAATTTGCTACTAAGCCACAACCAAAATGGACCTCTTATATATTCTGAAGTAGTGGTTCTCAGTTTTTTCTTACCCAAAGTATAACTTCACGTCAGTATATACTTCCAGGAGTTGGGACAGATGATATAGCAAGATGGGGATTATATTCAGGGTGGTCGAGCCCTCCCAATGGAATTGCAATGGCAGCTCTGTATGCAATACCGCACGAAGGCCAGCACTGACGTGGAATAATACCACCTACAGTTCCACTCTCCCCCCCCCCTCAGCGACTACCATCTGTTTCAATAAAATGTCCACATGTAATTACATTTCATATCTAATTATAGCTTCCAGAAACTTATTATCTGGACTAACTAAATAAATATATCATGCATATTACAACGATTGTCCGATACGAGATGCGATAAATGCAAATACGATGCGTATTTTTAATAACTATAATTATAGTTGTAACGCAGTTTTAAAGTTATTTTATGAATAGTTAATATCTATGATTAATGCTAATGAAGAAATTACTGGATTGATACAATTTGAAAGAAAATGCTGAATTAAGAGATTATCATCAGTCTCATGAGAATGATACATCTGATGTCACTTTGGATAAATAAGATAATTACGAATATAATGACTGCCTCTACAATAAGATGAATAATTTATGATGACTAGAAAAACGATTAACTGGTAATTATACTAATTAACCATGTCACTTAAATAAAATTCACCAAATGCAGATATTTCTTCTATGTTTAGCGTCCATATTGTAAACTTTCAGCTTTAAGAATTTCTTGAATACAAGTGTTTTTAACGAATTAAAAATGCAGAGGAATCAGTGTAAATTATTTTTGGAAATAGTAGCAAATAAATAAATCATTATTTTCATTCTGAAGCAAATACATATCGGAATTTAAAGAACTTCTTTTAAGTACAATATACGAAATAATTGGGATTCCATTCCATTTTAAGCAAATAGTAAACTTTTCAAAGATCAGTTTATATATAGTCAGTCAATTCAAAAGCAGTTTATATTCAGTCAATTTATAAATTTTACTCTTATGAAGGAGTATCAATATGAAACGCATACAGTTTCGAACACAAAAATAAAAGAAACAATGAATGGCAATTTGAAATGGAAAAGAAAGCACTGCCAATTTATTACTTTTTGACATAACTGTCTTTCTTGTGGAAACTTTAATCCTAGTACCGGATCAGTTTGATAATCCCAGGTCTCATAGAATGCTGTCGGCCCATTTGAAGCTGTCATCAGAGTCAAACTTCTGACCACTGAGGAATCTCTTCAAGCATCCCAACAGATGAAAATATGCGGATGCCGTCAAATTTGTGGTCAGAAGTTTGACTCTGATGGCGACTTCAAATGGGTCGTGCGACAGTAACTCTATTCACAGCCTGTAGTGTTCCATGAAACTGGGACTTAGAAACTAATCCAGCTCTGGGAAAAATGCCTTAACATGAATAGTAATTATATCAAAAAATAATTACTTTTATTTCCGTTTAATACTGTCATTCATTGCATTTTTTAATAATTGTCTTATATGTATTGCTTATTGAAATCCCGTCGTAGATCCATAACAAACTTTTAATGCTGCATAATAAATGGAATTTGTCATTGACCATCCTTATTATTAGGAAGCTAATAAGAATAAAATTAAAATAAACAATAAGACTTTTATTTCCGTTTAATACTGTCATTCATTGCATTTTTCAAATAATTATCTTATATGTGTTGCTTATTGAAATCCCGTCGTAGATCCATAACAAACTTTTAATGCTGCATAATAAATGGAATTTGTCATTGACCATCCTTACTATTAGAAAGCTAATAAGAATAAAATAAAAATAAATAATAAGACTTTTATTTCCGTTTAATACTGTCATTCATTGCATTTTTTTAAATAATTATCTTATATGTGTTGCTTATTGAAATCCCGTCGTAGATCCATAACAAACTTTTAATGCTGCATAATAAATGGAATTTGTCATTGACCATCCTTACTATTAGAAAGCTAATAAGAATAAAATAAAAATAAATAATAAGACTTTTATTTCCGTTTAATACTGTCATTCATTGCATTTTTCAAATAATTATCTTATATGTGTTGCTTATTGAAATCCCGTCGTAGATCCATAACAAACTTTTAATGCTGCATAATAAATGGAATTTGTCATTGACCATCCTTATTATTAGGAAGCTAATAAGAATAAAATAAAAATAAACAATAAGACTTTTATTTCCGTTTAATACTGTCATTCATTGCATTTTTCAAATAATTATCTTATATGTGTTGCTTATTGAAATCCCGTCGTAGATCCATAACAAACTTTTAATGCTGCATAATAAATGGAATTTGTCATTGACCATCCTTACTATTAGAAAGCTAATAAGAATAAAATAAAAATAATTAATAAGACTTTTGTTTCCGTTTAATACTGTCATTCATTGCATTTTTTTAAATAATTGTCTTATATGTGTTGCTTATTGAAATCCTGTCGTAGATCCGTAACAAACTTTTAATGTTGCATAATAAATGGAATTTCTCATTGACCATCCTTACTATTAGACAGCTAATAAGAATAAGATAAAAATTGTTTTAAAATTCTAGCTGCCGTTTCTGCGGTTTTGAGATTTACTTGAACCATAATTTTCGAAATTTCTTAATATTCGTTTAAAAATACATTATTAAACAAGCCTTCCTATCTTGAATTAGTTTGACAAAAAAAAATTTATTGTGTTTTTTCACCGTTAGATAAGTTTTGATATAGATTATTTCCTAGAAAGAGAGGAATACTACATTAATAAAAATAATCTGATTAATTTATTTAATAACATCACTAATTAAATTTCATCTGTCTATTGCTGAAAAAGTACTTTTCGCATTTTCGAATGCTCTCAAGAAAAGCAGTTATACTGCATAAGGAATAAATATTCCAATACAGCGTTATTTGAAAATACCGTCATATTATAAAAAAAAATAATAATTTTTCACTTATAATAGTTTGTATGTTTATTAAATGAAGAACTAGTGAGATGTAGTATTTAACTGAGTAAGAATAATTACATGTTTCTCATCTTTCAAAGTCTAATAGCCCAGATGTCAGGTGATTCATTTCATTGGACTGGTCATTTTTTTTATTTTCTCCTATACGCAATCTAAAAAAAAATTATTGTTATCATCAAGGAACTTATTTTTAGGATTTTGATGAGCCTCCACGTTTTAAATCTCGTCGAGTTCTGAAAACACATTTTTGAAATCATATAAGTGACAGATTTCCAATTAAGCAGCTATCTAGGGCCGTTAGGCTAAGAGGGGACGACGAAAGGTCAATAAATAAATAAAACTTTATTTTTTAACTGCTAAATGAGTAAGTCTGTCTAAATTACGAGTTCTATGAATTGTGATATATTAGAATAGAATTTATATTTTATCAAATATAATAGGTAATATGTTTCTTTCTTTCCATTTTGTAATGTAAAAACATAAAAAAATCTATCACAATAATATCGAGTGCACATGTGGGTACGTTGTATCTAGAGCCACAGTAGATAAATAAAAACAAATACATTTTCACAAAATTAATAAAATAAAAAATAAACCTAAAACAAAGCATTAACGTTAAAAATGCGTTAAAAATACTTATAAAAGCAAAGAACGAATAAGAAGGGTCAGGATCAATGAAAAATGACGCACAATTTTATCACTCGAAAATTATAAGTGGGTTGAAATTCTGGATGAAATATATCAAAATATTGACTGTATGTTGTTAGGCTTCATTGTCTGTATGAAAAACGATAACTGACAAATGCAACAAGCAAGATTCATGAAATTTAGCATGCAATATTTAAAAATTGTACAATAAATTTTAAAGCAAATCAGGTAGGTAGGTACTGTTTCATGCATATACTGTTTTGAATCAACAATTTAACTTGAAATATATCCAACAGTTTACACTATCTGATTGATCGTTTTATTGAAGATGTAATCTAGATATATATTTTTTCTTCTAATAGATATACAGATCTAGATCTATATTCTTTCTTCCCTGATAGCGAGGATAGGTCTACTATATAGTGGACCAGAAATTGCGAGCAAGCAGTTGATGTTCCGAAGTGTTTTAATTTAAAAACAGTAACAGGCAATCGTTTCTTATGATCAGTTACAGCTGGCTTTGTAGCAAAGTGTGGAAAAACAGACAAGTGGAGATTGAGGAATTCCGAATCATTCCTGCTGATACGCTGATCCTGTTATTCGAAACTGTCACCAAGCGTCAAAAATTCCTGAATTTGCGGAATCAAGTGATTATGAAAAATTCTGACCCTCCAATACTCACTGTTTCTTGTTCCCAGAAGCAAACACGGGGATGCAAAAACTGATCCAGCGTTAAGACAAGATTTAAGTTTCAAAGATAAATAAGCTTAAAAATAGCTCGACGACTGCAATGTTTGTTCATAAAAGTATTTTTCGATAACAATATTTTCTTTCTATTACAGCCACAGGAAATCTAAATTTCTGGATGACCATATGTTGATATGAATGGATCATATGTTCATTTCTCTGCCACCAAGTTTTATTCATTCGTTTAAAATTTATATATATATATATATATATATACAGAAATCAAAATAATTTTTAATCGTAAAAACGGTTATGTATTTTGGCGGGCGGCCGCCAACCTAAGAAAATATTTTTTCAAGAAAGCCGCAAACGGATCTCTCTGCATAGAGACTTTTTAAATTTTTCGTTGGTTGTAAAAAAGCACTTTGTGCCAACATTAGCGTCGGAAAGAAAAAGTAAAGAAAGCGAGAAGCCGGAGATGAAAAATTGAGAGATTTAATCTTTTGTCGTTCTATTTCTGTGGCAGGGAGCGGCCGATGAAAGAAAAACGGATACAGAGACACTAGCTTGTGTTCTACGGGCGTCTCAAATGAAGAATAATTTTGACAAGGAATGAAGAATGCTGTTTCCTACATGCTCCATCGAAAGTAAAAGGAACTAGTTGAGTCTAAATGTCACTCGTCATTTCATGGCTTGCTTGTTTGAAATCGTAAGACAGATTAGATTTAATCTATATGGATTAGATTTTACACCTTTTCGATTCATTTTTTTAAATTTTAAATTTACCAAAATAATTCAACATGTGGGAAAATGACGATCATTATGATCCTTGCAGTGGAAGCAAGAAGATCCATGTTTTCAGGAACATTCCTTTAATGATCCCCTTTCACATAAAACTCGAAGACAAGACAAGATATTTACGCGCGCACATTAACAAAACAGCATTTAATTTCATTATTTACAATCGCAATGCACTATGGGATGCGTACTTAATCAGACATCGTCATCTATTATCCAAAAGAAAAGATACAGTAATGCAACTGCTACAAATATTAAAATGATCATTTAATTAGAATTATCTAGTTGAACCATTATTTCATTCGAAAGATATTATTATTATTACTATTATATATTATTACTATTAAATTATATTATTTCATTATTTCATTCGAAACTATTAGTCTATTTTCCTGGATTTTATATCATTCTTTTATTTTTGTCATCCTTTATTATTTTTAATGCTCCTATTGTCCGAATTCTACTTCGCTGGTCTTTCTTTTCCTTTCAAATTAAAAAAAAAAAAAAGAGCAAAGTGAATTTGATAAAAACATGGTTCATAAACATCTTTCAATGCATATATGCAAGCATGTATTCAAAAAATTTATGAAAATAAAAATTATCGGATCAAATTATATGTCATTTTGAACATATTTAAAATCAAAATTAAACAAAACTCTTATTCAAAATTAAAATAAGATCCTTATAGCAAATTTTTAAGAGTCTTTGGGTCAGCTACAATTATAGCCACAGCTGGTTAATGTATTTAAAAGCATAATTAAATAAAACTCTTGTTCAAAACTAAAATAAGATCTTTATAGTAAATTTTTAAGAATCCTTAGATGAGCTGCGATTACAGTCGCAACTAATTAATATATATAGAATTATAAATAAATAAAACTTTTGTTCAAAATTAAAATAAGATCTTTATAGTAATTTTAAGAGTTCTTAGATCAACTGCAATTACGGTCGCAGCTGATTAATATAATTAAAATTACAATTAAAACTCTTTTTCGAAATAAAAATTAGATCCATATAGTAAATTTTAAGAGCGCCTGGTTCACCTGTGATTATGGACCACAAGCCATTTATACTACTGGATGAAAGTGGTGAAGCATGCTCTTGAATACACTTGTATTTTCTCATGCCCATTATTTTTCGTTTATGTGAATATAATAATAAAAGACATGAATAATTCAAGAATGAGCTTGCTCATAATCCTTTCAACATATTCATTCTTCATAAGCTGTCCTCATTATTTCCAAATACTGGCTTGTCCACATCAACATTCTCTGATTAAAACCTCCTGTCAGGAAATTGTTAACATTTATATCACGGTTAAGCAATATATGTCACGATGTCTGGAGAATTTGAAGTCACCTGAGGGTAAATTCCTACAGCAGTTTCGAAAAGACTGACTGTTTTACGTCAACCAACCAGGGAGACGACGAAAATTAGTGACGCAGAATGATACGAAGCTCATTAATACTTTGAAGATTGCTGAGCGCCAAGGTCATTTTCACTCGAAACCCGACATATCATCCTCACCTGAACGATACTTCTGAAATTCATCAGGTATCAAATTAAAATATTTTCTAAGATGATGTCGCCAGCGAATTATTTGCATAGGGTAGTAAATTTTCCCTCCTTAATTCTGGTTTCATTTATAACTTACTTACAGATTATAGCTTTTGCAATTTATTAACATGATAATGATATACTGTCAGTAAATTATGATAAGGGTAATGAACTAGTGGAAGTGGGATACCTGAAATCTTAAGTACACTCTCTAATAAAGATATTATTCTCTCCCACATAAGATTATGGATCTTGGACAAGCCCATTAATACCACTAGGTCTTTATTTCCACACATGAGAATCTTGTGCTTCGTAGTATAGTAAAGAAATGCATATTAAATGCATGCAAAGGTGAACAATCTATGCACATAAAACGTTAACGACAAGACACAGAAATCTTTCTTATTACTTATTATCGAATGGCAATATGGTTGTAAACAAACCATTACGCGAATTACAATAACTTCTTAAACATTTTTACAGTTGAATTGCAAGAAGTTAGGGACACGTAAGTTCATAACAAACAATATGCTGTTCAACCAAAAGTAAATATGAAGCCAGTTTTACTGAACCGATGCGCAGATGTAAAATTAATTCGTCTTCGCATTGGGTTGGCAATGTATACACATAGACATTTTTCTTTGGTGAACAGGTCCCTCCCTCGTTGTACGAACTGTGGTGTGGTCAATTCTATTGCCCATATTCTTACTCAATGTCCCAATTTTACTTTTGGTCGTTTAACTCACTTTCATTCGTCTATTTTAAATCTCCATGGCCTGGTGGGTGAGAAACCTCACTCAAAACCTTTTGACTTTTTACAAGCCGTCGTTTATTTTTGTTTTTTTTCATAGCATTTAAAATTTGTGATTTATTTTTATCCGTATACCAAATCGTGATAAATCATAAATCTTCTGAACTTTTGACATTTTACAATATATCCTTGCTTTAATTATAATTTTGTACTGGAACTGTTTAAAAATACCTGTAAGTGGTGTAGCTTGTCTTAAATTGGACCGTGTGCCAAAAAAATCACACCATATCATACCAAACAGCTAAATTGATTACAACGCTTTGCTTCGATAATTATTTAACGGAGGTGCAAAATATTACTAGAAATGTTCAGGAGAGTGCTCGCGATGTCAACAAAACGTCCATTAAGTCAGAAGAAAGAAGATATAAACGAATTTTTAAAAAAATAGGCTTCAAACAGAAAGCTTAATCGAGAGCAAAAATAGGCTTAATCGCCACCAAAAGCGTAATCTCTATGACTTAACTCAGGAAATCGATGCTCTTATCTTCCAAAAAAAATTATCCTATAAAAATAGTCTTTGGTGAAAAAAAATCAATGATATTAATTTCATTTCTATACAATTTTCCACTTAATTTTAATAATATTTTTAATTCAATTTTATACAATGTTCTAAATTATAATAATGGAATTAAAACTCATTCATCTAATACCACTTGATAAAAAGTAGAATTTATGCAAAAACCTTTTATTGTTTATAAAATTTGAACATTTGACAAATTTATTTAGTAGCTAAGCCAATATCATTTTTTAATCGACCTATATGCAGCCATTTTTCAGCCCAGCAGCCTTAAACATTCGCCTAATTTGCGCAATCGGAAGTCCGCAACTGTCACTATCATATGCACCTGGTCTAAGATTATGAAGATATCCTATGACTAAAGATGGGCTATAAGGTAAAGAAAACAAGCCATGCGAATATGAGGATATATTAGAAGATTCGCTTAAATGCTAAAATATTATTTACACGATCTCATTGAGGTTTTGAATAAATGTTTACAAAAACTAAGACAGTTCCTGTTTTTTTTTTAAAAAATGATCATAAATTTAATACATTTTATAATATAATTTATTTCTATAGTATAAAATTTTTATTCAATAGAATTTTTTATAATATCAAAACAAAAGGAATAAATCATTAATTTTATTTGGATTTTACTATAAAAATATTGACTAAAATATAGTACACTCCCAAGTATCCGGCTTAATGTGATGGAAGGGCAGGCCGGAGGTCTATGAACTCACCTGTTTTCCCATTAATACCAGAAGGCAAAATTTTTATATCAAAACTCACTATTATAATACTTATTTTCTCATTTCTTATTGAGTACTAAGCCCTCCATTTATTTCAAACCACTTAGAATATGAACGCGGCCCAGTGAATAACAAACGCAGTTGCCAGTAACATGTCGAGTTAAAATAGAAGGCTCTGTACTGGTAGTTTATACATGTTTATATATTGTACTGCACGAATCAAGAATTTATAAGAGAAAAAATAAGTTATAGATATAAACTGTTCACCTTTAACATAAATTCTGTAATGCCAAACTTAATTAAGATAGAAGAAAACTAGGCCGGATAATACGGAAGACGGATAGTTGCAAACCGGATATTTGAGAGTGTATTGCATTAGAAAAAAAAAAGTTTTTTTAGAAAATGTACCAAAAAAACTCATTTCAAATAGAATAAGTATTACGTGAGCCAATTTTTTTCTTTTCTTTTTTGTTTTAAAAATGAATCAAAAAGTGTTATTTTAGATAAAATATTACACGAGTCGAAAATAAATAAATCATTATTGTAAAAAATGCAACTGGTCAAAAAATTAATAAGCGAAAGGCTTCATCTTTTAAGTCCGAACAAAGATTGATGATGTCTTCTGTCCGATCTATAAATAGCCACAGAACTCGCGACCAGATAAACTAAGTTCATTGGTAGCAGAAGTGTAAAGAAAAAAAAAGAAAGAAAAAAACTACTGTAATTCTGCCGCCTTTCGGCCTATCCGGTATCAGAGTAAACGTAGAACAAGCGTTTCTTTTCAGACACTTATCTCATTTTGTTCTGAAACGCTTTACTTTCGTATTAGCGAACGCTTTATATCAATCCCAATTGAACCAAACAATGGAGTGACCTTTCTTTTTCTGCCATTTTTAAGAAACATGCTCACACAAAATGAAAAACTCGCCAAAGCTCACGAATAAATGTGTAATTTTCGCCAACACTGTTGATTTGCTTTGTGAGAGGATTTTTTTTCTATTGTTGTTCGTTTTTTTTTTTTTTTTTATGTGCGGATGCAGTTATGTAATTAGGAACCAACTACTATTTTATGGATGCTGAATTCAAGATGAAAAGTTTTTCAAAGATATGTGGTTTTCAATCAAAATTGGGCCAAAAACAATCATTTTTGCATCGTGCAGCAGATTTTTAGTTAAGCAATGATGATTTAAGGTAAAATATAGCGTTTCTTTAAAATTTTCTGCCAAAATACTTATCTGTAGAAATGGTTTATAATTGGTCCCTTACTGCAAAACTGCATTCATTTATGTTAGAAGTCTCGCAAAGAAGAATCACTTTCGTCATTGTTATCTAGACTTGAAGTGACTATTTTCTTTTTCACATACAGATAAAGCAAGGACTGTTTTTTTGTTTGTTTGTTTTGTTTTGTTTTCATGTGAATTTGGAAGTCATTGCAAACCAAATGGTAAGTGTGTTTGCAATATATTTTATATTTTAATTATCTAAATTTTTTTTACAGTAATAATAACTTATTGACTAATAATATCATTTCTGTGTAAAACATGTTTCATTTTAAATAAAAATTGTAGAAAGCACATACACTAAAACATCGTTTATAAATCTTTAAAGGAACTGATCTAAAATAATGTATAAATAAAAAGACGTATAATTAAAATTTTACTAAACGAATTCAGTTATTACAAATTTAATATATATTTATGTAAAATAACAATTTAAAAAATTTAAGATTGTAATAGTACTTACCGTATGGTAACTTATTGATTAATATTTATCATTTCTGTGCAAAACTCGTGAATGCTTTGTCAGCGCCTCATCCACTATACTATTCGGGAATTTTTACCGGCGACGCATTATTAACATATAAGCTATTTTGAAAGTTTGGGGGGGGCATTTTCTCGAAATTGACTGGCCTTTGCGCTTTAATATATATATATATATATATATATACTGGAGAAATTTTTCCAAATTCCTGTCATGAGACCCATTGCAACATTGCAATAGGTAGTTTTCCTATAATAATCTACCTAATACGCTAGAAGTTTCACATACCAACTTTAAAGTAAGGTGAATAAGTTCTTCATTATTTGGTTTAATATCGCTTTAATTAATTGCATGATAGAGAGGAAAACGTATATTATTCTCTCTCCTTTTAAAGGAGAAGCTTTTTCCTTACGCCTTTCCGCCACGATTATGAGTTAGATTCGTCATGGGTTCATAACGACACAAATGAGCATTGACGAGCTGCATTCGTCATGGTATTAAAAATATGCAAAATTTGTACACTAAAAAAAAAGTTAAAAATAAAATCGTTATTAATTTCTTAACATTTTATGTTATACAGTGACTAATCCATGTTAAATGAGGCTTTATTGCAACTTTTTTCAGAATTGAATAGAAATTCAATAAGAAATTAATAAGGAAATTATTAAAAAAGAAAATCATTACAAAAGATAAGAATAAATAGGGATAGAATGAAACGACATATAAATGAGAAACTATGTTTCATGGAAATTGCATTTATTAATAACTGAAGACTTAAAATATTGTTAGCAGAAAATTTTCGATTCATTACATGGCAAAATCAAGAGGAATCAGACGAGGAATTGGAATTTTTTAATTATATTTTTGATCTGACAATTTAAGACTGTTCAATAATACGTAAAGTCTCTGATTAAATGATAAATATTTAACAAAATTAATTATAGATATTTTTATTAACTAATTGCTATTTTTGCAGGCCATCCATTGTTAATCAGTATTTAAAAAATGCAATTTGTTCCATTTGTTTCGATATTTCAAAATATGGCGTTAATTTAACGAAACTAACCTTCTAAAAATTATACTTCCTTTGTTCGAAAATATGTCTTACGTTTTAAAACATCTTAAAAATTATTAAAGCAAGCAAATAACTTGTTAACCTAGCAACGCAGCTGTGATAGATGAAAAAAACAAAAACAAAAAAAACAGATTGGAACTGAAAACGATTTTTAGAATAACGGATTTGAAAAACAACAGATTTTTAGTTTGCAAATATTTTTTGACAAAGTAAAAAGCTTTTATTCCGATGAATATAATATTTTAGGAAAAAAATAGAGAAACACATACTGTTATAAGAAAATGGAGGATTTTAAAGGATTACAAATACCAAATTAAAGCAATCAATTGACAGAAAACGCAATGCTGTATTGAAAAGTTTTTACAACTAGAGAAAGATCAAAAACTGGAACATGGTGCTATTAATAAAATTGCAGCTGAATTTGAAGTAAGTCAGCAAATATAGTGTTTTCTGAGGATTCTCTGACGAATGTTAGATTCTATTTCAATTAAAATAATTTTGAATTTTATAAATATATATATTACCAATAAGCATAACTGAAATTGCAATATCTTCTAAATGCATACCATATATTTGGATA
This sequence comes from Argiope bruennichi, assembly GCF_947563725.1. Taxonomy (NCBI): domain Eukaryota; kingdom Metazoa; phylum Arthropoda; class Arachnida; order Araneae; family Araneidae; genus Argiope; species Argiope bruennichi. The sequence continues at coordinate 89,793,252 of NC_079151.1, forward strand.
AAAATAATTTAAAAATGTATACCATATTTTCAAACAGAAGGAGTAATTAAACTCTTTTAGTTTATCTAAAAATTTGATATAAAACCCTCATTTAATAATTTGATATTGGCCAATATCTGAAAACGCCAATTCTCCATAAATAAACACTTTAATAAATATTTTGAGTCAAATCTTTATACTTAGAATTAAAACGAGATAGAAATTTTAAATAGTAGGATAGAGAGACGAAACGCTCTATAACTTCATTATGAGATAGATGAAAACAATAGACGCGTTTCAGGAACAGATATTTAATTATTTTCTACGTTCCACATTTCGCAAGACAAAACAAACACGAACACGAAAATACACGACACTCATTTGGAATGCAATCTAATAATGACACCCAAGAAGGATCATGGGAAATACACATTGATGTTAATAAGGCAACGCCATCTGTTGTATTAAAAGAGAAAGTAGTAGACAATAGGATTTTAAATAGTATAATGTTTAGTTTCTTAAAACAGATTCATTAAAACTTCTTTCTAAGATGAGTTTTAGTTCATTAAAGATGTAATTCAATCCAAAGAAAATGTAAAAGTGAAACTTAATCGCCCGCAGAGGAAATATTTATTTAGCTATTCATTCCACGAAAAATTCAGTTACAATTAAAACATCAGTTGTTTATTCTTGTACTATTTTAGAAAGCCAAATGTAAAAGGAAATTAAAGCCGTCTCAAGCTGTTTGTTTCTCTACAAAATAACATCTACCTGAGCAAATGAGTGGAACGTTTTGGAACCCAGTCAAAACTGTTGGTGAAAGATGTTTATCAAGTAGCTGAAGATTCCACGAATTAATCCCAAACAGTTAAAAAGAAACTGAGACAAATGTAATGACAAAGTTGGTCCAACTTTTTTATTTGAAGAAAATATTTTATAGCAAACAACTATTTACAACTTTAAAGCATTTTAACTTAAAAGATTCGTTATTATCTAAAGTGGAAAAGAATTATAACTATAAGCAATAGGGGAAAAATTAACAGGTTTAAAAAAAATCAAAAATATTTGGAAGTCTAAAAATATTCAGGTGGTTATTAAAAACAAAATAGGTAAGATTTAAAAATATAATCTTTCAAGATTAGTAAAAATAAAGCAATTGGTTACTTACTGCTAAGAGCTATTTAATAAACTGAGAAACAAATCATATTTAACGTATAATCTACGTTGACTGACATGAAGTTATTAAAATACTAACGTAGCGTAACGTAAACGTAATTTTTGTATAAGAACTCAAGTTGAGTTTTTATTGATATTCTATACTTACTTAAATTTATCTGAATTTGAATTTGATAATTGTAAAAATATATTGATCAAAACATATAATAAAAAAATAAAAAAATTAGGAAAATATATTTATAAACGCTTTATTTAATCATGATAAAGAATATAAAATATTCTGTGATTCAATTTTAATTTAATTTCCCTAACCTTCAAAATAAATTTGTTTTCCTTTTTAGTGATAAGTTTAGTCATATTCTTACAATGGAATTTCTCAATGCAGTTCCAAATCACAGGCATTATAAACTTAAAACTGTATAAAAAACCAAATTTCACACAGATCAGTGGATTTTAAGAATATAGCATTTGGTTGTTAACTTTTAATTAAATATTATAAATATTCCCAGACGAAATAACTTTCAATATATTGAACTGAAAACTTTACAAGGAATTTAACAGGAGTTAATGTTAAATAATCAACGTTTATGAAATAAAACAGCTACTTTTTTTAAAGTTTTAATCTTTTTGTGAATGCGTCTCAAAAGAATATTCAGCAGAATTTCTTTTTTCAAACTTTCATTAAAAGCAAACATTACAAAACATAATGTTTGTAATGTTTTCCAAACAACATACTTGACCTCCTAGATTCACCATCCAAAATGTGAGCGCATCTGCACTGAAAACCACTAATTCATAAGATTTGCTCTGATGAATTACTTCAGGAAGTTGCTTCTCGAAATAAACATAAAAGTTGTTTAATACATCTTCAGCTTCTATAAATAGGTCAGCCTCAAACTACTGTACTTCTATTCATCTGCAGATGACTGTCAGGATATATATATAAATCCAAATTAAGCAAGACATTAATCCGTAACATCGAGTAATATTTATGGATAAAAGGAGTGAAAAACGGGGCCACGCCAGAATTAACATCACTTGGAACATGCAGAAGTTGAATTAATTGCAGTGTTCTTCGAACAAAAAATGCTTATTTGGGAAATAATGAAAAGCAACTTGACTGTTTCGTCAACTAGCGAAAGAGAGTGACTCTTTTTATGCAAATGGTGGCAGCAACATCCGTTTTGGTACGAGACGCAGTAAATAGGAAACGGGCAGACATTCTAAGTCGAGTTCGTTTTCTCGTAAGCCAGGCTTCCAAGAAAAATGGAGCTCATAATTATGTCAGATATGGATGCATAACGGAAGTTCTAAGATCCTAAGTAAAAATTCACATGGCTTGACTTAGCAGTAGATTAATTTTTAAAAGAGTGTGAAAAGATGAGCTCTAGCAACCACTTAAGCAGATTTTATCACAATTTTTTCAGTTTCATTTCGTTATAATTTATTTTGAAATAAAAAGAGAAAGAAATGACTATTGAAAATGATTCTGCGTACGTGATCTTCATCAAATTGGCAATTCGATTTAAAATTACACAGAAGAAGTACAAAAAAAAAAAGATAAAGAATTTAATCACAAAATGACATAAAACAAAAATTCGAAAATTCTAATTACGTAAAATAAATTTTTTTTTACAAAATTTGCATTTTTTAAATTTTTGATAAACTTTTTTCAAGTCGTTTTAAAAATATCTTGCTTCTATGGGATTTTTTTTGTCATTTTTCCACATTATGAATATTTACGACAAAATATGTATGCTGTAAAATACTAGATATTATTTACAATGTAATAAAAAAAAACTGTCAGATTTAAGGAAAAATTTTAGGAGTACTATTTCCTGTTTTAATTCAATGTAAAATTAAATCAGCAGTAAAATTACAAAAATTATTAACCAATTTTATTAAATAAATTATACCATAACATTTCTTCCTTTTCCTACCTGAACTAACCATGTATTAGATAAACCGAACTATAAACTGCCAAATCATTTTTTTAAAATTAGTTGATGTACTATTTTATCCATATAATGTAAAATTAAATCAATAATAAAATTATAAAAGAACATATTAACAAATTTTAACCAATTAACCAGTAAAGTTTTTAAATAATATATGTCTATAAAATTTGAAATTAAACTTATTTTGCTGAGGTGTATTAAAACCAAGTCACACGCAATAGTTGATTAGCATTTTTAACTACCATTTATCCAAGGAAATAACTAGTAGCCAAAAGATGCTAGTAATAATATAAACGTTTTATTTAAATAACTAGACTTTCTTGGGTTATTTGAAAAGCTCAATATTTGCGATTCATTTCAACAAAATATTCCGATGGTCCCTACTTACTTTCTCGCATATAAAGTATAAAAAGACAAAGTACAATTACATTTGCGTACGCATAATTTTCGAATCGATTCATTTTAATCTATGTAATCAGTTCATTATCATTTATTTAACCATTTGATATATTTAATAATAAATGTGTTTTTTTTTTTTACAAAAAAATCATTCTTAATTCAAAAACTCTTTCGATAAGAATACGGAATTTTAGTCTGAAAAAACTCAATACGCGGAGGATGAAGCGAGTCGCTATAATTCGGTTTCTAATAAGAATCTCAATCTTTAAAAATTTGAAAATCCCTGATCTCACGCATCCCGAACCGAAGTTCAGAGCAACGGAAATGCTTAGAACAAAGACTACTTTAGCTTAACACACACAACCAGATAGCAGAATATTTTCGTCTAATTTTTTAGTACCTCTAATCACGTTATTGGAACCGCATAAAATTTAATTATACGTGGAAAATGGATATTTTAATTTTGCATCGTTCGAAGCAATTCTTAATTCGCAATCATTGAAATTAAATGACTGACATCTTCCCTTAATCTATCGTCTGGGCTAGATAAATAATAAGGGCTAGATAAATAATAAGGGCCAAAGATAAATATGAAGGCCTGAAACTCCAATAACGTAAATGCAGTATATATTCGGTATGCTGAATTTCGATGCATTTATCCTGGTATGCAGATTATTTCATTACTCAGCTAATGGCAGTAGTTGAATTGAGTAACAAAGAAAAAAAAATACTAAGCATTTTTTTTTTAGTAAATATGAACTTTGTATTGGACTTGGTGATTCCAAAAATTTAAAGCAGAGGAATCATGATGATTTTTTAAATTCTTTATTTTTCTATCGTTATTTTATTTTTAAAAATTGTTCTTAATCATACAGTAGCGATAATAGTTCCATACAAAAAAATATATTTAATATAGTCATAGGCTTATGATTATAAATATAATAATCAAAACAACAAAAAGTACTATAATAAAATATTTTTAAATATTTTTCAAAATTTATTGAAATCAGAAAAAAATATTATACAGAAATAAAAATCTTTATTATTGAAAACTTTTCAATTTTAAATGTAGCGTATAAAAAATGTGTGTAATTTAATGTGTTCCGCATTAGTGAGGAACAGCGTTAAAACTTTGATTAATTTTTAATAAAAAAAAACTTTCTTTCTTCTTTCTTTATGAGTACTTGCTATTCAAATTTAAGCCAAACAACCAGCCATATAGAACGCTTTTAACGAAATTCTTTTTTGGCGCTTTTTGATCGCTGTTAAAACCGCCAAGTACTATATTATATTTTAATAGGTGACAATAAATAAAAATGTGAGAAACATGTTAATGCCAATCAGAAATACATGGAAGCCGAAATCGGCGTTGAACCAGAATATTTTAACGATTCTTTGAATAAGGAAATGCCTCAAATGTGAAACGCATTCGGTCTGTTTTCCTTTACTGCGCATCATCTGTAGACGCAACTCTTTCCTGTCTGTTATAAGGAAACTTAATGACACAAGCTAAAAATATGTCATCATTTCATCTTTTTCGTAGTAAAATAGAAAGATCGCAGTGCACTTTCAAAATAAAAATAGTTTAGACTGAGTTTAATTTAACAGAATTTTTCAAAACGATTGAATAACTGTAGAAATTAAAAATAAATAATTAATTTTTAATAAGAATGATTTTTTATAATTATTTAAAATTATTTAATAATTATTTAAAATAAAAAGAAACTGGATGTAATTATAAATTCGACAGTAAATCACCACTTTATATATTTTTAGTTGACAATTGAAAACTATACTTACAGTTTGTCTAATGTATACAATTTGTCTGGAAAACTGACCTAACTACAATCCATTGTAAAGTGAGGGGAAATAAAGACTTTATCTCTATTTTAGAATTTCTTTCTGTATTCTTTTCAGGAAAAGAAAAGCATCCAAACATTAAATACTCTATAATTCGACAAGTCTAGTAGTCTGACATCTTCAAAAGGATGAATTTTGTAATAAATATTATATACAATATAATTTTCTACACAATTTGGCACATTTCGCAATGCTTTCTGTAAGCGCCAATCCAGTATTCCGATATTTTCAAAAGAATTAATAATATTTTGTAATAAATATTATATATATAACGTAACTTTCTGCACAATTTGGCTCATTTCGCAATATTTTCTGTAATCGCCATTCTGGCATTTCCGATATTTTCAAAACAATTAATTATATTTTATAATAAATATTATATATATAACGTAACTTTCTGCACAATTTGGCACATTTCGCAATATTTTCTGTAATCGCCAATCTGGCATTTCCAATATTCTGATATTTTCAAAAGAATTAATTATATTTTATAATAAATATTATATATATAACGTAATTTTCTGCACAATTTGGAACATTTCGCAATATTTTCTGTAATCGCCAATCTGGCATTTCCAATATTTCGATATTTTCAAAAGAATTAATTATATTTTATAATAAATATTATATATATAACGTAATTTTCAGAAAAATTTGACACATTTTGCAATATTTTCTGCTATTGTCAATTCGACATCAACAGTAGTTTTGTATTTTCATCATAGCGAATGGGAGGGGGGGGGGGGCATTTTGTAATAAATATTATATATAGTATAATTTCTGCATAATTAGGTACATTTTGTAATATTTTCTATAATCGCTAATCGGGCTTCTTCCAGCAGTCCGGCTTTTCAGAAAAACGATAGAGAACATTTAAACTGAAAATATATCACTGAAGACGGACTTTAATTACCCTGACATGCTGTAAACAAAAATGTTTTGAATTACGTTTTGTAATATTTATTATATATAATATAATCTTTTGCATAACTTCATATATTTTGTAATATCCTGTGCAATAATCTATAAAAACACGGTCTTTGAACGAAACGTAAATTGAACTTAACGTACAATTTAATTTTAAAACGTTTGCGATTAAACTACAATTCTCAAATAAACTTACAGAAATCTGGCGCTTTCATTAATCCTATCTCATACCTGTCTACAGCAGTCTCCAGCATCTCAAAATCAATAATTCATTATCTGTTCGCTTTTATATAACTTTGGACCATTTAAATTTCAGAACAATAAAATAACAATACCTGAAGGATGAATAATTTTTATCAGTTTTTTTTATTAAAACAACATAAATTTATTGAATTTTTTCCCCATCGAAAGTAAAAGTGGAATAACCAATGAACTACTGAAATAAAAATTACCATTAGAAGCCAATTAATTACTTTTGTTCCTATCTGAAAACACTTCTTAACAGTCAATCAAAATTAATTCCAAATATATCTATTCATATCTGAAAGCATAAATTTGGTTACGTAAATGAAGCCGTTATCAGTATCTAAAGCTGCTTAAGGAACTTTTCAGATATATGAGCAGGTGTAATGGGCGTAGTTATAACTTTTTTTTCTATGTTCAATTATAACATTCTTCAAGGTCAGTTTCCTGCGAATGTCTAATCTAAGAGATGGGTGTGATTCAATATTTAGATATATTTAGCTACGAAATAAAATACCACTTGAAGTGGAAATATAAATATTCATGAATAATTTTATATTTTTTTTACTACAGCTATTAATTTTCACGACCCAGAAAACCTTGCTAGAGATTTTAAAGTTTTTCAGAAACTAGTCAGTGATTCCAAAATAGTTTTCAATACTATTCTATGACCAAGAAAACCTTGTTGAAGGAATTTAAAGTTTTCCAGAAACTAGTCAATGATTCCAACATAGTTTTCAATACTATTCTATGACCAAGAAAACCAATCCTTGTTGGCGGAATTTAAAGTTTTGCATGCATAAAACTCAACGATTATACTCACGGATTCTGGATTTTTCAAAAGGTAATTAAATTAATTTAAAGCTAATAATATTTAATGAATATTCCCCGCTTCTGGTTTTTCTTTCATCTATTTTCGTTTTTTTAAAATGCGTTAAAATCAACTATTTTCTTCTTTTGAACGAAATGAAATAGATACCTTTTGAAAGGTGTTTTGGAATTTCAAAATTATAATAGTAATGCCAAATTGTATAATAACAAAATTTAATTCTAAAAGAATTGTTCAGGGCATAGTTTCTATAATATAAAAAAAATGTGGCAACACTCTGCATAGTTTACAGTAATTAAGCATTTACAGTTTTAGACATTTTGCAATCCTAAGCAATGCACATTATGTGGCCCATCTTTTAAGAAACTATTTGAAAGAATTGTTCACAACATAATTCATATGATTTAAAAAAATAGTAGCCACAACATGTGTACAGTTTACAGCAATTAGGCATTTTGCGGTCCTATGCAATGTCCATTATGTGACCCCTCTTTTAATAAATTGTCTAAAAGAATTATTCAAAACATCATTCCTATAATAAACAAATAGTAGCCACACCATGTGTACAGTTTACAGCAATTAGGCATTTATAGTTTTATGCATTTTGTCATCCTAAGTAATGCACATTATGTGGTCCCTCTTTTAACAAACTATTTGAAAGAATTGTTCACAACATAATTCATATGATTTAAAAAAAATAGTAGCCACAACATGTGTACAGTTTACAGCAATTAGGCATTTTGCGGTCCTATGCAATGTCCATTGTGTGATCCCTCTTTTAATAAACTGTCTAAAAGTGTTGTTAACAAATGATACCTATGATTTAAAAAAATAGTAGCCACAACATGTGTACAGTTTACAGCAATTAGGCATTTTGCGGTCCTATGCAATGTCCATTATGTGACCCCTCTTTTAATAAATTGTCTAAAAGAATTATTCAAAACATCATTCCTATAATAAACAAATAGTAGCCACACCATGTGTACAGTTTACAGCAATTAGGCATTTATAGTTTTATGCATTTTGTCATCCTAAGTAATGCACATTATGTGGTCCCTCTTTTAACAAACTATTTGAAAGAATTGTTCACAACATAATTCATATGATTTAAAAAAAATAGTAGCCACAACATGTGTACAGTTTACAGCAATTAGGCATTTTGCGGTCCTATGCAATGTCCATTATGTGACCCCTCTTTTAATAAACTGTCTAAAAGTGTTGTTAACAAATAATACCTATGATTTAAAAAAATAGTAGCCACAACATGTGTACAGTTTACAGCAATTAGGCATTTTGCGGTCCTATGCAATGTCCATTATGTGACCCCTCTTTTAATAAATTGTCTAAAAGAATTATTCAAAACATCATTCCTATAATAAACAAATAGTAGCCACACCATGTGTACAGTTTACAGCAATTAGGCATTTTGCGGTCCTATGCAATGTCCATTATGTGACCCCTCTTTTAATAAACTGTCTAAAAGTGTTGTTAACAAATAATACCTATGATTTAAAAAAATAGTAGCCACAACATGTGTACAGTTTACAGCAATTAGGCATTTTGCGATCCTATGCAATGTCCATTATGTGACCCCTCTTTTAATAAATTGTCTAAAAGAATTATTCAAAACATCATTCCTATAATAAACAAATAGTAGCCACACCATGTGTACAGTTTACAGCAATTAGGCATTTATAGTTTTATGCATTTTGTCATCCTAAGTAATGCACATTATGTGGTCCCTCTTTTAACAAACTATTTGAAAGAATTGTTCACAACATAATTCATATGATTTAAAAAAAATAGTAGCCACAACATGTGTACAGTTTACAGCAATTAGGCATTTTGCGGTCCTATGCAATGTCCATTATGTGAGCCCTCTTTTAATTAACTGTCTAAAAGTGTTGTTAACAAATAATACCTATGATTTAAAAAAATAGTAGCCACAACATGTGTACAGTTTACAGCAATTAGGCATTTTGCGGTCCTATGCAATGTCCATTATGTGACCCCTCTTTTAATAAATTGTCTAAAAGAATTATTCAAAACATCATTCCTATAATAAACAAATAGTAGCCACACCATGTGTACAGTTTACAGCAATTAGGCATTTATAGTTTTATGCATTTTGTCATCCTAAGTAATGCACATTATGTGGTCCCTCTTTTAACAAACTATTTGAAAGAATTGTTCACAACATAATTCATATGATTTAAAAAAAATAGTAGCCACAACATGTGTACAGTTTACAGCAATTAGGCATTTTGCGGTCCTATGCAATGTCCATTATGTGACCCCTCTTTTAATAAACTGTCTAAAAGTGTTGTTAACAAATAATACCTATGATTTAAAAAAATAGTAGCCACAACATGTGTACAGTTTACAGCAATTAGGCATTTTGCGGTCCTATGCAATGTCCATTATGTGACCCCTCTTTTAATAAATTGTCTAAAAGAATTATTCAAAACATCATTCCTATAATAAACAAATAGTAGCCACACCATGTGTACAGTTTACAGCAATTAGGCATTTATAGTTTTATGCATTTTGTCATCCTAAGTAATGCACATTATGTGGTCCCTCTTTTAACAAACTATTTGAAAGAATTGTTCACAACATAATTCATATGATTTAAAAAAAATAGTAGCCACAACATGTGTACAGTTTACAGCAATTAGGCATTTTGCGGTCCTATGCAATGTCCATTATGTGACCCCTCTTTTAATAAACTGTCTAAAAGTGTTGTTAACAAATAATACCTATGATTTAAAAAAATAGTAGCCACAACATGTGTACAGTTTACAGCAATTAGGCATTTTGCGGTCCTATGCAATGTCCATTATGTGACCCCTCTTTTAATAAATTGTCTAAAAGAATTATTCAAAACATCATTCCTATAATAAACAAATAGTAGCCACACCATGTGTACAGTTTACAGCAATTAGGCATTTATAGTTTTATGCATTTTGTCATCCTAAGTAATGCACATTATGTGGTCCCTCTTTTAACAAACTATTTGAAAGAATTGTTCACAACATAATTCATATGATTTAAAAAAAATAGTAGCCACAACATGTGTACAGTTTACAGCAATTAGGCATTTTGCGGTCCTATGCAATGTCCATTATGTGACCCCTCTTTTAATAAACTGTCTAAAAGTGTTGTTAACAAATAATACCTATGATTTAAAAAAATAGTAGCCACAACATGTGTACAGTTTACAGCAATTAGGCATTTTGCGGTCCTATGCAATGTCCATTATGTGACCCCTCTTTTAATAAATTGTCTAAAAGAATTATTCAAAACATCATTCCTATAATAAACAAATAGTAGCCACACCATGTGTACAGTTTACAGCAATTAGGCATTTTGCGGTCCTATGCAATGTCCATTATGTGACCCCTCTTTTAATAAACTGTCTAAAAGTGTTGTTAACAAATAATACCTATGATTTAAAAAAATAGTAGCCACAACATGTGTACAGTTTACAGCAATTAGGCATTTTGCGATCCTATGCAATGTCCATTATGTGACCCCTCTTTTAATAAATTGTCTAAAAGAATTATTCAAAACATCATTCCTATAATAAACAAATAGTAGCCACACCATGTGTACAGTTTACAGCAATTAGGCATTTATAGTTTTATGCATTTTGTCATCCTAAGTAATGCACATTATGTGGTCCCTCTTTTAACAAACTATTTGAAAGAATTGTTCACAACATAATTCATATGATTTAAAAAAAATAGTAGCCACAACATGTGTACAGTTTACAGCAATTAGGCATTTTGCGGTCCTATGCAATGTCCATTATGTGACCCCTCTTTTAATAAACTGTCTAAAAGTGTTGTTAACAAATAATACCTATGATTTAAAAAAATAGTAGCCACAACATGTGTACAGTTTACAGCAATTAGGCATTTTGCGGTCCTATGCAATGTCCATTATGTGACCCCTCTTTTAATAAATTGTCTAAAAGAATTATTCAAAACATCATTCCTATAATAAACAAATAGTAGCCACACCATGTGTACAGTTTACAGCAATTAGGCATTTATAGTTTTATGCATTTTGTCATCCTAAGTAATGCACATTATGTGGTCCCTCTTTTAACAAACTATTTGAAAGAATTGTTCACAACATAATTCATATGATTTAAAAAAAATAGTAGCCACAACATGTGTACAGTTTACAGCAATTAGGCATTTTGCGGTCCTATGCAATGTCCATTATGTGACCCCTCTTTTAATAAACTGTCTAAAAGTGTTGTTAACAAATAATACCTATGATTTAAAAAAATAGTAGCCACAACATGTGTACAGTTTACAGCAATTAGGCATTTTGCGGTCCTATGCAATGTCCATTATGTGACCCCTCTTTTAATAAATTGTCTAAAAGAATTATTCAAAACATCATTCCTATAATAAACAAATAGTAGCCACACCATGTGTACAGTTTACAGCAATTAGGCATTTATAGTTTTATGCATTTTGTCATCCTAAGTAATGCACATTATGTGGTCCCTCTTTTAACAAACTATTTGAAAGAATTGTTCACAACATAATTCATATGATTTAAAAAAAATAGTAGCCACAACATGTGTACAGTTTACAGCAATTAGGCATTTTGCGGTCCTATGCAATGTCCATTATGTGACCCCTCTTTTAATAAATTGTCTAAAAGAATTATTCAAAACATAATTTCTATAATTTAAAAAAATAGTAGTCACACCATGTGTACAGTTTACAGCAATTAGGCATTTATAGTTTTAGGCCTTTTGTCATCCTAAGCAATGCACATTATGTTGCCCCTCTTTTAACAAACTATTTGAAAGAATTGTTCACAACATAATTCCTATGATTTAAAAAAATAGTGGCCACACCATGTGTACAGTTTACAACAATTAGGCATGCACAGTTTTACGCATTTTGCGATCCTAGGCAATACAAATTATGTGATCACTATTTTAATAAACTGTCAATTTAGTTTCCATTCCAATCCATTTTTGATTTAACCAACATGGTTATAATTTATTTTTAACTATTTTTTATTCTAATAACTTTTATGACATTGCATATATTTTTATTTCTATATTTATTTTCCTATATTTATGACTTTATTATATTTATGATCTATGACTATACAGAATCCAAGTTTACAGACAATATTATTTAAGCATATATTCAGAGTATATACATAAAGCCTTTCATTAAGTTCATTCAACTAAATACATTTATATCTTTACAAATTTACTTATTTGGCTGCTAGACTAAAAACACCCTTTTAATTCACTAACCTGTGCCTTCTTCCCCTCTTAATTCGAATGACATTAAGGAGCTGCCAGGTAGGGAACCACCAGTAGTTTAGTCTTCTTAATTTTTAACAATGCCAAACCGAAATAAGTTGAGCAATATAGTTAATAATATTTCTATCCCTTTTGCTTTCTTTAATTTGGCTCACCTTCAAAAATTGTTTAAAAGAGATATTCTAGAATATCTTGATGTTTAACAGCACACAATTTCTGCTCAAAAAAATTTACGGGACTAACCAAGGAAAACACAGCGGTTGTATGTAGCTTACACAAATCATTCCAAGCGTTCATATTTCAAAATCAGGTCATTGACTAGGAGCTTTAAAAATTGTTTCTTTTAAGTGATCCCCTACCGTCTTTGTTTACTTGGATTCTCAACACTTTTAAAGAGAGCTGCGGTTTTAAAGCTCATTTTCCACAGCTGCCGCAGAAATAGTTTGCAACAGGCGTTTGAAAAGAGTGACTGTTTATATTCAAGGATGCAGAGGTTCAAGAAGTAAACCGAGCATATTTTCTTCTCAATTTTGTTCTGAAGTAAGAAGCTATTCTAAGAAAAAAAAGAATTGTATAAAATTATGCAGGGAGTTACAAAACCCGATGAACAAATTTGAAATATGTCAGACGTACAGAAGCAGTCATTTTTACATTGAAACAAGGAGTCACAAAAACAGAGGTAGACCACTGCAGAGCACTCTTTTTTAGTGAATTATAGGAATATTAAGAAAAACTCTTTGGCAGTACATGAAACTCTTGTAATCACACTATTCAAGAAAACGAATGAAACGTTAGATGAATATATTTTAGAATATGCATTCAAAAATGAGATAAAATACAAGAGTTTAACTTTCACAATTATTGTTACAATGATGAAATTTTGAAAATTTCCAATCGCAATGCACTTTTTTATTGGAATGTAATCTTTGCAATAAAATAATACCATAAATGGTGCTGAAACGGCACTAACAGCATGAACAACGTCGAGCGGCTAAAGAAATGCCGAAAAGAAGCAATGAGGATAAAGAAAAGTAGGAAAGCAAAATATTTTATTTGCCGCTGCACCTCCTCCTCTTCCATTTTCATGAGAAATTTCAAAAACGTTTCTTAACAGAGCATTCTCTTTAAGAGAAAACTTAACAGAGTCCTCTAAAATCAATTTTGTAAATTTTTAATTTATATGACAGTTTATGAATCTTAAATACATCACTAACGTCCGCCAGGCCTCACAATATAATATATTGCAAAACAAAATTTCGAAGACCCCTTTCTCCATCTCCAATCTCAACGAGTGAACCGATTTCACTAATTTTAATAGCCAAATTGTTTTGCTTCTATGCTAGCACAGCTAATTAATCAGAATATTCTTTCTTATTATGTAAGTATAAGTAAAAAAACACTATTTTTTGTGAAAAGATGGAGTTTATCAAACTGGTTGACATGATTATTATTAAGGGGACAGTGGACTCTTTTAGGCACTTTTTTTGATTATTCACTTATTGTTATAAATTTTTATGCATATGTATTAAAATACAAATACGTCAAATTTCTTTTAAAATCTTTTTCAAAATGAAATATATTATTTTTAAAAAATTAAAACATATATAATTTTTGTAAAATTTTAAAATATTCCAGGCGGCATAATTTTTCCTTTTTTTTCTATTATTTTTTTATTGCCCAATATAAATTTATTTGGAACAAAACTGTGTATGATTTTATAATTCTAATTATGTGCTAAACTTTTTAGAAATATTTCTTACTACTTATACTGAATTTTCATAAGAATTTTATATTTTTCTGGACTAAAATTAAGTTTTAACTATTAAAAAAAATACGAAATATAAAATCCATACCATTTTTCCTTTTAATGTTTCACCGAATTATTTACTATCTATTCTATTTAATTTCTTCACAAATTAAGACACCTGAAGCATTTCAAAGAAATTTAAATCTAATTAATTACAATATCATTTTGAGAAAAGTCATTAAAATGCAATTTTTCTTCTCTAGATCCTTTAAATATGTATTTATTTATTTATTAACGCATTTTTTTACACTACTTTAGTTGAATATAAACATATATTTTGTGATGAAACGATAAAAATAAAATGTTATGTTTTCGCATATTTTGCTTATTTCTAAGTCCTCTGTCCTCTTAATATGGTAGGTGAACAGCTAATCGCTGATTACATTTAGCTGAGATTTATAATAAATTGAACATACAAGCAACTTTTTTTTTTCTTTTTCTTGGTCCGCTTAAAAAAATTGCATAATCTCAATCTATGAACTTTTTATAAAGATTCCTCTAACAAAAATCTTCAGAACAATAAGAAAAAAAAAAAAAAAGATGATAATATGATATTTTTTTAAAATTCGATTTAGACAAATATCTAAATTTTAAATGTTTTTTTTCTTAAAACGGGTTATTTTATTTTCATATTATTTTATGAAATTAATAAAAAATTAAAACATTTCAAACATTTTCATTTTTTAAAGCATTTCATTTTTAGTTGTATAGTAATTTTGGAAAACCGCTGCTTTATTAAATTATTCTTAAAATAAAGCTGGTATTAAATTCTGTGAGTCCGTAATCCATTTTATCCTATTACAAGAATTTTTTTTATATAAAAAATTATGACAAAATGAGCAAACGGTGCATTCTCAGAAATATGAATACTAAAGAAAACTAATCCATCAAAATCTTTTGCAAACCGTTTTATAATTGAGACATCAAACTAAAAAAATATATCGTTTTCAAGCAGGATATAGATGGTTTTAAAATATAAAATAATGGAATGATTTTACAGAAGGTCGCCATCTTTATCTGCTATACTAAATCAAGCGTTAAAATTGTTGCGAGAGTTGTGGCAGTAGTTATCTGAAGAACAATCAGCTCGAACTCGGCGAATATTGTGCAAAAATCTCTAAAAGTTACGCAATTATTCGCATATGAAAGAGGATCATTTATAAATTCAAAAAGAACAAAAGGCCATTCGTATTCACAGCAGCATTCTACTATTCTCAGTAAACCGTCCAATCAAATTTAAACACGAGCATTGTGCATGATTATTAACTAGCTACAACAGGATATTATCTAACCATGCAGCCATTTTCACAGGAAGAATATTCTATTTTTAGATTTAAATATATGCACTTATATAATGTAAAAATTTACCCATTAAATGAAAAGAAAATAATGTAAAAAAACAGACTAACTTCCTCACTGCCCGTTGCAAATGATTTGCATGAGTTATTTTTCTGAATTTTCCCATGTATTTAAATTCCTAGGTTTAGTAAAAGAAAAAGAATAAAAAAAGATTAGATATGAAAGAAGTTTTTATTATGAATAGATTACAGAGGAATATCTGTATTTCATATTAAATGAAACTGGATCATGCAAGAATTCTTAAAATCCTTTGCAAACTGAAATTCTTTGATTTTAATGATTTAATTTACAAATAAGAAATAAATTTAAATCATCTCAAATTTATAGCAAAAAGTTTGAAAGTTTGAAATTTTTGAGATTAATTCTAATACTTTGATTTTAATAAACTCAATTTACAAAATTTATTCGATTAATAAATTGGGAAAATTACAACCTAGGAGTCTAAAATATGGCAACAGAAAAAAATCAGAATTACAATACAATAAAAGAATGTAAGTGCTAAGAATAATTACTTATACATAAAAGAACAGAACCGTAAAAAAAATACATAAACCTAACCAGACTGCAGAAAAACAAAATTATAATACAATACTGAAATGCAAAACAATACGAAAAACCTTGAAAAGATAGTAAATGTGTTATTAATATACCTCGTTATTGTTTCTTATTCCAATATGACCTTATTTTTTTCCATATGTTTCTCAGGGAGTTTGTCAAAAAAATTCATCCTCGGTTTCGGGCGAACTTAATCCAAAACATCTTTTCTCATGGTTTGTTTGGATTCATTTAGTAATTCTTTTAAGGAATTTACTTTCAAAATAAAAGTGGTTTTTAAATGAACTAATGGAATGTTTAATAAAAAATGATGTACTAAAACTGTAACAGAAGTTTGTTAGAGAATTTCAAAATGTAAAATTCTGCGACTATTAAAATAATTATTTTTAAATATTAATAAAATGCTATGAATTCTGAGACTTTGTAGAGTATAAAATTATCTTATATAGTTTAAAGAAAATATCTTTATCGTTTAAATCTAATAAATCCGGAAGAATTTAAAATTGACGACAAGCACAAATTTAAACTTGAACTTTATATTATTCATTATAATATTTAAATACAAATGATGTATTTAATTTTTGACTATTAATAATTTATTGAAAAATATCTAACATTTATCGTAAACAAATCCGCCATTCTAACTATACCGCCACAAAAAAAAAAAAAAAAAAAAAATCCTAGGTTTTCATATTGTAAACACAGTGTCTTAAAATGTATTAAATTTCAGAAATTGACAAAATTTTGGAATATAAATTGATAATTAACTAAAATTTTCAATTACCATAAAAATAGCTTAGTAAGTTATTTGAAGACATTAGTAATAGTTTTAATATTGCATAATCAACTTCAATATATTTTCAAAAGTAAATTTTCTTCATTTTGCTGACCTGTTGACTTTTTATATCCTTAACTGAAATAAAAGGCTTATAAAACTTCAGGGATGCTTTTATTTCTTTATTCAAGAAATTGAAATAAAAACAAGTACAAAAAAATATCTCAAATACATCTTTTAGTGGCTTCACTCCATTCTAGATAATAAAACCATTTAGTTAAAATTAGATTTTTCCAGAAAAAAATTGATTTTCAAACTGATGACCAATTTTTCAATAATCATCATTCTGCCTTATCGGTGCCATCTCTCTTGCAGAAAGGAAAAAAAAAGGGGGGGGAGCAGAAAACCTGAATCATTACTTTTGATGAAAACCATCACTTTTGATTTTTTTCAAAGAATTATAAATGTCGGTTCAATATGACCCTCTAATTTTTGCTAAAAATATACACATTATGCAAGAATTTCAATTTATTTTTTTCAAAACCTGATTCTTTTTTTATTAAGAAGAATGATAGCTTAATCCGACAGCATTATTTCCAAGCAATTTTTCCAACTCTTTATAATATTTACTAATAATAAAGAAGATATTTTTACTATTCTTTATAATATCTTCTAATAATAAAAGAGATAATTATTTACTCTTTATAATATCTACTAATATTAAAGAAGAACGTATGTGAGTTTTTTGGCGATCAATAAAACAGGACGTTACATCTAGAATTATTAAATTTGGCACAGATATACATTGGAACGTGGAAATGTACATCTTGCGGTAGATTTTTTTTTTTTTGAAATTTCATTTAGAATTTTAATTAAAAAGTAAGCACAATTTTTTGGCCGAAACAATTGAAATTATGGTACAAAAATGGAATTTACAACAGCTTAAAGCTAAAAAAAATTATATTTCCGATTGCGCCAATTCTTTGTGGTATACTTTTTTTAATTTTTATTTAATTTTTAAAAATATTTTACGCATATTTTACAACAATATATTTTATAGTTCAAGAGAAACTCAAATAGTTTTCATTGTTGCTATTAATATTTCATCTTGCCTTCTTTCCACTGTTTATTAAAATTTTATTTCATTTACAATTAAGATTTAATTTTAAAATCAAGAAGTGATTTCTAAACTGCATCCCTTTTTAAACATTTCAGCTCTTTTCTGTAATGTAATTAATTATATGCATAAAAATATAGACAAAATATTAAGGAAATGCATAACATAACATATTGAACGATACAACGTTTCTAAAATAGTATCAGCTGTATGCCTATTAAAATTCCAAATATAAAAATATTGTTGCGGAAACCGTTAAAAATCAAGTTCCACAAAACATTTAATTTAAATTTTTAGCAACATTAATCCCGGCTGCCAAATAGTCGCCAAAGGCAGCTAACAAAATATTTAATTGAAATTTTCAGCAACTATTAATCCCGACGAACTAAATGGTCGCCAGAGGCAGCTAATAAGAAATAAAGCATTTTAAATTCTGGTGCACGTTCCTTTACAAGCGGTCAAACGATCTTTTTATTAAAACAACATATTAGACAGGAATGTCTGGCAATTTTTAATACTTTTGGTCAAGGTCATAGTAGAAACTGATAAAATATACAGTCTCCAAAATAAATCATTTTTTTTCTTTCAGATCAAACGGATGGCCTTAAAACATTGTATTTATTATAATTTCCACAACGAATCAAAATATCATATCGTAGAAATTTCTAAACAGCGCATACTCCATAATAATTAAGTAATTTCCAGTAAAAAAATTATAAAACTAATATGAAATCAACGTGAGTAGTTTTTGAAATGAAAATAGCATTATTTTCTTCTGTTTTTAATATTGACAGCTTCAGAATTCTAATTGAAGTTTCAACATCACCTGAGTAAGACGAATTTAGAATTAAGGCAATTGTCTAAATTTAGAGTCTCAAGGTAATATAAATGAATAATATTAGTTTTGAATGTGAATTAATAGTTATGTTTCGTAAACGTTTGAAAAAGTTGAATGAGAACTAATATTCATTCATAGAATATACGGGTCAATTTATTTTTTTAAACATTTAATTAATGTTTTCGTACATTACTTTTGATGCATATTAATGTGGAAGTACCATTTTTATACCAATTTAAAATTCAAAATAGAATTAACTAATCAATGGAGACAAAATTCATTATCTTACAGTTTTTTCCCCTCTTATTTCAATAAATTAAAAAAAAAATATGTAAGGGCATTTTACTGTAATACGTTTCATTCTTCGCATATTTTTTGTGAGCGCATTTTGGTAGTTATAATTAAATGCCAATTTAAGATCAAATTTGAAAAAAATTTCATTTGATCAAAGATCAAACTCGGATTTTTATAAAATGTTAATATTTACAGGAAGGATACTATAAGATAAAAAAAATTGTGCATACTATTATATACGACAAACGTATAAACCTAGATTTATCAAATTTTGCAGGCAACAATTTCTGCTTTTTATAAAGTATAGAAGAATAACTATAGATGTTTTTAGAATGTTTTTCAAAATTTCTGAAATATTTTTAACCAAAATTTAGCATAAAATTCATCGTGTTTTCACAATAATTTTTGATTTATAATATTGTGCAATATTATTCCTATACCAATTTAAAATTCAAAAAAATTAATTATTCAGTGACACCAATTTTATTTTCGCCCGATTTCTTTTTTCCAATTCTAATAACTTATTTAAGTATATTTTACTATAATACGTTTAATTATTTTAGCTATTGAATTCATGCAACTGCGCGTAGCGATATTTAATATAAAGAGCAGACGATATTAAATATTTTTTTGTGTGCGCGTTTTCAATGCCATAATTAAGAATAAACTTTCAATATTAATCTATAGACAGATGACGACAGACGATATTTTGGATTAGAGAATCATATATATTTTTTTAATTTAGCTATTTCATTTTTTTTTTCTCTTTCAGTTGGACTATGATCAATAAAACAGATTTGCTATCAACAGCATGTTCGAAATTATCTTTTCCCAATTTTCAAAGTCTAGTCGATATTATTAGATTCACACTCGATGGACTCCAATTTTTATCTGGCAATGATAACACAGCGAATGATGAGTGTTCTATCGTGTTACTAAGTGGTTTGAAGTTCGATGACATGCTACCATGTGAAAAAGATTCATATTGAGAGATTGATTCCGTTGTTTTTCAAGAACTTTGCTTAAACCAGAATTCTTTAAAACGAATTAACAATTATTATTTATTAGACGCCTATACAAATACAAATACCTCTTGTATCATTGAAATTAATAATTACTAAAACTTTTAATTAAATATTTGCTTCGTCGTCAAAATATTTTTAACTTTTAATTTTGAGAGATAAATAGCCATACCATATTATTACAATTCTTATTTACAATCATTCTGTTATGTTATGCAATGTTCTAATTTTCTATCTTTATGCATCCAATTATATCACTGCAAAAAGCAACAACATTTTAAAAATGGAAACATGTTTTTAAAAAATTAGGCATTGCTTAGTTCTGAGATAAATTGTTAAATGCAACAACAAAATTTTACAAAAATTATTAAAAGCTCACTTTGTACTGAAATCTACTCAAAATGAAAAAAATAAGCCGAATCTTCATATCTTAATCATCAACAAAAAAGTAAAATCCAAAATGAAATGTTAATAGAAATAATGAAATAATTTTGAGTTTCACTTCAAAAATGAAAAGTATTGTTGTAAAATAAGCTTAAAATACTTCATAAAACTGATTAAAAATTGAAAAATTTATGCAGAAAAAAAAGAGAAAACAAAATTTTAAGATGATGTTAAAATAAATTTGGTGCCGTGATATTTCTGAATTGCAGAAAAGCGCCAAAATTTAGTTTAATATTTAATTAAAATTCTAACTAAATTTTTTTTAAAAAAACTGAAAAAAATTGGTCTGTAGTGCAAGTTTTCACAATCCAAAATATGTATGTATCAAGACTGGTGGCTCTAGATCAAAAGGCATTTCCTAAAGAGTATCTACAAAGAACACTTGTTACTATATTAGTAGTAGAGATTATAATTCTAAAAATTAAATTTAATGCCATGATTCAATTTCTGAACCTCCTATCTAATTAGATGGTTTCGATTCTACCATCTATAAACTATAGCAGAAAGTGGGTCATCTAATTAGATAGTGGGGTTTAATCATATTCATGAGTCAAATGACAGGCATTTAAAAGTATTTATTGACAAATTATTTCTTTCGTTTACAACAGCCTTTTATAATTACTTCAGTAACATAAATCATTATTAAATAAATTCCCAATTGCTCAATGCCTTCAAAGAATAATTATTTGTAGTCACAGTTTTAAAATGATTGCATTTTAATTTGTGTGTGTGTGCGTGTGTGTGTGTGATAGAGAGAGAGAGAGAGTGCATGTGTGCGTGAGTTTGTGTGTGTGTTTTATTTTTATAATTCAAAGAAGCTCTCATACACAGTGTATATTATTTTATAAAATAATATTATATTACCCAAAATAACTAATCATAACATTCAATAAAGGTACTCGGGAAATTACCTTACGCCAGAAATAAATATATTAAAATAAAAATCTGTACATTATTTTCTATTAGATTTCAGAGAAAAGTTAATGGTAAATTTAAAACGTAAATCAACTTTATACAGATTGCCAATACTTGTGTCTACATTTGAAAACAGGGAAAAGTAAAAATGAAAATTTTTTGGTGATTTTGTAATTATTTATAGATGAATTCTTTCAAATAACATATTTCAGCAATTCTTATATTTATTTACCTTATCTAGGAAACTTGGTTATTTTTCTTGATTTTATTTCGTAAAGAGGAAAGAAAATTTTCTACCTATGTCTCCCAGTGATTTCACTCAGACGTTTACAGCACGGTAATTGGAATATGTTATACACAAAAATAAAATAAATCTTTGCAAGAATTAAGGAAAGAGTGTAAACATTTAATTTTAGACAACACGGAAATTTCTCACATCCTTTTTCTGGTAGAAAATATTTTATTAAAGAATGGAAAATACTGTTTTTATTTTAACCGTTTTTTTTTTTTTGAATTTATCTATTATATATTATAAAGAAATTAATAAATATTAATATAAATTCTTACATTAAAGTTTTCTTTACATTTTAAATATAGATTGCTCGTTTCACAATCACTACCTTTTTAAATAATTGTATATTGTATTTATGATTATAAAAAAAATCAATTTTACTTTAAATAATAGTTTTTTATGTTTTTCTTTTCTTTTCTTTCTTTCTTTATTTTTTTGACAGATAATTACTTCTCCAGCAGGTTTCCAATTTTTATTATTTAAAACTGGCAGTATTCATACGGTATCGTCCGAGGCAAGATTAATGTCAGATAAATCAAAACACAATAACATAAAATAAAATCATGCGAACAAAATCAAAAGAAAATATATAATTGCACGTTCATGGGTTTTGCATGTTTATCACATATAAGTAGCGTTTACCACGTGCTAAACTGCAAACGATAGAAATTGACATAAGTAACTAAAATAGTTCATATGTTTAAAGAAGAAGATTAGATCACTAGAAGATTTGCTGAAAATGATAATAATAGCAATTCAAACTGTGTCAAAGTAATATTCATTATATGCATTTAAAAGATATTTTCATAAATAAACTAAGACTACATTCAAAAATAATCTAGGATATTTTCATAAATAATCTAATAATATTGATATAATGTCTTCTTACAAAATGTCGAATTTGTAAAAGATTTAATGGGAATACTTTGATTTTCGTAAAATCATGGCTTCATTTAAGCCGAAAATCCCACTAGCATATTGAAAACGATTTTTAATGTCTCACCAGATGCTAACATTATTTAAAAACAAAATAGCATCTCATTATGCAAAAATTATTAATAATATTTATTTATTCTTGTTTTACTAAATCTCATAAAGAACTTTTATAAATTTTTTACTTATTTTGCCTGGTTGAGTTAATAAATTTATTATATTTCTTTTTAATCAGTCTTTTCTTTTATTTAGCTGCAAATTATTATGTTTCTGAATGAATTTTATGGCAACATATTAAAGCATTTAATTCAGCGAATTAAATGTTGGAATTTATTTCAAAAATAATATTCATTTGCAGAAAAATAACTTTACAAAAAATTGCCTGGGATCTTCACTATCTAAATTTTAAAAGCTTTGAAACATACAATAAAATATAATAAATATCCATTCCTCATGGATATTATCGCATACCTCTCACAACTCATAACATTGCATGATATTTTATGTCATTGTAAAATTACATAACAGCTCCAAAGAACAAAGCTATGTGATATTTATGATTTCGAATTCCTCTGAACAAAAATTTTTGACACGAAAAAAAAAAGCGCGCATTCATAATATTTCGTAATTCCTCATGAATCACTCAATCTTGACGAACAATACCGCACCTCCTGATCACATAAATAGAAATATGAAGATGAGTGTTAATATTTATACAGACGCAAATAGCTTTTTGCATGAAAATGAGAACTATAAAAAGTGAGTCGAGTGTCTCCCTCCCCTCTTTTACTGTCAGTTCAGCCTGTTCCAAAACACCAGATGTGCCTTGGAGTTGCAGAGTAAGGACCGAAGCAGACAAGGTGCTCTATTTTTAAACAGCATTGCAGCTAGACACCTGTTTCAACGAATATCGTCCACAAGTGACGTGAAAGAATTTTCCTGTAGTGTTTCTTGGATATTTCCCGAGGGTAATTTTATAAGGTATAATTGGTGGATTCTCTCGTACAGTTGAAAGTCTATTGCACTTCCAATTTATTATTCTTTAAACACCCGACCCATAATAACAGTTTGACCATAATAATGGTTGAATTCATTATAGATGAAATACGTCCTTTTTTGCATAAGTAATAATAATGATTCTTTGAGTAAAAATTATTATGCTTCTTTGAGTGAGAATTATACCCTTTTACGTTTGTTTTGGCAGGCGATAATTACATCTGAAGCAAGTTCCCAATCATTAGCATTTAAAACTAGCAGAACCCGCAGTAACTTGATGAATGTCAGAGAAATAATAACATAAAATTGTTATATAAACGGAGTTAAAATTAAAAATAATATTGGTTGAATATGCGCTTTTTTTTCTTCATTAATGATATCTTCAGACGAATAGGAATCATAACAAATAATTTAAAATAAAGACATGTTTAAGAAAGAGATAGATAAATATAATGACATTAAAAAGTATTTGACAAAAGATACTGGAATTTCATTTCTTTCAAAATAGTTTCACTATTCTAATGATTCATTTGCATCCAAATCATGATGGACTAAAAAATGTAAATGAAATATTAATGCAAGTGATGACACCTGTTGAATATTACAAGCAAATTATCCCCATGATGCCATCTGGCGGCAAGCCGAAAAAAAAATAATAAATAAACTTCAGGTCTGGAAAAGGCTGAATATTTCCTTTTCATTTGATCAAAACGCAGTGACTAAGGAAAAGTAAAAGAGACTGATTCATGGGCCCCAACAGAGGACCCCTTACCGTGATATTACTAACCTTGAGGCAACCTCCCGTGTCAGATATTTATTTTGAAAAGCATATCTCCAAATAACGTTGGGAAATGAAGAACAGTATATCAGTAAAATCATTTTTTTAATTCTCTTAATCAAAAAGCAAGAAAAAATACCATACGTTAACATGATTTTCGGAGTTGTATGCTACTTTGTGCTATTTTAATACGAAATCATCTTTTGTTATTTTATCACTTTTGTTCAGTATCTTACTAAGGAAATTGTAAAAAGTTAAAGGAAGATATTCTATTTTTTATCCATTATCAATACAGAGTAGAAAGACAAAGTACATTACTGCAAGCAAATCTATGAATTTAATGATTATTTTCTATCTTATTTTATTTATCAGGAGAAGAAATTGACCGATTAATGAATGTTAACTAACAAAATGATAAGTTAAATTAAATATATAATATAAATATTATTTTACTAATAGTGAGAATTATTTTAAAAATAACTAACCATCGGTCTGTAAATCAGTGATAAATATTAGTCTTAATCATTAATCTGTGATAGGACAACTATGGTCCACGGGTCAGACTTGGATCAGTTAGAGGTTTTTATTTTACCCGCCATAGATTTTTAGAATAAAAGTATAATAATTTAAAATATCAGAATAATTAGTACATCCCAGATCGAACTAGATAAATGAAAAACATAGATTCATTCATCGCATTACTATTAAAGAATTTTTTTAAATAATATTTTTTGACTCCATATTGAGTTTTATAGTAAAATCAATAAGCTCGCTCCTAAAAAAATTGCCCATCTCTAAGTTAATTGGCTATGTCTGCGTTCATACTAGTAATTCAATTATGAACTAAAATTAAAATATAAGCATTACATTTCGATACAAAAACTATACGAAATTCATAACTTATCATATGGCATATTAACATTCAGTGTAATCAAAACAATAACTCATTGTCAAAATATCAGTCACCTGATATTAGAGAAAACAAAATAGTCGAAAAGTGAAAGTATTATGTATTATTATCATTGCATAGTATTGCGTAATAGAAACCACGGAACTCTTTTAATACATGTATAACCGCAGGAAAGTATGATGAATCCGGAATTCAACGAAAACTCCGCATTCAGCGCAGAACGAGGAAGAGATTCCAACTTTGATACCGTCTTAATTTCATTCTACCTCTCCAAATGTAAACATTCAGCTGAAAAAAATTTTTGAATGACAGCCAACTCCGACTCTGAAACGTAAACAAATGTTCACGGCCCTCCCCATTCCTCGCCAACCTCTGCCTTAATCGCCAAATTTATTTATCCAGAAAAATAATTTAATTATAAAAGCCAGCACTCAAATATGGATTAATCGATTGTTTACAATTTCGAGAAATTACGGAATGATTGATTAAGGTGATTATTTCTTAAACTGAGAGCTGTCAGGTTCGGTTAGGAAATTGTCAATTTTATTAAGGCTTCTCGATTGCACCCAAATTTGCTCAGAGAACGTCTAGTTCGAATTGCTGATGATTCGATTATCAAGATTTTATTTATATGAACGATGGCAAAACAAATGCCAAAAAAAATTATATATGTATTTTGGGATTAATAAAATACGTGAATAATAAAATTGTAACAGAGTAGTAGCTTTAATAAAAAGTAGTAGCTTCTTGGTCATATTTTAACAAGATAATGTTCATAGGCTCGCATACTGTTAAGTAAATTATAACATGTTATAAACATGATAAAAAAATCTCTCAAAACTCTCTAAATGATAGAAGACTGAACATTGAGCTACAAAATTTTGGCACATAGTTAATTCAGGAATAATGAATAAAAAAGGAATTTCAAAATTTTTATTAAATATTTTTATAAAAAATTAAATTGAAATGTTAATGTTTTCCTTCGATAACTTTAAAGCAATTTATAATTCAAAATCATTTTATATACCAAATTAAAATTTAAAAAGCTCTTCGATATTAAGAATTCTATTTTCATATAATTTTCCCACTAATTTTAATAAATTTTTAGAAATATATTAAAAACATTTTAAAAGAACGTATATTATTATTTTAGTAACCAGATTTAATCTTAGTGCAGTCCAATGAAATGAAATACATGTGCGTACATTTTGTATGTGCGTGTACGTGGTGGCATAATATCAAGTGCATATATATTACTAGTATAATAATAATAATATATGTTATAATAATAGTATCAAACCTAAAACATTTTCATGTTACGATATTTCGCTCTGTAAATGTGCTTCTTCTTCTCCTACTTTTTTTTTAAAAAAACCAAATAATCTGCACAATTCTATTTGCTCACAAGCGCAGCAGTCTCCCACTTCGTAATCAAAAGACCGGGAACTCGAGATTCTATATCATGTCCGTTGCATTAAAATGTCGTATGTCAAATTTTCCAAAACCCTGGTATAGGTTAGCTACATGTCTCAAAATGACAAATGTGATAGCATGTTAACACAAAATGCCAATATGGTCTCAGCTTATTTCAACAAAATTTAGCATGTTTTGCTGCATTTGGTTTTGACAAACAACATTTTGTTATAATAATGACGAAGAGATTATTATCAGTAAATTAGGTTAGAGGTTAAATCTTATACAACAAATTAAAGTAAAATAGGTTAAATCTTATGCAACAAATAAATTGTCATCATCTAACAAGTAACAAGGCTGAATAATCGGGTGAACTCACGTGATATTCTTGGAATCTTACAACTAATGAATTGCAAGACCAGATTCAATGTTCTTGTAAATCTTCATTTGAGAGATTATTCTGACAACTCGATCGATTTAGGATGTCAGAAGTTTAAATTCCAATTAAGAAGACGTCATCACTATAAAATATTTATAGAATAGCTTAAATAAGATCAGAAACATGATATCACTAGTAAAATATAAAATCAATTTCAGTTTTCCGTATTATATTTTGGTTGTATTTTTATATATCCAATTATATTGCATAAGTGAATAACCATATTTAAAAACTGATGTTTAAAATTATTAATCACTGCTTCATTTTGAAATCAAGTCTTATTTGTAATAAGCTTTAAAACTTAAAAAAAAATATTCATTAAAACCATTAAAAGAAACCTACACAATAATAAGAAAAGAATTATATTTTGGTTATCAATAAAAGAAGATCTAGAGTAAAAACATTTATAATGAAAATGAGAAGGATTTGAATTTTGTTATAATAATGAAAAATAATGTAAAATATACTGAAAACATTTTTAAATATATCAAAATTATAGAAAAAAATTGATTGCAATTAAATTAGTATCACAAAAATGTGATTTTTTTAAAAAAATTTCAGAGTGTTAATGTTACCTTTGGGCTATAACATTTTTCCAATTTATCAAGAAAAAACACCAAAATTTTGCTTTATTATTTAATTAAAATTTTCAAAAAAAAGCTTTAAAAGGCATTTTTTCACCCACCAAAGTATTAGTCAATCAAATTCCGTAAATCCTCTACCAGCGGTCTATCCAATACACAGATACATATTCTCTTCAATAATTAATAGAGTGATATGTTTATAAGTAAAAGAAATATGCTTATAAACATTTTCATTTTTTATTTAAAACATTAATTTTATTTTCTGCATACAAAAGTAGTCTGAGTAAATAAGAATCGTTTTCATTTTTCCGTTGAAAATAAATGCATTACAAAATTTCATGTGAAATCAACAATGATTAGTTAAATCACAGAGAAGACCAATTTCTTTTCTCTTCTTATGTAAGGTTGGGATAGAACATCCATTTCTTTTTCTTATAAACATAGAGTCAGAAAATTGGAACCTGCTTAGAAAAAAAATTGAGAATAAAATTAAAAATAAACGAAAGAAAAACAAAAATTTAACACTCTGTCAAAATAAGTCCCTATAATAAATAGTAAAAAAAAAAAAAAGCTACGTTTGCTTACGTGAATTTTTTTAGAGCTATATGTCCTTGTCTTTTTTTTAATTGTTTGATGCCACCAGAGAACTATTTATATACAATGTCAGTGTCAAGTTTTGTGACACTGAGTGAAGCATCTTGAAAAAATATTGCCTCGGTGAAGGAGATTACAGAGAAAAAAAAGGTACACTTTTCCTGTACTATAAGGATAGAAGAAAGAGCTGCCAAAAAATGTCACTGCGTTGTACGTAAAACTGATTGAGGAAAAACACCTGCAACAGTTTACAGCAACAGAGAAATTTATCGTTTTAGTTTTTAAAAATATAGTCTATTCTCAGTTATCTGCAGAAGTAAATAGTGCAAAAAATAACGAATAATTCCGCAAAAAAAAGGATTCGAAAATGCTTTTAAACAATTTTTATATATAGTAGAAAAAGCCTTATACACATACAGTTATGATGTATAGACAGTTAATTCCTGCGTTTACAAATTTGTTGACTTATTTTTAAAAATAATAATAATAATTTGTTTTTAGATAATAAAACATCTGCTTTTAAATTCTTCATTTTTGATCGTATTTGGAAGTTAACAACCAAAGAAAAGCGATTGCTTACTGTATTTAAAATACAGAATTTTATCCTTTTCCACCAACATACACTAGGGGAAACTTTTACAGGTGTTGAAATTTACGCTGTCTATTAATGACGATCACTAAGAAAAACAATCTTGGTTTAAAACACTTAAATAAAATTTACACAAAAAATAATATTAGAATTAAAAAAAAAATATCAATATTATTGCCTTATTTTTTTCTTCCAATTTTAATCTCAAACATTTTTTTGTTCGAAACTGACAGCAACAAAAATGGCATAAAGGCTATACTAGAATAATGGCTTCGTTATTATTTAATAATTATAGCATTAATGTTACTTATTTCAAACGCTTTGAATATTAATATAAACATCGTGAGAAAAAACAACACTTTTATTTTAACTTTCAGGTATTTCCAAATAAAATAGGTTAATCCCACATATTTAGAAACATTTTAGTTATTAACATCCTAATTTTAATCAATTTATTAATACCTTCCTTGTAAATCATCGTTCTACATTTTTTTCAATGCATTACAATCGAAAATTTCAATATGCATTATTTAAAAAATATGGAAAAATATCAGACAGTGCAATAAGAGTTTAGCTTAAAATTTATGGCGGAAGAACGAGATTTGACAATGTTGCACCAAGACAAAGCAATAGGTGTAATTTTACTACGTACCGATTACACATATTTGCCTTTGGCGGTTACATAAGAAACTCATTTAAAAAATACCAGACAGTGTCATGGATATAATTTTATAAAAGAATGACAATATGTCATTGTTGGATAAATCTTATTTTTCAAATTAATTTTCATTTAAAACTTTTATCTTTTTACCCCCTTTTTTAACAATTAGTGTAAAAAAATTAAAAACGCTGTGATGGAGATGCAAAATAAAGGAGAGAAAATTTTTTGCAATAAATTAAATTTCATAGCATATTGCAATAAAAAGTAATTATTTTAACCAATCAAGGTTCAGAAATCCCCATTTTAACTCTCAATATTTCTAAATTAATTTCAAAACGGGACTATAATCCGCCAAATCAATAACCTTGATTAGCAATATCTTTTATTATATAAAAAAATAAGAATATTCTTTTTATAAAAAAAAATCTCAAAATTAGACATTTAATATTCATATGCCATGTATTTATTCAACATAATAGCGAACAATTTTTCATATGAAGTAAGAAGACAGTGAGAGATTCCATTACTTGTGTCCAACTTTCGTATCTTTTTCCTCCAAAAAACAGTTTATTAATGCGCAATTTCAAGAAAAAAAAATTCGAAATTAAATATTAAAGGAAATAAACATATCCGTTACAGTTTCAAACGTCGTCTGTATAATCTGTTGAGGTGTTTAATATAAAATTCTTAAAAACTCGATTTGAAAAAAAATTCTCGTAACGAACGATTTTAAATATTTTCTTTTGCTAAATTAAAAGATATAGGCACAACTTTAATTCAAATCCGAAAATTTCTGTAATAGGAAAGGAATTTATTTCAATGATTTTTCATACTAAATCAACTTCAAATTAATTTCAATTAAACTAATTGTTAAACGAACATGAAAATAAATGCATTAAATTCAAAATATTAAAAAAAAATTAAATGAAAGATAATTTGTAGATAGAAGAAATTCACTCTTATTCTCCTGATTTTTTATGGATAACAACTTAACAATATAAAAATATGCATAAATAATTTCGTGAAATTTAAAAATTATTTTCATTTCAAAATCTTCAGCCATAAAATTTTCATATAAATATTGTAATATTTACTAAATTATCAAAAATTTTTAATATTGTTTCTAAATTATTGATAATTACTTAATGAAATCCTTAAATATATGTAAAAAAGTTAAAAAAAATTAAAATAACATTACACAATTTTAGGACTTTGAAAGTTAAAATTTTTCTTTCTAGTGTCTATAGTATAGTCTGCAAACAATCTTTCAAATATATACTATCTAAATAATTGTATTAAAATATTCATGTAACATGATTCGTCTTGAATGAAAATTAGATGAGTCAGAATTTTGTGAGAATAAAAAGGATGGTTTAAAAATAAAATAAAAAAAAAATCAGAAACAAAAAAAAAAGTTTCTTCAGGTGAAGGTTATCTAATTGGGATAGAAGTTGATATATTAATGTGAAGAAGGGTACTGATATTTACTTTACACAATATTCTTTATTTAAAATTTCACTTGAAATTTCTTAAAGAATATAAATAAGTAGATACTAAAAAAAAAAAAAATTTTTTTTTTCCATATTTTCACAACACGATTTTCTACTTTTTTCCAGTTATAAAACATTTTTCATTTGCCTATAATTTTATATTTTTATTACTGCATATAAATGCTTCAGTAAATGCATTTTCTGTTTAATATTTTATGCGCAGTACCTAGTTCATATAGTTTTCATTCTTAAGCTACATTTATGCAAATTTTCACTCTCTTGTTCTATTTCATCAAAAATTCAATATACAGTACTATATGCTGAATACATAAAATAAAATGTTACAGTTTAATTCATCGTATAATTACTGTAAATTGTATAAAATTAATCAATAGAATCCTGATTAAAAAATGCTTTTATGTAATTTTTTAACTTTCAGTTTTTTAAAAATAAAACAAATTTCATTGCATCATAATCAATTTCTTTTCAAATGAATTAAGTAAACATTGCATTTGAGAACAATAAGTTTTCAGAAGTTGAAATACTCCCTGAATTACAGAAAAATTTGACCTTTAAATGCGAAAATTAACATTTAACAATTCGATAATTAAGGAATTCTATAGTCATAATTTTTTACAAATATCCTAAAAAGAAAATAAATTTCACAGTTTTATCATTCCAAAAGTCATTTCTATAATGCTCACAATATAAAAATTACAATTAATAAATTATTCAAGTAATATAAAATTCAATCTAACATAAAAAATATACCAAAAATATGGAACGCAGTTGAATCCTTGATCTCCATGTAGTAATAATATTCGGCACAATAATATTATAATATTCAACATAAAGATCTTTTGAATGCTTGTAATAATGAGAACTTGTCATTCTTAAATTCAAAATCGGAAGCGAAATTGTTTTCAATATCATTCCAAAACATAATATTATGAAGTTAAAAAAAATTCTCGAATAAAATTTCATGACATAAACTTAATTAAACATTTCTTTTAAATGTACACTTATTTTTACGTCACTTAACTTAAAATTAATAGAATTAGAATGCTCCAAATTAATTAGAAGATTTTTTTTCATTTAAAAAAATAATTACCGTCCTTCGCTAGATTTTTAAAAAAATTTCATGTTATTCTTGCTTTTAATTCATTAGTATTTTGTCAGAAAAGGAATAGTTTTTTATTTCGAAATTTATGATTTCTTCAACTAATAAATTTCTTGGAAAGCTAATCGTCTGCCTGTTTTCCAGACTGGAAAAAAGAATTTGGTATTTACAATTTATTCATATATTTTCAATTGCTTACATCAATTATTAAGAATGCCATCCTACTTTTTTCATTTATTTATTCTTTTATTTATTTATAAAGAAAAATTGAAAATTTCAAGGCTGAGTTTAGCGCTTAAAAATGCAATCATAATTCAAAAAGGAGTTTAATAAAATAATCATTTGACTTAAAAATAAAATTTCCTTGCGATTTTCTAATCATCAAATATTAATTTGCAATTTCTATTCAATTTGAAGCTTTTAACTCAATTAATACTTCCAGTAAATTGTCTGAAGAATTAATAGAAGATAAAACTTTATTCTTACTATAACGTTAAACAATAAAAGTAAAAAATAATAAATAAGTAAAAGTAAAAAATAATAAATAGTGAGATTTTATAACGCTTTTAATTCAAATCATACTTTTGGTAAAATTAATGAATTATTACTAAAAAAATAAACTTAATTGTTACAATAAAGTTTCATTCCTTTAAGTCTAAGAAAGACCTATACATCAAGCGAATTCATAAATTATGTGAAACCGTAGTATAATATAGGATATGAAAAATCACTTACTATATGCCACTAAATTTAGATAAAAAAATACCCTCATAAAAATAAAATTCCACCTCAATTCTGTTTTTTATTTATAATACAAACTTCTTAAATTATAAGACCCAGATTTTCAAGAGACATTGATAATTGTTTTATCGTTTTTTTCGTCATTAGTAAAAAAGAGAACCAATGAAAAATTATTTTAATGTAAGGCATTTTATTAAAATTTACAAATAAGAATATTTACGCAATTTTTTCAGTACACTAATGGTTTTTTTTTTCCTTAATTTTGTTTCGTTTTCATACAATTGCTGTACACTTGGAGCAGTAAAAAAATTAACCTAAATTTTCCCCAAGGATAGTGTTGCGAGAAAAAGAAGGAAAAAAAAAAAAAGATCTGATTAAAAATATTTTTAAATGACTTCGCATCTACCCCTTCTAAATATGTTTAGGCAAGTACTTACCTATCTGACTTAGGGTATTCCTGATACTTGGTCTGTATAAGCTCCTGGATATTGTTGAGCAGGCGCGGGGGCTCTGCGGAAATGCCCTGCGCCCTCTCCTTCCTACGGGCGCTTCTGCTGTACCGGTGGGGTGACACCACCGGAAACACCGACTGATACTTGTCCAGGAGGCTTCTCAGCTCCCGGATCTCCTCTTCCCGCTCCAGGAGCAGGGAGTTCATCTGCTGGATGGTGTCCTCCTGCTGGTGGACCACCAACTTCAGTTCTTCGATGCTGCCCATCTTCAAACCTTCAATCGTCATTAACACACAAAAAATAACTGGAATGTAGAAATAATTCGGAATCCGAAATCAATCACATGTCAGGAAAAATTCATCACAGCTCTTTTAAAAAAAGTTGAAAGAAATAAATTGAGAAAAAAAGATAAACGATCTTCCACATTCAAAACGAACGTTCACATTATTCCAAAGGACGACGCAGAAAAACGTCGTTTTCAGTCATAAAACAGAGGACACAAACACGTGTCCGTAAGCAGGGTGTTTGGGAAGTGTTTTGAAATATCAGCTAAAAGGCGGCCATGGGTAGCAGGGTTGCCAGTAGATAAGAAAAGAGATTTGAAAACGCTACTTTCGCCAAATGGCGCCAAGTTCGAGTGGAGTGTTTAGCTTAGCGATTTTAAAAGTGGGGAATTTAGCTGAAGGTGATAAGAACGGGAGAATAATCTCGTTTCTGTTGTTGGGAGAAAACAATAAGGAATGTTAAGAAAATAAGTTTCATCATGTTCAGAAAACTATCTAAAAATAGCCATAATATTTGAAGTAAATAAATACAGCATGGCACGTTGGAAAAAGAAAGCACCTTTTTATATATTAAAAAAGTTTTTTATTTTTTATTTTTAGTTAAAAGTGTGGTTTTTATAGAATAAATTAAAATGAATGTTGTTAGTGAGGAAATAAAAAGAAAACTTCTATCAATTGATAATAAGAATATTAACAGAATTTTCTATTCAATTTTGATTGCTTTGTTAAGTGTTTAATTCTGATAATTTCGTACAATGGATTATAGCTACTTTTGTATTATATAACTGTGTTCAAGTTTAATTAAAATGTTGATATTTAAAATGAGGAAAATTTAAACAAAACGTTAATTATGTAAAATTCATAGAATAAAATACTTGCAAACAAACTCGTTTGGTATAATAATTTAGAATTGAAAAGGACTAAAAATGGCAATAGGAATTTTGTTCTAAATTTAGAAACTACATACACTTTTTAAAATAGTTTTTTCATGATTTCAGAAAATTTTTGCGAAATAATCATTTTCAAGTATGATTTTTTCAACTGAATATATAAATCCATTTAAATGAATAACACAATTAATGCACTAAAAGAAATTAACTTGACTTTAAAAGTACATTTATAATTAAATATTAAAAACCAAAATGATCCGTCTAAGTTTCCCTTTCAAAGGTTTGTTTATTGATTTTAAAAGTTAATTATTTATTGCTCTTGCTATCAATATAATCTGAAACAAACGATTTGCACAAATAACAAAAGTTTAAAAAATCACAAATTTTTTCACAAATATAATCTAGTAATAATTTTGGGTGGGGGGACTTATATTAATGGAAATTATAATCGTATGTGATTTGTTTCCTTAAAGTTAGCGAGTCAGATCTGACATCTCATGATAACAAATTTTATATTTTTATTCATGCGAAATTTAATTTCAATAATTTTTTAGAAGAATTATTTTGCTGTCATATTTTTTGATATTTCAGTTTTTTTAATGAATGTAAAATTTCAGTTTTCATTCATAAAATACATGATCTATAGATAGAAATAAAAGAAAGAAGAGTAAGCTTGATTTTGAACTATTTTTAAATCACTATTAAGTAACACGAAACATTAAAAAAAAGTAATTTGATCCCACATTTCAGACTCATTTTTTTTTTCAAATTATTTTGAATGACATCTGGTATTTCGAATTCCATGTCAGTTCTTCTATTTCATATCTCAGTAAATGAATTTCACTGTTCAAATTTCTGTTGGCTGTCAAGTGTTATTTTGATTTATTTAAACCAGGAGTGGATATTTTTTCCACCTATAGATAAAGGATATCTCCGTCATCCAGATTTTTTGTCAAAATTAGAAATTATACCAAACTGAAAATTTTGCCTAAATAATTCATCATAAAAAAAGTCCTGAATTTCTGTCAATTATTTAATAAATACATAATTATTGCAAAACTGAAATAATGACATATCAATAATGTCTAAATTTTCAACTTTTATATTTTTCAAAACTTCTAAATAATCTAAACACTTAAAATTTTCAGAAAACCAGCTTTAGTTTTAGAATATTTATCATATGTTTTACTAGAAATAGCAAATCTAATTTTAAATCCTAGCAAGAGAGAACAAGATATTTCCAAAATAAAACTTTAACGTCAAGTTTTTTATTTTTTTTATTACGAAAATAATATTTTAATAAAAAGCAAACAAATGAATGATTTTTAAAAATTTAATGTGTTAGTTCAAATTTTAATATTAGGGCAACGTTAATCTATACTTATAATAAAGCTCAATGTGTGTGTGTGTGTGTGTGTGTGTGTATGTGTGTGTGTGTGTGTGTGTGTGTGTGTGTGTGTGTGTGTGTGTGTGTGTGTTGGTGCTCTACACATACTACATACATGTTCTATACATACAACAATGAACAGAACGATTTAAGACCTCGATAATAGTTTGAGTGAATTATACATCTACTAATTGAGTTAATTATACGAAGTTTAAAAATATTTTGCTGATGAAGCTAGTAAGAAATCAAGTTACATAAAAAAAAAATTTATTGAAACTTTTAGCAAGCATTAATACTGGCGAACCGGCTGGTCGCCAAAGACAGCTAGTATTTCATGAAAAACAAAAATAACCATGAAAATATTCTTTTTTTGATGTTTAAATCAAAAACTGTTACTAATTTAAAAAATTAAAATGTAAATAAAATAAATAAATAATAAAAATAAGTAATAATAAAAAATAACTAATAAAATAAAAATAATATATATATATATATATATATATATATATATATATATATATATATATATATATATATAGAGAGAGAGAGAGAGAGAGAGAGAGAGAGAGAGAGAGAGAGAGAGAGAGAGAGAGAGAAATAAATTGTTACAATTAAAGAGAGAATTTTATGTTCAGAAAAATCCTTTTTTAAAAATTAATATGGTAATATAAATAAATAGTAAAAAAAAATTTAAATAATCCTTTTCAAAGATAAATCAAAAACAAAAAATAGTTTTGAAAAAACATTTTTGGTATGCATTTGAATTTTTGCAGTAAAATGCATCACATTATTATGAAGCTATTATGTTTCTGATTAGAGTTTCAAATATCCCATACATTTCCCATTAATTGTCCCAAAATCCCATCCCCCCCCCAAAAAAAAATATCCCATTAATTGTCACAATTAAAGAGAGAATTTTATGTTGAGAAAATCCCTTTTTAAAAAATTAATATGGTAATATAAATAAATAGTAAAAAAAATTTAAATTAATCCCTTTCAAAGATAAATCAAAAACAAAAAATAGTTTTGAAAAAACATTTTTGGTATGCATTTGAATTTTTGCAGTAAAATGCATCACATTATTATGAAGCTATTATGTTTCTGATTAGAGTTTCAAATATCCCATACATTTCCCATTAATTGTCCCAAAATCCCATCCCCCCCCAAAAAAAATATCCCATTAATTGTCACAATTAAAGAGAGAATTTTATGTTGAGAAAATCCCTTTTTAAAAAATTAATATGGTAATATAAATAAATAGTAAAAAAAATTTAAAATAATCCCTTTCAAAGATAAATCAAAAACAAAAAATAGTTTTGGAAAAACATTTTTACAGTAAAATGCAACACATTATTATGAAGCGATTATGTTTCTGACTGGAGTTTCAAATATCCCATACATTTCCAATCCAAATCCTATGTAAAAGCATCTAATAGGAATGATTATCATAAGTATAATCATACTTATACATGGATAATAATTTTCTTTATCTTTCACAATTTACATGGAAAGCCTTTTGACACAGAAGTATATAATTATAAGCATGTTGGCACAGAAACTATAATTCATATGACAATACTGCTCATGAATACAGTCAATAAAACATTAACCTGCCACATATATACTGTTTTCTTGAAAATCTGAAGGTTCAAATAATAAATATGGATATCTATACATTTATTACATTAAGATGATTGATTAACACATTGTTGGTGAGCTATACAGTAATTAATGAGTCAACTTATTTTAATTATCATGTATTAAATTAACTCCATAATCGGCAAAATAGATGAGGACTATTTCAGTGAACTCAGTAACCCTGGGAAAATATTGGTCCATTCAAATCACTACATAAAGTAAATGCGGTTAAATTAATTAATTGCGGTTAAGTAAATTTTTAAATCCATTCACGTCCTTTACATTTGTAACCTTACATCTGATATCATCAATTATATTATTAGCATAATTAATTCCTTCTCCCAAAACCTCCAGTTACGTTTGAACTAGATAATGTCTCTTTCATTCAGGTGCCGGAATGGGAATTCTCGTCGCGCAAAAGAATAAAAAGTTTCGTACTAATACTTCTTAGTTCTCAATGCTTTCAATCTGTTCTCTTATTTCAATATACTTGTACTGTCATTGAAAAGAAGATAGTAAGAACATTCATACATGTTTTTTTTTAAAAAAAGACGATTTTTATAAAATGTGAATGCTTTTTATTTTCTCATATACTTTGTAAATTCTGATTCAATATAGGTTTTAATGGTCCTTGATTCCGTTGGTGAAACAAAATAATAATAATAAAAAAAAATTGGATATAAAAGAAAAACCTTCTGAACTGGATGTTGAAATGATCTGGATCAGAACATATCAGGGGTATATTGGAAACAAAAAAGTAGATACACTAGCCAAGGAAGCTTTAAACTTATAAACCCAAGAAATATCGTTCCATGAGTCCAAAATCCATCTCAAAAATGAGACTAAAAAACTAATAGTTAAGGATTGACAGGAGAGATGGGATAATGCCATCAAGGGGAGAACTATCTATCAATATTTTAAAAACGTTTCTGTTAACCGAATTGAGGGTGGGTTTTTTTATCTTAACCAAGTATATACTGGACATAGTGTATTTTCTGTACTTGAAAGCCGTTTCTTTGTCAAAAGTTCGTCTTGTCAGTGTCGTACTGAAGAAATCTCTATAAATCAAGTGATAAAAGTCTGTGCATTATGGCGAGGACATAGACTCAGATGGCCAAGAAATTGGATGTCTCTTGACATCGAAGAACTCCTAAAAATTCCAGTCATTAACTCTTCTATTAGGGACATTTTGTCAAAGATCTTGTCTTTAGTTCTCTCCTAATATAAAAAGACCAGTATGAATTTTCTCTAGAGGGTTCTTTGTTGTTAAAACATACCCATTATCAGCAAGTGTCGTTTGGTCCTCCGTGCTAGGTGGGGTTGCTCAAGTTTCCAACATGGCCTCTGGCTAGGTCGGAGTATTGCTTGCATTCCCTTTTTATTTCTATATATTCTTTGTAAAGAAATGTATAAAGATAAAATATTATAATCATCCAAAAATTCCAACTCACGATTTGATGAATCTACACGTTTCAGGAAAATACATTTTTGGAACATTTCTTTCGGTCTATGAATAAGATGATTCAAAAACTCTTTGAGTTAGATGAGTGAATTTGATGTATAGTCTTTACATCAAACTTGCAGATTACTATAAAATTTTGAAGTCCATTTAGAGACAGAGGACATGTCTGTTCAGTTATCCAAATTTTAGACCATTTCTGTCAGTCTATGAACAAGATGGCGCAAAAACACTTTGAGCTAAACGAATGAATTTGATATAGACTTTATAACAAATTTGCAAATTTCTATGAAATTTAGAACTAAGTTTATTCAGAGACAGAGGACATGACTATTCGGCTCTCCAAATGCGAGTTGAGGATAACTACAAAACGAAAGGAACTAGATGAATGAAATTTAGCATCAAACTGATCGTTTAAAGTGTACATCCACATAGAAATTTTGAACCAAATACGTCAAAATGTTTCCATTTGTCAGTCTGTTCTTTCACACGTATGTTAATTCGACAACTCATAAAAGCAATAACTTAAATATATTAAATTTAATATTTGATTTTGTGATTTCGGATTGCAGTTCCATGTCAAATTTTGCTTTCATTTAGTCAGAAAAACGGAAACCCAACTACACATTCTTTTTTCTGGTAGTTGTGAAGTTAAGCATCCCTGCGATTAATCGTAAAATAAAAATCGACAAAGACCACACTTTCATAGACTCTTTCGTAACTATTGTTCGCCAGTGGCATGTAGTTAATAATACATAAATACGTTTATTCGAGAATATACGAGAAAATTTCGAAGAGACTACTACGATTAATGAATTTTCCATATACGAGAGTGTAAAAAAAGAAAATGTGCATAATATAATCAGAACGAACGTGAGTATAAATCCAGAAATTTAGATAATTACAAGGAAGATTCAAAATATTAAAATATTTCTAATTCATTAAAGTTAGAGAAATAAATAAATTTTAGTGAAACTAAATCATTGATAATTTTTTAAATTTAAAAGTGATGTTAAAATGGCGTTTGTGCAAAAACGATTAATGAATTTTCCATTTACGAGAAAGTAAATAATTACTGAATTTTCCATATACGAGAAAGTAAAAAAAGAAAATGTGCATAATATAATCAGAACGAGCGTGAGTATAAATCCAGCAATTAAAACAATTACAAGGAAGATGCAAAATATTAAAATATTTTTAATTCATAAAAGTTAGAGAAATAAATAAATTGTAGTGAAACTAAATCATTGATAATTTTTTAAATTTAAAAGTGATGTTAAAATGGCGTTTGTGCAAAAACGATTAATGAATTTTCCATTTACGAGAAAGTAAATAATTACTGAATTTTCCATATACGAGAAAGTAAAAAAAGAAAATGTGCATAATATAATCAGAACGAGCGTGAGTATAAATCCAGCAATTAAAACAATTACAAGGAAGATGCAAAATATTAAAATATTTTTAATTCATAAAAGTTAGAGAAATAAATAAATTGTAGTGAAACTAAATCATTGATAATTTTTTAAATTTAAAAGTGATGTTAAAATGGCGTTTGTGCAAAAACGATTAATGAATTTTCCATTTACGAGAAAGTAAATAATTACTGAATTTTCCATATACAAGAAAGTAAAAAAAGAAAATGTGCATAATATAATCAGAACGAGCGTGAGTATAAATCCAGCAATTAAAACAATTACAAGGAAGATGCAAAATATTAAAATATTTTTAATTCATTAAAGTTAGAGAAATAAATAAATTGTAGTGAAACTAAATCATTGATAATTTTTTAAATTTAAAAGTGATGTTAAAATGGCGTTTGTGCAAAAACATACTCATAAGTTATTAACAAAAAAATATAAAATTCTCAACTGGTTTTTATTTAAATGTATAATCAAAAATTCGTAAGCAAAAGAAGAAAAAAAATTCTTAGAAAGCACACACCAATCTAGAAGTCACCATGAGATAAATTTGGTATTCCAAATTTAATCTGTAAAACATTTTGACTTTTTTCATCATGCACGTCGCATCGCACGATTTACTGATAGTAAACCAGCTTAAAAACGTTATCATGTTAAAAATGGAATACATTGCTAGAGCTGAATATAGTTTTAATATTCAGCTCTAGTAATTTTTCTTTGATACATTATCGCTTGTGGCGACATTGCACATTTTTCAAATGCGATACACCTTATCTTTCCAGTTTCTTCTTGGAAATTCAATAAGAAGATAGTGCAACTTAGAACTGTAATCAGAAGAGCAAGCATCAAAGGAATAGGTCTAAAAATTTAGGCATCGTACTTTTTTTCTCCAGAACAATATTTATTGATTCATGCAGCATAAAATATAATTTTTTAAGTTATACAGAGCATTTTCCCTCAATAAGTATATGCTTATTATTGAGGTTAGGAAATTAACTACTGGATTATGATTAGTATGGAATCCTACATAACCAGAATCAAAACTAAATGAAGCCTTTTAGGAATCTGTATTTAATGGTAGTTTAAAGACCTCCACCCCCCCCCCTCAACTTCAAAAGTCAAATATGAACTTATTACGTCAGAAAATACTTTGCGTGACATTGGCGTACAATAGTTACGAAATATTAACTTTTGGCGTAAAGTTAGCATTTGCACTGAATCTGTGGTGTCATCCTTGATGAATTATTTGGCGATTAAGCCCTGTCAATTGAATTAAATAGAATTTGCGGTTTAGATGCGTTTTTCTCAATCAATTGAAACAGAGATTTGATACAAAACTGCAATTATAGTCACAAAATCCCATACCTCATTTAATATATTTAAGTCATTGCGTTTTTGAATTCAGATATTAAAATGCTTCTGAAAGTACAGACCGACAGACAGTCAACCCGTCCTTGATTTTGTTTCAAACTTTGGCAGGTGTGATTTGACGCTATATATGTTAAATCTGAGTAGCGCATCTTATCTATTTAGCTCCCATTTTGTAATTATCGTGTTAACTTAACAGACTTTGCCCAATTTTTGATAGAAATCTGAAAGTTTGATGTAAAGACCGTATACCAAATTTCATTCGTCTAGCTCAAAGCGTCTTTGAGTTATCTTTGTCACAGGCAGACAGATAGACGAACGAACATTTACCAAAAATGTGTTTTTCGAAAGCAGAGAGATCTAAAACGTGGAGATTCAGCAAAATCTCAGGTTCGAATTTTTCTGATGATTACTAAATTTCCTCTCTAATACGTTTAGAAAAAAGTAAAAATTCTAAAATTAAAATTTAAAAAATAATTTTATATAGAACAGTAAAGAAATAAGAGAAAAATTTTCAACACAATCTAAATTTCGGTTCATTTTAAGATCAGAACTTTTTTTAAAAAAATTATAAAGTGACACATATTTTTTTAGTATTACAAAGTAAGTTTATAAAACACAACCTAAATTATGCATAATATAAAGTTTATAAAATTGTTTCAAAATTAAAAAAATATCTGATTCTACATTTGAATAAACTTGAATGCACGATTCTCGCCAAAAAGTACAGAACTAAATTGCAAATATTGTAAAATGTTTCCAAGACTTAGAGGCTTACTTTTCCTATTTAGTAATGCGGTCCTATGTATAACTGATATTTTAGTGATTCCTAAATTTTTATAAAACGTTAACTCTAGAATTCATGACTTTTTATTTTCTTTCAAAAAAAATGTGTGTTTTGAATAGCTACATATAATTCAAGGAAATTGTTTAAATGAATTTTTAAATTATTTTTTAATGAAATTTAAAAAAATAATGTGCCAAATGTTTACATTATGATTTAAACAATATGCTAGCATCACAAATAACATTATAACAATTCTGACAATAAGAATAAAAGCCCCCTTTTTACCAATATATTTTTTACAATACAAAAAAAAAAAAAAAATATTTTGATAGAATTTTGAATGGTAGAACTATTCATACAACATATTTTTTCCAAGTCTCCAGTTTAAATCTAATTCTAGAACCGTTATTACCGTGTATAGGTCTTTTCTACCAATGTTTATTAAAAAACATGGACAAAAGAATTTCCAAACACTCATTGTTGCCTTTTGAAATTCTCGTGTGAAAATTATAAATGAAAATATAAAAGTGTAGCCAATTGGATACACGATGCTCTGTAGGGTTAAATGTAAAGAAACACTCTTTTTTGTCAAGAAATTGTTAAAACTTTCGGACAATATTTGAAAGCGAGTGCTTTTTTTTAAGGATGCTTTTTGCGCAGGTGGGTCAAAAATTATCCATAATTGTTTTTAATGAGAAAATTAGCTGCAGAGCACTCGTGCGTAAAGTTGGTAAAATTGAGATAAAATGTGAGTGCGAGTGAAATTTGATCGTGTGTTTGATAGCGACATTTCCCTCCATATTTTTGCAGGGCTAGTTAGTATGCAGCAAGAAGGAACAGCGATCACTCATGCATAACCTCTGGCAGGAATGGGTTGATATCTGAATGAATGATATCTCTTATTGATATCCAGATACAAGACAGTGACACTCCTCATAATAAAGGGACATTGAAACTTACAATCAGACCAAACGACGAAGACTACTTTTCCAGACAGAAGTGAGTGTTGCATATCCATTTGCAGGGCTGCACATCACAGCACACAGGCTTCCATTAACTATTTGGCTTTCGAAATCCTAAATCATCCTCACTGCAGCTCAGATCTCACACCATCCTTTTTTTATATATATTCTCAAAAATGCATTACACAAACGCTTTCTATTGCTGACTGCTACAGCAATCAATAGTTGTCTTTCTCTAGGGAATACATGACATCACTGGCTGTAGGAGCGGGTCAAGGGCTCGGAGCATTAAGACCACACCATGCGCTACCGAAATAAAGCTCTTTTTTTTTCTCAATATTGCCAGCGCGTACGTGTGTGTGCATGTAATAATATTTTTTAAACCAATTTAAATCTAATTAATTTTCTAATTTTTATCTTAATTTAGTCTGTGTTAGCAACATTCTAAAATA
Source organism: Argiope bruennichi (assembly GCF_947563725.1). NCBI lineage: Eukaryota > Metazoa > Arthropoda > Arachnida > Araneae > Araneidae > Argiope > Argiope bruennichi. The sequence continues at coordinate 89,837,691 of NC_079151.1, forward strand.
TTCTCTTATTTCCTGATCCAATTCCCACTTTTTATTTAATTATTTTGAACAAGCTCTTCAGAAAACTGATAACTTTAGCATTTTCTCAAGCTCCGAGTGAAGGGATAAAAATCCGTTTACAACATTTTTAAAGTTACGTAAGAATCTCTTTCCTACGTTGGCACGTGTAAAACAAACCCCTTTAACAAAATCTCACAGTAAAATCACTGAAGGGGAAATTTTCTGCCTCTTTTGCTTTAATGTCCCGATGTGGACTGAGGCGTCGTTTATTCTTTGAATGGAAATTATACCTCCTTTGAATGAAAATGACGGTGAAATAAATCGAAGTTAAAATTCTAAAAATTCCATCTTTTCGGCCAAGCACTGTTAAAATATGTTTATATACATATATATATTCTAAGGCTTTGTTCGCATACAATAAGATGATTAACAATAGTTTGTAGCCCTTCAAAAACAATGAAAACCAATAGCAGTGGTCTCCTCGAAAGTTTCTCGCATACTTTTAAATAAAGGTCTTACAACCTTCCATCTGTATAAAATTGCGGATATTAGATAAGGCTTTAAATGCCTTCCGTGGCACTAGCGAATAATAATTAAGAAATATTGTTATTCGATGTGAATCTAAAATATTTACTGAATATATCGCGCGAAAACGTATTTTGGATGTATTTTTGACGATTGAATAAAACCAAATTTTCATAGAAAATAACAGTTGTGTTTTTGACTATTGAATAAAACCAAATTTAAATAGAAAATAACAGTTGTATTTTTGACGATTGAATAAAACCAAACTTTCATAGAAAATAACAGTTGTATTTTTGACTATTCAATAAAACCAAACCATTTAAAAAAAATAAAAGCAGTTGTATTTTTGACGATTGAATAAAACCAAACTTTTATAGAAAATAACAGTTGTATTTTTGACGATTGAATAAAACCAAACTTTCATAGAAAATAACAGTTGTATTTTTGACGATTGAATAAAACCAAACTTTCATAGAAAATAACAGTTGTATTTTTGACGATTGAATAAAACCAAACTTTCATAGAAAATAACAGTTGTATTTTTGACGATTGAATAAAACCAAACTTTCATAGAAAATAAAAGTTGTAATCATGAGAAAATATACCGATTTAAGTTATTGCGTTTATGAGTTGTTGCATCTACATTGCATACATGCAAGCGAAAAAACTAACTGACAGACGGTAAATCTTTGGACAGGTTTGTTTCAGAATTAGAAAAGGATCTGTAATTTAAATGCTAAACTTGTGTACCAAATTTTATCTACCTAGCTTTACATATTTTGTAGTTATAGAGTTCACTTGTATTTGAATAGCCAGACTTCCTGAGAATGGATTTTATTCAAAATTTCATAGAAATCGACAGTTGTTAGCCCATATACCTACATTCATCCGTCTGATTCAAAGTGTTTTTGAATTATCGTGTTCACAGACAGACTGACAAATATAATGCTAAAAATGTAATTTTTCTGACGTAGGGAGATCTGAAATGAGAAGAGCCGTCTAATTCTGAAAGTTCGAGTTTTTTGACGATTACAATACTTCGTAGACAAGAAAGTGTAAAGAAAAAGATACACCAATTATACTGGTATGAAGATTTAAACCTTGCTATTCTTGTTTCTGCGACCGGGATAGCCTAGTTGGTACGGCGTTGGATTCGCGTCTCTTGGTTTGCGGCCGAAGATTCTCCGTGTGTGTGGTGGCTGGAGCACGTATAAATCTGTCGTGGTCCCAAAGTCCTCCATTTCAAGAGTAATACCACTGGGGGTACTGGATCAGGGGTGATCTTTCTCTGATTTAGGTCTAAATTACGATCTGTGGGTGAGTGAATGAAATGCATGAATGTAGTCCGCCCGGTAAAAAGGACTGTGACGTGTGTGTAGCTAAGTCATACTCTTGGCCCTAGATGGCTACTAAAAAAACAAGAGACGCACCCTTGGCTTAAAATCGCTGACTTCTAAAGTCAGTGGCTTGTCTGTGACAAGTGCCATTAGAAAGAACAACATTCTTGTTTTTAATTTTCTCTGACTAAACATAATTCAGAAATATCTAATAAACAAAAGGAAAAAAAATCAAAACTGTGTATTGATTATTTTATAAATAATTTATTCCGTTTGGATGTTAAATGAAAATGATTGGAAACGAAATTCATAAATATAATAGCTTTCAAATGAAACCAGCATTGATAGCAATCCTTATGCGAAACATTATAATATAATACAATACAGCACAAAATATTTAGTCGAATTAAAATGCTGCAAGGTCAAAAATATTTTATGAAGATTTTATTAATATAAGGAGTTCTCATATGACACTTTTTTTTTCTTTCCCTTTTCGGATTTTTTCAGTGGATGTTTAGTTTCGATTGTTATTGCCTCACAAAAACACATATGTTTTATTGAATATTAAATGCACCAAACATTAAGAAAATAAACAGAATCGTTTGAAATAATCGGTCGAAAACATGCCTAACCTCATTAGCGTGGGAAAAAACTGAAGTCATACTCATTTGGCGGTGGGAAATGAAGATTTTTTTTGGCATGAAAGTTAGTTTTTAACTAATAATTAAAATTCTAATTAAAAATTCAAAAAGTGGGGCCCTAGGTGCACATCTCGACCTTCAAGGTATACATGTACCAAATTTAGTAGCTGTAAGTCAAACGGTCTGGCCTGTAGAGCGCCAACACACACACACATTGAGCTTTATTATTAAGTGTAGATAGATATATTTTGTTTTATTAGATTACTCTTCGGAAAAAAAGTACAAGGGTAATTTTCTAAAACCCTATTCAGATGGAAATTTAATATGAAACATCAATTATTGTTTTACGTGAAAACGCTGAACGTTGCTGATTGTTTATTGCATACCATTTTGATATTCATTTTTGGATGAGCATTATCGAGTGATTAAGCGAAGGCTGAAATGAGTTTGTGAAAAAAAGGGGAAGGGGGGGGGGAATGAAGCTTCAATAACTTTATGTGTTATATTCATGTAATTTCTATTGACAAAACTACAAGGAATTTAGATCATTTGCTCGTTATTTAATATAGTTGAAACTACACAAACTTTACATGTAGATTTGAAATTAAAAATTTTAGATTACTTAAAGGTAGAGGATGGTTTTTTTAAAAAAATTGCAGCATTTTAATATTATATATATATATAATGACATTTTAAAGTCTAATTTAAATCTCAATTAATTTCATAATTTTAATCTTAATATAACTCATTAACTATATGAGTTATACGTAACCATAATATTATATATACTATTCCTTAATCTAATTTAAAACCTAATTAATTTCCTATTTTTATCTTAATTTAAAACATATTAACTTCATTCTAAAATGTTCTTTTATTTCCTGATCCAATTCCGCTTTTTATTTAATTACTTTTGACATGCGCTCTAGAAAACTGTAAATTCAGTAGGTTCTCACGCTCTGAGAGAAGGGATAAAAATCATTAATGCTTATCACATTCTTTTAAAATACCTAAATTTTCCTATTCTAAGTCTACATGAGTCAAAGAAATCCCTATGAAAATCTCATTATAAAATCACCAAGAGAAAAATGTCGGTCTCTTTCGCTCTTTTTTTTTTGTGTCGCGATGTCGACTGGCGTATTTTTGACCACTTATTCTTTGTACATAATATGCCTCGCGGGATAGAATAAATCGAAGTTAAAAATTCTAAAGTTTCTTCTACTCGGCCACGCAACTGGCCGATTCAGATATTAACTATATTATGTTTAATTCTGAAGAGAAATCTCAAGGCTAAATTATCTTAAATCCAATTCTCCGCGCTGATTCAGGTTCAACTTTACACCGTTTGGGTAAACTAGCCGGAGTAGGAAATAAAAATTAATGAAAGGAAGTCCAATTTACTACATTATTCTAATGGCCAAACTATTGCAATCGAGGTGAAAAAGAATAAAAGATAATCATTTTCAAAAAATAAATTGCACTCTGGAACTTTTTCCACTCCTTTTTAGTGTTACGATTTTTATTTATTATAGCTTACCCTCAATACCGAAAAATAAATTTCTCGATTCTTGGAACCTATGTTCTCATTTGGCTACTTGCCAAGTCACACAAATAAAACTTTCTTCTGGGATCCAAGAAGAAAATATTTGGTATCATCTGGAAAACAATTAAAAATATATGTAAAAAAGAAAGGAACTTCGATAATTCTTGTTTTAAATTTGTGAGAGAAATGTTAAAAAAAACAACAGAAACCATAAAAAAACTCTAGAAAACATGTGCCTTCCCTCCCAGCTAGAGAAGACAAATTAGATTGTTGGAAGCCAGAAATTCAATTCCAATTCTCAATTTTTTTCCCCCAGTCTTTTTAAATTGAAAAATTCAGTAAATTATGTTAAATTCATTAAAACAATAAATATCTTTTCTATACATAGTGCATATATATTATTTTCTATAGTCATTAAGAAATGATCTAAAAGCAAATATGTAGGAAAAATCATTAAATAAAATTATAAAAAATTTCTAGATTAAATTTTTAAATTTGAAACTTTTGCACAGAATGGAGTCATTCTTCTTATTAGTTATATGCCAAATTTTATGATTGTAAATGCTCTAGACTTGTCTTCACACAACAAAAATACAAGAACATTGTTTTTTATACACTTGGATAAACTACTGAAATTGGAGATTGTTTCACTGCATTTAAAAAAATATATATTATATAAACATTTTTCCATCCATAAATATAAATGAAGTATCAATATATCCAAGGGACTGATATATATAATTGAATAGGGAAATATAATTGCCAAGCCTTTTCAGGATATGTCCCAATACTTACTTTAATGTTGACTTTGTACAGAAACAGTCAAAAAGCATAAGTTCAAGAATTATATTATCATGAAAATGAGATGTAGAAGTAAAATTAAAAAATCAATTTATTATTTTTCATTTACATTCACAACATACATAAAAATCACAGAAATGTACATCAAAACAATTGTATTATTTACTACAAAAAAAAAAGAAAAATAATGTTAAAATAATTAAGTACAATGATTATCTCATATTTATCATGTTACATAAGCAAAAATTAATACTGTTACAATATGACAGACACATTAAACTCTGAACAACAATTTTTTTATGATAAAAGATGGGGTACAAATTAAGAATCGTGAATTAATAATACTAATAAGGCTTGGGCTAAAACTATCTAAAAGTTGACAACCTTTTTAATAAATTCTACAAAATATAGACAACACAACAACAATAGTAAAAGAATATGATTAATATCAGACATTTTTGGCACATAACCCATATTTTTTTTATTAAGACACACATATCTACAATTCTTATTCAAATGAACAGAAAGTAATATTTTCTATAAACTAAATGAAAATGATAACTTCAGTTAACAAAATGTCAACACAAATAATGCTGAAATTAATATAGATAATTCAGAATGACTCGGCTCTGACAAGTTGGTAGGTGCAATCTAATAACAGCAATACCAGATGAGTCTATTTTAATAAGTAAGAAGATGGCATGAATCAAAATTTGCCAGACCAAGACTATATTTTGCTGTTTCATAATATCAAATCCACCAACAATACACCATTGAGATATAGGGAGAAACACTTCACAACACAATTGTATTTATTATTATTAATTATTATTTCTTTGTATCATACTTTCTATTTCATAATATCTCTCCTTTTAAAAAGTTGCTTATCTGAATGTGCTCAACTGCCAACTTGTCAGAACACGCTATACACATTTTTAATATTTCAAGCCCTGAATTTCTTCAATTAAAAAAATAAATTAGAATTAGTATGAATAACAATTTCTAAGAAATCATTAAAAGAATTTCTGAGAATAGGAATTATTTATACTGAATGTATTTATTTGATTTGTCATTCAAATGGCACTTAGCATATTAAGACATAAATCCAAATGAAGAATAAAATGATGAAATCTTTGAAATTAAATAAGTTTAATAATTTTAGAGTATCATTTTATTTCAGAAGTTTGAGATCGAAATGACAAATAGAAGTTAAATGTTGACATGGATTTTTTTTTAAAAGTCAAAAACTACTTCTAGTTTAATAGTAAAAGGTAAAGATTTTAGCTAATTTGTAATCGGTTTTTAGCATGTTAATGAAGAATTGATGCATTTCCAATTCATACAGAGAATATTTAATGAAGAAATAAAAGGAAAAGAGAATTTTATATTGTCTGAATCAGGTTTCAGGGAAAAATACAACTAATGAGCTTAACATCACAATATTAAGTTTAAAAAATGATAACATTTGTGCAATCCTTTATTACTTATTAATGAAACAAAATTATAATAAACAGAATAATTAAAAACCAATAGAGATTTTTGCTATCTAAATACTTTTTATAAATACACAGTAACTGTATTCTACAATGTTGTGCAATATTAGATTTTACAATAGATAAAAACAAAATTGTATTTTTAAGCTTTGAATCTTTTTGCATAAAAAATTCTTTTAATTTTCTATGCATACATTTATAAATATTTAAAGAAATGTCAAAGTAATTAAAGCCTTAAGTGAAGAAATTTACTTGGATGCATTAAAAAAAGAAAATTCTATGAAACAGTTACAGATAAGTCAAATGTTTCCAAAACAAATGCTTGATATAGCTATTTCATACTTTTAATTAACTAAAGGATCTTAATTATATAGAAATTAAATTTGGTAATAAATATTTAACAAAATTGTCTGCAATAAACAATTTTTATGGTGCAATTTCATCACAATGCAAAATATATGATGATGTGAAATGTCATTAACAAAAGCAGCTAAAAATACCAGTTTCGTTAATAATCAATAAGAAATCAAAGATATTACTGAAACATAAGATTAAAAAAAATATATATGATTACAGAGTTAAAAGAATACATAAAGCTATTTACAACATTTAGTTTTCATTGATAATATAATTATCTATTAAAAACCAAGTCAACAACTTTCAAGTCCAACAAGACCAATCTCAATAAAAGTTTTAACAGTATAAACATTCTAAACAGTAACAATGATTAACAATAACAATCTCATCAATATTAACTCAAACAGTATCTTCATAAATTATGGTAAAAATCATGCTTCACACTAAAAGCATGCATTGATAGGAATTAGTCCTCTTTCAAAATTCTAGATACGAATTAAAAACAAAACTTTTTTCATTATTATTATAACGCAAATCCTGTGATTCACAAATCTTAAAAATAAGTGAAAAGAAATACACACAAGAAACTCAGAAATTGGCAAGTTATTTTTAATTTCAAATAGATAAGTAATAAAAATCTCAAGGGAAAAAAATGATGAACCCTTGAAGAAATTTAATTTCAAAAAACCAAAATAAGATTATTTTAATATAATGTTTATCAATGAAATTATTAAAATGCAATACCTTATAACGAGTGAAGTCCAACAGTTCACAACACAAAAAATCATCATTTTAAGTTGATTTACAATTTCATTTTTGGAGTATATTTTTTAATTGTAATTAGGGTTACATTAAAATGACTTTGAATATATCAATTTAGCAAAAGAAATACAAAGATTTATAATTTAAATAAGGAGATTCAGAATTCAATTTTGCATGCAAATCAATTATTTTCAGAAAAATAATTATGTAGATATACTGATGGTAATAAAATATGCAGATGAAGCTTTAATTATTAAATAAAAATGAATTGCAGAAACAAATTCACTTTAAAACATTACAGGAGTTCTTGAGAAGTCAAAACTATTAAAAAATAGAGTGTAAGATATAAAATGAGTTATTACCAAGGATGTCCTTGCTTTATATCCTGAACCCCTAATTTGAAACAGAAATCAATCAGCCAGTATAGAATTTGCCCGGCTGATTGTGCTGGATCAGTAATGAAAAGTTTAAAAAAATGGAGATAGATGTTAGATTAGTATTAGAGAACTATATATTTGTTTCAAGTAGCTCTCCTACAGGGCAAACCAGTATTTTCCATTTTCCTAATTCAACTCAAAAGTAGATCAATCTCCTTTGTTAACCCTGCTGTTATGTTCAAGTCTATTTGAATCGTAGCATTTTTTAAACGTTTATGAAAAACAAAGGCATCAGGTAATTTGAGTATTTCATGACTTCATTAGCGAGGATGTTATTTCTCAGAAAAGGATTTCCTTTGATTTATATATTTTTTCATAATTTGTAAAAAATTGCCTTGTATCATTCAGGTTTAATGTATTGATAAGTTTTATTGTATTGTTCAGTATTAATGTATCAATATAGATTTCTTTTTAACTAGACTTAAAATTTTGTATTGTACATTAGTAATTTGATTAGAAACTATAAAAATAAAATTCATGTAATGTATTCGCTTTGAAAATAAATCAATTTGTCAAGAAAGAAGTGACAAAGAAAAATTTTTACAGTTTGGGAAAATATCTAGGATTTTTTTAACCTTAACTATTTTATCTGCATACAAATACTACAACAGACAAACAAATAATTCTTTTTGTGATAGGTGTATATGCCAAATAAACTATCTGAATATAGAATTAAAAAATTATCTTTATCAGTAAAACTTTATTCTTTCTAAAGGCACAAATCTATAATGGAAAAAAACCCTGGTCAAAAAAAAAAAAAAAATGTCCAAGCTTGTGAGCTGCAAATGATCTAACAGATAAATTTACAGGGCACAATGGTACATAACTTCACGTCTCATAAACTGGATCGAATTCTAAACAAAATATTACTAGATGGTATAATAAGGGAAACAAAACCACTTTTCTGATTGATTGAAAATAATTAGCTTAAGTTTTTACTTTACACAGTACTAATGAATTACTATCCAAAAAAGAATGTCATTCTTATGGAAACACTGCATTATGATAAATCAACAGACCAAATAAAATGTCAGATATGACATTTGAATAATAAAAGGAAAAGAATTGTGGATGATCAACTTTTGAATATATACATTTATAAAAGGAAAACAGACTGCTGGCCTAAAAATATATTTTACTTGTAAACCGTTTGTTCTTTAGACATCAGAGAATAACAAAATGAATGAAAAAAAAAAAAAAAACAGTACTAAAAGGAAAGAAAAAAAATTACAACACAATATTTTCTCAGAAATGGCGAGTCAAGAAACCTACTCGAAAGATTAGAGGGTAAAAGACAAAATGATTTATCAATTTCCAACTAATATAATTACTTAAAAAGTGCAGGCACTTCATGGTGAATCCATCAAACAATAATAATAAATAAATGAAATTATGTAAGAATAATTTTCAAAAATCATATCTGCAAGCTCCATGTAGCAAATTTTTGTCATAATAGGAAATATAAAAGACAGGATTTAAAAGAAGTACTCTAATATATATATATTTAAATTTTAGATAAATAAATTTTATGATTAGACATTTATTGTTTTCAGTTATATCAGATATATTCTTTTAATTTTTTTTTATTTTCTCCAAAATATATTTTCTTGAAAACAGGAAGAACATAAGTTCTTGAGGTTAGTATAATAAATATAAAAAGGAAACAAATTACTTAAACAAAGATTATATTTTATAATCGATCTTTTGATAAGTTTGCTTTCCACATACTTATTCTATAGACTTTGGTACATACTAAATGGGTTGAAGCCAAATTGACCATAAGGAAGCTGTTTTTAGAAGAATTAGGGAAATAAAAAAATATCAGGCAAGACAATATCAGCCAAGAAACAAAAAAAATTTAATAATATAGTAGAAATATTATTGGTAAAAATATAAAATTTATCATAAACTTTTATTTATTTTTTAGTAATAAACATGCCCGATTCACGTTCTGCCTATCAAGCAATGGTAATAAATGAAATATACCGAGCAAGAATAATGAAAAATATATTTGCAAGTTCCATCAGTAAATTTAAGCCTAAATAGAAAATGTAAAAAAAAGACTTAAAAATGCTCTAATTCAGTTTTTTTAAATTGTATATTTAAGCATTATATATATAGACATTATATTATTTTTCAAACAAATTATATTTATTAGGTTTGAGAAATTCGTATATATTATCTAAAATTATATTTTTCAGAAAACGAAGAAAATACAGGTTCCTGGAATTAGTATTTAATATCCGAGTGACACTGACCTAGGTATTACTCTCTCATAGTAAATGAGAAAACAACAGAAGGGTTAATGTTGTTTCCTGAAATTTCATGAACAAAATATTTTAGAAGTTTCAATTATATTTATAAAAAAATATGGTTCATCTGCTTAAAAATTCTAGACCTAAGAATTTAATCATCTAAATAATTGGTTAATTTGTGGGTAAACTTGAAACATTTTTTAAGAGATAAACACATTAGCAGCATGATAATGTTTTATGTTTAATTTACACATTTTTGTTTTATTTTTAAAAATCTACCCTTTATTATATAGCAGTAATGTTGTGCACATCAGAAATGTATTTAATACTACCACAATATACATGTTAATAAATGCAATTATTAAAACAATTAAATGCAAATATACTTAAAAAATATTTTGAAATCTTATAAAAAATTGGATAAAAATGGTACAGTTATAAAACTGGTATGACTAAAATATGCATTCTTTGAATTTTAAATCAGAGTAAAAATGTTTTTTTGTGCAATAATATGCTTTAAAGTTAATGACAAAAAAACAATATTTAAATAATAATTTTTTTTAAATAAAAGATAACTAGAATGTGAAAAAAAAATCTTAGAGATGCAAATCACAGATAGTATGAGAGCATATTAACATTATCATGCTAAATGAATGCTTTATGCAATTGTTTAAGCTGCTTCTGTAATTGCTATTTGGGAGTATTCACTCACAAGTAGGAAAAATAGTAGCGGTTTTTTTATAAGATTTCCATCTAAATATTGTAATAAACAAATTCTTCTTTATCCATTACAATACTAGAGTTATTTCTCAAATGTCAAATTTCTACACAGTTTTACTTCACTTAAATCTAATTGTTGCATGGAGTTAAAAAGTGGGTGAAATATTAACAATAAACTGGGAAAAATTAAAATTGGTAAAATGCTAATTGGTGTGTTGGGCAAATGTCTGAAATCACCACTATCTGATAGTTAGCCATAAAAATTATTGACCTTGATGTGCCTAAATAAAAATTTACATGTATGATTATTTATTAAATGAAATGTTGGATACTTTTAATAAAACTACATTTTCCCAAACTTTATACAGACTACACTATAAATAGGTATATTAAGGCATTATGAAGGCTGAAAAACAGTTGATTACATGAGAATGACATTATTTCAATCATCAACATGTCTACAGCAAAATCATTTAAAAAATATACTTGAAGCTTAAGGATATAGAAATGACAAACATTGTATATATTTATAAAACTATAATCAATGAATACTTTTCTTGCATTTGATTATACAACTAAATTTCATATTTATTACAGCAAGTATAACAGAAATGATATCTAACAGGTTTGTAAAGATTTAATTTATGATTTTCAGTACATTAAATAATATACAAATTAATTATAAATTCAATTTAACTGTGGTTAAAATCAGTGAAATAAAATCCAGTTGACATGTTTTATATCCAATATAAAATTTTAAAATAAATTACAGAGGATGAGACTTATTTTACATTTACAGCCATATAATGAGGTTAATGCACAAGATACAAAGGCAACTAGATTTTGTTATCATTTCTCAAAAATTAGTCTTAAAACATGTATTTTTTGTTCAACAAAATAAAAAAGTAACCACAAATATAAAGTTTTTGAAAATAAAAACCCTTAGCTTTTTTAATTTTAAAATTAGAACTGCTAATTTTTATAATTTTAAACCTCACTTTTTAAAATTTTGAATTCAACAAGACTGGCAACATTAAGCCTTACTGTGCAACTATGTAAAACATTGGAAAAAAAGGGGGGACTGGAGGGGTTTCTTTACTACTATGCCCAAATCAATCGAAAACATTTTGAAAATTGGAGTAAATAACCTCTATTACCACTACCAAATTTTTCAGTAAAAAAATGGATTAAAAATTTATAAACTGAACTACTAAATTGAAATTCGGAGGGGGAGGGGAGTAAATACAATTTTTTAAAGCTTTTATTTCTTTATTTATCTAGGTATAAAAATAAAGAAACATTTTTAATAATAATGATTGCAATTAGAAATGTTTCATGCTATAAAATTATATGTCAACCAGAAGGAAGAATTTTCTCAAAAATTCCATATGAACATTTTATCCACTACCTATGCTCTAAACATGTGCAGACTGATAGCATTATCCTCATTAACAGACTAACAGCAATTCTAAGGAAGCAATTTGTTAATTTTTATACTTTTGCAATGGAATAAGTACAAAATGTATGTTTCTAATTGCAATCATTTGATTAATTTTCAATGATCTCAATCATGTATAATGTAATAGTTTACATTAGTCTACATTATTAAACACAAGGTTAAAAAATTTTCCTCATAATTAATGTCTTAAAAATGCAATCTTTTGTTCAAATCTAATTCACACCAGAAATTAGGAGCTTAATAGCAAAGACAAAATAATAGATTACTCAAATAATCGAACATCAAAACATTAACTAATCTAGAAACTAACAATCTAATATATTGAGAACTAAAATTAAGTGAAAATAAAAGAACAACAATTTCAAAAATAATAATAATGATGATCATATTCAATGTGCATTAAGATACAAAATAAAAGCAGAAAGAAGAGAAAAATGGTACAATTAAAAAAAAAATTGTTTCTAAAATATACATACATGCTATAAATTTAAGAAATTCTGTTCTTCATTCATTATGTAATAAATTTCAGTTACTTGCCTTTAATTTTATATCTTACTAAGATTAATTATATCTTACTTTTGATTACATATTCATCAAGAATATAAAATTCTGATAATATCTTAAAATATGAGTACTGTAATTTACCAATTTTATTCATAAATATTTTATTCCTTTCCCTTTTTTTCAAATCTTTTATTTTTAACATTTGCCTTTTTAAACTAAAATGCAATATATCAGTTATTTTTCAGTAAAAATATTCTTAAACCAACTTATTATTTTTACCATTTCTGTAGTTTAAAATTATTAACTGGGATAACTGGAGTTTAAAATTAGTAAACAAGCCAAAGAAAATTACAATAGATTCATAAATGTATTCCATTAATTCAGAATTTAACTTCTAAAAAAATTATCCCTTTTCCCATTACTTTGAAATAACAGATTTGAATCATTTTTACTATATTACTACCTGAAGTACTCAGAATGATGCTAAAAAATTCTCATTTATATCATTATTCAATCTCAATATCTGGCAGCATTTTTTTCAATCACACACTGTCTAGCAAACAATCCCAAATTTTTCATGAAATCTTCGCTTTTTCTAGAACCTATATACAGAAATCTTTGAATTAAATAACCATGATTTGAATAAAGATTATCATAATAAATAATTCCCCTATTTTTTTTCTATTTAATTTCATTTATTTTCCTATTGTTATAATGTTAATTTTGTATCTACAAAATAATTAGAAATTTATAGTTTTAAAAAGAAAGAACAGTACAAATACTTTGCAATACAAAATAATAAAGAAATACTTTAAGATTCAGGATAGTCACATGAATTATAATTTTTTTGGTTCAGGTTAAGATCAGGGCTTTGTAGAGCTCCAGCCTATTAAAAGAAAATAATAAATAAATCCATACTCTTGAAACAAACATTACAAGTGGTTTGCAATTTCCCTATTTTTATAGTATAATAAAAATAATACAATTTATTTACCACAGATGTGCAATAATTCTATATTTTCATAGATTTATTGCTAAGTGTAACAATTTAAACCATATATGTAAACTCTTTTGTTTTACTTTTCTAGTAATCGCTAATTTCCTTGAGGGAAAGCTAGAAGTAAACATACAATGACACCTGTTTTTATTTTTAATGAATATTTTTATCTATATACTAAATGGATTTGAATGATAGAGAATCATCTACAAGAAAGTACTAGAGAAATTAAGGTTTCCATTTCCTCTTAAAACACCATAAAGCTATGGAACATTAAGAATTTCTTCAAAATCTTTTCAATATTATCTTTTTTTGAAATTGAACACTAATTACTTCATCTATTACTGTGCACACAGTTTAATTAAGTAGGCAGTAATGGTCCACTCGCTAAACGAGTGCTGGTCAGTTTCAAAATTTGACTAAGTAAAAAAAAAAAATATTGCAGGTTACCAACTTATATGTTTAAATACTACCTCTCAACAGAGAAGCTAATTCACTCAAAATAGTATGCATTATTCTTATATTCTGCACCTTTCTGATGGAAAACTAAAATCAACCAATATAGCAAGACTTCTGATATTTGATTTCAGAACAATTTTCATTATTTATATTGCCCATGATAAACTTGCTAATTAGAATCTTTACATGTATAAATGAATAGCAACTCAAACATATCAAATATGCCATCTCCCGCACACTTTTCCATTTTAAACTATTATAAAAGGTAACAAGGCATATAAAATTATTTATCGTTGAGAAATAATTAAGTATAATTAGCAAATATATACAATTAAAATTTTTTTTAATTTCAAAAACAAGCAAAAAAAAAAAAAAAAAGAAAGAAAAGAAAATGAAGTTACCAAAATTAAATAATAATGGTATAGTGATATTCAAATCAATTTTGTTTTGTTTTTGTCTATCACTGTTTTAAATACTACTTTCAGAAAAAAAAATACAGTTAAATGAATTTTGCTTTATAAATGTACATTTTTCAGTTTTTTTAAACTGATTATTTTACACATTTCTCACTATTATTTTCATTTGCTTTTGTTTAAAGAAGAAAATTTCATGGTAACTTAATCTGCAGTGAACAAAGAAGGATTTTCTACAGATAATTAAGTATCTGTCATCTAAATATTAAATAGTTAACTATTTCTCTTTTCATTTCAGAAATCTATGAAAAAACATGATCCCTGTTGTTTTTAATTAATTGTTTTAGAGAAGTCTTACTATACAATCATATAACAAGCATATATTTGCTTTTTCGAAGTTGGCAAACTTTTCAAACAACCTGAGAATTCAATGTGACATTTCATAATCAGTATACAATTCCCCAGTGACAAGGGGAAATTATTATGCACCTAAGGAATATTTTTCGCTACACGGCGGAGAAATCTTTTAAGAAGAAGCAAATTGTCTCCCCATAACATTATCAAACAGATTGGTGACAAGTTTGGCAAGAATGATTCAATGAGCTTCAGGGTTCTGTTAAGTTTGTACCTCTGGTACTGGAACATCAGGTGGTAAAGGAGCTGCTTTAGAAGGATCTAAATAATTATAAAGTGGATATTCACAGAAGAGCAGCACTTTAAATATTTTGGGAACATCAGCATAAACTCCAGAAGGTAAGGGTATCAATGGACTTGTATTCATCTTGTAATTACGATACTCTTCAATACTGCAAAAAAAAAAAAAAAAAAAAAAAAAAATGGATAAGTCAACATGGAATTTTAAGTTCTTAGTTATTTCAAGTCTTATAGATTATTTTCATATAGACTAATAAAATCTTTCTACTTAATGATTCTTATTTATTATCATATTTCGAGATTTTAACAAATCTTCACATTTCAAACCTTCAATAGTCTGAAAAAAAAAAAAAAAACGATTTTCTGAAATATGTTTGTCTATGTGCGAACAAAGCTTAGCTAACCTTAAAATGCTTAGTTTAGAAAAATGAGGTTTGGTAAGTAGTTTTCACACCAAATACCAAATTTATAAATGTCTGTTATATTTTGAAGAAATCCATTCAGAGGAAGTTATCTGTCTATTTGTCCAAATACAAAAAACACCATTATGACTACAAAACAGAAGTAGATAGATAAAATTGGGTACATATTTTTAACACAATTTTTAACACTTAAAATGTATATCTATCACTTAAAATGTACAAATTTGCAACGAAATCAGCCAATGGAGAAGCAGTCTGTCAGTCTGTGCTTTTGAAAGCATGTTAAAGTGATAAAAATGTAGTGACTTAAATAAATGAATTCAGTACATGATCTTATAACTACAATTTTAACTGAGTAAAAAAATGTGTCTAAAATACATATTTAGTTTTCTTTGACATGAAGGACAATTTAAACAACAGAATACTGCACTTCAGATGATTCTTAGGAGCTCCGAAGATAAAAATTGGAGCACTTGTGATGTCCATGGACTAGCCCAAGATTCACAAATTTATAAACATAAAAAAGGCATAAAACCTTACAAGATCATGTCAGAAAATTTTAAGAAGACAACTTCCAAGAGAAGAAGTTTTTTTTCGAAGAAGTTTCTTTTATTAAATGAATTTTATTAAACAATTTTTATTTTGGTGGAGATTGACTTTTGGCTAGACTGAAAAAGAATACGATACATGCAAGATTATTTTTATGAGTTTCAAGGATACATGATAAAGGAAAATTAAAACATAAAAAGAGCTTTGCACTTACGTCCTATATCTCTCATCTGCACTCCTTTCAAGCAATGGCAGCCCACTGAGGAATAGCAGAATAGCTGATGTGAAGACAGGGCTGAGGACGGCAATCCATTCAGGACCACGCAAAGTGTTTGCTGCAATCACAAAAATGCCCCACCACAAAAGAATCTCTCCAAAATAGTTTGGATGGCGGGAATATTTCCAAAGGCCTGGTAAAAGAGATTTAGGACAATAAAAACTAATAGAATTTCATTTTTATTAAGAATATCGTTATCTGATTAAAAAACAAAAACATGACTGAATTTGTAATAATTTCAAGAAGTTATATTTATCAAAAATATATGGATTATTTAGTCAGAAGATTCAAAACTTCTGAATATAAAACCAAAAAGTTTTACTGTTAATGCAAATTATAATATAATCACAGACTTTTTATAAAAATAAAACATCAGCGAAAGCATACAAGTCATATAAAAGTTGTTTAGTTCTCATTTACTCTATTACACAGAGAAAACTAAAGCTAAATAATCATGAACGAATGAAACAGAGTACTTCTGTTCAACCACAAAGAATGTGTGGTATTGTAAATATATGAAAGAATAATTTTCTAGAAGTTTTTCTTAAGTGTAAGGAACATTTAATTTTTTTTTTTTTTTTTTGAGAGAGAGACAAAAGTAGGAAACTTTTAGATAAGTAGTTTCAATACCGTGCAAGCAATTTTTTTTCTTAAGTACCTATTTTATAAATAGTACCAACTAAAAATATTATTATATTTCAGCTTATGTGCCAGTAGAATAAAAGGAAAGCCAAATGAATGCTCATATGGAATTTTGTTTTTACAAGCTGCGACCTTTTATAAACATAAAAAACCTTAATGATTAATTAAGCAATAGCAGACTTATAAATAAAGATATAAACTTCCTTAATATCTTTATGCAGCCCTTAAAATTACCAAAACCTTGACTGATTATCATTGTAAAGAAATTTTGTCCAAATGTCTTACAATCAAATCAATGAGAACAAAAATGAAATATGATATTATTGCTAAAATAGCATTATACTCAAGAATGTGGAAACAAATCTTGAAGCCGAAAATCTGAAGAAAAAGGCACAATCCTCTTTCTAGAGAGGTTAAAATATAAATTATCACCTCTATCACAAACTAAATGCATAAAAATTGGAACTGTGAATATAATTGGCACAAAATTCTAACTAAGCATTTAAATGAAATAATGTATACTTAAATTTAATAAGCAGTTGAAAAAAACTGAAAACATTTTGCATCTCTCAACTTCTAAGGCACTACAGCTATTGAAAAATGTTCAGTACAACTGTTCTTATGATGAAGTAATAACTCAATTCTCTTGAATTTTCTTTCAAACTTTGCTATTAAAGAAGTTATTGGAAAATGAAAATTTCAAATCTACTCTATTTCCACTCCCCTTGAACTGAATAGCCAATCTTTAAACTCTTAACTCACCCTTTAATAAATGCCTTACCAGTTGAAACCCAAGCAAAATTATTTTATCATATACATTAGATAATAGGGGCAAAGCATTATATATAGTAAATTTTATTCAAAGGTAGTTTACAACAAATAGAGAAACTACAAAATTTTCCCACAAATCATATCATTAGCAACACTGCAATATTCCTCTTATAAGGAAACTATTTAGAAAATTATGAATTTATGACAATTATGGCAGATCATTACTTTTACGTAAATTTTGTTTATAACTTCTAGTGAAAGAAAGAATTAAATAAGTTAAATAGGTAAAATAAATGAAGACTATTTTAAATTTCTCAAAAAAAGAAAGAAGGATATCATTTTTTTGTTTGTTCTTTAATGTATATAAAATTAAAAACTATCAAGAAAAAAATTCATGAAGATAAACCATTTTTCTTTAATGCATATAAAAAACCCATTAACTATTATTATTGATAAGACAAAAATTCAATTTAACATGGGGATAATTACAAAAGTGCAAGCCCTATAGGAACTGTACAGAATTGAAAATGTATATAGGAATTACCTGCATCACACCATCGATCTTTCGTTGTAGAATTTCCTTTGAACTTATATTTCTGAATATCAGAAATGGCTTCACAGAGAAAACCAACAGCAAACATTACAGTTCCTGCAATATCTAAGGCTGTCATAGGAGGAGGATTGACATCACGACTCACTTTCCTGGGAGAATTGATAAAAATCACTGGAAGGCTTACAGTGAAAACCCATATGGCCTGAAACAAATTATTCAATAAAGTAAATATTTTAAATTCTACAAACTCATAATCTTGATTTTAAACTAAAAAGATTTATTAGGAAGTGTGTCAAAAAAAAAATGAATTTAATACCACATTGATGAAAAAGAATTCAAACCCAAATTTAATCACAATTCTGAAATAAAATTGTTATAATCTTTTCAAGTTCAAACTTATTGAGAGAATTTCATTAAAAAATTCTATACATTCTACACATTATGGAATTTAAGATATAATATATTTCCAAGCTATAATAAATCCACAAAATTCATTAGAACTCCTCTTCCCCAGTTGATTAGATAAATCACAGATTTACTTGATTAAATGAAAATGATAAAGGTTGTGAACAGGACTAATGAGAGCTCAGTCAAGCTCTGGACAAATTACTAAATATGCTCACTCAACATACTTAACATTTCATTTAGAATCTTTTTTTTTTTTTTTTTTTTTTAAAAATCCCAGCTCAATGAGCCGTCTCATAGATTCTGAATTTTGTAACTCATCCTAACTTTTCTTAGCAGGATTCATCATGTATATTTCTTAAAATGAGTCCCAGACATTTTTCCACCTCAGCAGAATTTAGAATTTATTTCTACGCTAGAAAGAAAATATTGCAAAATTTACCTAATTTAATTTACAACTGTGAATTTCAAATACTAAATTAGTTGATTTTTATAACTGAAATCATTGACAACAAGTAAATATAGTATATTTACTTGTTACTAGATATTATACTAGTTAATTTGAAGCAATGCATCAAAAGTTGGACAAGATTTAAAATAAAAGCAACTTCTACACTATACTATAAAATCAATAACTATTTTTATTTTATGACAAATATGTCAAAATCTAAGATAATATGAATAAAATGATAATTTTCTTAATTAGTGCCTTTGAAATTAAAATTTTAGCAACAAAATAAATGCAGAAAAATTTAATCTATAACAGCAAAACTACAAAAGTCAATATCTTTTTACAGGTTTTATTGAAAAGATATGTTTCCATATGGTCAAAATCACAAAAAATCCTCTTTGTGTTACTGCTTTGAGTAGTAATTCAATTTCATAGAAAAATTGAGTTTTAAAAAGAAAAAAGTTTTTCTCAACATGAAAATTCCACTGAAAACAGAAGTAAATAATACAATATTGAAATATTTAAAAAAAGCTCTTTATACCTTTAAAAAAAAACTGGAGTTTATTAAATGAATTCACATAAAATTTAATTTTTCAATGATACTTGGAAACATACTAATTGTTCAGAATATATTTTGATTCATCGATTAAAAATGGGAGCACTGAAATGATGACAAATTCAAACATAAAACTGATTCCCGACTGATTAAATAAACTTTTTATATCCCTATATATACAAATGATTATATATAAGACTTAAAAGGTTAAAAAGTTTAGATTAACAAATGACTGATTTTAGAACTTTAACCTTCCATTGGGTGCAACTAATCTGTGAGATGAAGTCACGAATTATTTTTGAATAAATTTACATTCTTTCTATTTTTTTATTCTTACGATCATTTGCACTTGTTTTATGAAGTTAATGTGAATTTTAAGTTACGTTATTGAGAAAAAAAAGTGTTTTGGAACAATTTCATGATTTGTTCAAATTTATCAAAAAAACAGCAAAGAAAAATTAAAATGTTATCTAAAAGCCTAAATATACTCAAATGTAAGTGAAAAGTTCTGTTTAATATGTTTTTTTTTAACATACATTCAAAAATTGCATTAATTGAGTACATTAATCTCTTAGATGAATTGCGCCCGATCGTGTTAGGATTTGCATTGCACCCGACGCAAGGTTAAAAAAACTGTACTTCCTCACTTAATCCCTTTCTCATATGATTTAATAGAATATTAAAATTAATATGGTATAAAGCATAAATGATATATAATTCAGATAATTCTCAAAATTTTTAATTTACCTCGTGCACTTACCTTTTATTACCTATTCTTATTTAAATAATAAGAATTTTAAAAAATGCACTTTCATAAGCAACATAAATATGCACATGCATCAAACAAAACATACCATACCAAACCAAAACATACAAACAAATGTAAGAACCAGGGAATTGACAATACAATTAATACTAAATAAGCTTTGATTACATATTATTGGCCAACTTTAACATTAATTGCATGTTATTAGAAAACAATTATGAGAAGGTCTGTTATCTTTGGAAATTAATTGCCGACATGTTGTTTACACATATGCACTCAATTATTTCTTCAAAAGAAAGCTATCAGCAAAAGAATATTTACTTGAAAAGTCCAAAACACAGCAAAACGAATGACATTGCTTCTTCTGTCATCAAACCGTTTGTCTCTGCCAATCCGAAGAATTCTATAGAAAAGAAATCCTGATAATCTGATTCCCCACAAGCAAACAAAGGTAGTGACCATGATTTGTCTAAGTTCATAAGTCTGGAATGAGAATAATAATAAAATTTAATTCTATAGATATGAAACAATATGGAACTTTACCCTTTCACTTTATACAATTACATAATATAAAAGTTAACTAATACTGGCCTTCTCCAGAAATTCACATAATTTTTCTTTCTTTTTATCATTTTAATTAACCAGATCAAGTAAATCAAGAATGATGAATAACAATGAAGTTTTACAAAATATCATTAAAACAAGTGATCAGTATTTATAAATAATGTAATAATTAAGAGCATATAATGACTTATCAGAATTAGGCCAATTATACTTGATAAAGTGACTATATTACCTAATTTTTTATAATTATATATTTTTTAAAATTGATTGATTGTCAATAAATAAGTTTTTTAATTGATCTGCCCATTGCCCTTTGCTGTCCTGGCTGTATCGTAGGAAAATTCTTACTCACTTATTAATCCTAAGTTCAGATATTCTTGCAACATGGTGTAGTAGGTTACTATCAATGTCTCAATGTTACTATCAATAATAAGGACCCAATTTATAAGGACAAAATTTTAATGCACATATTTTAACACATTATCATTTTTGTAAAATATATAACTGAAAAATAAAACATTGGAATTTAAATATAAAGTTGTTTTAAGATATTATTTTATTACAAATCTTTGTTGAATTTAATTTAGCTTTGCATTACATAATCTTAGATGCAATTTTAAACAAACTATTCAATTCCACAAAATGATAATTCACACTTTATTGTAAAATTGCACTGAATTCAAATGACATACAATCGATACCAATAATGATAGATTTAGTCATTTTGCACTTCTAGACAGTATACATAACAGATTCCATAATTTATAAAATGATTAATTTAGTGTTCATATTAACATAATTTAATCAAGATATTAATTTATTTTAAGTTAATTTTTTTAAAAATTTTAGAAACTTTATGCAAATAGACTTGTTTTTATTTATATTCACTCGACTGCACTATATCCATAAATGTATATATAAAATATTTGGTTAATATAAATATTATTATAATAGAGAAAATGAAACAGATAGGAATCTGATCAATTATACTTCAGAAATTCTAATGATATCCAAATATTTTTCAATTCACAGCTTTTGAATTTTTAAAAACAAAAACCTTGTTTGTTTGGCAAATAGGTTAATTACACTTTTTTAATTAACTTGCCTATAGGTCCTCACTTTTTCAATCGATTCTTTGGAAATCTGCTACTGGACATGAAATTTATTATTTAATTAGTATATTTGATTCCAGACAATATTTATAAATCATATAAATAAATAATGGGTCATGAAATATTTTTACAATTAATTTTAATTAAATGAACTAATATAAAATCTTTCATTAAGGTTTTCAATTATAATACGACACATTTCCTTTGCATTCCTTAATATGCTCAGTTGGCACATTTAAAATTTATGATTAATCTACGAAAGAAAGTAAAAAAATTTTGAATTTCATTGCAGCAAATAAAAAAAAACACTGAAAAATTATTATTATAATTTGACAATATATGTCACATTGAAGTCTGAAATAAAAAAATAATCTATAACTTACCTCAGAAAGCACTAATGTCAGGATGGCAATAATAATAAAGTTGACTCCACCTGCAAAGTCGGTTACTTTATCAAACTGAAAAGTTGCAGCTACTATGAAGAAAATCAGCTGCATAGCAAGGGTGATGAGAGCACTGATCAGCAAGTGATCCTCATCAAAAATAATAACTGCCATGTTAAACACTCAGAACTGTGAAAGAAAAACATATTCTTGACTATCGCTACATGAAAAATTTTAATTATTAATAATATTTTAATCAAATTACTTTAAAAACATAATTTTTTACAGCATAAAAAAACATATATAAATTTTAAAACTTGGCATCTTCTTTCATTTTTTTTAAATATAATTCCTACAACAATAAAATTACCTTTCAGAATATATAATTAACAGAAATAAATAACTAAAAAGAAGAATGTTTACTAGCAACTTGCTTCTTATGTAAAATTTAAATAATGCAGGAAAAAAGTGGGCTGTCTATCATTGAAGTTGTTATATAAAAGATCTGAACAGTTTCTTTCTAAATTACAATAAAATGGAGCAACAACTGATAAAAAATAAAAAGCAGATAGTTGAAAATAGATATCAGTTCTTAAGATGTAATATCGTCACTTATATAACATAACAATTTGTAGCAATGTGTTATACAACACATACCGTTTCTCAAGCGAAATTCACAAGAGACATTTATAATCTCTGGATTAAAATTTCTTGATTTACTACACAAGGAAAACAACAACAGCGGGATTTCAAAGGAAAAAAATAATTTTTTGCACATACTACTGGAAAATAAACGGCATGTATAAATACAAATTTATTGTTAATGGAAAAATCAACATACGCATCTAGTGGCGAAATTTGTTAACTGTCAAAGTTGCGGAATAGATGATTAAAATTTGTTTCAATCTTGATTTTAAATGAACATACTAGAATAAATAAGAGTATTATAAAAAATGTCTTACTGCACTTACCGGTCAACGACACATTACATGAACAAAATTATAGTTGACTAAAAACATATATCTATTAAATATTACATTACATAAGCGGATTCAAGCTTCGCTTCAATTTACAAACACATTGTTTCGTTTTATCAGATGAAATGTTAAAGCATGGTAGCGAATGTGGGCTGTCATAGGTGCTGCGTGCGGAGACTCGTTAACCGGAGGACGCTTGAACCCCCCATTTGAAGTTGAAAGGGGGGAGCAATGGGGGAAGCAGCACTGGAGGACGGATTTCATTCCGGTAGTGATGGAAATGGGGGAATCGATGTATGGTTGCTTACGGAAAAGCTTTTTTCGCCAACATTTGAAAATTTATTTACCCGCCAAGAATGAAGCGCATTTTTGGAATGTATAGGGTGGAGTGTGGACGAATGTCAGTTGGATCTATGATAAAGGCAGACCTTATTTATGCACGATCTTTTTTAATAAAAGAATAATACCGTGTTATAATATATTTATTTTTGCTCTTAATTAAGTTTTAGGAATCCAATTTTTGACTAGAAATGAATGTTGACTGTGGCTGGGAACTTGGGAAAGCTGAATTTTCTACAGGCTCCTTCTATTTATAATTAATTAAATGGCAAGAAACTAATATGTTAACTCATAATTAAATTCTATCTTCTATTGGTTTGTTAAAGGAAATTTAAAGTTTTCACAAAGTAATGGAATGAACTTACAAGTTTCATTTAAATTCTTAATGGAAGTTAAAAATGATGCTTTATTCGGAATACAAATTCGATGGAGTTTTAATTTTATTTCTTGCAATTTGGCTGTATTCATTGGAAAGTATTTTAGTTTTTTTATACTATTAATTTTAATGCCCATATTTTGTTTGTTTGTTGTTGTACAAAGCTAAATGTTTTTTTAAAAATTAGCTAAAAATTTTTTTAAATGATGCTTTTAAAAAATTATATATATATTTTTACCTAATTAAGTAATAAATTAGTGTTATAGAACATTTAAAACATTTTTTATAACTGCAGGCATGCTTTGATTTTGTTATTTGCTAGTATTTATAGTAGCAATAAAGCATTTATATTTTGTGGTCTAAAAATTGCAATAATAAAAATCTGTAATCTCTATCTTGCAGTTTTGTCCATTCTTTTTTTTTTTTTAATGTTGATAATGTGCATGATGAACTCTTTAAAATTTGTTTTCAAATTGAATAATTCATACTTTTAAAAATATGCATTGTAAAGATATATATATATATATAATTTTAGCTAAGTTTTTGATAAAATATGGCTTATTCTCTGTTAAGAAAGTGTGATAACCAAAAATCCTCAAAGGAATCATCTAAATATTCAATATTTTCTATTTAATAAAAACTAATTTTTGTTTTGTTAAAATAAGATTTATATTGAATTAAAAATTATATGCATAAGCTGATTAATATTACATGATTTTAAAAAGTACTTTTTCAATACATATATTCTTTATTCTAATTTATTAATTTTTTTTCATAAATGCTTAATATACTTATTTATGCATACAGCAATTTAATTCTTCTTTTAATGCTAAAAATCAGAATTTTGATTGAAAGTAGCCAAACTAAATTTGAAAAGGTAATAGAATCAATTATTTCTAATTATACGATTGGTGTAATAATATTTTAAAAGAAAATTTGTATTAAAAATTCTAATATCGTGGATAAATTTGTTCTAAATGTTGAATTTTCTACTTTTATAATAATGTACAGAAGTTAAAACTTTTAAAGAAAATTTGGAATGTAATTTTTAATTTCAAAAAATAAAAATTATTTTTAATTTAATATAAAAATATTAGTGTATTCTAAATTAGTCAATAGAATTTTCAATTAAATTGTAAAATATCATTTGTTAATTTTTGCATAATATTTAAGTCATATTTTATTCAACACTTACATTTTCTCAAGAAATTTTTTTTTCTTAGTTTTTTGAAACTTAATTTCTTCTTATTTTGATTTTCAATAATAATTCATGAAATAAAAATGATTTGCTTCACAAGCATTCATTATTGTAATATACAAATGTATATTAGTTAACCAAACCATTAACAAAATAAACATTTACTCCACCTTAAAAAATGTTATACTAATATTGTTTTAACTGATTCAAATGAGTGGATAAATACCAAGTGATGAATAGTTCTGAGATATTGTGTAAAAAAAAATTATAAAGGATGATGAAAATTCTTAAAACCTATAAAACTTATATAGTTTATATACCTACTTTATCTTTTACAATTAAGGTTTTGACTAAATTATTAAAAAAGACAATTTCTATGAGGATATAGAAAAAAAAATGTTTTAGGAAAAAAAAATTGGAAAATAATCTTTTTTGTTTTAAAGTAATGAATAATTACAATGGAATAATGAATTTTAACACTGTTTATGTTAAATTGAAAAAAATTATTTACAATTTAGAATCAATAATAAAAATAATTATATTAACTGAATCAAATTATCTGCAAATTCATTTGTTCAATAGGAATTTAATAACTTGGAGAATATGACTTTAGTCACTTGGAGACTTTAAATCAACTTCCATTGTCCCCATTACAAAAACGTAAAGAAAGGCTAATTTCCAAAAATAATTTAGTATTGATTCAATTCACCTTCAGTAAAAATTTTAAACTACTAACGCAAGTAGGTTAAAACTGTATGAGTGGTTTACATATATCAATTGGATCAATAAAAGAAAATAGATGGCAATCAACTGAAGACAGATTTTATTCATTACAGAAAAAAGGATGGACAGAGAATGAATAATATCAGAAGGATCACAAAATATGTTCTGATCATTGTTTTGATGAAGGAGTTTGTATGAAACCAGTATTTTAAAAATCAAAGTAGTTTTGTACATTTTAAATGCAACTGAAAGAACTTCCTGGGCCATTGTATTCACAAAAGAAGAAAAAATAAATCTTTTAGCATATGAAAGAGCAGTTGAACTTGGATATGTATCATATAATTGGGAACTTCTAAAGAGAACTTGACAGGAAAAAACTTAATGAACAAAGAGAAAGCACAATCATTTACAATTGGAATATATGAATAATATATTCTCAAGATATTGTATCGAAGCTGATAATCTATACAACTCCTCTCAAAATTCAAATTCTACCTCTAAAACATGATTCTTATTAATGCTTAAACCACAGCCTGAAAATTGGAAGGAAAAAAACTGTAAACAGTATCTTTCACTTTTGTTTCCAATATCATTTTAAATATTAAAAAAAATTCTTTCTTTTTTTATTTAGTTAAAATTACTTTTTAAAAAATCGTCTACCTCATTATTATTCATTGTAACTAAAAATAACTTAAATTAAGTATGTTAAATGTATGATGTGTTATTCTTTGTTTTTTTATTAATTTTTTAAAAAAATTATGAAATAAAAAAATTATATGCTTCCCTCCCTTTCTCTCTTTTATCTTTATACTTTTTCTGCCTCTTTATAACAGTAGCATATAAGATCATACAGTTTTTTTTATATGAATACTATTAATTGAAAAATAAATAACCATTGTGGATATTTATCCTTAAAATTAGATACCTGAATGCCATCACTAATCAACTCGCACTAAAAGAAAATTTTACTTTTGAAGAAAAATAATTATTTTGCGAATAAAAGAAACCTTGGTTAATGCTTCAGAAGAAAATTTCATAATTTCCAAATGTATTTTTTGAAGTTTTAAATACTAAATCTGAATGATAAAATGGTATTTTAACAAAATTTCGAATATGGCTGTGTTCATTTACCTAAGCATTTTTATTGAACAAATAAAATATCTTGAAGGGTACGAGAAATTGTGTTGTTTCAAGATGTCATAAGGAATTGTTTACCTCGTTTGTAGATTTTTCAGCTACTACTGCAAACATAATATTCCATTTTTTTTCAATGATTATTGTTATCAAATAATATTATTGCTGTCATACTGCTTTTTTTTTTTTTTGTAATCACTATATTGCATACAAACAAACGCGTAATGTTGAGTGACAGAAAAAACAAGTTTAAATTAATGACAAAAGAATAAATTCATCTTTACTTGATTAGTTAAATTTTGATAGTCTTGGGAATGAAATGAATTTTATTACAATAATAAAAATTATTGTAGAAATACATTCTAAAATATTTTTTTAGTTTATTTATATTAAAAAGACAATTGTATGATAATGAAATTGATATCAATAAAAGGATTTTGATATTAAGTTTGGAAAATGGTGTTAGTATCATTTTTGTACAATAATATATTTTGGGAATTATAAGAGGAAAACATCAACATTTTGTTTAGTTAAAATTATAACTGGAAATTTTGATGCATTGCATCAAAGCACACACTTTCATCTTTTAAAGCATGTTTGATAGATTTTCAGTTTCTGGAGTCGGCAGTCTGTCTTATAACTCATGTTAAAGTATAGATAAATATATGAACAACTATATATTTCTTCAGTAAGATTGAAATTACAATTGCATATCTGTATATTGACCTAATGTCATTCTTTGATTTGATATCCACCGGAATGCAGCATCTTGTAAAATTTTTATTCATCTACTATTCTATTTAAAAGTGAAGGGTTTTTTTTTATCAATTAATTTTAATAAACATTATTTTGATATTTTTTTCTTTAGCATTTTAATCATCCAAAATAAAATTGCTTAAATGTAGTTTCTCAAAGAAAGCTTATTTGCAGAAAAGTATTTCTTAGATAGCGCAGTAACCGATGCTTTTATGAGCATAAAGAAAGAAAAATAGATACTTATGACAGTTCTGTAATTGATTTTTCCACTTCCATCTACTTATCTATCTCTGCTGCTTTTGAAAGGCTACCCCAATTTGCTTACGGCAACAAAACCACCGGGTGGTGGTAAGCAGATGCGCTCTTATCTAGTATTATATGTGCTAAAGTTGTAGGATTAACAGAATTTAATTACCTTTTAGAGAAAACTTGGTAAACAGTTAGAAAAGCTGTAGGGAATGCATATTTCTCATTCTTATAATGCGAGTGATTGATGGATAATGATTCTTTTTTATGGGATAATCAACATTTTTCCCACGCGAAACTTGATAATTACACTTTAACCCATGCCTGGAGATGGGAAAATTCAGTGAACTCATGATCTAATTTCCTTCAAACAAATGCCTTCATTTTATAAAGGCAAATGAATAAATTTTTATTGAATTAAAAAAAAAGACAAATTAAGGAATAATTAAACAGACAGTTATTTGTTTACACAAATGATATAACAAAGTATTTGACATTCGCATTGGTCTGTGAATATCCATTTTGAACGGATGATTTTTAAGTAAAGTTGATTAAACTGAATCTATTTTTCCCTTGTAGCATATAAATATTACAAACACTTGATAAAGAATATTGGAATTATTATTACGATTTATTTCTTATTTAATACTTTTTTATCGGTGTATTTTAGTCAGTTTTTGAGTTCGCTGTTTTGAGCTGCATTTTAATATAGTTAATGTTTTGATAGCAATAATGGACAAAACCATTTTTTATACAACCATGTCGAATAAGTTTTATTTCAATATATAGTATGTATAAATAAATATATATATATAGAGAGAGAGAGAGAGATTAATTAAAATTATAGTTGTAAATTTTGATAAATTGCCTAAAAGTACACATTTTTATCCTCTAAATCACGTTTGCTAAATGTTAAGCTTTGGGGAGGCAGTCTGTCTTGTAACTCATGTTAACATATAGATAAACACATTAATAATTATATTATTCTTTAGTAAGAATGAAATTACGAAAGGGTATCAGCATCTTACTCTAACGTTATTCTGTTGATTTAATATTCATTAAAAAGGACAGAGAAGAGCTATTTGGAAGACAGCATATAGCAAAATTTTTATTTTTTTTATTAATCTGCTTAATGATGAAGATTTTTAACCAAAAAATTTTTATAGCATGAGTTCTATATTTTCCCCTTTCTTGTTTGGTATTGTATTCATCAAAGAAAGAAATCGCTTAAAAGTAGTTTCTCAAATAAAGGCAATCGTTTGCAAAAATAAATTCAAGTTAAAATATCGATTTTTATTTATTCTTTTATTATTTTTTTTTTATTGGGCTCGATTTTTCATTCGGTTGACATGTCTAATTTTTCTGAAAAGGATGTTGCATTATTTACAAAAATTTTAACATGATTAAATTTATAGAATGGATGTTGTCTCTGAATTAAGTTAGAACATTTATAAGGCAAAAACATATTCGAGATTTCTGAAGGCTAGACCGTTCGACCGAAAGTTGGTTCGTAATTTGAATAATAAATGTTCACTAAGAAAAGTTTTTAAAATTGCAAATAGGTTTTTTTCTTTAAAAATTTATTGACGTTTTAACCCTTCGTCTCAATAACTTCGGAGCGTATTGTTGCATAGAAGTCATTCTTATGTCATTTTAAAATTCAAAATGTTAATTATTCAGTGATATCAATTTTATTTCTGTGTAACTTCTTTTCATATTTTAATTAAATATTTGAAAATATTTTAAAGAATATTTTATAATAATACTTTCTAGTACCTTTGTTACAGGGTTGGTCTTAGAAAACGCGAGGCCCAATCTGAAACTATTTTCTATAATACTTATTTCTAGACAATTTTTACCAGTTATATAAAATAACTTTTGTAAAAAAAACCCCACTTTTTAAAAGATATTCTAATTAGTGAATTAAAAGTAGATTTTAAAAAAATTTAATTGATTTTTTTAAAAATTTTTTTAATTATTGTTACTATTCCCCTTTGGCAACTAGCTGGTTTGTCTAGAATTAACATTTGCTTTTCAATTAAATATTTTATGTAACTTGCTCTCTTAATAGATTCTCAAGCAAAATGTTTTTAAGCTTCAAATTTTTATAAACATATCACCGATACTATTATAGAAGCCTTTCCTTATTCTGTTCGTTCTTCGATGCCTTTCTCTAATTTTCTATGAGCTCCCGTAAAATGTAAACTTGAAATTGAAGCCGGAATTGATAAAACTTCAATAAATACATTTTTTAAAAACCAAACACGTCTTTAAAAAATATATGAGTTCAGAATTAATATCTAATTTGTATTACAGAATATTTACATATTTTATGAATTAAATAAAAATATAATTCAATAATATTTTCTTTGGCCTCGTCATAAAATTTTATTTTTAATTTTGCTTTCTAAAAGATCTAAATGACGTAATATTTTATTTTATTTCAATTAAAAAAGTACTTCTGTAAACGATTATGAAGTCTAAATTTTATACGATCCTTCAGACCTAGGAATCCTATTCAGTAAAATAATCTTGACCATCCTAACGTTTCCATCTTTGCGGCAAATCTGACCGAGTTATAAAGCCTTGAAGATCCTTATTTTAGAACAATAAAAAATGTAATTATTTTAGATTGATCAATCTTGGAGAAACTCAGGGCACTGATTTTGTATCTTCGAGGCAGTCAATGGAGTTCCGCGTTTTTATAAAACAGTGACATTCAAATTGTCATAATTCACTCAGTTTTGGTCACAAAAGGGCGAAAAATTTTTTTATATAATATAACAAAATATACATAGAAAAATTATTAAAAGCATGCCTCATATTTAAGTCAACTCAACATGGGAAAATAAACCAAACCTTCATATCTTGGTCATATCAGTGGGAAAAGGCTAAGATGAGGTATTAGGAGCAACAATGTAAATGGTTTCAGTTTCTCTTCAGTAATAAAATACAATGTTGTAAAATAAACTTAAAAACTTTAAAAAAAATAATAAAAAAATTATATGGCAAAAAAATTTTCATCATTAAAAAGATAATGTTTTGAATTTTAAGATGCTGTACAAATTGTTTTTCTGCTATAATATTTTCAGAAATTATTGCAGAAACACCAAAATTTCACAAATTTTAATTAACTGAAAATTCAAAAAATCCCACCGAAATTTCAAATTTCCGCACTGAATATATGTGCAAAATTTGGTTGTTATAGATCAAACGATTTTCCCTGTACAGTACCAATACAAACACACACAAATTTATCTTTATAATTAGTGCAGATTATATGTAATTTAAAAATAAATTGGTTTTTTTTCTCATATTCAGTACCGGATGACACTACTCATGTGAAATTAAAAATTAAGTAAATTGACAAGTTAATTTCTAGCAAAATTATGTATAGTCATAGAGAATACAAACGTGTAGTGCAATTTTGAACTGTGTCACTTGAGAGGGTGAATAAAAATTCTATAACAAAACTTCATCTTTACAAACATGAAATGCATTATCTACTAATAATAAAGCGCATTATTAGTAGAGTGATCTCTACTAATAATAAAGATGAATATGTGTTTGCGCGTTTGTATATCTGGGTGTTGACGCTCTATTAATCAAACCGTAAGACATATAGCAACCAAACTTAGTACACACTTACTATGTTGGACGGATAAAATGTGCACTTCGGAGCAATTTTTTAAAATTTCATTTAGAATTTTAATTAATTAAAAATTAAGCAAGTTCTTGATGCTTTTTCCCCTCGATAACTTTCGAAAATATTACAGTATAAATGTTATTTTTATATATTCAGAAATTTTTTTTTCAATGATTGTAATTTTTTGCAGTATAAATATTTTTTTCATATTTAATCAATTTTCTAAAAATATTTTAGGCACATTTTCCAGCACAAATCTTAAGAATTCTGAGCAAATATTAAGCGTATCAAGAATAATTATACAAAAGCATAAGAATTCTTGATGAACGCCAAAGTTATTATTAAATTTGCGAAAAAATGTTCAGTTTTCGTTTTACTGTGCGAATTATTATTCTGTCCTTTAAAAAAATTATGACTGGCAAAGCTGATCTCAGGAAAGTAAGCAATATAATTATCTAATTCTGCAAAAAAAAAAAAAAAAAAAAAAAAAAAAAAAATCTGAAAAATTTACATTTAAAATATTTTTAATATGAAGAAAAATGCCAATTTTTGTTTTGCCCTAGGTTAGAAATTAGATTGTATTGTTAAAAGATTAAAAATATCAAAGTGCATCCACGATGGTTAGTGGTGTTGGCAGAAAATAAGGGAAATGCATAGTAAAATGAATAGAATCATAGAAGTCTTCTAATATAATATTTATTATAGACTATCTATCAAAATTTGAAGCTTATAAATAATTTGCTAAAGAAGCTATTAAGACACAGTTACGTAAAGTATTTAATTGAAAATTTTAGCGGCCATTAACTTTGGCTAGCCAGTTGGTCGGTGATTAGTATTAAATAAAATGTTGCTATAGATATAACTCAGCAATAGAATGGAAATAACAAATAGAAATTAACGCTAAATAGAAAATGATTAAAACGTGTTTTTCACACGGATTAATAAACCAAACATACTCGTAAATTTATATATACTTTAAAACATATCCTTTAATTTTTAATTCATGAATGCACATAAGCTAGCCAACAAATGGACAAAAATTTGTATACTATTTGTAATAAGTAAATAGGTCACTATACTATTTATTTCAGTGACTTAACAAAGATTTATGAAAATTCTTTATTTGGTACAAAAAGAAAATTGAAATGCAAGAACATTGTCAGAAATAAATAATTTTTAGGACTAATAAATAATTTTTAGGAATAATTGAAAATTAATAGATCATTATTGTCGTTTATTATTAGGGAGCAATTTTTCTTGTTTTTATTTCCTTTTGCGAACTTTTTATATAAATCCGAAATCCAGCTGATTTCACATCCAATCGATATAACTGCCCAACAATTTAAGCGTCCTTGCTGAATTAATGATCGTAAGTTTGTTTTATAATTAATGATTTAATGATCGTAATTAATTTCAAGTTGGAAAACTTTCTTTCTACAAATGCTAAAGAAACTGAAACTGTCAAGAGAATCCGTAGATGAATATATAAATTTGAAATGCGTCTTATCTGTTATCACAAGCCAGAAATTCAAAATTTTCATGGTTTTTTTTAAAAAATTTTTTTTATTTTATTTTATTTCCAAATGCATTCTTCAATTTCCTCACAAAGCATTCAACTATCATATTTTCATTCAAAAAAGAAATCGGAATGGGATTTTTTCCCCTTCTGCAAATTATTTCACGGAAAAAAACTATATTATTCCAAATGTTCCCATTAATGACATATGGATAAATGCGTCTTGTTAAAATGGTGATTAATAAAGAAAAATGTTGATAGAATATCCATAACTACTATAATGAAAAAAAGTTTTAAAAATTAAAAAAAAAAAAAATACTTATTTTTGTGAGCATTTGAGCTCACAAAAGTTAAAATAAAATTCTTAAAAATAACCCTTCAGGATTACAAGAAAATTCGAGTTAAGAACAAATATCTTGTTTTTGAATAAAGTCAGTGCAGAATAATAATATCATATCAGAATAATAATTTCATAAATTCACATTTCCTAGTTAAAAGGCTTTTATTTAAAAATTCCTTTATTCAAATTTTATAGAAAACACCACTTTTATAATGAACCAGAAATCAATGCATAAAATGCTAATTATTTTTTAAAGAAGAAATGCCTTGAAATTTTTATTTTCTGCTCATGAAAAGTTTCGCCACAGATCCATTAGTAAATAGCATGTTAAGTGGACAAGAAGTTAATTTTCGTTGCTGAAGAGTTTTAACTTTCCGAATTCTTCTAAATTGTAAATTCTAAAAAAAGATAGAAACAATGATAGACAAAAAACTGGTAACAATGATAGAAACAGAAAAAAAAAAAAAAAAAAAAAAAAGCTGATACAAAATTAGTAGTAACATTGAAAACGGCTTTGAGCTTTTTTTTTCAACAGTGAAATATATATTGTTGCAAAATACGTTTAAAATATATTTCAAAAAATTTATTAAATATTGTAAGAAAAATTGTATGATAAACAAATTTGGTATCATTAAAAGGATATATATATATATATATATATATATATATATATATATATATAAATTTTATAATGCTATAAAAACTATTTTTCTACTGTAAACTTTTAAAAAGTTATCCTGAATAAAGACCAATATTTCGATTAATTTTTAATTAATTAAAAAAATTTTTAATCACTCTGAAAAGCACATTTTTACCCACCAAACTAAATATTTGCCAAATTTGATTGATACATGTCAAAAAGGCTGGTTTGTAAAGTCAGCACATGTACAGACAGTCAGAAGCTTTTTCCTTATGTTTAAGTATCAAAATTTAGTTAAAATACCAATACTTTTTCTCACTAAACATTCTTGCCAGCAGGCTTATGTGTTTTTAGCAAAGACTAATCACTCCCTAGCCCCTTTTTTCAATGGGCTAAGAATGATTTATTGGACGTTTGACTCGTACGGAAATGTCTGGTCCCAATACCCTTCTCGTGCCCCCGCCCTTTTTCCCCTACTAAATAGACAAACTAGCTGTAAATTTTATGTTATGAACATACAATACCCTTCTTAAAAAGACTACTAGGATTCTTTTATGTTTGTTAAGGTCCATGGCAAGGGGGAAGAAAAATTAACCCTGTATGACGAAATAAGAAAGAGACCTTATGAACGTCGCCCAATTGGAAGCAATCGACTAAAGACCGATCCTGCTTAATTCTTGGTCTTATACTCAAGAATGTGTTTGATATTGTCGATATTAAACACCATTTTTATTTACTTTATAGCTGTTGTAATTAAGGGAAAAGAATAATATAAAGATAGATTAAAATGAAACCTAAAATACTATTATACTACGATATTTCGAATTAAAGGTTCGAATCACCTTAATATTTATTTTTTTTATAATTTCTGTGATAAATTTGAAAAGAGAATATAAGCAGTCTATAGAAAATATAAGGATCTTTTTGATCTGTCGTCAAAGACATTTTTTTCCTTAATCTGTTCTCTCCTAGCAGATAACAAGTGGTCAAGATCAATTACATGATGTCATTGATACCGGATAAGATTAATGTATTAATCATTGGAAGGAGTAATAGGATTTAATTGAACAAAATTAAAACACAGTGCCTGAAAATTTGCCATTGTAGGATATCCTCTTTCCGAAAACTAAGAGAACTGCTCCACTTCGGGCTCCTTCATGGTTTTTTTTTTTTTTCTATCATTTTTCCTGATGGGTTTTCCAATATCCTTCTATTGATAGCGTTTGAAAAAGTCATAACAATAGTTTTTGATGCAAATTTAATTGAATTTTTTATTTCTTAAGATTTGAAGTCTGATTGGAAGAATTTACTTGATAAAAACAAATATCATAAATCCCATAATGGGTTTGAAGGGGTTTATACATTCCAGCTTATTTTCATCAAATAATCTACAAACAAGTTCATAACATTTTCAGAGAATAAATGTAGATTATTCAAAGAATAGTAGTTGATTAGAAAAGATATGTAAAAATTTATAGAACAATTAAAGGTCCATGCTACACATTCAACATTAATATAACAATATAGGCGCATACCCAGTAGCTGAACATAAATGCTAAATAGAGAATTAGTCAATAAATTAATTTTGGATTTTAAGAGGAGTCGGTGCATAACTAAACAGGTATTCCATGTATGACATGGCTAGAGCCGAAGAAGAAACATGAGCTCTAATGTTAGCTAACTATTTAATAAATGATATAAGTAATGGTATAAGTAGACCCAATGATATAAGTAGACTGTTTTGTTTCACATTGAAAACACATTTACATTATAAGGATGATTATTGTTAGATGTATACTTTGGAAACGAAATCGAAATAATTAGGGATGTACCAGCTGCTTTCGGTGACCAGTTGGTCTGTCCATCATACATTTAGTATTACTTTAATTATGTCAATTAAAGTATTTGCAATAAATTTAATTTTTGTTAAATTAATGTATGAATTGCAAAAAAAAATAACAAGTTATATATAGTTGTAAATTATAAAAAATACTGTTTATGAGAATTTTTTTGAGAATTATTTTTTTAATACTTAATTTTAGTTTAATTCTTCTTTAATTCTTAGTTTTTTATGAGAATTACTGTTTAAGCAAACTATAATATATAAATAATTAACATAACCTTCGAAAAGAATTATCTTGCAGTTGATAGAAGACTTATTTAATGATTGAGCTAAGAAGTAAATATATTAAAACTAATAGAAAGTTAATTTTTAAAATTGCTTTTTATTAAATGATAGAAAAAAGCCATAAAAAGCTGGTCAAATAAAAAAATCAACTGTATTTTATTAGGGGAAAAAATGATGCTCCAGTTATACCTAATTTCTAATTTTATGTTAACCTAAAATAAATGAAATAAAATAAATAATCGAAATGAAAATAATAAAGTAGATTTGAATCTTCATACAAAATATTATAGAAAGCCAAGATTTTAGATTTTAATTGTTTAGTTTTATATTATCTTTAAAAAAATTAAAATGACAATAATATGCGCATAAAATTGTATTGAATATCACTGCAATGTGCTCATGTAGAAGTATAGTTTACTAAACCAATGAAAAATATTTTTGAAAAATATGTTTAAAAGTATTTTGAAAAATACTAAGATCAAAGAAGAAAAATATTGAATGGATTTAAAAAAAAAAAAAAAAAAAAAAAAAAAGATAACTGAAAATCTAATTTTTTTAAAATTTAAAATGTTTTTGGTCAGTGATATATTTTGAAGTTATAAAGAAAATGTTGGAATTTTGTTAATTTTTTATTAAAATTTTAATTTAATTTTTGAAACAAGATTTCTTAATATTGCTATCTAAGAAATAACTAATTGCCAGCCAAATTTGGAAGCTCTAAGTCCAACAACCTGCCTCGAAAGATGCAATTTATTGATAGCATGCCACCCTTTAAATTTTATTATATTAAAAGTATGAATAATTTTATCTCATATTTTTTAACAAAGAAAAATCGTTCAGCTTTGATTGAAAAATGAAAATGATTTGTCTTTCATTTACGATATTGCTGAAAATCGAAATTTAAAAATTTGTTAAAATAAAGAATATCATAAGATTTTATACTTAAAAAGATATATATCTAAATATACTTTTATTTTAAAGATGAATTAAAATCTTTATTTTAATTTGGAAATATTTTCGAAAGTTATTGCAGAAAAACTTCAAACTTTTTCGCTGTTTTTAAATAATAAAAATTAAAAAATTGCTCTACCAAACATTACACTTTCCTACCCTCCAAAACATATTTATTCTTCTCTGCGTACACACACGCACGTTCTCTTTTATTAGAAAAAAAATTTGCATATAGTAAAAGATTTATATATATATATATATATATATATTATATGGAGAGTCCTTGCAGTCAAATGTTATTTCGAATCGCAATAACATAAAAGCATTTATTTATTCAAATTTCGCATGAAAATATTTCTATTATTTTCGACTGTTGGAGATGTTTTCTTTCAAATGAAAAATAATTATACAATAATAAAATAAATAAAAAATAATAAATAAATACATTTATATTTTCAATAAGTTATTTAATAAATGATAATTTTTAACAAATGACTTAAAAAAATTCTTAATAAATAAATACATTTTAATAATAATAAAGAATTTATTTACATTAAAATCAATTTAAAAAAAAATATCAGATGAATTTCTGAAAGAGTGTAAAAGAAACGAGTAAAGTTTCAGAAAGAGTAAAAGAAACGAAACAGTTTGACGATTCCAAGTTTTGGCGGAATAAAATAAAAAACAAAATCGCGTAATAGGAAATAAAAAAGATTGGCATAATTCGCCACAAATGCGCTTATTTGCCAAATCTTATAACCCCTATTATAGCTAATCCTGCAATTGGGATAGTTCTTGTTAGCGCCTATAGATGGCTTAGACTGCTGGCGCCGTCTACAGGCACTAATTAGAACCTAGCTTGATCCTCCAATACGTCCTCCGGTTAACTCTACCCCTGCGTGCGCGCTGTGAAAAGTCGCAGATTTGTAGATATGCGCATATGTTTCTTCACCATAATCCTGGAGCAGAAGCTAATCCAAGGACATTCGTGGTTCTTATTTTCTTTTATCACAAGACGCCGAGTTGGCACAGTAAGCAAATTTATATATAATTTTTAAACTGAATATTAGAGAGTATTTTCACAACCTTCGTTCAGATACTGTATGACGTTGTATCTTTGAAACAATCAACGTTCAACAATATTATTATTATTATGGCGAATATTTGAAATCAAGAGTTTGTAAGCACACAGGCTTTGTCTAACGTATCCGAAAGTTCACCATATCTTGATGTTGAAAATAGAAAAATAAATGAAATAATAAATATTAAAGAAGGAACAGGGTTGGCTATAAGCTTGTTATGAGAAAAAGCAAAAACGCCTTTTACTGACGGATCTTGAGCTAGACATTACTGTGAAATGTCTATAACGTCGCATGATCTGTACTGCCGGTATATTCCTGGAAATTGTAATGACAACAGTAATGCCCTTAGAAGTTGGTTACGAAAATTGGCATTGCTTCTGTGAAGTTCTGACGTATACATACGTACAATATTTTTCTTCTGCTGTGCATGATAAGAGAATTTTGCTTCCTTCACTTGTCATACTGGGGTAGACTTGTCCACATATCGTCTCAATGCAATTTCGTAATTCGCTTCTATAATGCAAAAATAATTTTAAATATAACGATAAAAAAGTTTCTATACAATCCACAAATTATTTAATTAGAGGATAAAATATTTTTTTTAAAACATGGACGATTTATTCCTTACAGTTTTTGGAAGAGCAAAAGAAATCAAATTAATTATGAAAAATCATTTATAAAAAGATTTAAAATATTAATTTTGTTTTTATTCAGATTCAGTCAAAATACAATGGACTAACAATTAACTGGTCTAATCTGAAATAAAGGCAGTTGAGATATCAGAAAAAAACAGGATAAACCATAGTTCTATGAATGCTCATTTCGTACGCTCTTTTAAATTCCACAATCTTCTCTTTGTATTTTTCAGCATCTCACTACAGACAAGTATTTGTTATATATCACAGTTTGTTATCGCATAAAAATAAATCTATTTAAAAAAATTAGAATCAAATCCCAAATTCCATTTTATGGGAGACATAAAATTAGAGACACTGTATATAGTGCCTATTTTCAATACAAATAAATAAATAAATCGATTCGGGCATGGTTGTTCTTCATCAGTGTTCTATCTGTGAGGTGTGTGAATGTGCCCCTCCCCCTGTAAAAAAGGGTTGTGCAAGCGAATGTATGAGTTTCATCTTCGTATGAGCTAGAAGTCAGACTTTTGCTCTGGGGTCTTTAC
Organism: Argiope bruennichi; assembly: GCF_947563725.1. NCBI lineage: Eukaryota > Metazoa > Arthropoda > Arachnida > Araneae > Araneidae > Argiope > Argiope bruennichi. Next base: position 89,877,734 of record NC_079151.1, read on the forward strand.
CCTCAGAAGCTACTGCACCCCCTTTCCGTGGTAACGCGGACACGGCATCATCATCACGTGCTTAACAAAATGCAAACCCCGTCGTTCTCAAGCCAGGAACGAAGGGATAAAAAGTCCTTGCCACTTGCGCATATTTTTTAAAATATACCTAACTGCCCAAATCAACACGTAGCAAAGAAATCCCTATCAGAATCTCATATAGTAAAATCACTGAAGGGAAAAATTTTGGACACCGCTATTGTATTGCGATGTTATCGTCGATTCGCTTCCCCCCCCCCTCCTGTACAAATCATGCTTCCTGTGTGGTGAAATAAATTGAAGTTAAAATATTAGTTTCTTCTTTTCGGCCAAGCATCTGCAAAATTCTGGTGTGTGTGTGTGTACAGAGCGAGAATGTTACGTAAATCGAACATTAAACTTTTCATATAAAAATTTAATACAAAAAATAAGCTTAGTTTGTCAAAAATTATTTTAAACTTATGTATAGCTCGGTGATTAAAGACTGTGCCAATTTGCGAAAGTTGATCCAAGATAAGTAAGTCAAAGCGGACAATTTTAAGAATAATTAATTTTTTTAAATATCTGAAATTCAATAACTCACCATTATATCTTAGAAATGAATTTTTTCGGAATCGTTATATGCACTAATTGAAATAGGCAATCAGTTCATGTACTCTTGTGTGATTATGCTACCGAATTGAAGAGTAGTCAAAGTATTTTAAGGAATTAATTAAAAGGTAAAGTTTAAATTAAAATATTTTAACATCTTAATTCAGTCAATAGTAATTTAAAAAAAAAAGAAAACTCGAAAAAAAATTTTATTTAAAAAAATATGAATGGAATTTTTGAATAGAATTCGACTATATTAAACTGCGAATAAATAATTGCTGTATAAAGTGAATATATTATTTTGAATGTAAAAAAGAAACAGCAGGTAAAAATTTCACATTGGTCTCTGCCTATTTTTTTATGAATTCGGCTTTATTGATGAATCATTGTAATTTTTTATTATTGTAATTGTTTATTTGAATTATTGTAATTTTTTTTTATCAATCACAATTCATAGGACGAAAAACAAATTCTTTACTAAAATTGAAGTTCTTTAACATCATATGGTGTCATTAGATCAACTTTCAATAAATGAATAAATGAATAAAAATAATAATAATAAATCTTTGTAGCGGTTAGTTTTAGAAATGTACTTGTAGACATTTTTTCACGACCCTATTTTTTCTTTCAACGGAATCGAATTAAAAGAAATCTTGCAACTAGTATTCTACAATTTTTACTTTTTTATGTATCATAAATGTAAGCGGGTTTTAAAAGTTGCTCTCAAATTTAATAAAAAAAAAATGTTTTTCAAGATTACACTTTTAAAAATTGATCCTAAGCTAATTAAGCTATCATAAATTTCGATATTTTATTTTATATATATTTTTGATACCTGTAACTTTTCGTTTTTAACTTTTCCTCTTAAATTCACAGGGTTTATTTAAATGCGAGAAACTGATATTTCAACTTCCTCTTCCTTTCTTATACGGTGGCATATCTGGATATAAACTTAGAGGCCAATTTTGTAAAGCCGATTCAGCAACTTAAATTAATTAAATTTGTTTCATGTATTATTTTCTCTCACTTTGATACTTTTTCATGACAATTTGAACTGAACTGTAGTCTGTGTATTTTCAATAGGCGGCTCAAGGTCATATTTTCTACCTCGTTATTGGTTGTCTTGTACCAGTAACGCGTGTACCTCCACCTTTTTCTGTACAAACCGGGGTGTCGTGAACCAACCATAATATCTGAAACTTTTCAACTACAATTATGGGGTGCCCCGAGTGAAAGAACTGCAATAGAAATATGTAGCATCATAGACAAATGAAATTTGTTGTCAATTCTTAACATCAGATCAAAATTCTAATTGTGCATAAAATTTTGTTTCGGAATGGGAGAAAAGAATTGTTTGCCTGATTATTTTCACTATCAAATGTAAAGCATCTTATTGAGATAGTATATTTCAAAGTCGAAGGGAGAATGCTTTACTGTTTCTTTCCTTTTTCAAATTCTAAATCGTTAGATTCTTAAAACTTAAAAAAATGACTGAATTTTTTGAATCTGTCTGCTCCTCTTCGCAAAAGCGGCACTGCATGGATATGCCTTTTGAAAAAGTATAAAAACAAGTAAAGAGAAAGTAAAATAAGTAACTTTCAGTAACCAAGTTAAAAATAAATATTAGGTTTAAATTTAAAAAAATAATAATAATAAAAATGAAATAAAAAATTAACAAACAATTTTAATATCATTGTTTCATTTATATAAATTAATGTCTTAAAAAAACACTCAATTTCTTGAGATTTTGGGTCACGAAGGTCAATACTAGGACAAAAAGAAAACAAACAAACAAACAAACAAAAAAAAACAGGTTTTAAATCCCTGCTTGAGGGTGACCCCTGATAAAGTCGTCAGACCGGATTCATCTTCTCTTTCTTTTCGGTTCCTTTTTTTTTGCATTTAAACTTTATATGTATTTCTAATTTGGTTAAGTTCATTTGTGTTTTAGATGCAGCAGCATTGATATACAATGTATCTTCCTTTTAATAGTTTTTAACTCAGAAAATATTTACTTTATAAGTTAGTTTCATAAATATTGATTTAATTTTATGGTATGTAATTTTTAAACTTTCAACGGACAAATTCAAAATTCAAAAAATGATACTTTATGCATATTTCATCTATATAAAACAAATACTCAGAACAGATGACTGAAAATAAAAATTATAGAAACGTAAATAACAACATAAAAACTTTTTTCAAATTACATAGCAAACATTAGAATATAAGCATAAAGTTACAACTAAAAGCGAAAATAAGTTTAGTTCATTTAAAATTCTTTCCATCGGCATATTTCAACTAGGAGTTGGGAGATTCAAAATAATGTAGCTATTGTGTAATCCGCCACTGTCCAGAAGAAGGAAATATAAGTTATGTGGCGGAGAAAATTATTTTTATTATTTTATTAGTTCTCTTTCATACCACATTTTTTTTCTGAAAAATATTTCTAGCGGTTTTTTCAAAAGTTATGCATCTAACACTATGAATGTGGCAGGATTTATTTACAATTACTTACAACACTTTTTTTCTTCTAATCTGACATGATTTTTTCACAACTAATGAAAATCGAAATTTTCCCATAGCATCTGCTATTTTGTTATAGTATTCCGTGCTAAGACGGCACTTTGCATGAAAATGTAGAACTTATTTTATAATTATAAAATTTCTCTTATTCAAATGATTTTAAACATCATAAATGTTGTAATAAAGAATAACCTGTTTTGAATAGCACTATAGAATTTTAGAAGCATCAAAATTCATAGTAAATACCTTAATTCATTCAAAATCTTTTAAAGATCTAGAACTGAAGAGGAAACCTAAATCCTTGTTAACATTGTAATATTCCCCGGTTCCCAGTACTGATTAGACATTTACAGCCAGCTGTATCGTGGCTGTTACTTACTAAACTCCTCGAGATAGCCAGATGGGGGATCTTTTCACCTGAGTGGTCTCGCATCTGTTCATTGCCGACTACAGTGAAAGACCACATGTGGAATTCCTCGTCCAAGAGGTATTGATAGTACCTTCAAAAAGAAAGGGGCGTCCAAACATCTGGATGCTAAATGTTTCTCATTGTGAAAGGACCTTCCCACGACCCACTGGCGCCGCTGCGGGAGCATATTGCTGAACCCCGATTGGCCGAAAGAGAGCTCGAATGACCAATGTAAATTAAGAGGCGGAGATTGTCGCCGAAATAAAGTGCGGGGATTTTTTTAGGAGAAGAGAAGAAACGAATTGCAGGCTAACTGTTGAACTACGCCCACGAGTTCGGAGTCCGAGAACCAACTGAGTTTCAAGAAAGCCTTCGACTTTGACTGTTGTGTCTCCTACTACAGGTGTAAATAACTATTTATTTAACCAAGAATAGAAAAAGTTGTTCTTTTGTATATATAAGGCTGTAAAATAAAGAATTGTCTGGAAATTCTGCTTCGTTATTTGATCAGTCTAGATCAAGACATTACAACATTAAATTCAAAAGCTTGTTATTAACATGAAATTAATGTGTCTACATTAATGTTAACGTCTTAAGACATTACATTTTGAATGAAAGTGTAGAATTGATTTCTTAATTATAAAATTCTCATATTCGAATAATTTAAACAGCGTATAAAGAATAACCTGTTTTGGAAAGAAAATAGAACTTTAGAATCATTCAAAATTCATGGTAGATACTTTACTTCATTCAAAATCAGTTAAAGATCTAGAACTAAAGAGGAAATCTACTCTAGATAAATTGTTTTGCGAATTTTTTATTCCCAAGAATAAAGAGATTGCAGTGAAAAGATTTTATCTTCTGCATCCAAAGTCTCGATCCATTAGGTTAAAGCATTAGATAAATGAGCCCTTAATGATGATAGTATGGAATTTCCCTGATTTATTTTTGCTGCGTTTGGTTGATGATTCTTTTGAGAGATTCTTGAAATGTTCCTTTTGTTGAAGAGGATGAGTGAGTGTGTGTCTGTAGGGGGGGGGGAGTTGAGTTTTATATCGAAATGAATTATTGAAAAAGCTTTCTTTTTGTTATCTTACTATCTTTTTTCATATAATGCAGGAGAAAAAGGCCTAGTTTCTGGTGATCAAAAAACAAACAAACAAAAAAGCCTAACTAAACAAACTAAAATACCTATGTGATGTTTCGTTATTTTCAAATAACTGTAATTTTCGTATTGGCCATTCAGAAAAATACAAAACTTAAAATACTGAAATGAGGAGATACATAAAGGATAGCCTGTTTTATTTTTATTGTTTTGGTTTTTTTTTAGCAAAACCTGTGGAAATGATCCATCCAAATCTTTTAGAAAAGTATACGAAAAAACATTATTGACGTTATTTGAGAAAATAAAGATGTTGTCTTCTTTGTATAAAAATTATGGACCTTGGTAGAGACCGTAAATGCCCCTAATGCTCAAATTTTTATTTTCAGAATTTCATACATAAGCGTTTTATGCTTCTTAGTATGATGGAGAAAGCCTAATAAACATTTTGAACGCCTTATTTTTAAACAATTGGAACCAAAACTTGGCACAGAATTAAAATTGTAACAGTAAAATCATATACTAATTTTACTTATTTGAGTTATTGCATTTTTTTGTTAGTGAGTTTACATGCGTGCGAGAATAGAAACGGACAGATAATCCTCTTTTCAAAGGATTTGGTTCAGAATTTGATAATCTATAATTTAGATGCTAAATCAATATACCAAAGTTTATTCATTAAGTTTTGTAGATATCTAGTTCCTGAGTATTTGGACAGTCAGACAGACAGCAGACTTTTTGTGAAGGATTTTCTTTTAAAATGCAATGTAATTCTACAAATTTAACATAAAGATAACATACAAGATTTAATTCCTCTAGGTCAAGTGTAGTGTAGCTTAAGGCATTTTTTTCACAGATAAGCATAACACCAAATCATGCTTCGGCTGCTACAAACATTCTGTTGTAATACAGTGTAACCGACTTATGGAGACGACGACGAGAGCACCTGGGCTCTCAGTCCACAACCTTCTACAATGAAAAATATTTTTAAAAATTTGGGCCAAATAACATGATAATAACTATTGGAATATTGATTTACTGGTTCTCTGCTGGGTTCACTAAGTTAATGGATATGGAGTAGGGAGACACTTCTCAACCATCTTTCGCTATGACCATCACCCCATGCTTCCTGCACCTGATATTTATGGACAAAAACTACAAAAAGATTTTACATTGTCATGGAGAGATGGACATAATTTCAAAAATGTGCTTTTTTGGACTCAAGGTGATCTAAAATAATAACATTCATCAAAATCTTGAGCTCGATTTTTTTTTTGACGAATACAGTCCTTTTTCTTTGTAAGCATCCTATTTGAGAAAGTATAAATGAACAAAATCTCAAAATTCGAATAATAAGAAAATGAGAAAAAGGAACAATTATGCATTAATCTTTTTTCCATAGAGTCGCAAATTATACATCCTTTTGAGCTGTTTCCCATTGTCTTTATTAAAGTTGCTTTAACATGAATGCATTTGTATATTTCTACTTTGCATTTTCTATAGAAATTACTCACATAAGAAGTATTGCAATTGAACAATCTGTTCAAAAACAATATTTACTAAATTCAGAAGCATCTAAATAATTAAAATTTGCTCTGAAATTTTTCTGATATTCATAAAACTTTCTTTTCGAAAACTTCAGGTATGTGAAAGCAGAAAAAAGATAACTTATGCAAGGTATCTAGAGATTACGAACATAACTGATAAAACATTCTTCATCATTAGGAAAATTTGTGAGCCGGAAGATAAATCATATAAGAAATGATATTTTTGGAAATGTTTGTTTCCGTAGGAAAAGGAACTAAATTGTCTTCCTGCGAAAGATTGAATCATGTAAAAACTGCCATTTTCTTTACTCTCAACCAAAATATTTTCTTTTTTTCATGAGTAATTTTGCCAGTATAAATAATTTATATGAAAAAAAGTGCTTCGGTATATTCACTTGAATAGATCAGACGCGATTTTTAAGTTAAATAAAGTTGCTCGATAAGTCACTTTATATGAAAGAGATTTTCATTAATCTTTTCATATAAAGTGACTTATCTAGACTTTCATTATCTTTTTCAATTCTGTTGTAATTTGAATTTAATTGATAATGTTTATGTCACTTTCCCATTTCAAGAAAACCGAGAATCAACCGAGATCATTGACTGTCTGGAAGATTTAATCAGAATTATTTACTGTTTCGAATATAGATAGCTACGATATGCTTCAAGTGGGAAATTGCTGACGACTTTTCAAACAATTAAAGGTTTATATTATTAAGTCCTATAATGGTAAGGCATGACAACGAAATTCTTTTAAATCCATCTTTCACATATAGATAATATTTGTTTTATTTTAATTAAATTCATGTTTTATGATATTAGAGCATTATATGCGTTCCCAAAATTTTCCAATTGAATTTAATCCTTTCCTCAACTTACAAATTAAAAAGATACTATTCAAAATAACGATATGGATATGTTTGTAACCACTTTGTCAATTAGGATTTTGAATTGTAGTTAAATATTGTAGTCATATATTAAACTAATGTGCGAAACAATAATTAATTTCAAGAAAGACAATTTATGGATATTTCAAGTAAAAAGAATTTCATGAATGTATTTAAAAAAGATAATTTGTACAATTTAAAAAAAATAAAGATATTATTATTAGTTAATTTCTGATAAAGATGCACATTTTTAATTCTTTTCCATAAGTCTTGTCTTCAAGAAATTAAATTTTCATTCACACTTTTAATTGAGAAAAAAATATAAGATATGCTTAAACTTGAAACTAGCTTGAGGTTTAAATCAATGATTATAGACTCCGACTTATTGAAACCAATTAAAATTAATGAATTGATCATTACACATTAACTCTCATCTGCACTAGCATTAAAGGAGAATGAATATGTATTTGTATATTTGTGTTTGGCGCTATACAGGATAGATCGCCAGACCTAGATCTACCAAATTTGGACAGCGAAAATATACATTCTGAAGGTGTATTTTTAAAATTTATGAAAATTAAATTTTTAATTTTTAATTAAAAACAATTAAACTTTTGACGTCTTTTACTATAACTACTGAAATAATACAGCATAGAAATAAATTTTATCTTTTTTAAAATTCGGGAAATTAAATTTTTAACTCTACCAATTTAGTTATCTTCTAAATTTTTTAGAATATTTTTAATTACTTTTTAAAAAATATTTTTATTTTATAACAATATATTTCCTTAGTAATGAAATTCGAATCGTTTTTATTACTGCTACAAATATTGCAAACTAAATTTTCTTCCATTTTTGATAATGAAGGTATGAAGATATGATTAATATTTCCATGCTGAGTATGTTTCTGTTTAAAGTATGCCTTTAGTATTATTTTTGAAATTTTGTTGTGCTTACAATTAGCTTTTAATTTCTCAAGTGAGTAAATTATGAAAACATTATTGTAAATTTCAAGAAAGCGCAACCATTTTAAAACACTTTTAAATACACAAACTCTATAAATATATATGATCTTCCTTATAGATTCAAAATTATTTTCTTATATTGCACTGAATTTTTTGTGGAATCAGATTTTTTTTTTATATTGAGCAAAATTATGGAACATATTCCGTTGTACATGCAAAATTCCAATACTGAAAGAGTCTACTTTTTTTTCTTATATTTTTTAATGAACATATTTAGTTTCATCTAAAAAGTCACTGCATGAATTGAAGTTTAACTACTTCGATTTCAAAGTTCAAATTTCAAGCGATATCGGAGAAAATTATATATATATATATATATATATATATATATATATATATATATATATATATAGTTACTAATCTGTAACGCTGCTTCCCAGCATAGTTGGTTCCACCATCGGAAAGAATGTTTTACAGTCATTTGTACTGGACGGCGTCCGGTGTCGCGACGGAGGTTCCAGAACTTGGCGACCATTTGGCGACTTGGAGACAAATTTGGCGACTTTGGTGCCAAAATAGATTAGTAGATATAATTGCCAGTAGGAACCTCCTGAGACCTATAAAAGGAGGCGGCCGCAGCTGCTAGGGCAGAGTAGTCGGAATCGACGGTAAAGAACTGGCCTTCCAGAGAAAAGCGGAGCAGCAACGGAGTGAAGCTAGTGCTGAACTAAGCTGTGCGCTACTGTCTGCAGTAGAGTCTGGTTGTATGCTGCATGTCTCGGTTGAAGATAATCGTCTTTTGTGCTGTATATAGTTGTCGTCTTTCTGCTGTCCTGTGTGTCTTCGTGTAAATAAACGTCGTCGTTTTATTTTCTACTCCACCTGCTGATTGAGGGTTCTCCACACCATATAACTCCCACTATCCAAACGAACCCGGAAATTTCGTAACAATATATATATATATATAGTATGTGTTTATTCCCTAAAATGCTTTCTGAAACTGTTTTCTGTTCTTTAATGTGAATTGGATTGTAAAAACAATATCATTATATGCTTGGTTATTAAAGAAACTTTGTAATCACACCCTTCTCTGTTTCATGATGTCATACAAATAATTCAGAGAAATTTATTAAAAAGTAATGAGGCAGCAGCATGGTGAAATTCATTTTAATTTCAAAAATACACAATGAAAATAATGGAAAAATATAATTTTTCTATATTTGATTACAATAAATTATTTTAAGAGAGCAGTTTTATAATGTTTATAACTCTTTTCTGTGGAACAACAAAATATAATAAATGCATATTTTATGTCTTAAGTAAGTTAGATTCACGATCGAAAGTTTAGTGAATTGCTAAAAAAACACAATATGTTTAAACACATATATGTATGCATCAATTTGAAATCTAAGAAAATGTTTTCAAAATGTATATCTGATACTTCAACATTTAAGGGAGATTTTTAGATTTTGGCAATTTTATTTTTCAATCCTTAAAGCAATATCAGCAATTATTTTTTAAAAACGATTTATCTTTTACAACATAAAATCTCCATTAATAATGAAAGAGAATGTATGTGTGTGTGTCTTGGTGCACTACAAGATAGATAGATAAACTTGGAACTACCAAATTCAGCCCAGATATACTTTGGAGCGAACTTTGTAAAATTTTAATTAATAAAAAATTTAGAAAATGTCAACGTTTCTCCCTAAAAATTACCAAAAATGTAAAAAATGTAAAAAAAAAAAAAAAAAAAAAAAACTTCTTATATCCTCTTAAAATCTAAAAGTTACTTTTTAATGATTTAGTTGCCGGGCAATTTTTTTCTCCTGAATTTTTTTAAATTTTCAATTTTTTCGATAGCAATCAAGCTTTTTTTTATTTGGATCAAATTTTTAATTCAGCGATTTTTTTCAGTTGTTGAAGTCAAAAGAAGAAGAATTCAATATATTTTCTGCGCATTTTATAAGAGGAATTAGAAATGAAGTTATAGTTCCTTTTAAGAGATAGTGTATACCGATTAGACTTTTAAGAGTTCTGTTCCTCTATTTCATTAGTGTCACTCCATTAGGAAAGCTTATGTACTTTATAAATAGATTAGATGAAAACTATTAAAAAATATGACCTTATTAGATATTACAATTTGATCCTTAGAAATATATTATAGAGGAAATGTCGTTGAATTGTGCATAACAGATATAATTTAAATTAAATATATAAAATATTCTCGAGGTCACCAAAGACAGCTAGAAATGAAATTTACTCCGGTTTATTAAATGTTTAAAAATAATTTTCCTTTGAACGTTGAGAATTTATTTTTATATAAATGTTTTTTTTCTCCTTTATGAGTTACTGTTTTTTTATTTGAATATCAAAGTTCAAAACAACATTTTGCTTTCAAAATTGGTAGTTTATTGAAAATAATTAAAAAGCAGCGGTTAATATTTCATATTTTGTCTTTATTTTGATCTCATATAGATTCTTTATTTTGTTCTTATATTTTTAATAGGCATGAAAAAAATGAAAATTGGCTGGAAAATTTTTAATTAAAAATAATATTTAACAAACTAGATAATTTTTTAAATAATTAAAGTACTATCTAAAATTTGTGATATTTAATTTTTATTTGTTCAAAAATTCGAGTAACTATGTTATGAATATTCATCACTAAGAATTTTATGCTTTTCATTCTTAAATGAAGTGTGAGTTATTTCATTTTCAAAATTCTTTATTTCTTCTGTACGCATATATATATATATATATATATATATATATATATATATATATATATATATATATATATATATATATATATATATATATATATATATATATATATATATATTATATATATATATATATATATATATATATATATATATATATATATATATATATATATATATATATATATATATATATATATATATATATATATATATATATATATATATATATATATATATATATATATATATATATATATATATATATATATATATATATATATATATATATATATATATGAGTATATTCGAAATTTAATTAAAAAATAAAAGCCACATAATTAACACTAGAAATTTAAAATAACTCTACAAATTTGCTTTTAATACTTATAATGAAGTTTACAAAATCTAAATATCATTTTAGTTTAAATAAATGAATTTAAAACAAAAAATTGATCAAATTTATATTTTTCTAATTAACTTTTTGAATTCCTTTCAATTCAATTACTACAAGTTCAAAAGTGCAGTTTTATAATCAAGTTATAAAAATAATTTCTAATTATAAAAAAGTTAATATTAATATTGTTTTTATAATTTACAGAAATATTAATAAATAATCAAAATAAATTTCTTCGTTTTATTAGGATGATAAAAAATTATCTAACTTTTAAATTAGGAAGAAGGCAGATGACCATGACAATTAATAGTAATATTACGTTAATTGCTCATTAGTTTGGTTTAACTTGACGATTACTAAGAGTCTTTATATCATTGGATTTTCAATTTAATTGGAACAAATATTTTGTTATTCTGTAATTTCCATTAAATGAAGTTATATCATAAGAATGATTCAGCTTCATATTCGTTATAAGTGTTGTTGTAAAATTATAAAACTGAAAAACTCAGTTTTAAAAATGTGCTCTAACATAGGCAAAGGCATTAAAACATTTTTGGCATATAATTTGATCTCGATATTCATTCATTACATTAAAATATAATATTCGATCGAAATCAATCATAAGAATTATACACAATTAAAAAGAAATTATTAAAACTCAAAATCATATAGATGCATCAATATAAATTGACTTCAGTAACTAATCAATTACTATACATCAAGTACAGGCAATCTTTAAAAGCAGTACCTTACTTCACAAGTCTACTTAAAACATTAAAACAAATGTAAAATTTACTTTTGATATAACACATAATACATAGAGGACCACAGCTACTTGCAAATGAACTAATGGTCTGTTACACATAAATAAATTGATATTTTACGATTAGTTTACCAAATATTTAGCAGATAGTCGAGGAATGAAGAACCTGTTGGAAAAAAAGAAACATTGCTATTAAAATCAGCAGAATTGCAATAAAAATAAATTATATGAAAAAAAGACAATTTTAAGATAATATATCTAAATATTTTCATTCCTTTATTTTAGTTTCCTTCTTTTACTAGTGTAACAAGTAGTACTTTTTTTTAAAAGGAATGAACTCATTTAATCAAAAAGTTCAAGTTCAGAAATTTAAAAATGATCGGAGAAAATCATAAAGAAAATATCGATGCCTGAAGCGCAATAAAAATCCTCTGCAAAGACAAACTACAGTCGATTCTCACGTATTATGATAAAAGAATTACACGTAATGTCAGTATACGCTTAACATGATGACTGCTATGTCAATCACATTAGCGTGACAGTAAAAGTTCCCAGTCAATGTAGAATTTGATGCTAGTAGAACAAGCCTATGTTTAATTTACATCTCCTTGTTTTAACATGTTACTGAGCATGTGAATCGTCTGTGATTCATATATATACAATCTATACAATATTCATATATATACATTCATATATATTCAATATATATACAATCTTTATATATATACAAATATCTTAGATATTTTTTCCCACAACAATTAAAAGAGAGCAAATAAGTAAGAGCAGCTTATTAGAGAGTGGTCCTATCGCAGGCATCAATCATGGCAGCAAACGTGTTAACTGAAAATATTGCAGTATGAATAATTAAACAACAGGGTGATCACTAGGTCTTATTGTCTTTAAAAGACCTAAGTCAGCCATCTGACTCTCCGACCGGCCAAGAAGGCACACGGATTTAAACCATAAAAACTGAATGACCGGACCGCCGCAACAGCAACATTGGCGGGAACTGTGGTTGAGTCCTAAGGGCCATCACCGGCCACGGTACAACCCTCCCCGAAGGAAGTACGTCCCGTCATCGATGGGAGGAGTCAGATCCCCACCAATTAGTGTACCCTCCAGAGGGGCGAGATCCACCCACCATGCCGGAAGTATCTCATCCTCATTTCGAGGTGCCCCCCCGGGGGTTTCCTTAAAAGACCTAAAGAAAATGAGTAACCTTTCTGAATAAGATGTTATATTTACCATGTATAACATACATTCTTGCACTGTAGATGTATTATAATCCATACAATGTTATTCCTAATTTTTTTTTTTCCTTTTCAATTAGTAATCTCATTTCTCTATAAGTTCAACTCATTGTCACCACTTTTTTTAGGTATTCTAGTCCCATCCATTTAGTGATTATCTCGCCAAAACATTAAATATAGTCGTGCAAATTTGACACCGATGGGATTCTCTATTGACATCCCTGGATGGTTTGTCGTTTCTTTAATTTATTTCTTCTCTTTTTTTCTTTTCTTTCCACCTAGTGCTCATTCAACTGGTTAGATAACTCAGTATTATAGGCACCGGGGTGGCGTTATGTTATATGTTGTAATCCATTAATAATCTAATGGACGGATCCATATATGCACCATCATTTTCTTAGTAAAGTATAATATGACATAGCTACGGACCTTGAGTAAATTTTGTGGCACATCATCTTTCATCTATGGCAGTGGTCGCTAACCATGGTTCGCGAGTCACATGTGGTTCTTTTTCTCTTTGAGTATGGCTCTTCTACAAAATAGCACATGCGAGCTAGTATACGTAAAAGCAAGAAAATTTTGAAAATACTTAAGTGTATAATTTAAATTTTAAAAATGTGGCTTTCAAAAAAAGGTTTCAATTGTTGAATTGTTGATAAATGAGCCATTTATTATGAAAATGGGGCAAGTCCATTTTTTGTTATTTGCGAGATATTTAAAGGTTTACATTTCAATAAATTTAAAAATATTGGTAAGTATTAATAGATATATTTTTTGTATTTTGTGGCACCAGATAATGTAAGTTATAATCCAATAGTGTTTACAGTGCTGACTAAAAAAATAAGAGTTTTATTATAACTAAATAGACTTGCCTCATTTTCAAAATTAATAAATTATTGTAAACATTCATTTAATTGGGAAATATTTCAGTTACATCTGTCTGTTTTTTTAATAAGAAAAACAAAATACTATTCAAAAATTTACAATTATTTATTCATTTGATAAAAAGTGAAACAAAACAAAGAATATTCTCGTAGAAAATATAACATAACAAAAACCAATTCAGTTTTATTAAGAATTTCAATGAAATTATACGTATTCATTTTATACGTAGTTTCAGTTTATACGTAGGTATAATTCAATTGAATTTTATTCAGGATTTAACACTTTAAAAATTTTACATTTATGTCCATGATGAACAGGAGTTAAATATGGTATCCATATACGGTAAATAAATCCATCCTTTCCCTGCATTTTTCAGATGTAATAGGTCTCCTTTTTTTTCATACATAAAAGATAATTTTATATTTCTGAAATCACTTAGTCTTCCTCGTTGTGTTTGCAAATCGATAATTTAAAATTCAGCATCTCGTTCTATAGAAATTTTGTGGAACATTTTGTATGGTGCATCCTTTGTAAATCTGATTCAGCATATGAGCCGTTTATATTGAAAGTTGGGCAAGTCCATTTTTGAAAAAAAATGGAAATAATGGTAGTATAGATAAAATTTGTTATGATCTTTTTTATGCATAAACAATTTAAAGTAAAAAATAAATAAATCAGATACTAGTATTTTGGAGATGGCAGTTTTAGCTCTTAACAATATTGACAACCTGTTTATTTTGAAAGTGGTGCAAGTCCATCTTAGATTGAAATTATTTTTGACCGAACATATTATGGCCGTTTGATATCATGTCTGAAGTCTAGGGTGTTTCTATCTATCGATGTATGTTTGATAATGAAAAACGGTGGTTTGTATAATAAATAATAAAAAGTATATCTTAATTTTGTGTTTGGATAATAATACAGCATCGTGTGCATCTCTGATCACACGATGTGCGTCATTAGTATGAATAAATCACTTCACGTGGCATTAAACATTTAACTATTTCATCGGTATCGTATCTGACATTTATTTAACCTGGCAACTGTAGCTAATATACAAATTTTAGAATTAAGACATGAGATAAATACGTGTCGTTATGTTTTGGTTCGGTATTGGTCTAAGGTCCTGTAATGACCGTTTATGCATTTATAAGTTCATCAAATCTGCATCTAAAAAGAACTGCATCTAATTAGGACCGCAGTTAATTAGATATGAATCAGTTCTGTATCTAATTAAGGCCGCATCAAACCTGCATCTGATTTAGAACTCCATGAAAATAGGTCATATTAGATCTGCAACTAATTAGGCTCGCATATCTGCATCAAATTATATCCGCTTCTAAATAGAACTGTATATAATTAGGCAAGCATGAAGTCTGCACCAAAATAGATCTGCATCAAGTCTGCTTCTAATTAGGCCTGCATCCGATCTGCATCTAATTAGATACGTATCTAAATAGAAATTCAACAGATCTGCATGTAATGAGATCCATATCTAAATAGATCTGCATCAAGCCTGCATCTAATTAGATCTGAATCAGGTCCAAATCTAATTAGTCCTGCATCAGACATGTATCTAATCAGAACTGCATGTAACTGCGCATAATTAGCTCCGCATCAGATCAAAACCTAATTACATCCGCATCTAAATAGAACTGCATGCAATTAGGTCTGCTGTAAGTCTGCATCTCATTAGTCCCGCATGAGATCTGCATCAAATTAGGTCCTCATTAGACCTGCATCTAATTAGGTCGGCATCAGATCTGCCTCTAATAAGGGCCGTCTCTAAATAGATCTGCATTTAATTAGATATGAATTAAGTCTGCGTCTAATTAGGCCAGCATCAGTTCTGCATCTAATTAAGCGCGCATCATATCCTCTTCTAAGTAGAACTGCATCGAATTAGGCCTGCATCAAGTCTGCATCTAATTAGGCCTCTTCAGATCTGCATTCGATTAGATCCATATCTAAATAGATCTGCATCAGGAGTGCATCTAATTAGGTCTGAAAAAGGTCTGCATCTCATTAGGCCCGCATCTAAATAGAACTGCATCTAATTAGATCTGAATCAGGCCTGTATCTAATTAGGGCCGCACCAAACCTGCATCTGATCAGAAGTGCATGTAAGTAGATCAGGAAAGTAGATCATAACTAATTAGGCTTGCAAAATATCTGCATGAAATAAATACCACTTCTAAATAGAGCTGCATCTAATTAGATACATATCTAAATAGAAATTCAACGGATCTGTATCTATTGAGATCCATATCTAAATAGATCTGCATCAAGCCTGCATCTAATTATCTCTGAATTAGGTCTACATCTCATTAGGCCCGCATCAGACATGCATCTAATTAGAACTGCATGTCACTGCATCTAATTAGGCCTGCTGAAAGTCTGCATCTTATAAGGACTGAATGAGGTCTGCATCTAATATGATCCATATCTGAATACATCTGCATCAGGTGTGCATCTAATTAGGCCCTCATCAGACCTGTATCTAATCAGGAGAGCATCCGATCCGCATCTAATAAGGTCCGGCTCTAAATAGATCTGCATCTAATTAGATCTGAATCAGGTCTGCATCGTATTAGACACGCATTTAAATAAAACTGCATCTAATTAGGGCCGAACCTAATAAGATCTGAATCAGGTATGAATCTGGTTAGGCCCGAATCAGAACTGCATCTTATTAGATCTTCTAATTAGAAACGCAAGTAACTAGATCTATTAAGATTTGCAACTAATGAGGCTTGCATCAAATCTGAATCTAAGTAGAACTGCATATAATTAAATCGAATTAAATCTGCATCTAACTAGGCCCGCATCAGACCTACATCTAATTAGATCAATATCTAAATCTGCATCAGGTGTTCATCCAATTACGCCAGCATCAGTCCTGCATTTCATGCGCGCATCTAATTAAGCGCGCATGAAATCCGCATCTAAATAGAACTGCATCTTATTAGGACTGCATCTAATTATATCTGAAACAGGTCTGCATCTAATTAGGCCAGAATCAGTCCTGCATCTAATTAAACACGCATGAAATCCGCATCTTAATAGGACTGCATCTTATTAGGCCTGCATCTAATTATATCTGAATCAGGTCTGCATCTAATAATGTCTGAATCAGGTCTGCATCTAATTAGGAAGCATCAGTCCTGCATCTAATTAAGTGCACATGAAATCCGCATCTAAATAGGAATGCATCTCATTATTTCTGCATTTAATTAGAACAGCATCAGTCCTGCATCTAATTAAGCGCGCATGAAATCTGCATCTAAATGGAACTGCATCTTATTAGGCCTGCATCTAATTATATCTGAATCAGGTCTGCATCTAATTAGGCCAGCATCAGTCCTGCATCTAATTAAGCGCGCATGAAATCCGCATCTAAATAGAACTGCATATTATCTGGCCTGCATTTATTTATATCTGATTTAGGTCTGCGTCTAATTAGGCCAACATCAGTCCTGCATCTAATTAGGCTAGCATCAGTTCTTCATCTAATTAGGCCAGTATCAGTCCTGCATCAAATTAATTAAGCGTGCATGAAATTCGCATCTAAATAGAAATGTATCTTATTAGGCCTGCATCTAAATATATCTGAATCATCTTTGCATCTAATTAGGAAGCGTCAGTCCTGCATTTAATTAAGTGCGCATGAAATCCGCATCTTAATAGGACTGTATCTTATTAAGCCTGCATCTAATTAAATCTGAATAAGGGGTGCATCTAATTATGCCAGCATAAGTCCTGCATCTAATTAAACACGCAAGAAATCCGCATCGTAATAGAACTGCATCTTATTAGGAATGCATCTAATTATATCTAAATTAGGTCTGCATCTAATTGCGCAAGCATGAAATCTGCATCTAAATAGAATTGCATATTATCAGGCCTGCATTTAATTATATCTGATTTAGTTCTGCATCTAATTAGGCCAGCATCAGTCCTTCATCTAATTAGGCCAGCATCAGTCCTGCATCAAATTAAGCGTGCATGAAATTCGCATCTTAATAGGACTGCAACTTATTAGGCCTGCATCTAATTATATCTGAATCAGGTCTGCATCTAATTAGTCCAGCATCAGTGCAGCATCTAATTAAGCGCGCATGAAATCCGCATCTTAATAGGACTGCATCTTATTAGGCCTGCATGTAATTATATCTGAATCAGGGGTGCATCTAATTAAGCCAGCATCAGTCCTGCATCTAATTAAGTGCACATGAAATCCGCATCTAATAGGAATGCATCTCATTATTTCTGCATCTAATTAGCCCAGCATCAGTCCTGCATCTAATTAAGCGCGGATGAAATCCGCATCTAAATAGAACTGCATATTATCAGGCCTGCATTTAATTTTATCTGATTTAGTTCTGCATCTAATTAGGCCAGCATCAGTCCTTCATCTGATTAGGCCTGCATCAAATTAAGCGTGCATGAAATTCACATCTTAATAGGACTGCATCTTATTAGGCCTGCATCTAATTATATCTGATTTAGTTCTACATTTAATTAGGCAAGCAACATTCCTGCATCTAATTAAGAGGGCTTGAAATCCGCATCTAAGTAGAAATGCATCTTATTTGGCCTGCTTCTTATTATATCTGAATCAGGTCTGAATCAAATTAGTCCAGCATCATTGCTGCATCTAATTAAGTGCGTATGGAATCCGCATCTAAATAGAACTGCATCTTATTATTCCTGCATCTAATTATAACTGAATCATCTCTGCATCTAATTAGGAAGCGTCAGTCCTGCATCTAATTAAGTGCGCATGAAATCCGCATCTTAATAGGACTGTATCTTATTAGGCCTGCATCTAATTAAATCTTAATCAGGGGTGCATCTAATTATGTCAGCATCAGTACTGCATCTAATTAAACACGCATGAAATCCTCATCTTAATAGAACTGCATCTTATTAGGCCTTCATCTAATTATATCTGAATCAGGTCTAAATCAAATTACTCCAGCATCATTCCTGCATCTAATTAAGTGCGTATGAAATCCGCATCTAAATAGAACTGCATCTTATTAGGCCTTCATCTAATTATATCTGAATCAGGTCTAAATCAAATTACTCCAGCATCATTCCTGCATCTAATTAAGTGCGTATGAAATCCGCATCTAAATAGAACTGCATCTTATTAGGTCTGCATCTAATTACGCCAGCAACAGTCCTGCATCTAATTAATTGCGCATGAAATCCGCATCTTAATAGAACTGCATCTTGTTAGGCCTGCATCTAATTATATCTAAATTAGGTCTACGTAACTGAGCACGCATGAAATTCGCATTTTAATAGTAATGCATGTTATTAGGCCTGCATCTAATTATATCTGAATCAAGTCTGCATTTAATTAGGCCAGCATCAGTCCTGCATCTAATAAAGTGCACATGAAATCCGCATCTAATAGGAATGCATCTCATTATTTCTGCATCTAATTAGCCCAGCATCAGTCCTGCATCTAATTAAGCACGAATGAAATACGCATCTAAATAGTACTGCATATGATGAGTCCTGCATTTAATTATATCTGATTTAGGTCTGCATCTAATTAGGCCAACATCAGTCCTGCATCTAATTTGGCTAGCATCAGTCCTTCATCTAATTAGGCCAGCATCAGTTCTGCATCAAATTAAGCGTGCATGAAATTCGCATCTAAATAGAACTGCATCTTATTAGGACTGCATCTAATTATATATAAATCATCTCTGCATCTAATTAGTCCAGCAACAGTCCTGCATCTAATTAAGTGCGCATGAATTCCGCATCTTAATATGACTGTATCTTATTATACCTGCATCTAATTAAATCTGAATCAGGGGTGCATCTAATTATGCCAGCATCAGTCCTGCATCTAATTAAACACGCAAGAAATCCGCATCGTAATAGAACTGCATCTTATTAGGAATGCATCTAATTATATCTAAATTAGGTCTGCATCTAATTGAGCACGCATGAAATCCGCATCTTAATAGAACTGCATCTTATTAGGCCTGCACCTAATTATATCTGAATCAGGTCTGCATCTAATTAGGCCAGCATCAGTAATGCATCTAATTAAGCTCGCATGAAATCCGCATCTAAAGAGAACTGCTTATTATCAGGCCTGCATTTAATTATATCTGATTTAGTTCTGCATCTAATTAGGCCAGCATCAGTCCTGCATCTAATTAAGAGGGCTTGAAATTCGCATCTAAGTAGAAATGAATCTTATTTGGCCTGCTTCTTATTATATCTGAATCAGGTCTGAATCAAATTAGGCCAGCATCAATTCTGCATCTAATTACGCGCGCATGAAATCCGCATCTTAATAGAACTGTATCTTATTAGGCCTGCATTTAATTATATCTGAATCATCTCTGCATCTAATTAGGAAGCGTCGGTCCTGCATCTACTTAAGTGCGCATGAAATCCGCATCTAAATAGAACTGCATATAATCATTCCTGCATTTTATTATATCTGATTTAGTTCTGCATCTAATTAGGCCAGCATCAGTCCTGCATCTAATTAGGCTAGCATCAGTCCTTCATGTAATTAGGCCAGCATCAGTCCTGCATCAAATTAAGCGTGCATGAAATCCGCATCTATTTAGAACTGCATCTTATTAGGCCTGCATCTAATTATATCTGATTTAGTTCTGCATCTAATTAGGCAAGCAACATTCCTGCATCTAATTAAGAGGGCTTGAAATCCGCATCTAAGTAGAAATGCATCTTATTTGGCCTGCTTCTTATTATATCTGAATCAGGTCTGAATGAAATTAGTCCAGCATCAGTGCTGCGTCTAATTAAGTGCGTATGAAATCCGCGACTAAATAGAACTCCATCTTATTAGGCCTGCATCTAATTATATCTGAATCATCTCTGCATCTAATTAGGAAGCGTCAGTCCTGCATCTAATTAAGTGCGCATGAAATCCGCATCTTAATAGGACTGTATCTTGTTAGGCCTGCAAATTAAATCTGAATCAGGGGTGCATCTAATTATGCCAGCATCAGTACTGCATCTAATTAAACACGCATGAAATCCGCATCTTAATAGAACTGCATCTTATTAGGCCTTCATCTAATTATATCTGAATCAGGTCTAAATCAAATTACTCCAGCATCAGTCCTGCATCTAATTAAGTGCGTATGAAATCCGCATCTAAATAGAACTGCATCTTATTAGGTGTGCATCTAATTAGGCCAGCAAAAGTCCTGCATCTAATTAAACGCGCATGAAATCCACATCTAAATAAAACTGCATCTTATTAGTCTGCATCTTATTATATATGAATCAGGTCTGAATCAAATGAGGCCAGCATCAGTCCTGCATCTAATTAAGCGCACATGAAATCTGCATCTAAATAGAACTGCATCTAATTATATCTGATTCAGGTATGCATCTAATAAGGTCAGCATCAGTCCTCCATCTAATTAAGCGCGCATGAATTTCGCATCTAAAAAGAATTGCATCTTATCAGACCTGCATCGAATTAGGCCAGCAACAGTCCTGCATCTAATTAAGTGCGCATGAAATCCGCATCTTAATAGAACTGCATCTTGTTAGGCCTGCATCTAATTATATCTAAATTACGTCTACCTAACTGAGCACGCATGAAATTCGCATTTTAATAGTAATGCATGTTATTAAGCCTGAATCTAATTATATCTGAATCAGGTCTGCATTTAATTAGGCCAGCATCAGTCCCGCTTCTAATAAAGTGCACATGAAATCAGCATCTAATAGGAATGCATCTCATTATTTCTGCATCTAATTAGCCCAGCATCAGCAATGTATCTAATTAAGCACGAATGAAATACGCATCTAAATAGTACTGCATATGATGAGTCCTGCATTTAATTATATCTGATTTAGGTCTGCATCTAATTAGGCCGACATCAGTCCTGCATCTAATTTGGCTAGCATCAGTCCTTCATCTAATTAGCCCAGCATCAGTCCTGCATCAAATTAAGCGTGCATGAAATTCGCATCTAAATAGAACTGCATCTTATTAGGACTGCATCTAATTATATATAAATCATCTCTGCATCTAATTAGGGCAGTAACAGTCCTGCATCTAATTAAGAGGGCATCAAATCCGCATCTAAGTAGAACTGCATATTATTAGGCCGGCATCTAATTATATCTGAATCAGGTTTGCATCTAATTAGGCCAGCATCAGTCCTGCATCTAATTAAGAGGGCATCAAATCCGCATCTAAGTAGAACTGCATATTATTAGGCCGGCATCTAATTATATCTGAATCAGGTTTGCATCTAATTAGGCCAGCATCAGTCCTGCATCTAATTAAGAGGGCATGAAATCCGCATCTAAGTAGAACTGCATATTATTAGGCCTGCATCTAATTATATCTGAATCAGGTTTGCATCTAATTAGGCCAGCATCAGTGCTGCATCTAATTAAGTGCGCATGAAATCCGCATCTTAATAGGACTGTATCTTATTAGGCCTGCTTCTAATTAAATCTGAATCAGGGGTGCATCTAATTATGCCAGCATCAGTCCTGCATCTAATTAAGCGCGCATGAAATCAGCATCTAAATAGAACTGCATATTATCAGGCCTGCATTTAATTATATCTGATTTAGTTCTGCATCTAATTAGGCCAGCATCAGTCCTGCATCTAATTAAGAGGGCTTGTAATTCGCATCTAAGTAGAAATGAATCTTATTTCGCCTGCTTCTTATTATATCTGAATCAGGTCTGAATCAAATTAGGCCAGCATCAATTCTGCATCTAATTAAGCGCGCATGAAATCCGCATCTTAATAGAATTGCATCTTATTAGGCCTGCATCTAATTATATCTGAATCATCTCTGCATCTAACTAGGAAGCGTCAGTCCTGCATCTAATTAAGTGCGCATGAAATCCGCATCTTAATAGGACTGTATCTTATTAGGCCTGCATCTAATTATATCTGATTCAGGTCTGCATCTAATTAGGAAGCATCGGTCCTTCATCTAATTAGGCTCGCATGAAATCAGCATCTAAATAGAACTGCATATAATCAGGCCTGCATTTAATTATATCTGATTTAGTTCTGCATCTAATTAGGCCAGCATCAGTCCTTCATCTAATTAGGCCAGCATCAAAAAAGCATCAAATTAAGCGTGCATGAAATTCGCATCTTAATAGGACTGCAACTTATTAGGCCTGCATCTAATTATATTTGAATCAGGTCTGCATCTAATTAAGCTTGCAACAGTCCTGCATCTAATTAATAGGGCCTGAAATCCGCATCTAAGTTGAGTTGCATCTAATTAGGCCTGCATCTTATTATATCTGAATCAGGTCTGCATCTAATTAGTCCAGCATCAGTGCAGCATCTAATTAAGCGCGAGTGAAATCCGCATCTTAATAGGACTGCATCTTATTAGGCCTGCATGTAATTATATCTGAATCTGGGGTGCATCTAATTAAGCCAGCATCAGTCCTGCATCTAATTAAGTGCACATGAAATCCGCATCTAATAGGAATGCATCTCATTATTTCTGCATCTAATTAGCCCAGCATCAGTCCTGCATCTAATTAAGCGCGCATGAAATCCGCATCTATTTAGAACTACATCTTATTAGGCCTGCATCTAATTATATCTGATTTAGTTCTACATCTAATTAGGCAAGCAACATTCCTGCATCTAATTAAGAGGGCTTGAAATCCGCATCTAAGTAGAAATGCATCTTATTTGGCCTGCTTCTTATTATATCTGAATCAGGTCTGAATCAAATTAGTCCAGCATCATTGCTGCATCTAATTAAGTGCGTATGAAATCCGCATCTAAATAGAACTGCATCTTATTAGGCCTGCATCTAATTATATCTGAATCATCTCTGCATCTAATTAGGAAGCGTCAGTCCTGCATCTAATTAAGTGCGCATGAAATCCGCATCTTAATAGGACTGTATCTTATTAGGCCTGCATCTAATTAAATATGAATCAGGGGTGCATCTTATTATGCCAGCATCAGTACTGCATCTAATTAAACAAGCATGAAATCCGCATCCTAATAGAACTGCATCTTGTTAGGCCTACATCTAATTATATCTAAATTAGGTCTACCTAACTGAGCACGCATGAAATTCGCATTTTAATAGTAATGCATGTTATTAGGCCTGCATCTAATTATATCTGAATCAAGTCTGCATTTAATTAGGCCAGCATCAGTCCTGCATCTAATAAAGTGCACATGAAATCCGCATCTAAATAGGAATGCATCTCATTATTTCTGCATTTAATTAGAACAGCATCAGTCCTGCATCTAATTAAGCGCGCATGAAATCTGCATCTAAATAGAACTGTATCTTATTAGGCCTGCATCTAATTATATCTGAATCAGGTCTGCATCTAATTAGGCCAGCATCAGTCCTGCATCTAATTAAACGCGCATGAAATCCGCATCTAAATAAAACTGCATATTATCTGGCCTGCATTTATTTATATCTGATTTAGGTCTGCGTCTAATTAGGCCAACATCAGTCCTGCATCTAATTAGGCTAGCATCAGTTCTTCATCTAATTAGGCCAGTATCAGTCCTGCATCAAATTAATTAAGCGTGCATGAAATTCGCATCTAAATAGAACTGTATCTTATTAGGCCTGCATCTAAATATATCTGAATCATCTTTGCATCTAATTAGGAAGCGTCAGTCCTGCATCTAATTAAGTGCGCATGAAATCCGCATCTTAATAGGACTGTATCTTATTAAGCCTGCATCTAATTAAATCTGAATAAGGGGTGCATCTAATTATGCCAGCATAAGTCCTGCATCTAATTAAACACGCATGAATTCCACATCGTAATAGAACTGCATCTTATTAGGCCTGCACCTAATTATATCTGAATCATCTCTGCATCTAATTAGGCCAGAAACAGTCCTGCATCTAATTAAGGGGGCATGAAATCCGCATCTAAATGGAACTGCATCCTATTAGGCCTTCATCTAATTATATCTGAATCAGGTCTGCATCTAATTAGGAAGCATCAGTCCTTCATCTAATTAAGTGCACATGAAATCCGCATCTAATAGGAATGCATCTCATTATTTCTGCATCTAATTAGCACAGCATCAGTCATGCATCTAAATAAGCGCGCATGAAATCCGCATCTAAATAGAACGGCATATTATCAGGCCTGCATTTAATTATATCTGATTTAGGTCTGCATCTAATTAGGTCAGCATCAGTCCTTCATCTAATTAGGCCAGCATCAGTTCTGCATCAAATTAAGAGTGCATGAAATTCGCATCTAAATAGAACTGCATCATATTAGGCCTGCATCTAATTATATATAAATCATCTCTGCATCTAATTAGGTCAGCAACAGTCCTGCATCTAATTAAGCGCGCATGTAATCCACATCGAAATAGAACTGCATCTTATTAGGCCTGCTTTTAATTATATCTGAATCAGGTCTACATCTAATTGGGCCAGCAACAGTCCTACATCTAAATAAACACGCATTAAATCAGCATCTTAATAGAACTGCATCTTCTTATTCCTACATCTAATTATATCTGAATACGGTCTGCATCTAAATAGGCCAGCAACAGTCCTGCATCTAATAAAGCGCGCATGAAATTCGCATCTAAAAAGACCTGCATCTTATCAGGCCTGCATCTAATTAGGCAAGCATCGGTCCTTCATCTAATTAAGTGCACATGAAATCCTCATTTAATAGGAATGCATCTCATTATTTCTGCATCTAATTAGCCCAGCATCAGTCCTGCATCTAATAAAGCGCGCATGAAATCCGCATCTATATAGAACTGCATCTTATTAGGCCTGCATTTAATTATATTTGAATCAGGTCTGCATCTAATTAGGCCAGCATCAGTCCTGCATCTAATTAAGCTCGCATGAAATCCGCATCTAAATAGAACTGCATCTTATTAGACCTGCATCTAATTATATCTGAATCATCTGTGCATCTAATTAGGAAGCGTCAGTCCTGCATCTAATTAAGTGCGCATGAAATCCGCATCTTAATAGGACTGTATCTTATTAGGCCTGCATCTAATTATATCTGAATCAGGTCTGCATCTAATTAGGAAGCATCGGTCCTTCATCTAATTAAGCTCGCATGAAATCAGCATATAAATAGAACTGCATATTATCAGGCCTGCATTTAATTATATCTGATTTAGTTCTGCATCTAATTAGGCCAGCATCAGTCCTGCATCTAATTAGGCTAGCATCAGTCCTTCATCTAATTAGGCCAGCATCAGTCCTGCATTAAATTAAGCGTTCATGAAATTCGTATCTTAATAGGACTGCAACTTATTATGCCTGCATCTAATTATATCTGAATCAGGTCTGCATCTAATTAGGCCAGCAACAGTCCTGCATCTAATTAAGAGGGCATGAAATCCGCATCTAAGTAGAGCTGCAACTTATTAGGCCTGCATCTAATTATATGTGAATCAGGTCTGCATCTAATTAGTCCAGCATCAGTGCTGCATCTAATTAAGCGCGCATGAAATCCTGCATCTTAATCGGATTGCATCTTATTAGGCCTGCATGTAATTATGTCTGAATCAGGATTGCATCTAATTAAGCCAGCATCAGTCCTGCATCTAATTAAGTGCACATGAAATCCGCATCTAATAGAAATGCATCTCATTATTTCTGCATCTAATTAGCCCAGCATCAGTCCTGCATCTAATTAAGCGCGAATGAAATCCGCATCTTTTTAGAACTGCATCTTATTAGGCCTGCATCTAATTATATCTGATTTAGTTCTGCATCTAAGTAGGCAAGCAACATTCCTGCATCTAATTAAGAGGGCTTGAAATCCGCATCTAAGTAGAAATGCATCTTATTTGGCCTGCTTCTTATTATATCTGAATCAGGTCTGAATCAAATTAGTTCAGCATCAGTCCTCCATCTAATTAAGCGCGCATGAATTTCGCATCTAAAAAGAATTGCATCTTATCAGAGGTGCATCTAATTAGGCCAGCAACAGTCCTGCATCTAATTAAGTGCGCATGAAATCCGCATCTTAATAGAACTGCATCTTGTTAGGCCTGCATCTAATTATATCTAAATTAGGTCTACCTAACTGAGCACGCAGGAAATTCGCATTTTAATAGTAATGCATGTTATTAAGCCGGCATCTAATTATATCTGAATCAGGTCTGCATTTAATTATTCCAGCATCAGTCCCGCTTCTAATAAAGTGCACATGAAATCCGCATCTAATAGGAATGCATGTCATTATTTCTGCATCTAATTAGCCCAGCATCAGCAATGTATCGAATTAAGCACGAATGAAATACGCATCTAAATAGTACTGCATATGATGAGTCCTGCATTTAATTATATCTCATTTAGGTCTGCATCTAATTAGGCCGACATCAGTCCTGCACCTAATTTGGCCGACATCAGTCCTGCATCTAATTTGGTTAGCATCAGTCCTTCATCTAATTAGGCCAGCATCAGTCCTGCATCATAATTAAGCGTGCATGAAATTCGCATCTAAATAGAATTGCATCTTATTAGGCATGCATGTAATTATATCTGAATCAGGGGTGCATCTAATTAAGCCAGCATCAGTCCTGCATCTAATTAAGTGCACATGAAATCCGCATCTAATAGGAATGCATCTCATTATTTCTGCATCTAATTAGCCCAGCATCAGTCCTGCATCTAATTAAGCGCGCATGAAATCCGCATCTATTTAGAACTGCATCTTATTAGGCCTGCATCTAATTATATCTGATTTAGTTCTACATTTAATGAGGCAAGCAACATTCCTGCATCTAATTAAGAGGGCTTGAAATCCGCATCTAAGTAGAAATGCATCTTATTTGGCCTGCTTGTTATTATATCTGAATCAGGTCTGAATCAAATTAGTCCAGCATCATTGCTGCATCTAATTAAGTGCGTATGAAATCCGCATCTAAATAGAACTGCATCTTATTAGGCCTGCATCTAATTATATCTGAATCATCTCTGCATCTAATTAGGAAGCGTCAGTCCTGCATCTAATTAAGTGCGCATGAAATCCGCATCTTAATAGGACTGTATCTTATTAGGCCTGCATCTAATTAAATATGAATCAGGTCTAAATAAATTACTCCAGCATCATTCCTGCATCTAATTAAGTGCGTATGAAATCCGCATCTAAATAGAACTGCATCTTATTAGGTCTGCATCTAATTAGGCCAGCAACAGTCCTGCATCTAATTAATTGCGCATGAAATCCGCATCTTAATAGAACTGCATCTTGTTAGGCCTGCATCTAATTATATCTAAATTAGGTCTACGTAACTGAGCACGCATGAAATTCGTATTTTAATAGTAATGCATGTTATTAGGCCTGCATCTAATTATATCTGAATCAAGTCTGCATTTAATTAGGCCAGCATCAGTCCTGCATCTAATAAAGTGCACATGAAATCCGCATCTAATAGGAATGCATCTCATTATTTCTGCATCTAATTAGCCCAGCATCAGCAATGTATCTAATTAAGCACGAATGAAATACGCATCTAAATAGTACTGCATATGATGAGTCCTGCATTTAATTATATCTGATTTAGGTCTGCATCTAATTAGGCCAACATCAGTCCTGCATCTAATTTGGCTAGCATCAGTCCTTCATCTAATTAGGCCAGCATCAGTCCTGCATCAAATTAAGCGTGCATGAAATTCGCATCTAAATAGAACTGCATCTAATTATATATAAATCATCTCTGCATCTAATTAGTCCAGCAACAGTCCTACATCTAATTAAGTGCGCATGAATTCCGCATCTTAATATGACTGTATCTTATTATACCTGCATCTAATTAAATCTGAATCAGGGGTGCATCTAATTATGCCAGCATCAGTCCTGCATCTAATTAAACACGCAAGAAATCCGCATCGTAATAGAACTGCATCATATTAGGCCTGCACCTAATTATATCTGAATCAGGTCTGCATCTAATTAGGCCAGCATCAGTAATGCATCTAATTAAGCTCGCATGAAATTCGCATCTAAAGAGAACTGCTTATTATCAGGCCTGCATTTAATTATATCTGATTTAGTTCTGCATCTAATTAGGCCAGCATCAGTCCTGCATCTAATTAAGAGGGCTTGAAATTCGCATCTAAGTAGAAATGAATCTTATTTGGCCTGCTTCTTATTATATCTGAATCAGGTCTGAATCAAATTAGGCCAGCATCAATTCTGCATCTAATTAAGCGCGCATGAAATCTGCATCTTAATAGAACTGTATCTTATTAGGCCTGCATTTAATTATATCTGAATCATCTCTGCATCTAATTAGGAAGCGTCGGTCCTGCATCTACGTAAGTGCGCATGAAATCCGCATCTAAATAGAACTGCATATAATCATTCCTGCATTTAATTATATCTGATTTAGTTCTGCATCTAATTAGGCCAGCATCAGTCCTGCATCTAATTAGGCTAGCATCAGTCCTGCATCAAATTAAGCGTGCATGAAATCCGCATCTATTTAGAACTGCATCTTATTAGGCCTGCATCTAATTATATCTGATTTAGTTCTGCATCTAATTAGGCAAGCAACATTCCTGCATCTAATTAAGAGGGCTTGAAATCCGCATCTAAGTAGAAATGCATCTTATTTGGCCTGCTTCTTATTATATCTGAATCAGGTCTGAATGAAATTAGTCCAGCATCAGTGCTGCGTCTAATTAAGTGCGTATGAAATCCGCGACTAAATAGAACTCCATCTTATTAGGCCTGCATCTAATTATATCTGAATCATCTCTGCATCTAATTAGGAAGCGTCAGTCCTGCATCTAATTAAGTGCGCATGAAATCCGCATCTTAATAGGACTGTATCTTGTTAGGCCTGCAAATTAAATCTGAATCAGGGGTGCATCTAATTATGCCAGCATCAGTACTGCATCTAATTAAACACGCATGAAATCCGCATCTTAATAGAACTGCATCTTATTAGGCCTTCATCTAATTATATCTGAATCAGGTCTAAATCAAATTACTCCAGCATCAGTCCTGCATCTAATTAAGTGCGTATGAAATCCGCATCTAAATAGAACTGCATCTTATTAGGTGTGCATCTAATTAGGCCAGCAAAAGTCCTGCATCTAATTAAACTTGCATGAAATCCACATCTAAATAAAACTGCATCTTATTAGCCTGCATCTTATTATATATGAATCAGGTCTGAATCAAATGAGGCCAGCATCAGTCCTGCATCTAATTAAGCGCACATGAAATCTGCATCTAAATAGAACTGCATCTAATTATATCTGATTCAGGTATGCATCTAATAAGGTCAGCATCAGTCCTCCATCTAATTAAGCGCGCATGAATTTCGCATCTAAAAAGAATTGCATCTTATTAGGCCTGCATCTAATTATATCTGATTTAGTTCTACATCTAATTAGGCAAGCAACATTCCTGCATCTAATTAAGAGGGCTTGAAATCCGCATCTAAGTAGAAATGCATCTTATTTGGCCTGCTTCTTATTATATCTGAATCAGGTCTGAATCAAATTAGTCCAGCATCATTGCTGCATCTAATTAAGTGCGTATGAAATCCGCATCCAAATAGAATTGCATCTTATTAGGCCTGCATCTAATTATATCTGAATCATCTCTGCATCTAATTAGGAAGCGTCAGTCCTGCATCTAATTAAGTGCGCATGAAATCCGCATCTTAATAGGACTGTATCTTATTAGGCCTGCATCTAATTAAATATGAATCAGGTCTAAATAAATTACTCCAGCATCATTCCTGCATCTAATTAAGTGCGTATGAAATCCGCATCTAAATAGAACTGCATTATCAGACCTGCATCTAATTAGGCCAGCAACAGTCCTGCATCTAATTAATTGCGCATGAAATCCGCATCTTAATAGAACTGCATCTTGTTAGGCCTGCATCTAATTATATCTAAATTAGGTCTACCTAACTGAGCACGCATGAAATTCGCATTTTAATAGTAATGCATGTTATTAGGCCTGCATCTAATTATATCTGAATCAAGTCTGCATTTAATTAGGCCAGCATCAGTCCTGCATCTAATAAAGTGCACATGAAATCCGCATCTAATAGGAATGCATCTCATTATTTCTGCATCTAATTAGCCCAGCATCAGCAATGTATCTAATTAAGCACGAATGAAATACGCATCTAAATAGTACTGCATATGATGAGTCCTGCATTTAATTATATCTGATTTAGGTCTGCATCTAATGAGGCCGACATCAGTCCTGCATCTAATTTGGCTAGCATCAGTCCTTCATCTAATTAGGCCAGCATCAGTCCTGCATCAAATAAAGCGTGCATGAAATTCGCATCTAAATAGAACTGCATCTTATTAGGACTGCATCTAATTATATATAAATCATCTCTGCATCTAATTAGTCCAGCAACAGTCCTGCATCTAATTAAGAGGGCATGAAATCCGCATCTAAGTAGAACTGCATATTATTAGGCCTGCATCTAATTATATCTGAATCAGGTTTGCATCTAATTAGGCCAGCATCAGTGCTGCATATAATTAAGTGCGCATGAAATCCGCATCTTAATAGGATTGTATCTTATTAGGCCTGCTTCTAATTAAATCTGAATTAGGGGTGCATCTAATTATGCCAGCATAAGTTATGCATCTAATTAAACACGCATGAAATCCGCATCTTAATAGAACTGCTTCTTATTAGGCCTGCAACTAAATATATCTGAATCAGGTCTGCATCTAATTAGGCCAGCAACAGTCCTGCATCTAACTAAGCGCGCATGTAATCTGCATCTAAATAGAACTGCATCTTATTAGGCCTGCATCTAAATAGAACTGCATCTTATTAGGCCTGCATCTAATTATATCTGAATCATATCTGCATCTAATTAGGCCTTCATCAGTCCTGCATCTAATTAAGTGAGTATGAAATCCGCATCAAAATAGAACTGCATCTCATTAAGTCTGCATCTAATTAGGCCAGCAACAGTCCTGCATCTAATTAAGCGCGCATTAAATCAGCATCTTAATAGAACTGCATCTTATTAGGCCTGCATCTAATTAAATCTGAATCAGGGGTGCATCTAATTATGCCAGCATCAGTCCTGCATCTAATTAAGCGCGCATGAAATCCGCATCTAAATAGAACTGCATCTTATTAGGCCTGCATCTTATTATATCTGAATCATCTCTGCATCTAATTAAGCGAGCATGAAATTCGCATCTAAAAAGAACTGCATCTTATCAGGCCTGCATCTAATTAGGCCAGCAACAATCCTGCATCTATTTAAGCGCGCATGAAATCAGCATCTAAATAGAACTGCATATTATCAGGCCTGCATTTAATTATATCTGATTTAGTTCTGCATCTAATTAGGCCAGCATCAGTCCTGCATCTAATTAAGAGGGCTTGTAATTCGCATCTAAGTAGAAATGAATCTTATTTCGCCTGCTTCTTATTATATCTGAATCAGGTCTGAATCAAATTAGGCCAGCATCAATTCTGCATCTAATTAAGCGCGCATGAAATCCGCATCTTAATAGAATTGCATCTTATTAGGCCTGCATCTAATTATATCTGAATCATCTCTGCATCTAACTAGGAAGCGTCAGTCCTGCATCTAATTAAGTGCGCATGAAATCCGCATCTTAATAGGACTGTATCTTATTAGGCCTGCATCTAATTATATCTGATTCAGGTCTGCATCTAATTAGGAAGCATCGGTCCTTCATCTAATTAAGCTCGCATGAAATCAGCATCTAAATAGAACTGCATATAATCAGGCCTGCATTTAATTATATCTGATTTAGTTCTGCATCTAATTAGGCCAGCATCAGTCCTTCATCTAATTAGGCCAGCATCAAAAAAGCATCAAATTAAGCGTGCATGAAATTCGCATCTTAATAGGACTGCAACTTATTAGGCCTGCATCTAATTATATTTGAATCAGGTCTGCATCTAATTAAGCTTGCAACTGTCCTGCATCTAATTAATAGGGCCTGAAATCCGCATCTAAGTTGAGTTGCATCTAATTAGGCCTGCATCTTATTATATCTGAATCAGGTCTGCATCTAATTAGTCCAGCATCAGTGCAGCATCTAATTAAGCGCGAGTGAAATCCGCATCTTAATAGGACTGCATATTATTAGGCCTGCATGTAATTATATCTGAATCTGGGGTGCATCTAATTAAGCCAGCATCAGTCCTGCATCTAATTAAGTGCACATGAAATCCGCATCTTAATAGGACTGTATCTTATTAGGCCTGCTTCTAATTAAATCTGAATCAGGGGTGCATCTAATTATGCCAGCATCAGTCCTGCATCTAATTAAGCGCGCATGAAATCCGCATCTAAATAGAACTGCATCTTATTAGGCCTGCATCTTATTATATCTGAATCATCTCTGCATCTAATTAAGCGAGCATGAAATTCGCATCTAAAAAGAACTGCATCTTATCAGGCCTGCATCTAATTAGGCCAGCAACAATCCTGCATCTATTTAAGCGCGCATGAAATCAGCATCTAAATAGAACTGCATATTATCAGGCCTGCATTTAATTATATCTGATTTAGTTCTGCATCTAATTAGGCCAGCATCAGTCCTGCATCTAATTAAGAGGGCTTGTAATTCGCATCTAAGTAGAAATGAATCTTATTTCGCCTGCTTCTTATTATATCTGAATCAGGTCTGAATCAAATTAGGCCAGCATCAATTCTGCATCTAATTAAGCGCGCATGAAATCCGCATCTTAATAGAATTGCATCTTATTAGGCCTGCATCTAATTATATCTGAATCATCTCTGCATCTAACTAGGAAGCGTCAGTCCTGCATCTAATTAAGTGCGCATGAAATCCGCATCTTAATAGGACTGTATCTTATTAGGCCTGCATCTAATTATATCTGATTCAGGTCTGCATCTAATTAGGAAGCATCGGTCCTTCATCTAATTAAGCTCGCATGAAATCAGCATCTAAATAGAACTGCGTATAATCAGGCCTGCATTTAATTATATCTGATTTAGTTCTGCATCTAATTAGGCCAGCATCAGTCCTTCATCTAATTAGGCCAGCATCAAAAAAGCATCAAATTAAGCGTGCATGAAATTCGCATCTTAATAGGACTGCAACTTATTAGGCCTGCATCTAATTATATTTGAATCAGGTCTGCATCTAATTAAGCTTGCAACAGTCCTGCATCTAATTAATAGGGCCTGAAATCCGCATCTAAGTTGAGTTGCATCTAATTAGGCCTGCATCTTATTATATCTGAATCAGGTCTGCATCTAATTAGTCCAGCATCAGTGCAGCATCTAATTAAGCGCGAGTGAAATCCGCATCTTAATAGGACTGCATCTTATTAGGCCTGCATGTAATTATATCTGAATCTGGGGTGCATCTAATTAAGCCAGCATCAGTCCTGCATCTAATTAAGTGCACATGAAATCCGCATCTAATAGGAATGCATCTCATTATTTCTGCATCTAATTAGCCCAGCATCAGTCCTGCATCTAATTAAGCGCGCATGAAATCCGCATCTATTTAGAACTACATCTTATTTGGCCTGCATCTAATTATATCTGATTTAGTTCTACATCTAATTAGGCAAGCAACATTCCTGCATCTAATTAAGAGGGCTTGAAATCCGCATCTAAGTAGAAATGCATCTTATTTGGCCTGCTTCTTATTATATCTGAATCAGGTCTGAATCAAATTAGTCCAGCATCATTGCTGCATCTAATTAAGTGCGTATGAAATCCGCATCTAAATAGAACTGCATCTTATTAGGCCTGCATCTAATTATATCTGAATCATCTCTGCATCTAATTAGGAAGCGTCAGTCCTGCATCTAATTAAGTGCGCATGAAATCCGCATCTTAATAGGACTGTATCTTATTAGGCCTGCATCTAATTAAATATGAATCAGGGGTGCATCTTATTATGCCAGCATCAGTACTGCATCTAATTAAACAAGCATGAAATCCGCATCCTAATAGAACTGCATCTTGTTAGGCCTACATCTAATTATATCTAAATTAGGTCTACCTAACTGAGCACGCATGAAATTCGCATTTTAATAGTAATGCATGTTATTAGGCCTGCATCTAATTATATCTGAATCAAGTCTGCATTTAATTAGGCCAGCATCAGTCCTGCATCTAATAAAGTGCACATGAAATCCGCATCTAAATAGGAATGCATCTCATTATTTCTGCATTTAATTAGAACAGCATCAGTCCTGCATCTAATTAAGCGCGCATGAAATCTGCATCTAAATAGAACTGTATCTTATTAGGCCTGCATCTAATTATATCTGAATCAGGTCTGCATCTAATTAGGCCAGCATCAGTCCTGCATCTAATTAAGCGCGCATGAAATCCGCATCTAAATAAAACTGCATATTATCTGGCCTGCATTTATTTATATCTGATTTAGGTCTGCGTCTAATTAGGCCAACATCAGTCCTGCATCTAATTAGGCTAGCATCAGTTCTTCATCTAATTAGGCCAGTATCAGTCCTGCATCAAATTAATTAAGCGTGCATGAAATTCGCATCTAAATAGAACTGTATCTTATTAGGCCTGCATCTAAATATATCTGAATCATCTTTGCATCTAATTAGGAAGCGTCAGTCCTGCATCTAATTAAGTGCGCATGAAATCCGCATCTTAATAGGACTGTATCTTATTAAGCCTGCATCTAATTAAATCTGAATAAGGGGTGCATCTAATTATGCCAGCATAAGTCCTGCATCTAATTAAACACGCATGAATTCCACATCGTAATAGAACTGCATCTTATTAGGCCTGCACCTAATTATATCTGAATCATCTCTGCATCTAATTAGGCCAGAAACAGTCCTGCATCTAATTAAGGGGGCATGAAATCCGCATCTAAATGGAACTGCATCCTATTAGGCCTTCATCTAATTATATCTGAATCAGGTCTGCATCTAATTAGGAAGCATCAGTCCTTCATCTAATTAAGTGCACATGAAATCCGCATCTAATAGGAATGCATCTCATTATTTCTGCATCTAATTAGCACAGCATCAGTCATGCATCTAATTAAGCGCGCATGAAATCCGCATCTAAATAGAACGGCATATTATCAGGCCTGCATTTAATTATATCTGATTTAGGTCTGCATCTAATTAGGTCAGCATCAGTCCTTCATCTAATTAGGCCAGCATCAGTTCTGCATCAAATTAAGAGTGCATGAAATTCGCATCTAAATAGAACTGCATCATATTAGGCCTGCATCTAATTATATATAAATCATCTCTGCATCTAATTAGGTCAGCAACAGTCCTGCATCTAATTAAGCGCGCATGTAATCCACATCGAAATAGAACTGCATCTTATTAGGCCTGCTTTTAATTATATCTGAATCAGGTCTACATCTAATTGGGCCAGCAACAGTCCTACATCTAAATAAACACGCATTAAATCAGCATCTTAATAGAACTGCATCTTCTTATTCCTACATCTAATTATATCTGAATACGGTCTGCATCTAAATAGGCCAGCAACAGTCCTGCATCTAATAAAGCGCGCATGAAATTCGCATCTAAAAAGACCTGCATCTTATCAGGCCTGCATCTAATTAGGCAAGCATCGGTCCTTCATCTAATTAAGTGCACATGAAATCCTCATTTAATAGGAATGCATCTCATTATTTCTGCATCTAATTAGCCCAGCATCAGTCCTGCATCTAATAAAGCGCGCATGAAATCCGCATCTATATAGAACTGCATCTTATTAGGCCTGCATTTAATTATATTTGAATCAGGTCTGCATCTAATTAGGCCAGCATCAGTCCTGCATCTAATTAAGCTCGCATGAAATCCGCATCTAAATAGAACTGCATCTTATTAGACCTGCATCTATTTATATCTGAATCATCTGTGCATCTAATTAGGAAGCGTCAGTCCTGCATCTAATTAAGTGCGCATGAAATCCGCATCTTAATAGGACTGTATCTTATTAGGCCTGCATCTAATTATATCTGAATCAGGTCTGCATCTAATTAGGAAGCATCGGTCCTTCATCTAATTAAGCTCGCATGAAATCAGCATATAAATAGAACTGCATATTATCAGGCCTGCATTTAATTATATCTGATTTAGTTCTGCATCTAATTAGGCCAGCATCAGTCCTGCATCTAATTAGGCTAGCATCAGTCCTTCATCTAATTAGGCCAGCATCAGTCCTGCATTAAATTAAGCGTTCATGAAATTCGTATCTTAATAGGACTGCAACTTATTATGCCTGCATCTAATTATATCTGAATCAGGTCTGCATCTAATTAGGCCAGCAACAGTCCTGCATCTAATTAAGAGGGCATGAAATCCGCATCTAAGTAGAGCTGCAACTTATTAGGCCTGCATCTAATTATATGTGAATCAGGTCTGCATCTAATTAGTCCAGCATCAGTGCTGCATCTAATTAAGCGCGCATGAAATCCTGCATCTTAATCGGATTGAATCTTATTAGGCCTGCATGTAATTATGTCTGAATCAGGATTGCATCTAATTAAGCCAGCATCAGTCCTGCATCTAATTAAGTGCACATGAAATCCGCATCTAATAGAAATGCATCTCATTATTTCTGCATCTAATTAGCCCAGCATCAGTCCTGCATCTAATTAAGCGCGAATGAAATCCGCATCTTTTTAGAACTGCATCTTATTAGGCCTGCATCTAATTATAACGTATTTAGTTCTGCATCTAAGTAGGCAAGCAACATTCCTGCATCTAATTAAGAGGGCTTGAAATCCGCATCTAAGTACAAATGCATCTTATTTGGCCTGCTTCTTATTATATCTGAATCAGGTCTGAATCAAATTAGTTCAGCATCAGTCCTCCATCTAATTAAGCGCGCATGAATTTCGCATCTAAAAAGAATTGCATCTTATCAGAGGTGCATCTAATTAGGCCAGCAACAGTCCTGCATCTAATTAAGTGCGCATGAAATCCGCATCTTAATAGAACTGCATCTTGTTAGGCCTGCATCTAATTATATCTAAATTAGGTCTACCTAACTGAGCACGCAGGAAATTCGCATTTTAATAGTAATGCATGTTATTAAGCCGGCATCTAATTATATCTGAATCAGGTCTGCATTTAATTATTCCAGCATCTGTCCCGCTTCTAATAAAGTGCACATGAAATCCGCATCTAATAGGAATGCATGTCATTATTTCTGCATCTAATTAGCCCAGCATCAGCAATGTATCGAATTAAGCACGAATGAAATACGCATCTAAATAGTACTGCATATGATGAGTCCTGCATTTAATTATATCTGATTTAGGTCTGCATCTAATTAGGCCGACATCAGTCCTGCACCTAATTTGGCCGACATCAGTCCTGCATCTAATTTGGCTAACATCAGTCCTTCATCTAATTAGGCCAGCATCAGTCCTGCATCATAATTAAGCGTGCATGAAATTCGCATCTAAATAGAATTGCATCTTATTAGGCATGCATGTAATTATATCTGAATCAGGGGTGCATCTAATTAAGCCAGCATCAGTCCTGCATCTAATTAAGTGCACATGAAATCCGCATCTAATAGGAATGCATCTCATTATTTCTGCATCTAATTAGCCCAGCATCAGTCCTGCATCTAATTAAGCGCGCATGAAATCCGCATCTATTTAGAACTGCATCTTATTAGGCCTGCATCTAATTATATCTGATTTAGTTCTACATTTAATGAGGCAAGCAACATTCCTGCATCTAATTAAGAGGGCTTGAAATCCGCATCTAAGTAGAAATGCATCTTATTTGGCCTGCTTCTTATTATATCTGAATCAGGTCTGAATCAAATTAGTCCAGCATCATTGCTGCATCTAATTAAGTGCGTATGAAATCCGCATCTAAATAGAACTGCATCTTATTAGGCCTGCATCTAATTATATCTGAATCATCTCTGCATCTAATTAGGAAGCGTCAGTCCTGCATCTAATTAAGTGCGCATGAAATCCGCATCTTAATAGGACTGTATCTTATTAGGCCTGCATCTAATTAAATATGAATCAGGTCTAAATAAATTACTCCAGCATCATTCCTGCATCTAATTAAGTGCGTATGAAATCCGCATCTAAATAGAACTGCATCTTATTAGGTCTGCATCTAATTAGGCCAGCAACAGTCCTGCATCTAATTAATTGCGCATGAAATCCGCATCTTAATAGAACTGCATCTTGTTAGGCCTGCATCTAATTATATCTAAATTAGGTCTACGTAACTGAGCACGCATGAAATTCGTATTTTAATAGTAATGCATGTTATTAGGCCTGCATCTAATTATATCTGAATCAAGTCTGCATTTAATTAGGCCAGCATCAGTCCTGCATCTAATAAAGTGCACATGAAATCCGCATCTAATAGGAATGCATCTCATTATTTCTGCATCTAATTAGCCCAGCATCAGCAATGTATCTAATTAAGCACGAATGAAATACGCATCTAAATAGTACTGCATATGATGAGTCCTGCATTTAATTATATCTGATTTAGGTCTGCATCTAATTAGGCCAACATCAGTCCTGCATCTAATTTGGCTAGCATCAGTCCTTCATCTAATTAGGCCAGCATCAGTCCTGCATCAAATTAAGCGTGCATGAAATTCGCATCTAAATAGAACTGCATCTAATTATATATAAATCATCTCTGCATCTAATTAGTCCAGCAACAGTCCTACATCTAATTAAGTGCGCATGAATTCCGCATCTTAATATGACTGTATCTTATTATACCTGCATCTAATTAAATCTGAATCAGGGGTGCATCTAATTATGCCAGCATCAGTCCTGCATCTAATTAAACACGCAAGAAATCCGCATCGTAATAGAACTGCATCATATTAGGAATGCCTCTAATTATATCTAAATTAGGTCTGCATCTAATTGAGCACGCATGAAATCCGCATCTTAATAGAACTGCATCTTATTAGGCCTGCACCTAATTATATCTGAATCAGGTCTGCATCTAATTAGGCCAGCATCAGTAATGCATCTAATTAAGCTCGCATGAAATTCGCATCTAAAGAGAACTGCTTATTATCAGGCCTGAATTTAATTATATCTGATTTAGTTCTGCATCTAATTAGGCCAGCATCAGTCCTGCATCTAATTAAGAGGGCTTGAAATTCGCATCTAAGTAGAAATGAATCTTATTTGGCCTGCTTCTTATTATATCTGAATCAGGTCTGAATCAAATTAGGCCAGCATCAATTCTGCATCTAATTAAGCGCGCATGAAATCTGCATCTTAATAGAACTGTATCTTATTAGGCCTGCATTTAATTATATCTGAATCATCTCTGCATCTAATTAGGAAGCGTCGGTCCTGCATCTACGTAAGTGCGCATGAAATCCGCATCTAAATAGAACTGCATATAATCATTCCTGCATTTAATTATATCTGATTTAGTTCTGCATCTAATTAGGCCAGCATCAGTCCTGCATCTAATTAGGCTAGCATCAGTCCTGCATCAAATTAAGCGTGCATGAAATCCGCATCTATTTAGAACTGCATCTTATTAGGCCTGCATCTAATTATATCTGATTTAGTTCTGCATCTAATTAGGCAAGCAACATTCCTGCATCTAATTAAGAGGGCTTGAAATCCGCATCTAAGTAGAAATGCATCTTATTTGGCCTGCTTCTTATTATATCTGAATCAGGTCTGAATGAAATTAGTCCAGCATCAGTGCTGCGTCTAATTAAGTGCGTATGAAATCCGCATCCAAATAGAATTGCATCTTATTAGGCCTGCATCTAATTATATCTGAAACATCTCTGCATCTAATTAGGAAGCGTCAGTCCTGCATCTAATTAAGTGCGCATGAAATCCGCATCTTAATAGGACTGTATCTTGTTAGGCCTGCAAATTAAATCTGAATCAGGGGTGCATCTAATTATGCCAGCATCAGTACTGCATCTAATTAAACACGCATGAAATCCGCATCTTAATAGAACTGCATCTTATTAGGCCTTCATCTAATTATATCTGAATCAGGTCTAAATCAAATTACTCCAGCATCAGTCCTGCATCTAATTAAGTGCGTATGAAATCCGCATCTAAATAGAACTGCATCTTATTAGGTGTGCATCTAATTAGGCCAGCAAAAGTCCTGCATCTAATTAAACTTGCATGAAATCCACATCTAAATAAAACTGCATCTTATTAGCCTGCATCTTATTATATATGAATCAGGTCTGAATCAAATGAGGCCAGCATCAGTCCTGCATCTAATTAAGCGCACATGAAATCTGCATCTAAATAGAACTGCATCTAATTATATCTGATTCAGGTATGCATCTAATAAGGTCAGCATCAGTCCTCCATCTAATTAAGCGCGCATGAATTTCGCATCTAAAAAGAATTGCATCTTATTAGGCCTGCATCTAATTATATCTGATTTAGTTCTACATCTAATTAGGCAAGCAACATTCCTGCATCTAATTAAGAGGGCTTGAAATCCGCATCTAAGTAGAAATGCATCTTATTTGGCCTGCTTCTTATTATATCTGAATCAGGTCTGAATCAAATTAGTCCAGCATCATTGCTGCATCTAATTAAGTGCGTATGAAATCCGCATCCAAATAGAATTGCATCTTATTAGGCCTGCATCTAATTATATCTGAATCATCTCTGCATCTAATTAGGAAGCGTCAGTCCTGCATCTAATTAAGTGCGCATGAAATCCGCATCTTAATAGGACTGTATCTTATTAGGCCTGCATCTAATTAAATATGAATCAGGTCTAAATAAATTACTCCAGCATCATTCCTGCATCTAATTAAGTGCGTATGAAATCCGCATCTAAATAGAACTGCATTATCAGACCTGCATCTAATTAGGCCAGCAACAGTCCTGCATCTAATTAATTGCGCATGAAATCCGCATCTTAATAGAACTGCATCTTGTTAGGCCTGCATCTAATTATATCTAAATTAGGTCTACCTAACTGAGCACGCATGAAATTCGCATTTTAATAGTAATGCATGTTATTAGGCCTGCATCTAATTATATCTGAATCAAGTCTGCATTTAATTAGGCCAGCATCAGTCCTGCATCTAATAAAGTGCACATGAAATCCGCATCTAATAGGAATGCATCTCATTATTTCTGCATCTAATTAGCCCAGCATCAGCAATGTATCTAATTAAGCACGAATGAAATACGCATCTAAATAGTACTGCATATGATGAGTCCTGCATTTAATTATATCTGATTTAGGTCTGCATCTAATGAGGCCGACATCAGTCCTGCATCTAATTTGGCTAGCATCAGTCCTTCATCTAATTAGGCCAGCATCAGTCCTGCATCAAATTAAGCGTGCATGAAATTCGCATCTAAATAGAACTGCATCTTATTAGGACTGCATCTAATTATATATAAATCATCTCTGCATCTAATTAGTCCAGCAACAGTCCTGCATCTAATTAAGAGGGCATGAAATCCGCATCTAAGTAGAACTGCATATTATTAGGCCTGCATCTAATTATATCTGAATCAGGTTTGCATCTAATTAGGCCAGCATCAGTGCTGCATATAATTAAGTGCGCATGAAATCCGCATCTTAATAGGATTGTATCTTATTAGGCCTGCTTCTAATTAAATCTGAATCAGGGGTGCATCTAATTATGCCAGCATAAGTTATGCATCTAATTAAACACGCATGAAATCCGCATCTTAATAGAACTGCTTCTTATTAGGCCTGCAACTAAATATATCTGAATCAGGTCTGCATCTAATTAGGCCAGCAACAGTCCTGCATCTAACT
Source organism: Argiope bruennichi (assembly GCF_947563725.1). Classification (NCBI taxonomy): domain Eukaryota; kingdom Metazoa; phylum Arthropoda; class Arachnida; order Araneae; family Araneidae; genus Argiope; species Argiope bruennichi. Next base: position 89,920,571 of record NC_079151.1, read on the forward strand.
AAGCGCGCATGTAATCTGCATCTAAATAGAACTGCATCTTATTAGGCCTGCATCTAAATAGAACTGCATCTTATTAGGCCTGCATCTAAATAGAACTGCATCTTATTAGGCCTGCATCTAATTATATCTGAATCATATCTGCATCTAATTAGGCCTTCATCAGTCCTGCATCTAATTAAGTGAGTATGAAATCCGCATCAAAATAGAACTGCATCTCATTAAGTCTGCATCTAATTAGGCCAGCAACAGTCCTGCATCTAATTAAGCGCGCATTAAATCAGCATCTTAATAGAACTGCATCTTATTAGGCCTGCATCTAATTATACCTGAATCATCTCTGCATCTAATTAGTAAGCCTCAGTCCTGCATCTAATTTAGTGCGCATGAATTCCGCATCTTAATATTACTGTATCTTATTAGGCCTGCATCTAATTAAATCTGAATCAGGGGTGCATCTAATTATGCCAGCATCAGTCCTGCATCTAATTAAACACGCATGAATTCCGCATCTAAATAGAACTGCATAATATCAGACCTGCATTTAATTATATATGATTTAGGTCTGCATCTAATTAGGCCAGCATCAGTCCTGCATCTAATTAGGCCAGCATCAGTCCTGCATCTAATTAATTACGCATGAAATCCGCATCTAAATAGAACTGCATCTCATTAGGTCTGCATCTAACTAGGCCAGCAACAGTCGTGCTACTAATTAAGCGCGCATGAAATCCGCATCTAAATAGAACTGCATCTGATTAGGCCTGCATCTTTTTATATATGAATCAGGTCTGAATCAAATTAGGCGAGCATCAGTCCTGCATCTAATTAAGCGCACATGAAATCTGCACCTCAATATTTCTGCATCTTATTATATCTGAATCAGGTCTGAATCAAATTAGGCCAGCATCAGTCCTGCATCTAATTAAACACGCATGAAATCCGCATCTAATTAAGCACGTATGAAATCCGCATCTAATTAAGCACGTATGAAATCCGCATCTAATTAAGCACGTATGAAATCCGCATCTAAATAGGACTGCACCTCATTATTTCTGCATCTAATTAGCCCAGCATTAGTCCTGCATCTAATTAAGCGCGCATGAAATCCCCGTCTTAATAGAACTGCATCTTATTAGAACTGCATCTAATTATATCTGAATCGGGTCTGCATCTAATTAAGCGTGCATGAGATCCGCATCTAAATAGAACTGCATCCTATTAGGCCTGCATCTAAATGGATCTGCATCTTATTATATCTTAATCAGATCTGCGTCTTATCAGTCCCGCCTCAGAACTGCATCTAATTACATCCTCATCTATTTAGAGTTTTAAATAACTGGATATATTCAAATCTGCGTCTAATAAGGCCCACATCAGATCTGCATCTAATTAGATCCGCATCTAAATAGAACTACATCAAGTCTGTTTCTAATTAGATCCGCATCTAAATAGAACTGCAACAAATCTGCATCTAATTAGGCCTGCATCAGAATCTTCTTCGAATGAGATCCATATGAGCCGTTTATTTTGACAGTGAGGAAAGACAGTGGAAAATAAATTAAATAATGTTAATTATAGATAAAACTTTTTATGATCTTTTTATACGTAAACAATTTCAAGTAAAAAAAAATAAATCAGATTCTAGTATTTTGGAGATGGCAGTTTTAGCTCTTAACAGTATTGACAACCTGTTTATTTTGAAAGTGGTGCAAGTCCATCTTAGATTGAAATTATTTTTGACCGAACATATTACGGCAAAATTTAGTTCCGGTTGTTGTATGTTGAAGCAAATGTGGCCGTTTGATATCATGTCTGAAATTTAGGGTGTTTCTATCTATCTATCTTTGATAATGAAAATCGGTGGTTGTACAGTGTTTCATAAATAATAAAAAGTATATCTCAATTTTGTGTTTTGATAATAATATGTTTACTTCCAACACCGTTGCTCCGTCCAGTAACAAAGAAATAAATATCATTGATCATAAATTTTTGTTGTCAGGACATTTACCTAACGATCGTGATTTTGGAGTGGTAGAACTGGAAATCCGGAAAACCAGTTTATTGTATATTCCCCAGGATTACTATAAATTAATACGAAATTGTCGAAAGTATAATAAATGTTTAATGTATGAAATGAAACGGGGATATTTATTTTCAACCCTACCTCTGGAGAAAGCGGTTTTAAAAAGAAATAAAAATACCGATGGAGAAACTGTGAATTGTTTAACTCTAATATAGTTATAATATTATTAATAATGTTATTATTATCGAATATAACATTATCGATAATAATATTATTATTGTTGAAACGCAAAATTAAGATATACTGTTTATTATTTATGAAACACTGTACAACCACCGATTTTCATCATCAAAGATAGGTAGAAACACCCTAGATTTCAGACATGATATCAAACGGCCACATTTGTTTCACTATACAACAACCGGAGCGAAATTTTGCCGTAATATTTCCGGTCAAAAATAATTTCAGTCTAAGATGGACTTGCACCATTTTCAAAATCAACATATTTTCAATATTGTTCTAAAACTGCCATCTCCAAAATGCTAGAATCTGATTTTTTTTTAACTTTAAATTGTTTACGCATAAAAAAGATCATAACAAGTTTTATCTGTTCTTCCATTATCTCCATTTTTTTTCAAAAATGAACTTGCCTCACTTTCAAAATAAACAGCTCATATCAAACGGCCACATTTGCTTCACAATACTGCAACTGGAGCTAAATTTTGCCGTAATATTTCCGGTCAAAAATAATTTCAATCGAAGATGGACTTGCGCCATTTTCAAAATCAACAGATTTTCAATACTGTTAAGAGCTAAAACTGCCATCTCCAAAATACTAAAAAAATTTTTTTTTTTTACTTGAAATTGTTTACGCATAAAAAAGATCATAACAAGTTTTATCTGTATTACCATTATCTCCATTTTTTTCAAAAATGAACTTGACCCCACTTTCAAAATAAACGGCTCAAATGGCTCTGTTGATTAACGAGTTTGCCGATCACTGTTCTACGGGGGATGAATAAGAGTAACGTGGCATCTGAATAACTTGATACCAATGATGAATTGAAATATGTTGCACTATAATGTTTCATTTAAATTATGCCAGCAGTACATCGCAAATTGTTATTCAGAACTGGAGGAGCATTATCTTTTATGTGAAAATGACAGTGCACTGATGGATCCTTTGGATCATTAATAGTCTATATTACAGCTGAAGCTTTGGAATACAGAGCATATAGAAATTATAATTTCGTACATGGAACGACAGTTATTTCCTTTTCGTCGGTTAGAGGTAGTGAGGCTCCCATGGCCATACTGTTCGCAGGTGTCATTTTAAAGGAATTTGCCGTGTCGAAAGATTCTTCAAAACGTATTTATAAAACACGCTATCTTTAATCACTTGACATGAGTTATATTACAATTCATATTTCATGCTCTATAAAGCCAAGTAAGACAAGGAGAGAAGATATATATAGTAACTTCTCTGCCCAATAACTTCTCTGTGCCACTGACTATGAGACTAGGAATTAATAACAACAAGTACTTTGTCTTCACCAAAGAATTTCCTTGGGAATTATGTATTAATTTCTGATTTTCAAAATAAAAATTCAAATGGATATTATTAAGAAATTGCGATACAATCATTTATTAAAAATTAATAGAATACAACTAAAAATATTTGTATATAACAGCAACTAATAGTCAAATAAGATAATAAGAAACTTCCGATAATATGTATGGAGTCCTTAGAAAATTAAATTAGTCATTTTGTCACAATTTGAGCATGCCACTGTAGTCTAGCGGATGCTTCTTTGGTTGCGTATCAGCGGTGCGAGCCTAATCGAAGACTTTTGTTTATTTGTATTATTTAAGTTTAATTGTCAATATATGTAATTCATTGCAGATTATGAAAATTTAAGTAATTTGAATTATATCATTCTTAAGTTTTATATAAGGAACTGATGGCAATTCAATCATTCGAATGCTTGTTGCTCGCATCTGGTGAATAAAAGTTTTTTTCCTTCTCCAATATCAATATGATTGTGTATATTTCTACAAGAAAATTTGAAATATTTTTATGCAGCAGCAAATAATAGACAAATTAGACAGTATGGAGTCTCCGATAAACGTATAGAAATGGAATCTTTAGAAAATTATAGTATCCATATCAACAAAAATAAAAATACTGTGTGTCTAAAAATTAAGAATCTCATTTGCAAGCACCATATATATGCATATATTTAATTTTTATTGAAATCTAAAAATGTTATATATGAAAAGCTTGGCTCTGACGAAATGACTGACTATTTTTGACCTCACACAGATGATAACATATGCTAAGAGAGAAAAAAAGTATGAAGCTGAGAGCTGATCGGGGAGAAATAATAGAGTTGTAAAAAATACGATTATGTAGAATTCGATTCTATTTTTCCCTACTTCTAAATACTGATGTATCGACAATCTCGTGCTATAAGTAGAAAAAGCAACCAGATCTTGTAAACTTTAATTCAACTACTGAAGACTTACTGGCTTCCTAACTTATCAAAGTAGATTCGTCTAATATTACGCAATTTTTTATGTCATATCTACGTTTCGTTAAAGCCAAGCTATGCTTATTACAACTTGAATTTGGGACTCTAAGATTGTTGACCGTTGACATTTTACCAGCCTTGTTGCTGTAAAGTTTCGTTACTGACTCCAGTTTTTACTAATTTTTAAAGAAAGACGCGTGCATGCAAAATAAAAAAAAATTATGCGATAATGTACATTTTGTAGGATTTTCATAGTGTGGGAATTTATTTCAGATCAATTTCTGTTACAAGCGCCCATATACATTACAGTATACAAAACACGTGCATTTATATTGAATTAAGTGTTGTGCAGAGACAAAATATTTCTCAGATTAAGACGATGGTCGTTGTATAATATCTTTATTTTGAAATTTATGCAGTTTTTTTGGACATTAAATGCTTTTTTCTATAAAACATAAATTATAATGAGGTAAATTCGTGATGTATAAAATATACTAGAAATTTCATTCAAAAAATTTTGAACAAGGTGTTATTTTATTTCTTTTTAGTTTGCATAAAAATATATGTTTCAGCGTGAAATGCTTTGAGAGTGATTAATAAGATATTTAATTCAATATATATTTAACATCGTTCTTACGATCGATTACAGACGTTATATCGTTAGAGTTTTCAATTTCCTTTTTGGTTTGGCACAGCTACATCACTAATAAATGATTAAAATTTGACTACTTTTTCCAAAAAAGTAAAAATATTTCCAGACTTAGCTTTTTATTCTACAATATTCGATTTCCTTTGGGAAATAAAATGACAGTTTCAAATCAATTTGAAAAATTCAATTTAATTTTTTAAAAGCTCTAATATTGTTTAACATTTAGACAGTTTTCTAGCAATTGGTTCGAAAATTAAAATACTATTGTGCCGATAGCTTCTTTTTACTCATCGGGAAAATAAAATTCTAAGATCAGAGTTCTAGAAATGAATGAGCAAACTTACTTTAATACTGAGTTGAATCTACTTGTCTAATGTTACCAGGGCAACTAACAGCTTCTCATAATTTTCTGGCTCGTCGCCCTGGAAGAAGTTCAAGTTGTTACTTATTTAGTTATTTGAGCGCTAAACATTGTAGCATAATTTATTTTATCCTCTTTAAATATGTGATATAAGTATACTTATAGCTAAAAGAAATGAAACTTATAGCTAAAGGAAATATAGATAGCTGACTTATAGCTAAATGAAATCCGTCTTGTAATTTGGGTATTAGAATTTCATAAGTTTACATGCCTTACCAGATTTCATGCTGTACATAAGAATATTTATGTATAATAGGAAATATTGATAGAAATACGCTATATTTTTACTCTCTCTAAACGAAATATATAAAGTCGTAACACTGTAATAGGCAACGAATTCGACCTTGAATTCGAAATGAGATCTTGATTTCCATTTCAGACCTTTTTGAGTCTAAACAATTATTTTTTGGATTTATGTCTGGCATGTTCTGTCTATGAACATGATAACTCAAAATTGTCTTGAGCTAGACACATGAAATTTAAAATATAGTTTTTATAATAAATTTGTAGATTTTTATCAAATTTTGGACACAATTCATTCAAATTGCAAATGAACATCATAAATAAATCAGTGGTAGTGGTCCCAATAAAATTTTTTCGCATACCCTTTAATAACGATGTTATCCTCCTTTTATCGGATAAATATTGATCTTTGGCGTGAATCTGACATTTTTGGTGAATCTGTTACGCGGTATTTGGCGATTTATTCACATTATAGAGTTAATAAACCAAAGGTAGATAACAAGTATTCTTTTCTTTTGATCAAATGAAATCAAAATTTTGGCTCAGAACTACAATTATAATTCCAAAATCACATATTAAATTTCATTTATTTATGTCTTTATGTTTTTGAATTATTGTGTTCACATGCATGCGAAAATATCAATGGGCAGAAAGTCCATTATTTTATAGATATGGTTTAAAATTCGATAAAAATCTACAATTTAAATGTTAAACATGTGTTCCACATTTTATTCATTTAGTTCTTTAAGTTTGTAGTTATCGTGTTTAATTGTACCCGTACAATAGGACAGACAGACTTTTGTCGGAATGGATTTTGTTCCAGTTTTGATATAAATCTTACATCATATTTCATAGTTTTAGCTCATCGCTTTTTTAACTGAAGGAAATCTGAAGCGTGGACATTCATCAAAATATGGAGTTCAGTTTTTATAACGATTATAATATTTCCTTTATACTTTGTATACGAAAAAGTAAAAAGTGGCAGAATAGAATGTGACTGAACTTATCCTTTTTAAAAATGTTGGGATATGTCAACCTACCAAAAACATATTTTCCATTTGAACATTATTAGTGATTATGATTATTAGTGTCTTCAAAAGTTGTGCATTCATAATGTTTATCAAATCCGCTTTGTTATGATAAGAATTCCAATTCTTTAGAAAACCATTCCATCATTAAATTTTACTATCATTATAATCTATTCTTTATTTAGGAGAAAACATGAAAAAATTCAGGTCTACAGGTTAAAATGTCGGCCAGCCTTTCTTTTTATTTCACGTCTTATCCATTATTTTTCTATTTCTTTTATTTTAATTACAGTCATTGTTTGATAAGTAGACTTATATTGATAAAAATACAAATACAGTATATATTTTTAATTTTTTATTAGACTTTTTCCTTTTTCTGACCAGTATGTTTGCTGTTCAAAGATGCTTTAAAAGTGTTGAAATAATTTTGCTCTATAAAATATTTGAAATGGAAAATTTTGTATAGCATTATATTCGCTTTGTACTTGTAATACCAAAACAAGTACTCAGAAGTTACATATTTAATATAATTTTTTTATATTCCCTTATAGAATTATACTAAGAGAAAATATTAAAATCGTCAAAAAAAAAATGTGAACATTTCTTTTGTTTTACTTTCTTGCCTGTAGTACGTTTAATTTTCATTGGAATAAAATTTAGGTAAATTCATTCTATACTTGTATTTTATTTATGTGCTAGAGTTAAAAATACTTTTTTGTTAAACCAATATATACTATTGTTATGCTATTAATTATAAACGAAAAATCGCAATGACTATAGCAATGAAGCGGATATTCAACAAGCATCAGTACATATGTGTAAATGTCCATCGCTATCTGTAATGCTGGACAAATAACATTAAATGAATATTTGACCAACCAACTTCTTTTTATAAATACCAATTTCTGTTTTGGAGTCAAATGAATCGGCAAAATTTGTTTAAATACGTAAATTGATTGATTTATCTATATCCAAACAAAGTTAAGCATGTATAGAAGTTAGCTATGTGAAAATGTTCCAATCTATTGATTTGTTTTATGCTGGAACAGCACATAAAGGTCAATGGGCAGATATCTGAAATTTTATGCTGGTTCATTATATTCTACCTTCAAGACCATTTAGAAATTATTGTTAATAATTTCTTTCAGCAGTTTTTTAAACTTAGTATTTAGCAATGCATCTTTTTTCTGTTAGTTGATCACATTTTTGTTCAATCGGATTTTAGTTATTAGTTTTGAATTGGATGTTTATGAACATTATGTATAAAGAATATTCCATTGCAAAGGAACAAAGATTAGCAAGAAAGACTATTGCACAATGGAAGGCGAGACAAAGCCAAATGATATTTAATTAGATATTGCTAACAAGACAATAGCCGTCTAGATCTATAAAATAATAGTAAAATTTTCTATAAAATATTATTAAGTATTCTATCTATTCATTCAATTCCAAACAAATAATTTCGAAAATACATTAAAAATTTACTTTTAAATAATGGTAAATTAATTTTAAAAAATGCAAGAAATATGCTATTATTTAATGATATAAATGCATTTTTAGTTGTTGTTGCAGTTGTTTCATACGTCATTTATCACAGACAAGTTCACTGACTTTAGAAGTCAGTGATTTTAAGCCAAGGGTACGTCTCTTGTTTCTTCAGTAGCGCCATCTAGGGCCAAGAGTACGACTTAACTACACATTAGCATTTTTAGTAAACAGCACATATAAGCATAATTAAATAAATAATTCATAGCACAATTTAATAAACACTTAGAAAAATGAATTTGATTTCTTACTCGAATGGCATCTTCTAAACATTCTTTAAACTTCTTTTGATATTCGTTTTTAATAAACACCATGTCGATTTCACAGCGACTCACAACAATACGGATCAGTGATTTATCATCTCTTGTTTGTCCCTACAATGAAGTAATATAAAATAAAGTGAAAAAATAGTCCAGATTCCAGAAAATTAAAGAAATAGAAGTAAAATTGTTTATGAAGAAGAATAACAGCAAAAATTAATAATCGTATTTTGAATAAATTATGTAACAGTGAGTAATTATGTAACTAGTTACCAGTAAGTAATATATTATGTAAGTAACCAGTTTGGTAACAGTGATTAGAGACAAAAATATAAAATAAAAGCCAGTGACTTACTTTTAGAGCTCGATATAGCTTGCGTGCGAAATAGGCAGGAGTATTTTCAACACACCTCACTGTAAAATAAATTTTTTGTATATAAAAATTGTAAAATTATTAAAACGAAAAAGGTAAATATTTGTTCTTCTAACAGTCTTAACATTTAGAACCTCTAATATATAAAAAGTGTTGAGTGGGGAATTTAACTTAGAAAATATACTTATGTATTGGTTTTTATCAATATAAAAATATAGTTTTTGCAGGTTGCAGCAATTAATGAGAGCATGAAATTAGTTTAATAATTTCTTTATGAGAAACGGGCATAACTCAAAAATTAAAATGGTTTTCAGATTTCATAAAACTACTAACCTGCTAACTGTAAATTAAATATTTTCTAATGAAGTATTTGCTTACACTAGAAACATGCTGAACTCGGAAATAATATATCAAGATTTCAAAGAAGCCTTGATTATTTTCATAACTTTAATGTAAGTACTTGCCTCAAAATATACTTCTAAACATTGAAATAAATGGGACAGCAACGAATATTTTTTTTGAATCCGAAGCTTGTAGATACAAAAATATATTTCTCTAAATATTCAATATATACACGAACGTGCTGGATTCATCCCAGTCGAGCACTTTTTAGCTTTATGGCGTAGAATTCGATTTATTAATAATAAGTAACGTACTCAGTAAATCCTTTATTTTCTAATCTCTACCATTTACAAGGCAATCTCATTGCCATACCATTACTCTATTTACCTATTATGTCCGGAGATTAAGAACCTTGAGTCCAAGAATTCCGTGACATTCCACTGAAATTGGAAAAAAAGGCATAGAAGCGCGAAAGGGGGGGGGAGGTGTTAATTTTTATTTAATAAATATAGGCATTCAGCAGAATTTTTTAAATTTAGAATAGAATTTTATATGTATTAATTTTTTAAAATTTAGATTAAATGTTTTAAAACTGCTTCGTTTTTAGAACTTCTATGAAGTTTAAAACGATGTTCTACCGTTTTATCTCGATAATTGTATTCTATATTACTGTTGAATCGATCATGGCACAAAAATGGGATATACTAATCGAATCTGATGTTGTTCCTATCATTAAGGTCTGAAACTATTCTAATTTATCAGGTTAATCCATTTCGTAAAACGTTGTGTTTTTCCAAAACAAAGAAATATCAATTTTATATGTAGGCTAATTGCGACATACAGAAATTAAATCCACTGTACATTCCCTAGTATCCGGTTCGAGGATATCCGGTTTTCTACTATCCAGCCTACTTTTCCTTTATCGTAATTAATTGAGAAAGGAAAGGTATCTATTAAGTCATCTATTAAAGGCTTTTTCAAAATCTGATAACTTACTCTTATCTTAGGGTTACATTTTCATATCTGTGTAACCATGTACCAGTGAAAAATTAAATCAGTTTGAGCCAATTTTCTTAAGATTTAGGCTTACGATTTACGTTAATATTCTGCTTATGTTTCTTGCATTTAAGAAGGGAATTACAGAATTTATGTTAAACTGTTAACAATTTATATCTTTTAACTTTCTTTTTCTCTAATAAATTGTTTCAATGCAGTATATAAATATATATAAAGTACCAATACAGAGCCTTCTATTTTAACTCGCTACAGTGAGTTTTGGATAAAAACTTTCTTTTCTGGTATTGGGGGGGGGCAAAGAAATGAATTAATAGAACTCAGATTTTTGTTATCTGGCCAGTCCTTCCGCCACATTAGGTCGGATGCTCGGGAGTGTACTGTACTTTTTAAAACATACGTTACCTATGGTGAGCAGAGCTTTTTTCATGTATCCAGATGTCTCAGATTCGATCGCTTCTGAAAGAGTTCGTCCTGTGATATCTTCATACTCTTGAAACACAAACCTCAGATGCTCATAGCTTTCAAATGCAAAGAGGGTGTTGAAAGCAGCCTCGTCCGTCTCCCACTGGGCTTCGCCGGCTTCAAATAGCGACTATGATAAAGAATAGTACATAGAAAGCAATTGTTAAAATTACTGTTAATAATGAACTTATTTTAAATACAGATTGTGGTAAAGCATAATATTATATATGCAATTTTTTTAAAAAATAAAATATTTTTCATTGATGCAATCACAAAAGAAGAAATCAAGAAGAAAAAATTGAAATCTGCTCTCGCAAATTTCAAGTTATCATGTGAGAACATTATTTATATTTAAGTCACGTAGTATAAATCCGACAGAAAAAAAAAACCCTCATGCTGTCACATTACTCAAATTTCGCAATCACCACATTTTGAAAAGCGATGGTTTTTGACCATCTCAAAATCAAATCCACAATTTTATGATGCCGGGCTGGGATATATTACCTTCATTATAGAGTATGCGAGAAAGTTTTGGGGAAACCATCTCCAGATGGGGTTTAATGTACAACGTTATTCGCTTCTTGAAATTACTTTAACTGGAACTGAATAGCATTATCGGAAGAAGTAACTTTATTGAGGCTAGGAAAGAAAAAGGAAACACGAAAGATTAAAAAAAGAAAATCGATTATCAAAAGATCAATTTTTTTATCTCACTATAAGCTCCTTCCAATTTTTGCTATATTGTAAGAGTGGTAACAGAAACACTTTCTTCTATATACGTGCTTTGCTAAGAGAAATAAATAGCATCGTTGGCAAAAAAAGTATATTATTGCTGACTCAAAATATTGAAATTCACATTAAATTTTTGAAGGAGAGTCCAATGGCGCATTAATTTTTGATAAACTTTGCTTACCATTTTTATTGATGTAATTTGTAAGCTGTTATTTTTTAAAGCATTCTTGTCTGTTTTGGTATAAGTTCTTTCTGTAATACCATTTATATAGAATTCCGGTGTTTCTTAATCGCCATAGTTGTCTGTTGCATTAAAATATGCTGTTTTACGATAAATCAGTTTATTATTTTTCAATAAATCTGTTGTAAATAATTGGTAAAATAAATGCTTTGTTAAATATTAAACTTTTCCTTTTCTATATTATTATATTATTGTCATAGTTTTCAAAATAAAGGAATATTAACATATATGAAAATTCTCGAAGTTTATCTATAGTTTTCATGTGTTCTACTAGGAATAAAATATCGCTTTTTTTTTACCAATTTTTAAAAAGATCAATCACAACTATTCTTTATGCAACAAAACTACCTCTTATGTAAATTTCATTTCATAAATCGTTCGAATGCCAAAAAAGGAAGAAAAAAAAAACCCGTTCATATTTAAATTACACACCTCTCTGCAACGTTTTTCATATTATCATGTGAGAACATGATGTTGCTTCCGCTACGGGGTTTTGAATAATTGAAGCTCGAAATCGCGTAGGCAATGAATAAAGCATAAATGGCAATATTCATCTTCATCTGCTTCACCTGCTTTTACCAGTATTGCATTATTATTATGTATGCTTCTTTGAAAGCAGATGCGTTTTTAATAGGTTGACCTGCTGTTAGAGACATGTTGTTTTCACCATAGTAATCCTACGGGGCTATAGAAGAACCCCAAGGAGTCATCTACTGCGCATGCACAGATGGTTTTTGTTATATCTCGTAATGTTATGTTAGAGACAATGAGTTTTCACCTTAGTAATCCTACGGGGCTATAGAAGACCCCCATGAAGTACTCTACTGCGCATGCGCAGATGATTTTCGTTATAAACTGCATATGTTAGAGACATGGAGTTTTCACTTAGAAGTACCCCCGGGGGTTCTCTAAGTGCACAAAATTTTGGATTCATTGCGCATGCGCAGTATGGAGTATGCTTAATATTGGTCAAATCAGTGTCGGATCGATACCATAGAGTTCCTATGGGTCTCGATGTCGATGACGTCAACTTCCACTCCGACCGGAAGTTGTTATATCTCTGCTTTTATGCAACGTAGAGACGAGTGCGACCCGTCTAAACACTCGTCTCGATAAATAGAGTCGAATGACATTTTTACCGAAACTCGGGTGTCGGTAGAATCCGAGATCAGGTCTCGAAATTTACAAATTCGCTTTACATTGCATTTGCTTGTATCATTGGATAGTACTCAACGAAATGCACGTAACGATATGAGTTCCATGTTGCTACTCGGAGTGATTCGCGAGTTACGGATTCTCAAAGTTGTAAAAAAGAGAACGGAAAAAGAATATGATGTTGTTTTGGTTAAGGGAGGGTGAAGCTCGAAATCGCGTAGGCAATGAATAAATCATAAATGGGGCTAAGCTTTCTCCCGATGAAGCCTTGAAAAGAAAAAAAGAAAGGGAACAAAAGAGCAAACAGAGGCCGGAACAAAACCTTCCAAGACAAAACCTTCAATCCACAAAAACGAATGATGAAAATTTAAAATTAGAAACTGATCGAATGAACGTAAAATAGCTTTACAACGGGAACGAAGAAAGCGTAAACATATGCCGTGTGCTGCAGATTCTCAATCGCAACACAACTTCAAACACAGAACGTGTCCATTTGGATTCTGAATCACAACCATCAACGTTCAACGCAAAACGTCTCCGTTTCGATTCTGAGTTTCATATATCGCTTTCTACGTATAAGCAATTCATCGAAAAAAAATGTCCTCACATAATAACTTGAAATTTGCAATAGCAGATTTCAATTTTTCTTGTCTTTTTTTTTTGAATTTATTTTATATTTTTTATATTTGCTTTTAGTTTCAATTTTTAAGATATACACATATCGTTTTAAATATGAGACATTAATTAAACCAATTTACTAAACCTTTTCTTCATTTAAATTTATTTGTTAAACTATTAAAGGAAAGAAAATAAAAAAAAAGGATTTTGAAATTATTATTAAGCAAATAGCTATAAAATTAAGGATAATAATGAAAATGAGCTAACCTCTGCATCGTTTCGAACTTTGTCGAGTGAAACAATACCTTCATTTCTTTCGGCCTATAAAACATAAACACATTAGAAATGAAATAAGACGGATAATTCCAAACCATGCATTGAAATAATTAAAAAGAATACCTACTTTGCAAATTAACAGAAGCATATGCTTAAATTTACTTTGGCAGTCGTTCAAAATCGAGTCTTCTAATGTCTTTCCAAATCCTAAAATTAAAATAAACCAAGAAAAAAAATGTTTATTTGAAAATTTCGAGTTTATTTAACTTGTAATGCAAACAATTACCAAAATCGTTTGGCTTATTTATAAAGCAAAGATAACAAGTATATAAATTCAAATAATATAAAATTTTAAAGTATGTCATTTTAAACTATTTTATAGAAATTTATTGCACTTACTACACTGATATATCTCTTTAATTTGCCTGATTTGAATGTTAGTAATGGTACACAAAATCTCCAACAGCAGATCATCATCTTTGCCTGGACCATATATGGCCCTTCTTATTAACTTGGCATAATATTCTGGAAGAGGCATCAGCAATAAATCAATAACTTTCTGGAAATGGCCAGTAAGTTTGCAAAGCAGTCGGTCCCTAAGTTCCTATAAAGGTAGACTAATATAAGAAAAAAAAAAGCATTTAGATAATCTGTATATTTAAAAGAATGTAAAAAGCAAACGAAATAGTCTAGTTGCAACCATTTATTCGATTTCGCAACTTTTTTTTTCTAATTGTGGTGAAACCGATCTCTCCATGCACTTGCTTACCTTGAAGCATGCGCAAGCAATTCAGCCACCAGGTGAAAGCGGAAGTATAAAGGATTTTTTTTAATGCAAATACGTTTGAGATGTGTAAATGCGCACTCCGTATAAATTGTGGATTAAATCAGAATGAATCCTTTTTACCTTTATTTCTGAAGATCAATATTTAGCGATTAAACAAAGGACAATCAACAACCTTCTGATGACCGCAATTATTTTTTCCATAATATGAAAGCTTATGATCTTTAAATGTACTAAAAAAACTGATTGCATTCTACCACCCTATATTTCAATAAATATGTTATAATTGCTAAAATAAATGCTTCGTTAAATATTTAACATTTTCTTTTCTGTATTATTATATTATTGGAACAGTTTTAAAAATAAAGAAATATTAGCTTATCGGAAAATTCTCAAAATTTGTCTATATTTTTCCTATGATCTACTCGGAAAAAACATCGTTCCCATTTTTTGATATCTTTTAAAAATTAATTATAACTGTTCTTCATGCAACAAAACTACTTCTTATCTAAATTTCATTTTCATAAAGCATTCGATGGCCAAAAAGAAAAAGAAAAATCATTCATATCTTCATTGCTATGCATTTCTCCTGGGACAGAATTTGCCAGCTCCATACCGAATTCCCACCCCTTTCTTATGAATGGTCATCACTTCTCGATATGCCATCACTGGGCGTCTACTCTTCTTCCTGTCCAATTTCTGTGATATTGAAAATAAAAATTTAACACAGCTCTTAACCTCAACAGCTGGATCAATTTAACCAATTTTCGCCGAACATAACAATTTCATCAGTTTGAAGAACGGTTAATCAACTAGCAAGCTCTATTATTATTGTATAACTTTTATTTATATTATTGTAACTTTAGTTCTGTTGTGATAGGATGTAGTTCATTTATTGAAATAACTAAGTTATTATATTTAGTATTTTCCATTCTTCAGCGATAATATTACAGGCATTGTTTAATAATAACGGCCTAAGCTATGCGAAGTCCTTTCAGTAACAACGATACCGTGATCATGTTATCCACCATAGGCTTGGCGTAGCATAGCCAAACATGTCTCTTCAGCCAATAAAATCCAAACAATCAGCCAACTATCAGGAACAACGAAAACGGGATGCTGTACTGCTGCGATTGGTTAAAGGAGTATCTATTGCAAAATTTGCAGTTGTTTTTGTAAGGGAATAAGATCTCTCGAATCCTCTGTATTTATGAGAGAACTGGTTGCGATGTTTATCAGTATAGTGGTCTCTTGAGAAAGAATCCATCGTGAATTTAACTCTCTCGCTACTAATCCGGCCCAACGTGGCCATACCAGCGCTATTTTGGTGGGCCGGTTTCTATTTCAAACGAGGGGTGCAGAATATAAAGAGAGAGCATTCTTGTGATAATATCCCTCGTCTGAAACAGAAACCGGCCCACCAAAATAGAGCTTGCATGCCACTTTGGGCCGCGTCAGTAGTGAGAGGATTAAATATGGGTTCATAAATTTACAGTTCACTTAATTGAGTACTTTTCTGAGTGTTTAGAGTAATGAATCAAGTGATATAGAGTTAAAATTAAAAATTCAATTGTGATGAAATTGTGATTTTTCAATAATGATAGAGCATTCTGTTTAATTAGTTATGTTTGCAAACTGGTAAAATAAGACCGGTTTTTGAAATTGGGGAAATCTGCCATATGGTCTTTTTTATACAGCAATAATTCTCAGAAATAGGCGGATAGATGATCGTTTTCATCTGATGTAGGGTTCTTGATCATTCTTAAGACATAAAAGCTGGCGAGATCGGTAATTAGATATTTTATTTAGGGGTTGTAATGAGGAATTTTGTTAAGGTTTTTCACTGCATCGTATGTACACTGAAGGAATGTTTTTTTAGATTCTTCTCGAAAATGGACGATATTTGAGAACAGTGAAATACTGATGGTGTTTCTAGGTGGCATTAACTTTAATCATTTCCGATAAAAATCGACGAAATCGTTACTGCAGTTCTGGTTGGGAGACTGGCTGTTTCGTTTTGCTATTTAATTTAAATATAAAATTTTTATGTGAATAACTGGTCGTTGAAGGCGGTTAATGTTATCACACAAAGTCACATGATATCGAAAGAAAATTACTCGTAAACGTGAAGGCTGTTTCAAGAGTACAACCTAAACAAATGAACAAAGCATACTGCTATAAAAAATAAAAAGATGTGCATATTTTATAATTAATTATAAAATTGACTATAATTTATTTTTATTATGAGCCTTAGATATTGTTATTTACAAAAAAAATCCCATCAAAATTGAATAACCCTTTTTACTTTTTTGTATATGAAATATACAAACATATAATGTTGTAATTGTCAGAAAAATTCGACATCGAGATTGTTTGCGAATATCCACGCTTCAGAATTTCCTGAATCCGAAAAAACATATTTTTGGAGTTATGTCACTTTATCTATGAACACGATAGCTCAAAAATGCATTGTGCTTGAGCGATGAAATTTGGCTATACTTTTAATACCAAATTTATAAATTTCTAAAAAAAATTAGATTAAATTCATTGAAGTAAAGTTTCTCTATCTGTCTTTTAGTATGCATGTTAACAGGACTACTGAAAAATATGTAGAGACATGCAGATGCAATTTGGTTTACAGAATTTTTTTTAGTTAATTTAGTGTGTTAAATTTTTTTAATTTAATTTAATTGAACCTAGGTTAAAGAATTTTACAGCAACATATATATATATATATATATATATATTTACGTTGAAACGATGTAGAAACCATTTTCGTACGGAAATATTTTTGAAAGTTATTGAAAGAAAATATCAAAATAATCAGTTATTAATCAATCTCTTATTCAATTAAAATTATAAATAAAATTTCAAAAAAGCGCACCGAGGCTTACATTCTCGACCTCTAAAGTATATCTGGAACAAATTTCGTAGCTGTAGATCGAACAGTTTGGCCAATACAGTCCCAACTCACGCACACATGCATGCATTTTTATTACAAGTAGAGATTATTGTCAAAAAAATATTCCATATTTTGAAATTTCATTATTGGGAAAAGAAAAAATTGCAGATTACCTGATTAAACATAGATTTATAAGTTTCCATAATCCGTTTCCGTTGTTCATTAGTACGATTTCCAAGGATGTGAATAAGAGTTTCATCGCCATTTTTTCCTGTCACAAACATTAAAAGAAAAATTATTGATATGTTAGGAAGGCAGGATTTAACGAAGCTAATTTAATGCCAGTATCATCTTAATGAATTTCAAAATCTTAATAATTTATGTGCCAAAAACTTATCATCTGACTCGGAAAAAAATACATATCTAAAAAAGTAATTGAGGAAGAGGAAAAAATAATTTTTTTATTTATTTACGTCCAATACAGGCTAATCAATGAGATTTTGCATATCACTGTTTTAGGTGATTTTAAATCATTTAAACGGCTACCTCAAGGAAAATCATCCAATCAACGAGCTTCGTTTCTACAAAAAGATTGTTAATTAATGTACAATAAAGAAATTCAAAGCTTCAGAACTCGACCAATTTTGACCGTTTTGATTTTTTTTGTCTAAAATATTGTGTATCAAAAATACTTCCAAAAATGACTCATAGAACAGGGACAATATACAAAAAGCTACATTTCGCAATTTTTTCAACAATACATAAAACATAATTATTTATAACATTTATAATATTTTTGTAACTGAAAGTTTACTTCTATCTCTAACGGTTTACGAATTAGCTATAGACCATGGTTAGTGTGTTCCGCATATGTCTATATGTATAGATAGAAATATATAATTGCGTTAAGCTATGAGAGGTTATTCTTAAGCATTTCTTCTTTACTTATATGAATGTAACTATTGAATGTAAGGAATATGAATGTAACTATTGAATTAGGGAATATGAATGTAACTATTGAATTAAGGAATATGAATGTAATTATTGAATTAGGGAATATGAATGTAACTATTTATCCGAACATTTCTGGAATGAAGATAAAAATCAATATTTGGCGTGGGAAATATTAAAAATCAAGATAAGCATATAAAAGTTTTGATTAATTAAGTGTTGAATTTAAGTTTAAAAATTAATGTGACTACAAAATGTGTACAATTAATATAAGGTTATTCCAAGATTATATATGAAATCGTGGCAAAATGTATATTAGGTTTTTTTTTTGTTTACAAATGACAAATGCAAATATTAAATGATAGCATTAAGTTAAAGATATGACTTATTTGATATTTTTAGGTAACTAAAGAAATTAATGAAAAATTTCAACCAGTTAAAGCTTTATTGTACTTTTCTAGCAGGCCTATGTTTCCTCCATTATTTTTGAATCTATAAAAGTTTGCGGTGAGTAAAATGACTAATTTTAAGTTATATTACCTAAATTATTAATTGCTTCATTTAAAGCCACTGCATCACTTTCTGAATCAAAGGGATGATGAAACTGCAAAAAAATGAATAACAATTTTTAATATAAAAATTGTTTAAAATATTATGAAATTTTGAAATATTTTAATGTGAAATTTTTATGAAATATAAAAAATATATATAATTACAAAAATACTGTAAAATTAAAATTTTTGACAAAAAATATCAGAAAATTTATCGATACATTTTTGTACATTCCTGTTTTGGAAACTGAATTAGAATTTTAATTTTCAAGATCATAATTATGTTCTCAGATTTCAAGTGATGAAAAAAAGTTACTATATTGTATAATTCAAATGTCTCTAACAAAAAGTGAGTTAACATCAAATATATCAACTGTTTTTTCACAATATGTAATGTAATAAAAATGAAGCAAAACGTCCCTTAAAGTATTATTTTACGTTAATTACAGTTACAGAGCGCATTCATCGATTTTCAATACTCTTGATCGATAAAACCATCTAATTGAATTACAACGTATCACCGTTTCGCTTATAACGAAAAATAATTTTAGTCTATGCATAACTCTAATAGGAAAATTAGTGATAAAATGAGATTTTCAAAATCTTCTGCTAAAATACTTGGTTATACAATATAAGTACAAGAAAATTTAATGATACATTCTTTTGAATTTTTGATAAATATGCAACGAGTAACCTTTATAGATCCAAAGATTCTAAATTTTCTTAATATTGTTAAGGTTTTAAGTAGATTCATTTTTAACTATTTCGCTAAATACAAACCCGATGCTTTATTTATATATATTTTTTTATAACTAAGCAAGCCGATAATTTTTGAAGACACCCTTAAAAAATTACCCAATTAGCTTTTTGGCTTTATAAATTTTTAGTTTAGTTTTAATTTTTTTTAATTCTTAGTTTTTTTAAAAATACATTTTTTTTTATCATTTGAACTAGAATTTGATATTAAAAACAAACGCAATTATTTATATTATAAAATATATAATGAATACGGACCCCAGATTGGAAAATGTCATAAAAGTATCGCATATGTCACAATAGGAACCTGTATATTTTAAAATAAAAGCTTCTAAATAATTTGATTTAGATCATATTTATTACTTTAATAATGAACGTATGATTTTATGTTCCGGTCACAGTACTTCAATATTCTTCCATATCATCTTAAATCGTTTGTTTTATAAATCTTAATAAAATTCTTCAGCTATTTGTTTTATAAAACTGACAGTTCAGAATTATAAATTTACAATTTTGCAATTTTCTTTCATATTAAAATTCTTGCTTCGTTACTTATATTTAATGGATTCGTTTATGCCAAATTTCGGACTAAATTCCTTAAAATGTTACATTGACATTTGTATTCTCTGCACAAATATATTTTTTACAGCTGAGGAGGAAAGTTGTACTATTAAAAATTCTTTTTTTTAATTTATCTATCATTGCTTTATGAATGATTACATTTTCTTACTGATGAAAAATATTTTTAAAAAATATCATTTCTCCTTTTGTAATTGTAAAACTTTATGATCAAAACTCAAGTATTAAGACTCAAATGGCGTATTTTCAAGCATTTGCTTCTTTTAAATGCTTTTGAAACAAGTTCATCGAGGTAATATAATGCATACAAAAATTAAACTTTTTATAACATTTCTTTATGATATTTAAAGTATTCAATATTAAATAATATTTTATTAAATAAAATTTAATAAAAAAATTGAAATTACTCACAATTACAGTAGCCATGGTCCCAAATATTCAAAACCTGTAATGAAACATTTCAGTTATAGAGTAAGTAATAACAAAGATAAAAATGCATCGATTTTTATTTTAATTAGCAAGTCCAAGACAAGAAAGACATTAGAATGTTTCTGATAAACTTTTGACAGAAATTCAAACGAATATTTCTTCCAAAAAAAGAAAGGTTGTGGATCAATGAGGGACCAGATTTATTGAACTCCACCCCGAGACCCTGGATGGAGAAGGCATCCTAAATAATGGCAAAATACAATAAAATATTATAAAAATAAATTAAATTAAAATTAAAATCTAATGAAATAAGAATTTCAAAAGAAGTTAAAAGCAAGGAACAGACAGTAAAAACATAATAACATAATTTTCTACAGTTTTACTACTTTTTCAGCAGGCTGTTGCCCTCCTAATTGCCTTGCATTATGGTGATCATTGTATAATGAAATTTTAAAAAGTGGACATTTCAGAATTAGAAAATTAAAACCTCTTAATATTTTTATATGAATTATTTATTTACATATAAGAAAATAGAACAATTCAGAGCATTTAATTCAAAACTGGGATATATGTATTTTTTTCAATCTAGAACATAAGAGTTGAAACTCAGGAATGGAAGTCTTGTCATTTGAAGCACAATTTGATATTCACTCTTAGGATTTTAATAATTGTTTTTTTAGTCTATTTATACAAAAAATAAATCCAGTTTCTATTTTTTAATTTAATTAGTTTATTTCTAAATAAGATGATAATGATAATAATTAAGATAACACATATAAAAGGGGAGAAAACTAAGCCAATTTTCTTGACTTACAAGGCTGAAGAAGTCTTGAAGCAGAATGATCCAAAGCAGACGATTTTTCACCGTTATCCGATGCCACTGGCTCTTCTTAAAGCAAATGATAAAACAAAAACATCGATGCAAAAGACATTAATGAATTTGACTGAAAACATTTCCTAAAAATGATAGCACTCTTCACGATCAATCACGTAGGTAGTAAAAAGACTGCCAAGTTGATGCTGAAATTTTATTGGTCGATTTCAGACTGCCGAACTAGCCAATCCTGATTTACCTTGGGAGTTGCTCGGTTTGGCGGGACTTCAGTTATATCTAACATTCTTTTTTCATCTAATTCCTCCATTTAGTTATTTTTAATCATATCAGAATAATTCGATGATTGGTCCGCGAAAGAGCAAAGATGATTCCCTGACATTTAATATCATTAAGAACTAATGTTACATTTTTGAAGCTATTTTGGTTGATTTAATGTAAATTTCATTTACATGCCTGAAATGGAAAAGTAATTATTTTTATTTCTATTGCTGAAATTTTACTCAAGAGATATCTCTGAAACTAATCAAGTAATTGGTGAAGACAAGGTTCGCTACATAGTTCTTAAATATTAATATGCCAATTGAGATAATATTAAGCCTTTTTAAGTTCCACATTACAGTTGATGTTAATTATAATTAACTAATGCTAATTCTTCAAGGGAGGAATCGAAAATGGATATTCTGAAAGTTGCTACAATGTTTAAATTGTTTCGCATTAAAAATAGGATCTAATTTTATTTTATGTCGAATCAATCAATATTAATAAAATTATTTTACATTGATTTCAAAATTAATTAAATTAAACTAAAATTAACAAAATTAATTTTTAATATTTAATGAATGGCAGCAGTTTCAAACAAGCTAGAGTGGTCTCCTTGAAACGTTCACGCATATTTCTTAATAAACGTGCTTTTTCCCTTCCACCTGGACAATACTGCGGACTTTGGACTAGGCTAGGTCCGTTTGAAATACTCAGATTTTTATTTTATGGTTTCTCCACTTGAATATTTTGGTTATGCATTATAGAGTAAACAAATGAGGATGCATTTTGAATGCCATTCTTCGATCAAATGAAATCAAAATTTGAAACAAAATTACAATTTTGGTCACATAACAATTTTGATTCATCTAAGTTGTTTCACTTTTGTCGTATTTATATGTATGAAAATGTATAGATCGACAGGTAATCAAGTTTTAGACAGATCTGGCTTATAATTTTTATATAAAAAAGATATATTAGATGCTAAAACTGTGTACTACATTTCATTTATCCAAGTAATCGCATTTTTGAGTTATCATTTTAAAGTGCAAACCGCTAGAAGGTCAACCGATGGATATATTTGATTCAAAATTGAAAATCTATACTTTCAGTGTTAAAACTATGTACCAAATTTCATTTGTCTAAATTAATGCGTGTGGAAGCATAGTAGATAGACGGCCAACCCCTTGGAGAATTTGATTCAAAATTTCAACCATTTAGTTCACATTTTTCAGCTATCGTATTCGCCTGTGCTCTGAGAATGAGACAGACAGACTTCCAGTAAATGAATTTAGCCTAAAATTTATCAGATATCTAAAAAATTGATGTAAAGATCAGATACCAAATTACAACCCGTTTTTGAGTTATTCTGTTCCAAAGCAGATAGACAGACATACCGAACGACAGACGGACATAATTCAAAAAACGTATTTTTCAGATTCAAGAGCTCTGAAATGTGTAGATTCGTTAAAATCTCGGATTCGTTTTTTTTTTTTTTTTTTTTTTTTTTGTCAATTACAATAGTTTTTCTTTGTTATACTTCGCAAACGAGAAAGAAAAGATATCAAGCCTGTAGACAGAGAGATATTATAGAATTAAACCTGTTATTAAATAAAGTTACCACCAGATAACTGTTGTAAACCATTTTATTTATTATCTATCTACCTTTTACTTATTACCTTGAAACGTTTTTTGCTTGAATATTGTTCTTCTGTCTGTTAAACTATTAATGCGTGATGCATAGTTGCAAAAAGTTTCTCCTCTGTTTATTGATAAGACTGGTTAGTTTAATTTAGATAAGTTACATTAACGTCGCGTTGTAAAGCAACACTACGGCTATTTTGGGACGGACCTCGTAATTTTGAACCATGGTCAGAAGACGAGAACGACAACTGAGCTGACAACCTCTGTCCACAGCACGCCACACCAGCAGAAGGACGTTTGGCCCTGACGGATTTAACGTGCAGCAAATCCTCTTATACGACGGTTCTTTTGTGGAATCGGGTCTCGAACCTAAAACCCTACGGCCCTAGAGCTGAGACCGTACCACCAGGCCACATTGATAAGACCGCAAAAAATATTTAATTACAGATAAATTTGATTGCTTTATTACTCGATTTCTCTTGGTATAGATTCAAAGAAATTCTTTGCCAATTATAATTATTTTTCTTCTGTCTAGACTGGAATTAATAGAATCAAGCGTCAAATGTTTCCACCAATATTCAATTCTGGTTTCATGTACATTGAGATGAATCTTATGATGTCGCTCTTTCTTACTTCTAAAAATTCTCGAGTTCTAAACGATGTGAAGTTTGCCTATTGTTCCTTTCTTCAGCAGTCATGTTGTTTTGACTTTCAATTATTGGCTCATAATCGGTTGTCAGAATGTCGCTATTTAATTTCTTCCACGGTTGCATTCGCTTGTCCTTTAGTTCGTTTAATAATTTTATTTAATTCACAGGTTTGCGATTCTTGTCTTTCCGTTTGTTTTTCACGACTCCCCCCCCCCCCCTCTTTCATACGCATTGTGGCAAGGTGCGTAGGATGAAATTTTGTCTCCTTCTTTTGGATATTTAAAAAATAAACTAGAAAAAATGTCAGTCTAAGAGATTTGTTATGCTGTTAACAATATCTCAGATATGATTATCATTGTCACAGTTAATCAACAAATGCTGTAGCAGAAAATCTTATGTACCGATAGAGTGCTTAAGTAATTAAAAATAAAAATTACTATTAGCAGTACATTTTAAATATAAATTTATGATAACCAGAAAGGATTTGTTTCTTTGCAATGATATCTTCTCTACCCACAATGCTCGTGAACTCTCAAATCAAAACTAATCATTAATTTTCTTCATCAAACAATAGTGAACCACTAACAGAAAAATCGCTATCGTTCACCATTTAAAAGGAAGTCTTATGATCAACAGACAGCTGCTTGCAATTTCTGCTTTATATGATCGATGTGAAAATAATTTACTAATATCTAGACGTGCTTTCAAAATAAAGCATTTTAATTTATTTCAGAAAATATGTTGTGGCTGTATGACGAAAGAAATCCAGCACATTGAATAATGAAAAACAAAGCTTTATTCCGCAAGGAAATGCTGGTAATAAAAATACATCTAAGGGGTACATAAAGATTAGCACTTGCTGAAATTCGCAGCACAAACAGACAGGAAGTCTCAAATTAGAAAAACAAAACAGCACACAAATAAAGATCCGTGATTAATGCTCCAAAGAGGGAATCGCTTGAATTGCATCAGTATCACAAGTTTAGATGTCTTTCCCGAGAGGGAGTGGAATTGTCCAGAACAATTTCCAGATTTTTATTCCTAATTGAGATACTGTCATAGTTGTTGTAATTTCCAGAGCTTTCATTTTTGCCTCTGAAGTCGCCAAAGGTAGGGTCATTGACCGAGTATCTATTCAGCATTCATAAGGAATCGTTGTAAAACTCTCTGTCTTGCCATGATACTAACTTGGCAAGGAAACGATATTAGAGAATCGTAACAATTTTAAGTGTATTGAGTTAAATGTCTATACATGCCCCAAAATTGAAGAGAAAAAAATAAACAAAAAATAAACATATATATATATATATATATATATATATATATATATATATATATATATATATATATATATATATATATATATATATATATATATATATATATATATATATATATATATATAATCTATCTTCTGCTACCATAGTCCATTAAAGCCAAAATTTCTCCGTACTTTCCTAACGTACATGTCCGTCGTACGTCCCAGATTGACACCTGCGATTATTTCAGGCTGACTTGCTTGTCTGTTAACACTGTTAATTCTACACACACATCGCTGGCCTCGGTCATTAAGAGTAAACTGTCGTCCACTGCGTTGTTCATGGTAGAAGGTTATTCCTGAAATTAGGAATTCTCGGCACACTCTTGACATTGGAGATCTTGAAATGTTGGAATGAAGTGTCCCATTTATCTAGCTCCAACTAACATTCCATGTTTAAAATCAATTAATTGCCGTCGTGTGGCCATATCATGTCAGAAACCATTTCTCATGAATCGAATACAACTAACTGCCACTATATTGCCCATTTATACCTTTTGTACGTGATACTACTGCTATCTGTATATTCGCATATTGCAATCCCATGGCTTTTGTCATCTCAATGTATATACAGATATAACTTTTTTCTTATAAATATATATTCTAAAGAAACCTTTTACCTTCTTCAGCTTGTTTTAGGGTATGTGCTACGTGATAAAGACAAAGGTAACGATAAAAGATAAAGGTAAAAGATAAAAGTAAAGAGATATAAACAAATTTGATACTTAACAATGGATCTGAAAGAAAACTTTTAATGAAGTAAGAATGAGGCATATTCTATCTACAAAAAGAAAGTTCGATGATTGGTCATCGAGTTTGAAGACAAGAAGTTCTCGAAATTTTGATATTATGAATCTATTTCTAAATGTTATGAAGTTTCTCAGTTTTTTTTATAAATTTGCAGTACATTTTAAAACTTTACGGTTTTCTTAGCTCGATAGACTAAAGTAAACAAGTAACTGCAAGAAATTATTGGTGCAGTTTAGTTGAAAATACTTACTATTTGCTCATTTAAACAGATTTCTAAATTTTCTTGTAAGATCACAATATGCTGCGTTAAAATTCCGTTCCTTTTTAATTAATCTATTTATTTATTAGTCGCCCTTTTCAATCAGGTGATTCGCTGGAGATATTAGAGTTATATTTAATTTCAGTTGAATCATTTAAATAAACTTCCTGTCCATGATTATGTAAAATTGTCAAACATTAAAGTCGTGCATGATTTCATACCGCTATTAGAAACGTAAATGCGCTTTTCATTTATCTTTGGAATGTCATGGTGTAGTAATTTCACTTTTATATTCATCCTGTATACTACAGAAATATTAAACGGAATCCTTTTTTTTTAGCTTTCAGCAATAGAAGAAATTCACGCAATAAAATATCTGAGCAAACAATGAACATAGTTTGAATTTCAGGGGAGCAATGTAATCTATTATTGAAAATAAGGCAAGAAAAAAATATTTTTGAAATATTACTGAAATTTAGAAAAAATTTGCACTACAAACTGGTAGTATTAAAAATATATTTTTTAAATTTTGAAAATAGGTAAAATTCTTTTTTGTGCATTAGTATTTTCGGAAAAACGCCGAAATTCAGCTTAACTTTTAATTATTTAAAAATTTTAGTTAAAATTTTAAAATGAACTGCTCTTATGTGTACATTCTTACCCACTTAGGTATAAATATAAACCAAATTTCTTTGCTGTAAGTCGAATAGCTGGCCTGTAGAAAGCAAACTCTCGCACACACTCATCTTTATTATTAATAGAAAAGTATATCTATTTCGCTCTTAGTTAAAACTCTCATTCCTTAGATCATTCGAGTTCATTCCTTAGATCATTCGAGAACATTGGAACATCCAAAGTTTTGTTTCAAAAATTTTCTACTCCTTCCAAATACGGCAGTGATAGCCTGTGTTTTTAAGGGGTATTCTTAAAGGTTTGATTCAAGAGAGGACCCAGCTTAGATGATGGTTATGAAGCATATGCGTTTTCGTTCGTCCTTTGAACGTTCTCAGAAAACCCTCCTGACCTCAAGCACATCTGGGAGAACTACACTTGACGAACAAAGCATGCGCCACGAGTATTCAATCAATCACATTTAATAAAAGAAATGAGGAAATTTCGTAGTTAAATACAGACAGTCTAGGGTGGCTTCTGCAATTTCGTTGGACGGGCATTTGGGGCCCTTCAGTACTGATAGAGTTAGTTCAACTTTTGTTGATTCCTAAATTAGTTTTACTGTCGATCTTTGAATCAAATAAAAAAGGACAAGAAAATTAAACTCTCCTGAAATAAATCTTGCTAATAAGCATTAGTCAAGACTATTCCAAAAAAAATCACTTGGCGAGCCTCGAACGGTCATTAAAATGCACTTGGGATGGATACAATATTTCAATTTTAATGCCATTGTTTTTATAGACAACCTGTCACGTCGATTGTGAAACAATGAACGACCAGGAAAAAAATGCCCTAAATATATTGCTAATCCAAAAGTCTCCTGGAAGTGAACGCCCATCGGTGGCGAACATAAAAGTACCAACAGGGTGCCGCAGAAGGAACGTTTAAGGATAACTTCCTTTTGGCTGTCAGAAGCACTTTTAAAACTTCATTTCGGCTGTATTCTAGGGATAATTCTTGCCTAATAACAGGATACAGGCCTGTGATTTAGTGCCAAAAGTGATTTATGGTCGAAGTCAGTCGCGAAACTTTGGACACACTTGGTGATAATGTATGCACGCCATCAAACACTTGGAAAAGAAAGAAGGTTTCGCACGTAACGACCGTTAATTATCGATTTTTTTTCCTTCTTAGTTTCAACAAGTGCAGAAACAGAAGCTGGATTTTTCTAGGTGCATTTCAGTTTCTTGGAGCAAAAAAGAAATATAATTATGAAAGAAATATAATGATGGTATAATGATCGCTTCTGTGATAAAAGTAAAAATTTAAAAAAAGATATTTTGTTTCATTTCAAAGAAGAATGTATGCATAGTAATGATAGAAAACTTTTCTCAATGTTTCAGAAAAAATATACATGTTTCTTATAATTTTATTTTTTTTACGCAACAATTTCTACTGATACCAAAACAGAGTGGGTGCGTTGCGCTGTACAAGAAGAACCGTTTGACCTGGAACTGTCAAAATTTAACCCAGATATACTCTGGAAGAGATGATTTGTAAGAGGGCACCTGGGACACTTTTTTAAAAAATTGAATTAATTAAAACTTAAGGTAGGTGACTACGTTGAAAATCGATTTATTTTGCGAAACTATGAATGTTCTTTTATTTAATATTCAGAATGTATGAACAAATTTCTTTATAAAACCATTAGAATTTTGTTTCTGACTCTATTTTATGATAAGTAACACTGATTTTTATATTTGTATTTACATATGTTTAAATGCTGTTTTACATATTTAGATATTATTTTCTCAGATATAAAATATAATAGAATTTGAAATCGAAAAATTTAATAAATTAAAATCTAGTGCATATGTTTAGTTCAAATTTGGAATAATAATTTTTCAATATGTTCTGCAGAACTAGAACTAAAATAATTTTCTGAACTAGATAATAAGTAATCTATTCTTTCAGAAATATTTTATGGGTTTTTTTAGTGCGTCACAATGTAAAATCGTGAAAATTTCGAATTATTTATCAGTCGACACACCAATATTTAAAGACTAAATAGACATTCAGTTTAATTTTTAGTTCAGGAACTAGAACATATATTCTTTGAGTTATTTGAAAAATTTTAAGCAAATTATTTGTTAATCCCCTAAACTAGAAGATTTTTGCTTTTTAGCCAAGAAAATGCCCTTTTTTCTCAATTAAAAAAAACATTTGGCACTTAACTGGTATATTTTTGAATTTCATAGAGGTTTATTTTGAAAGTTGCTTTCTTAATGACGCTAGTTCAATTGTCATTACAATTTTTCCTGATGTTTGGAATTTTTTTTAATAATCTTTTTTGAATTTGAATAATTTTACTAATTTTGAATTTGACTAATTTGAATTTCTGAATAATAATTTCATTATTGAAATCAAAAACTCGCCATTTTGATTTTTTTACTAGGAATTTAATTACCTGGTTCTCTTCTACTGTTGATGGCCAAAAAAGAAAGATTCTGTCTATTATTTGCGCAGTGTGCTAGAAGAATAAAAAGAGGGAAATTACAATACTGCGGAAAACAACGCATGGTTTGAAATAAAAAAAATTATTTTACATTTAATTTTTAATGGCCCTGTTATGACCTGGAGATCCACTTCATTATGAAGGTTCATACGTCATTTATACAATAGACAAAGCAGATAATTTTTTTTAAATTAAAAAAGCAAAGTTTAATGTCTACTAGAATTTGATGCTTACAAATACTATCATATATTTACAGGATATTGGTAAAGTCCTTTCAAGCCCTTTAAACTCAAGAAGCTTATCGAATAGCCAAGAAAGTAGCGTGTTCCTATAATAAAGTGATTATGCTGAATATATTCAGACAAATTACAACGCTCTAACATTGAAAAAAGGCAGTTCCAAAAAATAAAGGAAATTGGCCAAAAAATCAAGTAGAAAAATTTAAAAATTTATTCTCCGGTATTCAATTCGTTCGTTTCAGATTTTTTTAATTACTTTTGTTTACTTTCTTCGTTGCTTAACTTGAAAACCTATATGATAATGCCTGGGAAACAAATGGCGAAACTGGAAGTATTGAACAAAATATACTTCAATTACGAGTTTAACATTACAAGAAATGAATCAAATTCACAAGTTTGGCAGGATACGGAAAGTTTGTAATGTTTGAATCATTGATATATAAACACTGTTTATTAAAGTATACAAGAGAACTTATTGAGTATACAAAATGTTATTGTTTAAAAAAATTATAAATACAGGTTACTGTAAAAAGTTACAAATAGCATTAACAACAACAATAAAAAAGATTTTAAATAATCTTACAGATGGAAAAGAGACACAACCCAAGTGAAATTATGAATCAGAAGAAACACAACAAAAATTCATTGAAGCAAAATATAAGCAAAACTAATTTACAATACTAAATTTAGGCACTAAATGTGCCAAATACAGAATACGAAATACCACAAACCATATACAAAAATACAAATCACAAAATATCAAAATTTGAGAAAGATAAATCTAACGAACTTTGGCATCTTTACGAAATAGGATGTTTAATTAAAATATATTGAGTAAAATGAAATATATGGATTAACGACAGACTTTTTTTAAAGAAAAAAATTAATTAACAGCAATACCTTTCAACTCTCAAATTAATCTCTTTTGACTAATCACAATGTTTATCTTATAATAGTTTTTGTACCATTAAAGACGAGGAATGCTACAATAGTGTAAATTTTCTAAGCATGGCTCCATCAACGTTAGATGCCTCCAAACATCTCCAATCATTTAGTTTGCCACTCACGCACAAAAACAATAACTCGACCAGATTGAATACAGCAAGCACTTGTTTTTATGAGTCAGGACAAGAGTAAAAGGTCCATTTCTCACGTCCGAAGGGGTGTGATTCACATGGTACTCGAACCCACAGGGGAGAAATTACGAAGTCCCGACTAATTAGTTTTGGCCATTTGTTGTCATGGCAAAGCCTGGACACAGATTGGGCCTAGCATCGTGTGAACCAGCAGGCTGCTCATTTAACACAGAAAACATTAGATGGAATAATATTTTAGAAAGAAAAGTGCCGCTGGTGATGATTAGCTATCTTATGAGCTATTTTGGTACATTTTTAGATTGTTTATTTTATTTGTTCATGGTGATCAAAAAAAGCATTAATTGTGAAATAAGTGCTAAAATCTGGAAAAATTCGAGGCTTAATTATAAATGTGAGAAACGAAACAGTGATCAATCAGAAAGATGTAACCAATAACGGAAGCACGCTTTTCGTTAATAGAAGGCTGTTGTGAAGATGAATATATATTAGGTGCTGACATATAGGAAATAAATCAGACAATTTCTTATAATAAATATATGGAAATTATTAGCGAAAATCAGAAAAAAAATATGATTGAGCTGGTGTGACAGAAAATCATTTTTCTAATATATTGACCATTAGAGGTAATATATTATGTCTCTAGAGCTAAAAGAATACAGATTAATTTTAAATAATTTGTTCCTACTCTGATTAAAAGTTCGAACAGATCTCTACTTTGTTGAAATTCGAAGTAAAATTTGCTCTTTTACAAGTTATATGTACCTGAATTTAGACGATTTCGTGACATTCTGTACTAGAATTATCTATGAAATTACCAAATGCATTTAGCGTTCCAGTGAAGGGGAGTGTTCTCTAGTGGTTGGTAATGAAATTTAATAAATTTTCCCAACTGATTCTAAAGAATAACTGAAAATTATTATGTTATATATGGTACTGATGAAGTCCTGATAGTTAGAGGTTTGTAACAAAAAATTTTCTAAAAAAAACAAAAGACTTTTTTTTTTATATATATAACAGAATATCAGCATGTTTATACAATTGATCTTTCGTAAGGACGTAACGTGCACAAATAGTACGAATGTTTTTTAATTGTTTTACGTTCATTTTAACCGTTCATTCTTACTTTCTTTCACACAAAGTATGCAAAGAGGAATCATTGTATTCAACAAAAAATTGGAACTCGAGATTTAGATAAATTCTCATGTTTTAGGCCTCCCGCATTCTAAAAACACCTTTTTTAGCTACTGTGTCTGTGAACAAGATAACTTAAAAACACTATGAGCTAGACAGATGAAATTTGGTATAAGGATTTTATAACAAACTTGTAAATTTCTGTCAAATTTTGAAAGAAGTTCTTTCATAGGAAATCTATCTATCCAGTTATTTAAGTACAAGTAAACACAATATATAAGGATCTACATAAATAAAAATTAGCTCACATATGTAGTATCTAATATGTAGACCAGTATTCAAATTTGGAACCGAATCTTCCAAGGTTTTAACCAGTTATAAGTCTGCACTTTTTCATGTACATAAACGTGATAATTCGAGAATATAACAACTTCGGAACAAAGTGCAGATTATAATATATAATGTTTTCAACCAATTCTACCAAAGGGTTGACCATCTGTCGTTCTGTGCTTCAGCATGTATGTAAATGGAATAATTTAAAAACGTAATGGTTTAAATTCATGAAATTTGGTATGTGAGGTTGCAACTACAATTTTATAGTTCTGTGTCAATTTTGATTTCATTTGGTTGAGAAAAAAACTTTTCCATAATAAATATTTGATTTACTAATACTTGTGTATAAACTGCAAGCCAGAGATTATCGCCAAATATCACGCGCTAGATTTATTAAAAACGTTAAATTTAAGCCAAAAATAAATTTTCGTAATTATTGTTCGCCAATGCCATGAGGTAAGGACCGATTCCCTCTCCTTTGTGGGACTCTGAAGATAAAAATTTAAGATATCTTGGCAATCGTAGCATTTACAACCTTACTCATGGGTTTTCATTTGGTAAATTCTTTTGCTAAATCTTCTCTTTACAATCCAAAGATGGTTGTGCCTGAATACGTTTTCTTTAAATGTGTTATAAAAGAAGAAGCACCCCCTCTCTCTCTATATATATATGTAATGATATTTTAACTCTAATTTCAATTTAATTAATTTCCAAAGTTTTATCTTAATTTAGCCCATAGTAAGTTCATTCTCTTATTTCTTGATCCAATTCCACTTTCTCTACTTAATTAATTCAAGAGAAGCTTTATAAAATTGCTGAATCGGATAACACCGACACATTCTCACGCTCCGTTAAAGGGATAGGAAAATGTCCAGTAAGCACATTCTTTTTAAAAGATCCCTGTGTTTCCCTTACTTGTGATTGACATGCGTCAGAAATCCCCATCAGAATCTTATTAATATATTAGCACTATGAAGAAATATTTTCCCTATCAAAATCTCAGGTTATATAAAACGAGGGATAATTTATTTCGTCTTTTTTCGACTTCTACTTTTGTGATGCACTATGGCGGACGTGCCATGTCCACGCCTTCTTGTAAATAATCTTGCGCGTTTCTCCTATAAGAAATAAAACGACACGAAATCAAATGTCTCTTCACTGTCTTTAAACTGCATTCTGCTTCACATAAAATAATGCTTACATGTATATAATAATATATATACATATATTTTAGCGCCTCAATAAGACGAACAATTTTTGTATTTAAACTTTCTTGAGAGTTGCAATATCTTAGAAATTAGGCGCTAAAAATGAATTTTCAAGCCCTAATTTTGACTGTTTCTACCATCAACAGTTTATGTCACCAGATAATAACTTAGATGTAAAGAAATCTATTTTTGCTTTCCAGCTTGTCGAGAGGATTTTTTTTTACTTCATCTACAGGAAATCTTAAAATACATTCTTCTAATTCATTTTTTTAGTGGAATCAACCTAAATGCTTCTGTAAGCTCGTGTTGGGCCATTACGCCAAAGCCAAAGTATCATGTGTGATTTCATCAGCAACAAGGACACTTCCCTTTGCAAAAACGCAAAATCCTGCAATAAGACAAATTACAACAGCAGCATCATGTTAATCTCCGGGGAGACCTCACCCAAAGACAAAAGAACACCAGAACCAAAATAAAGGCAAGTAATAGATTCACCAAAAAAAACACATTATTCATAACTGCTGCTGACATTTAGCTTTTGGAATGCGTATCCATTAAATTTGGCTCTTTACACTGATACTGACAGTGGCGCAGGTTCTCTCAGAAAAAAAAATATTCATTACGTTAATGCGGATGCAAATGAACTTTAGAGAACAGCAGCTGAGTTCTAAAAAGAGAATGGCTTTTTGAATAATCTTTAATAACCCTTTTCTTGTATCTACCCGGATGTTAAGTGGTCGACACGCCCTTGTTGAGAGATTCCAAATTAGATTGTGTTGGGGGAGGGTGGTCATCCGTTGCCATAGTTACGATATCTATCGGAAAGTGATCACAAAATGGGCTTTGGAAGACAACATTAATATGTGTTCAGTAAGCAATGGCATTATTCGTAAACAGAACCAATTTTGAGAAATCAGCGAAATCTTCAACTGTTTAGTTGATTAAATAAGCTGAAACTTACTAACACACATAGAAAGGTTTTAATATTTATAGTTAAGAGGGGGGTGCCATTTAAATAATGGAAATTTGAAACCTACATTCAAAATGAAGGTAATACAAAATAATGTCACCAAGTCTTCGATTAATTGAAAAAGGAATGCGAGATGAACAGTTTTATTTCCCATAGAGTAAATTTTCAAATTTTTGTAAATCTCGAATTAATTGATTGCGCGGATCTTTAGTAAATAGTTAATTGAGAGAAATAGAAATGTCGCTTATCACTGAAAACTAATTTTCATGTCAAATATGTACGTAATTTATCCATTCCTGAAAATAAATAAAACGAGAGAAAAAAAAGGAATAATTTTTTTAAAGGAGACTTTGGCCTCATAACTTGATACATTGTAAACATTTTTTTTTTTTTTTTTTTTTTTTTGTCCAAGCAGCGAAACCCCCTTGACTTAAAGCAGACATAGCACTTTTTTTCTTTAATACTGTAGCGTAACATAACGAAGTTCCGTAAAAATATTTATCGAGAACAAATAACAAAAATGTATTCACATAAAAAAATGACCTACAACTGATAAAAGTTATAATGTTATACTCTGATTCAAGGAGAAAGTTATAATCTGAATCATATTCATAATCTGAATCAGACGGATTTAAGAATAATTTCTAAATTTATTCAAAAAGAGAACGAAAGAAATTCAATTGCTGTTTGCAAAAGAAAAAAAGTTTAAACTAAAAAAGGAAAAGTGTCCATGTCAAAATTCCAACAATAAAATGTTCTTTCATTTGAGGAACAAGTTAATAGACAATTGGTAATGATTATGAGCTCACATAAATAATAACGACGCTCACATCGCAGTGCTTTTTGAGTATGTTAGAAATAATTTAGAAAAATAAAAAGAAAAATGTAACTCAGATTTGAAAATAAGTTAAGAAATGAAACGTCTTTTCTTAATGCATGAAAAATTGTTGAATGAATGTTCCAAAATATTACGAGGTTATTTCTGGGAGCTGTAGATAATTGGATCATAAGCGCGGACATTCTAGAACAAGTATCTGAATCCGAGGCCGTTTTTGGAACTTTTAGCCGAAATATTCTTGATATAATCAAAAATAAGTTTAATTTTAATACTAAACCAAGATCTTTTTTCCTTTCTCGTATACGTAGTGTGGAGAAAATAGTTATCGTCAAAAGAAAAAAAAAGAAAAAAAACCGAAATCTGAATTTTGACGAATCTCTGCTTTTTAGACCTCCTTTGCTCAAAAACTCAATTTTGAATAATGACTATTTGTCTACCTGTGATGAAGATAATTCAAAAACGCTTTGAGCTAGACGGTTGAAATTTTGTATACGCTCTTTACAGCAAATTTGCAGATTTTTTAAATCAAATTCTGTATAAAATCTGTTCTGAGGAAATCTGTCCGGCTGTTCGAATATAAGTTAACACGATAAAACACAAAACGAAGAGAGCTAGATACATAAGATTGGGTATACAGATTTAACATCAATGGTTTAGACACCTGTCCAATTCTGAGTCAAATCCAATTAAGAGTTGACCGTCTATCGGTCTGTAATTTCAGAAATAAATAAATGCAACAACTTAAATATATCAAATTTCGTATGGGATTTTATGATTACAAGTGTGATTTTGTATCAAATTCTTGTTTCAATCAATTGCGAAAAACCCGTTTAAAACACAAATTTTATTTTCGGATACTTTTAACATATGCCAGAAATTAATCGTCAAATAACTCGCCAAAGATGACGAGAATAACTATGCTAAATTCTAGCCAAAAGTTAATATTTCATAATTATTATAGGGCAGTGCCATTCAAGGCATTCTCTGGCATCACAAGTTTATAGAAAATATGCGAGAAAGTTTTGGGGAGACCATTGCTTCTGGTTTAGTTGCCTGTGATTTACAAGGTTACGAAGAACCAGTGAAACGTATTCTTTATTTCATAATTATTACAATTAGCTACAGTTATAGACACATTTTTACTGAAAAAGTCAATAATGACAGCTTTTTCGATTCCTACTATTAGCTCACACTCTCTCTATATATATCTTGTTCAAATTTTTAATTGTTAATAAAATACTTTTTATTCATCCACTCAAGTTCAAATACATTTTTTTAAACTTCTAGTGGATGACACTTGATGTTAATATAGTTTTTTTTTTTCAAATATTAATTCATTAATTAAATTTGTCCAGTAATTTCTATTTGGTCGTCGCCAAAGTCGTCAAATGGTCGCCAAGTTTGTCGCCAAGCTCTATTTTGTCACTTAATATTGTAATTCTGTCATATGTATATACATATTTATATTAATTGTAATTATTTAATAAAAAGTAACTAAAATAATTTTTTTTGTTGATCTAAGTAGGAATTGACTTAATTTTTTTTTATATATATTACTTGTTTTGTTTGCAGTTACAAGCTATAAAATGATACAATGCTCCATCTCTTAGTCTTACGAAATTAACCGTGAGTCAGAGAAACGTAATCCGTCATGTCCACATTGCCAATAGAAATGACGTTTAATTGAGGTTTCTTATTCACATTTAAATTGTTCACGCAATTCACATCATCCGGATTGACTTATTAGAAAGCTCACGCAAATAGCGATTAAAGGAATGAGCGGCTGACCTTGCAGAGAATATTGTAAAAGCAGAGGTAATCGCTCTCAAGTGAAAAATGTCAGGAAAGGGGAAAAAAAAAAAACTATCGGATCACAAAAGATGAAGTGTTCCGATCTAAAAGCCTATAAAACGAGATTAATAGTTACTGACATGGCTGAAATGAAAAATCGATTTTGCGGAAGATTATTTTTAACTGCGGTTATGGTGAAGAGGTAACAGGTCGTTGAGATTAAATGATATACTCGCGAAACAGAAATTTATGGATACCTTTTTAATAATTCCATTTTATGAATTACAAGCCATTTTTGAAAACAGCTGGTTCACCGCGAGTAATGATAATATTTAATTTCAATTAAATATTTTAAATGCAGAGTTTAATGTGCATAGTTCCTGCAACAAAAGATTTTTACTTTATCTTTTATGTAATATAGAGAAAGTCTAGTAATTATCAAAAAATAAGGACTCGAAATTTTGATGAATCTTCAAGTTTTAAATCTCTCCGAATTTGAAAAGAACACTTTTGGAAAATGTCTGTCTGTCTGTGACAAAGATAACTGAAAAATACTTTGATCTAGATGGATGAAATTTGGTATACTGCCTTGATGCGAAAGTTGAAGATTTCTATCAAATTTGGAGCAAAATCTGTTCAGATGAAGTCTGTCTATCCAGTTATTTTAATATTTATAATGTAAACTCCTGTCAAATTTTGAGCCAAATCCAACAATGGATCGATTGTCTGTCGGTCCGTATTTTCAGAAATGTAAACGTAATAATTCAAAAACGCCAATTAATTAATTATATCAAATTTGGCATGGGATTTTGTGACAACAAATCTGAAACACAAATTCGATTTTCATATACAGTAGACTCCCGATTATCCGCGGGCGGGTTATCCGCGCCTGCCGCACTATGTTTTTTTTTTTTTTTTTTTTTTTTTTTTTGCTTCCAAGCAAAGAGAAAATGCTTCCAAAGCAAGAAGCAAACACAAGTGACTAATTTCTTCAAAAAGCATAAAGTTTTACAGTTATGCTTTTGTAATTACATAATACATTATAGTATTAAAACAGTACATATGTATTAATTTTTCTGTGTATCCTTGATGCCTCTCGTAAGTACAAAGCACTTTTCTGTTTTCATTAACAAAATGCATTTTAGGTTCGTTTTGAGTGATATACTAACATATTAAACGTTAGTTAAACATTTCCTGCTGTTTATTTTACGTTTTATTGTACATAAAACGATTTTTCAAAGTTGGAATGACTGTTTTCTAATTTTGCTATACTCGTTTTTAGCTTTTTTTGGATTATCCGCAATTTTTGTTATCCGCGGCGGCCGCGCCACCCAATTCCGCGGATAATCGGGAGTGTACTGTACTATTATTCGCATGCCAGGAATTAA
Source organism: Argiope bruennichi (assembly GCF_947563725.1). NCBI lineage: Eukaryota > Metazoa > Arthropoda > Arachnida > Araneae > Araneidae > Argiope > Argiope bruennichi. The sequence continues at coordinate 89,959,275 of NC_079151.1, forward strand.
TCGCCAAAATACTCGCCAAGGATGACACGATACATACTGTAATAATGCTAAATTCACGTCAAAAGTTAATATTTCGTAACCATTGTGCGCCATTGCTATGTAAAGCGTTCACTGGGATAGCATCCTTATTAGAAGATATGCCATAAAGTATTGATGAGACCATTCCAGCTAGTTAAAAATTAAATTTTGATAAAATCTGGTTAATAATAATCTTACACCTATTCTGCTTCCGAATGCTCTAACATTCTTAATAGAATCTAATCGATCGAATAAAAATATAAGTTCTAATAGAAAACGTAACTCTCCGGCTTGTAATTGCACATTATCTTTCGCTGCATTTTGATTACACTTCTTATTTCTCACGTAAACTGCTTAGGCGTAATTATTGCTGCTGCGTAATTATTTAGTTTAATCAAAAGGGGTACACTTAATAAAAAAATATACATTGATGAAAAATACGTTGAAATCATCGATTAGTTCCTGAAAAACTTTAAACAAGTTTTTTTCCCGTGAAAATTAATGAAGTTGTAATAAAAATTGTTGAATTACGGATGAATAGTAATGATTCCACTTCGAGTGCAGCTTCATTTCACACTTAGAGATATCTAGATATTAAAAAAAAAAAAAAACTATTTAGTTATTGGCAAAAAACTGGACTTACAGAGTTTTATAACTGAGTGAAGCTCCAAGTTTCAGGTCTCCCTGAGTTCGAAAAACACATGTTTGGCATTATGTCTGTCTATGAACATAATAACTCAAAAGCGCTTTGTGCTTGATGGATGAAACTTGATGTATAGACTTACGATCAAATTTGTAGATTTCTGCCACATTTTGAGATAAATCCATTCGCAAAACGGTCTGTTTGAGTACAACTGAACTCGATAATTACAAAACTTAGAGAGCTAAGCGATAAAATTTGATGTCAATGTTAAGAATCTAAAATAGAACTTTTTTCAAATTTTGAAACCCCCGGGGGGGGTACCTCGAAAAGAGGATGAAATGCTTCCGGTATAATGGTTGGATCTCGCCACCCTGGAGGGCACACAAAAAGGTAGGGTAACTGGCTCCTCCCATCGATGACGGGACGTACTTCCTTCGGGAAGGGTTGTACCGTGGCCGGTGATGGCCCTTAGGACTCAACCACAGTTCCGCCAGTATTGCTGTTGCGGCGGTCCGGTCATTCAGTATTATTTATCCGTGTGCCTTCGGGCGGTCGGAGAGTTACTGATATCACTTATCAAATGTTGAGCCAAATCTATCAAATGGTTGCTCGCCTGTCGGTCTTTACAATTTGATGCAATTTTATATGTTATCTTGTGATTATAATATGGAGTTCTATGCCAAATTTTGGTTTCAATATCGGTCAACAAAAAAGATTTAATTAAAGATGCTACATTCAGGCTATAAATCTGCATTTCGTAACCATTATTCAAAGTATTCTATTCTATACAAAGTATTCGTTGTCTTAACAAAGATCCACAATGTTATGCAAGAAGAAGGATTTAAGACCTTTATTGGAGAAAATACGAGAAAGTTCGGAGGAAATTCTCCCGCTGGGTTAAATATATTACTTTTTGTTCTTAGTCCATTCCAATGTACAACATGTTGTACCTTGAAACACTTGCAAGGGCATGGGAAAAAATAATTATTCCCTTTATAAATGAAAAATATTAAATTTAAAAAATATAATATTTTTTAATGGATGGTTTTAAAATAAAATTTGAATCATACGTTTTCAAACTACATTCAACTTTTTAAAAAATTCAAATTTTTCTTATGGATAATATTACCTCTTGAAAATCTATTTCAGTTTTTAAGTAGACTATAAACTATCTTCTCAAGGTATCTCATACATATTTTACATAATATCTTTATTTTTCAGCAGTTCTTTTACAGCACGAATCCAGTATGGTGTAGTCTTATCTTCCAAGTAATCCTTTTTTCCCAGTTTAGTTTAGGAAGATCAACCTTTGAAGTAACATGAGTGCTTTTGTTTTCTTGTGCTAAAATTAATTGTAAACTCTGTCAGATGGCACGAGGATGATACCTGTATCATTGTTCAAATTTTACCAACTTCATAATGCTTGACACATGGCTGAAAACTGAACGTGCAACAGGCCAAATTATACAGTGCATCTTTGCAGAACTTGGGCTTCGCATTTGCTATCACGAACCGGCAGTTTATCAACAGATGGAGTTAAGTATGTGGGAGGGGGTGGGTGATCAAAGTTTAAATCGCCTTGGTAATCTCAACTAATAAAGAAGAATCTGTGTATTCGTCTGTTGGAGCTCTACAAGCCAGACCATTAGACCTAAAACTACCAGATACATAGATGCCCCTTGGAAAAGAAAAATGTGTACCTCGTACCGATTTAAATTTTTTTTAAAATTAATTAAATTAGAATTTTAAGTAATACCTTGTTTTATTTTCGACATTAAGTTTCATTATTGCAATGAAATTCAAATCATTTTTATTTTTTCATCGAATGCTTAATCGCGTGGTTTTCTTTCATTGTTGAAAACTAAGTAAGAAAGAAGCTATTTAATTTCAATGCAATTTACATGAAGACATGAAGATACAATACCACGTCAAGCAAGGTGTAATTAGAAGATAGATTCACTGGATGGTTACGTTTTTAATGGCACTAGGTTGTGAAAGGACTAGACTCTATTAAAAACTTTGATTTTATCATAATTTAACGACTAAAAAAATTTGATAATATAGTGAGCATCATGTTATGCATGAGATCAGATTGAAATTATATACAAGCAATATTCTTGCCGAACCTGCTGGTTAGTCAATAGAAAAATGAGGGTACAGATATAAACAAAACAAAAAAAAAAAAAAAAAAAAACCCCTCAGCAATGAGAGTAGTGAAATAGTGACCCTTTAAAGATTACCAACGAATTGGTCTGAATAAAAATGAATAATAAAAGGGGGGAAAAAAGAAAAAAAATGCCATACAAAAGAAAAATTGACTAGCTGCCCTTTTTACTTTTTCGTACAGAGGAAGTATTGTAATCGTCAAAAAAATTCGAACTTCAGAATGTTGACGGATCTCAACGTTTATGACCACTCCGAGTTCGAAAAACACATTTTTTGAAAATGTCCATCTGTGATAAAGATTACACAAAAATGCCTTGAGCTAGACGGATAAAACTTGGTAAACGATCTTTACACCAAATATGTAGATTCCTGTCAAATTTTGAGACGGCCAGACGGAGTCTATCTGTCCTGTGGAACATAAGTATATGATATAACTACAAAACGAGGCAAGGTAGGCGGATAAATTCAGCGCACAGATTTAACATATATAGTGTACACATCAAATTTTGAGCTAACCAACAAGGGACTGCTCGTTCTTCAATCTGTATTTTCAGAAACATGTAACTTAAACACGTGACTACAAGCGTAGTTTTGTGTTAAATTTTTGTTTCAAATTGTTTTCACGCTTTGGTAAAAATAAAGATTGGCGATAAAACAAATTTGATTTTCAGATACTATAAAATGCATACGAAGGATTAATCGCCAAGGATGGTGCGGTAGATTCAGTAAAAATGAAAAATTCACACCAAAGTTTAATATTTCGTAACTGTTGTACGCCAGTTCCATGAAAAGAGTTCTCTGGGATAACAGCTTTATTAAAGTATGTGAGAAAATTTTCAGGGCTCCACTCCAGCTAGTTTAATTAAATAATGTCAATTAGAACTAAAGTAATGTACAGCAAAGGGACCTAGCAGATAGCAGATAAGGTATTTTCCGAATCATTCTCTATATAATTTATCCATTATCAACATTCCATTTTCTTAACAATACAAATTTTATAGAATGAATGGATAGCAAGAGATTGGATTTTTTAAAAAGGAGTTCTGATAGCCTATTCAGCGTAAGTTAAAACATGACGTGGCTCCCGATCAGCACCCAACAGAGCTGATCGTAAAACGGTCTATCCCATGATTGAACTAACTGTGTTGGGAAGCAACATTACAGGTTTGTAACAATATTAAGCACCTTTTTTTTTTCCCCTCCTGTCCCCATTATTATTGCTACATAGGAGTACATTTCAAAGATAAAATTAAGATAGATGCATCAAACTTAAAACATTATCATATTTTGATGTTTCGGACTAAATGTTCGAATTACCTTACAATTTTTTTTTTCCTCAAATGCTTTTTAATTTTTTTTTTTTCATATGCTTGCATTGTGGATTTATAATTGCACCTTCAAAAATGTTGCTGTTTTAATATTTGTGATTAAATTGGTGCTTGATTTGACAGAATTTACTATAATTTGTTTTCAGTTGGACAGTTAAATTTCATAAATATTTTCTGAAATGTAGTGCAAGCTGAGTGAACTTTGTCAATTAACATTCAATTTAATGAACAATAAACGTAAACCATGAAAAAAAAACTATCAAAAATGCTCTAAATTTCCTTTACCTACTGGGTATATTAGTTAGAACAAAAAAAAGTTTCTTCCCATTCGGGATATATTATAAAATATTAACAAAATAAATAAACTTTTAGGTAGTAGGCGGATTAGTTTAAATAATTGCGCCTAAAAGTTAGCATGGATTTCCAGGATTGCACTTCAAAGCAATACTGCATAGAAACTTTCCGACTTTGTGTTGAATAAACACATACAAGAGCAGAAATAGCTAGAAATTAAGTGATTTTTTTTTTATCTATCTAATGATTCAATTCAAGTTGGACTAACTCAAAAGAATATACCATATTTTAGTTATCTGTAAATTCAAAAATTAATATTATATATATGAATTTTAACAACACATAATTATATGTTATGAAAAATTTCTAGCATAATAGAAACAAAACACAGAAGTCACGGGATCGATTATCATAACAAGAATTCCCCACTTTCAATGCAGAATGCAACCACGCTACTGAAAAATTTATAAATCTTAAATATTTTCTTAAGATGATGAGACATAGTTGTTATACGTATTTAGAAAATGCCTTCCAGTGATTTAACTGATTATGACATGCCATTGCTAAAATATGCAAGCTGCTTCAAAATTATTGAGTTTTGTTCACTAGTATTGCTCTAAAACAGAATTGTTTAAAAAAAAACTGGCAAATTGACAATAAACTGCTTATTACAAATTCAGTATTCTCCTCCAAATGAAACTCAAATGTGATCTGGTTTTTACTAAGCATCTTCCAAGAAGGTAACCCATCCTTACATATAAGAACTAAGCTTGACTCTTTATCTCAAGATTAATATGAATATCAGATGATTCGTGCTTCTCTTTTATCACAAGCATTACAAATCATCAGAGTATTTATTTTTTTTAAAAAGAGACAACAATTTTGATGGGAATAATTTTTCTCTTCTAATATTTAAATTTTTTATCAGAGAGATGTTTAATCTTACTTACCTGAAGTAAATACAAGATAATTCAAAGTGAATATGGCGATTACAAACGGCTATAACTATTTAATAAAAAAGAATTTATCAATAAAATTAACACATAATGAAGACAGAACTACAAAATTACGTATACATGCCATAGATGTTCTATGTGACTTCTTTTGGTCACACAGACAATATCTCAAACTGTATAAATGGGTTTTAAAGGCTTTTGTATGGGAACTCTTTTCAAAGAAATGGTCATAAATTTATAGACTTACTGATTAATAATGTTTTGCATTCCCACTTCATAGTCAAATTTGTACAAATAGTTTACATTTTTTCAGAATTTAGGCAAAAACAAAAGTTTATTTATTGATACAATGGGCATTTCTTTACTTTTAGAAAAATAAGAAATTAAAAATTATTTATTACTATTTAAACATTATACATCATAAAGACTTTAATGAATATCAGAAAAAAAAAAAAAAAGGTTCCATACCACAAAGTCGAATTTATTTTTAAAATATAAAAATAGGTAGTTTTAATACTATTTAAAAGTTTCAAATAAATGATAATACTACAAAGCAAACTTTAAAAATATAGGAAAAAATATTTAATTCATGAAACTGGCAACAACTTTAAGAATTGTAATGCCTTTTCTCAAGTAAAAGATGACAAAAAAAAAAAAAAAAAAAAAAAAAAAAAGCTGCATGTGACTTATTATTATTATTTTTGAATAAGATATAGCAGAAATGTTTCTTAATTATTTTGTAAAAATAAATCCCACATTTAAAAAGTAATTACAAAATCTTTATTTTCAAATTATTACATTTTCAGTTTTATTATAAACAATATGATTTGCAAGTACTTTTACAATATCTTATAAAATTAAGCACCATAATAATTGATTATTTTACAAAACGGATGACATGTGCTGACTAAAATTAACATGATGATAGCAAGCATTAAATGCAAATAGCATATTTTAATTTAATTTAATTGAAAATTATGAGTTACATTTTTTTGTAACATTAAAGACAATAAATTATTATAACATAGGAAAATTATTATCTTTTGTTGGAAATAAGACATAATTAATCAAAAAAAGATAAAAGAAATTGAAGGGAAAAAATGGCCTAGTCATAATGATGCCAATATAATAGTCAATATGATCTATTATAAAAGCATAAAAAAATTAGTAGTGACAATAAAATTCGAAAGATCACACATCTTTTAAATAATAAAACAATGGGAACTTGATTATCTTCTTGAAAGTTTGGCAAAGTTAATGCTAAAATAACAAAATAAATTGAACACATTTCAGAAAGCTTGCAAAAAATTCCCTAATCTAATATGAATATGCTATTCTACTATCTTGGAGTTTTAATGATAATACAATAAAAATTATTTAAAATAATCTAATGGAAATAAAAAAGTAAGTTCAAATGAAATTTCAAAAATTGATTATTTTTATTCAATTCTTCTCAATAAAAAAGGGGGAGGGGGCAGAAAATTTATATCTTCCATATATATTTTTTTAATATTCAAATTACTTGTAGAAATTTCGAAATGAGGTTAAATATTTACAAAAATTCAGAAAATGTAATATTATCTTTTATAACATTGGAAAGGAAACCAAAGTGACAAATGAATTTTATACACAGAATCAAGCTTTAACAAATCTTATAGAATTCTTTCAAATTAATAGCTTTAGATATAGTAAATTCATTACCAAGTTAATAATCATATCCACAGAATAATAATAATAATATAAGCAATTATTTAAAAGCTATGTGATCTCTTCAGTTATAAATAATCCAAAATTATAAATCTTACCAAAATGCATCTTTAAATAATAATAATAAAAAAAATAACTTTGAAAATATTCATTTATAATAATAATAATAAAAAAAAAAGAATGGCTTTTACAGTTTTTTAGAAAAAATTATTTAACATTGCAATCTCATGATTAAATAGATATTTTTTAAACTATAACTATTGATACAATATATTTTAAACAATATGAAGTTTCATCAAGTATACTCTTTTTAGTAACATCAAATATTTTTCATATTAAACATATGACAAAACACTCTCTCACAGGACGATTCATCTTATTTATACTTTAATATGTATTAGACTATATAAAAATGAAACTTAATGAACAGTATATAATAAATAAGAAATATTCACAGATTCAGGACAATTCTTTTCAATTACAAAATTACAGTTTCACAAATGATACTAATTGCCAATAAAAAAATGCTAGGTAATAAAGTTACACATCACAGAAAGAAATAGGAGTGAAAACAAATAATTGTTCCTCATTAATATGCCTTCTTTTCGGCAATATTAAAAAGTATATAAAAAGTAAGCAGTGAAAATGCAATTGAAACAAAGCTTAAAATATGGAATGATTGAGATGAAAGATCAGTGTGAATTTATGAACAGCTGCCAAACATAAATATAAAAACAACTAAAAATGATAGCGCACACATACACACGAAGATGATTAACCTATGCATAGAGCTCACTGGCTGGTCTTATGGAAGGCATGATTTCGTCTGTGGTCCGTAGAGGAGTTGTAAGCAGAAAATTGGCACTCAACAACACAGGAAATGAAAGGGCTACAGGAAAACTAAGGACTGTAATTTGCTGAAAAATAAGAAATAAAGGCATAAAAAAACTCAGCTTAAAAATTTAGGGTGCTTCTCTTTATAATATTTAATCTACCTACTGTAAATCTATGCTAAAAACAGTATTAAAAATCAGAATAGTTTGCTTTAGAATATTCAATTTACCTTCTCTAAGGTTATGGGAAATATAATTTCCATTAAAGCATACATTTTCATCATAATTTCAGAAACAACAAAAAATATTCTCTAATACTTAGAACAAATATTCTAATCTTTTTCTATTTTTAATGGAATTAATCATCATAATTAACAATTAAACAATATCTTTTTGTTTTCCACAAGTCAAAACTTAATTTTAGAAAAAAGAATGGCATATACCATAACTTCTTTCTTGAAGTCATTCTTTGATGTTTTAGATAGATATTCATATTTCATTTAATGATGCAAAAGAATAATTATTCTGCTGAATTCCAAAAAAATTATCCATTATTTCTATCTATGTGTCATAAATGATCTTATGTTGTTTTTCTTATGATTAGCATCACTTATTTCTATTCAAACTACTTGTTTACTGCCACAAACTATTTTAAAAGGCTTTTTGGTCCTACAAATCTAAATTTTAAGATCGTAAAAAACATTTACACATTTTTAAGAATGATACGATCACCATAGATACTGGAACTGTTAAATTTGTATCAAGACAATAAATTGCTACCAGCAACTTGATTTATAATAAAAGTTACCTCAGAAGTAACAAATATTTTATTTTATTGTTGCTGCAATAATGCCTCTCTCTGATAAATTTAAAAGAAAAACAGCATACATTTTTTAATGAATATTCAACTGTAAAATATTCAGTTTTATATTTTCTGAAATTTTAAAAATAATATGAAAATATATAAATAGAAATAATTCCTCCATATTACTAGTTATCCTGAATGAATAAAAATGAAATTCATACAGTTTTATGATATAGTAATCTAAATTATCAAACAGAATATATTCCGATTTTGTTCACAAGTGTTATTAATATTACAATGAAGAATAAATAATAAGTTTGTTTTCAGTGATGGTTTTATGATGACCAATTGAACATTTTTTAAACGTTAATTATAAGCCATGTTTCACATATTTTTAATATGTTTTAATTGTTTGTGTCCATTTAATGCACACTGCCATTCCATTGAGTATTAATATTAAATATAGTTTTGCGTTTTCCGATAACGCAATATCACCTTGACTTCATATATAATAATTGCAATCTTTATTACATATACTTCAAACTTTGTCCACAAGTATTGAAGCATTAGGGAGGTCTTATCATAAATGTTTACATAGATTATTTTATATTTAGAAAAAAAAAAAAAACTTTAAAATAAACATTAAAATATTTTTACACCAAGCAAACATCAGCTATATTATCTAACAATATGTAATAATACAACTACAAATGCAATAATAGCTGATAAATTAACTTTTTTATTTATTTTGTGATTTATTATTATATTCTTGATTTTAAAGATATATATACTTGATGGTCAATAGAATTTGTTCACAAGTACAGGAATTACAAAGGAAAAGCTAGAAAATAACTTGCAAATCAACTCTGTATAATGAAGATATAAACAGCCTTATTCTGATATTCCTTGAAATATAAACTTTAAGCAAGCAATATAAATGATAGTAAATTTGATGTCATGTTATACACTTTAATTTAGAAACTATAAAAATATATGTCATGAAGACTAAAAGTATCCAAATGCATTTAAGCTGAAAAAGCTTTTTTTTTTTTTTTTCTTCTTTTTTTTTTTAATAATTTTGTTTCCTATCTAGATTGTGCATAATCATTGTTAATAGCTATTTTAGAGCTCCCCCCCCAAACAACTGCTCTAAGTTTTTTTGTAAACATCACTGCCAGCTATCCCATACTTAGGACAAACAGCCTTTGAACTTTGTTTTTTATTATAACCTTCATAATATTAACTCTGTATTCCACAAAATCACAATTTGGATTACTCTAAAAGTGGTATCTTAGGACTAATTGATTTATTAACCAATTAGGTATTTGCGAAATCCATAACAGAGCTTAAAAAGAGCTTTACTAAAATTCAAAGGAATTTTTTAAAAAAACTTTCTTAGCAATGCAAATGCTTTTGTAATTAATTATATGTTTTTATTTGATATACTGGGTTTCTTTTAAACTGACGATACTGAGAGACTTCTGTAGCTCAAACTAAAGCCACCAAATTTTGTACGGGGACTATTGACGACATGGGAAAAAGGAATAAACGAAAAAAATTTCAGTTCGAAAAGTTGCCGATAGGTGGGATGAGGCGTTTTTTATCTAAACTTTTAAGTTTAACTGCACAATAAAATATTAAAAAGCTACAGTAAACTGAAGAAGAATAGATTTTTTCCACAAATGTGCTTTATTCAAAAAAAAAAAAAAAAAAAAAAAAAAACTTCTGTAAATGATTACAAATTAAAAAGATAAAATTCTATTTGACTTCCTTTTTATTTTTAATTTTTTTTTTATTCAGTAGAATTGCTTTCCCAGGGAAGACATCGGCTATTTTCAATATGACCTCCATTTTCTGGGACTAAGCTTTGGATTTTGTACACCGTACTCTCTACAGCTGATTGCTATATTTCAGGAGGCATGTTCATAACAGTCCATGTTAAGTTTTCCTTTAAAACTGATAAGTATGAAACTCCACCAAGATAAACATTCAATTTTTAAATCCCCCCCCCAAAAAGTCGCATGGGGTTAGATTCGGGGAGCGAGGTGGCCATGCAACATGAAAACAGCGTCTAATGATTCTTTCTTCTGTAAAGTGATGGCACAACAGTTGCGGTAGAATGTACCAATATGTGGTGGTTCTCCATCCTGCATAAGGACAATCTTATATAAGCATTGCCTTTGCTGAAGTGGAATAACAAAACTACTCAGCATATCATATCTTTGACCGTCTATGGAACAGGTCTGCGGTTCTGCTTGGGTAATAGTCTCAAAAAAGTAAGCCCGATGATAAAATATGATGTAAAACCACAACTAACAGTTACTTTTTGAGAATGGAGTGGGATTTTATAAAATGCATGGGATTGTTCAGATGCCCAAATTCTAGAATTCTGAGTGTTAACAGCCCCTTTCAAATAAAAATGGGCCTCATCACTCCAGAGAATTGTCCAAGGCCAAGCCTCATTGACCTCCAATCTGGCAAGAAATGTATATGCAAACGTTAATCGAAGATCATAATCTGTAGGTTTTAATTCATGCAAAAGGCTAATTTTATATGGATAAAATTGAAGAATCTTTTTTAAAACTTTCTATACTAACATCCAGTTGTCAGGCAACTTTGCTATTACCAGCAATGCTCGTCTGATTTCTTTCTACGATTGCAGTCTGTGATAGTATTCACGAATACCTGTTTCCGTCCTCTACCAGGTCGAGTTGGAGAGAACCTGTTTTTTCAAATTTTTTTTTGCATTAATCAATGGAGGTTCTTTACGTAAAATTGTTTCGACTTCTAAATTCGCGAAGAGCGGCCGCTGCATTGGATTGATTAAGATAAAAGAGCTTCACATGTAATACATGCTATGCTAAAGTGAGACGCATTTTACATATCAACTGATACTTGAAATGATTTTCAATGCTTCGCTTCTTTTTTTACAAATGAAAATACTGGTGCTGGTGTCGACTACATAATCGGCACTTTTCATTTTGCAATTTTCCCGTTTTTTATGCAAAATTTTAGCTGTTTTAAAGTGCAAAGCGCTACATTTCCTCCTATCGGCTACTTTTGGAATAAATTTTTTTTTTGTGGATTTTTTTTTTCATGTCGTCAATAGTCCCCATACAAAATTTGGTGGTTTTATGGCTGATAACTCACTCTACAAAAAACTCTGAGTACGGACAGTAAAAAAAAAAATTAAAAAAAAAAAAAATCCTGTATTATACTTGAAAACTGTATACAGTGAAAAATTAAAACAAAAGATACTATGACAAGAGTATAAAATAACCTACCTCATTTTCATTCAGTGACACAGTTTTAATATCTGTTTCCCCTTTAGAAAGAGCCCTTCCATTTTTATCTAAAGAACATACTGAAATGCGGTACATGAGATGACGTTTCTTAGCTCGTAAGGCAACGATCTGTGATTGACTTTGGAAAGCAGGAGACTCGCTTTCGCCAGATTGGAAACGACGTAGTTTAAAGCACCTGTATTTTAAAAGAATTGAAATAAAAATGTTTTTAGTAAATATTATAAAAAAGTACATGATAAATATATATATAAAAACCTGTAATTTGATTTTTGATAATAATACTATTAGCAATTTTTTTATCATATAGAAAAAAAACCATCCAAAAAATTTATTGTAACATTTTTAAAAATTTATATTAGATAATAAAATTCCTATTCAAAAAGTATAAAATTATCTGGTAGAGAAACATCATCTTTGAAAATGTCAAGATATGATTTAATGCCAATCAATAGAAATCCCAATAGAAAATTATTCAATCATTCAATAAAGTTATTAGAGATTTTTGAAGAAAGTAAAAATAAAGATATTAGAAATTTCTGCAGAATACTTTTTTATTTTAAATGTATTAATGTATGTATTTTAAATGTATTTAAAAATTATCTAGATATTAAAATCTCTTGTATTTTAATCACTTTTCTAATTTCTAAACTCAATAAAAAATTTGTATTAATTTCTCTTTAGTTATTCCAATATAAATGATTATTTTCTGAAAACACACTAATATAAAAGAATAGCTTACCCATTTTTGTATGATATAACTATATCAAAACCGAAATTGAACCCTGTCCATCTCCAACTATGCTGCAAATAGAACATTTTTTAAACACCTTTAATGTAAAGCTAAAAATAAGAAATTAATGCAAAACAGTTAAAATTACTTTATTATAATTAAAAATGACCTTTAAAATAGCTATGATCCAAAATTTATAAAACACTAGCCGCCTTTGGCGACCAGCCGGTTCACCAATCTTAATGCTCGTTAAAATTTTAATAATTAAATATTTTACGTAACTTCTATTTTAATAGCTCCTTCATCAAAATATTTTAAAGCTTCAAATTTTGATAGTCATATAATTCATTCATAATATTATAAAGGCTTTCAGCCATAACATAATACATATATATCTAATTTTCTGTTAGCTCCCGTAGAATTTATGCCTTAAATTAAAATGGAAATGATTAATCTGCAATTAATATAATAATATTTTTTTACTGAAACAAAGCTTTTTTTTTAATAATATGATTACTGAAAACAGAATCACTGAGTATTTAAACATTATGGGCACAAAAAAAAATATCTTTCTTAATTTATGTAATATCTCAAGAAGTTTTCTACAAAATTTTCTCAGATTCATCATGAACAAATTAATTAATTAACAATGTTTAGTTTTAAATGCATGAAACTCTAAGAAAATAAACAGAATCGTTTGAAATAATCGGCCGAAAGTAAGTTAAGCCTATCCTCGTTAGCATGGAAAAAAAAATGAAGCCCTACTAATTTGGTAGTGGGAACCAAAAAGATTTTTTGGCGGTAAAGTTAGTTTTTAATTAATAATTAAAATTCTAATTAAAAATTCAAAAAAAAAGGACCCCAGGTGCACATTCCCGACCTACTAGGTATGCACGTGCCAAATTTAGTAGCTGTAGATCGATCGATCTGGCCTGTAGAGCACCAACACACACACGCATTGAGCTTTATATAAGAATAGATTTCAACTAATTTTTTTTGTGTGTGTTTTAAATTAGAAAACATTTTGATGAAATCTTTTATATTCTTTACTTATAATATTTTACATATAAACTTTATGCCTAGTGTGATCAATATAAAACTACTCATGCCATACTACTATAAATATTTTAATTATTTTATTTCTTGACGATTTTGTAAAAATTTATTCTGTTCACTATAGGAAAATATAAGCTTTTTTTTTTTTTTTTTGAAAACTTTCATTTTGTTATGTGTAAAAATTTGATACTCAGCACATTCTTATAATTTTGAAAATTGCAATTATATTCCAAAAATTGCTTTCTACTTTTATAAAAAAAATCCTAACAATTGTAAAATTGTATTATTGATTTATATATCAGAAAAAATAGTAATAAAGAAAAAAAATGATGGCATCATTCAAAATTTTCTCAAATTCGAAAATATTAAAAAAATTTCTGTAAAACTAAAATAAATTAGTTTTTTTACAAACTTGAATGAATTCTGTCAACAGTTTTTTGAAAAATATTGAATGGTCACTTGCATTTTTTCAGCAATGCTTTCAAAGAAATAATAATAAAAATCATTAAATGAAACAGTAAAATAATTTAAAAGTGAATAATTTTTTTAATGTGTAAACAAGCTTTTTTAAAAAATTACTTCTTTCTATCCAGTTCAGCTATCCAATTTCAGAGTTTAAAATAATAGTTTTAAAAAAATGTGTTACTAACCTGTGTGTCAGTCTGCAAAACTCTTCCACACCTCACACAATCACGGTTGAAATCTTCTTCACTAACTTGTTTGGGCCTATTAATATATAAAGATAAATAATAAAGTTCAAGATTCCCTCAACAAAAATTAAAAAGATTTCTTTTACTAAAATCTTTATTTACCCTTTATCAACTCCTTGATCAACTCTTAACATATGGTACCATTGAGTTTTGAATATAGGCATAAACCAATCTGGGAAAAAAAATAATTTAATAAAATATAATGTCTGTCATACTATAATTTTAATGGTTGTAAATACATAATCAAAGTTAAAATACTTACAATGCAAAAGGCAAAACTTTTAGCAATATTTCTGATTAGAATAAAAATAGAGATGAAAATCATAGAACTAATTATTTGTGTTAATATTACTTTTAACATTTATTATCTTTTTTACATGATAACTTTTATTCATTTATAATTATTTTTACTAATATTTGTGAAGGAAAGAAGTTCATTTTTCCTTAGTGAATAAATTTTAATGTTTTCTTCAATGGATTTTCACTGAATAGTCTGCAAAACTCTTAACTTAACGTTATAAAAACAATTCAGATTTTTTTTCAGTTGCAAGTATTAATTTAGGTGTGTGATATGCAAAACTAAAGTACACAATTCTCTCTTGAAGAAAAATAAAATGATCAAAAATAAAGCCTAACTGATGCAATCTATACTTATAATAAAGCTCAATGTGTGTGTGTGTTGGCGCTCTACAGGCCAGGTCATTTGACATACAGCTACCAAATTTGGTACATGTATACCTTAGAGGTCAGGAATGTGCACCTGGGGTCCCTTTTTTTGAAATTTTAATTAGAATTTTAATTATTAATTAAAAACTAACTTTCCCACCAAAAAAAACTTCCATTTTCCCCACCGCCAACTTTTCCGCCAAAATAATCTTCCATTTTCCCCAAGCCAAATGATTTAGGCTTTAGTTCTTTTTTTCTCCCAACAGTAATGAGGTTAGGGTTAAGATTTTTCGGCGGATTATTTCAAACGATTCTGTTTATTTTCTTAATGTTTTATGCATTTAAAATTAAACATTGTTAATTAATCCATGTTTCAGATTCATTCTGAAGTACTTTTGAATTAAAATAACACAGAATAAAGGAAATTAAAAATGTATAATCTGCATAGCGTTACCCCAACTGGAGTAGAAAAATTCACGCATTTGCGTTACCATAAAAGGCGAAGAAAATTCACGCATGCGCACTGTGTTCTGATTGTTGGCATGGCAACCATTATCAACGGACGATTTAAATTACTTTTAGGTTAGTTGTATGCTTTTGTAAGTAAATTGTATTTATGTTAGTTATATATTTTTTGTATATGCTTATAGTTTTAAGTACATCGTTTTTTAAGTAGTTTTTTTTAACCTGTTTTCAATGATTTAAATTATTTTTAGGCTAATTGCATGCTTTTGTAATTAAATTGTATTTATGTTAGTTATATATTTTTTGATATATGCTTATAGTTTTAAGTACATCGTTTTTTAAGTAGTTTTTTAAACCTGTTTTCGACCGATTATTTTAAACGATTCATTTTATTTTCTTAGTGTTTGATGCATTTAAAATGAAACATTGTTAATGAATATGCGTTCATGATGAATCTGAGAAAATTTTGTTGACAAATTCTTGAGATATTATATAAATTAAGAAAGATATTCTTTAGTGCCCATAAAGTTTAAATGCTCAGTGACTCTATTATCAGTAATCATATTATTAAAAAAAATGCTTTGTTTCAGTAAAAAATATTATTATATTAATTGCAGATTAATCCTTTACACTTTAATTTAAAGCATAAATTCTATGAGGGGTAACAGAAAATTAGAGAGATACATAACACGTTATGACTGAAGGCCTTTATAATATTATGAGTGAATTATATGACTATCAAAATTTGAAGTTTTAAAATATTTTGCTGAAGAATCTATTAAAGTTGGAATTGCATAAAATATTTAATTATTAAAATTTTAACGAACATTAAGATTGGCGAACCGGCTGGTCGCCAAAGGCGGCTAGTAGGGAATAAAATACCTAACTAAAGGATGGTGCAATTATAATGTTTCCAAAATACCAGGGAGCCTCAATCCAAGTTATCACAATTAAATAAGCCATAAACAATATTATGCTCTATTTTACTGAAGGAAATCGAATAAAAAATTGAATTATTTATTAAAAATGCAGATAAATATTGAATAATAATAATTTTAGGTTATAATATTCTTTAAAATCAAGTAACATTAATTAATACAAAGAGCAATTATGCATCTAAAAAAATTAAGTATTTTTATTATTAATGATAGAGATGGACCTTATCTTTTAGCAGCCCTATCCACTTCATTTGCTTCAATATGGCTAGTTTTTTTCTTGCATATTAATGATATCATGATCATACAAAATCAAAATAAATCCAAAATAATTTTTAAAACAAAAAATTACTTAGTTTACACAAATTGTCATAAATAATTATATAATGGCAATACTTACCAACAGGGATAATATTATCATATTCAATGAGTTCCATATCAACATGATGTATAACAAGATGCTGCAGACGTAAGGCACGGAAAGCTTTCAAGTAAGGGGTTCCTGTATCAGTTAATAAAAAAGATGTACTGCCTGCAAATGAAAGAAAAATAATAAGAATAATTAAAATAAAATAAATAAATAAAAATAAATAAAGTCAAAGTTTGAATTCACAGAATATGGATAAATACCAATGTTATTCCATAATAAATGTATCTAAAATCTGGAACTAAATAAAATATGCATTATTAGGCTTATACCAAGTGTGTTGGATAATATTATCTTTACTAAATGGCACTAAAAATAAGATTTGGTTCACAGCCTCAATTGTTATATCAGTTTGTTGCTAGGATAACACCTGTTGAAACTCCACTGATGTATAACTAAGTTTAAGTTAGCATGATGTTGTGTTTGTGCAGTAAATATGACTAATTTCAAACTAAAAAAGAGCAAGTGTGACCGAAATGGTTGTCCTTGTTCAATTAAAAAAGAAAAAAAAAAAAAAGTTGTGAGTCATATGGTTGTGGAAACTTAAGATGAGAAATCCTAATGCAAGGTGCATGTGTATTGATTTAGACCATTCAAAGTGGTGATTTTGAAAGAAAGATCAAGATCGTTTGGGTCAATTGAAAAATTCCAAAATCTGAATTGTAAGCACAATTACAAAGATGACATGCAAATTCAACAGAAAATGGGAGAGAAGTTAAAAGTTGTTTCCCAAACTATATCTTATTGCTTTAATGCCATGGGAAAGATGAAAAAGGAAGGAAAGTGGGAACATGGAAATAGTATATGAAGTACTGCCTTTTTAGCATAATTGAATATTTTCTGCAACAGATAGTGACTGAAAACAAAAAACAAATATGCTTCCAGAATCCAAAAAATCAT
This sequence comes from Argiope bruennichi, assembly GCF_947563725.1. Taxonomy (NCBI): domain Eukaryota; kingdom Metazoa; phylum Arthropoda; class Arachnida; order Araneae; family Araneidae; genus Argiope; species Argiope bruennichi. The sequence continues at coordinate 89,977,219 of NC_079151.1, forward strand.
GGATTGACCTAGAACAGCTATCTACAGTAATATTAACTACTTTGGAAGAAAAACAATGTCCTGCATTTGTTGGTATCAGTAGGGTGTGAGGTACTATGAATTTTTAAAATTAGGTAAAAAGAATAAAAACTGTTTGCTATTGTCAACTGATCAATTTCAACCATGCATTGAAGGAAAAGTATCCACAATAGACTACAAGATACAGAAGAATGATTCAGCAGCAAAGCAATGTGTCATCACACAATGCAAAATACATCAACAATCAGTTTCACCCTTGGTCCGGAATTCATCCCCCTCCTTACTTCCTGCCATACTCACCAGATTTGGCCCCTATGGATTAATTTTCATTAATGGCTCACACACTTTCCAGCAACAACAATTATGAAGATGCTGATAAATGGAGTGCTGGTCGGATCATTTCAAAATGTGAACTATTTCTTTCAAAGTGTATTCATAACAAACAAAAGAAGAACAAATAAGCAAAATGCATAACTAATAAAAGTGTATACTTCATTCATTTATTATCTGTGGTATTATAGTCGCTAGTATTTATATATATTTTGCTATACATTTTTATTCTTACTCATATTGTCTCGGAAATGAACATAACTTAAAAAATTTGCTTTCAAGAAAATACACTGCAACACAAATATAGACAGCATTGGATTATTTATCATATAACCGTAAAATTTACCATATAACAAATTTTACATGAAAAAAAATTATATAAGAAACGGATACTATGTATTTATTCTGAAATTCAGTGGACCGAAATTTGTTTTAAAATGTGATAGAACAGAACTCAAGAAAAAAACACAAAAGAAATTTAAATGGAATAGATTTTTGTGAAATCTAATAAACTGACAAATCATCAATAAAAATTATTAATAACTGTGAATAAACTATATCCTGATCTTACCTTTATTGGACTGGAAATACTGATCAGCGGCAGCACTAATTGTTTCATAATTTCTAAAGGAAAAATTTTCTTTCAAGAAAACCCACTGCAACACAAATTTAAGCAGCGTTGGATTATTTATCATATAAACATAAAATTTACCATATAACAAATTTTACATGAAAACAAATTACATAATATTAAGACAGAATAAGAAACAGATACTCTGTATTTATTTTGTAATTCTCATCTTAGAGGATTTTAAGAGAAATTTAAATTATTAGATATATTTTGGATTATTTGAGGTTGGTGATTTATTTTGTTTTTGCATTTGTTTTTATATCAATAAATACAAGGCAATTTTAATATTTAGTATATAATAATAATGCATATTTATGCATTTAGAGTAAAAAGCCCGGAAACCTAATTAAGAATACTGAAATGTCCAATTTAAGGACCCGTGAAACAGTTAAACTACACCTGATAAGATAAGAAAGATAAGAATTTAATTGAAATATTGAGAGAATAAGAAGAAAACTAAAAATGTTCTATATTAAGATGTTCTATACTTTAAATTAAAATTAATCAACACATATAGATAAAATGCTGTTTCCTAATCAAAATATTTAATTAACTTACAAATAGAAATAAAAAAGGAAGAAAAAATATGTACTGCATTAAAAAATGATAAGCAGACACAATGTGTATCTAAACATATCAAACAACATAGTTATAGATGAAGTTACTAATAATATATATTAATAAAAATAATTTTATAACTTTTGGAGAAATAAGTCAAATAATATAACCTTTTATTGTATTAAGCTACCAATAGTTAGCAATATCTTCAGAACATAGTTAAAAAATTTTATTAAACAACTGGGAAATTACAATGAAACTTTAATATTACAAATAATATTTAGAAGAAATTGAAGCAGATCAAATTTTTGAAGTAGTATACTTACACTTTTTAATAAAAGATACAAGGAAAATTCTGTTTGAACAACAACAAGCTTAGGAGATGAAATTAACTCAGACATCAAATCACAGCTAAAAGAATTATGAATAACATAAGTAATATTTTGGGAATAACAAAATTCTTTTATGATATTTAGAATAAAATCCAAAATATTTTTGAAATTAAATAAAGGAATATATAAAGGCAATCTAGTGCTCCAAAGCATGAAAAGAGATTAGAATACACTTTTAATAAATTGAAACAATACAAAATAAGATTTCAAATTATTTGCAAGCATCTAAAATTTAACATAAAAATATATCTTTTGGAAATGTATTCATATTTTGTAATTCAAAGCTAAATAATAAAAATTATTTAAAAAATGAAAATCATGTAAAACCAATAAATTTCATTTAAATAAACGAAAATAAACATTCACAAAACAGAAATAAGGTTTTATAATTACTATAAGAACAATTCTAAACCATATAATTTGAACACTATTTTTACAGACATGAACATAATTTAAAATAACATTTTTATTTCTAGCAAATTAACAAAAGCAATATATCTATTTTGTTAGTTTCTATATTTTCAACATTTTGAAAAATTCATTTAATTTTCAGAAAAATAATCTATTAAAAAATATTTCATAAAACGAACAAAAATATAATTTTTTTTTAAACCTTACCTCACTTGACGTAAATGATCAGGTGAAGAATTAATACAAAATAACATATTCCGGTTCAACCAATCTAAAGTGCTGTTCTTAACTTCTTCTAAACCATATAATTCAGATGCTTCATAATATAAAAGTACTGTTTCTATACTGAAAATACAAACAAATTTTTTTAAAAATTATATAACAATTGCATGCATAATCAAACATTTAACAATTTCAAATATTGAAATTCATTTATTTGCATCAATCAAGAGTGATAAACTAATACAAGTTGTCAAATTCAATAAAAACAGTATAAAGTTAAATATTATAAAATTTATATTTTTGAAGATAATATAATTGCCCAATAAAATACTTAATAATAATTTTGAAATCTTTTTTTTCTTAAAAATTAAAAACATAGGATTAATCTTTTTTTTAAATGTAAATATTTAAATGATACCAGTCACTAATTATTGAAAAATCCTGAATGCATATTCTGTGCATAACAAAAGTTTTTAAAGAGGGTATCAAATTAGTTTTAGAGCTTTTCAGAACTTTGACACCAGGAATATCCCAAATATGAAACATAATAAACAAGAAATAGCTCCAAATCTTGAAAACATTGTTGAAGTTGAATACTTCCTGAATGATTCAGATAGTAAATGTTAGCGTAGATGTAAAGCACAAATTTTATATATATATATATATAATACTAAAAAAATGTCAGGAATGCCACATTTAAAGTATATCTATACTATAAAGAATATTTTAAAAATTTCTGTTAACATAAGCAATGGTTAGGAATTTATATTATTTTATTTCTGAAAATAGACTTGCTTTTAATGAGATAAGACTGGAATGTCCATTTTCCAAAATAATGAATGCCATTGAGCAAAGAATATGTATTAAAAAATTTGCTTGCACAAAGCAATTCCAGGGACAATAATATCTGAAATCTTGCACACTGCCTTTAAAGACAATTTCTAATAAAAACTAAGAGCGTTTGAATGGAATGCTATGTTTAAAGATCATAAATCGATTATAGATTAATCACACATTCGATGACCAACCACTTTTTTTTTTATCATTATACCAATCAGGTCAAGAATTGGAGATTAATGATTATCATTTAACAATATGAGACATTATTGATAAAGTTACTATATGGAAATGGTAAAAAAACAATAAAAGTCGTGAAAGAATAACTCATTAGGGTCTGCCAAATGATAACATGCCTTTTCTCAATGCCCTTATTAGTCTTGAATTTTTGACAATAAATAAATATGCTCTATATTCATTTGATATGCCACATTAAGACTTTCCTTTTCAAAAAGTTGAAACAGTCTCTTTCTGGTCACTATTTTAAGTCTTAACTACACAAAGAAAGGAAATTATCTTTCTCTACTACAATGTATACACTGAGAATAAAATAATGGCATAAAATAAAAGGTATTAATTTAATGGTAAAATATGTTGCTTTTCCTTCAGAGCAATCTCACTCCAATGCACTTTTGTCTATACTTTTCCTTATCATTAATATATGTCTTATTTTAGTGTAAATCCTTAAGAGTTTATAGTGAATTGTGCAACTGATGGATTCAAAACAGTGATCAAGTAGATTCAGTTTCATGCACACCATAGGCAATACAATCAAAATTTCTTTTATGCTGATTAATATTATTTATGCTTCATCAGCATATTATCAAGAAAATTTTGAAATTCAAACATTGTTTAGACTTTTGGAGAACATAAAATAAAAAGATTTTAGGTGAAAAGCTGTTTTTGTAACTGTATTTAATGCAAAATTAGAGATCTGAGATTTTTTTTTTAAATGATAAAAATAGAAATACTAAATTACTTGTAGTTAAATGCAAACTGAAATAGAATTTTGAGATGCACTTAGCAGCTATATCTATACAATTTACAACTGTTTCATATTATTTATAGCAATTTGTTCATTCATGAGAATATAGACAACTATGTCGATATTCTCATTTTTATTTACATTGGAGAAGTAAACATAATAAGATATTGATAAGACATGTAAGATATTGATGTATAATTTATATTTCTAAGGAACATGTGTGTGTGTGTGTGTAAAAAACTGAATAATATTATATAATTCTCAGATTAATCCCAAAATTTTGAAATAAAAATCTAAAAAAGATGCACAACTAAAACTTCACATATAATAAAACAGTTAAGAAAAAGGCTTACTTTATGCTTTCTTTCATTACTTCAACACTCTGGTGAATTAAATCTTCCTGAAAATAATCACAGCAACAAAAAAATATATAAGAGAAATGTTCAGCAAAAATGAAATATTCAAATAAATTATAAAATAATATCATGTACAGCAAGCAAATTGAAATTACCAACTGAAGGAGAGTTGCACACGCTAAAATAGAGACCGCTTCTAATGGCATGATCTGAATCTCATCCTGATATAATGAACCAAAAACTTTGTGCAGGGCTAGAAATAAATAAATAAATTAAACTATCCTACATATTTACAATATTATTTATATATACAAAAAAGAAATTATTAATAAAAGCATATTAGGCCTCAATGCAAGAATCCGAATTCAGTTTTAAAATCACAAAATATTTTTTTCAATCAATAGGCACATATATAAAAAAAAGGGAGTTGCATGATAAGTTACAAGTTTCATTTGAATGGAAGATGTAGCAATGCTCTTATATGTAAAAAATTATTAACCCTGTAGATATTTAAATAGTAACTTTTTGTATGCCAAGTATATTATTTGAAGATGTCATATCATTAAGATAGTATACAGTTTCTAAACAATTAATGGAAATTCTCCCTTTGATTTAATATTATTTCAGCAACAATAAAGAATATTTATAAAATAACATATTAAAGAAAGAAATATACCATCAGTTGTTATGTTTTCATCTTCAATTCCAATTTTAATTTCTTCTTGCGTTCTTTCAATCCAGAGTCCATTGAACATACTGTTGAAATAAGGAGACTGGCAAAAAAAAAAAAAAAGAGGTTTTATGTAAAACAGTGGTGCAAATTTTATTATTTGAATATTATTTTAAAAAAAAAAAGGAAAGAAGAGAATAGTCATTAAAATAACAGTTTTAATGATATCTGAAAGATGATACACATAAAAATATTATAAGATCAATAAATACTTTTAATAATAGAGAAATACACATTTGTCTAACTATCACAAAAATATACAATGAAGCTGCATTAGCAAGTTTAAAATAAAATTGTATTACAAATTGAATTTGAAACAATCAGTTAAAAATATTTCTATACTATTATAGCAATGGCAGCATGAAGTCTATAATTATTGAACAAGGCAATATTCAATCCCCTATGATATTCTTTCATTTGTGATATCAATTAATATTTCTTTAATCATATTTCTGGGATTTTATGATATTTAAGATAATATTTATTTTTAATTAGGTTATTAATAACATTGAAATCAACTATTGTCAAACAGCACTTTAAGAAAAACTGTTGTAGAGTTGTTTTCATTCTTTCAGCTCAGAAACATCTGAAAAAATGATGAATAAACTTGTCAAAATGATACCTAAATAGAGAGAAAAATGATATTAATGGAGTTGTAGTACAAAGAAATCTATTCATAAAACTTAGAAATAAATGCTTTTCTACTGCTTCCCTGTTTGGTTTTTTTCTTTCCTACCTATCACTCTAATTTTTTTTTACTACATAAATATATTTTTCTTTTGATATAAATAAATTATTCAGAAAAAAAAGAAGGTTTTCCTGAGGGAAAAATAGATTTTAGTGTACATTTTAAAATAAAAATTCTTAGCTTTTATTGAGAATGCCACAGAATAAACAGATATTAAAATCTGCTTTTCTAATGCAGTTGGAATAAAGAAAATTAAAAATTTTATGAAAAAAATATAGGGTTAAGAGTTTTTTTAAGCAAATACCTTTTGCAGCACTGATTATTTCTGAATCAATCAATTCATGGTGTTTTTTTTAATGAAAATATAATCTAAAATTACTAACGATATATATATATATATATCATTTGCCACCATTTTAATCAAGGTAATTTCATTTTTTTTCTTCAAGTTTTAAAATTTATTTATTTTAATGATTAGGGTAATAAAATAATCAGTCATTATGAGAGAAAAATATTTTTTAAAAAAAAATTATAGTTTTGAAAGAGCATGACAGGATGTTATTGCACATAAAGAACATAACTTTATTACTTAAGAATAAACAAAGATCAGAGCAATTAAAACTGACTCAATAAAAAAAGGTAATAATAAAAAAGATAATTAAAAATAAATGAAAAAATAGAAATTTTAAGATATTCAGAACAACAAACTGGCTCTGTTCCAAGTCAAGAGATAAAAAAATAGTCAAGTCTTAAGAGATTTTACTACAGGAAATTAATGAGCATCAACAATCTTACTTGTGATAAATATAGCCTATGAAGGTTCCATGTTCTATTTAAGGCAACTATTCTAACATCACTACCTTGTCCTTCTTCAAAAAGAGTTTGATAAACATATCTGGTTGTGCTCATCACCTTTCGCCTGAAATAAACAAATAAAAAATAATAGTTTAAAAAACATGAACTAAAAAAAAAAATGTAAATTACATTTATCGCATCTCCAAACAACCCTTTTCTGTAGGCAAAAATAGAATGGTTACATCTATATTAGGATGGGAACCATTTCATTTAACAGAAAAACTAACAGCATTCTATATTTGGAACACATAAACGGTAAAAAACACAAAAAGAAAAAAAATTAATTAGCTTATTACCAAACATTAAAAAGACGAAAAAATTTGAATTGTTCAAAACAACAACAACAACAAAAAAAAAACCTTTATTACTGATAAAAAAATCAACTGATGTTAGTGCCATTCACATTAGTACAAACTAAACACTTTCTTTTTAAATTAAAAGATAAAAAGAAGGGAAAAAACATGATAGTTATTCATTAATTTTAAACCAATATAATGTGTTTTAATATAATCAATTTTTAATAATTTATATAAATGTTTTCAGAATATAAGTTCGCTTAATTAATTTCTTCTTTATTTAAAAAACGTGTATTGGAAAGAAAAAAAAATTAAGTTGTAATGTAAAATTCAAATGTAATTAAAAAAAATTATAATTGAACAAATTTATTCTTAATTTCAGAATAAAATAAAATAATAATCAGAAATTAATAAATTAAAATAAAGACATATTATTTAAAACTTACAAACTTCTTATAAGATCCTATGAACAGACAAATATCTTAATTATTTTGAATTATGCAATAAATCTGCAGCTTTGTAATAGAAAAAATAATAATAATAATAATATTGTAACCAATGAACCAGAATTTAGATGTATCCTGAACCTGATAAGAAAAGTTTGCACAAAGTTCATTATTGTTCATGTATAAACAATATAATGCAGAAAAAAAGATGATCATGTTTTGTTTTGTAAAATGGTGGGAGGAATTATTTCATAAATTTATTCTTTTGTATAAATACTAAAACAAATTTTAAATATACTTTATATTGCATTAAGAAATACAATATAGAAAAAATTTGCTCATTATTCTTAATTATTTTATTATTTTTCATGGGTGAGGATATATTGTATTAAAGGCAGTTACATAAAAATTGCTAACTGTGAAAAGAATTATATCAAACTTAATGAAGATATTGCTTATAATAAAGTATTTGTAGGCTGGTTTAAATCATGTTGATAAATAATTTAAATTTACTGAATATCAAATTAAATAGTTTATATAGGGTTTTTTATAGTCTTTATTTTATAAACCTTTATAAAATATTAATGAAAGTCATAAGTACTGCAGAATGGGAAGATTGGTTTAATAGTCAAAGACATATTAGGCTGAATGTATAAAGAAAATTAAGCAATGCATTATTATGCTGAATAAACCATCTTTGTAATCATTCTAACATATTTAAAAGTAATAAATATATTTGAACAAAATTTGCTTTATATCATCAATAATTTCTGCAGAAAAACTACATAGTTAAAGAGAAAGAAATTCATGCAATGTAGAGACATATAGAATCCTATTCACAAATCAAAATTATATCACTAAATCAAGGAGGAGGGTAACTAATGGTTTTCCATATATTGTAAATTTGAGGGTCTTTTATTAGTCATTGCCTCTTCTCTTTTCATGCTTCTATTGGCAAAAACATATTAAAAATTACAGACAACATAAATAATTAGACTGTGCTTAGTTGTAAGGATGGAGAAAAATGAAAAATATGGCTTACACCATTCCATTCCTTTTTTTTATATATAATGTTTATTTCATTTAATACCACTGCATAAGAAATAATTTTACTGAAACTTATCTGGAATTTATTGGAACATATGTACTCTTTAATATGCAACACAACTATAAAGAAACACTCCACTTCTGCTACATTAATGAACTGATTTTCATTCAACATTATAAATCATTGTTTCTTTATAGCTACATAGACACTCCATAATATTTTTTAGACTCAAAATACCACTAAATGAAAATTCTATGTACTGGTTTAACTACTTTGAAGAAGAAACTATACCGGCTCTTTTTGAGTGATTTTACGTCTAATGATGAAACTAATTTTATTTAATAAACCTTCAAATAAATTACATCATATGGCTCTATAATTGTTCAGAGAAATGTCTTTCTTTTTTCAAGTTCCTTAATCTTTCTTACAGGTAGTACAAATGCCATAATATGCGAACACATATCCATACATCTATTGCATCTAAAATAATTAAAGCTTCATTCCCTTTCAGAAATCAATCTTTAAGGTATCTAATTATCTTACAGATAGTTTTAACCTCTTTTATTATTTAAATAATAATAGCTCGATCCCTTTTAGACACTAATATTTAAGGTTTTTAAGTTATCTTTGAGATAATTTTGACCTCTTTATTAAAAAGTATCAGTTCAAGTGTTACAGATAGATATATAGCTAATGAAGAACAGTAAGAATAGATAACTTTACAGATGATCAAATGGGAAGACACAGCTCTAATATCTTAAAAAAGAGGGGGAGATGGGCTCTTTCTTATGTGTTTTTCACAAAAGCCCATCAAAAGAAGTTAAAAATCTTTTCAACTCGAATTTTAAATACTGAGGTGCTTTCAAGCTGATGAATATTTTATGGCAAACCATTCAAAGAAGAGCGGTTGTAGATTTTTTTTAAATGTTGCACATATATTTTCTAAAAGCAGCATGTTTTTAAAAGTTGCTAAGTAAACTACAAAATCAAAAGATGCAATTAAATTAGTACCATATATCATCACAAATCACACACACACATTGAAATAATATATATTATTTCAATATGGAAATTTACATTAAGTATTCTGTCTGTATTACTACTAATCACATAGTATAATTTTATACACAGTAATCACATAGTATAATTTTATACACAGTAATCACATAGTTATACAATCACATAGTATAGTTTCATAATGTGACTACACACTTGCACGCATAATATATTAATAACATCAACTGGCAGAAAGAATTAATATATTTACATTTTACAATTAACTTGATAGAAGAATATGAACATATTTACAAAATGATTGCATAGATAGTCAAATTATAATTTTTGATCAGAATCTTTAACTAAAATTCCAATGTAAATTTTGACATCTACTAAATAATAATAAAATTTCAGTTTACTGATACCAAAAAAAAAGACTGATATTTTTATTATTTCAGATTAATTTTTGCTTTCTATAATTCCACTTTTCTAGGGAAATAAAATATATTACTCACTAACATTCTTGTGCCTTTATCTATTTTGGAGCATTACACATACTGTTAAATTAAGTTAGCTTATTCATCTGTGAATTATATTAGATCAGGATTCTCGGTATTTGTTTTTAAGAAGATTCTTACAATTTACGCCATCTTCCAATATTGATTTAGATTAAATAATCATAAGTACACAGTTTCAATTTATAATCTTAAGCACTTTTTAATTCAAATAAAATGAACACAAAGCTTAAAATTTGGATACAAAAAATTACATAGCATTAACATGCAAATTATTATTTGGACAGAGTTGTTTACATATGAAAAAATTACAGGGAAAAAAATGCACAACAGTTCTAAGCACTCAATAAGTTCTAAGAATGTACATTATTAAGTATTTAGGCAAAGTATCATTCCAAATAATTTTCCTACTGTTTCTTATTATAATTTTTATATTTCTTTATTTCATGATGAAATTCATATAAACAAACATTATAACATGTGGTATCAAAAAATATTTTTAGAATCTACATCACTCACTGAAATGTCATAGAATTTCGAGGAATGAATATTAAATCTATGGAATTAAAACAATCATTCAAACTAAAAGTTTTTAGAGCAACAATCATTTACCTTTTCGGTGATAATGTATAATCCTCTTCATCTGATTCTTGAAATTCATGATCAAACGTGTTCGATTTTCGTTTTACAGGAAGACCAGACCTCAGAAAACTATGAACAACAGTGTTACCCATGATTATAATTAGGTCGTATCATAAAATTATTCTTCTGTTGGGTGCCCATGCACATAAAGTGATTATTTTTATTATATACCAAATAAAGAGAAATCGAAACAACAAACGGATTGCATAAAAAAATAAAATCAAAACATTCGTACACAGCTTGTCGCCAGATGCAGCGAAATAACTATTTTTAGAAATTGAGATATTAGAATAAACGTTTGAAATGTTTTATTTGCGAAAAAAGTTTTGTAAATATTTGATTATCCATTTTAATTAATTTGAAAAAGATATTTTCAAATTTCATATTCTGACACAAAAATTTAATTAATTCAATTTTCAGAAATTTTAAATGAAAATTTTAAAAATGTTCGAACATGTTCATATATGTTGAGAGCAATACAATCAAATTTACAGATAATTACATGTCAGAGCATAAACATATTTTAATATATAATAAAAAATATCTGGCTAATTTTGTCTTTGTCCAATATGGAAGGAGTTTCTAAGGTAATGAAGATGAATAGTATCGAGTGTTCTTCCTCTTTTCTTTTTTTTTCGAATAATGTCTTTAAAATAAATACTAGCATTTATGATTTGCTCAAATTTCACAGAAGAATCCGAAAATATTACAAAACATTTCGGTCCTGATAGAAGCTAACTTTTTGTATTAACTTTAATCGTACCCTGCCGCCTCCCTCCCTTCACTGAATTTCACTTGCATCCAAAGATTTTATTGTTTACGGTTTTTAATATTAAAATACTTGTCTCTATTCTACTTGATATGTAGGATAAAAAAAATAATTAAAAAAAGATCCTGTTGATAAAACTGCAACTTAAAAGCGGAAACAAACTCAAATGGTAAAATATCATCATTTTGTGATTGATGAGAAAAATTTGTTTAGCAAGTTTTTCTTTTAATAGAGAAGAATCAGATCATGACATATATACAATTAAAAATAAAAGACTACCTTTACAGCTTTTAAAATATAAATATCTTAGCAGTGTTTTCATTTGTGGTAGTAATGTATGCCTACTCATATTTTAAATTTGGAAACTTTTGAATATATTAGTCTTTTTTTTTTTTTTTAAATCTTTAAATTTTTCTTAAGAAAATACACTTTATATATTGTGCGAATCATTGATCAGAAAACAAAATTTAGAGGGAATTTGAACCTATAGTTCTCAATATTGTAACAAGATAATGTTTTAGATTTGTTTCGCCTACCTTTACGTGATTTTTTACAATTCACTTCTATTTATATAAAAGAGATAACGCGCACAAAAAAAATATGTTTAATCTCTTGGCATACGAATTAACTTCTAAATTAGATAACTCATTTTATTTGGGACATTTACAGTTATTTTACTTTTTGTAATATTTTAAGGTGCATTTGGGATATCGGAAAATTTCAAAGTGATATTTGCGCTTTAAATTATTCAATACTTCACTTAATTGAAGATTTAGAACTAAAATTTCAATAATTCGATACGCGGTCAGACTAGTCATTGTATGCAGAGGAATTAATGTCATCGCACCGAGTATAAATACAGTAACCAAAATAATAAAAACAAATTATTGTAAAATGAATTTAAAAATGATTAATTGCTTTTGTTTTGTTTAAAGTAAAGAAAAGTTATTTGAAAATAAAATTCGTATCACTGAAAGCTAATTTTTCTTATATTTCAAAGCGATGTAAAAGGAAATTTGTTGAATAATAAGTTATAAAGTTATAAAAAAAAGCGTTGATATTTTGGTGAATTTTTTAAAGAAATTAATTAAAAAAAATTTCTTGATAAGTATTTCTTTTCACGACTCATGAAGTAACTACTTTCAAAATGCTTTACAGGGCAGATCATTATATCTTTAGTGAATTTGGGAGGTAATTACTTTACTAAAAATATTTCTTAAAATTTTATATAGTGCGCTTTATGAATCAAAAATTAATCGCAATTTTAACATTTTCCCCTTAATATTTTGGAACATATTATTATTTATTAATATTTTGGAATTTTTATACAACAGTAAAATTTTAAGATCAAAATTTATTTTGAAATGATTGATGGGTGAAATTTTTGCCATTCCATTCATTGTAAATAGCTCTCAAAGGTCATTCATTTTTGAAGCACTCAATGATCTTTATAATTTTTCAGTCAGTATTTAAGATATCCTTAATTCAAAAGTAAATAATTTAAGTTTCTCAGAATATTTCGTTTTCAAAACGTGCTTGTTTACTTTTGTTTTAAATCGAAAGAGAGTATCTTGCGTTATTACGAATATTGCTTCTTTGAATAGTTTATTTTCTGATAAGGAAGAAGGTTTTACAGATAGTTCCAAAAATATTGAATGGGTTCCATGCCAATGATTCCCGATTGTGGAGACCATTTGGCGACGAATTTAGCCATAAAAATGGAGGACTCAGAATATTCGAGAATCACCACGATAGCTTCATTCGAACTCGAGTCTTGGAGTTTGATCTATAACTATCGATGCCTTGTCACGGGAGCTGTAAAAAGTCGATTCGAGAGTTTTTCTTTGGAATTTTGATCTACAGCAAGTATTATTATCTAAGCGCAGTTTGCTGTTGAGGTTGTTTTATGATTTGCTGCTGCTATGCCACTATTTTGTTCGTCATTTATGCTTTATTACTTATGTTTCGTGTAGAATAAAACGACGTTATCCATTACTGAGCCTTCTTAGACTTTTCGCTGTATACATCAAGTGGATTTGGAATTTTCAATAACAAGATTATGAATTTGTGAACTTGAAACGATATCGAAAAAAACGATATCGAAATAATATTATGAAAACACAGATGACAAAAATAAAGATTATTTAAATAGTTATTCAGATCAACATAATTTGTATTTTTGCTTCTGGATGTGAATAATTAAGGCTAATGAAATATAAAACGGACTTTTTTGTTGAAGTATTTCGTGGTTTGTAGCATTGTGCTTTCAGAAAAGGATTACCATTTTTATTATTTTTCTTAACTAATTCAACTTCTTAACTAATTAACTTTTTTTTAAAAAAATATTTTCATTTTCGATTTGAGTTTTTGTTACAACTGGCACAAATAAATTTATTGAAGCATTTATTTAGTGTTTTTGCTTTTTATTTTCCATACTTCTATTTTGGTGTTTTAGATGTATTTATAATTTTTTTTAATTGTATATTTTCTAAAATAGAAGATATAATTTGAAAAGACAGCCTTTCAGTTAGAACTTTAGAAATGGCACAAGAATTTCATTACTTTAAATAGAGATCGTATTTCCATTGGTTGAAATTCCTTGAATCTTATTTTCGCCAAACTTGTTTTGAATTAAAACAAAACAACATCCTCACATTACACGGATGTCAGTCGGAACTCAAATAGTAGCTGATAATGATAGGTCTGATGCGATCAAACGATGCAGTTAACGATCTGAGCTCGCTACGTCCAACTGGGACGTAATTAACAATCCGTTTTGATGACTGTCCAATTACTTAATGAGATTGCTGTCAGACAGCCTTGAAAGGGTATAGATGTTTCTGAATTTCAAAACAGAGCATCTGATGCTGACGCATTTGAATTCTTCAAAGTTTGTTTATCAGTAGAAAATTTTGGACCGTGTTTCTTCTATGACCTAATTTTATTATAACAGAACGAGCGTCTATAAACAATCCTATAACATCAGTACGAATGTGTAGACTAGATTTTAGGCTCTGGGCATAAGGGGAAATGGTCGAATAAAAATGCTACAAATAAACAGTAAATCTGGAGAAAAAAAAAGGAAATTCCTTGAATTATAAAATATTAGAATAATAATATCTTTTTGCAAATATAATTGATAAGGTTCCTAACTGTTTCATTACACTTACTTGATTATTCAGTATTTAAAAGCAACGAACGTATGCTTGAGTAATAATAATGTATAAAAATGTGGATACAACTCTGTCCTATGTGAAAATAAACAAACAAATAAACTCTCTCACACACAATAAAAAAATTGATCTAAAATATATAATTAATCTGCTAATTTAGTCAAAAATTGAATGTGGAAGATAAATTGGTTAATTTAACCAATTTATCTTTTTTAAGCCTAAAACTAAAAAATATTGAATTCATCTCTGATTGAAATGTGAATTAAATTAAGATATTTACTAATAATGGGGTGTCATGATAAGAATTTCATAGGCTTGCAAGTGCATAAATCCATTGGCTGTAATGTTATTTCAATGAGAAATTGCAGACATATTGAGATAGCATAGGATTGATTGTTTTTTCCAAACGAACTGCTGGTGCGATATCAAATTTCTCAGATTTTCATTATAAATCTAATGATTACTTTTTAATATGATGTAAATTTTGAATCGGCTATGAACTATGTTTTGCTAATGATACATCACATAAATCTTGATAGTACAAGTAGTACGAAAAAAATATTTAAATGAATGTAAAATGGCCTGTTTTAATCTTATTTTTTTATAGATTTCATATTTCATGAATGAGCTTATAGAAGATACTTTATACAATTTTGTATTATAAAAAAATGAGATGAATGTAAGTATATTTAAGATAAAGAGAAAAAAATCTTAAAATTTTTCAATTTTTCTAAACTTTTTAAAATTGGATTTTTATCCTAGATATTATTAATGTCACTCTGCCAATGGGGACCAACTGGCATGCTAAGATTATTGGTTGTGTTTAATTGTCATTAAATTTCTGATGTAAAATTTGATAAGCTAAGAAGCTGTAACTTCTTCCTAATCTATAGCTCTTTCCCACTTCTTAGAAGCTATACCTTCTAAGTATTTCTTCAAAAAGCAAAAGGAAAATAGTACGAGTATTGCAAAATTCGTAGAGATCCAGTTTTGTTAGATAACACTTATCAATTATATTGGAACTAATCTTTATCACTAACTAATCTTTGTAACATGATTGCGAAAATAATAACATGGAAGGCATTGGTAACATTACAATCCTTATCCTAACAGAGATTGTAGAGGTCATTGGTTTGATGACAGTTATGTAATAAAGAACCAGTTTAAAAGTACTCATTTTGAGAAATAATTAATTTCGCAAAACAAAGAATATTTGAACACTGCATTTTTTCTGAAATCAATTATTGCTGTTTAAGTAATCTGTTACTCAATGTATTGTCTTACAACAGCGAATCTGAAATCCATAAAAAAGAAATTGACTCCTAATTGCATAATTGTGATCAACTAAAATCTATTTAAATGCATATTAGTAAACGTCTAAGTGTATAAGTAAGATTACAAACATTTGCCTGTTGTAATGACTTCTAAACCAAAATTTGGAGAAATTTAGAAACTATTTTGTTTTTAAACTTGTGCGTTATTTACGCAGGGCATAAAACAAATGTTTAAGAATTCTCATTTTCATTCGAGAGTTATTTTTATAAAAGGTTTTGACTCTAATTGTGGCCCGATTAGATATATATTTTATTTCAATAACACGTAGAAAATCTATTTTAATAAGGTTACGTTAAAAAATCGATCTTTTTTTTTTTGCAAAATTATAATTTTTAAAAAAAATTAAATATTTAAAAATTTTATTATTAAAAACTTTTTTAATGTTTAAACAGGTTTCTTTATAAAACTGTAATAATTTTATTTCCAAGTCTGTTGTTTGAGAAGTTATAGTGATATTTATATCCATGTTTGCATACTTTTTAATTCTATTTTACATCTTTAAATATCTATTTTCTGAAATATAGAATATGATAGAATTTTCTTACGAAAAACCTCATAAATTAAACTCTAAAGCATATTTTTTGCTCAAATTTAATATAATAATATCTCAATATGTTTTGCGGTTCCTGAATTAGAGAATAAGTAATCTATTAATTTATAAATATTTTACAGTTGTTTTAGTGCTTCACAATGTGAAAGAAACTGAAAATTTTATGTTATTTATCTGTCGAATCTCTTTATTTAAAGAATGGATAGATAATACATCTATTTTTTAGCCCAGGAATTAGGAGATATATTTCTTAAGCTATCTGCAAAACTTTAAGCTAATCATTTGATAAACCTTTAAACTAGAAGATTTTTGCTTTATACTTCTTTTTGCCCCCCCCCCCCCCCTTATTTCCAATTTTTAAAAACATTTTGCCCCTCAACTCGTATATTTTGGTTTCATTTATGTTTTTGCAATCTCTTTTATGCAAATATTCAAAAATATAATTGTTTTCGAATGTTTTTTTAAAACTTCATCCCAAACATAGTCAATACTTGCCCACACAACTTTTCCGATTTTCTTTTTTTCTTGTGGAAACTAACAAGACGTTATAAACTTTCACATTTTAGTTAAGATTATAAAATAAGAGAAAGACAACAAAGCAGAAAAGTTCATAAATCTTTTTATTCACAATCTTTCTTATATGATTAATATTTATGCCTTTTTATAAAATTCACAAAAATTTTTCGATCTTCATTTATGGAGCTAAGAAAGCCATTTCATTTTATACATAGTTAAGTCCAGCTTAAATACGAT
This sequence comes from Argiope bruennichi, assembly GCF_947563725.1. NCBI lineage: Eukaryota > Metazoa > Arthropoda > Arachnida > Araneae > Araneidae > Argiope > Argiope bruennichi. The sequence continues at coordinate 89,994,755 of NC_079151.1, forward strand.
TTATTTGGCATCTTAATCGAAGCAAAAGCTGATATTTTACAACTTGACTTGTGATGAGGAAATACTACTACTACAAAATCGTTCCGGAAGTATTCAAGGCTAATTTCATTGCCTTATTGAAGAAGGTTTACACATTGAAAGTAGGGCAATGACTCTTTCAGTAAACCAAACGGTTTTTGACGTTCTTAGCTTCGAATATTTTAATATTTACAAGACAGCTACAACAAAGAATAAAAACAAATATTTATATATATATATTTACAATAGAAAATATAAACTGGTCATATGATATTCAAAAGTTTGAATGGTCTTGTTTATACGTATTTATTCAGATAACAATGTGAGAAGGAAAAACAGAAGTATTGCACCTGCGTTCTAAAATGAATTCTGAATGCAACAGTGTCCTGTTTTCAAGTTGTGTGCTTTTTAAATACATCTTAATCACAAATGATGGCTCTTAGTATTTTGATGATTTCTAAACGTTATTTTTATAAACACTTCAAAGCTATTTTCGCAAAGTTTTATTAATTTTCATTAACTGGAGATTAACTGGACTGCGGGTCTTTTTTTAAATACATTCTCCACCAAGATCTTGACTGTTATTTTTTGTCAAGGTTTTGTTACATTCTGACGATTTTTAAAAGAAATTTCTTCGTAAAACGTTAAATTCTTAATTTTTAAAAGAAATAAATTTGAATGAATCTTTAAGCACCTAAAAAAGGTAGCATATATTCTCTTATGAAAGTATTTCTTAATTAAAGCTAATAAAACTATTCAATGTAGAAAAGTATCATTTTATAAAAATTATTGTTTTTAAGTAACATTTCTTTAAAAATATTAAAACTAAGATGAAATACAGACTTTGTTCGTAACATAATTTTAATAATTTGAAATGTTTATAATTTTTCATTTTTTTCATTAACAGTATACAGAAAAATATTCTGATTGAATTGTTGTAACTATTCATACTATTTATTTTAAAATTAACTTAACGGATCTTTTATTAATTAAAATTATAATATGTTTATTTTTTAATTATTTTAACCTAATTTTTAGCTTTTTTTATTCCTTCATGATTTTTCTTCTCCACGCTATTAAATTAAATGAAAGATAATTCTGAAAATATTATCGTTCATTGAATAAAGCAAACGATAAAAACTCATTTTTTACATGAATAAAAACTTGTTTGATAATAATTTACTCATCTTATTTTTTTCGTAAAATGAAATTTAGCTCAAAATATTTTTTAAATTTAAATTATCACTAGAAAAAATTCAATTCCGACTCAGAGTAAAAGGAATTAATTTACTAAAGGCAGTTAACAGTTTTAACGGTTTTTAAAAGATGAAGCGTTCGTGATTCAGAAATTGATTTCACCATCCAGCACTCATTACGACAGACTATTTATTTTTTTTATTATTTTCTTGGTAACAGCTTTCTTTAGCCAAATGAATATGTGTACTTCCTAATTAAGTTCTTGTTTACAATTCACATGATGATAAAAATACGTCTAAAAGTTTAAATGCCATTACACGATATATCAGAGCCAAAAGTCTCATTACAGCTAACTTCAGCCAGTATGAAAGACCACGCTCACATTTTCTTTGCCCATGAAGAACAAGATTATCTTAATACATCAAAGTATAATTTTATCCTTCTTGGACTAGGAAAGTCTCCAGCATTTAATCACAAATGAAATTATTATAGTCTGATGCAAACTTAATGCTTTGGAGAAAAATGTGACGAGGACGTGGAATTAAATGCTATGATTTCATATGAATACGGATCCAGTCCAGATATTCCGTTATTTTAGTATAAACTCCAGGTAGGTTGGGTCTAGCACATCCGACACCCCAGGAAACCAGTCCTATGAGAGTCGTTCGACCGTCTTCTCTGATTGTCAAGGGACCACCGGAATCGCCCTGGAAAGAAGTAGAAGAGATAATCAGTAAGGTTGAGGAGAGAAATTTAAAATTTTTCTCTGTATATGTTTATGTGAATGGGGGTTCTTTCTGTTCATTAGATAATACAATTAGTAAAATAATTATTTATTAAGCTATTTTATACCATAAGTTTAAAATATTAATTTCAAAAATGTGCAAAAAACATAGAAGGGGGGAAAATGTTGAGTAAAAAGTTTTTTTGGCTCCAAAGGAGGCTTTTACAACTGCTTAAGATCAGCGGCTACATTTACTAATACCAGAATGTAGGCTCTGGCATGTGGTTTTTTTAAAAAAATCTTTGCTCAAGCGTAGCTTTTTAAAAATCTTTGCTCAATATAAGCGTACTTTTAAATTTACATAGGTGGATTGAAAATTTGTATCAGTTTGATAATAGGAAATTAACGAAACAAGTTAACCAAATCGTTCAATAGTGGGATAATATAAATAAACAAAATCGTTGATTCTAGAATAAAATTTCTGATAATATTATCGGTTTCATAATAATTATCAGCAAATCAATTAGGGTTTTATTTTTTCAATTAAAAAAAGCAAGTTAAAAATTTCTGAAAGATCATAAAATATTTCAGCAAACATAAATTGGATTAAAAAAATATCTTTACGAAAAGTATTTTTTTCTTAAGATACTTACTATATTTATGCAGAAATAAGAAATTTTTACTTGCAACTACCTTTTTTTTCTTTTTTCGAAAAATAAAACCTTTCAAACTAGCCAAACTTTCTACATTGCCAAGTTTATAAGGAACAGAAGTAAGACGCTTTAGAGAGGTTTCACTGTATAAAATTCAAAACACTAGCTCATCACTAGAAAATTAACAATGCCAATCCATCCATGTAAATAGAAAGTAAGTCAAGTTAAATCCAAGCGTATTAAGACACATTGATATTATTTTATGAAAGAGCACAACTATTACTGAAAGCAAAATGAAAACTTCTAAATTCATTTTGAGAATCGAATGTAACCTTAACCAACTACTCCAACCTGCCCAAAGGCACACAGAAAAATCTAAATGACGGACAGCCGCGACAAAATCACTGGCGGGAACTATAGTTGAGTCCCAAGGTCCATCATCGGCCGCGGTACAACCTTTCCCTTGGGAAATACGTCCCGTCATTGATGGGAGGTAGCAACCCCCATCTTTTTCTATACCCACCAGGATGGCGAGAACCAACCACCATTCCGGAAGCTTTTCATCCTCACTTTTGAAGTGAGTATGAGAAGATCGAATGTAAGCTTTTTAATTATCCAAATGCATTCGTAAAAGATTCCATTTCTAATAAGAAAACTTTCTAATATTTTATATAGCACCAGAAAATGACACAATTTCAATATTAAAATAAACATTACAAAACGTGTAGAAGTTTCAGAGATTTTTTCTTTTTCATTTAAGAATTTAAAGAAAGCATCAAACAAAGTAATCGTTTGAAATTATTACCTGACAGGAATCTTTCCCGCCTTCTTTGTAGCCAGCACAAATCATGGTGGGATAAACGGTTTCTTTTCTGCCTGCTATTTGAAGCCATTCTTGGCAGGTGTCAGTTGCGATCACTTCTACACTGACCTTTTGAAGAATGTTTGGAGGTGTTCTACGACCTGAAAAAAATGGTGTAATTTCATTAAATGATCTGTTAATATGTTATAAACATTCATAAAATAGGATATACAATAATATATTTGGATTTATGAAACCGATAATATAGGGAAATGAGTGTACAAATAATCTGGCCAAGTATATGGCTAAAACCAACAGCGTGTATTTTTTTCTAAATAAATGGACTGTTTAATATTAATTTTTAGAATTTTATAAAGCGCAATTTCTCTAAATTTAATTTTCAGAATATTTAATTTCTAAATTGTAATCTTGACTGTTATTAACCAGTAAAAGTTTAAAATTGTTCCTAGAATATACTTTTTACTGTGTTATAAGTAAAAAAGCATTATTTTTTTTAAAACTAATATTAATATGGAACTTAAAAATACAAGTCAAATGATTACTACTATTCTTCCATTAATATCAAAAGAAAAAAATGACGATCACAATTACATTAAATGTCGTGCTGCCATCTATTGACTACTTAAAGTATTAAACAGTGATTTGTGCATCATAAATAAAGGAGGTAATTAATAGTTTATATTTTTCAAAAATTGACAAAATACAAGTACTTGGAAATTTAATAATACCCTCAAAATATACAAATTCTTTTATGCTTTCGAATTTATTTTCAATATTAAATACTTTGCTAAAATCCATTTTCTGTTATAAGGCAGAGATATTTATTTCAAAAGATACAATAATAAGTTCTAGCTATAAATTTTCAAAAAATAATATTTAAATAAATTCTTAACACTTAAGGAATTATGTAGTTGTAAATTAGCAATATTAAATGCATAGATCATAAATATTTATATTTATAAATATAAAAATTCAAAATATTTTCTTCTTCTTTTCAGATACCTAAATAACAAGCGATGTGGAAGAATGCTGAATAAAGTCAACAATCTCGTGTTTATGGGTTAAAATCTATGGCAGTAATTATTTGAAATATTACAAGAATAATGCATGTAGATGCAACTCTTTGTGGTTATATAAAAGACTGAAACAGTGTGATGTGAAACGCTTGAAAGAAAAATCTTTAATATAGAGGAAAAATTAAAACTTTTTAAAATAATGCATTGCTTTTCATCTAAAAAATTATGTGGCATGATAATGGGTATGAGTTATAATGGAAATAAAAAATACTGTTGTGATTAGCATTAACGATTGCTGCTATCTGAATGCACAGTCAGTCAAAAATAATTGTAATAGTTGCATATTATTGCATATTCACAAAGGCCATCTACCCTCAAACTGGCATGAGATGAATAATCTTGAAAATTATTTTCATGAGATAGTTTAATGCTCATTGTGATAAATATTCTGGGAATGACGAAGATACTTACCATAACTAGTTCTCCCCCACCCTGTGACAGTTGCCAACCGTCCTGTGAAGTTATCCAGTTTCTCTGGTAGGCAAATGGGCACAATGTGTTTTCTGTATACCACCGGATGGGAGAGCTCTAGTAATGCAATATCGTGCCGGTAGGTGGCAGGTTCGTAGTCCTCATTCACTACTTTGCGCTTTACACTGTATTCTTCGTGAGGAAATTGCTCTGAATTCTCTCGGATGTTGTATTCGCCTACGCGCACGCGCAGTGTCGTTGCAGGGGTTCTGAAAAACGAAAAGGGGAAAGTGATATTTAAGAGAAGAAGTGAATATTTAAGAGTATTTATTATATTTAGTGAATATTTAAGAGAAACACTCACGTGGCTATTAATATTGAAGAATATGAGGAAATCTTTGTGTTTTCTTTTTATAGCAAAAATTGCTCTATGAATTTGATTAAAACCCCTTAATGCAAAGGTATTCACTCAATAATAATTTTTTTTTTTGAGAACAGGAGAAAAAAAGGATAATATAAACTTAAATAACCTAACTCTTTAAATAAAATTAATTTCCTTTATTTAGTGGAACAAATTTGGAAGATCTAGAAAATAAAATTTTAATATTTTCGGTATCTGAAAATATGCATCAATGGTCTTAAATAGGTGAAAAGATTTTCGTGGAAAGAATAGTTTTAAAACTAGAATAATTAATAGATCTCATTTCACAAAAATCCATTTAAATGCATGGGTAACAATCGTAGCCTTTTCTATTTTTGCTTCTATCGAATTTTTTATGTAAGTAGAAAATATGTGTAAATTTTTACTATGGAGCCCATTTTTACATCTTGGGAAATGTGTCTGTATATACTAGTGTCTTTGTGTACATGCAATTGCAACTTGTAGAAGTGAGACCATAAAATATCACAGACAAATTTGAAACTATCTTCAATAGCATAAATTAGATGAGAAAAAAACTGATTATTATTCGTTTTGAAAAGTTAAAAATTAAAAATTATTTCATTCGATTCCCTGGAATTTTAATGATGAATTTGCGTGAAATTCAATATCGGCCATTTTAAAATTCAGAAGCATAGGGAGTGTCGGAAAAATGCAGAAAATATATAAATAAATAAATGATTAAAATAAAAATTCAGTAATAATGAAATAATTAACTATTACAGAAAATATGGAGGGATAAAGAAATATAAATAATATATTGCATGTTTTTTATAATAAAGTATTTTTTTTTATATCTTCAATAGTTAGGTGAGGAAGATAATGTTTTGCGTTAAGAAATCGGAAAATTTAACGAATATAATATTTTTAAAAATAAAGAATATTTAATCGCTTTTAAATGAATTATAAACTGATAATTAAAAAATAAAAATCCCTAAAATTTAATTCAATTCCAGGACATTTTTTTTTTAATCTAGAAAAAGAGTCAAAAATTGGAATCTCCCAGTTAATCCCGATTACGAATTTATTTTTAATATGTAAGCATAAGGGAATTTAAAATTAGGCTCTTCTTTAATATTTGAAAAATAAAATTTAATTTATATCTTTAATTAATGAGCTATTTATTTAAAAGGAAAATTCAGAACAACGCAGAACACTTAAACAATCAGAACACGGTACAGCTTTAGTACTTTTTTCAGTCCTTAAAAAATTGTGAAATCCGGGATAACCCCAGATAATCTATGGTGTCTTGTCGCCTTTCTTAAAATAATTTATATATATTATCATTAAATATGTGAATGTCATACCAGACGAAATAATATAACAACTAGTTATTCAGATAGAATAGATATGATTAGAAGATAAAATTCCTTTCGATCTACTGAGTATTTCTTACGAGATACAATTGCTCCAAAAATAAATCTATGACCACAAAGTCACACTCGTGGGTCTTTGAAAACTAGGGGAAGATCATCAGTAAAAGATTTTTTTTTTAATTCATGGCGAGTATAAATAATGACCAAAGAGCTTACTAACTTGTAAACACAGTGCGCCGCTGTGATGACCCACTTCTCATGGATCAGAGCTCCGCCGCAAGCGATCTTCTGAGACATCAGCGCCCTCTTGATCACCCCAACCTGTCACGAAGTCGAAAAAGAAAAAAAAGATGAAATTTTATTAGCATAGAGACCGAGTTTATAGGAAATGGTAGGTTAGTTCAAGAAACTAGGAAAATTCTCAAGTTATTAGGAAGTGGCGATTGTAAAATGATTGTGAAGAAATAAATTAACAATTTGGAATTGGCGCTGTTGGCGCCTTTATTTAAAAATGTAGCAAACGCATAGATAGTAAGAGTTGGTATAGCAAGTTTTCTAGACATAAGACCCATCGCATGACATGTTACGATTTCCTGATATATGCATTTTAGGAATAAGAATACGCATGAAATTTAAAAATGGGGATAAATTAGAACTTGCAATTGATTTGATATATTGACATTCATTTAGGGAATTTTTATATGCTCTTTCAGTCTTTGATTAGTTTTTTTTAAGGTAAATTCCTACAGGAAAACTCTTATTGCAATGGTTCTCATGACAGGACTTCGGGAACATTTTTTCAGTTCTTTACCACCCTTCGTTCAAAAGTTTATAATAGAGTAACTTTGTTTGGATTTTAAGTGGCTTGAAATATATTGTTAGAAATGTAAAAATCTCAGATGAGTTCATAAATGGTCCATTTAGCGCAAAGGAGGTGGAAATGGTAGGGTAGAAATTTTCATTTCGCTATAACTTTCTCAATATTGAAATTAGAAAAATAAACTTAATTAGCCAAATTAGCGCCTTATTAAGACGAACTACTTTTGCATTTAAGGTTTTTCGATCTGCAATATCTTAGAAGTTAGGGGCTGAAAAGTGATTTTCAAGCCTTAATTTTGACATCAACAATTTATGTTGCCAGATAGTAACTTAGATGTAAAAGACCTTTGCCTTCCAGCTTGCTACAATTTTTTTTTATTTAATATTGTTCTCTTCTGTCATACATCCACTTCCAAAACCGTTTTTGAATAAGTTTTCATTCATAATGTAAAAGACTTGGATTAGTTTAAGAGTCAAACGAATAAAATATCTGCACATTTATTATTATCATTTTTTAGCACTTTTTCACTTTTTATATGGAAGTTTTAGTCCTATGTCATAACAAATGAGAAAGACATTGAAATAATTTTGAATTTATGCTAAAAAACAATTACTCAGCGTGATATTCAGTTATTAAAATGGAAGATGATTTCATTTAAATTTTTAACTGGCTTCCTGGAACTGAGTTTTATAAAATTAGAATCAATGTAAGTTCGTCTCATGGTTTGATCTCATGTCCGGAGCAGTATCGAGATTGCGGCAACAGTCGTCCTTAGACAGTTCCTTACACAAGTTCTGCACTCGTGGAGAGTATTAAAAATATTGTTTTAATATAGAATTTTTGGACGCTTCTTTATTATCCAGTAGACTTTCGAACTTGCATAACTTTTAGTTTCCACACAAACCTGAAGAAACAAAATTCTATAACTTTATTTTACATATTAACTCTTTTGTATTTTTTTGAGTATTTTATTATTTTTCGGCATTTATTGAGCATTTTATGATGCGTGCAGCAACTTCTGTCAATAATAGATGAACGTGTAACTAGAAAGCTCGCAAGCTGTCATAGTACTTATTTAGAAACAGCGTAAAAGATTTATGATTTTCTTTAAATGCGAAGAGATTGTTTATAATTCTGATTCGAAGAACGGAGGAATTTTTCTTTAAAGAAACATTTAAATTAAATTAAATTATGCGAATGAATCAGGAATAAGAATTGAAAATACATAATTCCATTCATAATAATATAATAGCATAATTACATTCATAATTGTCACGAATACAAGATAAGATCCAACTTACATGCCAAGGTTGGTTTCCAAATGTTGTGTTTTCTCCTCCAACTATTTTTGAATCTCTGATGTAGGTCTTTCCGCAAGCTTAATAGAAAAGGTATATTTTTAAAGTAATATCAATCCATATTCGTTTGCATAGAAAATGATATATGCATTAAAGGAAGAATTAATCGTGTTGCGTGTTAATTAATTGCATTCATTAATTGCGTGTTAACACGACGCAAATGATAATATGCTCGTCAGTTCGTATGTTTTATATTTCCAACATTAACCCATACAAAGAGAAATCAATTTTATTTATTTTATATTAGTTTTTGAGCCCAATCGATCAATGGAAAGAGGTCCAAAATGTGTACTCGAATCTATTCAATATACTACGATGAGTTTTATGAACAAAAGACGCTCCACAAAACGAAAGTGTACGAGAAAGTGGAAGAAAACAAACATTCTTGCAAACAATCGCTGCAGAAGGTTTCAGCGGTTTTATAAATAATACGTAATGCTAGAAAAAAACATTCTTTCTAACAATCGTTGCAGAATGTTTAAACGGTTTTATAAATAATACGTAATGCTAGAAAAAAACATTCTAGCTAACAATCGTTGCAGAATGTTTCAGCTTTTTTATAAATAATACGTAATGCTAGAATTTTCCAAGAAGTTTATCGGCAGGCTTTTTTCCAGGAGATATAAAATAATTTTGATAGTAATAATATATCTATCACTTGCGACACTGAACACTAAATGGAGTAAACATATGCAGAAAAAAGTAAAACCTTATAAGCATTGTTCCATTTGCGACATTAAAACAACAATAAGAAGAAAAATACTCATATAATTAGTTCATTAATTCGGAATTAAAATTCTTTTACGTATAATATTTTTAATGTAGAAGCTTCTTTTGAGTAAAATATTATAATAGGCCCTTAGCAATATAGATATTGAAAGAAAACAAAAATTTGAAAAATAATAGATATAATAATAGAATACTTTAAATTCCTAACGTATTTTTTAGCAAAAAAGAAATAGCTAAATATTTTTTTTTTATTTTAAAATCAATTAAATTTTCTAAAGAAATATTAACAATTCAAAAAAAAATTGCACAAAAATTAAATTGATATCTTTAAACAGATTAAATTTTTAATTTTATGACTGCATTATTTTTTTCGAATTAATTTTCTCGAAACTTTAAGTACAAAAAAAAGTAAAAAAGAAAGAAACATATTGGTTAATTTCTCATAGCCTGGAGCAGCTATTGTCATCGAATATTTGTTCCGTTTGCTAGCAAGGGCTTTGTTCTTGTCTCCATTTCAACGATTGACCTATGCTTGCCATTGGATATTGTTTAGTTTTTGGAATAAATGAAAATCTGGCAAAAAGATAGGTATTAAAAAAAAAAAGAATTAAAAAGTACTGGCAGAAAACTTCGAAGTTAACATGAATTTTAATGAGGCTTATATTAAACTAAAACTAAATAATACTTGAAAGAAATATTCTGCAGAAATAAAAACGATATCATTGAAAAGGTAAAATTTAAAATTTTAAGGCGATTTAAAAATATTTCCATTGGAAAAATTTTCTTTAATGTTATTATGGAAAAAAGGTGAAATTTTGGTTAGTTTCTAATTAATTGAGTGTTTGATCAATTTTTGAATTTTCAAATGTCGACAATATTTTTTTCTCTTTTGCAACAAAAAGGATTCAAAATTTGGTTAAATTCAACCCTATTGTTTAGGAAGAGAAGTGGAACGTACATGTATATATTCATACATTAACCGCAATGACTTTTATTTAAGATAACATATTTAATTTATATGATTTCTCGACAACTGCATTTCTATGCATCAGGTTTTGGGTCAGTCAGGGTTCATATTGTCACTTCAGTATAATTTGAAATTATTTTTTATGATTGATTTAAAATTTATAAAATAAAATTTTATTGGAAAGTTTCGGGTAAAACTCTTGTTATATCAAATGTTTCGTGAAATTCGTTAAGAAGAACTTAAACGGAATGAATTATTGATAGTTTCAGCTAAATATCGAACTCTTATCTTACTGAAGGCTATTAATTTTTTCTAAGAATTTAAATTCTTATAAAAAAAAGTAAGTATCACATTAAAGACAGTAGATAGAAAAAAGATAACAATATCTAATCCATTCAACGTTAGATTTCGTCAGAAGCTTCTTCGAATTTTAATTACGAACTGTTATGTTATCAGTAATACACCCTTTGCTAGGATGGTTTTAAAATTATTTATGATTTGTTGAGTGTGCAAAAATGTTATTAATATGAAATAAGTAAAAATATAAAAAAGGTTAATGTTAAGATTAAAAAAACGGTATATTTTAGTTTGCTGAACTAAATAGATAGACCTGAAAAAAATAAATACAAGTAATACAAACGAGGAACACAGAACACATCAAAGAACTTATTATAATTATCGAAGGAAAAAAAGCAGAAAAAACTAAGAAAACAACAATTTGACACTTATTGATATTTTAGAAAAAATCCTGATTATCAATTTGGAACAATTTTTATACATCTAAAGAATATTATAATTTATTAAAATAAGAAATTCCATTTATCAGCCTAACTCAGTCTAAGCAAAAATGATATTTAAGTAAAATGATATTAAGTAAACATTTCTGTTCTTATTTGTTATTATAATTTTTCTTTTTAAATTCAAATACTAATTGGAAATATTTCCTTTTTTATCTCTGAAATCTTTGAAAAAAAATCTGGTTAGTTAAAATTTTTTCTTAAAACATGCTGTTCTTATTGAAATCAGACTTTTTAAAAGTATAAATAATTCCGCTCTCTTGACATTGACATTTCAACACTTAAATTTTAATTCTTCAAACAGAATTGGAAAGAGTAAGTGGTTCTCACTTGCTGACTTGACGATAGCCACCTTGTTGGGTTCGGCATTCTTTGGCACGCAGCAGGACCAGACCACCCCTCCACTGCACAGGTCCATGGACCTCTTTCCCTGCAGCCAACAGCCAATGCTCAGACCGCAGGAGTAGCTGTTGCCCTGGTAGAAGCAAGTGCGAGGAGCAGCTGAAATTAAATTTCACAAATCCTCTATTTATAATAATTACAATATCTAAGAATGGCATGTCTACAATGCACATTATGAGCAATATTCTTGAAAACAGCATTCATTTAATCGATAAAATCACAGAACGGTTCCTTTGAAGGTAATTCAGGCATGTGAATTTAATGGTGGTATTGAGCACGCCATTAAAACAGGTATGAATTAAAAACGAGGTTTCTTTCAAAATCACAGAGGTTTTCAATATTTATGACTCAATCTATAATACCCTGACTTGCTAAGAGATGCTGCCTTGATTTTAATGCATTTGATCTTAAACTATTACTCGACCTTTCAGCAGTAAATTTAAAGTTGCCTTCTCAGAAGATTGAGTATTCCAAAATATTTAAATTTTACCAAACTGCATTTAAATTCTACATTTTATTACTTTCTTACTTTTTAAAATGAAAATTTTTTTCACGCATCTAATGATGGAACATATCCATATCGGAAGAAATCTGTGAATGTCTTAATGTTGGTCATTTTGTAATAAACTAAGTGCCTTCGGTACTATCGCGGCGATATGGACAATGCAGAAATTTGACGAATTGTATGATGTCCGAAATGAGAGCAAGATTCTGTAACTGTTGTGTAAGAGATAGTCTGCAGTGAATATTTTGAGTTGAAATTAATTTCAAGTGTTCATTCAGACTCCTTTAAAGTGCAACAGGTTTTAAAAGATAAAAGCATGAAATTTCATGGGAAGTTCAGAATCTTAATTTCCTCTGTGTATATGTTCAAACTTTAAATAATAGGTGTTCCAGTTCTCATCTAGTTCTCGTCCTCCTTCCAAATCAAAAGCATCAAGTTTATGTTTAGAAAATATAATTATTTTAGTTAACCATGAAAACATTTTTATTTAGCTAATAATTTTTGCTTCGGTTAAGATCTTCAGATACAAAAAGTGTTATATTCGTCAGAAAATGTTGAGAGAGAGAGCGAGATTTTGATCATTCCCCAAGAATTCAAAATTAAACCTTCTGTAGTCAAAAAATATTTTTAAAATCCCGTCTTTTTAGTCTGTTTGTGAACAACATAAAGGGTAAAAAAGATACATGGATCTGACAAATGAAATTGGTATATGGTTTCTAACATTAAAACTTTCTCTTTTCATCACAGAATACCTTCGAATTTGAAATCTCTAGGATTCCCTGCCAGTTGAATGGATATGCGTGCAAAGATTTATTAAAAATTTTTGAAGATGACATAGGATACACAAAAATAATAGCACAACAACTGTACACGATACAGTAAGGAAAAAAGGGAGTGTTTGGTGGGGAACATGATTTCAAGAATTTAATGAAGATAATATTGCTTGTTAACATCAATTGCTTGTTAATATCTAGACTATAAGTATGCAGAAGACTTTGGAGGATATTCTTTAACAAGAGAGTGTCTTTGTATTTTTATATGTGTATTTGAAAATGATAGCACTAAAGTGAATGAAATTTGACCTATATTTTTAACATTCGATTTTATAGATGAACAAGGTGGGAAAGATTCACCTGTGGTATTGTTTTGAATATTTAACCATATCTTAAAATTGCAAGAGCCGTCCCCTAAAAGCTCTTATGTAACTTCAAAATGACATTATAATTTATGAGAAAATAATTTTTCTAGAATACATACATAACAGCTGTTGTGCGAAGTTGAGAAGATTGAGAGCGATGTTTGTATCGAATGTGGGGGCCCTCGCCTCCGAGGGCCCCAGGGGCACAGGGGATATGCGACGACTGCTGTAGCTTAGGCTGGATACCACAGGGAGGAGAAAACAGAGGAGCAACCTGTAGGATAAAAGGATGTTAAATACTCATCAAGGACAATACATTCATATCACAATGAAATAACTGCAGTAGATAGCAGAAAACGGATCCTTAATATTATCATCATAAGAAGATATTAATTGCTTCATTCTTTTGTTCCATTGTATAGACATTACAGTAATTAATACCGCGATAAGAGGTGAGCAGATTGTTTGGTTTGGAAGCTATTAAAAATTATATCGTTGATCAGATAATTGTTATAAAACTTGCAACAAGTGCTGATGTTAAGTTTTAAATTAAAACATTTCTTGCATACCATTGTTCACTTGTTTTTTTGCTGCCACAGCATGCTCCTAGATGAATCACGTAAAAAACACAATGTTGTTTTTATCTTTTATGATTTATGCATATTATTTATATAGGATTATATGCAATTGTTACTTACTTATCTTTTTAAATATTTTTTGCACGTTCACACACATGCATATCGTACACACGTGCATACTGCACAACACTAACATACACTTGACTTCAACAGCAAAATTATTTACTTAAAAGTATCTGTTATCCGTAAGTTTAATTGTATCCAATTCATAAGTAAATTAATCATAAGTAAATTAATAAAAATCATAGTAAATTATTTACTAAAAGTATCTGACTCGATTGAAATACCAGTTTGGATGAAAATTCGCATTTTCATTTTTTTTGCAGTTTCAAAAAAAAAAAAAAAAAAAAAAAGTCACGTGTTTGTTTGCAATGACATCTTTATTTTATCTCTATGCCAATTAGAAGCTAAGTTATAGCAAATTTTTGACATGTAAGTGATTCTTTTTTTTATAAGCATTTAAAAACTTTAAATTCGTTTTCTGAAGAATGAGTTTTTCATAATTTTACTGTACGTGTATTGTCATATCTCAAAAAATAATCAAAATATCTTAATGAAATTGTAATTATTTCTCATTATGTTAAGTAGAATGTAATGAACAATGGATTTGCTGTTGAATGCTCTAGAAGTGGATTTATGATTGTTTAATGTAAATATTGTTGAAAAAATTCCAATATTTTATAGATAATTTCATATATTACCCTCAAGAATTTCATTTTTGAATATAATTCTTAGATAATAGTTAGTAACACTCTAAGACATTTTACATATGTTATGTTACAAAGGAAAAGGAAAAACTGTGCTCTAGAAGTGGTTGAATGCTCTAGAAGTGGATTTATGATTGTTTAATGTAAATAATGCTGAAAAAATTCCAATATTTTATAGATAATTTCATATATTACCCTCAAGAATTTCATTTTTGAATATAATTCTTAGATAATAGTAACACTCTAAGACATGTTACACATGTAATGTTACAAAGGAAAAAAAAAACTATAACAATTATTTTTTCCAGAATCCTTTTATAAATAAATGCTAAAATTTACATCAAAATATGTCTTTTCTTCAAAAGCTAGATATATATTTAAATATTTTCACTTTTATTCATCCTTTTGTACTTATATTAATACAAAAAAACGCCCTATAAACATTAATTTTTTAAAAAAAAATCTCCTCCGAACTTACCTTAAAAAAAACATTTCGGTGCAAAAATATTTAAATGTTTGAAAATAATTTAAAAACTGCTTTAAAATCGATAAAAAAGTTTATCAGACTTTTGTGAAATGTGGGTTTACAGAATTTCTAGAAGGAATTAAGATGAATTTTTTTATGGTTAATTGAAATGAAACGCCATCCATTTTCGAGTAAAGTAGTTTGAAGGGAATAAAATATACCCTCATTTACTGGCATGTTGAAACGATGTTCATCTACTAAAATAAAACCATTGTTTTTACGATTTATTATTGTTGAAGTCAATAACTTCTTTTGACTTTCTTTCGATAGAGTTGAAAAGTTAGCAAAATCATGGAGTTATCGAAATCTTCGAAATGATTTACAGGCATTAAACAACAATGGCACATTTCAAACATCATTCAGGTGGAACTTAGGTCAGAAAACGCTTGATTTATGGTATACAATATATATTTGTCAATTTATATATATAAAAAAAGAGAATGAATAGGACCTCTGACGAATTGCAAACGTCAAGATTTAAAGCTAAAGCTTTAAAGCTTGGGCAAGACCCCATTTTATATCTTATTTTAGTCTCAGCTATTCTTCTTTTAAATATTTAAAGATAAAAAGAGACTTACAATAATATTCTTTCAAGCGCAACTGATCTAGCAGATATACTTCCAATGTTTTATTATCTTGCTTTTTATTTTTGCACGCGTTTGAAAACTATATAGAATTCAGTTTGATTAAAAGTCAATAAACAGTTACTGAAATATCTCTCATTTCATGAATTTTGTTTTCTTCTCTATTGTAAGAATATTCCACTAAATGTGAAATAAACCAACAAAAACCTAAACAAATATTTGAAGATATTTGGAAGTAACTACTTACAGTCGTACACATAAATATAAACTAATCAAATATTATGACAATTTGTTGTTCTTTCTTCTCTTGATGTTATATAGCTTTTAAAACACGTTTATCTGTTTAAGCATAGTCATTTTACTAAATTCTCAATGGTTTTATTTTTTATAAAAAAATTCCTAATTTGAAGATTGGTTCAATATAGCCAAAGGTAGTTGCCACTCCACAAAACTTTAATTTTTTTAAAAAGAATTTTTAAAATTTATTTCATGATGTTTTGAATTTATGACATTTCTTACCAATAATTAGTGACATTGCACATCTCTTATCAGACCAATAAACCTTTTTCGAAATAATATTACTTCATGGAATAAACTCCCAAATTTTATTAGAAATGTAGCAAAATTTTGGTGGTTCAAGTTCTTTAAATCTATGAACTTAAATCTATGAATCAAGTTCTTAAATCTATGAATAATATTACTTCAAGAACTTTAACTCTATGAAATAATCTATGAACATTAAATCTATGAAATTCTTAAAACTATGAATGTGAGAATTTCAGTGCCTCTAAACTTGGATAATGTTTTGGGTAACGGGGCGATTTGATTGTACTGGCGTTTTCCATTTGTAGTATATTAAGAAAAGTGTATTATTCTTAATCAATATACATTATCCGGAAGCACATTATTCTTATTCAATGGCAAAATTTCTTAAAATTCCAAATATTCTCTAGATTTCAGTTCTAATCATGCATCAAAAGATCCAATCCTTAACACCTCATTTCTGACAGCTGTAGTTTAGTTTAGTTTAGTTATATTAACGTCCCGTTTGAAGCATTACAAGGGCTATTTTGGGACGGACCTCGTTATTTTGAACCGTGGTCAGATGACGAGGACGACACCTGCTGACAGCTGTAAGTTTAAGATCGAAATATTTGTTATACGAAAGTATATAACGACATAATTTTAACTCTATCTAAGATTTGGTTCAAAATTTGACGTAGACCTACAGTTTAGATGTTAAATCTGTGAACTAAGTTTTATTCATCCTTCGTTTTGCAGTTTTTGCATGCTTTCTAGAGAACTACCCGTTTTCTTAAGCTTCAACTTATAGCTTGCAGAGTATCTTAAATTCTTAAAACTTAAATAATACTCCAAGCAATTTAGAATTCCATCGGATTGTTTATTCTTTCAACTTAACAGCGCATCTTACAAACATTGCCAGATTCCAGAAGGATTACAATTGATCATCAGCTATTATACAAAAAATAAACGAAATAATATTAACAAAGTATGTTTATCAAAGAAAAAATCGTTTGCTTTTACTTTTTAATAATATTTTAACAAAATAAAAGTAGTAGCGGTTATAAAATGTCTGAAAAGGAATCGTCTGCTAAATGTCTATTAACAGATTTAGATTATGATATTTACCGAACAACAGTTATCATATTCATTTGTAATTGCACAATCAGACTTCTTGTAGATGAATTTCATCCAAAATTTGATAGGTATCAATTAATTTAGCATTAAAACCATATGCCAAATATGATATTCCTTTAGCCGAAAGCGTTTTCATTGTATTCATAGAGAGACAAACATAATTTCAATTTTTTTTTCGGACTCAGGTAGGTCTGAAACAAGGAGACTCGTCAAAATATCATGTCCGAATTTTCTGGCGATTACAATACTTTTTTCCTATATACTACGTATCCAAAAAAAAAAAAAAAAAGTGCCGGAATGTCATTGCCACAGAGAATATAATAAATTAATCTAGCTTTGTTTAAAAATGTGTTTCCTATAAGTAATGGTTGCCCATATAAAAGTGCATTAAATAAGTAAAGAAGTTATTATAAAATGGAATAGTATTTATATCTTATTTCGAAATAAATACCTCCGATGCTTCTATTCATTTGCTTTCTTAATAAAATCTTAAAACTGTAAGGTCACATTATGGGTTTTCTATTTCTTTCTATTGGGTGGAATAAGATTCTTCATAGGCAGTAAGAGGTAACATTACGCTTTGATGCACGCTAAATCCGTCTGAGACAAATGTTCTCCCATTAGCGTGGCGTGGAAGCTTGGAAAGGGAGAATACCAGCTCAGGTGTCATCCTAGTCATCTGAACCGGTTCAAAATTATGAGATCCTTCCTAAATGAGCCCTAATGTTGCTTTAAAACGGGAAGATAAGTAAACGAAATTAACATGATAATTTACTTTAATTAGCTCTTTATTTTCAGTTTAAGATACTAATTGAACGATTAATACGCTGAATAATTGTTATAATATAAAATTATAATAATATATGTTATATATATTGTTATATATAATAATTTGTTAAAATATAAACTAAATTGATCAGTTATTGAAAGAAGAGGCAAAAAATGTATACCCTCCCCCCTCCCGAGAACTGCCAAAGCCGCTAATTACTGTCTTTAGATTAATAAATCAAATGATTATCTTATTTAATTTAAAATCATATATGGCCTTTCACTAAATGAGAAAAAAGAAAAGGGGAAAAAATCGCTTTCTCCGAAATAAAATGGGCCGTATTTTATTAGAGAGAGAGAGAAAAAAAGGGATTATTTTGTTTTCAGTTTTTAGCTGGGAGGAGATGAGAACCATGTGTCATAAACCCTCACAGCACGCAAGCTATTCAGAGCTTTTCGGATAATCATAATTAGCGGTCATTGCAGCTAGAAATGTGCGTTTATTTCATTGCAGCTGACCTCAGCTGCTACACTGTATCTATTCAAGAAGAAGCCACACAAAATTCTGCCTGAGGGGGTACTTTGAGGAGATGATTTCATGAGAGTGATGGCAGAAGCTAACAATGAGCACAATTCAGATTAAGAAAAGGGTAATTAATTAAAACCCATTAAAAGCTTGACATTTTTATAGAAGGAAAGGATTAATGAAGGAATGTATATAGCTGATATTTCTCGTATATCGTTTTCTTATCACAATCATATAAGTTTTTGTAATTCCCGTGTGAAAATAGTTTAGAGGTGTTTATTTTTATGTTGGTTTAATATAGTTACATTATTCTAGACCTATTTTAAAATAAAAATATATTGTTTTTCTTTTTGGTGCACTTGATATGATGTCCTTCTGGGACTTAGTCAGTACCACTCCAGCGGCAATGCGTTTTATAGTTGGTAATTGATTCTCTAATACAGACAACGAATTGCAAATTTCCTTTTCAAAAGCGTCCCAGATATATTCACCAGGGTAAATTTTGCATGCCTCATTTATCCATCTATCACGCATTCTGTGTTTAGAAAAGCCTCTAGGGCTATGAAAGCTGTTACAGAGTAAAACTTTCTTTTTAACATATTTCTACATTCACACCAAATTTCATAAAATCATGTTTTAGTTTATTGGAAACTAAATGTCCAAATTTTCGAAAACAAATGTCCAAATTTTCGTTTCTGCTACAAAAAATATGCAACTTTTCTTTCAATACATATCAATTCACTATGCTCAGAGACAATCATGGAAATTATTTTTATAAATTGATAGATAATATCAAATACCAATGATTACACACATGGTAAATTATAAATTTCTAAAGTCAAAATGATTCCACATTCTTATATTTTTAAATCTTGTAATATAAATCTGAGTTTACTTCCCATTTAATAATGTTTTCTTTAAAATATAATTAACATTTTCTTGAACATGATATGTGTTTAGGGCTTTCTTTGTTTAGATTTTCCATTAAATTAAATTATGTTAGATGCAAATAAACGTTAATCTATAAAATAAGAACTCAAAAGAAAAGTTTATATTTTTTTGGTTCATTGATTTCATGAAGATACAAAATAAATTAAAAATAATTTAATCAAACAAAAAAATTAAACAACTTTTCAGCTTAAACAAATTTTTGTCTGGAAAGTTAATAATACTCGTAGTTAAATATTACAAACTATGCCTCAGCTTGTAGTCGAAATCAATTTCAATTAATTCTATGCAGAATTTTGAAAATTTCGTGTTGTAAACTTCATTTTCAAACTTAGATCGAACTCTATGTTCGCTATTCGTGGATAAAATACTTAAAAAAAATATTTGTAAATATTTTAAGAGCAAAGTTTTGCAATGCTGTTAAATTTTGTATTAGATTCCCGATATCTACATTTTTACCATATTCTACGTTATAGAATATATTGTTATTGTCCGATTTGTGATATTCGTCACTAACGGAAAAGATCTTTCACATTTTCGGAGCAAAATAAGTCGAAACAGATATGTCTTTTAAATATGAAGATTTAGATTAATTTACATCAAACAAATATAAATGTAACTTAGCAGCTCTTGACTTTACTTAGATGTGTCCTTTTCATATTATGCGCACCCGTTTAACAATAAATTCATGTCCCCCGCTGGCGTGGGGTGGAAGTTTGAAGAGGAAGGGGGGGGGGGAGGGTGCCAGCTCCGGTGTCGTCCTCGTCATCTGACTGTGGTTCGAAATTACGAGGTCTCTTCCAAAATAGCCCTAGTGTTGCTTTAAAATGGGACAATAATATAACTAAACTAAACTAAAATAATTCATCAAATAATGTCTACAAAAAATAAATGTCCATAAAAAGTAAATAATGGTTTAAAATAATGTCTATAAAAACCTATAAATTTTTCATAATAGATTAATTTTTCATAATACGTTTATATGGAAATAGTTGATTTCATGTTTCAAGCATATATGAAAATATTTCCTCCCAAAAAAGACGTTTTAAGGAAGCGCCATTTGTTTCGGAAGAGTTACATTTTAAAAAAAATCTGTATATATTTATTGGAACAATTTATAGTTCTATTTAATAAATATTTGTTTTACTTAAATAGAAACAATCGATATCATTGTTGAAACAAACATAAAGATTTAAAAAAAAATTCGCCCAGAAAGATTTTTGAATGAAGCATCATTTATGTCACATTTATTTTTTTTAATTGTGCATGCAGTTTTGGGACACTTTGTATTTCTACACAAACATATGCTTATTTTGCGTACATAGATATCGCATTTTTGAAACATAAACAATACATAGATATCGCATTTTGAGCATAACAGACTGTTAACATTTTATGAAATACAATATATTTCTGCACTCATTAATAGTTGTTTTGGTTTTTTGGGACCCACCAATCTCATTTTTAAAACACAGAGGCTAGAAAAAATTTCAATATAATACGATAGTTGATTAATAGCAATAGTCATTTTTTTGAAGTCTGGTACAATTTTTCAGGTACAATTAGTTCTTCTTCCCTAACAAATATTTCTTCTGCATGAGTGGAAACAATGGATCTCATTTTTCAAATAAACACATAAATAAAAAAAAAATTGTAATATTATCATTACAATTTCTAACTATTATTTTTTAAAATCTATATACTATTATATGGAAATATATACTGTTATAATCTATTTTATATACTATTATAATCTATTTTTCTGCCGGCGTCCTGGCATAGGGGTAGCGCGTCTTCCCCGTGATCTGGGCGTCCCGGGTTCGAGTCCCGGTTTGGGCATGGTTGTTCTTCTGTTGTTCTATCTGTGAGATGTGTGAATGTGCCCTCCTGTAAAAAGGGGTTGTGCAAGCGAATGAGTGATGCGTGAGTAGCAAAGTCGTACTCTTGGCCCTAGTTGGCGCTGCTATAAAAAATAAGAGACGTCCCCCTCAGGCTTAAATCGCTGTCTTCGTAACAGCGGGCTTGTCACAGGCAAGTGCCATAAGAAACAAACAAACAAACAATCTATTTTTCTATTATATGGAAAGCAGAGATTTGAAAATATTTCTCTATAAAGTTATTTTGTGGAAGAGTCATTTCTTTATGTAATAGTTACTCTTTTTAAATATGTATACATTTAGTGGGACACTTTATTGTTCTGTTCTAAGAAATATTTGTTTTGAATATGTGGAAAAAATCATCTCCTTTCTCAAAAGAAAAAAAAACCCACAAATATTTGGAAATATTTCGGGAAAAAAGATTAATTTCCAAAGAAGCGCCATTTGTTTTTGTAACAATTTTTTTAAAAGTCTGTACACATTTTTCGCATCATTTTATCTTTCCTAACAAATTCTTATTTTATAGCATTTGTTAGGATATAATCGGCCTCATTTTTCAAACAAAGGCAGGGATTTTAAAAATTTCTTAAAAAAAAGTTATATTTTCAAAGCAGTATCATTTGTTTACATAATCTGTATACAATTTTTGGAACATTTTATATTTCTGATCTAACAAATACTTACATTTCCAAAGTTTAAATCATTGATCTCATTTCTCAAATAAACAAAGAGGTTTTAAAATATTTTTCCAAAATAATTGTTGTTTCAACGAAGCGTCGCACCCGAATTGCCGACACATTTAGAATTTTTAATAAGCTCAGCTGTCAAACTGTCCCATGTCCGCTAAACCGAAAACATTTCTGTATGATGCATTACCTGATGCACCTTAATGCATGCTGCTTATGATGGAGAGTACAAATGAAAACTCACAACCCGAATCATCATAATTAAGTGTCTAGCACTGATAAACAATGGCAGCATGGATGCTTCTCTAATAGCTTTCCTCTTCTCCTGAGTGAATCGGAAACTTTTTTCTAGGTCACCACGCCACAAGGAAAGAAAAAAAGGAAGAAAAGAAAAAGAAAGAAGTATGCTCTCTTCAAAGAGTTATACAAAGTATGCAACCCAAGCGTTTAGTTCTGCCCGAAGGAGTGAAAAGAAAAAGATGCGAGCTTTGTGCCCGTGGGCTCTCTAAGCCATTCGTTGTGTCGAAACAACTCGTAGTGTCATGATAGCAGTTCCTGCAAGAATTCGGAGCACTCGGGTTCAAACCGTCACTTGAATGCTGCTGGGGAGAACTTGAAAAAGAAACCAGAACTGTCTTTTACCCCCATTTTTTTTTCACTCGGCTTCTGATTTGTGATATAAACAACACTCTGTAGGAGCAATAACATCTATACTGAAAAATATTTCTGTGGTAAAACAGAAAACATGAGTGATATAATATTAGTGTTTGCCATTTAACACTGAAATTTTATATCACTTGATCAGTATAGTTTTCACCACAAAAGATGAAAATTCCTGAAAACTGTAAAGATTGAGCAGATTTTTCGAACTAAGCAACCCTTTTTAAGTATAATTTAAGATTAAGAAATAGTTGAAACAAATATTTTATTTTATTATTCGGATGATATAATTGCAATTATCAGTGGCAGATTTAGACATTTTAAAATTCTTGATAGTACATATTATGAGGTTTTTCTTTTAATAAACTGGTCAAATAATATTCAAGTACATTTTTAATAATCCGCATGATAATTAATTATGTTAATTGTATTAACTGCGAAAATGAATTTCATTAACTATATTTATTAATTATTATTCAACACTTTATTGAAGCCACGTTTGTTCAAAATATAATTGAAAGAAAAATTCGATCTCTATAAAGACTATAATAACAAATTGAATGCAAAGAAATTTATGGGAAACTTTATCAATGATATTTGATAAAATATTAATATTTTATAACTAATATTAATATCTTATATTTTATGTTTTATTTTATAATTAGTATTAATTTAAATGTTTTATATATTTTATAAAATTTGTATTTTTTATAAATTTGCTTATTTGGCATCTAAGAAGATTAAGTTCACCATTTCTTTATATGGTATAAATTTTTTGATAATATGCTTCTGTATCTATATCAAATTTCATTAAAATTTGTCATGATTATAGAACAGAATAACTTTCTTGGTTATATATTTCTAAATAAAGACTTTGCGACAACTACACTTGTATAATATATCAAATTTCATTAAAATATGTAATAGTTTGTTGAATAATCAAAAAATGTAAAAATATTATTAAGCATGTTATTCGTTTTGATTATTTATGCCTTGTTACAAGCAATATTGATGATATTTCTGAGATCTACAATTGATTTGATTTCAACAGCAAAAATATGTAAAAATTGATATTTCTATTTTCATTTAAATATAAATCGATTCACTGTAATTCAGTAAAAATTATATACTTTTTTACTATATCAATTGCATGAAAGTGATTCATTTTAATTTATTTATTATATTCAAGACTTTACGGCAACTACACTTGTATAATATTTCATTGAAACATAAGTTCGGTTTTTATAAATGATATTATAACAAATTGAATGCAAAGAAATATATCGTAACCTGATGATTGATATTTGATAAAATAATATTAATATTTCGTTACTAATAGAATTTGTATTTTTGTAAATTTGCTTTTTTAGTAAATTAAAAAAAAGTTTTTAAGAGGCCATAGACCTACTCTCCTAAGTCAGAAATCTGTCACTGATAATAATGTTTATTGTTTGTATTAAAAGTAATAATGTAGCAAGTAATTATTTGAATAATATTATTGCAATCACGTAGTGACCTATTTAGTATTTGTATCAAAAGTATTAATAGACGTTGAGGAAATTTTGTCTAATTTTAATTATTTTTAAATGAAAAAAGTTATAACTTTTATTAAATGTTCACATTTTTTTGCTATATTTTTTACTTATAAATCATCTATAATATAATCTAGCTATCTATAATATAATATAATATAAGCTATAAATCTAGTTTTCTTGACAATTAAAGCAAAGTCTTAAAATGCATATCATCCTGTGTCGTTAAAATAACAAAATGTATCAAAATTACTTCATGAGTAAATTTTATTAAGAATAATTAATTTAAAACAAAATTTTTAGTGAATAGAAATCATCTCAAATATTGATACGTCAAAAAATATTGGAAATAAACCAGGACATTACCTAGATATTATCTCTATTCAAGATCTTTCTCATCGAATAAAAATCATCAAATCTAAAGTAACAATTATATTTTATATAAAAGAAAATTGTCCATAACAGTCATCATCCATACCTTTCGTTCATTACCATTTTCTTATAAATAATACTTAATTAGCTACTTCAAATCTAAAAGCTCTTTGGTGATCACAATGAAATAGTTGGTCACAATGGATAATGTATTATAATAGACGGATGAACCACTTATGAGATTGATGTATCGCAGATCTGTAGTTTGGATCGAATGCCTTCATGTTAGTGTAATGTGAAAAGTTGCCTTCCAACTTCCATTATAAATTATGGTGATCTTCTGTTCAAATAGACATATTTTATTTATGCTTATTTGGATTTATGAAATAAAAATGTAGATTTTCGTACTTGACTTACAAATTGCAGACTTTGTATTTGATGCTTAAAAGTTTATTCCATAAATGCTTTTAAAAAGTTCATTCCGCAAATTAGATCTCAACTTGATGCACAATTTATTAAAATCTATAAGTATAGAATTATTTCATTTAGCTCATTTTTTAGCCAAAATAAAAGCATCCTTCGAATATTTTAAAATTAATCAGCTACTGCTGTAAAAAGTATACGTAATAATGGAAGTAAAGTCTATTTTTTATCAATGAAGAGAAACTATAATGAGTGAGTAAAATCTAATTTTGATTGCACGAGCAAAAATTATAAGATTTATAATTGTGAGTTGTTTTATTGATTTAATAAAGCATTCATAGAATACAATGTAATATGACATCCCTATGTAAACAACGATACATTCTTTTTAATTATTATTTATATAGATTTTAATAAAAATATTTCCTACATCATAACGATATTAAACATTTCTTATATCGTTATGATATAAATGTTTTTGTTAAAATCTTTATAAGTATGAAGAAAATTTGCAACGCGATACACCATTGATTCAAATTAAATAAATATAAATTCAAACAATATATTGAATTAAAAATTCTAGCTATGTTATTAATTAAATAAAAATCATTCTATCAATTACAGCAAAAACCGAGCCAAAATGTAAGGTTTTTGCTCAATTTAAAAACTTTTTAATTGAGGAAAAATCCATTTGTTTCTTTGTTTTAAGAACAACAAAACAACAAAAAAAAAAAAGAAGCTTTATTTATTTGGGACTGAAAATTCAAAACATTATGTTTCAGCTTTAAACAGAAGAAATTAGCATTTTTTAGAACGTTCTATTTAATTTCATTGAAGACCTGAAAACCAAACGATTAATTAAAAAAAAAAATCTTTGCTAAACTTTGAACAGAAGTCTTTATTTATTTGGGACTGAAAATTCAAAACATTATGTTTCAGCTTTAAACAGAAGAAATTAGAATTTTTTGCTATTTGAGAACGTTTTATTTAATTTAATTGAAGACCTAAAAACCAAACGATTAGTTTAAAAAAAATCTTTGTTAAACTTTGAACAGAAGTGAGTAAATCTTTAGAAAACAATATAAAAAATACCGTTCTATTTAGTTCCACTTCTGGTTACATATGGCGTAGCGAAACGAAAACACTGACATCGAATGTCCCGTTTATTCTTAGCTTGTTTTCGAAAGAGTTCGAATCGATAGTTATGAAATGATTCGGGTGTCTTTTTTTCACCAGAAACCCAGTGGCCTCAATGCTCATCCTAAACACGCCGACGACACACTCCAGCGCGTTTTACAGAGTCAGAGTTCCGCCCAATGGGGTTTCAAGATTAAGTGCAGAACGATGTGTAACAGACATCGGAGGATATCCAGCTTTTTTTCTTTCTTTCTTATTTAGTTTGAAATTTTGTCGCAGAGTAAATCCAAATATGCGTCTATGATATGTATTCAGTTTTAAGAAGCTTATAGAATTGGTAAGAGGATTGTTTTCTAAAATGGTTCGGAGTGCATTATAAACAATGTGATGATGTTTCTTTTTTGCCTTTTAAAATGATTTAGAATCGAAAATAAATATATTTATGAAATATCAAACTGAATTAGAATAACATTGCCTTTTACATTGCATAATTTATTATTTTTCTGCAAAAAATTGCGCTGTATATTAGGCAAAGAAAACAACTGTATAAACTATTATTGTTACAATGCATTCTATAGTTATTAAGAACAGAGTATATTATGGAATACCTTAAGATATCCAACTAGGTTTGGAAGAGAGTTTTCAAAATAAATAAATAAACCCAAATATTTTAATGTTTATATCATGTTTTTTTATTACTATAAGGATAAAATGTTGAATAAAAGTGAAATCATTTAAGTATACATGTTGATTTTGGAGAAAAAGCCTATTTTGGCTTAAATTTTAGTATTTGTTTACAAAAATTAGGATTGTTATAAATAAAAAATTGTTACAGTTTTTCATTTTTCTTTGTAACATTACATATGTAGCTTATCTTAGATTGCAACTAACTATTATTTAAGAATTATATTCGAAAATAAAATTTTTGCATGTATTTATGAAATTTTAGAATTTTTCAACAATATTTATATTAAACAATCACAAATCCACTTCCCGAGAATTCAACAGCAAATCCATTGTTCATTACATTCTACGTAACATAACGAGAAATAGTTACAATTTCATTAAGATATTTTGATTATTTTTTGAGATATAACAGTATTTGTACAGTAAAATTATGAAAAAAACTCGTTCTTCTGAAAATGCATTTGAAGTTTATAAATGCTTATATGTAAGCATCACTTACATGTCAAGTAGTTTGTTATAACTTGGCTTCTAATTGACTTAGAGGCGAAAATAAAGATATCACTTGGAACAAAAACATACCTATTTTTTGAAACAACAAATAAATAAATAAATACAAAATAAACAAACAAATAAATAAAAATACGAAATTTCACCCAAATTCTTGTTTTTAACCTAGTCGGATACTTTAAGTAAATAATTTACAGATCATTCAAAGATTTGACTTGGAATTTCATGATTATTGAATTATTATATTCATGATTATTGAATTATTATACTCCTCAATTTGATTCCTCATTCATGATTATTGAAGACTCCTCATTACTCCTCATTCTACTGATTATTACTCTTCATTCATGATTATTGAAGACTCCTCATTTCTCCTCATTCTACTGATTATGACTCTTCATTCATGATTATTGAAGACTCCTCATTACTCCTCATTCTACTGATTATGACTCTTCATTCATGATTATTGAAGACTCCTCATTACTCCTCATTCTACTGATTATGACTCTTCATTCATGATTATTGAAGACTCCTCATTACTCCTCATTCTACTGATTATGACTCTTCATTCATGATTATTGAAGACTCCTCATTACTCCTCATTCTACTGATTATGACTCTTCATTCATGATTATTGAAGACTCCTCATTACTCCTCATTCTACTGACAACTCTGATTATTACTCTTCATTCATGATTATTGAATTATTATACTCCTCAATTTAAAATGAATTAACTTACAATTATTTTATAGGGATTTACTTCGGCAGCTAGAATATTTTGATTATTTCGAGAGAAAACTTTAAACAGATTCTTTTATATATACCTTAGCCTTAATTTTCCACTCGGCAAACGATTTTCACATCTGAAATTTAGATAAATATACAGTTTGAAGTATTTCAGATGCCTTGTTGTCATTACTACAAGCCAGTTTTATTCATTATGTTATACACTTGCTAATGCTGTCTATCTGTCCTTTTCATCTAAAATTTGAGCTTTAATTTTAAATTGAAAATGATTAAATAACCCAATACCTCTATTTGCTGAATGGGGACATGTTCTTAAAATATATAAGGATTATAAATGAAATTCATTCAGCATTGGAATTCAAAATTGGCTAATTTGTATAATAATGAGAGTTTATTGGTAAACATTTCTAAGCCAAGATATGGAAAAAAAACCCTCTGACCAATGATGATGTTACTTTGGAAATGCTTTTTTTTTAATGTACAAAAATGGCATAAATTTCAAACATTGACTGGGATTTTATACATTGATTTTAATGATCTTGGTCCGAAGTCCGTATAAAAGGGATGCCATAGGATTAAACGATTATTAATTTAATAGACTGCCTTCCTGTTATTTCATACCAACATCCATTTATAAAGCATTAATGCATTGGAAAACAATGACTCCGCATGTGCTTTAACCCTTTAAAGGGCCATTTTTTTCCAGTCATATTATATTAAAATGTTTTTAGGCCTGAAAAAAAATGTTTTAGGCTTAACTTTAGAATATTTTTAGGCTTAACTTAGAATATTTTTAGGCTTAACTTATTAGATAAATTTAATTTGATGAATTAATTAATTTGGTTAATTAATAATTAAGTAACAAATAAAGACACATCAATTTGTGTGAGATAAAAAACTGAAGCATCTAAGTTTCTGTCTTTCTAAAAAAATTTGTCAGAACTTATGCCAACCTACATAATTTCATACAAATATTGTTAAATTTGGTGGGAAGCATACTTCCCACGGCCCTAGAAAGGGTTAACTTATCAAATAACTGTTAGAGAAAATAACAAAAGAAAAACCAGAAACAAATATTTTTTTTTAATCATTTAAAAAACTAACGATGCCGAAAACGCATAACGATGTAAAATGTTTGCATTTTCGGTATCGTTAATTGTCGGTAAGTTTAACGGCAACGTTGAAAACATTTGCGTTCGTTAACAACGTTGCCGAACATTGTGAAAATACAATAAAAATTGCTTTTGACTTCTGGTACAGTTTTTTTACTGATTAAAAATTGTAAACCACTTTCGGAAGAAATTTTTCTGTCAAATCTTTTAGTGAAATCAATGAAAATTAAAAAAAAAATGAAGTATAATCTGATTTGCTGATATACATTATTTAAAAAAGAGCGTATCGATTAAAATATTCAATTTTCAAATAATTTTATCCATATTTGTTTAAGAAGATCGTTATAAGACTCCAAGTATTTTTTTTTTTATTAGACAGAATCTAATAACAAAGCTCGACTTTCTCGACAGTGTATTTTGAGTTATACATTTAGGGGAGTTTTTATAAATAGGAGTTATATCTGTCATAAAATTTAGAATATGTAGAAAGAGCATGATATTTCACAGTACAACAGTACAAAAAAATTTCATCCTTAACTTATTTGATTTTTAATAAAAAACATTTTTAATGAGATAATCTGCAAGCTCATTCCACAACTCTTAAGCTTAACATGGAGATAAATTCTGTACTTTTAAAAAATAAGAATAAAATTTTTTCAAAAATTAGCAAATTATGTGAATAAAATTTCGATAATTACAATGAATTTATTTTCATTTTGATATGTTTAAAATACAAATCATGAAAAGTTTTATTGCCATAAAATATAAAAGAACATAAAAATATACAGTTCCACTGGAACATTTTCGACTAAGCAGCCGCCTAAGATCACTAGGCCATGAAACGCAATTACGATTAAGAATATTATTAATTATTGCTAAAACTGATTTGAAAAATGTAAAAATTCTCATAATTATAGAATATAAAGATAATATTAATATTTAGTAAAATATAATTGTTAGGGCTTTAATCTGTTTTATGACGTTCATTTTGTTATTCCGGTTTTTAAAAACACCAAGTGTTTTACTTAGATAATTTTATGTTCAAACATAAAAGAAACACAATCCCAAGTCATAACAGATAAATAATAATATATACATTTTTAAGAAGTAATTAAAATTAAACTTAAAATAAATAATTTTAAGAAAAAAAATGAGAAACTAAACTGACAATTTTATTTAAAGTCAGAAAGACTAATATTTATCATTACAAATAGTAACTTAAATATACAGAAATAAATAAAAAGAGGTTTAATAGATGCATAATTTTAATAAGTAAGGTAATGTAGAAATTTTATTTATGTAATTAAAAGAATTAATCAAACAAACCCAAATTTATAAAAAAATATATAAAAAATTCAAAAATCTGGACTATTGTTGTTTAGAGTTTTTATCTTTTCAAACCTATATAACTTTTTTCTAGAATCATTGAAATATCACCTAATTTATGAAACTAAAATTCGTAAATAAGGCTTTTGATGATACTAAGCGTCCTTATTTCCTTAATTATTATTATTAACGTCCCGTTTTAAAGCAACACGAGGGCTATTTTGGGATGGACCTCGTAATTTTCAACCACGGTCAGATGACGAGGACGACACCTGAGCTGGCAGCCTCCACTCTCCACGCCACGCCACACCAGCGGGAGGACGTTTAACGTGCACCACACCCGCTTACACGACTGTTCTTCGGTGAAATCGGGTCTCAAACCCGGAACCTTCCGGTTTCGAAGCCGACGCTTTACCACCTGGCCATCGCGGCCTTCCCTTATTTCCTTAAGAAGCAAACTTTTGGAATCTAATGCAAATATTAAATAAAGCTAAATTTTGAAAAGACATTTAAATACATTAAATCAAATTGTAAGTACGTAATCTCACAAATAGCTGCAGGTCTAACTGACTGAGTATTTATGTCAACGGCAATGCTTATACCTTCTTTTATTTTTTACGTTAAATATTCATTTCATGCAACTTCAAATGAAATTCATAATTTCCGTTGATTTACTTTATATATGAAACCAATCATTTATGAAATAAAATTCCACTGAGTGCGTTTCTAGGATAATAACGTGTCCTTTGCCCGCGATCTGCTGACAGGAAATTAATCTATTTGCAAGCGGATGTCTTTGCATTATGAAATGGAGCATGTTAAGATTAAGACAAGCGGTTTCATAATGTATGTAAATAAAAATGATAAGGATACAACACAAGAACTAAAAATTGTGTTTCGGCCGGACTTGGTTAGTGATGCGTGGCTTAGCTGCAATTTTAATACCACCCAAATAGATGTTGCACTGTTCTTAAAACAATATTATAAACTATTATTTTTTTGAGAAAAATGTATACGACACACAAAAAAATTTCATTTAAATTTAAATATTTAATTGCTAAATTTAAACATTAATAGTATTAATCATTTAAATAATTAATTGCTTTAATGATTGCTATTATGTTTCTAATGATGATTAATAATGATTGCTTTTATGTTTCTATATAAATAATTTCATAATGTGACTATATTGAAGAAAAAGTCAATTTCATTGTTAGCATCTTGGCGTTTTCAATCAAATAAAAGATAATGTTTTGAGATATAAATACCGTGTTCACAATAATTTTTCTATTAGATTTCAAAATTGAATTCATACAATTCATTTTTGAATTCATTTCAATCATACAATTCATTCAATTGAATTCAATCATACAATTCATTCAATTGAATTCATTCATACAATTCATTCAATTGAATTCATTCATACAACTCATTCAATTGAATCCATTCATACAATTCATTCAATTGAATTCATTCATACAATTCATTCAATTGAATTCATTCATACAATTCATTGAATTGAATTCATTCATACAATTCATTCATTTGAATTCATTCATACAATTCATTCATATTGAATTCAATACATTAATTAATTCATTTTTATTAATTACGTTAATTAAGTAAAAAATTAATTCCTTCATAGATGCTATATCCATAACTTCACAATGCCACTATATTGAAGAAAAAGTTAATTTTATTTATAGAATCTTGCCATTTCCAATCGCATAAAATATAACGTTTTGAGGATAAGATACTTCTTTCAATGGAATATCTTAATTTTTCTATTAACTCTCAAAATTTAATTCATACATTGTGTTGGATTATTATTAATTATGTTAATTTAATAAAAAATTATGTCCTGCATAGATGCTATATAAACAAAATTATAATTCCACTAAATTGAAGAAAAAGTAAATTTTATTGATATCATCTTAGCCTTTTCAATCAAATAAAAGATAATGATTTTAATATAAAATACTGCTTTCAATAGAATATTTTAATTTTTCTACAAACTCTCAAAATTTAATTTATACATTGTGTCGAATTATTAAATGTTTAAATCCCAAGGAGATAAAATTGAAGTTCTTCATAGATGCTATAATTTGATATAAAAATCATACAAATCTTTGAAGTTGACATGATATGTTAATCGTACCTCAATAGCAAATTTCTAAATTTTTACAGTTAGGCAGATATTTTCAATAGGAAAACATACTCTAAATGAAGTACAAAATTATATAGTAGTTATTGAACTCTGTAAATCTACCTTTAAACTCTTGTAAAGCTTTCATGTAGTTCTCGTTTATATTTGTCATATTTAATAAAAATATTTTTCTAGCAATAATATTTTAAGACAAAAAAATCTACTCTTCTGCAATTAAAATTAACCTAGTTATAAAGCTTTAAATTTTAATTTCTTAAACCGATCCAATGACGTCTCGAGGAATCAGAGTGAAATGAGTAGCGGATCTAACTAGAAGCGATCGTTTAAATAATTTAAAATCGGTTTAAACAATGATTTTTCAAAACTGTATAATATGACCAGTTTGAATCATAGAAGTATCGAACTATTTCTTTTAATATTATTTTTTTCAGGAACAATTTACTTAATATAGCTACTAGGATATCAGAAAAAATTGAATACCGTAAATTTTTTAGCAGTACGTTTATTGATTCAAATCAATATAAAATTTAACTCTCTAGAGCATTAGCATATTTTTCAAATGCAAGTATACACCTATTTACAATACAATGGTTTATAAAAAAGATTTTGGCTGTGATTAAAATGGACACATTGAATAATAACATAAGAGAAAGATTATGCAGGGTTAATTATAAGTGATATTTCAAATTCATTCTGAAAAATATTATCAACTTTCTAATAATATTTTCCTATAAATATTGTTCAGAGAAATGTAGAAAATATTGCACAAGCATTTAAAACCAATTTTAGCAATGAAACTTATTAATATAAAAAAAAAAGAATAGAATTTTTGAAGAAAAAAAAATATGAAAATATGTAAAATACAACTGCAGAAAGACACGCAGTGTAATACTATTAGTAAATTTTCTAACCTAGATTTTAGTTAACCCGATTTCAAATGACTGATTTTACATATTTAATACAATAATAAATTCAAATTAAATAAATCAAATTGTTTCTGTGTTAAAAAAAATTCATTTACATAAATATGCCATAATTAAATAAAGATGTATGATGGAGGTTTTGGTACCATCAATAAAAAGAAGTTAAAAAAGTTGCTTCGATGAGAGAATGCACATACAATATACAAACACACACAAAAAGTATTAAGCGCTTAACTGCTATTATTTTTAACCTCTTTCTCGTAATGAAGGAAAAGTAGTAAATTATTCCTTGGCAAAATATTCAGAGCATAATATGTTTAGTAAAAAAGA
The DNA here is from genome assembly GCF_947563725.1 of Argiope bruennichi. Lineage (NCBI taxonomy): Eukaryota > Metazoa > Arthropoda > Arachnida > Araneae > Araneidae > Argiope > Argiope bruennichi. The sequence goes on from NC_079151.1 coordinate 90,028,971, forward strand.
AAAAAAAAAGATGTTTTAGGATTTATTCTTTCATTTTTAAATAATTCCAAAAAATGGCCGAGTTTCGATTTAGGACTCAACAGATGATGGCATAATTGTTGAAAGCTGCTAATCTCGAAATTGGAAAAATGGAATAATTTAAGCGGCTTTTTCAAAATTCCATAATGCAAGCCGTAGAAGTTCAGAAGGATTCCAATTTTAAGATTTTGTTTAATGATTTTAAAAAGTGTAGCTTTCTGTGTTAATGATGCTACATACAAAAAGAAAGGAAAAAAAAAAAGAAAAAGAAAACTGTGCAATTTTGTGAAAATGATGAAGGGTCAGAAGATACAGATAAAAAAGACGTAAAAAAACTTAATATGTCTCGCAATTATTTTTAAAATTCATTTTATTTCGGACATTCTATTTTACTTTTATTTAGTTAATGAAGCGTCTCAAAAATAGAAGGCAAATAGAGCAAATAGAGAAATAAAATTCATTTATAACTAACAGTTTTATAAAACTGGCACATTTTTTTTTGCTTGTTGCTAAGCAACAGTGATTATAGCAACGTCTCTTTACACAAAAAGAAGTTTTCATAAACACAATCTAATTTATTTTAGAAATTTGCCAGTGAATGATCATAAGTATGTGATTATGTAATAACGTAAGTACATTACGTAAATGAAAACGGACTTAATTTAAGAGTTAAAACAGCTATGCAAAAAAAAAAAAAAAAAAGGATATTTCTACATTAAAAAAAATTAAATATAAAATCTAATGAAAGAAAAATTTTAATTTTAAAAAATTTAGAAACATTTTCTTGTAATAAGTCATGGTGATATCATTCATGGACATGGAATGGCAAATATAAATTAAATTCCAAAAATATTAAAATATTCAAAAAATAAAATTTTATTTTAGAATATATTCTGAAAATTGATACATAAAAGCATTCAAAATCAAAGCACACATATGCCATAAATGATAATTTTCATAAGAATAGGAATTAAAAAGAATAAAAAGAAAATAAAAAGTGATAATTAATGCAAATTATTATAGATAAATTATGTTCCGAAGTCGGTATATTAAAGTTCCAACTGTAGGCAGAATTAACTATTTGATGGAATAATGAAAATGATTTGAATTTTATTTTAATACTGAAACATATCGAAGAAAAATATACATGAATTATTTATTAAAAATGCTTAAATTCAGCGAATATTTGGAATTATTAAAATGAGAATTTTCTTAAATTTTAAAGTGCGGTAAAAGTTAATTTTTTCAGTTTTTTACAATAACAGTTTAGTGAATTATTTCGGAAAGCCACCACAATTTCTCTAAATTTTTAGTAAATTAAAATTTTGTTTAAAATTTCAAAAAGTTATGTTAAAGTTAATGTTAGCTTGTCAATGCAATTAGCTTCTTCAATGTTAGCTTGTTTCTTCAAAGAATGTTTTACACACACACACACACACGCACGCATTCTTCAAATTTAATTTGATAATGCATTCAATCTTGCATTATGCATTAAATTAAGAAGAGATATCAAATTAAATTAAGAAGAGATTAAGAAAAAGCAATCAATTGATAAGGTAAAGATGATTTTTAAACATAAAAAAGGAAATAAATCATTTCACCATATGAGATAAATCATCATTAATCAAGTATTATATTCCTTTTATTTTAAATTAATGTCTTGTTAACCATGTGTTTTTTTCAAAAATTAAAAAACAAACAGTGAAGGAGTGAATAACGCCATCAAATAAATTTTTTTAGGGACATTCAAGCCTTTAGTTTGGGTTAAGTTTTTATACCGTATTTGGTAACCTGGGCTGATCTTTCAACGAATTTAAAATTCAAGCAAACCACTATTTCAAAATTCTAAATATTGATTTTATTAAAAAAATCATTAGTTTATGTTTATAACCCACATAATCGATCTATTTTTGATATTTTGAAAGAGTACAACGATCACCGAGCTATGCTCTGATTTATTGTAATCTGAGTAATTCCAGATTTTTTAGTTATATTAACGTCCCGTTTAGGACAACACTAGGGCTATTTTGGGAAGGACCTCGTGATTTTGAACCGCTGTCAGATGACGAGGACGACATCCCCCCCCTCTCCACACCACACCAGCGGGAGGACGTTTGGTCTGGACGGATTTAACGTGCAACAGACCCCCTTACAAGGGGGTTCTTCGGTGGAATCGGGTCTCGAACCTGAAACCCTTCGGTTCCGAAGCAGAGACCTTACCACCAGGCCACCGCGGCCCCGATTTTTTAGTATTGTTTGTTTAGTGTAAAATATGATGAATATAAATTATTTTAATATTTTTTTTATTTATAAACTCTTGGAAAATTAAAAGTTACTTATGAAATAAAACTGTATTGTATTAAATTATAGTATTAACTGAGTTCAGTTTAGTTATATTAACGCTGCTTTTTAAAACAACATTAAGGCAATTTTGGGATGGATCCAGTAATTCTGAACCATGGTCAGATGACGAGGTTAATATCTGAACTAGCACCCCCTCTACAAACTTCCGCATCACACCAGCGGGCTTAACTGAGAGAATGTTGGTATAAGGAATGGGAAATGGATTCATAAATGAAGGTAAAACCTATGCATTTAAAGAACTGCCAAATACAGACTAAAGAAAAAAAAAGTGTCAAAATGAGCATAATTAATTATTTAATTTCCAACTGATAATAAAGAAAATCAATTTAATAAATAGCTATGGAATAGGAATTAAATCAGCCATATTTTATTTTCACTTAAAATCGAAGAAATAAGAAGATAAACAAATTATTCACTTAAAAATTGAAATGATTGAATTCTCTCACTTCACGTTGCGTTAACATAATAGAAACCTTTCTAATCGAAAGTTATATAAAAAAAGATCGTCTGCAAGAAAAATTTAGATCTCGCCATTCTTTTTGCTTATCATCTTATTTCGGCTCATTTTCCGAAGCGCGAGGATTCTACACCTTACTTGCCACTGACAGTTGAAAATGAATGATTTTAAAGAATAAAATTATTCAAAGAATTCAATCCAAGTTTTACACAGTGGCTTACATAAAATAAAAAAATTTGCCTATAAATTGTTTTTAAGAAATTTAGTTGGAAATGTATCCTTTTATTTTCAACATTTGCACTGGAATTCGTTTCTCAAAAATTATGACTCTATTTTATTACTTTTGAAAGGGTATTCTAAAGATTATCTTATTATTATCTAAGAAATGTATTTGTTTGATGGCAAAAAAATAAAAATAATTTAAGTTGATTTTAATTTTTATGAAGTTGATTAGAATGACTACAATACGTTATCAACCAAAATAAATTTAAGTGTAACGCAGCATGATTCAAATTTTTATAACCTTAAGTAAAAATGCGCATAAATATTATAGAAATTCATTATTCGTCGCTATATTGTTGCATATTAAGATTTATACTAGAAAAAGCAATTAATGCATTCATGCATTAATTGCCGATTTTAATTAAAATTATACCAGCTTTCATATGTAACTGGAGACAAAAATAGCAAACTCCGATATGTAATTAATGATCCTTGAAGATGAAACTATTTTCATTACGTTATATTAAAACGAAAACTAATTTTCGTTTTAATATAACGTTTAATATAATTTTCGTTTTTTTTTTACAGCGAAATACATACATAGCGAAATCGCTGTGGTTATTGAAGCTGGAGTCTCGTAAGTGTTTCAGCTTGCAATATCTCTTGAAACTAGTAATGGGTAAGTGGCAAAGATATATGAAAGTGGCATAGTGACATGACTCTGTTAAGCCTTTTCTTAATAGAAAATATACAATAAAATAATGCTTTTGCAATTCCTCTCGTATATAGAAGTTGGTAATTGTAGGAAACCATTGATGGGATATCTAAAGATCATGAACATTTATATGAAATGAAGAGTTTCGAAATCGGTATTGTGATTGATTCTGGGGATAATCAAGTTTCCCCACATGGATAAAATTTACTATAGAATGAATAGCTATATAGTTCGATTTCTGTCGTAATCTAGGATGGTAGCTAATCCTTGTTGATATATCTAACGGTCATAGATTTTCATATCGAATAAAAATTGGCGAAATCGGACAATTATTTGGGACTTGGAAATTGATTCATTGAATTGATAATTATTTTAAATAAATAGATAATGGGTAACTATGATGATATACTGTATCACGGTAGTTTTTTACACGTGTCCAGATTGATTATATCCAAATGTAATTTTAACATTGAGAGAAGCACGCGTTTTAGTCCTAAATATTTTATGTATAAAATGAAGAATTTTTTTTCTCTTATTTCTTTGCATTCTAATAAAAGAGCCGAGAAAAACTAGTGATTTTGATGAGCTTTAAACCTTACGGATTTCAAATTATTGAGTACCAATGAATTAATTACTTTCATCGTTTGAAATCATTCAAATGACACATAAGTTTTTAGTACAAAATCATTTAAAAAATCCTTTCAGAATTTCGTTAAGGAATCCAAAAAAAAAAAAAAAAAAAAAAAAAAATCAATCAACGCAATGTCTGGTAATCCAGATAAATGATTCCTTCTTTTCGAATCCAGCGGGCAATAGCACATGAAATGTTATATATATATATATATATATATATATATATATATATATATATATATATATATATATATATATATATATATATATATATATATATATATATATATATATATATATATATATATATATATATATATATATATATATATAAAATGAATACCGTTTAGTCATGTGTTGGCATGAATGATATTTATTGCTGTTACAGCAAACATAAAGCTGCAAAGAAGCATAGGAAATTGCTTTAATGCAACTGAAATCTGTTATTTAAAATTAATTTAACTGGATTGAAATGCCGAAAAATGTTTTGAACTTCTAATAGTGATAATCATTTATAGTAGAATACAATTTTACATAAAGAAAAAAAACATGGGGTTATGCAATTATGCTACAGAAAAGGAATAATGCCGTTATTTTAACTGAAGTATTAGAAATTCTAAGAAATCCTAGAAATGTTTCATTGAAGGTTACTTGGTAAATTATTGATTGATGAATAATGATATAAAAGGCATTGTCTATTTCATTCCATTAATTAATATTTCTATCAATAGCTCTTATACATTTTATGCTCTTTCTTTTAAAAAGTAATAACTCCCTCTTATAATAACTTGAAAATGGAGATGAAAAGGAGGAGAGATCATGAGTTTACTATATGCAGTACAGTGGAGAATTAAGATGTATTAAATATTTTTAAACAGCTTTATAACAATTTCTAAGTTACAACCATACTTTGGATTTTTTTGAATGGCAGTGAGAGCTATAGTACGAGGCAAGGAATGAAGGTTCAATATTAATTATCATTACCGACCACGATGCAGATCTTCTTATAAAAGGAATGACCCAGCTTTGAAGTGAAGGCACCAAACCTTTGAATAGAACACTTCTCATCGCCATACATTGTGCATCCCTCCTGGGGGGATTATTTGATAAATATAAGCTCACTTTTTTTTATATTTCGCAACATCATGATTATATTAGTAAATTAATGGAGTCGCTACATGCGCAACTGCATTTACATTTTAATTTTGAAGGAAATAAGCTCTTGTGATTAAAAAAAACATTATTGCATAACATTATGATACGTTTGCCATATGTTTCACAAAAAAGCACCGGTTCCCCAGCTCCAATTACTTCACCGATTTCGATAGTTTTTATTTCATATGAAAACTCATGATTCTTAGGCGTGTCATCATCTGTCTCCAACCCACTCACATACCTCCACTGTTAGAGATATAATATAAAGTCTTGGCATAACAATCAGCCTCAACAGCTATACAGACTTCGCCATTTGTCGTGCATAGTTAATAAATCAAAATATTCTTTATTAGTCAAGAAAACATAAAATAATATTTTTATTCAATTTGATAAAATGTAACTCATCAAAATTGATTGAAATGAATAAATCATCTCCATTAAGTTGATAAGGGGAGAATTATTAAGAACAATTCATAAAAGCAGCATTTTCTTGAAAAATTATAATTTCTAATATTTTGAAAAATTAAAAGTTTTTGGTAGAACGAAACTGTTAACAAAAGATGACATTCAGTTAACACAACTACATGACATAAAATTACTATTAGAATTTATTTAAATATATTTTGCTTCTGGCTGAGAATTTTGAATTCTTGTTTCCTAACGGTTACGATTTGACCTCATGTGGTATCTCAGTCTATTCTGGGAAAGAAGATATATTTTAAGAGAGAAAATTACATTCAGACATACTAATTGGAAATTGGAAAAAAAATGTTAAGCTTGTCACAAACATTTTTAGACTTCAATTATTTTCAGCTCAAAAAGTTTACGGAAATGGGTTCTTCTGAATAAGCTGCATGGTGAGTTTTACAATCCGTATGGATGCTGTTTAGCACCGAAATATTGAACTTGAACTTTATTTTGAAACTTCTGTTTTTATGATAAGGGGCAAAGGAAATTTGTTTTCAGAAAGATCAAATGAGTTTGCAAATGGCGAAAGACGAAAAACAGAAGTGAAAAATTTCAACAAAATTTTATTTACTTTGCAAATGTAATCAACATCTCTTCTGTAAAACAAGTTTCATTTTTAGGTCATTTAATTTATAGTTATATTTTTTGTGGAAACTATTTCCTTTGAAAATGATTTCCATAACCTTTGTAAAAGGCATTTAATTTTTAATATGTTTATTTTATAATTACCTGTTTTACATAAATGCCAAAGTATATTTACTATAGCAGAGCTTATTTACAACTAATTTATCTAAAGTTAGAAAATATAGAAAAAATTTAATATATTCGCAAAATTTTTTAACCTTACAAAATACAATTTCCCAAATATTTTGAGATTATAATTTAACAATGTTGCTTAGATATTTCTATAGTTAAATCTATATTTAAATACCTTTTAAACAGGCAAAATTGAGGATGGTTTGAACTGCTGATTTTGGCCGATTATCATATTTCATTATTTTGAACTGCTATTTACAATAATAAATTAATTCTTAAATGCGTATCGAACATCCAATAATTACAAACAGTTACATTAGCAGAATTAATTCATATGCATTTGATTAAAAATATTATTAAAATTTAGTATAAAAATCAAAAGGCCATATTTATTTCAACTAAAATATATATAGTAAAAAGTGTTTGTATAGCTAAAATTCTTCATAAAAATGTAGAAGTCATATTTATTTTAAATCGCAATTTTAACATTAGTAGCATAAATATTAGCTCACTTTTAATACAAAATATATTTCACACGACTGAACTCAATGTTTCAGTTTGGACGTCTTCGGAATTTTAATAGACCTTGCCAAACACCTCATTGGGCCCCATCGTAATTTTGTACCCAGCTTGCTGCCCCGTTACCCCCATCTCTAACCTTGACCTTGACCTAGTCTTTAAGTCAAATGGCACAGGAACCATTAGGAGACTAATTTAGATGTCAAACAAGGACTCCTTGAATAAAAGACATTGGACTTTTATTTTAAGGTGGCTCAAATGAAATCAACCGTTGCTTGTAGGCAAGCTCAAATAAATCAAGCAATAAAAGGATATATAAAAATCTTATAAAAAATTCTGTATTAGAAGCTTAATTTCAAAGGAAATTTGTTATTTTACTGGATATATTTCATTAGAGTTGACATTTATAGTTTTATAGAAAAGCTTTAGCAAAGAAAATTTGCCCCTGTATTGAATATATTGCATTAGAGTTGAAATTTATAGCTAAAAAGCTTTTGCAAAGGAAGATTAAAGGAAATTTGCTTCCTTAATGGATATATTTCATTAGAGTTGAAATTTATATATTTATACAAAAGCTTTAGCAAAGAAAATTTGCTCTTGTATTGGATATATAATTCATTTGAGGTGAAATTTATAGCTTAAAAGCTTTTGCAAAGGAAGTTTAAAGGAAATTTGCTTCCTTAATGGATATATTTCATTAGAGTTGAAATTTATATCTTTATACAAAAGCTTTTCTAATCATTGAAAAAAAAACAGGCTTTAATGGTATAAATCAAATTCAAAAAATGAAAATAAATTAATGAGGAAGGAAATATATCCTTCGTTTCTTCTCAAATAAAAAGCGGAACGAATGTCATTAGTTACTGCTCTTGCGCAGAACAAAAATTGGTACTACTCTTTCTACAGTGCCTTCCTTTCTCATACAATGGAGTGGAAATTATATATGTTGTTATTGTGCGCATAAATTATTGCTTGAAAATTTCTTTTCTCTATGAAGAATTTTGCACCATTTTTTTACGCTATTTCACTACATTATTCAAAGCCTTAAAAAAAGATTGCTATTAGATTATTAATGGATTTAGATATCAAGAAAATTATATAAATTAATAATTACATGAGAGAGTTACGCACGTAATGTTGAACACAATAATAAAAAATGCAATGCATAAAATACAAAACCGAAATGAAGGTATCATTAGTTTATCACTATTCGGCATAACTGTCATCCATATTGAAGTATTTGAATTTGAGCTGAATGAGTTTGAAAATACTGGTCTTCGTGTGCAAAACTGCAAGGACTCGGTTGGGAAGTTTTGGAGAAATAATCATACAAAGTGCAGGATTTGGCACTTTCAGATTTACATCTATTAAGTTCCATGAAGAAGTTCCTCCTTAGTCAAAAGTTTGATTCTGACGACGACCTCTTAAGGGCCGACGGCGTTCTATGATGTCGGAATTTTCGAATTGATCCAATGTTGGGGTAAGTGCCTTAACATGAATGCAATTATGCAAAAAGTATTAAATTAGTGATATTTTTATTTCTTTTTTATACTATAATGCACTGCATATTTTATTTTCGTGTAAAAAAATTGTTTGTTATTTATTGGCATACCTTAGTACATACACTAAAAGAATTGGTGGAAATACATAGCATATGCCAGTTCTTGTTAGTAACATATTTATATTTATGATAAATGCAAAACTTTTAAAATCTATTATTAAATATAGAATTTGCCATTATTAAGATATATATATACATATATACTATCAAGAAATTTTGACAAGAAATATTCTAACAAGAAGTGAAAGTGCATTAAAATTAAATGAAGAATGTTTTCTAAATCACAAATTCACTTTCTCACAGCAAAGAATGGTAAAAACAACGTTTGAAATAACAATTACGAAAAGCTTTTAGGAAAGATTATACTAATTTTAAGAAAGCGTTGTACATTGAATCATTTATTTTTTTTTTCACATATAATTGAAAAGTAGTATTCAAAATGTTGGCAAATACTTCCTATGATCGATTGCTTATTTATCTGAAGAACTGTTAAGGATCAAGGGGATTATATTTATTTAAATTGCACTTACATCCATTGTGAAAATGTATAAATATGAAATACATACGCACATAAAAATTGAAATAAATTTTATCTTGTAGCTTAAAAATTAACATCCGATATTTATAGTCTAACAAAGGATTTCGATAAAGGAAAGTACTAAACACAATTCTTCAAGTAACGGAATTTACTATGAAATGTAACTATTAATTGTAGTTAAGAACAATCAAATTAGCAATTGATTACATTAAAAATTTAAAATCTTGCCACATGAAAAATATTTTATAATTTACTTTAAAATTTTAGGTTCTTGTTGCTGCAAAATCATAGCTACAGTCAAAATTGAAAATCTTGTTTCGGTAAAAACATAGCTATTGCCGAAACTTAAGATCTGGTTGCGGTAAAGACACAGCTGTTGTCAAAATTTAAGATCTTGTTGCGGTAAAATGATAGCTGTTGTCAAAATTTAAGGTCTTGTTGCGGTAAAGTCAGAGCTACCGTCAAAATTTAAAATCTTGCTATAAAAGGAGTAATATGATTTCAAAATTTAAGATTTGGCTGTTGTAAAAAGAGATAAAGTCTAAAATTTAAGGTCTTTTTTTTCGAAACAGTTAATTTCAGAACTTCAGGTCTTGCTAAATAAAAGTCAGTTACGATCAATTGCTAAGATCTTACAGCTCAAAAGAGTTTGTTATAAATCTGCTGCATACTTATTGTCATTCATTTTACCTTATTTTTTCAACATTGGAATTACATTTCAAAAAACAATGGACTACAAAATTTCTACTTACATGCTCCTGAAGAAAGTATCCAAAGGTATCGGCGTCCATCAACTTTCGACTCGATTCCCACCTCGCCTCCGCTGGATGTCGTCAAGATAATCCATGAGCCTCACGAATACATTCACAAGATCATTGGAAATGCGCACACAGAAGCACACACGCACGGCTGGATCCGTCTTCAACTACTTAAGAACTGAAACGCGGCCACCTGCGGAAGAGCCTCCCAGATGTAGGTTAAGAAGATGTGTTTCATCTCTGTGACGTCAGGTAGAACGAAAAGGTGGGTTGTTCCTGATTAGGGTGGTATCTCCCCCCTCTCCTTTGCAGTGTGTATCTGGGACTTTCATCGCCAAGACGGGTCAACAAAGTGCTCATTACCTTTAGCTGGTTCTTCAGACGGCTATTGGGGGAGGCTTGTTAACGCGGACGATATTCGCTAGAAAATGAGATCTTATTTTCACTATCGATGGCGATGAATCGCATATAGCTATAAAAAATTCAAGATGGAAATTTGTAAGTTGGGATGGCAAATTTAATGCGCTCTGTATTTGATAAATATATGAAGAGAAAACAAGAGAGATGATACATAGCAAATTTATGCCGATATAAAACATACTAATTGATTCTGAATTTGATATAGCTTGCCTATTTTCATACTGATTATAAATTGACGTGAATAAACTATAGATTATATGGATTTTCAAATCTTTTTTTCTCGATGACATTAAATCTAATATATTTTATTTTGTTTAAAATTGTATGTAGAAAACTTCAGAAAACACTGAAGAAAACTTCAGATGAAATAAATAATAAAAATTTCATTTGATGAAATGCAAAAATTCTTTTTTGACAGAGGTTTGTTGAAACAGTTATTGTAAAGTGTCAAAAAGGATATCATTTATTTTATTTAAAAGAATAAGAGCCGGCGTCCTGGCATAGGAGTAGCCCATCTTTCCAGTGATCTGGGCGTCTGGGTTCGAGTTCCGGTTCTTCATCTGTTCGATCTGTGAGATGTGTGAATGTGCCCCCCTCTAAAAAGGGGTTGTGCAAGCGAATGTGATGCCTGAGTAGCTAAGACGTACTCTTGGAACTAGTTGGCGCTACTAAAAATAAGAGACTCTCCCTTGGCTTAAAATCGCTGACTTCATCAGCGAGTTTGCCCATGGCAAGTACTATTAGAAATGCTAACAGCAAAAAGAATTAGAAGCTACAGAAAAAAGAATTTAATGTTACTGAAAAATTTGAACTTCTTACATGCCTATCAAAAACGTAATTTTCTCAAGTGTCTATACAACTCCTTTTAATTTCACGCGGTAAATAATAGATGGGTAAAGATAATTCACTGTCAACATACACTGAATGGCGCATTTACGTATGCAGTGTTGTGAATGCCCAGCAGTATCGGAAGCGTTTGTAAAGAGAATAGACACAATCATTGAGAATATGCACACGTTAATCTTCCCCACAGTTTATCGCAATATTTTTTTTTATTTTTATTTTCTCGTATATTGTACTGTAAATGTGAAAAAAAAAATCCAAACGCGAGATTTTGATGAATCTCCACATGTTAGACCTCTATGAATTCGAAAAACACATTTTTGTCATCATTTCTCTCGGTTTGTGAACGCGTTAACTCATACACATTTTGAGCAGACGGACAACATTTTGTATATGAACTAAAAATGAAATTTTTAATTTTGCATTAAGTTTTGAACAAAATCAATTCTGAAAAATACATCAGTCTGGCTATTTGTGTAAAAGTAAATTCGATTACAAAATGTAGAGAGCTATATAAATAAAAATTGGTACATAGGTTTAATATCCAAAATATAAGCTTTTTTCAAATTTGAACCAAATCTGTCAAAACGGTCGACCATCCTCGGTCTGTATTTAAACATACATGTAAAGACAATAATTCATAAACATAAAACTTAAATCAACTAAATTTAATATGTTATCTTATGATTGCAATGAGATTATGTATCAAATTTTGGTGTCGATTCGCAAAAAGGAGTCCAAAATTCATATTCTCAGATATTTAGTAAGTGTGCTAGATTCATGCAAAAGTTGTATATTTCGTAACTCTTGTTTGAAATTTCTAACCAAATTTGTCAAAAAGTGGACTTCTATTGGTTTGTCCTCTCAGATGTATGTAAACTCAATGACTTAGACCAATGAAATTCGGTATAGTAATACAATTCTAGTTTTGTATCAAATTTTCGTTCTAATTGGTTTTGAGAAAGGGTTTCAAAATTTATATTCACGCGATAAATTCAGTAAAAAGGTTAGATTCAAATCAAAAATTTATATTTCGAACTATCTTTCGTCAATGTCATACAAGGCATTCCCAGTCTTACTCAAGGTTCACAATTTTATGTAGGGGGGGATTAAGAACTTAATTGGAGAATATGCGAGAAAGTTTCAGGGAGACCACCCCCACTTGCTTGTTAAAGTCCTTGATGACTAATATATAATCTCAAGGTTTTAGCCATTTAAAAAATTTATTGAATTCTTTGCTTTTTAAGAATATGTAAAAGTAGCGGGATGCATTGTTCTATGAAAGACTTTATTTGATATAAAGAATTCAGTAATTGCATTCTAAGGCCCTAAGAAGGAAAAATTTACTGTAACAAATCTTTATATTTTTTCATGATAAAACTGCTTAATTAAAAAGTGCTTCAAATCTTCCAAATTACTAGATGCTGAATTATTTCAAATTTCAACTATATCATATTCATATTGGCAATTATGTCATTTCAGCAATGTCATATTCATATTGGCAATTATGTCATTTCAGCAATGTCATATTCATATTGGCAATTACGTCATTTCAGCAATGTCATATTCATATTGGCAATTATGTCATTTCAGCAATGTCATATTCATATTGGCAAGCATTTTAAAGGACATTTTAACCGTCATCTGATTTATTGTTGAAAGTTTGTTTTGAAATTTTTCTTCGAAACTATTAAACACTTTATAGAGAAATTTGGATTATGCTATTTGAACTACTGAACCACACAAACATATTCCTCTAGGGGGGGGGGCGTCTCGAAATTGAAGATGAGATGCTTCTGGTATGGTGGTTGGTTCCCGCCACCCTGGTAGGTACAGGGAAAAGGTGGGGATTTGGTTATCTCCCATCGGTGACGGGATGTACTTCCCATGGGAAGGGTTGTACCGTGGCCGGTGATGTCCATTAAGACTCTATCACAGTTCCCGCCAGTGTTGCTGTTGCAGTGGTTCGGTTTTTTCGGTTTTTTTCCGTGTGCCTTATGGCGGGTCGAAGTAGTGAATTTATGATATTACTCAAATATCCATTCCACCAAATGGCATGATTTATCACATGTTAGTTAGAATATGTTAACTTTTTGTTGGCTAAGTCTCTTTAAAGTTTAAGGGCTAGCAATTTGCTGCAGATTGGGATATGTTTCAAATAAGATTTGTATTTTTATGCCTTAACACAACAATCTGTGAGAATGATACCTTACTTGATGAGTGCCTTATAAAGCAAATGGCAGAAGTGCATTATAGTTTAGATCATATATCATGAATAAATACTAGTTTAGATGAATAATCAGATGTATATATACTTCTATGATGAATAATTCATGATTTGTTGGTATTAAATAAGATTATCCCATTTGCTTATTTGCATTTTTAAATTTTATTGTGGTGCTGAAATATTGCAAAGCATTTAGAAACATCTTTTTCTGCATCATATTTAATAGTTATGTCAATTCAAAATAAACAACTCAACATTTATCTTATTATTTAGCACATGTCAATGAAATAAGATAAAGATCTAAAATAAATTCAGTTTCTTTAATAGTAAGAAGTTTTTTTTCTTCTTTTTCTTTTCTTGTAGTTTTGCCATTGTATTTCATGATGATGAAAAGACTATTAACAGTTTCATACTATTTCTGCTATTCTTTTTCAAAAATCAGAAATCAGGATTTTTTTTGTCGATTATTTTTAGAACACTTCTATAAAAAGATAGCATAAAAATTTATTTAAATGGTATCCAATTAATAATCAAACAAAAATCAATACCACTCTCATAAAAATATAAAAAAATTACATTTTTCACTGATGAGTTGATTCTGGTATTTTTAATTCTGTAATTTTGATGTTTTGTGAAAATAGTTTGGAAAGTTGCAGTTAAAGAATATTTTTAAATTGTCTGAAAATGATTAAAAAAGAGAATATTCGATGAATGAAGTTAGCTTTTGTATAGCCAGATGCTTTTCTTTGATTTATTCACTGTTTTTACTTTTAAAACTTTTATAAATATGCTTTAATGAAATTTTATGCCTTTTAATTACAGCTCTAATTAGCTGTCTTCGACGATTATTTTGTTAACTAGGAATACTAGCTTCTCTGGTTATTAAACTTTCAACATGGAATGCATTCCATGTTAAATTTCACTTTTTTATATTCGATAACATTTAATTGCATTTAAATAAAAATTTAATTGAATCAATCTATTACAAATGTCTGCGCGTGGAATTTAAAAACTGCACATACTACGAAATAAAAGTAGAAACGAAAATACTACTTCGATGTTAATGACCAAAGAAAGCGATATTTTTAAATTCTGAATTTTAAAAATGAAAAAAAAAAGTACGCTGATGAATGGTTTGATGGGATGAAAGTTTGAAATTCATCATAATCACTTCCTTACAGATGGAATGTAAATTTAAATTTAAGCAAGGCAATTTTTTGGAGTTTCTAGTTTGCCTAAAAATAGTTTTTGTGACATTATATTTTCATAAGATAGGCTAAAAAATTTTACTTTAACGTTTCTAAAAAGCCTCCAAAAATTAACTTAATTTTTAATTAGCTGGAAATGGAATTAAATTTTTCGATTTTGAAAAATTAATAGTTTTTTTCCTGTTTTGATGAATACATGTGCCAAATTTCCTCAAGATAGTGCAAAAATTGTAGATTTGTATGAAATACGTACAAACAAACATTTATATTTTTTTATATAATGATGAGGCTTTCTTTTATCACTGATCATTACATCCTTATTTCTAAGAATAATAAATGTGTTTGTCTGTGTTAGTGCTGTACACTGTACAGAGTACAGGCCAGATTATTAGCCTAGAATTATTAAATTTGGCACAAGTATACTTTAAAAGATTAAAACATGAACCAAAGAGAGTTTTTTTTGAAATTTTAATTAATTAAAACCGGTTTAAAATCCTGATGCATTTTTCAACAAAACATCCTAAAATATAATAACCAATAACTAATTTTAAACCATTTTAAAATTAAAAAATCGTCTTTTCAATGTTATCAATTTAAATACCGTGTAAAATTTTTGGCTATTTTTCTAAAACATTTGAAATAATGTTCATAATTTTTTTTTTATTATTGAAATGCAATTCGAACCATTTTCATTGTTTCATCAAACATTTAATCATTTGATTTTTTTTCATTGATGAAAAATAAAGAAGGAATATTCTTTATTCTATAATTGTCCATTTTTATTGTTTCATCAAATATATAATCATTTGAATTTCTTCCATTATGAATCATTTGAATTTCTTCCATTATGAATCATTTGAATTTCTTCCATTATGAATCATTTGAATTTCTTCCATTATGAATCATTTGAATTTCTTCCATTATGAATCATTTGAATTTCTTCCATTATGAATCATTTGAATTTCTTCCAATCATGAAAAATAAAGAAGGAAGTTTCTTTTAAATATCTACGTAATTTTCAAAAGCAATACACAGAAAAGTTACAATATTAGAAGATAGACGGACCAGAACCACATATTTAATAGAATTACAAAGATTGGAGCAATGTAAAGCCAATAAAATAACATTACTTTAATGTCAGTGACAGTTTGATATACAAAAATAATTTATTGATGGAATAATGAAATTATAGGTAAGAGATTTAATGGATATTACATTAAATCTAATTACACAAACCTAATATTCTCAATGAACAAGTTGGTGGCCAAAGACTGTTAAATAGAACTGATTTCAATAAATCTAGCATTATAATCATTGATTTCAATCGTCAATCAGCTTCAAGTTCTTATTGCCACTTAATGTTTATGATGTTTTTAAATTAAGTACAATGTTATTTAGCTTAGATAATAAGAAAATTGGAACGAATTTATTTTCAAATCTCTCATCATAGCTTTAAATTAATGCTATTATCTTGGAGATGAATTTCATCTAATTTATTCAGAATATAATTATTAAGTCTTACAAAGTAACGTTAAAACGGATTTATCTTCAAAGCCTTCATAATAGCCTTAAAAGGATGTTATTATGTTACGCGTTAATTTCTTTTAACCACTTATTCAGTATATAATCATCCCAGATATTGTAAATGATTATATTCATTCTTGATAGAAAATTAATATTATTTTATTTTTATCGAACAATCAATTTCTTTAAACGTGCCGCTAACTGCTCTTACAGAGAATCTTTCATTGCAAGAAAAAGAATTTTAATGAACTTAGCTATGAAAAAAAAGGACTATTCAAATTAAAATAGAATTAGTTTGTCGTGATCTGACCTGATTAAAAAATGTGTAACAAAACTCTTTGCTACCAACAATCGCAATTCATAATCTGAATTAAAGAAACCGTGTAACACTAACCTACAATGTGAAAAAAATATGAACATAATTTGATTGTTCTTTAAAGACATGTACTTATAAAGTTTAGATGTCACACTACCGTTTCATCTAACGTTGTTAAAGTCTGATCTGTAGATGAATCAGCCGTGTTTGAACAATGGCTTTTGAACTGCTAAGAATAATTAAAGAACAATGGATGATTCAAAGATTCTCTGAATGCGTCCAATGGGAATATCGAAACAAAAATAACAGTATTCGAGTTCTTTTTTTTTACATTAGTGTTAACAAGATAGTAAGGTTTTAATACAACAATTTTGCAATGATATGCATTTCAAATATTACAATAAAGATCGTGAAAAATGTAGTTCAAAGACCAACATGAAGAAAAAGGTATTAAAGATTTAAAAAAAAAAAGTGCTTTTGTAGGTCTTTATAAAAAAAAAAAACGCTGTAAAGATTAAAGTTGTAAGATTTAAAAATACAATGGCGCATTACTGATATTAATAGGCATTGTATAGCCTTTTATTTTAACAGTATTTTTTCAAGAGGAGAAGAACTCAGAAGATACTGCATTAAAAATAGAACTAACTAGAAAATATTTTTAGAAAATAGAACAAAATTAATGTTGAATACAGAATAGAGTTTTAGTTCAGCAGAATAGAAACTCGTTGCAATCTATCCTTTTAAAAATTTAAAACAATTGCTTGACAATTCTTTGTTTGTCTTAAAATTGATAAAATTTTTTGTAAAAGTTAAAAATGTTTTTTTTTTAATAAATTAAGGATTTTTAATAAATAGCAAAAATTACTTACTATTCATAAAATATTCTATTTATTCTATTTTATACTATTTATTAAATATTTATTACTTTTTATTAATATTTTAATTTGTAATCAACAAATAAGACATCAGATATGCTTTCAAATCTGATGTAAATAAACTCGCACATGGACTCGCACATGCATAATGATTACATATATATATATAAGATTTTAAAACTATTTTTAAACTTTCCATTTAAAATCGTCTATTGTTGTATTTTTAAAGACTGCATTTTCTAGAAGAACAGTTTAAAATCAATGAAATAAATATTGTTCAATTAAATAAAATTTCACAATTTCAGAGGAATCAATTTGGTAATTAATGGTTGGTAATTGAGGAAGAAATTCGTCTGAACTAAAAATAGACTGCATTCGTCTGAACTAAAAATAGACTGCATTCGTCATTTGCATTTCATATCTGTAATAGTTTACAAAACCAAGTGTTTATATGTAAAAAAAAATATTTATAATAATAATAAATAATAATTTAAATTTATTTATTTAAAAGGTCATTTTGTGCTTTTAAAAACGACGACTCGCAATGTATTTTGCAGAGATAACATTCATAAATTTATTTTTGGATTTCCATGTACTTCCACATTTTAAAAAAGTTTGAAAACTGTGAAACAAATTTTTGTCAATAAGAAAATATATATAAAAAAATTATCGTGGCCAGTAGATGAAAAAAATCAATAAAAATGAAAAAAAGATAGTAGTTAGAATTATTGGTACGTTCATATTTTATTTTACAATAGAATTTTGATGATTTGCACAAAAATTTTAATTATTTAAAAATATTTTGATTAATTGTTGGATTTTTTATGAAATTTTAAGAATATCTAATCAATGCATCAACTTACAAATTAACTTTTTTTTCGTTCCCACTTTGAGACAAGTGAAATGTATCATTTTACATCAAAAGAAAGAGCAATCATTAATTTGAGGCGGAATCATTAAGACTGTTCTTGTCTTTGAGCTTCATTAATTATACAAAAATAATACAATGTTATCTTTACAAACAAACAAAAAAAAATTAGTTGGGAAAAAATGGCTTGTTATATTATTAATAATGAGTTTTTCTTACTGAAATTTTTAAATGAAAGAATTTTTTGCTGAAATTTTCAAGTAAAAGAATAATTTTTATAATAATCATTAAAATCTTTTTACAACAAATAAAATTATTAATTTTTTAAATTTTATTTTTCATTATTTTTAATTAGATAATTAAATTATTAAATTAATTTTGAAAAATATGAATTTTAAATTATCATTTTTTTAAATCTATATGAAGATATAATTAAATTGAACTCAAAACCATTAAAAGTATTTTGACAAACAAGAAGTGTTTTACAAATAGGTAACAAGAAAGAAAAATAATTCCTTGATCATTATATTTTTATTGAAAAGTACCACAAATTAAATTCATAAAGAAAGAAAACAAATGTTTCTTTAATATTAATAATGTAATACTTCTTTTAAATAAAATCAAACTAAACTGCACAAAGTTTTGAAATTCTGAAAAAATAGTGTGGCAAAAGATGTATAAATTAAAATTTTAAAATAATTTGGCATAACATTTTTAATGAAGGATTTCGGAACAAATGCGTTTTTAATAATTTACTGATGTATGGAATTATTTTGTAATCTATCCCTAATAGAATCTCCACAACTTACCTGCGATTAAATTGAAAATCAAGCCCTTTCGCACAACATTTTTTTAATGAAATGTAAAAGCCGATTAATAAAATTATTAACAAATTTATTTTTTCTTGATGAATTAAAATTAATTGTAGTTTCTTGTTTTTTTAGCAAATTAATTTATTTTGACCAAAAGAAGTTTTTATAGGTCAATTTTTGGATATTGTAATGACAGCATCCATTATGATTGTTTTTTACCATTATCACAATATTTTAGATACTTTAATGACAAAATTCATTAAGATTGTTTTTATCATTATCATTTTATCTTCAATATAAAATGATTTTGAACAGCAGTTAAATTTTTATAGTAAAATTTTGAAAATAACCACCAACTTTTCATAAATGACAATATAAATACTGCTGGAAATGGTGAACAATGAGTCATTTTAATTATTTTCAGTTTGAAATTAGTTAAAATTAATTAATTGAAATTTCAGGGGACTTTATGAAGCTGATTAATATGGATTTCAAAGCATTCATCTTGCAAAATCATTAAATTTTGGATGCACCTCTGCTAAAAATGAAAATATTTAGAAAATTTAGAAAAAGGAGACGTAAGGAAAGGTAATGTTTTTGTTTTTAAATTAATATATATATATATATATATATATATATATATATATATATATATATATTTTATTTATTATGGAATTTTATTTCAGATTATGTCAGCTTGAGATCAGAAATAAATTGCATTTTCTAGCATCATCTATTTCTAAATTTCACATTATTTTAACTCCTTTTTTTGTTTGTCTTGTAAATTTCCCAGATATTCGATAGAATTTATTATTTTTATTTTCAATAATGAAAAAAATCACGTGAGAAAAATTTTATGAAATAATGGTGGATTTGAATTTCAGGAAAACTATAGAATCTATTGGTGAAAATTAAGCACACAAATATATTTTAAAAATGAGTAAAATCCAGGAAAAAAATTGCACGATTACTAAATTAATATTATTAAAATGAAAATTTGTTAATTTTTAAAACTATGTAAAATTCCTTTTTATGAAACATGTATTTTCGGAAATTAAAGCTGAAAAACAGCAAAATTCAGCATCACTTTTAATTAGTAAAAATTCTTGTTAAAACTTTGAAAAAAATCACTTAAAATGCATATTTCTACCTTCAAACGAATATAAATACTAAATTTATAATTTATTTGTCTAACTATCTTTCCTATAGAGCGCCGACACACATACACTCATACAATTTTATTAGTAGTAATGATTATTGTTGTACGTGACGATATGCTATGTTTTTTTATTTTTGCAATAGTTTATTTTTTTGTAAATTTTCTTTGTGAATATGTAAGAAACTATTTATGTTCGTTCTAAAAATTGTAAAAAGAAAGGTAGTAAAATTTTTTGAAAGAAAAATAAAGTTTTGTATTTGTGATACATATGCTATTTTAACTCCAAAGTCGATAGTTACAATTACCTACAGTTTGTGTTATATATTTTTTAAAAATTTATTTCCCAATTCAAGTTTTTTGAATGAAGGGAGTTTTATTTATTTGTATAATTTTTGTATAGTAATTTATTGCAATAGTCAAAATTTTTGTACGTAATAGTGTAAATTTTTACAAAAAAATACAAATTTTTTGTAAAAATAATGTATTTTTTATGATGTGTGATAATGGATATTTGCTTTTCCATTTGTTTAATAATTATAAATTTTTATTTTTATTATTATTTCACATATATTATAATTCGAATTTATTATTGGAGAAATTCTGGCTTAAATTTATTTTTTAAATGACATCTTAATAAGACATAAAGTCGCAGTACTAAAACCAAATTTAAATTTTTTCAAGCAGCAATTCGCCAAATTTGGCATCAGATTTAACAGAATTAAATTTTAAAGTTGTTTCAACGTTTTGTAATTTGATTCTAAGGCGTGCATAAAAAAGATAATCCATTTTCGTATAAACTTTAATTTTTCTTATATTCGTATTTTGCAAGCAATAAAAGCATAGTTCAAAATATTTCCGCATTCCCTAATAGCAATTAAAGGCCTAGAAAGCAATACCTTTGATATACAATCCGATCGCCAAAGGTAGCTTGTTTTAAATAATTTAGGAGCATGATCCACATGAAATATTTTATGGATTTTATTTTATTTTTTCTCATTAACGGGATAAAGAGCTTAAATAAGAAATTACATGCTGCACATGAGGAACCTAATTTGTTTTTTTAAATGCTCATATTTAATATTATGTGCCCTGAAATCAAATATCAAACCATTCACCCTATTAAACATATTTTTTAGTTTAGTTATATTAACGTCCCGTTTTAAAGCAATACTAGGGCTATTTTGGCACGGACCTCGTAATTTTAATCTCCGATCAGATGATGAGGGTGACACCTGAACTGGCACCTCCTCTCCACACCAAGCAACACCAGCGGGAGGACGTTTGGTCCCGACAATTTTAACTTGTACCAGACCCGCTTACACGACGGCTTTTCGGTGAAATCGGGTCACAAAACTTAAAACTTAATAGTGTCATTATCACTATGTAGGACTTCTGTATCCACAATGCTTCACATAAATATTCTAAAATAATTTTATATAAATATCTATCATTCCAAAATTTATACAAGACTTATTTAAATTAATAACAGCCCAATTAAATTAAAAAAATAAGGTGCCATTTTTTATGTCTCACCCTCAACTGGATATAAATTAAATAATTCATATTCACTTTTATTTTGATTGTGGTATGAATAAAATAAATAAATCATGTTTTAAATCTTGTATTCCCAAACCTTTAAACTATGCCATCCACTTTATAGAAACAGAATTTTTATCGACTTCTTCATACAAGGCGCAAGGATGTGAGAAACAAAACTGTTCTTTCAGAAAAAAGTTTTATGGCTCAAAAAACTTTTATTAAAAATCATTTGTCATTGTATATAATAAATATTTATACAAATAATAAAGAAACGCACCAAAATCACTGCATTCGCAAACTTTATTGAAAGTTCATAAAGAAAAGGAATTAAGCAAACGAAATCTGATCTGACACAAGTCGCTTGTTTTCGTATTGTGCTTTCTATACCTCATTGCTGCGATATGGATTGATGAATATTTTAAGCTCATATCAAATTTTTGGATAGGATACGTGTACATATAAGATCTTATAGCAATTCCTCTAATATCGGTTTGCAATTCATCAGGGGATCGCGACACAAAGTTTGGAAATTCTTGCTTTAACATGACTATTTAATCAATGAATCACTTGGAAATAATAACATTTAAAATTTGAGAAATAAAAATCCAAATTATTAATTTAATAAACATTATAGCTTAATTTAATCTCTAACTTTAATTTCTAAATTCTTTAAGAATCTTAAGCAAAAATAATTAATATTTGTTTTCAGCATACAAATTTTTGAACCCCACAATGGCAAGTATAAACTTAACCTGCATTTCGATCTGAATTGGGGCTTAAAGGGATTTGCTCTGATTAGGTTGATGTGACAATTTTAATTATTCTCAGTTTAAATCAGATCCTAATCACAGCAGAATGTTTTAATAAAAAACAACATCATATAATATGGCTAAAATACTTTAGTTATTTTGAAAAATTTCAATAATTGCAGTTTATGATAGCTTTTACATTTAAAAAGGTTATATTTTTAACTATTTTACATTCTCTTCTTCTATTAACTTACCTTAACTATTACCTTAACATTTAATATCACACCACACCTCCGTTTCTGAAGCTCACGTGGCCACTTTCCAGTTTAGTATAGATGTAGGTAGACTTTATTAACACACACACGCTCTCTCTCTCTCTCTCACACACACACACGCTCTGTCTCTCTCTCTCTCTCTCTCTCTCACACACACACACACACGCTCTCTCTCTCTCTCTCTCTCTCTCACACACACGCTCTCTCTCTCTCTCTCACACACACACGCTCTCTCTCTCTCTCTCTCTCTCTCTCTCACACACACACACACACACACACACACACACACACACACACACACACACACACACACACACACACACACACACACACACACACACACACACACACACACACACACACACACACACACACACACACACACACACACAAAACACTGACATCAATTGGAAAGATATATAACATAACAATTTTCAAAGAAACATTTTGCTGAGTTTAACAATTTTTTATATTTTTTTCCTAATTTCAAATGATAGATTACGGTTTTATCCTGAAATTCAAACCATTTTTAATGTTTCTTGAAATTATTAATCTCATAATTTTCTTCCACTGTTTAAAGCAAAAGTATTGTTTAATGTCTATGCAATATGGAAGATAAATAAAAATGTCAAATCATGTTTTCCGAAATTTAGAAGATGATGAACCGCACTATTACGATTTTGATAGCACTATGCCATGACTATCTCTGTCAGGAAGGTTCATTTACACAAATTAGTTTATTATGGTTTGATTCCGCCAATGTCGAAGAATTTTGCGGAATCATTAGCATGACATTTTATCGAAACGATTTATCTAAAAACAACTATAATTGTTTTGTTTTATCGCGGACCAATATTCTTGTCAAACCAACTGGTCGACACAATAAATACAATTTGAAATTGTAAAAATATTAAATACTTCTAAATACTAAATAAAATATAAAAAATAAAATATATAAAATAAAATATTAAATACTAAAAATATAAATACTTGAAAAATGTTTTAGGATGTAAGATAAGGCTAAGTCTCCAGTACTGGTCTTAAAAAATTCCGCGAAAACAAAATTTTAACACGTTTCTCCCCCCTTTTTTTATAAGGTCAAATATTAAGAAACATGGGATAAAAATAATATTTTGGTCCACTTATCATTTAGTTTCGTAACGGCAATACACACGACCCAGATTTTTTCAATAAACCATCAGTAAAAGGTAATCTAAAAAAAAGAATCTGTGCTTGCGTAACCAAATAGAAATGGTTTCAGGACTAGGTTAAACTTCACAAAATTAGGTACAATGAAGGTTATTACTTTTGACAACTCACTAAATTCTTATGTGAGGCCCTATAAAAGGAACTCTCATTTCTGGCAATTACAGGAAATATTTCGGAATTCTGAAAGATGTAGTTGTTCGCGTTTTCATTTAGAAAATAGAAAAATATCACAAATACTTAAAAAAAACGTTTCGTAACTTAAATACTTGGTACAATTTTGCTCAGTAATCATCAGTAAAAAGATAATAGCTCTTAGAGAAACGGAAATATTTGTGCTCGAGTAATCAAGTCGATAATGTATCAGGAGCAGGTGGTCAAATCTCGCAAATGATTAGGTTCTAGTAGAATTGGTTATAATACCATCCCTTCTGCTTAAATTTTCACTTGAGATCCTATCCACATCCTATGAAAGCAAATCATTTTAATGACGATTATAAGTAATACTTTCTACGATGCCAGTAGTACAAATACTTTACAGGAGAAAAACAATTTTCGTTTAACTAGAGAGATAATGAAACTGAATATCGCTCTCTTTTTTGGGATCGGTCAGCGGCAGATCCCGTCTGGCAAGAATTCTGTGACCTGATGACTTTCCGCCGAAGAGACAGGAAGTGGGAATCAACTTCCGGACAGCTTTCTGCTCAAGATTTTAGTCACGTTAAGCCTCCCCACCACCCTTCGAGGATGTTCCTTCCCTTCCTCCTCCCTCAACTCACCAGATTTCTTCCCTGTTTCTAGTTTCTAAAGATACTGCATACTACAACGAATTTATGTTATTGGATGTCCTGCTTCAGTCATTTATTATAATATATCACGCTCTCTTAGAAAAGATTTATCTCGAAGAAATATCTTCTAAACTAGAAGTATTATCCATTAATTGAAGCCACCTACTATAAATTAGTACATATAAAAATACCAATTATTTCTCAATATTAAAAACGGCAGGAACTATTCCTCAATCTTTAATTAAATTAAATCTTTTGTTGATGACTTGTTTTGAGACAAAATGAGAACTATCCAATGATGGACTTTGTCATTTTTAACTATATTAAAAGGTGAGAGCAATATTTGAGATATGATTCTGTTTACAGACTTTTACAGAAAGACAAATAGAGACTGAGATATGGTTCTGTCTGTCTACAGACTTTGCACCAGAAGAAGATTGAGTGACCGCGATGGTATGAATACACACCAAATTCATGCTCAAGGTAGATTATTCTATGTTTTATTTTGGGCCAGATATCGTGATTTTTAGTCGTATTCAGATGACGAGAAAAATGCTTGATCTGTTGCCCTCCACCTCCACTTTACTCTTCCTCAGCGACAAGTATCTGCCTTTTATAGATTCGAACTGTGTTAAGCCTATGGATAAAATGGAAATCGGATGTTTAATCCGCGACATATCAGGTCTGGAAGCAAAGATCTTGTCTCCAGACCACCATGGCATCTCAAACATTAAGATATTTGAATTTTATTAAATCTTATTTATAAAAATGAGTTTTGCTAAGCCAGCACTCACTTTGCTCACGTGGTTTTCATATTATTTGCTTTCATGTTAGGATTTCTGTTTTAAAGTACTCTGACTCTTTAATTGCTGGATATATGGTTCCATTTTAAAATCTCGATTTCACCGCAAGGTTTGCTGTATATGCCTACTGAAGCCCCGCTAGCATGGCCCGCTTGTGCCTGAATATCAGCGCAGTTCGCCCTCTTTCCCCTCATTTGTGATTATTCGGAGCTCTTTGATGCTGTTCAATTTACCGACTGTTTGTGTGAAGTTCTCGATCGGCATTCACAGTCGAGAGTGATCCTACAATTTGCCAGATGGTAGGTTTAGGATCATATACGTAAGACAACGGACCATGGGAAGGGGGCATTAGAATACATTCAATTACACGTCGAGTATCTAACGTGTTGCCACTGTCATGGTGTGGAACTTTAAAGCGGAAGGTTCCAAATCATGTTACATTTCGTCACTTTTCCATAATTCAAAATTCCCTCCAAAAGTAGAGCTCTTTCACTTCAGAAAATAAATTTAAACGAAGGTGCACCATTTCATCTGGAAGTAAACAGAAAGTTTCCTTTCAAATTATGGGGAAAAAAACGCAAAAAATAGCGATCGTTTTACTGGCAAATCAAGAGTGTCGATTTTTTGCTACTAAACTTATTTTATACATTTTTTAAAGTTTAGTATTTAGGTTAAACTTGTAGATGTCTTCACAAATGATTTCAGGCCGTTTGTTTAGACGGTACACACAGGAGAAATTATTCAAAGTAAGTTCATTTTCTGATTGTAATCAGAACATAGGAATCATTTAGTAGTTCTCATAAAATTATTTATTACTGAAATTTTTAGTTTCCTTTTAGAATCCATAAGTCCTTAGAGTTACATTTCTGCATAATTTTGCAAGCATATATTTCATTCAAATATATTGAGTTTACTTATCCAATAAAGAACGAACTCGAGTCGGTTTCTTAATTACATATTGAATTTTATATCATGTTATATTACCATCAAGAGAAGAAGTAAAAATGCAAATTAACTGGTTATATGGTCAAATGAAAATTATACCTGGAAATGTTATTTGATTTGGACACCACTTAAGTTTCAAGGAATGTTTGCTACACATGTCAGATGGAAATAATATTTAGAAAGAAATTACGATATGAAAACAAGACACGTCTTTACCAATAGTAAAGAAAAATATGTATGTATGTGTGCTGGTGTTCCATAAGAAAGGCTGTTTAACCAACATAACCAAATTTGGTTGTGATACATTGAGGAAAATGATAATGTATACGTCAATGCGATTATTTTTTAAAATTTTAATTAACTAAAAATTAGACGAGATTTTGGCATTCTTTGGTGATAATTTTGAAAATATTATTGTACGAAACTGATTGTTAATTTATCTGAAAATTTAAAAAGTCCTTTATTTATTCTAATTTAATTAATGATAATTTTTTTAAAAAAAATATTTTTTACATAATTTTTAACAAAATATTTCACGGTTGAAATGAAATTCAAACCGATTTTATTGTTTCATCAAATAGTGAATCGCTAGATTTTCTTTCATTCTTGAAATCAGGAAGTCTTTCAGTCAAATTTACTCTGTATTACCATCGATGGGTCACTGCAGTCATGTTTCCCTATCAGGTTTCAAGCTTATGTTTGTTACAGAGGGAAAATAAATAAATAAATAATGAAATTCTTTTAAAATGGATGATTTAATCCTTCATATTTGCAGATATTTAACTATTTTTTTTATTGATGAAACTCAAATAAAAGACTTTCAGTATTTTATCCCCATAATGCATCATTCGGTTCAAGAACATAAGAGTGTATTTGATATGCTTCAGTAGATCTCATAACCTTTAAAAAGTTAAATTCTCTTAAATTCTCGACTCCAGATTGAGAGAAGTAATATTTTATTTCGTAGAATATTTATTTTTTTATCTGAAAGAAAATTCACATTTTTAAAAAAACTCCAGTGACAGAGAGCATTACAAATTGAACATCAAATATACAGAAAATAAATGTTATAACAATGAGTGACAAAAATATTAAACAAAAGATACTAAGTATGCGCATACAATCAACCTAAAATTAATTTACATTATCTCTATACTTATTACATTATAGAACTCTAAACATTGGAAACAATTAAAAATATGCAAGATTTTTAAAAACTAGGAATATTCGAATTTAACTTTGAATTGAATTGGCTACATTCAACTTTTATTAAAAATTTAAAAGTTGAATGTAGCCAATATTTAAAGCATTAAAATACCAGGTATTCAAAATTGTAATATAATTAATCTTGGAAAAGTAGAAAAGTACTTAAGTAATTTAAGGTTAATTTCATTAAATCCTAAAAACTTTAAAAACGCAATAAGAATTAGAAAGTTGTAGGCATTTATTTCAAAAAAATTAAAAAACATTTTAAAAGCATCAAGTTCTTTAGAAAATTTAATGATGAGTATTTTATAAAATTCATGTAATGGGAATTCATCTAATTATTTAAATTTGACAAACACATTCTCAAATAAGCTGTTGATTCTAAACATTCTTTATGGTAAGCAAAAACATATAGAGCTTCGTATGCTATCAGTGGATATTCATCATAAGAAACAGATATGATTTAAAATAAAAAAAGCAATATATATATATATATATATATATATATATATATATATATATATATATATATATATATATATATATATATATATATATATATATATATATATATATATTAATAAAAGTTAACAATCTGAAAACATTAAGAAAAAATAAAAATCATCAAAATTCACCGAAGAGAGAAATAATAATTTTAAAAAAGTTGTTTCATGATAAAAGCTCATTTATATTCACTTTGAATCTCAACATTCTACCAATTCACATTTGATAAGATTGAAAAGATTACATAAACACCTTTATAATCGGTAATTTTATAATTTATCATCTGTGAAATTAGCTATTAAAAGAAATTCAAATGTCCAATAAAGATGTAAAATACAGATCTAGAATATTATTGAAGTTGGAAAATTCGTCAATTGAACTCGAGTTAAAAAAATATTTCAAAATTTATATGTTCTTTTTTTTTTTTTTTTTTTGCTTTTCTAAAAACAAAATAATGGAAAAATTTTTATAAAGCAACTTTTAATCTATAAAGATAGAGGAACAGTTCTAGATCAGCTTTCATAAATTTATGCTTTATAATCCATAAAGTTATAGAAAAAAACATTCGAACCTCGCGTTCAAAGTATCGTAGCATGAAAATAGTTTAGGTTGTATTTATGAATTTTTATTTTATTTTTAAATATATAGCAGTGATAAAATTCATACAAAAAATGCATTTAATATTATAGAAAACGTTTGAGTATAAAGCTAGTAGTAACAACAACAACAAAAAACATTATTGTGAAATATTTTTGGAAGTATATTAAATTAAGGAAAAATATTAGAACTTAAATTTATAGCGCTGAAAAGTTTATTTTTTGAATTTTTAAGCTGTGTAAAATTGTTTTTTGTTTAATAATATGCTGTGAAGTTATTGAGAAATAGCATTAACATTGTGATGATCTTTTTTAAAAAATATGATTAAAATTTTGAAGAACTTTTCTTTATTGATCACCCACTACTCAAAAAGTAACTGTGTGCTACATTTAGTAACGCTAGATCCAATGTTTGTAAAACGTTTTGAATGTATTTTTCCTCAAGTATGTCGCAATTTACAGATTCCATGCTAGCCTATAAAACATTAACATATTATCAGCAATCCTTTTATTATATTGCTTTGTAAAAAGTGCTTCAATTAAAAAAAAATTATTTATTATTAATTAATTTTTAACTAAGACTTAATTGAAACTTAATTTTAATTTAAATTAAAACTTAATCAAAATTTACTACAGTTTAAAAATTAATTTATTTATTTAAATTAAATAAATTTAATTTAATTTAATTGACAAAATTTTAAATTTATTTATTTAAATTAAACTAAGCAATTAAAATTAATTTTAATTTACTTTACTTAAAAATTAAATTTAAATTTACAATATTTTGAAATTTAATTTTAATTCAAATGAAGATGACATTTGGAATTGTTTGCATTGCTTTATAAATTTTCTGAAGCTCGATTTGAAATCAACAGACATTCCTGGAAAATAATCCGGAAGAATGCCATTTAGTTTACTGTAGGCTGCTATCGTTAGTTTACTGTGTTTAGATTCTTTTAAGGTTAAATTAAATCCTCATGTTATTCACCGTAATATCTCTGACAGAATCTCTTCAAGAAGCGTGAGTTGGATGATTGACGATCTTTAATGTCATAAAACCTTTTGCTTACTCAAATATTCTACGCGTGGTAAGGATTTAAATATCTACCCAAAGATAAGGATTTGTAACCGCATTAGATAACCGCTGTAATATCATGAAGATTGCGTTATTCACCTGTATAGTTTTTCACTTCCATTTGTTTCTTCTTGTATCTGTAACACATTAAAATATCATTTGCAGTTTCATGCTTCATAAAAAAATGGACTTGATTTTAGATCACGGACGTTTAGAAATTTATTCCCGAATGTTTTGTAAAGTTCTATGTTTTGAGATTTTGAAATAATTTCTGTTTACAAAATAAGAATTTTTTATTCTTTTATTGTCTCTTAATACATGCTTAATTTTGCTGAAGTTGTTTTTGGTTAGACAAGAGCCTTTCTTGGACTATATTGCTTAAAATTTATAATTAAATTTACTTTGACCTTTATTATATAACTAGCCGCCTTTGACGACCAACTGGTTAGCCAATCTTAATGTTCGTTTAAATTTTAATAATTAAATATTTTGCGCAATTCCTACTTTAATAGATTCTTCATCAAAATATTTTAAAACTTCAAATTTTGACAGTCATATAGTACACTCATAATATTATAAAGGCCTTCAGTCATAACATAATATGTATCTCTAATTTTCTGTTAGCTCCCGTAGAATTTATGCTTTAAATTAAAGTGGAAAGAATTAATTTGCAATTAATATAATAATATTTTTTACTGAAACAAAGCATTTTTTAATAATATGGTCACTGATAACAGAGTCACTGAGCGTTTAAACTTTATGGGCACTAAAGAATATCTTTCTTAATTTATGTAATATTTCAAGAATTTGTCAACAAAATTTTCTCAGATTCATCATGACCAGATCGATTAATTAAAAATGTTTAATTTTAAATGCATCAAACACTAAGAAAATAAACAGAACCGTTTAAGATAATCGGTCGAAAACAGGTTAAAAAAACTACTTAAAACTATAAGCATATGCAAAAAATATAAACTAACATAAATACAATTTAATTACAAAAGCGCACAACTAACCTAAAAATAATTTAACTCAAGTCCGAATCCGTTGAAAATAGTTGTCAGCAATCAGAACACAATGCGCATGGGTGAATTTTCAAAGCCAATTAAGGTAACGCAAATGCGTGACTTTTCTACGTTAGTTGCGGTAACGCTACGCAGATTAGAAATTTTTAATTTCCTTTATTTTGTTTTATTTTAATTCAAAAGCACTTCAGAATGAGTCTGAAAGATCGATTAATTAACAATGTTTAATTTTAAATGAATAAAACATTAAGAAAATAAACAGTATCGTTTGAAATAATCGGACGAAAAATTTAAACACTAGCCTCATTACTGTTAGGAAAAAAACCCTGAAGCCTAATTGATTTGGCGGTGGGGAAAATGGAAGATTTATTGGCGGGAAAGTTAGTTTTTAATTAATAATTAAAATTCTAATTAAAAATTAAAAATAGGGACCCCAGGTGCCCATTACCGATCTCTAAGGTATACATGTACCAAATTTGGTAGCTGTAGGTCAAATGGCCTGGCCTGTAGAGCGCCAACACCCCCCCCCCCACACACACACACATACATACATACACACTGAGCTTTATATAAGTATAGATTAAGTGAAAATTGTAAAATTCAGTTAAAATATTTCTGAAAATAATTAGGTAATGTATATTAGAACAAAATCATTGTATAATTGTAAAGGTACGTTTAAATTAAAACATGAAATCTTAGAGATTAAAAAAAATTAATGTGTGTTTTATTGAAATAATGAAAATATAAGAAATATAAATATAAACAAAGAAAAGGATTTGACTTATATTTGTTATTTTAGGATTTTTTAAAATTTCTAGGTAATTGTATGGTACCTTTGGTTAAGATAGTTTTTAACCAAGATAATTTGTTGGATATTTGCAAAATCATAGCAAAGATAATTAGTATACGCAGGAGATACCAAAAGCTGATGAGAAAAAAATTCATTACGTCAACAGATGATCGCAGAATATGTAATCTATTATGAAATCAAGAAAGAATTATTAGAATTGATTAAAATATGTATGTAAGTAATGATAATTAATGCTCGAATATTATCTAAAGTAAAGTTATTGCAGAATTGCAAAAGTTTGTTTGTTTCTTGTTTGTTTGTTTCTTATGGCACTTGCCACTGACAAGCCCACTGTTACGAAGACAGCGATTTAAGCCTGAGGGGGAACGTCTCTTATTTTTTATAGCAGCGCCAACTAGGGCCAAGAGTACGACTTTGCCACTCACGCATCACTCATTCGCTTGCACAACCCCTTTTTACAGGAGGGCACATTCACACATCTCACAGATAGAACAACAGAAGAAAAACCATGCCCAAACCGGGACTCGAACCCGGGACGCCCAGATCACGGGGAAGACGCGCTACCCCTATGCCAGGACGCCGGCGAGAATTGCAAAAGTATATTTTATTAGAATGCAAAACCTTGTGGAATTTGAAAATACACGAAATTCAATATGTATTACATCAAAGTAGAGGAAATATAAACTTAAATGTTTTTTTTTATTTATATATATAATTCTTTTCTTTTAAGTCTTTTTTAATTTATGGGAATTTTTTGTTTTCTTTCCTGAAGATAATTTCTTGGTTTATCTGGAAAACCAAAATATATATTAACGATTCAAAAAACTAATGTTTATGAAAGAAACTATTAACTCAAGAAATGATTAAAAAAATTGTGAAATATCTACTTAAACCTGAAAGAAAAACAGTTTGAATGTCCATGCCTCAGTGGATGCTATTACATGCATGCAAAATAAGATTCTTCTTCTTTCCATGTCATCTCATTTTTAGTTTTTCATGATTACCGAAAAAGCCTGAAATTTGCATTATAACGTAAACTATTTCACATGGTTAAAAATTTCCCATAGTCCTTAGGGCCATATTTAAATGACTCGGCACTATAAAATCAATGCCTTTAAGCATCTTAGAAACTGGTTTCCATGCTCGAAATAATAATGCAATGTTTATTTTTGTTATAAAATATTTATCATAATTACCATATCAGTTTAATATGGAGTATTTTTTTTTATTTTTTCACTAAAATAAATCTGAGAGAAACATTTATATATTTTATTTCTGAATTTTGGGAATGACAAACTAAATATAAAAATAAAGGAATGAAAGACCAAATTAAATCTTAAAGATTAAATATAATTATGAGTTTGAGTTTGATGAAGTTTACTGGCGCTAAAACCATTTTTGATTATGCAGCGCCAACCATAAGGTAAATGCATACATATGGTTCATTAAAAAGGTACATGGTCACATTTTAAAAGGTTATTTAAAACCTCTGAAGACCGCAAGAAGAAAAAACTGTTGTAAAGATTTGAAGCATTAAAAGAGGATGAACAATACTCATATAAAATAGAAGAAGCCTATCATTTTTAAAAAGGTAAAAAGATGAGGATGAGGATCTTTGGTAAGGATGTCTTTTAAAACAAGGTGAGGCGAATGAAAACATTGAACTCGTTGAGAGTTCAAACGTGGGCACTCTATAAGAATGTGTCGGACTGTCAAAAGGCATTGGCATATTGTACATCGAGGGGAATGACAAACTAAATATAAAAATAAAGGAATGAAAGACCAAATTAAATCTTAAAGATTAAATATAATTATGAGAAATGAATCATTAAAATGAGGCATTATTATGACACATATGCTATTTTTGGTATTATGAATTTTTATGGTGTTTGTTCTAACAAAAACATAATCATTAACGAAATCCATTCTAAATAATCATTAAATTTTACATTTCGTTTGTTTTGCTAATTTACATTTTCAAAAACTGTTTATCTTTAAATAAGGGATAACGACTTAAGGGTTAAACTTTTAACTACAGTTCTCTATTCCCGCCTAAAAATACAAAAGAGAAAACAATTTTAGCGTTTAAAAAATTAAATACTTGAACGTAATACCATTTCCGTTATTGCTTTTCGTTTTGAAACTAATTATGATGCATAACTAGTTCCTACTGTCTTTGCGACCCTGAAATATTTCTCTTTTTGAATCCCGTTCTTGACATCGAAAGTTGAAACAGGAACTTCATTTCTATGTCGTTGAACTGCAGGTACAAAGGAAGCGCGTGTGCTACTTCAAATTTGACTTACTCAGCAGAGAACGATGCTACGAAAATAGATATGATATAATCTTCACGACAATAATTTTGTTTCTAAGTGACTACTTTAAAAATACTCAGTGTGAAAAAGAAATTTGAAGAAAGAATCAGTTGAATTTGATTTGTCTAAATTATTGGAATCCTTTTGAGAAATAAGCATTTTTTTTAAAAGTCATAAGATGCTGTACTGTTAAAATAAATATGACGACACCTCTATGGCATGAACGTTTTTGATGACAAATGCGTGTGTTAATTATAGTTTGACTGCCATTAACATAGAATGATTCTTCTAAAATTAAAGTGACATTACATTCACGATAAGAATTTAGTTGCTAATAAATACTACTTTGAAAATAATTTCACAAAAACGAAATTTAAATGAATCATCTGGGCTTGTATAATTTGAAATGGGTTTGATCATATTCAAACGGCTGGAATCATTTTAGAAAAATTAAATATTTCTTGAATGTTATAAAGGATTACTTTCTTATACAATGAAATCTTCCCGCTAAGACACTTTTGGCAAAAAAAAAATTATTATGAAAATATTTTTTAATTGAAAATCAAAAGAAACAATGATAAAACAAATTGGATTTGATTTCATTAAAATTCACTATCAAAAACTATTTTGTATTTTGAATGTAATACACCATCAAATGGTTTATTTAGTCCCTTTTTTACATATTATGTTTATTTGAAAGAATCAAAGCTATTTTGATGTAATATTTTTTTTCAATTATAAAATAGATTATATATATATATATATATATATATATATATATATATATATATATATATATATATATATATTGCATGAGAAACTTATTAGAAAAAAAAGCAATTATTCAGTAATTAGTACTTAATTAGATACTTTATCTTACCTAATGTTACCTCGAATTTTTAAGTATTCGAGGTAATAATTTTTCCGCAGAAGTATGGTTGAGGTCATTATAGTGAAGTGATGCAGAGGCATAGAAAGCGGAATATATCTTTTTTTTATAAAATTTTAGGTCACTAGTACTGAGAATGTATAATTCCACTATTATATCCTTAAATCAATACAAAAGAATTTTCTGTCGTAATAACAATATATTATTCTTAATTATTAAACTCAAGTTAAATGATAGATAGTTAAATTTTGAAGATTAACAGAGTTTTCATTAAAACATCAAAAGCCCCAGTAATATGCATTCCACAAAGGTCGTCGATATACCAAGTAGTTACCCAATATGTTTAATTATGCATCATGTTTAAAATTAAAGATTGTTTGAAATAATGAAGTACAAAGCTGATGTCTTCTTTAAAAATTTTACAAGTCACATTCGATGTTGTCTTGAAAATGGTTCAAGGAGCATCAACATTTTTTTAAATAAAAATTCTCATATTCCTTTGATCAGCATTCTATATTGGCATCTACTTCACCAATCATGGAAATTATTGTACATTTATAAAACTCTATAATGTGTATTCCATCTTCCTTGAAAATTGTTAATGGATCATGCTATTAAAATTAAAATCCCCGTTTTGTCTTCTTTGGTATCAAATATTGCTATCTACTCAACCAGTCATGGTGAAAGTACGAATTTAACTCCTGTCTTTGTGTCTGAACACTTAGATGACTGATTAATCAACCCGACCTACATCCCCTCTGGTTGCGTGACGTTTGTTTACACCTATTTTGGGGGAGAAAACCGAATTAGAGGTCGATCTTCTCTCGAAGAATCCGGTTCTTTGAACCTACGTAGAGAAACAGAAAACGTTATAACGGTGCCCATGACAATGGGAAAAATTGTTTCAGTTTTCTCTCTCTCCCGGAGTGTGTTTCTGGGTTAAAACCCCCGCCTGGGCCAACAAGTGCTTGACCCGGATTCGTAACGCTTCCACTCTAAAAGGAGATTTAGAAAATCCAAGATTTTTTTCCTGCTTTACTCCCTTTTCAAGTTCATCCTCCCCTTGTTTAGAAAGATTATAATTACCTTTCTCTGATTCACTCTATGATTCATTTCGGTTGATGGCATTTGGCATTCCGTCACGGAAGTTTCTAATTTGGGAATGAAAATATGCTACTGTTAAATGTCATGATTTCAATATGTAATGCCTGTTTTAAAGTATGGAAAAAATCTAATCTAAAATCTAAACTAAGAATTTTTTGTATCTCTAATTAAGTATGAGAATTAAAATAAGAAGTGTAAATATTTCTTATGAAAAATATTAAGCTGAGCTCTCAGTATTTTCTTCATAACTGACATTCATATCACAGCAATTCATTCATATTGGCATTTTCAGAAATGTGCTTTAATATTTCCATTAGATAAGGCTTGGGGAATACATTAGATAATACATGGAAAAAGTGTTATGTGACCTTTCTGAAAGTTACATAACACTTCATAGACATTGAACTAATTTTATATTCATCTACCTTCTATCAAAGTCATTGTTTTGTTTAGGTTTATTAAGAAGAAAATAAGAACTGCTGTTATGCTACTATTGGCCTTCATTTTTTAAAGAAATTTTTATATGAAATAGCAATTTAATTCCGTGCACATCATCGACAAATGAAATATTTTTTGCGAAATTCTTTCGTAGGGTTTTAGAATATATCCAAAAGAGGAAAATTTTTAAAAGATATATATATATATATATATATATATATATATATATATATATATATATATATATATATATATATATATATATATATATATATATATATATATATATATATATATATATATATTAAAAGATCTTATTTGAATTTTACAGAAAATTCATTAGAAAATATAATATATGTTTGTAAGTAATGATGAAAATTTCCTTTACTTGATTGTCTTTTTGAATATTTACTGAATCCAGTACTGTTTCTTAAAACAATAACAAAAAAAATGATTGGCCATGATTGTTACTTCCCAATAAACTATTCGCTTCTAATGCACAAAAAATATTGGAACATATTGGATTTAAAAGAATATTAAGGATCATAAGAAAATATGATTGCCTTCGTTAAAGGAAAATATATGATCGCTGCTCAGCGGTCCTATTTAGTAATTTCTAGATGATGGTTTTCTTCAAATGACCAATGTCAGCTCTACAGTAAGAGGGCGTAGCTAGATTTACGTGATAAGGACAATTCAATCCTGTAGTATCAAAAACTAAACGTTATTTGATATTATAATGATTAATTTTTTTTGCAGTACCATTTACCATGCACTATGATAGCATAACAACACTATAATCTTAATCAAATGATAACGTGGCAAATATGGTCCTTCACAAGATTTCAATTGTAATCTACAAAAGGAAAATTGGATGCTTCTCAAACAAAACTTCTTTTCTTATTGCTCTTTAAGATAGCGGACATTTCTTGAGTATTTTAAATGTTGGTGAATATTATTGGGACATTGGCAACAATATTGGCAATAGAGTAACAGTATCCATAAGTTTAAATACAGCCAATGATTTTGATCAACAAAGTATTAAATTTGATCCTATAAAGAATATTTTTTACGCGTAAGAGAATAATGTCAAAATCTTGAACTCAAGCGTCCCTCAAAAGCGGAAACAACTACAATAAATTAACCCCTTACACATATATTTATTTCAAATTTTTAACTATAGTTTATATTTCCGGAATTGTAAGTTAACATTTCGGAGCTAATTATATTTCTGCATAATTAAAATTAACTTGTAATTGTCCAGAATATAATTATTGATTAACTATTAATATTTGATCTAGTTTAGCTGAACTTCTTGGTTCTATTTTCTCAAATATGTCCAATACAACCAATGCACTGTTTAGTTTTAACCGTACATTCTGGATCATTGGACTCTAAAAGCAGAATGAGTCCAGTGATGAAAACTTATTCTTAAGCTGTTTTCTTGGATTAAAAATGACCCATTTCCAAATTCCTGCACTTGGTTTCTAAAGGCGATAATGAAACGTAAAATTAGTTTCAAGGACGGAGAAAAAGAAACTGTTTCCTCCCCAAATATTGTTAAAGCCCCCTTAGGAGAAGCATTCACCTGTAAAACCTATTTCCAAGTACGCTTCCTGAAGATAGAAAATGAAGATAAGCAATCGAAAGAAGAAAAAAAATGCCTTACTACCTTCAAAACCCATTGACCCGCTGCTGACATCCATAATCACTGGGCCGATGGAGTGTCAAATTGGAGGGACGAATCATCGGGATTCGCTCATCGATTGGGGCGAGCGAGTCATATCGTGATCACTATTCCGGGTCATCCTGTCATACTCGTCAAAGATGTAGGATTAAAGATTAAAAAAAAAAGAGATTAGTTGACTAGTGAAATTACTAATTGATTGATGATAAGATTTATGATACGATGTTAAAGATTACACAGTTCTAATGATTAAGATAATAATAATTGATAATTTTAAAATGGTTGTTTAGTTCTGATTACCATCATATATAATTTGATCCCTTAAATTCTTGTTTAAGTATTTCTGAAGATGAAAAGTTGATATTTTAATATCATAATAATAAGTAGATAAAAATCATAATTAAAATTAGATGATAAGATTTATGATGTGATGTTAAAGATTACACAGTTCTAATGCTTAAGATAATAATAATTGATAATTTTAAAATGGTTGTTTAGTTCTGAATACCATCATATATAATTTGATCCCTTAAATTCTTGTTTAAGTATTTCTGAAGATGGAAAGTTGATATTTTATTATTATAATAATAAGTAGAAAAAAATCATGATTAAAATCTCTTTGAAATTTGGGATTTGATTGAAATATGGAATTTTTATTCAAGGGATGGTAAGATGAACTGTATGAAATTATGAGATGAAGTAATAAGAAGTTTTTTTCCCTGAGATTCATGAAATATAAAAACCATTTTTTAAGCATAACTAGTTCATGCAATTATTGAAAGCCTTTATTAAAAAGTATAAAAAATAAAAACGACTATTCGTAAATTTTTCATCTTCATTTTAGATTGAAAACTGATTCACAAACAAGAATCCTTTAATTTTGGGAAATAATATCAAGGATACATATTAAAGCTTTTCGCATTCAAAATCTGACAATATTTGGTGTCAAAATTGCAAAATATTAAATACAATTTCACTTATTTACTATTTATTTGTCAAATAATAACTTTCAGACTAATTTCATAATTTAAAAAAAATCTATTTAAAGACAAAAATCCTTTGATTTTGGGAATTAGTATTGAGGATACATATTAAAAGCATCCGAAATGTGATATTAGAGCCGCCAGAGATCATTCAGTTACAGAAATCAGTATTAAATTAGATTTGAAATATGCCGCTGATATGCGGGATCGCTTGACACAAATTCGGTTTTTAAACCGAAAGAAGATGTCATTAAATCGACATACAGTTTCAAAGTGGAAATATTTTGTCTAAAATAAGCATTTCATTTTTTTGGTGTATACTGCATATAAAAAGAATAAAGATCCTGTTTTGAAATCTTGGTGCTTTTCTATTTATAGAAGCTAACTAACGTTGTTTTTTAATAGTATGTGAAATTTGTTTTTAATGTAAATGTAATTAAATCTTTGTTTGAAAATAAAAATAGGTGTCTAAAAAATTAACCAGATAATTAAATTTAAATATTTGGATTTTTTAATTTCACCAATTAGTTATGAATTATAGTTATTCTTCTGATTTTTAGTAAATATTAATGTTACTTGTATGAGAGTATTTGGTAATATTTTGCTTTTCCTCTGATCGAATCTTTTCATTTTAAAACAATAACTACAGAAACTAATAAGGGGAATAAAATCATTTAACCAATTCTATATAATTTCTTCTTCTTACTGTCGTGTTTGATGCCAGACTGAGCGTTCAAGTATTTCAATTCATCTATTATACAATAAAATTCAATAAAATAACTTGTACAATTAATATATAAATAAATTTTACAAAAATGTTGAACAGGTTTTTGTAGTGCCACTCAGGGACAAATTGATTTCTAATTATGTTTAGAAAATGCAAGATTCAATGACCCCCTTTACATTCTTCAGCATTTAAAATATTTAAATTTTTTATTGATTTTAATTGAATATATATGTTTTTAATGTTCATGTTTCTAACAGTTTTTAATTATCAAATGTTATGGTAAAACAAAACACAATTAGGTACCTTCAAGAGAGTTTATATCTATATCTTGCTTATAAAAAAGTTAAAAATAATTTCGAACAAAACATTAAAAGAATTATTAAACTTTCTCAACTGACTCAATGCAAAATTCGCTACAATTTTTTGGGTAAAGAGTTAGTCTGCCAACTACAAAAACCAGCTAGATCACGTCGTTTGCAAACTGGAACATGAAAAAAAAAACCCATAAGAAAAATATTTTAAAATTTAAATGATACTTGTTTTTAATTTGAATAAATTTTAGCACGTACCCTTTATAAAGGAAATAAAATACAAAATTAAAACATTCTTAATAATTCAAATTCATTCGATCCGTAAACAGTTGTTTATATTGCCTTTATGATAATCTGATGCTGATTCCATAAGCGAAACAGGAAGATTGGAAAAAGCTAAAAATTGTATTTCAATGCATTATGAACATCAAATGCATTCAATGACATCCAAATCCTTATTAATCAGGAAGCACTCATTGTGATAGTACTTCTTTTAGAGCAATGATCATACTTTGGAAATTAGATTCAGCCAGCGTCCTATCAAAATATGTGAATTTTGGTTTCTATTATTGTATTTTATATTAAACATCGGTCGCAAACCTCTTCAGTTGCATTTTCGCGTGGCATTAAAATAAATTTAAAAAAACACTTTCAAAATAAAAAATAACTTTCAATGATGTTCAGATCTTCAAATTTATAAAAATAAAATTTCTTTATTCATAAAATTGCATAAAAAAATGCCTAAAAAAACATTTAATTTTTGAAAACTATTTTATTATCAGAATCTCGTTTTTTCATTGTCACGTTTTTAATATTACATCATAGTCTCACATTTTCTTCTAGTTGCATTTTTTCACCAGCACAATGAAATCCTTATGCAGGTAATAGTATCTTCTAATATGCACGCTCTCTAAATATTCTAATATGCGTCTGCTGAGTACCACTCTACTAACATTCTAATTAAAAATAACTTTTTTCATCACATTCTAAATTTTTCCTTATTGTTCATATCCGACAGTAAAACATTTTCTATAAATTTTAAGTACTTAACAACCGTTTTTTAATCACATACTGAATCTTCCCAGTGTTCATGTCTTCCAGTAAAATGTTTATTACAAATGTAACCAATGGTTCAAATAAAATTTTAGGTAATGTTTTATTTTTCCAAATGTTTTAAAAACATTTAAATGCATAAAAGTATATTATCCCATTTTATTCATTAAAGTAACATTACCAGATGAGTTCCGAAAAGATAATTGCGCCATATGACTCCAGGAGCGTTTTCTGCACATTCCTCGAGCTTGACTGCTGGAGCAGGGCCATTTCATATTCAACCTTGAGGATAATTCCGTTGGTATTGACCCAGGCGGAAAACCATTGGCTAGTCAAGCGAGCTAATTGAATATCCAGTCTACAACAAGCAATCTGCAAAATTGATTAGGCATTAATTGTGGATCAGATGTGTCTGGCCTACATTGACGCGTGTCGTTAATTCATTCATCTCGAACTCGAATAACAATTTAACAGATGGGTTAGCGGAATTTCTTTAATCATGTCTTTTCCTTGAGTGTAAAATCCTTCTAATCGTTCAATGCTAGAATAATAAACAAAACAAAAAGTGATTTTTGGATTCGATAACTTTAGTAAAAAAGATAATTGACGCAGACCTCCCAGTAATTCACGATTCTTGATGAGTCTTATGGTAGTTTTGGTTTGTTTTTAATTGTGTAACTTGATAACAGTGACTTAAATCATTTTATCATTTCGTGACTGAACATCATAAAAAATATTACAAGAAAAATTACATTAGTTTCTGAATAACATACGTTGAAATTTCGAAAATATTTTTGTCATTAAAAAACTTTTTGCGATATGGTTTTTAAATTATAAATTGTGAGTAGTAAATAAAGATAACTGTACAAATAACTAAAAATTATCCAATGCTTAGAACCAGGATATTTGGCCTTGTTCGACCTTTTAGATGCCAAAATATTGCCGAGTGCTGGCAATTGAACAGTATCATATAAAAACAGTGTTAATTAATTATATTATACAGAACCATTGCTGATATTTGCAACCAACTTATATATCTGGAATTAGTTTCTCTATTAAGCTGTTATTTTAAAAAAATTACTTAAATAAATTCTGGTATTTGATAAATAATGTAGAACATAAATTTAATGAGTCTACTATAAATCACTGAGCTCACTAATAAGAAGCATGTACTATTATATAAAAGCGGAAGTGAAATTCTAATTTGGAGTTAATATCCGAAGACAATGACGATTGAATAATTATATAAAACAATATTCAATGGATTTTAAGCTATTCCATCTCTTGTAGCTTAAAATCCACCATAACAATAAAAGCATTGTTACAAATTATATATATATAATTCAATTTTAAAATTGGAAAATAATTGTAAGAAAATGAAATTATTATTAGTAAGAATTTTTTAAATACTAAGATTTTGTAAAAATAATTTTTGTTGAAAGATATAAAATGATACCAAGGAAGCTTTTCTGAACTTTTGGTGTATTCAAAATGCAAGAAATATCACTGCCACATTGAACAAAAATTTCATGAAGAACGGACAAAAATTATACATTGTTTTAATTGGCCTTGATTTCAAAAGAAATTATCACTTTACTAGTGTCGACAGAATATGCGATTCTCTATTTTTCTAATTCTAAGTCATTCCCATCGTTTCATGTTATAATTCGAAAAAAAATTGTCGAAAACTTTTACTGTAATATCTAGTATTATTAGAAGAATATATTTCCGAGCATTGTAAGAAATTTGCATGGGTGACAAATTGAAACCCAGACTCAAACTAATTAAAATTCAATAAAGGACAGTAGTTTTAGAAAAAAAAATTAACAGGTGTTTAAACATTACGTGATGCAAATAAAATACGCAACAATTTTACTTGGAAGAATCTAATGAAAAAAAAAAAAAAAAACTCTGC
The DNA here is from genome assembly GCF_947563725.1 of Argiope bruennichi. Taxonomy (NCBI): domain Eukaryota; kingdom Metazoa; phylum Arthropoda; class Arachnida; order Araneae; family Araneidae; genus Argiope; species Argiope bruennichi. Next base: position 90,072,331 of record NC_079151.1, read on the forward strand.
ACTTCATTTTTCTGTAGCTTCATTTTAAAATATTGCCACAATTTCATATTAAAACACCCAAAAGTCGTCAACTAGTAAAGAATGAAAAAAAGGAAGGTCAAATCCATATTATCCGCGAAAATTTATTTCATACTGTGTATTCCTTTTCCTTCACTCAATTCTTATGTGCTGGTTTGTAGGTTTACGCACAAACACTACAGTTTTTAAATTTGCAATATCAAAAAACGAACTTTGTTCAAGACATTTTAAAACCTTCTCGTTTATCATTTATTTGCAAATTTAAGAAACAAGACATTAAAATTGTCCATCTGGTACACTCATGAGTCAACTGCACAATAATTCAGTTTTTAGTCAACTAAATTCTGTAGTATTTAGTATAACAATTTTAAATGATTGAATATCTGGATATTTTAGCTCTTCATTTGAGTTTGGCATTAGTCTTCTGAAAGTTTTCGAAAAATGCACAATTGATCAAAAATTGACTTTCTAAATATACATTCCCTAATATATTAATGTGGCAATTTGGAGAGTGGTCATTTAATGGATAAAGTCAATTCCAGTTTGCTTTACCCTTGCAAAAGTGACTGATCTTCATACGTGGTCAGTATGCAATTACAAATTTCTACATTATCTAAAAAAGTATATGAAAACTGGAGAAAGGCAGTGTTCATTACATTGATATTAGAAGTCAGTATCATTTCATTTCTTGAATAAATACGCCAAACAATATTTGGATGGTTTAAAAGCAAAAAATAAAAATTCTATTCATTGCTTTTTCTTTAATACCAAGCTTTAAATGTCCTTCATTCTCTTGTTTTTCAACGTTTTTTTTATCAACCGTCAAGCATAGAAAGATGACTTAACCTGCTGCGAAACAATTTTTACAAACCAAATGTGATGTTCATTCGATTTACATAGTTTTTCACTTCTTTAGCTTTGAAATCGTACAATTCCCATAGGCTAAAAGTATTATACAACATGCCATTTACAAACATTCCTGCTCCTACGTTCCGCATGCGACTCTTAATGAATTAAAAGCTCAGATATTCTGCCCGAGTTTCCCCTCGTGTATTCCTACTGGCCATTTAGATTCAATATACTGGGGGTATGGAATATAAATTTTACAGAGCATATTCTTATTTTTCCCCTAACTGATGTTTTACAAGAGATTTCCATGCAAATTTCAGAATGGATTCATTTGGAGTTTATTGTGCAAAGAGAATTACTTGGCTTTTCTGCGACAAATAATTGTATAAAATGGAATGATTCACGAATAAGAAACAAATATTATTCAAAGCTGTATAATTCTATATCGTATTAAACTAGTGATGTTTAATTTTCACAACACGCTCATGCAAAATCACTTAATGCATGGTGCAATTAAGTGCACAACTTTTAGAAACTTTGGGTTCATTTTATAAATTTGTTAATATGTAAATTGACCAAATTTAGCGTGTAATGAAGCAGATATTTATGTCTAACACTTAAAAAGCCACAGTATCACCGTCATGTCCTTGACTAGACAAAAGCAATTTTTATCCGATTAGCAGTTTGAATTAGAAAATATTGTCTAAAATTTACTAACCAAATTTAATGAGTACAAGTACAATGTCGAATACGACATAACTCAATTGGTTATAATCAATTTCTTTGCGTTATCAGATAATCAATGCTTATTACGAATGAAATCTATTTAAGAGTAACGAAATATGCACGAGACTAAATGTAAAAATATAGGTGACATTTATTAAAATAACTTTCACAAACGTTCAACATTTGTTTGCACATACAGATACCATTTAAAAAAGATGGATAAAATAATGGCGTCGAGAGTATATACAATGTTGGATGATATATCTATCAATAGTGTTAATCCAGTCTCGTCAATTTCACTTTTAAATCCGCAGATTTCACCAAGTTTTACACTGATGACAGTTTCGAATCGAGAGATTCATCGTCTAGTCGATGATTGTATGGAATGCTGTACAAATTGGCTTTAGAGCATCCCGTACAAATAAAATTCACAGTACTTAAAGGCACAGCACTGCTGTTTAGTCGAGGTAGAGTCGAGGTACTTTACATCTTCAAAGAGCTATGCTCTCCCGCACCCAATCTACTGTCGTGGGCACTTTGTGGTAGATTCCAGGTTGCTTTTCTTGGGCGCATCCAAACCCGGCAGATACAAGACCAGCTACAACCCATCTTCCATGAACCATTACTATAAGGGGGCCACCGGAATCGCCCTAGAAAGAAAATTCCATTAATTTGAAAATAAAATTTTATATCGCGATAATTGTCGGTTTGTGCTCATGTGAAACCACTATGTTAAAGTACATCAGGCATTAAAATTTAGAAAAATGTCAAGAGAAATTCCTTTGTTACTGAAGATTTTTACTTCATATTTGCCCTTTGTACTGCAATTCTAGTAATCTTATTCGAAACCAATCTTTCGGATTAATTTTTCGAATTTTATTATAAAACTTGTACATCAATTTATTCGACATATATCCGTCTACCAGTGTTACTACGGGTGAAGCAAGTTGCATGCACATTATAGGCTTAAAGAATGCCATTTTTACTTTCATAAATTATCTTTTCACTTGTATAAATTATTATATTTCGTAGTCTGACAAATATCAAACTGGATTTTTTTTTTTACATTTCCACATTTCATACCTCTCCTAGTTCCAAACAAATTTTTGGGATTGTCTATCCGAACACGATAACTCGTAAATGCTTTGGGATAGTTGAATGAAATGCGGTATATATTCACAAATTCCGGATGAATCCATTCAATAAAGTCTGAAAACAAGGGAACACAATAACTGCAAAGCGAAAGTGCTAGGTCGATAAAATTGTGTATCCAGGTGATTTTAATGTATATCGTATCAAATTTGAAACCAAGCGAGTCAAGGAGTCAATCGTTTGTGGATCTGTGCGTTTGCGTGCATGTAAAAATCAAAACGCAAAAACGCTAAGACTTAAATGAAAATTGGTATGCAACTTCCGATTAGAATTCGATTTCTACCTCTAGTTTCAGTCAGTCGGAATGACGACAGATAATACTCGAGATTTTGCTTGTGTATTAAAGGATATTTGCTGTTAATCACCAGAGATTGCTCGCCAAAGAGTTTTCGTAACTGATGAATACGAATTTTATACCACTGGAAAACAAATACCGATTTTGTTGATTACTAAGTGTATAACTTGCGAGTGAAAATAAAAATTCCGAGCTATTGAGCGGTAGGAAAGAGGGGAATAACCTTTATGAGATAATAAACTTGCAAGAGACTAACGCCGATTTTTATTAATATAAACGGATCTTTACTGAGAATGCAACTAGTTGTTAATCAAAGTAATTACATTGTCTCCCATGAAATTTAATTGGAAAATGCGACTAGCAAAGCATTATAAGCATAGCAGTTTTTGAATGACAAAGGAGCATTAAAGGTTAATATAGCTTCTGTTTAATAGTTTTAACAAATATAAAGAATGTAAAGTAATCTTGGTGACGCATTTGCTTTTCATATGTTTAATTATTTTAGGTTAATTAAGTTCCATATTTTTTGTACATAAATACACCATTGTGCTGAAGGACATTTGTAGGTCAAATGAATAATAATGCATGTTAGCACTCAAAATTCGAAGGCGTGTCGTCTTTCTAATAAGTTGGGATTAATAAAATTTAGTTTCACTTGTGACAATGGTCTTTTTACTCTAGTATTTTATCGTATTACGCTATATTAAGTGGTTTCGCTAAGTGTATTTCATGTGCCTTTTCAAGCAAAAAGCGTTTTTTGCTCAGTGAAAAATAAAAATTTAAACTAAAAGAAAACGAATATCACAGTTGGGAAATAAATCTCTTGCTGAAAAATTGCTTAAGTGATTGCTTAAATTGCATTACCATTTTGGAACACCTTACCTTCCATTTTCAACAATTGACAAATGTGGAAAACACCCGAGCCGGCGCACCCTCACCAAATTTTCACGAATTTGACCCACACGGATTTAACCTACTCACTGGAACTTTTACATGGAATGGGATCTCTTGCCCTCGACATTTTGATCTTTAAATCGAGAATTAAATGGTCCCAGCTTTCCTTTCACTAAATGGCAGAATTGAAATGGGTCGAAAAAGTAATGCAATGAAAATTGTTCAAATCATTAAGCTGGCCTTTTAGAATTTTACAATGCCATTTTCACTAAAATTCAAATTGCAGAAGGATTTGAATAACTAAATTAGCTTTGTCAAAATAAACTTGAAATTCATTTAATGCATTTAGAGAAGTTATTTTCTATATCTGGAAAATAAATGTTTGGCTAAGTAAAATTAATCATTCTAGAAATGCATTAAAAAAATTTGACGAGGCCATAATTTCAAGTTACAAAGCTTCTAAACTTAACATTTAATACTCTTATATAAAATACCGATGGGCTCGATTAGGGTTGACGTTTTACACGTTTAACAGGACATCATTTAGTATGCTTACTAAATTTAGAGAAATGAACCAAACAAGTTTGGCAAATAAAAAATGGTATCTAGTTTTTAAAGGTTGAAATATCAAGATGAACGTTTTAACCACTTTTGAACTAAAATGAGAAGAATGGGCATTACGGAAGAAAAGTTTCGATAGCCAGATCACTTGAAATAGCATTGCATATATCTACAGTTTTGTACCAAATATTAGTCGCTTCATTATGTCAATGAGAAACGGTCTTAGAATCGAAATGTGATATTTTGATTCTTTGAAGTCTATTTAAAAGATGATCCTCCAATAGGTTTTTCCCATACAAGGCATTGAAAATTTTAGCATCAATATCGTTAAACTGATTTTGCGTCGTATTCAGTTTAATAAATTACTTCCAACTTGGAATGGATGAAAGATTTCACGTGCTGTATTAAACGAAACATTTTTGTAGCATTAAAGTATCTAATTCGCGCAAGTTGTTTCACTGACCTCAACATCAAGATGTAACCTAGATTAATTTTGTTAACATTTGAATTTGAAGCGATATTTTGTATATATGAATGAGTATGAAGATATTTATAATAAAACGTGTGCATGTATATTAAGTTCGGTGAAACGAAACTTAAAAGTTTGCTCCGAAATGTGCAAGCTTTACTCAATAAATGTGACTGCCAAAATTCACGAACCTTTTGATGAATTAAGAATATTTCTTCAAGATAGTGCATTGCTGGTGGTTATCTGAAAGCTTTTCGAGGATTGTTCTGATTGATAAAAGCCAGTCAGGAGATATAACTTGAGTAAATACTTTTAAGTGGTCAATAAGGCAGCATGCATATAGAGCGGTTGCCTTAACTCGTGTTTGATGACTCCTTTAAGTTTAGTCAAGCTTTCAAGCTCTTCTGAATAGTTATTTAATATTTCATGTCTAATTTCAGACATTCCTTATTGTAAAATACCAGGTATACCTTGTATGTATTAAATATACCATTTTATATCCACTGAAGCTAGTTGTCTATTCATTGATAAGTAAACTATAAATAAAAATGCGATTTAATTTCATTGAACTAGTCTAGGTCATTTTTAAATATTTAACCCGAATGGTGTTTGCTAGTCAATAGGAAAATAAGAGGCAGATGGGTCACTTACCACACATGCATCTTTCTTCCCTTCTTCGTATCCGGCACACATCATTTCCTTGGAAATTGTGATATCTATTCCTTTATCTCTATGCCAGTCTTCGCATTGGGTATTGGAAATAATCGGGACATCTACTTTCTGTAGCAGGCGAGTGCCAAATCGAGTGGCTGTAATAGAGACATCAGCATTATGTCGTCGTCTGTTGACAAATTTTGTTCAGCATTTGAAATTGTTTCCTTTCGAGAAACGTTGATGCACAAATATAATACAATCTAAATATTGCACTATGGGAATTGTGCATTAGAAATAAAAAATACTTGCGATTTTTGAACTCAATTGCATATTTAAGAAATCAATAGAGTTAATTTGTTTATAATACAAATTCCAACATTTATGTTTAATTTTAAAAAAATACAGCTTAAAACCACCAGAAACTTTTAGCCAACTTCATAAATACTCGGATTAGAATATACAATGTCTATAATGGTAATATAAAATTGATTTAGACTAAAGCAACTTTCTAGATACGTTACTCCCTCCATAATTTCATTCCAAAATGTAATTAGCAACACGGAAATTTTACTGCATTGTCAGTAGACTAGTAAAAATCGAAACCTTTAAGACAATCGTAAATATTACGAATGAGCTGTACTAATAAACTTACACGCTTCATAAAAACGTAAACATTCCCCCTGATTATGTACATACGGTTTTAAACTTCAAAGATTTATCAAGATTAACCATTGGTTTCTACAGAAGGAAAATATATTCACCGATCCCGACGTCTTTCTTCCCCCAGCCAGTGATGACACCTCGCCAACCTTGGAAGTCCCAGTCCTTCCTGGGAAGGCAGATGGGGATGACAGTGTCGTGAAAATGGACATCTTGGTTGAGTTTTAGCAAGGCTACGTCATAACGGTCTGGATGGGCAGCTTGGTACTGGAAGTCCGGATGAATTTTCTTTTCAATCACAGAGAAAGTCTGAGGAGCAATCACCTGGCGACTATGGTCCTGAATATCAAACACACCCAGCTGGATAGAGATGTCTGTTAGGGGTACCCTATGTGGACAATACAAAAGCCATTTTTAACGACTTTTTTGCGTTAAATTTCCAAATACTACAAGCCTTTTGTTGAATACCATATTAAAATCTCCATTATCTCGTGTATTCGAAGCTAAAACATTGATATATCTTTCAGTAAGAATTAAATCATTTAAAAACTTAGGCTGTTTAAAACTGAATACGAAAGTTTAACCTCTTTCACTATGAAGGCATTTGCCAATTGCGCATGAAGTTAATTTCTGCAGTTGATAAAACCAATTTAGAATAGAAAAAGCACGAATGAAGATGTTTCTAGATTCAAATTTTACAGATTATAGTTAACTAGAACTATTCAAATGTCAAAGGACTTCGTATTCCAAAATTGTCTAGAAGCCAGTAAAAAGTGAATGTAGCCAATTTTATTTGTGTTTAAATTATTGGGGAATTTCTATTGAAGATAAAACTGCACTTGTTAGTTATGCGTACTATTTAAATTAAGATATGGATCAGACAGCATTTACAACCGAAATATCTTAAATAACTTTAAAAGCAATTTCCTAGAATTAAAATTACATAGAATATTGGCTAATGAAAATGGTAACTATATTTTAATGAATAGTTTATTATAAATTTAAGCTTGAAAAATACCGTCAAAATGCATCTTGTTTTATAGTGCGGAAATGCGACTGCATCAGTTTCGTAAAATGACAAAAGGGAGGTGCGCTTTTATTAATTTATTCTCTAAAGCAATGTATCATTTCCAATATTAAATTTAAAATCTTATCTTAAAATATTTTCTGTAAATTTTTCAGTAATGGGCAAAGGATCTGTTGCATACTACCTCAAACACATACAAGATTTTCTAGTATAGTACTCAAAATATATACAAGTCGGATGCAATTTCATTTATTGAACAATTTTAACAGCAGAAACTTACTGATAAATACAATGTGCAGCTGTTAAGACGTATCTTTGATTTAAAAGAACTCCGCCACACTGTTGCTTATTGAGTTTTATGTGAGCCTGTAAGGAACATCAAAATTAGAGACAAACCTGAAAAGCTATTTTAAGAATTTTAAGATGTATCACAAAATTAAATCTCACCTGCCACGGAAATTCGCCATACATTGCATCGTTGCCGCCAATAATTCTGCTTTGAGGTTTGGCTCTAGGTATGCCGCAGTCTAGAAGAAAAATGCAAGAGATGGTTATGAATCCTAATACAAAATTTTCTCCGAATTCCTTTGATAGATATTAGAATCTGGCCATGCATTAAATTATCACAATAGCTATTAAAGCATTAAGAAGTTTTCAAAATGCCCGAGAGATGGCAGCACTATTGATAAAAACGATTTTTTTATTCTGTTGGAAATCATGATCTAATACGATGGTTTATTTCGCACTCACGAATTTAGATTTTGTAAATTTGAAATTCGGAATTAAATCCGCAAGTTATTGCAATGAGTTTTATATATTAATGCATATTTTTTTATAATCTTTCAGTTTATAATAAACGATGCAAACTAATAATGGAAGAAATAGAATATTTTAACGAATTCACGTTGTAAACTCCATGCGACTAGTTAAAACGATATAAAACTTGCATACCAAGGGCAAGTTACAGTTGAGCTCTTGAATAAAAAAATTAGAACAAGCCATTTTTCGGTATATGCGTTATGAAGCTGGTGCTGCCATCTATTTTGCTTTCGGAAAGTTGTTCAAAATTTGGATGCTAACGAAATGGAACTTGAAAGTATTTTTTTTCTTAAAATCTTTAAATCTAATTCCAAACAACCATTAATTTTATTCTAATGTCAGGAAATCCGTAACTGGAAGAACGAAATTTAGAGAACGCATGGATTAAAGAATAAGGTAATTTTTGAATGCTTAATAGAAAAATGCAGAATTCATTTGAAAATTCTCTTTAAGAATAAAGCTGAATTGAAACTTGTTGCATTGTATTTACGAATGTGTTGTAGCAAGAATTCCCTTGCATAATGCATTCTTATATTTTTTATATATATTCCTGTATATTGGTATTGCGCCTAAATTTGCTAGGAATTTGCACAAATATTCTTGCATCCAAATGGATCCAAGATGAAAACTAAATGAAGTAGCTGAAGAGACTACTAGATTATGAATAATAACATCTGAATGATTACGAATAACGACATCTGAATGATTTTGCCAATATATTTAAGATAAAATTCATACTATCCAAATTCGGCTTAAAACCATGTACTATCGTTGCATTAAAACAGCTTTATACGCGTTTTTTCCCAGACTTAAAGTCTTTCAAAAGTTTTTGAAAGGCAGCCAAGTGGTATTTAGCTGAAACTTAATTTAATGAAATTCATAATCCACTTGACTCTTTATAATATTCAATATTTCGGAATGTATATATAATTATCTTTATTTTAGCGTAAGATCACTAGCGAAATGAAGAAACTAAATAGCTATGAAAATAAAGTTAATTTATAGCAAGCCAAATTCATTCCCTTAAGCTTGTCAAAACAAGACTTACAAGTAACATTGCTTTGAGGCTTTTGTTGTACTACAGGCGCGACAGTCCTTTCTTGTCTCGCTGTGGTTGGGACCGTTTGTGGCTGGGTCACTACTTGGGCTGGCCTCATGGTTGGCATTGGGCGAGTAGCAGGTGATGTTAAGGAGGGAGGAGGAACACAGCATGTAGACAGCAAACCCCCGGAACAGGACCCAGCTGCTACACCCCCGCTCATGAAACATAGCAAGACGAACATGCATGTGGAGCCAGGATGTTGGCTACATTCGTTGGATCTCCGACCAGCAGGATAGTTCGGTGTCTGAACATATCCTTGAGGTTGTTGGAAGTATCCGCCAGGGTAAGTTGGGACAACTGCAAGACAAAAAATTCTAGGTCGTTTCCTCTCACGCATTCCGAGATTAAGTTCTTAGACAATTGATGCTTATACGATGAAATTAACCCATTTGATTTTTAAAAACCTAAGATTTCTGAGTTGTGCTGCAGGTTATCTAAAAAGAATGATCTTCAGAATTTCTGCTGAAACCATAAAACCTGGAACAATCGTTAGGAATAACGTTGCGAAAGACCAAGAATGCCGAATGGAAAAATTCAATGGCTGCATTTCATTTCTAAGAATATCCTTTTCGAGAAGGATAAACATTAAGAAGATGCGAGACATTAATTGTGGTTTGTAAATTAAAAGATACCGTTCTTATTAACTCGTTTACTGTTATAGAAAATGTTTTAGTTCTTTGCATCCTGGTGTCTCCTCTCTGACATCATTCCAAAAACTCAACTAGAAGTTTCGTAACTAATAGTTGAAAATACATACTCAATGAAATCTCAAATTAATTTCCTAAATACTGTTTTAATCCTAAAATCAATTAAAATTAATATATTCAGTAAAGAACCGAGTGTAGTTTTGTCGACAGTTAAAAGTTATATGAAAACATTACAATGATTTTCTTAAATTTTAATTACCAGTCTATAAAAGTTATTAAAATTTAAGCGTTTTATCAAGGTTTCCCGAGCACATTAAATTTAAGTGATTTCAAAATAGTTTAACCCTTTAAAGGGTCATTTTTTTAGTCGTATGTTAAAATATTTTTAGGCTTGACATTAGAACAAGGAAAGGGATTCATTTAACTTATTAAATTTAATTTGATGAATTAATTTGGTTAATAATTAACAAATCAAGACACATTGTGTAAAATAAAGAACTGAAGCATCCAAGTTTGTCTTTCTAAAAAAACATTGTCAGAACTTATGCCAACCTACATAATTTCATACAAAGTTTGATAAATTTGGTGGGAAGCATTGTTACCACGGCCCTAGAAAGGGTTAAATATTTCTACGGAGAAAACTAAAGTAAACCAAAACAGCCTTAAGAGATACCGTTTTTTCGGAGACTATGGATTTAATCGCGTAATACGAACCGAGATTCATCCATTAAATCTCAATCTAAGTTTTTATCTCCAAATTTAACACTTTCGTCACATCTTATTTGGATTTCCCAAGAGACCATAAGATATTAGAGGTATTTCAGTATGTAGACGTAATTTTCATCTAAATTACTTGCAGCTAATCGCAAAAAGAGCTCAACATTTTACGAAATGAATACGTGAAACATCAATATGCTAATGAATCTAACAATTGATTTTTCATCCGATTCTAGGGCTAAATTTGCTTCATTGTTTCATATTTAGATTTATATATTTAAGTTATTACTTTAGAGTCTATTGCCCATTTTGTAGCAAGTTTCTCTAAAAACGTATTAATTTATTCAGAAATTTGTATTGACACATTTTAGAGTTTTTATTCCGTAGTTTCAGGTGATTGCTTACCTTGGCGTTGTGAGTAGTAACTACCTTGAGCAGCCACGCAACACAGCAAGAAAGTCACGGAGGCATAGCGCAGCAGACACTTGGCCATAGGATTAGAAGAAGCCCGACAATGAGCGAAGCTTGTTTTGATCTGGAAAGGAATCGATAATCCTTGCAAAAATTTATTTTAAAATATTTTATTAATTTTCTAAGATAAGAGTATATGAATTGGAGTTTATATATCTCGGGAAGAGTTTAGTACAAGAAGTGCTGCAAAAATATCTTAAACTTAAATGTGCTACCGAAATCTTACAGCAGTTTCATTTCGTGTTCCAAATTAAATCTGCATTTTAGTTTAAAGTAGAAACATTCTCTAAAGCTTACTTTAAATTTCAAATTTTCATGCATTAAAATTTTATAGTATACGAAATTTCAAGCCCATGTAAAGTTGTGAATGTACGGGACATCTTAATCATTGGATTACAATGACTAACAAAGAACTTTTTGTAACGCAATATTCATGATCTATTGCCGTTTTTCGATCTAGATCTGAAATATCGTTTGAAATTCGAACGATTTATAAATTAAGGGAAATCGTGTCCAGTCTGCCTGCCATTATGCAAGATATATCATTTTAAAATTCATGTTGGATAACTTAATTACGATAGTAAAAGTGGCAAAACTTTCACATTAATTTTCATGAATTATAGCAAATCTATAACTGATGATTTTAATCACTAAAAGGAATATTTAAACTCGCACATGTATAATAACGCATCTCGTTACTTTCCATAGTGGAAGAGTGATCTTTTTATAATCCATGAAATGGCTTTGACACAATCCAAGATTTTCTACACAATTCCTGAATTTTCAGAAGAGCTTGTATAATTTACTTCTGAATTTTATACTTTAAAGAGTATTGTTTTAAGAGTAGTTCATTTAATTTTATTAGTGTAATACAAATACCCAACACAAAAAACTTCATTTTAAAAAACAAAACTTGCTCATTTTGTTAGCTAAAGTTTCTGAATAAATTAGGCATAAGTGAAAAAATTAAACAAGTTTTTAAAAATTAAATGCTTTCAATGCATTTGAAACGCATCAATAAGCGCTTTTAAAGTGTTCAATCTCATTAGGTTCAATATTAAAGATAAAACGTTGTGGAACTCATTAGAAATTCTACGACTGACATTTCATTGAGGGGTTGGAATGCTTGAAGAGGTTAATTTTCATCGTTATATGCGGGCATTTAGATTTTTAAAATCATTAATATTTTTGCTATCTAATATTTTTACTAAACTTTTTACTCGCTGAATTGCAGCCAATACAAAATTAAATTTAAAAATTGTCTCAGAAGTCGAGTTGACTGTTTTGCCTAAGCGTTTCTTTGCAACGTGAGAAAATGTTAGTTTGGCAGAAATAATTCATTATCTAGACTATGGAAGACATGCAATATACATTGCCATAGATTAAGATACAGTGCCGATATACGAACTATTAATCTTTTATCATATACAGGCCATCTCGGTTTTAATATTTTTGTAATGTTGTAATACATGGTTGCATGGAAATATTTGCTTCAAAATTCGTAACAGGAAGTATTTTAAACAGTTTGGAAAGGCTTCCACAGAATAGGTACTCTAGAGACCCTGAAGGAGGTGGAATGACCTTGTCAAAAACAAATCCATGAAAAGTGACCTTTACATTCAAGCAATACTAAATGTACCTATGCATCGCCGAGTTTTAACTTAAGCTATATAAATATCGACATCGGAATGTCGTTGAAATTAATGATGCATATGTCTGTTATGCTATAGTATGTAAACAATTTAAAAGAACTGGTAGAATTTTTCCAAGAACAGTTTAATATATCATCACATAAAATTTTTGAAAATCTAGGAAACTTAAAAATGATAAGCTTTAAACCTTAATTAAACTGTCACTTAAAGAACTTGCGGAGTTTCTTTGGTAAATGAAATATTACAAATAAAAAGTAATCGTTTAAAAATTTAAACTCCAGATTGATAAAACAAGATTTCAGATCTCTTCAAGACAAACCTTTTAGAAGCTGTGTTCCGTCACGGAACTCTTATATGAATGAAATTTGCTGTGGGCTTTATACCAAATTTGTAAATTTCTCAAATTTTGAATCGATTCAAATCAAGTCTGCCCGAAAGCAAGTGATCTCGATGATTACATAGCGCTAAGATCCATGTTGTTAAAATTTGGTATACAGCATTAACATATGGAGCATATATTTAAAATTTTGAACTAAATCCGTCAAAGGATTGACTATACATTCGCATGCATGTATGCAATACAAATAGGTTTAAATTCGATAATTCCCCTAGAAAAAAATTGCTTTGTAATATTACAAAGATTGTCGTTGATTATAGGATTAGATACTTAGTGTATGATTGTAGGTTTTAATTTCAATATTTTAAAAATAAGGTGCCTAAAATGCATACCAGCTTTTTCATCAATATGAAACAAGAAACGCTGCATGCAGGGCTGAAAATGTAAGCACTCGTGGATTTAACAATATTGTCCAAAATCCAGGAAATTTATGCTGTCGAGGGGGTATTGCTTCTTTATTAGAAAGATGCAAAGTTTCCGGGTGGTTTTTGTTCCTATTAAAGTAATAAAAACTTTGAATTGGAAATGAAACTTCAATTTACATGCCAATCCAGAATTAAACTGCCTGTCTTGACAATTGAAAATAAGATTTGTTTCAGATATTTCGCCACTTCTGATTCGACGTTTTATTAAGGGAATAAATGTTTCAACACAAAGCCCATTTAAAATGAAAGTAATAAAATTAGAATTTATGAAATGTAATTTTCAGTAATAACCTAAAGCAAGCGTTTCTAGAAAGGAAGCCTACAAATGATTCATTTATCTGTTCTTGGTCAGAACTTGTAGGATTTAACTAAGCGAGTCGTAATGGGTCCCACTTTCCAAGAGACATATTTTTTTGTTTATTTAACTTGCAAATTTAATACAAAGTATGAGTTTGAGTCATTTGAATTACTATTAATTGTACACCCGATATTAAAAGTGAAGGGATTAAACCTTACCTGGGATGAAGACAAATTTGCCTAATGCTGTGTAATGTAAAGACAAGTGAACACTAACAACAAGATATTGTAAATTCTATAACAAAACTGTCACTTTGTAATATACTAGCATTTTTAACCAAACTTTATAAATTATTCACTAATTTCTTAAAAGTATTCGTATTTATAAAATTCAATAGTTGTAAATTCCCCTATTTGTTACATTACTATGAAATTTTTCAATTAAGTTTTTTGTCTAAAAATGTAATGAAAGAGGTAAAGCTAATTAAATCTCACGATTGGGATTTATTCCATTCTACAAACGAATAAGCAATGTTTAAAAAAGTAATATTTTCTCTAGATATTTTCTAACTGAAATAAAAGGAACACTTTTAAGGCAGTGACTTTGCTCGACATGGTACTATAAGATTAATTTCTCTTCAACTAATTGCCATAAACTACTTATTTCTAAAAAGGTAATGAGAAGACGCTTTGTTGAGACAGTGAAATGCTGGAAAGCCATAAAATGTAAAAAATTATCACAAGAAACACATTTAGATTTCTCGCAAATACATCAATATTTCAGGATTTATCTGCTCAAATATTGAAATTTAAAGATTTTCTATACTTAATGGATTTTTATTTAGCGATATAAATGAAGACCACTAGTCTTAGATTTAGATAATTAGTATAAGGTCAAGTTCATGAAGTTTGTTTAGAATACAAGAGCACAAGTAGGAAGCGAACATTTCCCAAGTGCAAAGTTAAATTTAGGAATTAACCTAGTACGGAATAAACAAGAATAACTTTCGAGGAATCGGGAGTTTAGTCAAGTTCCATTTGTGTTAACATTTCATTTAAAAGCAACACAGGGGATATTTTGAGATGGAACTCGTAATCAAGAAGTCAATTGCAAATGGCACAAATTGTTCCTTTAGGAATTAAATGACGACTCGAGGATACATTGGGAATTTTCTCCCGTACTTTGAGCCCTTTATAGATCGAATTAGAGTTTCACTTTACAAATTCTCTCGTAATAAGGTTAACCTTTGGGGCGGAAACAAAAATTTAATTTGCATACCAAAATACCAAAACATACCATACATACAACATATCAAAAACAAATTCTGGAATAGAAAAAGCGAGCCTCCCTGATGAAAGCGAGATTCTACCTCATGGAAAGGAACACTGAAAGACTTAAGTGTAACTGATGTATTAACCTAAGTTAGGAAATCAAGTTTTAAAGACATTTCAAGGTTTCCTCGAGGGGTCTCCAGTATTATAACAACTTTAGAAGTGGAAGATGTACCTGTAAACAGCCTTCAAGGAAAAATGAAATTTTAAAATTAATTCAAAGCGTGTATTGCCATATCCTTATTATATTTTCAGAAGTAAAAAGACAAGGGCTGATCTCGGGATTTGTTTCAATGAAGTTGGAAATATTTAGATTCCAGTTGTTCAGAGTTCTGGATGGCAACTCATTTGAGTAAATCTGATTTGCTCGATTTCAAGAATCAAGTAAGAATTAAAGTTGATCAAATTCAACAGGAAGAAATTACTGCGACTGTAATTTAATATCAGAACTTCAGAAGTTCTTGTAGTAAATTATTCAAAAAACAAAACCGGGTTAATTCTTCTGAAGGTAAATTGTCGCAGTGTTTGGTTGCATGAGTACTGCGAAGCGGAAGGCCTCCAAGTACAAAAAGACCGCCATATCTTATTCTGAATGGTGAAGATCTGTCAACAAAACAGCTGCGAAAGAAATGCGCCGTCGATTGCTTCCGGTTGTTCACGCTTTGCTTGAGTTGACCAACTAAATCACTCGGCTGGTAAGCGTTGCGATTTTCCCCTTGATTGAGTCTCGTGACCAGATACGGCTGATCAGTGTCATTCGGTATACAACAGGTTTCCATCACTTTCAGAACACGGAGCTTAACAAGATAGATTTGTTGGGAATTGAATTTCTATACACGTATTCTCTTAAGATGCGGGA
Source organism: Argiope bruennichi (assembly GCF_947563725.1). Lineage (NCBI taxonomy): Eukaryota > Metazoa > Arthropoda > Arachnida > Araneae > Araneidae > Argiope > Argiope bruennichi. Next base: position 90,088,354 of record NC_079151.1, read on the forward strand.
ATGGTTATGTTTGTATTGTGGCTTAGGGTATTTTTTAGATGGCAATAACAAATAAGGAATCCGCTTGTATAGTCTTTGCCAAAAAACTAATTTAAACCGAAAGAGACAAATTTCTACTCCTTTTTAAACTATTCAAATTGAAATAATTCATTATCTAGGAAGCCCAATTTACTGTGGAATATTGTATAATATCGTTTTACATTATACAGTATCATGACTTTGTATAATATGATAAACTATGTCGTTCACAGTTTGAATACCCTGAGTCAAAGAGCAAATATACATAAATCTTCAGGAAAAATTTTGCATGTTAACATTTTATGAGTGATTTAAGATTTTGCGCTTTGAAACAAAAGTTACTGTATCTTTTCGAAGTACTTAATGAAGTGTTAAATAAATTCCTTTAATTAAGAAATTGTACATTTGCTTCACAATCTTTAGCTTTAATCAATTTTTCGAAAAACAGTCTCGAATGTGAATTTATATTAACGCGTGTGCAAGACAAAACATGCAAGCAAATATAAATTAAGAAGTAAATAAAAATATACTAGGTAAATTCAGACAGAAGGTTGTATATATTTAAGGAGTTTTCATTTTTAAAAATTTCAAATTTGAGTTTAAATAGCCAAGAAACGATAGTTTCTCGTCAGAAATAAAAATCGCACGAAATATTTTTAAAATGTGTATACTTCCAGAAACTTCGTAACTGCTTAATTTGAACTTTCAATTTATTTACGTTGAAAGAGTTCTTAAGAATGAAAAAAAAGCATTAGGATGCAATGGGAAAAAAAGAAAAAAAAAATCAAATTAGCCAAGGGTTAGAAGTTTAAGAGAAACGTACCAGGAAATTTAAATGTAGGCAATCAAAGTTTAATTTAGAATTTACTATTTTTTTAAAGACAATATGCACTCAAATTCTAATTAAAATTTCAAATATTCAACAACTTTTCTATAATATTGGTTTGGTTAATATCCCGTTTCAATGAGGCATCTATTTTGAGACGAACTTCGAAATTTTGAGTCATTGTCGAACACTGGAGAAGTACATAAACGCTTGGGTTTGAAATCTTGAATTTACATCCTCATATTTCGAAAACCAGAAACGACCAATAAGTCGCCATTGTCTTCCAAGAATATACAAGATAGAGAACTGATTCAGTCATTTTTCTGGGGGTACAAGACTTAATTTTTTTAAAAACATTCCCCGCAATAGAATCGAGTTCCCGGATGGATAAGAAATTTAAATCTTTTATATGCCATCCTGCACTGTTGATTCTTGCTAGCTAAATAATGGAATTCTAGATTTTTATAATTATAATGTAGGCTTTTCAAAAGTGCTGCGAGAAACAGGAAAATTATCCGAAATTCCAATAATATACTATGGAGTAAATGACATTTTTTCTAACAAAATTTCCGATTGATTTGGAGTTTCAGTGGATATCCTGAATTTGCAACCTTTGTTTTATTCTACAAGTCCATCGTTTCAAGGCTAACGTTTATTTATTATTAACGTTATTTTATTCTCTTATGCAGTTTTATAAAATTGGATTACTGTCGCACAAAGTTTCTTTTAAATTGTTAAATGAGCAATTTTTACAAGCTACTCAAAGAAATGTGCATGTTCATTATCAACTTAGCTGAATATAAATTGCCATTTCAGAAATTGAAATTCATTTTCAAAATCGAAAACCTCCCATCCAATTATGTAATACAATAAATGAAACGTTTTGAATAGCATGAAGTAGTAAATGCATAGTAATAAATTTTATTCCACCTAGCTATGTAATCTTGCTTTAGTTAGTTTCCATTAAAAAGCTGAACGCAGCTTAAGAACTATTTAAGATTTAATTGAATTAATTTCCTGCATAAATTTGCTACATTTTCTTACTTGTAGTAACATTGTTAATGAAGGCAACAATTTAACAAAAGTCTAAATTACTAATCTTGTGGGAGGCGAGATTGTACAAAATAAAACCTTGGAGCGAATTTGTACCATTCACGAGAGCTGAAGTCATTACATTTGGGCGAACCGAACAAACAAGTATTCTACTAGAGAACAAGGTTTTTGCATCTAATCTAACATATCTAGAAATGGAAACAAAGCGCAATATATATGAAATGCATTTATTTAGAGGGAAAAATGCTAAATAGACAACTAAATGATCTTCGACAGTAATATAGTTAAATTGTTCCATTTTGTTTGTTTTTTTACATCTTTTTGTAACAAAGCTTTGTTTTTGTGAATACGATGGGCGATGATGCAATAATAACCTGAATATCTGTGTGAAGGCTTTAGTTGAAAATTCTTAATATCAAATGCCATTTTTCAAAAGAAATCTACAGCAAAAGTTGCTCAATTTCATATTTGAAAGCAATACGTTTTAACCGTTTCCTTTAAAAAGCTTTATTAAGTTGTGTTTAAAGATAGTAAATTTATTTTTCCTCTCCTACTTAAATTAGTGAATGGTTTTCAATTAATTTTACAGGTTTCTTCTTTCCCAGATATTCATCCTGACAAAAAAACTAGCACATTAGTATTTAGCATTTAGTTTCCCAGTAGCCACAAAGACTAAAGTTTAAACTTCCAAGATACAATTTGGACTGTTCACTCTAATCCAATATCTTTATGAAGCTTAAATATATAATTATGCTTTGAATTTTAGTACTCTATGAAATTATTTTGTTGGAGTCTTGTAATGGAAAGGACTTCTGTCAAGTCATGATTCAAGGAACGGTTTCTTGCATCCTGGATATTTGAAATTTTTTCAGCACATGAACAACCTATCAAATCCGTTTCTCAACTAAGAGGAAAATTTTGACAAGCTCAAGGAGAAACAGTTATTTAATGATATGTATTATACGTCTAATGGTTTGGAAGGCTACAATACAATGACGTCTAATGATGCCTTTCCTAATGCAGCAGTTCAGTCTGATGAATTTTCAGAAATGGGCGGAATTTAGATTGCAACGAAAGTAGAAAATTTAGATGGTTACATAATTTGCAGTTTGAAATGTCAGAATAGCATTCATTGAAACTTCTTGAATTTCGAAGAAGATATTTCTTAAGTTGTATTATCAATGGTTCCAATCAGTCAATTTGTTTTACCACAAATGACCTTTCGTTTATATTTATGAATTTAAAAATCACTCTTGAATCGAGTTCAAAAATATGTTTACTTTTGAGATTTAAGATACTTTAAGATTTAATAAAATACGCAAAAATAGACTACCGATAGAGCCTATATTTGAGAAAAAGTCGATTTTTGAGATAATTTATCAAAATAAACAACGCCATGCACATTTTTATTCGACATTTAACGGCACTAACGAGAACCTTAAGAGCTGGAAGGGAAGTAGTAAAATAAATACCAAGAGCATTAATTTAAAAAATATTCGAGTACATTTCGTTGCAGTTTAGCCAAGGTTGGCTCTTGAGTTACTCAAACCAAAACAGATTCGTTTCAAAAATGTCAATTTCAGTATTTTTTCACTTAAGAGATAACAAAATCTCACTGGATTTGCAAACGAGGGTTTAAAGTAGTTTTTTGATCCAATTAAACCGATTTAAATTTTCGAATACCAACTCGATTTGCTCAAACTTGACCCGGTTCCATTAGTCTACTAAGATCCGTTAAGTGTCGAATTTATCAAAGCTTATCAACTTGATAATTTTACGTTTGTATTCAATTCTGTTTAGTTACAGTAACGTCCCGTTTTAAAGCAACATTAAGGTTATTTTGGGACGGACCTCGTAATTTGGAATCGCTATCAGATGACGAAGACGACATCTGAACTGGCACCCCTCCTCTCCACACCACGCCACACTAACGGGAACGAACGAATTTGGCCGGGACGAATTTAACGTGCACCAGACCCGCATACATGACGATTCTTTGGTGGAATCGGGTCACGAACCTGAAACCCTCCGGTTCCGAAGCCACTACTTTACCACAAGGCCACCTCGGCCCTGTATTCAATTCTGATAAATCTACAAGGTGAAAAACTAAATTTTATTTAATAAATAACAAGATTAGGCTCTTAGAGGCGTTTAAGAATTTCAAACTATCAGGAGCAGTCATTTTGAAGAAGAGCCATTAAAAATTTCATTTAATTACGAAAGTGCACTGACTTATAACCTTTTTCATTTAAAAAGTGCGAAACTGCCTCATTTTACATTTCTCGAGTTGAGCACTACTCAACCCTCTGGCAGAGAAGACCGTACTTTCCATTTCGAAAGACACTCGAACCTTCAAGACTTGCTGCAGATTTGTAAACATTTTTGTAATCTCCTTTTGAATGTGTTACCTCTTCCGGGTATTTAATATATGCAATACAATTTAATCCTGATCATCAGCTGTTTTGTAAACTACACTTTCTACAACAAAAGAAAAATCAGTGCAAATTTATGCTAATGAATCGAGATTGATTTTATGCAAGGTTTGGTCGGTAATTAAAGAGTGCATTTTGATTGGACAGCTATGATCTACTTTGCAGCATAGCCGCCTTTGTAGATCAACTAATCATTTACCATATTAATAGCATTAATTTAATAATGTCAACCACATTTTGTCATACCAAATGGAAATTTTAAAATTATGCTTGCATAATTAAAAGCATTGATTGATAAGTTATGCATTTCAAAGTAATTAATTAGTACAGTAATAGTAGAGGTCCATTTATTGAGGATGACGATAATATCAAGGCTTTATTTCGATACTTCTAAAATAAAGGGCAGTGGTTTTCAGATGACAATTGACTATTTAAGGTCATCAGCATTCATATAGAATAGAAGCTGCACAAAGTTATCTAGGGACTGATTGGTTCTTAATTTTGACTCTCTGATGACGATTCATTTAGGGTTATATTCTTTACGGTGAAAGTGCCTAATTATACGCATAAGGATTCATAGTACAGATATAGAATAAAACCATTCGGATCATTAAATTCTTTGCCATGTTTTAACTATAGTAATGGCGCAATCTAATCGGAAAGGAGATGTACGAATCTCTCGATATTTACGACATATAGCGCGTTGATTGGGAATTAAAGTCTAAAGCTAAGGTTAAATCTATGAATACGTTTGCAATTAGTGTAAAATCCACACATTTAATTAGGATATACTGGAAAATAAAGCATTCAAAATGGCGAGTCAGATTTTACATTCAAGTGTAAATGGTTGTGCTTATGCCTAGATTCTAACCAATTGATATGCAGTCGAGAACTTTGAAATAAATTCTATTTCTTTGACCTTCGCTGAATCAATGAGTTCATTATTCAATATATCAGCACGAAACAAATTTCCGAATAGAATAATTAACAGTCAATTAATGTTACCATCTTAGGGTGGATGACCTAGATCTCGGAAAATTGAATTTGCGTTTCCAATTAAGGCATTTCATGTTACATCAAGATACAAACTACGATAAGATAGGGTTAAATATTTCACGGGCCGAATAACTAAAAAATGAAGTTAAGACCAAAAACAATTCAATTTTGCAATTTCTAAAGTGGACCGATTTCAATTCATTGTTACAGAACAATTGAAACTACTAGAATTATCTATTGCTCAACCAACCGATACAAACTTTCTCAACAATTGAAAATGCAAATTGAGACGTCTAATCCACAAAATTGAGTTTGTAAACTGAAATTGAGGTAACTACCCTTTTCACCATCCAGTGTTCTAGTTATTCGAATTTCGATTTGTTGAAGTAGAAGCAGGTATTCTCATTTAAGATGTAAAATAAAATTTAGTTACTTCTTTATTATACTTTTGCTCTAAATCAATTTAACCATGAAGATGAGACGATTTACTTAACAAATTAAAATATATATATATCTCAAATATAGTTAAGAAAATATGCTTAAAATATTAAAATTTCCGAGAGATTTATAAAAATTGAAAGACTTCAAGAACATGCAAAATCATACCAAACCTGGATACATTACGTTACCTTTATTGTAAGATTGAACTTTTATTTGCCTTATCCAATTATGCTATCCTAAAACATTTCAACACAAAACGCAGATATTATCGAGTTGTCAATTAAAGAAATTTCATTTAAAGAGATTTTGTACAAAATCTATTTTGAACGACATTTACGCATTGTATTACAAAAAATTCTATATTTCAAATTTCTGGTTTTTATATTTAATTTTTAATTTTTTATTGCAACATTTTGCAGTTTCATTTGTCGAAAATAATGAAACTTATCGTCTGCTGTAAATAGTATAATACGAGAGAATAGATGCTGTGACTTCAAGTTGTTGAAAACATTACGATGGCTGTCTGTCCATCGAAACCTGACAGACTACCACAAAAATTAATGAAGACACTACAGCGAGAAAAAAAGGCGTTAAAACCTTTCCGAGAGAAACTCACAACTTGTGACACTGAAAGAGATTATGGCTTCAAGAAATTGCGAGTCGTTTAATCTTTACAAAAAGAAAATCATGAAGAGCAGATTTGATGAATGCGTGTAAAGTAGATTATATAACTTGTTTTACAAATTAAAATGTAATGAAATTGATAAATCGGTTCTGTATTTAAGACTAATTCACGAAATTTTATTTCACGAGAACTAGGTGAAATGACATTCGTTAAACTGAGGCCAATTTGAAATATTCAGAAACGTTAACTCCAAGCTAAGTTTCGAAAAAATTGATACTCGATTCCAATATTTCAAAATAGTGACAAAGATATTTCAACTATAGAATAGCATTCACAAAGGATCGCCCATTCAGAAATTCATTTAAAAATATGCATCCATTTAGAAAATTTAAATCGTTTAGAAAAAATTTGCAACCAACATCCAAAAATGAAGAAAGACGAGAATTAAATCAAGCAAAACCTGCATCTCCTTCCTAAATCTCAATAATTACTCAAGGAAAAGAAATTAGTTCAGGGTCAGCGAAGTAATTCGGTGAATTCGGTCAGCTGGAATATTACTTCAGATTATTAATTAATAAATGCACTAAAAGACGGTGGTTGTCTTGGAAATTTATTAGATATCGCGATCTAATCAATGATTAAGAACCGATTTCCAATTACAATGGAAAATGCACGAATTCCTTCAAAATTTCAAATTAATGTTTTGAAGTACAAATTTCACCCAAGGAGAAGACGCGACTTAAATAAACCGATAATTAACAGGATTCCAGGTATATGCGCTGCAACTTCATAAACAATTTTTTTACTTTCACCTTCATTAGTTATTTCGTAGATATTAAGCTTGTGGTTCACGCAAGGTATTGTTTATCCAGCACATCAAGATTATGCATGATGTTTAACTTCACTATTACCAAATATTTTTAGATAGCATTAAATTTCATAACTTAAAAATTCATTTTCTACATTTGAAGTTCAAGGACTGCTGTGATTCAGAGATAGATAAAGGTTTTACTTCGAATATTCTAATCGATTGAATTACGCATTTATTATTGAGATGTTTAAATTTAATCTTGATTTTTCCGCGAGGTTATTTCTAACCAAAATCCTCGATAGATTGCTGTCATAGATAATAAAGGTTTCATTGGTTATTGTAAAGCTCTTTATTAATTCCTTTAGATCAGAAACCAAGTCGTAAAATGTTTGGATAACAATACTTTGCACTCAGAAAGGTAATTCAATGTATATTCATTTAAGACAAGGAGAGGTTCATTGCTCCGAAACATTTATACAATTGTCTTTATATTTTCATGAATTATTTTCTACGTGTTACATTTTTCAGGTATTTTTAACGATTAAAATTTAAAAATAAACAAAACGTCAAAATAATGCACGCCTTCAAATGATGAGCTAGTCCCGATCCGTTGGCAAAGGAATAAAATCCTTAAACTTCGAAAAAGTTGCGTTTGCACTTTAACGCATTGACTGCCGTGCTAAGTTTCTTGCATTGTAATTTATATGGGCCTGCCAGTCACTGGTTACCTCCTCCCCCTCTCCACACACACGGCAGTCCAAGTGTTCAGCCAGGAAGTCAAGTATTAACTCCAGCATGGGTTACTAAATTGCGATTAAGATTGGGTTCATACAAAATAAAATAAGCATGAGCAAATTCTTTCATAAACTTTCTAAAATACCCTTGAAAATTTGCTTTTGAAAGTTCCCAAAATGCTGTTTTCATCTATGTGCACAAATAATCTCCGAAAAGATGCGTAATAGGGAAGTAAGATTCGTTTCAAGGGTATTCAACATTTCAATTAGAATCGACATTGCTTCAAAAATTTCTGCGTACTTTTGGGAAAAACAATGCAAAAATCAACATACGTTCCGTATTAAAATTTCTCATGGGAATCATACTAGGCATAGATTCTATTCAATTCCGAATTTTCTTCAGCTACTTAGAAATTTCGCAATTTTACCACATTCTGAAAGGAAGATTTAATACTAATTCAAAAACTAAAGAAAAGCGGAAATCTTCAAATATTCGAGAAATTTGATTGAATAAGTGTAGAACAAATAAATTAAAGTTTCGTTAAAAACCGTCGATCAAAACTTTCCGACCACCAGTGCATCTGTTTACATCCTACTTGTTCAGCGAAGCATTTAAGGGTTGAAACGGCGAAAGAAATTTAAATGGAAGTAAACGGTAACGAGAAAGGGAGGGTAATCGGAAGTGGTTATCCATAATTAATTGCAAAAGATATAGAATCTTGCCGCATTTAATAGAAGTTTGGAGGATCAGGATGTTTCCCGTCTTTCCGGATTACATGAGAGGAAGACATTTTTACAGCATAGTTAAGCTGTAATAATTGATGAGAAACGAGACAGATGTTCAGATTCCGTATTCCAGATACATGAAAGCTGTTTCTCATGTAGATTTTATTAATTTTTAAAATTCAACAACATTATGTGAAAGGCGATAGATTTAATTGATTATATTTTATAATGATTTTAACCTGCATAAAAATAGCAATAGGATATTTCGAAACCCATCAAATACCAACTGCTAGAATTTTTACAAGATATCTTCATTTCTTATTATAATTACCTTGCTGTTTCATAAGACTTATAACCATGTATTTTTTTTGCAACATTTTGAACAACCATTGTTAGATGTTGCACCTTCTTGATGAAGTAAATCATTCGAATTTTGAAAAATAAGAATTTTGAATTCAAAACTAAACGCATTTTAAATATAAAGTTATACAAAATTTAAAATTAATTTGAAGAGCTTCATTGTAAACAAAATTACCAAGAATATCCTAGATATTTGAAATCGAGTTCCCCAAACTTTTTTTTACGGAATTTTATCTTGTAGGGCAAAGAAAATTACGGATAGAATTTTGAAATAATTGATGCGCTGTAGTATTTTTTATTTTCCATTTAAAAAGCTGAACATTTAGTTTGATAGAATGGAACCCTTTAGAAAGCATTAACTATAAAGAAGATTTTGAAGATATTCAAAGTGAAACATTTTATAATCAAGCTTTACATAAACTCAAATTTGTATGCTTTTGTAGACATTTCCAACAAGAATTCCGTACTTATAGCTTGCAATTTAAATCCAATTAATAAGTGTATTCATGAAACGAGTTTCGTTATTAATATTTGGCAAATAAAGATTTAAGGCCAATTATTTTTACTGGGCAACCAATATTTGCTAACGATAGATATAAAAGTGTAGGTTCCAAGATGAAGAAATATTTTTTCGAATATTAGTGAATCACATTTGGATACACAATTCGTTTTAGGAATCCATAGTATTATGAATTATTATATCATAGGGAATTGTATTTAACAAAAGCATAATATACATTTAACATAACATAATTTAATATTTTTTGCGAAAATTTATAGAAAGGGATGTTTTGGTTGACAAAAATAATTTAATACAATGAAAGGTTGCGATTCTTTTTAACCATACGATGCAAGACAATTTTTAATATCTTCGTGTAATTTAAAGTTATTTTAAAAATTTAAATTTCCCATAAAAATATTTTTAAAGATTAAAGTCTGCCAAAAGATTACGTTATAAATTAAACATTATCCATTGATAGAAATTGCAACCATACTGTGATAAAAATAAAACAATTACTTTTTAATTAAATAAATTTCTCTTTGCGAAGCAAATAAAAGTTAACTGTATTTTTAATGATCGAACTATTCATACAATAGACGTCCTGATGTTTTCCCATGTTCCCAATTCAAAACTAAATCTAGTACCGCAATTGCCACCTATCGGTCTTCTCCATATTTTTTCAAGAAGCATTTTAAAAGAAATATCCAAACATTTATTTTTACCCTTTGGTAACAGTCATGTGAACATAACAAGTAGAAATAAAAATGCATATCCAGATGTCTACACGATGGACTGTTGGATTAATTTTTTTTTTTTTTGTAAACTCATCTTTTAGCATTTGCAAGAACAGGATCTTCGAGATTCGAATGTTTGACAATTTAACAAGTAACTTAAGTTGCAAGAAATGAAGTGTTGCATTTGTTCAACGGTAAAGCAGTGAAAACAGAAACATAATAAATAAAATACCATCCGGCAATTTACTTCCACTCCTGCACATTTTTATTAAAAGACTTCATGTCCTAAAATGCATCGTATTTTTACACTTTCAACATTTAAATATAATGCCTAACGGCAGACAGCTCGGTAAAAGTAAATATTACTTTTCAAGTCTGAGAAACATCTGGCTGTAATTAATATGTTAAAATTGGCTCTGAATAGGATTCTTTTCAATGCAAACGAAAGGAAAAGTCTGATGGAAGTTTTTCATTTTCAAAACTCACCTTGAAATGCAAATGAGGAAAAAGATGTACCCAAATATTTGCTTGCGTAATCCTGCCGTGGCGGCATGTGTGGGATAAGCCACCTGAAAAAACACTCTTTCGCCTAAGCCATGGAACAGCGGAATGAACACTGGTGAAAGACAACCCGCCAAGAACAGGAAGTAAAAGGGGAGAAACGACGAAATAAAAAAAAAAATGAAAGAAAAAATGACTTTCGAATGCAAACTTACCATGATACTCGACCTACAAATTCCGTCCAGGGAGAAATAAAGTGAAACTTGCAATTGCCTCGACTCACGCGTCAACGAATTTGAACAGAATGGCCTTCTTTATGCTTTTCTGGCCTCAACAATATTAGTTTAATTATGCGCAGAATAAAAAAGAATGCGGAATAGCAATATTCAAATTTATCGATAAGCCGATTGAGAATTTTATAATCAATTTAATATAAACTGATTTAAATACTAGTTGGGATTTACATTTGAAAACTGACTCTTTGGTATTTGGTTATAGTAAATATTTAGGTATTTAAAGCCGTGTCAGAATAGTAGAGTAAGTGTGTTTACAATGCCGTCCTGCTAGGATAATTCAAAAATTGGAATTTGTAGATACTTCTTTATGGAAAAACTCAAAATTATATATATATTTTTAATACTTTTCAAATAAAATTATAAAATAAAGACATAGGCTTTCAGAATCTGACGAAAGGCGCATGACATACATTATACTGTTCTTGTGTCTTAATTAAGTTTTGCTTTATGTTTCCATTAATACAAAATTTTTACTTAAAAAAATTTAAATGGCTTTACAGAATACGACTATTTATGAGATAAAAGTATTTAGAATCCTCTAAATCAGTTATATTTCAGTTTGTATTCTAAACTCTAAAAACATGAGCCACTAACTCGTTTGCATCCTTTTGTCGTCAAATTTGGATATATATATAAAGTTATTTATTCTTTTATTATATTCATTTGACTCTTTTAGAATAAAAGAAATTGGTGTGATCAAATCTTAACTATATCTGAAGCTACTCTTCAGAGTGGTTATCATAAAGTATTGTGGGTCATTTGTGCCAGGTTCTTCTTGGCTGGTGAACATTAGCCTTATGAGAACATTAAAATATTTATCATGTATTGAGCCATGATATCTCTAAATGCATCTGGCAATATGGTGTTAAGAGGAAATATGATGGGGAGGCTAGTTCCAAATGTCGCCCTTTTCATATGATTAAAATCCAAAATCAAGAAATTCATTCCTAAGTCATTACCATGTAGCGAGCTTCATTCATTATATGTATATCGCAGCATGACCAGATTTTATTCTTAATACCATTATACCCCTAATACCAACTCCAAATGAAGCAGATTCGAATTGGTATGTTAACTTCACAAATCAAATCGAACCACAGAACATTTCTTTCCTCAAACCCACTCTAAAATTTGCCCACTTTATGGAAGTTTCGCTCAAGATTTTTTATTAATATCTGGAAAGTCATTTTTATAAGAAATATTAACTTTTGATAAAATTTTATTAAAGTAAATGGCTAATTGACATAATAGAAAATTGTTTCGTAAGTTGTATAAGTTATTAAAGAAAGTTGCATAAGTTATTGAATCAAAGATTACTTATCCGTAAAGTAATTGTATTACTTTATTTTTAACGACTGCTTTTTTTAATGTTGATTTTAACTCGGCAGTAAAAAAATTCATCATATTGTTTCTTTTAAATGTCATTATCAGATAAACCAAGCGTTATACGCTCTTTTATCAATTGGATTGGATGTGAACGGAAAGAGAAAATTTATAACGGATATTTTTTTAAAAAAATATTATTTATGTGTAGATTACGAGAAAATAAATATTTAAAACTGGATGGAATTAAATTATAAAAGGAACGATTTAATTTTACATTCTAATTATTCTAAAAATTTCAACAATAAATTTTTATTAAATAGGCATTTTATATCATCCCTCTTTTTCTCATTTCGAGGGGCTGTCGATGAATGGATGAAGAGAAACAATCTTTGAGCATTCGATTGGAAATTTTTATGCAAAGTACTAAGTTCAACATAGGGATGAAGATTCAGATACATAAAAATATATTCAGACAAAAGTTTCACATAGATTAAATATATCATCTGCAGAATTGCGTCTGTAGAAAACAATTATTAGGTAATAGATCTTGTAATAAAAGGAATGATAAAATAACTTCGAAATAAATTTCAGATTTTACATTTACAATAAATTTTCACAATTTTAACAAACCATAAATCAATTTCTGTAATTCTTACTCCGCAAAGAGGTGATGCGTGGTGTGATTAAAGCAGTTTCCCGGGGTTCTTCTTTAGGAGTGTTTTTATTATATTATTTTGTTTTAATTTGGAACTTTGTAATGTCTCTATATATTCCGTAATAAAAAATAAATATCTCATGTTTCATAACCCATTCGGGCTTATTTTGATGAAGCCAACACAGAATGGTGCTTTTACAAAAACACAGAATTTTTCAAGTTTGACAGTATATTCAAATTTGATCGTAATCGATTTTACATCGATTAGAAAATAAACATTTCTTATTATCTTCCAATTTCTTATTTCACAATATATTATTCTGCCTTTATACTTTTCAATCCACCAAAGGGACAATAGCATGATTTGAAATAGGCATAAATGGCAAGAGACCATCTTCATTACTTAATTATCACTTAAATTTAATTTCATGGTAGCAATAAAGACTGTCGCCGAGTATGAGAAAGTGTTGAAAACAGAAAAACAAAAGCAAAATATTTTCATATCTAACACTGTGATTTCCTCCTTTCTGCTTATGGGCATATATTCTTACTTCAGCCGGGTATTAACGCCTCCGAAAACGATATTTAAATTTTCACTCAGTTTAGAAGAATTAACTGAAAATTCTTAATTTATTTTCCATCGACTCTCCACCTGACATGGTTGAAAAGAAACATAAAATCTTTATAAAGTTTGTTGATTGTTTTAAGCTGTACAAACAAACAAACAAAAAATAAAATAAAAATGGAGAAACGGAATTAGTGCAAAGAAAGTGAAACTGAAACTTATTTTGAACCAGGTTGGAAGTTTCATGCTAAATTTGTTTTCTAGGATACTTTGTATTTGCGTTTTTTTTATCATTATAAAAAATTAAATGATATACAATGACATTTTAAAACTTTAATGATATATCAAAGGTTTAATTGTATGTAATTAAGAGTTCAATTTTCATTGTAAAAAAACCAAGTATGATTATAAAAACTTTTAAATTTTTTTTCTGTAATCAGACAGAATTAAGGAGTTATTGTTTCAGATCAATTTTAAAGAAATGAGAGGTAATACCTTTTATTGATCAATTCTATAAAAAAAATTTTAAAACTTTTTTTTTAGTCAGACAGAGTTAAGGAGTTGTTGTTTTAGATAAAGACGAAAGAAATGGGAGATAATATCTTTTAATTTGTTATCTCCCAGTTTTATTTACTAAGCGGCAGAGTGAAAATGTTTTAATTTTGTATAATTTGAAAACATTTGGTTTTTTTTATCTCCTTATATTTTATTTCTCCCTTAAATTAAATAATGATTTTGTAAAGTTATCCTTGAGTGCATAATTTCTCAATAAAATAAGAGATTTTAATAATAGCGAAATGTAATCGAAGATACAAAAACCTGGCTGTTCCATCAAATTAATAGTATTTCGAAGAAATAAATTCTTACTCTAAAACTGTTTATTTATTACTTTTTAATGAAAATTTATTGCAGAATATCACATACTAAAAAATTTAGAACTTTATTATTTTTCTAGTAAATAAGGCTGCTCTGCCATTTAGACAATTTACTGCTCTGAACGCGGGTCACAATTATGGTGTCCATTCAAAAATAATCCATGGGTTATCTTGCAAGCAGAAGGTAATATTAATATAATTAAAATAATCTAGTAAGTATACAACGACTTTAAATTCTTAATCACTAATTTATTTAAATTTGCACTGCTTATTTAAAATCATCAATAATCTAATAACATCCCTTTTTTAACTTTCAATAATCAGGAGAAAAGAAGTGAGAGAAAAAAACTTCCTTTGCTGCAGGAAAAAGCTCATCATTTTCTGTCGCTGAGGATGCGCAGAACAATATATATTCTTTTGACTTCAAATTTTATCAAAAAATTTACTTTCCCGAATACAAGTAGAGAAGCAGGAGCGAACTTGAAACTGTTGCAAAAATTATTTATTGAAGAGTGGTAAAAAATTAAGGAAAATAAATTTATTAATGAATGAAAATTAATTAATTTATTTATTCGTGTATTAATTCTACAAAGAAATGTATACAAATTTTTAAAGTTATTATTTTTTTGTTTATTTTTTAAATTATTTCGTTTTTAAATTTTTAAATACGTTAAATTAATTAATATTTCTCTATTAGTTTTTACGGTTTTTAATGAAATTATTTTATTAACATTTTATATCAATATAAATATTTTAATTATTTTTCCTATTAATTAATGATTATTAATGTTTAATTATTTAATAATTTTCCTTAATATTTTATAATAATAGAATAATATAATTCTATAACTATAATTATAATATTTATACTAATATTCTTTCAGTAATATTTTTTAATATTTTTATTATTATTATTATTATTTATTATCTTATTAATAAATAATTTTAATTATTAATATTAATATTGTATAAGTTTTAATAAATTTTTCATTAACTTTATTTTATTCCTATGACTGTTTCATTGATTTTTACTTTTTACTATTAATTTTTAATATATTATTTTTCATTCATTTTTAATATTATTATTTTTCTAAATAAATATGTTAGTAGCCTCACTATATGAGTATTTGTTTTAATCTTACACTTTCATGATTTTTTTTATTATTTAACAGCAATATAATAAATCTTTATAAACGAGAGTAAGGAATACAAGAAAAAAAATCGGAAAAGGTTTATATTTTAATTAATAATTAATAATTCCTAGTTACAGCTCCTTTAATAAAATTTATATGCGTAAGTCAAAAATTGAATAATTAAATTATTCAAAATATATTAACAAATACAAAATTGGAATTATGTCAGTATGTAGTATGAAAAGTTACAATGCAAGAACTGCCAATGCATGAAAAGTATCAAATGACCGCATCCTTTTCGTAAAATCGGATAATCTTCTTTGTATCTTCATGAAAATAATTTGTAATTTAAAGGTAAATTGAACATTTCTATGATCTCCCCATAAGAAAAAAATTTTAAATATTATGAAATAATTTTTTCATACATTACCTTTCGAATAAGAGTTGTTGTAGATTTATGTAGGGAAGCCAAATAATTTAGGCAACATGAAAATAAAATTCCAAAACTATCCAAAATTTCTCTGTTGTTTTTCATTATTTTAAACAACTTTAGCTCATATATTTTAATGTCTGTCAGTGACTATTTCAGAAAGTATTGTATGCTTTTCTTTTGTCATTTTCAGACATATAAATTTTGAAGATGATGAAATCTACCGTTTAAAGCGCATCCTATTATTCTATGATATCGTATTCTAATAGTCTAAAGAAATTTAATACACTAGCACTCTGAATGCAAACAGGGCCTGGGTTAATGATTTTTTATTGATTATTAAGGTTCTACTTAAACCACATAAACTTATTTTGGAGTGGACCTCATAACCCATTGGCCTTGTAGCAGAGTCTGCGCTTATGGAATATAAGATTTTAGAAACTCAATTTCGCTAAAGATCTTCAACATACTTGTGCCTATATCATCAATGTATATCAATCTATCGAAGCCATACCGTTCTAATCATATTAATCAGAGATATTTCACTCACTATCAATCTGAATCCACGGCAGATTTGGATTGATGATTTATAGATTAATATCCTATTTTAAGTTAGTTGTGGACAAACCTCGTGTTCCTTGACTAGTGATAGATTCTTGATTTTGGAAATCGAGGGTTTTAGGTTCGGAACTCAATTCTACCAAGGATTCTCAACGTACTTGTGCCTAAGGCTACCAATTCGTCTAATATCATTATTTTTTTAAATCTTTTTTTTTGCATTAGTACGATATGAAAGCTTGAATAGGAGTTGGTAGGTCAGGTTTCACTCCCACATCTGACCAAGCTTCAAAATTACATGTTGTATCTCTATATAGCCCTAAAGTTGCTTCTAAATTGTAATACTGGCATGTAATTATCCGTAAAGATGAATATGTGCGTTGGCATTCTTAATGAAAGATCATTTGAACTAGAGAAACTAAATTTGGTACAAACATATCCTGGAGAGCGTGAATGTGCAATTCGTTGATAATGTTGTGCGATTTAAAAGTAAAACCCAATTTTTATGCTTTTCCACTATAGCAACAGACAGCTGACCAAAGGAGTCCAGGTTCGAGACCTAATTGTACAGAAGAAATGTCATATAAGCAGGTCTGGTGCAAGTTAAATCTTTTGGGGCTAAATATCCTCCCACTGGTGTTGGGTAAGAAGTTTGGAGAGGTGTCGTTCTCATCATTTGACCAAGGTTCAAAATTATGAGGTCCACCCCAAAATGGGGCGTTTAATGTAACTAAATTGAACTTCACTAAATCAAATGAAAAATTAGAGAAAAATTTTATTTTTTGAGTCACTTTCAATTTTAAAAATTGCTTTAATGATGCTAATTTAATTGTGATGACCTCTTTTTATAAATTTAAAATTTTTTTGAAGAGAAGCTTTTTATTTGATTTTAAACAATAAGTTTCATTATCGCAAAGAAATTTATACTGCTTTCATTGTTTCAAATATTTAATCTCTTACATTTTTTCTGTAGTTGAAAACTAAGGAAAAAGTAAGATTTCATAAATTATAAAAGCGAATTACACGAGAAGCCAGAAAGAGAAATTACTTTATCTCAAAATGCAATGTGCAATTAACCGGATAGTTAAATTTTTAATGACATTTTAATTGACATTGCGTCGTCTGCATTAGGCGGATCATCTTTGTTGAGGGAATCACGAGCATGAAGTTATACATAAAAGATTTAATGTAGATTAAACACAACCAATTTTCCCGGTGGACCAGCTGTTCGTCCGAGCAAGAAATTATAATTTGGTTACTGATTTCATAAAAAATCTGGAAAGAAACCTATAACCTTAAATTACTTCTAATGAGCATCTAAAATTTTATTGATCAACTAGCCGATTAGCTTGATTTTCAATTTTAATAAATTTTTAGGATGTTAAATTATTAATATGGAATACATTTTTTAAAAATATCATCTTGTTATTTGATAAGGCTGAAAACATGAATTTGATTGTTTTCGAATTCATGTTTATTTATAAAATATTGTTCAAATTAATAAGTATATATACTACAAACTAAAAGAGAAAATGCAAATCCTACTTACGTTAAGTCAATGTTCAAAGAAAGCATTACTTTTTTAAAATCTTAACTTTATTAATGACAAAAACATGCGATAGAGTGTTTTGGTGTATGAGTTTGAATTTCACAATAACAGTAAAAACATTTCTACGCGTTACGTAACAAATTAAATTAAGAAAATAATTGAAAGCAAAGAAAGAAATTACGTAGAAATGAAACTAATGTGATTAATCAGGCAACGTTCTGAGATTTAATATAATGTAAAAATCCTTTTTGTGAGATAATAGTTTTGGAAGATTTGAATATCGCTTTCCATAGGCAAGAAATAACGATTACCAATCTGGAGAAATTCCCGGGGGCGCACCGCGAAATGAGGATGAGATGCTTCCGGCATGGTGGTTGGATCTCACCACCCTGGAGGGTACACAAATAGGTGGGGGATCTGACTCCTCCCATCGATGACGGGACGTACTTCCTTCGGGGAGGGTTGTACCGTGGCCGGTGATGGCCCTTAGGTCTCAACCACAGTTCCCGCCAGTGTTGCTGTTGCGGCGGTCCGGTCATTCAGTTTTATGGTTTAAATCCACGTGCCTTCGTGGCGGGTCGGAGAGTCAGATGCCTGACTTACCAATCTGGAGACGCTAAATATTTCCACTCCTTATATTAGGACCATCTATCTATTTAAATTACCTCTTTTCTGTTTAAGTTAAAAAATAGCACAAAAGAATTTATCTTAATGAAACAGATGATTCAGTACAATTAGACGGCTGGTGAGATCCGCAGGTGAATTACGTGACAGACATCATGTTAGACATCATGACAGACATCTAGTTTCGAGCTCGAACAGAACTTCAGTTAGATGCCTACTACTATCATGTTGCTTAATTTCTCATTTACTTTCCTCCAACAGAATTTATATTTAGGTAACTTTATTTTGGGCATTTTTTATAATATTTAACCGTTCCATAAATTAGATATGCAAAACGATCATTTAAGCACAATTGTAAAAAATTTCTGAAACATCCGTACGGTCCTTGTTTTCTTTTGATTATTACCTTTTAACAATAAATACGAAGAGTGACTTCTCTACTATGCGCGTTAGTTTTTTATACATTATTGCACAAATGTTAAGCAATTTTTCATAATGCAGTTATGAAATTGTAAACAAGCGCTCTTTGTGATTATTAAATGAAAGGCCAACTTAGCAGAAGGAGATGCATGTGCAAATATCATGACCATGATGTTACAGGTGAGGGCACACAAAACGTGTGCAGTCTACAAGCACAATGCAAGGAAACTTAAAAGAAGAAGAAAATCGTACTATTAGACATGTTTTTTTACAAATGAAGCTGATATTGTTAGTCCAAAATGGCTACAAGAAATCTTTATATGATCAGAAGACTGGAAAAGATGTAGTTTAATTAGAGTTGCCCAGGAATTTGTTATTGACAAAAGTGTTGGGAAGGCCCGCGCTTGGGAAGGCCGTGGTGGCCTGGTGGTAACGTCTCGGCTTGTGAGCTGTAGGGTTTCAGGTTCGAGACTCCATTCTACTGAAGAACCGACGTGTAAGGGAGTCTGTTACACGATAAATCCGTCAGGGCCAAACGTCCTCCCTTTGGTGTGGTGTAGAGAGGGGGGGGGTGCCAGCTCAAGTGTCGTTCTCATCATCTGACGGAGGTTCAAAATTACGAAGTCCGTCCCAGTGTTATAGCCCTAGTGTTATTTTAAACGGGACGTTAATATAGCGAACTAACTATCCTGCGCTTGGGAACCGTTTTCCAAAGTATAGATACAACTGTCAGAAACTTTGTAAGTATATGGCGAACGAAAACGGATGGCAATTGATAATCGATATATCGCCCTTCTGGCAAAAATAAACCAAACCAGACATTGGCCAAGATTGCCAAACACTTAAATAACAGGACGGCAAGTGTAAGTTAAATTTTATACAATCAATCGATCCGTTAAACCATATTCAGCAAAAAAAAAAAAAAAAAAAATCTTTGATTGTTAAATCTAAAAGCATTTTAATCTTATTCGACGAAATCTCACCAAATAGTGAGAAATATCATTATTTTAAGACAATCAACAATTTCGTTATTTTAGCCATTGCGCTAAATTTTCGTTATTTAGCCACTCTTTTGAGATGGTCAATAGAGTGGTATAAATTTGCGCACTTATATAAAATTGATATTCAAATTTACATAACTTATCACATATTATTATCATTCATAACTTGTCACGTATGTCACAAAAGTGTGAATTTTTTATTTAAAATGTTAGTATCTCATTAATATTTTGTTTAATATGATTGAAGGGACTAAGAATCTGTATGCATTTTTTTAAATTCCGTAATTCGTCAGAACATTAATAGATTTAAACTAAATAAAAGTGAATATTTACTTCATTTTGACCTTTTTTCTTATCAGATAGGATGTCCGTTATTAACGATTCAAAAATTAGATACTGAGACCCTATTAACAAGGATATCGATATATTAATTCATGCCCGCTTTAAATAGCTTTAAATTATTGAATAAATAAAGCAGATATTTTAAAAATCGCAGAAACCTTTTTCTTAGATATTTTGCTAGAAAATATCATGCTTCATATTTATTTCATTTCGTATAGACACTTGCTGAAAATTGCATTCTAGATTTATAATGAGAATTGATTTTTAATTTGAGTTTTTATAAATATGACGATAAGAACTAGGTAAGAGCTAATTTTTTCTCTGTAAGCGTCGCGTGCTCGTGCCGGTTAAATTTTATTTTTATTTTGTGTGAGATAAATTGTTAGATATTACACTTAAAATATTTTTTAAAAAAAATTAATTAATCAATTTTTTAAAAATTGATTAAAATAAACATATAAATTATATTACATAAATTAGTTAAAAAATTAATTTATATATTAAAAATTAGTATAATTGAAAAGATATATTTTTTAATTTTGAAATTGCGTAAAAATCATTTTTGTGCTGTAATATTTTCAAAAGTTATTACCGAAGAATTCCGAACTTTTGCTTCATTTCTAATGAATAAAAATCCTAATGGAATTCAAAAAACAAATTGCTCCTAGGTGTAAACTTCTTTTCTCTAAAGTATATATGCACCATGTTTGGTAGCTTTAGGTCAAACGGTGTAGTATGCATAGCGACAATACACAAATACACACACGCACAAGACAAAGAGAGAGGGAGACATATACACATTTACTTAGACACATACGTACGCATAGAGACACACACACATATACATATATTCATCTTTATTATTAGAGAGGAAGTAAAATATTTTATTACTCACTTTCAATCGCATACTTCATATGTATAAAATTGCAGCGCATTATTCATCCGTTACCGAACATCCTTTCCAGCGAAATGAAGAAAATTTTCCTCCAATACTGCAATTATTTTACACTTTATTTATTAATCAGTGTTTATTTTCAAAGACAGTTATATTTCAACACTGAAAAACACGTGACACGTTGGATGTCTTATGTGGGAAGGAAATTCCTAGGATTTATTAACGTAAGTTTTCACAGGTTTTTATGATTTTTATTGATTATTAAACAAATAACAAAAAGCAAACTAAAAATTTGCTGAAGAATGCTTATTATAGTTGGTTTTTTCAAAAAAAAAAAAAGATTTTTCGTAAGCCTCTATATTTACTTCTTTATCTGTTGTTTGTGTAATGTATTTTCTATATTATGCACCAAAGCTTAGTTATTATCTGAAGTAAATATAAATTAAGTAAAAATAAATGATAAATAAAATAGAAATTTAATGAAATATTTACTTATTTACATAGATTTGTTTATTCACGGTTAATAAAACCTGAAAGATATGCAAATTTCGTTGAATGAACAATAAAATGAAAACAAATTAATGTATTTTCAGAATTTCTATTCATAGTGCATTGAAATTCAGCAATTAGCTAGCCACATTAAATAAAGACAGGTCGCTTTTTTTTATTGTTCTTCTATTTTGACCTTCAGATCTACAAGTTTTTCTTCATTTGATTCAGGAAGTTTTACTATTGTAATCAAGATATTTTTCACCTTCCTTTTTAGAATTGTTGTTAAATGTATTCGTGTCATTTAATTGTGCTTGATTAATATAAATTTGTTTTATTTTTGATATCAACTTTAAGAACAAGTTTTTTAAAAAAACCAAGATTTAGATTTTGATAAGGATAAATAAACTTTGAAAATATAAATTTTATTGCTGTTGAAAAACCTTTATACTTAAAAAATATAAGATAAAAAAGAAAGAATGATTCTAATTTAGAAGATATTTATTATTAAAATTTCACTTTTAATCATTATAATTAAAGATATTTATTATTAATATTTTTAAATTTGATTTAGATTTTGATAAGTATAAATGAACTTTGAAAATATAATATTTATTACTGTTAAAAACTCTTATACATAAAATATGTAAGATAAAAAAAAGAATGAATAATTCTAATTCAGAAGATATTTGTTATTAAGAATATTATTATTAACAGTTATAATTAAAATGTTTATTATTAATATTTTTAAATCTGTGATCATACTTTATATCGGAAAAAAATCGTAGTAAATAATGAGGAGCATATTTTGTGTCATGACAAACACACAATAAATCTTAAAAAATGCTCTTAAAGAACTGAAAACCATTTGTTGATCTCAGTGCCTCCCAATATAGGGTAGATATAATTAAGTATACGGGGGAAATATTCCATGGCAATTGATATTAATATATATATATATATATATATATATATATATATATATATATATATATATATATATATATATATATATATATATATATATATATATATATATATATATATATATATATATATATATATGTAATGATATTTTAACTCTAATTTCAGTTTAATTAATTTTCATAATAACTTCATCTTAATTTAGCCCATAGTAATTTCATTCTAAAATATTCTCTTATTTCGTGATCCAATTCCATTTTCTCTACTTAATTAATTCAAGAGAAGCTTTATAAAATTGCTTAGTCAGCTAAACGCCGATACTTTCACACGCTCAGCGTGAAGGGGTAAAAATGTCCAGTAAGCACATTCTTTCTTAAAAGATCCCTGTGTTTCCCTTACATGTGATTGACATGCATCAGAAATCCCTATCAGAATCTTATTAATATATTAGCACAATGAAGAAATATTTTTCCTATCAAAATCTAAGGTTATATAAGGCGAGGGATAATTTATTTCGGCCCTTCTTCCCCCCACTTCGGCTTTTGTCTGCGCTGCGGCGGACGTCTTGTCCGCGTCTCTGCTTGTAAATAATTATGCTTTCCCGATGGATATTAAAAAGAATTTTTAAAATATTAAAAGGTCTCTTCACTGCTGGTCACAACTGCATCCTACTTCGCATAAAATAATATTATACATATTAAAAAGCCGACAGGATTCGAAAAGTATTATATATATATATATATATATATATATATATATATATATATATATATATATATATATATATATATGTTTAATTAGAAAATGCTGCAAAAATTATTTTTGTGCAATGACATTTTCGAAATTTCAATTTGGATTTTTATAAAGATGGATGACCATTGGAAATATAATATTTATTTATGCTGAAAGTCTTTTATACTTAAAAAATGTAAGATAAAAAAGGAAGCATCATTCCAATTCAGAAGAGCGAATGAATATTTTTAAATCTGTGGCCATACTTTGTATCGGAAAAAAATCTTATTATAAAATGAAGAGCCTTATTTTTTTTTTTTGTAATATGACAAAAACACAATAATTTTTAAAATATGTTCTTTAATGAAAACTGATATCTTCTTATGATCTCAGTCAAAATTCCTACCAATATAGTGCAGATATAAATAATTATATATGGGAAATAATTATAAAAAACATAATTTTTAAATAAGAAAATGCTGCAAAAATAATTTTTGTGCAATAACATTTTTAAAATTTCAGTGTTGATTTTGATAAGGATGAATAAACATTGAAAGACTTTTACACATCAAAAATATAAGTTAAAAAAAGAAAGCATCAATCAAATTCAAAAGAGAGAGTATTTTTAATCTGTGAACACACTTTGTATAGTAAAAAAAATCGTAACAAGTAATGATTAGCATTTTTTTATGATATGACAAAAAACGTAATAAATCTTAAAAAATGTGTTAAAAACAACTAAAATCAGTTTATTGATCTCAATCGGAATGCCTTCTAATATTGTGAAGACATAAATAATGATTTGAGAAAGTATTCCGTGGAAAGAAATTAATTCAGATTTGAACCGAAAGTTCGATTCTTCACAGAATAATAATATTTTAAATTTGTTTCTTACGTCTATATATTAGTTTTTTTTCTAAATTTTTTCTTAATAATAACAACAATAATGTGCACATTAAAAATCTATTTAATAACAATGCAACTGGCCTATGTATAAATGCAATTAAATAAATTTTGAGAAAAATTATTAAAATTAGAAAAAAGATTGTACGGAAATAAAATATATCACAGAAAATCTTTTTTTATTTTTTTTTTCGATTTTAAAATGGTATAAATATGATTTTTATGCAATCATATATCTCGAAATTATTGAAAACTAACATTAAAATTGGATTTATATTCAACCGAATTCTTTATTAAAATCATGAAACATTTTTTCTTAACGAGAACCTACCACCAAAGAAGTAACTACCAGCCAAATTTGTTAGTCCTAGGTTCAACAATCCGTTTTGATGAGCATTTTACAGAATTTCAAATCCTGCACCATTAATACACCATTACACTATTGCATATAGCTTTTAACATTAACATGTTTGAAAAATCCAGTTCCTGACCCTATTGACATAAGGAAATGTGACTTTACTTGTATAAAACGCCACTAATATTTTAAAATGCAAAATCATTTAAATGTTTTTCAATGAACACATAAAAGAATAACAAAGATAAAATTTCAATAGCGAGTCACACTTTATTTTAAAAAATTTGCTTTCTTGGCGAGAAAATCTTTTTTTTATTTGTGACCACCTTTAACGTGGTCCCACATTGAACATTGAATACGACATTCTCGCAAATGAAAAAATCTTCAGAAATATTCATCAAAACATTCATCGAAATATTCATCAAAACATTCATCGAAATATTCATCAAACATTCAAATCCAGCTAGGCGCAAATATCTAGATCCCAATAAGATTGGGTATGGCCAAAGATGGCTCTTGCGCCATAAAACTAAACCAAAACCAAACCAAAACCCATTAAGATTGGTGCTGGAGTTTAAATAATACCGCAGGAATACGAATTTAACTGGTTCCATCAAGTTAGATTCGTATGTGG
Source organism: Argiope bruennichi (assembly GCF_947563725.1). Lineage (NCBI taxonomy): Eukaryota > Metazoa > Arthropoda > Arachnida > Araneae > Araneidae > Argiope > Argiope bruennichi. The sequence goes on from NC_079151.1 coordinate 90,113,819, forward strand.
GGGAAGAGTGGAACTATATAGCAAATAATGATCTACTACTTTTTGCTGTACCGATATACCATTGTCTGACGAGACTCTGTCTTACAAAAGGAGTCGCTTATGTATACATTGATTAAGCTAACACTTTACAATGGTAAAGCTTTTCTCATATCATTACAGTATATTTTGAAATTTTACTTGCGTCTTATGTAATCGTCACATTATTTGCATTTGGAGCAATTTTTTTAAAATAGATTCCTTGTTCCAAATCGTTAATAGCTTCCTGCCATATTTGCAACTTTCCAGTCGATAAATGAGCTATAGAAAGCAATGTTTAAAATGTTATATTCGTCGGAAAAAGTTTTTTAAATGCCACATTAAAGTGTGGAAATAATTTATTCTTGTAATATTGGATATTTCAAATGCAATTATTTTGCATTAGAAGATCATTATACCATATAACAGAAATTCTCTCGGCAGATTTGAATTTTTTATTTTAAACACAGCCTCTTAAAAATAGCTATAAATTGTGATAAATTCAAAATTGTTTTTTGATGTTTAAGTTTGAATTAAATTTGGGAATCTCATTGCTAAATCATTCGTTCAGAGTGTATAATTATGTTTGAGTTGAATATCTGTTGCAAAATAAAGTAACACATTTATATTTTTAAAAGTTTGCATAAAAAAAAAGAATAATAATCTAAGAAATAAATATATATCAGTTTAAAACAAAGCTTAGAATCAGTGTTTTGAAAATTAAAGGAAAAATTTTAATAAGAGAAAGATATATGAGGCAAAAAACATTCAATTTTGTAAGTTTATAAACTATTTTATTCAAAATTCAACAGATAGCTTAAATGAATTATTTAGTACTACATAAATTATTACCACACATGAACTGTGAAATAGTGTGTATTTATAAGTAAATTTTAAATAATGGAGTTCGACTGTCAAATAACATAATATTCCACATTTTCCCCAATCTAAAATATTAAACCAACAGCAAAATATTTTCAAATGGAGATTGCTTATTCTGTTGTTCTGGATTACAGAATATATTGACAAATCATTAAGTAAAATTCAAGTTTTTTTGTTTAATTTAAGAGGTTTTTCTTAAAAAGGTTTTGCCAATATTTAATTTGAGTAAATAGGATTTAAAGATGTAAATAACATTAAATTGTAAACTATGCAATTACAGAAATCAATATAATCTTTCAAAGAATAAACGCCGAAACAAAATTGAAATATTTTACAGCGAAAATTACTCACAGGTTAAGAACATTAAATAAGAAAATAATTAATGATTTCGTCAAAAATCTATTTTTTTTTCACATAATCATCTGTTTTTACTTAACAACAAAATCATCTTAAAACTGTTAAAGAATCTTTTTTAAATTAAAATTAAGCTATTTTATACCTATCATAACAATATAATCGTTATTTAAATATAAATTGATATGGAAACAAACTCAAAATTAAATGCAAACATTATGCAAAAAATAAATTATAAATTAGAGCGGACATTAATTGCAATTTAATAAACTATCTCATATTAAGGAAAATTCTCTTACCTCTACTTCTTCACATGCTTAAATTAATATAACGTATTTTGTGTTTAGTTTCGTCGTAGTACGAAAAAAATCCAGCACTGAATTTGGACTTCTTCATCTGGATCAAATGGGTTCAACATCTGAGCAAAAAAAAAAAGTGTTTATATCTAATTACATTGATGCAATTTCGAATAGTTAAAAAATCTGGTTCCTTTTCTTTCAAGCAACTTTTTGAAACTATTTCTGAAGATTCCAGAGATTAATGGTGATATTTTGAAATCTAGATCGATATCGGCTGCTTTTGAGATTCTGGAAAAATCTTGCAAATGAATGGCATTATGGCTCTACTTCCTTTTCTAATATTTAAATTGGGTACATTATTTATTTAATTTTGTTTTGTACACTGCTTTTGGAAAGTTTGATGACGAAATCATTAAACCGTAAGCCACAATGTTTTTTAAAAAATGCATCATCGACGAGAAGAAGTCGTAAACAATTATTATGCAGGAAGTAACATTAATATAAACCATTAACGATAATTGAGATCCGTGATGAAAACTGGAAATATACGTGAAAGAATACTGGTATAAAATTAATGCAAACAATAATAAAACACTGATTCTTCTTTTAAATTTCGTAACTAAATGAATTACAAAAGTTAAAGCCGCGGGTATTTATTCATTTATTCCAGGTATTTTCAGATTTTCAATGAATAATTATCACTAGGGTAATAAGTATTACAAACTTTACAAACATTACAAACTTTAAGAAAATATAGTACATTACAAACTTTAAGAAGACATAAAAATATGCAAGCAAGATTTAAACAGTGAACCAATTTTGAAACAAAATATTACTTTAAATTTATTTTAACATTAATGAATATTAATGTTCATTAATGTTAATTAATGGTCATTAATCATTTGTAATGATTAATAATCATTTGAAATTTTACTGAAATATGAATATATGCAAGCAAGCCTTAAGCAATTAACAAATTTTGAATAAAGTCTTACTTAAATTCATTTTAACATTAATAAATATTAATATTAATTAAGGTTAATTAATGATCATTAATCATTTGTAATGATTAATGATCATTACAAATTTTCCTGAAATATGAAAATATGCAAGCAAGCCTTAAACAGTTAGAAAATTTTGAATAAAGTCTTACTTTAAATTTATTTTAACATTAATGAATATTAATGTTAAAATGAATAATGAAGATAACAAATTTTTCTAAGATACGAAAACATGCAAGCAAAATTTAAATAATGAACTAATTTTGAAATTAAGAATTACTCTAAACTTATTTTAACATTAATGTTAAAATGATTAATGAACATTACAAACTTTTAGGAGATATGAAAATATGGGAACAAGAATTAAATAGTGGACCAGTTTTGAAATAATTACTCTAAATTTATTTTAACATTAATTTTAAAACTATTGATGAAAATTACAAACATTTCGAAGATATGAAAATATTAGGCAATACATAAACAGTGAGCCAATTTTGAAATAAAACATAACTCTAAATTTATTTTAACATTAATGTTAAAATTATTGATGAATGTTACAAACTTCTCGAAAATATAAAAGTTTGCAAGCAAGATTTAAATAGTGAACCAATTTTGAAATGAAAATTACTTTAAATTTATTTTAACATTAATATTAAAAGGATGATTACAAACTTCTCGAAAATATGAAAATATGCAAGCAAGATTTAAACAATGAACCAATTTTGAAATAACGAATTACTCTAAATTTATTTTACTTGTATGAAAATATCCTCAATAAATCTTTTATTTTATTCTTAGTTAATGTATATTATTAATTTTAAAAGAGAAATAAAGTTAAATCAAAATCAAGCATCTTTTTCAAAATTTCAAATATTAATCGTCTTGGAACTATAATCGACATCAATTTATTTTACACAAAATGTTCTTAAAGACACTTCATGTACAACAGTAATCCACTTTTTATAAATAGTAAAAATATGTAAAACATACTGGTTTATATACTAAAGAATTATTAAAAATATCAAGGTTTATGAATTGTATGTTCAAGGATAAATATTAACTGTTATCAGCCAGCAGATTTTTTTTAACTGAGTTCATGGTTAACTTCTATTTATTGATTTATTGAATTATCTGAAATATGTTATTCCTGAAATTTTGCATTGAAATTATATGTTTTTTGATAAAAACAGTAATTATTCAAAATAAAAGCAAGAAATGAAAAAACAGGAAAAATTGAACATTTAAAAAATGAAATAATCACAAAAGAAAGAAAGTTCAAAATTTAATAAAATTAAAATCTTATTACAGCGCAGACTTTTTTAGTTGTTATTCTTTACAACAACAACAAAACAACAAACAAACAAACAAAAAAAAAAACCTACATTATCACATATTCTAAACTAGCATATTTTAGAATTCGCCATTCGCCAATTTCCTTTTTTCCTAGAAATGCAAAAGTGATTCACTCTTTTGAATTATATGTAAATATTTAACCTTGAATTCTTATATATAAATAATCTTGAATTATATATAAATTATATATAAATTTTAAATCTTGAATTATATATAAATATTAACTACAAATATTCTAAATATTATTTGTTGTTATAACATAATGCAAATGTTTAAAATAGTAGTTAAAACACTTAATACATTGATATCTTACTGAATAAAAGTACATAAAAATAAAGGAACAAAACAGATTGCGCTTACGCAGTATCTTATAGGAAAATACATTGAAAATGCTGCTACTGGGCCAGAAAAACTTAATATTGACTAATAAATGACTATTTCCTATAAGTATTATACTGTATGTCATTTATTTTTGTGTACAAATTTTTTATTACTTCAATATTAAACAAATTTTGTTTTATGCATTTTCTGTGCATTCAGTATTGACCCGTTTCATTCAAAATAAACGTCAATATCGTACCAATAAGTAACTTTTATAGCTAATTTTTTATTTGGTTTCAGACTGCAGTCTCTGTATCAAATTTGATATCATTCTATTTATCATTTTTAACTGCAGATACCTCTAAACGAGAAAAGTTATTTTATGATCTCCTTGAATTTCAATAATTATCTTCTTTTTTCTTTTATTAGATGGTTTTCTCCCTTTATATAGATTGACACTGTTGTTGCTGTAATGTCATAAAACAAATGAAATAAACGCTGGAAGTTTGGAGAAGTGGGTGCCTTCTCAGGTGTCGTCCTTTTCATCTGACTGAATCACGAGGATCGTCCCAAAATAGCCCTAGTGTTGTTTTAAATCGGGACGTTAATATAATAAATTTTCTTTTTTCACAAAATATTTTTAAACAGAGAATTGTAAAAGGCGCCAGTAGTGCCATTAAAAAGCAAGACATTCGTAATCATATAATCATTAAAAGCAAAGCAATTATTATCACAGGGCAATTAAAAGCAAAACAGTGTGAATAATCTATTTTCTAGTTGTAAGGTGTCTTTCACTGTGTTTTTTTTTTTCGTTCTACTCATATAAGCTGCACAGATATTAAATAGAATTTTTCTTTATTTTCTTTCATCAATGAAGGAAATCAGAGGATTAAATATTTGACGAAACAATGACAAGTTGGATTTCATTGGAATAATGAAAATAATCTGCTTTAAATTCTGGAAAAAGATAATTTTTATTAAAAATAATTACAGTTAAATTGGTGTTAATAAAAAGATAATTTTTGAATGAGAAAATTCTGTTAAAATCATTTATGTGGGATAAAAATTTCAAAATTTATTGCAAAAAAATTGCAAATCGATCCCAGGTGCACAGTTTTGCTCACAAAGATACCATAAGTTTACCATATGTAGAGTGTTTTTATTTATTGATTACAGGTATTGCATGTGTCAGTTGCATTCTTTTTTTTTATTAGAGATTGGTAATTTTTATTGATGCTCTTGATAAAATAAATAAATTAATTTTAATTCTTTGCCATTATTCATAGTTTATCTTTTAAGTAGAGACAAAGTTCGCTGAGTTTTGTTGTCATGTACATTTTCTTGAAGCATTATTTTGTTTTTCTTGTTTGAAATAATTATCAAAGATAAAATATAAAAAAAAAGGAATTTCTTGCCTTTTTTCTTTTATATTTTGAGCATATATCATACACGCCTGTATGGTTAAAATTTGAAATTTTTACTTAATTAATTTTTTTAATATATTTTTCGGTAGAGAAAAATTAAACTGCAAAGTACGTTAAAAATCTGAATGCTAACCTTAAAACACTTTTACTGTATTTTTACCTGAACATTTTGACTTCACTTAAACAAATGCAAGTAGTAAATGCTCTGTTACAAATCTTTAATACAGTTTTTTGCCATATTAATTTTATAGAAATTGAAAGATACTTTTAAGGATTTTTAACGGTTGCTGCATGATACCTGGTCAATGACCCTAACTCTGACGACAGAAATGAAGATTCAGGGAAATGTAGTCCTCCCGCTGGTGTAGAGAGTGGGGTGCCAGCTCACGTGTGGTTCTCTTCATTTGACTGCGGTTCAAAATTACGAGGTCCGTCCCAAAAATAACCCTAATGTTGCTTTACAACGGAACGTTAAACTAACTAAAACTAAAACTAAAAAAAAACCCAGGAAAATGCAAGAATTTCGGGTGTATTTCTATTATGAACCAATCTTCAGATCCTTCAAGAAATTTCCACTTATTATCATGGAGACTATATGAGCGAAGGTGCTCACATGGTGTCAATTATCTCCCTGGAGCTATGAATGCAGATCAAACTCTACATGTACACACTGAGAGCTCTTATTGTTTTCAAATTAGCATTCTGCATTTTGCTTTGACTGAGAATTTCTGCATGTGCCGTCTTTGTTGCGTCTCGGCTCTGTCTTTGTAACCTGTACTTGATTTTATCTTCTGAAACAGCTCGGCGTTTTCATTTTATACCACAACGGATGAATTAAATTTCAATGTTTTATCTGTAAAGTTGTTCATTTTAAAACTAAATCCCCCCTTTCTTTTCAAATTTTAAATACTCTTTAAATTGCAAATGTCATTTTAAATTGCGTATGTATTTGTCAATATTTTTCGGTTATAAAATATATTCATTGCCACGATTAATAAAGAATAAAAAACTTTATATTATATATTCACATTGGGGAAAATCTTGATATAAATTTAAATACTGTACTAATGATTTTTCATAATTTATTATCTTCTATATTTTTTGTTATAAAATGAATATTTCTGTTATGAAATATTACTATGCTCTAGTTAATAACAGTATTTTTATCAATTCATGATACTGAAAACAATTTGATTTTGGATTTAAAAAGTAAAAAACTTTCTGAGAATACACTTGGGAAAATTTTGCATCAAAATAACTGAAGTATACAAGTAGAACAAGTGAATTAAGGAAGATAAGAGACTTTGATCCGAAACAAAATAGTTTAAGTTTTTAAATTTGATTCGCCTATCTTTGCTTGCTTTAAAATCTCTTTTAACCATATAGAATCGATAATAAGTACTAAAAAAATGCTTTTTATTCAGAACGCACGCAGGTATAAAGCAAAAGTAGTAAATATAAATAAAATTCGTAAAGTAGCTTGTAAATGCAAAGTTATTAAGTATAAATAAAATTAGAATAATGAAAAGTATTTTGTAATGAAAAAAAAAAAAAATCTTATTTCAGTAAAATATGGATGGTACTGCCACCTATCGATCAGACATATAGCTCAATATTCATAAAAATTATTTAAAAAAGTTCTTACAATTTTGAAAACAATGTATGGAAATAAAATTTGCATCATAAAGAAGCTTACTTTTTTATTTTAAAAAATGTATCGTGATGGATTTTATACTATAATATTCTCTAAAATAATGGATCAAAAATTTAAGAATTCCGATTTATTTTTTTAAAAATGGAGTTTTATATATAAAAAAGAATATTTTCTGAATGAGTATCTATTACGTACGGTTTAATTACGAACAAAATTCAGCATCTCCAGATCCAACAAATTGTCTTGCAGAGAAAGCATTTTACATACATAATTAAAAACACTTCATAACACATACTGCAATATAGAAATTCGTTCCTTAATTATTCATATATTAAAAGTAATAATTCAATAATATTATTAAAAAATTGCAGATCATTCACCAACCTTAAAAATCTTTTATTTAAAGAAAACTAAAAATAATTCTTACATTTTTGTTTACAAAATGATATCACTGCGATTCATAGAAAAAATTATTGATGCTTAAATATATATAAATAATTAATTCAATATTTGAAGATATATTAAAAATTATTTTTTTCTAAATGCTGTATTTAAAATTCACGATAAATAATATGTTCTTAAGAATTAAAGTGTACATGCCATTTTTCAGTTTTGGTTCGTAAGATATTGGCAATTAAATTTTATAAGAATTTCTGTAGAACTTATGTCTAAGTCTAGGTAAAAATGTAATCTTTTTGTTCATATACGTGAAATTCTCATAAATAAATTATTTAAATCAGACTAATGAAAAAATAAACATATCGATCTATTTAGCTTGTTCCATTGTTCATTAATAATCAGTTTATTTAGTATTTAATTAATTATGAAAATAATATTTTTGTGAAATATGAATAGTGCTGCCATCTATCGCTGAGATATATAGTTCAAACTAATAAAAAAAATGAGAGCTAATAGCAAGAACATTTATTCTGTTAGTTTACAAGAATCCCGTTAGATGTCACTACCACATTCAGATGGCAGGCTGGATTGATAAAATTATTGTTATGAAAAGAAAAACATTATGTGTAATGAAATATTAATATATTAATTTGTTCTATATAATTCTCATGCTGTTGTATAATGCAATTTATTCAATCCGCAAAGGAAAAATTATAAAAAATATATATTTGATTTTTCTAATATTATAAATATATAGAGTTGTTTTCTTAGTAAATTTAGCTTAATTTTTGACTTTTCTTACAATGAGAAATATAGCTGGATCATCAATCTAAAATACAAAGAATTCATCCAATTCTTCAAAATCCTTTATGGATGGTGTTTTCATGAGTTTTTTCAATAATGTCAAGCAAAAAGAAATAAAATACAAATTACGTTACTTAATGATGCTCGATTTTTAAAAAAAATACTACACCCTTGTAGGATGTTTTTTTTAAAAAAATCGAGTAATATAAAAAAGTTGTTATATGATAAAATAAGTAAAATAATAAATAATATGAATAAAAAATAAGTAATGTGAGTTTTCCAACTCTTCTAAATATACAATCATCTCGAGTTCGATGAAAATTTCTTTATTATTAACATTTCTATAAGTTTGTAAATAATTAGAAATCAGGAATAATTTTATAACGTAAATGGAGCAGGTTAAAAAAAAGTGTAAGAATGCAGAAAGTGTAAATTATATTCTGGTGCAATAAAAAGAACCCATCTTACAATATGAGATTATTTTTTTCCTTTTTTGAAATGATCCAATAATTATTTTTAAGTAAGCGTTTTGCCCTATATCAAAAAGTCTATTTAGATTATAAGGCCGGCATTTCAAAAAACAATGACCATAAAATTTCCTTTTGTATAAAAACCGTTTATTATTTTTATTCATTATTTATATTTTCGCTTTAATAATTAAATTTTTTTTATGCCCCAGGGTTCAAATTCATCGCTAGAAACTTATAGTTTTGACCCTTTTTTTTTCTTTTTTTTTGTCTAAGACTAGTAATGAATATAATAATTTTATTCCCCGTTATAAAATAACGAAAACAATCTTTTAAATGCTATTAAAATACCTTCTAACTTTGCTAGCAACACCTCTTTGATACAAAGTTAACACTAAAATCATCTATCTTAAAAGAGTATTTGTAATTTTCTTGTTTGTAAAATGATCACACCAAATATTGCAAACATTCATTTGAGATTTTCATGGTAATTGCACGTTTTCTCACATTTGTGTCACACACTATATAATGAATTTTTATGATTAATTTTTTACTTTATAAAAATGTACATCAAATATATAAAGAGAAAAAATTTTAATTCTCAAACAAATTCAAATTAGGATTTTAACTAATTTCCTGGCTCAGATACTGATAAGTGCATTTTTAGAACTACATCTGTCTATCGCAAAAACGATAACGCAAAACCCCTTTGAGAGAAACATATAAAACTTGATGTGTAATCTTTACAACAAATTTAAAGATTTCTATAAATTTTCCCATGAAAATCACAAAACGTTTAGTCTGTCCATAAAGAGAAAAATGCAATAGCTAAAAAGAAAAAGAAACTAAATGAATGAAATTTGGTACTCAGTTTTAACTTTTGAATTACAGATCTGTATGGAACGTTTATCTGCTGTACTTTGAAAATAAAAATCTGAGCACTCATGACGTTCACGACCTTGCCTAAGGTCCATAATTTTTATGAATGTGAGAAAGGAAGCGATATCTTAATTAGAGAGTAGAGTAAGCTTCGGATAGACCTTTCCCATCGTTTTTTAGTAAATTTTTATAATAATAGTATCAAAAAGACGACCGTGAGACTCATATGGCTACTTTGAAAGCTATGAAACTTTTTATAAACCGATCTAATTGAAGATGTAGTGACTCCATAAGCAAGCCATTCTTTGGTCTCTTGAGCTATTTACCTTTAAGAAAATAATGTTTCACGAACGAAACAATAAGTTATTTTCATTCTTCTTTCAGAAGTCACAGTACCAGTTTATTGATTCAAATAAGTGCTAAACACAATATTGTAAATATATCTGAGAGATTTTTTTGGAATATTCTGCAAGAATTTCATATATTTTAAAAAAGGATCTAGATCCGCAGTATCTTAGAATTTGCACGGACTTATATAAGAACTTTCTTATATTATTTTTATGGTTTTGTTATGAAGAGTGGCTTTCTTAGACTATTTAGGCTTCCTTTTACTATTCCTAATTCATAATTTGAAAAAGTATTTGGATATTTTCAGATAATATTTTAAGAAAATTCAAATTGAAACAATATAACATCTTTTGTTTGATTGGCAATTCAAAAAATTCAGTACAAGATCATTTTTGAATTAAAAATTTCTTTTATTGTCAGAAGTAATTGTTCTTTTATAATTAAATATTGTTTAAAATTCTTTAATCATTATGTCCATATTATGCGGAATCCTTTTTTTTAAACTAGAGTATCTATGGATGTTAGAATCAAGCTAATATTCATAAAAACGGTAATGAGAAAGACTGAAAAATATCTTTTCATTGCAATTCCAAATTATTTTCCCCAAATATTTCAAATAATGTGAAAAAACGCTTTTTCAAGAGGTTAAATACCTCTCCTCGTTTGTTTGCTTAATGTTTATTTTGCATTTGTAACATTGTAAATTAACACTTCTGTTGTTCAATTCTTTAAAAAAATAATAAATAGTCAGCAATAATTAATTTCCTTGAAAATTTTTAATGGTGATGATTTAATTAAATTTGGCACGGAATTGTGTTTTGAAGTCTGTTGTGAACATTTTTTCTATTACATTTGTCGCATTGTCTATTTTAATAATAAAAGCGAATGCTTGTAGACGTTTTACGTTGAAATATAATTATCAAATGTGGAAAAATATGATAATATGCACGCACTTCAAAGCGATTTATAAAATTTTTTAATTAGAAACGAATTAGAAAAAAGTATACGTTTTTCGTTTGGTGATAAATTTCTAGAATATTTGTACACACACACACAAATGCATTGCCAAATTTTACTTAATTTTCATCAGATTTTTATCCCAATTTTGAGTAATTTTTAGAAATATTTTTATGCAATGCTTACAACATCATTTTTATTTTGGTAGAAGATTAAATCCACTTTCATTTCTTCTGCAAAGTTGAAACCGCTTGTTATTTTGGTTTTGGTTTTCTACAGTTATTGAAAAGTATGTAATTAAAAAGTTTTTATTTTTCATACACAATGACAATAAGTTTTTTTTTGTAACCTATTAATAAAACTCTAAAATATTATGCAATTTATTCAGTATTCTGTAGGATTATATTTATTGCTCTTTAATTTCCTTTTTAGATTGTTTCAATCTATGTAATTTTCTGTGATTCTCTGTCATATAATTGTTAATTTCTGCACTAAAAGAACAAGTATAATATACTCTTATGAATACCCCCTTGTAAAAAAAACTATGCAAAAATTAACTATTTTAGTCATCAAAATATTTCAATTGGAAATTTTATGAATCTCCACATTTTTGACTCCCTTGTTCGAAAAAACATATTTATGGAATTATGTTTGTTAGTCTGCCTCTCTTTGTCTTTGTCTGTCTTAGAACAAGATAATTCAAAAACTCTTTGAGCTAGACAGATGAAATATTGTTTAATGGTGTTTTCATTAATTTTATTAATTTTTATCAAATTTTAAAGGAAATCTTTGGACAAAAAGTCTATCTGTCTGGTTGTCCGAGTTAAAGTGAATACTATAGCAGCGAAACATAAAAAGCTAGTTGGATAAAATTTGGTGCCTTTGTTAGCTATTGAAGTGTAGATCTGAGTTTGAATCTAGGGGTTGATCATCTGTACATCTGTACTTGAGTATATATATAAACGTAATAATTCAAAAGAGCAGCGACTTGGGTAAATAAAATTTTATATATAATTTTTTTTGCAACTGAACGTATGGATTTTATTAAATTTTGAATTAAATATATCAAAGAGTTGACTGTTTGTCAGTCTGTACACCCGCCTGCATGCAAACGTTATAATGAAGAGGTAGAAGTACTAATGTAAATAAATTTGGTATGAGATCTTTTTACTAAACTTGTACCTGTGTTAAATTTTAATTTCAATCTATCAAATAAGGCATACAAAATTCATATTCTGTTTTCTTTTTTACATTATGAAGCACACAATTTTAATATGAAAGAATCCAAAAAAAAAAAAAAAAAAATCTTGGGTTCACTTCCAAATCCAAATTCCCCAGTATCATGCTGGGGAGGTTATAATAACACCTTTATTAGAGAATATAAGAGATGGTTGAGATAACTTCCTTTGATATTAATGCTGGAATCAATGGTACATTTTGTACATGAAAAAAAAGAAAGAAAAAGGAAAGAAAAGGAATTTTCTGCTTGAGAGTATGTGTTATTGGATGTCAGATGATGTGGACGGTTGCTTTACCTTCTAACTATGAGTTTTTGTGATCTAACATCATTGGATAAGTTCGTGTATATAGTATATGTTTGTCAAAATTTAAAATTTCAAAATAACATGTTGAAGGCACTATGCACACCGAGCTATGTATAAAAGATTTAATTGAAATAAATATAATCCATATTCCCCGGCAAATTGGTCATTAAAGCCGGTTAATGATTTATAAGAAATTTTTTTACAATTGTAAAATATTCTTTATTGACTTATTTTGCAAGAGCATGCTTTGCAAAAACTGTGAACGTGCCATTATTTCTTAACCTATCATTTTAAGTTCTTTAGTTTTACCTTCTTTCATTTTCTTAGTATTTTTGTTTTAATATAATTTTTTTTATTTAATATTACTATCAGAAATTAATGAATTTTTGAAAAAATGTAGGAAGAACAAATTGTGTTACTTTTTCACTTATTAAGTATTGATATATTGATTCTGACGATTGATTGTCATATATAAGAAATTAATGCATCTCATTACAACTATCAGTAATAAAACATAAATTTGATATGTGTTTATTGCACTCGATTAAAAAATTAAGGATATCATTGGGAAAAAAATCTTTTTTTTTTCTATTCATTTCCTGTACATTTTATACTGCTGTTTTGGAATTATTATAGAATGTAAAATTAAACACCTGTCTTATCAATGAATGACACTTTTGTTTTCACAGATTTGTCTGCATTAGTGAAGAAATGAAGTTTCAAGTGCTTTTATATAAAATAAGCGATATTTTAGATCAAGATTTGTTGAATGTTCTGTAATATTAAATTTAAGAAAATTAATTCGTATTATTAAAGTATATATTCGGAGAAAAAAATATGTTCGAGAAATAAGATTACAATTCAAGAAAAGAAATCAAAACAAAACGAACTTTGCGTTGTGAAATAATTTAATATGGAAAACATGATACACTTTATCTGATAAAAAACAAATATATATATATTTAAAATTCAGCCACTAAATAACATTAATATTTGGACAATCCATATCAGAAAGAAATCATCCAAAATCACAGAGCAAAACAAAAATTTTAACAAAAAATACAACACAAACATTTTCTAAAATGCAAGAATCTAAATTGATGAAATCAATATTTTAAAAGCATTTCTAAAAATAAGAATATTTTTTAAACTCACCAACTAATTTTCTTCGCAAGCATTTAAATACAATTTTAATAAAATAAAATGTTTATTCTATGATTAAATGAAAATCACATTGTATTTCATTCAAACCCACAAATAAACAAATCAACAAAGAAAGCATTTTCAGCTGATTTACATATACCCCCTTTTTTCTGTAATTAACCTAAGAACCATCCAAAAGGAACCAACACCATCTTCACTGATTCATTTTGAAAAATCCCCATTAAAAAAATTTCCAGTAGGACGCCAATTCTACTTTGAAGCATTTTTGAAGATCAAAAAAGTTTGTTCTTCTTGTTTAAAATATAAAAAAAGCATCAGCATATAAAATGTAAAGCCAAATCTCAATACATACATGTCATAGAAGTCTCTTGCTAAAAATATTTGATAATGGACAGTTTATTTATTTTTTTTTTTTGTTTAAAATTTTAGCCCTCATGTTAATATTTTTATTAAAAAAACAGATGTCTTTTAAGTAGTTTTTAATGTAAGATTTATAAGGTACTTTTCCGTTAGCCAGACGCAAGATCGCCAAATAATGTAGAATTCCGCCAAATTTCTTACGCCAAATTCGCGTTGGGTTCACAATTGGCTACATTTGCGCACGGCTAACGGAAAAGTACCGATTTAAATTATCTTAAATTGACTTTTAGTACTTAGATTCACTTGACAATATTATAAAGTTTTGAAATATTTTAGTGCTAATCTTTTGGCGATAAATAGACATGAAGAAGTATTGAGTTTTGACTATATTAAGAGTATTGGATGAAGTTGCGTTATAAAATGAACATTGCAACAATAATGCGCAAACAACTATGCAAAGATTTCTTCAAATGAAGACACTTGGGTGGGTTTCTAAGAGACCAGATACGGAAGTTTAATTAGTAAATTTCCGCTTTTAACTCAGCAGAATTTACGTAAAGTATTCAATGGTGATTCTCCCATAATTAAAAACAGTTCTTTTATTCTAAGAAAAATCTTCAGAAAAATAGATAGTTTTAAAGAAAAACTATTATGGATGCATTATTTTGCTCTTCATAAGTAAATACTAAGAGTGGCAGTGTTTTTCAGGAAACAACATCCTTTCCCTATAAAAAGGTTTTCTGCGGTTTGAAGCATAGCAATTGGTTGTCAAGAGAGGTGTTTGAGCTTCTGTCGTCAATATTAGAGGAAGAGCGCTGTGAAAACTGAGATAGTGCAGAAATCGACAAATAAAACAGGGAAAAGTGATACAATTATGTCCCGGATAACAATAATCCATATTATACCACTATGTGCTATAATTAAATTATATCGATTTTTTTTTCTTAATCAAATGCAGATAGATGATCTATGTGCCTGTGATTGTTAGTTTACAGATATATTTGTTGTGTTCTGATATATAGTTCTTTATCATATATTATTTTTGTAGCACTTTAATATATCAGTTTTTTGTTTTGTTTTCTTTTCATTTATGATAGACGCTAATATACAGGGTGTTCATAACTGATTATTCAGTTTTTCGGGGCTAATCAAAGAAAAAACAAAGTAGCACTTTGTTGATTACCGAAAATCAAAAATAATAGTTGAAAGTTTAAATTTAGCGATTACTTAGTGCTGTGAGTACTTACACAGTTATAAGTATTCAAGTTCTAAAAAAAAATCGTCTCTTGCCATACACTTATATATACAACTCACCCCCTCCCCATCTAGACAAGCATAAAAAAGTGGGCTCGAGTTATCACATTGCCCTAATATATAATATATTTCTGAAGGGTTCATATTAAAACTTGCTTTTAACTGTTATTTTTTATTTTCTATGAACAATAAAGTGGTGTATTCTTTCTTTGTATACTTTTATAATAACCTTGCAAACCTTTCTTGTTTATAAAACAACCTGTATTTTGAGATCAAAATGGGACAAATAGAAATTTAGTTGCAAATTAAATTAATGAGAAAAGATCATTTTTAACTTCAAATCGACTTCTTTTACAGCAAAAAAGGTTTCACAGCATCCTTTTATTTTTATTTATGTGTACCCATATTGTTAATAATTAAAAGAATTCATTTTCAAGATATAAATCTGAAATTATTAATTCAAAATCTAGTATATAATAAAATTATTTTTATAGTCGTCAACATCTTTTCTAAGAAAAAATATTCTATTATCACTACAATCCTTAGAAATACTTCAAACGATTCCTTTCTTCCCCCTTATTTTTTTTCACGTCTTTCACAAGATTAAGCTCCCTTTCCTACAATTCTTTTCACCAGCCTTCCAAGCTGAGAATAAATAATCATCTGTATAAATATCCAATTTGCTACATTTTCCATTTACAATATCGTGTTTCTCCATATACAACATTGTGAATCAAAAAATTACAGACAACAATATGGTATATGAACACAAGGTCATCTTTCCATGGGCTTCTATGGTAATTTCTCAAGTGTCATCCATTGACTATGACTTTTGACTTGTTACATCACTTAAAGCCTCTTAATAATCCATCAACATTAGGAAATATCCTTCATGTTCATTTCACAGTTCAGGGGTTGAAAGTATGTATCTGAACTCCGGTCATTGTAAAGTAATGTAGACTTGGGAGGATGCAACTGATGCATCGAATGAGAGGGCTTTCTTCTTCCGATGAATGACTAGCCAACACTTTTTTTTTCTTGATTACTTATATTTCAGTGCATCGCGGAAGAGACCCAATCCGCGGAACTGGACACTTTATGGTAGATGCCGGGTTGATACTGCTTTGCACAAGAATAACCAGCCGAAACGATTCCGATGAGAAACCACACGTTGTTCTCTTCCATCATCAAGGGACCGCCAGAATCACCCTGTAAAATCAAATGATTTGTAAGTGAAATGACATTTTGTTAATTAAGTAGTTACAATCATTCTGATTTTATTTAGTTACTTTTGAATTACCGCTTATTTTATAGACATTAAAATCCTTTACAAAATTGCAAGATAATTATGAAAAATTTATCATATATTTATCATATATTTATATAATCATCACCTCTGTGCCCTAAACGAATAGAAGGGAAGAAAATATTTGTTTGAATTTAAATATCTTAATAACTATGATGGATTTGAAGGGGGTCAAACTTCTTAGATACAAGATGGCGATGATACTCAAATTTCAGTGATAGGTAGAGAAATTCGTAACATAAAGCGAAACTGTCTATGTTCTGCCCTCTGATTTAATGAAAAATCCATAAAGGATTATAAAATAAAGTGATTACTGTCAAAAGAAATAATTATTTTATTGAGAAATTTTTAAGAAATTACCTTCGTAAGGATACTGTTATAAAGTACGTAGAGCTATTAAAAGAAAATAATGATAAATCATATATCAATTAAATTCAATTTTAATTTGATGGATAAATCATATCAGTGCGAAGATTTAGATTCATTACAAGGATAAAAATTTTATGTATATTAATATAACTCCTGAAACATTTATACATCTGACGTGGCATTTTTCGTATAGTTGCCTCTATTACAAGCTAATACTTAAATTGTGATGAACTGTATTTCAACATCTAGCCAATTTACGAAGATTTCGTCTTAATTTTAAAGAAATTTTCTTTAAATTAAAAATTTCGTATAAAAATAAAAGTCTATTGATATCTGAAATAAAAAAATAATAAATGTAATTTTTCAAAAGAAAATTAGTTTCCCATTGCAAAACATATGCATTTCCAAAATATATCGTGTGAATATTTTCGTGGCGAATTTTTTGCAGTGCCAGTTTTCTCTTTGTTTTTTTATTTTATTATAGACAAATGATTTCTTCTATGCTGAAATTTCTAATATAGTTAATCGAGAATCGTCATTTCAAAAATACCTAATCAATGATCATTCTGATGATAATGCATATAAAACTTTAAACTGATCGATTATCATTCGTGTCATGTATATTTGAGACCAATCATATTTATATAAAATAACCTTGCATTCCGTGGCGTATTACAGGATTTATTTTATTATAATTACCTGACATTGTTTAGATCCACAAGCAGCATTAAAATTTTTATATAAATTCTTCATTAATAAGAAAAAAATTTTATTCACAAAATATTCTCATTTTCTTCTTATTCTACTAAATGATATTTAAATGAATACAATTATTTATTGATGCTATATGTCTTGTATTGAAAAGCACAACTGCAAGTTGTACTTTTCAATTACAACCACAAATTGTACTTTTCAGTTACAACTACAAGTTTGTTTCAAACCCTACTGACATCAAAATTCACATTTTCTTTATTATAATCATTGTAAGGAAAAAGATACGTTGAGATATTTGTAGATTTCTATTACTCTCTCTATATATATAATTCTGGAACGACTGTATGAATAATTGTCCCATTGTGATTTGTGGAAATATTTTTACCGGTTGTCTAAATTTATTGAATATTATAGTTAAAATAAAATAGTTATAAGACAATTCACCTGGCAGGCATCCTTCCCTCCGAACTCGTAACCTGCACACATCATCTCATCATGTATGCGAATGTTGATACCTTGTTTCCGGTGCCAGTTTTCGCAAATCTTATTGTTTATCACAGGAACAGATACGAATTGAAGAACCTTTGGACGGAGTTTGGAGCCTGTAAAGAGAACAGATTTCAAAGTAGGCAATAGGTAGGTTGTACCGGCAATAAGCTCTAATGGATATATTTACAAAGACAGAACATTTTGATTGATGGACCATCCAAGATTTATCACTTTTATGATGGTTATATTTAAGACAAATCAATTTCAGTGATGGGCCCATTGGAGACAGATTGATTTCATTAATGGTCTCATTGAAGACAGATAAATTACATGAAAGATCCAATGGTCGAATTTATTAATCAATATCTGACTTTTGCTACTCCTTTATTAAAGCAACTATCACAAGGAATTGTAACTGCAAGGTGCCCAATTTGATTCCCTATAAGGCTGGTATTTTAAATTTAATATAGAAGGCCATTATATGCCATTTCTAGAACATTCTTTACTTGTTTAAACTTCGACCATATAAAGTTTATGCATTTAAATAAAAATGGAATAGAGAATTATAATGGTAATATATTACCCTGTAATAAACGAAAAAAGTGAGAAAAACTTTCCTGCAATTTGTTAGTATATCAAAAAAGGAAAAATTATTAATTTCCAGGGAATTTCTTGAAAATTTTCTATTAATTTGAAAACACATCATCACTCGATGCCAATGGAAAACCAATATCTGTTGCCCGATTTTCCATCTTAAATATGGCAGAGATAAGAAACTTTTTCATGGACTTAAAAACTATTAATAACTTTACCTCGATGATGAATTTCTAGTTGATGAAACCATACCAGCCAAGAACTGCTAGGTGAAACACCAATTAGAACCTAAACTCAAGTTATGAACTGAAACTAAAGAAACCACGTGTCCATTCCTTACAGTATGGAGACAATTTGCAACCAAATAACTGCAGGTTAGAGAAAGAATGTGTTCTGAATTTGGCTACCAAACAATCGATTTGCATTGATATTGTATCGATACAAGAAATTTGTCATTAAGTTAATTTAAATGAGAAAATTATATCACAAAATAACATGACTTTTTTCAAACATAATCATGGTACCATGGCGCATGCTGCAAACCATAATTATTTTCACACAGTATCAAGCAATTGATTTGCATTGATATTGTATCGCAATTGCAATATCGATATCAAGCAATTGATATGCATTGTATATATCCCAAAATAACATGACTTTTACCAAACATAAACCATGGTACCATGGTGCACGCTGCAAACCATAATTATTTTCACTCACCAGGTTCCAGAGCACCCCAACCAGCAGCATACGCTGTCCTTCCTAAGAAGTCCGCTCCTTTCCTTGGTATACAAATTGGACGAATATTCTCCCGATAAGGTACAGGGCGATCTAGGACTACCACAGCTACGTCATAACGGTCAGCCTGAGGCGTAAAACGGAAATTAGGGTGCAGACGGACCTCCGACACTCCGAACACTTCGGCTGGTAGACTCTCCACGTTCGAGTGAAGCACGTAATCGCCTAGAGTCACTCGGATGTTGTGGGGTTTGTGCTGGGATCTATGATAAAATTTATAGTTTCTTAATGAAGTAAGAAATAATGCTTTAAGTAATATAGTCTAATTTTAAAACAAAAAGTACGTGCATTATTTACCATTCATTTTTAAATGAAAGTAATCAGAAGAACATGACGTTTTAACAGAAGCAATAAAGCAAAAGAAAATAGACTTTTACAGAAAAGTTAAAATACTTCTAAGCATATTCTCGCATTACCTTGTTTAAAATATATTCATAAAAAAAGAATTTGATGATTAATAATGCAGAAAATCCGAAAAAGATTCAAATGTATGTGTTTTACTAATGGAACTTTTATTTCTCGAAATTGCATTTAATATTTTATTCAATAACATAAGTTTAGAAGATTTTTAAGTATAATATATTGTGTCCTCTTTGATTTCTTTTCACTGCAGTGAAATATGAATGTAAAAATTATGCGTGACTTACTATTAGAACTTAATTTTTTTTCTTTAGATTTGAGCTTAACTCAAACTGTTTTTCATCTTTTTATTTGCAAAAATGGATAAAGATTGGAAGTAAAATAAAAAGAAGCATAAATTAAAGAAAAATGATTTGATGGGTCGATTTGTTTAAATAATATAAGTTTATTTGGATAGGCTTTCATTTAATACGAAGTCATTTTTTTTTTGAGATTGAAATATTTAATTTACAAAGTAATAAGCATTTCATGTCATATTCTTTTGATGATTAAAAAAAGTTCCATTTGAAAATTTTGATTAAAAAAATCTCCTGTTTTGATGATTAAAAAAAAATCATTACTCTAGTAAAACCAATGAGTGAGGTCTCTTCGAAACTTTCTCCCATACTTTCTAATAAAAATGTAATTGTGTATTATTAGAGTATGATTTTTTGCAATTTTCTTTTGCAATTAATTGCTGAGATGTGATTAATACACCAACGGGAGTGATCGCCCCTTATCTTTCCAGTATGACCCCCGGGGGGCACCTTGAAATGAGGATGAGATGCTTCTGGCATGGTGGTTGGATCTCGCCACCCTGGAGGGTACACTAATAGGTGGGAGATCTGACTCCTCCCATCGATGACGGGATGTACTTCCTTCGTGGAGGGTTGTACCGTGGCCGGTGAAGGCCCTTAGGACTCAAACACAGTTCCCTCCAATGTTGTTGTTGCTGCGGTCCGGTCATTCAGTTTTATGGTTTAAATCCGTGTGCCTTCGTGGCAGGTCGAAGAGTTAGATGGTTGACTTATCTTTCCAGTATACTCTCCACTAAAGGTCTTATCCCCTCCCTCCTCCTCTCGAAAAAAATTGCGGACTTTTGGTAAGCTGCCTAGCATGCCTATTGAATGCCTGGCAATGCCTAATTACAAAATAAGACCTTCCGCCGCATCTAACATTTTTACAAGATGGGAATACGTATTTTAGCTATCTTTTTTCCAACCGTTTGAAAGCAAAATTTGACATTCAACAATAGTTTTAGTCACAATGTCATATATCGAATTTCATTGATTTAAGTCATTGCGTTTAGTCTAATTGCGCTTATATGCATCTGAAAGTAGACAGTTATAACTATTAACAGATTTGGTTCACAAGTTGATATGAATCTGAGATTCTGTGTGAAATGTGGAGATTCTACAAAATCTCAAATTCGAATTTCTTGACGGTACTTTGTACACGAAATACAGACGGTACTAAAACTTTGGTACAGATCCATAGTCTTGGTATAGTCGGTACAAATACTTTGTGTATGAAGAAGTAAAAACGTCATCATTGTCATATCAGCAAATAAATTAACGCTACGATTGTATTATCTCATATCTATTTTTAGAAGAATCTGCCTCTTTCTCTTTATTCTTTATATACATTTAAGCAGTATTTATCATTTTCTCATGTTCTTGAAGGACGTAATTTTCATTCAGACTTAATAACAGTTACTTATATCTTTTCCATGTAATATTAGATTAATTTACTAAACAAGATCAAATAATCGGACAGGCTTGTACAAGATTTCAATAATATTTGGTATTCTCACTATCATAAAGTGCAGAAATTTTATAAAAGTGAAAATTAAGAACATGAAACAAAAGGAAAATTTTTTTACTGATTTATTTTCATAGTTTTTACAATTTTAATGCAACTGCAACTTTACATTTTAAATCCATTAAGTAGCATATAATTGAATAATATGCCCCAAACAATATATTTCCAATTCCAGTAAACGCATTACATCTAATCTTATTCTTTGAAAATGACTGGTTAAAGTCTTTTCAAAATTTTCATTGTTAAACTTTTATAAAAATAATTAATTAACAAGATTAAGAAACATAGTTAATTAATCAAATTCAAAAAATAAATTGAGAATTTTACATCCATTTTCTAGATTTTCCTAATTGTTTCAATCTTATTATGCAATCACATATTCATTTGACAAGATGAAATGAAACGATTTTTCTCCTAAAAATAATTTAATCTAATGTCAGCCTCATTAATAATACAAAACAACACCTCAGATAAATCTTGGATTTTCTTTCCAATAATAATATAAAAATTAATATCAGCATCATTAATGCTAAAAATAGTATCTCGGATAGTGTTTGGATTTTTTTTTTTCCGAAAAGTAACTTAAAAATTGATGTCAATATCAACAATAATACAAAAAATTTGTAAAAATATTTAATACCTACAGTTGTTATTTAAATGCTTACCTGGCAACACAATGTCCTGCAGTGACAACAAACCTGCGACCTACGAGTGCACCGCCACATCTACTGCCGCCAACTTGAATAACAGCCTAGTACAACAGTAAAAAATAAAATTATCAATAAATTGCTAGAGGGTAAAACATTTGTGTCAAATTTTTTAATGACATTATAAATAATTTAAATGACATTATAAATTAAATTTCATTTAATGAATTAATACTTTAAATTCCTTTGTTCATTAATTTATTAAATTTTATTTTTGATACACATTTAAAAATGTATTATATAGGGTGATCAGAAAAGTCCTTTTAAGCTCTTAAAATTCGAAACGGCGTTTCGTATAGCCAGGGAAATGGCATGTACCTATGGTAAATTCAAAATGCTAATTTATTAAAACAGTTTACAGAACCCCTCGCGACGATATTACAAATTATACAAAAGTTACAAAAACTATAGACATTGACAAATTTTGTATTTGGCGGCGATCATTAAGAATTAAACTTTTATATTTATTGTTATTGATCCCACATTTCATTCTATTTTTGAAAGAATGATCTTCATCATAGTAACAGAATTATGTTCATAAAATGAAGTAATTTTTTTCTCTTCTTTATTACAGCTTTAAGAGGGGGAAACTAGCCACAAAAAGTACAGCAATAAGTATTTTTTCTTCTTTATAATGAATCAAATTACCATATCATCAGATTAGAGTATAAGAGTTTTAATTTTGTAAGAAAAAAAAATCTCCTAGAACTATTTAGACGCAAATAAAAAAATTTGCTTATGGTTGAGTTGAAAATATTCAATTCTTTCTGAAACACAGAACTTACCTGCCATGGGAATTGTCCGAAATAAGCATCATTACCGCCAACAATACGACTTGTCCTGGTAGCGCTCCTTCCACAGTCTTGCCATGAAACAAAGCAGCGCAAAACGCATTATTTCTCAGGTTTAACATTAAAAGTGAGCAAAAAAGGGTGCTCAATTTCAGGATAACTACTAATTTCTATATTCACGATTTTTAATAGTTTCTTATGTAGTCAAAGATCTAAACACTTCTAATGTGAATTTCTTAATATAGAATCTATATTAAATCTAAATTTGAAAATTACGTTAAAATAATGAAATCATGCATTTATTAGACACATTATGTGATTGATGGATACGTTATTGTATCACTTTAACATTTGGAATATAGCGATTATTTGTTTCTAATTATTTTCTGGAATGTAATTTAAGATGAAGGAATAATAGTTTTTATTTCCCATAAAACGATACTTGCTGCAAAGTTTTTAAAAACAAGTTTTATTATTTATTTGTTTCTTTATTTTCGTTTAAAATTTTTGTAATCTAAATTTTGTTTGAGAAATAAACAACATTAAACTAAATCGAACAATCTCACAAATATAAGAAAAACAATTTGATAAATGCATCTTGTACTATAACATAGCCAAATATTTTGTAACTATTTCATTTAGTTTTCTGTTGTTTCCGTTTTCAATGCATTTAAAAGCCAATTATCTGGTATTATGACCAAATAGGACCATCTCAGATATGTATAAATAAAAATTATCTTCTTGCAAAAATATCGATATTTTTTTCTTATAATTGTGTAGAAGTGTCTGGAATCTCATACTTTTATCCTTTATCGTTTGAATGCGTTATCCTTATATTAATAGCAATCTACTATTATCAGTTTAAATATGAATAAATAAATTAGAATATGGCTTTGGATATGAAGAGTGAATTTATTAAAAATTTGAGGGTTATTTTATCGATTGAAATATTTTTAAAAATTGCAGTACTAATTTTTTGTGTGCAATTTTTTTTATTCTTATTTCATTGTTTATGTTTTTGTTCAGCAGTTTTATTGGCATTTTTTTTTGTTCTCCTGTTCTCAGTTATTATTTTAACTATAAAGTTATATTATTAAATTCACGTAGTAGAGGAATTAACATGCTTTTATTAGAAATAAAAATAATTAAT
The DNA here is from genome assembly GCF_947563725.1 of Argiope bruennichi. NCBI lineage: Eukaryota > Metazoa > Arthropoda > Arachnida > Araneae > Araneidae > Argiope > Argiope bruennichi. The sequence goes on from NC_079151.1 coordinate 90,138,436, forward strand.
TTTTATTTCTGGAAAGCATAGTAAATACAGAAGATAATTTCCTGATGACAATGAGACACAGAATATAAAACAAATATAAATAATAACATACGTCTAACATAATGTCTATTCTAATCATGGCTAATTAACTAATTTCTAGACGGTTATAGAAAGGCATATACTTCTAATTAGGTAACGGTTTTAATTAACATAAAGAATCATAATTTACATCGTTTGGATTATTTATGTTCAATAAATCATTAATGGAATCAGGCCACTTAACTAATTTCTAGACAGCTATAGATAAGATATACCTCTAATTAGATAAAAGTTTTAATTAACATAAAGAATCTTAATTTACATCGTTTGGATTAAAAAATGTACGATTGAGAAAATTAGGAAGTCGCAATTTTTATGCAATCTTCGAGTTCTGTAAATCATATTTATTAAAATATTTCAACTCTTCTGTGATTAAACTGTATATGAAGTTTAAAATTTAAATATTTTAAGCTATTATTGTCATTTGTTGGTTGACAGATCTCTCAGGAGGCTGCTGCTGAAACCGCCTTTGTTGGTACATATCTAAAACAGTGATATGTATGGTATCATAACTTGGTTAATTTTAGTCGGATGCATGAAATATTTTCTTGTTTTGGCTCTATTGTTATTAAACATGAACAATTGAACCAAAGGATGTAAAATTATTTCAGCAATACATTTATTGAAGTAGCGTAATAAATTCTTTGCATCATTTAAAGCATCTTTTTTCCCAATTGGAGCTCTATATCTTACGATTTAGAGCTTAGTTTAGGTTAAGGTTTAGTCACGATTAGAGCAGACACGTTTTATAGTTCCAGTCTTCTCAAATATATAACTTAATCGTTTAATAAAATTGTTAATAATCGCTAAACCGTTTAATAAAAAAAAATCCATATACTTACAAGGGTCATTCTTTACCGGTCCGTAACTTCTCTGAGCAGGCGCAGCAGCTTTACTTTGGGGCTCATTTCCTGTGATGCAGCATGAGAAAAGGGGTCCACATGAGGGTCCTAAACTACCCCCTGAGAGCCAGCAGTAGAGGAAGAACTGACACTTTCCCCCTCCGTTGCAATATGAGAAACCATTTTGTCGAGACTGAGTTTGGGGAAAGAAAGAATTTTGGCCTCTGCTGAAATGTCTCTCGTTGCGGAATTTCGGATGAAAAGAAGAGGAAGAATCATATGGTGGGTGAATATAGATGGCGCCTGTGGCAGAAAAGAGTAGAAATAAATGACAAAGTTAAAAAAATTACGTTCGTTGTGTTTTGTAAGATGATATTTATAAAATATAATGTAAATTACATCGTTAAAAATTTGCTCTTCCTTAAAATCTAGTTTCCTAAATATATTACAAATATATGTAGGTCATAAAAATATTTTCATGAAAGAAAATGTATTTATTATGCTGCTTCCATTGAGACAATCTAATAAATAGACTTTCGCAAAAAAAAAAAAAAAAAAAAAGGCTTTTTGTTAACTCTTAAGAAAATGCTTACTTTTCTCAGTACTTATTCATTTTCGAATTTTATAACATTGGTCATTTATATAACATTGTGTGGGTGAAAAAAACCCTTTGAAATCAGCTATTTTATTAGCACTCATTTAATAATATAAATATTTAAATTTAATCAGAAAATCTACTTTAGAAGAAAAATATTTACTCACGGTTTAATTTCTATTTTCAAAACACAGAAACATTGGTTAAATCAACACACGTTTCAACTTGTAAATTTCAAATGAAATTCGTGACTCTCGAATAATCAAAATAATGAAGACAGACTATGGTGAAAATTTATTGAACTTTCAGTTATGCGTGCAATCGACAGAACCTTGATTAAAAAAATTTAAATATTAGGATACTGTTGAATATCTATGTTTGATGTTTTAAATTTCTGGATTCATGTGTTTGGCAATCAATTTAATGCTTTGTTTGAAATGAGTTGATAGCTTTCTTAAAGTTGTTTAAAACTTAAAGAAATCTTACAAATATTTATGTGAATTCAAACTTAAGATAAACCTTATAAATAGGACTGAAATGAATTAAAGAAGAAGACTTAATAATTACAAGGCACACAAAGTTTTCCGTCCCCTCCTTCTTAAATAAAAGTAGGCTACGAAAGCAAAAGGACTAATATGATTTACAAACAAAAGCAGAGTTCTGTTTTTAAGTATAAGTTTTTTAAAATCCTATTTCATTAATTTTTTTGTTATTCTTTTAGAAAATAGTTACAAAAACTAAAAATAGTATAAAAACAGTTAAAAATATCATAATCAACAATACATTTTATAGAAATAATTATGATTTATTTAATTATAATTATTTAAAGAAATTGAAAGCAGTGCGACAGAAATAAATAGAAGCTGCATGATGTTAGTACATACTAACATTACATAAGCATTTTACTTGCATTGACGAGATAAACCTTGTACTTGCATAACCATATATGGTTGTACATAAGAAGAAATAATTTTTATTTCTCTAAATCACGGCAATTATGTTAAACATCTGATACTGGTTGTTAGAATGAACTCTATCTTCTGTCATTGCTAATGTTACTTTAACAGGGTTTTTGAACAGTAAGGTGGGGATTTTAGCAAATATAATGGAAATTACTAAATCCGAACATTTTTTATCCACCTTCTTAGGAATTTGTTTCTCAGTAATGTTGAATTTACTATAAAATAAAGTGAAAATCTTTACCACAGTTCGAATTCACTTCGATTGTTACAAAATCTAAAATAAAAATTGTAAGAAGCAATTAATTTACTTCATTAATTAAATATCTCATACCTTTTATCCTTGCGGATACTTTATAAGTACCTTAATTCACTTTATTGATACGAAATATATTTAGAAAAAGTCACATTTTCAATTTTGAAGAAACTTTTTGCCAATAAAATATGAACTTTACTATTTATTTTGAACTTTTAGTGCATGATTGTTGTATTTAAAGTTTTACTTATCTTTGTTTATTAAATTACTTATTTACTGAAATTATTTAACCTTTTCAATTGTAATTACCATTTATTTTGTAAAATAATTCGCTATTTATTTATCAATTATATATTATTTTTGCTAAAATTAGCAATATTAAATATAAATCTTTACTATCCTTTTTAGCTTAATAAATTGTTTTTCACACTCTTTATTTATATTTTGACCTAATTTTTCTCCATCAGAATTTTTGTCTAAATTGAATTTTATCTGTGGTCTTGACAGCTCGAATTAACTTCGAAGTTTCAATGTATTTTCTTTGACAATGGCAACGAATTTGGCTTTAGTAGTAAAAAAAAATCACGAACAATGCTAAGAGAATGCCCCTGAATTTCGTGATCATATAAACAAAAAAAAAAAACCCCTAAATAATATTCAGAACTACAGGCTTTAGTAATTTATCCATTATATATATATACAATATTCGCAAGAAACATAAAAGTGAAAAACATTGAAAAGTAAACTACAATCATAAAATTCTTCCTAACTTTTATTATAGAACAGGTAAAAATTTTTAAAAAAGAAATGAATGTCACTGGAACGAAACAATATCGAGCTTGCTTATTTACCTTACGTGAGCATAAGTCTCTGCTTACGAGCTCTGTAATGACTCACAACTCTCTGAACTTGCATTTTCCTCGTGAATAAATCAATATTAAAATCAGAAACGGACTTTATGAATCATAAAAAGTGAAGGGGAAGGCCTTAATTAAATCGAATAACACGCTCGGCTGCATCAAATGACATGGTTCATCCAAAATGAGGATAATGTCCAACTGACACACACAAACAAGAAACCGGATGATCTCCTTCGTCCTTTCTTATTTTATGATTTTCTGCTTCTTTTGTTGATTATATATTTTTATTGACATGTCACAAAAGAATGCGATAGCAATAATGAACAAAGTAACTCGGTTAATAACTTTTTCTGATTTTAAATAAGACTTCCATTTGCGGAAAAATCAAAATTGCATTGAAAGAAAATACAACTGATGTGTACTCTCTAATAATGGCGTGTGGTGTGTGTGTGTGTGTGTGTTGATACTTCATAGCCAGATCGTTTGCTCAAAAGCTGTTAAATTTGGCACATATATCATTTGGAGTTCAAAAATGCACACTTTGGAGCGACATTTAAAAATTTTTGATTAATTAAAAATTTAACGAAGCATCGGCAGTTTTTAACGTTATTTATGTTTAAAATTTGTACCTTATAATTATTAGAGTAATGCATAATCATTATAATTTAAAGCAGAATTACGCTTAACCAAAATACAATAATAATTGTCCTTATTAAATCTTAACATTTTTAGAGAATCAGTCGTCGAATATTTTTTTAATAATTGAATATAAGAATCCAATTATTAACTTCATTGGGTACAAAACACTCTATATTTTTTCATTTTCATAATGGATAAAAATATAGTTCATATAAATGATATGTTTTCTTTGCACTTTGTGTATAGAAAAAATGAAAATATTTGAATTATAATATGACTGCATTTATTAACTAATTATTGTATTATTTAACTTATTATTAACAACATTAATCTTTTTTACTTCCTTGTACACAGAATATAACTTAAGAATATAATTAGTTAAATAATACAATAATTATTAACTAATTATTGTATTATTTAACTTATTATTAACAACGTTAATCTTTTTTACTTCCTTGTACACAGAATATAACTTAAGAATATAATTAGTTAAATAATACAATAATTATTAACTAATTATTGTATTAGTTAACTTATTATTAACAACATTAATCTTTTTTACTTCCTTGTACACAGAATATAACTTAAGAATATAATTAGTTAAATAAGACAATAATTATTAACTAATTATTGTATTATTTAACTTATTATTAACAACGTTAATCTTTTTTACTTCCTTGTACACAGAATATAACTTAAGAATATAATTAGTTAAATAATACAATAATTATTAACTAATTATTGTATTAGTTAACTTATTATTAACAACATTAATCTTTTTTACTTCCTTGTACACAGAATATAAAGTATTATATTAATAAAAAATTCGAACTCGAGATTTTGAGGAATCTCCATGTTTCAGAACTACCTGAGTTCAAAAAACACATTTTTAGTATTATTCCTGTCTGTCTGTGAATACGTTGCCTTAAAATGCTTTGAGTTGGAAGAATGAGATTTGTATATGAGTTCAAATAACACAGACATCAAATTTGTAAATTTCTATCAAATTTTGAAAGAAATCCATGAAGAAAAAATATCTCTATCCAATGCTCTATATTTCGTTTATATTGCTACATTTAACCTTATCTGAAATTTATAATTTTATGTGGGGGGGGAGATAAAATTTTTATTAGAAAGTAAGCGAGAAAATTTCGGGAACACCACTCCACTGTTTTGTATTTGAAAATTCAAGTAACGAAGAATTATTTTCCTTTTTTTTTTGTGATATTTCTCAATACCACCATATTATATAATATTATAAAGCACTGTGAGATCATTGTTCTTTATTTTGTAAAGTCTAAGACTTTGTTTTGCATAATTTTGAAACGTCTTAGAAAAATAAATGCCCTATAACTTTTGTTTTTTTATTGCAAAATTTATATTATTACAACATATTTTATTACAAAATACAAGTGAAATGAATGTAGTGAGATTTCGTATTTTGTTTAAATTTATTTTGCACTTAAATAATTAGTATATTCAGTATCAGTCTTGATTTGTCTACCATATAAGCAAACTTCCCGTTAAGCATGTTACGAAATAATACATTCATGTGCCATGCACAAATTACTTATCTACTTGTTCTATCATATTCTAATCATATGGAATTCTAATCTAAGGTGAATCGTACTATTTTAACATTTTTACATCTATCAGATGTTTTCATTTCACGAATTTTTGTGAATTCTGAATTTAATCTCGTAAATTGAAAATTATGAAATCTCATATATGCGACATATTTAGGAATACTACATATCTCTCATACAGTGATTAACAATTTGGACAAATCTAGATCTTGTGTTTTTAGACAATATCTAATAAACCAACGTTATTATTTTCGTTGATAATACGTCTTGTCGCTATTGCATCAAAATGTCTTATGAAAAATATGCCGATAAGAATATGTTACATGTTAGCTAATAGTTCAATTATTTTTATCAGTCAGCAAAATTTCGTAAATTTAATAATGGGTAGTTTTTAACATACGATATTTTGACATCGAAAATATATTATTTTAGCTTTTTGTACTGGAAGCTTTTTAAGCTGTGGATCGCATATTTACGCAATGTTGCATTATAATGTGTTGGAATAAAGAAAATCCCCAAAAAGTTTTTTCTTTCGAATTCTTTAGTATATGCGAGAAAAAAAATAATTGAGAATTATATTTTGAACCAATCGATTAACGAATTAAAATTCTGGAGCTGAAAACTCAATCCTAATAGCGTCTTATAGGAATATTCTAAATGAATTAGAGTTTAATCATTTTTAAAATATATTTTCGTTTTTAACAAATATTTAGAAATTATCTTTCTTATTCTATTCTTTAAAATTAACATCTTCATAGGATTATTTTTTGTATCTCATGTTTTCAGTTTTTACCTCAGATTTTTTTTAACCTGTTATTCAGATTTTGATAAAAAAAAATCATTGTTCCTTTTCGTATATTTTTAAATCCTGCGTCCTTCTCCTTATTATTATTTTATAATACTTCGTTTTTCTTTTTTCTTTTATAGTATTACTATTAAATATATTTCCTGGTCATTATTATTAATATTAAAAACATTTCAATAAATCCTGTTTTTAATATTTTTTACCATATGACAAACACATATAGAATGAACATTTACCTACAATGAATCGATTAAAAGTACGTCTGAAAATATTAAAGTATGCCTGTTGTAATCGAGAACACACAAATATACAAAGATTCAGAATTCTAGTAAAACTTGAATTGAGTAAAAAAAATCGATATCCAAAATTTCACTTTTCGAATTGTTAAAGACGCTAAGGTAAAACAATTTTTAAAAAATCACACTTTAATTATTATACCAAACAGTACAATTTTTTTATTTAATGATTTTTATAAATAGTTTATAATAAATATTATTGTGTCCTGTAATTATTTTTTCTTAAATTCACAATCAGATGGAGTAATCTATATTATGTTAAAATTTAATCGAACCAATAGATAACGAATTAAAAATCAGCTTCTGAAAATATCTAAATATTTAATCATCCTCGAATATTTGCAAGCGTACAAAATTTGAATTCCTAAGCACATTAGAAAATGGGTGAAAATTTGCTTACAAAATTCCTTCTTTAAAAAGAAGAAATCGAAAAAAAGTAAACAGTCGTCTACAAAAAAAAAAAAAAAAAAAAAAAAAACTTTGTAATTTTGTTATTTATTATTGTATCTTTACAAATTTGGCATCGATAAAAATGTCTTAAAGGACAGGTTGTTCTCTATATATTAACTGAATTAACATAGTTAAGTAATTATTATCTCGAAATTTTCCCATCAACTCAAAATAAAATATTTTAATTTAAATTACGAAAAAATCCTTCTAATTTCTTTTCGTTTTAATTATGATTAATTAGAGCTTTTTTTTCATTTAATTTCAATCTCTTGAAACAAGAATTTTTTTATATAAAAATGGAGCCATTAAGAATTTTTTAACAACAAAATATTTGAGAACGAAAAGATTTTAAATGGCATTTGTATAAAACTGGCTTCATTTGGACATCGACTTTCACATTTTGCCACTCGTTTTTTTTACAAAATAATCATTCTTATCATTCGGTTTTATTTCTTTTACAGTTCTAATATTTAAGATGAAATGATAAAAATAATAAATACAAGGAAAACAAGTAAGTCTATACAATTTGAAAACTCAACCACATTAGAAAATGAGTAAAAAAATCGCTTACAGAATAGCGTCTTTACAAATAAGAAGTCAAATAAAAGAATACTATCAACGTAAAATAAATCATTTAAAATTACAAAACAACTATTTTACTTTATTTTATTTTTAATTATAATTAATTAAAGCTTTTTTCCTCACTTATTTTCAAACTCTATGAGCTAGAAACATTTTTTTTTATAAAAATGGTGATGATTTTTTCCGCTATTGATATTGGCCATTTTTTATGATAAAATGGTCCCAAGCGAAAAAAGATTTTAAATGATATCTGTGGCCATTTAGGCATCACACATCTCACATTTCAAACATTTTTCTACCAAAACAATGTCTTCTTATAACTCTTTCTTTTATAACTCTGTGATTTGAGTTATAATGTAATGTTAATATGTAATTCTATAAAATTTGAAAACTTTACCACATCAAAAAATGAGTGATAAATTTAATACAAAATTCCGAAAAAAACAATAAAAACTTGTAAAAACAACTCAATATAAAAGATTTCATTCAAAATTATAAAATAACCAACTGAATTCTTTTTCTTTCAGTTATAATTAAATAATGCCTTCTTTTTATTTTCAAATTTTAAAAACTCGAAATGCTTTTTCTCAAAAAAAAAAATGGTCTTGTAAAGATATTTTCCGCAACAAAAGTGACTGATAGTGGAATTTTTCTGACAAAAATAGTGCCGCGAAAATATTTTTACATAATAAAATTGCTTGAGTGTGGAATTTTTCTGACAAACATGACACCAAGAAGAATTATTTGCACAACAAAAATGGTTGAGAATGGAATTTTTCAGACAAAAATAGTGCCATGAAGAATTTTTTTTACACGACAAAAGTGTTTGAGAGTGGCATTAAAACAAAGAAATGGTGCCGCGAGATTTTTTAAGCAATACCAGAGGAACATGATGGAAAACAATTTAAAAGGCTATTTATGTAACATTAACTTCATTTGACAATCAACTTGTACGTTTTCCGTCCCACATATTTCCTTATAAAATGAGGCGTCTTTACCAGTTGATATCATTTCTGATACAAAGCTGTGATTTAAAATGATAAAGTAATAAGTGTTAGAAAAATTTTAGGACATTTCACACGGATCTAAATATCTCTAATTAAACATTTGAAAAAAAAAACTATTTTCACTACATATCATTATAAATTTTCAGTGAAAAGAGAATGTTAGAGTATCACTCGATGCAACGCCCTATTTAGTAATAGGTCGGAGATCAGCTGTGGTAAGTACTGGGAATCTTATAAGATGTAAGCGAAGAGCAAGGTACGAAATGCATTGCACTTCATTAAATGTAGGTGATTAGAGTCGCTCTGTTTCACAAATTGAAAGCAAGAGTTAAAAATCCATTTTTTCTCAGAAACTAATCCCGATACCGCTGAGGATTTTCGTCGTAAGTGAAATTTGTGAATCTGTGTCAATCAAAGAATGCGCTGGAAAAATTTAATACATTCAACTTGGATTATTTTTCTCTCTGTTAATGCTTTCAGGGGATTAAGTATTGCTAGATAATTCGTTTTCGTTTCAAAAGAACATTAACCTTTTTTGAAAGTTTACGTCTTTTTCCTTTTTTTAGTTGTCGATGATTAGTTAACTATTTTTGTGATGCAATGATATTAGAAAAGAAACAAATGGCGTTTTAATGTAATTCTCATTGCAATTTTGTGAATTTATTCTTAAAATAAAAATTAAGTAACTGGATAACTATTATCTGTTTCTGAAAGGAATCACTCATGCGATAGTTTAAGGTAATCAAAAAGCCATATTTCGCTATAAAGCAAAAAAAAAAAAAACGTTTTAAAAAAGGAATTTAAGAGGAAAAAAGGTAATATGTAAGTAGTAAAAAAGAAAACACAGTAGAACTTAGTTAATATGAACGAGTTAAATTTTTTTTCTAATTTCTCATAATATTAAATATTAACATAGCCTTATTACATCGTCTGTAATTTTAATCTATTTTAATAAAATCAAACTGAAAAGCTAACTTTTTTTTTAATTTCAATTTTTGCAATGTCTTATTCAGTGAAATACGTTTATACATTTTGTTATTCAGTGTTCACAAAAAATAATTCTTAAACTTCCTAATTTATTTGAGAACTTCACGGTTGTATAAAATATTATATTTAAAAAAATTTAATTTCTTATTTCTTTTAAAACTTTGAACACTTTAGATGTAGACATTACTGTCAATTTTCAAGTTATACAATTCTGGAATTCTAAATAATAGAGAATGTTTGTTTATTAAAGTTCTTATTTTTGAGATTATTATTTTAAAATCCTTAAAAACTTTTTAACTATCATTATTACGAATTTATTAAATAAAATTATTTATTCTGCCTTTATAAACTGTGCCAGATCTACTAAATTGCTAAATATCAAAAATAAATCCTTGCTGCTTTTTTTTTTAAATTTCCAAATGATACTCGAGTAAGAATACAGCAATATCGGCCACATTTTGTATACAGATTTATTATTAAATTTGTAGACTTCTGTCATATTTTGAACAAAAACCATTCACAGGAAGTCTGGCTGGATGGCTGTTCGAATAAAGTGAACTCGATAATTTCAAAACGTTAAGGTATAAAGATGAAATTTGGAACATGGATTTAGCATATCAAATGCAAACTCTTATCAAATTTTGTATCAAACATTTCAAAGGGGTGGTCGTATGTCAGTAGTCTATACTTTCGAATGCATGTAAACGCCATAACTCAGAAACGTAATAATTTAAATCGATTAAATTTAATAAATGTCGTTTCGAATGATAGGAAAATGCATTCAAAATATATATTCACATAATGCATTCAGTAAAAATTCTAAGGCAATAAATAGCGGCCTTACCTAAGGTCCACAATTTTATGCCGGGGAGGAGAATAAAAAATTTATTGGAGAATATACGAAAAAGTTTCGCGGAGAACATCCCATTGGTTATTTCACACATTTACAGTTTATCATACAGTTATTCATACATTTACAGTAGGATTCGTCATATAATGCTGAACTATCAGAACTGGTGACGAACTTCCAACGAAGCCATCAGAACTGGTGGCAGCTCCTTCCCTCCAGATTTTCTTGACGAATCAGTGGTTGTTCGTTTGACCCTCAAATGATTCAACACGTTTCAAGCTAGAATAAATAACTCACCATCTGGAGAATCAACTCTTGAACTCATAATACTCTGAAGAATTGGATTTTCAACTAACCGAACTGATTGCTTAAAGGAACAGCTACTTTGTTAGACACCGATATATCTTTTTTATTACGCTTTTTTTTTAATAGTTTAATTTTGTGCTTTCATGTAATTGGCAAATCATCTACCCATATTCATTCAAAGCAAAACCAAATATCGTTTAAATTGCAGAACATTATTTCAAAGATTTTCTTTTTTCGTATTTGCAAATTATTATATTTCACTTTTTTTCTGAAAGAAGTCAATAAATCTAGCAAACTCTATATTAAACATATTAAAATTTAATTTCCTTTTTGTATGCAAGATACTCTAATTTACTTGAAAGTTACTATATTTGAATGCTTTATTATTTCGGGAGTTCATTATAATTTTATCTTTAAAATAATTTGCTTAGAGGAAAAAATAAAATTGATAAAAAACATCTGCTTATGGAAAGCGTGCAAAAGAGAGGAAAAAAATTTGTACTGCCTAAAATTAGTGACTGATCATCTGGCCCCAAAATCAAGACTTCCTCGAGGGGACACCTCTATCAAAAACAGGCGGCTGTAAAGCAACAGCATACAGTATGAAAAAGTACTGCTTGATATGAAATTGTATGTTTCATTTCTTTTATGTTTGTCACATTACTACGATATCGCGTGAACTGACTCCATTATATTTGTATAAACTAGTTGGCTTCCCGCTGAAAAGGTTCCAAATGCATTTACATCAAATTCTGAAGCTAAGCATTTCGCATCTCTAAGCAATACACATCCTGAGGTCTCTCTTTTAATAAATGGTCAATTAAATTTCACATTTCAATACATGTTTAATTTAATCAACATATTGAAACTTAATATTAATTTTTTATATTAGTAACTTATTGGAAATATAAATGTTTTTATTCATTTTAATTAAAAATTGCTTATTTATAAGCATGACAATAAAATTTCTGAAAAAATAGCCGCAATTATTAATTGATGATTATCTTACTACCAGATAAAAAATTATGAAAAGTATTTATTTTGAAAGAATAAATAAAAAATTTCAAATAAAATTATTATTATTTATTATTATTATTAAATTATTTATTATCATTATTATTAAATTATTTATTATCATTATTATCAAATTATAATTTGTTACCAGACCTATTAAGTTAAAAAAAAATAACGTAATCAATAAATGAATAAATGATATTCCAATATTTTTTTAATGATAATTCACACTTTAACTTACTTAATAATTGCATTAATATAAACATACATTACTGTCATAATACTTTATAATTCATAAAATGGGTATTTTTTTACACGTTAATGTGTATGGTAACTAGGCGAAAAATAATTTTAATTTATCCTTTTCAGTCTAAAGGCCCTAGACAACTACCTACTCGGAAATCCGCCATTGATGAAGTTCTATAATTTCCATTGAATTCTCGGTCATTCGGCTCATGTAGTCAAATGTATTGATTTCCTAACATTTCGAGGCATTCATTCAGTACTTCGAAACACCTTTTATTGTTTACCAATGCAGTGTCAAGCGCAAGCCGGAGACAAAGATCATGATTGGACTTGCACATCACGACTCTCATTGTAGTAGCAGATGAACTGAAAGGGGGAATCCTATCGACTTTCATCATCGATGAAGGGAGTTTCCATTATCAGGAACTGTCATCGCTTGACCCGGATGAGGAAGCTTTATGTCGAAATACGGGTTAAGCACATGCCGTCTTCGAGTTCTCTAATTTTCAATGCGGTCATGAGGAGAGATCGAGATGTGAGGTGGCTTTGACCTTGACGTCGCACGATTTTTTTTCTTTACGAGATACTATGCTGCCATGGAAGCATTATGTCGAAAGTTATTAATGAATATACCATGAGAAAGTTCAACTTGATGTCTGGGAATCTCTTTTCGTTCAAAGTTCAATAGGTATATTCCACACTGAGCATCTTTCGATAAATTAGTCAAGAAAGAATGAAACACTGAATTTTAATAATTCATGGTAGAAGTAAAAAATAAGTGGGGGCTCTTTTTTTAGCTATTAGCAAATTAATAATTTAAACTTCATAGAAGGTAATGTTACAGCAAATACAAAACTGACTGTCATTTAAAAAAATTAATAATGTCTTTCTTTTCACATTTATTCTATTTTATAATTAAAGATTTGCAATGGTATGAAAAATAACAATAAATATGAACGTTAACGCATATTTTAAAATATTAAGCACATTTAAATTAATCTCTAAAAGATTGATTTAAAAAATAATAATGTAATAAAATTTATATTTAATTCATTAATAAATAAAATATGTATAAGAAATCAAGAAAAAAAAAGGCCGCTTTCTCTTAGTAATTTTTTTTTAAAAAAATTTAATAAATAGATAATAATAAACATGAATGTTAACGCATGATTTAAAATATTGGGAACATATAAATTAAATTTCTAAAAAAAATGATTTAAAAATTATAAGTTAATAAAATTTTTATTTAATTCATGAATAAATAAAATATGCGTAAGAATTCAAGAAAGAAAGAAAGATGCCTTCTCTTAGTATATTTCACAAAAAACTTATAATTATTGTCTTATAGAAGAGAATTTCATTGAAAGTGTGAATAACATTTAATGATATAATATTATAATACTGATGTGACACTTTAAAATAGTTTATTTTAAAATCACAAAAACAATAGAAGATAAAAGTTTTCATTAAATGAAATAATTTCAATTCATTATTAAAATTATTTCATTTTAATAATGAATTAATTGTAAGTTCATTATTTAAAGTTTTCATTAATATGATTCATCATTAAATAGAATTTATTATTATTGGAATAAATAATAAATTATGGAAATTCTCATTTTTTTTCTTCAGTCAATAAATATTTACTGCAAATTTCTTGTTAAACAAACCTACACTCTTTTCATTAATTAATTCTATAAAAAATGTTTAGAAGAATTGTCAATTTTTATACTTATTTATTTTTAAAAGTTTTTCCAAATAATTCTAATAAATAATAAATTAAGCTTAGGGTGAATAACAATACATTATAAAACAAATTCCGGTAATTATTCTCATGAAGAGCCGCTGTTTTCCTCCCTTGCCTTCTCCCTTTTGTATGCGCCTATCAATTTAAGAGCAATGTGCTGTATGCTTCGAAATATTAATAGGTTAATTATATGAAAAGGTCGTCATAAAACCTTATGTAAGAATCAGAGATAGCATCATTAGCAAATGTAATAATTGTCCTCGCTAATGTACTTACTAACTTAGTGTTTGGAGGGTTCATAAAATGACATCTAAGGACTTGAAGAAACTAAACTGTCTGTGATTATTATCGCTTTAATTTAACGATAATTCTAAGAAATCGCTAAATATAATGATTAGCATAAGTATTGTAATTTTCTTTGAGGCAATCATCACGCTTAAAGAGATGTTGCTTCAAGATATATTCATCAATGGTCAAATGACAAAAAATAATGATGCAATGATGCGGAAAGAATATTGATGTATTTTTTATATGTATTTAATTATCTCTATTTTATATTTGTAAGGATGAAATTTTATATTGGAGTTTTCACTCACTCCTTGGTGTACCTGACTTTTAAAATTTTATATGCTAGCATATTATTTAACACAGCGCACTACTTTGATATTTTAAAAATTTGTTATTTAATGAAATAATTTTATCAAAAAGGATGGAACTATTCAAAATTGAATAGGAGATAAAATTGACTTTGTGATTCCATAAAGTTTATAGTAATAATGAGGTACAAATTAAAGACTAATATATAGAAAATAATTTTTAAAAATTATACTTTTCAGTTACTCTAAGAAAAATCTTGTTTGTTTCTTATGGCACTTGCCACTGACAAGCCCACTGTTACGAAGACAGCGATTTAAGCCTGAGGGGGAACGTCTCTTATTTTTTATAGCAGCGCCAACTAGGGCCAAGAGTACGACTTTGCCACTCACGCATCACTCATTCGCTTGCACAACCCCTTTTTACAGGAGGGCACATTCACACATCTCACAGATAGAACAACAACCATGCCCAAACCGGGACTCGAACCCGGGACGCCCAGATCACGGGGAAGACGCGCTACCCCTATGCCAGGACGCCGGCTAAGAAAAATCTAATTTGGAATAGTATTGTTTATTAAATTTTTATATAGCTTTTAATATAATCTGTAGATTAAAAGGAGTTCAATTTTGGTAACATTTATCAAATGTATTGTAATATTCAAGATTTAGGGAAAAGATCAAATGCGTGAATCATTAATTACCGCAAATCAAGAAATGTTTTGTTCTGCAATTAATTTTTGAGTGAATATTTATTAAGGCAGTTAATAGTAATTTATTTAATATCGAAAATACTTGCTTGCTAATATCAATTAAGTTGCTTACTTAATCGAACTACTACTAATAAAAAAATTAAAGGTTGACAAAAAGAGTGGCAATGTAGTTTAGTCAAATTATCATGAAAAAAAATCAGTTTGTGGGGAAAAAATGTATGAGATTTCAAACCAAAACAAGCCTCTAAATTTACATCTGGATAAGTTCTGGAAGAGGAAGTGGAAGTTCAAATGTCGGTTTTTTACATTTAAATAAAAAGCTATTAATTCCGTTAAAAAAATTGTATTTAAAAGTCATAGGTATAGTAAAGATATATAAGATGATACATTGAACTTTATCATTGGTTAATTAGGTTCAGAAGAAAATTTTCATTTTTTTTTTTAAATTGAACAGAAATTTCTGGAATTTTACTTTAATACGTATCTATAGAAGATAATTAATAATAAAAATTAAAGACTTATATTTGTATTATTTTTTTGAAAAATTCAACTTCGTTAAAAAAAAAGCAGTTATTAAAAAAGGCTTGAAAATACTTTTCTATCCATCAAAATTTGCAAAAAGAAAAATAATCTTATTCTATATATGTTGTTCTTTGATTTTGAATGTTTCATAATGGTTGTTTCCAGAGGAAGGAAATGAAAATTGGGCCTGAAGTGAAAATTTTCTCTTAATTATTAAGCCTGAAAATATTTCCACATTTCCAGATGACCATTTCACTCACGAATTATTATTAACCGCGTTTTTAAAACACTAAAAATAAGATTTGTTTTCTTTTTGAAATTGAATTGCTATACCTTTTGTTTCTTTCGTTTTTTAAAATCGATTAAAATATTATCTAAAATTAGAAAATAACCCTTCTAGAAAAAAAAAAGCTATTTTTCGCCCTGCAAATTCCGATTGATAAAAATATACTTATATATTTTTGGACGACCTTTGTTTTGCAACTAAGTCGAGTTTTCCAAAAATTAATACAGATATTGGTCTTAAATTCCCTTCTATAAACACGCACCTCAACTTCTCAGAAACTCGTCTAAATTTTTTTTTAAAAAATGAAGAAAAAAAAATTCAATTTTTTACCTTTTAAAATTTACTCCTGAACTAATTAAGCTATTATAATGTTCAGTATCTCATTTTATAAATATTTTTAATACCTATAATCTTTAATTTTAAGCCTTTATTCTTAGATTAATAGATTTGCATTATTTTTTAAATATTTTTCATTTATATATATATATATATATATATATATATATATATATATATATATATATATATATATATATATATATATATATATATATATATATATATATATATATATATATATATATATATATATAACATTTTGAATATTTTTGATAGCTTGGTATTTAAATACTACATTCCCCTTTATTTTCCATGTAAGGAACAATATTTTTGCTTTCATTTTTGTTTAAGTCAATTTTACAATCATCAAATAGAGTCTAGAAGCTTATAGTTTAGTTTACATTCTTGATTTCCTTCGTGATATGTAATTATTAGAGAAATATCGATCGTTCACGACTAAATCGCTCCTTGATTGTTGAGTACTCTATGCAAGTTGTGGGTTATGGCTAAAGAAACGAAACTATGCAAAGTAATTAAATGTGCCAAACTAATTTTCAAAGTTGAGAAAAGTGACCCAATAAAGAATTTTTCAACTTTCTCATAAATTACTCATGTATTTCTCATATTATAGCAATATAGAATAGGTATTGTTTGTATTCATTACAATATTTCGTATAACAGTCGACAGAATGAAAATATTTCTTGTTTTATATTTATTTCATCAAAACCTCACCGTCATAAAACCTCCTGTCAGATCGTTTGGTGATGTTTTGGTGTCCTTGAGATTGAGCTGAACAACACTGCAGAGTAAGCAGACCAACCACCAATAACAGCAGAGTCAAAGGCATCGTGATCCTTTGGTATGAGCATGGGGAATCTTGGGGCTGTAACGAAAAAAATTCATTCATTAAGAATTATAATTTAAAATGTAAATGATATCATTTTCTTCCAAAACATTCCATTCATGAACAGCTTATTTTATTTGCTATTTAGAATTCTATGAATTTAAACAATATTATTTAAACTTTTTTAATTAATAATACTTTATAAGAAATGTACTAGTTTTGAAAGAAAAAATTGGAATGCTCATTATAAAAAACTTTAAATTTAAATAACTGTAGTGCCATTAGATCAGATAAGAAAGGTTTATTTCTGTCCGTGTGTGTATTTTAAAAGTTGGGTATATTTAATAAAAATATGACTAATAATGCATCTTTTTTTGCTAAGTAATTCTTGTTAAAACAAATTCTATGAATTCTAAAAAATGTAAAATCAAGTAAGACGTTCTTTTTTTTCCACTCAAAAGGAAATTTAAAGAATAGGTATTATTTATATGGACTACAATGCTTCGAATAACACTCGATGTACCAGTTGAAAGCAAAAAATAAATTTTCTAAAAGAAATCACCGTTTAAGGTTGATGATATTTATAAAGAAAGCAAGAACTCCTTTTGCAATTTTAAATTTTTTTAATAAAATAACCAGTCTCTTATAGAGAAATATTGATTTTTTATTTTGCTTTCATCCGCAGAATTACAGCTTCAATAGTATTTCAGTTATCAAATGACTTTTTTGGAACGGAATATTCGTATTTAAATATGACTCAAGCTAATTTTCCCTAAAAGCTTTTCCTTGAAATATATCCTAACATGTTTCCAAAAGGAATATGGAAGAACGCTTCTTATCTGAGAAATTTAATCATATTTTCAATATCAAAATAACACGACGAGTGTGATGGGGAGGCAAGCAAATTTAGAATTAATTGCATACATTTAAATTATGTTCCTGTAATTTCTTTCTTTTCTTTTTTAAATACCAAATGACAAAACTTCTATAAGTTATATGCAATAATAAATATTTGTATTCAGAAATACTTTTTTTTCAATTTATTTTTCTTTTCTTTTCTTTTTATTTTATTTTATATATATATATATATATATATCTTTTAATTTTTTGTTAAAAGATGTTTTAATGCTGCCAACATTTTCTGTTCTTAAAAACCAAACATTTAAGAGGTTATAAAAGTAAAAGAAGAAACCTTTGTAATTATGGCAGTTACAGTTATATGCAGTTCAATATATTACATACAATTTACAGTTATCTATCGGGTTCTTCAATATATTTCATGTCTTCCAAAATAATACATTTTTATATAAACAGTATTATGGAATAAATAAAATCGTCAAATGTTCTAATAAGCGAATTATCTGTTCTTACAAAAGTTTGCAATGATTGAAGTCAAATATTTGAAAAATAAATAAACTAACTTATTTATTTAAAAAGAATAAATGACGCTGAACTATAAAATCTGAAACAGTTTTAATATTTCTATCTTTTATAAATATGCGTTTTTTAATGATAATGTAACATAATGAGTTAGATTACAAGTTGCATAGGAAATATATATCATTGGCAGATATATTCATCTCATTTTAAAAAGTTGATTACCAGAAAACAAGTTCCATTAAAAATCAAAATGTTGAAAAATTATTCAATAAACATAATTACTTTTTTTCAGATTCAACATTCTTTAACAAATATCAAGTATTTCACTATTATTTTGTTTATCTAAGCATAACTTCTAAAGTTCAAAATAATTACAACACCGTCCCATGGCATACCAACAGCAAAATTGCATTGTTTTCATAATTTCAATTTATCTTATTTTAATGATAAAAAAAATTAACTTTAAACTTTCTTACAAAATTGATAAACTAATCTGCATGAAAACAAATTGTTTGTGTGAAATCAAATCTGTAATACTTTTACATGCGCGATTTAACACGTAATGACTCGAGTTATTTATCCTAAATACATTAGATGAATTAAGTTAATCGAAATGATGCAACAAATGAATATGCAAAACAGCACTCACTGTAAACTAACCCGATTATGAAGGTAGATCTAAACAATTATTTCTGATCATTATCATGGTTTCGCTAGATTTTGCAGATAAAAACCATTTTCTTTGTTTTAATTCGGTAAATAAATTCTATTTTCAAGTATAAGAAGTAATATATCATAATTGACGAAACTTTTTGGTATAAATATGAAAATACTTAAAAGTATGAAGTATATTTCTAAAAACCAAATCGAAAGACCCTATCAAAATAAGATTTAAGATTTTGTAGATGCCAAAATACTGATATCACAACAAAATGCATGTTAATAAAATTATTTGAAGTATGAGAAAATCCGCATAGCCATCTATCAATCAGAAAGTAAAAAGAAGGAAAATAAACTAAGGCTCTTACAAATAAATGAATTCATTGTTATGGTTTGTAATTAGAATAAAATTATTCTAATTAGGTAATTTTACAAAATTATAAAAGAAAAATACACATCGAAGTCTGTTGTTAAAAATTTTATGTAGCATTTTATATTTGTATCAGTTTTCTTGCTGATGTCATGAACCACACTGTGAAGTTTAACTTTCCGAAATATCTCAGCCATTACTTTTTCAGAGCAGATGTCGTAAAATTAAGATTCAAAATACATTCTGTTGACAACAAAATGCTCCAAAAAGAAAAATTTTCTGTCGTGGCAAAGTATGTTCTCTAATCAGGTCTTTTCCCTGCATATAGACCTGATTGATCATAAACATTTTTAGGACGAGCTCGAAAATGTTACTTATAATATGAATATGTGATAAGACATAAAGTTTGATGTTGGCTACCATAGGACCCGTATTCAATAACACTTCAGACCGTGATTTTCGAAATATCATGCGTTATTTTCATTAGTGGAAGCAATTGAAAATAATACTTCTGACTTCACAATCATTTGAAATTTCATAATATCCTTTTTTTTCTACAATCTCCAGATAATAAACTATGTCTTTGTTAAGCGTCGATGTAAGAGAAGGCAGTTATGTTTCCGCTTAGTGAACATTAGATCTGAGATACTGTTAAAAGGATCTGTAGTCATTAAAATATATTATTCAATAGTCGTATTCTTCTGTTCCGTCATAGTAGGCGATATTTTGACTAAGTATTGGATTATTTATATCAATTATATGCAAGAATAATCTAGCAAGGAGAGGTGATATCATTATGCGAATACAAATATTAAGTTATTCTTTAAAAATAATTTATTTTACGGCAGTTTTTTAATTCTTACTTTCAAACTCCAAAAATCACAGATTTAACCTTTAATCCTTATATGTGTTATTTTAACCAGGGGAAATGATTTAAACATCAAGAAAACTTTTCTATTGTCGTAAAATATGTTCTCTAATAAAGTCTTTTCCCTGCATATAGACCTGATTGATCATAAACATTTTAGGACCAATTCAAAAATGTTATTTATAATATGAGCTTGTTATAAGACATAAAGTGTGGTGTTGACTATTATCATAGGAACTATATTTAATAGCATTTCAGATAATGATTTTTGGAATATCCTGAATTATTTTCATTGGTGGAAACAAGTGAAAATAACACTTCTGATTTCACAATCATTTGAAATTTCATTTCTTTTCGACAATGTCCAGATAATAAACTATATCTCTGTTAAGCATTGATGTAAGAGGGCAGTTACGATTCCGATTCCCCCAAATTAAATTTACTTCAAATATTTTAGCATTGTTTGCTAAATGAACATTTTTTCCCCTTATGCCTTTCTTTCCCTGTTGACTATTCCCATTTGGAACCATATTTAATAACATTTCAGAAAGTGATTTTTATAATATCATGCGTTATTTGCGTAGGTGTCAGCAAATGAAAATAATACTTCTGATTTCACAAACATTTGAAATTTCATAAGATCCATTTTTTGGTAATCTTTATATAATATATTGTGTCTCTGTTAAGCCTCGATGTAAGAAGGAATTAAGACTCTAGTTCCACCAATGCGAATTTGTTTCAAATATTTTAGCATTGTTTGCTATACGAACCTTCTTATGTCTTTCTTTCTCACATGTCCCAGTTTCTTGCCGAAATATCTCAGATTTTACATCCCCGCCAACATCCTTTGAACAGACTTTTCAATCATCAGAAAACAAGGAAGCTCTCAGTATTCTTCTAAAACCCACCGGCTCACTTTTGACTCTTTTCCTCAAAAGCTCATTTCCGAGTTTTATTTTCCAAGAAACTTCACGAAGTGATCCTCTTTTAGACAAAAGAGGGCAAATTTTCTCCGGTAATTCGCATTGTTATGCACGTCAGTGAAGGACCGACGTTGACAAGCAAAACTCTCTTCTCGCTCTATTTGCCACTCTAACAGAGAACTTCAATCAGTTTTTTTGAATCGGACTCGCGAGAATTGATTCACTTTTCCTTCTGAAATGGACTTTAAAAAAGGATAAAATGAATTCAGACTGCTTCTGTGAATTGACTGACATATTCAAAATTTCGACAGGGTTGAATGGTCGGAAAAATTTGGACGCTCTGATCAACAAATTATGTGTCTTGGTATATAAAAAGTGACATGTTTATATGAGAGAGAAAGTGGATTTAAAATAATTTCATTGATTTAAAGTACTTGAAGAAAAAAAAAAACAGCATGTCCAAAATTGTTCTTGTATGTTTCACTGATTTATTGATTCCAGATTGACTGATATCACTTTATCAGTCAATCTGGCAGTCAGTTATCAATGAACTTCCTTTATGTAATTATTTTTAAATCATACAAATAAAGAAAAGCACT
Source organism: Argiope bruennichi (assembly GCF_947563725.1). NCBI lineage: Eukaryota > Metazoa > Arthropoda > Arachnida > Araneae > Araneidae > Argiope > Argiope bruennichi. The sequence continues at coordinate 90,160,639 of NC_079151.1, forward strand.
TATTTTAGAACGCATATACGTTATTTACTTAGCTAGATTTAGTAATTTTTTAAATAAAAGGCGTTAATAGTAAAAAATGAAATAAAAAGCGATAAGCTGTATTATTTTTAATCAATATTTTTTGCAAGAAAAATAATATTTCAGCATTTATAACAAAGAAATATATTTGATTTGTTTTATGTATTCTTAGCAACTCATAAATGAGAAATAATCAATTTATTGTCTATAACGGAAATAATTCAAAAATAATCATTTGAATGATAAAAAATTACTACAAACATTTAATAAACACTAGGAAAATTTTGAAATATTTTTGGAGCTTAAAAAATGGAATTCAGTCTCCATTTCATGATATTTATTAATTTTAATTTTTTAAGCCTATGAGTCTCGCTCTAAAATTGTCATTGCCTTAAAATCTTTTACTCGTGTGAATTAAAATGACTAAAGCTATTTGCCAATATAAATTCTGTAATATATTCTCTTATTCCTCTGTATCTGAAAAAGTTCAATGATACAAGAAAAACGATATATCTTGAAAAAAATTTCATAACATAAAGATATTATGAGAAAGAAACTTATTGTTGGTTTGTACATGTTATTTTAATATTAATAAAGTAGTTTTCAACTAGAAAACTAGTATTAGTGTAAAATAAATTAATTTTCGTTAGAATAGTTTTTCTTCATGAAACATATAAAATTTGTTACAGGACATCACTATGCAATGAATATGCAAAAATTTCTTTTACCAGTTCCAAATAATTTATAAGAGGTCAATATGTATTTAATATATATTTCTTTTCTTGCTTTAGAACTCATAATGTTTATAAAAGAAACACAAGATTTTTAAGCAAACGTAATTCACCTAAACACAACTGCTAAGAGTTACTACTTAGATCAGTTAAATTTTGGAAATGAATGAGCAAGTACTTTTAAATATCATCTTGTGCATTTATAGTTATTTTAAGATGTTCACAATTTCAAATTATTTATTAAATTTAAAAAAATCAATTAATTTTTCATGAATTTCTAGTAACAATAATTTTATATTTTGAAATTCTTTAGAATAACATCTGATACAGTAGATCTTTACCTGTAAATAAAACAAAATTCATAAACAAATCAGTCTTGTGCCAGTATCAAATTTCTAAATAATCTTATAATTTCATACTCTTTCAAGGAGCATATTAACAGATTTTTCACATTTTTTTTCAATTCAATTTCACATTTGCAGAAAATATTCGATAATTTATTAAGATTATGTTCAAAAGAATTACAAACGATTAAGGCCTTTTGGCAATTAAATAAAAACGAGCCCTGAACTCATTTTTTTAAAATATCCAGTTTGTTAAGTAAAATAAAAATTCGTTGATATATTGATGGAATTCAATATTACGCCCACACCATTTATAAGAACGTGTTTACTGAAGCTTGACTAAAGCTCTAAGAACTATTACAAAACATAATGCTCAAGACCTCTTCCCTACTCAAGCGCAAACACAATTACAGGATTCAATAATACATTAAAAAAAAGAAGGAAAATGTTACAATTCGCATGTTCCTTGTTCTTGTTAATTTATGGGCAGAGGTACCAGTAGATACCGCAAAAATTATACTTCTTTTTTCTTCTACTTATAAGTTTATGGACGAGGTCTTTGATTGTTTAAATATCATTTCTTTCGAATTGGAAAACGTTCCGTTAAATTGAGCGGTAAATTGCTGATGCAGTTCACTTTCACGGAACGCGTTCACAATGTGTCTTTCGACACTCAAAAAGTCGTCATCCTTTCTGCACCATTTCCATATATTTTGAAATTTGTTGACCTCTCTACTAGAAAGAGTGATACAAAGACACAACAAATGACGCCGCGGTATGTCATGAAAAGAGAAAAAAGTGCGCAATAAATTTGTATGCCATTGTAAATTATAGAATTGGAAGCACGCAAGAGAAAAAAAATAATGAAATTTTAAGCATTTTTTCGCGTGATGGCTAAGCTTTCACTGCAGAATTACTCATGAATTGGTGTACGAGTACGAATTAACTTGTTTGATAAATTGAAAACCGCGGACTTAAACATGGCGATTGTTCAAAGTTAGGAAATTTGGACTTTGTTTCGTAAAAATGAAATTTCAGAAATCATTGTTGTATTATTTCAAAATAGTTTGATTTTGGGGAATTTTTTTTTTTTTGGGGGGGGGGATAAAGAGTCATCCTTGACTAAACAGCATATGCTATTTATCTGAAAGATAATATTAATGTTTTAACAATAATGTTTTTAAAAGAATAATTAAATTTAATTTCCATTATATAATTATATAAAAATTTTCAAACTTTTAGTTTAATAGCAGGATTTTATTCGAATTTTAGATTTGCATATCAATTCTTTCTTTAGTAAGGCAATTTTGCATCATATTTTAATAGTAAAAGAAAATTTCAAATACTAAATATTTAGCAAAAAATGATTTAAAAAAATTTTTGCTTTTATGCTGCAATTAGAATTTTATATTATTAAATATAATTTTTCAGAAAAATTTATATTTTCTATGAAATTTAATTATAGTTTTTTCTTTGCTATATAAGTATACATTTTTAAAGAAATAAATATTATTTTGAATTCTTATTTGTTAGTATGTTATGCATGAGATTCAAAGAACAAAAACAGAAACTTACAAGATATGTGGATTTATGCTTTTGTTGTATAGTTTAATGCTCTTCAAAAATAAATATATCTATAAAATTTCCTTCTTTAAAAGCAATACGTATATTTTTATTACTTTTATTTTAGTTCTTACTTATTTCACTGTATTTAAAGTAAGTAATTCTGAGATTTATTGGGAGAATTAACAAGACATTTTCTCATTCTGTTTATAACTAAACATGAAAATCTGAAAAAATTATAAATAATTTTGAAAAAGAAAATGAAACGAAGAGAAATCATCTTTAAATAAAATTCACTTTAAAATTTTATTTATATTAACCACTTACAGAAAAATTCTGAGTATTTCGAATTTGTAAGTTACTGTAGAAATTCATGAAAAAAGTTGAAATTCTCATTAAATTCATAAATATGAATTAAATTCTATAATTTAGATTAATTATAAATAAGATGATCAATGCTTGGTTTGGCATTTTACGGTCCTATGCAGTGAATAGTGTGAAACAGCTCTTTTAATAAGCTGGTTAGTTTTGTTTCACACATCAACATATTAATGATTAATGTACGAAAATCTACTATAAATGTTTATTTTAGTAATGTTGAAATGTGCTAGTTTTTATTTTTAAGTTTATAATGACTCATGATTTAGAGAGTAATTATGATTGGCAAAGTGTTAATGTTTTCCTAATAATTTATAATTCATAGAATTTGTATTTTTAAGATTTTTTTTCACAACTAGGTTAATAATATCTTTTTAATCGACTTGTCTGCGGTTCTCTCAACTCAGTGGCCACAAATTTCTGTCTGTTCGGAAATCCGCCATCTAACATGACGTCATCTGCCAGATGGTGACGATGTCATAGAGTCATTCACGGTTAATCTTCAACGGAATCCAGTCTCAATTTGTGTCTCTACTACCAAACCACTATGATATAAAAGTATATTTACACTATATGATATGATACATATAAAAATATTATACTATTCCTTAAAATAAATTTATTTTACCACAACTTCTTAATTTGAGCTTTCAATATTTCTTGATAAAGTGAACTATACATCTCATAAGTATATATAATTGTGCACAGTCATCTGTAACTTCGAGCAGAATTAAAAATATTCCCATCATTCATATCTACGTCATTAACAAATGAAAAATCCCAACTTCATTTTGGCGTCTACCAATTAAGATTTTTATATTTAAATTTACTGATTTATCAGTCTATGAATAAACTTATCCACGAATAAGTAACAAAAGTCAATGAGCTGAGGTCTTAATTTTTGTTATTTTCTAATTGATTACATTCTTCTTCCACGGTCCAAACTTAAGGTTATTGCTAATATTTCCTTTCAACGTTTTTTTTTCTAATTTTATTTTATGCAAATGTTTTTTGTTTATTGACCATTATTTGTTTTAACTCGATTTTAATCATTAATTTTGATTTGAGTGCTCGTGAGCATTATAAATAGGGAACACTCCTACTGCAAGAACACAAAACTTTTAATGTTGTAATATATTTACATCTAAAGTGTGCAACGAATAATATTCTGTTTTTTTTATGGTTTTGTTTACCACTCAACAAAAGTGAACGGTATCTTCTACTACAAAATTTATTAGTTAACTTGTGACAGTTAGATTTGAAATATTGTTAAAAGGAGCCGTAGCGATTAAAGTCTATAATCCGATATCGTATCCGTCTATTTAGTCATAGTAGGAACTATTTTGATCAAGTATTGGATTATTTCTATAAGTTACATAGATAGATAGATATGTATATTAGATATATATATATATTATAGTATAAATTAGATAAATAGATCTGTATAGTTAGATAGATAGACTTTCAAATGACTTGTCATGATTCACAGATTCACAGATTTAATCCTTGTATGTGTTATTTTAACCATGATAAATGGTTTAGACATCAAAACTAACCCCGAAGGCAAATAGTAAGCAGTATGAAAAACAAGTTGTGTGATTGGATCACTTTCTATAGATAATGAAACCCACTGGCTTAGAAGATTTAGAATCATAAAGAAGATGCAATTGGGCTGATTCGTTTTCCAAGCCGGAGGCTGTGGGGCATATGAACTCGTTTCAGACGTAACCGTATTATAGAAATCGACTCTTTAGTCTCTGAATCCTGTTATTGACCTTTCGTTTAGCATTTCACTGCCAAGAGCAACAGGTGTGTGGAATATAAGGGAAGATACTTATTTCATTGTGCTACCTTTCTGCTGGTCACTGAATTTTACATTTTCAACTAAATGAAGAAGTTTGCATTAGATTTCAGGTTATTTTTAAGATAACGTTTTGAAATGAAATTCTAGAATTGGAATACATGAAATCTAGAAAAATAATAGATAGTGATAACAGTGTCTTAATTTTGGATTTATAAATTTTTAATGATTTAGATTTGTTCATGTATTTTTACCTAATCACTGTCTCGTACCGATAACCTTTTTACTGTTTATGAAAGGTAGCAATATTTGTCTGGTTTTCAAGATAATGTTCAGGAATGAAATTCTAGAAATAGAATACTTAAAATCAAGCATGCAATGATAACAGTGTATTATCATTGCAATAATAAATTTTTAAGGGTTTAGATTTTTTTCGTGCAATTTTCGTATTCATTGTCTTGTACCGATAATCTTTTTACTCTTTATGAAAAGTAGCAATATTTGTCTTGTTTTCAAGATAACTTTCAGGAATGAAATTTTAGAAATGGAATATATGAAATCTAGCACAATAACTAATGATAACAGTATATTATCATTGGATTAATAAATTTTTAAGGATTTAGATTTGTTTTTGTATTTTTGCATATTTAGTATATTGTACTGACAATCTTTTTACTGTCTATAAAAGGTAGCAATATTTGTCTGGTTTTCAAGATAACATTCAGAAATGAAATTCTAGAAATGGAATATTTAAAATCTAGCATAAAACATATAATGATAAAAGTGTATTAACATTGCATTAATAAATTTTCAAGGGGTCAGATTTGTTTTTTTGTATTTTTGCATAATCAGTGTACTGACAATCTTTTTGATGTCTATAAATATTAGAAATATTTGTGTAGTTTTTAGAATGCTTACATGTACTTGTCGATTTAAAAAACACTATTTTGTGTCTGGCAAAAGACTTGGGGTTTTCACGTTTCTAGGTTTAATGCGCAAAATCAGCAGCGAATTCGATTCATTGATGTAAAATTTTTGTACATTTCGCATTGTCTTAATATTTATCGAATGCCATTTTTTTTACATTTTTTCTGGCCATACATTTCGCATTGCCAGAAATGATTTGATTTTATCCAGCTCTTACGCATCAAAATTAAACTAATTATTATTGTGACATAGTTATGACATATAGAACTCCAGTTTTCCTACAAAATATTTTGACAAATCTAAAGAAATAGATATAGATATCAAAGAAATAGTTTTCATTGTCTGACGGAGGATTTTTTCAGAGCAATGTTTTGATTTGAAATATTAAGTTGGCAATGTGAAAGCAATTCATCTATCAGTTTATTACATTAAAGGAGCCGGCGTCCTGGCATAGGGCTAGCGCGTCTTCCCCGTGATCTGGGCGTCCCGGGTTCGAGTCCCGGTTTGGGCATGGTTGTTCTATCTGTGAGATGTGTGAATGTGCCCTCCTGTAAAAAGGGGTTGTGCAAGCGAATGAGTGATGCGTGAGTAGCAAAGTCGTACTCTTGGCCCTAGTTGGCGCTGCTATAAAAAATAAGAGACGTTCCCCTCAGGCTTAAATCGCTGTCTTCGTAACAGCGGGCTTGTCAGTGGCAAGTGCCATAAGAAACAAACAAACAAACATTAAAGGAAATATTGAAGTGTTAATGATTTGTAAATAACGATTGTAGAAAAAGGGGACATATGTGTTTTTTTTTGTTGCCTTTGATTTAAATAGCGAGTAATGTGTTTTACTAATTCTTTTCAAAATAGTTGATGTAGTATCAAAAAATTTATTTTAAAATTCCTACTTATTGAGTTTTGAAAAAATTCTTATGAGTTTTAAATACACTTTTACCAACTTTTAACAAATATTTCTCGAATAAATTTTGTAGCTAGAGCAATCGATTCCTATACTAACTTTTAATGCAATTATGGCGTATAATTATGATAATAACAATGTTTACATACATTTAAAACATTTTCTTTTATATTATTCTTATTAAATAAACATAAATCGTTAATAATTTATTTTAAAAATCTTTAGAATGAATGCATTTAAGTTGTACCAGATTAAATAAATGATTGCTTACATTCTTTCGAAATTATTATTTTATAGAATATTTCAATATCAAATTGACAATATAAATCGGGTACAAATTGAATAAATTACAATTTTATATTTACAAAACATACGATTGAAAAATACAACTAAAACCAAAATAAAATATTTCTAATTCTATGTGATCATTCAGTGCGGTTATGTGAATTTTTTTCAACAATAATCTTTATAAATATTAGCGATATAAAAATAACGAAACTAATATTATATTTTGAAATGTAATTTCTTACTTTATTAGTTATACACGAGGAAACTCTAAACACATATATCCAAAATGAAATCGAAGAATTTCATAGTATCAATTATGTTTTACTCGAATATTAATGCATCCAATTTATCAAAAAAAGGAAAAAAAAAAATTAAAGAAAAATATCAGAATGAAAACAAATCAAGTGTGAAAATATTCGTTAATGTTTGTAATATACATAAATAAATTTCACTTAAAATCTAAAGCTTCATGAAGAATTTCAAATAATTATTTATTTAATAAGAAATATTGTCATCTGGTTCTTTTAAATAAAAAATTTTCGATATCAAAGCAAAAAATATATAATAAATTTTGCAGTTAAATTACTAGTGTCGAATAATGATCAGATAAACAATTTTTCAGGTAAATCATTTTTTCTTTTCCGCTAGATGCAATTTAAAAAATAAGCTACAAATTATTTCAGAATTTCATGTATTATTTAATAAATACACAAATCGATGGGCAATATAAATCTACAAAAAATTAATTGCATTTTACTTGCAATTAATTGCTTAAAATAATTTCATTTTTATATTGATCCATATCTCAAATGAAAGATGAAATGCTGAATTAATGATGTGTCTATATTATTATATCAAATTAAAAATCGGTAAGGAAAATAAAATAAGAAACCATTTAAAAAATAAATATTTTTATATCAACTTCGTAATTAATATAAAAATGACGCTCATATTTTTGTAATTTAAATATTAAAATATAAAATTTTGTTATAAGAATTACAAAATGATATTTTTAAGGATAAATATTAATAAAGTGTAGGTCCTATAATTTTTCAACTTCCATTTTTAAAAAAAGTAATTTTTAAATTTTAGTTCTGCATAATTTTGTGTCTTTTTTTTTAAATAAAAAAAATAATTAAAGAAAAAAAAATAGACTAATTATTATTACAAATGCATTTATTTTGTATATAATTCAATTTCAATAAAAATTCTGAAGGAGTAGCAATATTTTTAAGGATTGCTTAGCTTCGGATTGTTTTCTCTTATTTCTTTCTTAAAGAAAAAAAGGAAGTCATCATTAATGGCTTCTTAATAGAAGAGCAATTAGTGTTTCATGTATTAACAGTTTGTGGACAGTAATTATATATCAGTGATGCTTTCCGGATTCAGCTAATTATCAATAATCCGCTTAACACACTTGTTTACGGTTATAACTAACAATGATAATTTAGCATTGTTGTAGCTTAATTTCGCGATGTTACGTTATGTGCTCCATTTCGGCTGATGTTCTGGTATTTAACTATGAATAGAGTTTTCTATACAATAGCATAAAAACGAGCGCATTGTACAATCAGAATGTCAGACAACAAGAAGATGAAGTCACTCTTGCCTGCTGCTAAGATAATTAGTCTTAACCATTTTCCATAAATCATGCTCAGAAATTCTACTAATATGACTGACAAAATACTACTGACAAAAATGCAACAATCACACCACACTTTATTATTTTTATTTCATTATGTCTAAAGAAACAAAGAGAAAATATTGCAATCGTAAAAAAAAAAAAGGGATTTTACGCGTGTGATTAATTTTAAATTTTAAATCACGATGAGTCAGTGAAAAAAAAACGCTTTTGGAAATGATCTGTTTATTTGTTTGTCCGTGAACATGATTACACAAAAATAAACTAAACACATAAACGGATGAAATTCAACATGCAAATTTTGAGTAAAAATTACAAATTTCTATTAAATTTTGACAAAACCCATCAAAAGTGCTACACTCATGTCCATAAATTAAGGATAATTCAGAGTCACGCGGAAATCGAAATCTAAAATGCATATATCACCCGTAAAATGACTACCCACATCTTCAAAAATCATATGCAAATTGCAGGAAGCCACCAGATGACACCGATAATACGTCACAATGACGAGAGTGTAAGAGAGTGGTGTATAAGGAATACTGGCAAAGAAATAAAATTGTTCGCAAGCGCTTTATAAGCCTTTCAGTGCAGTAACCGCATAGTTATGGCACAAAGGGTGCATTTGGATGATTTTTTACGTGGTAGAATTATCGACCGTCTGAAATGTGGGCGTACTCAGCTGGAAATATCCGAGGAACTTGGAATCATCCATAGTGTCATCTCCAGGCTTTGGCAACGATTCCAAGATGATGGTAATGTGAGTAAACGTTACAGCAATTCAGACCGTGTACAGACGCTTAGGGCAGATTGGTCTATATGCTCGTAGGCCTGTCAGATGTGTTCCACTTAAGCGGCGGTCCAACGACCTGCGACCTCACGGATTTGGTCATAAATCTGACATCCAACCCACTAGGGGACCACACTCCCTCGTCGCCCGCGGTACGCCTGTAGTACGCCTGTAGTTTCCCGTAAAATGTCGGTAGATGGATAAACATCAAAGAGCCGGAAAATTTGTTTGGGCTATGGGGGGGAAGGGAGTCAAAGAAACTGAGGGTTTTGAGCGGTCGAAAGGGGAACGTGTGCCGTCTGAAGATTTCTCTGGTCGTGGGTCCGCTGCCACAGGCGGGGGTGGCACCACGAAGGAAGGGTGACAGTTTTATGACCACATCTGTGAAGACCATCCGACCGTTGGACCGCGGCTTTACTGCAACTCACTGTCGCCTGCGGTTAGCCTGGAGTAGAGAGCATGCATTGTGGACACCACAATAGTGGCTTGTGTGAGGTTTTCCGACGAATCCAGATTTAGCTTGCAGTCTAATTCTCGCCGGACTTTCATATGGAGAGCGTCAAGTACCCGTTACCACCAAGAGAACTTCATTGAACGACACCGTTACGGTGGTGCAGGATTGCTCGATTGTGGAGGAATTATTCTGGGTTCCAGAACTGACCTGCAAGTTCAAACTGGAACCATGACAGACCAAATCAATCGGGACGTCATTCTGGAACAACATGTACGTTTGTTTCGGGGTGCTTTGGGCTTAGAATTCGTGTTTATGGATGACAATGCCAGTTCTTACCATGCAGACATCGTGAACGAATGCCTTCGATACGAGGATATCACTCGTATGGACTGTTCAGCATTCTCACCGTACTTGAATCCAGTAGAGCATGTGTGGGACATTCTTGGCCAACGAGTTACAGCCCGTCAACCACCTCCTACATGTCTACCGGAACTTCGGAGAGCATTGCTTGATGAGTGGTGGGATATTCCCAAAGATCAGATTGATAATTTTATATCAGCATGCCTAGGCGTTGTACAGATTGTATTGCATCGTCTGGGAGACATACTATGTATTAACCATCATACCAATCATGTAATATTGGTATTTGTAAATAGGTGTTTTTTAATGATATCAAACATATAGCATCTTTTTTGCTCTTTACCTTTTGTTTAATGAATAAGCTTTACAAATAATTCACATTTGTTTTGTTTATGATTCTTTCTTTTGCTGAACTTGCATTATCCTTCATTTATGGACATGAGTGTATTATTTATCTGATTACCCACCCATAAGCCTGTGACTCGATAATTTAAAAATGCAACTCGCTAGAAGGATGAAATACAGTATTTTCTATTAGTCTTGAAAACGTATATTAAAATTTGGACCAGTTTCATCAAAAGGTTCACTTCTTCTATTTGAGTAAGTACGAATGCAATAACTGAAAAACGTAACAAGCTACACGTTTGAAATTGAGTGTATGGTACTGACATAAAAAATTTCAAATATGTATGAAATTTTAATGGAAGTGTTTAAATGAAGAAGGAGCCCGGTTACGAAAGCTAACTTATATGCAAACCTCCGTGGGAAGAATAGCCTTGATTCTTAACAATACTAACTCTTTTCCATGTTAATTGCCAACAATGAGGTATATGTGGGTTATTTCTACTTTTATACATTGTTTTCTATGATGCATTTAATTCTACGAAATTAAAATTAGTTTTTTTAACGACTCGTTTACTGTACAGAACAGCAATTTTTTTCCCCAATGGTGTTGGATATTTTTCATATAAACTTGAATAGGTATATTTAATTCAACAAATTTTTAGACAATCAAAATTTATAAATATAAGAATCTATATTTATTAGATACATGTTTTTTATTTTTTCATTTGCTCTTTTACATGATATAGATATAACAGTATTCTCTTAAAAAAATCTAATCACGGAATTTAATCCTACGATATTGAAACTATATGATTTTTTTTTAACTACTCGTTTACTAGGTCTTCTCTTTATAGGATAGCAATTTTTTTCAATGTATTTTGGATATTTTTCATATAAACTTAAAAAAGGTATTTTTAATTGAACAAATATTTAACCACATTTATAGAAACAAGATTATATTTTAGTAGATACTTATTATTTTTTATTTGCTCTTTTACATGCTGTACATATAACAGTATTCTTTCAAAAAAAATCTAATCAATAAAAAATATCCTTAAGTTTCCGTAATTCCTGCAAAGTGTACACTAATTACCTGCTAAATAACTTTAAAAATCAGAGCACGCGTACTTCAATCTGAGTGCTAACCGATAAAATATGCTGTTAATAAAATCCTGTAAAAAGAGAATGAAAGAATTTTATTTTAATTATTTCATCCTAATTCCTGAATCGCAATCAGTCCATCCCAAATGCAGTTCTTCTCTGAACGTAAGAAATTTATTTATGAATAAATTAATTTTCATATCCAGAAAAAGTTCTCCGCTACCCGATCATTAAAAACGGAACATGATTCAGTTCGCTATTTTGGTAGTTGGTCGTTATTTCTGGCGTTGCGGGCGTTTGCCCTCAATGCCAAGGTCGGGGAAAACGACTGCCGACGCATTCTGACCTACTTAGGTTGGGGTTGGTGCCCTATTTTTCCCACAGGGACAGAGAGAAAGATAAACTCTTCCTAAAGTAAAGTTGAAAAACCGAACTGGTTTCATTTAAAACAGTTATAATAGTCATCCGACTACTTTTTTGTGTCTTGGAGGCATATATAGAACTAAAATTCTTTTTTTTTTTTAAATTTTCAATGTTATTTATTCGAACCATACCCTGGGGGAATCGAAGATTATTAAGTTTCGTTTCTGAGTCTAAGTTGATTATTTCGCTTCTATAACCGTTACAGAGTTTGTTACAAATATAAAATTTAGTTGAGTAGGTTAAAGGATTTTTTAAAAGGAATCTGATAATATTTTTATCAATTTAATACTCGGCTTTGTTAAAAATATTTCTTAAGTTGAACAGGATAAGGAATTTTTATCCGTTTTTTAAGGAATCTGTCAGAATATCTACATTTTCAATCAAGTTTATTCAAATTAAAGTTAAAACAGGAATATTTTACAGAAAAATGTAAGCTATAAGAAAGAAAAATTGAAATGTTAAATAAGTATCTAAAAAAAATTGCATCCGTTACATGATTAAGTAAAGAACCTCTTTATTATGAAGAAATTTGATCAGAATAAGAGTAAATGATCTTATTATGTAATCATTAATAGTTTTTTATTTAAATTATTATTTTTTAATTTTTGTATAAATATTAATTGCGGTCATTTTTATTATATCTTTTAGAAACAAAAATCATCTTAATAAATTTTAGAATTACCACATAAAGACTTTCTATTGTGCATTTTTCATACAGCATGAAATATGCAATGTAGGGATGTTAATAAATACTATATACCTGTATATCCTCTTTATTGATCAATGATTATGAATATAGGTATTTCCACAATAGTTTTATGTTTTCTACAAAATTCTGAGGTTGGCATCTGTTTAAAAAGGAATTTATTTATTTTTATTTTATTTATTTATTTATTTTTGTAAATAAAGAATTTATTTACTTTGAAATTTCTCTTCCAGAACGAATATTGTCTCAAGTACTCTACCAGAATGAATAGTATCTCAAGCGTTTTACCAAAACGAACAGTGTCTTAATATAACACTCTTAGACTCTAAACAGGCAAAAATCTAAAAAAACAATAACCTGATATTTTGATTGTTTAATACTGTAAATTGCTTTCAGAAATAGCTTAAAGCAATTACCATTCTCATCAATCAAAAGAAAAAAGTTTCTTCAAATGTAAATAAAGAAGCTGGACACGGTCAATTGTTCCGTCTTTACGTCCCTCTTTTGCTTTCTTGTACACAAAGCGAACAAAGAGAAATTATTGCAACTGTTAAAAAATTAGAACTGGAACATTTGATGATTCTCCACTTTTCAGATGTTCCTGAGCGCAAAGAGCCCACATTTTTTTTAATTATATCTATCTATTTGTGAAAACGATAAAACACTTCAAGCTAGACGGATAAAATTTAGTATATATCTTTTGCATTACATTTGTAGGATTCTGTCAAATTTTGAGCAAAATCTGTCTGTTCGGCCGTCTGAGTGTAAGTGGTCACAATAACTATATAAATAAATAAAGAGCTTGACAAATATAATTCAGTGCTCAGTTTAAGCATCTAAAGTCCATCCATCCATATCAAATTTTGATCCAAATATGCCAAAAGGTTGACTGTTTGTCCGTCTGTATTTTCTCATGCATATAAAAGTGATAACTCAAAACCACAATGACTTAAATACGGTGTGTGATCGTGTGACTACAATTATAGTTTTATGCACCATTTGGATTTCAATCGAAAGGAAAAAGATATGTCCACATTGTATATTCTAATTTCTGTTACTTGAGTATTAATGCTTACCAGGGAATTATTAGTAAAAAAAAAAAAAATCTCAAAAGATCACACGATAGATTTAGAAAATGGTTAGATTCAACCCGAAGATCTATGTTTTGTAGCTATTGTTTGGCAAAGCCATGCTAGACATTCCCCAAAATCCATAGATTTATGCAAGGGATGGAAAATATTATTTTTATTAGAGAATATGCGAGAAAATGTTTCTTCACCAACTCTAACTCTCGCAATAACATTCAAATGCCAGATTGATTATTTCCAAAGTTTACTCTTATTGTGTCAATTTCAATGGCTTGGCCTCATGAAATACATTTACATCTTTTATGAAGGAAACTGAATGGCTTAGGAACCCCACCCCCTTGAAAAAGCACTTTATGTATCGGCTGAACAAGCGAGCTATTAATTATTTCAAGGTTGCTATATAATTCTCTTGCTAGTTAAATAATTATATTATTTCAGATTTTTAAACTGAAGATAGATTATTATAAAAATTGCTCCAGGACTCTTATTCAACATCATGGTTTCTTCTACTGTTATAATTCATAAACAACATAAATCGGTCTCGTAAAATAATGCTACAGAAAAACTACAGGGAGTTTTAAAATATTTGCCATTTTGGTTAAGTAGGGCATTTTTAGAAAATCTGAAATTTTTAAATTGTTCGCAATTGTTAGTTTTAAATTTCATTTACATAGATTCTTAGTTATTTTCTGTAATTTCCTATGTGCTACACTCAGTTGTAAGAAAAACAATAGAAAAATTTTAAAACAACTTGCGCCATCGCTTTAAATCCTCCGCTAACAAGTGAAATCCTTTGAAATCGTCATCAAATAAATCACTGAATTGAAAAAATTGTCTAATTATTTTAATCATCACACAAGGAAATAAATCTTGTTTTCTATTGTTTGTTGTAGAATTTTCATTCTCAGTATGTAGAGCAGGAATAACCAAACAATGAACGAAGAAGCCTTAGGAAAATAGAGAAATGAAATTTATTCACTTTCCAATCGTTCCAGTTAAAAAGTTTTAATTGCCTAAATTCCACTATTTAAATGATTATCTGAGCATTTTAATCAAAATATTTTTAGACTCTGGGTATAAAAAATAATCATAAAATTCATACAACATTTAAAATAGTATTAACTTTATAAATAGTCATTAATGTAAAATATCTGTAAATGGAATTAAAAAATTAAGATACCTATTTATGCAGTGCTGATGCGTCAGCTGATAAATAATTATTACTGCAAAAAAATCTAAATAGAAAATAAATATACTATAATTTTTAAAAAAATTAATTCTGAGTAGCACATAAATGTGATCATGTGAATTTTATTAAATAAAATTAAATTGTCTCGATGAATGATTTTTAACATATGAAAATGAACATGTATTAAACAGATATGATTCTTTTGGAGAAGTATGAAATCAGTACTGAAATAATAATAAAACTACAAGCAAGAGATAACGAATAAGCAATATGGTAGAACAAATTTAACCATGGGCATGAGAGAACAGTTGATCGAATGTCAAATCTGAGCTGCAAAAATTCTTACCGAGCCACCATTAAACTCATTGGGAGAAAAGCAGCTTTTTGTTTTCTCTTCTATCAGCCAATTTTAATGTTTCCGAAGGTGGTTGTCATGCAGCCCCAGACTGTACCTCTCTTACATTTTGAGTCATTTTTTGCCCTTTTCCTCTTTTATATATTTTTTTTTATCATTTTCGTTGTTCATAGAATTATTAATGCCAAAAAATAACTGAAAAAGATTTGTTTTTTTAAAAAAAAGCAAGATTTTAAAATAATGAAAGAGACTGTAACCTAATGGACTTGTTTATTTCATTAGTTTTCTCCTCATTGTGTTTATGTTATTATTTTTGTTTTAAATTTATTTTATTTCTGATAATTGAAATTAAAATATATAACTATATTTGGGATGATTTTTTTTTTGAAAAATGCTATTAAATATGTTCACATTTTTGCTTAAAATATATTGCAAAAAGAAATATATTTTAAAATAAAAATATATTTTAAAAATGCTTTGAATTTTTTTAATTCGTCATTTTGTTTGTTAGTTATATTTTAAATATTTTATCGAATTTTTAGATATTTTATATTTACTGATAAAATAGCAAAAGCTGATATGAAATTTTGAAAATGATCTCATATATCAAATCAGGTAAATAATTGTTTCACTTTTTATATGGATAAAGAAATGAAAAAAAAATGTGACAGTAAATGTTAGATGCAAAATAAAATATGTAAAGATTGTGATAATATTTTTGCAATTATTTTGCGTGTATACTTGAACAATAATAATCTAAGCCTACTTTCTACATGTATATAACATTTTTTAAACTTAATCTGTAATAAGAAAATAAATATGTAATTTTTAGATAGTAGACAAAATGGTAACATGTTTTTCCCCAAAGTTTGTACTTTGGTTTTACATGTCTTGTTTATTTTATAGTATGACGTCAATTCTGAGTATGAACGGATACAATAGGTACGAAAGCACAAAAAGACAGCCACCGTTATAACTTTTTTTTCTAAATGAAATGAGAAATATAATAAGATATTAAAGATGAAACTCTATATAAAGCTTAATAAAAATAAGTTGTGAATCATATTTCTTTTCCTATTCTTTGTTTAATTGATGTTGTTGCTCATAGAATTCTCATTTTTAAGATTTTTTTCTTTTTTGATTTATTGTGGACCCATGCTGTCTTTGTATATTATATTTGCTTAGAGGGTTTTTTTTTTTTCAAAAAAAATTACTCTTCAATTTTTATACTTTAAACATCTTATATTCTAAAACAAATAGCTCGGCTTTAATTAATAGCTCGGCTTTATATAATAAAAATAATTATAATATATTCCAGGAAACTTTATCATCCTGAGTAAAGCTGATATGAATTAACATCTTGTTTTAAAAATGTATGAAGAACAGATTGGGGCAAACGTGTAACCGTGGTTAGTTTATAAGCTAGCTAATACCCCATTCTTCATATTTTCACATCATAAGAGTGAAGGAATTTTGTCTTGTACTTTGGTTTTACACGTCTTGTTTATTTTATAGTATGACGTCAATTCTGAGTATGAACGGATACAATAGGTACGAAAGCACAAAAAGACAGCCACCGTTATAACTTTTTTTTCTAAATGAAATGAGAAATATAATAAGATATTAAAGATGAAACTCTATATAAAGCTTAATAAAAATAAGTTGTGAATCATATTTCTTTTCCTATTCTTTGTTTAATTGATGTTGTTGCTCATAGAATTCTCATTTTTAAGATTTTTTTCTTTTTTGATTTATCGTGGACCCATGCTGTCTTTGTATATTATATTTGCTTAGAGGGTTTTTTTTTTCAAAAAAAATTACTCTTCAATTTTTATACTTTAAACATCTTATATTCTAAAACAAATAGCTCGGCTTTTGAAATATATGCTATATGATATTTTTATTGTAGTCCTGAAAAAGTGAAAGGAAGTTATAAGTAGAATTAAATAAACATACTGTTTGTCGGCATAGATGAAATATTCTTCTGTGTGAAAGAAAATTTTTTTAATTTACAAAATATACAGAAGTAAGATTTTGTGGTGATAATTGACTTAAAATTTATTTTTAAAAGATAAAAATTTGTCTTTAAGAATTTTAAAAATTTTTATGTGTACTAAATTTAATATAATATTCTGTTTATATCAGCGTATTTCATTCACAAATTGGAGTTAATAATTTATAATTTTATTCAGACGTAAATTTACATCAGGAAAAGATGTATAATTACTATTGATAATATAAATTTAGTAAAATTAAATAAATTCTATTAAATGAAATAAAACATATTATTTCAATTTCAAACAATTCATCGAAGTAATCTTTTCTTTAAAACAATTAAAGACCTACCTTAGTTTGGTCAACTGCCCGTTTTGAAACTATATGAGAGATATTTTGAATGAGATTTCCGATTTTTCAATCATGAATAGATAATAAGGAAGATTTCTGTTTCGATGTGTAAAATGCATCTATTGAAACTATATCAATACGGTAAAAATCTGAAGATCCTTCAAACTTTGTTAATAATGAGTATCTATCTAACCATCCAACACTAATTTAAGAAAAGCTTACAACTGTATAGTTAACAGAAGAAGAAATCTGTATAGCTTTTCTTATATTACTATCCCACACTAACCACCGTAAACAAGGCTTTAGGGATTCTAGTTCTCTGGAATATAGCTAGGTTAGTAGCATAGCTAACCGAAGAAAAATACTGTATAGATTTTTTTCTGTTACTATACCACACTAAACAATGTTTTAGAGATTCTAGTTCACTAGATTATGAATACAAAGAAATAAAATAATTAGTAGAAAAGGAAACCGCAATGTCATCATCTCATTTGTGTAAGACATTTATGTCCCGTGGAAGAACAACTTCCATTGTTTCCGTGCGTTTTTGCAAATTCACAGATGACACTAGCTAATTTGGTGTCACTAAGATCATGGTCCACTTTTTTGAGTTTTATAAATAGTGGAACAAAATGATGAGAGGAATAAGACGACAGGGATCATCTGAAAACGTGATTTTTTTTTCTCCTTCTGTCTTCGTCACGATATAAAGGTTTCATAAAATTCACATTTTATTTGCTTTGTTCTCAGTCCGAATGTCGTGAACCGGCATATGTGTGCTCAAAGAGGACTTGTAAAATCATAGGCTCAATATTACCTATTGCATACTTTAAAGAATTTGGAATAAAGTGTATTTGATGCTTCCGTTAAAAAAATTTTTTCCTCATTGCCATGAACTTGTTCCGATGAATCATTTACATGCTTTTATATTGTTTTTGTTTAATAAAATATTTTCATCCAAAAATAGAAGATGGTGCGAAATTGTATGATCCTGGATGACGTGAAATCAAATGACGTCCTATTTTTATAAGAATTGCATTGTAAGAAAATGAATACAACAACATTGGGAACGAAAATAAATGGTAACGAAAGAAATAAACAGACTTTGCCGAAGGTGCAAATTATATTTTCAATTCATTCTTCCTATAAACGCCAAATGAATGAATTTAAGTGTACATTAAATCAAAGGCTGTTTTCATGACAGCAACGCTTTGTAAGAAAATGAGGATAAAAACAGCTACTTTAATTACTCTAACAGGAAAGAAGGATTAAAACAAATTGTACCAAAGAAAAGATTCACTATGAACTTGAATGAAACATCTTTTATTATTTTATTGAACAGATTTTACCTTTTTTATTGTTAAAATCATTCATATCTGTGGCACAAAATAAAAATAAATATGCATAAGCGTTATATTATGCATAAGTTATAGAGCCATTTTATTGGTTGCAGTTTAAGTCATGAAAAGATCCTGTGGCTGTCTAACCGATAAACCAAACATATTAACTAAGTAAGTGCGATGATCAGTGTCTTCTCCTTCAATCAGGAACTCAAAAAGGAGGTAATTGAGCAAGTTTTTACCAGCATTAGGCTCAATTTTTGGTGGTATGACAAAACATTAACATGACAATTATTGATTATTATTACAAAAAAAATTTCTTAAAGAACTCTCTGATATAAATCGGATATGAATCCTGATTATTTTTGGAAAACTTCCTTAAAATCTTTGTATCTATTCTCCTATAACAGTTTCTAGAATCCTAGAATCCAGAAGCATTTCTCGTTTAAAAGTGTGTGTATATTTCTCGTATGTATATTTCTCATTTAAAACTGTGTGTATATTTAGAGCATTTTGCCCATATTATTTTATAATCACTTAACTCAAGTAATTTGGTCAATATGAATGAGAGAAGAAAATGTTGTAGAAAGGGTGAGAGATTCAGACAAGTTCGTGAAGGTGACATCTAACTAAAAGAGAGGCGAAATGATTGTGAAAAGGCGAAGATTTCACTCTCTTATTATTTGGTAATTGTTGAATATTGAAAGATTGTTGAAATTGAATAACCTCCACTTAATGATGAATAGCCTCAACATGACGAATAACTTAATATTTATTATATTACATTCATTTGGTTAGAAATATACCATTCCTTAGAAGTTAAGAGACCATAACCCTATTTGCATATTAAAAACATTGTAATGTACTTTTAATTTTGTTTTACCTAATTTTCCGAAGATATGATGCCCCACAGTAGTCTGAACTTCGATTTTGGAGAATTGCAGATTCAGTTTTTGATTTCAATCAGATCCAATGTAGTGTATACCTTTACTATAAATAGTGTAGTGTATACCTTTACTGTAAATCGTGTAGTGTATACCTTTACTTTAATATGTCGATTCATTAATATATCTACTTTTTTAACATTCACAAAAAAGAATCTGACTTTGACCTTCAGGCATATTGACAGGAATATTTTTCTTCATTCTCCTGCTTTCTCCTGATTTATAACTTTCAAAGTTGCACCGGAGGAATGCAAAAAAAAAAAAAAAAAAAAAAAAAAAAAAATGAACAAAAAACAGAACGAAATATTATAAGGAATAATGTAAAGTCGCTACATTTTACGTTATTTAGAATCACAAAAACGGAATCGTACAACGGGAACAAACAAGAAACTGAAGGCGTGTGTTTACGTTTTTATTTAGGTTAGACTTCACGTTTTGTCCTAAAATAACTCACGTTGCTGAGATAGCATCCTCTGCTTAATACAAATGAGATGATCTTTAGTCTAGCTATTATCTTCCAGAAATATTTAATATTTCAACAATATAAAACTCTTCCAAAGTCTTCAATATATCTACTCTCCATATTTACATACAATGGCAATATTTAGTATTCTAGAGTATGACCAAATTAGTTCGTTAGACTAAACGTTTAGTAGAAAAATCAATTCTTCCGGCGATTCCGGTTCGTAATAGGGAAGGAAGTTTTCAAAAACGCGCCAACGATGCTTCCTAAAATGGATCAGTGGTTACCTGAAGGAAGAAATAAACTGACGGCTAAACGTTTAGAGAAATTACTACCAGGTTGTTTTGTTTCTTTTTTTTTATTCAGAACTCTGATGCTTTGTTTCCGAAGGGTTGCTTTTGTTCTACCTCAAACTTTTATAGAAAATAAAACATTTTTTATGGCCGACATCTATATCTGTCTCAATGATAAGAAAAAAAGAAATCAGTGTCCAAATTTATATATTTCCTCATATTGGATGTTTTGTTTCACCATTGTAAAACAAAATAGTTTAAGAGAAAAACGCCGAAATGACGGCAGATTTGTTTCTTTATGAAATTTATCTATTTGAGTGAAATTCATCAAGGCATTTTTAAACCAATTTTTTCTGTAAGAGCATAGATATTTGTATATTCATTCAATGCGTCACACCGTCTATTTGGAAATGTCAGACAAGATTAATTTATTTTAAAGATTCAACTGACTAATTTAGACTCAACAATTCAAGATTCAACTGACTAATTTAGACTCAACAATTCAAGATTCAAATAAAATTTAAACTAAACAATACCACAATTTCCGTTTTCATTGTAAATATATTTTATAATGACTACTTGAATTTATATCTTATTGTTAGTTTACTAGGGTAACTAATTACAAGTATAAATATGAGTAATTTCATTTTTTTATCTTTTAAAAAGCCATTTTTTTTCTAATCATAGTATATTAAAATATTTTTAGGTTGAGATTGGCTTAAGAAAAGACGTTCATCTATCATATTAGATAAATTCAATTAGATTTATTAATTAGTTTGGTTAATTAATAGTTAAGTAAAAAATCAAGACACAGCATTTCGTGTGAGATAAGAAACTGAAATACCTAGGATTTTGAATTGAAAAATTTGTGAGAACACATGCCTCATTAAAGATTGATTAATTGTATGGGAAGTATCCTTCACATGGCCTTAGAAAGGATTAATCGAGTTGATTTCACTTCCTACACTTTTAAAAACGGTGTAGTGTCCTCACCTGTAAAGCATTAAAATTAAATTATTTTCCGCAATTCTACGACTCATTTTTTTATTTTCAATGAAAATAATTATAATATATTCCAGGAAACTTTATCATCCTGAGTAAAGCTGATATGAATTAACATCTTGTTTTAAAAATGTATGAAGAACAGATTGGGGCAAACGTGTAACCGTGGTTAGTTTATAAGCTAGCTAATACCCCATTTTTCATATTTTCACATCATAAGAGTGAAGGAATTTTGTCTTCTTATTCTGAGTTTTTTGTGTTTAGTTTAGTTATATTAGAGCCCCGTTTTAAAGCAACACTAGGATTATTTTAGGACGGACCTCGTAATTTTGAACCGCGCTCAGATGACGATTTGCAGTTCAAATCTCTGTTCCTCTTATTTCGAGTATATTATTGTACATTAATGTTGAAATGGCATTTAATGTACTCCTTATTACAAGTCTTAATTCTCTTTGCGCAGTGAAATACATTCCTTCTCGATAATTTTTATAATTACCGCGGCTGTGACAAGGATGCAAATAGATAAAAAGAAATATTTGAAAAATGTTAACTTGTAATTAGCGTCAATGAGGAAATATGAATAGGAAATAAAGTGCTGTTCTCAAGTTTGCATCTGAATTGGGTTTGATTACTAAAAGGAAATATTGTGAAACTAAGGAAGAAAATCACAAAATTTATAACAATCTGATATGTATCAACGTATCCAGCAGATAATTATATGGAATTTTTGCAAATTTAATTCTTTAAGATATAATAAAGTGCTTTTTAATAATCTAATTTTTTTACTTCCTGCAGCTTCAAAAGTAAAATTTTTATACACGATTGTATTTTTTTTATACTGAGATTATTCAAAATTACGACAGCAATCAAGAATAGATATTTTTTAATTTCTTTTGACAGGAAGAAAATAAATTCTGAATACAATGCTGAAGTATAATTTTGTTTAGAGTCTTAAATGCATAATAATTGCTCTATGTGACTTCTCTTGGTTACATCGGCGACATTCAAATTATATTGCATTTTCATCAGAGAGTGTTTAGCCTATTTATGAACATTCATTTGCCTTCGATTCATGTTTTGTATATGGTTTTCTAAACCTTTTGAAATTACATAAAAATTATAGATTTCAATTAAATTTTGATAACAAATAGGAATGACTTCTCATAAATATTTACGAGAAGTCTATCTGTCTTTCATTCGTAATACGGTAACATAAAAGTGCAATGAGTTCTTCAGAAGAAATTTGATTTGGTTTTATAAATAAAGTGAGAGATTTGAGTCAAATTTTGGTTCAAACCAATTCATAGGTTGACTGTTCAGTCTATATTTTCTCGTGTATGAGAACACGATTGCTCGTAAATGTAGATTTGTGTCAAATTTTGGATCTAATCTATCTAAAAGTAGAGATCAAAAATGTATATTTGATATGTGGCGTAGAGAATTATACGAGGATTAATCAAGAAATTAATTACAACAAAGCTTTTATCACACCTTCTGCAAAGAAATCCCGTTTAACAACATTCAAGGGAACAGCGATCTGAGAATTTGTTGCAGTTGGTAGTCCACCCTAGCTCTCATTAACGTTAATATCTGTACGTCCATTTTCAAACATGATGCTCCACTTAACCTAACCTAACCTAAAATTAACCTAACGTGACACAAGATTTTTCATCATAAAATCCATGCACTTGCTGACAGATTTCAATAAAATTACGCATTCTATCCCATTGCAAGCATTTCCAATTTGGGTGCCACTTGCAGCTGCCGAAATATGTTTGCGACCGATTATCAGACAAACTAAAATTGTCACTTGCTTCTTTACACGATACAGATGAATTTCTAGAGTGATGCCACTTTATTTCATTAAAAATGCATTTCATTCAAAATTTTTGCGAAAAAATGTTATTAATTTTTTGATTGACTTACGTACTTTGCATTGTTTCAGCTAATAAAAGTACTGCTATAAACATAATAAAGTTTAAATTTTTATAGTTTCCTGGTCTTATTCTGTAAAATTTTTATGAAATACAAAATTTTAACATATTGCCCGCTACTGTCGGATGGGTAATATTTCCCAGAGGGCCACGACATTTTTTTTGTGTGAGTCCGTTCACTTAATATCAAACATATTGTGTTATGTATGATTTGTTTGAATTGTTTTAGTTTTATCAACTACTTTTAGCTTATTTAAATTTTGCTCTCACATGAGTGACATGACGCTCAGGTATTTCATTATTTTAAATCTACCAAAACCATACTTAAAAATTCTCCCTCTCTAGACCACAATATCATACATCCATATATAATGCGCTGTAGAGTCGCAAAATTCCCGTCACACATATGTATTTGATGTAACCCTCAAAAAATGGTACCTCGCATACATGTGTACAATATGGCATGCAATGTATTGAACGAAAGAAAACTCCTCCCTTACTGTGACTAAAACTGGTTGAATTAGGATTTTTGGCCCAAAATTTCATTTTGGGCCAATTAAAGTCGCTTCAAGGAAGCTGAATTAATTGACTGGAAAATCTCCCTTGAGGTGGCTTTTGAAATGATCTGAAATCATGAGATTCAAAACTTCATTATTCGGTCAGTTTTTAGTTACAAGAAAGAAATTCCAATAAAATTGTTTTAAATGTGATTAAATATAAGAACGGATGATTGTATAAAAATTTATTTTAACTTTCTAAACAATACATTTATAGAATTTTTTATATCAATTAGAGCATTTTTACATTTGGAGGTACATGCCTACCACTATCATATCAGCATGTGTCTGTATCCTATTTTTAGGGAAGAGTTTTCTTATTTTTCGTTTCCTTTGTAATTATTGTTCAATGGACTTATTTCGGAGTAATGCCGCTATAGGTACACACAATATAATCAATAAAATAAACTACCTACCAATGGTTTCGAAATCATGCATTGGTCCATAATTACCCTGGACGGTCGATATATTTTAAATACGTTATAATTTGCTTTAGCAAACAAATACTGTTGTAAAGGATTATCCCAATCAATATAGGAATCAACTTTTGAAAAGCATGCATTATGAAAGACACGAAATAAGCCCCATAAAGAATGTCTCAACTTATCACTTATATCATTTATACATTTAAAAAAATAACAATTTTTTCCTACTCATAACAATTATATTTAGAGCCAATGCCAAACGAAACGAGCCCGTCATGCCTCGAATTCTTACAAGAGCAAAACATCTTCGAAGACGGAGTCGTTATCCAGTTACAACAACATTATTTCAAGGAAATATAAAAATGAAATCTGAAAAAAGCTCCAATTATGTGCTTTGAATTTTAGGAATTTTAAAAATGCATTTGATTTTTTTGAAGAAAATTGGGAAAGTTAACGAATTTGCATTAATCTAAAAGTGAATTAACATAACCAGCTGGCAATGTTGCAGAATTTATACGATTCATATCAGCTCAAATATGTAAAAGCACTGTTTGCCTTTCAGAGAAAATTGGAGTTACCCACTTCCTTATCGATAAAGATTACCTTTTGATATACATTTTCATCGATTTTATGTACCTGAAGTATCTTTTAGGCTTCAGGCTAGATGCAGTAATTTGACTTGATAGCATGGGCTTTAGGGTTGTTAATTTGAAGATTACAAGTTCGTTATACGATTGTGGCAACAATTGGGCATGTTTATCTTAGATTTTTAACATAAAAATTCCCTGATATTTGTATGAAGTGAAATTTTGAAACCGAAATGCGAGATTATTATAGCTCTTAATGCCTCACTTTTTTCAAAATTCCGAGATTCGATTTTCAGTAATTTAAAGAATTAACTGGAATGTTAATTTTATAAATAAATTCTAATTTAAGTATTGATCTAATAGACAAATTCTAAGTTAAATGCAAATCTAACTAATTAGATTTAAATTAGCTGTGCACTTTATGCATTATCATTTCAAAGCTTTTTTTTTTCAGATTAATGTCGATGAATCATATTTTTAAAGAAATGGCATAGACAGTTACAATTATAGTTATGAAATTTACTATAACAAGACATATACAAAAGAAACACGGCATGAAAGGTGAAAAAAATAATAAAAGGTGTTAACAAATAAAAAGAAAAGAAAGAATAATTTCAAATTTCTGGAATTAAAAAGTTTTTGCATACAAAAAGATTTGATCATAACTGCGTTCTTAACATAGAATGCATGACTTTTTATTGTTTTACAAAAGAAATATATGTGGTTTTAATAACTACTTATAATTAGAGAAAAATATTTTTTTTTTGAATTTTTTTTATAAAAATTAAAAGTGTCTCTGGTGGTTGCATTGTGAATTAAACTGTATCCCAGTGACACAAATCATTTTACAATAGAAATAAAAGCTTCTTTTTATCAATATATTTTTTTATAAATATGTTGAAAAAAGTAAAATATTTTCATAGTATTTTTAATGTAGAACTATTCAAACCACAGAACAGCCATCTTGTTATTTTTCCAATTTTCTAGTTTAAGTCGAAATCTAGTACCACTGTTTCCATATTTCGGTCTTTTCTACAAAGGTTTATCAAAAAGCATCTATATAAGTTATAAAATATTTTCAAAAACTTAATAGTACTTTAATTAATAATATGCTTTTTCAGCATTAACTTTCATTTTTTAAACTTTTCGAAGCATACAATATCTGGCTTTTCTGCATCAGATTTCTCAAGGAAAATAGTTTAATCAGGTGCCTAAAAATATTTTATATTGTTAAGGAAACATAAAGCACGTCAATGAATTTAAAGTACAGACACATTTTCATATAAAGGTTTTGAAAATATATTTTGATGTAGCTGGATCTAAAATGGTGAATGCTTTATAATTTTTTTTTACCAAAGCAATTATTTAACAACCATGAAGTTATTAATATGAGAAAAAGAACAACAACTGGGGGCCATTTTGTCAAAGTTATTGCATGACTCCTGGCACGAACTCATTCGGGCATTAAAATCCGGCACATCTCTAACTATAGACTTGAAAATTGCTTGTTTGTGGAAAAATTCCTTCTTTTATTTGATTTTAAATACTTCAAAATAAAAAAATATTGCTGCTCGGACAACGTATTCTTATAAAAGTTTATACTTTTCTCTTTTTAGCAATTATCAACCTGTTTTAGATAAGAGTCAACGGTAAAGCACATCAAAATTCAATTTCCATAAGCAAAAAGTTTGATGTTCTTTTTTTACCATATTATGCTAATGACGATAGACAGCTGTCTAGTTTCTCTCTGTTTAGATAAACATTACATTACCACGTGATTAAATCAAAAAGAATAAAGAAAAAGAATATTATTTTAATCTTTTCATTCTATAGTTGAATCATTCATAATAATATTCTGGATAAAAACGAATATTAAAGCAAAATTCTTATATCTATTAATTAATGATATCTTATTTAGAAATGTTTATCAGACAAAATCCAACCTTTTAGAAGATTTTCCATGAATGTTGAATAAGTGTTATGCTTTTAATTATTCTCAAATTATGATAATGGCTTCTAGATCATTACATCTAATTTTCAAGTATTATTATATTGAACTAGAAGATGAATTCTATATAGTAATACAGTGAGTTTTGAAGAACCTCTACCATTTCCGTTACTGCAAAAACCTTCATTCTGTCATTTATTTCTTGCTTCCAGCAAATAAAATAAATTTTACTCTTCCCTTAAATGAAAATTTCAAATCTTTAAAATCTCACTTTAAAACGTTATTCTATGCCGCTTCTTTTGTTAGACTTGCGCAAAAAATAATAAAAAAATAAAATAAAATAAAAAAGCGTAGCTAAATTTCCGAGATTTTCCCAAAGTTTTTCCGTTTTCACTGAGGTTGAGATAAATTGTATAGGTTCTGGCAATCAAATAAATATTTAACTCAGTAAGCAGTTTAAAAGAAAATTAGTCCACTCAAAGTCCCCCTGATATTTAAATTACATCACATCTTAAACGGCATCATGTCAGTACAGTACGGCGAGAAATTACAAAGTATCATTTTAAAATTTCCAAATCCATATTAATAACTAAAAGGTTGCTCCAAAATTTGACAATTGATGATGTCTTTATCTCTATTAATCGTAGAGATGAATGTATGATGTGTCTGTGTGTGTAGACGCTCTACAAGGCAGAATGTTTGATCTGCATTTACCAAATTTAGGACATAAATACCTTGGAGAGTGGGAATGTGCACATAAGAGCAATTTTTATTTTAATAAGAATGTTATTTTAATTAGAATTTTCATTAGTTAAAAACTAAGCCAAATTTTGGCAATTTTCCGCAATAACTTCCAAGAATAATAGTGAACAGAAATAAAAATAAAAATTTTACATCTTTTCAAAATTTTAAAAAATTGTCTATATAAGGATACTAATTAACTAATCATGAGAATTTTTGCTAAATTTTAGCAATTTCAAAGAAAAAAAATTTTTTAACCTTATTTCCACCAATAGGTTGCATTCTTATCTTGAAATTCAAGCCGTTTTCATTGTTTCCTTAAATATTTGATTGTGAGATTTTCTACCACTACTATTTTAATTAGAATTTTCTTTCGTAAAATGTTAAGCCAAAATTTGGCATTTTCCCGCAATAACTTCCAAAAATATTATTGCACAAAAATAAATAAATCTTAAAAAGAAAGATTCCGCTCGAAACATAAAATGTTTACTCACTATTCTTTTACGGTTTAAAGGAAATTTTCAGCGTCAATTTTATTTAAATCTTCAAAAATTAAGACATTAGAAACATTTCAAAGATATTTAAATCTAATTAGAACATCGTTTTGAGAAAAAAAACATTAATCCGTACAACTTTTCTGTATATCCTTCAAATATTCATTTTATAGGACAATACATTTTATAATGTTATTTTAATTGAATATAAACATGTATTTGAAACAATAGAAAGAAAATTTCGTTTTTTCTTCGATTTTGCTTATTTCAAAGTCCACTGACCTTTTAACCGTTAAAATAAAATAAGAGTTGGCGATATCGGAAATTGGTATTTGTATGGTTTTGTCACTTATTTTAAATACGCAGATTAAAACATGATACATAAATTGGCTTTATTGTTATGGTAAATGAGATATAATCGATACAAATGAAGCATATTAAAATGCGAGAAACAATTCGTAAAAATTTAATAGAACTTAATCTAGAAATAAACCTTCCGCGTCATTTGACGATAGAATTATTCATAATTAAATAGTTTAGTTATGCTATCTGCAATACAAACTTTAGAAAACTGTACTTCCTCTATCAAACTGTGTAATGGCTTTGTAGATTGATAAAAATAAACTTCTTAAATTAACAATAAAGCAATTTAATAATTTCTAAATTCAACGAGTTTCAGAAACAAGTTAGATGTGTCACAAACAATGAAAAAAAAAAAATAACAAAGAAACTTTTTTCCGTTTCGAGAAAGGTACAGCTTGGAGTTCCACGATTATAAATTCAGGAAAATTTGGTCTCAGCTACAATAAGGAAACACTGCGAAGCTTTGCTGCCCAATACCCGCTGACTACTAGTTCGTCAGTCAGGAAGTGCATTACAGAATTACAAAAAGATCTAACTAAGTACCGGAACAGTGTAAACTTAATTGATGATGTGTGTGTGATCTCAGAAAATAACGAGATTAAAGCGTTCCGTCTGCTTGCTTTCTGATATTTTTTTGTTTCCGCTCGTAGATCACGATCTCTGATCCTGCTTTTTGTTTAATCTTGTTATAATCTTTTAAAAGCTCTGAGGTCTATTAATTAAAAATAATGAAACACCTTCGGGCCATTGGACATTTTTAAGGATTCGTGTTTTATGAGATTATTGAAAATAGCAGACTGTGCATAACAGGCAATTCTTTTAAAGTATAATGCGTTCTTTGCCGTAACTTATTAGAGAGAACACGGGGACTCCGTTGTTTTCATACGTTTTAATTTTTTAAGCTTTATTGGTTACTAAGCCATATTTTAACATGTATGTTAAAATAAATTTTAATTCATTTTTGAAGAACAAAATCATTGATTTTTTTAACTACATAATTGAGCAATTTTAAAATAATCTTATTTGTATATTTCCGTTTTTACAAAAATAAATGAAAATAATATAATAAAGAAGAATCGAACCTTTAATCAGAAATATACTAGCCTGATAATGTTTTAAACTTTATTCATATCTTTATTTATTTTAAAGGTTTTCTTTTAAGAACCAGCGATAATGTGGACACAAAAAATATAAATAATTTCGTCCCGAAACACATGAGTATAAATCCAATAGCCAAAATAATGACAATTGCAAATATTCCCAAAAATATTTTTTTTTAAAAAATATTAAAATTATAGATAAATTTTACAAAAATAAAATTAGTATTACTTAAAAAAATTTATTTTTTTATATTTAAATTGTTGTAACCGGAACAGTTTTTGTGCAATAAATGCTCCACAATTACAGAGCAAAAAGATTATTTTGATTACTTCTTAATTAAAAACCTAAATAAAATATCGAAAAGCTCGTTCTTATTCAACATCTCCTACTAAAGTAATAATTACTTGCCACATTTAGTGGTTCTAGGTCTAAACATCTGCTCGGTTAAGAGTTAAGAATGTTTTTTGCATCATGTATGCAGCATCTCGTAATTTACAAACAGTACCCACCCTAGAAACGCTATAATGTTAAAAAAAATTGCTTGTAATGTAATTTTGGAAATTAAAAGATATTATATATATATATATATATATTATTATATATATATATATATATATATATATATATATAATTACTTAACACATTATTCACTGGAAATGAATAGTCATTTGATAATTTTTTATTGAAAAATCTTTAAAAACATGAACATTTTACTGAAGTTTTTAGGCTCCTGATATTAAACAGTTATTATTATGTTTCTTTACATAGGAAATTGTTTTCTACCATACCATATAAAACAATATCATTAAAAAAATTACTTATTTATTTTTGTATAATTTTAGTCTTTACTATTTTATTATTTTTCTATACCACCTAATTAAATTCGTGAAAAAAGCTTGTTTTCTATATCAAAGGGTAATCAATATGATAAAAACGTAGATTTTGGTGAAAAGTATAAAACAAATCTTCACATGCATTTATGTTGATTCCTACTTTCACAAAACTCTCAAAATTCTGTAACATCCAGATAAAATTAGGTATATTATATAGTATTCATACAAAATTAGAATAGCTTGTATAGCACTCGTACATAATTAGATAGATTCTATAGAGTCTATACTTAAATAAATATCATTCTCTATAATATTCGTCAAAATTTCGAAATTCACACTAGAGCATGACATTAAGCCTTTGACAAATACATCGTGCTTTTCTCTTGTATTACAGTGTATGCACGCTCGATAGCGAGCAATAGAGGAATCCATCCGTGTTAAATAAAGTCATGCTCTTTGTTGTTTTGTGTCGGCGGCCGATGGTTTTAAATATCACCAATCTTGCGCATCGTTGCGTGAAAAATTCACACACATATGACCATTTCGGCAAGAAGGAAGTGGATCGAATTCGACATTTTTTTCAAAAACACATTTTCAGTTATTTACATTTTTACTAATCAAATTCCTGTTTATGCTTCATCAATTTGAATTTTTGACAAATTAATGTTTTATTAAAGCAGATGCAAATATCTAATAGATTGTATTAAAATTATGAAATAAATTCGAAATGTTATATGTTTTTTTTATCGTGAAGACGGCGTTTTGAATAAAATAGTACTAAATTTACTGAAAGTAGAGAACTTCAAAGATTGTTTTCTGCTTTCATTTTTTTTTACCAAGTTATATCTTGCTGTAATTTTTAATTCAGATTACAATTGCAATTTTCTTTGAATTTTTATAACGGCTCATCTGTTTTGATTTTTAATATCTAATGAAAATAACTATCAGTATTGGATAACTTATATTAAAATTTAAGCTATAAAATAAATCCAAATCTTGGCATCTATGTAGTGCATTTAATATATTATAAAAAATCCTGTCATAGAATGGGATCGGAAAAAATTATGGAGTACTACCCTTTTCGAATGTACAAAAGTGCTAAAAATGCTTTAAATGCTTTATGCTAAAATTATTTTATTTTTTAAAATTTATGCTTTATGCTAAAAATTTATTTTCGAATTGATTTAATATGAATAATTAGAATTTTTTTAATCGTGCTTCCAATTTGTTTCCATAATTTTCTTTGATAATTTTCTTTTTTTATTTTCATAATATTTAACTGTAAGATAATGAAAATATTTTTTATGAAGCATTAAAAATGAATTAAAAATTTTGAATTAAAAGTAAAACTACCTATTATTTGCAGAATTAAAAATTTCATATTGATTATGTTTTTTTATGAAAATTAAGATTTGTAGTATCATTTTGCATTTAGTTTATTTTGCTAACATTTTACACATTCACAATTAACATAAATTATCAAACCATTTCTATAATAAAAGTTAGTTTAATCTCTACTATTATACTGCTTGAATTACTCTCAAAAATGTCGATATACTTAAATAATTTATAACAATATTCTATTGTAGCAGTCAGAAAAAAATCAATTATTTAATTACAATGAAAATCTTGATACTTTTGCGAAATATTTTTATAGAAAGGATGGTTTATATATATAAAGGAGAGAACAGCTGAAAGGCTGTTAAAATAATAATAAAGTCTGTATAAGATATTTATTAAAATTAAACACAATCAATATTCTCGGTGAACCAGCTGATTCGTCATCAGCAGCTGCTAATGAAGAAGGAGAATTTTCAGTATTGAGAAAAACAACATTCAGTTAGATAATAGATTATTCAGAGAGTTATGTTTTCAAAAGCAGCAATATAATGGGACTTGATTCCATTAAAAAGGCTGATGCACACAATAAACAACATGATTTTCAAATAATATGACTTTTGTGTTTATCATAATTATATATTTAAAATACAGGGTGTTCATTAATTATTGTCGGGGTTTCCGTACCTCATAACTTTCGAATAAAAAATATTACGCAAAAACTGATTACGTATTCGTAAATTACAACTCAAAGAATTTTATTAATGATATTAAAGTGTAAAGCTTGCACGATTTGCACTTTGTAGGCATTAAGCTGAAGGCGATTATGTATTCGTAAATTACAACTCAAAGAATTTTACGTGACAACAATGCGAAGAGGTGGACCAATCCCAGGGCCTCCGAGATCACCAGATATAACACCGCTGGGCTTCTTTCTATGGGGGTTTGTCAAGAACATTGAGTACAAGACCCCTGTGCTCTCCCTTGATGAACTGACTCGCAGAATTGTTACTGTGATCCAAAATGTGACCCCACAAATGCTGGAGAACACTTGGAGGGAAATCGAATTTCGTCACGATGTGTTACGAGCCACGAAGGGCAGCCAAGTGCAAATTCATTAATCTTTTTAATATCATTAATAAAATTCTTTGAGTTGTAATTTACGAATACATAATCGCCTTCTGCTGAATGCCTACAAAGTGCAAATTGTGCAAGCTTTACACTTTAATATCATTAATGAAATTCTTTGAATTGTAATTTACGAATACATAATCGCCTTCAGCTGAATGCCTACAAAGTGCAAATTGTGCAAGCTTTACACTTTAATATCATTAATGAAATTCTTTGAGTTGTAATTTACGACGGAAACCCCGACAATAATTAATGAACACCCTATATTTTGCTGAATGAATCATGATCAAATTATACATAACAGGTTAAATTAAAATTGAACATAACTAATATTCCAAATAAACAAACTGGTCGCAAAAGAAGGACTGTTTATAATAAAAAAAAGCGTCCTTGTACGTGATGTAATTAAAGTTTTCCGCCATAAACGGGGAATTTAAACTGTTGAAATTGTAATTTTAAGCTCTTATTCATTTTTTACTGCTTCTGAAGTAATAGTATGTTAGACAGACCGTGAATGACTAGTCATTTAAGAATTTTTCTTGGTAATTTCTAAAGGCCTTAAATAATTCAGGTCACAAATCTTAAGCGATTCTTAAAAAAATAATAATAAAAAATCAGCTGAAACGATTTCATTTATTACGCTATTAAATTACAGTAATATGTTTTTTATTAGTTCCATAACATACACATTTATTATATACATTCATATTTAAAATATATATCTATAATACAGGACGTATCGTTTTTTATGAATGTATGCAAGAAAAAAAATCGATATTTTGGATTATTTAAGAGTGCACACAATTTTTCTTGAATTCTAAACAAATAAATAATTTCAAATCGATGT
Source organism: Argiope bruennichi (assembly GCF_947563725.1). Lineage (NCBI taxonomy): Eukaryota > Metazoa > Arthropoda > Arachnida > Araneae > Araneidae > Argiope > Argiope bruennichi. The sequence goes on from NC_079151.1 coordinate 90,194,730, forward strand.
GCTTTAATCAACCGAAATATCCTCAACTCCCACAATTACATAGGTCCAACCATACGCATCTTATATCTGTTGATTTTAAGTGGCCATATCCAAAAGCTGATAGTGATCTATAATTTTGGAAGCAGTTTATAACATTTCATATACTAAAAATTGCATTTTTAAGCCAGATAAACATTTTGGACCTCCTCTCATTAAGCTCCAAATTTTGATACAATTTTTGATTCGGAACCTTTTTAACGCACTTCAATTACCAAATTTATTTGTTTTTATGCGGAGTATACATTTTGGACCTTTTCTCATAAAGCGATTGGATCCAAAATGCGATAGGAATCCACAATTTTGGTATCAAACCACGCAGATACATCATTTATCAATCTAATTTCATTTTTGAATTATCACATTCGCATAAGCACGGAAAAGGCCGGGATAACCTGGTTGTATTCGCGTCTCTTAGGTTGCGATTTCGAACCCCGTCGACCGAAGACTCTCAGTATGTGTGGTGGCTGCGCACGTATAAAATCCATCGTGCTCACAAAGTCCTCCGTATCGAGAGTAATACCACTGGTGGTACTAAATCAGGGGAAATCGTTCTCTGATATAGGTCTAAATTACGATCTGTAGATGAGTGAATGAAATGCTTGAGTAATGTCCGCCCCGTAAAAAGGCTTGTGACGTGTGTGCAGCTAAGTCGTAATCTTGGCGCTAGATAGCGCTACTGAAAAATAAGAAACTCACTCTTGGCTTAAAGTCACTGACTTCTAAAGTCATTGGGCTTGTTTATGACAAGTGCCCTCAGAAACAACACCATAAGCACGGATAATAATGGTCACAAAGAATCAACCATCGGATGGTTTTAGTACAAAGTTTGACAGCTATCTAAAATCCTATAGGCACACGACGTATTTGCTACCATCTAATTCGCTGTAGTTTTAAATTATCGTGTATCATGTACACAAACAAAGAGACAAATTTGTATCTGATGGATTTCAGACAAAATTTGATACGATTTCCTATAGTTATGCAAATAACAAATTTGAGTTCTGAGTTTCGATCGCATTCATATTCATCTAACTGTTTTAACTGATAGACGATCCCTTAATTTCATATAAAATCCGAAAAATGGATGCAGATCTACAAATACGGCCATAAAATCATATACACATTTCATCCATCTAGTACATTTAGATTTCGAATAAACGTATTCATAGCATGTAGACTTCTGCTGACAAATTTTGTTCAAAATTTGATAGATATCGAAAAATTTTGTGTAAATAGTGCAATTCATTTCTTTTAAAGAAACTGTAATGAAGAAATTCATCTAAATATCATGATCAATTATTTATTTTTTTGAGTTTATTAAATTTTCTCTTTCATCACAGAATAAAGTTCAAGATGGAAGCGTAATTACTGTCATTGAATATAACCTCACCATGATCTGACAGACTGATTTAAGCCTGAACAATTGTCACATGCTTGCGAAAATTGCCTACAATACTGCGGAGTCCCATTCTTAAAGTAGAGTAAGTCTAAGCAAAAGGTTTTTAAACCAGGACGTCATTTCATTTACCACGTTTGTTCTTGGTTGTTTTGCAAAGCAGTTCTTAAATTTAGTAAATGATTTTACGAAATTTTATGACTATTGTATTATAATTCTTTATGATTCCTGGCCTTGCTTTTAGTAAGTTTACAACCCGGGACTTCATATTTCACAGGCTCATTTTGAATGAATTTCCTGTTTACGACACAGTTCCTTCACACACAAAAAAAAATGTCTATCTTCCACTTATTTTTAATTTATATTCATGAGTATAAAACTGGAGAAAGTATTATAACCATTCAAAAAATTCCATTTTGAGATTTTGATAAATGTTGGCGTTTTATATGTCTCAGAATGCAGGTAAGGCATCTTTTGGGGATTATATCCATCTTTCTGTAGTTATCTGAACACGGTAATTTATAAGAGCAAGGGACTGTGCATCAAAATTGCAAAAGAAAATCGAATTTTGAGTCAAATCAGCCCAGTAATATGAAATTTTTCCAAAATACGTAATAGATTCTTCACTAAAATATGGAGATACTCAAAATTTTGGTATATTTACGAATATATTTTCACATATATCTTATTAATAGCTTGTCATTATTCGTTTTCATAAAACATTATGTGAATTTTTAATTACAAGGTTAATTTACACTCCCATTGATACTCCATGCAATGAAATATCATTAACCTCCTGCACTATTATGATATGACACACTTAGCTATACATGCTTTGCCAATTAATTTATAGAACAAGAGTTCCAAGCATTTCTTTGCGTGTAAGCTAATGAATCATTTCTTTAAAATATTTTTAATTGGGGAGATCAGAAACAAAGCACAATATACAAATTAATATTAATGAGATGATGATATATTAATATGTAATGATTGATGACTTAATTTTAATGAAAAAAAAATTCCAAAATTATTGTTGCAAAATATCCATTGGAAGCTGATATTTTAGATACTTTAGAATTATTTGTACTGTTTATTATCGAAAGATTCTGACTGCATAAATCTTGGATTTAAAAAGTTACTTCATGTTATGAGTAACATTCTTTTAAAGAAATATGTGAGAAAGTTGAAGGAATTCTCAATATTTTTTTTTTTCGATTTCCAGTTTTAATAAACGGTGGAATAGTTTAATAGTGGTGCATTATTTTCTTCCTTTCTAAAAACTATTTCATAAAGAAACCGTGATATATGCAGTGCTGTAAAACAATTTTCCCTTCAACAGCAACTAATATTTACGAGAGAAATAGTTAAATACATTGTCAATTGTGAAACATTTTTATTACCACCAATTATTTGAATTTCGGAAAGCTATAAATCATTGTATTATGAATAATTTTCATTTAATTTTTGATATTATTATTATTTTAATTTTCGATATTGTTATTATTATTGATATTATTGATTTGATTATTTATTTTATTAAAAGTTGTATGTAATACAATGATTTACAATTAAAATATAATGTAAACTATTGCGTTATAGATAACCTTTATTAAAATTATTATTGCAATGAATTTAACAATTTTTTATATTACTAAAGTAGTTTATAATACAACTACATATGAAATTCTTAACATTAGAATATAAATAATATTTAAAATTCAAATTTAAATTTCTCGAAACGTAAATTATAAAAATGTTTATGATTTAATCAAAGCCACAAATTATTATGCTTTTAAGTAAGTCGAAAGTTTGATAGATATTGAAATGATGGCTATCTGCAATTTATGGAAAACATTTTAAATTTAAATTATATATCTGTAACCCTCACAATATTGTATCGAGGGAGAAAAATACTAATAAATTGGAGGAAAACGCTTAACAATGAGAAAATTGGTAGGTGAAATAAAATAAATTTGAAAAAAAATAAAAGAAAAATTATTGTTAAATTCATATAAAACATGTGAAATGTTATGAAAAATAATCAAATAAAAGGATAAACATTTATCTATAAAGATGAAATTATCTTAACACAGCTCATTCTGTTAAATATTCTGAAGCTATAAAGTGCAAATCCTATAACTTTACCAGGTTAATTTCTACTAATTTTATGCTATAAAAAGCACTTTCACTGTTCAACTTTACGATTCTTTCTTGGTATTCTATACCAATGCATTTTCTTGACCACTATCAGGGAAAATGTGTAAATTCTTGTTCCTGGATATTGCAAGTCTTTGTACATTTTAAAATATCTTCTACTAAATTAAATTAATTCTCATTGTAAACTAATATCAAAATTAAATTCCTACTAATTACACTACTAATTTTCTACTTAAGCTAAATTCGACATTCAATTAAATATTTCATCTTTATTCGTAGAAAATAATTCAGTTTCTAAGTTGGATAAGAATTAAATGTTATTTTTTAGAATTTTTGCCAAACGAGCCTTATATCAAAATATAAATTTATCGTTCTCTTCCCAAGTATATTATTTATTTTAACTATAGGAATTTATCTATGGGAATACTTATACTCTATAATGAGAAAGTTGGATACCATTAGAATTCATTAAAGCCTAACTAATTGAAAAGTTTATTACTCGGAAAATTTTCAATTAGTAAAAATTTGGTTAGATTAAATAGTGAAAAACGGCAGAAGGTGGTGTTGCAGAAAATAACAAAAAAATATTTTTGTACTTTATGCTATCAGAAAAATGAGTATTTGTACCTTATGGATATTTAATATAACATAATTATATTAAGATATTGAAAGCCCCATTGGAGTGGCACGGAAATTTGAGGATTAAAGTAACCCTCTAATTTTGTACTCTGTTTTGTTTTATTTTTACCATGGTTTAAAATTACGATGGCGTACCAAGATATCATTCGTGTAAATCAGGACATGACTTTAATTTAACTAAACAATCACACTATTAATTGTTTATTATATACCTCAGCGAGTAACAAGTGTTCATTTAATCAAAAGAATGATAGAATGCGTACATTCTTTACTCAAATACACTCACATTTAAGCATGATTAAGTTTTCTAAAGGTTCATTTAACATACAAAAAATGAAATAAACTAGAATTTAAAAAAAGGAAAATGGTTTGTTTAAAAATTAGCAAAATTGCTTGCTTGTTGGTAATATTATTCAAAGTCTATTAATACTATATTAGCATATCTGTATTAAAAGTGTATTTTAGTATTACAATATTAGAACCGCATACTACAAATCAGATTTCAACAGCTATAAATTAAAGCATATTACTTAGCAATAATCAATCATTCTTTCGTAATACAAATCCAACATCTTTTAAAAATGCGAAAGTATATCCAAACTTGTTCACAAAAATATTCCATTTTATAATTCAATTCAATTTTATATCTATATCCCTACCGATTCGATTCGAATTTTATGAAAATATACTGAGAACTTCAATTGCAGAATTTTTTTAAAAGATTGGATTCCATGACAAAATACATAAACCTGAATACATCCGACCGAATAATTAAAAGTAAGCGCTGCTCATAAAAAAAATAATCCTTCATTTAGCTCATGCACAATAGATGCATGTTCGTCACACTTTCCTTGAACATAAACCTACATACGAAATGGTGATTTTCTTGTTAACGCTTAAAATCATTTGCGCATGTAAGTAATCCGTCTTAATGGATAGCTGGTGTGTCTTATCAAAAACGTTAAGACAATTAGCTTACCAAAGAATACTCTAAAAGATATATTGAATGCGTTTGAAATTATTTTATGGAAATGTAGCACTTGTTTCAGTGGAATTACTGTGTGATGATTTATTTAAAATGCATTCGTACTTTAAATGAAAGAACAATATATTAAAAAAATTATAAATAAAGTTATAGATCCTTATAACAGCCTTGTATATAAATGAGTACACAAGAAACAGATATATATTTATTTATTATTTCATAAATAGAAATGCATATATTTTAGAAATGTTAGTTAGTTTTTATATAAGTTTTTAATGGTAAGTAATTTTAAGTAATTTTTATATAAGTTTTAATTATGGTTTTAAATATTGATTTTATGTCTAGGCCGTCTGTTAATATAACACAATAGGAATTAAAATTCAATTGTTGATGGCAATGATCAATATATTTAGGATAAAACAGAAAATTAACGAAATAGACGAAATTCTGATAACAATCAATTGTACTTTTTAACCTTAATATTTGTGGTCAGTTACTAATTCATGTCGAATAATAGGAAGCTAGCTTTTTTAAATTTTTATAAAAATATAACATTAAAAAGTAAGGACATATATGTATCCTCTAAATTATTTACGCTTCTCTGGTAAACTGGTATACAAATTTAATGCAGAAAACCTTACAGAATTTACCATTTGTGTATTTTTTAAGGATTTTGATTATCTAATTTCATATAAAGCAGGGTTCGACTAAGGTCTCAATATAAAAATAAATAATAAGATATTCTGTAAACAAAAAAAAGGCTTTTTAACAGCCAAAACGCACTGAATTGTTCTTATTGTCATGTTTTATTTTTATTTATCTATTTTAAATAAAAACAAAACAATGACTAACAAATTTGCTGTGATTTTCAGACAACTGTCAAAACTGTAAACATCGGTTAGCCAGGTATAGTTACTGAAAACATATATATCAGACAGCTAAATTGTTAGCAACCAAATGCATTTAATCAAATTCATCGAAAACAATGACATTTTGCAGCTGGATCGTAAATATCAGTCTTTCGGAGAGAGAAAAATATGGTCAGGAAAGTGAGATATGAGTAATTCTTTCTCAGCTTCTGACAAGCAATTTGGCATAACCTTCATCGCCAAGTTCTCAAGAAAAGAAATTGTGAGACATATTTAACAGCGGCGAGTATCATGTTAAATTTATATGCCTCACGATATGCTTTTTGTTCGGTATTATTATGTATTATTTCCTTGCGAGTAAAAAAAAAATGATAAATGCTATTAAACTACTTTGTTTTAACCGTTTCTGACATCAGAAATCAAATACAGTCATTTTTTTCATTTTCAAAGTTTCATTTTCAAGTTCTTATATGACAAATATCTGAGATATATCAAGTATAATTAAAAATGAATTGTGTGATAACCTGATTAAATTACATATGCAACAAATCACACGTAGTCAACGCATTATTTAATTTTTGAATCTTAAATAGTGAATTTAGAACTTTGCAAAACATTTTTATGCATATTTTCCATACTTTTACATTCAGTCAATTGCTACAAAATCGAGAGGCATTTGATTTAACTCTGCTTTTAACAAAACAACCACATCAATCAAAATACTAAATGTAAAATATAAAAATGGCGTTATATTTCTTGTATATAGTGTCAGAATTTCTGGATAGTTAGAAGAGGCCTAAATGATGAAATGAATTAAATAATTTTCCTTTAATTTGTTTAATTTAAAAAAGCTTTTAAATGAACTAATTAAATAAAATTATATTCTATCTTTTTATTTTTGACATAACTATGACAAAGTTAGATATTTAATGGAAAGAATGATTCAGTATAATTTCTTTTTTTTATTTTTTTTAACAAAACTCATTTTGAGATTATGTGTAAAATTAAGACAATGAGCGGCATAGGAGGTTATATTTAGAACAAATTCGGAAAATTACTCAAAGAAAAAATTATAAAATGAAGTAATTAATTATTTACCCGAAATTAAATGTATCTTATTTTTATGGCAATTGCATTACAGAAAATATTTGTGGCTTCTGCAAAAATTTAGTGCAACCTATTTCCATGCTGAGATTCATAATAAAGCTTAAACATTAAAAAAAATCCTCCATGATTGAAGCCAATTAACCAATTAATTTAATTTTAATTCACTCAACAAAAACTAAATTTACTTTCAGCAAATCTTAGTTTACATGAAGTAAGAAAAAAAAACTTTTGTTATTCAGGAAAAGTTTTTTTGCCTCAAATTGTTACAAAAAAAAAAAAAAAAAAAAAAAAAAAAAACCTTTAGAGGCTTTGTTTTATTTTATTCATATAGAAAAAGAATTTCATGACAGAAATAATTTATTGGATTGAATTGAGGCTGAATGAAATTTCTTTTTCAATTTCAGCAAAATAAGAAATTTGTCAGATTGTTAAAAAGTTTCAAGTCTTCAGTAATTAAAAAAAATTGAAAAATATATTTATCAAAATTTAAATCAAAAACTTCAAGTTTAAATCAATCTCAGAGGTTTTATATTTTGTTAATATGTTTTTTCAAGTATTTATTAACTTATCACGTGAAAAAATATATAATTATACCCAAACATTTTTCTTAATTCGATGCATGATTAGATTAAATTAATCAAGTACTTATTATAATCAGCTCAAAACATTACAGTAATTTTTTTATAAAACGAAAGCTTACCATTAGATCCTGATTTTTGCGTACGTTTCTTCCAATGAATTATGAAACCTAAAGGAACTTTCTCCAAAACACTAGAAACGCTTTTTCAAAATTACCGCGCACTGCTGAAGTATTCTTCTTCTGCTGTTACTCTTTTTCATAACCACTTGCCAAATATATCCAAAAGTTCAAATTCGGTGACCAGAGAAAACATTCGATTGCAGAATATTTTCTCCAAAAGATAAATAAATAATTCTTAAACACAAGAGCAGGTGTTCTTTTCCCCCTTGTGTCACCCGAGACGGACGTGGATGTCCATGTTGACGGAGAATATCGTTTTGTGCTACAGACAAACTGCTCGAGCGGAGTTGTGCGGCTCCCCGGCTGACCTCCTTTTTCGTTGACGGAATTATCGGTGGTCGCAAAGAACAAATGAAATAAACTAAGAAGTGAGAGGCCTACTTCGCGCGTCGAGGAACCAATCGCGAGGAACCAAACGATATTCCCAACTGGTGCATTCGTTGGAGGGTGGCCTGGTGGTGGGACACTTCGCTTTTCTCTCCAGCGTTTTTATGAGTTATAGAAATTATAGGTTGATGTAATTGATGAGCTGTGAAAAAATTGGATTAATTTTTAATCTATCAGTTCCCATAGAATTAAACATAAAATTCAAAAGTGTTACAACAATTACTCAAGATTAGTTGTAATAATATTTTTCGTGAGTTTGTAAAATAGTGTAACTCTTTGGCTAAGAACTATAAGCTATCTGTAATTATTAATAAAAATTCCATTTTCTAGAATTATATGCTTTTTTTCTCATTTTTTTTCATTTCTGAAAAGAAACGATTATACGAAGAAAACCATCATTATGTGGAATTTTGATGGAAAATTATTTCAAATATTTAAAAATATATAATAAATTAATTTAATTAGAAAATTTTAAGTGCCTCTTAATATAAAAAAATAGTATCATTTTGGTATCTGTCAGTTTAGTCGCCTTTATTTATGTTTAGAAACTTAAACCCAGAAAATGGCATTGTTAATTTTTCTATTTGTTAAAAATTAAATACAATAATCTATTAACTACCATAACCAGAACAATGAGATTTTAGAGATATCTGATAAGACATTTCGCGGGGAACTCAAATATTCCGAACTTTCCGAAGCTTTTAATCTTAAAACTAAAGCTGTGTACAAAAACACTTCAGAATTTTAAAACAGAATTCCTTTCTTAGATTAAATAGTAGTTTACAAATCAAATTCAAATTATATTCTCTCTATATATTATTCACATTATTACAAGAAAATTCCTTGCTTAATTGCATTGATCTTGAGTTTCAAAGTTAATAAAAGGGCTATTTTAGGATAGATTTTATAATTTTTAATTATTCTTAGATAATATATGTAATAATGACATGAATTGGCACAACTTTTCACACTATATTAATAAAAAGGTTTTAGACATCGACGTAAGCAAATAATATATAGAGAGAATTTTTTAAATGAAAGTAATTCTTAAGTATAAAAACTTTTAAAATTCCCAACTTTAAATAATATACATGAAGAAATATTTTATCAAGTAATAATAATAATTAAGGAGGTTCAAACCTCTAGTCCCAAACATCAACAATATTTTCAGTTTAATTTTAATAAATTTTAAAATGTAAATAACAGTGATAACATGTACACACGTGAAGGTAAAATCACCTCTATATTTATGAATATAAATGCAGTAATTAAAAACACGTTAAAAGTATTGGTGTTTTAACATACTCATTTTTGAAATTTATCAGCACTTCAGAAAAAAATTGTATGAAAATAAAACTAATACCACTACAAATGTTTTGGTAAATTTTATTGCTGTATAATTTTTTTGCACCGAAATTATTAAAAAAATGTATTAAAATTTCGATACATTTTTTAATCAAATAAAAATGTTTTAAAATTTTTGAAAGGCTGTTTCTTAGTAAGTATTTGCATTACTAAAATTAACCAGTGCAAAATTGGATAACTCTAAATCAGCTATTTGTCTTGTAGAGCGGTTTGAACAACTTCTTCCTTTCCATAAAACATATTATTATCATGTTGCTAGCTTTTGCATATTATCAGGTAAAATATCATTAGTATTAAAAATAGCTGAGCCAAGTTTGAATTCAAATTTTGTTGCTGTTTTAAAATTTAAAGTGTTTACTCATAATTTAATGTTTCAAAACCACCGTATATTTTGATCGAATTTATTACCATAGTCCAACATCAAACATCTTTTGGACTGTCCGTAAAAAGGGTTGTGACGCGTGATTTGCTAAGTCGCACTCTTGGCCCTAGTTGGTACTACTGAAAAAGCAAGAGGCGCTCACTCGGCTTAAATCGCTGACAAAAATTGTCAGCGGGCTTGTAAAGTGCCATAAGACGCAACAATAACAACTATATCAAATATTGGACAACGTTATCCGGACAACTCTTTTGGCTCTACTTATATGCCTCCAGCGGCTAAGAAATGTTGATTGTTTTATATAGTTTTGTATGATAGGGACTTTTATATGGTTTTGAAATAAAGAATAACTTAGGATTGAATTGCAGGTCCCCGACATTTTTTTGCAGTAGTTACAGAATAATTAATTTTTTTGCAATTAACTCTAACTTATTTATAATGAAACAAAATACGAATAAAACTTGAAAAAATTACTATCGGAACTTTTTTTATGTTTTCAGATTTGCTTGCAGATATTGGTTGTAGTCCAGTTCTATTTGTATTTACCTGATAAATTTACAAGTCGACAGCTTTAGTAAACAATGCAATTAAGTATTTAGATAGTTCTTAAGTAATTATGCAATTTTTTAAAAAAATTTGCTTAAAATTATTGTTAAATTTAAATTTATTTCATATAGGAAACACGGAAAAACTTTCTTAAAAGATCAAACAACCGCCAAAAATGTGTTACCTTAAAATTACCCTTCTTTGTCGTTCCCCCCCCCCTAAAACTCTTAGTGTGGGATTACCCCCCCCCCCAACAGTAGTTTACAAAAAAAATTATAACAAGTAAAATCGCTGTTGTTTGTTCAATTATTGAATTTACAATAAGCGAAAGTGTCATTGCTCCCTCTAGACAGGTAAATGATTCACATTTCTTTTAATTTACGCATCGGGGAAACACAGGGAAAGAGAAATTTTCAATTTAATTAAATCTCTAATTGTAAAGTTATTTTTTGAGGCAGTTGATTTCTTAAAGAGCGGAATCGCTAGACCGTTGTTTAAGCGTTGATACATAATTTTTGTCAGTTACAATGAACTTCTAATAAAAATATTAAAGGACGTTCAACTTTTAGTCGCAACTTCATAGCATGATAATGTTTCAGGATTGATTTGTTGGAAATTTATTTTTAATTACAGTAAAAATAATGTGCACAAAAAAAATGAATTGATGTATATCCGAAACCTCATCTATATTTTATCTTTATAAAAAATCTTTTTTTAACATATATAATAATCAGAATTGCCAACAATCTATTGTAAAGTTAAAAACAAAGAAAAAATATATATGATAGTCAGGTACATACATATTTTGTGTTTGTAAACAGGCAGAATTGCTTGGCAAGTTTATCTGTATAAAAATAAACTATCTGCTGGTATTGCGGTATACATGGAGCAAAATTTCAGCAGTTTATTTGCTTCTGAAAAATTGCTTGCAAGATATTACTTAAAATCCAATCAAAAACGTAAATAATGTAATAAGAAATCGTATTCGAAAGACCATTTTGTTCAAGTAGAGTTTCTTTCTTGGGCTATACAAAGCTACGTCGCTATATAAATAGTCAGCATGAAGCCAATCGGGCTTGTTTCTCCAAAACTTTCTCGCATACTCTCTAAGAAAGGTGTTATAAACAGAAAATGCTTCACATGCCACTGGTGTACGAAAGTTACGAAATATTAACCTTTGGCGAGAATTTAGCATTTTTATTGAATCTATTGGGCCATCCTTGGCGAGTTATTTGGCAATTACGCCCTGGCATGCGATTCCAAAATTCGAATGTGTATTTTAAATACGTTTTTGCCAATTGAATGAAACAAGCATTTCTTAAAAAGCTACACTTATAATCACTAAATCCATACCATATTTATATTTAACTCAGAGCTTTTTTGAGTTATCACTTTTATACATTTCTGAAAATTTGAAATCGACAGACAATCAACCTGTCATTGGATTTGGCTTAAAATTTGATGGATATCTACACTATAGATGGCAAATGCCAGTGGCAAATTTTATCCATTTAGCTTTCTTTGTTTTGTAGTATCATGTTCGAACAACTTCCTCTAATGGATTCTGCTCAAAATTTAATAGAAATTTACAAATTCGATGTGAAGGCCCCTGTACCAAATTCCCTCTGTCTAGCCTAAATTATTTTTGAGTTATCTTTATTACAGACGGGCGGACGGACATTTTCCAAAAATGTGTTTTTCGAATTCAGAGAAGTCTAAAACGTGGAAATTAGCCATAATATGAAGTTTGAATACTTTGAGGATTACTAGACTTTCTGTATACTACGCGCACAAAAAAGTAAAAATCGAAATTTTGAGATGAACTAAATATAGGACTTAAAAAATGAAATGAGACGATAATAATTTTAATCGATAATATAATAGATAAAAAATTCTATTAAAATTAAGAATTATTCTAATTGACAAACAATTAAAAAAATTAAGGAAAGATAAGGGACTTAAATAACAGACGACAGATGATAATTTGAAAAGAATTTTAACAATTTTAAGCATGGGGCAAAACAGGCAGAGGATTATATATTTATAATCATAATATGTTTTCCTCAAAATCAGAATTTCTATACTCGATCTATCTTTTTATGAAAATTATTCTTCATAAATGTGAAATGTTTGTGGCATGTTCGTAGTGCTTCTTAATATATACTAAAAAAAAGTTGTTTTTTTTTCAAAAATTTGTTTTATAGATGGAAAAAAAATGTTGGGCCGCAAAAAAATAAAAAACTCACTATAGAAAATACAATGTTTTCTTAAAAATTAAAAAAAAAATCAAAATTTTAAAAATTCTATTTTAGTATGATATAAGAAGAATGCGCTCTTGAGCATTTTTTAAAAAAATTTCTATTTATAACAGAGTATGAGAAAAGATACATCGCAAATGGCAACTTTAACATTGTCAAGATAAGTAGCTCAGATTTTCCTTAATATTGCCACAAAAGTGCGCGTATATATGCTGTTATTAAAACAAAATGGAAAATATTCTTGAAACATTGCACAAAAATAATTTTTTCATAATTATCGAAAATCAAGAAAACATTTCAAAAGTATTAAATTACCATTTTTAGAAATGTAAATTTTAAAATAGTGTAAAAATTATTTTGGGCAATAATGTGCTCTAAAACTATACACCAAAATATGCTAAATTTTTGCTATTTGAAATTTTGATTGATTTTTAGTTAAAATTTTAATTAAAATATGGAAAATCTCTTTCTTATTGTGCATTTATTACACAAAAAATAACTTACTATCAAATTTCGTATTGCTTCGTCCCTGATCTGCCTGTTTTGAACGCTTTTTATTGATAGATGCCTCATCTTGCATGTCACAATTTAATAATAATATGGCAACTTATAAACATTACTATGTTAAAAATTTCAGAAATTGCAGTATAAAGATTTAAGTAGATTTGTTACTTTGGAAATTCATATTTTTTTTCTTTTGTAGAAATGATTTGAACGTTATCATAATCTTTTATTTTAAGAAAGAATATCACAAAAAGATATTTTTGCAGGTGTTTCAGATATGTTTAAAGATTTGAAATTCATTTAAGAAACCAGAAGTAATTAGTAAATTCGCTTTCCTTAAATTTAAGTAATAAATAAATCTATTAAAAGAAAATAGATACAGACTGAACAAGCAAACATTATTCATTTAAAAAATTAACAACAACAAAAAACTTTAAAAATTAGCACTAAAATAAATAAAAAAATTTTGATGATAAAAAGGAAATATTGATAAAATTTAGATTTTTTTTGTTGTTTTATTTTTTATATTATCAACTTTCAGATAATTTGAAGTAAAAATAAAGAAGCCTCGTCTTTAAACTTTTTTAAACTGATTTTTCCTGTTAATTTTTTTTTATTTTAAATTAACTACTAATTTTTTTGAGAAGACTTAATTCTAATTAATATCTTTTTAAAGATAAATCAACTTAATAAGCATTCATTTGCTTAAATATCAAAAAAATTATTTTTTATAAATGAACTTTCAAATAAATATTAGGTTGTACAGAATTTTTTACCAATAATACAGTTTTGATCTCGGCTTTTCAGATCAACCTAGTTTATCCAGTCGAGCTTATTTAAAGCAAAATATTTTCACACAATCCATCGTAATACACTGTCTACAAAACCAAACTGTAGATCAAGACCTCAAATAGGTTGGCGAAAGCAATGAATTCTTAATGACATTTTTTTTATTGTTTCATTACATTTTCCAGTTAATGGTATCTTTAACAGCTCATTATTATCCTATTAAAAGTTGGTCATTACTTTCGTAAAATGAATCAATTGTTCTTAGTCAAAGTCAAAAACAGTAGAAAACTTAATTTTTCGTTGCGAAAAATGTATTCCATGTAATATTGTAAGAAAACAGCGGAAAAATCTTCTTAATTTAGAAACGTTAAACACTCAGTGGCAACAATAAAAATTGTCTCTGATTTCGTAATGTTATACAATCTTTATACGAATTAATTCATTATTCATATATATTCATTCATTATCTATGCAGATGTTGAAATTAGAATAAACGGAAGCTAACCCTTGAAAACCAGAGGCAGGATTTTTCCAAAACATTCTCGCAAAGATGTTTTCACGATAAGTACTTTGCATGGAACTGACTACAATAGTAACGGAAATTAACCTTTGGCGTGAAGTTAGCATTTTTACTGAATCTATCCCGTGTTCCTTGTCGCGTATTTTGGTTATTTATTCTCTCGCATGTGGTCATAAGTATCCAAAAATCCAATTTGTTTTCCAGACTAGTTCTCCACAACTAATTGAAATGAAAATTTGACATAAAATTACACTTAAAATCTCAAAATCCTATATAAATTTTGATATTTTTATTATATTTTATTATGTATATAAATTTTGATAGTATATTATGAGTTATCGCTTTTACATGTTTTTGAAAGTACAGGCCGATAGACGGTCAACCCCTTGTTGGAATCCGCTGAAAATTTGATTGGCGTCTATAATATAGATATTTATACACCGAATTTTATCCATCTAGCTATGTTCGTTTTGCAATTATCGTTTTAATTTATATTTGAACAGGCGAACAGACAGATTTCCTCTGAACGGATTTTACTCAAAATTTGGCAGAAATCTACAAATTTGATTTTAAGCCTCTGTACAAAATTCCACTCATTTGACTCAAAGCGTTTTTTAGTTATTTTTGTCACAGACAGACATTTTCCAAAAGTGTGTTTTTCCGATATCAGGAACTTTTAAAACGTGAAGATTCGTTTGTCAAAACATTAGAGTTCGAATTTTTTGATGATTTTTGTACTTTCTCTATACTTCGTATACGAGAAAGTGAAAAATAATAGTTTTAAATTATCTGGAGCAGAATTTTGTATAGAGATATCCGTTTTTAATTAAAAATATTAACAGTTTAATGCTGGTGAAAGCAAATGTTTCGTATGTCGTCTTTATGATAAATTTTTTATACAAACTACTAGAATCATTTAAGTAACCATAAACATACAGTCGCAGTTTTTAATCTCCAAAATGATTCCCTTTGTCATGAATGTAATTGTATTAATGATACTGAACACATAATTCTCTCGTGCAAAAAGTATACATATTATAAAGACAAGTTGTGGACTTTTCTACAGTTAGCAAGATATCTCCTTCAAAAATGTTTTGGGTAAAATTATTGCAAACAAGATCAATCTGTAAGTTTCTTTTCAAGCACTGAAGCACTTCAACATCTATTAATTTTACTGACCACATTCTTTGTGTCTCTTTTCTTTATTCACCATTCCGTGTTGCGGGAACTGTCCGTCTTATTGTACCTCTTCTTTTCACTGGAACTTTTGAATCTCGAATATCAACTAAATCATATCATCGCAACTGCTTACTTGCTGAAACTTCATCTGTAAATGGGGGATAACAGCCATTGTAGCTATAAATCCCAATAACCTACGAGTTTCAAGTACAGTCGCAGTCTGCATATATGTTTTAGAATTTGAATAAAGTTTTCATAATTTTAAAAACTATTAATTTAAAGAATTAGTCATGTAAATTTATATAAAAACATCAACTCTTAATTTTAAAAATATTAAAAAATCAACGCTAGTAAAAAAAAAAAAAATAATTTTATTGTGCGATATAATTTTCATACAAATTATTGGGATTAGTTTATTATTTATAAGCATTTAATCATTATTTATATAATATATGTTACACAATTAAAGTTCGGATAAACATATGACATTATTTAAAAATTTTTTAGAGCACAAATTTTTATAAAAACATAATTTCTTAATTTAAATATATTTATTAATTGAGCGTTTGTGTAAGAAATATCTTTCGTTTTTTTTTCGATGCAATATTTATGCAAATCATTTGAAATATAAACATACAATTACAATCTATGTAATAATAGTTGATATTTATCGTCATAATTTCAATTAATTACTTATCAACGATTGTCTCAAAACAGAAAGATAAAAATTGTTATTGTTACTTTTATCGCAAAATGTTAAACATTTTAATTTTGATCATTATTATAACATTTTCACACTTGAGTGATTATTGAAATCTGAAATTTTGAAAGAAAAAGATATTAATTTACTTGATTAATTTTCTGAATTTTAAAACTTTAATAATCCAATGTTGCGGTTAGTTATATTAACGTCCCGTTTGAAGCAACACTAGGGCTATTTTGGGACGAACCTCGTAATTTTGAACCGCCGTCAAATGATGAGGACGACACCTGAACTGGCGCCACCTTCTCCACGCCACGCCATGCCAGAGGGAGTACGTTTGGTTTTGACGGATTTAACGTGCAACCGACCCCCTTACACGACGGTTCGTCGGCGGAATCGGGTCTCGAACCTGAGAACCTACGGAGCAGGAGCCGAGACCTTACCATCAGGCCACCGCGGCCCCCAACGTTGTGGTATTCGATATAAAACTTATCCAAATTGACAGAAAAAAGGCATCGTTTCATCAATTATTCTTCTAATTCTTTAATGCTTGGCCCAGCATAGCCAAAAATGGCTTTTGCGCCAAAAAAACCCAACCAACCATCTAATTCTTTAATACAACCCATTTTCTATGGTACAGCAATTATCAGATGGCACAGAAAAAAAAAGCATGTTTAATTTGAACGCATGGGCTCAATAAATGCGTTCATTTAAAATTTCAGATTTGATTGAAAAATATCGTCTTGGGCGCTTTCGGGAATTTGGTTTTAATCACTTGATTAAATTGAAACATATCTCAAGAAATCGCGGAATCATTTAATAATCAGTTTGTAAGAAAGATACCCTAGGAAAAAAAATGGCATGTCATTTACAAGTCATGGTTTTAGCTTCCCTCAATTTAGACGTTTAAGATATTGGGCGTGTTCATTAGTTGAGTTTACTGTAAACATCCACCTTAAGCATTCATTTTTTATCTTAAACAATCATCTTTACACGCAGACATAAAATTTGCCTCTAAATTTCAATATCAATCTTCTAATACAAATAAAATAGAATTCTATTTATACACAAGCAATTTTATCATTACCAATATGGGAAAAAAACAATATTGAGAAAATAGACTATAATGAGCGCCAATCATTTACCAAACAAAAAATAGATAAATTTAAATTTAGCCGTCGTAAGCAATGCTAAATGCGTGAGACCTAATTTAGTAAAATCCAGCCAAAAACTGTATCAACCAATTTAGTGACATTGAGGAAAAAAATTACATAACTTAAAGAGAAGCACAATATTTTGGGTTTTAGGTTTCAAGTATTTCCTTATCGAAGAATGCTCTCAGATAAAATCGTTTTCCATGATTTCACTTTTCGTCATGGTTCTGATTACGAAAGTTTTCTTCTGCAAAAAAGACTGCTTAACAAAGTGGAGATGGAAAAAGAGTTTTTATAATTATTTTCTTTCGGTCAACGCTCCATCTGCTGATCCATCCTTTCCATGTCTTTAACCTTGAGACTTGGAGTTAAGATTCGCTGCTAAAATTGTCAAGTCGTTGTTGTAGCATAGCATCGCGGAAAAAGATGATACTCAGTGATTTATTTTTGTACATTTTTTCGATTTGCATGCGTTGCGTTTGGGGTCAGATGCAATAATAACAAGATAGAGTTCTTAATCTGTTATTTTTATGGAAAACAATATTTTTTTTTATGTTTATTGGTCAGTACAATATTTATTTTCAGAGTTTTGATAAACACTAAAATCGCCAATCGCGCCAATTGCTTGGAAACGTTAATATATTTTTGTTAAGGAAAATGTTAAAAGGAATTTCAATTACAATAAATAATTATACTGTGTGTAATATAAACTGTCATATATTCGGATGCTCGAATTGTAATACAATGTAGTACTTGGAATTTGCACTTTGTCTTTGAATGGTTAATAGTCAAACTTCTAAATTATTAAAATATTGTATCATTGTAAGTTTTGGAATAATAATAATATTACTTTAATAATAAACATTTCAATAAAACATTGATTTGTCACTTTTAATGTGCATTTCTTTATGATATTCTGTTATGCATCTCTTAGAAAGTCAAGCAATTAAATTTAAAGAAATCGATTTGTGGGAATTCAAGTCACAATAGATCATCATCAAAATACCCTTGTTTTACATTATGTTTTAATATTCTTTTTTGAATTGTTTTGCAAGATACGTAATAGACTTTTAATTTAAATTTCTGTGGCCATATATTAATTGAGTATGAGTTGGCACAAATAGAAACAAAAAAAATTTTACGCTCCTCAGCTAACCCCCGAAGGGGGGGGGGGGACCACGAAATGAGGATGAGATGTTTCCGGTATGATAGTTAGATCTCGCCATCCTGGAGGGTACACAAAAAGGTGGGGGATCTGGCTCCTCCCATCGATGACAGGACGTATTCCGTTCGGGAAGGGTTGTACCGTGGCCGGTGATGGCCCTTAGGACTCAACCACAGTTCCCACCAATGTTGCTGTTGCAGCGGTCCGGTCATTCAGTTTTCTTTGTATGTGTGCCTTCGGGCGGGTCGGAGAGTCAGTGATGTGACTTACGTTCCTCCGCCGTTTTAAAAAGCAGGGAGCAAACTAGAGAAGTATTCTTCTGGAAATTTTCTCTCAATATCTTCAAGAAAGGGTTGCACTCCCACCCCTCCATAAAATGTCGCCTATGGGTAAAGTCACATATGACTTACATGACATTGGCGAATCAAGTCACAAAATATGGATCTTTGGCGATTAATCCCTGGCATAAGGTTAATATACAAATGCTCAAAAATCGGGCATGCGTTTTTGATGTTTTTAGTCTGGCCGATTGAAACTAAATTTTGATTCAAAATTCTATACTGAATTTCATTGATTTATTCACTGCATTGATGAGTTATTGTATTTACACCCATGCGAACGTACAGACGGACAGACGGTGAACTCTTTGACAAATTTGTTTCAAAATTCGATAAGAATATGCATTTTAGATATTAAACTTGTATTTCAAATTTATTCAATCTAGCTCTTTACACTTCTTAATTATCGAGTACACTTGTACTCATATAGACATACAGACAAACAGACAGACTCTGAGTGGATTTTGCTCAAAGTTTGACAAAAATATTTGGTCTTAAGTTCATGTATCAAATTTCTTGCATCAAATTCAAAGCAGTGTTGAGTTATTAATTTTTGAGTTACACAGGCAGACACATAGACATACTGGCATTCGTTTTTCGAACTAAAGGACATCTGGAAGGCGGTGGTTCGTCAAAATCACGAGTTCGAATTTTTTGAAGATTACAATATTTTGTTTACTTCAAATATAAAAAAAAATAAAAATGGAGGATGATATCACTTCCTTGAAATATACTGCGAAATGTAGCTAAATGCAGTAGGCAGTAAATATAAATTTTTAAATGTTGTTGTAAATCACTTTGTTTTATTAAAGACAATTACGTTGTCTTCATCAGGTGTATAAATCTTTTTCATACTTTTTTTGGTACAAACACTTTTGTGTGAAGATGTACAATTGATAGTAAATTAAATACTGTTCAGATAAAATGCTGCGTTTCCATATTAAAACATTTTCTCAATAGTTATTTCACTAAATTTCCTTCTTTTCCAACGAACTGTTAAGTAACTGTATTCATCTCTCATTGATTAATTTGTTTAGATTACCGCACAACGAATAATCCAACTTAGATGTAAATATTTTTCTTTTGTTCACATAGGAATAATATATTTCTGATATCAAGACGTCATATCAGACGGGGTCCTGGCATAGGAGTAACACGTCTTCCCCGTGATCTGGGCTTCCTGGGTTTGAGTCCCGGTTCGGGCATGGTACTTCTTCCGTTGTTCTATCTGGGAGATGTGTGAATGTGCCCTCCTGTAAAAAGGGGTTGTGCAAAGGAATGAGTGATGCGTGAGTAGTAAAGTCGTACTCTTAGCCCTAGTTGGCGCTACTATAGAAACAAGAAACGATCCCCCACCGGCTTAAATCGCTGTCTTCGTAACAGCGGTCTTGTCCATAGCAACTGCTATAAGAAACAACAATATGTCTGAAGGCTTTTTCCCTGAAATATTATGGGACAAAGATACCTTTTTACTATAAAGCAAAAATAAATAGTTTTTTTTTAAATATTTTATTCTTGTCTCTAACACAAATTTTCTTAAAAATATACTTTAGCAAGCGCATTCAAATATTTTAGATGCTATATGTGTCAATGGCTTTCACTGACTGCATACCTTTGAATTCATATTTCCTGGAAAGAATGGCATCGGACTCTTAATTATAGCAGAGTAAAAAATAAATGATTACTTTAACAAACAAAGTCGTTTAAGACATTGAACAGTATTAATCCGCAGTCTGAACCCGAATTCTTTGTGCTGTTTGAGAAAGTTAATGCAATGGACACTTACTGATCTCAGTGAAAGCCTAACGATTTATGATTTTTATGTCCTAAAGTCGTTACTTTACTTTATTACATTACTTTATTTCTTATAGGTTCCTACCCATCGATGAGATGAATTCGAGTAAGATAAATAGAAGAACCGAACCAAGAACGATATCTCTAAACTAAAGAATCTAGTGGGAATGATCCCCCCAAAACTTAAGGTACTATCCCCCTCCCCCATAGAAAAATTTATGGATCTTGGATAATGCCGCGAATGCCTTGCAATGCATTGACGAACAATAGTTGAGAAATATAGATTTTTGGTATGAAGTTAGCAATTTTACTGAATCTATTGTGCGATCTTTGGAGAGCAATCGCTGGCATATGCTTAATACATTAACATCCGTAAGTCAAATATATATTTTGGAAGCCATTTTTCAGATCGATTAAACCAAAATTTGACACAAAATTACAATTTTAGTCAGAAAATTAATATCAAATTTCATTGATTTAATTCGTTTCGCTTTTGTGTTATTGAATTTGCATGCATACGAAAATAGCAACGGTGAACCTTTTGAGAAATTTGATTCAAAATGTCCTTAAAATCTACATTTTAGATGCTAAACTTGTGTATGAAATTTAATTATATAATTATTTACATTTTGTAGTTATAGTTCTCACTGACACTCGAATATTTAGACAGACAAATTTCTTCTCAATAGATTTTGTTCAAATATCTGAGAGAAATCTACAAATTTGACATAAAGTCCATTTACTAAATTTCACCCATCTAGTTCAAATCATTTTTGAGCTATCGTGTTTAACAGACAAACGGACAGGCATGATGGGAAAAATCTGCTTTTCGAATTCAAGATTCGTCAAAATCCCGATTTTGAATTTTTAACGATTACAGTGCTTTGTTTTCGAACACGAGAATGTAAAAATGACGTCTTCAGCAACTAATTGGAATTTGAGACAGGTAGTTAGCACTAAATAACTAATCATAATTTTTATTTAGTAACACTAAATCATAATTTTTACAGAAATCACTTAACTATAAACTTGAGTTAGAGAAGATAAGGATTTAAAGAGAATTCGCTTGGCACCGAGATTATGTGTCAATATTCCATAAAAGTAATGTTGCTTGAAATGCCGTTTAATTAAACTGTGCGAATACCAATTGGAAACATCGAGATTTAACGAATTAAGCACATAAGCGCAGTGACAATGCACACTGGCAACTACAATCAACTTAGTAAGCAAACGTGGAAACAGAGTCATGGTTTTAATCCTCATTAAGATTCAAATCAAGGCACTTAAATATATGTCGTGAGATCGCGGACTATCGGAGATAATCTCAACACTTTGAAACACCTTCCTTGATAAATTAAGTGTTTGTATTTGTTTTGCTTTTCTCAAAAGAAATTTTCTGCTTTGGTTGAGTAATGAGACAAAAAAAAAAAAAAAAAAAAAAAAAAAAAAAAAAAAAAAACTTTTAAAACGTTTTGGTCTCGTGTGAGTTTGCCACCCATTGTCTGATAAGTTTTTTCCCCCTTCTGCTGCACGCGTAAAAATATATAATTGATCTCCAGTTAGAAAGAATTTAGATTTGAGAGAAAATAGGAAACATTTATCTTGTCCCAAATACCATTAAATTAGAGAACATTATCTAATAAATAGCGTTTGTAACAGAAGAAACACCAATCTAAAGTATTTAAAAAATCATACAAAAGCCTAATGTATTCAAGAATTCATGAATCAAAAGAAATAAAACTCACAAACTGAAGTAAAGATAATTCTGTTGCTAAAAGATGTGACTCAATTTGGCAAATGTGTGGAAATCTCTCCATCAAATCTAATTCAGACTACTTCTTAGACTACTTCATTCTCTTATGAGTAATGAACGCATTTAACATGAAATTGAATGCGTTCATGTGGCATCTAGCTGCACGCTGTCCTACTCTTTGCTATGATATCAAGTCTTTTTTTTTCTTTTGGAAAATGAGCAATAGATTACATAATTAAATTGTGACAGCGAATCTCCTATGTATAAATTTGCATCATTATTTAATCAAAATAACTTATTTATATTATAAAAATTTGCTAACTGGTTGGGTACTTTATTTGAAACTAGCTGCCTTTGGCGACCAACTGACGATTAATTCTCGCCTAAAATTTTCAATTATATATTTTATGTAACTTGGTCTCTTAATAGATTCTTCAGCAAGATATTCTTAAGCTTCAAATTTTGATAGTCATGTAACTCATAGTACTAAAGAAGTCTTAAGATATATTGTTCAGCGCACTATGTATCTCTCTAATTTTCTGTCAATTCCAGTAAAATGTGAACTTAAAATTGAAGTAAAAATGATTTAACTTCAAAAAATGCAAAAACATTTTTACTGAAACAAAACGCGTTTTCTAAAAATATAACTGCAGAAAACCGAATCTTGCAGCATTGAAATTTTAAGTGCACTACATAATATTCTTTTATAATTTTATCAATATTTCAAAAAAATTTCAATAAAAAATTATCTGTTTCATCATAAAATTAAATTTTACTTTTAAAAAATTTAAATGTGTCCAGCAATAATTCTTTTTTATTTTAGTCAATAAATGTACTTCTGAAAACAATTATGAAGATACAATTTTTTACAGCCCTTTAATTCTGTAAATCATATTTATTAAAATAATCTTGACAATCTAATGTTTCAATTTTCTGCGATCAAGTCTGACCGAATTATAAAGTTTTGAATACCAGTATTTTATGCAAATCGGACTTGGGAGAAACCTTGTTCGCTGACTGACTTATTTTCTTCAAGACAGTCGATGTAGAAGTCTAAAATCGCTTTTTTACAGAATAATGATATTTCAATTTCCATAAATCAGTTGGTTTTAATCACAAAAGAGTGGAGTTTTTTTTATTTAAAATATTAGCGCTTCAAGAATATTTTTTATCAATTAGTACTCACAGGACAGAAAATCTGAGTAAAAATATAAAATTTGTAATTCAACATTTATTGATTCAAACTACGTAAAGCATAATTATTTACTTCATTTGGACTTTTTTATTAGATGTATAAGCCTATTAAGTTTTTTAGAAACTAGCTATTGGGCTTGTTGAGAGTAAATATCCTATATTCATTAAACTATCTAATTGCCTTAAAAAATGAATTATTGAATTAATAATATGGGTATTTAAAAAGGTCACACGTAATTTTTTTTCTTGTCCTTAATTTTTCAGAAAATATCAATTTTATATTATTTTATTTCATGCAAACACGTGCTGAAAATTACACTTTTCTATGTTTGGTTTATAGTAATGATTAAGTAAATCGTTTAACTTAAACTTTTGTAAAACTAATAGCAAAACGTTGATAAAAAATAATTTTTCACCCGTAAGGTGCTCCAGCAGATGAAATTTTATTTTTATTTTATGCGAAATCATTTGTTGAAAAATATGGTTGAAATATTATTTAAAAATTTATAAAATTAATTTCATATAATTTATTGTTTATTTCATTTATAGGTTAAAACTTTGGCATCATTAAAAAATATTTTTTTTAACTTTAAGTTGATGTAAAAATCAATTTTCCTTTGATGTGATGATATCAGAAGTTATCATGGAGAAACGCCAAAATTTAGATTAAAATTTAATTAATTAAGATTTTAAATAAAATTTTCTAAATCATTTCGAAGTGTACATTCTCTCTCTTCAAAGTATGTATGATTCAAATTTGATAGCTGTAAGGCAAAGGTCTGGGCGGCCGGGCGCCAACATTCATTTTTATTATTAATATAGATTAATATAGATTTTTAAAGCCTGATTAAAGAGGGAATAGTGTGTTTATACGTATTATGTAAGCATAATTCTCTTTTAGAATTCTAAAATGGCAATTATTTTAAAGATTTATTTTTGGAAAAAAATAATTATTGATTTTCTAAAAAAGTAAAAATAAATGTGTTGTTCTAATAAAAAAAAAATATTTAAATACAAAAATTTTTGATGTGAAAAGTAAATACATAAATTATTATTGTTAAAAATTTTAAAGTATTAAATTTTTTAAAATTTGTATATTGGTTTTATGATATGACAAAATTATTTTTCTGTATTATTATTATATATTGTTGAAAGTTAATACTTTAGATAATATCACAAAAAAATGCAATAAATTAAGGCAGTCTTGTAAAAAATTAGGGAAGCAGACATAAGTTATATGTAATGCAACTTGTGTCTGCTCATTATATTTTCTCATGAATTTTTATTTAAAAAAAGAGGTATTTGTTAAATTACAAAATAATCACTTTGCACTAAAACAAATGAAACTATAAAATTATAAGTATTTTTTACTCTTTCATCAATATAACATGCATCACTGAGAGCGAAAACTAAGATATACTAATTCAATTTCATGGCATGCCATTTCTGATTCTCGCTCAGCTATAGCTAGGTATTTCAAAAATTACAATCTAAAAAAAATAGCCGTCTGCTGTAAAAATAATTTTGTCGAAGTACATATAATAAAAAATCGTAAATTGACGAAACAAAGCATGATAATGTTAAGAAAATATGTTGGAAAAAGTAATAAAACAATTTCCGACGCATGAAGTTAACATCAAAAGCAAGTTGTATGCAGGTGAACTAGAAAATCATATAGTGTAAGGAATAGCGCTGGGAAACAATTCTTCAAAATGTAACATAAATACTAAACAAATCTGTTTTGAAAATGCCTTTCTCCCTCAAATTAGGGTTTCTGGGCGCATTATTATTAGCCTTAAAAAGCACCCAAGCGATCTGATGGAAAAAGAAAGTTGTAGGTGCTGTATTCCATTTTGTTTTCGTCGTTTTAGGCTTAACTCGCATTAAAGATGGCGTCAATAAAATTCTAAAATGAATTTCGAAATATCGGAGAAATATCAACAAAGAAATGGATTACTACAAAGAAGATTATGAGGATTTAAAAATTCTTCTCGAAATCTTTCTTCCGCTGCATTTCAAATGTTGATTCTCATTTTAATTCCGATTTCAGTCTGGAAGATTTCGATCTTTATTCCACAGTGAAAGTCTAAATGGTTCGTTGAGATATAACAAAGAACTGCCGTTCAAAAATTGCTTTATTGCATTTCTTCCAAATAGCGTGAAATGCGGAAAATAGGTCAAACTGCGGTAGATTGTTAAAAATAAAATTCAGATTAAATCATCTTTATTTTCTTTGGCTATAATTGTTCTAAATAAAGATTCTTTTCTGAAAGCTGACGTCAACTTCCATAATTCTTAAGGCAGAACAGAAAATTCTTCTTTTTAAAGGCAAAAAAATTTATTTTATGCATACAAATAGTAAAATAAAACTAAAAACAATAGAATATTAAAACACAGTCAAAGTCAAAAGTTAAAATGCATTTCTTTTTTTCGCTGTCAAACACAATGAAAAAGATTCCGCATTTCAGATTAAATGACATGATTTTATATTTGAACCGAATTTTTAATTAATCACGTACACAGACACACGTACAGAAAATATATTGCATTATACAGAATAATCTTGTATATATATGTATGAAATGGTTGAAAATTACAAAATAAAAGTTATTTCTTTAAATAATTTATTTCCTGCTGTCACTTATAATAAAATTTAAATATCTTGGTGTATTATTTACTAAAATGAAATGTATCACACAAAATAGAGTTAAAAATGAATGGCAAATACGCTTATGGTGTACACAAAGTATTTTGAAAAATCAATATTAATTTTTAGCCAAAAGTTTTTCCAATTGCTAAAGTCTTTTTTTAATTTTTAAAATTAACTTACTTATATTTTGATTTGCCATTGATTTGACTTTGACACTGCATCTAAGATCTAAAAGTTGACAAAAATGCATTATTTGTTTAGTAGAAGATACTCCGATCTAGATGGGCTGCTATTATGTTAAAAAAAATCTAAAATCTATCATTGTCACAAATTAACTAAAGAATAGTTCTGCAGAATATATATATATATATGATCATATTTTCGGAAACTAAGGTTCATTCTTTGATCTTAATTTTCGCCCCATTAAATACTTTTTCACTTAGTTTTTTTCCACGTGTATGTGAGTATTATATTGTTTTGACTGTATTATTTTAACTCAAACTTGCTTATTGATAGTTTATATGGCTAAATAAAGCAGCAATAAATAAATAAATAAATAACTTTCAGAAATGGCATGAAGAATATTTTATGCCATCAAAAACACAGCTTGTAAAAAAAACCAAGTCTCGCAACTCAGTTCTTCTATCGTAAAAAGCTGTGAGATCCATGTAATACCAAGTCGGTCCATTTATTCAGTCCCTACCTAAGGGTCCTACTGTCTTAAGTTATTACGTAATTAGTTAACCTAACAACATCTTATAGTGACCATATCAATATTAAAAAACTTTTATGGTTTAAATAAATAGATTGACTTGACCATCGCATGAAAACACAATGTATCTTTGCATTAAATTAGATTACATTAACATATTATATTAAATTAGATTGTTTAGTGCGATTGCCAAGTCAATCTATTTATTTAAACCATAAAAGTTTTTTAATATTGATATGGTCACTATAAGATGTTGTTAGGTTAGCTAATTACGTAATAACTTAAGACAGAAGGACCCTTAGGTAGGGACTGAATAAATTGACCGACTTGGTATTACATGGATCTCACAGCTTTTTACGATAGAAGAACTGAGTTGCGAGACTTGGTTTTTTTTACAAGTTGCGTTTTTGATGGCATCTCATTTCTTTTTGTAGATAGTCCTTTTCTTATTTTTGTATGCAGTCTTCCTCTTTTTCTTTTCCGGTACTATTTCTTGAGATTCAGCTACAGTTTTTCTCAAAGCCCAGTCCCTGTCTCTATGGGTTTTTCTCGTAAGCTTTGATGTTACAATTTTTTACAAGTCTGGACGGTAAATGCTTCTTAGTCTATTGTATTCACAAATTGAGGATTCCTGCGCTTTAATACTTCCAAAGTCGACATTTATTAGATAGATTAGATGCCACGTAAGCTTGACCGGATGTGAATGCTGCAGAACCGATATCCATCAGTGCTTTATTTAAACTTAGGCCCTGATTTTTGTGTATAGTTATAGCATAGGCTATACATATGGGAAACTGTTGGCGATGAAGATAAGCTCTATTAATAATTTCAAATTTAGTTTTGACCGGACTAAGCTCGTGAACATGTTCTTTATTAAATGTAATATATATTTTCTTAATTATTTTTTGTATTTTCCGGATCAACCTTTACTCTTTGCACTATACCGATAGAATCATTAACTAAACCAAGACTCACGTCAATATTTCGCCTTAACATGACTTTTGCTCCTATTTTTATAATTATGTTTTCTTCCAGACCTGCAGTCATATGCATTCATGAGCTCTTTTTGTTAGGTATCTGAGGAAATGTATGCTATCTACAGCTGTAAGTTTTATTTTGGGATGTGGAAGAGAGTTAAGCATTGCAGTATTTAATTGTTGACACATGTTTTTTTGTAGATAATAAGCAAACTGTATCATCAGGAAGTTTCGAGAGTTGTTCAATTATTTCAATTAATGTGTTTTCATTTGAATTGGATTTGAGAGTTATTAATCTAGTCGAGAGTAGGTCGCGGTCTTTTTGTGTATTCACACCTAATCTTATTCTATTTAGCATTTCAATAAAGTCAGAATCATTGAGCTGTCGCATGTTAATTGTAAATTCATCGTATATGAACAGTTCAGTCCACAGATTCGGTACACTGAGGGAACCTAACAACTTGTTAGTTTCAGCAGTTGATAGTTTTTCAAAAGGTGACTTTTCTCTTACCGGCGGAAGCTGTAAGAGATCTCCGAAACTACAAGATGTTTTTTTCCAAACCACCCATTCTGATCGTCTCTTGTGTTGAATATTTCAGATAAGCGTAAATGAATATATGATATATGTTAAAGTAACATTGGATATTATCGACACTTCGTCTATGATAAACAACACTACTACTTTCAAATCTGATCTCAGAACTTGGAGCACTTCATCAGAAAGTGGTTTGTACTTCGGTGTTGCTTGTGTTCTACAGGCAGCTGCAATAGTCTATGTATAGTCAATCTATTCTATGTATAGTCAGCTATTCCTGTTGGAGCACTAACTGCCACTTTTTTTGTTTAAATACGTCTTAACCTAAATTTTCAGAGTTTTTATTAAAAAGCTCTTTCCAGTGCCACCAGTTCCACTCACAAAACATCGTAAAACGTCAGCGTTATTATCAGTTGTGTCCATTTTATTTGTGATCATATCGAAGACTCTTTTTTGATCGACACTAAGTTTTGCGATCATACTTTGAAGATAAGTTTGCTCTTCTTCTACCAGATTGATTCTCTGAAAGTCATCCATTGCGTTCGCAGCTTCCACAGCTTCAAATGGACTTATTTCAAATTAGATATTGTTACAAACCTGTAACTTTGAGATTTAATTAATTTTTCCCAGCGAGAATAGTGTCATCATACGAAAGACCGTTTTATAGTAATCTGTATTGGATGCTGCCGGATGCCGATCCAGTGATGCCAGAGCTTGGTGACAAACTTGGCGACCATTTGGCGACTTGGCGTCGAATTTGCCGACAAAATGGATAATGCTCGAAACTTCGAGAAATTTATTGATCCGTCCATTATTACACGAATATTTTAGTTTTTCCTTGATTTATACACTAAACTCTAATTGTATTTTAAATTTGAAGCTTCTATGTCTGCTAGAAGTGCCTTAGAGTTTTGATGATCTGTCAGTCAGTCAGCCAGTGACAAAATTCAAAAACTTTGACTAGTTATAATTCTTAAACTACTGGTTCAAATTTAATGAAATTTGAAATATACCATGTTTATATAATGCCTGCTTGGTTACTGAAAATTCAGGCTTCTAGTTTTATCCACAACGAAGTTATAGAGGTTCAAAAATGGTCTGAACTGCTTCGAGAAAAGGATAGTACGGCCGTGCCGCTTGTTTTTGCTCGACTTGGCGGGGGCACTACCGTGCCCCCAGACATAATGTTATTCAATGTGATCGAAATTATCTACCGTTGTTAGTTTTAAAATGTTATCGAAAAATTCAATAGAAAATAAAAATAAAAAATGTTTTAACATTAAAAAAATATTTTTATTATTTTGTAAAAAAATGTTAATGAGCAAATTTTAAGAACATAAATCTCTCATTTATTCAGCATAACATAATGTATATGCTTCTTATAGTAAATAAAAATTGCTCTAAAGTATTTTATTGTGAATTGAAATCTTTTTCTGACAAAATTACGAGTTATCTGCAGTTTTTACGCCTCTTAAATTTGTGTATAATTTGAGTTTATCTCACTGTTAAATGTAAACATCCTGCCATCTTTCCTTTCACCCCTCTTTTGATTAAATAAACTCAGTCTAACGCATGCGTAAAAGCGTGGTTTGTTTTCGAATCCAAGAAAGAACAGTAATGAAAAAATTTCAAACTTCAACTTATTGACATTTAATAAAAAATATAAATAAAACGTGAAGGTTGCAGATTCCATAATTAATTGTTAATGCTTAGTTTTATTTGCACATGTAAAAAAACTGCTTGAGTGATTAGATGCCAAAAAAGGTTAGAAAGATGTCAGACAGCTAGAAGCGTTACAGCTTCTCCTGGGTAATTGTTAATATTATCAGTTTATGTCTCTAAAGGATATGCTATGAATAAAAGGTTAAAAAATTATTTCTTAGATTAAAAATTAATTTCGTAGATCTAATCATGAACTTTTCTACTATTAAAATTCAACTATGAATTCTAGATAATTCCTTTTGAAATTGTAATTACTATAATTATTAATATTTATTCTTATGGGTAAATTAGATTAAGCATTCGTAAGTATTACTTATATAATAAGTAATTTATTATATAAGCAAAATGTTATTAAATAGGTACTAACGTTTCTTTTTTTTTATGAATTTGATAAATTTGCTTTAAAAAAGGTGAAAGTCGTCGGAATTTTTTTACTGAACAAAAAAAAAAATGTTTCCAGAAAACAGCAATATATGTAATGAGGATAAGAAAATAATCTTGTCGTTTTATTGAGAAATGAATTGGTTAAACCACAGCAGATATCCAAAATGCTATCGAGACAACCTGTTGACTTTTTTTTCCTTACCCTTGAACTTCCTTGTATGTATGTCCTGAGGGATATAGAAGAAAATGGATTGCTTCTACCGATGGACGTACCAGGAAACTCAAAAGTGCAGACAAAAATTACTTTAATATATCGAACAGAACAACTTAAAAGTCATGTCTGAAAAAATGAGATTACTTAGCTTTAAACATGATTGTTTAGTCTTAGGTGAGAATTAAAAATAAATACCAAGTCTCGACACATCATATATTGCTATCCTGTTACGGTCTTTGAAATAGCAGCAGAAATTATTTTGTCATAGTTTGGATTTTACGTCAAGTTCTGTTTACATTACCAACGATTTAAAAATTCTTCTCTAATTCTTCTTTTCTGTTTGACATATATATACTCATATAAAACACATGCACTCATATAAGCTCATTCTGAAAGATAGAATTTCGTTGAATTTTTCATTATATGGAATCAGGAGAAAAGTGTTCAATAGAAAATTAATAATTATATTTCGATCGAGAAGCTATACCTTTTGCTTAAATTAGAAAAAGTTTCAAGTTTTAATTAGAAAGCAGTTTCAGAAATATTAAAAATTGCAGCATTCAACACCAAAAAATCTTTCTTCCTCATGTTGCTAGAGGAAAAAATATTGTTTTGTAAAAATATTGCTGTTTGGAAGGTTTGTGAAAAGTCGAAATATAGTTTTGAAAACGATGATAAAGACTTGACTAAAAACAGTTTGAAGCGACTTGAGATTTAAATACGCTACTACGAAGTGGATAAAAGATTTCAAATGAAACTGCTCACTATACCATTATTGACAGATCATCCTGTTATTGACATTGCTCAACAAATATTCGAACAGTGTCAAATGAATTTTTCCTACATTTCATAGATTTTCTTTAATTGTTCAGAAGTATAGGGATAATATTTTACAATTTATTGGTCATCTTTTCGCCGTCGAAATCGGCACTCAATTGATTTTCATGAAGTTTAGTTCCTCTAATCGTATAAGTAAAGATAATTGTCTTATTAACTGAACAGAATGATTTCCGATTTAAACCAAATTGGGAATATATGAAATATTTTTGAGCATTTTCCTCACAGAACTATGCCAGCGATTGATTCCAAAAATTTGACTGAATGATTTGAATGATGTCTAGACCTAAACCAGATTGAACTTGTCCAAGATGTTCTTAGATGGCAGAGGCGTAATTACATAAAATGGCACCAAGGACAAATAACAAAATAGCATCCCACACACCTCCCCCCTTCTCAAATAACATTTTGCTAACGCAATGATACATATGCCTTTCAACTAATATGGCCTTAGTAACTGGTCAATACATGTTAATTATTCAAACAGATTAATTAAAATCTTTATAAAAAAGTAATGTAGAAATTATAAAGGCAATTTTTAATAAAAATATAATTAAATAGTTTAAATCAATATTTAATCAAAATAATTATATGTTTTGACTAATTTTAATTTATTAATAATACAATGAAAAATAAATAAGAAAAATAAAGGTAATTGTTAAAAAAATCGGTTAACATATGAAAAATCATTTGAAATTATATTTTAAAAAGTAATATCAGAAAATTAAAAATGTATTTTATGTGATGTAATTATTTCAGAGGGTTCTTCCAAGACCATCAGCAACGAAGCTTTCAGCAAGCGTATTCATCCCGTGATTAATAGAATGCATACTGATTTTATATTCTTAAATATATCAAAACTTTTATACAATTGCTCAAATTTCTTATCTAAATCCGTTTTAGATTATTTATATATCGAACATTTCTTAAGCAAAGAATGCAAAATTTCATGAATAATTTTCAAATGAAACTTTAAAATTAAAAAAAACTATTACAACTAATTATGAAGGTTTTCGGATGAAAAAGCAGTCTGTATTTAATGCTTGTTTACAGTTATGAATGTAAAAACTAAAAGTGAAAATGCATCGTTTTTCTGTCTTTTATTACAGGCGAAAATTTTAAATTTTCCGCATATAATACTTTGAAAGATGAGAGTATGCACTTCAAAACGACTATTCGATATTTGAATTAATTTTAATTAATCCAAAATGAAGCGATATATCAATGGGTTTAGTTATAACACGTGAAAATATTACCTTGCACGAAGTTGGATCTTTTATCACTTCAAATTCTCAAAAAAAAAATCATTAAATTAAAATTCAAACGGCCATTGTTGGAATTATATATTTTACTTATCAATTTTGCCCACTTTTTCACCATTTCTTTTTAATTTTAGGTACGATTTACAACACTAGTTTCATTTGTTGAAATATAAGTCAAATTAATTTCTTCGCTCGATCTAATTTTTAAATAATTTATTTTTCTTCTTCTGTAAAAAAAGATTATATTATAAAGATCATATTAAGTGACTTTATACTTTATATCTTACGTATATTAGATTCCTTCAATGATCTTAACCAAGATATAACTTTAATTTCAGGATTAGATGTGGCATGTCATATTTATTAAGTATACATAAATTATTATGGGTATTTTTCCATCAGGAGATTCTAGAGCCATGGGTATTTTTAACTATGCACTTAAAGTATTTAACATTGTATAATTAATTAAAAATTCTTCTACAGTTAAATAATTTCATTAAATTCCAAAAAAGATAAATTTCATAAAAATTCGAAATATTTTCATTTATTGAAGCTTAAAGCTAAATTTTTATCTTTAAATTTTTAAATGCAGTATTCTAATTTAATGCAGCATTTCTTCATTTAATTTCAAAGTAACATGCTAGAATTAAAAATTTTCCAATTAAGTCATGTTTCATTTCATCTAGAAGTTAGATAAAAGTAAAGATATGAGTATTCTACACTTTTTTACATATTTTCATTCATTGTGGCATATGCTACTGAATTATTTTATTAAATTTTATTCCAGGTTTCGAAATATTTTATGTATATTTTGCTTAAAATCAGTGCATCTCAAAGGCGCTTTTTTAAAATTCGCTTTCAAATCAAGGTTTCTTTCATGGTTATTCTGCTACGATTTTATAATGAAATAAATTCATTCTGACGCAAAAAACAGCAAAAATATCCTATTATTAGTTAATCTACCTTAGCCTCTTCCATCACTTAAGCTTCTTTTTGTTTATAATTTTTATCTTTGGCATTTTATTGTTGATGAAATTTATTCTCTGCTCTTTTCATTCGGTTTATAGCAAATCCAAACAATCTACTGGACATTTCCAAGCAGTAATCAATTTTTTTGCTTTCTTTTATTTATAGATATATAACCTTCCAAACTTATTTAT
This sequence comes from Argiope bruennichi, assembly GCF_947563725.1. NCBI lineage: Eukaryota > Metazoa > Arthropoda > Arachnida > Araneae > Araneidae > Argiope > Argiope bruennichi. The sequence goes on from NC_079151.1 coordinate 90,229,163, forward strand.
ATTGTCCGCGTTTTAAATTTAATTTATCAAATACTGTTCTAATGATTCCATTATATTGTGGAGATATATTTTCTTTTGCTAATCACTCAAAAATGTTTTTAAAACTTTCATGACTCATTTATCTGTGAAAGAAATTGTTTGGATTTTTCAGACGCAAGGGCCATGATCTTAACTATGCTGCCCAAAACAATAGATAAAATTACATCATTTTAAAATGGTCATCGAAGGTAATGTGAGAAGAAACTCTAAAGCGTAATCAATACTTAAATAAATGGCTAAAACTTCATGGACTATAAAAATGTAAAGAGTGGATATGATGGTCTCATCAGGCAAGAAAGATAATGGAGTGATAGACCTTTGAAAAAAATGCAAACGCAGAGCATTGAAATACGGGCAATCTGACGATACATCTTGGACAGACATTTTAGAATCACACTGCTAACACAATGATGATTATTCATCTAGAAATAAGTGGATATTGATGAATCTAGAGTGCCCAATGCTTAAACAAGTTAAAACAGAATCGGTTTACTGTTCGCTAATGAGGGAATAGATTGCACATGGGGTTTGATAGCATGAAGTTTGTTGTTTATCACAAAGTCTCATTTTGTTTGAAGATTATAATACACTGTAACAATCTTATCTCTTACCACTTGCAAGTTCTGGCGAATAAAATAAATATGCTACAAATTGTGATAAAATCCTGATTTACAAAGTTTTTGAAATATCTACATGTAAAATAAACACTATTTTGAAAGGAAAGGGGAAATATTATAAGATGACTCCATTTTCATCAGGATATATGAATTTAAAGATGAGCTTCAAGATTCGCCATTTTGGCAAAATGAAAAATCGAATTGTCGCCAAAATTCTTGATGTTGAACACCGTTCAAGTTACAATCTTTTAAATATACAAAACTATTCCATCAGCTTTCGAATGAGCCTAAATAACTATTTCGATGTTTTAGGTCTGAAGAAATTTATTTTTCGTTTGAAATGCTCATATAAGTCCGCTTTCATCAAAATTGAAAATTGGCTAGATGCCAATGTCACTTTTGGTTTTAATCTCTTGTCCAACTTAAACCAACTGGTTCAGTTAGTTTTAAGAAAGCAAATGTTAAAGCCAAATAAGAAAAGAAGCATTTTTATTAAGTTATAAGTTCAGTTGAATGGAAACAGATCAACAAACATCCACATATCCATAAGAATTAAGATTGAATGATTTGCATATATATTCCATTTATCCATAATCTTTTTAGTGTTGATTTTTCAACATATGACTATTCGACAAACATCGATTTGATATATTGCAAATGCAAGATTAAATTACCTTGAAATAGAACACTACTATGATTTATTATTAGAAAACTGATGGAATCCACACGTTTTTTGGAGAATTTCATAGATTATAGCTATTTGCTGGATATAACGATAATTCTATTTTGCATTTCGTCAAGCCTTCGGCGCTTGTATCAAGGTTTTAAATCTAGATATCCTGATGAAAATGGTGTCATCTTACAGAACTTCACCTATTCTATCAAAATACGTGCTTTTTAAAGGTGTCTGTCAAAAGCTTTTAAAATTAGGGTTACTTCTGATTCGTAGCATATTCATTTTATCCGCTATAACTTGCAAATGGTGAGAGATTGTACAGTTTTAGTGTTTCATGATCTTCATGGACTCTTATATCACACTCTTCTATCATACTTAGTAGAGGGGTTTAGTAGAGGTGTGGTGTGGTGTGGAGAGGGGGGTGCCAGCTCAGGTGTCATCCTCGTCATCTGACCGAGGTTCAAAATTACGAGGTCCGTCCCAATACAGCCCTAGTGTTGCTTCAAACGGGACGTTAATATAACTAAACTAAACTAAACTTCGTTTAGTAGATTCGATTAAACTCGTCCTGTATTTCAAGTTCGATGTAATATTTTGCTATTATGTATTAGAAATTTAAGAAATTGTGCAGTTCTCTTAATTTTGAAATCAATACATGTTATAAAAATTAAAATTACTATTTTTTTTTTTTTTTTGCTTTTTAATTAGGTGTTTTGAAAATTTTAAGAAATATTTTGAAAGAATATAACAGCTTGCTTAAACGCGGGCAAGTAAACTATGTTTATTTGAAATGAAACAATACTTATCCTTATAGTAAAAAATATTAAAAAAAACACTTATTCAAAAAAACTGTTATAACGATTATGTCGGATAATAACGATTAATCCAAAGATGGATTAATCGTTTATACTCATAGTTAATTAGTTAATTAATTAGGTTACATTCATAATAAATCTCTTAATTTCTTTAAACTATTAAATATTTTTAGTTTTTTTTAATGATTGAAAGATGTGATGACATAAGCTATAAATAAGAGGAAATATTAATTATATTACATATTTTTAAAGGGCTTCAGAAAAACGCATTCGCGTATTCTGTTCACTTCTGTTTAAATAATAATTTTTTTTTATTCTTTTTTTTTCTGCTAGCAAAAATTAGTCAATTTTTTCAATTGCAAATGTTTGTAACTAGAGATTCAGAAATAGATTGTTTAATAAACATACTATGGAAATTTTGTTTACAGCACTTATTCGCATCGATTGTAAACAAAAGCAGTCAAAAGCTGCCTGAAAACATTGTCTTATGGCGGAAACTGTTTTATTCGAATGATATATTATCAGGAAGTGCGTTTATATTTACCGACAAATCAATTTCAGTGTTATTTTACGAAATTCGTTTGCGTAACGCGGCATGGATATGTTTATTTTATCATTTTCTTGCCATTGTATTCATGGCTTCACCTGCGTTTGTCTATTTTATATGAATCTTAAAAAGAGTTTAACGCATAAACTTTTACGTTATACAATTTTCAACGTCCACTTTTTGAAAGGTCCCCAATTAATAATGCCTAATTAAAATTAACTATAAATCTCGGGATATTACAATTGAATATACTATACATTGAGCGGCATTAGTCTGGCCATTTAGAGTTAGTACTTGGGAAACGGTACTTCCTGTCGATACTGCTATGTTCATTGGTGGTGGGGTGGTCGGCTGTACGCAAGAAGTACTTGGGAAACGAAACTTCCCTCAGAATATTTTTTTCTCCTTAAAATCATTTAAAAAAATTCTTTTATACTGCTTATTTAAAGTTACAAGCGAAATTTAATAGAATTGCATACGCTGGATCGAACATGAGAAAAATTCACGGAGTCCGAAGCCCAAGCCACTACTTCATCGCTAATACTCTAACGCAACTCATGTATAGCCACATGTCAGTATTTAGTTATAAAAAAAATGTGTAAAATAGCGTTTTTTCAGGAGAGATATCTATATAAATAAACTAAAAATGCTAAACTTTATCAAAATATAAAATTTGATCCAAATCATATAATATATATATATATATATATATATATATATATATATATATATATATATATATATATATATATATGCAGTGACGAACGCCTGGTGACGACCGCCATCTTCTGGCCAACAAGTTGTGATGCTTGTTAGACGGAGTACAGATTGGACGGGTCTCTGAACGAAAGACGCGATGTAGGTCTGGACGAGAGCTGTGAGACGATGAATGCAGCTGACGAAACGACGAATATTGCCATGCAATGACTGCGATATTAACATGTCAATTAATCCTGTGACGTATTCGACGAAATCTGTTTAATGTTCATTTCCTTTATATTAATGTAATTGTCCGTCCTAAATGTAGTTAAATATTCGTGATTCTAAAATAGTAGTCATTCCTGAGACCTACAAATATATATATATATATATATATATATATATATATATATATATATATATATATATATATATATATATATATATATATATATATATATATATATATATATATATATATATATATATATATATATATATATATATACAAGAATTGCTCGTTTAAAGATATGTAAAGTTTTGTGGGAGTTTCTATTCTAGAACATTTAATATATACTTGACTGCATGAAAAGAAAGGAATTTTTGGCTGATACTAGCAAAATCAAGACATTGTTCTTCAGCTTTATTAATTGTATCAGAAAAATGATCGAAATGTAAAAGCTCTCTTCCTTATCAATTACCTGAAAAAGTAGTTAAATAAATTTATGGAATATAAGTTTGCTAGTTCATAAACTTGTTTCATAACACACAAACTTTCAGATTTAATATATATTGTAACATTCCAAGTAGAAGAATAATAATTTAAGAAATCAGTAGGATAGTAAACAGCTCATTCTTCAACGGTCATAGTGTCAATAGTAACGTATGTAGTAGAATTTCTTGGTAACTGTTTAAGGATAACTTCTCCTATTTTCTTAACATCTTCATTATTGGGTACTAAAATAGCTTCTTCCCGAAGCCATGAACGGTCCTAATATTTACTTATAATGTTTGTTTCAAGTTTTAGATTTATTTCATTTATTCTTGAAAAGCAAAATTATTTTTCTCTTGATTCAGACACGTGTGCACACTGTCGACTTATCTACATCTATTATACAAAAATAGTATTTTAGTGAAATCTTCCTACCAATTAATTAAAATCTGACTTACGTTTGTATTTTCGTTTTGGGGACAAACATTTCATATTAGAAAGTACCAAAATACAAAAATCAGGTGGTGTAGGAATGAAATTTTAAATGATTTTCTAGAGCAATTTTTCCATCAACCAGGCCAAGCAGTATTTTTGAAAGAGATATCACGGATTATGCTCACTCGCATTTTAATTGTGAAGGTTTTCCTTTGTACGTATTAAAGCTTTCAGGCATACATAAAATAGGATGGAGTAAAATTGAATTTTGATGTGCTTTTCTGGAGTTAATTTTTCCATCAACCAATCTAAGCAATCATTTTGCAAAGTTTTCAAAAGATTCATTATATTACAGCTTACGCTCACTCGCGTTTTAATTGTAAAGATTTTCAATTAGATAATTTGAGATTTTCAGATATATGTTTAATTTCATATATCTGGTGATATTTGGTGTTGACTAGGAAATAATTGGTTGGGAAAAAATTTGACGAATTCACCTGTTTATAAAATAATAACTCCTCCTACAATTTGTCGTCATTTCTGAAATCACCCACGATTTGATCAAAAGTTTCAAGAATTTTGATAATGAGCAGCACTCTTTATTCATCAAAGGAGATAAAATTGGAAATTCGCACGGCAGTTGCGTTTATTGCATACATGGTTTTCACTTTCAATTAAATTCAGAGGTAATTTTAAACCTAAATGAGCTTAAAAATTCAGATAACGTGCAAATAAATAACATTCCCGATGTTATTTATATAATATGCACTCGCTTAGATGCCAAATGATGCCTCTGAATGTCACAAATGATGCTTAGATGCCTCACGATAATATACACTCGCTTAGATGCCAAATTATTTTCTTGAAATATTTTTTGGTTTTATTTATTTTTCGTGAAAATATTTTTGCTTAAGTTCAGATATCTTGATCCACATTCACATTTGTATTACGACATGATTTCAAAAAAGGTTTTACGAATTTAAAAAGTTCTAGAAAGGAGAAAAATCATCAAATTTTCAAGATATGATTTTTTTGATGATTTTAATACTTTCCTTTTCTTTATGCAAGAAAGTACAAACTGATAGAAAAACCATTATCGTAAATATATATGAGCGACAAATAAATAATGAAACACAATGCTTCATTTACAAAAGTTCTTAATTATTTATACTAAATTTTACTCCCACTAGTTATCATCCTTTGCTTATCATTTTTAGCTTGCGAGTCAATTCATGAAGCTATTTTTACTAACTGATTCTCAACAAACTGAAGGTCTGAATTTCGCCAATAGGAAAACATAATGGAAAATCTTAGAAAACGACGATCGTATATTGTAACAAGTTAAACTGTCATATTCAGAGCGAAAATACTTTATTTTACATATCCCCATTTATTTTTCTTTTGTATTGTATCATCTATATATTGATATGATAGATTTTTCAGATGTAGATGATATCTATCATCTCTCTCTTACCGGGGGGGGGGCTCAAAAATGAGGATGGGAGACTTCCGGTATGGTGGTTGGTTCTTATCACCCTGGTGAGTACAGAAAAGGTGGGGGTTGGCTGCCTCCCATAGATACGGGACGTACTTCTCACTAGAAGGGTTGTACTGTGGTCGAAGAGGGCCCTTAGGACTCAGCTATAGTTCCCGCTAGTGTTTATGTCGTGTCAGTCCGGTGATTTTCCGTTTATCTCAAGTCGGGTTGGAGTAGTCAATTCATGATATACTAAATGTTAATACAGTACACTCCCGTGTGTCCGGTTTTCGACAATCCGGCTTCAGTACTATCCGGCATAGTTTTCTTTCATCATAATTAAATAAAGAAAGCAATTCGTCTATTGAATCATCTATTAAGGACTTTTTCATAACCTAAAAACAGTAAGTTTTGACTCTTATTTTAAGGTCACCTTTTCACATCTGTGTAATTATTTATCAGTGAAAAATAAAATCAGTTTGGGCCAATTTTCTTAAGAATTAGGCCTAAGATTTAAGTTAATACTTTCTTTATATTTCCTACATTTAAGTTGGGCATTACAGAATTTATGTTAAAATGTGAACAGTTTATACTCTTTAAATTACTTTTTTTCTAATAAATTCTTGAAACGTGCAGTGCAGTATATAAACATATATAAATTACCAGTTATCTATTTTATTCAACACTTTACCGCCTACTACTTCTGTTATTCACCGGGCCGTGGCTGTTTTCACATTGAGATAAATAGAGGGCTTAGTACTCAATAAGAAGTGAGAAAATTCTTATTATAACAGTGAGTTTTATTTTAAAAACTTTGTCTTCTGGCATTGGTGGGCAAAGAAATGAATTCATAGAACTCTGACCTATCTATCTTTTTTTTTGTTATCCGGCCTGCCCTTCCGCCACATTAGACCGGATACTCGGGATTGTACTGTAATTACTTTCTCAAATCAGATTCAGAATTATTTTGAGTACAGTGGACATTGCTCATTTATCAATCTAAAATGATTTTCTTCAAAAGGAGCACCTATTTTGGCTTTAAAGAGCATCAAATTGGGCAGCAGTTAGGATATCTACAGAGAAATGAAGACCAAATTTTGAATGATTCAATCAACTCTTATTCTCAATAAATTCGACTTAAACATATTTGGGTGTATTAAGGAACCAATTCAGAATTTAGTACAACTATCAAGGTGAAGGTCGTATTTTAAAAGTCATAGAGTAAGAATAATCAGTTTACAACGCAAACAGAATAATTTATTTTATTTCTTTAAACATATATGTATATATTTTTCCTGAAAAGAAAACAGTCAGAAAAACCAAAAGGGAAAAAAAAGAAAAACTTGTGAATTGAATAAGAAAACAGAACAAGAAAAAGACTTTGGATCATAATCCCGGAAGTGAAAACCGTACAATGAACCTGTTTTGTTCACACGCCAGTTGCGAAAGGGAAATTTACTATCTAACAAATAAAAAAATATCAAGCAAAAAAAACACGAATTTACTTTTTTAAAGAAATTACCCAGTGTTATTCAACAGCTCGGTGTTTCACTCGAGAAATTGACCACAAAAACGCCTGCGTTACATTCCACACCCCCCCTTTTTGCATGACCATTTACTCTTCATAATTGCTCCCTGTGTTTTATTATATAGATAAAAAATCAAAGTCATATCATTATGTGGAATGGTCACTTTTGTTTATTTTCCGTTGTCTTCAAAAATCAGGTAGTTTTCGAATCGCTCGAGTTATTTTGAAAATAACTCAAATGTGTTTTAGAAACTGTAAAAATAACTTGTCAAACAGCCATGATTGGATTCTTTAAGTAATTTTGGTACTGTTTGCCATTAATCAAAAGTCAAACGCTGATAAGAGTTGTTGTTGTTGTTTGTATGTGACTGAAAACATGTTAAATCAGTGTTGCTTCAGACTTCTCGAAATAATGTTATTCGATCAATTTGACCAAGAGTAATTTTTGAAGGTGAAATTACTTGTGCAAATAAATAATTCTGCAGCATAAGCTTTCTTACAAAATTCTTTTAAAATGAATGTGCCTTCCTATAATATTTTGTAAACCTTACGACGTTTAAACCATCATTTGAAAAAGAAAATAAAAAAAATCATAGATACAATACTAATACAATATTAAAAGGCTCAGACGGTTTAGGTTTAAACAGAATAATCTTAAATTTTAAGGCACTTGTCGATTGTGACAGCGACCAAAAAAATCACCAAAAAAAAATCGCCAATTTGGGGATATCAATGGTCAAAATCTATAGCATGGGATATTTTTATAACTGTACGTTGAATATATTTTTATAATTTTGTCAAATTTTTTATTGGTGCCTTTTGGTCGCTGTTAAAACTGAATTGTACCAATTTTGATTCTTCTTAGATAATACAAAATTAAAATCATCAAAAGTTCTGCCACTGAAAATAAATAGTCGATATTCAGGATAATTCTATTTCGATTATCCAGGATAATTTCGATTATTTTCCCAGAGTGTAAAAAAAAAAAAATTTTGAAATTTTTTTTTACATTGATAGTAAACTTGATAGTAAATGTATTGACATATTCAACTTGCATAGTAAAATATAGAGGCATACTCAACTTACATAGAAAATATAGAAAATATGATAATTAATAATCATATCGATTCAATTAATCAATTAATTCATATCGATGCTTGAAAACGAAATTAATAAAGGGCATAAAATATGAAAAAGTTATCATAGAATTAGAGTTCAGTTCCTTCACTTCAACTCGCAAAGCAACAGGAATACCAACTGGATCAATGGGAAATGCACATTTTACTGGACGAAGAGGAAAATGCTTTGAAATTTTGCAGTAAGCATAGCTTTTAAATAAACTGGATGCAAAAGAGAGAAACAATAGATTATTTGTCCTAAAGTATTGAAGAATTCAGATTTGTACTAAATTCTATTATTTTTTAATTATTAATCTTCCATTTTTTATATAGTGAGTTCATAAAGTGTAAGGTTTTAAATGGCTGTCATTTTATAAATATATGTTCTACAGAAAAAAAAATCTTAAAAATTACTCATAAAATTGTTTTTTTTTTAATTTTTAATTCATCTATATATAAAATTTCTATAAGTTTTTTTTTCCATCTTATATTAGATTCTAAGCTTTCTATGGTCAGCAGAAGTAAATTTTAGTCTAACTAAATATAAAATCTAAATTATTTCCGCTTCAAATGAAGTCATGTATCAATGTTAATTCGGAAAGATAAAATATATGTAAACTTATTTCTACATGAGAAAGTCTTCCTAATTTTTTGCAAATTCTATCTATCATATTTATTTAAAAAATTGCAATTATTTTAAATAGCAGAGGAATTTTATTGTATATTTTCTATGGCAATAACATGAACATGTTGTAAAAGAAAATATTGATAATTACTCTCATTTTATATATAACGCCTATGACTCTAATCATGATCAAATAGCTAATTTCTAAATCATTCTAAATAGATCCATATTTCTATTTGGAAAAATATTTTAAATGACGTAAGGAATTATGTCTAACATTATTTGAATCAACAAATGTACTGTTGAAAAAAAATTATGATGTCCAAATTTGCATGCAATCTCAGTCCTGTCAGATTTCGTAAAATGCTTTTGACGCACTAATATTTTAAATTAAAAAATAGTTTCATTTTTCTTCGACTAAAACTGACTGAGTTCAAGATGCCCGAATTTTATAGTCAATCCGATCAACAGCAACCTCAAGCAAGCATTGAGCGATGATCGCAAATTTAGCTCGAAATAACTATTGAAAAAGTGTAAAATCGCCTAAAATTTAAATATATATGTATTCAAAGCTTCATAACTAGATCAATTTTTGTCACAGAAAATTGGAATTTTTTTTGTTTGTTATTGCTTCAAAAATGTTTGCTTCTTCCGTGCAAAATTAGATATTGCTTCAAACAAACGCTCAACATAGATTGATACAAACCAATGTGACGTCACAGTGTCTCGTCAGCACGTGCTTCACGTTCTGCGAAACATCGCTCGCTAAGCGAGTAACTGTTTTACATTTTTTTTTTTTTTTTTTTGCTCGTTATACAAGAAACACATTAAGCAAGGTTTGACAGTACTGTAGTGGTCAAAAATTTTAAATGACATTTTTTTTTTTTTTTTTTTTTACTAATCTCCACATTTCAGACCTCCTTGAGCACAAAAACTCATTTTTGGAATTATGTCTGTCTGCATGTCTATTAACACGAAAACCTAAAAATGCTTTAATCTAAATGAATTAAATTAGGTTTTTGCCTTACTACGAAATTTGTAACTTTCTATCAAATTTTGGACAAAATTCATTCAGAGAAAATCTGTCTCTCTCTAGTGTATGATTACAAGTGCACTTGATAATTTCAAAATACAAAGAGCTAGATAGATAAGATTGGTACACAAGTTAAACAACTAAAATAAAGATTCTTATCAAATTGTGAACCAAATTTATTAACATATCGTCCATCTGTTGCCGAGACTTTTAAATAATATCTAATAACTCATAAATGGGATTAATGTAAGTCAGCCATCTGACTCTCCGACCCGCCACGAAGGCACACGCATTTAAACCATAAAACTGAATGACCGAACCGCCGCAACAGCAACATTGGCGGGAACTGTGGTTGAGTCCTAAGAGCCATCACCGGCCACGGTACAACCCTCCCCGAAGGAAGTACGCCCCGTCATCCTTCAGATCCCCGTCAGGAGTCAGATCCCCCACCTATTTGTGTAGCCTCCAAGGTGGCGAGTCCAACCACCATGCCGGAATCATCTCATCCTCATTTCGAGGTGCCCCCCCGGGCTTATGAGATTAATGTAAATCATTTTTAAGAAAATATAAGAACTCATAAGTGAAGTTGAATCGATGAAATTCGGTTGGTTTGATTTGGGCACAAAAAAGGCTTACAAAATGTATATTAGCACGATGGATTCAGTAAAAACGTCAGATTCACGCCAAAGATTTATATCCTAAATTGGAGAGTATGCGAGTAAGAGAACACTCCAGTTTTTATTTTATTTTGCATGAGCTTTTAAAAAAATCGTATCAACCATGCTCGAGGAAAACACTTCTAACAATCTGTAATGAGAAAAGAAGCCATTGCATTAAAGTCTCATAAGGAAAAAAACTATCCATTGACGCAGGAAATCCGGGGCAAGGTATTAATAGACACTTCGAACGTATCCGTCTCTCCTTTGAAGTCTTTATTGAGGAATTCGACGTTTTCCGAATGCTTTCTTTCATTTTCCTGATGTCTCTTTTCGATTTCCTTTCCGAGTTCTGCCAGCATCGCGTGGATGCCTTTCATGTGTAATCTGAAATCTCGCCATTAAAACTTTTCATTGGATTTCGCATTCAAAGAACGGGATAAGTTCCGTTTTTGTATCTTTTGATAACAAGTGGACCGTGTAGAGTCTAGATGGAGTGTGATAAGCACTTTTTCTGCTGCCCGGAGGATGTTTTCAAAGGAGGATTAACACTGGTGCTTTTAAAGTCGTCTGATGGAATTTTATTTCGTGTTTTGTTTCCCCATAGGGATTTTTTAGGTAATATTAACTGATACAGTTATGACATTTTAATCTCTTATCTTGGAATTACTGTGTGGGAGTAGATCATGTTTCTCTAAGCTGATACTTAAAAAGAACTTTCAGTTTATTATGCTAATTTTGTAACATATTAACTAATTGAGATTCTATTTTTTTTGTTATTTTTATTTTGATTAATCTGTAATAAGTGACTTAATATATTTTATTTGTAACTAGCCGCCTTCGGCGACTGGCGTACGCCTGGATTATTGATTGCGAAAAACTTCATTGAAACCATTTGATCGTAGCTTAATGTTTTTACCAATAAAGTATTTTTAAGCTTCAAATTTTAATAATTATGTAACTGTTATCTTTTAGAAACCTTACACAATCACATACCTCTAACTTCCCGTAATCTCCATTATTTTTTCTAAAAATCTGCAGTTTAGTTTTAAACTGAAAGAGTTTAAATCTCAATTAATAGATTTGATTTTTCTAAAAAATATGTAGAAAAAAAAAAAGAATAATTTTTCAGCATTCATGATTTTTATGTGCTTCAGACTATATTTCATGATTTATGTAAAATATCGAAAGATTATTTGATAAGATTCTCCAATTCATTAAAAAAAAATTCAGCGAAGTGTAGTAAGGAATCCTTGGCTAGTTATTTGGCAATTAATCATACGCTTAATAGTATCCAAAAATCGAATTTTTATTTTAGATATGTTTTTCTGAACCGATTGAAACAAAAATTTGACACAAAGCTGCCCTTGTAGTCACAAATTTCCATACCAAATTTGATATATTTAAGTCATTTCAGTTTTGAGCTATCGCATTTATATATTTCTGAAAATACAGATCGACAGACGGTCAATTCCCTGTTGGATTTGGCTCAAAACTTGATAGGTGTCTACACTGTAGATGTTAAATCTATATACCGAATCTTATTTAGCTAGCTCTCTTCGTTTTGTAATTATCGTGCTAACTAATATTCGAACAGCTGGAACATCCTCTGATCAGATTTACTGAAAATTTGATAGAAATGTACAAATTTGGTGTAAAGATCGTATACCGAATTTCAACCATCTAGCTCAAAGCGTTTTTGAGTTATCTTTAACACAGGCAGGCGGAGGGACATTTTCCAAAAATGTGTTTTTCGAACTCAGAGAGGTCTAAAACGGGAAGATTCGTCAAAATCTCGAGTTCGAATTTTTTTGTCGATTTTTATATTTTCTCTACGCTATTTATACCAGAAAATTAAAAAAAAACACCTTTATATTGTTAGATAAAATGGATTCGAAGTTTTAATGAATTTGATTAATTAATAATAAGCGCTATTTTTGGTTGCAACGTTCCGGATTCATAACCACAGAATCGAGGGCTCAAGATATAATTTTATCTAGTAATCGAAGCCTGGTGCAGGCTAAATTCGTCAGAGTTCTTATTTGTATTTTTATTTTTAAGTACGAAAATTCAACAATGCATTTATTGCATTTTGTAAAACAAAATGATATCCAATGTACTTTTTACATTCAATGATATGTTTCTTTGCTCTCCTCCCCCCCCCCTCTATTCTACCATCTTCCAGTTTATTCACTCAGTCCCCGATTCAAAGATACCCCCCTGTAATGTCTTGATCCAGACTGATCAAATAACGAAGCAGAATTTCCAGACAATTCTTTATTTTACAGCCCTATAAATACAAAAGAACAACTTGTTCTAATCTTGGTTAAATAAATAGTTATTTACACCTGTAGTAGGAGACACAACAGTCGAAGTCGAAGGTTTATCTTGAAACTCAGTTCTCCATCAATACGGAGAAACAACACCACAGGGAACTAACAAGTTGTTAGTCAACACGACCACTCCAGGGGTAGTTCTCGGACTCTGAACTGGTGCGCTTAGTCCAACAGTCTGCCTGCATTTCGTTTCTTCTCCTCTCCCTAAAAAAAAAATCTCCGCACTTTATTTCGGCAACAATCTCCGTCTCTTAATTTACATTGGTCATTTCAGCTCGCTTTCGGCCAATCGGGGTTCAGCAATATGCTCCCTCAGCGGCGTCAGTTGATGGTGGGAAGGTACTTTTAGTGATGTACATTTCATAACTGACTATTCTGGAACACGGAGTTGTCATAATCCTTTCACAATGTGAAACATTTAGAATCCCGATGTTTGGACATCCATTTCTCTTTGAAGGTACTATCAAAATCTCTTGGGCGAGGAATTCCCACATGTGGTCTTTCACTGTAGTCGCTAATGAACAGATGCGAAACCACTCAGGTGAAAAGATCCACCATCTGGCTATCTCGAGGAGTTCAGTAATTAACAGCGACGACACAGCTGGCTGTAAATGTCTTATCAGTACTGGGAAACGGGGAATGTTACACCCCTTCGACCATTTTGACTTTTCTACATTAAATAAGGCATTTAAAAATACTCCTTGCAGCAAAAGGAATTGTAAGAATGGGTAGATGCGTATGATTGAAAAAGAAACATTTTTACATTACCAGAAAAAAATAAAATGCAAAATTTATTCTTAGGCATATTCTCTAATCCTCTCTATTTGTTATACGATAACAGACTTTAAAGGAGAAAATGGGAACACTGAAAAAATTGAGTAGAAACTAACAATAAAGGAAATTCGTGATTTTTCTTTCTAGTTAGAATAAACTCAAATGTCTACTAAAATGGCTCGTGATAATCATAAATAACGAACTTAAAACAAATGATAACTTCCATTGTCATGTTTTGACAGTTTGAAAAATCGTTCAAATGGAAAGTAAAGAGAAAAGGTTTGGAATTTCAAATGTGAACAAAATAAATGATAACAAAACAGCATTTGCTAAAACAAAATAAATATATTCATGTATTCTTTAGTCGAATAAGGACAAAAAAGTTAAATCATAAATTAAATCCCTAAGAAAACAGGGTTTTTCAATACTGAACATGTTTTAGACTTTTTGAAGTTATTCAGCGTAACCCTTCCTTGTCCGTTAATAATGTAGTTATTTAAAATTTGAAAAAAATTAATTATTAATAAAATAAAAGACCTTAAAAATTTATTTATTTTACTTCATAATTCTTGGCAGCAATTTTGAAATAAAATTGTTTTTTACATTTTCTAAAGGTTGCTTTAAAGCAAAAAATATTTACAAGAACATAAAACCAAAAAGATGCTTTTAAATTGCAGTACAGATCTTTCAGCGAATATAAGTATATTTTGCAGATAGAATCTGAATTGTAATCAAACGGACTATATCTTATTTGGTCTGGTTGAGAAACATAAAGAAGAAGGAAAAGTGAGGAGTTTTGTCCTTTGGCTTTGTCCTGAACTAGGGCAAAAACTCTTTGATTAATATATGCTTCAATAACAATTACTTGCTGCGATCAATCTGGTTGTTAAAGTTTTCCTCCAAATGAAATACGAATGTGGGCCAGTTTCCACCGAATATCTTTCCGGGAGATAATCTACCATTTAATATTAAACTTAGACATTTAAAGGTTTACTTTGAACAACGGAAGATATCCTACTTCCATTATATCATGTATCCTTGATTCATATATTTGGTTGCATAAGCTAGTTAAAGTATCAAAATATAAATTTGTAAATTTGTTGTGCTACGAACTTTGGCACTAAAAATCTTGATACTAAATTAACTTATCTGTTGAAAAATATTAAAAGCTTTATAATTTCTACAATAAGAGACAATAATAGATTTCATATCTTCTTCAAGTTTTCTGGTAGATAAATAGATGATACAAATATACATTACTTAATACAAATACAGATAAACGGCAACCATAAAATAAACTACCCCGAAAACACAAAACATCCAGGGTAGTATGAAAAGTGACCACGGCAATAAAGAGCAAAATGACCCCCATTTGCAATTCATTGCAGCTCTTTCGCCCACCACCTACGAATAGGCACGTCCTGACATTGATATGGAGGCACTCATCCCCATACAATTTCTATACCCACTAAGGAAGCGAGAACCTGCTTATTAATATGACAACTTCTCATCCCCATACAATTTCTATACCCACTAGGGAAGTGAGAACTTACTTGTTCATAAAGCAACTTCTCATCCTCATACCTAAGATGAGTTCTCCAACGGGATATAGATATACGGCAAAATGGAAATTATGAAGAGAAATAATCTACAAAATACTCTTTCATGTTAAAAATTCATGTTGCAATAGTACTAAAAGAAAGTATACAATTTTTAAAACATCAAGCATACGAATCTTTCCGCATGCCTCGCATATAATCAAAACTATTATTAATCATAAAAATTAAAAGCATGTGTTTCATTTCGAATCCTGTTTACCTTGACTTCAAAAAATTAAACTAATGACAAAAGAAAATTAGAAACAATTGTAAGGCCAGTTCTAAAATCATGACCAATATTTTATTGATATGTTTGCTATTTTTACTATACCTTTATGCTATATAAATATTCTTTTTTAAACAAATAATTTCAGCAAAACACATTCGAACGAAAGAAATTCGACATATATTTAACATTCTGGTGATAAAACTATACATAAAATTTTATTCGTTTAATTCATTGTATTTTGAGTTATCGTATATGCATGCACGATACAAAAATTTCTGTGAATAGTTTCGCCCAAACTCTATGCATATTTTAAATTTGATGTGTAGAACATACACTAAATTTCATTCTACTATTTCCTTACGAGTTAATAAAAGGCAGACCGACATTCAGGCAATTTCAAAATTGGGGGGGGGGGGGGTTGAAGGGAACTAATACATTAAGGTATGAAACACAGGTGATCATCCAAATTTTGTGATCGAATTTTCTTAAGATTATATTATTTTTTCTTTTTGTGCATACAAAAAAGCAAATATTATTAGACACGAAACCAATCATAAGAGAATGATTTAGAAAAAAATATATTTTCGTCTGACGATTTGAAATCTTTGATTTCTCTTCTGGTGATTATAATATCCTTCTTTTTGTGTTTTGCATACAAAAGAGTAAATATTATTAAGCATGAAACTAATCATAAGAGAATGATTCACAGAAGAGAGAATGATTCAAAGAATAATAGATATCATTAGAATGAAACTTCTCATAATAGAATGATACGTAATAATCACTAGAAGAGAAAACAAACATTTCAAATCGTCAGATCAAAACGAATTTTTTTTTTGTGTGTGTGTGTATCATTCTCTGATGATTAGTGTCATGCCTAATAATATTTATTCTTTTGTATGCAAAACACAAAAAGAGAAATCAAATATTTCAAATCATCAGCTCAAAACTAATTGTTTGTGACTCATACATAAGAATAGAATATTTAAAAAAAAAATTCGTTTTGATCTGACGATTTAAATTTTCTAGTGATTTTAATGCATTTGTTCCTGTGTTTTACATACGAAAAAGTAAATATTATTAGACATGAAACTGATCGTAAAAGAAAGGTTCATAAAAAAATTCGTTTCGGTCTGAATATTCGAAATCCTTGCTTTCTCTTCTGGACGAAGAGTAACGCGTTCAACATTATTATCCTCATAGGTAGATTGAAAAACAAATAACAACTATTTACTTCAAATTCATTTCATTTACATTCCAAGAGAATTGATATTAATAAGAATTATTGCTATATCTAAAACCTCCATTGCTAATAGAAAATTTCATAAATACTCACAGACTAAGGAATTAGCAGATGTTCTTGAAACCAAATAAGAATTAGCAGATGTTCTTGGAACCCAATAACTAAATTCTGAGATATAATCAGAGATTTAAAAATCATTAATTTCATTTAAATTAAAGAATATATATCGATATAAAATTTGGAAAAACTCTTTCCATAGAATTCCTAAGCAGTCATGGGTGCCATATTCTCACAGATTCAAAGAATTAACAGGTGCTCTAGAAATCAGATCACCTTCTTCTGCAGCTAATTCAGACATGATAAGTATATTAATTTCTTTGAAATGAAAGAATGCATGTTAGTATAATAAATAATTTGGAAGCAACTCCTGTCGCAAAACTCGCAGGCAGTCACACATGGCATCGTTATCATCGTGATTAGTATCGAAAAAGCAAAATTTCAAAACAATTCCCAAAGCCATGTTCTTTGTCTTCCATCAAGAACCACTATTGTTCAGAAGAGCAATTCGTTTCAATTTCGCCAGTCGTTTTCGAAACAAAGCAATTTGTTATAACGAGAACAGAAAAATGAGACGGAGATCCGACAAAGTAAAATGGGGAAAAAAAAGTGTCGATAGCTTACTAGAAAGTAAAATTTCGTTCGCTGACATTTTGCGCTCATTTCGCATTTTGCGTCAAAACGTAAGTAATGGCAATCTGCATTCACATATCTCATCCAAAGGGAAACTTCACTCACTGTAAGAGAAAAAAAAAATTAATCCGGTTTTATTCAATGCGGATTAAAAAAAATATGTTAGCGTAGATTTTTTGGCTAATTTTAATATTCCAAATTATTTGAATCCTACATTTTCTAAGATTTTTTCTCCATAATATTTTATGATATCGCAATCACTATGCTTTAAGAATAATATTTCCTTTGATGACTGATTTCTTCAATCTTAGTATTTTTTTAAATTCACTTTTCAATCATTGTATCCGATTACGATTGGTAATTCACATTTTTATCAATGAAATTATTCACTTCCATTGGCGCAGCAAAGTAAGCAGCAACTGAGGCATAATAATGGGTGTCTCAAAATTAACGTAAGATTTGAATTTGCCCCCATTCTTGCAGTAAAGTGTTGGCAACCCTATTAAAAAAAACTATTTGGCAGCTGATAATTTAGGTTAGCAAAATAGGAGAGCTACACGATAGAATAACGTGTTTTCATTATGGAACAATATTTCAAAAATAAAGTCTAGCGGCCACAGTTCGAAAATTTGAGAATTTGCCCCCTAGATCGTGTGGGTTAACACCATATAGGATTATTTGAAGTCAAAGGTCTATGCCAAAAAGCCCACAAACACATGTGCATTGAAGGAGGAAATTCAACGCTGCATCAACGAAATGCAACCACATTTATGGAAAATGGTCATGGAAAATTTGGGCAAAAGTTATATGTGAAAGCAAACCATGGAAGCCATTTTTCCTATATGTTATTCCATACATAATCTTATCCTGTTTGCTTTACGATTCAATAAGAATATAACATTTTTTAAACTATGTTTTTTTTATTTAATTTAAATCTTGCATTAACACGTTGTTCTATCGCGTAACGCTCAACTGTCAAATGATATTTTAATATAGTTTCCAACATTTTATTGCACGAATGGTGGCAAATTTAAATCTTGTTTTAACTTTAGGATAGCCTTAATAATATTTGTGCCCTTATTATCCCCGGTTATTTAGCAAATAAAAAAGGCTTCAGAGCATAGTATTATTTTGTTCCTATACATAAACGTACTAATGCTTAGGGCGTATAGTATTTTTTAAGTTTGGTTTTCGTTCGTTTATATCTTCTTACCTCTACACGTGTCGGTAAGCCACTGTTTGCCCTGCCCATGTTTAGTCACTTCCCATCAAATTAAGGAAAGAACAAAGTTATATTTGAAAAAACTCAATCATGATAAACATTTAATTCATATTTTAATGTATGTGTGTAAGACTGCCATATTTCAAAACTGAAAGTAATGGAAGCAGTCTCCCCGAAATTTTCTAGAGTATACACTGATTAAAAAAAAAAAAAAAAAAAATGTTATTCCTCATCCCTCCGCATAAAATTTTGTTCCTGAAGAAATTATGTAAATGCTAGTAATTCTCAGATTTTTATTTTTAGTGTGCTTCTTAAATGTAAAAAAGAAGACCGAAAATATATTTTGGAGGCGCTTTTTTTCTGACCTATTGAAACCAAAATTTGACATAAAATTGTGATTTTTGTCATAAAATTACATATCAAATTTCATTTATTCAAGTCATTTGATTCATCACATGTATATACATGCAAAAGCATAGGCAGGTTCACCCTTTGAATGATCTAGCTCCAAATCTGATATCGATTTGCAATTTAGAGGTTAAACCTGTGAATCAAATTTCATCTATCTAGCGGGGTTTTTTTTATGTATTTATTGCATTCACTTGTACTTGAACAACTGGACAGATAGATTTTCTTTAAAGGAATTCCATTTAAAATTTATAGAAATCTACAAATTTGACCACTTACCAAATTTTATCCGTGTATCTCAAAGCGTTTTTGAGTTGTAGCGTTCAGAAAGATAGAGCGACAGACAGACATAAATCCAAAAATGGTGTTTTTTGGAATTTTGAATGTTTCCTCATTCTCGAGTCGAATTTGTTTACCATTACCATACTTTTCCTTTGCATATTTCATAGAAAAAATAAAAATGGTAAATAAAGTCTCCATGTTTAATTCGGTTGTTTCCTATTTCTCAAATATGCTGATTTACGGATACGGAAGTTGTTTTTTAATGTTGCCTATATAAGCAGTGAACATTTTAGGAAGAATTGAAACTGATGAAAATATCCATTAAACACTGCAAAAGATAAATTGTGCAAAAACAATTACCAGCCTTCAGTGACATTATACGATTTTGACTTTATGTCAAGACACAAACTGGTATATTTATTCTCACTGGTATATTTAATTATCAGATTTAACATGCAATTTAGAAGCAATGTGTTCAACTTTGTATGTTCCTATACATTATACATTTTGAAATGAAGTAATAGAGGAAGTTTTAATTTCTTTTATTATTAGAGTTAAATTTCCAACTTTAGTAGGGGACAATGAAACGATAAGTTAGAAGTTAAAGTTGTCGCAGGAAATATTTAGTTAGACCTATATTTTGTTTTATAAATATGTTTGTTTAATTTTACCTTCCTCGATCTTAAAACTTCTATTTTTTCCCCAATGAAATTACTAATAATTAGTTCTAGAGTAAAATAAATTCATTAATATTTTTTGTTAACATGGATAACTAACATTCACACTTAATCCTTATTTTTATAACAGTTTGAAAAATATACCCTGAAAAAAAATCAACGGTTAAATTGCAATTTTTAATATAACCTCCAACTAAAATCAATTTAATAATGCATTTATTGAATTAAGTAATTAAATATTACTGCACTAAAAGTTCAGCTTGTATGTAAATTTTTGAATAACTGAATTAAGCTCGATAAACACTAGATTAGAATGTTAACTTGAATTGCCAATAGATGGCGCCAGGAAACATCTAGTTTCACTAAAATTTCAGTGGGAATTCATTATTAGCATTATTTTTAATGGGTCTTTTTTGTTGTTGTTGTTATTGATAATGAAATTGCTCATAGATAAATAAATAATAATAGTCAATTTTAATATTTTAATGTTTTATTCTATTTGACATAAGATTACTTTATATCAACATATATTTTATAAAGTGCACTCTTCGAGCTAAAAATTGCCATTTTGATTTTTTTAAATACTTACCTATACTAACATTTGATTGTACACTGGAATATCAAATTTTGCATCGATCTGCCTTCAGTCGTCCACTATCCAATGTATAATATAGAATTGTTTTTCGTTTACTTTACTTAATTTAGAGTTATATTTTGAACATCGACTTTGCTGGCAGGTAAGTTCTAAATGCTAAAATTTGTATGAACGAAAGGACAGGTCAAATTAATAATTAGTATTATCAAACAAATTATTTTTCGAAAATTGCCCTTGTGCAATCAAGGAGGATCAAGAAAGCATAGAGATGACGGATGCCAGTCTTTTAGAGGTGCTTATAAAATAAATATTTATGTTATAAATTTAACTTTTATTTTATCTTATAATACTTACAAATATTTTTATAAAGAAGAAAGTACTTAAAGGATTGAAATATTTTATTACAACAAATTTTAAAGATAAAATTTTGATGTACCATCAAAAATTTGGAAAGATTTATTTTTTCAATCAAGGATAACATTTAAAAAAACTGGTTTTAATAGCATTTCAAATAACAGCTTCAGTATGTTATCGAACAGTCATCTTAGTAACTTGATAGTGTAATAAACATTGAGCTGATTATATGCACTTATGATTTTCACATCAGATTTCCTGATTTTGTAAAGTGCAGGGTTCTATTTCTAATATACCAGTGATTTAATAGCTTTTTAAATAACAGCTTCAGTGTGTTATCGAACAGTCATCTTAGTAACTTGATAGTGTAATAAACATTGAGCTGATTATATGCACTTATGATTTTCACATCAGATTTCCTGATTTTGTAAAGTGCAGGGTTCTATTTCTAATATACCAGTGATTTAATAGCTTTTTAAATAACAGCTTCAGTGTGTTATCGAACAGTCATCTTAGTAACTTGATAGTGTAATAAACATTGAGCTGATTATATGCACTTATGATTTTCACATCAGATTTCCTGGTTTTGTAAAGTGCAGGGTTCTATTTCTAATATACCAGTGATTTAATAGCTTTTTAAATAACAGCTTCAGTATGTTATCGAACAGTCATCTTAGTAACTTGATAGTGTAATAAACATTGAGCTGATTATATGCACTTATGATTTTCACATCAGATTTCCTGATTTTGTAAAGTGCAGGGTTCTATTTCTAATATACCAGTGATTTAATAGCTTTTTAAATAACAGCTTCAGTATGTTATCGAACAGTCATCTTAGTAACTTGATAGTGTAATAAACATTGAGCTGATTATATGCACTTATGATTTTCACATCAGATTTCCTGATTTTTTAAAGTGCAGGGTTCTATTTCTAATATACCAGTGATTTAATAGCTTTTTAAATAACAGCTTCAGTGTGTTATCGAACAGTCATCTTAGTAACTTGATAGTGTAATAAACATTGAGCTGATTATATGCACTTATGATTTTCACATCAGATTTCCTGGTTTTGTAAAGTGCAGGGTTCTATTTCTAATATACCAGTGATTTAATAGCTTTTTAAATAACAGCTTCAGTATGTTATCGAACAGTCATCTTAGTAACTTGATAGTGTAATAAACATTGAGCTGATTATATGCACTTATGATTTTCACATCAGATTTCCTGATTTTGTAAAGTGCAGGGTTCTATTTCTAATATACCAGTGATTTAATAGCTTTTTAAATAACAGCTTCAGTATGTTATCGAACAGTCATCTTAGTAACTTGATAGTGTAATAAACATTGAGCTGATTATATTCACTTATGATTTTCACATCAGATTTCCTGATTTTGTAAAGTGCAGGGTTCTATTTCTAATATACCAGTGATTTAATAGCTTTTTAAATAACAGCTTCAGTGTGTTATTGAACAGTCATCTTAGTAACTTGATAGTGTAATAAACATTGAGCTGATTATATTCACTTATGATTTTCACATCAGATTTCCTGATTTTGTAAAGTGCAGGGTTCTATTTCTAATATACCAGTGATTTAATAGCTTTTTAAATAACAGCTTCAGTGTGTTATTGAACAGTCATCTTAGTAACTTGATAGTGTAATAAACATTGAGCTGATTATATTCACTTATGATTTTCACATCAGATTTCCTGATTTTGTAAAGTGCAGGGTTCTATTTCTAATATACCAGTGATTTAATAGCTTTTTAAATAACAGCTTCAGTGTGTTATTGAACAGTCATCTTAGTAACTTGATAGTGTAATAAACATTGAGCTGATTATATGCACTTATGATTTTCACATCAGATTTCCTGATTTTGTAAAGTGCAGGGTTCTATTTCTAATATACCAGTGATTTAATAGCTTTTTAAATAACAGCTTCAGTATGTTATCGAACAGTCATCTTAGTAACTTGATAGTGTAATAAACATTGAGCTGATTATATTCACTTATGATTTTCACATCAGATTTCCTGATTTTGTAAAGTGCAGGGTTCTATTTCTAATATACCAGTGATTTAATAGCTTTTTAAATAACAGCTTCAGTGTGTTATTGAACAGTCATCTTAGTAACTTGATAGTGTAATAAACATTGAGCTGATTATATGCACTTATGATTTTCACATCAGATTTCCTGATTTTGTAAAGTGCAGGGTTCTATTTCTAATATACCAGTGATTTAATAGCTTTTTAAATAACAGCTTCAGTGTGTTATCGAACAGTCATCTTAGTAACTTGATAGTGTAATAAACATTGAGCTGATTATATGCACTTATGATTTTCCCTTTAGATTTCCTGATTTTGGAAATTATAGGATGTGAAGAGGATTGATTAATCCATAATATTATTTATCATCATGTGACTCCATGTAAAGGTTTGGAAGCAATCATTTTACATTTTATTATCAAAAATATATCTTTATTCCACACACAACAACATCGCGCCTTGTCGCCGGTAGCTACTCTTTTCATTGTATTCCTCCGCATTCTCTGAGAGGCGAGAATGCTGAGTCATTCTGCGCCTCATGCGATTGGATAATTAACGGAGCAGAAAGGCACGTCACACTTTGGCTCGCTCTCTCCGAGAAAATTAGAACGATCGTTACAGATTATATTTCTAATATGCCAGTGATGAAAGATGAGGGAATGACATTCCCTCATCTTTCTCTCCCGTTTCCACAATAAAATGCGTTTTCTGTTTAGCTCGTCACAAGGTTAATAAAATCTAGTGTGCAATTTAAATTGAGGATTTTCATCAAATTTTGATAATAAATTTGTAGCGGATTGGGATGTGCGAGGATAGAACCTGGGACCTTGTGGTTCGCAGCCCAGTAACATAACCATGATACAAAAGCAATTGATCGTGCAGCGAAGTTGTTAACTGGCTTATAAGCTATTCACCACAAATTCATCAAATTATTGACCGTCTGCAGGAAACAATCAATAATCGTATGCATCCTAATGCAATGACTCAAAGACTCACTGATTTAAATAAATAATATACTGTAGATGAACTTATGATTGCAATTGCAGTTCTGCATCAAATTTTATTTATGTGTGTATCCATTATTCACCATTCAGCAATAAGTATTTGATATGCAAATGATAATGTCGTGCAATCCTGGGAACTGTTTGATTTCTAATCCATCAGCATTGATTCAGCATAACAGGGCTTGCATTAAGTATCCGTATATTATTACTTACAAACATCTAATATTAAAATCGCGTCATTAACAGCAATCGTATATATAATGCTGAAAATAAGTTCATTTTCTTGACAAAACCATTTAGCTCCTTTTCGATTCTTACTTCTCTAAAGACATCATACAATCAGAATGAATTTAAAATGATGTTACTCACTTCATAGTAAATTAATTGCAATTACAATTCTTTATATTTCATATGAAATGCCCTTAGCCTTTGTTTATATTCATATGGAGAGAAAAGAAAATCTTTTATGGGAACAATTACGAACGTAACATCGGAATGTATGTATTTATCCAAAATAAATCGATTTTTTTGTACTTATGTATTAACCATATGCCAAGGATTAATTGGAAAAAAAATTCGTCTAAAATAGCTCTCTATTTTCTGTAAAAACGCCAAATTCGCGCCAAAAATAGATAATTTGTAAATATTGTTTGCCAATGCCTGGCAATTGATAGACAAATATTGACTGTTTTTACTATACTACGAAGAACAAACTTTTATGTGTTGAACATTGAAAGTAAAAATCTGAGCAATGGTAACATTCACGGCCTTTCCCAAAGTCCACAAATTTAAGAGGGGTGAAGGGAATAGCACCTTTACTAAAGAGTAAGCAAGAATGTGGGGGATAATTCTCGAGGGGTTGCATTATAATATTCACTCGGATCGAGAAACAGGCATTCTTTAGACGAACTTCGTCTAAAAGTTTCTATAGATTTATAAGTTTAAATGATTTATCAAATATCAATAGCATATGTCATTACATCTACGAATTATTGTATCCATGGACAGGCATATGATATTCATAGACAAAGTGGATTTCCATGGCACGGGCACGATATTGATAATAATAGGATTTTGATTTATATTTTGAAAATTTTATTATATACAGCATAATTTTGGGTACAGTTTGCTATATTGTATAATGTTTTTTGAAATTTATAAAGTTTTAGCTTTAAATTACAATTTTTAAATGAACTTCTAGTGATTTTTCTAGATAGTAATAATCTAGCTTCCATTTATCCGCCAATCTTTTCATCTGGTATATGTTAAGTTTTTACAATCCGTATACTAAAATATCTAATCACAAATGCAGATAGTTTTGAAATCATAATACTCGATGGCGGTTTTCCGCACAGGCGGTGGAGGCTGTCACCTCGTGCTCGAGATCAATAGGGGATCTGACAAATTCATTTTGACATATATCATAGTGCCAAATCGACAAAAAAAATTTTTTGTTCACAGTTTCTCCTACGGACTGGTTCGCCGAGTTCTCTCCTTTTACTTTTTATTTAAAAAAATAAAGAAAGAAAATGAATGAATAAAAAGATAAATGAAACGTTAGGTGAGATAAACATAACTATAGTTTGAATTTTCCTTTCCGCTAGAACCAGAGTTGTCAGAATTGAGGGAATTTCCCCCCCCCCGCCCCCCCCCAAAGTGCAATCATCGCTCAAACCAGGTACTACTCTTTTCAGTAATGTCAAATCACTTATATTAATGAAAATAATATCGCAAAATCTTTTTCCAAATAGTGGAAATACTCCAAATTCAGTAAGTTACAAATGGAAATTAATATTTAAACTAAAACTTCTTTGATTATTTTTTGTTTAAATTTCTTCAAATAGAAATCTAGCAGGAAGTCATGCCTAATCTTTATGGTCAGTTGACACATATCGTTTTTTATTCTAAAATAGTCAAGAACTATTTGCGGAATAGTGCGAGTCAATTGACTCGCTTGAAATGGTGTTATCAAAAAAAAATTATGCAAAATTTCTATCATTTAAAAGCAAAAACGTGATATTTTAATACTTTTCAATGTTTGTTTTTATGTTTGTAAAATTTTATTGCCCATTTTTTTATTTCTTTTATTACCATATCAAACGTATAAATTCAATGCAACTCGATATGTATATTTGTACCTCTTTCTAAATTTTATTTTATTTCATTTATTTTTGGCTTTAATATTTCTATTATTTTCTTCCAAAAGTATTTATTTAGCTTTAATATCTTAACAGAAAATATCCCAGAATATAGAATATGTCATTTAATCATTGGATATAGATAGCTGACAATGTTTATTCCAACTCCGAGTTTAGAAAATATATATATATATTCTCTAAATAGTTCTCTGTTTATAGTAAAATTTATTATACTTCATAAAAAATTCAGTAATTTATGATCTCAAGCTTATTTTTACTTACTCGTTTTATGAAATATATAAAGAGAAAGTACTATCATCGTCGAAAAATTGAACGCTAGATTTTGATAAATCTCAACATTTCAGATTTCCATGCATCCGTAAAGCACAGTTTGAGAATTACGTCTGTTTATATGTCTCTGAACTAAATAGCTCAAAACGTGTGGATTTGTCAGATGGAATGTAGTGTGTGGACTTTACCAAATATGTAGATTTCTCACAAATTTTAAACGAAATCCATTGAGATGAAGTATGTCTACTGGCTGTCCGAGTATGCGTGAACGCGATAGCTGTAAAACTTAAATAGCTACACGAATAAAATTTGGTACTCAAATTTAATATCTAGAGTATATTAACTTATCGAATTTTGAATTAAATTCGTTAAAGAGTCGACCATCTGTTGGTCTATACTTTTGCGTCATGTCAACGCGACAACTTAAAAAACATGACTTAGATAAATGAAATTTGATATGCGGTATTGATATTAAAATTCTAATTCTGTGTTAACTTTTAATTTCAATCTGTTGAAAGAAAGGCATTCACAATACATATTTGGTTTTCTTCACCACACTAAGAAGCACAAAACTCTCATGTGCATGAATCTGAAAATAAAAATTTGAAAGCTTATGGCGTTCACGGCCTTGACCAGGTGCACAATTTTATGGGGGAAAAGAATGAAATCTTTATTAATCCTTTAAAGGGCCATTTCTTTCTAGTCATATCATGTTAAAATATTTTTTGGCTTGAAATTAGAATAAGAAAAGGGATTCATTTAACTTATTAGATAAATTTAATTTGATTAATGAATTAATTTGGTTAATTAATAATTAAGTATCAAATCAAGACACATGATTTTGTGTAAAATAAAGAACTGAAAATAAGAATGATATATAAATAAAAGAATTTTTTGGAATTCTTTGCATTTTTTTCTTTATTAATTAGTGGAATCATGATTATATCTTTTTCTTTTATTATAATTATAATAATTTTTTTATTAGATTTATTCTTAGTTTACCTTGATTCTGAATCAGCCTGAGTTTCTTATTTCAAAGGAGTTTTCTTGAATTAATTTCTTCGGTTTCTTCATTTGAATTGATTTTTCTTCGTTTTTCTAAAATAATCTTCAATTCATAACATTTTTTAAATCAGTCTTTGCTTCATCTTTTATTAATATTAAATGTGTATTTCTTCTTTTCTTCGTATTTCAATAAAGAAACTTCTCTTTTAAAAAATTCACTAATTGCAGATAAAGATGTTTTTCTTTTAGCTTTAGAAAAAGTTACTTTAATAAAGAATATTAGAAATATGAAAACTTAATAAAAATAAAGAACAATTTAAAAAAATGGGTTAAAAAATAATTTTTCCTTATTTTTTTCTGTTATAGTATAAATATACTATTATGATTTTCCTAGCCTTTTTTAAGAAATACAATATTGAGTCAAATCAAATTTTATCAATCATAAAGCGCATTTTCTAAGGCAATATCTTTAAAAATTCTGTATAATCAACAGCAGTATTTTTTCAATATTCTGCAAGCATTATTTACGTAATCTATCCAATTGCACGAATTAACCCTTTAAAGGGTCATTTTTTTTCTTGTCATATTATTTTAAAATATTTTTTGGCTTGAAATTAGAATAAGAAAAGGGATTCATTTAACTTATTAGATAAATTTAATTTGATTAATGAATTAATTTGGTTAATTAATAATTAAGTATCAAATCAAGACACATCATTTTGTGTAAAATAAAGAACTAAAGCATCTAAGTTTCTGTCATTCTAAAAAAATTTGGCAGAACTTATGCTAACCTACATAAATTCATACAAAGATTGATAAATTTGGTGGGAAGCATACTTCCCACGGCCCTAGAAAGGGTTAAAGAGTTCTTATTTTTTCCATAGAATCAAAACACTGCATTGGCAAATTCTTTTCTAAAACTTCATGAGCTCAGAATACTTTCTCATGGCCTCTCTTTCCTACTTTTTGCCTTCTAATTTGTTCATTACAACGTGCCTACCAAGGCTTGGACAAAGAATCTTGATTATGCATAAAAAATGAACTATTTCCTTGATCTAAACTATTAACCTTGAACTTAAAAATCGATAGGCAGTTGCTTCATGACTGTTACTTTTATTGATGCATTTATAGAATAATTCATTGGTGTACAGCCATTTAAAAAAACACATAGGAATAAAATTCTGTTCATAAAGAGTATATTATGTATACAAATGAGGGAAAATAAAATGCATTAAAGAACGTATAGGAATTACCTTCAAATTATATAGTCATATTAGAAAATAAGCATGAAGATAAAGTTAAAAACTCAAATTAGTTTAATTCATGTTACTTTTTTGTGATAAATAGTGTTTACTAAGGAAAGGGGCCTCAACATATTTCAGCGCCTGTCGCTTCATACTGTCAAAATCCGCCACTGATAATACTATGTTTCAAAAATTAATAATATTGTTCCAAGTTTTCTTTTTCAATTTTCAAAAAAGCATATGCAAAATCTTTCTCTAAAAAAATGGATTGCATTACTATTCTCTGAGATATATGCTATTTCGCAAAAAGAAAAGTGGTATGTCTATTGTCAACATCGCTTTTTTTAAGGCGATAAAAAATATCCTTGAAAATTAAAAAAAATTGTCTCACCAAAAATTGAACTACAATTATGCTCGACCTATTGTTTTCAAAGCAAGAAAATGCTGAATACATAAAAATATAAAATAGAAGACCTTGAACATCAATGAGTTCATCGAATCTGAATTTGAATACGATGGATGTCATAAACTAGCACTTCATCAAATAAAAACAGTAAAATCATTATTTTGTCGTCATAATTCTTCTAGATTTCATGGTGAAATTTTGGCAAATTTCTTTGGTTTCGTCACTTAGATGAATAGGTACGTATTAGAAAAACCCACAACTTCTTGAGTCAACAAACTATTTACCTAAGCTACCAGCATTTTTTTTTTTTTTCAGAAACACAATATCCATGAATATTTTAAGACAAATTTCTTTAAGTTTTAAAAAGGCAAGAAATTGCTTTAAAAACAAACTCCATAAATTCTTTTTTTTTTACCAGATCTATATGAAAATTTATGTTAATTTCAATAAAGCACATTTTAAATACAATATTTTTAATGAATTTCATGTATTTGGCCGTTTTTTTTTTTTTTTTAATTCACCAATCCTTTTATTTGATATTTGCCGGATTACTGTCAATTTATTATTATCATTCCAACACAAAAACGTAAAAATCTAAATTTCAAATCATTTCATCTATGTTATAATGCAAAATATTGTTTTTAAACATTCATTTATTTTTTTAATGCTAAAAATATAATGCATAAATTCACTCTTTAAAAACTATATTATCTTGTTATTCGTTGAAAAAAATACTAATTCGCAAAATGAAGAAAAGCCTAACTATTGAATTCAGGATGAAAAATTAATGTCAAGTTTTATAAAAATAATGCGAAAAATTCCAAAATTTGATTAATTCCAAAATCTCAATGTATGATAGAACTAAAATGAAATCTATGTCTCGTTCTGGAATGCAGATGCAAAAATTACTCAAAATAATTTTAATAGTAATACTATTGAAGCTTTTTTAATATTTAACAAAAGAAGAGCAAATTAATAATGATTAACAATTCTATAAAGAGAATTAATTAGATTGGAATATCTTTTATTATTAAATATCAGTAATTAAAATTTTTCTTGTAATTATGAAATTTAATGTTATTTTAATAGAATTTCCAATAATATAGAGGAACTATGTCAGGATTTTGGTATAATAATAATTTTGGTTGCAATCTTTCGATGAATTTGATTTATTTTCAGGAGATAATATATTTATTGAAACTTTTGGTGATGTAATTGCATCTCAAATTTCTAAACAAATAATAAATTTCAAATACTGTTGAGTCCATGCCTTATAAAATGTCCTGATAATCACCAAGGAATTTTAAACAATTGCTTCCAATAATCATAGAGCCAGTTATAAACGTTTAAATATGACTACTACTTCATTGACGAAATTTTCATTTTCATTGAGCATATAGTATTATCTACCACTAAAGTTTAAGAAAATACAAAGTTATTCTAAGTATATCTTAAACCTTCAGCCTGGCGTCCCCTGTTAGCACATGTATACTATCATTTATGCAAATAGGGTCAAGTGTGATAACGCAGGAAATCGCTGGCCAGCAAATAATTGTTATGCGATTTGTTCAGAACTTGACCAAAAACGGAAGGTGGCTTTTTGGTCTTCACTGAATACTCGTTTACTTGATTATTATAGTTATAAAGGAAGATTTGACAAAATTACATGACTCCCTGCCGTATGCTTTACGACTATATGATGAAATTAACTGATAGAACAACTAATATTAATTTTAATAATTTGTTAACTTTTTTCTATCAAATCTATTAATTTCAATTTATCAAGAATTCATTAACAAAATTATATTTGTAGTTGCTATTTTGATAAAAAAAAAAATTATAAAATTCTTTTATTGTATTTTTTAAAATAAAGTACGTCAAAGTCGATTACTTAGCAATCCAGAAAATATATTACAAAAGCACAGCTTTTTTTTTGGGGGGGGGGGGGGGTGCAACGTATCAAATTCTTTTCTGCTTCGAAGAAAGAATTATACTGAATTGCAGGTAATGTCCCTCTATACGTTTGCGTGATTCTAAAACAATATGATATAACCTTATTTCATCGAATTATTTAAAATCCAATAATTTCTTTCATTTATAAAATAGATAATAAAACACATCTCTCATTTATTACTGAATTTAATAAGAATTAAATTTTAAGTGTATGAATGTAATTGACTTTGTTTACAGCAAAAGCAGGAAATCATGATAATTCACAGTATTGAGTGCTTGCATGATCAGTGAAATTGTCACAGTTAGAACAAGATGCATCAAAACATAGTTACGATATCTTTATGATATTATACGACATTCAGAATATCGAAAAACATCACGCAGATATCGTACAATATATTTTGTGTGAAGAGGGATACTTGTTTAGTTGGGTATAACAAGAATGAGATGGCTGCTAAAAATAATTTGTGTTTCTTTAAAAACATTTGTGCTTTTTATCGAATAAATGCTGGAGAAACGATCTCGAATTTTTTAAAGCTTTTTATGTAAAAAAAAAAAAATGTATTTGTTTATATACTCCAAGGGAAAATGAAATCCAGTTGACTCAATAATTTATTATTGAGATTATATAATTTTACTTCAGGATGCAATTCCAATAAAATTTTAATATGGAGTGTTGCTTCACTTTTTGTATAGCATAATTCGCATATCTTTAATAATAAACATAAAAGAAAATTACACAATTCTTTTTAAAAATATGCATTTCTTGTGATAGCCAAGTTTCAATAAACATCTTTAATTTAAATAATATTTGCAATTTTATAAGGTTAGCAAAAATAACTTATTACATACAATATGAAATCTGATTGGTTATTTAAATATACGCCTCTTTTGCATAATTTTGATCCGTGATTAAATGGCAAGAAGGAAATCTAAAATGATATCCCATACCACACCAGAAGTTTAATGATTGACATTCCCAGAATGTATAGCAAAATTAGGCGATTGATTTTCTGAAAATCATTCATAAAATATAGTAATCCATCTAACAGCATATACAGAATGTTTTATAAATCGTTCATTACCAATTTCAAAAGGAAGCAGAGAACATAAAAAAAGAGCACAATGGGAATTGATCTATGACCAGAAATACCATGATATGGTAATCTATGACCAGAAATACCATGAGAAAACAAGAGCATAGCTACAAGAAACGAAGTAAAAAATACTGCATCAATAATATAATGCCATAGTAGAACGATTCCATTTTAATAGACTTTTTTAAGTGTCCACTATTACGCACAACACATACATTACACCAATAGATCATGAGAAGGTAGATACAAAATGAAACATCTGTATTTTTTGGGATATCAGTTGTAGTGAAAATTATTTTTACAAAAAATATTCATTTCATATTTGACCGGTGTTGCACACCTAACTTTAAGTGTGTGCCCCCCCCCCCATCCTTCCAATGAATTTTTTTTTTTTTTAAGTCCAGAGAATGCAGCAGCCAGGCAACTTGACAATTATGTGCAATATTTAACACAATGTCAATCATTAATAACACATTCATATAATAATAATATGACACTTCTAATGAAATATATAACATAAATCATAAAATATTGGAAACTCTTTGTCTAATCACTAAATTTCTTGCACTTTCCTTGTTGCCTGTTTTCATTTGCAAAATAAGTTTTAATTTTTTTTAAAGCTTTTTTCTATTTTTAAACTTTCTAATTTTATGCTTCCATTTGGTATTCACAGGTCATATTCTCGATTTTATTTAAATCCTTTTAATTTTAAAACAATATATCTTTATATCTTATTTGAAAATTACAATTTATTTTCAAATTTGATTACAAATAAATCTGATTTTCAGCAAATGGCTAACTGATTCCATGTCAGTAATTGGATAGATTTTATATTAAAATGTCTCTTCTGATTTTAAGAACTAAGATGAAGAGGAACCTCAAAACTTGCACTTTCTAAGAGCATATGCAAGATTTAATCCAACCCTGGATTTCTTAAAAAAAGAGGAGCGAATGCAATGATTTTCTATAAAAGAATTGTTATGTAGGTATAAAATTTACAGAATAAAAAATTTGCAGATTTTATTAATTAAAATATGAGAAGCTGGATGCTTAAAAAATAAATAAAAATAACAAATCATTATAAAAGCAATGCAATGTTTTATTATACAATATATATACACTAAAACAGTGGTTTTGCATCAAATTACAAAAAATAAGAAATGACAGAATCTCACATTTCAGGAATCGTATTTATAACTGAAGTAAAATATTTATAATCTTGTAAGTCTTGAAAGATCAATTTATAACTTTAAAAAAAATCTGTTATTCACTTGATATAACCAATTCCATAAATATAAATTACAAATATTTATTGAAAATAAATAAAAAACAATTGATGGATGTTAATAGGAAAAAAGGCAGAAAATATTACACAATAAGCTTTTTTTGCCTTGCTTCGATAGCTGTATTTTTTTTTTTTTTTTCATTCTTACTGGAAAGAAAATTTTTAGAAATTATTACTTTTTGTTACAGTAATTTATTTTATCAGAAAAATTTTAAAAAAAATCAATAAAACATAATATAAGATAGCATAAAATGTTGTAACAAAGTCACATTAAATTTAAACTTTATAAATAAAGTTTTGAAATAATAGCAACTTTATTTGATTTGACACTTTTCTTATGTCATAAATCTATTATGAAAAATATGAACAACAAATATTTGAAGAAGCAATTCATCTTCGTTTTAGTTTTAACAAAATTAGATGTATTTTACATTGAAATAAAGGTTAAAGCATTGCGATACACTGCTTAGTCACAAAAACACAGACAGAATTCGGTAATTTTGAAAGCTTGGGAAACAAATTTTTAGAATCAGAGAAGTTGCAGACTTCCAGAAAACTTTATAAATTAAAAAACAATAGTGAAATTATAATTCTGTAGGATAAAAACAGCACCAATACATCATTGTGCTAAAACCATCACCAAACCTTTACTTAAAACCATTACCAAGTATTTTTAAAACAAATTCCCATCAAAGATCCAAGAAAGAAATTCAATGTTATTTATGTTAAGGAAATTAATTTTTCACATATTTCAAAGTGAAATATGCCATAGCCAGAAAGAATTTTTAGAATATTCAAATATAGCACAATTTAAATGGGGGGGGGGATTATTGGAGAATAGAAATTTTAATGAAAAAAATATTTATGTGGGTTTCCTGACTTTTCTTTACATAAAAACAAATAGTATTATATTCAAAAGTCAGATGAGCAATAAAATTTTTTTAAAAAATGCACACACACACAAAAAAAAAAAAAAACACTTAACATAACTTTAGTGGAGTCTCACCTTTTCAAACAACAGTTCATTCCATAACTATTTCAGTTATTTCTAACCATTAATCCAAAACAGTTGCCAAATTTTTTCATTCAGAGAATTAAATGGTTAGATGTAAATTCATATTAAATAATTTGCTTATCATTTTATAAGTACAACTTAAGTGTGACATTTTTTTTCTTCATATTTTTTTTATTTCAAGAAACTACAACAAAAATATCAGATATCGAGAGCAAGAAGCAATTTTGCTGAAAACTAAAAACAAGATCATTTAATGTGAGTGCTCATATGATGCACATAGAGAGAACTTTTACCATTTCTATTGTCTAAAAACTGCTATGATTACAATACTTAAATAAACTTTCTTTTATTCATTTTTATTATTTTTCTTTTGTAATGAAACACTTGATTAAATAAGGATAAATAGATTTTTAAAAGTAAAACAAGCATATCTTTAAATACATTTTTCAACTTGTGTTTTCGGATTAGCAGGAAAGGGACAAAAAATTACGAGAAAGATATTTTTTCTTTTAATATTTACCTGAAAGCATTTTTTTTTAAAAAAAGAATGAAACAAATGGGCATCAAGTGTTAATAGTTCCAAAAATTTAATTTTTTTCCTTTTTTTTTTTTTTTAAATTTTTACATTAATGATTTTAAGACTGATGATAAAGTACAGCTATAACAAATACATATATCACATAATATCTATGAAATTCCAGACCAAGAGCTATACTATGTTTGCAATGATAATAATAATAAAAAAAAAAAAACATAATGAATATTTTCTAATGAATACATACTCAAATGACTGGCTTAAAGACAAGCAGCCAAGTATAAACAAATTTCATTTTTTAAAAAGTAGCTTATTTTTTATATTAATAAAAAAAGAGTATTCCAATATTACAAATGAAAAGGGTGGGGGGAAAAAAACGTTTGTTCAATAACTTTTTTCAAATACTATTTTAAACATCAATAATTTACAAACACATAAACACACACACACCTACAAAAAAAAAAAAAAAAAAAAAAAGCAATATCAAGACAAAAATAAAATTTATACTACATTTACGATTAAAATGAAATATGCAATGCTATTTCATTTGCACTAGATAAATTAATTTTTCATGCTTTTGATCAAGTGAATGTTGTAACTAATCTACTGACATCCATTGATAGGCTTCATATGTTTGCTCAATTGATATCATTATTGCCATATCAATCATTTGTTTTTTTAACTCTAATTGAACGAAGGAAGGCTTTTATCAGTTTCAATCAACAAATTCCATTTAGTTGGAAAAAAAAAAAAAATAATGCCTCCTGCATTCTAGGTGATCAATCTAATTGCCAAATGATTAAAATAGTCCAGAGCATGGAACTTGTTTCTAAACTAATAATTCACCTATAAGTAACTGTAATAGTCATATGGCACTGCAAAACGTATTTTAAACATTCTTTTTTAATGTATAGAGAATATTTTATACTTGATAAATTTTTCTTGCAGCTTTGAAGCTCTGAATCTGTACTTGCAAGAACACAAATATATTTTAACTCAATATACAGTGAGCCACAAAATTGAGTATACACCTCTAAAACTTTTAGACTTCTTCCAATTACAAATTAAATATTGATTTAAAATAGATAATTTTTTTTTATCCTAGATACTTTAACCTCTGCTTTACCATCCTATAATAACACAATTCTATAGTTATTTATTACGAAAAAAGTTAAGCGATTCGAAGAAAAGATAGAAAACCATGCCACAAAATTGAGTATACACTTCTTATATTTGTAAATTTTGCCACCACTTTTTTTAGTTTCAAATTTTCTTTCAAGAGTTTCAGGAGTAGCTGCTGCTTATAACACATGCTATTGAACTTCAACGCTTTTAAATAATATTTTTTTTCTTATTAAAAATCGTAAAATGAGCTCTCGTCGAGAAACTACTGAATCTGAACGTTTATTGGTTGTAAAATGGTCGAAAGAGGACAAATCTCTTCGAGAAATCGCTTCGTTGATTGGTGTAACTCATGGTTGTGTCCAAAAAATACTACAGAAGTATAAAAAAACTGGATCTGTGGCCAATATTCATGGAAGAGGATGTGAAGAAATACTGAGTACTAAAGCAAAGAGGAAGATCATTCACTCAGTAAAGAAAGATCCGAGGGTGAGTGCCTCTAAACTAGCTTTATCGATGTCCTCTACAATCGGGAAAAAGATCTCAGTTGAAACAATTCGACGTACCTTTCACCAATATGGGTTTCATGGCCGTACACCAATACGAAAGCCACTCATCAATTATGCGAACAGACAAAAGAGAATGATTTTCGCCAAAGAACATCGTTTAAAGCCTATTTCTTTATGGAACACTGTAATATTTTCTGATGAAAGTAAGTTTAATCTTTACGAAAGCGATGGACGATTTAAAATATGGAGAGAAGCTGAGAAAGCACAGGCACCTGAAAACACCATTAAGACAGTCAAGTTCGGAGGTGGATCTGTCCTCGTTTGGGGTTGTATGTCGGCTGGAGGAGTTGGAGAGCTTGCTTTTATTGATGGTATTATGGGCAAACATGTATGTTTCGGGATTTTAAATGATAACTTGAAAAAACGTGCCAGTAAGTTGGGGCCTTGGTCAAGCTTCATATTCCAGCAGGACAACGACCCCAAGCATACAACGAAGATTGTGCAGTTATACTTGCTGTATCATTGCAGGAAGCAATTACACAATCCAGCCCAGTCTCCAGACCTAAACGTCATCGAAAATTTGTGGTCGCAATTAGAGAAAGCTGTACATGAGCACGAAATCACAAGCAAGGAAGTTCTCAAGAAGGTTCTGAGAGAAGAATGGGCTAAAATTTCTGTTGAAACCACTAAAACACTAGTAGAATCTATGCCCAGAAGATTACAAGCTGTAATTCAAGCAAAAGGTTATGCAACAAAATATTAATTTGTACGTTAAAAGAAATTAATAAAGGTGTATACTTATTTTTGT
Organism: Argiope bruennichi; assembly: GCF_947563725.1. Classification (NCBI taxonomy): domain Eukaryota; kingdom Metazoa; phylum Arthropoda; class Arachnida; order Araneae; family Araneidae; genus Argiope; species Argiope bruennichi. The sequence continues at coordinate 90,267,002 of NC_079151.1, forward strand.
GGTGTTGTTTTTCCTCTCGTATCAGATCTTTTATTTTTTTTTTCGTAAAAAATAAATAAATGTAACAATTTTATTAGTATAGTATGGTAAAGCATAGACTAAAGTATATAAGGTAAAAATTTCAATCATCTTAAAGCAATATTTAATTTATAATTGCAAAAAGTCTCTAAGTTTCTAAGGTGTATACTCAATTTTGTGGCCCACTGTATGTAAAGTGAGGTATTCAGTTTGGCAGTAAGTTTCAAAAACACAGGAAAAAAATTATTATCATCATTAATTTTTTTTTTTAAATTTTGGAGAGAACTTTATATAATATTAAAAATTTGTACTTTCCGAAAAAAAACAATAAAAATTATTAATTTTGCACTTCCCCTCAAATATAATAAAATACACAAATCAAATTTCATGTTAAAAATTTTTGGACCAGACAAATTGCACAAAAATTATGATATAAAAGTTTAAAAAAATGGAAACAGAGATACTACATTTAAAAAATTAATGAATACATTTTATGTTTCATTGAAAAAGTCATAATAAAAACACTCATTTCTTTTTTCATCTTAAAAAATAAGAATAGTGACTAGAAAATACAAAATTTATAAGGGGAGTTTAAAAAAAGACAGATCTGTTAGATATATTTGCACATCTCTTTCATAAGCTCTGATGCTTGTGGTCAGGTAGTAACTAATATAAAAAAATAAACTAAAATTACATCCTTTTAAGTAGAAAAGGCAAATAGTTAATTCTATGCTTTAGTCAATTTATCATGAGGCATAAATCCACTGTCTCCAACAGAAAAAACACACACATTGCCATCTGGTGCAATTGCAACCCATGTGATACTGCAATGATATAAAGAGAATCGCAACCAAGCTTCAGGAGGCACTTGGAGCAATCTAAAATGTATTTAAGAATAGTTAGATAATTTTAAATATAATCAATCAAAAAACTTATACAAATGATTAATATGTCCTGGGAAACAATTTTCATCATTGACAAAATCTAAATAAAAATGAAAGCATACCCTCTAATGTGTATGTTATTAATTAGAATTCAGTTTTAATATTATGGCGATTGCATTCTCAAGGACAGAACCTGTGATGTTAGGATCCGTAGCCGTGTAACATAACCACTAGTAAAAGTGATCACTAGTCCGGTGGCTGTTAACTGGCTTATGAAGCTACCACCACAATATGAAGTGTTTGACATCAACATAAGTATCAAAATAAGAATATTTGGAATGTATTACTCCAATTTTTTGAAACTTAAAACAGTTATTTAAAATTAAAAAAGGAAACAAATAATATCTATAATTGTCACATATATTATTCACAGTTATTAAATACACTGAACATTCATGTTCTTCAGAAATGCACAATTATTTTATAACAATGATGAAGCATATGGGAAGTAATAATCTAAAATAAATTTTAATTGCTGCAGAATCCTATTACAAGATGGTTCAAAATGGGAAGGGGGGAGGAATCTGCAAACAAAATATCGCTACATAAAGAATGAGAAAAATTGAATTGATTGATGCTACATTGTATACAAGAAGAAAACAGGGATTTTGTAATCATTAAATTAATACACTCTAAAATCTCTAATTTTTCCCCCCTAAGAATTTTTTTTTATTCTCAGTTATGTAGACATTTGATTATCATAAGATTTGGTTCTATTTATATAGATAATTGGACTAATGTATTTAAAATGAAGTAATGTAATTTATTATTTGTTTTCCAGTTCATCATAAAAAATATTTTTCAATATATGCATATATATATGCTCAATGAAATATGAAGAAATTACGGTTAACACAGAAAAGCAACTCACCTACATATGAAGTATCTTATAACATTAGCATGGCACACAACAATCTCATAGCTATCAGATTTTTGAGAAGCAGGTGCACGATGAAAATATTTCCTGAAAGCTGCTTCGATTCTAGGGCCGTCTTCATAATACTATATAAATTAATGCAGACAAAAATTGTTAACAATTATTTCCAAAATATGTTAAAAAAAACTAATAAACAGAATTTAAATCAGGAACTTTCCTACTTATAAAATAAAATTTTTTATAAGATTCAGATGCAGCAAGATTACCGTTTTGGAAAGATTTGAATAAATATAGAATAATTAATTCTAAAGATAAGAAATATGTTATATTTAAATATAATATCAAATTCTTAAATTCCTCTATAGAAGTACAATTTTTGAGGAAAACCTTTTTTATTGAAAGAAATTTTTACAAATTATTTGCTTTATAATTTTATTTATAAACCTTCTATTGCTTCCTTACACCCATAATTTAAAGATTTATTTATGAGATCCAATCCCATTAAAAATTCTGTTGCCATCTTAAAAATTAAATTGTTAAATATGTCTATTGAACAATTCACAAATCATTTAATTTAGTATTCTAAATCTAATGAGTAAAATGAGAAACTGACATATTACTAAATAAATAATATTTAACTCTAAAAAAAAAATTCCCAATCTAAGAAAGAATGAAGATAAAAAATAAAGAAATATTACAAACTTTATATTCTTCTCGCCAGGTACCAATGGGTGGCTCAGAAGGTATGGGATTTCCTTCACGTAGGAGATCACTGGTTTCCACAGGAACTGTTGGCAAGTATTTGCAAATTATATTTGAAGTTTCAATAGCACGAGTCATTGTTGAACGAATTAATCTTGTATATGTGAAATTCAGACTTTTTAATCGTTGTCCAAGAATGGCAGCTTGTTGACGACCTAAATATTAAAAAATTTTGTATTTTAGATATTTTTTGATTATTTTAAACATGTTTGCAAAAACAAAATGAAAAAATATAAAGAGAACAATAATAATGTCTAAAAATTTCTGATAAAAATATGTCATCACTCAAGTTTGTATTTAATTTAATGAAAATAAAAGTTTCCAGTTTTAGCTTTAAGTAGAGTTGTATTTGAATACTAAATGTGGCACTATTTATTAAAAGTATTCAATAATAATAAACTTATTATTTCAGCTCATTAAATGCTATTTCCAATTACTTCCAGAACTTGAAAATTTTTACATGCTTAGAGTCTGTGCCATCACTAAACACATGATTTTGAGTAAAACTATTATCTTAAAATTTAATAACAAACAATTAATAAATTTTTTCAACAGATAATGGATTGCATAAATTTAGAAGGCAAAATCTTCATATTATTGATACTTATATTTCTATTTCTGTCATTAATAATCTTTTCATTCATAAAACAAAGCATTTTTTTTTTTTTTAATATACTATCTCAGAAACAAATTGTGTAGAGAATGTTATTTGGCATTAAATTAAGAACATAACATTTTACACTCTTCCACAAAATTAGAAAAATAAAAATTCTTATAATTCTAGATTTAAAGTTTTGAAATATGTAACATTTCAACATAACTATGGAAGAATTTATTTGCAAAATACTATTTCATTTGCCACTTTTTATTATAATTCAGAGGATAATAACAAGAAATTAAACTCAAGTTTAATCAGATATTTCTAAATATTTACTAATTTATCATTTCATCAAATTTTGAAATAAAATTCTACAATTGAAACGTAATTAAACTATATGTAATAGATAAATTTAATATGGAAAATCATTTGTCTAAAGTGACAAAGAATAATAATTTATTTAAAATAACAACAGATAGCTATCAGTAAAATGTAAAATCATAATTTTCATTTAAAATTGTCCAAAACAATTTGTATGAATTCATATACACAGATAACACATTTTAAAATGTAAACCACGGAACATTAGGAAGTCAAGATTATTCATTATTTACCAAGAGGTGTTAATTTTCTGTCTTTATCATCATTTTTCCAATCTTCATACTGGCCATGCCTAACAAGAAAGATATGTCTTGTTGCAACTGGAGTCAATTTTGCTTTCTTTTCATCAAATTGCTTATCATCAGAAGGATTATTTTCATGTTTGACTGGCTTTATTAAACTTGAAACATCTCGCCTAATAATAACAAAAAATAATAATAATAATAAAATATTAGAATTGAAGTCCAAAATCAGAATTAAGCTTAAAATATCTTTTTGTCTTATCTCTCAATGTCACATATAATTTCTTAATACTTCTTATATTAATTATTAAGTAAGGAGAATTAAGATTATTTTAGATAAATTTCACTTGTTTGGACAAAAAAAAAAAAAAAAAAAAAAAAACACAATTTTAAATTAAATTACATAAAATATGTTAAAACAGCTTTAGTCAATATATACATGAATCATCTTTAGTTTGAAGAATTATTTTGATAAGACATCAAAATTAGCTTTGAAATCTGAGCTTTCATCACAAAAATTCTAAGAGCAGCTAAAATATTAATTTTTCCATCATGAAACTTCAATTAAAATTTTTAAAAATGAAATACTTTAAAATCTGGTTTTTTTAAAGGTATCTTAATTTAATAGATATATATCAAATACCCACTGCATAGTGGTGTAACTAGGGTGGAGCAGGCAAGGCAATTGCTCCTGGTACCATTATTAGGGAGAGCAAAATTGTGAAATTATTTTAATTTAATAAAAATAAAACTTCCTAAAACCAAATTCATTTGAATATTTTTATTCAGTTTATATTAATTCTCAGATACAAGCTACTATTTAAATTCTTCACACAGACATTTCATTCATAGGCAAATGAGTCATGAACATTGGGAAATGTTTACGACTACTTTGCTTTTTTTTATTAATAAAAACAAAGGCAAATATTTCTTCATAACATAAATGAATTATGCAAGTAGTATTTGATAAACAATGTTAATATAAAGCTCAAAAATTTGTATTTCAACAAACATTTTTATCAATCAACAAAAAACAATTAGTATTTTGAAATGACCCATAGAATGTTTAGAATAACTATAAATTCTGAATAAAAATAACTGAAAATAAATTTATCAATACTAAAAGTGCAATACATAAAATTTATGAGGAAAAAAACCCCCATTTTTGTGTGATGGAAGAAGAGGTATGGATCGAAAAGAGATCAGTTGGATATTTTTGCTACTTTTTGAACTGGAACGAGTTTATTTTGTTCTAAATTCGCACTAAAACCACCAAAAATGAAAACAGCATTCCCTCATTCACTCCAAAAATGAAAACAGCATTCCCTCATTCACTCCTGCTTCACTAGAAAATGAATCATTCTAAATAAGATATTTTTTTTTAAAGAAAACATACTTCAAAACATTCAGATTATTGTTTTTCATAATCATTAAATCCTTTAATTCAATCATTTCATTAAAGAAAATAACTCAGTATTCGATATCAAAATCATTGAAAACAGCAAAATGTAGGAAAGAATATTAATTAAAATTCTTATTTTTATAATAAATTATCTGAATTTAAATTAAAAAAATTCAAAGATGTTACTTCTAAATTAAATGGAGACAATGATTTAATATACTGCAATTCAAAAAATAAAATTGAGAATTTGAGATAATCTAGAATAAATGAAAATGTTTAGAATTTTTAAGAAATTCATGTCTGTTCTGGAGTTAAATGAAATTATGTAACTATAGATGAGTTATCTCTTTAATTATTTTATGTTAAATATTGTGCATGCATAGTTAAAAAAAAAAACTGTAGTTTTAGAAATTACGAATATAGCCTAAATAATTTGTGTACACTTAATACATATGGCATAAAAAATCTAATCCTGAAATAAAATTCATTGCTTAAGGGTGAAGTAAAATTCTCGATTTAAACTGAATTAGCTGAGATACAATAACTTTCGTCGGCAAAAGGGGGGGAAACAACTTTTCAAATGTTTCATAAAGTGATGAAAATAGCTCTGACTTAAATTTCAACAAATGAAATTATTGTTACAAATCATACGCAGAAATTTTTAAATAAAAATGGTTAAAATTGGGGTTAATTCTACAACTAAGTATATCATTAAAAAGATGAGTTTAAATTTCAATGCTGTAAAAATTATGAATTTTAACATCTACGATAAGATATTTAGTATTATCTGTTTGCGAGATAATATTATCACAAATTATCACTAACCATCAAAATTTCACTTCATTTTTTATTAAAACCAATTCAAATGTCAAAAGATTACTTTCAGTGCATTCTCCAAAATATATTTATCTCAAATTTGGTAATTTTAATTCTAATAGTTTGTTCTGCAACATAGCAATCCACATTTCTTTTTTTAGTATTAATAGACAGAACTTTATTATGATCATTAAATAGAGACAGTTCTTTCATTAAAATATGTCAAAAAATTTGTAAAATAATTTTAAAAAATTATTTTGAACAATTTCAACCAAATTTTACTTTCATATTACAGAAAATATTTGATATATTAATAGTTTAAACCACTAAAAATGATTCAAATAAGAAATTTGAAAAAATAGACATATTAGAAATATATAAAATCAGCATGCACTCTATTGATTAGAGCCATAAAAAGATTGCTGAAGGTTCCTGGCATTGATAATTTTCTGGTACCACTTCTGAAATAATCGCATAAAATGTATATTCTGATTTGTTAATCATTACTTTTTAAAATACAATCCCAAATGCTTTTATATGATTTAAATATATTTTTAATATTAATTGTTTTTGCAACTATTATATTACTTAATTTATGTAAATAGTTCAACTAATTTGTTTGAATAATTAGAAAGCGTTAACAAGCTGCTGAGCAATATTAATACAAAAATGCTTCACATATATTTACTTATGCTTAACTTCCAACTCTCACCTAGCATAAAATTTCTCTTTTTTTTTTTTGGAGGGGGGGGGGGAAGAGGATAATATTAGGATTGTGGTTAAAAGATAAAAAGGAGGGCTAGTTTGATAATCGCCTAGGCACTATTTTATGCAGGTAAGTCTCTGCTACTGTGCTTTTGTAGTCAAAATTCTCACGCTGGCTTTTCCCATTGCTGAATTCTTTAATGAGGATAGATTACAATGCACAGGGAAAACTAACTGCACTTTATATAAAGATCTTGGAGCCATTTTAAATATCCATTTGATTCAATGGTAATTCCAAAATGATCAATGAAATTAAGGTTAAAGTAAAAAACTAACTAGCTCGTTTATTAGCAATTAACCTCAATTAAGATAAAATCATCATCTGCAGCACAAGTATATAACTTTATATAAGGATAAAGATTCTCATATCTTCATCTGCATTCTTACACAAAACAATTCTCAATTCTGACTAAATCATGATAATTTTTTTAGTAGAGATTTTAGCAATGTAGGATTGGTAACACACAAAAATACCTCTATCAATTCAGACCAGAAATAGAGTTGAATTACTTTATGAATGAAATTTCAACTTATTTATGAATTGTGAGTAAATATCATTACTGATATCTAGTTAAGGTTTTTGAGACAGCAGATTAGAGAAAAATCAAAACTGTAGTAGGGACACTGACGAATAAAGAGCATAGGGTTCTTCTTTTTTTGGTTACCTTTGATTAGTTATAGAATTATTATTCTTGTTTTCTTTCACTAGATATCAACCAAATCATCACGGGCTGATGCAATGGGACAATGAATGAAAAATGGTTAGGGATGGATGCAACGGGATAATGGTTAAAATGATCATTTAAAACAATGACAAAAATAAAATTCTAACACACAATAATCATTAGTCTCTTTATTAAAATTACTCATTTTTCAATTTACAATGTAAAATGAAAACAAGTATGAGGATTTTAAAGAATTTTATCGGTCATAATTCTTATTACATATTAACACAGACGTGACATTATTTATCTGAAGAATATCCAATAGCAAGAAAATTTTTATTTTAAAGAGTAATGCTTTCTGAAGAACTTTCAGGAAAGAAGAAACACTCAACAGAGCAAATTATGAATTATACTAAGTATTTTTATAGCTATACTTCTATATGATATACTTTTTATCAAATATTGAGCATATGCTATGTAGAATTTCATGTTCAATAACAAACTATAGAGTAAAGAGTCAAAACATACTGTTTCACTTAAATTATGTATTTTATATTAGAAGTGATCCATAATAAAATATTTCTCATTTTACAAAAAAAAAAAAAAAAAAAAAAAAAAAAAAAAATGCAGATTTATTTAATTTTATTCATCTAATTTTTAAACCTACTTTGAAATATTAAACAGAAATAACAAATGGTAGACATTTAGAATCAGAAAGTGAAGAATCTTTAAAAACCTCTTATGTCTTTTATCTTATATTCGGATTAGAATGAGAGTTTTGAAAGAGATTGTTTAATTAGATATTAGATAGCAGTGTAATTAATATTTTAAAGAGTTAACATGTTCGACAAATTTGATTATAATACATTGTTTACTATTATTATGAGAAAAAACATCAATGCATAAGATACTAGGAAAGCTCTTTTTAAAAACATTAGTAATGACGAAAAAAATGGAAAACTTATTAATGTTAAACTTATTAATATTAAATGATTATTGACTATTTTCATAGCAAGACTACTACACTTTTTATAACAAAATAATAATAATAATATGAAATAGTATTCTAAATAGCATAAAAAAAAAATACTTGTCCCAATTGTGATCCCACTTGGTTGAAGTATGTGAATATGTATTTATAGAGACCTGACATTCAATTTCATCTGGTTTTAAATAATGATACAATCCAAATACAGCACTACCACCTGAAGCCAGAACAAACCATTTAGATTTCAACCTGAAGATATTTCTACTCATCACAAAAAAGAATCTGCAAATAAAACATAAGACATAATTAGTTTGGAACAATTGCTTAGGATATTTAAAAAAATCTATAGAGATAGCTACAAGCCTTTCATAATTAGCTTCAAATTAAAATATAATAAGATTCAATTCTTTAGAAAATTTTAGCAAAGATTGCAACCAACGACGATTCAAAAATCAGTTTATATTAACTTAGAAGCACATTTTTTTATACAATGAACAATAAAATAAAGCCCCAATAAATAAATTTTAAAGAATATAAAAAGATTAAATAATATTTAATCTTTTTTTGGCATGGGTTATTAAAAATTTTTGAAATACTATGACGGGAAAATAAACAAAAACGTAATGAATAGGATCAGTTGGTAGTCTAAACACAGAATTTATATATAAAAAAATCCAACTTTTTTAAAAGGAAATTTTGAGATGGAAGAATATCTACAGCAATTGATTCACAAAACCTCCAGAGTATGATTGGAATTTTTGTAACAATACTAACAAATAAGTTCATAAACATTTTTATTTATATTCCAAGAAATTTAAAATATTAAAAGTACACACTTTTATAAATCCCCTATAAAAATTATTTCAAATTAAATTAGAATATGCAGATTAAGAAAAATAAAAATGATTTGAATTTAATGCAAATATTAACAGAAAATTAAATAAACAAACTAATACACAAAAAATTAAAATATTTAAACTATTAAAATTTAAAACATTCACAAAACTGAAAATACTAAACAGGATTATAAAAATTGAAACTATTGCCTGATTATGAATAAAAATGATCAAAGTTGCTAACAGCATGTTTCGCCTCACATATAAAGAGATGTAAATTTCGCAACTGAAAATGCTTTCTATATGAAGTTAGACTTTTCACATGAAGAAATGGGAGACATTGCTAAATAAGTGGTATGCTCATAAGTGAACACTTTCCCAACATTCAAATTTGATACATACAGAAGTGAATTTGAATCTTATATAAAATTATGAATTCATATCTCAAGGATATTGAAAAAAATATGATTTATTTTGTTAGAATTGTAATCTTGAACTTAGAAAAAGTATTTTACACATAAAATTAATCACTTAAAAGAAGGTATATTTCAATGAGCTACCATTTATAATTCTGGAAGAAAACAAAATATTACATCGCCAATTATTTTTCAAACTCCAAAGTGGAAAGTTTTTCTTTTTTTAAAGAAAATATTTCAAATTTGTCTTCCTTTTTTGTGGCTACTTAACTGAATAAAGGTAAAACAGTTCAAAGCCATTGTCATTTGTGAGAAAACTATGCATGTTCAAGGATAAAGATTTAAAACAGAAAGAAACAGTTGGGAATGCAGTATAGGGTTTAATACATTTGAAAGGGAAAGTCTTCCGAGGATAAAAAAATTGACCCTAAAGATTTTGAAGTTAATAGGATACAATGCATCAATGTCAGGTAGTTTGAAGTTATGTTAATTATGTTTTGAGAAGCATGGAAAAAATTATAGCTAACAAAACTAAGAATCTAAAATAAAACTGTATTTACCTTTGAATTTAATATGGGAAAAAAAGAATTAGTTCTAAAATAGCAGGAAAATTAAGTTTAGCTAATATATAATAATATGAGCATTCTTTATCAGTTTCACATAATATATGCACAAATATAACAAATAGGCTAATGATAAGGTTTATTGTTTTTGGATTAATTTTAGAATACTGAATGATAGAAAGTTATCAATGTGGAATGAAGCATTTTAAATTTTTATACTTAGATAATGTTACCAAAATTAGAATGTATCTAAGAATTAAAACATGTAATGCAATAAATTCATTTATATATAAATTCCTCTTCAATATTATTGTTACATTTTCTAAATTATAGAGAGTTCACTTTAAATTTTCTTATCTGCTTCTAATTTTTTTTTAAATTTATACTTAGCTTTAGAAATTAAATAGTTTTCTATTACCTGCATTGTAATCAAAGCTATAACAAATTAGTTGTAGGATCATATTAATGCAGAGTCCTAAACACAGGCAAAATAATACACCATCGCTATATGCAAAACAATGTTCAAAAACAGAAAACTTTCAGGAAGTTTGTGATAAACAGATTTAATCTCTAAATGAAGTTTTTTGTCAAAAATCAAAAGACAACAATACAAAGTTAAACTGTTCAGGTTTATATGTATATTATATTTCACAAAGAATATAATTTAAGTTATAGAATTTCAAAAATGTTGTTTTTGAATGTCATATTCACAACAGGAAAAAAAAAAGTGCTTATCAATATATATAGGTTGTAATGACAATATCTAAATATATAGGAGTTTCCCTACTAAAAATACAAAAAAATAACTCATTTTCTTTGATTTGATCAGTTTTAGCTGTATACTAAAATACAATCTCACTTCATCAGAAAAAGAACCGATTCAAAGTTCAAAGCTTGTCAATTTATACATGAAATATTTTAATAGCAGAACATATAAAAGACACATTGACAAATTTCCATGAGATATTAATCTTTTAATAATAAGCACAATTACAAAAATCTCCCAATTGTTTGCTGATTCAATCAAAAATGATTTAACGTAGAAAAAGTGTTGGAATTGGCCCTCACGCAATAGCTGGGTTTATGAAAACTTTTGTATTATAAATGCTAAAATTATCATCTAAAATATTAATAATAATATGCATAAATTAATAATACATTTCATAATTTTATCATTTTTACTATACAATATACATATATGAAACAATTTATACTTTTTGAAACATATTTGTATAGCATTATATATAATTTTGTGCAGTTATTGAATAGTGTAAGCATATTTTTGATATATGTACTTAAAAAATGTAAAAGAAAAGAATGTTCTGAATTTACAGCAAGTATAAATTCAATGAATTTACAGATAAATGTCACAAATAAAGTATACTGAAGTAAGTTAAGAATAAGTGAAATTAAACTTCAATATTAGTATAAAAACATGAATCTTCAAGGCTTTACCGAATAGGATTATTTATGCATCAAATTTTGTTTAATAGTTAAAGACAATCGTAAGTATGTTTTAATATAAATTTTTATCAATTATTATTATAGAAATAAAGTAGCAAAATTCTTTGTCTTTTAATTCATCAACACGATTCCAAAATTTTTAAATAATATACAAAATATTAACAACTAAATCTAATATTAAATTTTCTGAAATAATGCTAATTTAAAAATATGAAATGTTAACACTTCTGTTTTAAACAATATGAAAAAAATCTATTGGGTTTAAAACTTTAATTTAAAATTCATAGCATATATTAGGTCATGGAAGATGAATCATAAAATCAACAAATTTATAAAGAGTAATCAAATACCTTTAAATTAATTCGATAACAAAAATGGATAACTTAACATGTGCTCTTTGCAGTAAACAATAGTGTTTGTTTTGACTTTTTTTCTGAATAAATTTCCAGTGTTGCCAAATACGTATTTCTATTTATGGCACGAATAGCGTCACATGAGAAAGTGAAATACAAAAGATGAGTTGTCGTAGAACTTCATTACCACCTTTCTAAATGAATACTTTTAGTATTGGATATAAGATTCAGTTGCAGGTTGAAACATTCTATTCCATTTGAAATGATAAGAAATAAGAGACTTGGATCATTTAAAATCTCTCATAATGAATTGCATATAATCGTTCTTTAACTGGTGTCGCAACTTAGACACAAAGACAGTTAGCAAAGACAGTTATAAATCTACAGAAAATTGCTGGATTGTATCTTTTATTACAATAATAATTTTTAACTTTCAAAATTTTATTCCAGTTTATTTTGAATCTCAATAACGCTATTTTTTTAAGGAAAATAAGGAAGCAATTAAAAAAATGTAAAATTTTTGATGAAAATAAAATATATTGAAAAAAATTGTCTTGCATATCTTTCCTTTTCTTCTTTTTTCCTTAATTTTTTCAATTGTTTGATAAGTAAAAGCTCCAACAAGCGCTTAGAAGTGCGTATTGGTTTTTAATCTTTATGGCAGAAATATATTTTTGCATCTTGCTCTGTTTTGCATGTATCCAGTAGAATACATTCAACGATCTGTAATCAGTAATTTATTTTTATCGGCATATTTTTTTAAAGAAATTTACAATGTGTTTTCCATTTCTTCACATATTATTCTTCAAACAAGCAAGAAGAAGAGGACTGGGGGAGAAGCAGAATTTTCTAAATGAAAGCAAATCGAGAATTATAACTTATGCCTTTGACGAAGCAGGTGCTTAAATATGAATATTAACATCTATGTATAGTAATATGTCAATATCCCATTTTTTTGCAATTACTGGCAAGTTATGAGAGTTAAAGCTAGAAAATTTTATCATCTTCATTCTTATGGGAAATTGGTAAAAAAAATTCTTTAATTTTCAAAAACATGATATTATTTTAATATTAGTTGTGATAGTATATAGAATTTTCCTGCCTAGTAGAGCCATGCAATATTAGCAATGCTTTACGTTTCCTTTTCTTTGACGAGTTGAAGGATGGAAAAAAAACCTTTTCCTCACTATGAATTACATAACAGGTTCAATGCTTTAAAAAAGAATTTCTGATTGGAAATCTCATCGACTTGCTGTATTACTTGTGACTAATGGTGCTCGCATTAAAATGCTCTAATACATTATAAAAAAATCCCAACGTTGATGTTTTTCTTTATTAAATATAAAATAAAGCAAGTGCATGTCATTAATTTTTTCTCTTTTATTATTTTTTTTAAATTTAAAATATCTTTCAAACATCTTGTGTTTGAATATAACCTACATCTTGTAAAAATTATTTTTAAACATCTTTATTTGTGTGATAGCAGATACTATTAAATGAATGTAACTATGCCATTTTTTTTTTTTTTTTTTTTTTTTTGCTGAATAATTTTTTTTATTTTTAATTGATTTTTTTAAATAATCGTATTTTAAGTGTATTTTGCAACAATAATTCGTTGATGAAATGAAACTCAAATCTCTTTCATTGTTGCTCGTAATATTTCATTTTTATTCTTCCAATTGTTGATGATTAATATATGAAGATTCGGCTTATTTTTTCTCATGTTAAATATGTTTCAATATAAAATATGCTTCTAATAAAAGTTTTGAAATTTTATTGCTCTAAAGATTAAATCCTCATTAGCATAAAATATTAATGAAATTTTTTTTAAATGCTGTCGTTCTTTTTTGTGATGTAATTGGATGCTTAAAGATATACGCAGACAATTAGGGAAAATCCATGGCACAAGGAAGAGAATGATCTAAGGCTTTTAAAATCTTATGCGTTTATTATATATCTTCCAAAACTTAGTTTAGAAATATTTTGATGAGGTACTCATAGAGCTCATTTATCTCCCTGTGAAACAACTAGTCATCACAAGTGGCTGTTTGGTAGTAAGTATATCGGGTGATTTTTCCTACGTTTAGATAAAATTTAGCAATTTAAAATCTTAAGAATTTCACCGTCAGCATTTGAAAAAAAAAAAAAAGTTTCGATATTGGGACAGAAGGTGAAACAAAAATGCATTAATTTGAAAATTCGATTTTCTCCTTAGGATCGCTCTCAAAACTAAAACTCATAGACCGTATTGGAAAAGGACATTAAAATATATTTGTTTCTATTAACAGCCTATAATCATAATGAAATTCTAATGATTGTATTGAAAAGTCGTTCTTAGATTCCGCGTTTACAGCGGAAACGATGATCATATAGTGATGTGCAATTGATCTAAAACTTATTGTAGCAGTAGAATCTTTAGTGCAAATAATTAATGACGGATTTTGGACTAGGCAGATTCCTAGGACCTCTGGGCTGAGAGTGGTTGCAGGTAAGTCCATTTAAAAATGTTAACCTTTTTCTAAATAAATGCTTTTTTATGAAATATTGAAATTTTTTGAATTATAAAATGAGTTATATATTCTTATTAAATAATTAGTTGTTTATTACTACTAAATATTAATTGTACATTAATAAGAACTATTAATACAGAACTAATATGACAATATAGTCACTATATCTGATAATAATATTTTATAATTAAAAGTGCAATTAATTATAAAATATTATTGTGAAATATAAATATGCAGCTCCTTATCCATTATTATAACATAATTTGTTATTACAGTATTTATAAACTTTAAGCGTCTGTTTTAATATTATGGGCAAATATGGATGCCACGCAATTATGAATCATAATAATTAATAAATATATACATTTTAACACAGTTATTATACATTACCTTAAAATAGATCATTAACATTTTGATTTAGTTAAAAATGTATTGAAAATGAAATTTCATTGATTAAAAGTGATCCCTCATTATTAAAAGTGGGACCGCATAATGCGTACCACCACTAAAGGCTTAAAACCAACATTGTGTATAGAATAAGTCCTTAGCAAGCATGCGGAAAATCTGCATGCTTAAGACAAGGTCCAAAAGTCATGAGATCAGGAGTTTAATGCAACCTATAGTGAGGTAAAAAATATGGCCCTTTAAACATGCATTTTTTTTAATATCTTAACCATGGTTGATTGGATGGCTAGATACATTAAGCCAGTCAGAAAAGTCACATATCGTCTGAGTCATAATGAGACATGAACTCAATGAAATGATAAATAGGTAATTAACCGTCAAGACGAATCACAAATCACCAGTTCATTTTAAATATTTTTTTTTTTCATTATCTTGATGATTCTCTGAAAATTCAAAAATATCGAAGGAAAGAGCGATACAATAGTACAATTAAATACATTTTGTTGCTTATATGTAGTGACCGAGAAAACACTATTGTGCCTTTGAAAGTTTTCAGAATTATGTACATGGTTTTTGTGCTCTATAATATATTGAAGAAAACCGAGTATGGATTTTAAATGTCTTTTTTTTCGGCCATTGGAAATTAAAATGTGACACATAAATTTCAATTTAGTGATAAGAACACATGAAAAATTTATTGATCTAAATCATTACGTTTTTGAATTATCTCATCCACGTGCGTGCTAATACACATTAACTGACAGACAACGCTTTGACTGATTTAGTTTAAAATTTCTATCACACAATTGTTAAAACTGTGTACCAAATTTTATCTATTTAAGTCTTGGAAGTTATTTAGAAAGTATTCGAACAGCCATGCAGATAGATATTCTTCATGTGAATGTATTTCGTTTATTCTTCGATAGAAATCTACAAATTTGGTGAAAACAAAAACCCACATGTCTAACTCAAAACGTTTTTGGGCTATCCTAATCAGAGGCAGACTGACGAACTTAAGACTTTAAATTAGACTTACGGAAACGTGCAAATTCTTCAAAACTCCAAAGTCTGGTTTTTTGTGTGCCTTTGTTCAATGTTTTACTAGACTTTGACTTTATATACGAGTGAATAAAAAATTTGCAACACACAATTAGACGGCACCCAAAAATCAAATTTTTTTTTACTGAAGTGTTGTTTTGTCTGTTTCTGTTGAAAGCCTGCAAATGCTATATCATCTGACTAATAGCATTTGAATCAGTTTTCAAGAATAATGAATTCAGAAAATCTAAAGAGATCTATTCAAATGATTTTCAAGCACTTATAAATAAAAAAAAAGATTTAAAAAAAAATAGAATTTTAAATTTTTTTTTCTACTGACTAAATAAGGATCTATTTGTTCTCTTTTTGAAGAAAATATTTTTTTCGCTGTACTTCGGAAATGAAAATGTATAGTTATATCTATACATAATATAAAAATGAAGTCTCCTGAAATCGTCTCCATATTTGAAAGAGAAAACTCAAGAAATACTTAACTGAAATTAGAGATATTTGTATCATTTTGTAGGGAATTTATTGGGGAAAGTTTCAGTATATTGAAGTCATATCAAAATAAAAACATTTTCAAAAATTGCGATTTTAATTATCTTCCTATTACGGTTCGTGCATGCGTAAAACAGCAGTATCTGTGCTTTGCACTTATCCGCACATGTGTGAAAACCTCAAACTGCGCATTCGCAAATAGCAAGAGTTGTGGTATGCATATGCGATACATTTCTTTGTTTACGTCTGATTTTAAACAGCGATTCAAAACTCATTATGCCCAAAAAAGTTTTATCCCGATATCAATCAGCTTCACAATAAGTCTCTTGCCTGGTTTAAGGAAAGGGCAATTTTACCACTTACAAATAACCATGCTCAGTAAGTCAACAACTTGGAACTATTTTTACTCGATATCCCAGACCAAGTTTATTACTCAATGGACACAGTTGTAGATAGTGAAGAAGCTGTTCATTATCCAATTGGATTTTCAGATTCTCTTAATCCATCTGGTCTTCCTCCACACAAACTAATTTTAAAAGTTGGGGCTCCTATTATACCATTACCTAATTTAAACCCTCTAAAACCGTGTAATAGCACACGATTACAAATAAAAGTTTTAAATTCTTTATTGAGGCAATACTTTTAACCGATGATGGAGAATCAATTTTAATATCGAAGGTCCTTCTCATTGCAACAGATTTACCATCTTCCTTTAAACGTGTTCAGTTTCCAATTAGGTTCTGTTTCGCCATGACAATAATTAAAGCCGAAGGACACACGTTTCACACAGCTGGAATTGACTTAAGAGACGAATGTTTTACTTATGGACAACTTTATGAGGCACTTTCTAGAGTTAATTCTAACAAAATCTTTGTCTTGGCACAAGGAGGAGAAACAGCCAATATAGTTTACAAAGAAATATTATGAAGCAAGCTGAATTTCATTTTCATATCTGATTATACAGAGTTGATAAACAACTGTGGAACAGTGAGTACAGTGACAGCTATTTGAATATTTTTAAATTTTAAAACAGTTTTTCTATTGTATATTTTTAGTGAACTGTTTTTCTATAAACATATCATATTTTTACCTTTTTAACAATCCAAATATTTCTGAATGTGTGCCACAAAAAATTGCTTTGTAGTTATTTTTGATAATTTCTGTATATATTTTTATGTTTGTTTGATGTTACGTGATATATCCAAGTCATATCAGGTAGAGGCTAGACTTAAATTTAAAGCTAATTTTTACTCTTGGATGTAATTCCACGGGCAACGCTGTGAGGGTATTGCTAATTTGAAAATAAAACTAAGTGACAAGCCCAAGAGAGAAAAATTGGGATATTTTTATTCTCATTTATTTTACTTGTTCCAAGTTTGTAAAAATAGGATTTTGAAATCAATTTGTCTCTTATTTCCTGATCCAATAGAATTTTGACATTTCGTATGTTTTTGTGCACTTGAAGAAAATACACCATTTTCATAACTTCATAAATTAATTACCAATTAATTGATTGTATTAATTTTTACTTTTATGCACTTGTTGACATCTGTTAGTCCTTTCGAAAAGAAATGTTTTTAGAAATTCCATAACATTTCTAGTAATGAATTATACATTAAGGACTAAAAAGGCAGAAAAATTAAAATATAAAAAGTTTCTACTTTTTTAAAACATTTATAAAAGTATATTTTAAAACATTTTGTTTTTAGACAACAACTGCAATCGCTATATTTGGAAAAAATATTAAATAAATAAAATAAACCCATCATTTTTAATTTGATTTTTACTTCCTGGTATGCGACGTGCAGAGAAAATATTGAAAACGTTAAAAAAAAATGACAACAGATTTTGAAGAACTTCATGTTTTAAACCTTCATGAATTTGATAACCATATGTCTATCAGATGGTCATGTCTATTTATCTATGAACTCAGTAATTCAAAAATAATTTTAGCTGGATGGATTAAATTTGGTAAATGGACTTTAGTAAATTTGCCGATATCTATCAAATTTTGCATGAAATCCGTCCATAAAAAATCTATCTGGCTGTTCCAATGCAAATAAGCTTCATAACTATAAAACGAAAAGAGCTGTAAACATGAAATTTGACAATACATTTAGTATCTAAAACACCGATTCTTATCACATTTTGAACCAAACCTATAAAAAGGGTAATCATATATCGGTCTGCATTTCACATATATGCAAACTCGTAAACACAATGACTTAAATCAATGAAATTTGGTACCTAAATTTGTAACTACAACTGCAATTCAAATTTTCAAATTTCAGAATCAAATTTTAAGTACAATCAATGGGGAAAAAAGACAATCAAAATATATATTCGTAGGATAGATTCTATAAAAATGATAGAATCAGGTGACATATCTATATTACGTAATTACTTTTCGCCAATGTCATGTAAAAGCAGTCACGGACTTACCGAAGTTCTGTAATGTTATGCGAGGAAGGAAAATGCGACCCTTTATTGGAGAATATGCGAAAACATTTTGGGGACACCCTTCCACTGCTTTAGGTAAAACCTTAATTTAAAATAATATAAAAAATAGTAAACATGAGCATCTCTTTTTCAGTAGCATGCAAACTGAAAATTGAAAATTCTATTGTTAGAATAAGCACAGGATGTTCTTCCGCTTTCGTCAGGAACTTTTTGTCTAATTAAAGAGTCATTCTCCGTATTACAAATATTTTGTCTAGTGGATAACTTTTATTAAAGGGATTAATTGCACTTTCCGTAGTGCCGTCACATGGATTCATTATCATGGATTATCCAAAAATTATTTTATAGGTAAAATTTTAGATCATTTATAAGAATTTTTTTTTATTGAATGTATTTTTCAAATAAAATGTAATATATATATAAGATAATATAAATTACGATATTATAATATGAATGCATATTGATTAGTTTTATCTGAAAAACTTTTGGTAAAATGGTAAGTTCACGTATTAATCCATCTTTTTTATTAAGGTGAGTAATAGTTATTTATAAATTATTTTAAAGATTTTTTATAATGTAAAATAGGTTTTCGCTATCATATTTTACCATTGCATCTAATTATTTGTTAGAATCAATGATTATTGCATAATTGTTTATAAAATAGTCGATAATATTAAAATCTTTTATACATTTCATGAGAAAAGTAGAAAATAACAGTGCTCAACTTTTTGTTTTTAGTTTTAAATTTATCTTATTCTAATCAATATCAAAAACAAATGAGCGATCTATGGAACTCTCAAAATAGAGGTTTGTTTTTGAAAGTATGTGCAATGCAAATGACATATTTAGCAAATAATGTACTGTCTAACTGTTATAAAATATTTGTAGAAGTAATTTCTTGAAATTTTTTTCGCATGTTCTTTAATAAATGCACTTGTGTATTGCATGCCATTAACGAACAATAGTTGCCGAAAAGTCTAATAGCGAGCGATGAGCAATCTATGAAAATTAATCGTTGGGATGTGGTCCGTACTCAAGACCATGGCACCGAATGCATATTTTTGGACACCTTTTTTTCCCGACCGATTGGAAACTAATGTATGATACAGAGTTACAATTGAGGTAACAAAAAAATCACATGCAAAATATTAAGTTGTTGCGTTGTTTAGTTACCGCGTTGATATGCTTGTGAAACAACAGACTGAAAAACGCTCAACCCCTTGACTAATATAAATTCGAAAAAGATCTACACTTTCAAGTACTAAAACAGTGAACAACTTAAGTAAATAAAAATTATTTAAGTTTTTGGATTATTTTTCATAAGCATACAAAAGATCAAACCAATATATAGTCGACCACCTGAAGGATTTCGTATGAAGTTTGATACAAATCTACATTTTAAATGTTAAATCTGTCAACCAAATTTTATCCATCTATCACTCTTCATTTTGTTATTGTTTCTAAAAGCACTTGTCATAGACAAACCCATTGACTTTAGAAGTCAGTGATTTTAAGCCAAAGGTGCGTCTCTTGTTTTTCAGTAGCGCCATCTAGGGACAAGAGTGTGACTTAGCTACACACATCACAGCCCTTTATATGGGGCGGATTTCCTTCACTCATCCACAGATCGTAATTTTGACCTGAATCAGAGAACGATCACCCCTGATCCAGTACCCTCCGTGGTATTACTCTCGACATGGAGGACTTTGTGACCTCTACAGATTTATACGTGCGCCATCCACCACACACAGAGAGTCTTCGGCCGGCGGAGTTCGAACTTGCAACCCAAGGGACGCGCATCCAACTCCCTACCAACCTGGCTGTCCCGGCGTTATCGTTTTAACTTATATTCGGACAGCCAGACAGACAGACTTCCTCTAAATGGAATTTCTTTTAAAATGTAATTGAAATTTACAAATTTGATGTAAATCCAACTAAATGGTATATCCATTTATATCAAAGCATTTTTGAGGTGTCATGTTCATAGACAGAAATATACAATTCCAAAAATGTGTTTTTATGTTCATAGACAGAAATATACAATTCCAAAAATGTGTTTTTCGGGTTAAATGAAATTCATTCAATAATAATGTGGACGTTCGTTAAAATTTCGTCAAAATATGAGTCGAAATCTTTGACAATTATTACAACAATAATTACTTTATATGTTCCCTGTACGAAAAATTAATAAATGTAGATAATCGAATACGCACTTGCAATAAACATATTTAGTGTTTTCACTAATAAAAAGATAAATTCGTCTTTTGAAATTTCCTTATAATAAATTACTTATCAAATAAAGAAAAATTTATATATTATACTTAAATATTTCACAGTTAAATAAAATTATTTTTTCATCAATGATCAAATAAAAGTCGCATATACTAGAGTTGAAAATTTATTTTAAAAACATTTTTTTAACAATTATTCAAAATAGCTATAGCTAATACTGAGATAAAACAAAGTTGCAGATAATTAAATTTGAAAAATGAAATGTAAGCATTTATATTATAATAAAAAGTAAATCTTTTTAAAAAATAAAATTGTCTGAATATTTTATTTGTAATTTGTATCTATAAGGATGGTCTTAAAGTAAAGTAAACCAGTCCGGTAAAGATAGGTTTACTTTTGTCTCCACATTAATTAGAGGTCAAGATATTACTATTTTCACAATGATCATTAAACCGGAAGTGAACATTTAAAGGACTGGAAGCACCGATTTAAAGGGTCAAAAACGTGCTAAAAATTTAAAACACAAATTTAGTTTTAAATATGGAAAAATTTTTGCAAGGAAAAACGCAAAATGCCAATGAGAGTTTCAACGGTATTTTGTGGAAATTTGTGCCTAAAGATGTCTTTGTTGAGCTCCGAGCCCTCAGATTAATACATTTGTAAGATTATTTACTGATTATACAGCCTGTAATACATTTTAATGAACGTTTTATAGGATTATTGAATATCCTTAAGGTTATTGGAGTGTATCCTAGTGCAAATGCAGTTAGAGTATTTGCTGATCTCGACAAAGACGGAATAAATGAATCTAGGCGGCATTCACTGTCAATTGCAAAAATTGCCGGAAAAAAAAATAAAATGATTTAAATAAAGGAAAATTATTAAAATCTGAAGAGAAAGAAGGTAAATCTACAAATGTGATGGATTTTAAGTATGTACACAAATAATTTTTTATTAAAACATGTTACTGCATACTTTAAATGTCTCTCTCTCAAAATTGATTTTTACTTATTTTTTGCTCACTACAAATCAATTAACTTACTATGAAATCATTTTACTATGAAATTTGGTGCACTTTGTCTTTATACTATTTTCAAGGGAATGAACTAAAAGAATTTGGATTGAGTGAATATTTTTTTTAATTTGCGCCTATTGTTTGAATAATAACGTCATAAACTTACTAAAAATTTCATGATAAATCTTCAACTAGCTGTAAAATTTTTATTTATTTTTATAACCATGCGATTTTAGTTCATTCCCTAGAGAAAACTATGTAGTTTATTTTGTTATACTTTTTGTTTGGATGAGAGTAATAGTTTTTGGTGTAACCAATTTGAAGTTATTTAAGAAAGTTCTTAAATTTATGCTATTAAATATCAATTTTCAAAAATTATTAATGTTTATTTCAAATATTGACATTCTGTTGCTATTCTTTAATAGTCTTAAATTCAGAACTATAGTTAAAGTATGTCTTTACCACGTTTTTCTAAAAAAGTAGTTCGAATTTGTTCGGATACCTTAAGCAGAAAAAAAGAATATTTGAACCTCTTTATCCGCAACATTATATAATTTATGTTTTAGTCTTGATTAGCCTATTTTAATTTTATTTTAAATATTTGCCATTAATTAAATAACATCGATAACGTGTGCAAAAAAAAATTATATGAACTCATTAAGTCTGTGCGTTAATGCTGTAACTAAAACAATAAAAAGTTTGACGTCAAAAAATTGTAAAAAGATTAATTAGAAAATGTATTAAAATTACTGAAAAAAATGCAAGGAAACAAAATTAATATAACAAGAAAGCCTATTCTGGAAATTTTTAAATTGTAAATTTGTTTTTTTATAATAGTATAAAAATTTAGTGATGGAAAATTTTGAAAAACTCTTCCTTTGTCAGCATGCCTCAACCACACACACACACACGAAATTTGGCATTGATTGGTATAATAGCCTGGCCTGTAGAGCGTTTTAAATGATCGTTTTTTATTTTCTTGTATACGAAATATTCAAAGAGAAAGTATTGAATCTCCACCAATCCGAAAAACTCATTTTTGGCATTATATCTGTCTGTCAACATGATAACTCAAAAACGCTTTGAACTAGATAGATGAAATGTGTTATATTGACTTGTAGCATATTGACTAGATTTCTATGATATTTTAGATGAAATATTTTCAGAGAAAGTCTGTCTACCCAGCTGTCTGAGTACAAGTGAACACGAGAACTACAAAATTAAAGAGCTGCATAGATACAATTTGATATACAGGTTTTGCATCTAATCTGTAGATCCATACCAAATTTTTGAACAAAATCGTCTGTCGGTTTGTACTTTCACATGTATGTAAACACAATAACTTTGAAGCGTCCGAGTTAAATAAATGGTATTTAGTATATTATATTATGATTATCACTGAAGTTTTATGACAAATTTTGTCTTCAATCGGTCGGAAAGAAGTTAACTAAAGTATCTTTTCCATTTTAGGGTGCTTGTATTTTAACTACAAACCATGGATTAATAACTAAAAAAAGCGCCAAAGATTTAGATTTCTTTACAATTGTTTGCTATTGCCATGCAAGGGATTCACGGCCTTATCGAAGGCCCGCAATTTTGTGCATGGATAACAACATTGCTTAGAATATGAGGAAATTTTCTAGAGATCAATTCCATTCGGTTTCATTATGCGTGTTTCAAATAACACATAAATTTCCAATTACATCCGTTACAGCCCCCTCAACATCTAAACGGCTACAGCTTAAGCCATAAAGTTGGTGGCTTGGTATGGTAAAAAAGCTATGCACTACTCGAGAAGAGAATTTACAACGCCATACATCGGCGAATTCGGGGGGGGGAGGAAGTGGAGATGTGACTTGGGGGCAATAGGAGTTCAAATCTATCAAATAGGGGTGAGCCTATCATTAAAAATTCCGAACCGAGCAATTATCAACCAGCATTATTGATGTCAAACTTTAACACCATATCTTGAATTTTCCAGCGACCAGGTATGAAGGTTCTTTTTATTAAACGTCCATCTTCGTACTTGATCCGTAAAATTGTTTTTTTCTCCCATTGTTCGCGTTTTACGGCACCATAGTGCTGAAAAACATAATCAAATAATTCATTTTTTGGATTCTGTTTTGAATATTGATCCGCAAGGCATTTTTTCATACTAAATCTAGAGTGTTCTGCAGCTTTCTGATAGACCTTTTGATCGTTTCTTTCCCCGTTTACTATACCTGAACAATAACTTTATGGCCTAGGTTGAATTAGTTTAATAGTTAAGGGGGAGGGGTTCTAACGGATAAAAGTGGAAACCTTGTGTAGTATACCAGTTTACAAATACTGGTAATTTAAATGATTGTTTACATCAAAACTGAGTATTAGGAATCGTTTAGACAATGGATTAAGATGAAATATTGTAAGTAGGTTTAGGCTTGATGCTAATCAGTTTCAACGGAAGTTGGTCGATGTATAGGAGGTCTTGAATGTGAGTATTCATATTATTAATCCATTTCTAAATTGCAGTTTCCCAATAAGGAAGTCGTACAAAATCGCTCAAAAGTTGCGATGTCTGTAAAGTGATAGTTTGGTTTTTATGGAGTTTATTGGCACAAGAGCCATATTTGACTATACTGTACAAGTGATAGATGAATGACATTAAAGTGATGTGATAGATAAATGATATTAAATTAATAATATGACTGTTTCTCTATAGCGAGCTAACACTGAAGAAGTCTCTCGAGACGTTTTATTATTAAAGATATTACATGATTCGAATTGTAACCTGACTCATTAGCGCCATTATATAATTCTGCAGATCTGTGGAATATTTATTTCTTAGCTAAATTTCTAAAATTCATTCTAATATACTCCAGGCGAATAATATTCTTTAGTACTAAAATATATTTTTAAAAAAATAAAAACTCATCGCATATTTCTTTAGAGATGGAAAATACAAAATTTCTATTAATTCTATAAAAAAAGTTTGATAACGATTTTTCTGAGACATAATTTTTGAAACTTCCGAATAATGACCCTGATCCATTTAGTTCAACCTTGGTGCTACAAATCATGCCTACGATGATGTTATCGTATGAATTACATCCCATGCATCAACAGGTATTTTTCCAGGGAAAGGAAATACGATTGATTTAACTGATATGACTGATATTCTGATTTAATGATAAGGTAGGCTTTTTTTTTTTTCGTTTAACCTTGGTGGTAGAAAGGAATTTATCGTAATGAACTAGAAAGTACTGCGTCAATGGTGGTTTCTAATTTGTTCTGTAATTTTTTAATTGACACTATGTTTTCTATATACTTTTTTATTTTGCATACAAAAAGTACACAGTGAAAGTATAGAATTCAAATATTGAAGATGTGATTTTGATATATCTTCACTTTTTAGACTATCTTAAATATGGAAAAAAGCAAATATTTTTTGAAATTATATTTGTCCGTCTACTTTCACAGAAATAATAAACAGAACAAACTTGATAAATGAAATTCGGTATCTTATATTTACTCAAAATTTGCTGCTTTAATTTTGCACAAACTTTATCTGCAAGAAATCTGTCTATTTGCTTCCCCATCTGCAAGTGATTGCTGTAACTTAATTATGCAATAAATTTAACTGATACATACTTTTATCATTAAAATTTATCTGTATTAAATTTTGAGTCCGATCCTTGCAAGGGTAGACAATCGATCAATTAGTACATGCGTTTGTATGTGATAGAGATAATTAAAGGATTCAACGACTTAGATAAAAGAAATTCGTTGCTCTGTCTTGAAGCAAAAATTGCAGACGAGCATTTTTATGAATCTATAATATTTCAATCTTGCATCGTTAATCGCAATACTGAAAAGAAAGATTTAAAGATATTTCTTAACGGATGTCAGGCCAGTGACTTCCGACTTAAGTAACTATTTTGCGACTTGACGACTTTAGCTACTAAAAGAAAGGTTAACTGCATTATATCTATTAAGGAATGAGATCTAGAGATTCTTCTATAAAATTTCATATACTATTCGGAAACTGTTAAAGATGATGCCCTGACATGAGAAATTGATTCTCTCTTTGGGAACTCTCTTGCTATTCTCTTAGAACTCTTAGAACGTTAATGTTATTTCCAAATTGGTTATTTTTCATTTGTTTCGGTTGTCCGTTTCTATAACTGCTGCTCTTTGCGCACACTTTGATTCCATTTGTGTGATTCGTGTTTTCTATGGAATAAAACATGTTTTCACTTATATGACGTGTTGGATTTCTTTCTCCGTACATTCATTCGATTGTTTCCATAACAGTATCAAAATTTAGACTCAGTCAGTCAAAAACAGAAGATTCAAGACATATGCTCTTTTTTATTTCTGCATTACATGAAGATATCTTATTCAATTCTATTGACTAATAATTATGATTGCTATTGTTAATAAAAATAATTTTTTTAAAATCTTCAATGGGAAAATAAGTTTATTTTTCTGTATAAACGAAGGAAAATGATGTATATGTCCTTTTTGAGCTTTACTTAAAAAAAACTGATCTGCATTGAGTTATTCATTTTTATTCAAAATTTTGTTGTCATTTTTATCATATTGAATCATTCTTGACCTAGGCCTTTACTTTACAGTTATGCCTTATCATTCGTGATCTTTTGATTAATACGAAGACGTTTTTTAATTCATTTAATAATTGAAAGATTATGAAGTATTCTTCTTTGGATACAAAAGAAATTTTTATGTTTCATTATTAACAACTATTAATTCATTTTAAAAACTGTCATTGATCTATAATTATCTATACATAATATATAATTATAAAAAAAATAGTATTTTAACCTCTTTTTTTTTAACTCTAGAGAAAAGACTAGTAGACTTAGTGTTATTCAGTTTGATTCAAAATTTTATTAATTTGATCCATTTTTTTGTTAGCGTAGGTGGGGAAAAGAAATTTTCTATATATCAAAGAGAGAAATTCACAGAAAAAAAACTGAAATAACTTTATGTGTAGTCTTCATGAAAATTAGAGGTAATTTTGCATTTATTACAGAACTCTTGTCAAAAGCTTCTTTTGTTAATTCATGCATGAGATGTCCATTGATCATAATTGAAATATATTCTGAATTAAAATGCCAGCATAAAATGGTCTAATAGTAATTAAAATTACCTAATTTAATTTTTCAGATGAATAGAACCAGACTTCATTGACTTATAAGTCATAGGTCATATAAGATATGCTAGTTGGAAGTCAAAGTCACGTAAGCATCATCTTTTGTGTCCTGTTCTCCATTTATAAAACCTCAGGTAAGTTTATTTCTTTTTATTAAATTTAATGACAACTACAAATTTTATGCATAAAATTTTTTGTAAATCATTAGAATTAGTACGATTTTCTTTCCATTGAAGATTTTATAGAAATAGGTCAATCATTTTTTTACAGTTGATTTTACTTTGTTTTATTAGAAACCAAGTTCTAAATTGTACGAAAGTTGCCAAAGAAACAATTCGAAATTCCGAGTCCTCAACAGATGATGAAGTCGAGGCTTGAGAGGGCGTTCATACCATTCTTCAAAATTCTCCCTATAAACTACGTGTAAAATGAGACCCGCGATGTTTGATTCGATTTGCCCAGACTCGTATAGGAAGACAAACTTTGGAATTAAACATTGAGACCGAGATTCCAGAACAATGAAGGTATCGAAACGAGACGAACGATGTTCATCTTCTCCCTTTATTCAGAAACATAAATAACAATAATTTTGAAATTAATTATTATTTCTTCTGAATTTAATAGATTATAGACCCAAGCAAAAAATAATTCATTCTTTCTCATATTATGTGCAAAAATATTTCTTTCATGAGACTCCTCAAAAACTCAGATTATTTTGCTATATGGTTTGGCAATTACAGTAACTGATACCACATTTTAGACATAAATAGAAGAGTACGATTTAGTCTAGACTTTTGCAATGAGTTAAACATGAGGATTAAAAATAAACTTTCCGATGAATTTAAACTAAATGATATTAAAACGATGAAAGAAAACAAATTCAGGGTGCAAATTAGTTGTTTAAAATTTTTTAGGGGTTTTTAGGAAGAAGAAAAAAAAATGTGTTTTAAAAGTTCATCTCAAATCTGTATAAATCTATGTATTCTGACAAGATAGGGCAATGTCTAATACACGTTGAGACTTGTTATTGTACTAATTTCTTTTAATGAATATTAGATTTTTTAGAGAAATATTCGAGACATTAATATATTGATTATTTATTTAATTACAAGTATGTCGTTTATTTTAAAATTCTGAATTTATTGCTCTTTTAATACTTTTATAGTTTTCTTTGCTTCATTTGTGTATTGTCTTCACAAATGCACTTGTTATATATATTTAGGATTTTCTTTAAACGTTTAAAGTTTTCATTTACTATTTTTTGCACTTTTATAAATTATTTCTGTTGGTTTTAATTATTTATAGAATTCATTATCTAATACCTTGCAAAATCTAGGAAAGAAAAGAAGAAAAAAATACTTTTTCAATCGATCAAATTTTATTCTAAGTAAATTTAAATTAAAGCATAAGAAACGTATCATTTAAGATCAATCAATTTTTTTAGCAATAATTATAATAAGACGTATATTATTCTTATAACAGCATGCAAGGTTAGCGAAACAAACATGGGAGGCTTGATGTATAATCCTCTTTGTGGTTGGCTAGAGTTAGTGGAGGGAGTGAAGTCGCAGAATCTCCCAGATTATAAGCATAATTTATGCTGCACATCATCCAAAAAAATTGCTTCAAAATCAATTTATTCATTAATAATTCAAATGAAATATGACGTCCATATGCTGGCATATCATCCACAAAATGCAACATGCGATAGCGGGATGCAAGATTTGTGATAAAAAAAATATTATCCAAATTGTTCTGCATAGCCGATTATTGAACCTAGATCTATCAATATTGCACTGTTATTTTTAGATTGATAAGCGCTTATTAAAGGGAAAAAAATCAGAATTTGAAATAGATCTTTAATTAAATATTAGTTCCCATTTCCAATCATTTTTGCATCATTTTCGAATGGAAAAAGTTTTGCAGTGATGCTAATTTTATTTCAGTACAATTTTTTCTCTAATTTCGAAAATTAAAAAAAAAGTTTTTGTAAGTATATTTTCCAACAATACTTTTTATTATTTAGTTACAAAATTTATAGTCATGCTTGAAAAATATTTTTAAGTATTTCAACTAAATATATAAATAATTTCAAAACGTAATTTTGCTTTATTATAAGTAATGCCACAGAAGTGCAAGTATAGAAAGTATTACAATTTTAAAACAATTCTAAATCAAAAATTTGAATTTACCAGTATTTGGCGTATTAAAATGTTACAGAGTTTTCGAAAACAAAGACAATCCTTTTTCGCATGATGTTTTTCTATCTTATTTGTAAGACAACTTAAAAAGGGACGAGTTTATTAATTCAAGTTAACGCATGGATCTGGAATTAAAATCATAAATTAATATAAAATTTTGGTTTGAAATCGCTTTTTATGGTCATTTCTAGGTAACTGATAATTTGAAGCAAAAAAAATCCATCTTTTTTTAACATAAAATAATCAAAATGTTTATGGTTTTAAAGGTAATTTTTAAAACTGATTTTCTTCTATGTTCTTGTAATAAATCGTCATCAACAATTCTCTAGATCTCGTCATTAACAATTACTCTCTCGTCATCAACAATTACTATTTAACGGTCTGTAAGAGAGGAAACAGAAACGCTTTGAAACTGAATCTTGTAAATCTTCAAAATATTTCAAATTCCATGCTTGATGCTTTGAGTTAAGTGTTATCAACAACTACTTGGAAGACTTATACTAATTATTAGGAAGAATATAGTAAAGCTTTAATGTTAGATTATTCAATAATTTAATTCAAAATGCCATAAATTTATATTTTTGAGAAGATTTTATATAGACTAATGAAAAAAAAACAGGATAAAGTTTAAAATAAATTACACCAAAATAGTGGTTTACTCAGAACTTCCATGCATAATCTAAAAAAGTATTATTTCTTCCCTCTCTTTCGCTTAAAAATTCTGAATCTTGAACAAGGCCGGGAATGACACAAATACTCAGATTTTTATTTTCGGTGTCCCACTTTGAATGTTCTATATTTCGTAGTTATGTGGGAAAAAAACAGATTAAATATTTTGGTTACCAGCTTTCATTAAAGCAAAGATTAAAATTCGAAGCAGTGTTTTTTTTGCATGAAAATGTATAGCTTAATAGAGGTAAGTTTTTTGACCGATTCGATTCAAAATTTGATATGGATATATACTTAAGATGCTAATATGTGCACTAATTTTATACATCTAGTACTGTCTGTTCTGTAATTATAATGCTCACTTACTCTAAGACAGACAGAGAAATAAACTTTCTGTGCATACATTTTCGTTTCAAATTGAAACACAAATTAACACATTCGGTATAAAAAAAACCGCATACCAAATTTCATCAGCTTAGCTCAAATGATTTTTGAGTTACTGTGCTCGCAGAAAGGCAGAGATAATTACCAATTCCAAAAATGCATTTTTAGGGTTCAGGGAAATCTGAAACTTGAAGATTCTTTAAGTCCTCCAGGCCGAATTTTTGACGATTATTATATTTTTTCATTATATACTTTGTATACAAAATATCTTAGCCATAAACGTTGGTATTTTCCTTCATAAAGTATAATTTGTGCTAAAAATTTTTTTTGCCAGTATTATGCAATCAAATGCTCTAGATTGAAGTTAACCCTTTATTTGACCCGGTTGCTCAGAAGCAACATTTATTTTCATTTGTTATTATGGGAGATTTATAACTCCAAATGCTTTTATGGATATTATAATCACGTTTTTACACAACGATTTCTAAGCAATAATTAAAATATATATCTAAAAATTCAGAAATTAAAATTACTTAATCTTTAAATGCATAGCGATGTAGATCTGAATAGTATGTTTAAAACCTCGTATCTCTTTTAGCGTTTTTTCTTTATTTGAATTTTATATAAACTATTTTAACGTTTCTAAGCGCAGCTAGAATCTTTGGCGGTTTATTTCTTTATCTACGGCAATTTTCATTGTTGGCGCGCTGCCTGAGTACAATTTCATTTCAACGGGTGTTACGAATTGAGATGATTTATATAAAAAGTAATAAAATCACACAGGAAAAATTGTTTTCAGGTGGAAACAAGATAAGAGTAATGAATCACATTTAGTAGTTTTGTAGAACTCAAGGAGCGGTCGTTCTCGATGATGTAGAAATAATCAATGTTTTTTTTTAAAGTTCATAAAAAAAAATTCTGTATGAGTTTGTATTTTTCCATTACATACACCCAATTTCAGGTTGATTTCAAATGATATTTAATTTAAAATAATAACAATTTATGCATTCAAGGGTTAATTAAAATGCAAATCTCTTACTTTGTATGTACACCCAAAAGTGATTTTACTACAACTTGTCACCATTTATCAATTAGTCTTAATATGTTTCCAGAAGCATCATATTGAATTTTATTGATGACTTAGATACAATGATATGAATGCATATAAAACCTTGATTACGTCTGCGACATACACACGCATCGGCAAATCAGGAGAGTACAAGAAAACAAATAGCATAGAATATTTGGGGTTATAATACTTATTAAAATTTTTGTTATGAAATCATAACGAAATTAAACTTTTTGGATTTCACGCATTTCTTCAAATGCATTTTCTAATATGCATTTGAGGTATTGCTTGATGATTTCACGTTTTTAAAGCAGCATTATATATCCGACATATATCAAAAAATGTGGAGATATGCTATTTGATGCAGCGGGAATAATATGAGCGTGTCTGGATTTCTTGCAAAGGTTTTTTATTTTGTTTTTGTTTAGTTATATTAACGTCCTGTTTTTAAAGCAATTCTAGGGCTATCTTGGGATAGACCTCGTAATTTTGAATGCGGTCAGATGACGAAGATGACATTTGAGCTGGCATCCCCTCTCAAAACTTCCACACCACACCAGCGGGAGGATGTTTGGACCCAACGAATTTAAAGTGCACCAAGCACGCTTACATGACAGTTTCTCGGTGGAATTGGGTCTCGAGCCTGAAACCCATCTGTTCCGAAGCCTAGACCTTACCACCAGACCACCGCGGCACTTTTAGGCAAAAGTTTTGAGTCTTCCGATTAATTAATTTTATCACGTTAATTTATGTTGCAATAAAGCGTGAATAAAATTTTATTGATTGAATTCTGGTATAGTACTTGCATTGCGTGCTGCCTGAACACATGTGTAGAGTTTTTAGAAGGACTTTTGCGATCCTATGCTCCATTACGATTATTATTTGATTTTTATCCTAAATCCGTCCATTTTTCTGCTTCTAAGCTTTGATACTCTTTAATCCCGAGAGATCCTTTTAGTTTTCAATATTTTACTTCACAGTATAATCTTTAATTAAAAATTGGTTTATTTTCTTTTACAACAGATGCAACGATGCCAAATTGTGATGGCATGCTGGATTATTGTCAATGCCATAACAGATATAGCAATTCTAATGATGGTGAGGGTAGCGGGGCAAGGAAGAATTGTTTGAAAGCATTCGCCATGCCAGCAAATTGGTTGGACGCTCATGAATCCTGTTTGAGTGAATTTTCTTACCTATTGACTAAGGATATGAATAACTCAATGATTCAAGATTTAAGAGAGAGAAGTAAGTTTTCTTTGATTTTTGTATTTCTGTACTATTTACAGATTAGTGCACAGTTTCCTGTTTTAATTCCTTTTCATTTCCTAGGGTTATTAATTCAATGCATTATTATTTTCTTTTTTCATATACAGATGTTATGAAAATAGTTTCATAACGTAATAGTTATTTTCTAAATCGTTAGAAATATATATTTCAATTTCGGGCAAAATCTCTGAATGAAATAAATACATTGTATCATAAGTAAATACATTTTATGTTGTTTCATTCAATAAAAGAATTGCAGAAAAATTTATGAATGGTTAAATTTTTATACAAGCCCATAGTACGTTTAATCTATTTTACTAAGATATTCCTGGGGAAAAAGTCTCATATTTCTGCCACTAGGTTAGAATGAGACTGAATTATTAAACTTTGAATATCGCCATTTTGAATGGTTTTAGAACATTTCAATGACCATCTCGAGGAATTTAATAACGATTAACTCGGTTATTGATTAACTGATGATCAACACACAATATTTTGCGGTTATTGATTAACCTAAGACTATGAAATTCAAAGCTTCATTACAAGGTCTATTTTAGTCGCAGAATAGAAGTTTTTGTTTAAAATGTCAGCGTGTCAAAATTCCTTTGCTAATTATGACAAATAAGAGCGGGATACTATCTAAAAATTTAGATTTTGTAATTTTTTAAAGAAAAAAACCATTTATTGAATTAAATATTCTAAAACAATTCTTTACATTGAGAGCATATTTTTCCAATCTCAGGTATATGTTTATTTCTAAAGTTTAGAAATTAGAGTGGTAAGCCTACAACTTTTAAGAAAATAGAATAGAAAAAAAACTGAGTAAAATGTAATTTGTTGTGTAATAACTAATTTCGCATAATAATAATTCATCTTAGGGAAAATACAGCTTGCGACTTTCTTTTCTTTTTCTAAACTTATGCCAAAATATTGTTTTGGGTGTGGATTTTCTACAGAATGACTAAGTTCATTTAATTTTGATAACGAATTTACAACTGCTTACACTTGGCGCAATGTAAGCCTTCTGAAATATCCAAATAATATGCAAAAAAAAAAAAGAATGTAAAAGTGAGATATTTTTTAATAAATAATGGATTTCATAAACAATGCAAATAAGAAAAAATGAAATGGAAATTAACTGGTATCAGCAATAATGGTGATGGTTTACACATTACATTATTTACTTATCTGAAAATTCTTAAAAGTAAAAAAAAAAAAAAAAGGAAAGAAGCGATATTGTGGGGAAAAAAAGGAAATCCAAATCTCAAAATATGTACAGAAAATAAATAAAAGAATAAATAAATGAATATATATATATAATATGTAAACACATATTTTTTTTATTTTTTTGAAGCAGAGTCGTGGCTGAAGAGAGAAAAGACACTTTGAATTTTTAAATTTCATTTTATAGCATTAAAGAAAGAAATGCCAACGAAATATTTATCACCATGATTGAGATTCTTTACACGTATCAATTTAGGTAAGGGAATTATAGGGATCTTTTAAAAGAAAGTGTTTAGATCGACAAATTTTAATCCCTTCACTCTGAGTGTGGGAACTTATATATTTCAGTAATTTTAGAGCTTCTGTTGCATTAATTAAATAAAAAAAAGGTGGAATTGGATCAGGAAATAAGAGAACATTTTAGAATGAAGTTAATATGGGATAAATTAAGGTAAAAATTAGGAAATTAATTAGAATATAATATATAGTTTAAAATGCAGAAAAGGAATGAAGTGTATAAAATATGTATAATAAAAAAGATTAATCCAAATTTATGTATTTTGAACTTAGGTCTGCTTGATTCGTGAAATTTTTATCTCGGAATGGAAAAGGAAGCATATATAGTTTAAGAATTTTAATTTTTTTTTAAGTTTGAAAAAAAGTTGGCTTGAATAAATTTCTTATATTTATGTATTATGGTTTTTAATAAACTTAAATACTAGTAATAGATTTAGACCATCACTAAATGGACTCAAAGCAAAATAAAGCGAATATTCAATGCACGTGTAATTAATAAAAGAATCAAAATATTGGGCCTCTTGCGAAAATTCGATTACATTTCTTCTAGCCTTTTGTGCACCAAATGCAATGAAATCAACTATATTTTCCCACGTCTTATTAAAATGCAAAAATTATTCAACCTAAAGAGTTGTTTTGAAAAAAATTATAATCGTACAATACATTATTTCTTTTTTCTTTCTTTTGTCTTAAATCATATTCAACAAAAATCACATCATCTTCATTAAAGAATCAAATATTTTGACATTAATTAATGCAACCTTTTTGCATTCAGGGCATAATAGCCTTTGTTGTTAGATATATCGTACTGTTTACATTCAAGTCAATTGAAATTACAATCTTAATAGGTAAAAGTTAGGTAATATTAGAAAATCTGATAATATTCCATATTTTTACAAATCTTGGAACATATTTTCAAGCATTGGATAATCCATAACGAAGATTGTTTTATGCATATATATATATATATATATATATATATATAATATTGCATTACGGATATTTCAAAGGAATGATACATCTGTCGATATCATTAATTTTCGAAGCAATGCAGTTTGCTATGAAATACATTTGTCTAAAATAAGTTACAAATTTCAGAAAGCACTTAGTTGTTGAACAAATGGAATTATTCACGAAATAAACAGTTTATTAAAGAAATATTTTCGAATTCTCCTTTTTCTTCGTTTATTTTACTTCTATATTTGTATTTTAATTAATTTTCTTTTTCATTTTTCTTTTTTTTCCGTATCAAAGAATTGGGTTTTCTTTTTAAAGATTTATGTTCAAGTTTTTAAATTGTATATAATTTGACATTCGATCAATGTATTAATTTTTTTCAAAATTGTATTTC
This sequence comes from Argiope bruennichi, assembly GCF_947563725.1. NCBI lineage: Eukaryota > Metazoa > Arthropoda > Arachnida > Araneae > Araneidae > Argiope > Argiope bruennichi. Next base: position 90,302,872 of record NC_079151.1, read on the forward strand.
AATCAATCTTTGAAATTTCACACATTTTAAAATGCTTTATTAGATAATGCCTTATCTTCCTTTTCCGATATCGTGGATATTTATTTTGACATGGATATTTATTGTACATAAAATAGCAATGAATATCTTAAATTATGGCTCCCATAGTGATTTGATATTTCTGAATATTGTTTAATTATCCAGCCAAACCTTTATGTTCATTTTACTGTATAAATTGGTACTTGTTTATTTCTACTGTTCCCGCGATAAATAAATAATTTAAAAAATGCAAATTGCTAACAGCAGAAATTTGCTACCATATTGGCTGAATCTTGGCATCTTATGGTGATCTTGGCGTAATCTGAAAATCACTAAATAAACCCGGGAATACGATCTGGCAACTTTTGTGTAATAGAGCTTGGCGATATTGACATATTTTGAAAATCGCCAAATTAATTCAGGAGCTAAAAACTAAACAAATATCTTTAATCTACAACATCTTATTTGGAACGAACTTCTTTCGAAGGTATTGACGGAAAAGTGTATCGATAATTGATTGATTGTCACTGTAAATTCATAAAATTGACTAAGTATTGTTCACAATACAAATAAAAATAATAATAATATCTGGAAAATTTTTTACAAACAGGCTGAGGCTATTAGATTATTCATAGAAAGGTCGGCAAATTTTGTAGTTTGATATATGCTGATATATAGGATCATTTGAAAGAATTCGTGAAAAGCTTCAAGGCATACCAAAAAAAAAGCCTTATATAAGAACTAGCCGCCTTTGGCGACCAGCCGGTTCGCCAATCTTAATGTTCGTTAAAATTTTAATAATTAAATATTTTATGCAATTCCTACTTTAATAGCTTCTTCATCAAAATATTTTAAAACTTCAAATTTTGATAGTCATATAATTCTCTCATAATATTATAAACGCCTTCAGTCATAACGTAATATGTATCTCTCTAATTTTCTGTTTGTTCCCGTAGAATTTATACTATAAATTAAAGTGGAAAGGATTAATCTGCAATTAATATAATAATATTTTTTTACTGAAACAAAGTTTTTGTAATATGATTACTGAAAACAATCACTGAGCGTTTAAACTTTATGGGCACTAAAGAATATCTTTCCTAATTTATGAAATATTTCCAGAATTTGTCAACAAAATATTCTCAGATTCATTATGACCAGAACGATTAATTAACAATGTTTAATTTTAAATGCATCAAACACTAAGAAAATAAAACGAATCGTTTAAAATAATCGGTTGAAAACAGGTTAAAAAAACTAAAAAAACTATGTACTTAAAACTATAAGCGTATACAAAAATATATAACTAACATAAATACTATTTAATTACAAAAACATGCAACTAACCTAAAAATAATTTAAATCATCCGTTGATAATGGTTGTCATGTCAACAATCAGAACACAATGCGCATGCGTGAATTTTCAACTCCAGTTACGGTAACGCAAATGCATGAGTTTTTCTACGCCAGTTGGGTTAACGCTATGCAGATTAGACATTTTTAATTCCCTTTATTCTGTTTTATTTTAATTCAAAAGTACTTAAGAAGGAATCTGAAAGATCGATTAATTAACAATGTTTAATTTTAAATGCATCAAACATTAAGAAAATAAATAGAATCGTTTCAAGTAATCAGCCGAAAAATCTTAAGCCTAGCCTCATGACTGTTGGGGAAAAAAAACTGAAGCCGTACTCATTTGGCGGTTTTGATTTCCCGCCAAAGATTTTTTTGGCGGGAAAGTTAGTTTTTAATAAATAATTAAAATTCTAATTAAAAATTCTAAAAAAGGGCTATCCTATCTTGTAAGTTAGATCAAACTGCACACGGTGTGCAAATTTGATTAAAATCGGTTAAGTAGTTTAGGAGTCCATCGCGGACAAACAACGTGACACGTAATTTATATATATTAAGATATATTGATGGAACGCCATGTGTATTCTAGAGGGAGTTGTTTAGACTAAAATTAATTGGATAACACAAGTTATTGTTATTGTCTTAAAGATACATGGAAAATGGAAAGGAGTTGCATCGCAATTCGGATATTGCACAAATAGCAGATAGAGACCAGAAGCGATGTGTTTAAATCTTGCAAGATTTGTAAACAGATCCTTTCCCGACCTAGAACAGAATGTGGTTTGTCCAAAGACTGCGAATTTGGAGCTTCCTAATTATCACAATTTGTCATCGAAAATTTATGCTTTACCCGTAACTTATGTAGCTTGATGATACCACATTTAGTATATATATTTTGCAAATCATTAATATATCTTTTCTTCTTCATATTCAGTAGAAATATGTCTTGGTTTTTCATCAGAAAGTTTCTAGTAAAATATAGGGGATATATTTTACTAGCAACTTCCTGGTGAAAAGCCAAGATAGATTTCTACTGCATATCAAGAATCAAAGATATATTATAGGAACAATATGTACGTAATTGTCGGAATCCTTTTAAATCATTCCGGAAATTTTCAGTTATATATACGTTCTTACTTATGGTTTCTTATCTATTTCCACTTTCAAGTTTGAAACATAGGATGGCATTGATGGTTTGATAAATTTGAATTAAATCAAAGAATGGATTGGAGAGGGTAAAGTTTTTCTGATAAAGAAATTTTGGTACTACAGAACTTTGGGACTAAGGAACTTTGGTACTACAGAATAACTAAAAAAGCAATACAATTTTTTTATAGAACCATTCACATATCTCTAAAGGTCATAAATGCATATTTAAAAAATTATCAAGCATGTGGCTTGAACTGAAGATTTTTAAGAGTTTCCGATAATCTCATAGAAACAAAGAGACAATTTCTTGCATATCAAAATCGATTATGAAATACACTATTTAAAAAGATCTACTATAATAATTGTTTTATATAACCAAGCCATTTCCGAAGTGTAAGATACACCATATATTTTTATTATAATTATTATCAATTTTTACATATGAAAATATATGCAGATTAAAAGTTGCTTTCCTTGCAGCGACTAATTATTTTAAGATAAATTTTATTTTTGGTAATACATTTTAGATATTAATAAATTTTCATTTGCAGATATACAGTATATCTGGATTGGAATAATTTATACTAAAGGATTTTATGTAAGCATATCTAACCAGCAACGTCTCTTCAAGTAAGTCTTCAAATTATTAATTTAATTTTTTGCAAAGAAGTAACAAAATCTTTCCGATTATTTTATAGAATATATATTGTCACGTAGGTTTTTTTAGTGTGGAACTCAATGACACACACAAGAAGTAGAGCTAAACCAATTTATTAACTCAACTCTGAACTCAGAACACAGTGACTGACAGATCTTCTGCTTTTATACTAGCAGGGAAAGTTCCAGAATACTTTTCTGGAGACAGTAAGAAAAGTCCAGAACACTTGCCTGGTAAACTAAAGAAATGTCCAGAATCTTCTGGAACATGAAATCAAGGAATTAAATATTTACACAGACTGTGAATCGCATTGTCTCTAGCGGGATTCGCACTTACGATCTCTTGATTATGAGATCAGTGCTATGACCATTCGGCCATGGAGAGTTCACTACCTTTTTTTCCATGCGGCAATATAATTGTTAATGCGAAGGTTTTAAATCATTTAGCAATTGAACTTCCTATATATTTTGCAAAATCCAATAATTATTATATTAAAACAACTAATCTTACATTTATATACAGTTTTTAGAAATGTTTATAATTTAGAAATTTACTTAGAAATTTTTTAGCTGAAGTAAAATTTCTGTTTGAAGTTATTCTGGAATGGAAAACTTAATTTTGATCCATGGATGGTAACGAAGTCGATATTTAAGCAGAGACCATTTTCTGCAAACTTCCTCATTTCATCAACGGGAATCGCAGTTTCAGCATGCACTAGACTCATAAAAAGACCATATCTTTCATGGAAATGTATTCCTCTTCCCACACATAGGCAATCACAACTTTATTATTAGCTCAGACAGAGAATATGTGTGCTTTGATAAAATTGAATATTTTTCTTGAGAAATTGGAGGATGCAAAATAAAATGGTTATTTGTTATTCTTTATTTGCAGGGAATCAGATAAATGGGGTTTAAAGTGGGCTGAGAACGAACCACTTCACGAATGTGTCTCGTTAAATACTATTTCTGGTACACTCGTTACTCGCAGTTGTGGTACAGAGCTCCCGTATGTTTGTCATAACAATGGATTTCCCATTTATCCTGTAGCTGGAAGTAAGTTCACTCCTGTTTTTTCAATTTAAAAGCTTAAAAGATTTATTTTAGGATACACTGCATATTTGACAATGAATTGAAACAACTTTTATTAATGAGTATAAATTGTGTAAAGCAAATCTTCACAATAAACAAATTTTTAATTGAAAACTATATATTTTAAATTTTAAATGAAATGTTGGAGAATTTGTAATCTGTTTAATTACTATAATTATTTAATTTGTTTGCATTAAATGCAGCTTTTAATGTTTTATTTCTCTGTTTTTAATTATTTTATATTTTGCCTATAGACCCTGCTTTTTGAAAATAAAGAAAAGCTTTTTGAAACTTTTTTTTCAGGTTTGGCCTGCCCAAAAGATTGGTTTTTCTTCTATCAGAATCCACTGACTGAGAAAAACTGCGTCAAACCTTTCAAAGTAGATTCAACCAGCTCAGTTTCTATACAGGCCGAAGAAACATGCGAGAAGATTGAAAGCGAAGAAGCAGACATTAACCATTATATTGAATTATATTATGAACTCAGCAATCTAAACATACCAGGTACAAATCATGTGAAAAAGAATAGAGTTTAAGAAATTGAAAGCAAATATTATGAAAAGTCCATAAGAAAAAGAGATTTTTTGCAATATTGTTTGAAATATTACAGTATTTGTGATTATTTTTCAAATATTCGTGAATATTTTTCAAAACCTTTTCATACCACTTTAATACTTTTTAAGGTACTTAGCAATTAATGAGCATCAGATCAAATTAAATAAGATTCCGTATGTTGTATAGTTCGTGTTTTGCAATAATTTTTTCTTCTAAAACTATGTGCCGAAAATCTCATTTTAAAAGGAACGATTTAAAAATGCTAAATTATTTTACACGCTAACTGCAGTTACCAAACAGATTACGAACATATGAAAATTTAAATGTGTAATAAAACATTAAAATGATGTTAAATTATTATATTATTTATTATTATATATTCAACTTAAATTATTATATATTATATTATAATATATTATATATTTTTTCATTAGTATTAAACAACTGTCATTAGCCCATTTTCTTGTTGTTATTCTTTTATAAAATCATGATTTAAAGATTTTTTTTGAAAACAATTTTTATCTTTTGATTTAATTTAATCGTAAATACACTTCTGAAATCGTCAAATGGAAAACGATAATTTCACGGGTTTTTTTTTTAATCCATCAGCGTTAAGGTATTTTGAAAAATGAATAGCTGTTAGCTTTTTTTCGCTAATCGTCCCGAATCTTTAAGATTGTACCAATTGTTTCATTTTACCAGAAGATATAAAAAAATTATGATATGTAACAATTTTTATTCTGGATAATAACGAAAAAAATAACGAATATAATAAAATTTTTACAGTATTATTTATAAATTTACTCATATATGCACATCATAGATGCACTGTAGATAAACTTCATTGAATTCGTTGAATCGGTGAAATCGTCTACTCGATAATGGCATAGATCCTGAAAATCTTTAGGCTCGTGCTTTTAATTTCTTCCTACTCGTATGCGATTGCTCGCTTATTCTACTGCCTTAAGCAGTGTTCACACGATGCCAACTATTGAGCGCAATAGAAGATCATACCTACCTCAGGAAAATGCGTGAGTGAGACAACTATTTGACAGTGTCTCGTCGAAATCACGTGATCTTTCTGAAGTAGGCGTGGCCTTTTATTGCGCGCAATTGTTGGCTTCGTGTGAAAGCTGCTTTACTTCTTTCAATGAGGATCATCGCACTCAATATGATTGCGCATTTAATTATTTCCTAATAAATAGTTGGCTTCCAAACTTTAATGTGAGTTCAGTATTATTTACTTCTTTGAAAGTACCTAAATTACTTAAATAAAGGTTTGAATAACTTGTATGGAAGGACATGTGTTTTCTATGAACAATGGACAATTGTAGTTTCAATCCATCTTTGCTAAACACATTGCTTAAATACCTGTTATATGCTATTTACAAAACAGCGCCATTCCTCAAATCTATATCTGTTTATCGCAATAATTTGATAATTAACAATATAATGATTTATTTATCCCAAGTAAAAACACTTTGTGGTAACCTAAATTAGAACATATTAAATAAAATATGTTACAAATAGAAAAGGAATAGTCTTTACCGTTGTGAGCATCCATTACAGACAGGCAATAGATTTAAAATCTTTTAAAATGTCACATTTCAAAAGTTCATCATTTGAACAGCACTTTGTTAACATGAAGTATACTTCTTAAAGTTGAAACAATGTCATGACTAGGGATTGCAATACCGGACCAAAATTTCAATACCGGTATTCGGTATTTTTTAAAACTTAATACCGGGATACCGGTTTTAATACCGGTATTAGAAATTTTGGAAAAAAAAAGAAAATACATGTGTTTCTTTTTTTTTATTTGTCAGTATTGTTAGAGAGGGTAAATATGACAAAAATAATTAGTAACTTATAAATTATAACAGTATATAATCACAAAAAAGTAAAGAAACATCTTATTTATTTAAATCACAAAAAAATTGTAAATATCACTATTCAGTTTGTGGTACTATTACAAATTTTTTAAATGTGATCTAAAAAAAACATAATGCATCAATTGTACTGCCATTAAGCCTGAAAAGTAATTTTGTGTAAAAATTACCAGCTGTCGAAAACGCTCTTTCGGCATCTACGCTAGTTGGTGGTACTGTTAGCAATGCGCGATATACTTTATCCAAGTATTTACATCTAAATCCCTCATTTTCAAATAAATCGATATCTCGTCGGATGGTTTTGGATATAGCTGATTTCTGTATTGTATTTTGGTTCATTGAAATTTTTTTATTTATCGCTAACTCTAATTTTTGTTCAAGATACAATTCCTTTTCATTATCGACAGTAGTGACATCATAATCTTCGATAATTGAACCAAATTCTGAATGTGGATAGGTTTGTGGGAAAAAATTTTAAGAAACTTTACTCTAACTTAATCAGATTTGAATTGGTTATTTTCTATTCTTCTTTTCATTTTCATTTTTAAAATCATTATAATTATGTAAATACCATAAGACATTTTCTATTTCGGTATGCCTTTCTTCTGTGCGATTTTTCAATGTAATATATAATTCTTCAGATACTAATGTGTGCTGTTCTTTCAGTGATTGCAACATGAAATTTATTGTTGCATTAGCTGTTAATAAATTAGAATCTCTCCGACATAATGCCTCAATAGTCAGTTTTATTGGAAGTAGAGCTGATACAGTTCTGGATATTAAGTCAAATTCACTATCTGAAAAATTAATTTACAGATACCGATTATTGCTTTTTGGATTGGATTTCTCAGTTTCAAAAATCGTTCCATCATTAGGAGTAAACTGTTCCAACATGTTTTAGAATCTAATATTAACATATATTCTGTTTTATTTTCAGTTAGTATATATTTTAGTAATATATCCTTTTTATAGCGTAACGTTTAAATATTTTAACAATTTTTCGAACTTTACAAATTATAGGAAGCAATTCCTGATTGGTTAATATTTCATCCTCATTAGCAATATCTTCTTCAATAATTACATTGTCATTATCTCCATTGTCAATATCACTCTCATTCTTACTCTTTTCAAAGTTGGAATCCGAAGTTTCTATATCCATAGTATTTGGATTCTTCTGTTCTTTATATTTTTGGTATAATACATCTATTGCTCCTAATTGAATTCCATGTGCATAGCACAACTTCTGATTTGCACCAATCAACTTTCCAATTTTTTTCATAATTTTTGTTCCATCAGCTGTTATGGATACAATATCTTCTTTCAGGGATAATCCATGTTTCGCTAATTTAGATTTAAGCAATTAATTAAGCCATTAATTAGCTAATTAATTTCTCCCATTAGGGTGACATAAAACAAAAACGTGTACTATATTGCTATGTTCGCGATACCTGAACATATAGTGGAGACAATTTTAAAAATTTCTAGTAAATACCGAAAAACCGGTATTTAAGCTTGTGAATACCGGTATTACAAAATTGTGCAAATAGCTCAAAATACCGGTATTCGGTATACCGGTATTGCAATCCCTAGTCATAACATAAAATTCAAATGTTAGAAAAGAATAATACTAATCAGAACAGTGTTTTCTGATTAATAAAGAATAATAATGTCTTTTTTTCAGTTGGTTATCATATTTCCATCTCTAAAAGTCTTCCTTTGTAGCTGGTAACAAAAAGAAAACTGCAATCGTTCCTCTATTATGCAAAATATCTCACATGTATTTTGTTCAATTCTTTACAGGTTACAAGGCTAATTCCGACTGCGATGTAAAATACATCGAAACAGTTTTTGGAAGTTCGTTGGGAAATAATATAACAGTAAACTGTTTGGATAAAATATTTATTTGCGAGCGCGATCCTATAGAGATAAGTAAGTAGATTTTGATCTTTTAACTTCCCTTTGTCTTTTTTAGCAGTACTTTTTTTTAAATAAAAAAAATCGGCTAATGCCTAGGTTTTTTTTGAGAAATAAGGCTTAATGTAAAGTATGTAATAGGCAGTATCAATAAGTAATGTACATAATTTTGAACCAACAATAAAAAAGTCAATGCAAGAAAATGAAGCAAAAGTATTATCAATTTATTACTTTTCCATGTTGCTGCTATTTACATAGAGGTACTAGCTTCAGCACTGGATCAGTTTGGAAATCTTATTCTCATAGAACGCTATCGGCCCTTTTGAGTTGTCGTCAGAAACAAACTTCTGACCGCCGAGACACCTCTTCTAGGGTCCAAACAGATTGAAAAGTGAGGGTCCCAAGGCCGAAGTTGCATGATGGGTGCTCCAAAACTTCCCAGACAAATTCTTGCAGCTTCTACGAATTTGGCGAAAAATCCTAATTCATCCAGCGCTGGGGCAAATGCCTCAGTATAAATGATAGTCATATAGAAAAGTATTAAATTGGTGAAAATTTTATTTCCATTTCACATAGTCTGCATTGCACTTTTTTTATTATTCTTCTCAAAATTATGTAAATTATTTATTTCTACCATCTCATTAAGTCATCAGTCGTAAACATAAGATATAGCTTGTAAATTTTCATGGACTATTTCAATGACTTAAATATCTAGTAATCCTAAATATTTCAATTCATATTATCACGGAATATTTTTACCCATTACAAACTTGAATTTATACCTTATATGAATTTATTTTTAATTAAAGATGGATTTTATTGATTTTCCAATGTAATTGAGTAAAGAATATACATTAGAGTTTATTTTGCATTGCGGCTTCTCTTGTTAAATATTTGAAATGTCGTAAACTGGCTTAAAAAACTGTTTATGAGTATTTGAATGGTATAAAATGTTTAAAGACATAAAATTCTTCATATGTGAATCACACTGACCACTCACTTGGTTTAATCATCAATATGTCATCAGTTGGTTAGTTTTGCTGTTAAAGATTTTAAAAAATTGTCATTTAAGAATTAAAGATATTAACGAACAAGTTCCTGCATCAAAAATGTCGGAAAAGAATTTAGTAACTAATGGGTTTCGCATCTCGAAAATACTTCTTCTCACAGTGCCTTATTATCAGTGATTTTTTTGGAAAAAAATTTCATAAATTGGATTTTCAAGTTCCGTATTTACCAGATATAGCACCGTGTCTTTTCTTATTTCCCCTGCTGAAACGGTCTCTTCATTGTCTGTTTTTGTTATTCAAAAGGAAATTCAGTAATAACATTGTTAGGGATTCTTGAAAGTGACTTTAGAACACAGTTTAAGGATAGAAAAAATTTTGATGAAAGTGCACTGCATTTGGAAGAGATTATTTTAAAGGTAATTTAATATATATTGACCAATAGATTGATTTATAATTATAAAAATCTTCTGTTTTGTGACAATGCTTCCGCTACATTTTATAGCAGCTGTTTGTGACGATAGCTGTCACGACGATCTCACCATAAAACATTAAATTCATTGAATCATTGTCAAATAAATTAATGAATGCATTATAAGTTCTCTTTAGCATGGCGTATTGAAAAACACTGCCAAGTATTTTTATTTTCTTCAATACGAAGTGTAGAAAAAAATATTTTAATTGTAAAAAAATAAATAAAATTGAATTCGAGATTTTCATGAATCTCGATATTCTAAACCTCCCTGAATTCGTAAAACAATTTTTGACATTATATTTGTGAACACAATAGCAGAAAAACACTTTGATTTTGATGAATGAAATTTAATATATGAACTTCAGACCAAATTTGAAGATTTCCATCGAATTCTGAACGAAATCCAAACAGATGAAGTTTGTCTATTTGGCTGTTCGAATACAATTGAACTCGATAACTATACATCGTAAACAACTACACAGATAATATTTAGTGCACATGCTTAAGGTCCAAAATGCAGATTCTTTCAACATTTGAAACTATCCATCGAAGTATCTGCCGTCTGTAGGTCTGTACTTTCGGATCCATTCGAAAGCAGTACTAAGTACAACGATTTAAATCAATGGAATTCGGTATATGATCTTCTAACTACAACTATTGTAATGTCTTGATCTAGACTGATCAAATAGCGAAGCAGAATTTCCAGATAATTCTTTATTTTACAGCCCTATATATACAAAAGAACAACTTGTTCTAATATTGGTTATATATATAGTTATTTACACCTGTAGTAGGAACACGGAGTAGTAGGAACATAGTCCTTTCACAATGAGAAACATTTAGCATCCATATGTTTGGACACCCCTTTCTCTTTGAAAGTACTATCAATATCTCTTGGACGAGGAATTCCCACATGTGGTCTTTCACTGTAGTCGCTAATGAACAGATGCGAAACCACCCAGGTGAAAAGATTCACTATCTGGCTATTTTGAGGAGTTTAGTAATTAACAGAGACGACACAGCTGGCTGTAAATGTCTTATCAGTGCTCAGAAACGAGGAATGTTACACTATAGTGATGTGCCAAATTTTGGCTTCAATTTGGATTTGAGAAAAAGTGCTCAAAATAACATTCATAAGATAAATTCAATTGAAATGCCACATTCGCATTCAAGAAATCATATCCCGTAACATTTTTTTCGTCAATGTTATGTAAGTCATTCACGGCTTTTCTCAAGGTCGACAATTTTATGAATGGGTAGGGGAACATTTTATTGGAGAATATGCGAGAAAATTTCAGTGAAACCACTCCCGTTGGTTTATAGATTTTCTGTAAAAGAGTTATGAGTCACATTAGTTTCGTAATGAGAGCAAGTTTTTCACATTTTCCCTCATGCTCTAAAATTGATATAAATAAGCAACCAGATACTTATTAAAAATATCTAATACTAGTCATTAATGAGAAAAGAAAAAAACAGGAACATAAAAATATTTGCTTTTTAGATAGCTATGAAAAGTTAATATAGTTATATAATAAAGTTAATATTAACTTTTATAATAGCTATAAAAGTTAATATAACATATATATTAAAACGGAAAAAAAATTAAATCTTCTTTTACTTGTAGAACTCAAAAAATGTCAGTAAATTATTTTATGAATAAACCAATCGTGTTCAAAATTGGAATTCGCTAATTGTTATGTATATAATTTTTTATCGTTTCCCAAAACCATTTAAATCTTTCTGTAAATTCATCTAAAGTTAGGGTTTAAACCTTACGTAGCTTAATACATTTATTTTCGCATATTTCTGAAGTCAATATTTACGTATCTTTCGCTGGTCATATTAATTATTAATATTCATATATTAATATATTAATACATCCCATATTAATATTCATTTTCATTTAATAGAAAGCGGTTACTTTAAAGGTCTAAAGTCAAGTTCAATGTTGGCATATAACTTTACACAGTGTTGGCTGTTATAAAACTTCCTGAACTCTGAAGGGAAGTAATACTATAGGCTGTAATACCGGGCATAATGAGATGAGTTTAGAATAACAGATACTTTAAATCACGCTTTATTAAGGGGGTCCGGGACACATAAATCGTCAAATTTTCGAAAAAAAAATTTTTTAGCTGAAAAAATCCTGCATGCGTTTTTGCTTAAAATAACATTCAAATCATGTTTCTATCTTAATTAGAACGAGAGATATCATAATTTTTGTTGACAACTGCTTTGAAATTCCAACTGTCAAAATTCCGTTGCCATGGCATTTTTAACCATGTTGCGTTTTTTCATTATTTGTTGTGATCAAATTGATGTAAGTCCAGATCATATAAAGATAGAGGTCTGAAATTTGAAACACATACTTTTCAAACTGTTTACTTTAATTTTGATTCAGCAAATTTAAAAAAAAAATTTTACTTTTCAAGATATGAAGTTTTTTAAAAAAAAGTAACCAAGAATTTTTCAAAATTTTCATTCAAATTTTTTCAATTTTTTTTCAATTAATATTTTTTAAATTGCCGAATCAAAATGAAAGAATATATATTTGTGTTTGATTTAATGAAAAAATTTTGAAAATTGATCAAAAATATTTTGAGTTATATCGATTTAAAACAACGTCACTTAAAAAAAATTAAATTTTAAGTTTAAAAAAAATTTTGAAAACTTTTGTGTTGTGATTTTGCTTATTAATAAGACGGCTGATCAGTACAAAAAATTTCAAAATTTTAAATTAATTAATAAAAAAAAATTTAAATGTGTCCCGGACCCCGGGCCTTTATACCTCAGTACTTTGTGCGAATGATAATTGATGCTGTGTTGATGGATAGGAATAATTTTCATCGTGATGGTCAAATGACTATGCCAAATTTAGGTAAAAGGAACCTCTAGCCCAATTCACCATCTACTCTTATGTACCTTAAAATTGGATTGTTCATTTCTTTGCTACATTCAATATTGAAAGCTTTTCATTAAAGCAATCAGTCAATAAAGTTGCAGGTATGGTTCCATCAATGGTAGGACAAAGGCGCGTTGACAACATTTATGATCCCATAGCTACAACAGCATCGCTGTTTTCTGTACATTATTCTTATGAAGGATAATACATCATCGCATCTTGCATAAATCATAGCATTCAACAGGTATTGTCTAACAGTCATCGACTCAGAGATAACAAACCGATTTTCAGCAAATATTTTGATTCTTCTCTCAACTGATCGCATAACGTGCAATTTTGCGAGATGACCTTGTTAACCCTTAACTGGGAAGGTGAAATTTTAGGACTTAACTGGAGAGGTACGGTCTAAGAGACCGCATTTCATTTACATTCAAATTAAATGTTCTAATGAATGTATTAGTATGAAAAACTGCCAATACATTTTGCAGATATTTTTCTTGATATATAGATATGTTTTAGAAATTTTTCAAAATATATTATCATTGAAAAAAAGTAAATGCGTTGGAACATGCATTTTCTTCTCAAATTACACTTTCTGCTTCATTTAAAAGTGTTTGGAGCACTGCTTCATAATAGTATCAGCAAATTGGATGATAATTCGGGGCCTAAGTTTTAGCGCCATCTTCTAAGCCTTGTTTATCACTGGGACACTAACAGGGAGGTGCGGTCCTAGAGATCGCGCTTAAAGAAATAACTGAATTATTTTTAAAAGAACCCTCTGAAATCGGTTGAAAAAGTGCATGTGTATTGAAGGTCACAAAACAGGAAGCTACAGGTTCAATCCATTCAATTGAGCTAAAAATAGAATAGGGGTGACCGAAAATCCCTCGGAAGCGGTCTTACAGACCGCACGTCACCAGTTACCGGTTAACCGAAAATAATTCACAAAACTTTCTCGTATATAAAGAGAAAATCCGGCATTCTAATAAAATTAATACTGACTTACTTCGACTGTAGAGTATTCTGTTTTTCATTTAGATTGGGTATTTAACTTTCGAGAAGCTTTCCAATTTTATTAATTAATCAAGCTACAATATCTTTTTGTATTAATTTTTCAAATATCTAAATATTTTAAATTTATTATCTGAAGTGTCTGTTATCAAAATTTAATATTTTAATGATATATGATAATGTTCTATACAACTCTTAGATGAAATGGAGCTTCGGTGGGCTAGTGGTGTAGACTTCAGGGCCTACTTTATTAAAGATCTATCTTGTATATGGGCTTGGGACACGTTTAAATCTGAAATCATCGACCAAATTTATCTCATTCATGTGGTGATGAAATTTGTAGTGGGGAGTGCCAGCTCAAGTGCCATCTTCTTCACCTGATCGAGGTTCAAATTATAAGGTCCTACCCGAAATAGGCCTAATGTTGTTTTCAAATGAGCTATTAATATAACTTAATTAAACTCTAATATGAAAAGTTTAATTTTTTACAGCAAACTATAATCCAATTTAAAGATCTAAACATATTTCATGTTAGTTTTGACTAAGTTCAAAGAAACACATCGAAGTTGGAGATATGTTCATCTCTAATATATATTATTTATATTAGAGATATGTTTATGTTCGAAATTAGAGATATGTACTTGTCATAATTGATAATGAAATATAAAGGACAATCTGCTTGAACTAAGAATATGAAAAGGAATTTATAATGAAAAAGACAAAAACTAATTCGGGAGTTATTGCATAAAGTAATGTATTCCTGAAATCACTTAATAAAGTATTAAAAATTGAAATTAGCTATTAATGAATATAATTTATCAATGGTTTATAATGGAAACTATACTTATAAATTATACTACAGTAAATGAGTTATACAGTTTTACTACTATTTATTCTTTTTAAACTTCTAATATTAACATATCGATGTGTTTTCTTTTTTCAAAACTTGTGCAGGTGCAACTGTAAAAGTATTACCAGAGTATAAAGAATACATCTTAAGTACCGATATCAATAAAAGTATTTTCACATGTGAAGTGTCTTTCACTAATCTCAATGTCAGCGGAAAAGGGAATCGCTTCTACTACAACTGGTTTAGAAATGGAGTGCCCATTAATGTGCATGATTATTCTTTGCATCTTGGCTCCTTTCTTGATCCCATTAACGCCAACCAGTCTTCGCCTGCCCTCCGCCAAGGTTCATACAGCTGTAAAGTTATGCTTGAAGGATACAAAATTACTTTTGAGTCACTGGAATTGGATTATTTTTTTTCAGGTATGAATACTTCATTTTTTTTACTTTTAAAACAAGATGTTTCGATTTTATTTCTTTTATCGCCTTCCATTGGCGACAAATTGGATCGCCTAGATTATTAATTGCCTCTAATTTTAATTAAATTTTTAATGCATTACTTGTTGTGCATGACTCACTAAAAAGAGTATTTATAAGAATCAAATTGTGACAGCCAACAGAACCGAGTTATTTTAATTGGTTTAATTAAAAATATTAAAATTTTTAAGTCATGTAAAAACCAGATTCATGCAATAACAATTTGGGGATTTATCGTGAGAAAGCATACAAATTTCACTTAATTTTTTATTAATTAAAAAATTAATTTGGGAATGCGCGTTCCGATTTTCCAAATTAAATCTGAGCCGATTTTAGTTGATTGGTTGATCTGTAGAACCTCAATACGCGCTCAAATATAGCTCTTCCCCCGGCACACACAGTTCTTTTTAGACTCAAGGAGGGACAAGGAGTTTTATTCAGACATGGAAATGGAATTAATTTTTGAAGATTACAATATATTCTCTTTGTAAATTTTGTTTATAGAAAAGAAAAAAAAAATGTTAACTAAGACTTTTTTGTGTGTGTGTTCTCTGTCGTAAGGTAGAACTCACAACATCAACGAAAATAATAACTATCATAATAAACGAAAATAAAAATTCTAAAGGCAACATTATGACCTTATCGAAGACTGTTGAATCAATAATACGAACAATAACACAACTATGATTATGTCTAAGACACACGCATAAACACTTTCTCACACGCGCGAATTTATACAGAAAAACATACATTCAAAATCTAATGACTCCAAGATCTTTTGCTATTGTTCCATTTTAAGTTAAGTTTTTAAGCTCAGATAACATTTATTTGAGGTCATATCAAGAATTAAATCCTGTTAACTCCAATTAATGGAATGGATATACTACGTTCTGATTCTCCTCTTTCTGATTATACCCTGAACAGTTACATATTATTTTGTACATATATATCAGATTCTTATATACTCTGTATGTTTTTGTTCTAATTAAATTTAATATTTTCTTCTTTCAACTAACAGATCTCTCAACGTATATAATAAATTTGTACTATATTTCACGAATAAGGCAGTATAGTGACTTTTCAAAAATTGATTTTTCGACCGACAGAAGTCAATGGAGTGAAGTTATGACTAATATAATGGAAGCTGTCCCATCAGCGATTGGCAAACCAGAAAGGGATGATCTATATGTTGTACAAAGGTCTGTAATGTGGATTCATTTTTTTCTTAATTTTATTTGGCGTAAGAAGAAATCAAATAACAGTCACAAGTAATAGTTAATTTACTTAGAATCATAAATCTGTGCAAGTGAGAAAATTTTCGCATGATTTCTTGAAAGACTGTGATGTTTTTACAAGTACTTTGGAGATGGTTCTTGTGTAAAGAAATATGACAATATTGTTTAAGAAATCTTACCCACAAAAGACTTTCGTGTGGAATGTTTGATATCAAAAAATGGTAAGATTATTGATAACTGAGTATTTTAAGTAGATTCCTATAGGAAGATTACCTATTGCAATGGTTCTCATGACAAGACTTCGGGAAAATTTCTTCAACGATCATGGCCCCTGGAACGTAAAACCATCTTTCATTCAAAAGTTTAAGGTTTAAAAATAACGCTTTGCTTGTGTTATTTTAAGAACATGATAACGAGAGTAATTTTATTTGGATTTTAACGGGATTGGAATATGTTGTTAGAAACGTGAAAATCTCGGACGAGATCGTAAATGGTCCATCTAGTTCAAAAGGGTGGAAATGGTGATGGAAGGGGGTCAAAATTTTCATTTCTATATAAATATCTTAATATTGAAGATAGAAAAATAAATACAATCAGCGAAATTATAACCTCATTAAGATGAACAGTTTTTGCATTTAACGTTTTTCGATAACTGCGATATCTTAGAAGTTAGGGGCTGAAATATGATTTTCAAGCCCTAATTTTTGACTGTTTCTAACATCAGCAATTTATGTTGCCAGATAGTAACTCAGATGTGCTTTCCAGCTTGTACGAGAGGATTTCTTTTTAATCAGTCTTGTTTGTCCCTAAATAAGCTTCCCTTTCTGGACTTTTCAAGAGCTATATCTTAAATGATATTGCGCATTAGTTTGTTCCTTAAAATGGATAAAGGAGTTACCTTCTACTTAACAATATTGAATTAACTTTTATTTCTTTCTCCCTCTATTTTTTTCATTTTATGCATAAATCCGAAAATGAAAGAAAAATTTCTTGTTAATTTGTAAAACTTATAACAGGATTTACACTTTTTTGTAGGGTGTGTATGATTTTTATATAAATTGTTTCTTGTATAAATTGAAAAAAAAAATTAAAAAATTTTTAGGAGACAGAATGGCAGCACTGAACTTCTCCAGTTCCTTTTTTATATTAAGAGGAATGGAAGCGTTCGAACTATGTTTCGGAGTGAAAAGGGCTTTTACCAGAAACTGCAGCAGAATATACAGGATAGACAAACAAGAATTAGAGAATGGTCCACTGCCTCTGTGGAGTTACTGAGTGCTGGCAAGTATTTTGAATGACATTTCTGTTGGCTAAATTTTTATTTTCAGAATTTAACGCCCATAGGATTACCAAAAACAGTTGTTAGTAGAACTAGTATATCTGAGTGATGCTATATGTCTTGCTGACAGCAATGCAAGCTCGTAATTAATCAGAAAGCTTAAAATAGTTTAGGTGGATTGAAAAAACCTTTACCTAAGTAGCTCTCAGCTATCTTAATAAAAGTCTTAAAAAACGTAATAAATTTAGCAATAACTTAATTTAGGAAATAAAGAAAAATGAAACAACTTAAACATTCAGGCTGATTTTGATTGTAAGTTTACAATAATTATTGGCTTTTGCTGATAGTAGGGCCATGGCTGCATGATGGTAATGTCTTGAGGTCTAATCAGAGGATTTCAAGTAAAAATCAAAATGCCAGCAAATGTGCAATGTATGCGATCCTGGCCTTACATCAGAAATCGATAGTCAAACATTTCCCTTCAGGTATATGAGTGTGTGTGGAAGGAGTGAGCTGTTTTAGAAATTTGACCATGGATCAAAATTACTCTTATAGGGCAGTTTGTGAAAAGAAATTTAATTCACAAAATTAAATTAAATTTAAATATTTTTAGAGATACATTTTGTTTACAAAAGCATTTGGCGAATCAATTTAGCTGTACGGAGTGCATGACGATCTCATATTCTGTAAATACTATGACTATTAAGCATTCATACATGCTTCAATTAATACATTGATTGCCGCGTTGGATTTCTAACATTGTAATTGATTTGGGCCCGCCGGTCACCAGTAACCCGGTCCTCTCATGACAGTCAAGGTGTTAATGAAATGATTTTTAACTTGGAGGACATGCTTTCTAAAGGATGAAGTAACATAAGAAAATTAGCTAGGCATGGGGGAAGAAGAATTCTCTTATAACTTAAAAATAGGAGAAAAAATATTTTTTTTTTAATAAAGCATAAAATATTACTCTTAGAAATGATTAAATGAATTAAGGAGGGTAGAATCTTATTTTGATATGGATTATTTATAATTCTAAAGTTCGTTAGAAGTTAAGATCAATAAAAGCATATAGATTCCAAATACTAAAAAAGTCGGATACTGCATCAAATATAGAATCTCCGAATTTCTAAAATGAAAAAGTTACAAATGTAAAGTAACAAAATAAATCTTTTGTTATGCATTCTTTTTTTAGTTAAAAAATAAAAATAATTTATTTAAGATGCATGTTTATTTTATTCCATATGAAGTACTTTTTCCATTGCCATTTTATGGCAATATCAAGTAATCAATTAAATCTAGACTATAATTCCGATTCCCTTCATATTCATAGTTTTATTTTTTAGATGTTTGCTTCGAAACGACTGTTTCTTCATCAGAAACCTCATACAAGGATACTTTAGTCTGGTTAGAAACGAATCATACAAAGTTTGCGATGTCTGAACCCATGTGCCTCAATGGTAAAATTTAATTCTTTTTATAACACACTTTTATTTAATCTATATTATATCGTATTCATAGGAATGGAATTTTATAATAAGATTTTCCCCCAGTTTTTATTGCAATAGAATTGAAATTTTGAGAAACTATAAATTTCTGATATATTAATCAATATATTTGAACAAGAGATATTTAACTGCAGAGCTACTGTTTATTTTTTAAATTGAACTTGTTCTGCATGATTATATTATATATTACCATTAGTTGCATTTATTAACCATTTAAAATTGAAATAGATATTTACATAGTTTTATTTGAAACTGTATATGAGAGCTTGAGCAAATGCCACGGCTTATTTCTTTCATAAGTAAGAGACAAGTTTAAATTTCAATATTATTTTTAATTTGTATCAACTTTGTTTTCGAACCTTTAATCAATGAGCATTTTTTTAAATAAAAATAATAACTTTTTCTTAAAAAAAGTTTTTCCTGTTAATTTCTTCTGCTAAAAACGATTATTTTATTCCAGATTGGAGACTGATTACCAGAGAATGCAAGCCTAGTGCTATCAATGGAGCTCAATGGCATCCTTTCGATTATTCAAAATGCACAAAATACCAGCCGGCTGTTAAAGGTCAGTTCTCTTTTATATGAACTGCAATTTCAATGCCCTTAAATATATGACAAATATTTTCTAAAGATTAATTTTCTATTTATTTTATTGACCTATTATGGTTTAAAACTATAAAATTATTCTTCCTGTCAACATCATAATCGAAATTTTCTAGTTTCAAAGTCGTCTTTTCTTTTCTTTTTTCCCCTTGAATACTGAGTTTTCTTTAATGTTATATGTTTGAGAAATATCGATTTTGTAAAGATTAATCAAACCAAACCATAGCGAAAAAAAGACACTGACATTACGAAGATCGTACGGTAAGTGTATAGTGAAAATCAAGGCGGGATAATCGAAAGCGTTGCTTTATTCTGCCCAAAGCATTGGTAGGAAAACCCCTAACGAAATACTTTTGAAAAAAGAAATACTTTTGCAGGCTCACTTTTGAACATTGAAATGCTAAGTTATTAAATTCAATGTTTATTATAAGTTGAAAGCTGAATGAAACAGAAGATTCATATTGTTCGAGTTTTCGGTATTGCTTCCGAGCTCAGTAAGTCTTCTGGTCAGAAGGCCGTTTTGCAGACAGCTCTGATGAATACTGAAAGGATGGCGAATCAGTGACCCATGACCTTGGAGACTATTTGATGACGAGCTTGACGAATTGTTGACAAAATAGAATCTACAGGAATCTTGACGATAATTCCACCAGAACGTCAGCTATGCAGATCTTTCTAGAACCTTTTTCGCCCTGTCACGAAAACTATAAAAAAGCTGAGACAGAGCTGTAATCAGTTGGTATTGAATCAAATTGTGTTCTGAATCAGTGCTAAGTGTCGAGTCGAGGATAGCGTTAGTAGTGAATCGGAATTGGATAGGTAGAGGATAATAAACGTTCAAAAGGCATGAATAGTTTTACAAAGTCTCTCTTCTGCAGAGTTCTGTTTGAGAGCTCTGTAATAATTTGTTAATATTGTTTACAACTGATTTGTTGCTTTTAAGTTGCTTTTTATTGCAAGCACTGCACCTGAGTATGCTTCGACTGTAATTTGTTGCCTATGTGTTTATATTTTCGTGCAGAATAAAACATTGCGAATGAAGATCAACATGAATAAAATAGATAAATTTTGAATATTTTTGAATATGATCATAATGACCTAGAGAAATATTTTATTCACTAGGATTATTTCGATCGAGCTTAAAAAAACTACATGTTTTTGTAAAGAAACAGCTTTAAAAATTAAGATTTATCTAAAATAACATAATGTATACAATCAAATATTAATAAGTTGATATTTCAAGAAAATCTTTGTATATAAATTATGCATTATCATTTTCTTTTCACAGAAATGGAAACTACATGTCCTAATGGTTTCAAAATTTTGGATCAAAACCTTTGCTATGTTATTTACAAAGACAGAAAAACTTTTGATGAAGCAGAGGAAATATGCCATAACAAATCCAGTTTTTTAATGGATTTGGAATCATTACGAAAAACAAAACTACTTTCTGAATTAGGTATTTATCAAATTATTTTGATAAAAATTTTACAGAGAATTATTTTATTGAATTATTTTGTAAATTAAAATAATATTTAACTAACCGTCTTATTTGCCCTAATTATTTCTTGAATTTATTTTCATGCTCAAAATTTGTTAAGTCTATATTAGAAATATTATTAGAATACAAAACTTTTTAGTTTGACATTATAATTAATCTAGTAGTCATGATTCTTTTATTTATAGAAATATTAAAATTATTTTTTAACCTTTATTATATTCTAAAGTTGGTATATATTGTGGTTAAATTTAGCATCGTGTGTATTTCATGCATGAATTTAATTCTAAATATAATTTTATATGCTGCCATTTACTTTATTTAGCAAACAACCGAAAACATGCATGATGCAGTATTTTAAAAATATTCAGTAACACATTATGCACCATAATTAAGTAAAATTGTCACACACATTGAAAAAAGATATAATTAAAAGTTTCATGTGGTATTAAAATCCATTAGTTAGTATTTCTTTAATTCGCCTACGGATTCCAACTCTCCAGTGTTATCTTGATTTCTATGCTTGGCGACTTATTATCCATTGGGTTTGAGAGGTTTCGATCATTGAATTTTAACATAATTGTTTTTTATATACACTCTTTGTCACTGTGAGCTCTGATATTGAATGCAATCACTACAAAATTCTGAAATACCTGAAATATTTAATCTAAACATTGGTTTTTGGAGTTCTTTTTTTGTAATTACTTTTATCAACACAGTTCATTTTTTTTTATTTCACATTTTCTGTGTATTTAAATTTTAAACTAATAATTCGATTTGTTAATGTAATTTGTAATTTACACTCATGGAGTGTTAAATTCCAATATTATAAAAGAATGCTAGAAGGCATATTGGAATCATAATAGATATTCGAATGTAGAAGCGAGAGACGTCTACAACAAATCAACAAATTGAAAAAAAAAACTTACAAACAACCGATATATATAGATTATAAACTGTACAAAATTTGTGCTGTTGAAATTCTACAATTTATAGTGTGTGTTTTAAATCAAGATGTTAGTGAAAAGAATGGGACTATTATAAAAATACTTATAAATGAAAAAAAATGAATAAAAAGTAATTAATAAGACATGAGCCAAATACAAATTTCTTTATATTCATTAAAGGTCTATTTCCATTTGTATTTAGTAAATTTACGAATTTAAATTCACAATCTTTATAAATCTCCAATTTTTTTCCAATAATGCAAAATTGTGCAGAAACCACAAAGGTTGGCATTTGTTTTACTTCTTATAGATGTTAAATTGAGTACAGAAGATAGTGAAAAATTTTGAAAATTAATTCAATCTTATTCTACAAATTAATAGTCAGATTAAGGAGTTTTAACTACCAAAATACTAATAATGATTCCTTTATTGTTAAGATATTCATTTTTATACTAATGGTTTAACTTATCATTATTAAAATAATCATTATTAACGTTTTTAAGGCAAATTTTAATAGTAATTTCAAGGGATTTAAAAAAGTCTGGCATAGGTTTTATTGAATTAAAATAAAATCCTTACCAATCATATTTTTTATGTTCTCTATTCTTATTATTTCTTGTATCGCTTCATGAATAATTATTTTAATAACAGTAAAAACCTCTTTTTTTTAAAAGGTATTTTTAAAAATTATTTTTACCTTTTCCAAATTTATAATATATAATTATGAATATGACGGAATCAAGAAATGAGTTTTTCTCAAACTCATTACTAAGCGGAGCCTGGTATTCGCTATCAGTTTTTCTCAGGCATTATCAGGTGATTTAATATGCAGTCAAAATTGAACTGATAGTTTAATTGATATTTTAATTCAAAAAATATTAGAATTTGTCTGATAACATTAAAATAATAGTAAATCTGGATACACATAAATAAAAATATCAAAGCTCTAAGATTAAATAAAACATTAATTAAAATTAAAATATCAGGGAATAAGTGAAAAATCGATTTCAGAATCCTATCTTTACAAATCTGAAACAAGTTAGATTGAATAAAAATATGTAAAGAAATTAATAAAATTCTATTATTCATTTTTTATTTTAAATTCTTAATCATTTAATTAAAACAAAAATACCTCTGATGTATATAGTTTATTCTGATGAATATAGGAATAGAAGTATTCTCATATTGATTTTAATTTTAAATAATTTCATGCCTTTTATTTTAATCCATTTTTTTTTCAAACAATTTTAAACAATATTCGGAATCTCCTCGCTTTTATATCATTCTTTTTCTATATTATTTTTCTTATATTGGTTTCGTTTAACAAATAATATTGTATTTTGCACATTACTTTTCAGATAATATATTCAATTTCACGGAACTTCCACTTAGGTATTGGATCTCTGAAAGGACAAGTATACCGAGGTAAGCAACAGATTTGCATGTAAATCACGTGCATAGGGAATTAGAAACATCTAATTTATATTTTTTTATATTTAAATTTATATTTTTTTCGGCAATATACCACAGTAATTACTGAAACACAATAATGGAATCAATAAAACCCAGATGGAACATCCTATCATTGATTTTCTCATAGACATATTCAGAATTTTCAGACAGTAAGCTCTATTGATCTATTATAAAAACTTAAAAAGCAAAGAATCAAAACATTTTGCTGTTCTCCGAACTATATGCCTTAGATTAAATATAAAGGTAAGTGATATCCCAGTTGAAACAATTGTCATCAGAAAGATCATGTTTTGTATCTCCTTACAGAAGAACGATGACGTCAGTGATGACAATTACTGTAGTTAGTGCTTATTTCGTAACATTATCTGCATATAGCCAGAAAATAAGCCATAACATTTTAAACTTAGATGCAAATTGTAAGAAACGAAGTTTTGGACTGTGAAGGGTAAATGAAGAAATGCTTTCCAGCCAAAATCTGTAAAAAATCATTGCATTACAGTCGGAAAGGTGGTAACCATAATGAAGATGTGCCAGCTTAATGAGTTTCTTTAAAATTATCGTAACTATGGAACATGAGGTTTGGTGTCTATACAAAAATTGATGTCTTTGTCTTGCAGAATGATGAGATAATCAATGCGTTATTATGATTGCAGTGTAATTTTGGGTTAACTTATTAACGAATCTGATTTTTTTGTATACTTGTAACAAAGTACAAATCATGTAACAAGGCATGTTTTGTGCTTCGTTTCATCATGCAACGAAGATAAATGAATATACATTTTAGATATTCCAACTTTACTTTGTGGATTCATAATTTGATTAATATTTATAATATTTTTTAAAGATCATGTGCTGAATTTTATATTCATCCAACTTGTTACAATGTTGAGTTGGTATTATTCCCATATTAGTGAAAGATTTTATTAACTCTTGATGAGCGGAAAAGAAAGAGAGATTAGATTAAATTAAGCTAAAATGTTCTACCGATCTAAATTTTGCCAATAAAATCATAGGATTTCTGACATTTAAATAACATTTTTCTGTTCAGATTTAGTACGAAATTTGATATAGACCTGCAATCTGGTTATCAAAACCATGTACTGATTGTTTCATTGTTCATTTATCTTGTAACATAAACATATATAATTTCAAAAAGTTTTTGCGCTTTTTGAAATGTAATAGAATACATCAAAATTTATGTTTTGATTAAACAACAAACTTAATGCTGCTCTTACACTATTGTAGCTTTTTGAATATTCCTTATACTATAAAATAAAAATTTTACCTCTAATTCCTTACCTTTTGACTGCTTAATAGAGTTGTATTTAATGAATATTAAAATCTGGAATCACAATATTATCTATTAAAATAATTAAAAAAATAAAAATATTTTATTTAATTTTTTTTTAATTTTGTGACTATATAAATAATTTAAGAATAACGTGCTGATATAATATATTTGTTGTAGTTGCTTTGTTATATTTGTTATACAGATCACCGATTATGAACTACAGTGGCTTGCATAAAAACAATTCAAATTTCCATTGCATTGCTGTTAATCGAATGAATAAAATTCTTCAGTATAATATTGTGGACTGTGAACCTACAAGAAGACTTGCATTCTCTTGTATTCATCAGCCATTCACACTGCTTACTTGTAAGTAAATTATACTTATTTTTAATCGTTACAGTAATAATAATCCTCTTTTGTCTCCTTAAACAATAAAACTTTTATGATAAACATTCATTGTTTTTTAGCGAAAAGTTGTAAAACAATGTTGCAGTGGACATATTAATTTGATAGATGCTACACAGAGGGCTGTCGGATTAACGAAAGTATTGAATAAGAGAATTCATTAAAGAAACTTATTTTGAAAGCAAAACCTATATTTATACAAAATATTGTAAAATGTGCGCAAGTTTGAGGTTCGAACTCGCAACGTTAGGGTTCATAGCCGAGTAACAAAGCCACTAGATAGAAGTGTACACTCCTTTCCGGAGGTTGTTATCTGGCTTATGAAGTTACAAATTATATAGAAAATTATATTTTAAATAATAAATATTACTAAATATATTTCAAGATTCTATTGTTTTTAATGTGTCAAGATCACTGAAGTCTGTAGCAGTGACTTTTAAGAAGGGTCAGTTTGTAAAAAAAGTTTGAATTGTCGAGTTTATGAGATATAAATACAAAAATAGTAAGTTGTGAAATCCCTCTTAATTGTTTTTATGTTTCGAAAAGAGAGCAAAAAGAATTAAAATAACTAAATGCAAACCTTAGCCTGTCATGCATTGAGATCAATGAAAATATTAAAAAATTTAATGTTTTCTTAATTGTTTTGTAACAAAAATCTAATTTTTATGTAAATTTTAAAAAGGAACAAATACATTCATTAAGAAGATTAATGTTCACAAAGTTACCTATAACATTTTAAAGTAAATGTTAAAAAAATAAGTTAACATTTTTATTAGAATTCTAAAAGTAATCTTTAATCAACTTCATATTATTTGAAAGATGAGGATAGTCAATCCAGCCATCAAAATTTATATTTCAGCTCTACATTATACATAGTAAGAACAATCGAGGTGTTTAGCAATTAGATTTTCAAAAAGTCATGAAATATTTATGAAAACACTGTTTCCCTTAATTTTGAGGCTTTTGAATTGTATCAAAGAATTTTATGTTATTCCTCAACTGAAAAATATATTTATATTTTTATTTTATATTTAAACATTTAAATATATAAAAAAAATAAGAACAGTTTGGTTATAAATGAAATGAATGTTTTTGTAATGGTATTTATGAGTTGTAATTAGCACGAAAAAAAGTAACAAAATAGGCGAATTATGCTTTTTCTAGGGTTTTTTATGTGTAGAATGATGTACAAAATACAAAGTATGTTTCTATAACATACTTTGTATTTTGTACATCATATTTAAACACTTAAATATATAAAAAAAATAAGAACAGTTTGGTTATAAATGAAATGAATGTTTTTGTAATGGTATTTATGAGTTGTAATTAGCACGAAAAAAAGTAACAAAATAGGCGAATTATGCTTTTTCTAGGGTTTTTTATGTGTAGAATGATGTACAAAATACAAAGTATGTTTCTATAACATACTTTGTATTTTGTACATCATATTTAAACACTTTAAATATATAAAAAAATAAGAACAGTTTGGTTATAAATGAAATGAATGTTTTTGTAATGGTATTTATGAGTTGTAATTAGCACGAAAAAAAGTAACAAAATAGGCGAATTATGCTTTTTCTAGGGTTTTTTATGTGTAGAATGATGTACAAAATACAAAGTATGTTTCTATAACATACTTTGTATTTTGTACATCATATTTAAACACTTAAATATATAAAAAAAATAAGAACAGTTTGGTTATAAATGAAATGAATGTTTTTGTAATGGTATTTATGAGTTGTAATTAGCACGAAAAAAAGTAACAAAATAGGCGAATTATGCTTTTTCTAGGGTTTTTTATGTGTAGAATGATGTACAAAATACAAAGTATGTTTCTATAACATACTTTGTATTTTGTACATCATATTTAAACACTTAAATATATAAAAAAATAAGAACAGTTTGGTTATAAATGAAATGAATGTTTTTGTAATGGTATTTATGAGTTGTAATTAGCACGAAAAAAAGTAACAAAATAGGCGAATTATGCTTTTTCTAGGGTTTTTTATTTGTAGAATGATGTACAAAATACAAAGTATGTTTGTATAACAGATTCTATATTGAAGTCATCGTTGCAAAGCAAAAAGTAATAGGCTTTAATTTCTGTTATAGCAATTACATGAGAATTTTTATATGGCAGTTATCCACGTAATACTGTAAATTTTCTTGTTCAGAAAAAATTTGACGCAATACGATAATATAAAATTTCTTTTCTTGTTTTTTTAATTGTATGTAATGACGTTTTTAAAACTGTATCCTAATTATAGAAAGCATAAAGATTACAATATTCATAATGTCCAAGATGCCTATTGCAATGTTCTCTAATAATACAAATTACAAATTACAGCATTCATGTTTTCAAAATCTTGGCACAAATTTACAAAGAAACATACTTGTTATTATGTTGATCACAAGAAGAAAACATGGGAGGAGGCAAAAGAATCTTGCCAAGCGTTTCCAACCAAATCGACGCTTCTCCAAAGCATTCGGAATTTGAACGATTACTCTTTGTTCAAAACTTTTCTGCGGACGCTGAGACCAGTTTTAAAAGGTAATTTGTTTTGTTAAGTTTGGAATCTAATAATTTTATAATAATTATAGTGGGTAAACAAAAAATCATTACCCTCTTTTTATACACTGGTATTCAAAACTCGTTAATGAATAAAGATTTCGTTTCTTGACGTAATCCGTTGCCAGTGTGATGGATTTAGTTCAACGGTTTAAAAGTTCCCTTGAAGGAGAATGTTGTCAATTGATGGTCCACATACTGCAGACATTTGATAGTCTACATACTGCATATTGTTTCTGACAATTAATTTCGATTCCTGCAACACCTTTTAATGTGAGGAAATGGATGGTGCTCGCTATTCCTTCTTAGTGCATATTATTAGTGATGCGATTTTGCCTATTTCTCAAAGAAATGAAAAAAAATATTGCTATAACGATTAAACTTAGCTTATTTGATGACAATATTATAGGTTTTAAGCATTCTTATGTAATCAAAGTATTTATTAAATTTTTTTGTTTGGCTAAAGGCTAAATTTGACCTATTCAACTGCCAAAAGATCCTCATCTATACCAACAACTTTAGTCATCAACAATCATCTATGCTTTATTTAACTAACTTATTTATATCAGCGATAAGAAAACGAATTTAGGTAAAATATTGGTCATGAGGAAATAAATGAAATAAGTATAGATTTGCAGTATCTAAATAATAATTATAATTAAAAAAACTTGTGCGAAAAAATAAAAGAAAAACGAAAAAAATAAAATGATGTCCACAAATAATGTTGGGAAACCATCTCCCAAATTCTTTAATTAAGACTTTTAACAACAGTCAGGAAGGACTGCAGTGGCTTGGTGGTAAGTTCTTGATTTCGGAATCGGAAGGTTTCAGATTCGACACCCGATTCAACCAAAGAACCGTCGTGTAACCAAAGAACCGTCGTCTGGTACACGTTAAATCCGTCGGGGCCAAACGCTCTCCCGCTGGTGTGATGTGGAAGTTTGGAGAGGGGGTGCCAGCTCAGGTGTTGTCCTCGCCATCTAACAGAGGTACAAAATTGCGAGTACCGTCCCAAAATGGCCCTAGTGTTGCTTTAAAACGGCACTTTAATATAACTAAACTAAAACAACAATCAGGATGGCAGATATCTTAAATAGAATTTCAGTGTAGTTTTCAATGCTACTTCCATCCAGTTGGCAGCTGTTTACATTAATTATTCAAAAGCTCATACTCTTTGATATTGTTCGAATCTTAACCACTGGAGCACTTATCTTTGCTAAAAATGTCTGATTTAATGAACATTTAAAAACTTGAGAGAATGGAAATAAAAAAAAAATATTAAATCTCTTATGTTGATCTTTCCAAATAGTTCATCTATTTGCATTTTATAGATTCTTGCCATACATTTTGAAACAAAATCCTTATTTTTATTTCGCCTCTAGTTTTAACTTGATTGCACAATTCATTTAGTTTAATACCAATTATAACCTGATTAGTAGGGCGTTGGATTCACATCCTTTGGGTTGTGAGTTCAAACACCGCTGGCCGAAGACTCTCCGTGTGTATGGTGATTGGCGCACATATAAATATATTGCAGTCACAAAGTCCTCCATGTCGAGAGCAATACCACCGGGAGTACTGGTTCAGAGGTGGTCGTTCTCTGATTCAGGTCTGAATTACTATATATGGATGAGTGAATGAATTGCCTGAATGAAATCCGTCCCATAAAAAGAGTTGGGACGCGTGAGTAGCTAAGACGTACTCTTGGCCCTATATGGCGATACTGAAAAACAAGAGACGCTCCCTCGGCTTAAAATCGCTGACTTTTTTTTCTGTAGTATTTAAAGTGATTTCAAATTCATTTAGCTGTAGCTACATAAAACTATTACTTATAAAAGGATAAAACACAAAAAGATACAATAAATAATGCGATGAATGAAATATTATTAATTATGTTTCTTCCTTTAAAGGAACCTCTTGGTGGATGAACCTATTTCAAGAAGAGGACATTATAAAATGGTCAAGCACTCTAGATGAATCAGTGACTTTCGTGGACTGGGAAAGGCATACCAATTTCAGCATGAATAGCTCTGGAGGCGTTCTTACTTTGGAATCTGAAACTCACAGCAACATTGCCTGGTCTCTGAAAGAGCCATTATCAAATGAGCGTTCTATATGTGAAATGCAGACCTGTGCAGATACTCGAAAGTTTAAGCAATGAGTGCTTTTCTTTTATTTCGAAAAGAATAAATCTTTTGTTAATTAAGTTTTTTTAATTTTTTAAAATTAAAAATACTTTTTTGAATTTATTCTATATAACATGTAGAATTTCAGAATTCATGGGGAAAATTTCAAGAGATGGTAGTGTTCATTAAAAAAAATCCATTTCATTTCGTGTGGCAAAGTATGTTTGCAAATGACAATAGAGGGAGGTGAAGCATAAACATATGGAGCAGATATGAGAAGAAACATGAATTGCTGACTTACAACATCGTTGAAAAATGATTTTACAGCATTTTTATCTTCTTGCATAAAAACTATACAAGGCGAAAGTGTATTGTAATTGCCATAAAAAAGACCCAAATCGAGATTTTGGCGAATTTCCTAGTTTGAGACATCTCTAAAATCAAAGTTTTGAAATTATATCACTTGTTTTGTTTGCTGTCTATCTTGGCTGCTTTGATGGGGTGAATTTAAATTATAAAGATATGAAGTGTCCTTTCGAAATTACTGTCATAATAACAACATATCCATAGCATATTGATGGAGTAATTGCCTTACAACTTTAAATGTATGAAGAGCTTCTTACAAGCGTATAGCTGCAATTGATATTCATTGGCTAAATTTTTAAGCGGTGTACATTGTACAATTATACACCAATCCTTCCTTCAGTATTCATACATACATTACTGCTATTGGTAAATCCTCTATTTCCACCCAGTTTCATTACTGTTAAAATTGCAGAGGAAAAGAATTTTTCAATGATGTTGTAGGTAAACAATTTAAGTTTTCTTTATTATCTATTTCTTTTGTTTGTGATTTAATGCTTAAAGTAGTAACATAATCCCCTTTCAGTTCTATTAAAATTGTTTATTCTAAAAGCCATTAATTCTATGCTACGAATTTTGAAAAATCCAGTACAAAATCTTTTGTGGACAAAATAATTCGTAAAAATGTTTAACATCATCATATAGTTCGTTTTATTTGAATGTCATCTCATGCTCTGATGTACGTTGAGTATTTAAAAATAAATTTTATAATATTTTATTGATTTACAGTCGGCAGAATTAATACATGGTGCAACTACATACTAAATTTAATCACTTAAATTAGCAAGATCCGGTACTATTGTTTGCTTTAAAAAATAGTTGCAGGTTATTATTAATGATTTACGAATTCCTTAATAGTAAATTTTTAAAAAATTATAATTAATTCTCTCATGCTAATGAATTCATTACAATAAATTAAAAAATTTTTATGAAGGTTAATTTTTTTTAAGGTTAACGTCAAATATATACGACTTCGAAGGATTTCCTTCATGCTTGAAAGATAACGCTGTAACCATATTTAATAGCCTAAATATTTGGAGTATTTTCTCTTGCTTGATGCAGAATTTGAATAAATTAAAAAAAAATACATGTTCTGTCTTCATAATGAAACATTTTATAAGGTTATTTATATTGTTTGAGATATGAATGCATCAACATCTCTATATACCATTAGGCGTTACATGTTTGTAACAAGAATTCACTTAAACTTGGGGTCGTCATTTGCTTGAGGTTTGGAACTATTTTACACAAATTAGCCTACGTTTTACGAATATTTCTTTACATTTGAAGCATTATTCGTATAAATTGAAAAAATATATATACATAAAATTGCTTTTATTTTATCAAATATGGAAGCATGGTTAGACAGTACTGAAGCATAACCAGATGGTCCTTTAGAAGAAAGATTTTCACTGAAGCAATTTCTACTGTTTACGATTTCAAGAAAGTGCAATTCTCTTAAACATTTCATATTAGGGCGCATATTGTCAATACTTTAGTTCTTTTAGAATTTATGTATCTTAATACATTGAATAAATATAATAATATATTTAATAATACATAACAATGAATATATGAATCACTTACGATTCAGAATGGATGGAAAAATAGTATGATTGATGGATAAATGATATTCCGAAATTGCTACATTGCTTCCTTTCCAAGTGATTCTTCCTTACTTTATTTGAGTAATAATATCCAGGACAAATACATTATGTAGTTCTTTCAGTATTCATTTATTGAGTTTTCACCTTTGAAAATATCTTTTAAAATTGTTTCTGTGAATGAAGCTATACAGCGATCATAAGTTGTTTGTTCTGTTTTTAATTGGGGTGAGATGGTACTGCTGTAATGACAATGCATGAATCTTCATTTTTTAAAAAATATCTTTTGAAAGGTTATAGTTCAGATGTGGAAGATAAGTGAGATACCATTTCTGACTAATAAATTATAGGATTTGGTGTGGGATTTTAATACTTCATTTATTGGCAGATTTCATCTTTGAAAATAAGTCATTAAAAGGTTTTAACAGAAATATAAAAACAGAGAGCACCTTTTTTTTTTTTACTGAGATTAATTGACACTGCGGTGAGAATTTTTTTTTTCACTTTTTAAATATCGTTTTTAAAGTTCCTGTACAGATGTGGAAGATGCGTGTGATACCATATATAAATAATAAATTGTTCGCTCCTATTTATTTAACGCTGTAATATAAATGATCGTAACTAGCTCAGTGAGCAGCATGCTTTTTCAAATATTGCAAATGAAAGCTAGTTCATAGCTATGATTACACTTTGAAAAGCGTTAGATAGAGAAACTAGGATCTTTCTCCGACTATCAACTTTTGTTTATTGACAGTTTTGATCATTAAAAATAACTCTTTAAAAGAACAAATATGTGATGACCATACGTTATTTATGGTTAGTTGTTACTGCCTCGATCAAAATAGAAGAGTCCTCACTTTCTAAATATAATTTAAATGTTGTGATAAAAATGTGAAAGATACTTGCGAAATTATCTCTGATTAATATATTACTTATTCCTGTTTATTTAATCTTACTAGTGTAAGCGAACTTTGCAAATAATTCCCACAACAAATTTATTTTCTTAAGTAATATAAAATAGAGCCAGTGTAAAATTATGATTACACCCACAAAGACATTAAACAAAAAGTCTCTCTTAGTACAATGGAATTGGTATTTATTAAGTCTTTAATTAGTTTTGTGAAAATATTTTAGTTCTGAATTCTTTTACAGGTCCACCTTTTGTATATATTGAAAATAAGACAAAACATAAAAGGAGGCATGTTTCCGGCGATATTCCTTATGTGAATTTGAAATGTATTCCCTCTGGTTGGTTCGTATCAGACAGTGTGGCCTGGTTTAAAGACGGCGCTGTCTTGTTCTCGGGAAGTTTCGAGAATCACTTATCTATGTCTTTGAAAGCACCAATTGAACCAGAAGCCATAGTGCAGTTCCAAGGATATTATTGGTGCTCTGTTGACTTAACAATCCCCTATAAGCAAATTTACTCTCCTAAAATATTGGTTAGAAATCCAGGTATTTTATGCAATTTGTCTGTTGATTATTACTAATAGCAAAATTTTCAAATGAAACTTTTAATATTTTTTAAACATTTTACGATGGAAAATTGTGATTGCTTTGATTAATGTTAATATTTAATATTGTAGAACATATGGATTTCCTAGTATTGGAGATGAAATTTAAAACACAGATTTTCCAAACTGTCTCCTTTCCAATATCTTTTTGTTTTGTTAATTGTTATATCCTTGGATTTTGAGTGAATTTTCTGATCTGTAAAAGATAATTTATTTAATTACATTAAGAAAATTCATGCGAAATTATGTAAATGATCCATGATTGTAACAATGACCCATTCTACTTTAAAGTAGATTATTGTAATGAACTGCAAAGGAAACCTTTTAGAATAAAATTGCAAAATTTCTGCATTTTAACCGTTGTCTACATCTTTAAACTAACAAAAATTCAACAAAATATTTTAATTAAGTTAATATATTTCTTTATGTACTCCATGCAACCCACCGAGGGACACCTGAGAAATGAGGATAAGAATATTCCAGCATGGTTGTTAGTTTTCGCCGTCTTGCGGGTACAGAAATGGTGGGGGTTGGCTACCTCCTATCGATGACAGGACGTGATTTTCACGGGAAGGGTGTACCGTGGCCGGTGATAACCCTTAGGATTTAACCATTGTTCCAACCAGTATTGCTCTCACGACGATTCGGTCATTCAGATTTTCCGGTATGCCATCCAGCGTGTCGGAGTATCCGATTATGGTTACGGTTTATGTATCCCATGCGTAATACTTTTGTATTCTTTTGGAATTATTTGACAAGTGATGGCATGTAAGAACCAAGAAGAAATGATAAAATAATGTCTTGTTCTCTTCAAATTTATCTATGCACATATTTTGTATACTAGTCGCTGTCATAGACTAACTGGTTTGCCAGAAATATTGGTTATATTTAGCTTCAGTTAAACCGCTTAAAAGTTAACTTCACACTCACGGTTACATTAAATTGTTAGGCATTAAAACTACGTTGTTCTAATAGTCTTACAGATTTTCTGCCCTTTGTGTACTATTTCTAAAAGAGATCAGTAGTGAGACATCATAGCGCTATTAAAAATGCAATTATGCGATTAATCTCTCTAATTTCTACAGTACAGCAAATTCACTTTTTATTCTTTTGTAAACTACAGAAATATTAAACAGAATTGTTCTTTCTTAACTTTCAGTGATTGAAGAAGACCCTGAGATTAAATATTTTATAAAACAATGAAAACGATTCGAGTTTCAGTTCAGCAATGTAATTTATTGTTGCAAATTAGATAAAAAATGTTTTTAAAAATGCTAATACATCAGGAAAAATGTGCAGTGTTTTTTAAATTATATCATTAGATAAATGGTTTTTTTGAATTTTAGAAAGATGTAAAAACTATTTTTGTATAAAACTGTTTTCGAAAGTTATCGCGAAAAACATGACAATTTAGCATAATTTTTAATTAATTAAAATTCTAATTAAAAAATCCATGAAATCTCCCCCATGTACACATTTTCACATGCCCTAGTATATGTGTTCCAAGTTTGGTAAATCTAGGTCAAGTAGTCTGGTGTGTTGAACATCAATATTTTCTAATTATTTTAATTAATAGAGATGGCTAATTCTTGAATTTGAAGAAAACGGCATGATTGTGCAGATAAAGACAAACGTATAAAAATAACATTGTCTATCAAGTATCTCAAGTACTATTCGGCATTCTATGAAACATGCTGTAAGAGAATGACGTTAAGTCCGTACTCTGGAATTTCA
Source organism: Argiope bruennichi (assembly GCF_947563725.1). NCBI lineage: Eukaryota > Metazoa > Arthropoda > Arachnida > Araneae > Araneidae > Argiope > Argiope bruennichi. Next base: position 90,338,369 of record NC_079151.1, read on the forward strand.
GTAGAAAATAGAAGCAAAAATTTTTTTTTAATTTATGAACTCATTCAAAAGAAAAATAAAAAAAATTGCTCTAACTGTCGCCTTATACCTAATGTGATAATAGTCTCGTTTGTGCCATCTAAAGTAAAGTTTTCTTAAGTTTCTGGGTTTTTTTTTTTTTTTTTTCATTTTTTCGTGAAAAGACCAATGATGTTCAAAATTCCTACTTTAGAAATGCAAATTGGGCATCAAAGGAACTGTTAACTGAGTTCTTTCCTATTAGAAATAAATATGAATGTGTGTGTGGAATCAGACCTTTTGACCTGCAACTACCAAATTTGGTACATTTATATCTTTAAGACTAAGAATGTATACCTTTTAAAATTTTAATTAATTAAAAATTAAACTGAATTTTAACGTTTTTCAGCGATAACTTCCGAAAATATTATTGCATCAAAAGGAAATTTGCACCAGTTCCAAATTTTTTTTAAAAATCTGTTTTTTATGATACCAATTTAATATTGGTGGGAATTTTTCCTCAATTTATTTTTAAATGTTATTTTTTTTCCTTATTTTTGACAATATATTTCATTACGGTACAGAAATTCAAACCGTCTATATTGTTTTATTAAATATTTAACTGAATTCTATTGTTTAAATCTGATGAAAAGGGAATCTCTTTAATACCCATGTAGTTTACAAAAAAGAAAATAAAGTTACATTATTGCAAAATTTAGAAGATTGATGAACAGCAAGGACATTTATATTTTTAATAGCGCTATGATTTCATGAAACTGATCTTCATATACGTAATGAACTGAATGTGAGACAATTTAAATAACATGGTTTTAATGTCAGAAATTTTGACGGAAGCATGAAGTTATATCTAAACTATTTAACTCAAATTAAATATAACCAATATCCAACTAGCTGATCGTCAAAAGTAGCTTGTATTAAAATTAACAACGTGTTCGTTTGCATAAAGAAAACTAAAACACATATTGGAAAACATTTTTAACAAAAATACTAAAGATAATCTAAAAATATTCTGTTTCACTAAACAAAATAAAAAATCATTACTTGGATATCGACAACTTGTTTCTTAGAATGAATGAGATGTGATTTTTTTTATAAAAAGAAATTATTTTTCTTTGACTTTTGAGAATCCTTTGTAATAAACACGTCACCACATTGCTGAACAAATAACAAAAACAACTACAAACGCTTAAATTACTAGTGTGATTGGGTGCTTATTGTTGACCGTATCCATTTAAAAATATAAGCGTTGGTATTTTCTTTCTCAATCAATGTTAAGACTGACTGCACTTAAACTGTTAATTTTTTTTTCTGTTGAAGAACATTTCTCAAAGTCGATACAATTAAATGGATACTTGAAATAGTAATTCATTTTTTATTAGCTGATTTTCAGAATTTTTTAGAATTAAATACTTTAGTAAAAAAAAAACTGTTGAATCTATAATAAAAGAGGATATTTGGATTAATTTCGATTTTTTTTAATACCTTGTAGGGCTGCACACGTTTGTTCTATATATGACATCAGAAATAGAAAATTTCAGCAACTGTTCGCATTTACTATCATTGAAGCTTTCTTATATTGACGAACTAAATGAATGTTTGAAAGAATTTTTCCCGAAAGAATCATGGTTTGCTCTGAAAGATGTCACTTGCACTACGTAAGTATTTTGCTATTTCAAAGAATTATGGTAATCGATATCTTCATCGTCGTCGCCTTCTACCAATGTGCCTTGCACATGCCCACGAAGTCATGTGCTTATTATAAAAGAAAGTTATGGACTGTGTTTGCTATTTTTTTTCTACGCCTTTTTTAGAATTGTTGTTACGTTCTTTACTTTTGAGTTTTCGTTTTAATTTTAATTGTTGTTGAATAAATTCTGTTAATTGACTTTCAATTTTTATTGAATTCGTCGGTATGAATAAAATTATAAATAATGAAGCCATTACAATGATGATTCTGGATGTGATAGATTTTTTTTGTATGTTTCGCCAGTGTTTCATGAATTCAACTAAATATTAACAATAAAATGAGACCCCTGGATGTGATAGTTTTTTCGTATATTTCACCAGTGCTGCATGAATTCAAGTAACTATGAACATTACAATGGTGCTCCTGGATTTGATAGTTTTTTCGTATATTTCACCAGTGCCGCATGAATTCAACTAACTATGAACATTACAATAATGCCCCTGAATGTGATAGTATTTGTTTCAAATATTTTACCAGTGCTGAATGAATTCAACTACTGTTGATTTGGTGATGCAAGTCTTCTTATCTCCTGAGCGCTGGCTATTTTTCATAAAGATACTTGTTCTCCCGATCATTTTATAGCATGTTTGCCTTTCTAAATCTCTCTATTTTTAACATTTTCTGATGTATTCAATTTTTTGTCTTTGAATAGAATATATATTTTTTTTATTGTTGCTTGCATCATATTCACAATGTCTTATACGAAAGCTAGTGTCGACTTGATTAGGGTATTAATTACCTTTTTGGTAAATCAGAAGCACGAGTACGGAGGATCAATTAAATATAGATAATACCGTGGATGATAAGTATTATGTGGTTTCGGCTTTCAATTCGAAAGTTTTGTTCCGATGTGAAAGGATATTTTTCGATTTCTACCAGAACAGGAACGTTAAAAAGCACTGAGGAGAAATTAATAGAAATTCGTTCTAGATCAGTAAAACTGATACTCTTTACCTATAGGATTTAGATCTTGAAGCTAATTTACCGTCGAAATTACTTCTCTAGATGAAGAATGTCGCTGAAGGCTTATTAATTATCGATTTTTGATCTCTTAATGAAAACAGGGTCTAAAGATTTCTATTCATCCTGTCTGTTTCCACTGGGGATATTGATTCGTTTTCAAAAGCAGCCAACAAGGTTCATGGGATTTTTTTTTTTTTTGCCCCTGGCATTGAAGTTTTAACAATTAGCGAAAACTTCACTTAGCACAATAGACTTCACAAGCAAGTGCAGGGTGTATAGACGAAAGGCGATGACGATAAAGGTATCAATTGTTACAAAATGCTACGAAAATATGAAATGTACTAAATAAATTTAATTTATTTTGAAAGTAAGTTTCCCTGAAACCATAAAGTGGAACAAAACTAAATTCCCTGGAAAAAATTGAGATCGAATAACATTTTTTTCCCAATTATTTATCAACTAGCCGCCTTTGGCGACCAGCTGGTTCGCCAGTATTACCGCTCGCTACAATTTTCAATTAAATATTTTAAGTAACTGGTCTCTTAATAGATTCTCAAACAAAACATTTTTAATCTTCAAATTTTGATAGTCATACCAAACTTATACTGTTGTTTAGATCGTTTCGTTCAATTTACTATATATATTTTGCTAATTTGTTGTCATTTCCGGTAAAACTTCAACTTTAATTTAAAGTAGAAATGATGAAATTGCAATTAATATAAAGATATTTTTTAATGAAACCAAGCTTTTTATTTTATTTATAATCTTTATTGTTATTTATTTATTATTATTGAATATGAGTATTACAAACAGAATCGCTAGGTATATGTCTTATGTGAACTACAAAATATTTTTCATAATTTATGTAATATCTCAAAGAATAATTCAACAAAAATTTCTCAGATTCAGCAAAAAATTCAGTTTTTAGTTTTGCTTTCAAGAGGATTGAAATGAAATCAATAATAATATTTTGTTCCGGCCTATAAATATATTTCAAAAATAATGAAGTCTAAATTTAATGCAGTAAGGTATCATATTCTAAGAAATATTCTGGACACACCAAATTTTAAATAAATGAATGAATGTTTCTATTTTCCACGATCAACTAAGACTTATTTATGAAGTTTTGAATGTTAAAAATTTAGAAAAACTCAACATTTTCATAATCTTAGGTCAATTAATCTTGAGAAACCTGCGCGCTGATTGGCGTATTTTCTTTGAAACGATCGATGGAAAATCTAAAATTATCCTTTTTTTTTATTGAATAGTGATATTCAAATTTTCATAAATCAGTCAGTTTAAGTGATTGATTTAGTTGATTGGAAATTAACTCTTTTTATTTAAAATATTACTGTTTCAAGAACATTTTGTTATTCGTGATTTCCACAGCAGAAGCTTTATGTAAAATCAAAAATTCGTTATTTATTAGAGCATTTATTGAATCAAGTTACATAAAATATAATCATTTTCCATTTAGACCATTTTAGAAGATCTGTGTCTATTGCTAAAAGTTTGAAAATTATCTGTGGGGCCCTGATTTGAATGGATATCCTGTTCATATTAAACAAAACTTGCCTTAAAATAAAACTGATTTATTGGATTAATAATATAGAAAGTGTAAAAGATCATAAAATAATTTTTCTTGAATTTATTTTTTAGAAAAAATAATATTTCATATTTGTTTCATTTCCTTCAGACACGTGCCGAAAATTATATTTTTGCAGATTTCATTTCCAAAAAGATTTAATTTATTTTTAATTGGAGCTTTAATCAATGTGATGGCAACACTTTGAAAAAACCTAATTTTTTCCCATGAATGCGAAACGTGCTCGTGCAGCTTAAATTTTATTTTTATTTTGTACGAAAAAAATTGTTGAAAAATATAGTTAAAATATTTATTTAAAAATAGAAATTTAATTTTAAGGTTAAAACATTGGTATCATTTAAAAGATAAATTTTTGATCTTTAACTTGATGTAAACATTTTTTTTGTGCGGTAATATTTTTGGAAGGTATAGCAGAAACACGCCAAAATTTCGCTTAATTTTTAAATAAATAAAATTCTAAGTAAAAATTCGAAAAAATAACCCCGAGGTGCAGATTACCGGCCTCCAAGGTATACACGTGCCGAATTTGGTAGCTGTATGTTGAATGGTCTGGCCTGTAGAGCGCCAACACACACACACACACACACACACACACACACACACACACACACACACACACACACACACACACACACACACACACACACACACACACACACACACACACACACACACTGAGCTTTATTATAAATATAGATATAAGAGGATCAATGGAATTGCATCAAATGTCATGCCTTGAGACTAATTTCTATGTATCGTAGTTAATGCAATTTGCCACTTGAGAAAGGAGTCAACGTGTGATGGCCCATAGTGACCTGTACATAGTCATCTCCGCTGAAATGTTGACCTGGGATGATCTTTTACAGGCATTGGAGCTGTAGTTGTGATAGTAAGATACATCTCAGCGAAACCATAGCAGTTGAGTACTCAGCACCACACGAGGATGAATATTGTCGTCGACCAACACCTCTTATATTCGAGATCGCCTCCCAGTAATCCACGTGATAACGTTTTACAACAATTTTCATAGCATCTGACAAAATTTTTAACATTACATTAATTGGTCCTAAAAACTGTATTTGTGTATATAACTTATTCAAAATGTGAGCAAAATTGTAAAAATCGCAGGTAAAAATACTTAATTAGCACACGAAAGTTAAACAAACGAGAAACAGCAATTATTGCTTTAACCTTTTTACTACTTCTTCTGCCCAACCGGTCGTGCAAATTCTATATTATAAAGCCGATTTTTGTTTGAAGCAAAGGATGCAGGATGAAAAGGGAAAACATCTTTAGTGATAACTCCATTTACATCATACACCCCTCATTTGAAGTAGACACTAGCTTGGTAAAATAGAATTTGCGAGGTCGGTTGGGTGGGGTCAGTAGCGAAAGGATTTTAAATAAAACCAAAAAACTTATACCCTCTTCCGCTTTGTAGATTTTAACTAAAGAACTGAAACGATCAAGTGATCACAAAGTTTGCCTTGGTCTCTTCAATACTTTATTTGACAACTCAGTTTCCACTTTTTTATCTTTACACAATAATGTGAATTAGCTTTTATTGAAATAGTAATAACAAGTGGCTGCTCATAAAAGTATTTGAATATAATTCATTAAAATACTCTTACAAAAGAACTAACGGAAAAGAAATAAGGTTGATGAAAACTAACAAAAAAATCAAATACTAAAAATCCTTTAGAGAAAAGAATATCTAACTTCGTTAACCAATTTATTCGATTCAAATTTTTATTTTCTATTCTTCTATTTTTATTACGGAATACGGAATTTTTTATCGAGTATATTAATATATAAATATTCTTTTCATTAAAACCCTCTACATCTTATTTCGATGTATTTTGAATGCGCATGCTCAGTTATTGCTATTTCAGAGTTTTTTTTTATTATGTTGCAGTTCTGAGTTGCATATCTATGAACATATTCATATTAGGAAAGATTCTGGAGATGAAGAAGAATTACGAAGAATCTTTGAAGAAAGAAGAAAAGATAATGATAAATTAGCTGGCATATTGAAAAAGCTCCTCATAAGCAAAGATAATACTCTTTTCAGAAGTACAGGTAAATAATTGTTTTTTCATGGATAAAAGATATGAATATTACAGTACTAAGCTTCCACTGGGGTAGAATGAACAGCATAAGTGAACCAAAAAGTGAAAAGTATTCAAACTAAATTAAGCTAATCAAACATTCTCAAACAGATTAGAAAAAAATCAAGGAAACAAGAGTTTATTCGAAATTAGCTTATCAAATAGAAGCAGAATTTAATACAAAGAAAGAAAATTTACCAGCATTTATGAAATTAATAAATCTTTTAAAATCAGTAACTAGCTTTACTATCAAGTGGATATAATTCCCAGATGGAACTAAAAATACAATCTAAACTGCACTATTGTTATTTATTAACTAACTATTATCAGTTACAGAGTTATTATTGAGTATTAAACCAGATTGAATGTATATAGCTTTAAGTAGCTCTATAGATTACTTCAAACATAGGCCTGAAAGAGTAAAAAATATTCTAGAATTTCAAAATAAATACAAAAAATGATAGTTTGATAATATGAAGAATGATAATGATAGTTTGATTTTACCAGTATTTTGAAGTTTTTTAAAAATTTTCAATGATAAAAGTAATTAATAATTTCAATGAGGAGATTGAAATATGCATGCAGGAAATATCTGAAAGAATATAACACGTTCTTTATCAGCTTTATGTTATAGTGAAGAAAATTGAGAATGTATCTTGGGAAAGTACTTATTTTCAACTATAGATTCAATATAAAATTTGATTCAAATCAGTAATTTAGATGTAAAAATACTAAGAAAATTTTATGCATTTGGCATTTTGCAATATTCGAAATGTTTTATTTATATTTGTTAAAAATTATTCAGATATAGAAACAAAAATATTTTTTTTTTCAGTTATGAAAAAAAATCTAAAACAATAAAATCACCAAAATTTTGAAATCGAATTTTTTGCTAGTTATAATAACTTTTCCAATTATGATTTTTACATTAAAAAAATAAAAAAATTATTTAATTACTGGCTTTATTGTTGAAAAGGAAAATGCTGATATTTGAAAATTATTTAGATTAAATTTTCTCATAAAAACACTCAAATTATAAGATTTATACATTTTTAAAGCTCTATATTTATATATGATTCAGCAAAGTTGGGTTCTAAAAACTCATTATTCGATAAATATAATTATATAGAAAATCAAATATTTATTCTTAGATGCCCGATTTTTAAAAAAAATGATTTCAAAATATTTTTTTAGTGTCATTTCTAGAATAAATCTTGGGATAAATTTCTTAAAAAATCCTATTTTGTCTTAAGTATAACTTACGGGTAAGAAACGGTTTGTTGTAAATTAACAAACATTGTTTTATTTATGTAGGAAAAATCGGAAACATTGATAAATATAGATTTAAATATCTTATTGTTCAAGTAGCAATACAGTGTTCTTGCTTATATAAACAAAACAAAATGGAAATAAAGTTACAAGTTATAAATACATTAATTAATTTTAATTTTTCATCCACACTCATGCTACCATCAGCGTGTTGCCAATTGATTAAATAATATTTCAAATCATGCATTTTAATGACAACAGAGGTATAAAAGTTTCAATTTATTCTCGTACTTTAAAAAAACAAAACAGGGTGGGATAGCCTGGTTGGTAGAGCGCTGGATTCGCGTCCCTTAGGTTGCGAATTCGAACCCTGCTGGCCAAAGATTCCCTGCGTGCTGGTGGCTGACGCGCGTATAAATCTGTCGTGTCCACAAAGTCCTTCATGTCGAGAGTAATACCACTGGGAGTACTGGATCAGAGGTGCTCGTTCTGATTCAGGTCTAAATTACGATCTGTGGATGAGTGAATGAAATGCGTGAATGTAGTACTCCCCGTAAAAAGGGTTGTGACGTGTGTGTAGTTAAGTCGTATTCTTGGGCCTAGTTGGCTCTACAATAAAAACAAGAGGCGCTCCCTCTTAGGCTTAAATCGGCTGTCTTCGAACAGCGGGCTTGTCCGTGACAAGTGTCATCAGAAGCACAACAACAGAAGAGAAAACTGTTGTTTAAAGGCAACATTCAGTGTGTTGCCTTTAAACAATTTATGAGTTAAATACTTTTTTTTTACTGATGTTAAATATTTTTGATTCTTCACAAGATTTAGGAATTTCATTTCACGAATTCAAACATAATACAAGTAGCATAGATGTTACAATACATCAATTGTTATACAATATTGTATAATATTGTACACTATTGTATAATATTGTACACTATTGTATAATATTGTACAATATTGTGTAATATTGTACAATATTGTGTAATATTGTACAATATTGTGTAATATTGTACAATATTGTGTAATATTGTGCAATATTATTTTATTCCATATTCAGTAACATTATGGAATATTGTGAATAGTTTTTCATATTATACAGAACTCCTAATAGTGCATAATATATGTGCGCAACTGGGGAATGTGTTTAGTAGAGATTAATGTGAAGAACAGGTGACTGTTGATGGAATATCTATAAGGCAGGAGTTTTCGTGAGAAACCAAAACTGTCAAATTAGTAATAGCTGGGGCTGGAGACAAGTTCCTTGAATATTAAGATTATTTGAAATATAAAGATAATGCAGAAAGAAACTTTTCACAAAGGAAAATTTAATGTAAAATCACTTATTTGAAATAGAATAAAATATCTAATAATTGTGGATGGATGAATCAAGTAAATATCAAATTGAATGCATAGACAATGTTGTTATTATAAATAACGAAAATATGATAGTTCTCTTGCGTACTATAAATGAACATCAAGAAATAAAATAAAGGATGTAGAATCGCTTCTATTGCAAATTTAAAATATTATAATAATAAATACTTTATTTTCCATTTACTTATTAGTTGTTTGCCCCAGAGAAGAATCCAGTTACGATGGTTATAACCTTACTTGGCCTGAAACCCCTATTGGACAAAGCGCTTTGTCTGAACAAATGTGCATTACAGGTTCGATATGAAATATTTGTTAAATATTTAAAGTTTATTATAAATTATTGCACTTTTTAAACAATCTACAGAATATTTACAGTGTTTATTATACAAAGCTATTAAAATCAAATGCTTTTTCTTAAAGTTTGGATCTGATACAAATAATTTGGTTTTTATAATAGCGTTGAGAATCCTTAAGATTGGTTTCCTGCGCAGTTAATCTGTTAGTAAGGAATATAATTTTAAAGGCATTTTAATGAATCCAAGGTCAATCACCCTTATCTTTTGCTATAACTTTACCAACAAATTAAAATTTGGCAGCTCTGTGTATATGAACGAGGAGTTCTTAAAAGTATAAGAATTTAAGCGGTGTCTCTGTATGGAGCAAAGATACGGGATATGTCAAGAAGCTTCGCTCTGTTCACAGAAGGTATACAAACGAAGGCGCACACACTAGAAACAGTGAATCGAGTGAATTCTCTCTCTGAAATGTGCTCGCCAAAAAAGCTCTAACTCACCATTAGGTACAAAAACAAATGGATTTCGAAAACACAGGAATTTAAGAGATGTCTATATTAAGAGCAAAGTTTTAGGATCATTCAAGAAATTTCCATATCCTTTTAATAAAAGTGACAGTGTGCGAAACTATGAAAGATGTTATTAAATTTACTGCAATTTCTCTACATCCAATCTTGACAACAACATCTCTTTGGATACAAAAACGCAGGGTTATTGAAAACACAAGAATTTTAACAATACCTCTATTAGGAATAAATGTACAGGATCATTCCAGAAGCTTCCATACTCTACTCATGAAAGAGAGAGAATGATATTCTGAAAGCCATTGTTCAGTTAAATATTTGTTGTTTGCTTATGTGATATTGATTTCCACAACTGTTTTCTGAAATTCGATTGTATTTTACTACTCGTATTTTGCGTTTAATTGTGAAATAAAGCATTGTTATCCTTTATCGAGCTTGTTGGAATGCTCAACGCCCAGTAAGTGGGCGGAGTTTCTATAAAAATTAGTTGATTTAAATACTTTATTAGTTTTACTATGTTACTTATTATTACTTATACTATATTATTAGAGATTTGTTTAATTCCCATATTAGAGAATAAAAAGATGCATTATAAAGATAAGAAATTTAGGAAAAAATTTATTAAAAAATTATTTACGGTATTGCTAATGCATACTTTTCTTTTTTAGCCGACGGCGATGCTGTTGAAAGGCAGTGTTTAGGAGATTTTAATACGGGAGCATATTGGAGTTCAGAAGTAAAGAATTGCGGCAATATCCAGTCTGAAGTAACAATGAATCTGTATAAACTGTCGAAAGTAAGTTCCTTTTTCATCTTTTTGAAATAAAAAAAGTATTAGAATTTAACTTTGTAAGAAATGTGTAATATACGAAAAGAGGAGGCTTTTATCCTCTTGTTTTAACTTCAGAAACTTTAATCTTGTTTAGTAGTTACAGAAGCAAGAAAATTCAACCCAGAAAGATTAAAGAAAAAGAAAGAAAGGGAATGTTCCCACAATATTATGAGAAAAAGAGTTCTTAAATTCGAATCCTGCCTGATTGTGAAATGTGTAGCCATAAAAACTTTTTTGCTTATCAAAAAGCATAAACACATGGAAGAGTAGATAGTTTTCTAAAATTTTCGAAAGCAGAGAACGCATTAAATTAAAGCCTAAAAAGAATAATACAGGATTTCAAAATTTTTGCTGTTGCACTTGATTTATGGTAGGATAGAAAAAAAAAAGGATTATGGCATTTAGAAATTACTAATTGTTTTGAACTATTAAAGATGAATTGAGTTGTGGCCAGCACATATTCGAAATGGTATTTATTATTTTCATTTATTGATTTATAACTGATGCTTTCATTATAGCAGTATCACGTTTCAATTGGCGCAACTCTCATACAGCTAAATTATTTCTCCATTCAAGTTACCAATTTAGTATTTGTTTAGCTTTGATTGCTAAAAAATGGTATTCTTTACCACTCTTATAGCTTTAATTCATGCCTTAAAAAGTTATTTTTCAATTTTAATACTTATTTCAGAATATTACTATTTTCAAAATAAATACAAATTAATTAACTATTCAGGAGTTCTGATCCAAATATATATAAAATGCTGTTTATTTTAGAAAGATATATCTGAGGACAATATTTTAAACTCTACACTGACTATGGAAAGATTAACGACCAGTTCTGAAGAAATAAATTCGGCTGACGTTAAATACATTGCGCAAATATTAGAGAATGTAGCTGATGTACCAGCCATTGAATCTGAAGTAAGTTATCTTCAAACAATTCATATCACTATTTCTTGAAATAATGTTGTAGGTGAAATTAAGTAAGTAAAAAAACTTGCATAATATGATAAATTGTTTTCTTTTTTAAATTTTATTATGTTATAATTCCTGTTATTTAATAGAATATTATGAGGTTTAAGTAAGGCATTGATAAAAAATAAGTAACAGGAAAAAAATAAGTTTTCTTGTTAAATGAGAAGTATGAAGTTATTAGTCAAACAAGACAAGATTGAGCTTGTTTTTCTAATGTATTGCCTAAATGCAATAAGATTTCTGATTTTTTTCCTGAATATGAGGAACACAACAATACTCTGTACTATTTTTTTTAAAATAGGGAGACAATCAAGAAAGTTTCAAAAAAGATGATAGCTCGGAAAACCAGCATGCACTACTTCTTCAATCACAGACGATTGTAGAAGTACTGTATGTTGAAGAAATACAAATTATTACTCAAAGTATAGATAAAGAAGTTTAAATAATCTAATTTAAGGTACACAGGAATGGATAAATCAACTTCATGCAATTGTGAGAACAAGAATTGAGGTGGAATTTATCTTAACAATAGAAGAAATACAAGAATTTTTTAGATGTTTGATTATATAAGATTGGATAGAATAAAAACGGAAACATTTTTTATAATTAAGTGCATTCTTCCGCAAGTGAATCGAAAACTGTGTGTAAAGGTAGAGAGCGAGATCAGAAAAAAAAAAAAAAACCTCTAATACATAATGAGCTTGTAACAGGTAATCATCTGGCACACATGATGCATTGGCGCTCAGTCAAAAATATCGTCCAGTAGGTAGTCGGTTATCATTTCTGCATCATGTTTGCAACTTAAGAAGAGCAACATCATGTTATTCATCTTTCAGTGTTGAATTTCGAGCACTAACGAATGAAGAAATGTGCCCATAAAGCTCTCTATCATTCACTCGTGTGCAGAAATGGATAATTTCCTCATTTTTGAGAGTGATCTTGTTCCATGACAATACACAGCCCAATCACTAGCACATTGAACAAATTGACAAAGGTTTAGTGAACAGTGTGGAACACTTACTGTATTGTCCCGGTCTTTCATCATGTGATTCAGTGTAAAAAAACACTGAACGCCCTCTCTTTTACTCGGACAGCAAAGGCACGAGCATTATTCGAAACTAGTTTCAGTTTCACCACGATAACTTCTACGAACAAGATATCCACCACTTGGTGAACCAGTGGGGAAAATGCATGTGTAGTCTTGTTGAATACTTTAAAAAATAAATTTTATTATTTCAACCCGTGGCTACCGTTTGATTTCGTTCGTCCTTATAATAACATTTGGCAATAGTATATATTAAAAATTATGTATATTTTTATACATAATTCACAAAAAAAATGCTGTATTGCATAACCGAGCAAACCTATACATATAGCAAGAAAGATTCAATACAGAAAAATAATATACATATTTAATCCATGAGAAGTGTATTAAAATTGTGTGAATGATTATTCTGTAGTAGCTTTTTATTACTTTGCATTTATTATGTATTTTGCTTCATTCGTTAACCAGTTAAAAGTTTCGACCTTTTCGGGAAATGCGTATCTAAATTGTCCTTAACATTATATATATATAATATATATATATTGCATAAATATTATATAAATATAATAATTATTTTAAATAAACTCGTCATAACGCAAAATGTATTTTTTCCATGACGAGTATACTCGTCAAACACTGTTAACGGGTAAATTAATTCACTATGTATCATGCATGTCCCAATTTGATAATCTTGACTTTTCAAATGAAAGCAAGGATGACATAAGTTTGCCATTTCATTCAGAAACAATATGAGATAAATACCTATACAGGCATTTTTCTTTTTTGAGCTTGATATATAATTTAAGTAAAATGCAATATCTTTTCATATTTAATTTAAACATGAAAGTGTAAAATTTCAACCACATATTTCTTTCCTTTTTATAACTTAATAAAATATATTACCTTATTTTCCATATTGCGCAGATTTTGGAACCTGTTGTCAATACTGTAGACACAGTTATAAAAGCAATTTCAACATTGGATAAAAGATATTCTTTAACACGTGCATCTACTAGGTAAGTGATTTTCTTCAATTTCATTGTCATTTACTCTGTTAGACAATAAAAAATTTCCACAAATAAAATGAAATACATTATGGCATCTTGTATTTTAGAATTATAACCCTTAATCTGGGTCATAAATTCTTCTATGTGATTGTTTTTAAAGGAATCATATGGAGAAGGGGGATCTCCATATGCTATATGGATATGATAAATTCAGATGGCTAATTTCTTATGCCTGCTCCTTAATTTTGTCAGCAATACATTTTACCTTTGCTTGTTTTATATTGAAACCTTAATGCATCGAATTGTTAATTGTTAGGGACTGAAGCATTTTTTTCCAGACTGAGATTGCGTTTGATTTAATTAAAATTCTAGATCTATATTAATTTATTATGACGTTTATATATCTCAAGCTGAAGTTTTTAGAATTGGTTTATTGAAAAAAATAAAAGTATGAAAAGATCTTTTTAATCACTAATTTTATAAACCTATTTTCCTATATCATTGATCTAATTCCACACACAATTTAAGAAGAAAAATATTATCACATATATCCACCTAACACAAGTTTTTAAATTGATTACCCAATTTTCTCTTATTTGTATTTTTAGCATTCTGAAGGTTTTTTGATTCCTAAATGTATTGTCGTGGCAATAAAATTAATGATGCTTGACATCTTAGTAAAACTTTTAATCGATTGATATATCTATAAAAATTATTTTATAAATACTTTACTACACAAAAAGTATTTTCAAAATTTTGTGATATTTTAAAATTTTATCAAGAAAAATTAATTTATAAAACAGGAGAAATTATAAAAAGAATAATAGACTTTGAAATTATCTTTGCTTCCTTTAACCCTTTAAAGGGCCATTTTTTTCTAGTCATATTATGTTAAAATATTTTTAGGCTTGAAATTAGAATAAGAAAAGGATTCATTTAGCTTATTAGATAAATTTAATTTGATTAATTAATTAATTTGGTTAATTAATAATTAAGTAACAAATCAAGACACATCATTTTGTCTGAGATAAAGAACCGAAGCATCTAAGTTTCTGACTTAGTAAAAAAATTTGTCAGAACTTATACCAACCTACATAATTTCATACAAAGATTGATGAATTTGGTGGGAAGCATACTTCTCACGACCCTAGAAAGGGTTAATTCATATCTAAAAGGACATCATTAGTTGCACGAATGAAATAAAAACGGGACTCGCTTTCTTATCACGCACTTTGTAGCATAACTTCAACAAAGACAGTAGTAGCATTAATTTACTTTATACTTACACTATATTTTCTTCTTTTAATATTTTCTCTGTCTACAAATGTCTTATTTCATGCAAATATTAATGGATCTGATGGTTATTTCAACATTTATTTAGTTCTGGGTGATTACACAAGCACTAAATTTACGTCGATAGCTCTCACATTATTAAATAATCACAACACAAGAATAAATTTGGTCTCTTTTTCCTTTTATTCTGGTCATCATTGCATAGCAGGCGCAGCCTTGCTAACGCACACACACACACTCGCTAACGCTACACGATACACTGAAGTGTTTTTCCCTTTGCCGCAAGAGGGCAGCACAGTGACAGGTCGGAACATACCGCCCGCCTTGACATGATGTTGTCAACACACACACACACACACACAAGGAAAAACTATGGAATATCACAATTCAATGCACAATGCTGAATAAAAACATACAAATTCAGATTTTAAACACTACACATTACAAGGTAATAACATTAATCGCATAATAAAGAACACTAATATAAGATTACACATCAATAGGTAAAATACAAATTTTTGAAATGGCTCTTTTATAAACTCCAGATTGAGTTTTAACTTTTACAACTCTGACCCTTTTATCTTCACCCAGATAACACTCAATTATTCTACCTAATGCCCATTTTTGAGGGGGTAGGTTTTCATCTTTAAGAAGCACTAACTCATTGATTTTTACATTATCTTTTTCTACCTTCCACTTGGACCTCTGTTGCAAATTATTAAGATACTGTATATGCCATTTTCTCCAAAACATTTGAATTAATTTTGTCAGTTTTTTCCAATTGGATAATCGATTGTCTTTAACTTCGATTAAATTTGGCTCTACAACAGTATTTAAGGATCTGCCAATTACGAAATGAGCAGGGGTTAACACGTCATACACATCGGTATCGGACGACAGAGGTGCAAGTGGTCTAGAATTTAGAATTCCTTCTATTTGCGTAATAACTGTTAGGAATTCTTCATAGCTCAATTTGGAATTACCTAAAATGCGTTTGAAATGATATTTAAATGCTTTAACTCCACTTTCCCAGAGGCCACCAAAGTTAGGTGCTCTAGGTGGAATGAAGTTCCAATCAATTCCCTCTGTTGACAAATAACTAGCAAGACTATCGTCAGGTTTTACAACTAAATTGTATAACTTAGAAAGTTCCTTATTTGCTCCTATGAAGTTTGTGCCGTTATCTGAAAATAATTTCGAACATAAACCTCTTCGAGCCACAAATCTCTTTAAACACGCTATGAAGGCATCTGATGTTAAATCAGTGACCATCTCGAGGTGCACTGCCTTAGTAACTAAGCATACAAATAAACAGACATACACATTATGATAAGTGCCCTTTCTTTGATGTTTATATTTCACAAGAAATGGGCCACAAAAATCTACTCCAGAGCAATTAAATGGGAAGTCAGGAGTCACTCTCTCTTTCGGTAAATCGCCCATCAATTGTTGAACTCCTATGGGTTTAACTCTGAAACACTTAATACAATCATGCACTACTTTCCTACACGTTGCCTTACCTTGAACTGGCCAGAAACGTTGTCTGACATAATGTAGTAAAGCAGTAGGGCCTAAATGAAAATATCTTTTATGAAAGAATTCAATAATAAGCTTAGTTAATTTATGACCTTTAGGCAAAATAATTGGGAACTTACAGTTAAAATTTACATTACTATGTCTTATTCTGCCATTGACTCTTAGTAAACCAACCTCATCTAAAAAGGGGTTTAAACATTTGATCTTACTTTTGTCAAGAACAGGTTTATTTTTATTTAAACACCTTAACTCTTCTGAAAATTCCCTACTCTGGATTTCCTTTATTATGAAGGTTTCAGCCTTCCTAATTTCCTCTGTTTTCAAGGGACCCAGTCTCCTTTCAGTTGGACTCCTCAAGTTGTGGAGAAATCTGAAAACATAACTTATTACATGCAATATTTTAGTATAACTATTACTACAATTAAGAATATCAGTAACACATGAATTGTTCAATGTAGTAACTAAAACACTTTCACAGTCAACTTTTTTGAGTTCACAGTCTACATCGTCCTTTATCACAGAGTCAGAGATTTCTCTGCACGGATACTCACAGTTTTTTAGAAAGGCAGGGCCTTCCCACCACAAATGACTCTCGAGCATTTTGGACGGATTTACACCACGACTGATAAGATCAGCTGGATTATCTCCTGACGAAACATGTCTCCACTGCTCCTGACACGAAAGGTCTTGAAGTGTGGCTACACGGTTTGCCACGAAGGTTTTTAACTGGGACGTCTCTTTTTTAATCCATGACATCACAATCATACTATCGCTCCAGTAATAGATATTGGACACTTTCAGTCGAAGAGCCGACTGGATACGCTGCATCAATTTCACCAGCAGCACAGCAGCGCAGAGCTCCAATCTAGGGATCGTGAGCTTCTTCAGTGGAGCCACTCTGGATTTACTGGCCACCATCTTGACAACAACCTCACCAGCAGGTGTTTGGGATTTGCAGTACACAACAGCTCCAAAGACAGCTTCAGAAGCGTCGCTGAAACCATGAAGCTCTATAGCTTCGACGTCGGAAAATGGAAGAATACATCTGCTCACCTTGATGTTGTTAATGCACTGTAACTCGGTTGAAAACTTCTCCCATTCACTATGATTTTCAGGAGGAAGCTGATCATCCCATTGAAGATTCAGAAGCCACAATTTTTGTAGAAAGATTTTCGCTAGTGAAATCACAGGACCAAGGAGGCCCAGAGGGTCAAACAACTTGGCTATTGTGGATAGAACTGTTCGTTTAGTATGAACATCCGTTGAAGTTATGGACACCTTAAAACAAAAACAGTCATTAGTATGGTCCCACGTGACACCTAAAGTTTTGTTATCACAGTCTGCAAAGTCGTAGTTGCATCCAGAAGTGGTAGACAACTGAGGATGATTGCCTCGCCATTTATGCAAGTTCATGCCAGCTCGTTTTAACATGGAAGTGAGCTGCTGTTGCATCTCTATGCATACGGGTAAAGTCTTAGCACCAGATAGCACATCGTCCACATAAAAATCTTTCTCAACAACGGGTGCTGCAAGGGGAAAATTGTGTCCCTCATCCCTTGCAATTTGAATTAGCGTTCGAGTAGCTAAAAATGGGGCACTAGTAGTACCGTAAGTAATTGTCGACAGTTCAAACTTTTTCACTGAACCACACTCACTGTCCTTCCAAAGTATTCTTTGTAGGTTTCGCTGACTGGGATGAATGTAAATCATCCTATACATTTTCTCAATGTCCGCAATAAATGCATATGGATGTTTGCGGAATAGCATCATAATTGAAATTAAGTCCTCCTGCACAATTCCCCCATTAAATTGTAAGCTATTGAATGATGTTCCATTCGTGGTTGCACTAGAGGCATTAAATACTACACGAAGCTTAGTGGTCATTTTCTCTGGTCTATATACTCCATGATGGGGCATGTAATACACTGTCTCTGGTTCTGTCTCATGCGTCACGTCTCTCATATGTCCCAACTTTTCATACTCATTAATAAATTCTTCATACAATTTTAAATAAGTTTTATCACGAGATAGTTTACTCCAAAGTGAATTTAATCTTTTTAATGCTATACTTTTAGACTCGCCTAAACAACTAGGTTCCTCTTTAAGTGGGATTGTGACTACATATTTTCCACTAGGCTCTCTATAAGGAGTTTTAACAAAATGTTCCTCAGCGATTTTTGCCTCATGGGATTTAGGGGTCTCTAACTCAACAGTTTCTAGTTCCCAGAATTTTTTCATGGTATTGTTTAAATCTTCATCAATAATTAACCCACAATGAATTTTTGGGGAATCAAATTCCATTACATTACCGCAAGCCAAAAATCCAAAAACACTATTTTGAAAAAACAACTCTGCATTTGATGAGTAGATCTTTTCTGGCCTCAACAAATGATAGAACGATTTAGCACCTAGGAGACAATCAACTTTTTGGGGAACCATAAAATTATGAGACAAATTAATATTAGAAGGAATTTGTTCTTTAACACTTAAATATTTAACTGAGGTTAACTCAGTGATTTTATCTACAACAAGAAACTCAAAATTTTGCTTAAAGCTCTTATCAGCATTTGAAATTTCAGCTTTAATAAATTTGGTAACAGTCATTGAGGAATTATTTAAACATGAAATTGTTACATTTATTTTTTCTTGTTTTAACCCTAATCTGTTTGCACACTCCGAAGTCATAATATCGGACTGACTTCCTACATCCAGTAACCCTCTAACACATTGCAGATTCCCAAATTTATCTCGAATATAAAATTTAGCCGTGCTTAACAATACAGTTCTCATTTGTTTATTTTCAACCGTACTCGTAGCTGAAAATGTCGATTGCACATTTTCATTAGTTGCGCAAGAAGTTGGATAAAAGGAATTAACTTCCGGGTTTAAAGTTGAACTTTCCCCTTTATTAACTATGGTACTAGTTTCGTTTTTACCACTCCCACTGAAATGATCAAACTCTCTGGGATAATGAAGTAACCTATTATGAGGTTTATTACAAAAGCAATTTTTTGCAGAACACTTTTTCACATTGCACATTGGTGAGAGGCATTTAAAACATAAGTTTTGGGATTTCACAAATGCAACTCTATCACTAACAGAAAGTTTTTGAAATTCCTGACATTTAAATATTGAGTGGTTGTTCTGGCACATAACGCATTTAGAATTAGTATTCGATAAGAACACTTTAGAAACATTTCTATTACGATTCTCAAAATTTCCTTTACCGAAATTCCTTTGCTCATTTCTATTCGTAACGAATGCGCGGGAAAACTCAGTTTTGGTTCCGGTTTTAGAAGCCACAAATAAATCACATTCTCTACTTAATTCCTGCACATTAAAAACAGATTCTCCTTGTTTAATACTGATATGACTTTTTAAATCTTGAGGAAGAGTTCTAAAAATCTGATCAGAAACCATTAACTCACACAATTTAGAAAAATCATTCACATTACGAAGTTGAATGTAATACTCAAAAACAGATCTAACTCTTGAAGCAAATTGCACATAATTTTCTGTTGGCAATTTACTGAACTTTTAAATTGTTTTAGACATTCTTGATAAGTTGGTTGAAATTGTTTTAAGACAATAGATTTAATTTTTTCATAGTCACTCAACTCTTCTTCTTTGATATAAACCATTAAATTGCCAATTCTATCCACTAAAAGATTTAATAGAATTTCCGCTTTAAATTTATCACTAACTGCTTTTGTTTTGAAAGCTTTTTCGAGCGAATTGAAAAAGAGATTAAAACATTCAGCATTTTTGGGAACAGGAATCGTCAAAACTTTGATACTCTTAATTAAATTCTCTAAACTAAAACTCTGTTCATTATCGTTAAGCTCACACGATGAGGATTTGAGTTTTAAAAGCTCTATTTCTTTCTCTACACGCAAAAGCGAAAGCCTTTCAATCTCCAATTTTTGTTCTAATGAACGCCTTTCGTTTTCGGCTTGATCCGAATTTTTACTTCTTTCGTCTGAAATCTCTTTAATTAAATTTTTCACAACCTCAATTCTTTGCTTATAAATGTCACTATTCTCAATTATACTTATCAAATCTACAACTTTAGCGCAAGATGCAAATTTAATATTTAATTCCGTACACAAACTCTTTAATTCGTCTTTCTTCAAACTAGACAAAGACATAATGAAAATTTAAGTAATTGAACACTTACCCACAATAATTATCCTTGAGAATTGGGACGAGAGAATACGCGAAAACACAGAGAACAGAAGCAGAAAACACCACTCAAGCTACAACTTTCGTTTCCTAAGCCTACGCTAATCCACTTCGCATATTTTCACACACAAAAAAAAACGTAATCCATCGCTGATCGCTATTTCCACTCCTCCGAGACGGACCATATGATTACACAAGCACTAAATTTACGTCGATAGCTCTCACATTATTAAATAATCACAACACAAGAATAAATTTGGTCTCTTTTTCCTTTTATTCTGGTCATCATTGCATAGCAGGCGCAGCCTTGTTAACGCACACACACACTCGCTAACGCTACACGATACACTGAAGTGTTTTTCCCTTTGCCGCAAGAGGGCAGCACAGTGACAGGTCGGAACACTGGGGTTGCATCACGTATGTGTCGACCAATTTTGTTTTAATTACATTTCAGAGTTTGAAGGATAGTTATTATATGCGATGTTTATTAAACAGTTCCTTTACGATATGATTTCCTGAATGCACCAATGAAATTGGACTTCAGATCTTGGTAACGAGAGTTACAGGGACAAATTTGATTAACATTATTCTTCAATGATCTTTTTAGTAATTTCTTGAAATTGTAAAGAGATTTTTGTGGACTCTCTCCCCCCCCACTTTTTCATAATATTGTTACGGGCAAACTAAATTCCGTGAAAACTCGAACTGGTTCACTATGTAGCGGGTATATGATATGATACAGTCAACAGACCTCAATAACAAATAACGACGTTGATTAACACGAAGACACGAGTACACAGACGACAAAACACAGCCGAGATAACAGCATACATAGAACAATCAACAACTGACAAGTAATAATCGGTAGTGAACAATAACCAAAGCATACAAAGAGGCCAGACAGAAAGCAGGAGGAGAGAATCTAAGTAGTTATTCTCTACGGTTTCTCCAAACACCGGGTATTTTCCACTGTCTCCTCGCTTTAGCTGTATCTCACTACTATACGGCTGGCTACTCCACACACGACTCGATACTGCTTCAATACGTGTCTCCATAACTCGGTGCATGGTACCGATTCTCTATCCACTAATTGCTTGAGCTCCATTGAACGCTTGCGTTTCACTGGACTGATCTAACGAATTCGTCATTGACTCACTATACGACTAACTGCACGACTGACTTCGGCTTGAACAGCCGGTATTTTATAGCTTCCCGATCAGGGCAGAGAAGGTTATAAAACAATTAAGCATAATTTGATCCCTATTCCTGAACATTATAATATCATCCATTTTGTCGCCAAGCGAAGGGGCTCATTGATCCACCATCCTATCATTATCCAATATATATGATGTAAAACTATTTTTCCAACGATGAAACTAACTGTGCTGAGAATCAGCATTATAGATTCGTAATAATATCTATATTAAAGAAATGTGTGGGAACAATATAACTTATGACCGTAAAATTGTTACACATTTTTTTTTGTTTTAATTTTAGTTTATCAAAATATTTTGCAGATATACTGCAGTTAGTGCTTTTTTATTTAAATGTTCTTCTTACAATATTTGTTTTATTTAGGGCTGTTTCTTCAATGGAAAATATTTTATCGAATGCACAGACCGACGGCAAAACCGTCAAAGCTGCCAGAAATAATATCGCTGTTTCTGCAATCCCTTTAAATGACAATGCTACCTCTGCTCCTGTTGGAGGTGTTTTAGAGAACTGGGGCTCTAATATAACACAAATAGTAAACGACAGCAATCGATGGTCTAATACTTGGTTCGAACAGCAAGGAACATTCGAAGCTGCTGTACTTTTTCCTAGAAAATTGTTTTCACAGGAATTAAATCATAGTGCAACTAATATGGCTCTTGCTATTCGGAAGAACATGCATTTTCTTAAAAACGCAAAAGTTATTAGTCCTGTAATTGACGTCGCCATAGGAAATGAACATATATGCAATATTGATCCTCCCGTACAGATGGTTTTTAAAGTACCGAAGGTAAGATACATCTTTTCATACAAATCCTTATTAGCTTATAAAATATGCTTAGCTTATAAAATAGCTTATAAATTATTGCTTATAAAATATGCATCAAAATGTATAGTGTTGAACACTTCGTTCCTCAACAGGTTATGTTCATTTTTTCCTTTCGGGTATGGCTTCAAACAGTACACTAATAAAGAAGTTTTTATTAATCTAAATCAGAAAAAAAAATGCTCATGGTTAAATAATATTTTCCCTTATAGAAAACCATCTGGAGCTCATCTTCTTTAGCTGGACACCAAGATAGGTTGATCATCTGATATCCACTCTGGTTTAACATCCCATTATTTTCTATGCGTGATTTTTCCTTCCTTTCTTTTGTTTTTTTGGTCTTTATCAAAAATATTATTGAGTATTGATAATAATTTTTCACAAATTCACAACCAGAAGCCACCACAGAAATTGAATCAAAATTTAGATGCATTACTCAATTTAATTATAAATGAGTTCTGAAAATATTAAAATAATGCATTGTTATCTATAATCATAAATACAAAAATTTCTATAGATACCAAATTCAAAATTCCTTCTTTGTAAGAAAAAAACGAAGTGTAAATAAAAATGTATGAAAATAGTTGGAACGAAATTTATCTCACATTTCAAAGTGTAGAAGAAATATTATTTTAAATGATTAATACTCTGTTATTCTCTAATTTTCCTATTAATAATAAAATTTCATATTTTTCAGAACAGTTTTAAAAGGAAGCGCTCCTGGGGATGCGTATTCTGGGATAAAAGATTGAATTATTATGCTGGCGGGTGGTCTTACAAAGGCTGCAATTCAATCTTAATCAACTCCACGCATGTGCGCTGCTTCTGCAATCATCTAACAAGTTTTGCCGTTGTCATGGTGATTTAAGTTCTCAAAATTCTCACACCGTTTCTTTCAAATTACTTATCTAATAGTATTTTTGCTGTTTCATTGATTCATTGTTTCATTATTCTTTCTTCTTGTTATAATTAATTTTGTATAACCTCCTATTTAGCAACGAAGGACAATTTTACTCTATATACATAATTAGAAATTCACACTTTAACTGGGAAAATAGTTGTAACGAATACTTTGGCTCTTGAGCATGCCCAAACAGGGCTTTTAATATTGTAATATAGCGAAATTTAGTGATGACAGTCATTTCGATTCATTTAGTTAAAGAGTAATCAAGGCGTCCAGCTATCAGTCTGTAAAGGAGACGGGGGAGTTTTAGAAAAATGCTCATATTTTTATATGTATTTGCGTTTTCTTGGTTATTACTATTTTTTTTATTATATTTGTTTATTCGGGAAATGCATTGAAATACATTAAAAAATTTTGTTGATTTTATCACCAGTAGTATTTTTTCAAAACTTGTCCCTAATATAGGGCAAGTTGTAACAAAAGTGGGGTAAATTGTAACAATAAATATAAACAATAATATTCAAAATTATTTTCACTATACCATTATTTTATTAAATAAAGTGAAGAACACAGTTGATAATCATTATTACTTACGACAATTTTTGTAATAGAATAAAATAAAATTCTTTAGACAATCAGCATAGAAGTCAGTCTGCATTAGAATTGCAAATAATCCAATCAATTGATAGACTGCTTCATATCACACACACTTTGTAAACTTATTTTTGAAAATTAAACATTGAATTTATTTCTCTTTATCAAATTTGTGGACAATAGTGACCTATTTGTAATATTTTTGCTGAGAGTCAGAATAATCCTGGCTTAAACCTCAATTTAAATAAAAAATACCATATTGTACGAGGGCTTCGCATGTACTAAATACCCTTCCATCAGTGCAGCGCAAAAGAGAAATGAAATGGCAGGCGCCATCATCTGATCGCAGCTCAAAATTGCGTAACCTGTCTAAATAATATTAATAATTAAAGTAATATATCATCAGAATTTTCATATGCATCTCTATAAGCAAAATATATTTTTTTTGAGAATCTGAATATTAGTTCAAAATTATCTTCTTTGACCATTTTCTTTTCGTTTGTACTTTTTTTTAAAAAAAATTTCCCCTTTTCTTAATCTTTTCCTCTTGTTTTCTTTATTATATATGTCGTAATATTCTTTTTCTAGTGCTTCTTTATAAGGTAGGTAAGTTAGAAATTTAAAAAAAAATGTTTCCTTTTTAATTTTTTTTATTGAATGAATTTTTATTATACCCTTAGAGATCTGATCTTTGAAAGTGCCTATTGATATTTAAAGCAGAATGTTTAACTTCTGCTTTAAATATCAATAGGAATGTTATTGTATTCTATATGAATATTATTTTCAAGGAATATATAATTTTAAGAAGAAAATGTTTATTTTAATTTTTTAAAGGAAAAATTAGCCATTTTCGATACAAATTAGTTGTTCTAGAATATTATTATATTTTTATAAAAAAAGACTAATTATTCTTATTTTACGTTTTTAAAAAAAGTGTTGAATGTATTTCTAAAGAGTAGTATGTTAAATCATTCTTATTTTTTATTAGTTTAATATTTTTAATAAAATTAATTTCTCTTGTAAAAATAGAAATTAAATTCTAACTTTTTAAAAAATTATTTTATTCTACCTTTTAGAGACTGAATCATGGACATAAGTTAACAAAAGTCCACCAGAAACTCTTGAGTGTCATCACTTACGTTGGCTGCTGTTTGTCAATATTGGGACTAGGAATCATCATACTCACGTTTCTCTTATTCAAGTATAATAGGGTTCTTTTTAAAGTTATAAATGAAATTTGAATTTAAGTATAAAAATAGCTAATTTTTGAAATCATTTTTCACTAAAAAATGACGAAAAATGCTTTTTTTTTAAATAAATACAATACTTTTAAATTTTTCAAAAATACTTTTATCATTTTATTATTTATATTTATATCAATGTAAATATTTGGTAAATATTTATAATTAATTTAATAGCATTAATAATTGAGATATGAAAAAGAATGGGCACAATTTCTCTCTGATGAAAATTATCTAAATTTAGTTTGATAATATAGATAAGCTATGTATTAAGTTCAGGGCATTATATCCAATAATATGTAATAAAAGACATCTATATATTTTCCTTCCGATTTTCTCGTATGCATTAGGGCACTTTTAATAAAAGCTTCAGAATCTAAGAAGGAAATAAGTATTTTACTTTGCTTTGGCCGATCAAAGTTTGATATAAAATACAACTTTTATATGAATATCACATATTAAATTTAATTTATCTAACTTGGTGCTTTTATGAGTTTATACTTTGTGTTTGTATACCCTCGAATACGCGAAACCGAACCGCAATCAATTCTTTGATGGGTATAATTTTAGAACTTTGTTAATCACTCGTATGATTTATATCGGTTCTATCGTGTAACGCTTCATTTTTACTGTGGCGGTTTGGTATCAGCGAGGATAGAACCTGGGACCTTGTGGTTAGCAGATGAATAACAAGACCACAATACAAAAGCAATTGCCCGTGTTTCGTAGCTGTTAACTGGCTTATAAGCTCTTCACCACAGTACTAACCCTAAACTATAAGCTGCCAAATGGTTTTTAAATAGGGTTTCCAACAATATACTGCACAATTGGTGTCAAATTCAAATCTTGCGTTAATTTTGGGACACCCTTTAGCATCGGCCCTTTTCTGTTCATCAGTATCTTAAGAATATAAATTGCAATTATATTTTTTGTAGTAAGGTAATTTCTTTTATCTTTGAAGAGAAATTCTGTGTTTTCAATATTCTGAGTTCCCGTGATTCTGAGATTCTTGAAATTAAATCGTTAAGGACTCTCAAAATTAGAAGTTCAATAGGAAAAGTTATTTACGGCGGAGGCTATTCTGTAATTCAATTATGGTTTGTTGATCCAATGTCCTGATAAAGCCAATAATTAAACGATCAAATGTCTTCCAGCGCTTTGTACCTTTTTATATATACTGATATATATACTTTTTATATATAACGGGATTCAGCAGCAACCAAAGCAACCACCTCCAAGCAATTAGCACCAACTAAGTAAATATTCTACGAATGAAGAAAAGTAGGTTGTTAAAAGATCAGATATTTGTATTTTCGAAATCGGAAACAAAGAATGTTATATTAGTCCTGTCCTCAGTTGTGTGTGCAACTTATACTTCATATACTGAATCGATGAATTGTTGCCGACTTGTTTTTGTATCTTGTATATATTTGCATCGGCACGTTAACTTTGTTGGCGGCAGTTGCTTTAAGTAGGCCCAAAAACATTATTTTGACTGTGTTTAGATAACTTTTGACTATATCTAGACACAATTTTTATGATTGGAGGTAACAAGTTTCAAAATGTATGAGAATAAGAAATGACAATCAGATACTTTATAATTCGTCAAATGTTATTACTAATTATTTAAAAATGGTGGCATTTTTAACTATTCTTATGAACTCCACAAGCAACAAATGTCATTAAAATCCTTTCATATTAATTTACCTTTGGTACAAATCTTTCTTCTTTCTTTTTTAGGAAATGGAGAGTCGATGTAAGGCACAAGGTGCTATTCAACTTTGCCCTAGCCTTGGTTTCATTTCTGTTAATTTTCATAATCGGGATCGAACAAACCAGATGGATATATGGTTGTATGGCAATTGCGGTTCTTCTTCATTATTTCATGCTGGCGTCTTTCACTTGGATGCTCGTGGAGGCATTCATTCAGTATCTCAATTTGGTGAAAGTTATCGGAACTTATATTCCAAATTTAATACAGAAAGCAATGATCTTTGCTTGGGGTATGTAATGAAACTCAATTTTCTGATTTTTAAGACGCCATTTTTTGCGGTATCAGTGGATTCAACTACAAAATCATACCCTTTGTCACTAAACATTCTTTTTAATGGAAAAAAAACTCATTTTTATTTCTAATTAATAAAACCTGTCTACAATCATGACATGAGAAACTTCTATAATATCGAATTTATCAATTTGAACTGTTTTCTCTTTGAAGTAAGTATAGTTTGAAGTAAAATGTGTTAGATCATAAATGTCAATATAATCCGATTCTGAAATAACAATGCAAGATATTTGTCTTTTAATAAAAAACTATTAATTTTCGAGCATATAAATAGTACTCCTATATTTTATATATTAAAGCACTTTTAGACACTAAACTAATTTGCAGCCGCACATGCACCTGATTATTGCCTTTATAAATTTATCGATAAAAATCTACTATCGACGCCGTGATTGGATATAAAAATTATGTAGAATCAGTTAAAGATTCTAACGATTCTTAATTTATAGTTAATTATTTAATAGTTAATTGTTACAGGCTGGTTTATTAAGAATCAAAATCTTTCTGCATCAAATTAATGGATCAAAATCCATCTCTCTGTAAGTATTAAAAAATTTAATTTCAAAGTAATTTTATATATCTTTTATTTATAAGGCGAGTTATATATTCAATAAAAGTCTTAAGAATTTATTAAAAAAGAGCAAATAAGTTTGAAAGAATGGAAACAGAAGATGATTTTTCCTTATAAAATAATAATTTCAGAAGTCATCTATGGAAGGATATGAAGTGAAAATTATGAACAGATTTATGAAAACAGTTTTTGTTATCTGAATGCACACGAATTCTTCATTTGCTAACTGTAGTTTGCTACAGTTGCCAGATCAAAATTTTTGATAACGTTCTTTTTTCTTCTTTTTCTCTCTCATCAGCTCTTTCGCAACGTACCAGTTGAAAGCAGTAAACAGTTTATCAGCAACTGCTACATTGTGACAAGACTGGAAAAAGAGAAGTACCCATGATTTGGAATACTGAAGCTTGTTTAACTCTTTGAAGAAGTTAGTTGCTTGGAGGAATATCCACGAAGTGACATGCCATACTTCACCCAGAAGTGCTTCACTGCCGCATAACATCATTTGGAGAATACGACAGATAGGTTCATCCACCGGTATTAGTGAAGCTAAAAAGATATTAGAATTTTGTAAATCGTGGATTCGAGGCATCATTGACAGGATTTTGCATTTGTGCCAGCAAACTTCGGTCATTCCAAAAATTATTATCACCAGATAACATCAATCAGAATCATTTGCCATGTGCATTTTGATAAAAAAAAATGTATCAATTATTTTATAAAAGGAAGGAGCTGATTTTTTAAAATCAAACGAGGCGTCAGCATATAGAATATTCGAAGAAGGATGATTTTGAATCTTTGTGAGTACACAATCATACCATGACACACAATTTATATGAATTGGGATTGATTTCATAAATTCTTTGATTATAAGAATTTTCTCATAAGAATATTGGTCATCATTTTATCGAAAACAATGCATAGTAACTACTGAATAATGTCTCATTCTTTAGCTTGAACATGCTGTACCAGTATTACAGAGAAAGATGAGTTATCCACAGTAACCTTTAAAACCCACATTGATAGTTCACCAATACTTTTTATTTTTCTTTCGGTGAAGTTTGATTTATAAATTAAGGTTATAAGATCAAGCAACTTCCACGTTTATAAGACTGGCAGCTTTCAGATTTTGAAGTTATCCAATTTTCTTGTTTGTACTTACATTGACAAAATTCAAAGATGACATTTGAGAGGCCGTAGTTGGAATCCATAAGTAGGTGACTACCAAATCAAGTTGCTCTCGTGTTTATGAGTTGATTATGTTAACTTTGAGTTTTTAAAGTTGGTTTTCTAAGTCACGTGTTTACCGCTGCCACATTCCCAAAATTAAAAGATGAAATTGCCTGTTATTGAAATTCATAAATAGTTGGCTATATGATCGAGTAGCTTCCACAATTACAAAACTTGCAGCTTGGAAGTTTTGAAGATATCATAGTTGTTTATTTACCGCAATTACATTGGTGAAAATTCCAAGATGATATTCGACAGGCCATAGGAAGAATCCATCTAGTTGAGCTGCACGCAGCGGCCACAAATGTGATTGTTCAGTATCATGTGGTGGTTGTCATATTTAACACTTGTTATCTTATTAAATCCATGTAATGGAAATGCATCGTTACTGTTTTTTCATCCCCCTCTTTTGATGATTGTAGTTTCTATTGCAATTTTTAGCTAAGGAAGGAAATCCGATCCCTAACTGACTTTATACATTCCACTGAAATTATATTTACGGAAGAGAAGCAATTACTAAAATTTTATTCATGGATACAAATATTTGCTGCCATTCCATATTTTTACATTTTTTATCTCATTTGAAGCTTTCGAATGAATATTAATGATTATGCACTACATTTGGACGTAAATAATTGCTGATTTCTCAAATCACAACTTTTTTTTAAGTATTTAAACAAATATTTTTAGTTCATATAATTAAGTAATACCTGATAATTACTTCATTTTACCTTTATGAAAATTACAATATTGACATAATCTATTTTAATATTTAAAATTATGTATTTTCAGGAATTCCTTTTGTAATCGTTGTAATCATACTGGGCGTAAACACCGATTTCTATTTCAATGAACACAAACAGTAAGTATAAAAAATATGCCTTTTTTTAAATAATATCATGTGGAAGGAGCTAATCCTTTAAATACTTTTTTACTATCTAAATCAAAATTTAATATAAATAATTCCTAGACATTTATCTTTAATATAAAGCAGTAAATGCATTTCATTTCATTAAAAACAGAAAATTCTGCTTGTGAGAATATTTCCTGAAATATTTTTCTGATGATGAAAAAAATAAATTCCATCTTTCTTTATTTTTTCTTCAATCTGAAAAATTTTCTTTTATACTCTATTTATTAAAAACTTTATACTTCGTATATTTATTAGAAATTAAAATTAATATCGAAATTCATTATTAATTAATAAATTTCATCGAATAAATTTATACTATCAACAAAATTCTTGCGCTCGTACTTAAGTATTCGCTCAATTAATTAATATTATATTTAGTTAATTTTGCTATTTAGTTTCTGATTACTTATTCATTTTTAGGATAATTTATCAATTAATCAAGAAAGATGCAGTTGCGGAGTTAAAAAAAATCTTTAAGACTAAAAGAATATAAATTGTTGTATGCTTCAAAGATTCCTTTTGAATCTTTTCAATCAAAACTTTTAGGTCGTATTAAAAGGCTTTACTATGCCTTCTTTCACATTATATAGCTTGGCTTTAGAATATAAAATTTGTGACGTCAGAGCAGTAAATACCAGACTATTTTGATAAATTAAGAGATTGCTGTGATCTGACTGCATTTCGTTGTTTTAAAACGCGGGATTAAAGATATGTTAATAAGGGAAGTAGGAAAAAAATCATGTTCAACACCCAAACCTCGATCTGTTTTATCATAAATCTCGATTTCTCCTCGATCAGCTCTTTGCTTCAAAGTTTACTCCATCTCAGATGATGCACTTGTCTTCTGAAGTCGAAGGGCAACCACTAATTACTCGGAACTTATTTATGACAGCAAAAAGAATAACAATAGAACCTTTTTTCTGCTCAAGAAATTCACCCATATTGTAAGGAGCATAATATATTTGTACTGTGAAACTTTTAGTTACATATTTAAATACAATTCTTAGTAACTTAGTAGAATCAATAAATAACAAGACAGAGGCCATTAAATCACAACTATGGTATTTAGAGAAATGAAGACGAGCCTGAAATGTTGTTACTGGTATGGCGAAATGATTCGAACTCTTTTCACTTGCTAGTTGACTGTTCATGTTATTAAAGCAATGATAAGCGAATGATAACAGAGTAATTCGAGACACTCCATATTAGTGCTAGCATGATAATGCTTTCATTCTTCTTCGATCGCTTCTAATTGTCTCGCCTACGTATTGGACATACTCGGATTACCCACAAACACCTGCTTTTCGGAGAAAGGGCACCTGTGTGCTCCTCATGTCACACCGAATTGACAGTTGGTCATATTTTGATTGAATGCCCAGCTTTTGAATCTCATCGCCACAATTTTTTCATCTATCAAATGCTACTCTCCCAGAATTGCTGGGAGAGAATTATCATCCAAATATTTTAAAATTTTTAATTGCTATACACCTTTTACCATATATTTAACTTCAACAATTTCCATTTTTATTATTATTTTTAAAAAAAGATGTCATATTTCGTCTTAATTTGTTTTAGCTATTTTATATTAGTTTACACATAAGCATACTTAATTTTATACGAAGTTCCAATCACCAACAAAGCTCTACTTTTTACCATAAGCATGGCACAGTATGACCAAGAATGGCCCTTGTGCCAAAAAACCCAAACTAACCAACCAACCAACCATCTTCGATCGCAAGAAGTCATAATTTATCTATTTCCTGGAGCCTGAATTAAGTCATTGCTCAGTGCTATTTGGAAACTTTAATACAGTTTATGAAGGCAATTAATTCTAAATATGCCAATAAAACCTACTCATGGTGCCACCCTAATCGTTCATTTCACGATAACGTTGGACTATACTCAGATAAAGCAACAAGGCATTTTTGCAGAAGTTCAAATGGGAATTCTTGATTCATGATCCACACCCAATAGTCTAAATCTGTCTCATGCGCCTTCCACATCATCTATTAGTTCAAAAAAGCACTGCGGGGACAATATTTTCCAATAGACGACGAAATCGAAGAGTACTTGTGCAGTTGGTTCAAACAGCAATTATAGAATTTTTACAGGTATAGCATAGTGTGATTAGTGTAACAATGAGATCACCTACACATATGTGGTTCAAAGTTTTGAATTTCATTAAATTGTATGAAACAGCCCCGTCCCATTATTTACCAACTGTAATAAATGAATTTGTTTTATAATAATGACATTGCGTGATTTGATCACATCAAATATTTGGGATGTAAAATGTATCTGACGTCAATGATAAAAATATATTTATGCATTTAAATAATTGAACTTTTTCTGAAATGCCTTTTTAATTTCAGTTGTTGGTTATCTGACAAAGGATTCTACTATGGTGTGGCTGCTCCTGTGATACTAATGCTGCTTATAAATTATGTAACATTTGCTGTAATCCTATATTTTAATACTTGTGGGCGAGCAACAAAGCAATTGAGATCAAATCAAACGGAAAGACAAGAATTGATTATCCGGGCAAAGGCTGTGTTCTGCGCATCAGTATTATTAGGTAAAATTTCAAACATGTTATTTCCATTCTAAAGGTGAATATTTATAATTCAAATACCATACAAAATGTCCCGAAAAATATTCAATTTTTAAATATACAATGTTGTTCAAATTAAACTTAATTATATTAGTCGAAATGCATAAAAATGTGACAAAGATTTCAAATAAAAAATATTATAACTCATCGTGAACTAAAAAATAATAGTAATACAAAATTTCATCGATAGATGGCATTGTGATACGCATTGTACCATTTTTATAGTTGCAAATAAAATCTTTAATTTTATAGCGAGACTATGCGATTAAAAATAAAACTGAATTTTTATATAGAAAACTCTAGATATAGAAGATGATAGAAATCTGTAAAAGCTTAAAAACATTAGTGAGCCTTATTATAATTATTTTTACATTCTCTTTGCGAAATACCTAATATATTGCAATTGTAAAAAAAAAAAAAAAAAAAAAAAAAATCGAATTTCAGATTTTGATACATTTTCATTTTTCAGGCACTCTCCCAGTTTCGAAAGACACATTTTTGGTTTTATATCAGTCCGTCTCTGAATATGATATTTAAAAAATGCTTTGAGCTAAAAAGATAAAATTTGCAATAAGGTCTTAAACCAAATTGGTAGATTTCTATCAACTTTTGAAGGAAATCTATTCTGAAAGAGTCTATAATTTTGTCTAGCTGCTCGAGTACAAGTGAATTCGACAACTACAAAATCTAAAGAGCTACATAGATAAAATTTGGTTTATAGATTTAACATCTAAAATCTAGATTCCTATCAAAATTTAAAATAAATCTGTCAAAGTACTAACAGTCTGTCTGTCTATTTTTCCGCATACATGAAAATCCAATAACTTAAATCAATGAAATCTAGTATGTAATCTTTTGACTACAACTATAGATGAGGGGAAAAGTTTGGTCAAAGTCAGTCAGGTGACTGAAATACATATTAGTACGAGACATTTAGTTAAATACTAAATCTATGGCTAGTCAAACATCTTTAATTCTTAAATATTATTTGACAATGCCATGTAAGACATTCGCTGCCTTACCCAAGGTCCACAGTTTTGTGCAGGTGGAAGAGTATAAAACCTTTATTGAAGTTTATGCGAGAAACTTTATCAAATTTTAATAAACTACTTCCGCTGATTTTGATGGTGATTTTTGTGGGGATTCTATTCTATTCATTATAGAAAACAATGTTTCGGCATGTTATCAATTTTTAATTCCAGAGCATGAGCAATGTCAATTTTCTGGAATATATTATTCATACAAAATGTTGCTGTTCCCACATAAAACTACATAAAAGCAGATGAGCAGTTTTTTCTTTATATAACTTAGCCTCTTTCTTAACTTGATATCATTCCTTGCGATTTTCGATTATGGATTTTCTTTAAAGAATAAATTTATAATAAAAACAATACGTTTTTCACTCTATTTTTTTTTCGAATTTTAATATATTGGGTTAATTTGTTTAATAAATGGCGTGAGCATCATTTGAAATATTTTTTTCAATTTTAATATCATTTGGAGTAATAAAATGACTCTTGAATTAATTAATTTGAGCTACCTGTACTTTTAAGATATTTTTAATTTAATTATTTAAATCGCACGCAATGTAGTTGATCTATACAAACTTCATTATAAAAAAATGTAACATTCAATTTTGATATGTAAATATCATTGCTCTTTTTGTCACTTTCATAAGTGTTTTGAATGAAAGCCAATTTCAAACCATTTTCTACTATTCATATGAAATGCTTTTATATTCTGCGGAATTAATGAAGCAAGCATAATAAAGTCAACGGCGAAATTGTCCTTAAGATTTATTAATGCAAAAAACAAACAAACGCCACTGTACGACTTAAACTTTTTGATAAGATTTTTAAATAACTTTTTGAGTTTCGGACAACTAAAATTTTATTATCAGAATAAATGTTATTTTTGAGGAATGTTATGTTTTTAATATTTTTGCCCGACAACAACTTAAACATTATACAATATTGATACAAAATGTTCGTGCATTATTTTGCAAAATCTGGAGGATCATTTCATTTAATATTATATTTGATCAACATAAAATGTGTCATTTTGCTTAATATTACACCTCTCTTTTAGTTACAGAATCCTCTACTCACAAGTCTTTCTAGTTAATAAACAGATTCAAGTGCTTTATAAAGTTTTCACGCGAAGTATTCCTCACATTATTTTGAGTATGTGGATGTAGCAAAATAGTTAAATGGTAAAACATAATATCCGTTAGCTAAAAACATGTATATCTTATCTTTACTTGATGAAAAACATTATGCCCTTTCCGTTGACTTTCTGCCCCTTTCTGATCGATAACTCACTTAACTGTCTAAATTATGAAACGTACTTCTGTAAATTAATGATCTGGTTTCCAGATAACAGCTCTCACGCACGTGACAAATGATTCCCTTCCGGTCACACCAAATGCATGGCTTAACCTTCGTCCGCTGTTAAATGGATTTTAAGCTGTTGAACAACCCTCTCCGTTATTATACCAATATCCCTTAATTTTATCATTGCTGCACGCAACCCAATTATCATCACCTGTTACTCGCCTCTTTAAAAATGGATCAATTCCTACCCACCAGTTCATGCGACACTCATTTCTGTCATTCCAAGTTGATATAAAGGCTTTGACATTTTGACTGTTTGATTCCAAGATTTTCTTCTAACTTCAAATTTTTTCTATATAAATCACTTTGTCAGCATTACTATTTTGTTGCCCTCAACTTCGATTGGACGTACAGAAAGTGGTGAACAGTTAAGATTAAAATAGCCTTTATTTAATAACTAAATCAAATAAGGAAGAAGGCCTGGTGGTAAGGTATCGGCTTGTGAGCTGTAGGGTTTCAGGTTCGAGACTCCATTCCACCGAAGAACCGACGTGTAAGGGGGTCTGTTGCACGATAAATCCGTCAGGGCCAAACGTCCTCCCGTTGGTGTGGCGTGGAGAGGGGGGATGCCTGCTCAGGTGTCGTCCTCGTCATCTGACCGAGGTTCTAAATTACGAGGTCCCGTCCCAAAATAGCCTTAGTGTTGCTTCAAACGGGACGTTAATATAGCTAATTAGCTAACTAACAGTTAAGGAAGGTAATACCATAATCACTATGCACGTCCTGCATTTGAGAAGTACTTTCGCCCTTGAAGGGATGATTTTTTTTTTTTGAAAATTCTTTTATTGAAAAAGTATCAAAACAGATAATGTTTTAGTTTTGCAATGCCGTCTAATCCTACAGCCTAAAAAATTGTATAACAGCTTGATTCTTTTTAATGCTTTTTCTTTCTGTATGTGGAAGGGTGGGAATGGGTTAGTGGCCAAATTTCGGCTTCAGGACAAGAAAGAGCAAGTTTGAGACCCAAATCTGTCAGAATCCTATACTCCTTCTTCCTAAATTTTCCATTAATTTTGATTATGTTTTCGAGCTATATGCACCAGTTTTACTAAATCCCTCTTGAGGGCACATATGATATAAGGATAGGCAGCTCCTGGTATGGTGTTTGGTTCTCACTATCCGGGTGCTTACAGAAATGGTGTGGGATCGGTTACCCCTATTAATGACAGAACGTACCTCCCACGGCAAGGGTTGTATAGTGGCCGGTGATGATCCTTAGAACTTAATATCAGTTTCTGCCAACGTTGTCGCGAATCGCCGGTCATTCAGATTTCTCCGTGTTCCTCAGGGCGTGTGTGATTATTCAACTTGAGATACTTGTTTCACTAAAAGCAGGAGAATGTAACTTATATTGGAGTTCAAATCCAATTATCCAGTATTATCCAATAATATTTTGTTTCTTTCAGGTTTATCTTGGGTATTTGGATTTCTAGCTGACATTAAGGGAGCTGAATTGATATGCGAATACATATTTGCTGTCACGACTACACTACAAGGATTCTTGCTCTCCATTTTCTTTGTAAGTCACTTTAAAAAGTTCATATTCATAAATACATATGATTAGCAGGATGTTAGAGATTACAAATAAAACGAGATGTATTGCATCTGAAAGAAAATGCATTTGATTATCGCTTGTCTTTTATTTAATATTATGTATAAAATTATTTATAAATATCATGATGTAGAATATTCCAAAGTTTAACTGGTATAATGATTTCAACCTAAACAACAACGACAGCAAATATTATTCTTTTAGTTCAATGTATGTGTTTATCATTCAAGGATGTATAGAAGATAAGTAGAAAAATAATATTCCATAATCCTTGTTCTATGTCATTATACAGTAGAAATATTAAGTTGGTGAGAAAAGAAATGAGAGCAAAATTTATAAAATTGATTGATATTTTCTGGCCCTGTATTTTTATTTTT
Organism: Argiope bruennichi; assembly: GCF_947563725.1. NCBI lineage: Eukaryota > Metazoa > Arthropoda > Arachnida > Araneae > Araneidae > Argiope > Argiope bruennichi. The sequence continues at coordinate 90,375,627 of NC_079151.1, forward strand.
CTCTATCTGTTACTTTGCTGTGAGTGACACAGGCCCTGAAGCATTGAAGAAAAGATTATTAATTTTTTTTATTGCATATTCAAACGATCATTATATCTCTATGAAAAAAAATAATTTTCTTCCAATTCAGAATTACAAATTTATGTTTTGAATTTATATCCAAAACAGACTTGGATGCAGGCTTTGAATTACATTCATGAAAGTCGAAAATAACGAGAGGAAATAAAATATGCATCATTTACTTTCAGTCCAAACATCATTAAAAAAATTTCAGGTACAAATCTGAATTTTAATATTTTAATTTTAAGTAAAAAGAATTCCAAATAAGTTTAATCCTTGTCATTTAGAATTATTTTTTTAAAATTTTTGATTTAAACTATCTTGCTTATTCAAATTTCTTAATTTTTTTTTCTTTGATATTTTGATAAGTTTCAAGCACTTCCATCTTTCAGTTTCAAATGGTGAAATTATTTTTATCATTTATTTGAAAAATGATGTTTCGACGATAAGTTACATTGGTGACAGATTTGCTTTTGTTAGTTGTAATTATTCATGATTTAATCTGTCGAACAAAAAAAAAAAAACTTTTAGCTAAGAGACGGCAGATTTTATGACTGATAAAAAGAGAAACAGTATTGATTTTGTATTTTTCCTTCAAAATCTAAAAATTAAAGTATGATTTAGGATATTATTAAGAATTTTATACTCCATGTACGATGGAAACAAAACAAGTCAACATTTATTTCAGTTCTGTTGATTTTTTTTTTCATAATTGTATATGCATTGCAAAATTTTGTATCAGGAACACATAGAATTTGTATATGTTATTTTATAACTTAATTTAATATAGAAAAATTAAATTAGAATATGCAATCTACAATGCTCAAAAATATAAAATTATTTGAAGAAGTCATTTCAAGAATTTCAGTCAATCTGTAATATAAATGTAAAAAGAATTAAAGGCTTATTAAAATTCAGATTTTCTATGTTCCTGTTACTAATGTTCTATATTTTGTATGCAATCTATACATGTAGAAAGCATGTTCATTACAGTAAATATATTTTGAATGCAATAAATAAAATTTTAAAAATGTAAATCTGTTCTTGTTACTGTTGTTGTCGTGTGACAAGTGCGATAAAAAATAAAGCGGGGGGGGTAGAGGGTATAATTAAATTGGGCTGAAAGCATGTAGAATAGGCCTGCCCACATCTTCAACTTTATAAAGAATATCCCTGATGCAGTCAATGTCTATTTTGAAGAGTGCTGAAATAATAGAAAGGCAGCTGAAAATATGCTTCGGATCCAGCTGCAAGTCTGGACAGTATCTGCATTCTCCATAGAGTCTGGAGCCATCGCGCATGATCCTCATGCCCCTCAGATGTCCTGTTATGAGTCTTGCAATTGTGGTTGTGATGTCTCTTTGTAAAATGTAAATCTAATAAAAGTAATAAACATTTTATTGATTAAAGTTGGACACGACCAATAGGAAGGGAGAGTACATTAGTTGATTTATTCTTTTCTATTTAATTTTATAATTAAATATAAATAAAAATAAGAATCATTATTATAATTTATTTTTCATTGGGGTTTTTATTTAATTTCACAGCAAATTAACAATTTTTATAGGTATTCCGACGGAAGAACACAAGAGATTTGTGGATCAGTGTGGTGAAAAAGCATTTTGAATCTGAAGTTAATCAAAAGACAAGTGGTGTCTCAAGACAGCTATAGAAGAGAGTAGCAGAAAGCAAACTAAGAATATATGAAATCTTCTAAGAAATAGAATGTGATGGTGCGAGTAACATACCCCATTTTTGGTGACCAAACTAGCCTCCGTATCTTATGGTTTGTAATTTCTAGCTTTGGATTAAATTATAAACACTTCGTAGTTGCCATATTGCAAGCTATGTTGAATGAACTCCAGGACCATATAGCAATGGTTTTAAGAAAATTGAAATCTCCACCACATCTGCAAAAAATCAGACTATCATAGAGATTATGTTGTTGAAAGATAAAAAGACTAACTTTTGTAACTGTCCAAGAAAGAAAGTGAAATGTTCTCTTTTTCATGAGGTATTGCTTATTCTATAATTGTAGTATTTTTTGAAATAGAGTGAGTGAAAATTTGATTTATATTTTACCATTATTCTGCCCATGTATTATTTATAGCGTTAATGAGAAAAACGATGAGAAAAATCAAAATCTTCCCTACACATTCTAAAAAGGTCATTTCTATATAAAAATAAAACAAAATTATGCTCAGAAGAAATTGCTACTCAAAGTTAGATTTCTAGTGCAAAAAGCCAATTGAACTTAAAAACTTAGTAGGGCTGAACAAAATTTGTGTAGATTCATAAAAAAATATTTATTGATCTATTAATTTATTTCTTGAAAAGGAGAAGTCTGCTAAGAATATATAAACAAATGTAATTTTTGGAAACTGAATTTATTAGCCATATATTTGTAATAAACTTGACTTTTAATGGTTTTGTATTTTTAAAAGTTACAGAAAATTTATAATCTTCCTATTTTTTGTTGCTTTAAAGATATTCTTCTAATCCAAAGTAAAATCCATGCAACAATTTTAGTATTATGTAGGTCCGAGACAGATTTATGCATATAATATAAAAAATATATTAAACTGTTTTTCTGTCATATAAAAATGTTCATACATTTTATTTGAAATCTCTTATTCTTTTTTTTTGCGTCATAGCTGAATTGTATAACATTGAATCATAAATTTTATTAGTTTCAGATAAGATAGTATATCCAAGTACATTTCTTGAAATTCATCCAAATTTCTAAAGTATGGATTGACCTCAAATAGCTAAAATGAGATTTATATTTTTAACAATATAAAAAGGACAAAGAGCCTTATTGGTTTTGCTCAAAATCTTTCTTTAGTACCTATTTTTAATCAACAAAAATCTAAATTTTAGGTCTGGATATTTACAAAATTAATCAAATTATTGTTCATGATTTGGAGCTTTTGAAATTCCCTTGCCATTTGATAGGGCAGTCCCATACTTGCTCAAACAATTGATGACAAGCCCATTCGAGAAATGTTTTTTGTTTCCAGTTATTATTATTCAAAACATTGATTTGTTGAATGGATCTTTTTGGATTACGAGCATTACATCTGTACATAGTAAAATAGGAGATCAATAAAATAGACTGAAAGATTTTTCTAAATGGTCCATCCCCTGATTCAAGGGAAGTTATATAACATTATAAAAACAAACAAAAATATCATACTACCGCACCTTATAAGGCAGAAGAAGAAACTATTCTTTACATAAAATATACAGAAGTAAAAGGTAAAAATCAACCATAATAAAAAACAGCGCCATCTGGTGTGGGGGACATAAATTACTTCAATCTTATACAACACCAGTAGAATATTCTCTTCATATATTCCCGGGTGACCCGATTTTTTGCTTTCAAAAATGTGCCGTTTCTCACTAAATTCTGGAAATTATTATAATATTGGCAATTTGATCTGAGTTTCTTGTATAAAGTTGGCTACAAGAAACCCAGAAAAATGCCAGCATAGCCGATATTCGAAGTCTAAGCCACGATATATGAATGTCATATCACTAGTAACTTGAAATGAAGAAAAATTACGGCTTAAGGGCAAGCAATTTAATATCTTTTGGTTAATTCCTTTATTGAGAATAATGCATGTAAGGTTTTTAGGGAAACAAATAATTTTTGCTATCATCATCATTGTTAACTATGTCTTTTTTAAAAAAATATTGTGAAGATTTCCTTATTTTTTTCTCAATTCCATAAATTATTCCATTTTCAGAGAACTTAATGATATATAAATAAAAGAATTTTTTGGAATTCTTTGCATTTTTTTTCTTTATTAATTAGTGGAATCATGATTATATCTTTTTCTTTTATTATAATTATAATAATTTTTTTATTAGATTTATTCTTAGTTTACTTGGATTCTGAATCAGCCTGAGTTTCTTATTTCAAAGGAGTTTTCTTGAGTTAATTTCTTCGGTTTCTTCATTTGAATTGTTTTTTCTTCGTTTTTCTAAAATAATCTTCAATTCATAACATTTTTAAAATCAGTCTTTGCTTCATCTTTTATTAATATTAAATGTGTATTTCTTCTTTTCTTCGTATTTAAATAAAGAAACTTCTCTTTTAAAAAATTCACTAATTGCAGATAAAGATGTTTTTCTTTTAGCTTTAGAAAAAATTCCTTTAATAAAGAATATTAGAAATATGAAAACTTAATAAAAATAAAGAACAATTTAAAAAAATGGGTTAAAAAATAATTTTTCCTTATTTTTTTCTGTTATAGTATAAATATACTATTATGATTTTCCTAGCCTTTTTTAAGAAATACAATATTGAGTCAAATCAAATTTTATCAATCATAAAGCGCATTTTCTAAGGCAATATCTTTAAAAATTCTGTATAATCAACAGCAGTATTTTTGCAATATTCTTCAAGCGTTATTTACGTAATCTATCCAATTACACGAATTAACCCTTTAAAGGGCCATTTTTTTTCTTGTCATATTATGTTAAAATATTTTTAAGCTTGAAATTAGAATAAGAAAAGGGATTCATTTAGCTTATTAGATAAATTCAATTTGATTAATTAATTAATTTGGTTAATTAATAATTAAGTAACAAATCAAGACACATCATTTTGTCTGAGATAAAAAACTGAAGCATCTAAGTTTCTGACTTACTAAAACAATTTGTCAGAACTTATACCAACCTACATAATTTCATACAAAGATTGATAAATTTGGTGGAAAGCATACTTTCCACGGCCCTAGAAAGGGTTGAGCAATTTGAAAGACTTTGAGATTATGTTTATGATCTACACATTTTCACTTTCTAGTATACATAATAGAGATAAATTATAGTAATCAACAAAAAAAAAAAAAAAAAAAAAATTCGAACTCGACATTTTTCACTTCCACGTTTCAGACATTCTCGAGTTCGAAAAACTCATTTTTACAAAAACATATTCTGTCTGTGACAAAGATAACTAAAAAAAGCTTTGATCCAGACCTTTTGAAATTTAGTATACGGTCTTGGCGCTAAATTTGTAGATTTTTGTCAAATCTGGAGTCCGTCTGTTCGGTTGTTCGAATATAAGTTAGCATGATAATTATAAAACGAAGAGAGCCATAGAGATAAAATTCGGTACACAGATTTAACATCTGTGTACAGACAATTATCAAATCTTGAGCCAATACAACAACTGGTTGGCAAGTCGATCGGTCTGTACTTTCAGAGGCATACACGCGAAAACTCAAACGCTATAAAAATATGACATTTGGTATGAGATTTTGTGACAAGTGCAGTTTTGTGTCAAGTCATTGTTTCAATCGATTATGAAAAATGAGTCTAAAGCACAAATTCGATTCTTGGATACTATTAACAAAATCCCAGAGATTAATCACCAAAAATTTCGCTAAGGATGACACAGATCAGTAAAAAGGCAAGTTTCAAAAGTTAATATTTAGTAATTATTGTACAGCAATGGCATGCAAGGCGTTTTTCTGGCGTAACATTTATTAGAGAGTATGTGACAAAGTGTTGGGGTGACCTGGGTTTTTTTCGAAGGAAACAAAGGTATATCAGTTTGCCCAGGTAATTATTATGATTTGATTTTTTTTTGTTGCTTTCTAGTTTTTCTCCTTTTATTTGCAACAGCTATTGATAAAAAAGATTCAATATCGATTATATTGGCCAAATTCTGATTTGCAAACATATGTTAAATTTTTAAGATTTTGAAATTTGCATGTACAGTCGCTACGAGCCAAACTGGAACACAACAGGAAAAAAACTTGCTATGCCAATATATTTTAACTAAAATGAATTAGAAAACACGCGAAAAAGGTGTTTTTGACAGTGAATTCATTGTACAGCTATAAACAAAACCAAATAGCACCAAATTCATAAATTATAATCAAAAATTTAGTCATAAAATTAAAGTTAGTGAAAAAAAAGTCAGTAAGTCAAACTCGGACATCTCGCAATTAAGCACCAAATAATTGCAACCCTGGGTAAAAATTACTGCCACCTTTACGGTTAACATTGTAATTCTTCAAGGGAAATTCCCAATTTTGTTATTTTCCTTTATTGTGGAATTAAATAATAATTTAATTAAAATATCAACGCAAAGAGGCAGAACGAGCATTGAATTAAGAAAATTGGTTATTAAGCATGCTAAAGTTGGAAAGTAAGGGCCAGAAATATCAAATTGCTCACAGAAGTAATTCAATGTTTAATGACATCATAAAATGCTTTAAAACAAATAATCAAGTGGAAAATATACCTAAGACAACCCACAATAAAATTTTGAGAAGCAGATGATCGATATTTAATCGGAAAAGTAAAAGCAAATCCGTTCCTTAGTGCATCAATCCTATCTGTTATTGCTGAAAAGGAATTAGGAAAAAATTTTAGCCCATCAACAATAAAAGAAATGTGCACCTTTTATAAGTAAGCGAAATCAGATTAAGACTTAAATTCGCAAAATAAGGATTTAAATTCACAAGGAACGTGGAAACAAGGATTTTTTTTGTTGGAAAAAATTGTCTTATTTTCTGGTGAGAGCAAATTCGAAATTTTTGAATCCGATGGCAAGCCTAGAGAAAATCGAAAGAGGAATTTCGCACAAAAAAAAATTTGAAAGCAGCTGTGAAGCATGGTGGTGGATCAGTAATGGTCAGGGGTTCGCCTTCAGCTATTGACCCAGGAATCCTGCATTTTATTGAAGGGGGATTCGATCTCCTTTCGATATATTATTGTCTACTTTGACATTTTAAAGAAAAATTAGCGACAATGTGTGCTGAAACTTTCTCTTGGCAACAATTGGCGATTTTATCAGGATAATGATCCGAAACATAAAACTTAAAGAGTGAATTCCTGTCTTCTGTATAATTGTCCTCATGTCATGGACACTCCAACCCAAGGAGCAGATATAAATTCCATCGAGCATTTATTGGTATACTAGAAGAAAAAAATCCGGGAACACCCTATTTCCTGCAAAGATGAATTGAAAAGAGCATTGTTGCAGGAATGAAAAAATATCGAAATTAATTTTTGTGAAACATTTGGCAATTTATGCCTAAGTATCTTAAAATGGTAATAAAAAACAAGGACTTGCATACAAAATAATTTATTTGAAATATTAACTACACTTTAAAATCTTCTTATCCGTCTGAGTTTGGCCTGTGCACTATTTGATATTCTGTTTTGATTTTTGCTGTAATTTCTGGTTAAAATGAATTAAATTATAATTTTTATTATTTGTTTTTATAATTGCTATAAATATACTAAAATATACTGACAATTCATTTAATTAAGTTTCTTATCATTTTTACTTTACAAATTTTGACTGTATTAGTATCGTTTCTTTGATGTAGGAGTTTGGCTTGGAGCGACTATATATGTTACCAGATAAAAGATGGTGATGGTAAAAAATTGAATTGAAAAGTCAATCTTTCACAGCTTAATAAAAAGTTATCAATCTGAAAGGAAACTCTAAATTAAAAAGTTGCTGTCATTAAAAAAAACAACAACTTATGAAATGAGTTAAGACTAAATTTAAAAGAAATGTCCGTTTATGAAGTGTAGGGTTTTAATGAGATGCGATACCTGTTGCTCTAGTATAACATATAATTTAGGTATAAAGAAGGCAGTGGTTAGTTAACCAATCTAGCCACATTCAACACACAGATCTCTACTGTCTATTGCTTACATGAGAAAAAAAAATCACATTATAAGAAGCTTCAACATGGCACCAGCACTATATTACGGAAGGGATCTCGCAACAGTGTCCAATTTGGAAAATTAACGTTTTATCTCTTTGAAATTTAAGTGAATGCTTTGGAATTACATTGAGGTATGAGTTATAAAAAAGAAAAAAATTGCTGGTAAAAATTTCAGATCGATATCAACCTTATTTTGTAAAAAAATTCGAAACCAAAATTTGATACAGAACTTCAATTGTAATCATAAGATTGCATGCGAAATTTCATTTGGTCAAGCCATTGAGTTTTTGAGCCATCTCTCGGGCATGTATGCGAAACCACAAAAAAAAAAAAAAAAAAAAAAAAAAAAAAACATCAGCTCTTTGAGAGATTTATTTTGAAATTTGATTGTGTTCAACATTTTAAAAGCTAAAACTGCATACTAAACTTTATTGAACTGTTGAGTTTCAGTGTTTACATGCATCAGAATATATAGGTGGCAGAAGCCCATCTTGTTGGTCGATTCGGTCGATTGATATTTTAAATTCTAAATCTATATACTAAATTTTTATCCATCTAGGTCTTTACGCTTTAGAGTTATTGTATTTACTCATATTTGGCGGAACGTGATAGCCTGGTTGGTAGGGCGTTGGATTTGCATCCATTGGCTTGCGAGTTCGAACCCCACCGGCCGGAGACTCTCCGTGTCTGTGGTGACTGGTGCACGTATAAATCTGTTGTGGTCACAGATTCCTCCATGTCGAGAGTTATACCACTGGGGGTACTGGATCAGGGGTGATCGCTCTCTGATTCAAGTCTAAATTGCGATCTGTGGATGAGTGAATGAAATGCATGAAAGAAATCCACCCCGTAAAAAGGGTTGTGACGTGTGTGTAGCTAAGTCTTACACTTGGCCCTAGATGGCGTTACTGAAAAACAAGAGACGACCCTTGGCTTAAATTCACTGACTTCTAAAGTCAGTGAGCTTATCGATGACAAGTGCCAGTAGAAACAGCTACTCACATTTGGTAAGTCGGATAAACAGTTTGCTGTGAATGGAGTTTATTCAAAATTTGATGAAAGTCTACAATTTTGGCTAAAGTTCCATACCAGATTTCATCCGTCTAACTCAAAGCGTTTTTTGATCGTGCTGACAAAGATACAAACATAATTCTAAAAAATTGTTTTCTTGGTCTCTGGGAGTCTGACACAGGAAGGTTCGACAAGATCTCGTGTTCGAATTTTTATTTAATTTTTTTTCTCTTCGTTTACTTCATATCGAAAAATATAATGAGGATATTCTGTATCAGAGTTTTTAGTACAACTTTGTACTGAGGCTTATTGGCGCCACTGTTGGAAAAATAAATAGACGAAAGTAGAATATTAACTCGCGCAAATAAGCTTCTTTGATAAGATGCATAGCCCCGGCAGGGGCTTATCCCCTGTAGTGATAGACTGTAAAATGCTTAGCTCTCAGTAACTTGTCGTGGAGATCTCCGACAAGATCTAGGGTGTATCTGGATCCCTCAAGACTTGTATCCTCCGTCTTATCCACGAGGCAGGTGGAGGGTGATCTGGAGAACGTCAGGACTCGGTAGAATATTAACCCGTGACACACCACTAGCCCATGTAATGGTAACATGGGTGACATGCATACTTTAAGAGTAAAGCATGCATGTTAATTTGCTGTTTTAATTAAGCTATTTTTTTATTTTAACGGTATTGAAAGACTTTTACTAAGATTTCAGTTAGTGATCTTGAAATCAAATTTGTAATTACATTGGAACCATGAATAAAAAATAGCATTGTATGTGTCTAAAGTATGCATGCAACTCAATGTCGCCACAGCAGCAGCACCAATGGTTAAAAGATTGCAGAGAGTAGTCACAAATTAAACACATGAAGGGTTGAAAAGAAATCGAAAATAACATAAAAATGGAATCAAAAGTGTGTTGTGAATTTTTATACGTGTGTGAGTAGCTTTTCGAACAAATTTAAGGCAGTAATATAAATAAGAATTTCAAGTGTTATATAATTATGGTCATTGAATTTCGGTATGTGTTTTTAAATGCTTCTTATAATAAAGTTTTAAATTTTTTAAATCTTAAATACGTTTGTTGCTTTAGTTCAATAGAATTCGGTTCATTCATCTAATTAGATGACCACTTTTTAGCCCTGTATCATAACTATAGTAGAGAAACGATCATCTGATTAGACGGTGGGTGTGAATCACATGCGATTCAAACCGACAACTAACGTGTTGAGAGAAGAATCTCAGAAATTGTGAATTGAGCAGAAAATATATAATTGTGGTTCTAAATTCAATTTATTTAGCACAATTAGCTAAGCTCATGAATCAAGAAATCAGGATAAAAAGAAAATATCTTCCGTGTCTTCCAAATTAAACGAAATTGAGTAACGCTATCTAGAAACACTTAAATAGTATCAGTATCAAATATATAGAAATAAATTGCTTTTCTGGTAGAATTTATGGGCATTTGGCATTTGTTTGTACTTAATAAAGCCCCCAGTAATTAGCAAATAGATTCGTTTCTGAAGAGCAATTCACTAATCAGTATTTCAGTAATTCAGCGATGAATAGCAGTGTCAGAGGATCGATTCCAGATAATAATCTTCCTATTCTTGTAATTCCATGACGTAACTCGCTAGATCGCTTAAAGTAAGTATTTTTGTTGTGTTATTGTAGTGTTATACAAAAGCAGGTGCATTGTATTTGTCACATACGAAGGTACAATTTTTTTCTTTCTGTAAGCAACGACAGGAAGAAAAATTTCAACAAAATACTGAAGAAAATTTAATATTTTATTTATGCACCTAAAACATTCACCATTAGCTTCACTTGGTTGACCAAATCCAAGACCAAATCCTTGCAATACTCCATTTCATTACTATATGAAGCACTTTCATTGAGTGTTTTCAGTTCGTTTACTGTTACACAAATTAAGCACTGATACAAAATCTACGATCCATTTCAACAGAATGAATATTCAAGAAGTAATATCAGAAGACAGTCACGTGCATGTGACTGTCGGATATGCATCAAAAATTGCGAAATGGTTTGACAGCATCTGACATGAAATTAACTATCGCATGGATGTTTCACTTATGTCCAAGAGATGTAACTCAAAACGTAACGAGATGGATAAATAAAATTTGATACAAGATAAAGTGTAATTTCATCAAATTCTAAAGTAAATCCTGTCAAAGAATTAACCGTTTAGTGATCTACACTTTCACATGCGCGTTAACGTATGAACTTAGAAACGTACATATTTTATATCAACGAAACTTGTTAAGTATATTTTTACAGACTTGTCAATCTGTTAATGAAAGTGTAACTCTGAGTTAAATTTCGGCTTCAATCAGTCAGAAAAAAGATATCCAAAAATATATATTCGGTTATTTTTTTTGGTCTTGAGTACTAACCGCCTCCCAGTTGCCAAAGATAGCTCACTATTAGACTCGTCCGCAATTATTGTTCTTTAATGGTATGTAGTTAATAATATATAAGTATATTTATAAAAGAACATGCTAGACAATTTGAAGGAAATTTCTTGTGTAGATTTTTTATAATAGTTATGCTGTACATTATTTGCCAAATATGCCAATTGTACTGCATATTTATTCAAAAATAAACCTCTATTTTGTGAGTTCGATAGATGGCTCATCTACATTGTTTTTATTTTGATTGGTACTAGATACATTTGAAACGATTCATTTTCTTCGTTGTACTAAGAAGCATAGAACATTTAAGAACGGGACAAGAAAATAAAATTCAGAGCACTCGTGGCATTCACCTTCCTTTCCTTACCTAAGATTCTTAAATTTTATGCTGGAAAAAAGGAATGAACGTCTTTATTAGCGAATATACGATAAAGTTTCTTCTTAACGACTTTCTCAAGAAAATGTAACTATTTCTATTCGACGTAATTGTTTTGAACAACGGTGCGCATAAATAAACTTAGTGAGAGATTGGATAGATTATTTTTTATTTCTTGGGTCTCCAGATTAGTTCAAGCAATATCCAAACTCTATGGAACATATATTATATGTTAACAAACAATTCGAACATCATATTTATACCATCTATCAATAATCCACATATAAATATAGTTAGAGATTACATAGATTTTTTTATTTCTTGTGTCTTCAGGTCAGTTTAACCCTTAACTGGGGACATGCGGTCTGTGAGACCTCTAGCGATGGATTTTCTGTCACCCCTATTCTATTTTTATCTCAATTGAATGGATTGACCCTGTAGCTTCCTGTTTTGTGACCTTCAATACACGTGCACTTTTTCAACCGATTTCAGCAGATGCTTTTTAAAATAATTCAGTTATTTCTTCGAGTGTGGTCTCTAAAACCGCATCTCCCTGTTAGTGTCCCAGTGATAAACAAGGCTTAGCAGATGGCGCTAAAACGTGGGCCCGAAATATCATTCAGTTTACTGATCCTATTATGAAGCAGTACTCCAGACACTTTTAAATGAAGCAGAAAGTGGTTTTAGGGATACAAATAATTGACAGAAGAGTTTTTCGATGAAAGTTCGCATTCAACTGATTTTGATATGCATGTTCAAACATAATTAATTTTTCTAGTGATAATGTATTTTGAAAATTTTATAAAATATATTAATATACCAAGAGATATATATACAGAATTTATAGGTTGATTTTTAGATTAGTTCTAACTTATATGTTTAAAATGCCCTAGAAAACCGCGCTATGAAAGTCACACAAGCCGATAAAAAAAGGGCCAATTTTACCTATTGTCAATTTTTTTATCTTTCATATAATTGCTGATTTTTACATTATATTGTTTTCTATATACCTTCATATACTGTAAAAATAATTATGATTTAAAACGTAAAAAGTAATATACTTTTTCAAGAATATTATTTATTGTAACATGTAATTTGAGGAGAAAATGATGTTCCAACGCATTTACTTTTTTCAATGATAATATATTATGAAAAATTTCTAAAACATATCTATATATCAATAAAAATATTTGAAAAATATATTGGCAGTTTTCCATACTAATACATTCATTAAAAAATTTAATTTAAGTGTAAATGAAATGCGGTCTCGTAGACCGCACCTCCCCAGTTAAGTCCTAAAATTTCACCTCCCCAGTTAAGGGTTAATCAAAAATTCATGACCTTTTATGGGATATAGATTATCCATTTACGAATAATACGAGCATCGCTTTTATACCATCAATGATCCATGCAAATCAAGCCAATTCCATAGGACCAACTTATATGTATTACTATTGAATTCTATGGAATACATTCATTTTTTGTTATCAGACTCAAAGCATCTTCAACTGAAAAATCAATAAGCTTTTTTGAGGTTTCTAGACACATCCATAAAATGCAAAAATCTGTTGTGCGTCCATTTTTTAGCTCCATCGTATTATTTGTCTTCTGCCAAGGCAACGAAGCGAATCCATTTTTAGTAGAAGGCCGCCAAAGAAATCTTAAAATAGATGCATGAGATTCACCAATTTCTAATCCAGTTTCGTTTTGGCAGGCAGTTTATATGACTTTCGGAAGATTTTAAATTACGTTTCCATCTGAATGAGAGCCAAATCGATGGTTGCGTTCGGGTTTATTTCTTTCGTTCTCTTCATAGCTTGAAAAAGATAATAAATTCTGATAAATCCTTCGATGCTGACTTTTATAAAGTTATGAGTTGGTGACTCATTTTTTTCATGTAAAAAACAGAGAAACATATTTGAAAAGAAAATGAATCTTAAAGTAAAAGATGCTCTGAAACATTATTATATAATATTGTAAATTATTCGAAATATTTCAAATTATCATTGCACTGAGATTTATATTTTTAGATTAATAGTGAGGTGAAAAAATGCATGTATAATCTTAGTTATTCTCTAAAAGAATAAAATCAATTAAAAACAAGTTTCTTAAACATCTTTTCATTATATGAAGGGGCAAAATTTTTAGAAATTATTTTTTACTTTTTAATCTTGAAATAAAATTTTTACCAAACTGACTATCAGATGTCACCACGGGTGCGGAGTCAAATTTTAATTTAACCATTCAATTAAATAATAAATAAGTTCAGAACACTTTTAGCACATCTGGAAGAGAATGACAAAAATGATAACCAAAATATTTTATCTTTATAAACATGACACAAGAAGTTAAGCGAAAGTGTTAAAGAACATTTCTGAGATGACAATCGCGATATCTATATGCTTTTTTGAACTTACAGGAACATTTATCTTTATTCGAATGATAAGGACCTTCTTTCTGTGCTCTGAAATGCAAACTGACTTTTACAATAGTTGGAAATTTAAAAGTGGCAATAACATAGTTACATCTCCAGGGACTTAAGATTATTTGAATATCTGAATCAATACCAGTTTTGTTGATACTTCGGATGAAATGATTTATTGAGTAAGAATATATGGACAGAATGTTTGGCTCGCTGGGCCTTGAACTTTCTCTATTGGGATTCCGGCGCATTTGATTATGATTTAATTTAGTGGAAAAGTTATTAATTAGTTCGTGATATTCGCTTCTGAACTGCTTCAAGGATTCATGAATCTATTAACAGTTCCATCCGAAATAAATGCAAAAACTTGTGACGATTTAGGTATTCCTCATATTCAATGTCGCTTTAAATAGATAAAATTTGGTATACAAATTTAGCATCTAAAGTGCAGCTTTGCTTCACAGTTTGAGTCCAATATATCAATAGGATGAAAATCCTATTTCTCAGTACTTTCAGCAGAAGTATGCTAAAAATTAAGGAGAAACAACTCTCTCTCTTTTGAATATAAATAATAAATTAAATACAAATACTGAATCTATAAAGGAAATAGGAATTGTCACAAAGACGCGAAAAATAACAAGTCACAAATTAACGCAATATCAAGTTTATTAGCTTTAAGCAGGCGAAGAATTGATCCCACTGCTTGTGGAACTCCGAATTCATACCTTTTACAGAATAATCAGGAATTATCAAGAAGTTTATAGAAAGTTTTAGAAGCTTCTAGAACATTAATAAATGAATAACAATAAATTTTAATTAAAGTCCAACCTTTAATGTAATACCGCTTCGCTGAGATTCGAACCCGCGATCTTGTGCTTCACAAGCTCGTACTTTACCTCTCAGCCTCGCTAAGTATGTACAGGTCTTCCTTTTTGCGACAATATTTTAACATAACATAATGAACCAGTTTTTCATTTATTTCATGTATTCAATTTTCAGTATTTCGAAAGCAAGCCTGAGTTTCAATACTTTTCGATAGATATTTTAGTAGAAAATATAGATATAAACGTATTCTTTTTTTATACTACTTTTTTTAGAATTCAAGAGAAATATCGATTTTGAATTTTCTTCGAAACAATTTGCCGTTAAAATGAAAAAGAACACTTAATGATATTGGAGAACGGAAGGATCTTTTTTCCATTGTGAAGAAAATCACACAAATACGAGCATCTTAAAATACAGCGTTTGAAAGGGGAATTTTAAATAACAATGAAAAAACACTTATTGTTTCGTTATAAATCTCACTTCCTGCCATTAAATAAATAAAAGGAGAAAGATATAGTTCTCATTTTAAAGATTGGTGGGGGAGGTGGTATAAAATACAAAGGATATTCGTGGGTGACTGCATCTTTACATGGATTTGTATAGCTAGTTAAATAATAGCGAGTGTTATAATTAGATAAGGAGTTCATAAAAGAACTAGAATGTAAGTTTAGAATATTTTTTATTCATTTTAATCTAAGATCTGGAACGTTGACTTTATTAATCCAACAATTCAAAATCCTTCCAAAAAAACCTATTAGGCTATTTTTCTTAATAATGGACAGGAAATACACAATTATTAAAACACATACAATTGAATATGCAGAGCATTATTAAAGTGTTTCTTTTCAGAATTTTCTATGATTTTTTGCTATCGGCACTGTATATTCAAAAGTATCTTCTTTTCCAGTTTAACATTTTTAAATAATTATTATATTCATTCACATATGAATATCATTTTTCATAATTTGAAGTGATTGTTGAACCTTTAAAAGTCTATGTCACCATTTTTGCTTTATTAAGAATAGCAGAAAAATAATTCGTTTAGTTCTTATTTTTTAAAAGGATACGGTATAAAAGTGTTTTTGGAATCCTGCAGAGTTAGTGATGTAATGCATTTTGAATAGAATTGATGATTTTGTAAAAAAAAAAAAAAAAAAAAAAAAAAAAACTATCGAAATAATTTTTGTTATTTTTATGTTTGGAAAGTTAACAGCGTTATTTTAAAAATTGCAATTGAAAACTTAATAGTAAACTTTTAATAATTCCATTCTTTGTTTAAGGATATTGTAGTAAACCTAAGGCAGCTATTATTTTCTTTTTTGTATTTTTTTTTCTGCTGGAAAAATTTCATAAGCTTTCTAAGCAATAATAATTTTTTTTAAATTCCTGTCAACTCATTAAAAAGGGAAAACAAAGTACAGTATCTATTCAAGTTAAAAAAAAATGTGGATTGAAATATTAATAATTAATAATGAAAGAAAATGTCAAAAACAGAAGGAAAATAAAATATATTTTTGAATTCTTGAGAGAATGAATTATCAAAATAAGTAAAATAAATTTATTTTTACATTATCATTAAAAAAAAGACTGAAATATATTGGGTGGAGTCTAAAACAAAATTCATTAATATTTACCTTCACCGAAAAATATGATTGTATTTATCGAATTTAGATATAGTCACAATCATACAATCTTCCTTTTAATTTCTTCTCTACATACAATTTAATGAAATCCCTCTTAATTTCTAATTCTTTTAAACAAACACTGGATTTTAAATCTGTCAAAACTGGATTAAGATTTCTAAAGATTCTTCAGCAATACCAATCTTGAGAACCCTTTCCCCCTTCAAACGTTCAAAACTATTTTTTTTAATTTTAATTTAATTTTCATATAAGATGTTTTAAGTAGCAAAACTTGACAGACTGAAATAGCAAAATGTTTAACTGCAAATCTTTTAAAATTTTAGATTCAGTACATCACGTATTTAAAAAATGCATCTTTGAAATTTTAAACCAAACAGAAATAATATTTAATATATATTATTTATTTATTTATCATTTATAATATTTTTTATTTAAAATATATAAACTGCAAACTTAAAATAGTGTAAATAATATTTAATAATTGGATAGCGAAGTTAAAAATTATAATTTTATAATTATTTTTTAGAAATATCAAACAACATAATATATATTTTGAAAACGTTAATTAAGTTAGAATTTTACAAAAAAAATCGAAATGTTTGATAGACAGAATAAAAATGAACTGAAAAGCTTAGAGGCAAAAATGTTCGAATGTTAGTGCGACAATAATGCTGCAATGATGAAAGAGGTTTTTCTGTGTCGCCATCTAGTGCGCAACTTTAGAAGTTTCATTCCTGTATTTAATCTTTGCCTGCACTTTTCATCATTTCTTAAATTCATTTTTATCTGAAAAAGTTTTGACAGATGGAATAAAACATTACATTTTTCTTTTTTTGACAATAATTATACTTTAAATTCTAACAATATAAATTGAAATTCATCTTTGACTATAATTTTCAGGTTTTTTTTAATAGTCATTTCTTTTTTTTTTTTATTTGAAAAGGTTTTGGCAGAAGAAAAAAAAAATGTTTTTGTTATTTTGACAATAATCTTACTTGAATTTTTTATAATATAAATTGAAGTTCCCATCTATCAGATTTAGATTTAGATGATAAATCAGATTTTTCATATCAATCAATCAATCAGATAAATCTTATTAATCAAATTGAGATCAAACAGAATTTTTTTTTTTAATTTCACAAAAAATATTGATTTTTTAGTAGCATGTATAATTAAAGAATAAAAATAGCAAACGATGTAAATACTAAAAAATTCATTAAATCAAAAATTTTCAAATGAGCAGTAATTTATAATGTGGTAAATGTAAAAAGTGCTTGTTTGTTTTTTAAGTATTTCAAAAGAAAATGGAAAGAGACTACTAACGTCAAACCTGCCTAAGCATAGTACAAATAGTTTTTAAAGATTTTCTAACATTTCTCTTTTGGAACATAGAATGTTTACTATTTAAACCCTTGTTTCTTTATCTTCTCGGAAGTAAGGGACTTTAAAAAATCACTAATCGAAAATTTAAGAAGATTTTTTGTTAAACCAAAATCTCTTTTTGTTATAACTTCTTTTAAAAAGGATCTTACGAATAATTTGATGGCATATACTTTCATCGATTTTTTTGTGGGTGATTGATTTCTAAAATCATTCTTATTGATATTTAAGAATTAATTGTATTAAATTAAATTTTGGAATTAATAATCTGCTGATAATATCAGTGAGATAAGTTAAATTGTTTAGAAAAGTAATAGAGTATATTAATCTAAAAATATTTTACATCATTCCTAGATTAAAGAAATCTATAAGTAGGTTTCCACTGCTTTTTATTCAATCCATGAAGTATCATGTGCAGTTTATCTTTTAGAAATTTGTGAAAGGCATCTGGTGATTCGA
This sequence comes from Argiope bruennichi, assembly GCF_947563725.1. Lineage (NCBI taxonomy): Eukaryota > Metazoa > Arthropoda > Arachnida > Araneae > Araneidae > Argiope > Argiope bruennichi. Next base: position 90,393,933 of record NC_079151.1, read on the forward strand.
AATCAGCAGTGGACTGTACTTTTGCTTAATGCTTCATTAGAATGAGAATTACAGTTCGAAGCAGATAAAAGTTCCTTATTAGAGGCTAATATTTTCTTAAGGCTTACCTCTAGTCTTTCGCACTCTTCTTCTAATTCTTCTACCGAATCTTCCAATTCTTGTAATTCGGAATCCTCGGCTGTGACGAAGTACTCTTCTTTAATCTGTTCTAGGTTTTGTTTAATCCTGAGAAGATTATCCAGTTTAGTTTGATACACTATTGAGTCCTTTGAATCATTCGTTTCGATAAAAGAGTTCAGCTTTGTTAAAGAGGATTTTATACTACCTCTTTTTCTGTTAAGAGATATGATTTTTGCTCGTTGATCATCAGCCATGATTACTTTTACTAGCAATTACTCCGGCTCGACGGACCATAAATATGGTGATTCGAAATGAGCAGTGGACTGTACTTTTGCTTGAACTTCTTTATTTTCACTATATACACTCCTTTTGCGGTAAGTAGATCATATCATACATGGCTGATTGCGGTATTGCATTGCGGTTGGCTTTGTTAAGCCTTACAAACTGAAGTTGTACACAGCTTCTGCGGGAGCCGATGCGGGTCAACGTTCTAATGAACTCCTGAAAGACTCGACCGGAAGGGCGGGTAAAGGGGTTGCCGTAATTTTAACATTGCCAAGTTTGGCGTTAAGCGACATTCGCGTGAACAGCATTCAATAAAAAGTTCAGTTTTTTTTATAGAAATTTAATGTGTTTTGAGCATATTGATTCATTATTACAGCAACTGTGTTGAAGTTTATATTCGTTAGAACAATCATTGCTATCGTTTTAAATTACTATATACCATTGAATATACCATTTTTTTTACATTTTAATCATCTTCTAACTATCCTACAATATAAGACAGTTACCCATATACTTTTTGTAGCGTCCCATATGCTTTAGTTGACGATTTGTTTAAAGACAAACACAAAATTTCAATGTATCTGTTGAATTTTTCCATTTTTTATTTGATTCTTTTTTTAGCTTAGGTAAAAGTGAAACAATGTATAAATGGACGGCTGAAACAGCCACAGCAGTGACGTTATAATTCTTAAACATAAGCTATCTATTATTCATTTTTATCCCTCTAGAAATGTATGATAAATTTTATTTTTTCATTTTTTATCCCTTTTAAATATTGTAATAATTCATTACTGAACAGCTCTGCTATTTATAGACATGGTTAAAATTGTGTGGATTAGGAATTACGGCATTAATTTTAATTACGGAAATTAATAGCAGAGAGTTTTTATATTGCTCTTCTAACAAACAATTACTTGAAATAAACCATTACCGCATTTATATATTAGATAGTGTGATTAACCAAGTGTTAATGAATTTAACCGTATTTTATTGAAATTTGAAGAATGTTTTCATTTATTCGTTAAATTTTTTTCTGAAATTCGTATATATATATATATATATATATATATATATATATATTCAAAATTACTGTTTATAAAAAAAAATGTACATGTAAATTGTACAATTTGTAAAAAATTATTTTCACATGAATCATTGATTATCTTGTTTTATTCTATGGAGTTTATTAAATGCAAACATAACAAGTAAAAACATGAACAGATTCGCTGACTACTAACTTCTGGCAAATTGGTAAAAGTAACTGAAAAATTAGAAAAAAAATTCTACTGGCAAGTTGGTAAAAATAACTGAAAAATTAGAAAAAAATTCAAGGCCCTAACAATTTTCATATTATTATAATCTTTAGGTTTGATCCATTACTTTATTTCTGTAATTTACTTCATTCGTTGCTTTATTTTTGTAATTTATTTCAAATTATATAGCTGCAACAATATGCAAAAATGTATTTGGTATCATCATGATACGGGTGTATAAAAAGCAAATAGTTGAAGCATTGAAAAATATTACTGTAAAATTTATTTTAAAATGAAAAGAAGAAATTATAGAAAAAAATTGAATGAAAAATAAAAATAAAACCACTGAAAAACAAATTCATTGAATTTTAAGAAAGCATCGTGAAAAAAAAAAGACTTATTTTTAATAATATATTTCAAAGTTATTGGGAAAAAACATTCCGATATTTATTATTTATTAATTAAAAATCTAATAATTTAATATCTATTTCCACAAAGTAATTATATTTCAATTTAAGTTCAAATGTCTACTCTGTGGCGAATAATGATCGATTTCTTTTATGTTCGTAAAATGACAGAATTTACAATTAACATAAAGTTATTATCAGTTAAAAAGGAATATTCGTAAAATTATTATTATATTTTCTTGATCTGTAACAGAATCCCACATTTTACATGTTAAACTAAGAGCATTCATGATTTTTTTTTATTTAAATGACCAGTTCATATGAAGTTAAGGTTGAAAAATGTTCATATGCAATCAGCATAAGATTCGCATCTAAATAATTTTTTTCGAAAAAAAAAACCCACACAATTTTATATAAAAAAAATAATAATTGCCGAACAAAGTTCTGTTTTCCAGATAATTTGTTTTAAAATTTTGTAAATTTTTGTCATAAAGTGGAAACATATCAAATATAAAGAGGAAAAAAATAAATTATTCCAACTAATTTTTTTTTCTCTTTATGTGATGATATTATATAAGTATCTATGATCAGCAGTAATATAACTGCGATACATTTTCAAAAATTATTAAAGTCAATTTTTTGGGGTTAATAAATATTTATATACCAATTTTGTATTGCAAATCTTGTTTTACTCAAGATCTTTCTGCAATGCCATTTTTCCTGAAGTATAAATTTGATATGTTAAAGTATTCATTGTTTCTTCCAAAGAATGCTAGAAATATTCACAGACAAATCTTTTTTAGTGTCTTTTTAAATAAAATTGTAAACAATAGCTTAAAAATTTTTATTACAAGAAAAAATGTTTTGAATCTTTCGTATCAAATCAAATAAAAACACACAAGCGTTTCCAAATATAATAAAGCATATACTGCCACAATAAAATGTGTTTTGAAGATAAATGTCCTTTGCAATTCTTTTTTTACTTTTCTTCTTTTTTGTAAGATAAATGAAAGCAAGCAAAATTCTTTTTAACCAACCAACAAACAAACTTTTTTTTGTTAAAGAAAACAAAACTAGTTTGAATAAAAATCAGCAAATCCTTTAATATTTTATTTTAAAATTCTATCGTGAATTCAGACACATATTCTGTGGAAAATAAAATCGGAGCTTTGAGAAATAAATTTAAGGAAGAGAAAATAAAATTCCATCTTATTTCGCATTTACTGGAAAATGAACCTTAACTTCTGACAAGATATCTCCCGAGGCATTGAAATTTTCACCAAGAAAAGAAACTTTATCCGTTCAAAATGTCTTTTTTTCGATCAGATCACCAAATTCTGGAGTTAAACCTCTAGAAGGGACTTAAATTTGCAAAACTCGTCTAAAGAAGAGCATTTTTGAATATATTAGGCCTACAGCTGAAATTTAGGCAAACTCTCGTTTAAATAAATACGTAGCCAATGCCGGAAGGGGAAGAGAATATCTCACTTTCTTTTATTGGCTCGTTCACTGAAAACGGTGAATAAATTGTGGGACGAATAGAAATTTATATGACATCGTATTTTATCTCATTTATTTATTTAAAAGAAAGAAAAAAAAAGAGATAGCAAGTAAGAAAAGATGCGAATTGAAATTCTTAACTCCGAAACGTGGTTGAACCTTAACAGGGAACAGCGCGATTCCAACCGTTTAATGTATTTTTAGCCGGGTTCTGTCTGGGACAATGATAAGATTGCTAAAACTTGTTTTTTTTTCTTTTCCAAGCAGACATTTGCAATAAAATTCTTACTGCGTCTAGTAAGTAGATTATTGATCTGAAAATGCTTACAAATTTATAAATGTCTAACTGGGATCAAGGGGATTCGGTACATATACTTTTTAGTGTTATTACTTTTCTAGCTTTATTCATTTTAAAGTAAAGGGTTGATCTAAAAGAAGCATATGCTTTTGATAAAAATTGAGTTTCCTTTAAAATGTACTTTTTTCCTTCTAAAGTATTTCTGCGAAAGACGTCTGGAAATTATAAATAAAATTTGCTAGTGGATGTCTCTACAAATAAAAGAAATATGTTATCAATTTAAAAATAATAAAGATCCTCACAAGGATCATTTAGAAAAAGAAAATGTGATCCTTAGATCTTAAATTCAATTTGCTTATATTTTCATACTCATTAAAATATAATATAAATCTATTATTCTTAATTTTTAAATACATATTTTTTGCTTTTTTTAATCTTTAAGATCACTAAAAATAACAATTTATGCTTCAAATCAAGAATTGGTATTTCTTTTAAAAATCGGTAGTAATAATACACTAGAATTTGAATAAAAAAGTAAACTTTATTAATATAAAACTCTATTAAAATATGTGTTTATACAACATAAATGTGGCATTAAGTATAAAACACTTAAATCGCAAATGAAGCTTTTTTCTAAAGATTTCAAAGAATAAACAATTTGAACTATTATAATTTATTCGCAAAATTGTATACGCACATTTCGCTGTTGCAACATTCTGAAAAAGATACTTTTAAGCCCCTTCTTTAATGAAAATTCATCATTTATTTCTCTTTAAAAGTCTTGGTTGCTAATAAAATCTTATTTTTTTATTCAAAAATATTTTTGTTGCCATTTCTATATTCCCATATAAACACTGTAGACTTTTTTTTTCAAAAATTATGATTTAAAATTTGATTTACGTGGAATATTTCAAAACGTATATAACAACTTAAATTATATTTTTAAAGTATGCTTAAAGTGTCTGTATATGAATTCATAATCCAATAATACAGAACTATATCCATGTTATTTCTGGTAATCTGCGAATAAAAGATTAAAACTAAAAAAAAAAAAAATCGCAAAATTATTTTTATTTTAAATTTTATTGTAATACATTTATTACATTTTTTGTAATACATTTATAACATTTTATTGTAATACATTTATTGTTATGCATTTATTAATTTGCAATAATATTAATATATAATCTCTTCGCCTAATTTGTGACACTTTAGTGAACTGTTTAAATACTTGGTAAATGGCTTATATTTCAAATTGTGACAAGAAATTACGTAAAAAAAGCATTACATTTTCATTCTGGTAACAAGCGAGTATTTGTGTATTGTACATTTGGCATATTATCGTTTCAAAAAATTACAGTCTAATGAAGAGTTAAATCTTATTTTTTAATCTTCATATCTCATCAATGTAGACATGAATTAATTTAATATCGTTCCTTCAGCTTACTTTTCTGTTTTTTAGTTAAATAATATTGAAATGATGCCTTTCTTATATTCTTATATGTTTCAGGTGAATTCTTTAAAGTATTTCTTCCTAATATAAATCCATTATATTGAACTAATCAGAAATGCTTTCTTGTCTTGATTAGGGTTCTATAATATTTCATCGAACTGTTTACTTTTGGATCGATGAAAATATTCGTTCTTAATTGAGTCTCACCAACATGATATATTAAAATCGCCGAGCTATTCATATTTCTTCTACCGATCCTTTTGTTCTCTATCTTTCTTTTTTTTTTTTTTTTTTTTAGTCAGAAGTGCTTTCTTGTCATGATTATGGATTTAAAATATTTTTTCGAATTCTTTACTTTTGGATAGGTGAAAATATTCGACTCATTAATTGAGTCTCACCAAAATGATATATTAAAATCTGCGCGCTATTCATATTTCTTCTATTGGTCTTTCTCTACCTTTCTTTCTTTTTCAGTCAAAAGGGATTTCTTGTCGTTATTATGGATCCATAACATTTCGGTTGACTATTTTCTTTTGGATAAATGAAAATATTAGACTCATTAATTGAGTCTCACCAAAATGATATATTAAAATCTGCGCGCTATTCATATTTCTTCTATTGGTCTTTCTCTGCCTTTCTTTCTTTTTCAGTCAAAAGTGCTTTCTTGTCGTTATTATGGATCCATAACATTTCGGTTGACTATTTTCTTTTGGATAAATGAAAATATTCGACTCATTAATTGAGTCTCACCAAAATGATATATTAAAATCTGCGAGCTATTCATATTTCTTCTATTGGTCTTTCTCTACCTTTCTTTCTTTTTCAGTCAAAAGTGCTTTCTTGTTGTTATTATGGATCCATAACATTTCGGTTGACTATTTTCTTTTGGATAAATGAAAATATTCTGCTCATTAATTGAGTTTTACCAAGATGATATATTCAGATCTTCACCCTATTCATACTTTCTCTACCGATCTTACCTTCTTTACTTTTTTTTTCAATAAAGAAAGGTACCTCTAACTATTAATTATTCATGTTTATCTAAACCCCCTCCAAATCTGACATAAAATCTCTTTTAGAAAAAACTAAAAATTATAAAAAGTAAAATCTAAACACCGTTTCTATTTTTTTTCACAGATATACAATCAAACTTTTTGAAGTAAAAATGGTAATATTTTTAGAATTTTCAGTGTTGACTAACGCTTCGCGGCACACTACCCTTTAATTTTTAAACTCAAACGAAAAATGTAATTAACCTGTTTAGGTTAATATAGGTGTATATAATTTCATGAAGATTGTACGCGTTTTGATTCTGGGAGTGTTCCATTTGCTGGAACACTACGCTGTTAGAGCTGAGAAAAGTGCGACTAAACGAGCATTGCAGTAAAGAGCGAAAATGAGTTTAAAAAAAAAAGACTACATTATACATATGTGGCAGATTTAACCTGATCCAATGCAAACCACAAGAATGCATTCTCAGATTCTCTATTCGAGGGTAATGTTTGAAACATTTTTGGTATTCATGAAAGATTTAGTTGATCTCTCCGAGCCAGTTTCAATACAATTAATTTACAATAAATAATTTACATTTCTATTTAAAATGAAAAATGAGTTATAATATAAATATATAATTAAAAAATAGTTATACTATTATATAAAAATAACATTCGGGAAACTCAAAATGTGTGCATCTTTAAGTAAAGATGACCAAACATACGGATTAAAAAAGTAAAATCATAAAACTAAATACCAAGAGTAAGGGTCTTAATTTCCGAGAATTCAGACACTCCCAAACAATATTCCTTGTATTGAGTTCATTTTCCATGAAAAAGAAAGAACAGTAAACGAAGACACAGGTATGCTCTTTCCAGCATAGCGCCCCGGCCGGGTAACACAACCGATGTAACGCCCAATTTCATCCAACGATTATATGCTTTCTCGATAAACGTATCCTTTCAACGTATGCTTTCTCGATAAAAAAATTTAAAAATTTATCGAATAAATAGATAAGATATAAACAACAAAATAACACTGGAACTATTTTTCTAACAATTATTTTTAATAGAAAAAAATTAACAAAATTCCTTGAAAAATCAGGCTTTTACGCAGGCAGGCGCTATAGTTGAAAATTATGGATTAGCTTGATTTCAGTTGTCCTTTATTATTAAAAAATAAAGTTAAAAGTTAATCCTAAATAATTTTTCTTCTATTAATAGTTGAGTTTAACGATTTTAGAAGAGAGCGAAATTAAGTGTTCCATGTTGTGGGAACCTTAGCCATTGCCCTTACACCGCAAAGGGCTAAAATGAAAAATTGCGTATTGATATTTAAGTGCAAAATTTCTTTTTGTATTTTATACTATATTAGATGATGACTATATAAAATTGTAGAGTGTAATCATAAAAATGGGAGCTAAGGTCATGCAATGCCATCTTCAAGTTAAAATTAGTCCATAAATAACTATTTCATCTGAGTTTCGAGAGTTTAATAATAAATTGACACAAAACTATCTTAAAACAAAATGTTATATAGTTATTCCTCGTTCTCACAGCCTCCTTATGTGCCGCTGCGTCCTGGTGGTAATGATTCGAATTCGAAACTAGAGGGATCCAGCTTTGAAACTGATTCCACCAATAATAAGCAGTCTACATAGGTATCTAGGGTGTTTTAAATCTCAAATCCGAATTCGAAGGAGGGTATTAAGAAAGTTCAAGGGTGGGTTTCGACTTAGATGTCATTATGATTATCAGATTACACTTCCAAATTTATGAGGTCTGTCCTGAAACAGAGGAGCTCGCTTTGTTTCAAAACCAGAAATTAATACAAACAATTTTAAATGAATAAAATGCACAGCACATTTTGAATTGGTGCTGAAATTTCAGACCTGGGTCCGAACTCAGGTATCGTCCTTATGTATTTACCTTGGTTCAAATTTATAGGCACATCTCAAAAAAAGCTATTATTGTTTCAAAATGTAGCATTAATTTAGCTACATTAATCTAATTGTCTCTGCTATATTATAATAAAAAAAAACAGACGAATCAATTACAAAGAGAGGAAGAAAAAAGAGGTCCTGATGTCCTGGAGTGAATATTAAGGAATGAAGTTAAAGTAAAATATTATTATTTTCAATTTTTTACGGCTAGAAAACAATAATTTTTCCCTATAATATGCCTCAAATTTTATGGATTCTGCTTATTTTCAAAACTATTCAAACTAGCTAAAAGAAAATTAAAAGAACTTCTCAACGAAAAAAATAAAGAAAAATAACTCTGATTTTGTCATTTTCTCCAAATAAAGAAAATTATAATATAAAGTTTTGGAAAATAAGTTTTAAATAATTGGTTTGAAAATTAAATTTTCGAACTGAAAATAACAATCCAAGTCACAATATTAAATTTTGGATATTTGTGGCTTCTCTGCCGAGTTTGTTAAAAGGAATGAAAGTTTCTGTTACGTCATATGTGCAAATAATGAGTAATTTACGAAAGAACGAAACAACGCAAATGGATTCAAATGCTTATTACTGTTTGCCCTGTAGGAAAAAAAGTTTAGATAGAAACACAGTTAATTATCTTTAGCATTACTTTGTGATTTGAGATTGGTGTCAGAAAGGTACATTCCATGACAGGCATATTTAATTAGGCTTAATACGCAGTACTTGACAGTTGACTTTAAACCTGTGCGTTTCGTATGTGCATGCATTTTGAAATAAATAAATAATGGATCCCTCGTTTGATGAAAATTGGTCTTCTAATTTTGAGCCAGAAAAAGTCAGAATTTGGCAACTGAGATTGAATGAGGTAAGTAAATAGTAATATATTATTTTTCCTATTCAAAGCATTGTAAGAGAGATGTTTTGTGAGGATTACTTTCCTATAGCCAGGGTTTTACGAGATGATAAAGGGATATATTAGACAGATGGATTGTTTTGTTGTTGTTGTTTTTTATATACATATTTGCGTTTGATTAATGATAGACATGCTTAATTACGTAAAACTAATCTCATATAAATTCTAAAAAGAAACAAACAGGAATTAATGTTCTTACTCTTCTTTCCTGTTTAGATACACTGTACACTATGTTTAGTTCTTGACTTTGATTGTTGTGAATGTTTGAGTGACCATTTTACACTTAGTCCGAGAATTTATCGTACTAAGATTACAAAATCTAGTCATTTAAAATTTTGATGCAAATCGTGTATAAATCGTGTGTAAATCCTGTATTTAAATGAAAGAATTGCATAAGTGAATATTTTTATGGAATATTATACGCTTTTATTAAACTTGCGAAATAAATATTGCAAATATGGAATTTTATAATTGATTTTTTACTCTCTTCCTTATGAACTTCTGTTATGAAATTCATTTTAATGATAAAATTTAAAATCTGAATCAAATCTTTTACCATAGTTTAGCAGTCATATCATACTTAACTTTAGGCGCAAGTCATATGTGTCATGTCATTAAACATTACCTTACAATTCCAAATGGACGAAAAAAGACCCTCGAGTCTAGGCTCTTCCCAGGACCCCATCTCCCAGCATCATTGATCATGAAATTTTACACATTTCTAAATTGTAGATGATAATACACTATTTTAAAATTTTCAGATTTTTATTATCAGTTGACTTTAATACAATTTCGCTCTCTGAAAGTAAACTGATGAAAGTTGAAATGATTATATAATATTATGTTAAAGTTTAAAAAGGAAAGAGTAATGAAAATGAGAAAGTTTTGAATATATGCTTTCATTATTGTGCTACTTCATAAAACGCAATTTATTATTAAAAACTCTGGGATTGGATTGAAAAAAACTATATTCTAAAAGCAGTATGTAGAAACTAAAACACGAAGAATATTATAAAATAAAATATTAAACATTCAATGAAAATCAAAATGTTATCTGAAGGGATTCCAAATCCAATCTGTCTCTTGACGCTTTTACAGTTTAGTTTTGAGCCCCAGTTTTTGATGAAAGAATCAATATTTTAGTGCAATAATTAAAGAGAGTTTAAAAAACGTTTTTATTATTTTACCTGCATAATTGTTAATATGTCAGTTATTATTTATTAGTACATTTTAATATACATTTATTAATATGTTATGAATATATCAAATATATATTTTTATTTTTCAAATATATAATTCATCCAAAACTCATTAAGAATTTTAAATATCATAGAAAGGGAAAGATGGTAAGATTCAGAAAAAACTCATTGGGAACGAGCACCAAAGAAATATCGATCAATAAGTTTTGAAAATTAGAATTCTGAGAGTTGCTGTTTTAGTTGAAATATTTGAAACTCAATAGAATCGACCTCTATCCCTTCACTGGCCCGAGTTTTAACTGGCTAATTGTTTCAGAGATTTCATTAAATATTTTCCTCGTGAAGTTGCTCGGAAGGGTTGTCAACTCCGTGAAACCGATTAATGCATGCAAGCTAAGAAAGTTAAGAACGCTAGCTTGAGTTTGAAAAGATCTAAAACGAAAGAATCGTTGAAGCAGAAAAGCTAAATATTCATAGCAGGAGACCAGAGTAGAGGAAATTCACGAATAAATGTTGTAAGAATTTTAGGTAATTTAAGGGTAACCAACTTAGTTCCGTTGGGGAAAATCGAACCGAATGATACTCTTTATCATTAATAATTCATTAATTATTATTAAGAAGTGCTTTTGATTATATTTTATAATTATCCGTATTGAGACGCTTGTTACAATTGATTGCATTGTTTATATTTTTATATCTAATAAGTTTGCTGACAGTGGTGATAATCAGACGCTTGCTTCTTCTTACCAGAAAAGAAAGCTATGAGATTATTAAGAAAATCAGTAGTTGAAAAATAGTGTTAAGGGATGGCTGGTGAGGTAGTGTGGCTCCAAAGTGATCCGCAGTTTCAAAACACAGGTTCAAGAACAGCTACAAAGGTTCTTATTACTACTTGTTACACTTGTAGCTGATATGTAATTCACACATGAATGAACAAACTAATTTTACTTTCCCCAGCATTTTTAACATTAGGTTTACGGAAGAGCGTCATTTTGACACATTTCAAATATTATAAGGAAAATTATAAAGTTCGCATTTTTATTTTATCTCTTGCTCTGACTTTTATCAATTGAACGAGGTATATATTGATGTCTGTTTTCTTCAAACGTGTTGAAATATTGTAATACTCTATGTGGTATATCTATCTTTACGAATGTGTGTCAATCTGACGCGATCGTAAACCTAGTGTTAAAAGACAATAACAAACATACCCCGGAAACAATAGCTTATTACAATGAGAAAAAGATTGGAATCGACAAAGTATACAAAATGATGCTCAAATATACTATCAAGGTAGCATCTTTTCGATGGCTTCTCTAGCTATTTTTCAACATTTGAGATTTAGTGGCAATAAACGCATAAATCTCACACAAGAATGTACTACATCAAAACTATCCTAAATGATTTTCAATTTCAGTTGTCCAATAAACTTGCTGAAGGAAATAAGAAAAAAATACAAAAACATAGATTATAATCTTCCGTCACCGAGTACTTCGTAAAAACGCAAGGGTTATCAAATTGGCTTTTGTGAAAGAAAGCAGAAACATTAACACTTATAAAATATGTGAAAAGATTGTTTGCGGAAAGTGTACAAACACAGCTGAGTATTTGTGTAAAAGATGCGCGAAATTAATGTAAAATATTGAAATAATATATTCCAAAATTTTTGAATAATAAAGACTTTCTATAAATAGATATCTCGTATTTTTATTTTTTACTTATAAAATCATATTGCCTTCTAAGTGGTTGTTTTTTCTTTAAATATATGTAGTCGTTCATGCGTTCAATTGACGTGTGTCGTAGAGATGGGTATATAAGAAACGTCTGTAAACCTAGTATTAATAATTTGGTTGAAATATGCGTACATTCAGCCGTAGACTCTGACCTGTCAAATGCAGCATTCTTATGCTATATACTATATCTACTTCTATATTATTATTATCTATATCTATACTTATAATAAAGCTCAATGTGTGTGTGTGTGTGTGTTGGCGCTCTACAGGCCAGACCGTTCGACCAACAACTACGAAATTTAGCACGTGTATACCTTGGAGGCCGGGAATGTGCACCTTGGGGTTATTTTTTCGAATTTTTAATTACAATTTTATTTATTTAAAAAATAAGCGAAATTTTGGCGTGTTTCTGCTATAACTTCCAAAAATATTACCGCACAAAAAAGATTTTTACATCAAGTTAAAGATAAAAAATTTCTCTTTTTAAATGATACCAATGTTTTAACCTTAAAATTGAATTTCTATTTTGAATTAATTTTTCTAACTATATTTTTCAACAATTCTTTCGTACAAAATAAAAATAAAATTTAAGTTGCACGAGCACGTTTCGCATTCTCGGGGAAAAATTAGCTTTTTCCAAAGTGTTGCCATCACATTGATTAAACCTCCAATTGAAAATAAATTAAATCTTTTTGGAAATGAAATCTGCAAAAATATAATTTTCGGCACGTGTCTGTAGGAAATAAAACAAATACGAAATATTATTTTTTCTAAAAAATAAATTCAAGAAAATTTATTTTATGATCTTTTACACTTTTTATATTATTAATCCAATAAATCAGTTTTATTTTAAGGCAAGTTTTGTTTAATATGAACAGGATATCCATTCAAATCAGGACCCCACAGCTAATTTGAAAACTTTTAGTAATAGACACAGATCTTCTAAAATGGTCTAAATTGAAAATGATTATATTTTATGTAACTTGATCCAATAAATGCTCTAATAAATAACGAATTTTTGATTTTACATAAAGCTTCTTCTGTGGATATCACGTTTAACAAAATGTTCTTGAAACACTAATATTTTAAATAAAAAGAGTTAATTTCCAATCAACTAAATCAATCACTTAAACTGACTGATTCATGAAAATTTGAATATCACTATTCAATAAAAAAGGATAATTTTTGATTTTCCATCGATCGTTTCAAAGAAAATACGCCAATCAGCGCGCAGGTTTCTCAAGATTAATTGGCCTAAAATTATGAAAATGTTGAGTTTTTCTAAATTTTTAAAACTCAAAACTTCATAAATCAATCTTAGTTGATCGTTGAAAATAGAAACATTCATTCATTTATTTAAAATTTGGTGTGTCCAGAATATTTTTCAGAATATGATACCTTACTGCATTAAATTTAGACTTCATAATTTTTGAAATATATTTATAGGCCGGAACAAAATATTATGAATTTCATTTCAATCCTTTTGAAAGCAAAACTAAAAACTGAATTTTATGCTGAATCTGAGAAATTTTTGTTGAATTATTCTTTGAGATATTACATAAATTATGAAAAATATTTTTTAATTCACATAAGACTTAAATACCGAGCGATTCTGTTTGCAATACTCATATTCAATAATAATAATAATAAATAAATAACAATAAAAATGATAAATAAAATCGAATGCTTGGTTTCATTAAAAAATATCTTTATATTAATTGCAATCTCAGCACTTCCACTTTAATTTAAGTTGAAGTTTTACCGGAAATGACAACAAATTAGGAAAATATTTAGTAAATATCTAAACAACAGTATAAGTTTGGTATTACTATCAAAATTTGAAGATTAAAAATGTTTTGTTTGAGAAGCTATTAAGAGACAAGTTACTGAAAATATTTAATTGAAAATTGTAGCGAGTGGTAATACTGGTTAACCAGCTGGTCGCCAAAGGCGGCTAATTATATGTATTTTGGAAGTTTGAAAGTAAAATAAATGAACAATTCTTTTGCTCCATTTTAGAATAAGAAAAGTCTATAGTTTGTTACCTTCAAAATCTGCTTTTTATTCTGAAACCGAAATCAAATATCTCAATAGCTTACTTTTGTTTTAAATACGCATTAATAATACATTTCCGAGTGCTTACTCGAATCCACTTATACAAACAAATAAAAAAATCATTCGAAAGTACGAAAAGCTGGCAACTTAAATGTGTGATTTTTTTTATAAAAAAATTTATAAAATATTGAAATAACGACGCCTTTTCTCGGCTCTTCAGCAGAATGTAGCTATCAATATAAAACGTATACAATACACGGAAAGGATTTGTTCAGGTTCGCAGATGATGAAAAAGCTAACTGCTTTTGTGTACTCTTTTTCTTCATTGTTTATTCTTTTTATTTGTTTGTTTTCTTAGAAGAAAAAGAACGAAACGAATCCAATTTGTACCGAACGAATGGTAGGTTTGCCTTATGGAAAAAAAGACGAGATCTATATATGAATCCGCACTCACTAAATCTTGTTCCGGTTTGTCTGCTGGTTTATTTTGGAAAGAATTCAAATTGGATTACTATTCGAAGGAAAATCATAACTGTAGTTGAACGCTATCAATTTGTTTCTAGTTATTTTATTTGCAAAAGATTGTGGATAATATCTTAAAGCTTTCGAGTTTCATGACTAGATAAATAGTGTTGTGATGGAATGAATGTGAAACTATATGAATGATAAAGAATTTATTCAAAGGATTTCGTAATGTAGGAAATATTTGATTGAATTTTTTTTTTAAATGTAAGCCATTTTTTTTAGATTTCTGTACAAAATATTTGTTTTTATCAATCATCATCTCATTTACTGAACTGTGAAGAATTGGTATTTTGTCATCATTAAATCTTTATGGTACCAGAACTTCTAGAAATGTTGTGATCATACTTTTTGTATATTCTAAAAAGTAATTATAATATTTGGATTTTGTACAAAGTGAGAAACACGTTTTTTACTTTCTCATGGGCCGGGGTGGTCTGGTGGTAAGGTCTCGGCTTGTGAGCCGTAGGGTTTCAGGTTCAAGATCCTATTCCACCGAAGAACCGTGGTGTAAGGGGGTCTGTTGCACTTTAAATCCGTCATGTCAAACGTCCTCCCGCTGGTATGGTGTGGCGTGGAGAGGGATGCCAGCTCATGTGTCGTCCTCGTCATCTGACCACGGTTCAAAATTATGAGGTCCGTCCCAAAATAGCCTTAGTGTTGCTTTACAACGGGACGTTAATATATCTAAACTGAAATTTTACTTTCTCGTCAACGTAGTATAGAGAAATTATACTAATTAAAACAATTCGAACTCGAAATTTGTCGAATCTCCAAGTTTTTGTCCCCCCCCCCCCCCCTCTGAATTTAAAAAAAAACACATTTTTAAAAATGTCATTGTGTCTGTGACAAAAAAAAACAAAAACAAAAAAACGTTTTTGAGCTAGACTGTTGAAATTTGGTATACGATATTAACATAAAATTTTCAGATTGCTGTCAAATGTTGAGTAAAATCTATTCAGAGGAATAGATCTGTCCGGCAATTCGAATATAAGTTAACAAGATAATTTCAAACAGAAGAGGACGAACTACGCAAAATTTGTTACGCAGATTTAACCTCTGTAGTACAGATATCTGTCATGTTTTGAGCCAAATCCAACTACGGGTTGACTGTCTGCCGGTCTATACTTTCAGAAATATGTAAACACGGTCATTCAAAGACGCAATGATTAAAATATATCACATTTGTTATGGTATTTTATGACTAAGTACAAGTGCAATTTTTTTGTTTCGGTCGGTTGAGAAAAACGTGTCTGAAACACAAATTCGATTTTTGAATATCATTAACGCATACCAGGGATTAATCGCCAAATAACTGGGTTAGGATCACACAATAGAATCAGTAAGAATGCTGAATTCACTCCAAAAGTCAATATTTCATAACTATTGTACGCCAAACTAGTGCAACACATTCTCTGGCAACACACAAAATGTATGTTGTGTTTATTTGATAGTATGCGTGAAAATTTGGGGTAACCACCACCGCTGGTTGGCCGGTTTTTCTAAACACAACATACATTTGAAATTTAGAAACGTATACCTAAATAATTTCCTAAATATCTATTTATTTATTTCTGTTCACGTGTAGTTAATCTTTGGATGCATATTCCTGACAGGAGCTAACCAAGTAACTTCATCCATTTCAAAAGCATCCAAAAAATTAATAAAAGATCAACATAAAAAAAAATCAACATTGAGAAAGTAAATCAGCAATGACCTGCTTTACAACTGCATACTACATTTAAATAATGATGTGTTATTTCCCAGGTATTTAGAGAGGAACATCCGACTTATAAAACAGCTACATCGGAAAAATTTGCATTGATTGTCAGATGTATCTAAAAAATGCTAAAAATCTTGGGTGTATTCTTTTTTTTTTCTCTCGTAAGAAGTGAAAAAAACGATATAAGTAAAGAAAGAATAAGATGGCTGTATTATCAGAAAAAAATCGTATAAATCTATGTACGAGTATCTAACCTCGCTTAATCTAGTTCTGTTTTGTTAGGCCATATATATATATATATATATTCGGGAAACTTTAAATTAGGTTTCTATTTAAAGAGAATTTATGCCAGTGGCTGGAAACAGATAGTAGAAAGGAAAGAGAATTCTTTATGGCTTGTTTTTTTTATTTATATAGAAATATTAATAGTTATTTGTTGGAATATGTCATTTTATGAAATAATTTGGAATGAAAAAAAAAGTTTATTGAAATAATTTTGGGAGTTCTGGATCTTAAAATAAAAATTTTTATTTGGTTTTCAGTAAATCTGGAGGGGTTTTTTTTGTTGTTGCTTTTGTTTCCCTTTCTGCCATCATCTGCGTGATTAAGTAAAAAAAAAGATGGACATTTTTGCATTCTGGTAATTTATTTCTTCGATATCGAAAGTCAAGAGAATTGGATTCATATTTATGTAAAAATCGACGCAACCATAAAAAAATGAATGTCTAATGCAGTTCGAGAGAACATAAAAATGATTAAAATTTGGTGTCCAATAAATGAATAATAGGCCCTTTGAATCGGAAACTGTATAGACATATACCATATTATTCAAAGAATCCAGAAACTATTGATTTTTGCATAGATTTTCAAATTCATCCTGAAAAACTGGGCGAACTAACTTTGAATTTTTACTATGTAGAGAGTATAATTAAGTTCAAGTTTTGCAGTGGCATTCAGTCAGGATAACGTTTAGAAGAAAAGGATTTGAATTTATCGTGCTTCAGCGGTAGTTGATGATGTTTTGGATCTAATATTAATATCCGTGATTTTATTTGCAGCTCACAATAGACACATATATTCTCTTGCACATTAACAGTATTTAAGTTCCTAAATTTTACCCTTTTTTTATGCCTGTAACAAGCGGAATTTTCAACCAAATTATGCTAAAATTATCTAATACTTAATATTATACAAATTTAGCATTGCATTGAAATTTGAAGGAAGTACTTGAAATACTAAAAAAAAATGAATCTTTGTAATAAAAAGTTTTAAATGTGCATCTAATAATATTAAATCTTCAATAACTTTGAAGGGATATAAATAGGGCATATTATATAAATCTATAAGTGGATACCGTTCAGCCTCGAAAAATATCAGCAGAGCTGAGGGCTGACTTGAGTTGTTCTGTATGAGACGAAAATTGCTGAGTAATTTTATAAAATTTGGCATTTTTTTACAACTTTGAATAATTAGGTTTAATTGTAAAAAAGGTCGAATATATCTTCATTCTTAGTATATTATTAAATTATTATAAATTGAGCCTCGTATATATCAGAAAATTTCATATCGTATTTCATTCATCGTAATCTTATAACTTTAAACGGTCAATTCTTTATTTATATATAGTGTATCTTGGAAACGGCTCTAAAGATTTGGGTCAAATTTTATATTTAGATATATTTTTTAAATTTATCTATAAAGATTTCTTTTCTTAGAAAAACGCGATTTTACAGAAAAAAAATTCATTTCTAATTATTAGAATAAGTATATTCAACTTCACTGCCAAAATTCTTGTAGTTTCTGGAATAATGGATTTTGCCTTCAAAAACTCCAAATTCACAATCAATCGCCAAATAGTCACTATGTTTGTCTTCAAGACCGTGAGTGATTGAATTTGCATTCTTTCGGCATCCATCAGAGCTATCTGTAGAACCATCTTCCTTATTAAGAGACTCACTCCACTGGGGAACAGTATTACAAATGTTTCAATATTCTTTATTTCAGTTGGTTTTATGTGGATTTTCATGATTTTATCATGATTATTTTTATAAAAATTAAACAATACATTACACGAGCAGAAATCATTATTTATTTATTTGGTTTTCCGAATTAAAATTTAAAAAAATTAGTTCTAAAAAAACATATTTCATCAGTTTTATAGATAATTTCTTATTCATTTCTGCTTACTTACTGGTCATCTTCAAAATATATATTCATAAAGCACCCAAACTATTCCAGTCACTCCCACAGATTCAGATAAATTCGTGTAATTTTACTAGAAAAAGCATAGAACAGAAAAAATTAAATCAATATTAGTCTGCTTTAAAATATTATAATGCATTCAAATACTGATGTCTCTTTCCTAGCTTTTACCTGAAGTTATCCAACTTAATAAACATCAACAGCATCGAAAATATTTGAAATGATTACTGGATGCATCCATAAAAGGCTAAAACTTGTTTTGTGCCATTTTTCATCGGTGGTTTACCTTTTTTTCTTTTCAGAAGTAGTAAAACTTATCCAATTTTGGCGGAACGAATAGTATCGCTGGAATGTGGAAAAAATGCCGGATTGGATGCATGCGAATCTGCACTCAATCTTTTTCCATTTTGTTAGATAGTCAGTTCTGTATACATTCAGGAGGATTTTAATTTACGTTTCCATCCGAAAAAGCACTCCGAACGTTGAGCACGATACATTTTTTTTCTGGTTTCAGCTTTTTCATACATGAAGAGAACATATGTGGTTCTTCAAGTCTTGGGGTTTTGCATTTTATGGATATACGAAGAGTGATCTGATGGAATGCTTGAATATATGGAATGATTTGGAAATGGAAAAAGATTTATTCATAAGTTTTGAGATTTACGAAAATTTCGAGCCATTTATATGTGGTTTTAAATATTTCATCTGCATTTTTTTCAATAAATCTCTTATAAGCGTATCTATCGTTATTGGTGTAATTAATGAGGTATATATAATGTGTGTGTGTGTATTATGAATGTAATCAAAATATATATACATTACTGGTAAAGCTTGAAATCCGACATTCTGTAGTCAATAGATGGTATTTTATAAAATGTCCAGTACTTATGCATTTTATAGAATACCAAAAATTGAAAGTCATTGTATGAAACGATTAAACATTTCACACATTTCTTAGGCATTCTAATGAAAAATAATAAACTGTCAAAGTATAAAATTATCTTTTTTTTTTTTTTTTTTTTTTTTTTTTACTTTTAATCTCCGATAATAATAAAGAGGAGTGTGTGTGGTGCTTGCGTGCGCGTATATTGTAGTGCTTTACAACCTTGACCCGTTCGACTTGGAGAAATCAAATTTGGCATATATAATTTAGAGAGTAAAAATGTGTCCCTAAGAACAATTTTTTTAAAGTTTGATTAATTAAAAACTAAACTAAGTTTTGATGCTTTTCGAAAAGTAATGTTATGAAATATTATAGCTCAAAAATAATTTTCATATCAAGTTTGAATTAAAAAGTTTTTATCAAAATGTTGCCATAACTTTGATAAAAACTCAAATTAATATTTAAGTTAACTATTATTACCAATTAAACCTAGATAAGTGTAAGTTTTAGCATGTGTATGTATGAAATAAAATAAATGGGAAAGATAATATTTTCTAGAAAAATAAATACAAGAAAATGGTTTCTATCATTTTAAAAATATCTCTAATCTTAATTCATTAATTCTGTGATTTTTTTTAAGGCAAATGTAATTTATTATATACAGGATATCCATTCTAATAATGACTCTGCAACTGATTCCTAAACCATTAATAATAGGTTAATAATAAACATCTTAAGAAAATTGGTCTCGCTGAAATAAGTAATTATATATCTTATGAAGTTTGAGAAAATAAACATTGATTTAATTACACAACTATAATTTTTTATACAAACCTCCGATCTTGTGAATCTTATTTAATAAAATATTAATACGACACTAATAAGAAAAATTTAATTGTTTTGAGAAAAAAACTGATTTGAGTTATGATAATCTAAATTAATAAAACCCATTTAATAAAATTTTGCGATCTTAGACCATTTCATTTAGCAACTTAAAAATAAATACACTTAAAAATGTCCGAAGATTCTCCAAAGCTGATTGGTCTAAAATCAGATTTATTATCTGAAAATAATGATTTTTAAAGCTTTATAACTCGGTCAGATTAGGCCGCAGAAGATTGAAACGTTTTTTTTTTATTTAAAAGTTGGAGCATCAAAAATATTTTACTATATAAATTAATAGAATAAAAAAACTGTGTAAAATTTGGACTTCATAATTAATGACATTTATTGACAGAAACAAAATAAAATGTAATTATTCAAGCCATTTAAATCTTTTTGAAATTAATACAAAACTGAAATTAACAATAAATCGGAAATTTTTATGGAATAATATTTTCAGATATTGTATATATTCTAAAAATATTCTGCAATTCATATAAAACTTCAATGCTGAACGAGTTTCTTTTCTATATTCATATTTTTTAAATCAACAAAACTTAATTATGATAATTTTCTCATTGGGCTATTAAGAGAAAAATTAGAATGTTTTTAATCAGTTCTTAAAAATTTATAAAAATTAATTTGAAAAAAACTAATCTTAAATTTTATATGAGGAGCATATTTAGTTTTAGGAAGTAAAACTTTAAATGCTGATATTCTGAATAATTTATATGCTTTTTATTTATCTGCTAATATTATATTAATATTTTTGATAGTAATTTTATACCTATGATTCATTTTTTTAAAAAATCTATAGCATCCCCTGTTTTATTTTTATTGTCATAATTACAAAGCCAATTTCAGGTTTGATTAAATTTTCCTTGCATTGAAATATTTCCTTAAACTTAAATCTAAGCAACTAAAATATTCGCTTCTTTTTTCGAAGAATGTTTAAATATTAAGGGTTTTCAGAAGAAGCTTCTTTCTGGATGCAAAGTCGTAAACAATAGAGTTAAACGATTTATTATAATTTATTTTCCACCAATCATATTAAATGAAATAAAAGCATAATGTTCCATGCCAATCTAATAAATTACACAGACAATATCTTTCAAAGATAAATGACATTTTTTTATTGATATTTTTTCACAAAATGTATTTTTTTATAAAGATGAGTATGAGTAATCAAAATTTCACTTAAACAGTAAACAAACTTTTTTAAGGGAAATGAAATCAACTTGAATAAAATTAACAAATGCATTAATATTTTATTTTAGAATTTCATTTTTAATTCCAATTCACATTACATGCAAAATAAAATCGGAGAGTCATGCGAAAAATTTAAAGAAAAGAAATTAAAATTCTATCTTACTTCCCATTTACTGGAAATAGACTTTAAAATCTGATAATATATCTCTCAAGGAATTGAAAATTTCATCAAGAAAATATCTTTTTGTCTTTTTTCTCTATCATAATTCCCTAGAAGAGACATACACATGTAAGATTCAGAAGAAGTCTCTTGAATTCTTTAGGCCTACAATTGGAATCCAGGCTAATTCTCATTTAACTAAATGTGCAGCCAATGTTGGAAGGGAATATCTCACTTTTTTTTCATTATTACTACTTACTCTAAAACGGCGAATAAATTGTTGAAAGAATGGAAATTTGTATCACATTTTATTTTATTTTATTTATTTGAAACAGAAAGAGCCAGAAAAAGTAAAGAGAGGTGAATTGAAATTCATATTTTGAAAACGTGATTGTACGATTGATCACAACATGGAATAGTTTTATTTCAAGTATTTAATGCATTTTTAATTATCGTTCGATTGAAATACTGATTAGATAGAAACGGTCTTCTTTTTCCTTTTAAAACAAACATTCTCGATAAAATTCTGGAACTTGTTATTTCTGGTCGTTAAACAATTGATCTAAAAATTGTTTACAGTTGACTTTAAAATTATTTTAAGCGTAAAATTGGAAGCTAAAGGATTCGGAATTTGCATATTTTAGTGTTATTACTTCTCAAATTTCTAATCCCACCCCCCTGAAGGATTGATCTAAAAGAAGTATTTGTTATTTTTTTTTCGAAAATACCTCTGTTTTTCAAATATATTTCCACAAGTGTTGTCGGGAAATCAAATTTACACTTGGTTAAAAGTAGGTTCATCAATTGAATGCAAAAAAAAGTATCATATTACAAGGGTTGTTAAAAATGACAATGGATTTGAGGTTTCAAATATAAATATCACTATATATTTATATACAGTGTGGTTATAACTAAATTTCTCCTGTAAACAACATCTTGCAAAGCAAACGGGTGAATGGATTAAAACGGATTGGTATATATGTTACGGCCAAAGCCCGAAATACGGCCAGTTCGCGAATTGGCCGGCCAATTCGCGAACTGGCCAAGAGGTTTGGCCAAAGTCCGAAATACTTGCAATTAATGTTGTATTTTCTACTTTGACTGGCCATTTCGTGAAGTGGCCGGGAATCCTTGGCCAAAGCCCGATGTGATAATCTATACTTATAAATAAAGCTCAATGTATGTTTGCGCGCGCGCGCGCGTGTGTGTGTGTGTGTGTGTGTGTGTGTGTGTGTGTGTGTGTGTGTGTGTGTGTGTGTGTGTGTGTGTGTGTGTGTGTTGGCGCTCTACAGTCCAAACCGTTTGACAAACAGTTATCAAATTTTTCATATATATACCTTGGAGGTCGAAAATATGCACCGTGGAGCGATTTTTTAAAATTTTTAATTAGAATTTTAATTAAAAATTAAGCGTAATTTCGGCGTTTTGTCGCTATAACCAGAAAATATTACAGCACAAAATCGATTTTTGCATCAAATTAAAGCTTTTTTTAATTAAAGCTTATTTATAAATTATGCTTAGATTAAATTATGCTAAAATTTAATCTGCACGAGCACGTCAAATTAAAAAAATAGCTTTTATGAAAGTGTTGCCATCACATTGATAGAAGTTTAAATTAAAAAAATAAATCAACTATTATTGCAAATTTAATAATAAACAAAATTGTAATTTTCTGCAGGTGTCTGTATAAAATGAAAAAAAAAATGAAATAAGATATTTTCTGAAAAGTAAAAGGAGGAAAAGTTTTCTATGAGCTTTGACAATTAATTCAATAAAAAAATTTAATTTAATGCAAACATAGTTTAATATACTTAGGATAATCATTCTAATCAGCTACCATCAGCTAATTTGGGTCATACATTTGTTAACAAAATGGTCTAAATTAACTAAATAATTATATTTAATATAACTTTAGTCAATAAATGCTCCGATGAATCAGGAATTTTAAATTTTTACATAGGTTCTCTACCCTTTGAATCATATTTAACAAAATATTCTTGAGACACCAATATTTTTAATAAAAATTGTTGAACTCCAACCTACTAAATCAATCACTAAAACTGACTGATTTATGAAATTTCAAT
Source organism: Argiope bruennichi (assembly GCF_947563725.1). Lineage (NCBI taxonomy): Eukaryota > Metazoa > Arthropoda > Arachnida > Araneae > Araneidae > Argiope > Argiope bruennichi. Next base: position 90,417,752 of record NC_079151.1, read on the forward strand.
ATCACTCTTCTATAAATACTGGCGATTTTAGGCCACTTCGCCGAGTGTCTCAATGAAGGTACGCTAATCCTCTGCAGGGTTTCTCGACATTGAAATTGAAAACTGAAGGTAATTGAAAACTGAATACTCAATTTGCCTTTGTATTCATACACGATACGCAACGCCTTTGCTCAAGATATAATGTTTTCATTTTGAAGGGCACAAATCTAATCTTCACGCTATCACGTTGTTAAAGTATATACGTTCACTGAATAATTTCTATTATGGCTTTAATATGAGAACAGAATAACACGAGATCGTATTTTTATATATTACAAGCTTATTTTTAACTCAGAGGTGTCACTTATATTTAAACTCGTTTCTGAAACAATTGTACTTTAAAAAAAAAAAAAAAAAAAAAAACAGTACACAGAAGTACTCATTTTTAAATACTTCATTTTTAACAGGGTGTAAAACAATGTGCTCTTGATTCCTTTCTTTCTACTTTGGCCGATCGTCCCCAGCCATTTCGCGAATTGGCCGGCCAAAGCCCGAAATCAAGAAAAGATCGGACATTGGCCGGTAAGTTTACAGCAACGTTGGCCAGATCGCGAATTGGCCGGCCAATTCGCGATCTGGCCGATTTCGGGCTTTGGCCGTAACATATAGACTATACATGAGATGCGCTCGCGGAATTTCGAAAAAAAAAAAAAAAAAATAGTTCCAAAATATCCACCAGAGGGCGCCTTTCCAGTAAAAACTATAAATTTAACACAATAAATGATCAAAATGGAATACAGAAACGATATTAACAATATTTTAGTGTATGCAATATTTGACGTGTTTAACATCACTAACTTATGTTCAAAATCAAGAATTACTTGATATTTCGTCAAAAATTCATCGTAATAGTAGATCAGGAGTTTAATACAAAAGAATGATATTTAGAAATAATTTCTGAATGCTGATTATAATAAATTTTAATAAAATATGTTAACATGCAAAAGTGTTTGATAATAAATGTGGTATCTAGTACAGAAAATTGCTGTCCTACGAAAGATTCTTCATGGTATAAGAACAACAGAATATTTGAACTTAAATAATTAAATCAGAAGAAAAAAATATGTGGTTTTTGCTATCATAGTAAACGGACAAAGGGATCAGGTATCTTTCTTGTAATTGTCACTTCTTATATCTTTGAAATCTCATATCGTTCAATAAATTTTTCTTTCTGAAATACCGAATATCATTTTATTTTGAAAACTATGGATGTGAAAAAAAAATAATACACAAAAATCAGTGTTCCAAGGAAATTAAACCGCAATGAATACAATAAGAGAAAATCTCTTTAACCATCCCTCAAAGCTTAAAATATCGGAAGGAAATGATTAAAATCTCAAATGGCAAAATATTTTCACAGCAGCACGAATTTAAGTTTTTATTTTGAGTCCCAATTTTTGAAAAAGAGATATAATATTTTACCTTTAATACATAAAAAAAATACTTTAAAAGATTTATTCATTCATTTTTTCCCAATAAGTTGAAAGAAGGCGCTTGGCTGTTAAATAAAAACTTCAAAATTCTTCAGAAGAAATTAAGGCTCAATAAAATTCATTGGAAGTGTACACTATAGAAAGAGATATCGATAAATAAAAATCTAAGTGCTGCCGAATTCCTTAAAGTATTCGAAATCTAATAAAATCAACAAATATAATGTTTTTCTTTATTAAAAGGCAGAAATTTTAACTTTTAAGGATAGCTATTTAAGAGATTTTATTAAATTCAGCTTGCAAAATTATTTGGAAGTGTTGTTACTAATCATTGAATTCGATTAATATTTCTAAGATCTAGATGATAATATACTATTTTAAAATTTTAAGAACTCAATTATCAGTTAATCGATAGATTTTAATTATGCTTTTACTCTTCCTCAGTAGCGAGATTTGAAAGAAATTCGAGGAAAAATAATTTAATTCCGTAATAATATAATAAAGATTCGCAAATTAAAGACTAAAATTGGAGAGAAATAGAAATATCATTTTTAAAAACACGCACTTATTAGAAGCCAAAATCTTGAATTTTATTTTGAATAATAATCCGATATATATAGTATACGTTGTAATCAATACTGTTAAGAAGTTTAAGCCACGGTGAATTAATATAATAAAAAAGAAAACTTCTGAAGCATCCATTAAAAATTAAAATATTAATTTAAAATAATTAAATTTCCAACTACTTAAAATATTTTTACCTCCTCTTCATGATTTCATGTTTTTGTTTGGATTCAATTGTTTGATAAAATGATAAAATTGGTCTTTTTTCAATACATTAAAAAAGCATGATTTTAAATGTTTTATTTTTTATCTCGCTTTATTTTCCAAATATTTAAATAACACAAAAGGCACGTTTTGATACTGATTATTAAAAATTAAAAATTTTATACGAAAAGGAAGATGGTGGTAAGATTCAACAAAACTGGTTCCAAATAAATATTTTTGAAATCGGTAACAATATACAATAAACAGAATTTAAAAGTCTGAAAGCTGCAATAATATTTGAAATATTTCAAATTCAATAGAGCCTGCAAATATAATGCCTCGATCTAATAAAAGGTTTAACTTGTTAACTATTTAATGAATTTCATTAAATTTAGCTAGGAAAATTATTTGGCAGAGATCAACACCATGAATCTGATTAATGCTTACTAGAAAGGATATTTTAGAACTCTGACTTTACTTGTAAAGAAACTAAAACAAAAGAATCGCTGAAGCAGAATAATTATATATCCACAGCAGGAGATAATGGGAAGTAAAATTCGCGGGTTAACACTCTGAAAATTTCATGTTTTCAATTAAGAATAAGCGTTAATTCATGTCTAAATAAATTAATGCATTAAGATTTAAATCGTTAAGTTATTAATCTAGAACGGATAATTATATATTTTGGCAGCACTAAAGTAAATTCAACTGGAAATTTAAAACAAAGCAAATAAACATAACACTACATTTTACTATAAATTGAAATAGATTTTAGTTTAATATAATAGTTATCGATATTGAGATGCTTGTTAACAGTTAAGGAACATGTTTGCATTCCCATATTAAAGCAATGCTGGCATGGTGATAAGATTGAAAGTGAAATAATCCAATTTTCCTTTCACTCTGCTTCAGATTTTATACTGCTTGCCAGATACGACATTTATTTTTACTCAAATATCTCATTTACAGAATCTTTGTTCGTCTAGAAAGCTTAGATCAATACACTCATGCAAACAATTTAATATATATTCAATTCATCAAAAAATCATTGAATACTGGCAATTGAAATGAGTAGTAATCTTCAGTAATAATAAAATAGTGTGTATTGGCTCTCTATTGGTCAAGGCATTTGACCTACAACTACCAAATTTGGTACGTATATACTTTGGAATTTGAAAATGTGTAATCAGGAATGATATTTCTGAAATTTTAATTGGATTTCAATAAAATAGAATTTAACCAAGATTTTTCATTTTTCCATGATAATATCCGAAATAATCACAACTCAAAAATTATTTTTAAATCCTCTTGAAGTCCAAAAGTTATCCTTTTAGTGATACCAATTTAATAGTCATAAAAAAATTTTTTGAAAATTTAAAAAATTTTCAATTATTTTTGTTTGAAATTATTAAGTCATGCGATTTTATTCCATTATTGAAATCTATGGAAGAAGAATTATATTCATTGTTAGCAAAAATAGGATGTTCGTTTCATGTTGGGTTTTTCTTTCCATCCGAATGCGTGTACACAAACTGTTGATGATTCGATGTGAGTAATCGGATTGCGAACACTGCGAGGTAAATTACCCCGTTCGCAACGATTTATCACATGAAATAAAATGATGCTCCCAATTATTTATGTTATTTGACGGTTTTATGCAAATGTTTTTTCACTCTATATAAGAGCGGAAGCACTCGTGCGCGCGTACTTGGACGTAGATTCAGATTCTTTTTTTTCACTTGTGTTTGTAGTCTGTGTCGGTGTAATATGTGATATTTTATAATGTATTAAATGTTTGTTTGTCGCAAGAAATAAAAATCTGTGTTTTTAAGAAGTTTTCTCGACCTGCAACATTTTTACAAGCACCAGTCACATGCTTTTTTCACTATTTGAACATTTTACTCTGCTGGCCTTACAGACGATTGATCTTGACAATTACAGGGTTTGAACCCAAATATCGTCTGACATTCATCTTTAGTCGTTTTATTGTAATGGGAACATTTTATTGTTTTGTTTTATTATCAGCGTAGTTTTTGTCTCAAATAAGAAAGCGAAGTTGCAATAACGTAAAATTTAGAAAATAGATGAATCTGAAATCCACGTTTTTAGATGCTATGAGACTTGATTCTGCTTGAATACTTCATAAACATAATGTAAAGGCAAGTGTTAACCCATTAAAGAGCACGATTTTAATTTCTGTTTCAATTTGAAACTGAAAAGTTTTTTCCTAAGAGAATCGGGAATAATAAATTATGTATAAGATATTTGATACAACTGAAACATAATCAAATTTCTCGGTGAATTAGCTATTCACCAAAGGTGGGTGGCAACCAAAAAATGATAACACTTTCAAATAATTGCATTTTTCCCCCAGCTGTTTAGTAGAAGATAGTTTTCAATATATAAAGCATCAATAACATCGAAAAAAATTTGCAGCTGTTGCCACGTACAATGAAAAAAATGCAAAAAAAAAATCAGCTCTCTTCTTTCATTTGTTTATTCGTTTTTTATTGTTTTCTTCTAGAATAGACAAAAAGAATCCAATTTTGTACCGATTCCAATTTTGTTTTTTCTCCAAAAGGCCTGTTTGCCTTGTGGAGAAAAAGACGATATCTATGTATGTGGATCTGCAGTCACTAAATCTTGTTCAAGCTTGTCTGGCAGTTTATTTTTAGAAAGATTTTAAATTACGTTTCCATTCGAGGGAAAGACATACCAGCGGTTGAACCAGATCAATTTAATTCCACTACTTTTTTTATTTGTCAAAAGGATGTAATAAGTCTCTTAAGTCCTTAAATGGTGAGTTTTCTGACAGTATAAATAACACTGATGGAGCGTGAAATATATAAAATGATTTGAAATAGAAAAGAATTTACTCGTATGATTTTGTAAAATAAGACAGACTTATTTGAGATCTGTGATTTCGAATATACGTTTTGTTTTATGCCTCTCTTCGATGTATTTGTTTAATTTTCATCAGTCATCACACGCTTCTGTCATTTAATATCAAAAAATGGACATTTTAGCATCACAAATGCTACTTTATAGAAATAAAAAATCAAGTTTATAATGTACCTTCTTTTATAATTTTTACTTACCCATATACGTAGCATAGAGAATATATAATAATGGTCAGAAAATTGAAATAAAAAATTTGTTGAATCTTCGCGTTTTAGACCTCCCTCTGTTCGATAAATACATTTTTGGAGAATGTCCATCTGTCTGCCTGTGAAAGGTAAAACAAAAATACTTTGAAGTAGACCGTTGAAATTTGGTATAAGGTTTTTTATATCAAATTTGTATAATTCTATCAAATTTCAAATAAAATCTGTTCAGAGGAAGGCTGTTTCTGTTCGATTATAATTTAACACGATAACTCCAAAGTAAAGAGAGGAGTTTGATAGATAAAATTCAATTCACATAATTACTATTGTCCAGATACCTTTCAAATTTTGAACCAAATCAGGTAAGGAATTGACCGTCTGTCGGTCTGTACTTTCAGAAACGTAATCGTGATAACTCAGTGACTTAAATATATCAAATTTGGTGTGGAATTCTGTGGCTATACAATTATAGTTCTGTGTCAAATTTTTATTTCAGTCGGTTGGCAAAAATATGCCTAAAATATGGATAGAAATAGTTTGTGAAATCGAATAAATATAAACGATTTTCAGATACTATTGATTGCATGCCAGGAACTAACTACCAAATAAATCGCCAAGGATTACGCGCCAAATGATACTATATTCACGCCAAATGTTAATATATCTTTACTGTTGTATACCAATGCCATGCGAGGCGTTCTTTAGAATAACATCTTAATTAGCGAGTATAAGAGAAAGCTTTGTTGAGACCTCCCCTCCTGGTTTTAGTTTTGTTATAAGATCAATAGACAATATTTAATACCTTTTGCTGTCCAATGAATTCAAAACACATCATTTTATTCAGTCTTTAAAACAAGCATTTATTTTATAAACGAACATATTTTACAAAAAAGTATTATGATTATTTATCTATTCATGTCGGCTTATGAATAGCCCCTCTTCGATCGCTTAATTGAACAAAACATTCAAAATATTCTTCCTTCAGTTCTAAGCTATCCAAATAAATTTTTAAAAGAACACCAGAAAATACACAATACGGGGAAATTAAATCAGTAGTAACCTGCTTTAAGATACCGTACCATGTTCAAAGAGTGAAATCTCATTTCCCAGTTGTTTAGCAGAAGGCAACCGATTTATAAAGCCTGGACATCGAAAAAATTTGCATTGATTGTCAGATGCATCCATAAAATGCTAAAATCTTGAATGTACTTCCTTCTGCTTTTCTTTCTTTCTGCAAAAAGTGAAACGAATCCAATTTGTACGGAAGGAATAACATGGTTGTATTGTGGGGAAAAAGACGGGATGTATGTATACATCCCGCTGCCATTCGCTTTATCTTGCTCCGTTTTGCCAGGCAGTTTATATATTTCTGGGGAACTTTAAATTACGTTTCCATTCGAAAAGAAGCCTTACCGGTGGTTTGATCTGGATCTATTTGTTTTTGGTATCTAGTTTTTGATTTGTGAAAAGGACATGGTTAGATCTTTGTAACCTCGATTCTTTGATTTTTATGGCTATGCGAATAGTAATTTGATGGGTGATGGTTATTGATTATATGAAATAATTTGAAATGAAAAAAAGGTTTATTGGTAAAGTTTTGGATATACTGAAGTCTTGATTGAACTCTGTGAATGCAAATATGTATTATTACTTCCTCTGATTTTTCAATACAATTTTATCATCTACGTGGTTAAACAAGAAAAATTAATATAAATGCATGTTGTAATTTACTTCTTGAAAAGTGAAATTCAAAGATTACATCCGAGTACATAAAACTGTACGCGCCCATAAGAAAACAGAATCTAATGAAATTTTATGTGGTAGAACACATACAAAAATGGTACAAGGTAATTATAAAAAAAGTATCCCTATATATAAGACCGTTACTATCATACCGTTCACAAGAACAGAATAAGTTTGGTTAAAGGTATATCAAGGTATGCACTCAAGAATTATATGGAATGTGGATATTCAAAATCAAATAGGTCGATCATAGAGGAGTAAGTAGCCTTATTGGTTCGATTATTTTGCAACCGTAAATACGGTATACTTCCAGATCAAATGTGATTTGATTGTTGCTTGGCTGAACTTGTGTATTTATTGATTGTGCTTTTAAATGAGAGAACTTAACACCAACTAGGTATGTGCTGTATATACTGCAAGATGCAGAAATTTCGTTTTTTTTTATTTATTTTTAAATCTCCTTCCTGGTGTTTGCACTCTGCTGATAAATATGTCTTGTTGTCGTGAAGTACGCCAATATGGAAAACAACAGTTAAGCTCAAACAGTTATGGTTACAGTGAAAAAATCTTAGAATTTTCAGATGCCAACACCAATTTTTGTTATAGAAAAGTATTCTCCATAGCAAAATAAATAAACAATAAATAGCGTTGAACGGTATCTGAAGTACGAAAATCACCAGCGCTAAACGGACTAAAAAGAAAAGAGAAAAAAAAAACTGATGTGCTAGCGGAGTCGTGAAGTTCAATAAATTCCTTTCGGTATGACACGTGCTTTGGTTCTAGATACCATTTGGCGCATATAAAGTGTCATCGTGGTTGAAGTAGGTCAAGTTGAAAATTTGAGACACACAATAAAATGTTTTTTCTGTTGGTTCTCTGCTGTTATTGGGTATTTTCTCTTTACTTCTTAATCTGTCTAGCGCTGGTGATGTGATTGTTTTCATGTGATTTTTGAACGCATACCTCAAAATACCTTGAAGCAAAATTTTATTCTATTCCTGTTCACAGTATGATAGTTACAGTCTCATATAACGGTATAATATTTTTATAATCACCTTGCATATAAATGATTTAAATTCAATTTCCAGTGAATAAATAACAGGTACAGCGAACTGAAACAGCATATACAACAATCGTATAAAAGAGTAGATTCACAAGTAAATGTATAACACTTCAATTTCACTAGTTCCTTCCTCTTCATTTATGTGGAGAGGGGGGTGCCAGCTCAGGTGTCGTCCTCGTCATCTGACCGTGGTTCAAAATTACGAGGTCCGTCCCAAAATAGCCCTAGTGTTGCTTCAAACGGGACGTTAATGTAACTAAACTAAACTAAACCTCTTCATTTATGATTGAATATCATAGTTTATAAGTGATTTTACTGTTATTTATTTTATCAACGAATATTTTCATTGATACTTTAGTTCTGAAACTATTTATCCTAATAGAGGAGGATCTTGTAGTACGGTCAAATTCTCAACTAACAAACCAGAACTATTGGAAAGATAACTTATGCTGCATGTCAATTGAAATTATCCGTCTGGACAGCAATTCGTTCGCTTCTATTGAAATTCAGATTCATTTTTATTATTATTGCATTTAGAGTATCGAAAGAAACCATGCCATCATATTGCAAGCAGATGAAGGGTTATATTAAAGAAATGCTTTATATTTGAATCGGGTAATAGAGCGATTACGCTATGTTAAAAGTAATGGATGGGAATCGGCAAATTTCATTTTCAGTGTGATAGTTACCAAAGAAGAGGCATAGCATAACGAGAAGATAAAGCAGTAGATAAACTATTGAAGCTCGGTTTGATTAATTTAAAGCAATCGACGGGTAACATATACAAAAGTTACTAACAGGACTATTGATAGATGTCTAAGAGACCAGAATTTATTCTTGCTCCAATACAAAAGTTACCCATACAAAAGTTACTAACAGGACTATTGATAGATGTCTAAGAGACCAGAATTTATTCTTGTTCCAATACAAAAATTACTAACAGCACTATTTATGGATGTCTGAAAGACCAGAATTTATTCTTGTTCCAATACAAAAGTTACTAACAGGACTATTGATAGATGTCTGAAACACCAGAATTTATTCTTGTTCCAATAATTACACCACTTGTCTATCTTTTCTACACACTATTCGATTTCGATTGTTTGGTGCAGTTATGGATCAAATTAGAAGTGTGTTGAATGGAGGAAAATATTGTTTATTGGCGAATAATGTTACCAGCTTTCGTGTAATAACCAGAATGGACTTAGACGTATAAAGGTCAGAGTAAGGATCCTATATTTATTATCTTATGCCAAATATTGGTTAGAGAATGTTATGGTCTGGTGTACCACTTTTGGTAACGAAATCCTTTTGGCAGCATTCATGACACTCTTGAAATGTAGGTGTATCTTGTCAAAATTCTATGATTCATTATGCTGTCATTCCTTTCACACCAAATCAAACTTACTTTTCAACAAGGCAAAAATCGATCAGATCCTATGAGTTCTTACCCAACCGACAAACGCTTCCTTGGTCAGTTGATCACCTAAGCTCTTTATAACAACACTTCTCAGGCACGTTAGGAAGCAGCAAGCCGGCGTCCTGGCATAGGGGTAGCGCATCTTCCCCGTAATCTAGGCGTCCCGGGTTCGAGTCCCGATTTGGGCATGGTTGTTCTTCCTGTTCTGTCTGTGATATGTGTGAATTTTCCCTCCTGTAAAAAGGGGTTGTGCAAGCGAATGAGTGATGCGTGAGTAGTCAAGTCGTACTCTTGGCCCAAGTTGGCTATACGATAAAAGCAAGATTTAACCCTTAGGTTTAAATCGGCTGTCTTCGTACAGCGGGCTTGTCCGTGGCAAGATGCCACAAGAAACAACAACAGGAAGCAGCATGTATCTATCTCAGATTATTGCCAATTTATCCCACAATTAAAGACAACAAAAGACTAAGCCAGGTTTTACAAGTACCAGTATAGGTTTCTGAAGTGGACAAATGTCTTATTGTTATAATTTCTATTTTGTAATAATCATACTCTAGCCTGTGTGGCAGAATGAACTCTAAATACACATTTATTTCTTATATCATTTAGAGTGTATTTATTATATTATATATTTCCATATGGTCATTCTTTCTATAATTCTTTCTCTACCTTACTCGCGTAAAAAGCACACTTATATATTGCAATGTTGAAAAATAAATAACTTCTTTTAATGACACAAATAATTAAATGTTGACGGACTAAAACTTAATAGCTTGAAGAGAAGCAGTAAATGAATAAAAATAAAAGAGCAGAAACTTTTATTGATTGCATCGTGTAGATATTACATTTCACTTGCCCTACTTTTATTTTTATTTATATATTATCTTGTAAGAAATAGTGTGAATGTTTCTTTTTGCTTCTTCTTTCCTTTTTAAAAACAAAAACAAAAACAAAATTATTTTTTTCATTTCATTTTATTTACGACAACATTTTATTCGATTTTCAAAATACATAATATTAAAAGAAAAACAAATTTCCTGGGTTTTAAAACTATCTATTTATTCATTCCTGCTTACATGAGGTTATTTTCGGATATATACTCCCACAAAATGCCTAAAACATTTCATTCACTTCCAAAGCAGTGAAATAAACTCGTGAAAGATCAACAGAAAGTACATAATGCAGGAAATTAAATCAGCAGTCATCTGCTTTAAAATATTATAATACATTCAAATGCCGCCGTCTCTTTCCCCAGCTTTTTAACAGAAACCATCCAACTTGCAAAGTATCAACGGTATCGAAAAATTTGCAATGGTTGCCAGTTGCATGCATCTATAAAATTCTAAAATCTGTTGGGCGCCATTTTTTTGTCGTTGGTTTATGCATTTTTCTTTCTAGAAGTAGTAAAATGCATCCAATTTGTGAGGGATGAATCGCATAGCTGCATTGTGGAGAACGAGACATATTGGATGTACATTCTTTCTGGAACATGATATTTGACTCATTTAAAACTTTTTTCAGTTTCTTTGGCGGTCTGTTTACATTCAGAAGAATTTTAATTTACGTTTCCATTCGAAAAAGCATTTACACGATCAATTTATTTTGGGTTTCCACTTTTTGATATGATAAGAGGACGTTTGCGATTCCTTAAATCTTAGTGTTTTGGTTTTGTTTACGGATATATGAATAGTAACCTGAAGAATTGCATGAATATATAAAATGATTTAGGACGAAAAAAAAAAGATTTATTAATCTGGTTTTGGATCTGTTCATATGAAAGTGGACTACAAAATTTTAATTGAATTGAATTTTATGCAGTTTTAAGTGAATAACTTTTTTGTGTTCTCTTTTTAATAAATCCTATAAACATGTCTATTACTATAAGAATGATTAATCAAGGGGAAAAACGCAATATATCTCTTTGTACCATATAGTTAATTTTATAATATCAATAACCTAATATCTACATATTTAAAAAATAACAAAATCTATCACCTCTAGAAAATTTCTTATTATTGTAACTCTGCTTAATGTGTTCACTTCAGGATCTAATAATTTTGACAACATTCTTAATCCTAACTTACCGATTGAAGTAATAACAGAATTGGGCTATATTTATATCATATTAAGAATAAAAAGCACTTAACTCAGGGTTGTCTATAATCTATTTCAAGAATAAGAACTATAAAAAATTCATTGAGTAATGTTTGTTAACAATTTTTCCTCAACAAGTCATTTAGAAATAGTTCATACACGTAATGTCTTTTTTATAAATTTGACGCAACGTTTCAAAATATAAAGGGCATGATTTGTTCCGGTTTTCATTGGAGGAGTTTTTTTTTTCAATCCATTCTATTATTCATTCTCGTTAATACCATCAACATTCATTGTCTAATCTTTTTTTTAAGCGTTTTTTTTTAATTTTTACGAAAAGACTTTTGAATTGCAAACGTTTGTTGAATCACTTTAGTTAAGCTGTTAAGAATTTCAATTTTATCCTTAACACTAAAATCGATTCCTTTATGTATTCAATTTGCTTTTATAATTCAATCGTAGATAACCGCGGTTTTATGACTTTTCAGATTTCAACTCCAACCTGAAAACGTATTTGTACTTTTAAATCCATCTAGACTACTCTATTCCAGATAAAAGAATATAAATCTCATACCTTGATCAAACGACAATTAGATATTTCCTTACCAGTGAGGTAAGAAATTTCATAAATTTCAATCGTTAGCGCTGTTTTAAAATAATGTATCGTTCTTCGCTTCAAAATTGATAACATTAAAACGATGCAGTGACCACATCAGAGATCATGTAACGTTAAAAGAATATTTGTGTACAACTGAATTCGTAGGTTTTCGAAAGAAGATTTTGATAATATAAAACGAATGGTAACATTAATAGCAGTCACATTAAGAGGCGTCCACTATAATATATACTTATGATTCAAAATTATTGAAATCTTTACATTCATACTGAATCATTTTCAAATGCATTATGGAAATGTCCAATGTATCATTTACTCTCAATTATAATTAGAAATTCTGATAAATTGAAAAATTTATGTAGTAATGAATTCAGATTTTAATTAAATGAAATTCTCTACATTTATTATTATATTATTTCAATTCTCTATATTTCAATTCTCTATATTTCAATTCTCTATATTTCAATTCTCTATATTTCAATTCTCTATATTTATATATTTCTATTCTCTATATTTATATATTTCTATTCTCTATATTTATATATTTCTATTCTCTATATTTATATATTTCTATTCTCTATATTTATGATATATAGTATCATACTTAATATTGATTTCCTAATAACTTTGTTTCTCACGTTTAATTAAACCTGTCTGTTGACTTCGGCAGATTTAGAGAGTGGTAGTTTGTGGTTCCAGGCATCGCGTATTATAAAACCTTTCTTTTGATTAAATGGTCGATTTAGCTTCACATTTCAACACATTTTTAACTTCATCAAAATACTGAGGATTCAATTTAGGTTAATTGTTTATGGAATCTTTAAGAAAATATATATGTTATTTATTTATTTTGATTACGCAGCAATCGCGTTTGTATATAAGACCATTTAAGCAGATTGTCAGGAATATAAGATTTCTGAAAATTAACAATAAATAAGTTTTTTGAATAAAATTATCTGATGAAAAATGTATCTATCAAAAGGCATCTATCATTTCTCATCCACATAGAGATAAGAAAATGGCTGAACCTCCTTATCCAATGACCTGTCGAGATTGCAACTGAAAGATATGACGTGTTTTTTTTTTTTAACTCTGTTTAAAAAAATGTATTAATGTATCAATCAAATAATATAATGCTGGTATAATGAATGCATTGATGTGTCAATCCAAAACAAAGAGACCAGAAAATGGGCGAAACTTTTTATCCAAAGCCCTGTCTAGATTAAAAACTGAAAGCTTTGGCATTTTTTAAAATTCTGTTTTTATTAATGTAATATGAAAAAAAAAAATCTATTTTCTTTGCCTCTTCAGTTATCATTTTTTTTCACTTCCTCAGACATAATAGCTATATGAAAGAAGGTATTTGGTAGGCTGAATTTAGAATCTTATACTAGACTCTGACTCCTTCTCCCAAAACTCTTCAACCAAAACGTTGCGAATTCCTACTAAAAAAAGAATCGTTGTAACGCTCTGTTTAAGCCATCGAATCTACTTCCACGATTCCTAATTGATTCCACTACTTCTCGGATTGTTGCGATTTGATAAAGAGGTGAACTCCACTTGCCACCATCTGCCACAACGCTTCTAATCGATTCAAACAATTCTTCCAAACACGCCTTCCACGCAATCGAACGCCTTTCTCCCACAGGTCAAAAGGGTGAATATCTCTTGTCACGATTATGGATTTATAACGAGTCTACGCACTCCTTTCCGGCAACGATGTTTTGTTCCGCTATTAAGTCCCGCTCGCTGATTTAATTAAGAGGTTCGCGATATTCTCCCCTCTTCCGATAATTTATCGGCACAGAACCATTTCACTCGGGCAAGCTGGAAAACTCATTGAAACGCGAGTTGCGTTAGTTTCGTAGCAGACGCCAGATGCAAAGCCTTAATTGGTCGGCATTTAGTTTACCTGAACTGAGTGGGAGAGAAGTTGTTCGATAAAGTTCTGCTATCTGGCCCCCTGAATCTGATTAACGCTTTACGTGCGAGGAACTTTGAGAATGGTGACTTCTGTTGTAAAGGATCTAAGCAAATGAGTAGATTAAACGGAATAATCAAGTCATTAGTCAGCGGAGGGGGCTGGTCTTGATATTCGCGTCGATGTGTTTGAGTGAGGAGAATGTCTCAAAAAATAGTCTAGACTGTTTCTAAAATAATCCTTTCAGGTTCGTAATCAGTGAACTTCTATCAATCCTTTCAACCAAGGATCAATACTTAAGATAAATGGTTTTTGAATTTTCATGAGATAGAATGGGAATTTCATCTGGGAGTTTTGTTTATTTTTTAGACGAACACAGTGAAGAAACTAGTAGTATTAAAAATGGTCAAATTTGTGGGAGTTTTTTAATGTTTTTAGATGAATCTGAACATTCTTACATCGTGAATCCGATTAAAGCTTTACGTGCAAGGAACTTTGAGAATGGTGACTTCAGTTGTAACGGATCTAAGCAAATGAGTAGATTAAACGGAATAATCAAGTCATTAGTCAGTGGAAGGGAAAGGATCAATCTATTAGTTAATTAGTTTTGCATTAAAACATTTGCAAATTTTCATGAAGCAGTATGGAAATGTTCATCTGTGGTTTTTTTTAATGTTTTTTTAGACGAATCTGACTATTCTGACATTCTTCAATATGATTAATGTTTTACATGCGAGGAACTTTGAGACTGGTGACTTCTGTTCTAAGCAAATGAGTAGATTAAACGGATAATCAAGTCATTAGTCAGTGAAGGGAATTTGTTTGAGTGAGGTGAATTATGCAATATATATATATATTGTTTCTAAAATAATCCTTTTAGATTTGTAATCCACGGACTTCTATCAATCAAGGATCAGTACATTGGGTAATTAATTTCACCTTAAATGATTCGCGAATTTTCATGAGATAAAATGGAAATTTGCATCTATGGGTTTTTTGAGACGAACGTAATGAAGAAACAAATAGTGTCTAAAATGCTCAAATTTGATAATAGAAATTTTCTTCATTACTAATAAAAATATTTTTTAAATCATTAATGACTATTACAATAGCAGTGACATAACAATTTTTACTTAAGTAATGTGATCTGTGTTACTCGGCGAAATTCGTCTGCCCTCTGACGTACCGCAGCAGCAGCTGAGTTCAAAGAATTTTCTCTATTTTCCACCCCCAGTGTAAGACCTTTTATTGAAGAACAAATGGTGAGCTAATGTGGGGCGTAGACTAAAAGGAAATGGTGTGAAGGAAGACATGAACCCCCTGAATGCTACAGGGGAAGAAGGGGGTCGAGAACTATAATAATAATTTATTTAATGTTCTTGCTGTATATAACTAAATGTATGTAGAGAATAGTATTTTAATCAAAATATTACAAATAAACGATGCACACGAATTCCGTTTAGTCAGTGATTGCGGTAGCTCTAAGCATCTATAACTCCAAGATGTTACAGTCCAAAATGGGCTTTAAATAATTACAAAGAGATCAAAACTACTGGTGTTGGTTTCTATTTCCACTAGGTCAAAACGGATACATATACTTTGATGAAGTTTAAATGTAATAAAAAAATTTGTCACAACCTCGATCATATATGCAAAAGTGTTAGGAGACATTCGATTGAAAATGCATTGGAAATTCGTGGAAAGGTTCAAGTTCAAATAATAGCCATCCATAGTAGTCATCAGAGAAACAATAAATCTCAAAGCTATGGAATATGTGATTATGAAGCATCACCAACGTATTTCATAAAGTATCAAAAGTGACGGGATCAATCCAGAATTTACAAAGCCTATGTTTTTCAATGTAACAAAATTTGTCTACATGCCATAGTGGGAATATACCATTGCAGATGAAAACAATTTCTCATTTTCAATATAACTGCTTATAATGCATTATAAAGGAATCGTTTATTTGCTCATCGGAAACGAATCAAGCAAATTCTCCTATAGAGAAGTGATCAGATTTTTTGAAAATGCTTCCGGCATGATCTAGATATCTTTAGCAGAAGATGAATCAACGAATATGCAGAAAAAAAGAATCAATTCGGATTCTTTTGTCGGTTAGAAACATATGGCTTCTTTATACACGATTTGTTTTTAAAAAGTGAACATTTCTGAATGCAAATCTAATTTTCTAATCATTGTGTGTACACTATTAAGTCACTTTTTTTTGGAACTGTGAAATTAAAATAAATAAATTAAGCATTTTAAAAATGTTCAAAGAAGGAAAACCTTATTATCATTCTTCCACCAAATTAGAATCACTATCCTGTATGAGTAGTTAATGCTGAAATGGAGAAATCAACCAAAGTTTTCTTAAAAATTAAATTTAGTTAATAACTTCTAATTATTTAAAAAGTGAGCTATATAAATGTAAGTAAAAAGAAGCATCATGTAAGATGTTTAATTCAAATGCAAGTTATAGATAATTTTTCTCTATTCGGGACAAAATTCTGAGATCTGTTTGTAAATAAGATAAAGTAGAAGTATGACAGTTGAGAGAAATTTACGCAGGTAAAAATGTTTTTAAAGAATTCTTTAATCAATATTATCGCTTTATTTATTCCAAAAGTTGTCGCTTACTAATTTTGGGTGTAAGTCAAGCTTTAAAAAATAAGACATTCTTCTAAAAGAGATGGGATGGCAAACAGAAAGGGAGAGAAGCATTGCTTATAGATCTCTATCAGAGAACAAAGTAAAAGAAAAAATACGCCAGATAAGATATAGGTCATAGAATGAAAGAAAACAAATTTACAGTATCTTGAAAAGCCAATTGTATGGATAAGAATATAAATCAGTCGGAAAGATCTCCTCAAACCTACTGCGCATACTAAGATTTTTACTCCTCCCCCCCCCCTTCCGGATAAAATTGTAGACTTAGGGTAAGGCCTCAAATATCTTGCAGGGCTTAGGCAAACGATACTTACGAAAAATGGATAAAATAATATATATAAAAAATAGATACGAAATATAGATAACTGTTGTGAATCTAACATTTTTATTGAATCTATCATGAGAGTAACTAAGTTAGACACCTTTTGCTTGCCGATTGACACTAAAATTTGACATGTGACTTCAGTTGTAGTTACAAGATTACATACCGAATTTCACTGATTGAAGTCATTACATTTATGTTTTATTGCGATTACATGCATGAGAAAGTATAGACCGATATACAATCAACCGCTTAATAGATACAATTTAAAATTCGACAAGAATCTATATTTTAGAAGTAAACTTCTGGAGCAGATTTCATTTATCTAGCTCTTTGTATTTTATAGTTATCGAATTTGCTCGTATTCGAGTATACAAACAAATTGCGGCGAATGGATTTTGTTCAAAATTTGATAGAGATTTACAAATTTCGTAGTAAGTACCTACCCCAAAATCCATCCACCTAGTTGAAGTGTTTTTGAGTTACTGTGTCCTCAGACAAATAGACGGAATGACAAAATGTATTTTTTGGACTCGGAATGATCTGAAATTTGAAGATTCAACCCATTCTCATTTTGACAATTACAATCATTCCTCAATACATCATATACAAGAATGTAAAAATTGTTAGCAGCATGCCATATTCAATGACAATAAGGATATTAAACCATTAAAATCAATAAGAAAAAAAAATGTTGTAAGGACTTTGCCGTTTGAATCTATACACTGTTTGCATATTATTCAATGCCAGAGTCAGTTATTTTACGGTCTTATGCGGTGCACACATTATGAGACGCCTCTTTCAAAAAGATGGCCAATTTAATTTCTCATTTCAGAACATTTTAAACATGGAAATGATTAATTTAGGTTCATATTTTTTTATTTTATGAACTTTGTAAATATGTATTTGTTTCACAACTCCTTGCAAACTTTTGGTTATTTCTAAAGTCGAATGTAACATTGAAAGGTTTCCTACTATAGAGTAGATAAAAGATAATGTAGAATACGACAGCCGAAATGAACACCATTCCTGAAATAGCCTTCGAGAGGTGCTTTCGGCAGTAAAAGAATCGGTGAACTAAGTGTGTGGAGTCGCTAACAGCCTATTTTGAAGGGGATTAGAGTCAAAATACCGTCACGTAAAAAAATATTTTTTTTTTCAATTAAAAATCGGATACTTTTGATACATCATAGTAGACCCTGTCTCAACTGCCTTGGCAGCAGGGCAGACTAGGAAGCTGCCTAGTTGGAATTCCACTATTGATGTTTTAATTCATGTACATAAATTATTGTGCTATTTCTCTGTTTGATTAAACCTGCTTTGTGTCTTTTAACTGGTGTATTCTTTTCTTTCTTTATTTACTGACTAAGAGCTATAGTTTTCTAGACTATAGCTATAGCTTTATAATAGCTTCCCACTGCATTTCCTATTGATGTTCTTTTGTAAAAATGATATAACTTAGCTCTAATCAACCTTCAGAGTTAGTAAATAATATTTTATGAGTAAGGCCTCTATAAAATGAAACCATTTAGAAATATTTTTTTTTAATAAATGAGAAATTTTTAATAATTTACATAGTATTGTAACTTAAATGAAATTGTTAAATATATTGGGTTAAAACTGAGTTGAGTAAATTTGTACTATCATTTTATATTGCTTAAATGTATTTGGAAGGCAATTTAACATTATATCATGCTATATTCTCTTTTAAAGACAATTAAGCATTTTCAAATAATTATAATAATTTTCAATGTCTCGTTTAAAAATTGTTCAATTTATTCTCAATGAATCAAAGGAATAACTATAGAATCATTAATAAATATTTATATTTCAAAATAAAAAGAATTAAAAGTATTTTTGCTATTATAGAATGCTGGAAATCATCCTAATTAATGAATGAATTAGTTATCTTTTCAAAACATTATTGTTCGAATTCTAGTTACTTTATTTTGTTGTTTTCAGAATGATTTTTAATTATCATTTTAAACAGTATTTTTTTTAAATTCTAAATACCTTTTACAAAAATATTTTTATATAAAATTTAAATCTAATTTTATTTTAAATTATTTGTCCTATTATTATGAGTAAGAGATTAAATTATTCCTTTTGTACATTTGAATGTTCCTGCATCAATTGCTTATTATTTATTTGAAATTTTTATAACGATATGTAAAAATTTGAATTTCTGTGTGGCATTCCTAAGCATTTTATGATATAGATTGCTTTTGGTATTACAGGGAAAAAGGATAACGAATTACAAACATAATAATAATTATTTGCATCAAAGGAGAAAGGAGTTTCAATTTTCTATTTGTTCCACAAACAACAGAACATTCCTAAATTTTTATTACCATGTTAGCACAAAAAACATTTTCTTCTATTTTAAAATTATATTCAACTTTTGATAATCTAAAAATGACTTAAAATTTGTAACTACATTTTACTACATTTTATAAAAAATGTAATGTAGACATACTTTTTATAAATTATAATTGTGAAAAAAAACATAGAGCATTCTGATTGGTTAACAAACCATGCAAGTTGGGGAAATTAGTTCGTGAAACTGTTTATTGAGGCTGGAGTTGAGCTATTCATTTATTTTGAGATATCTTTGGAATTGGGAGCGGGAGAAAGCAGGCTAATATTAATGATCTACTAAAAGTTCTGAGCTCTAAAATGAAATAAAAATTGGCGAAATGGATGATATAATTGGTGCCGGGGGACTGTGACTTGGACTATGTAGGAAACTAATGTATTTTTTTAGACTTCTCTCAAAAATGGAAAGAGCTGGGAAACAGACAATCATTAATGGCCTATCTATGGATCATAAAGGCAAATATACGATAGGCGCATAAGTGCTTGGAGCCACACTAGACTAGTTCTTTGTTTCTATAATTATTTTAAATACTAAACAAACATCATTTTATTAAAAGGCTTTCTATCAGTTATCAATAAAATCTTTTTCATTGTGGTTTAATTTTTTACAATAATTTTGCATAATAATGCCATAAAAGATGTATCTCCTATCTAGATACAACAGTGCTACATGGTCGACATGGAGATATCAACATGGGTTTTGTGGTCAGTTACAAAATGACATCACTCGTCATGAGCCAACCGCTCTGTAACAGGGATATCTGTCGTCATAGGAGATCTGCATTATTGTACCCTTTGTTGAATTCATTTTTAAAATCGATGTTTCCAACGTAATGATTTATTTTTCAGTAGCCATAAACAACGAATTATCTGAACTTGTCATGCCTTAGAATTCCAGGTTTTAAGAATGAAAGTCTACGCAATAGATGCATAGAAATTAAGGGTTAAGTTCTAACAGCCATTTCCAGCCATGGCCCTGTCTCGTTTCTTCGTCGTAATGAAATTAATCGACTGTATTTCATTTCTATGTCCAGTGGTGAAATCTAAATCTTTCTACTTTCTAATGACATCTGATTTTCTTGTGGTGCCATATCGAAATTTTATGAAGGATCACCGTTGTAATAATTACATGGAAATTGAAGGTGGCGTCCCAACGTCAATTTCGGAGGGTTTCAGGTTCGAGACCCGATTCCACCGAAAAACCGTCGTGTAAGCGGGTCTGGTGCACGTTAAACGTCCTCCCGCTGGTGTGGCGTGGTGTGGAGAGGGGGGTGCCATCTCAGGTGTCCTCCTCGTCATCTGACCGCGGTTCAAAATGACGAGGTCCGTCCCAAAATAGCCCTAGTGTTGCTTTAAAACAGGACGTTAATATAACTAAACTAAAACGAAACCCAACGTCAATTTCCAGCCATGCACCAATCCTTTCCACGTTCCGCCATCGTAATGTAGGTGACTCTACATTATTACTAAACCTACTTATTTCTAATCCACTCGTTATATTTTCGTGTATGATAATATTATCATAACTACTAATGCCATGCAAAATTTCATTTACATTAGAAAAAAATATTCTATTTTTCATCTTACAGTTGGACTATGAAACGAAGTAATTATTATAACATTTAATCTATTGGGGTAAATGCTAAAACTCATAAATCAAATGTAATAGTGTTGTGTAATTTACTTTTTTTATGCATTAGAAACTCCAATGAACGGGCTTCCATTGAAAGATGTATTATGCTTAAATTTCCGGCAAAGTTTTTCTTTTACTGACATTTGTATGTTATTTGCGCTCCGTTTTACGGAAGACAGTTTTAACCCTTTAAAGAGCCATTTTTTTCTACTCATATTATGTTAAAATATTTTTAGGCTTGACATTAGAATAAGAAAAGGGATTCATTTAGCATATTAGATGAATTTAATTTAATTTGATTAATTAATAATTAATTGACAAACCAAGACACATCATTTTGTGTTAGATAAAGAACTGAAGCATCTAAGTTTCTGTTTTTCTAAAAAAATTTGTCGGAACTTTTGCCAACCTACATAAATTCATACAAAGATTGATAAATTTGGTGGGGCTTCTCACGGCCTTAGAAAGGGTTAATTTAAAGAATCTTTACCGGCATTTTTGCAAGGTTTCGTGAAGTGACCTTGAATATCATGACTTCAAGCGCCCTTGCTCCATTATAAAAATGGCATAGTCTACTTTTCTCCCTGAGGAAAAATTGCGGCTACTGAATATTTGTAGTGCATGATGTATTGAAAAGTGTTAAATCGTTAAAAAATAAGAAAATACATGAAATGATAAAGATAAAAAGGAAAAGGATTTTCATAAGTTTGATAGGAAGGAATGCTAACAGTGTTTGAGAAGATACAAAAAGGACTATAGTAAAAAAAAAAAAAAATTACAGACGATGAATTTTAATTTTAACAAAAGTAAGAAAATTTTCAGGAAAAACATGCATAAGGATTAGATATCTTTACATATTATAGAATATGTATTAAAATCAATAAAGGAGTTAGATAAGTATGTCTTTTCAAAAAAAATGTCTATTTAAAGAATATTTTTTCTAAGAAAAATTTTACGTTGAACGATAAACTTTCTCACGAAGAAATTCGATTATTCTTTAATCTATTTTTACTTGTGCTTAAATTTTAATTTTAAAAGCAATAAAAGACTTTTGGGGGGAAATATCTGATCAACTATAATGAGATGAATCACTGAATTCTTTTTTTAACACCCGTTTGCTTCGCCATGAGAATCTCAACCAATAAATAAAGACATATAAAAAGTGTGTATCCACGCTCCAGAGTACCAAAAATATTTTCTGTGTGAGGAATTTAAAAATTGTTTGTTCATAAAGACAGTAGAAATAAAAACTACGCATCCTGAATAGTTTCAAAATGCAACAATAAGTTGTTTTCAAAATTATAAATTTAATAAGCATTATATTTTAAAACATGTTGTAATAAATGGGATATATCAAAGATTAGATTTCATGATATTCTCTAAGCTACGTTTATTCGATGGTCAAAGCATTCAACTTACATAAAATTTACTACATTGTATGATTTACTTTCTAGTTCCTCTTATTGAAAATAGATGGCGCAACTTATCTTAATAGGGATGTTAAGACTTGAATATTCATTGATGAAAAAGTACTATAAAACTACAATATTATAAGCTGACAAATGACAGTTTTCTAGTTGTAGTTTTAGTGTTTTATATTTTTATGCTTCCAGTAAACAAATTTTTAAAGCTGCTCACTTATATGAGTACATTTTTATAAAGATTCATAAATATACGATTTTAATAGTAAGGAAAATAACACATACAATCTTCATTTATATATGTTATTGACAATATGTGAAACGCCGACACTTCATAGAATACCTAGATATTATATATAATGGCTGGAGTGTTTAGGCAAAGTATGGAATATGAGAATTTTTGTATATATTATACCTAGACATTGTATATAATATCTCATTATTCTGTAGACTGACTGAATGTTCTTTAGATAGAATATGAATAGGTCATGACAAGACTATTATTTAAAAAACGTTCATTCTCCAAAAATAATTTTCTAAAAATATTGAAAGAATGTCTTTAAAATAGTTTTTGCTCAAAATACCTGAAAAAAATATTAAACATGTTGGAAACAACTTTGGTGACGTCGTTATGATACGATTAATGGTCATTAAAAGTTTCTGTTAAATATTTTATGCATCTTGGTCTTAATTGTTTCCTTTGCAAAATATTTTTAAGGATCAAACTTTGATAGTTATATAATTCATACTACTATAGAGTACCTGCACCGTTCTGTTTAATATACTAAGCATATTTTTAATTTTTTGCCATCTCCCTTAACATTTAAAATTTAAAATGTAATTATTATTTACACTTTTTATTTTAATTATTTTTAAAGTTATATGATGATTTGGAAAAAAAATAGCTATTTTTGTTAAATATATAGAAAACTTAGAAGAGTTTTGCAGAATTTATTGCAGATAATAGCAAATGAGATTTGGATAATGTATATCTTTCAATCATAGGCTTGATATTTACTTTTTTAAAAATAAATCATTACAGAAATTGTGAATAATATTTATGAAAAATATTATTAGCAATTATAACATTAATGAAAAAATATTTTCAAGAGGATAATTAAAATGTTTGAAAACCTGTGCGAATGAAACCATTTGTTAAAAGAGGAGGAATAGTTGCGCTCAAATATGAGTTTTCCACTTCTTTGAGTATTGTTGCAACATTCAGCATTCACTTATTTTTTCGGTCCAGTTCAGCGAAATAGCAGGTGGTACAAAAAATTCAGTTTAAAAAAATAAAAAATAAATAAACTGTGAGAATGTTTTCTCCAAAAGTCTATCGCCTAATCTCTAACAAACTTGTCATGCCAGAAAATCTTACTTGCCATTGATGTACATACGAAATATTAATTTTTAGAGTGAGTTTAGCTTGTTTGCTGAATCTATCGTGTGATCCTTGGCGAATTTTTTGGCGATTAATAAATAGCATGCCCTTAATAGCATCCGAAAATAGAAATTGTATTTTAAATGCGTTTTTCTCAACCGATTGAAACAAAACTGCACTTGTAGTCACAAAATTCCATATCAAATTTGATATATTTATGTTATTGCGTTTTTGAGTTATCGCTTTCACATGCTCTTGAAAACACAGACCGACAGACGGTCAACCCGTAGCTAGATTTAGCAACAAATTTGACAGATGTCTACACTGTAGATATTAAATCTCTGTAACGAATTTTATCTATCTAGTTCTCTTCGTTTTGTAATTATCTTATTAAGTTACATTAGAACAGTCAGACAGACGGACTTCCTCCCCACAGAATTTACTCAAAATTTGATAGGAATCTGCAAAATTAGTTTAAAGACCATATGCCAAATTTCAACCGTCTAGCTCAAAGCGTTTTGGAGTTATCTTTGTCACAGACAGACGGACGGATGGACATTTTTTTAAAAATGTACTATTCGAATGCAGGGAGATCTAAAACGTGGAGAATTATCAAAATTTCGAGTTAAATTTTTTGACGATTACTATATATATATTTTTTTTTACTGCGTATATGGGAAAGTAAAAAAGCCATGTAGATTGATGTTTTGCTCACGTCTTTCCTGCATACCATTGAAAAAAATTTCGTTTTACCAAACCTATTCTTATACATATTCTATGACCTGTAAACTTAATACTTTTTTAAATTCTTATCATTTAAACTTCGCCAATTTTAGAAAATTATTACGCGAAATGAAAGTCTGGGAATCGAAATATTGTATTCATATTTAGATAAGTTTCTTAATATCTAACTTTATTGCAGAAAACAGAAGACCTTGTGCACTCAGTGCAGAAAATAAATGCATACATTTTTAAAATAAACATAACATTATCGCAAAATGTAATCTATAATCTTTCAAGGCATTTTTTAAAATATGTGACTGTGTTCGAGATGAATTTTTGAAAAAAAAGTTCGAAAATCGTTATATTTTTTAATATTTGCATTGAAAAAACATCTGTGAAATTAAAATATACCAGTTAAGGGCAAGAAGGATTTTATAAAATTAAACAAATGGGATTGGACAAATTTTGACTTAAAAAAGATATAATGCAAAAATCTTCTAGTTTAGAGGTTTATCAAATGATTTGCTTAAAATTTTGCAGATATCTTAAAAGATATATTATCTGGTTACTAAAAAAAGCGACTGATTAATAACACGTAATTTCAATTTTTTTTCCTCATTGTGAAGCACTATAAAATATTTTTAAATGAATAGATTACTTATTCTCTAGTTCAGCAACTACAGAACATACTGAGAAATTACAATACCAAATTTAAACAAAAAATATGCTTTAAATTTTAATTGATGAAGTTTTCCTAAGAAAATTATATCATAATCTACATTTCAGAAAATAAACGTCTAAAGATGTGTTTTTTCCCCCTTATAATTCATATAGATGCATTTAAATATATGTAAACTAGCTGTTACCCGAGACTTCGGTGGAGTGGAAATTTTGATGTATATGTATGAGAACTGACCTAGGCATCTTGCGCCTCAATCAATACCTAAACTCCGTTAATGTGAGTGCCATCCAGCTTATGCACGATATCTTCTGATAAAGCCTCTTTGTATTTATCCCACAGCTGGAGGGGGTTTGATAGTCCGCAAGTGCTCACTAAAATTGTAAACAAGTCATAGTAGACTATGTCTTATTCCACACTATGATTTATCTCTGTGCTAATTTTCATCCAATTCCGTTCAGCCGCTTTGACTTGATTGACTAAGAAACAGAGATAATCAGATTCTATGTAAACAAAGAAATGTTTCGCTTATGCATACCACAGCTCTTGCTATTTGCTTATGCGCAGTTTCAAGCCTTCGCGCATGCGCGGAATAATTAAAATCACAATTGTAGCGGATTGTTATGAGCGAGAATAGAACCTGGAACCTTGTGGCTCGCAGCCGAGTAACAAGACCACAAGACAAAAGTAATTACCCATGTTTCGTAGCTGTTATCTGGCTTATACGGTTCACCACACAATTATAAAACTTCTTTCTTTTACTTTGATATGACTTTCATGTACTAAAATTATCTCCATTATCCGTTAACTATTTCTGGAGATTTTGTGGTTGGATTTCCTTCTTTTGGGCATAATGAGATTTAAATCGCTGCTTAAAATCAGACTCAAACAAAGAAATGTATCGCCTATGTATACCAAAGCTCTTGCTATTTTCACGAGCGCAGTTTGAGATTTTTGCGCATGCGCGGAATAATTAAAATTGCAATTATAAATTCCTTTTTTTTACATTGATATGACTTCATTATACTAAAACCTTCCCTAATAAATACCTTACAAAATGGTAGAAATGTCTCCAAAATTAGTGAAATATTTCCCGAGTTTTTAGGGTTTTAACATACAGACGTTCTCAGGAGACTTCATTTTATACTATGTATAAAATGATAATGTAAATATAAAAATCGGAGTTACTTCCAAAAAATAGACATAGAAACAAAATTATAATGATTTTATAAAGAAACCTGTTTAAATATTAAGAATATTAAATAAAAAAAGGTTTTGTAAAAAATCGACTTTTAACGGAATCACATTCTTTAATAACATTTTATTGTTCAGGGATAAACGATTACACTAGCATAAAAATGCAACTCTAAAATAAAAAAAAGTCAAATCTAACATATATGCTATTGACAAAAACAGGGATAAAAGTCATAATTCACCTTTTTATTCAAGATGATTTTTTTAAACCGGGTAATCGCAATCCAGATAATCAGGTAATTGAATTTAATAAAATAATCTAGAACCGTAACCTTAATTTACTTCCGATTCTATATCTATTTTGTATAATATAAGAATTTTCCATGAATCTTTTAGTTTTCCTCAATTTAGTGTTCAAAATTCCAAGAAGCAATTTATTTTTAAACATCCGAAAAATTTATTTAGAAATAAGAAAGTGTATCAGTTTCAATTTATAATCTATTTAATGCGTTTTGAGTATTTGGCAAAGATAATGAAAAGATACTGAATGTACCATTATATAAAAAAGTCTTACCGAGCTTAAGAACTATCAGAGAACGAATGAAAACATTCTAAGAATCGAGACATCTGATATATCTAAAAACAAAAAAGTCCTTTTATGAATATTATCTTAAAAACTGATTCTTAGAAGTGTTCATCAAAACCTCTAAAGTATTGGGAAATATTTAATGAGGAAATTTTATCTCGTCTTTCGATCTCAAAGAGAAAAAAGTCAAAGCAACATTTGGAAATATCATTTAGGCTCCATATTCTTATTTCAATTTCTTAGAAAAGTTTTCATTTTAGCAAAACGGGAATTATCCTTTGATATTAATATAAATTTTCCGTTCTCAGAAATGATAGAGATTCCATTACAAAAAATAGAAAAGGTATCATGGATCAAAAATTTGTCAGTTTAAAATTATAAAAAATATTATTATGATGCTTACATGTTTTCAATTTTCTTGGCGAAATACGCATTATAGGTGCTTTCATGCAAATTCATAAAGTTATTTGTTATTTTCGTTTACAACAATTTTTTATTAATGGTTATTTAATTTATTGGAAGGATGATTTAGTTCTAGAAATTGCTGCTTCTGATACTTTTATTTTTCTTTATTAACAATCGAAGCTAAATATAATCAATAAGATATTTCAAGCCGGCGTCCTGGCATAGGGGTAGCGCGTCTTCCCCGTGATCTGGGTGTCCCGGGTTCGAGTCCGGTTTGGGCATGGTTGTTCTTCTGTTGTTCTATCTGTGAGATGTGTGAATGTGCCCTCCTGTAAAAAGGGGTTGTGCAAGCGAATGAATGATGCGTGAGTGGCAAAGTCGTACTCTTGGCCCTAGTTGGCGCTGCTATAAAAAATAAGAGACGTCCCCCTCAGGCTTAAATCGCTGTCTTCGTAACAGCGGGCTTGTCAGTGGCAAGTGCCATAAGAAACAAACAAACAAACAAACAGATATTTCAATCATTGCATATGATATTAGAACCTGAACTATACTTATTAACAAGTGTTGAAAGGATAAGGTGAAAAATTGAGTAGAATAGTTTATGGAATTTGAAATTTTTTTATTATTTATCCAATTATTCAATAAATTTCCCCTAAAGTCTTTTCCAGCTAAGTTTTTAAAAATATTTTTGACCAAACAGAAATTGGGAAGTCTTCATAAAACCTGGTTGCCAAGTCTGGACGGCGGCTTATCTTTTGGGATATTTCGGGCCGTAATCAATTCTGAATTATATTTTCAAATCTCTGTCAAAAAAAATGAATTGGATACTGAAAACCCCCTCAAACAATTGAAATATACTTCCTCAAATTTCAAGTTATCATGCGAGAACATTATATTTTTTTTTAGTCACCTGGTATCAGTTTGACAGAAAAACATCATATTCTCACATGACTCATATTTCACAATTGCCATCATTTAGAAAAGCAATGGTTTTTAACCATCTCAAAATCGAGGCCAGAATCTTTTTTCATGTAAAACCAGTTTAAACCGGTTGTAAACAATTACTCGACTATCACATATAAGTATACGTCGAAATTTAGAAAACGATGTTTAATTTCAAAATCGTTCAAAATCCTATCTCGAAGCCCGATTTTTTTTCCCCGAAAATTTGGTTTAAACTGGTTTGGAATGATCACGTGGCTGTTATAATGCGCAATCGTTACTTTTAGAAAAGCGATAATTTTTTACCATCCCCAAATCGCTCTTGCCCCAAAACTTTTTTTGCCAGCTAGAAAAATCGAAAATTTATATATATAAACTTTTGATACATCTCTTCGCTGTTTCGCGCTCATTCCCATTTTCTTGTCTGTGTTTCTTCGGGCGATAACTTCTTCTGGCCCTTTGCTTTATTGGTCGGGCACATGGCGGGTATTCATGCCAATTTGTAACTCTTTGTTGGCGGCAAATCCCCAAATGTGACAACCTTCTTTATCATTTTCTAATAACTCTAAAAGTGAAAAATTGACGTCTCAAAAGCGAGAAACCGCCAATTTTCTGCCCGTGCATTTTGAGGCTTCAAAATCCCAAACCAAAACAATATCATGTTGTTAGATGATAATATTTTTTCCTCAGGAACGATTGTCACTTTTATCTGCTTACAAGTTGAGTTTTTCAGTAAAATATAACGAATAAAGAATCAGGAAATCGAATTTTGAATGCTTTGTATTTCGGTCATTTCAATATGAGAATCATTTTCTAAAATGCTTAAATAAAAAAAAATATACGAGGGGATAGTGTTTACTCATTATTTATTTAGCTTCGCTTCTGGATCTACCTATATACCCTAAAATATGGGCGGCATATGGAACCTGGTTGAAGAAGATTCCCTAAACACTAAAATTATACAAAATATATGCCACTTAATTTTGCAGAATGCACAGAATAAAATAAGAGAATCTTAAAAACATAAAGTAAGTATTTGACATGGTAAAAAACTTTGAAAAGGAAGAACACCAAAGATAGACTAAGTCATATCACTGACTCTCTGACTCGCCTCGAAGGCACACGGATAAAAAAAAACTGAATAACCGGACCGCCGCTACAGCAACACTGGCGGGAACTGTGGTTGAGTCCTAAGTGTCATCACCGACCACGGTACAACCCTTTCCTAAGAAAGTATGTCCCGTCATAAATGGGAGGATCCAGACCTCCATATTTTCGTTTACCCTCCCGGTTGGCTAGATCCAACCGCCATACCGGAAGCATCTCATCCTCAATTACGAGGTGCTTCCCGAGGGAATCCAATGATAGACTAAAACCAACTAAATTTAAAACAAACAATAGATTAATATACCACAAACTGATAAATAACTAAACTAAACTAATGTTAGAACAACAGTTTCTGACTTCTAGGGTTAGAAATTGAAACTGCCTTTGAAATGTATTAAGAAATGGTAGTCTTTCAATCCAATTTCAGCGTTTCTCTTTCTACTTCTTACGTACCAAAGGGAGGTATTTAGCATCTACTCCGCAATTATTTTTTTCACTTTTACAAAGAATTTCACCTGGTGAAATTTGAAAATTATTCCATGTACGTTAAAAATCCATTTAATCTCCTCTGATCGACTTTTTCGATAATTTCTCTGTTATTTTTGCCTTTTATAGAGTTGTTGTTGTTTATAATGGCACTTGCCATGGACAAGCTCGCTGATGAAGTCAGCGATTTTAAGCCAAGAGAGCGTCTCTTGTTTTTAGTAGCGCCAACTAGGGCCAAGAGTATTCTTAGCTACTCACGCATCACATTCGCTTGCACAATCCCTTTTTACAGGGGGGTACATTCACACATCTCACAGATAGAACAGATGAAGAACAAATATGCCCGAACCGGGACTCGAACCCAGAACGCCCAGGTTACGGGGAACACGCGCTACCCCTACGCCAGGACGCCGGCTTTTATAGAATTATTGTATGTCAACGGTTTCTCAAACCCTCTTCGCTTTTGTGCATGCGTTAGGATGGGATTAATTCGTCAAAATAGGGGTGAGAGAAAAGATGAAAGGAGGAGATGTTTACATTTAACAATAAGATGAACTCGGATTACTCGCGGATTGAATGCACTCATCCTTCCGCGTCTCACCCGTTAGTGAGATAGAATCATCGAAAAGTGGTCGTCTCAGGATACTGAAACGAACAGTAGATCGTTTTATTTCCAAACGTCATTGACACTGTTTTTGAAAATATGTGCACTTAAGCATTTAAATTTATTTAAATTTTAAATCCAAGTTTGATTTTTATATAGCAAATCTTGAAAGATGTCGGTTTTCTTGTTGTGTGTTTGCACTATAGGGGTGTTTAAACAAAACAGTTTAATTCCTTATCAAACACGGCATTTGTACTTTTAATATCGTTCAAGATCTTCCCTTTTTTTATGTAGTCATGAACTGAATTTGAGTGGGAAGGATTAAATGATTATTCTATCGTTATTTGGTAATATATTCAGCAGCAGACGTTATAGCCATAAATTTAGTCTTAATGACAGGACATTTATTTGAAATTCTGTAGAATTCTATTTTCAATTTCTTGTCTTTCAGTGAGATTTACAAAACAACAAACAACTTTGTAAACCATCTTTTCATCTTCCCCATCCAGATTTCTTCATTTTAGTTTTTGAACTTCCTGTTTATAAATCTTATCTTCAGACTCAGAATTTATGATACTGTTTTTGACCTCATTTTTCAAAAAGCCTTTTTCATTTTTATTTCGAGTGGTAGACGTCTAGTTAAAACATATAACTCCTTATTTAGATTGTAGATATGAAAGGGCAACTTGGAAATTATTTCTTGAATCCTTGAATGTATTCTTCCTCGCCTCCATTTTACATCCACAAGTTGCTTAATCTTTTCTTTTAAATTTTTTATAAATCCTCAGAGTTTACTCCAGGATCTTATTCAACTATGGAATGAAAGACAATTAAGTCAGATCTAATTTCTAAATGCTTAATTTTTTTAGAGTATCCAATTCTTTCACCTTTTAAATGTGTTAAGGGAAATCTTGAGATATCCTTTACTGATTTAAGTCTGATAGACTTTAATTTGTTATTACTGAAAGTTAGGCCGAATCTATTAGCTGAGGTTTCAATACAATCGCTATATATATATATACGAATTTACAGTATAGGAATTCATCAGGAACCACAAAATGATTTGCAAAGACCTGCATCAATTTCTCATCACATATAATTTGGTTCCACAAAGCTTCTTGACACTGAGACCCAAGACTTTGGCTGATAACTCGAGTCCTTATAAGTTGTTTGGCTTTGTATTGTAGCGGACTGAAATGCGCGAGGATAGAACCTGGGACCTTGTGGTTCGTAGTAAAGTAACATGACTATGATACAAAAGCAGTTGCTCGGGTAGCGTAGCTGTTATCTGGATTATAAGCTATTCACTACAGACTCTTCCCTCCAATGAATCGGAGGTGAGACGAACGATATGGCTGTTGAGTGGTGATGTATTAGCTGTTGATTCTAATGCTCATGTACCCATTTTAGTAGCGCCAAGCGTTATGGCGAGCGTGTGTGGTTGCTGATGAGCCAAGTGAGTCTGACAACTTTGGTTTGCTGTGGGTAGATGGCGCCACAACAGCTGTACGAAGGTTGAAAGTTCATCGTCCGAGGTCAACAATGTAGAGAATTGGAATGAATGAGGATAGAACCTGGGACCTTGTGGTTAGCAGTCCAGTAACATGACCATGATAGAAAAGCAATTGTTCGTTCAGCGTAGTTGTTAACTGGCTTATATGCTATTTACCACAGTATCATCAGTTAGAATTACAGAATTTTTGCTGAAAAGATATTTAATGACTTTCCCAAATTTTTCAGATACTTCCTTTTTCTCTAGAGTATAAATAATAACCTCTATTGAAGTCACTTTTGATGTTTGGGGCATTTCACATGATGCATTACTTTCTTTACACTACAAGGAGTTACGATAATGTCTAGCTCCCTCCCCTCTCCAATAAATGAAAATTTCAGGCATTACGATGTATAATGGAGCTTGGAGATATCAGCGTAATCTGAAAATTGTCACGTAAATCCATCATATTGGCAATCTTGGCATCATTTGAAAATCACTACTTGGGAACTGTAAAGTTTTTTTTGTGTGTGGAATTCATTTACTGTTCATAGCTGTAAATCTTTTTAAATGTCAATATTTCTAATAAACTACGACATAAAATTAGATAAGACAGACATGATATAAGACTTTGAAGCAGTCACTTAGATGAGAGAGGCAAAAGTTATGAAAGGCCTTGTATAATTTTGTATACAAATATTGTGTTATGCCTTGAAAATATAGAATCTAAGCTGATGATGAGTTGGAGTTCTATTTTTGACGTTACATTTGATTTTTTCTGTAAATGGTTTACGAAAGTAATATGCTTATCGAGAGATATGCATAAATAGGAAGTTACATTGCTCCATGGAATAATTTTTCTGAAGAATTTTGAAAGGTTATTGTCCAGGTAAAAAGAACTGATAGCCATTAATTGATATTAATTTAATTTTTCATTAAACGAACCATTTTTCTGTTAGTTATAAGTGTTCGATCGTTTTTCTATAATTATATTTGAACCTTTGATAATGCTGATGATTGCATCCCCATGAGCAAAGAGACGGAAGTTTGCTTCTTGGAGTTCTGATTCATTAGTTTGAATATGTTGAAGCCTGATAGATAAAATTTGGAATCCTGAATTACTTTTTCTTGGATGTTTGTCGAAGCTGAGATTTAATTTTTGATATATACCATAAATTTTCTATTCTAGAGTAATAATTTTACAGTGCCACATAAGATTATCATTTTATTGATGAAGTTATCAATCTAACTTCGTCGAAAACCTTTGCAATACCAAAGAAGATTGCTCTGGAGTGAAATACAGAAATACGCTTTTGGCCAAAGTTCTCTATTACTCTGAGTTGTCGATCAACAATTGAGAAGTTTCTTCAGAATTCAAATTGAAATTGTGGGAAGAGATCTGAGAATTATCTACTCAGTGAATTTGCTATGACTTCAAAGCTATTGAATGATCGATAGTTATTGTGTTGGTTAGCATTTTTCCATGTATTAAATATGGAAACAAAATTGGCATTTTTTTCATTCATTTAGTAAGTAATTAAGATTTGATACAGATCTTATGATCTCAGTAAACTGAAAAAACATTTGGGGAAAAAGATTCTTAATTAGACAAATATTGATGCATCGTAGCCAGGGCTTATACGATTTTAAAGGATTTGAGCAAACTACTACTTTATATGATGGACAAAATAGAATTTTCTTTTTGATGGAAAATGAGTAGTCCTGTTTGGACTCTGTATTCAGTAGGATGATGCTCACATGATTATTTTGAAATTGAAATTCCAGATTAGTGACAGCTTCTTCAGCCTTTACTGAATCTGAGCAGGTTATTTGATATGGTCCAATAATGGATGACATAAGAAGTTTCTTATAAGTGAATCGTTTAAGGAGTAGTTAGACGGAGCAATCATCAAGGAGAGTTTACTTGTTAAATGATGCCATCTATTTTGTTCTTCATTTTCAAAATGTTTGTTAAGATGATTTCTTTTTATTCCCAAGGACTCAGGTTTACCTACTGAATCTCCACAATCTATTGCTCTCTGCTATCTAATTAATGGTGATTATTGAAAGTTGATGAACATTATTACTGAGAGGCTTGAGCCACTTTCTTTGAACTTTTTCTTATTTCACTTTTGATTCTTTTTATTTCTTAATCAATTTCTCCTTCAAAGTTTGACTTGAAAGCTAGTTGTTCAATTTTAAAGAGAAGGATTTTGATTTTTTTTTCCAGTTGGCGATAAGAGTAATTTAGTTAGTAAGGTTATTAAATTGGTAAAAACGCAATTTATCCTTTTTATTTTTTGCACATGAAATATAAAGAGTATTGTGACCGCCAAACAATTCTATTATGAAATTTCGATGAATCATCTTCCCCTTTACAATTCCTTGTGTTCTTGGGAATAGTGGAATTATGTACCTCTGTCTGTCGGTGTGCATGATAGTTTAAAAACACAATCAACGGAAAGGATCTGATTTGGTATAAAAGTGATCAAGTAGAAGAAAAAAAGGAAAACCAATTAACGCGTTCTTATTCTATTTTGTCATTTATGTTAAAGGATAAATCAAATATACCATTATATCGTTACTATGCAATATATACTGCATATATTGATAGGAACAACTCTTCGATTATACAAATTATTGAAACAGTAAAAATACTTAAACTTATTTTCGTTTTCTTTTGACTTAGCCAGTCTTCGTAGTATAACAACCATATAGTCTTTTTTTTTTTAAAACAAACTTGTAGCTTTCTATAAAATTTTAGGCAAAATCCATCTAGCAAAAAGTAGAGTTCATGTGTGCTTTCGATCTCAAAAATTCAAAGAGTGAGATGTATGAATTTTAGCATATAATCTTTATTCAAAATATTGGGTCAATATAAAATTTTCGATCTAATCGAAGAGAAGAGATATTGTTCAAAATGCATCGCTAACAAAATATACCTCACATCGGTTTGTTTGCTTTTCTATGAATCTTTACATCAAATTTTTAATTTTTAGTTTTGTTTTATCAAACTATCTGAAATATTTTCACGAATTTTAAATCCTGTCTAAAATTTTATTATTTTGTTTCTTATTTTCTTATATGTTGCCACTAATAGCTTGCTTAATGGTTTTATAATGTTTCATCTTTTTCTGGGTATTTTACCACATTCGTTTACATTTATAACCGAAGTTATGGAGCAGCATGCTCAAATAGACTCTAATGGTCTTTAAATTTAATATCTAATATAATTTAATCCAGTGACTTGTTCAATGTGAGCAGCTGAAATTTTCCCTCAAGTTCTCATGGTAAATTTTCCAGTATGCATATGGAATATAAGCGTTTTACAATAACTCAAACATTTTGATAGTTCTCATCTTATTTTATCGAATATTATCAAACTGCTGTTGATATTGGAAACGAAAGACTTTGATATAGTATTATTGTGGGTTCAAATTCATTGTGGTATTCTCGGAAATTCACTTTATGATAGTGCCGCTATGTCGGCAAAAGTATCTGTTCTATTTGCTGATTCTAAACTTCCGATATATGTACGTCCATTAAAAGACATATTTATACGAAATGGCGCGAGATTTGGCATGAGTAGAATAGCAACAAAATACTCTCCATCAAATCAAATTGTGGCGTGTTTTCAAGCGTCGTTGCTGGGATGTGGAGTCATTTCCACATTGGTCGCATCCATCACCTAATTTTTGGAGAGCGAATTCTTATTTGTTTTAATTGTGGTGTCACTGATCCGATTACCCATATTTTTACTGAATATCCCTAACATTTAACAGTTTTCTAAATGTCTGTTTTCAATCCTAAGAACTTAGTAGTGAAAAAAACTTTTTAATTTCTTTTTTTAATTTATCAAAACAGTTGAACACTTTTATTCGTTTAAAATGTTATATTTCGTAATGTTTCTTTTTACTAGAAAATACATCATTTTTATACTACAGAAATAGCTTTTTTACTTTGTAAGATTCTTCTTTTGAAGTACTTTAATTTTCGTTTTGTTGTTCAATCAACCTTATACTTGAATAAGTTTGATTCACCATAAGGTTGATTACACCATATCTTATATAGAACTTGTGCCAAAAAATTCTCTCTATATTACCATTTATGCAGAACAATCTTGAATTACCTCTTTATTGATTTTTATTCTCAGAGATTAATAGTGATTTTTTTCCAATGGAATTATGTAATTATAAAATACAATAATTAAATATGTCCTAGATTAACCAAATCATTCGGTATGCTTATCGTGTTTTCGTTTATTTCTTTCCTCTCAAAAAGTTTATGCCACAGGAAAACGACTGAACTATACGAATGAAACCCACTATAACTTGTTTCATCAACTGTATATTTTCGAAGAAATTTTAACAAGTTTCGCTTTAAGTTTAACAAATTTCTTTATTTTAAACTTAATAATTCAGCATGATTTATTTTTTAATTTTTCTTATGAATGACCGCAATTTTTTGAATTTGTTTTAAACTGCACAGCACTTTTCACAATATACGAGCAGATGGTCGAAGCGCCATGGATTCCAGTTGCGTCAGCCTTTCTATGGCCCACTATCGCAACCACATATTTAATTTCTATTTTTTGAATTATCAATTTAGTTTTCATTGAATATTGATCTTTATTATTTATTTGCAGTTGATATCATGCAAAATACTTATAAATTAAAGAAACTTTATATAATTTTAGATTCACCATCAACTTTTTCCTATATTTTTTCTATTCTGAATAAATTGTTATTTCAAATGAAAGAGAGATATACACCTACTGAAAAACCTGACTTGAAAATATTGCAAGAAGTATGAAGCGTCATAATTCTTGAGTGATGTGGGAAATGATTGCATTTTAACCATTATTAATTCTACAATATCTATTTCTTAAATTGTGGTATATAAGTGGATAAGCAATGATTTTAACACGTGAAAAGTAATTTTTCCTGCCAAAATTTCCCAACAGATTTAAGCTGAAGGAACGAAGTTCGCGTTTCATTGTGACGTCACAAAGTTCGCAGATCACTTCTACATCTTGTTGTCCATTTGCCGATTTAAGGGAAGTGACACGGAGTGCTTGAATTCAATATTCTTAACCTCCGGACAAAACAGGTGAATAGAGTAATGACATGGCAATGAGATTATTTAGTAAGTGTTTCTGCAAAGTAAATGGTGGATTAACTTTTCAGAAATCAAATTACAAATAAATCGGGAAGGGAAAAAAAGGAAGATAAGGAAAAAAAAAATTACATGAATAAATTTCGGTAAATTTGGTCCAGAGTCAAGTCTGTGGTAAAGCTATGGTGATGTCCTAGACATATAGAAGATGACGAGGTCGCTTAGCAGTTTTTGTAGATCGTGTTGTAACACTATGTCTACGGGAGGAAAACACTCACGCTGATTAGAATTTGTTTCAATTTATTGCTGTAACAACGATTTAATTTTCAGTGATAATTTTATTTTGTATGATCTCACTTCTGCTATTATAACTTCTTTGTAAATAATGTGGCATATTTTTATCCATAATTACCATAATTTCAGAAATATTCTT
Source organism: Argiope bruennichi (assembly GCF_947563725.1). Taxonomy (NCBI): domain Eukaryota; kingdom Metazoa; phylum Arthropoda; class Arachnida; order Araneae; family Araneidae; genus Argiope; species Argiope bruennichi. The sequence goes on from NC_079151.1 coordinate 90,455,519, forward strand.
AACTGAGCGAAATAACTATTTCTGACAGATTTGATTTTAATGAAACGGTATAGAAATTTAAATGAGAGCTTAATTAATTTCCTAATTTTTATCTTAATTTAACTCATAACTTAATTTAACCTCATTCTAAAATGTTCTCTTGTTTCCTATTCCAATTCCCACTTTTTTATTTAATTGAATTTTCCACGCTACTGAATTCAGCAGATTCTCAAGCTCCGAAAGAAGGAATAAACGTCCCTAATGCTTTCATAATTCTTTTAAACATAACTAAAATTCCCTTTTTTTGAATCTACACGTGGCAAATAAATCCCTATCAAAATCTCATAGCAAAGCCACTGAATGGGAAAATCTTGGCCTCTTCTGCTTTTGTGTCGCGATGCAAGTAAACGTATTTTTTACCGCTTATTCTATATTCGTAAATTATGCCTCCCATGGTAAAATAAATCGAGGTATAAAATTTTTCAAAATATTCTTCTATTCGATCATGGAAATGCTAAAATATATTTATATATAACCTTATTTTGCAGATGCGTGGCCAAAAACATGAAACTTTTTTGAAATTTTAACTTCGATTTATTTCGTCCCGGGAGGCACAATTTGTACAGAGAAAAAGCAATACGCGTTGTGTCAGTCTAAAACGCGACACAAGAGCAAGAAAAAGGGAAATTTGTCTCATCAGTGATTTTACTATGAGATTTTGTGGCGATTTCTCTGTAAGGTGTCGATAACCCCCCCCCCGGGGGGCACCTCAAAATGAGATGAGATTCTTCCGGTATAATGGTTGGATCCCGCCACACTGGTAGGTACACAAAACGGTGGGGGATCTGACTCCTCCCATCGATGACGGGACATACTTCCTTCGGGAAGGGTTGTACCGTGGCCAGTGATGGTCCTTAGGACTTAACCACAGTTCTCACCTGTGTTGCTGTTGCGGCGGTCCGGTCTTTCAGTTTTCGTTATCCGCGTGCCTTCGGACGGATCGGGGAGTCAGTGATATGACTCGTCAGGTGTCGATTTAGGCAAAAGAATCTTGAGTATCTTTAAATCAATGTTGTAAGCATTAGGGATTTTAATCCCTTCCCTCCGAGTGTAGGAAATGCAAGTCATCAGTTTTCTAGAGCGGGTGTGGAATTAATTACATAAAAAAGTGGAAGATAGATCAGGAAATAAAAAAAAATTAAATTAAATTAACATGAACTAATTTAAAATAAAAATTGGGATATTAATTAGAATTTAAATTAAAATTATATATATAAAGAGAGAGTAGTGTCGTGGTCGAAGAGAGAAAAGACTCTTTTGAATTCCATCCCGGGAGACATAATTTATATACAAGCAAGAGATACGCGACACAAGAGCAGAAGAGCAAAAGAGATCGAAATATTTATCCCCATTTATTTTATACTATGACATTCTAATAGGAATTCTTTTACACGTATTGTTTTAGGAAAGGGTATTTATGCATCTTTTGAAAGAATTTAATTAGCTTGACAGATTTTTATCCTTTCACTCAAAATGTATGAAATGCCGATTTCAGCAGTTTTATAGATCTTGTGTACATTCATTAAATAAAAAATGTGGAATGGAACCAGGAAATAAGAAAACATTTTAGAATTAAATTAATATGGGTTAAATTAAGATGAAAATAAGGAAATGAATTAAGATTTAATTTAGATTTAGAAATATCATTAGATATATGTAAATACATATTTTTAAACGCAGAATCGAGGTAGAAGACACTTTGAATTTTTAAATTCCGCTTTTATTCCTTCCTAGCAGGCATAATTTATGTACAAGAAGCGAGGCAAAGTGACGTGCGTTCACCAGCGATACAAGAACGAAAAGAGAAAAGAGAGTAAAGTTTTCCCCGGTCAATATATACTATGAGATTCTGTTAAGGATTTCTCTACACGGGTCGATTTAGATAAGGGAACAATCTTTTAAACAAATTTGCTTGGCTTGACAGGCTTTTAACCCTTCACTCGGAGCGTGTAAAAGTGCAGATTTAAGCAATTTCACAGAATTTGTGGCGCATTAATTAAATAAAAAAGGTGGAATTGGATCAGGAAATAAGAGAACATTTTAGAATTAATATGGGTTAAATTGAATTAACGTAAAAATTAGGAAATTAATTAGGATATAATTTAGATTTAGAGATATCATTATCTATATAACGTACAACATATTTCCGAGCAATTTCGTATCCGAACAGAGAGAAGACACTTTCAATTTTTAAACTTCGCTTTTAATTCATCCCGGGAGGCATAATCTATATACAAGCAGGAGGCGACGAGGCACGTCTATATCACAACACAAGAGAAAAAAGAGCCTAAACAGAGTAGAACGTAAAAAAAAGAGACAGAAATACGTTTCCCGTGTCATTATATACCATGAGATTCTGATAGGGATTTCTGTACACGTGTTGATTTTGTAAAGGGAAATCTAGGTATCCTGAAAAAAAATTTGTTTAGATCGACATTTTTACAAAGCTTGTGTAGCATTAATTAACCCTATCCAAGGCCGTGGGAAGTATGCTTCCCACCAAATTTATCAATCTTTGTATGAAATTATGTAGGTTGGCATACGTTCTGACAATTTTTTTTTAGGAAGACAGAAACTTAGATGCTTCAGTTCTTTATCTCACACAAAATGATGTGTCTTGGTTTGTCACTTAATTATTAATTAACCAAATTAATTAATTAATCATATTGAGTTTATCTAATAAGCTAAATGAATCCCTTTTCTTATTCTAATTTCAAGCCTAAAAATATTTTAACATAATATGACTAGAAAAAAAAGGTCCTTTAAAGAGTTAAAAAGAGTGGTATTGGATCAGGAAATAAGAGAACATTCTAGAGTTAAATTAATATGGGTTAAATTAAGATAAAAATTAGGAAATTAATTAGGATTTAATTTAGATATAGAGATACCAATATATATAACTCAGTGAATTTTTTGGACTGAGATGTAACATTTCATTTCAATTCAGAAGCGAGATTTTTGCATATGCGCAACTTTTACTTCCCATTCAGAGTGGCAGAGGAAAAGGGATAAAAATCAATCGTCCTTTGCGCTTTTATTACGTTCAACAACCCTCCCGGACCCCAAGTTTGCCGGATATCGAAATAACTTGGAAAGCGGAGCTCTTTTCGGGAATTATAGCCGCGGAAAATGGCTTTCCGAATGATCTGAAATGTAATATATGTTCTGGCATTTGCCAAGGGGGAAATGGTCGCAGTTAAGAAGCCCGATAGTAACCAGAAATCACTCTACAAGGAATATATTCATCAAAATAAAAAAAATAAAAAATTATACTATAGCCCTGGATATCTCATGTACCGCGCAAAGTGATCTAAATGTGCTACAGGAAATGCGTTAAAAATTTCGGGAGAATAAAATGATGGGGAATCTGATTTGCTTTATGGTGCATTAAAGACATTTCATATGATTTAAGGCTGATACATTTTGTTTTTAAATATGATGGCTCAGTTTTAGCGAGGCTCTCTGTTACACCCATTAGCCTAATACAATATTATTCATTTTTATGAGAATTCTAGAAAATTTATTTTATGGTATTGCAGATTAATCTATTCTGGATATTATCGCTTAGCAATTCCAAGAGAAAAAAAATCGATTTCTGAAGAAAGCTATCAATTTTAAGGTCTTTGAATATATCTTTTAATGCCTCCTCATATTTCTTTGAATAAATTCAATACTTACAATTTTTGTTTAATGAGAAAATATCTTTGAAGAGTACTTGATCTATAGTTTTAAATTTTACTTTCAGGTATGAATCCAGTTTTTAAAAAATCTTTGATCTGTGGGTTAACCCTTTAAAGAGCCATTTTTTTTCTAGTCATATTATGTTAAAATATTTTTAGGCTTGAAATTACAATAAGAAAAGGGATTCATTTAGCTTATTAGATACATTTAATTTGATTAATTATTTTGGTTAATTAATAATTAAGTGACAAACCAAGACACTTCATTTTGTGTGAGATAAAGAACTGAAGCATCTGAGTTTCTGTCTTTGTAAAAAAAATTTGTCAGAAATTATGACAACCTACATAATTTCATACAAAGATTGATAAATTTGGTGGGAAGCATACTTCCTACGACCTTAGAAAGGGTTAAAAAAAAGGTTAACAGATAAAACGTAGAATGTAAAGTTTAATATATGCTTACAGGAAAGAAGCCCAAGTCGTTATTGCAGCAAACTTTTAATTTACATAAAGTATTGCATCACTTTAAAAACCTAACTAAAAATAATTCATTATTTTTAATTAAGCTAGAACTAATTAATTAGGTTAGATTTTTTACTTACAATTAAGAAACTTAATTCGAAACTTAATCCTTAAATGCCGATTGCTCCTATCAATCAGCATACTCAATTTTGTTTTCTAAATTATATGAGAATTGAACTATTATCCTGTTGAAACTATAATCATCTTTGGCAATAGCATTTGAGCAATAGCAATGGCATTTTGAGAATGCTGTTAAAACTATTAAAATGGCACCAAGAGTGTTCATATATAATAAACTGAATTGATGTTTTTTACACTTGTGATTCAATGCGTCGTCAGCCAAATGTTCTCCCCCTAGTGAGGTGAGGAAGTTTATAAAGAGGTGTGCTAGCTTAGGTGTCGTCCTCTTCATCTGACAGAGGTTAAAAATTATGAAGTCTGCCTAAAATATCCAAAGTGGACGGACTATCCAAACGGACGTTCATATATAAATTAAACTAATATAAGAAGTGATTGCAGAGGCTTGGTGGCAAGGACTCGTTTCCGGAATCGGAGGATTGCAAGTTCGAAATCCGATTCCACCGAAAAACCGTCTTGTAAGCAGTTCTGGTGCAAGTTAAATCAGTTCAGGCCAAACGTCCTCCCGCTGATGTGGTATAGTGTGGAGAGGGGGGGGGTGACAGCTCAGGTGTTATCCTCGTCATCTGACCGCGGTTCAAAATTACAAGGTCAATCCCAAAATATAGCCCTAGTGTTGCTTTAAAAAGGGGCGCTAATATAACTAAACTAAACTTATATCATTAAGAAAACTAGATCCTATTCTGCGATGCTGAGATAAAAGTTGTGAATTGAAAAATAAGACATTTCAATCATTTCATAATCTATTAAATTCATTTATCACAATTTTTTTTACTCTCTCTAAAGCTAGTGTTGCCGTTTGGTAACAAACTGTTGTTTAGAGGGTATTTATATTTAAAACCAAATTACTTTTAAAAGATTTTCCGTGTAATAATTTACTCAACTAATAAAAAAAAATAATAATTAAGAAGCAAGTATTTAAAAGTTAATACATAAATTTACAAATATTTATTTGATTTTATTGTATTTTATAAAACATGGTTTTCTTACTTGCATGCTCTTTAATTGTAAACATCAATTAATTTTTTTCTTGAATTTTAATAACTTAAAAAAAGGTATTGAGAACTAAATTGCACGTAATGATAAACAGGCTTCGTTGATTCACGGCAAATTTTTGATATCTAAAAAATACCTTTTCGAATGAATTTTTTAATAATTGTTTATAAAACTGGCTTATTCATGAAATTGAATAAAACAAATTCTAATTATAAAGCTAACAAGAAATTGATAAAAAAGGATTTTCATACCTTGAAAAAATTAGAATATATATACATTTTATTCATAAAGCATGCACAGAAAACTCTATGCATTAATATTCATGATTAGAAGTATTTAATATCGTTGTTTTTGTATCAAAATGTTTTATGTAAAATTTTCCAAAACATAAATTTGGTACAAAACATGTTATTTCTAGTTTGAAATTGTTGAATGCGATATGCAAAAGTTAATAAAGCGTGGTTATTGTCATTCTAATATAGCAGCAGTGATATGATCTTTCTTTCTGCATTTTTATGTATGAATTCAAAATGAGAAGAAATTTATATATTTTATGTAATTTTTCTTTTCTTTCGTAATTAATTGTGTTCATTAAAATGGGCTGAAAATACGGTGAATATTTTTTTACTATAAAGAAGAACTTTAACTAATTTTATTTATAATAAATTTAATTTTTTTCTGCTGAAAAATTTTCTAAAACAAAATGTTTATACGACAATCATCAATATAGTTTTCTAAATAAGTTAATTTTTAAAAAAATGTAAAAAAAATTAAAAATTTAGCATACTGCTTTAGACTTGATTTATCTATAATGATTTAATTTTCATGCTTTACATTGCAATAATATTAAAGATAACGTACTTAACAAAAAAAAATATATAATTTTAAGTTGATTTACAAGTTTATAAAGGCAACGAATTTAACAATAAAAAGCCTCCCCCAAATATCGTTCTATCATTAAAAAAAAATATTAAGAAATTAATTAAAATAAGAGAAAAAATTGTGAAAAGGTAAAATTGGCATAATTATAAAGTTTATTTTTATTTTTTCGTAAACCAAAGACTGTAATCATCTCAAAATTCGAACTCGAGATTTTGACAAATCTCCCCGAATTTTCTAAGTTAAAAAAACACATTTTTTTAATAATGCCTATCAGTCTATAAATACGATAACTCAAAACAACTTCAGCTAGGCATATAAAATTTGGTACATAGATATCACATTATATTTATAAGTTTCTATCAAATTTTGAATGAATTTGATATTGAGGAAGTTTATATCTTCGGTTGTTCAAATGTGGGTGTCATAACTAGGAAACGAAAAGAGTTATATGGATAATATTTGGGAACAGATTTAACGTCTGAAGTACCCTCTGGGGTGCACTTCGAAATGAGGATGAGATGCTTCCGACATGATGGTTGGATCTCGCCACCCTGGAAGGTACACAAAAAGGTGGAGGATCTGACTCCTCCCATCTATGACGAGACGTACTTCCTTCGGGAAGGGTTGTACCGTGGCCGGTGATGGCCCATAGGACTCAACTACAGTTCCTGCCGATGTTGCTATTGCGGTGGTCCGGTCATTTAGTATTCTTTATCCGTGTGCCTTCGGGCTGGTCGGAGAGTCAGTGATATGACTTTCCCATTGGTGTTCCCCATCACGTGATGCTCCTGAAGTAGGTATGACTTTCTATTGTGCACAATAGTTGGCCTCGTCCGAACGTCGCTTTAATAAAGTACAAGGGGTGGTGGAATGTGGAAGTTGACGAAAAGAAACGAGGGGAAAGGCGAGAGTAGACTCCCGGAGGTTGATGAAGCACCTATAAGTAAATCCCCTATTTATCTTAACAAAACCACTTACTAAGTAATCTCATTGCCATGCCATTACTCTATTCAACGGTTTCGTCCGGAGATTAAGAACCTTGTGTTCAAGTACTCCGTGATACTCTCCCTAAATCGGTTGATGAAAAATACAGGTGTCCAAAAGAAGAACGATAATTTATCTAGCATCTTTGCTTTATATATATATATATATATATATATATATATATATATATATATATATATATATATATATATATATTAAACTCTTAATTTAAACCAAATTAATTTCCAAAGCTTTATCTTAATTTAGCTCATAGTAATTGCATTCTCTTATTTCGTGATCTCTTTCCACTTAATAATTCAACTGAAGTTGTGTAAAAATTACTGCGCAATCAGTTCGAGTGAAAGTGATACTTCCGTTGTCCTTGTCAAAGATCAGCACATGTATTCAATCGGCACGTGGCTGGAAGTCCCATGTTATATAAGACTAGTGATCATTTGTGTCATCTCTTCTTTACTTCTGCTTTTGTGCTGCTCTGCGCCTTCTTGCAAATAAATCAAGCCTGCTTTCCGCAAGAGAATAAAACGAAATTAAAAATACAAAGTATCTTCACTGCTTGTCAAACCTGCCTTCTGCTGCAAACAAAATAATCTTATGTATAAAGTACTATTTTAACTTTATTTAAGAGAATGTAAATAAATGATGTACATAATTTCTGTTTAATCATTGACTGGGATAGCTTTAAGCATCGATGCTACAATAGTCATAAAATTAATTACCGAAGTTATTTTTCGTTATTTAGTATCTTGAAATTTTAAACTTCGGCGATAAGCGAAATCATTAAATTTACAGTCCTTGCCTTTACACACTATTTATTTGTACAGATACGAATTAAGCATTCTCCTGGTTTTCCAAAATCCCTTTCAAAGGCTTCAACACCAGATGTCACTTTAAAATCTTTTGGATCGCTTAAGTTCAAGAAAGAGCGGATTACACTTGTTTTTACAAGACATTCGTCAAAGCAGAACTCCCAAAGCGCCTTTGGAGTCCAGCTAGTTACTGGGGCACTTAAAGACGCACTTAAGAAAACACGGGCATGCAGAGAGGAGAATCATGGGTAAAAAAAAGAAGTCAGTGAAGTGCGTGTTTGTGTAATCAGCAATGTTTGCTTAAAGACTCCTTTCGCGAGGAGATGAATTATGCATCTCAGAAACGCCTCAGAACGTGCTAAATTGGTTTACTTTTGGAATAGGTGACGAAATAAAACTGTCTCGCCTTAGCACAAATAGTAGAGTGGGAGGCGGAAATGAGAAATGTTGGTTTCGGCCATTGAAGATGTGTTAAGGAAAGAAAACGATATGAATTTAGCTTGTTGAAGTGCAATTCAGATAGCTTTAATACAGATGAAATTGCCTCATTCAAAGCAGCTAAGACAGCAGTAAAGTTTTAATGGTGAAAAATTAGGTTTAAAATTGTGTAAAGCATCAGAAAACGACATTTATTAATTAATGGGGGTAGAAATTCAATGTGCAGCAGTTTTAATAAGAATTTATCTATATATCACAATCCATTATGAATTTATATATTGACTGCTTAATCCTCAAACCGGGTGATTTTTTAAAAATATTTTTCAAACTAAGTGAACTGATACCATATTTTGCACGATAACAATATGATATATTAAAAATCTGTAATCGTAAAAATAAACACTCTAAATTGCAAAAAAACGCGGGATGCAATAGAAAATTGACTGATTGCCAACCCGCGGAAATCGCGGGATAAGCAGCGGGTTAAATGGATAACCATGTAGATCTGCATCGTATGTTTAAGACTTCATAAATCTTTATATAACAACCATTGCATCGTGTATATTTTAATTTTACCAAAACTATTTTGTCGTTTCCAAACACAATTAGGGGGCCGCGGTGGCCTGGTGGTAAGGTCTCGGCTTGTGAGCCGTAGGGTTTCAGGTTCGAGACCCGATTCCACCGAAGAACCGTCGTGTAAGGGGGTCTGTTGCACGTTAAATCCGTCATGCCAAACGTCCTCCCGCTGGTGTGCTGTGGTGTGGCGTGGAGAGGGGGTGCCAGCTCAGGTGTCGTCCTCGTCATCTGACCGCGGTTCAAAATGACGAGGTCCGTCCCAAAATAGCCCTAGTGTTGCTTTACAACGGGACGTTAATATAACTAAACTAAACTAAACTAAACCAAACACAATTCGAATCTTAGATAATTTATTTCTTTATCTGCGACATTTTCACTGTTGGTGCGCAATCTGAGTTCAATTTCATTTAGGCAGGTATTACGAATTACGATTATTTGTATAGAAAGTAATAAAAACATAAAGGAAAAATTATGTTCGGATAGAAACAAGGGAAGAGTAATAAAATTTATATCTTTGCACATATTGATAAATTTATGCAAGAAAAAATGTGTCTTTTTTTGTGATACAACAATATATTAATATGTAAAATCGGTTCTACATGAGTTCACTAAACCTAGAGAGTCATCTTATCCTTTGCCGTTTATGTATGCACGAAAAGACGTCGTTGGTCACTGGCCTATATTTTTAAACATATTGTGATGTAAAATTCCAATGTGTGAGGGCATCCTACTTTGTCATGTAATAAATGAAATGCTCCTATAGGTTTAAATGCTAAAAATAATTGTTTCATGAATTTTCATGTTTTGCAATGAGAGCTATTATTTATGTTTGAAATATTATATTATTGTACGTAGTAGATGTGTGGAACGACAGGAGAAATTGTTCATGATAGTGTAGAAATACAGCCATATGTTTTTTAGAAAAAAAAAATCTTGTCTGGTTGTATTTTTCTATTAACTACATTCATTTCCCGGTTGATTTCAAATTTTTTTTATTAAAAATAAAAAAAATTGCATTAAAGGATTAATATAATCAGATAAATCAAAGAGCCAACCCAAACAGTTATTCGATTTTGCTAATTTTTATTTCATATGAAAGCTTATGCTCTCTATATGCTCATTCGATCGTCGGCTGCCTTCAACATCCTCCTTTTTCGGAAGAAGCTTCAAAGACATTCCTTCACTGCACATTCTCTGCAGGGTAAAACCAAGATAAAAGTCCCCAGACACTATTACGGCACCAATTTAGATGTTTTAGAATTTCTTATAAAATTTTATCATCTCTGCAAAAGTCCTCAATCTCTTGTCCACTACCATCTTACATTTTAGGATGATACCCCAAAAACACTACTTCACTCTACATTTCCTTTTGCAAAACATTTGTAGATTTCTCCAGCCATGACCACTGTGCTGATTTCGAAATTTCGAAAGCTTTCTTTTTTCCCCCCTTCCCTTCCTAAATATGTAATCAATGTTCTTATGCCCCGGCTCTCAGCATCCAGATGTTTCGTCACATAGCACAAAATAAAACTATGACAGAGTCCGCAGCCTTAATAAAAATACCGATTTCTTCAATTTCCATATATTATTATTTAATCAATTTATTCTGTGCTTATTGTTTAAATTTGCAGTTATTTTCTTTTGTTATAATGAGTTTTAAATCATCAAAGTTGGTTGAAATAGCTAAATTATGAATATGGTTGTCGAACAACTAGTTGCAGAAAATGGATAGTATAACATTAATTTGCTTATCTAACTTATTTTTTTAACATGATAAGAATAATGTTTATCTGATACTTTGTGGTTTGTACTTTATTTTTTAATATTTTAGATAAATTTTGCAGAAATTGGTGAAATTAGATAACTTATTGAGGTTGGAGCACTTTTAATTGTCTCAAATAAATAGTGGAAGGAGCGGAAGATCATTGATGACGTATTTGTGTACATAAATTTTTATATAAAATAAAAATTAGCAAAAGTGATGCATTTATAAAGGCTGTGGGATACTGGAAATGTTTTCCCCATTGGGAATGCAAAATGAGGTAAAGTTTTTGGGATTATAAAAATAGGGAATAATAAAGGAAAGAGACCCTATGAAATATCTAAGGATTATAAATTTTCATACTGATATGAAAATTGACGAAATCGGTAGAGAGCTTGGGACTGGGATGTTTGGCTTTTTGATTTTTACGATTGTAAATTAATAAAAAAAAATTTAATTAATATTATGCATAATTAAAAATGTAATTAAGTAGGAAATTAACTTTGTCAGCAAATAAGTAATTTTAATAATTAAACAGAATGTAGCACTTTAAATACAACAATTGCGCTTTAATTTTTTTTTTCTAAAAATTTCCAAATAGCCAGTATTATTTGCATCCTAAATATTGACAGGTTTTAAAACTATTTATTGTTTAATTTGATTGGATTCCTTCTATAGTATTTAACAAATTGAACTTTAAAAATTATTCATGGTAAAAAATACGCAAGGTAAGAAAACTAACAAAAAATAAATTAATTAACGCACTTTTTTACAACTTTTAGTTTTAATTTCAAATAAAATAAAATAAATTCAAGCTTTAGAAATCCTTTTAACACTATAACAATATGAAATTCAAGATGCAAATGTTAAAACTACCAAGTATTCGATTAAAAAAAACATTGAACTTAAGCTTGTTCTGTGTAATAGACTTCTTATCTAAATATAAGGAATAGCATACAGGTTTCCTAAGAAATTACCGCTAAGTTTGAATTAACATTTCAAGAATAAAAAGATGGGTAATGAGGAGGATTTTATTAAAATTGATAATATGTTTAGTATTATATATGGTTTAGCAGGACAGCTGAACTAATGCTTTTATCATTGTTCTATAAAAAGATCAAAAACTATTTTTAATATATATTCTTTTCTCACGATTCCAGTTTCTAAGTAAATCTAAAATTCAGATTTCACAGAAAGTAAAAAATGCATGTTGAAATAAAAATAAAGATAAAGCGTATAATATTAAACCTAATTATTATAAAATTATACATTTTCTAGATGATAACAGCAATCAGAAAAAATAAGTTATTTTAATTAAAAAAGTTTATTAGGAAATAATATGAACGATATATAAATGATTGAAACAATATTTTTTGATTATGAAACTCTTTCATTATTAGTCTTAATTCGTTATTAAATATTTTCACATATTCATAATTATAAAAATGATTAAATTGAAAATTAATGGATTCAAAGCACGGATCACAAGTCTTAGTTAATAGACTGAAAAAAATAGAACGATCAATATAACGTTTATTAATGCAATTAAATTTTTTAACAAATCAAGAGTGATAAAGTAGACGTCATGTAGTCAAAATGTCGATCCAATTTTGTAAAACGTATTTCAAGAAATGTTTTTGCAATGCAACCTACATTCAGTCAGCCAGTTTACACATTTGCTTTTCAGCTTGGATCCATACGTAAAACATAGTCATTGCTTAAAGAGTGATAGCCTGCAGATGTTCGAAAAATAAACTTTGGAATCTGTGTTCATGTTATTTAAATATCACATCAACTTTCAATAAATCGTTTGATGAAATCTGAATTTAAAGTAAGATGAATCATTTCAACGATGTGATTATATGACGCCAACGCTATGTTTTCACAATTGTTAAAAATAAATTATCTTTGCTCTTTCAAAATACAGCACTTGTAAATACATTTTTCCATATATTTTTGAAGGTGTTCATGGTGATCATTTGAAGGACAGTGGAAGAAATTATATATTCTTCTGAAATTTCTTTAGGGATATTCTTTTGGAATTCTCGATGGAAATTTCATCGTAATAGCATAAAGGAAAAAATTCCTTTAAAAAATTAATTCTGTATCTATACAGGATGTATTTACGTATAATTTCCTTTAGTTGATTTTTTTTTTAAATTAAAGGATATTCTAATTTTTTGTCTTAGACTTCTTAGCATATTAAGGCTTTAAGTTTAAAGCCTCAGATTTGATTTCATTAAAAAAATTTATTGTTATGAAATAACACTATGAAATTAAACATAAAGTATTTAATATCGCAAGCAATAAAAGTGGATATAAATGAAGTAATTAAAACAATGAAAATCCTTATTTGAAAATATTTTTTAAATATTAATAAAAAATTAAAATTTGAACGAAATGTCAGTAAATAAAATTGGCAACGATGAAAATTACCTTCCTTCTATTAAAATAGTAATTGGGAGAAATATTTCACTCTGAAGTAATTGAGAAAAAATAAGGAAATTTTAATTTAAATCGAATTAAAATTTTTAAAACAATAATTTTAGTGAACATTTACTTTCCAGAGATTAACTGCTTTCCAATTATAATAGCTCTGTGTCTGTTCTGTTGAGTTTCGGACGATTTTTTTTATCATGTTTATAGCATTACTTTAAGTTGCGAGCGTATAAAAATTAAAATATTTACAATGAATAACAAACATTTCGCTTTTTTCATCTCTGCTGTGTGCCTCCTTTTTTACAAAGATGAGCACAGGAAAAAAAATTATAGCTTCGTGGTATTAAAACATCTATGTATCTAATCGGAAGCTTAGGATAGTACAAATGTTAATAATTTATCACTGAATAGATTTTGCAACCTATGCAATTATGAAATAATACTAGATTAACTTGTTCTGCATATTTAAAACTTTTAGACAATTGCATTTCATTAACGCTTTACAATTTAAAATTTCTTCTTCATTATGCCAAACTATGTATATTTCAAAAATAGTTCTGAATAAGAATCGAGAGTAAGAGAAAAAGATTTTATCTTGAAGCAAATTTGCATTTTAGGATTTCTTTTGTTTTACATCATTTAGTTTAGACTCAACCATTTCCTATTCTTACTGTGGCATTTCCTATCCCAGAAAATAGAACAACTAAGACTTGAATATCGAAAACGAGTCCAAGAATCTATTTCCGCTCCACTCCGTCGGCTTTGGCGTCAAGAGATACTTCAGTGCCTTCCTGGACTATATCCTCCAGGACAACTACGATTACGCTCATCACCTATTCACAAGTGTCCTGTACCTACTTTTACTGTCAAGGATTGATCCATACTCCGAGCTACACGATATCTTTAGGAAGCAGAACAGGGAGAAAAGGAAGTAATACTTTTTTCGGAAAAATCTTCCCTCGAAAGGAAATTTCCGGAAAGAAAAACTTTTCCCTGGACGAGGGAACTGGTAGAAGAAAACGATCGAGAGAGTAAAACATGGTTCACTGCCCATGCGCGAGAGATGAAGTGAGTTTTGAAGAGATTAGATCTTGTATTAGTTTTGTTGAGCTTCAATTTTTAACTAAAATTCCTGCTTTTTTCTCTCTGAGGTACAACTTTTAGAAATGTAAGTCTGAAATCGAATTTAGAAGCAAATTTAAAATCAAGTAAATAGCATTTCTTAAAAAGTTTATAAAAATGAGTAAGTGTATAGAGTTAAAACATACGCCTTATACAAAATAGCTGTTTTGAAAAATATCACTGAAAATCCGAGCTAAGGAGTACTGTTTAGTACCAACAATATAAATAGAGAAAGGATACCTAATACTATTTGATTTATTATAATGAAACTTTGCATACAAAAACTTTTGCTTCATTTTTTTATTTTACGAGAGACTGTCTGGTGCAATGGCAAGTATGATGTCATTTATATAAATAATAAACAGAATTGGTTGCATTTTTGTACAAATCAACAAAACTGACTGCATGTATGTACGTAATAAACAGAACTGACTGCATGTATGTGTATAATAAGCAGAATTAACTGCATGTATGTACATCTATACTTATAATAAAGCTCAATGTGTGTGTGTGTGTGTGTGTGTGTGTGTGTGTGTGTGTGTGTTGGCGCTCTACAGGCCAGACCATTCAACCTACAGCTACCAAATTCGGCACGTGTATACCTTGGAGGCCGGGAATGTGCACCTGGGGGTTGTTTTTCCTAATTTTTAATTAGAATTTTATTTATTTAAAAATTAAGCTAAGTTTTGACGTTTTTCTGCTATAACTTCCGAAAATATTACCGCATACAAAAGATTTTTTACATGAAGTTCAAGATCAAAAATTTATCTTTTAAATACCAATGTTTTAACCTTAAAATTAAATTTCTATTTTTAATGAATTTTTAAATAAATATTTTAACTATATTTTTCAACAATTTTTTTCGTACAAAATAAAAATAAAATTTAAGCTGCACGAGCACGTTTCGAATTCATAGGAAAAAATTAGCTTTTTTCAAAGTGTTGCCATCACATTGATTAAAGCTCCAACTAAAAAGAAATTAAATCTTTTTGGAAATGAAATCTGCAAAAGTATATTTTTCGGCACGTGTCTGTAGGAAATGAAACAAATATGAAATATTATTTTTAAAAAAAATTCAAGAAAAATTATTTTATGATCTTTTACACTTTCTATATTATTAATCCAATAAATCAGTTTAATTTTAAGGCAAGTTTTGTTTAATATGAACAGGATATCCATTCAAATCAGGGCCACACAGCTAATTTGTAAACCTTTAGCAAGACACAGATCTGCTAAAATGGTCTAAATGAAAATGATTATATTTTATGTAACTTGATCCAATAAATGCTCTAATAAATAACGAATTTTTGATTTTACATAAAGCTTCTGCTGTGGAAATCACGTTTAACAAAATGTTCTTGAAACACTAATATTTTAAATAAAAAGAGTTAATTTCCAATCAACTAAATCAATCACTTAAACGGACTGATTCATGAAAATTTGAATATCACTATTCAATAAAAAAGGATAATTTTAGATTTTCCATCGATCGTTTCAAAGAAAATACGCCAATCAGCGCGCAGGTTTCTCAAGATTAATTGGCCTAAGATTATGAAAATGTTGAGTTTTTCTAAATTTTTACCATTCAAAACTTCATAAATAAGTCTTAGTTGATAGTTGAAAATAGAAACATTCATTCATTTATTTAAAATTTGGTGTGTCCAGAATATTTCTCAGAATCTGATACCTTACTGCATTAAATTTAGACTTCATAATTTTTGAAATATATTTATAGGCCGGAACAAAATATTTTTATTGATTTCATTTCAATCCTTTTGAAAGCAAAACTAAAAACTGAATTTTATGCTGAATCTGAGAAATTTTTGTTGAATTATTGTTTGAGATATTATGCAATACTCATATTGAATAATAATAATAAAATAACAATAAAAATGATAAATAAAATAAAAAGCATATATTTATACTAATTGCAATTTCAGCATTTCCACTTTAAATTAAAGTTGAAGTTTTATCTGAAATGACAACACATTAGGAAAATATATATAGTAAATTGAACGAAACGATCTAAACAACAGTAGAAGTTTGGTATGACTATCAAAATTTGAAGATTAAAAATGTTTTGTTTGAGAATCTATTAAGAGACCAGTTACTTAAAATATTTAATTGAAAATTGTAGCGAGCGGTGATACTGGCAAACCGGCTGGTCGCCAAAGGCGACTAGTAATAAATAGAACTGACTGCATGTTTGTGCATAATAAACAGAAGTGATTGCATATATGTACAAAATAAATAGAATTGACGTCTTATATGTACAAAATAAGCAGAACTGACTGCTTTCATGCATATAATAAGCAGAACTGACTACATTTATGCACATATTAAACAGATCTGATTGCATGTGTGCACATAATAAACAGAACTGACTGCATGTATTTACATAATGAACATAATTCACTGCATGTATGTACATACATGCAGTGAATTATGTTCATTATGTAAATACATACAGTTATTAATGTACATACTAACAGAACTGACTGCATTTATGTACATAAAAAACAAAACTGGTTGCATTTATGCACATAATAAACAGAATGACTGCATCTATGCACATTAGGGTGGAACAAAAAAAAAACAACTTTTGATTTTTAATTTGTAATAAAGCTGAAAAAGTGTCTTTTGGTGTGATAAAATATATTATAAATATGAAAAATATTGGAGTAGATCTTGAGGTGCCACTAGGCAGTTAAAGTTTCCTAAAATTAAAATTTTTGCTACATTTTATAGAGGTTTTTTTTTTTTACACGAAATAATAAAATTTTAATTTATAATAGCGCGGAAAAGTTGCTTTTTGGTATAGATAAGATAAATAAAAATTATAAAAAAAATATTAGAGTACATCTTTTGGTGCCGCAAAGACTTTAAAGTTTCATAAAAACACACTTTTTGCAACTTTTTAAGAATTTTTGCGTGTTTTGATTATGAATTAAAATGCTTTAAAAGGGGTGGTCATATGAACAGAAGTATACAAACAGTTTTACTATTGCACTGGCATGGCACTGAGTCATCGCCGGAGCGGTTTTTATTGAGGTAAGGTCGAGATTTGTCTGCTTCTGATGACAAGGACAGAACTTGTTTCAAATCAGTAGCTTTGCCGAGTTCATTTGAGTTGGCGTCTCCACTCCGTCTATTGTGTAAGTGATTAACGTAACTGATTTGTCACTTTATGTGCTTGTGTGTTTTGCTGTGAGTAAAAATAGCTCAGTTTAAATTAGTGAATACAGGAAAAAATCGGAGTGTTCTATTTTTGCGAAATTTAATGATTTGCTTGAAGTTGAGCTGACTACTTACGAATGTATTATGCAGTGCTATTGTTATATTAGGCATAACCTCAAAATTGCTTCAGAGCAGGAACCTTCTGTAAGAGAAATATGTGGCACTTTAGTTCCCATAATAGAATAAATATGGTCAAGAACTTCTATTCCCGTTGCTTCAAGCAAAAGAATTTCACAAATGATAAAAGATTATCACGCTAAATACAGGAATTTATTAAAATCTAAAAGTAGAAAATGTAAAGATAAGTTTGATTGCAATATCACAGAATTTAGAGAAGCTAGACGTTTATTTGACATTGCTGATTCGTATGAAAGAAAAAAAGTGTCAGTTATGGAATAAAAGGCCTTAAACGATCAACGCTGTAACAGGAAAATGTTTATAGGTAATATTAATATTGCTACCAGGAGCGCTTTGAGGAAGAAAGAAGCAAGAAAGAGTAAAGAACTACAGAGAATAGTTAAATTTAACCAAGAAAGGACTAAAAATACTAGTGTGTAAGAAACGATTACTGCCGACAATGACAACGCTGAAGGACAACAGTGTTCATTATAAAAAGAGGCAAGCCAACCAGAACCATCAAATAGACAAGAAGAGATGAAACTACCAGGTACCTCTGTGGTTTAATATTAAGTTAAAACTTTCATGTACTTATACTTCCAAACATCTTTTTAACCTTATCTCATATTCACTCTATCCCTTTAACGATCTCAAGAACGTTATAGACCAGATTATTAAAAAAAATGGTAACTTCAGAAAATATCCTTTTGTCTATGCTAAGTGATGAACATAACATTGAGAGAGAATTTGGTTTACGACGTGTTTTAAAAGCAAGAACAGAAAACAAAGACTGAGTCAGGAAGTTGAAAGTTCCAAAGAAGATCTTCGATGCAAAGGATTACATCGACATGATCTCATAACTTGAAAATGATGTAACTAAAACATGTTTCCAATGACTCTCTCAAAGACTTCATACAGAAGGCATCTGAAGCTGAACCAATTTGTATAGGGGACTCGGTTATCAACTTTCCCGGGCTTCCTTGTCACATGCAAGGAGTGAAAAGAGCTGTAAGACTGATGGCCGAATCGACTCAAAATGTTTGTGGTTCAATAGCAAGAGAAGGATGCGTAAGAGCAAAAAATTGACTCACGTGTGAATATGGCAAAAATTTAAGTAATGTGGCAATGAAATAGAAACAAACATTTTGCATCAGTAACATTTGTAATCATTAAGGATACAGAAGTAAAAAACGCAAAATTTGACATAAAAATATTTTTTATTATTATTATACTTTGTAATATTTTTTTCCAGTTGTAATGCTTATATATATATATATATATTTATTTAAAATCATTTTTGTAACATTATATGAAAGACTTATTTTATCAAAGTTTATAATTCTTCAACTTTTTTATAAATTTTAAGCCCTTTGCAGCACTTCGAGATATTGTTATATTGCAACCAAAATTTTGTAATTCTTTTTGAACCCAAAAGTTAACTTTTATCCACTATTACCAAACTAAAATCTAAGAAAAGATTTTAAAGGCCCGTTTTAAAAATGTCCGTTTTTTTTTTTAAAAAAATTTACAAATTTCAAGCTCTTTGCGGCACCTCAAGATAACGTAATATTGCTACCAAATTTTGAAAAATTGTTTTTGAACCTAAAAGGTAGATTTTCCGAACTATTACCAAACTAAATTCTTAAAAAAAAAAAAAAAAAAAAAAAGGATTTTAAGACCATTTCTATACCACCTTAATGTACACAATAAACGGAGCAGTTACGAGGTTATTAAAGTAACATCCCTTAAATGTTTCTAATTTTTGATATTAAAAATATATAGTAAAGAGAATCATGAAGATGAATAAAATATAAAAGAGAATCATTTTTGAAAAATGTAAAGAGGCTAGAAAATATGCAAAAAATATAATATATAACATCTTCAAATAACAAGTGCATTAAAAGTATTGCCTGCTTCTTTGCCAGAAGTACTAAGAACTATTATCTAGGCGCAAGAATATTAATACCAGGGGAGGATTCAAGGATTTTAATGCTGCACTAGGGCTTCTGATAATATATCTTAAATATGTTCTATTAAATCAAAAAACAAGAATTAGGATTCTTTACATCATACAGAGAATTCTCCCATTCCCCAGAATATTCTTGGCACATTCTAGGTGGCTCACTTTATTATCAGTTAAGTCCAATACAACAAATTTTTAAAAATACTATACATTAGATTCGCAAAAACTCAAAATGCAACATAAATAAAATTTGGTATTCAATTTTAGAATCTAAACAATAAATTCTTACCAAATTTTGAACCAAATCTGTCTAAGAGTTGACCATCTGTCTATCTGTACTGTTGCATACATATAAACGCAATGACTTTTAAAAGCAATGACTTAAATCGATGAAATTCGATATGTAATTGTGTCACTACAACTGTTATTCCTTGTAAAATTTTGGTTCCAATTGGCCAAAAAAAAAACCCATCCAAAATATGTATTTGTATGATCGGTTCAGTAAAACATGCTAATTTCACGCTTAAGATCTATATTTCGTTACTATTGCTCGCCAATCCTTGCAAGCCTCTCGTGCCCTTACCTATTATCCAAATTTTTACTCTTGTAGGGGGAAGGGATGAAATTTTCATAAAAAAGAATACGAGAAAGATTCCAGGAGACCAGTCCCACTAGTTATTAGCATTCGTTGATTTCCTAAGCGATATACTCGGAATTCTTTCATCTCGCGTCATAATTCACTTGCTTGGTATGGAAATTTACATATTTTTTTTAATTCAGTGTTTAATATCATAGGCTCACTGTATCTTTAAAAGTTACTTTTCTCAATTAGAATGAATGTTTCTACTGTCGAAACAAATTTTAATATAAATTTAGCTTACGAAAATGTCAAATTTAAGATAATAATTTATTAACTATAATTAAAGATAATAATTTAGGAAAAGCATAAAAGAAATTGTTAATCACAAAATTTAACTTTACAGAACAATTGACAAATCTTTCTTCTATACATTCGTAATAAAGTAAAATTATGTCATGAATATTTTTTAACATGTTCGCCGGCGTCCTGGCATAGGGGTTGAGCGTCTTCTCCGTGATCTGGGCGTCCCGGGTTCGGGCATGGTTGTTCCTCTGCGTTCTATCTGTGAGGTGAGTGAATGTGCTCCCCCTTGTAAAAAGGGGTTGTGCAAGCGAATACGACGCATGAAATAGCTACTACGTACTCTTGGTCTTAGTTGGCGCTACTGATAAAACAAGAGATGCTCACTCGGCTTAAATCGCTGACAGATAACTGTCAGAGGACTTGTAAAAATGCCATAAGTCACAACATAGCAAGAAAAAATGTTCGTAATAAACTCAAATATGATCATAAATAAACTATTTATTCACTCATTTTATTAACATTATTAACAAAGCAATAAAATTTCTTTAAAATCAAGTAACGTGAAGTAATTTACAGCAAAACATGAATTGGTGATGATCCATTGATGAATTGGCATGTTATTTTTAAAAAATTGCTTTTAATGTTTCAAATGCCATTAATAAAAGAAGATATTCTTAATACTCTAATGTTTCAAATTTAGTTGGCAAATAACATGTAAGATCTTGTATATAAATAATACATTATAATAAACCCAGTTTGGCGTTCTTTATCAGCTATAGGAAAAAAAATCAAGTTCATTTTTTTCCAAAGTCACATTTAATGATTGCTTTCTCTATGAAGGGAGGAAAAAAAAAACAAAAAAAAACAGATTGGAAAAAAAAAGACCTGAAGTATTTCACAAACTAAATTGCTTTCAAAAAAAGCATACTCAAAAACAAGCTGACAATTCATATTGCAAGAAAAAATATATTCTTCTCTTCTTTCTTATTTCAGATTTAAAAATCTCTCGTTATATGCTGTTTTTCGGATGGCTTTTTCTTAATACTCGAAGTCGAATGTTATTCAAATAATAGCTAAGGAGCTTATTTCTGTAAAAAAGAAGTGGATGAATGATATACATGATGGTGACTCCTTCGCTAGGAAACGATGAATAAACAATGAAGATTTTAAGGAATATATGTTTAAAGCAAAAACTAAATTGAGCATTGGCGTTGAAAAATAAGAAATAGGGAAGATTAGTATAAAAATATATTCATGTTTTATATTTATCGAAGTCAACTGAGGTCTTTAAGAAAGAAAATTGAGAAACCGTCAGTCTTTTTAACAAATTGTAAATAAAAGTAACAAAAGAAAAAATTTTAAGGAGAAAAAATGAATAGAGAATAGCTGAAAGTAAATTCCGACATATCAGTCAATTAATAAATAATAAAGAAAAATGTATGTATGCATGTATGTATGTTGTCGTTCTCCAATTCACATCGTTCCAAATTCGGCATAAATATATTGTGGATATTAGCAATGTCCTTTTGAAGGGTATTCGAAAAGGAGGGTTTTTTTTTTGAAAATTTAATTAAATTTTAATTAATTGAAAACTAAGCAATATTTCGAAGATTTTCAGGATAACTTCCAAAAATATTGTGTCGGAAACATAAATTTTGTACAAATTTAAAACAAAAATATTTGATGTTACTAGTTTATTTGTGATGCAATTTTTTTTAATCTCGATAATTTTTAAAATAATATTTTCTGCGTAATTTTCATTAATACATGCATATTTAAGGTTATATATTGTGTATTGCATATACAATATTAAACGGGTTGTATTGTATTTTACTAGGCAATTGTATAGTGTATATATTGTATTTTACTAGGCAATTGTATAGTGTATATATTGTATTTTACTAGGCAATTGTATATTGTATATATTGTATTTCACTACGCAAATGATTATGGTCTATAAATTAAATTTTTATAAATCTAAATAAATCTTGAAAGAAATTCCTATCAGTCTCAAACTGTGTCCAGAAGACAAAAAGAAATATATTTTCATATTTAGAATATCTTTTATCTCTACATATTATATCTATAATTTATAAAGTTAGTATATATCTGTTTCATAAACCTCTACTACAGGCATAAGTGGAAAATTGTTCCATGAAACCTCATATTTGATTTATATTTTTCACCTGTATAGTAAATGCAAATAAAACATTTTTAGACTATGTGTCATTATATGAGATTTAATTATTTACCCACGCTATTTAATTTAAAAATGGTTTTTCAAAGATAGTAAAAGTTTCTAAAATATCCTATGTGAAAAAGCGATTTTTCGTTTTGTTCTCAACTCATTCTGATATAATTTTTTTAAAAAAAGTTCTTAAATTGTATGCCATTTTTATTTCATAATTAAAGAAATTTCGAATATATTTTTTCTATTTACTTATTTTCTTTGAACGTATGTTACGAGCAAATATTGAACATTAGAGCTATAATTTTAATAGCAAGATCACAATACTTAATTAAATGAAAATAAGTTATTAAATTTAAATTTATATGAAAGTACAGACCGACAGACGACCCCTATTTGATGGATTTTATTCAAAATTTAGTAAGAATGTACAATATTAAATATGTATGCCAAATTTTATCCATCCAGCTCTTTTTATTTTGTAGTTATTGGGTTAACTTTTACTCTGACTACAGGACAGATGACTTCCTCCATAAAGATTTAGTTTGAAGTTTGATGAAAACTTACACATTTAGTGAAATGACTATATACCAAATTTCATCTGCCTACCTCAAAGCATTTTTGAGCTGTCATGTTCTCAGGCAGGCAGACAGATTATCATAATCCCCCAAAAAAATTTCGGACTAAAGATCTAAAACGAAAAAAATTATTAAAATCTCGAATTTGTATATTTTGATGATTACAACATTTTCTTTTGGTGTATTTGCATACGAGAAAGCAATAAAAAATCATTTACCATGCATCTTTTTTTTATTCCTGTATATAAATGTCATGTTTTTATATTGATGTATGGAGGTTTAAAGAATAACATTTTGCTTGACATACTGAAATTCCTGAAAAAAAAAACTGACATGATCCTTCTTAATTCATTCATGACAAACACTGAAGCTTCTGACAGTTAACTTTAGAACTGAATATTTTGAGATGTTCCACTTATGTCTCACAAAAACGCTACTTTTACAAATTTAAATCACTTGCTTTTTGGCAGCATTTTGCGGTTTTGCGACATCATAGATGGGTCAATAAACCATTTTAGTATTTGACTTAACCTTTACTTTAACATTTAAGACACGTCAAAACGACAGTTTGAGCGTTCCAGAATGAAATCGAGTTATTGGTTCTATTGGGTCGTCAATAAAGGAAACTTATGAGATTAAGTATAGCAGCATCGGAAGCCTTAAGGCTTTTTCTGGAGAATAGTAAAGGATTGGTGGCATTTCCTAAAGATTTTATTGATATCTGAAGTGAGGGGTCTGATGTGGATCAGTTATCGAACCCGAGGTTTTTGAATATTAAGCATCTAACATCAACTAAATGACTTAAGTATTCAAACTGTAAGTAAAACTTTATTTTTATTGTCATTTAACTACATTTGAAAAGTAGTGAACAAGAAAAAGTTAAAAACAATCCACTCTTCATTTTTGACTAGATAATAATTATAGTTAGTGATTTAGATTCAGTTTCTTTTTTAATTACACGACTTTCGAGATATGTTTAGCTGTCCATAGATTCGTGTATTCTGTAGAAGATGTTCTTTGATTGAGAAACCAAATATTGATAATGGAATTATATACGGGGTTCAATGGGTTATTTCTAGGGATTGCAATACCGGTATACCGGGATACCGAATACCGGTATTTTGAGCCATTTTACAATTTCGTAATACCGGTATTCACAAGTTTAAATACCGGTTTTTCGGTATTTACTAGAAATTTTTTAAATTGTCTCCACTATGTGTTCAGGGATCGCAAACATAGCAAAATATTATACGTTTTTGCTTTTATGTCTCCCAAACTGGCGAAATTAATTAGCTAATTAATGGCTTAATTAATTGCTTAAATCTTATTTAGCGAAACATGGATTATCCCTGAAAGAAGATATTGTATCTATAACGACTAATGGAGCAACAGTTATGAAAAAATCTGGTAAGTTGATTGGTGCAAATCAGCAATTGTGCTATGCTCATGGATTTCAATTAGGGGTAATAGATGTATTATACCAAAAAAATAAAGAACAGAAGATTCCAAATATTGTGGATATAGAAACTTCGGATTCCGACATTGAAGAGAGTAAGAGTGAGAGTGATATTGACAATGAAGATAATGACAATGTAATTGTGGAAGAAGATATTGCTAATGAGGATGAAATATTAACCCATCAAGAATTGCTTCCTATAATTTATAAAGTTCGAAAAATTGTTAAGCTATTTAAACTTTCCCCTACAAAAAACTCCATATTAAAAAATATATACTGACTGAAAATAAAACAGAATATATGTTAATAATATATTCTAAGACACGTTGGAACAGTTTGCTCCTAATGATGGAACGGTTTTTGAAATTTAGAAATCCAATCCAAAAAGCAATAATCGACTTAAACTTGCAAATTAATTTTTTCAGACAGTGAATTCGTCTTAATATCCAGAACTATATCAGCTCTACTTCCAATAAAACTGACTATAGAGGCATTATGTGGGAGAGATTTTAATTTATTAACAGCTAATGCAACAATAAATTTCATGTTGCAATCATGAAAAAACAGCACAAATCACTATCTAAAGAACGTAGACGTAGATGCCGAAAGAGCGGTTTCGACAGCTGGTAATTTTTACACAAAATTACTTTTCAGCTTTAATGACAGTACAACTGATGCATTATGTTTTTTAAGATCACATTTTAAAAATTTGTAATAGTATCACAGACTGAATAGTGATATTTACACTTTTTTTGTGATTTAAATAAATAAGTTGTTCCTTTACTTTTTTGTGATTCTTTATATACTGTTATAATTTATAAGTTCCATATTATTTTTTGTGATATTACACTCTCTTATAAAACTGGCAAATAAAACAAAGAAACACCTGTGTTTTCTTTCTTTTTCTAAAATTTCTAATACCGGTATTAAAACCGGTATCCCGGTATTAAGATCTAAAAAATACCGAATACCTTTATTGAAATTTTGGTCCTGTATTGCAATCCCTAGTTATTTCAGAATGGTTAATGGTCATTAGGTATTAAAAGTCATACTGCATTGCTATCTAACAACATCCAGTTTTTGGAGCAAAACAAAAAAAAAATCCCCATTTTTTGCAAACTAATTTGCTTTCGTATTACCTAACCAAACTCTAACCATCAGCTCTTTTAATATTTTAATGCCAATGGATTCCCATCCATAATGGAATGGGATTTTTTAATGGTTTAATGGAAATCCAAACTATCAACATTCATTTCTGCAAAAAAATATATATCGACTCTTGCAAACTAATATTGTTTTCATATTGTTCTGACAGACTCTGACCATTGCCTCGTTCAGCACCTTAAAAAATGGATTCTGGATCAATGTTCCTTCTTGGTTTTTACTGCTAATAATGCAACCATGTTAAAACAAAATAAAAATGGAGCTAACATAATCAAATTCCGTTCTCGTTTCCAGAATATTACTTATATTTTTCGTTACTGGTATCGGTACTTGTCATTTTTTAAGAATTATTTTTGGTGATTATATTTTTATAATTTGTTTTACGACTATCGGGTTTATTTCGGAATTTTCAGATTACGCCAAGATCACCAGATGGCGCCAAGATGCCGAGATGGTTGGCGATGGCTTTCGGTATTTTTTGTGATTATTTATCACAAGGGCCATAAATATTTTTAATTTATTTACTCACATAGATGAATTTATCTCTCAAACTTATTAATTTAATCTTGAATTGAATTTGTACGTTATGAAACTGTTTTTATTTCTTTGCCCAGTTCCATGTAAAAAATATTTCTGATAAACATGTAGAAAGCAATGGAATGTGTAGCAAACAATCCAATCAATAGCAAATGATGATCTATTAATTATCCCTAGCCAGACAGATAATTCATTAAAATATCAATCTGTATTTTATTTTTTCTTCCATTATTACAGTGTAGAATAAAAATTATTTTCAAGTGATATTACTATTAAATTTGTAGATTTATCAAAATTTCTTTAAAAGTTGAATAGCATTTTAAGAAAATAAATTCTTTTTCATTCGTAGATTCAAAGAACATGAAAAGGTTCTATTTATTATATTAAACACAAGCCTTAGAATTGAAATTATTCTACATTGAAAACTGCTATATTTAATCTGCGGAATTCTACAAATATTATAGCAAGTAGCTTTTTTTTTCTGATTTTTTTTCTGGTCAAAATATCGCCGTCACTCTTTAAAAAAAAATCAAAGAATCTTTCAAAAAGAAAAAAAGATTGTTCTTTTATCATCAAACTCCGATTCTAAATCGAATACAACCTGTTGAGATTACTCTGTAAAACCAAAAATCTGCATTTCAAAGTGCTTAAAACTCGTTGAACCGTTACATTTACAATGCACCTAAACTAAATTTTAGACATAAAAGAAGTCGTAAACTAGAATTATATATATTTTAACTAAATATCTTTTGTTAACATTTCATCCCAGAATAGAAGAATGAAAAGTTCTGCTCTATAAATCGCTGAAATATATCTTTACTCTAACTAGAATATCTATTCTTCACCAAATTGTAACTGATCCTTCTAAACCAAGTAATTTGCATCCGCAAATTCCTTATCTGTCACAAACGACCTTCCAAGTAATTTTTTTCTTCATCTTTTCATTAACTTCGAAACATTCATTCTGCAAAAGACAAGGGAAAGGATGAAATCTCTTTTATTCAATTTTGGAACGAAACGACAGACCTTATTATTCGATTCTTGCCGTACCTTTTCACTCTCCCATCTCCCAAATTCGGGATCTTTTTGAATACAAAATGGGTTTCCCATTTTTAAACTTATACTTCACTTTTAGGAATTGGTAAGCATGGAAAATATTAAATTATTTTCTATGCATGAATTCAGGTTGGTGAATTGGTTGCTGGAATATATCTTTTTGCTGTAACTACTGTAAAGTCGACTGAATTAGTTGCTGGAATATATCTTTTTGCTGTAACTACTGTAAAGTCGACTGAATTAGTTGCTGGAATATATCTTTTTGCTGTAACTACTGTAAAGCCGGCTGAATTGGTTGCTGGAATATATCTTTTTGCTGTAACTACTGTAAAGCCGACTGAATTAGTTGCTGGAATATATCTTTTTGCTGTAACTACTGTAAAGTCGACTGAATTAGTTGCTGGAATATATCTTTTTGCTGTAACTACTGTAAAGCCGACTGAATTAGTTGCTGGAATATATCTTTTTGCTGTAACTACTGTAAAGCCAACTGAATTGGTTGCTGGAATATATCTTTTGTTGTAACTACTATAAAGTCAACTTTGGACATTCAGAAAGATGTCAGACAAATACGCAGAATGTGAGAGCATTAGAATTGTTTAACCGATATTAATAGAATGGAGAAAATATGTTGATACTTTTGGAAAAATTTATTTTTTGACTGGTAAAAATAATTTGTACTAGGAAAGGTTTTAAAAAAATATGAATGATGCTCCAGATCGTCAAATAATTTTTTAGTAAATGCATATGTAAAGAAACTAAATATGATTTTAGTTGTATATGTATTTGTAAATAGGAATTGGAGAAAGGAGCGTTGCATTTGGATATAATACATCAATATTACAATATGTAATAATGCATCAATATTACAATATGCAATAATATAACAGTATACTAACAGTAATATTTATTATTGTGTCCCATAAATTTTGTCCTATTTCTAATATGAAATGAATAAGATATTATTTATTTTGTTATATATGAACCCATTTGCGATATTACCTTCTTCCATCTCTCAGGAAGCCTCATTATGCCGTCTTTCCAAAACTGTTGCGTTTTGGACAAGAAATAATCCTCGAGGTGCAATTTTATTTCGCCGATGGATTTAAAGCGCTTATCGCGAAGAGAATTTTTTAAGGACAGAAAGAAGTAATAATCAGATGGAGCGAGATCTGTAGAGTATGCAGGATGCGTTAAAATATTCCAATCAAACTGTAAGAATTTCTCTCTTATGACTAATGCAATATATAGTCTCGCGTTGTCATGATGAAAAACAACGCCTCGTCGGTTCATTAATTCTGGCCGTTTTTTACTATGGCAGCTTTCAATTGATGAAGTTGAAGACGGTATTTCGTAGAATTTATTGTTTCACCTTGAGGAGGGAGCTCGTAGGAAATTACGCCTTTCCAATCCCACCAAAATGGACAAAAGAACTTTTTTGGGGTGTAGTCCCGGCGTTCTGATACGACAGAAACGGATGACATAGACGCTAATATCGGGTGTTTCAAAAATGACCGGTATATTTCAAAAATCAATGAAAGCTAAACGGGCAGCGATAGAAATATACCGTTTGTTGCAATATGCTTGGGAGAACAGTAAATTTTCAGGCAGACAAACTTGCGAAATTAGTTACAATTTTCAACAACAGATGGCGCTGCAATCTGGAAAAAATCTAAACTACGATATTTTCCAAATATCCAACATGCACAGCAATAACATGGCGTAGTCTCAGAATGAAATGAGCCGAAACCCGTGTAAACGTCTCAGGCGAGATGGCTTCACATGCATAACAGACGTATTGCTTCAGTTGTTCAATTGTTTCTGGATTATGGCGGTTCACCTGATCTTTCAAGTGTCCCCACAGAAAGAAGTCGCAGGATTCATATCTAGCGATTTCAAAATTTTTCAAACAGATCCTTTATTGTATCGCTTTTCGGCTCTTTGGTTACATTAAACTTTTGTTGAAAACTTCGTCTTGTTGCATCAACACTGTGTTCTACGCGGTGGAATTAACACCAGAAAAATCCTTTGTTCTAAGTAATAAACCATTTTTTTTCACAACAAACTTGCAATCTGTGATCAGCACACGCTTAAAGCAGAAAGACGACTTACAAAATGGCGAACTCAGACTGTGTTTTCTTCATCTTTCAAATCGCCAGCAGCGCCATCTGTTGTTGTAAATTGTAACTAATTTCGAAAGTTTGTCTGCCTGAAAATTTACTGTTGTCCCAACCATATTGCAACAAACGGTATATTTCTATCGCTGCCCGTTTAGTTTTTATTGATTTTTGAAATATACCGGTCATTTTTGAAATACCCGATAGAAATATACCCTGCTTGTTTGCACAAGCAGAACCAGATAAGGCCATTCATAGACCGATGAGAAAAAAATTTTTGGACATCCTAATATTTTAAAAATCGAATTCCAACTTAAAAAAATATGTGAAACCAATTTTTAGTGTCAATGCGATATTAATTACAGAAAAATAGCTCATTTACTTAATTAGTATACAAACAAAAATAACATATTTTATGACTAAACATTTTCGTGAAATTATTTATTAAAAAAACATGACATTGGATTTTATTATGAAGTGTGATGATCAAGCAACAGGCTACTGCACAACAATTTACAACATTTTCAACCATGTTTCTTATGATTTTTATTCAAAATGTTCATCAATTCACGGATTGCTGATTTTAATTCAAGGGCAAAATTTATTTGGTACTGAAAGATTCCTAGCCTTCTCCCAAGAATATTTAGTACAGTGTGTATAGGATTAAGATAAGGAAATACTGAAAGATATTGGATCCGCTGATTATCTACATTTTCAATGAAATCGCAGTTTGGGATTTCAAGGTGGAATTAAATGCTATAGTTGTATCTTAAATACTTTGGTACTGAAAGATTTCTGAGCTTCTCCTGGTAATATCTCACACATTTGGGATATGATAATGTCCAGGAGAAAACTGAAAGTCACTCCATATGCTTATAAACTTCATTTTGAATGAAGTCATTGACCAAAGTTTCAGGGATGACAGAAAATGGTATCTATTACTCAGATATAGTTTAATGATTTCAGAAATTTTATATATGGATATACTGAGGCACATTCAGAATTCGAGAAGCTTCAACTCTAGATACTAGCATTCTATTCCTATTATTTTATAATCTAATCAAATTGAGAGTCTTAATGAGTTAATTCATCCTTCAGGTAATTAATAATACTTCGCACATCAGCAACTGAAAAAAAATTGATTGATAAGGATATGTTACTTGCAGTCGTTTTCACATAATCATGTACTTAGCATATGGCAATGTCGACGAAATGTTTCCACGTGCTTAACATTTTATTTCCATCAAGCAATTGTCCTCAAATTACTTTAAATTCTTTAACCCGTAACTAGAGACGGGAGTCAAAATGACTCTGCATTGTTCATTAGCTCTGATTATCACGTGGTATTTTATCCTTGAATATAATCATCTCCTCAGTACCTTCAAGTTGTTCTTTCAACAGTATATTAGCGAAAGTCAAAGTATGAACACGTGCTTATAACCGCGTTATTCTTTTTCAAAGTTTTTGTTGTTATTTTTAGAGTTATTGACTCCATGTCTCTGAAACTGCTTTCAATTTGAATAATGCAAAAAGAATAAAGAAATCTTCTTAAAATAATATTTTTAAATGTATTATTCTTCATTTTTGTTTGTTAAATTCAAAAAAACATTAACATTAGTGTAAGTCCGTAATATCTAAACCAAGTAAATACTCATTAAAAGAGTGTTTAGGTTTTTCTTATAACATCTTTCCAACATTTAATATTAGAACATTTAACATTTTTAATATTAATATTTATGATAAATATATGATTTACGGAAGATACCAAAATAAGTTGCAATGCTTTTTACAAAGACAAAAAAAGAAAAATGACAATGGAGTCATTTTGACTCAGTCTCTGACAGCGTGAGGAAATTCATTTCTCCAGTTACATTTAATATGAATATTCATTCATAAGCATAATATCAATATCCGTTAATATCAATATTCATTCATAAGCATAATATCAATATCCGTTAATATCAATATTCATTCATAAGCATAATATCAATATCCGTTAATATCAATATTCATTCGGTTAATATCAATACTCATTCGTATTTAACGAATTAAGTCTAACTTTTGGAAAAAGAATTATTTTTGTAAGGCATATAACTTAAAATTAATTAACTATTAAATCCTGAGCTTAATTTTTAAAAATCAGAATGAATTAGCCGTCCGAGTTTATTCAAAAACCCCTTTAACAATTTGCATACAGTATCAAAACTTAAAGGCAAACATAAAATCGTTTGGGGACGGATACGCTGGACTTGTTTATCAGTTCAAAGCTTACTGTCCCAATCTTGGAGCTATTTTAGAATTTCCTTACTCAACTGATAGCTCTGCGTAATGCAAAAGAAATAAAAAGTGAAAGAGCAAACTTTAAAATCTCTTAATTAATCAGTTTCTGAGCTCGCTTTTATCCTTTCGAATTTCCACCCCTTTTCCTCTTTCAAATTCTCTTCTTCAAAGAAAGAAAGAGAGAGCGAAAGAATCGGGAATGTGTTTTCAATTAATTAGTTTTGTTTATTCAAGTTCCAATCCAAATAAGGGCTTTGCCTTGGCGAGAGACGATCAGCAATTCGCTTGGTACTTGGGTGTCTGGATAATTCTCGCAGGTGCCACTTTTGTTGTCATAAAAGGTTGCATAGCTTGGGGGAGAGGAGTAAGAACTAATAAATGAAACCTTGTTTTGAAGTAGGGAGATACATCGTTCTGAAGTGAGTTTATTTGAAGATTCAAATGAAAGTAAAGAACGATGATAAGAGCGAAAGATAATTGAAAAAAGGAGATTAAACAGCCTTAGGATATCTTAAATTTTGGGCTGAAAATGGGAAGGAATTTATCCAAGAATCGCACCGTTGTTCGAAATTGAGAACATTGGCGCGTTTCGTCTGATTTCTTAAAGCTTATGGATAAATTTTAATTCAGTATACAGGTATTATAAATGATAAAAGATGCTCTAAAATTACACAAAAACGGATGTTCAAATCTTAGATTTTATACTGCATGATTAACATTAATTCTAGCCTTTGAAAAACAATATCTATGTGGTGCTGAGATGTTACTGGATAAGTAAATAGGTTTACGTTTTCTTAGAGGATACAATAATCATGTTGTGATTAACACTCAGAACATTCCACGTTCAGTGAGGAAGGGGGTGGTGGATCCGTATAAATAAGTGAAATCCTGTGTTTTTACAGATACAATAATGTTAATGAGGGTATGATTGACACATGAGACGTATTTACTTTGGAAGGATGGGCGTTTCGGATAAGTAAGTAGGTTTCCATCTTCTTACAGAATACACTTATCGTGATGTGAGTGTGATTAACACATGGGATATTCACATGGGATATTATGGGACACACATGGGATATTAACACATATGATCTTCGGAGGGGGATTCGTATAAATAATTAAACTCCTGTTTTTTTAACTAGTATACAAGAATGTGATATGGTTGTGATTGACACGTTGTGCATTCATTTTTCTTTTTTTCGGGGGGGGGTAGGTTATCCGGGTAAATACGTGGCTTTCCATTTTCTTAGAGCGTATAATAATGGTGCTGTGAATATAATTGACACATGAGATCTTTCTTCGGAAAGGTGAGCGTTTTGGAATAAGTAAGTTTCCATTACCTTACAGATTATAATAATCGTAATGTAAGTGTTATTAACACTTGGAATATTCCTGCTTTGAGGTTATTTCGTATAAATAAATAGGCTCCTGTTTTTTTCATAATGGTGATGTGATTGTGATTGATACATGGGGCATTCCTTTTTTTAGGGGGGGGGAGGAGGATCCGGATAAATAAATAGGTTATCCGGATTTTCTTAGATGTTCCTATTTTCTTAGAAGGTACGATAATGGTGACGTGAATATGATTAATTTAAGTGGGAAGTTCTATTTTTGGGTGGGGGAAGGGATTCGGATGAGTAAGGAGGTTTCTGTTTTCTTAGATGTTAAAATAATAATGATATGGATGTGACTGACACTTGAGACGTATATCTTTCCGGGGTAGAAGATGGGAAATGTGCATAGAAAATAGGTGGCAATATTGAAACTACCCAAAATATCCATTTTATTATTTCAGCAACCCAATTCAGGATTTCGATGCCAAGGCTGAATGAGAGACTTAATTTAAAAAGACTTTTAAGACTTAATTTAAGAGACTTTTATATTAAATGCTATGAAATATGCTTGTCTCTGTTTTTTTTTATTGCCAAATTCATATGCTACTTAATAAACGTAGATTTTAAAAAGAGGTTTTCAAAACTTATCAAGTATTGATGAAATGAACTTCAGGTAATAGTTTATTCCTTAACGTTATCTTACTGTATATATTTTGGCATGAAGTTTAAAATCCTCTGTTCGCAGCAGTACTAAAGTAAAAAAAGGCAACAAAATGAGCTAAGAATAAAAAAATGACTAAATAATAAATGACTTTTTTTATCTTCTTCGTAACATGTCCAAATCTACTAAATAGCAGTGAAATCTAGCCATTTCTAGACTTAATCCTAATTATTTTAGCTCAATTTAAATGTTATCTATAGAGACAATGGTTAGTTAAATGTTAAGTTAGTCTAATGTTAGCTGATATAAATAAAAATAAAACTGCGTTGGTATTCTAGACTCATTTTAATTAATAGTCATTATCGTAACATATAATATCATTTTATAGGTCGATCAATTGATTAAGAAATCAAGGAAAAAATTAAGCATGGTTGCTTGTAAATGTCATTTATTTTTAATTTTATGAAGTGAAAAGTTGATATTCTGTGGGATTTCATAAACTTTGAATGAGTATATTAACATTAATCATGGCCATTTCAATTATGTACTTAAATCTGGGCAATTCAATAATTATTGTATACATTATTTCCTTTCTTAACTAAATGATTAGGGAGTCACGACTTCTTTTATGCATAAAATAAATTATATATGTTATATACGTTGTTATGTTATTTTAAATCTCACCATCTCAATGTTCCGGTTTGGAGTCATTGGTGGATTTAAGTACTTTTCAAGATTATGTATCTTTAAATTTATAAAGATTCCTTTTTTATAAAATGTTTAATAATAGTTTCACATTTCAGCACATTTTTTAACATGTTAATAATATTAATATTTTTTATTTTATTAACTTCGCGAATATGCATTTGTTTTTATTTATTTATCATGATTCCAATCTGTTCGTCATTTAAGTTAGTATAATTATTATTGAAGCATTTCCGATTTTATATATAATTGGACAATAGAATGAACGCAATGAAGCATATTGAAATCTGCAATTTTTTTTTTGATAAACTGTTAATATTATCCTAATATTTTATTCATTAATAGAATTTTAAATTTTTACAAACTTATTTATTTGGAAATCACGAAAATATATATAAACCTATTTGCTGCCTCCTTTCAGCCTAATGGCCTTAGGCATCTGCTCAGTTGAAAATCTGCCACCTGTTTCGAGTTATGCCTTTCACATACAACCATTTATATAATCCTATAAACGGTCAACCTTTTTGCATCTTTAATCCAATATTTGATGCAGATATGTAACTATAATGATGAAGCTGAACGCTAAATTTCATTCAAATAGCTGCTTATGTTTTTGAATCATCATATTTAGATTAGATATAACCTACAGATACAGGATTTAGATAAAACCTACAGGTACCTCTCAAATTTTCTACAAAATTTGAGAGGTACTTGAAATTTTTATGTAAAGTCTATATAACAAATTACATGCATTTAGAATTACATTTTTTGAATTATTATTTTCACAGTCCGACTTGCAGACAGCATTAATTAAAAACACTGGTGGCTATTCAGGTAAGACTGAAATGTGAATATTCGTTAAAATATTGAATGAGGCTTTGAAAGTTACAATATTTTCTGTTTGTATCCTTCATAGATGATAATTTTAAAAAAAATATCTCTTTATTTACGTCCATAACAAATATAAGCGATAAAAATGAGGCGATATTTTACTTAATCATCGTATTTCCGAATAAAGTGACATTTAGAATAAAGAGAATGAAATGCTGGCAAATTTAGTAAAACTTTAACCAAAGAACCATCCAACCCCAGCTTAGGTCATAAAATGTTGCTTTCAAATGAAAAGTGCAAACAGCAATTTTACAACCGCAAAACTTCCTAAGATTTAACACCCCAACGCAAGCCGTAAAGTTTTATCATCAAAGAGTAGTTTAACCGCTGAAATAATTCGCCATTTGCGTTCTAACGAATGATAAGGCTTTTAAAATGGCAAACTTTCCCCCCATTTAAAATTTTCTCCAAACGTGCGTGTCAATGTTTCAAGAGTTTAAAGAATACAAAAAAAAAAATCGACAAACTTAAAAGCTTTTAACGTCCCAAACTCGGGATTACGTATTTACCAAGTCGGACGAGTTCTTTTGAAGGAGGCATTAAAGGACGCGAGTGTTCAGATTTTAGAGCTGTTGGATTCCATTTGCTTTATTCACTGATATTTTTGAAGACTAGAAAACGTATTTTTAAGAAAACGTTAAGAGTCTTGACTTTTATATTGCTTTAAGTATGAAATGCCGTGTATTCTCATGAAAAGAGTTAAACTAGAAAACGCAGTGAAGTAAAAATAATTTTTTAAAGATAAAAATAATTTCTTCTGGACGAGCATTTCAAACGCCGCTTAAAGTGAAATTTATTTTAATAAAAATACGTGTTTTGAAGTTCATTTATAAAGTTACGTGTGCTCAAAGATAATAAGCAATGATTTTTTTTAAGAATGTTAATGCATCGTTTTTAAAAATCTAAGAGATCTTCAAAAGCAATCTAGAATTTTTATGTTTTTCTAAAGAATAAAACATTTTTAAGTTATGGAAGCATAAAGCAAAGGAAGCTAAATAAAGATTGTTTTAAGAAAAGAGAAATTCACTCACCATTCACGTACAAATAAATAATTTTTTTTATTATTATTTTGAAACTTCAAAAGATGTTTCAAAAAGAATCATTTAGGATTGTTTAAGTTCGACTCAAGCTGAAAAATGTATTTGTGTACGTCAATTCAACACTATAAAGAATACTATCGACATAAAAGATCAAATACATAAAAGAAAACTTTATTTAGAGCTGGATTTACTTAATTTGTTAAAGAATCCTTTCTGTTTTTTTAAAAATTATTGCCAGCATTGAAAGTAGTTTGAATTAAGATTTTTCAATATAATTTAAAAAGGTTTTCTGCTTTGTTCATCAATTCAGGATGTTCAATTACTCCTACAGCAAAAACAGAAACAAAGAAAAACTATTTTTCTATGTAATTACGCGATATGATTAATATGTTGTTTCAAATTACAGATGACAAGGCTTTAAAATCAGTAAAATCAAGAAAAAATAATAATTTCAGTAAGCTGAAATTATTATTTTTCATTTGGAATTGCTGTAATCAAGTACAAAAGTCAGTTTCATACTTGTCTTATAATCGTTTGCTAAATTCTTTTAGGAATTTTTTTTTTATCTTTTGTTTGATTTGCCATTGACAAAAATAATAGGTACCCGGTTTTCAATAATAGGTTTCTTTATAAAAGTATGAAACCTAATAATAAAATATAAATACAATAAGAATAAATAACAGTTTTTTTACGACTTTTATATTATTAATAGAAAATATGACACTTTTTACTTTGATATAAGCATCATAACAATATTTATATCCTAAATCTAACCACTTAATGACATTGCCCTAATTAATTCGCTCTACATGATGTATATACATATAACATTTAGAAATAATTTGTTTTTTTAGAGGGGGGGACTTAAATGAAATCTAGGTAATAATCAAATAATAGCAATAAGCAATTTAAATAAAGAAATTTTATTACAAAAGTGCTTTGTTAATAATTATCTTATGTGTTATATTCTTGATTCCAGTTTTTCATGATCTGATTTTTCTGTTATTAGTTAATTTATTTTTGCCTTTCAGTAAGTATTTTGTTTGGGTGTAGTAGTTATTTATTCTCTGATTTTTCTGTTATTAGTTAATTTATTTTTGCCTTTCAGTAAGTATTTTGTTTGGGTGTAGTAGTTATTTATTCTCTGATTTTTCTGTTATTAGTTAATTTATTTTTGCCTTTCAGTAAGTATTTTGTTTGGGTGTAGTAGTTATTTATTCTAAATACTTTTATTATTCTGAGTATATTTCAACTTTCTTTCGTACATTTATGAAATTCTTATTATTATTCTGTGTATTATTTAAAATTTTATACTTCACGATATATTTTTCAGTATATTATTTATTATACATGTTTTTACAATTTTTTACCAAAAGCTTACAAACATTTTGTACTCCAATTAATAGCTGGCGCTAACAATTCTGAAATAAATATACACAAATAATATATAATAAATTTCAGCTCTCTTGCTTTCGCTATTCCTATAAAATGGTGAAATATTTATAATAAATGTTATAAAATGAAAATAAAACAAAAAACGTTAAAAAGTTTTAAAAAATGTCTTCATAGCATTGCTTTCATAATCTTTTTTCCCATATGAAATTGTTTTTATTCTTAATCTTTGGTAATTTTAAACTACTTTTTAAAACAATATTTGAAATTTTCCATTGATATTATTCAATGAAACTAAAATTTGATAATAAAGTACAAATTATATTTTTGTCAACAATTTAAATAACGGTTATATTTATAAATTGAAGGTATGCGCTTATTGTTATACATAAATAAATATCATTATTAATGGCTTAATTTAGATGTTTCCATCTAGAAATGCGCGATGAATAGTTTTTTAGTAATAACTTAGTAATGTTGATAAACAGAAAAAGAATTAAAATGGAAATTTTTGAGTTTTATTTCTCTAAGTGCAGGCAAATTTCAGGAAAGTCCAAATGCTCTTTTAGAAAATAAGAAAAAGGTAAGAAATGAATGAAGACTTAAGTAATTGATTCTTAAATGATAATTAAGTAATTGATTGATACATGGTATTTAAGTGCCACTACCATTTATATCTGTTTTACTATTTATATATTTATGTGAGAGTCATTTATATCTTAGTAAAAATTGTACTATAATCTATTACTCTTTTTATTTTTTCTTCTTTCTTTCCTTCAAAAATAATCTAGAATAATATATCGAATTCTGTTTGATGTTTTCATTTAAAAATAATTCATGAAAATGTCGAATTCTTCTTTCAACATTTTTATTTAAATTGCATTCAAAAGGAGCCATGTTAATTCATTAACCGATTAGTTTTATTAATTTTCATTTTAAAGTAACGCGAAATTGTTTCAATTCTTCTCTTTGTTCATTTTGATGTTAAACTAAGACTAAAAAAAGAAAACGAATGGATTGAAATATTTTTTTAAAAAATTTATCTTATTTATATAATTAAATAAATTTGAGTCATTTCAATTTTAAGTTAATGTAACCAATTAAGATTATGAATAAAAACTTTTTGGTTTGAAGATTTATTCAGGTGGAGAAATATAATAGTCAATAATACTAAAAAATAATCAAGAACTACGGAAAATAAGAAGTTTCGACGTCTCTAGTCTAATTTATTAGCCATTGTTGCAACATAGTTCCTTAACTTGATTTTACCTGACAGGTTTGATGTATATATCCTTTCTAATGTGTGCCATAGCAGTATATTCTTTCCTAACCTTACTGAAGGCTAACCAGAACTCGTTTTCGCCCAGATCTCTGTCAGTGTGCAACTGTAATGTATCTCACTATTCTGAAGGTCAAACAATTTAGCGGATACTATCGCAGGCGATGAGACAGTCTTTGCCTGAAGGATTTATTCGTGTTGTTGAACCTTAAGAATTGCATTGAGAAAAATATTGAAGGTCTTTGTTGCTGTTCTAGAAAATGTTTTACATTCTTGTAGCTGTAGATGGCAAGATAAAACAAATCCGCTATTCTTCCACCGGTGTCCAACTATTTTCCAAACTAAAAATTTGCCTTGACAATTTTTTTTTTCTTTTGCACAATTTTAAAATTAGTATAAAATTTTAAAGTATTTTTATTGAAATTGAAGTCTATTGATCGAATTTATAAATTTTGTAACAGTTTAGAAGTAACACAATAAAACGTTTATTACTTTCTTTTTTAGATCAAAGAGAATATTATCATATATAAAGGAATGACCTTAAATTAAACAACCAGCAGTGTATGTCGTAATTCACGCCTTATGGAATTTAAATATGTTTTTTTATTCACATTTTCATGGACAAGTGCATTTATCTCTTGCTATTATAGCATTGCATTGCGGGATAATATTATATTGATATTATCATATATAAATATCAATTCATTTTGTGCCGAAGTTATTGAACCTAACTGTAAATATACGATCTAAAGAGTGATTATAAAAAAATCTTTAATTACAGAGGTAAATGTAAAAGTATTTTGAAAAATAGATAACATCTGATGTGTCTCTATTTTTTAATAAAAAGTAATTTCCCAAGCATTTCATGATTCAGCTTTTATTTTAACATGCAAATAATAGAAGTTTTACTTTTTCTACTCTATATAAAGTTCCTGCAGTCTTTATAAAAATCTAGCCGCCTTTGGCGACCAGCCGGTTCGCCAATCTTAATGCTAGTTAAAATTTTAATAATTAAATATTTTATGTAATTCCTACTTTAATAGCTTCTTCATCAAATATTTTAAAGCTTCAAATTTTGATAGTCATGTAATTCACTCATAATAATATAAAGTCCTTCAGCCATAACATAATATGTATCTCTCTAATTTTCTGTTAGTTCCGGTAGAATTTATGCTTAAAATTAAAATGGAAATGACTAAACTGCAATTAATATAATATTTTTTACTGAAACAAAGCATTTTTTTTAATAATATGATTACTGATAATAGAGTCACTGAGCGTTTAAACTTTATGGGCACTAAAGAATATCTTTCTTAAGTTATGTAATACCTCAAGAATTTGTCAACAAAATTTTCTCAGATTCATCATGAACAGATCGATTCATTAACAATGTTTCATTTTAAATGCATCAAACTTTAAGAAAATAAAATGAATCGTTTTAAATAATCGGTCGAAAACAGGTTTAAAAAACTACTTTAAAAACGATGTACTTAAAACTATAAGCATATACAAAAAATATATAACTAACATAAATGCAATTTAATTACAAAAGCATGCAACTAACCTAAAAATAATTTAAATAATTGAAAACAGGTTAAAAAAATCTACTTAAAAAACGATGTACTTAAAACTATAAGCATATACAAAAAATATATAACTAACATAAATACGATTTACTTACAAAAGCATGCAACTAACCTAAAAATAATTTAAATCATACGTTGCTAGTGGTTGTCATGACAACAATCAGAACAATGCGCATGCGTGAATTTTCTTCGCCAGTTGGGTAACGCAAATGCGTGAATTTTTCTACGCCAGTTGGGTTAAAGCTATGCAGATTATACATTTTTAATTTCCTTTATTCTGTGTTATTTTAATTCAAAAGTACTTGAGAATGAACCTGAAACATGGGTTAATTAACAATGTTTAATTTTAAATGCATAAAACATTAAGAAAATAAACAGAATCGTTTGAAATAATCCGCCGAAAAATGTTTACCCTAGCCTCATTACTGTTGGGAGAAAAAAAAAGCTGGTCTTACTCATTTAGCGGTGGGGGAAATGGAAGATTTTTTTGGCGGGAAAGTTAGTTTTTAATTAATAATTAAAATTCTAATTAAAATTTCAAAAAAAGGGACCCCAGGTGCACATTCCCGACCTCTAAGGTATACATGTACCAAATTTGGTAGCTATACGTCAAATGACCTGGCCTGTAAAGCGCCAACACACACACACACACACACATTGAGCTTTATTATAAGTATAGATAGATAACAAAAGAATACATATTCCGTTTAAATTTAAATCATATAAAATAATTTAGACTAATTTCTTTTAGTAAATTTTCTTACTAATTTCAGATCCAAAATATAACAAAAATCCATTTATATTAAAGGACCTGGAATGTACTTCAGATAATTGTAATGAATTTCATAAAATGAAATTTTTTATATATAATCACGATGTATAAAATATGCTGTACATAATAATAAATATCAAATTCTTGTACATAATAATAAATAATAAATATCAATCATAATAATCAATATCAGATTTAAATTATTGTAGTTTATGCTTATGAGCTTTAATTACAAAATAGAGCTTATAAAAAAAGTACAAATTAAAAAGTACATAAAAATAAGCCACACATTTTATTAATATAACATCAATATATTATAATAATAAATAACATGAATTTGGGTTGAGTATATCTCTCGAATTTAGGTTGAGTGTGCCTGCATTGAAATTATTTTTGTTTTGAATCTTTCATTTATGCTAAAAAATTTTATTATTTCGATATCTCAGAAATTTTTTTTTAATTTCATTGGTGAATATCTATTCTAATTAATTGGAAAGTTTATGAAAATCAATTTAATCAATTTAGTGATTTTTTCCCCTTTTAAATATTTAATACTAATCATAGCAGCGATGTGATTTTAAACATTTCTTTTTTATAACTGCTTAACAGATTGCGCATGTATCAGATTTACATTTTTTTTATTATAACATCAATATATTATAATAATAAATAACATGAATTTGGGTTGAGTATATCTCTCAAATTTAGATTGAGTGTGCTTGCATTGAAATTATTTTTGTTTTTACTCTTTCATTTACGCTAAAAAATTTTATTATTTCGATATCTCAGAAATTTTTTTTTAAAATTTCATTGGTGAATATCTATTTTAATTAATTGGAAAGTTTATGAAAATCAATTTAATCAATTTAGTGATTTTTTTTCTCCTTTTAAATATTTAATACTAATCATAGCAGCGATGTGATTTTAAACATTTCTTTTTTATAACTGCTTAACAGATTGCGCATGTATCAGATTTACATTTTTTATTATAACATCAATATATTATAATAATAAATAACATGAATTTGGGTTGAGTATATCTCTCGAATTTAGGTTGAGTGTGCTTGTATTGAAATTATTTTTGTTTTTAATCTTTCATTTATGCTAAAAAATTTTATTATTACAGTATTTCAGAATATTTTTTTAAAATTTCATTGGTGAATATTTATTTCAATTAATTGGAAAGTTTATGAAAATCAATTTAATCAATTAAGAGTGATTTTTTTTTTTTGTTCTTTTAAATGTTTATTACTAATCGTAACAGCGATGTTATTTTAAACATTTCTTTTTTTATAACTGCTTAACAGATTGCGCATCTATCAGATTTGCATTTTGAAAGAACGGATGAACTCGAGTATGATAATATTATTTTTACTTAGAAAAATGGGTGTAACCCAGACGTCCAATGTGCAAGGTTAATTAAAAAACGAAAAGCTATCCAAATCAGATTAAATTTAATGGCAGAAATGCAAAATAACAGATCAACAGTGCTAATTTATAATCTAT
Organism: Argiope bruennichi; assembly: GCF_947563725.1. NCBI lineage: Eukaryota > Metazoa > Arthropoda > Arachnida > Araneae > Araneidae > Argiope > Argiope bruennichi. Next base: position 90,498,666 of record NC_079151.1, read on the forward strand.
TTTTAGAACTTTTTACAGTAAAGAGAGTAAAAAAAATTGGGAGAAGTATCATTTATTATAGTATTTTTAATGAAATCTAAAATCGTAATGGCTATCAAAGAAATTGGTTTCTGATATCAACCAAGAATTTTCAAAATTAGAATTCTCCTTCGCTTCTCTTCAGCAATCATTATTATAATTAAATCTACAAAAAAAATTATAACATAAGGATTATAATATATATTATAAAAAGATATCCGTTTGCATTTCAGTGTGTGCTTCAGATATTATCGTAGTGAAGTCAGTTGTATGTTGGTATGTTATAATTTATTTTGTAAAAATTACTGGTGTGGGATATTTATCGGCAAGAAATATCTATAAATTTGTACAGAATAATATATATTAAATTTCTGAATTCTAAATACCAAGAAAATTTAAAAGGTCCCGAAGCTATCAATTGAATATCACCAGTACAATTCTTCGGAAATGGTTCCTAAAACAGAAATAGCAGTGGTATCGCTTCTTGAACATAAAAAAAATGAAAACAAATAAGCTTAGGAAAACTACAAGGCACGGAATACGTTCAACTTATTATTTCGGTGTCAAACTTTCGTATTAAAAATGCAAAGGCGATATTTCTGAGAAAACAGAATTTCACGCATGAGTGCACTACTATTTAAATCTTTGATCGAAATAAATCTTTTTCTATTTCTATAAGTTGGAATTGAAAAGTAACAGGAAAATAAAAAGAATGATATCTGGAAGTTTTTATTTTTCTTTAATTTAAATGAAATTTAGTAGTATTTATGGTGCTGGCTTAAAATAAAAATTACTTGGAGATTATAAATATTTTTTTTTCTTTACGTTTTGGGAGTATACATTTCACAGTATTTATTTTAGCTTTTAATTTCGGAACTTTATTGAATGGTAAATCAATAAAGTTTTTGCCTATATTTTTTAAGAGCTTTTAAACAAAAGATATCGTTAATTTCACTTTTTTAAATCTCAAATATTTTATTTATAATTGATAAATTACATATGTTACTATTGGATTAACTTTTATTTCTTACTTTCTCTTTCTTACTTGAGAAAAAATATTTTAACCGTCAAAAAAAAAAAAAAATCGAACTTGAGATTTTTATGAACTTTTACGTTTGAGATTACTCCCTGATTTTGAGCACTACATTTTTGGTATTATTTCTATCTAACTGTCTGTGAACACGATAACTCAACAACTGCTTGGATCTAGATGGGTGAAATTTTGTATATGGAATTACGGCCAAATTTAGAAATATCTATTAAATTTTGAACGAAATCGAATCAGAGGAAGTCTGTTTAGGCATAAGTGAACTTGATAATTACAAGCCTCGAAGGGATAAGTAGATAAAATTTGGGATACAGATTTAGCATCTAATATGTATATTATTATCAAATATTGAACCAAATCAGACAAACGGTTAACCTTCCGTGGATCTGTAGTTTCGCATTTATCTAAACGTAATGACTCAGAAACTGATAGGAATTCTGTATGTTGTCTTGTGACTACAACTATAATCTCGTGCCAAATTTTGATGTCAATCTACCAGCAAAAACATCTAAAATGTATAATCACCCATGGATTCAGTAAAAATGTTTGGTGCACTCCGAAAATCTATATTTCGTAGTTAGTGTCATCAGTGCTACTCTAAATATTCAAGACCTTGCCCAAAGTCTACAATTTGATGTGAAGAAAGGGGCATAAATCTTTTGTTATAAAATATGCGAGAAAGTTTCGAAGAGACCACTCTAACTGGTTTAAATATACGTAGGATAATTTTTCATATATATTGTTTGTTTCAGAATCCTTTGCCTATCAATTCTGCATGATTGCATTCCTCGTGAAGATGAAAGATAAAGACCTCTGAGTATCTGCGCTACTTAAGATCCCCCCCCCCCCCGAAAGCATCATTGGTTGATTCTGCAGAGGTATGATACCAATAAGTGAGAAGAGATTATAATTATTATTTATTTATTTTATTTGCTAAATTATATTTATTTATTTATGAAGTTGATTTCCGTTTTGTTTTTAAACTGTATTATTTTGTTTTAATTCGAAACTGAGTAATGTTTCTATATACTGCTAAAAAATAAATATCCCTTCTTCCATTTGTTGTCTCATCCTCATTTCGGTGATATAAAAACTGATTGGCGCATGCGCGAAAATGTAGAGGGTTTCTCCATCTGATAATATACCGTAAGTAATATTTCAAACCCCATGAACTTTTAACTTCCTGAGTCTCTAGGCCTCTTCTGAAGCACAAATTTTGAGAATAATTGGTTCTAAATTTATCAAAATATATAAAAAATCGCTTTTTAAGAAAAAAAAGTTTAAAATTTTTATTTGTATGGGAAAATTAATGATTTTTATAAGAGATATACATGGACAATGTCTGATGAAATGTTAAACGGAGGTTAATTTTATCGATCTTAAAACGTTATATGCTCTAAAAAATAAGTAATTTAGCGTCTTCCACCAGTACAGGATTGACGAGGACAATAACTTACTCCAAGCAAGATGTCAGCACCAGATGAGCTTTTATCTTTTGTCCTGCTTTTTTTCAGTTTTTTTACGTAAGCTTTCTTTTTGTGATTTTAGTCTTTTTTTGGGGGGGGGGCTGTTATAATACTTGGATGGAAAGTAACGTGTCCTTGGTTTTAACAGATAAAATTGTACAAAGAATTAACATTAAAATTCTTTATACAATTCAAAAATGTAACTTCTGGGATGAACGTAAATGATTTTCCAATGTTAATATTTTTTTTATATTATCTTTTCACGAATTTGAATTTGCTTTATTCCAATAGTATTCTTAGGATTGCAAAAAATGACCCATTCATAATATTTCTGATTTATTCTATATTTTTTTCGCTTTTTTACAATTATGATTCTAATTTGATTAGCTTTTATTTGTCACTCTCCGCATTTTTCTTATATATATATATATATATATATATATATATATATACATGCGTGTGCGTGTGTGTGTGTGTTAATCTGATTTATATCTAAATTAATTTCCTATTTTTATCTTAATTTAGTCATATTATTTAAGTCTAAAATAATATGGGATTCTTCTCTCTTATTTGAATCGTGCTTTTTTATTTAATTACTTCTAACACGGGCTCTAAACATTTGCTGACATTTTAGTTTCCCACACTCCGGGTGAAAGGATAAAAATTTCTTACACCTATGTATTCCGTTCAGAAATACATAAGTCTACACGTGACAAGGAAATCCCTAAAGGTATCTCTTAATAAAATCATTCATGGAAAAATAACTTTCACATTTTCTCTTGTGTCGTGATGTAGACAGACGCATCGTTTCATCACTTCTCCCCCGTACAAAATATACCACTCGTGGTGAAATAAATTGAATTGTATTCCAAATGTTTTCCTTGTAGTCCATGAATCTGAAAATTATTTTACGCTCTAAAAGTAATTTCCGAATTATTAGAGCTCCGACTTCATTTTAACTTCTAAGTTGCGCAGGCTTTTTTTTTTTCTCACAGAGCCAAAACGTTGTGCCAAGAAATTCTTTTCTTAAATTATGTAAGTTTAAAATACATTGTCATACTCTTTTTCTCCTGATTTCTGTCTTTCTAGTCGGTTCTTTGCACTGCTCTTTATGGCTTCAATAAAGACATTTTGATAAAATTTATTTTTCTATATTTTGCCAAAGATAAATATTGGAATAATTCCATAAAATCAATGAGAATCAAAATCATTAAAGAATTCCGCGCCTGTTTTATTCAAAAAAATGTTATATATATATGTAGCTTATTTTGTGTATAAATGTAATACATTTAAATTATCGTGTTTTACAAATTGTTTATTTTCTGTCTACTTAAATTCAAATTTTCAAAAAATACTTTAACTAAACTTCTCATTTGAACGAGCATTTACCTTTCCCAAGCTTCGAAGGGTCTAATTTCTATAACCTTGATCTCGACGTTAAGATGAAGACTATACTGGAAATCACGTATCTAGACAAAAGCTTTCTCAGCTATATTTCTATAAAATTATCTATCACGAAATAGACTGTGGTAGCTTGGTTATAAGGTCTTTGCCTCGGAAATGGAGGGTTTTAGGTTCGAGACATGATTCCACCGAAGAACCGTCGTGTAAGCGATTCTGATGCACGTAAAATACGCCGGGGTAATAAGACTTCCCGTTGGTGTGATGCGGAAGTTTGGAGAGGGCGTACCAGCTCAGGTGTTGTCCCCGTCAGCCGCCCGTGGTTAAAAATGACGAGGTTCATCAGAAAATAACTCTTGTGTTGCTTTAAAACGGGATGTTAATATAACTAAACTAAACTAAAATCTCGAAATAGTATAAGCTCTGTAGATTTCACAGTTTCTTTTTCGTATCTGGCATTGGTGTGAGAATGTGTTATTGTAATTCTTGCGTACATTCTTTCTCTGTCAGTATATGTGTCCTTCTTCACACACAAAAACATTTTTGGAAATTATAACTTCATAGATATCAAATATTTTTTCTGCTTAAGTATAAAGCTCGATACATATTCATTTAAAGATGCAAGTGGGAAAACTACGCCCCACTAAATCATTTAGCTTTGAAATACTCATGCGTATGATAAAAAAGAAAAGGTAAAGAAAATTTAATAAAATTTATACTATTACAAGTGAGCATCTTCGGTTCAAACTAATCATTCGTTTCTCTGAATAAATTATTCTTTAGATTCGGAAAATTCTACACTATATAAAAAAAAACAGTTTCTCCAATTTCAAATCTCATTTTTCAGTACTGAAGCGTAGAACTTCTACAAAAGACTGTCACTTTGGTAAAAAATAAATTTATCAAGATAATATGAAACTAAATACTTCGAACTGACAATGATTGATCGTTGATGTGTCTTCTTCATTTTGTTACTTTGATATTTTTTGGCGATTTTCAGATTTTTTTACCATTTTTTTGAAAACAATATTTATGATTTCTTAAATTTCAAAAATACATTTTTTAATGAAGTGACAGTTTTATGGGCAGTGACGGATTTCTGTCTAGGCAGTCTACGCAGATGCTCAGGGACTCTGGAATAAAAAGGGACGCAAGCTGGAAGTTAAAATATATTACTACTCAAATTACTAAAATTTGGAGAAACAAATTTTTTATGAAATATAAAATATTATGATAATGTTAAATATTGTAATATATGGATTCCCGTTCTTGTTCTTATCTATTTCATTACATTCATTTATTATTACAATATACGGTTTTAACCCTTAACTGGGGACGTGCTGTCTGTGAGACCGCTAGCGATGGATTTTCTGTCACCCCTATTCTATTTTTAGCTCAATTGAATGGATTGACCCTGTAGCTTCCTGTTTTATGACCTTGAATACATGTGCACTTTTTCAACTGATTTCAGCAGATGTTTTTTAAAATAATTCAGTTATTTCTTCGAGAGCGGTCTCTAAGACCGCATCTCCCTTTTAGTGTCCCAATGATAAACAAGGCTTAGCAGATGGCCCTAAAACTTGGGCCCCGAAATATCCTCTAGTTTACTGATCCTATTATGAAGCAGTGCCCCAGACACTTTTAAATGAAGAATAAAATGATTTTAGTGATAAGGATAATTGTACAGAAGAGTTTTTCGATGAAAGTTCACATTCAATTGATTTTGATATGTATGTTCAAACATAATTAATTTTTCAAATGATAATGTATTTTGAAAAATTCATAAAATATATTAATATACCAAGAAGTGTATATACAGAATTTATAGGTTGATTTTTATACTAGTTCTTAACCTGTATATTTAAAATGCCCTAGAAAATCGTGCTATGAAAGCCACACAAGCCAATAAAAAAAGGGCCAATTTTACCCATTGTTATTTTTTATTTTTCATATAATTGTTGAATTTTACATTATATTGTCTTCTATATACCTTCATTTACTGTAAAAATAAATATGATTTAAAAAGTAAAAAGTAATATGCTTTTTAGGGAATATTATTTATTGTAACATGTAATTTGAGAAGAAAATGTATGTTCCAACGCATTTACTTTTTTCAATGATAATATATTTTAGAAAATTTCTAAAACATATCTATATATCAAGAAAAATATCTGCAAAATATATTGGCAGTTTTTCATACTAATGCATTCATTAGAAATTTTAATTTGTGTGTAAATGAAATGCGGTCTCGTAGACTGCACCTCCCCAGTTAAGTCCTAAAATTTCACCTCCCCAGTTAAGGGTTAATAAATAAATATATATAAATTTTTTATTATTACAAAAACAATTAATATTGTAACGCTCTCTAATAATGCCAATGCATCGAACAAGCGCCAACCCAACTGTAACACTCTCTAGCAATTTAAAAGAATTTAATAGACAACCAATTATACAATACATTACACTTACAATTACACAACGACAATTTTACATTTAGCTAATACTTAAATTTACAGCTTAACATAATTAATTATCGAGGTCAGTAGGTTTACATGTTCACGGTCTGGCAGCTAGCATCGTACTGCCGTACTTTGAATTGACGAGGGGCTTGGCGCTTGGTTGGCGCACTTTGGAACTATTAGAGAGTGTTACAATGTAAAATGAATCATTAACATGTTCATTAAATAAAAACTGTGTAGAACTGAGCTACTAAAATTTTCTTCTAATGTTGTAAAAAATGATGCAAAATTATAAATATGATAACTGTTACCGATTGAGCTACAATAATAAGCCAAAAAAAAAAAAAAAGCGTTAACTCTAGCATTTCGTCGTAATTAAATTTTAAAAATGGTAAGTACACTTACCCTTGCCCTTTCGTGGCTTAAACATTTTCATAAGGTTGTTGACACATGTATTTGTCATTAAATTTCTACAAAAAATTGTTTACAGCGATAAAAAAAATTATGTTCCTTATATATAATATATGTATAATAGTCTATGTTTCTAAAATATTATATTTATTTATGAGTATTTGTTATTGGGCTTATTTAATTTAAATCAAATTTTTGTCTGCTCGTCCTTAAAATTCGAGATTGCACTGTTCATGATCTTACGCAGACTTTGACTTTAAATATTGAATATTTAAATTCTATAATTTATAATTTTTAGTTTATTTCTCTATAAAAAAGATGCTATTACTGAAATTATATTCGGCTGCAACCTTTTTATTTGTTTAGTTAGTTATTTTAATTTTTTTTATTTATTTTGATCTATGGTAATCTTTCCAATCGTCCTATCAAACGTAAAATGAACTTCAAAATTTAGTTTGATCAAACATTTAATTTTAATTCGAAAAAATATGGATTTGTACTAAAAATATTTAAAAAAATGCTTTAAATTCCTTGAAATTAAATGGCATATTTACCATTGAACATTTGAAAGATATTTTTACCTTAAATATTTGGACCAAATAGCTTAGCACTTTTAATTTTCCTTGAATCATTCCTGAAATGTATATTTACCATCTCTTATTTGATCAACTAAGTGTAAATCAGAAAGATTTTTCATAATTTTCTAATTGCAGCAATCGTTTATCATAATACAGCCAAAAACAATTTTATTTGGAGATGCTTTGGAGTTCTACCCTAAAAAGAGTTAAAATAAGTTCTCATAAAATGGAATTCTGAGACACATAAATATGCCGTAGCCACCCCTTATTTTATAAATTAAACGTTAATCAACAAGAGTTTAATAATTTTCTAATTACAACATCAGCTTATCATAATATAACTACACAAGCCTTTGTTTGGAGATGCCTTGGAGTTATACTTCATAAAGGGGTAAAAGAAGTTCTCATAAAATGGAATGCCTAGAGCCGAAAATTGTCTAAACCCAACATTCTTTTTAAAGAGAGTTTCCTGAAAGTATATTTAAAAATTCGTTGATTGCAATATTCCTTGTAACATGTATCATATATACAATCAATTTGCAACTATTCGTTACCTTTGACTAATGATTTCGGTGTCGTTAAATTTGATAACCCCAGACGGTCGCGTAAAATTAAAAACTGAGTATTATACATTTGGTGGACTTTCAGGCTAAATCAAAGTTTCCACATAAATAATTCTGATAGTGAAATAAAAAAATATTATCATAACACATGAAATGAGAGGGCCATGTAGTTTTCCAGAGACTTTCGACCAGAAAACGATAAACTCTGATTATAATGGCGGGAACATTTTAAAGTATTTTATGCTTTGCTATATCACTAATTACTCAAATGAGCATTTCATGAAAAATGGTTTTAAAAAAACTTTGAGTCTCGCAATGGCTATAATATAACTGAAATCAATTGTCAAATTATTCATTCGTTAAAAAATAAAGGAAAGTTACTCTAAAAGAAATGTCCAAGAAAGCTGGCAAACGCTATTAAGGAAGAATTTGTGGAGCGAAGAAAGCCAACCTTTTTGTGACCTAAACCTAAAAGTGCTGAAAAGAAAAACAGAACTAGATTTTAAGAGAGGGAACGATGTGTCATCAGGTAAAAAAGACGGAAACCTGACCAAAGTGACAAGCACACTAAAATTACAACTGCGAGACTTTCCCGAAATTTGTATTCTTGGAGTATTCTAACCATATTTGCTTGGACTGCAACGATGCGATGAAGTGAATATGTCACTGACTTCCTGCTTTTATATTTAAATACAGTTGCTTTTTTATTTCCATATTATGTCGACAGTTTTATATTAAAAATATAAATATTTTAAATGGAATATTGAAAATTTCATTTATTTCTTAGGCCATTCAGCGAATTCTTTGTTCATTTTATATTGCTTTTGTATTTTATGTTTACATTGTTTCTATTCCTTTTAAAGTAAAAATTGTTTAAAATAATTGTTTTTGTTAATTTTAATTCTTTTCCAATTAATTTTAATGATTATTCGCTTAAAAATTTATATTTTTAGTAGCGCATATGAAAAATATATGCAATCGCTCATAATCATGTAGACGGTGCGTCCGATGGAAAATTAAAAAATTGTCAATAAACGATAGAAGAAATAAAAGTAAATGCTAACTAACTATCGACATTTATAACAGGAAAATAATAAAACATTTCAGAAGCCTAAATGGACATATGTGGACTAATAATCAACTACCATTTTGTTAGTTTCGAACTGAAAATTCAAAACTGCGTCTGAGGAAATGTTTAGTTCCCGAAATTGGACCCGCTATATTCCATTAAAGAACATAAACTTAGAATGCAATAATAACTTTTTTTAAAAAGTGTCCAATTTTATTTTTAACATATGAATTTTTGTACGCTGGTATATTGCCTTTAAACTGAGGCATGCTTGATGCTACACAGAACATTAAAAAAAAGCATTATTTAGGGATAAATGCCGGACTTAAAGTTATTAAATTTTACATATAACGACTTCTTGGGTAGAAGAAGCTCACTTAGGTAGGAAATTAATCAGAATTAGGTTGAACAAAAACCGAAAGTTTATCACTTTTCTTCTATAGTTAATTTCAATAATCATTCTGTAAAAATCAATTTTTCGTCTTTTTAAAATTTAAATGATAAAATACTGCTTTCTAATTGTATTTCATCATTATTATTTTTTCCTATTTCATTAAATTTTAATATAAATAACAAGAATATTTTTCATTGTTTAGTTAGAAATTTTAAGTTGTCCTGTTGCTGCATAATTACATTTTTTTGTGTAGAAGCGCATGTTAAAAGAAACTTTTGACAACAAAATAAAGCTAGAAGAGTTTAGCCAAAAAATGGTAACATTATATGCTGTTTGAAATTAGAGGTTCAAACCTCCATTAAATCTTTTTCTACAATGTTCTTAACCCTTTCTAGGGCCGTGGGAAGTATGCTTCCCACCAAATTTATCCATCTTTGTATGAAATTTTGTAGGTTGGCATAAGTTCTGACAAATTGTTTTTAGAAAGACAGAAATTTAGATGCTTCAGTTCTTTATCTCAATCAAAATGATGTGTCTTGATTTGTTACTTAATTATTAATTAACCAAATTAATTAATTAATCAAATTAAATTTATCTAATAAGCTAAATGAATCCCTTTTTATTATTCTAATTTCAAGATAAAAAAATATTTTAACATAATATGAATAGAAAAAAATTGCTCTTTAAAGGGTTAAACAAACTTTAATATGTTATTTAGCAATTGTTTTTTGAAAAATATATATGTTAATTTTCTTCTTCTTATTGTATAACTATATAAAATTTTCATCTATTACGGTAGGAAAAAAAACTCGTACGTCATGAAACTGGAAAAAATAAATGTTTTTCTAGAATTATCAACACTTGCTTGAGGCGAGGCCAACTGTATTCAATATATTAATATAAACAATTTATATTTTTATGCACCAAAAATTTTTTATGGAGAATTTTGTCATTAGAATTCCCATATCATTATTCTAACTTAGCAATTAATTTTCGCTGTTTTTTAAAGATGCGCCACATTACGGGGTTAAACCTTTTTAAATGGGTGAGAACAAATCGATCTATGAAGGTCAAATCTATAATAATTGCGAAGGTTACGGTTCGAAATATGTGTTTTTTATTTATAAATGACCTTTAATTGAAACCTTTTGAGTTGTAGCGCACTTGTAAAATCCAAGCTAACCGGCAGAAACGAGTTTTTGCCTATCATTACGAAACGTTCCAGAATTCTGAAACTAGAAAAGATGCGTTCTAATAACTGCTTCCGAATTTCGCTCTCGAGGTTAAGAGATGTTTTTCAACTATATGACGACAATACAGAAGTTGTTAGAAAATTGAAGTCTTATACGCAGTTCAATAGGTCTTAATATTTCGTAGTCGTTTATTCAAAGAAATATATTAGCTTAGAAAGTTTATTTACATAGTCACTAACTAACATTAGAAATGCTATAAGCTTAAATGGTTTGTTCTTGAGATATGTGCTCTATATTCATTTACTTTTTAATACCGTATGACAACAATACAGAAGTTGTTAGAAAATTGAAGTCTTATACGCAGTTCAATAGGTCTTAATATTTCGTAGTCGTTTATTCAAAGAAATATATTAGCTTAGAAAGTTTATTTACATAGTCACTAACTAACATTAGAAATGCTATAAGCTTAAATGGTTTGTTCTTGAGATATGTGCTCTATATTCATTTACTTTTTAATACCGTATGCCAACAATACAGAAGTTGTTAGAAAATTGAAGTCTTATACATAGTTCAATAGGTCTTAATATTTCGTAGTCGTTTATTCAAAGAAGTATATTAGCTTAGAAAGTTTATTTACATAGTCACTAACTAACATTAGAAATGCTATAAGCTTAAATGGCTTGTTCTTGAGATATGGGCTCTATATTCATTTATATTTTAATACCGTAAGAAAACAATACAGAAGTTGTTAGAAAATTGAAGTCTTATACGCAGTTCAATAGGTCTTAATATTTCGTAGTCGTTTATTCAAAGAAGTATATTAGCTTAGAAAGTTTATTTACATAGTCACTAACTAACATTAGAAATGCTATAAGCTTAAATGGCTTGTTCTTGAGATATGGGCTCTATATTCATTTATATTTTAATACCGTAAGACAACAATACAGAAGTTGTTAGAAAATTGAAGTCTTATACGCAGTTCAATAGGTCTTAATATTTCGTAGTCGTTTATTCAAAGAAATATATTAGCTTAGAAAGTTTATTTACATAGTCACTAACTAACATTAGAAATGCTATAAGCTTAAATGGTTTGTTCTTGAGATATGTGCTCTATATTCATTTACTTTTTAATACCGTATGACAACAATACAGAAGTTGTTAGAAAATTGAAGTCTTATACATAGTTCAATAGGTCTTAATATTTCGTAGTCGTTTATTCAAAGAAGTATATTAGCTTAGAAAGTTTATTTACATAGTCACTAACTAACATTAGAAATGCTATAAGCTTAAATGGCTTGTTCTTGAGATATGGGCTCTATATTCATTTACATTTTAATACCGTAAGACAACAATACAGAAGTTGTTAGAAAACTGAAGTTTTATGTATGGTTTAATAGTTCGAAGCCAATTATTCAAAGATATATATTAGCTTAGAGAGCTTATTTACAAGTGACTAACTAACATTAGAAATGTTATAAGTTTAAATGGTTTGTTCTTGAGATATGGGCTCCATATTCATTTACCTTTTAATACAATTATAAGTAATACAGTACACTCTCGAGTATCTGGTTCGTGACTATTCGGCTTCCGTTCTATCCGGTCTCGTTTCTTTTATCGTAATTAAATGAGGAAGGCATGTTGTCTATGATGTCATCTATTAAAGACCTTCTAAACCTAAAAATAGTAAGTTTTGAATCTTATCTTATGGTTACCTTTTCATTTTTGTGTAATTATTTATCATTGAAAAATAAAATCAGTTTGAACCAATTTTCTTAAGAATTAGGCCTATGATTTACATTAATGTTATGCCTATGTTTCCTGCATTTAAGTTGGGCATTACAGAATTTATGTTAGAATCTGAACAATTTATATCCTTTAACTCACTTTTTGTCTACTAAATTCTTGAAACGTGCAGTGCAGTATACAAACATATATAAACTACCAGTACAGAGCCTTCTATTTTTTACTCCACAAATAAGTGCTTCTATGATTCACCGGGCCGTGGCCGCTTTCACATTGAGATAAATGAAGGGCTCAGTACTCAATAAGAAGTGAGAAAATACGTATAAAAACAGTAAATTTTGGATAAAAAGTTTGTCTTCTGGTATCGGTGGGCAAAGACAGGAATTTATAAAAGACCGGCCTATCCGAGTTTTTTGTTATCTCGCCAGTCGGGAGTGTACTGTAAATTTTGCTTTTATTACTCTCTCAATAAAAAAAATATTACACTTAAATATAAATTTAAACATAATATGAAAGATATGCTAATAGAAAGTAATATAATAAACAATAGTAATAATCAACTTTAATATGCTAATCAATAGTATAAAATGATTAGAACATGTTTCTCATTCGTCATATATATTACTATATGTCTTAATCTGAGTATACTTTTGTATTTCATAGGATTTATCTAAAGACGGGGATGATAAAAGTACCACTATTGGTGTATGAAATTAGTTTTGATGGTACAATAAATTGTAATGAATGTTCAAAATGTAAGTAAAATACCTCTTTTAAAATATTGTTTCAGTATTAATTTGTGTCATGAAAAATTATATAACTTTTGAAAAAATTAGAACATCAAACTTTCAAGAAAAAGTACGAAAAATCGCTTCAGATTTTACTTATAGTTAACGGAAATGGTATTATCTCTATTTCTCAAGTAATGCATCATATCTTCTGATATCATTTATAAATTAGCATGCTCATTTTTTTAAACATATGTTATGCTTTAAATGCGCATATAACTTGATAAAAAATTCAGTTTCACTGAAAAAGATTAAACTTTTGCAAGACAATAGATTGTCACTTAAGATATTCATGACAATTCTGATATTTAAGTCGTTGCTAGTTGCCTTTGGCGACCAACTAGTTTTGCATGATTTTATTTTATTTCAATTTAATCTCTTATGTATAACTTGAGGTTCATGATTCCCTCAATTAAAAGTCGAATCAAATCATGACAGACATTAAAGACATATTATTTTAATAACTTTACATCCGTTCTGTTAATCTATTATGTATATTAACTTTTTTAATATTGTCTAATCCCACAGCATCACAGTGATAGTAAAAATTAATTGTATGGATATTTATTTTAAATTGTACGATAATATAATTTAATACTTTCGCGATAATATAATTTCACTGTCTGATTTTTCTTGTGAAATGTGCAAGCAATAAAATAGACTTTTTTTATAGCTTTCAGTATTGTAAGAAAATAACATCATTGAGCCTTTGATGAAATAATGGCAGTGAAAGCTGTTGTTGAAAATTACGCAATTTTTTTAATTATCAAAATTTTACAAAAATGTATACTATTTTAATATAAAAAGGATATACACTTAAAAAATGTATTTTTAAAATAATGCAAACATTAGTTTTGTAAAATAATATATTCCAGGTTTATCACAAAGAATCTCCAAAATCTCGTATAATTTTAAAAATAGCTATAAATTTTAATTTTCACTCTATAAAATATAACTGTATCTAACTTCGTAGCTTCTATTCTAATTTGGCAGCAATCTATCCTGTAAAGAGTCTTGTTACACTAAAATCCGTCGAAGCTAAATATTTTCTCTATAGTGAGAGGTGGAAGTTTAGAGATATGGTTCCAGTTCAGGTAATCATCCTCATTATCTGACAGCCGATTCAAAATTATGAATTACGATTGAAAATCACGATTATAAAATTGTCACGTAGGTTCTTTAGTGTGGAACTCAACGACGCACGCAAAAAGTAGAGCTAAACCCATTTATTGACTCAACTCTGAACTGAGAAAAAAGTGACTGATAGATTTTCTGCTTTTATACTAGCAGGGAAAGTTCCAGAATACTTTTCTGGAGACAGTAAGAAAAGTCCAGAACACTTGTCTGGTAAACTAAAGAAATGTCCAGAATCTTTTGGAACATGAAATAAAGGAAAACATAAAATCAAGCAATTAAATATTTACACAGACTGTGAATCACATTGTCTTTAGCGGGATTCGAACTTACGATCTCTTGATTAAGAGACCAGTGCTATGACCATTCGGCCATGGAGAGTCGACTACTTCTTTTCAATGCGGCAGAATTACGAAATTGAACTTAATAAAAGTGCTAGAAAGTGTCGATTTATTCTAAAATTCAATAACCTGTTTTTCCTCTTTTTTCTACTACTACAGAAGAAGTGAATTAAAAATTTACAAAAAAACATTTATAATAATAAGGAAATGGTTACTTCCTTTTGAAAAATATGTTAAAAATTTATATTATTTTGAATTAAAGTTTATAAAAATAAATAATACTCATAAACGAAATCTGACTAAACAAACGAGAAACAACAAAGGATACATTGAAGAACATTTATATAAATATAATAATAACTTAATTATTAACGCTATTAAGACAATATACTACGTTCATTTCTGAGCTACATTGTTGTATATGGAATTGCAAACTCTAAAAATCTCCTGCATTTTTAAAACTTTCTAAATTTTCATTTTTTAAAAAGAATAAATTCTCGAATAATTTTTAAAGTTATCAGTAGAAAATATGGACTTAATAGAACTTCTAGAACGTGTCGATTTATTCTAAAATTTATTAATCTGCTTCTCCTATTTTTCTTTTCATACAAAGCAAGATAATCAAAAATTTTATAACTTTTATAAAATAATAAATCAATGATTCATGCCTAATGAAGAAATATATTAAAAATTTATTTTAAATTAAAAACTTAGCATTCAGAGGAATTTCTAGTCCATCTTCCCGATTCTGTATCATCCATCTTCCCGTTATGCTAATATTTTCCCGATGAATACAAATAACAACCCTGGATATGAGGGAATAGAATATTTTCTGCAGACAACGTTCTTAATGAAGAGATCGGACATTTCTGACAAACAACGCTGTTATTCCGCTGATGATTCAAAGGATCGCATATTTCCAACAAACATGCACTTAATGACGAAGAACCCTTATATTTCCTTTATCTTCATTCTGAAAGTCAGTTCGATATATTTGTTTCATTATATGTTCCATTTCATGAAATATAACTAAAAGAATTCAAACAAAAAAATATGCACTGTTAGTTTCCTTGGATAACAAATTTATAAAATTCTTATTCACGTATTATGTAATTACTAATACTTTCCCAATTTATGATAGTTAAAAAGCGAACATAAAACTAGAACCAATAAGTTCTTGTTCGATTCATATTTTTTCAAAGAAAAAAAAATACTGAATACAAGTATTTTTTTAATAATCCCACTTCAATTGCATAAGATCTGAAAACTATTCGAATGGCATATTTAATAATCTATTGTATTAAATCGTAAATTTAATTTTGCATTTCCTCTCGCTCTATAAAATAATTTTTTAAATATTTTCATGAAAGGAAATGCGAAAAAAAAAGTGTTAAAAATAATGAAAGTCGGAATTTTTTATATTGTTCTTGCATACGTTGTCAATTATTCATATGCCTAGGTAACTATTGAATAAAGTATTTTAAAAAGTGTTTTAATATGAATTCATTTATTGGAAAATGGTGTTTCAACTATGTTCAACTAGCTCTTCAGAATGTTTTATTGTTACATTTTTGAAATACTTCTTCAGTTAAAAAGAATTTAGAAAAAATATGTATTATAGTAGTATAATTAACTAAAATATAACTTCATCCAAAATAATTAATTAGTAAAGAAATCATTTAAAGAATTATTTACATTTTTCTTAATATAAACCAATAATATAATAATACGTCCTTAATATAATTGTAATCTTCGAACTCTTGATTTTCTCATATAGATTTTCTTTACCTCCTTTTTTTCTGTATATTAAGCTTTAGTGCTGTCTTAGTTTACTTTCTTTTCTTTTTAAATAAGAGACTGGGCAAAAATGAAAACATTTACAGCATTTTTGTTATTAAAACTTTAAAAATATTAATTATGCTTCTACTTTTGAACAAATGTAGAAAAAAAAGTTCAAAAGTTTAAAAAATATTTCTATATACAGTAATTTTAATATATATATATATATATATATATATATATATATATATATATATATATATATATATAATATATGTCAAATATTTATAAAGAAAAAAATTCCCTTACTAAAATATTAAGAGTGTTACAATTTTATTTTATATGTAAATATTTAAAATGGAATAATATATTTCAATACGTAATAAAAAAATCACCACTTTAAAAATGGAAAGAGTGGAATTTATTTCTCAATATTCATTTTTTTTTTTTTTTATTCTAAGAAATAACTCGAGAATTAGATTTTCGAATAAAGATATTCTTTACTGGATAAAAATACGACGAATGATAGATAAAAGTTAATGAAGTAGTTTTTTTTTTATTCAAAATTTTCATAAACAACTGAAATGAATTGAAATTTCAGGAAATATATTTCTTGCAAAAGTTATTCCTTTAACAAAATATTTTCTTTTTATCAAAATTGTAATTTTGTGAAATCTTTGCAAAGACATATTATTGAATATCGATCTCGTGTATTATATATCTCTGTCAATAAAATTTAGTAATGAAATATCGCAAAGTCATCCCAGTATTATGAATATTATTTATCCTCCGTCTCACTAACATCCAATCAGATTCTTTTTCCTTTCATATTTTTTACTGCCCGTCTCTTCATTTTCAGAAATCGTGCTCTTTCCAAAAGATTTCTAAGAATCTCAGACAGAAAATTTCTCCTGGCAGTGATGAAGTGTATGCAGTAATCATCTAATTTCCTTTCTGATTCAATGCTTTTATTATACAATTTTATTTATCTTCACCAGTTTCATGCTTAGGAGGATGGGATTTTGAAATCATTTTTCACCCTTTTTTTTAAATTTTTATACCCTTGTGTGCTTTCGATGAAAATAAAATATATTAAAGTTTCCAGGATTCTTTTGTGAGATATTCGATTCATTTTGATTTTATACAAGTGGAATTATCTGGTAGTGAATTGAAATACAAAGAATGCAAGTTTTGCGGACATTTAAAATAATGAATTATAGTTTTAACCCTTTGGGCCCAACCTACACATATATATCCCGCTGATATTTTTAAATAATCCAAAGAGATAAGTAAATGGGGAATTCATTGAAATGCATGTCCCAGTAGTTTTCTGTGATTACGTTCATATGTTAGTATAATTTTTAATTACATTTTAGCAATAAAGATACCTGAACGAAAACTGTGTGTGCCATGAATAAACTTGCACTCTGTAAAAACTGTTTTGTAATGTATCATACATAAAAATGCCATGAATAATGTTGGATATGTACTTGTTAAGAATTTCCTTGCAATAAAATTGTTTTAATATATTATAAAACTAAAGACCAAAATTTTCACCGTATTTTATATGGTCACCTCAACCTCAATGGGACACATGTGTTACATTTAAAAAGGCCACCCACTTCAAAAATTGCACCTATAGTTAATTTTTGTTTTTATTTTAACATAATATAGCTATTTATACTTTATTTGACCCATTAGATTTCTAATTTATCTTAATTTTGGAAAAGAAAAAAAATTGGTATTGAAAGTGTTAAAATGTAGAAAAGAATTAAAATAAATAACTTTTACATTTTAAAATGTTATTCATTATTTTTTATATTGTACATGAAAATAGTTTTTTCTTCCACTGGAAACATAAAAACATTTCGAACATTTATCTTGTACTAATCAAATAGTACTGGAATTGGCCTGGAGTTGCGTATTTTCAATAACAATATTTTATTTTAAAGTTTCGAAAATTTAATTATCAGTTAATCAATTAATATAATTGAATTTTGATATTGTGTGACGGTATTAGATATAAATGAGTTTGAAAAACTATGATTACTTGTTTCCAAAATTTGTATTATAATGGATTATAAATTAAGGAATGAATATTAAAAAATAATTGAAATGGAATAATTTTTATTGGACGGATAGAAAATTTAAGAAAAAATTATTATTATTAATTTTTTTTTTTTGCAATTTATTACAATATAGTTATTTTTTTCATACAAATTTCTTTGTTTTATGCATCTAAAGATAGAATTTTATAATGGATGTATGATTTTAAAGAACAAATATTAATAAATTACTTAATTTTAATTGGATTTGTATTCTTTTTCACTTAAATGGAATGTGAGAAGAAATGACGACAGCATTCCATAATTCTAAAAATGACGAATAATAAATTAAACACTAAAAAGTATAAAATAATTTTTTAATAAATAGACTAAAAGGGGAAAAAATAATTATTTTTTCATTAAGTTGAGCGAAGAACAAATCATCAATGCGGGATGAACGAAAACAATTCGATAAAGGAATAAAGCTTTAGCATATATGTCATAAAAATTAAATTTGCAAAACATTCGTTAAAGTATAAAGCATATTATTAATGTGATCAAATTTTAATTCATTTTAGAAATTGTGATTAGCTCTGTATGTTTCTGCATTTTTGTTTTGAACGCAAATTTTAGATACAAATTATATTCCACTGTTTAATACCATAATAAGATATCATCTCCACATTTCCCACTCTGGTTCTGTAAAAACATATTTTCGGAAATATGCTTGGCTGCCTATAAACATAATAAATCAAAAACGCTTTCAGATACATGAATGATATTTAATTCGCCGGCGTCCTGGCATAGGGGTAGCGCGTCTTCCCCGTGATCTGGGCGTCCCGGGTTCGAGTCCCGGTTTGGGCATGGTTGTTCTTCTGTTGTTCTATCTGTGAGATGTGTGAATGTGCCCTCCTGTAAAAAGGGGTTGTGCAAGCGAATGAATGATGCGTGAGTGGCAAAGTCGTACTCTTGGCCCTAGTTGGCGCTGCTATAAAAAATAAGAGACGTCCCCCTCAGGCTTAAATCGCTGTCTTCGTAACAGCGGGCTTGTCAGTGGCAAGTGCCATAAGAAACAAACAACAAACAACATATTTAATTTAAAATGTGGTCTTGTACCAAATTTGATGTGTAGATTTCTATTAAGTGTTAAACAAAATCCACTAGAAGGAGTTTGTTAAACTGTCCGAATACAAATCAATAAGATAACTACGAAACTTAAAGAACTAGATGAACAAAATTTAGTACATAGTTTGAGCATATAAAATATAAATCTGTCAGAACATTTGAACAAAAAGGATTCAATATTTATCAGTTTGTAGTTTCATAAGCACGTTAACGTCATAACTTAACTAGTAAAAATGGTCTTCCTAAAATTTTCCTGCATATATTCTAAGCAAGGTGTTTTCCTAGAGAAGGTATTGCATGGCATTGGCGTACAGTAGTTACGAAATATTTGTCTTAAATGTGAATTTAGTATTTTTACTAAATCTATCGTGTGATGCTTAGTGGGGTTTTTGCTATTAATGTAATTAATAGTATCCGAAAATCTGATTTGTGTTTTAGATACATTTTTTCCAGCCGATTGACACAAACCTAACTACACTTGTAATCACAAAATCATATATCAAATTTAATATACTTAAGTCATTACATTTTTGATTTATCGTGTTTACATATTTCTGAAAGTATAAACTGACAGGTGGTCAACCACATTCTTAGATTTCGCTTAAAATTTGATTTATCTTTTACACTATAGATGTTAAATCTACGAACCGAATTTTATTTGTCTAGCTGTATTTATTTTGTAGTTATCGTGTTAAATTATATTCGAACAGCCGGACAGACAGACTTCCTCTCAACGGATTTTGCTCAAAATGTGACAGAAATTACAAATTTGGTGTCAAGACTGTGTACCAAATTTCATCAGTAAGCTCAAAGTGTTTATGAGTTATTTTTGTCATAGATAGACAAACGAATAACTGAACAAACATACAGACATTTTCCAAAAATGTTTTCTTCGAACTGAAAGGAAATTTAGAACGTGGAGATTTGTCAAAATTTCAAGTTTGAATTTTTTGAAGATTGCAATATTTTCTATCTATTATGGATACGAGGAAGTAAAAAAAGGTAATGACTTAGATCAAATAAATTTGGTGCATAGTTTCAATGTTTAAATTGTTGCATTTTATCAAATTCTAAATCAAAGCAGTTCCTGTGTGGAATTTTGAAAATAAAAATCAGAGTATTCGTAGTATTCCCAGTTCTGCCCGAGATCAACAATTTTATATGGGGAAAGGAAATAATTCCTTTATTCTAGAATTTTCGAAAGAGTTTTGAGAAACCTTTTTGCTGGTTTCAAAAAGTCCATGTGCACATTTATAGCCACGAAAATTACTCTAATCATTACTTTTTTTTGAAGTGTTCAAAAAGAACAGTAAAAACAAGATTATAAAGATTGAAATTTGTAAGAAAATAATTCAAGTTCAAATAATTTCGAAATTAAAAAATATGTCTGATTTATCAAAACGTAATTTTTAATATTTAAGTAACAATAATTAATAGCCTGATTCAAATGTTTGGTTCAAACAAGTAAAGCTACTTCGCTCATATATAAATTTTTTCATAGTTAAATTATAATAAAATGTCTTTCAATAATTTTAAAACGTGACCCTTAAAATGTAAACTTTTATCTACAAGTTGGAAATTTATTAACTTTCTCTGCGAATATGTATTTTTCTTCTTTGGATATATCCACACTATTTGTGGTTAATGGATTTGGCTTATATTAGTTTAAGGAATAGAAACATACTAAATAAATATATCACTGTATATAAAGTGCAATCACTGCAAAATTTTCTGGATCTCAATGCAAACTTAAATTTTAAAAAAAACATGTAAAATATTTTAAACTTTGAATAGTTAAGAAAACTATGAATTATTTTTAAGATTTTTTTTTCATAAAAATAATAATTTCTTCATAGAAAGCATAGATATCATATTTTATTCATTCCATATCAATACAATGTTTCCAATGTAGAAGAATTATTTGTTTTATTGCAAAAAAAATCTGGACATATCTTCAATATTTGTATATTAAAAAATAGGAAAAATAATGAAGATTAAAAAGATTTGTTTATACAGTAAAAGTAAAATATCGTCTGCTGGAACAGAGTAAAAACAAATAATCTAAAGTTTTGCTCAGTATGATTATAAGTATTCTGTAGTTATTCTTATATTACATAATTCATAAATATCCTAATGCAATTTTATTTCTTGTCACATTCTTTTAAAATAAAACTTAAAATACAATATTAAATATGTTTATTCTTTTTAACAATAATTAAATCAGCACCGGAAATTCGTTACATTTATTTACTCAAACTTTCTTTGTCTGCAATATAGCTTAAATAAACTTACAAAATTTTCAGCAAACAATTTTTTTTTCATCTTAAGCAAATATTATTAGATTTCTGTGACAAAGGTTGCATCGAGACGAAAATGTAATTCTTATTATTTCATTCATCCTTTCAGTCAAAAGTATTTGCACATCTTTCTCAATTTGTAACAAGACAAATGTTATCTCAGCCTTTCATTCGTTCGTTTTAATTAGTCTATATTTTCCAGAAATTTCTAATTCCAAGGCTTCATAAACAAATCCAACTACTGACCTTGTAGGGAACGAAGTAAAAGGAAGCTGCACCGAGATAATGTCTCCATCCATTTATGTTTTCTCTTTTACGTCGTTCGTAGAATATTGCATCAATTAGCCGCCATTAATAAAGCGCAAATTCAAAGAATCTTTTGTACATGTACTTTCCATTCACTTTTAATGAAATTATGTCATGCTAGAAACGTGCATAATGCAATATTAGTAATTTGATTATCAAGATTTTACTCATAATCTTTAAGAACTTGTGGCATTAATTTGAGGCTTCTTAGTAATAGAAAAAATATTAATTTAATTATTATTAAGGAAATTCAATCGAAAAAAATCTAATGGGATAATTTAAGTTGCATTATTTTCATTATTGCAATAGAATTTTTGGTAATTAGATCAACAAACTTTATATTTTCTATAAGTAGATTGGTATTAAGCATAAATTTTTCATGGATGTGTGTGTGTGTGTGTGTGTGTGTGTGTGTGTGTGTGTGTGTGTGTGTGTGTGTGTGTGTGCGTGCGTGCGTGCGTAATGATATTTCAAAATCTAATTTAAACTTAATTAATTTCCTAATTTTTAGCTTAATTGAGTCCATATTAACTTCATGCTAAAATGTTCTCTTATTTCCTGATTCAATGCTACCTTTCTTTATTTAATTAATGCAACGGAAGCTCTGTAAAATTGCTGATATCGACAAGTTCCCACACTCCGAGTGAAGGGATAAAATATTGTCTAGCTAAGCGAATTCTTTTTAAAAGATCCCTATAATTCCCTTACCTGGGTCGACACGTGTTGAAAAATCCCTATCAAAATCTCACAGTATATAATCACGGGGTTAAATATTTCTTTAGCTTTTAATCCTTTCTCTCTTGTGTCGTTCTGTGTTCATATTCTCGTCACTTCTGCTTGCATTATGCCTCCCTGGATGGAATAAAAACGAAGTTTAAAATTCTAAATATATATATATGGAAATATATATTAGAGATATATATATATATATAACTCTAATTGATTTTATGCATAAAATATTGGTCCCCACAACCTTTATTTTCATATATATATATAAATATATATATATATATATATATATATATATATATATATATATATATATTAATTTTCACCTCTCCCAAACCTTATTCTTTTCATTGTCCTTTTTAAGTGTAACAAAATCTTTTTATAAAACTGCTCAATAGCTTGTTTAATCCCGTTGCCCCCTCAAACCAATTAAATATTGTTCGCACGTTTATGCCACGTTTCAATCCTCCACCAGTACTAAGGGATCATTCCACTTGGTCAGTCTCCAGTTGCGGTTATAATGGACTGAGCAATTCTCGTAGAGAGCTACCGTGGGAAAGACCCGCCAGTAAAAAACAATAGTATACTGAAAAATATTATAAAATGACAAATTCTTGAAGAATGCATAACTATCTTTAAATTATGCTCGATTCTGCTATTCTTGTTCGCAACTCGTAATAAAATTTTAGTAATGCAAAGCAATACACATGAAATCATTGTGTAAATGTCCATGTCTTTTTTTTATCTAAGGTATCATGCAAAAGGGTTTTATAAAGGATGAAAATGTAACAATACTTATTCCTTGAAACAATTTTTACTTTCCCAGTGGCCGATATTCAAGATGTCTTATCAATTTACTTGAGCATTTTCTGACTTATTTGTACAGGTTTGGCAAACGTTCCCATAATCGTTGCTCGAATAAAGGCGACTCATTTTGTTATTGTCTGCCTCATAATAATAATTTTTCATTTCACCCAGTGTAGGGAACTTACTGACAAAATGACAAAATATGTTCTGTGAGATAAATAGTGGTAATTATGAAGTTTCTACAATGATGGCATGATATTGTCATCATCGTTGATGGAATAAAAATGATCCACGTCAGTAAGTTACTGCCGGACCTATAACAAGAATTTTTCGTTTCACTAAGCGCAGCATAGGTAATTTACCGACACAATGTCAAAATATCGCTTAAAATAAAAGTTCTGTGGCACGAATAGTGAAGATTATGAAGTTTCTGCAACAATGACTTGATATCATCATAATAATACCTTCATTTATATACTTTAATATGCATCATAAAATAGCTTCATTAGCCTTTGAGAATATTCACTGTGGACTCTTTCAGTGCATATTGTAAGATGACCTTTCTCTTACTTATTTTTTTTTTCTATCTATAATGAAGATTATACTTTATACTGAAACGATGTTGTTTAACAGCGAATGCTATCAGATTTGTTTCTTCTTTGTGGTTTAGTAATAATAATGCTCGATTTGTTTCGGTTCCTGGAGTTACTTCAGATATCGTTTTCATCTTTCTTAAAGATGCCTGATTTTTCACCTGTTGAAATTTGAAACACAGATAAAATGATGTGCTAATTATGTTATTTAAACGATATAGAACAATATATTATTTATATATGGTTTAAACGATTCAGAAAAGATAACCCAAAAATTAAGAATGAGACTATTAAAAACACTGCAATTTACATGTTACCACCGATAGAAATAAGTATGGTTGAAAAAACTGTGGGTTTTGGTACCCTTATTGAGTACATTATTCATCTTAAGTAACCGATTGGCATATATCTAATTTTCTTTCATTTCAATTAAATTTGTATTTCGGTTTTAAAAGGAAACTTTACAACTTCAACTTATTTAATAATATTCTTTCTGAGTAATAATAATAATATTCTATTCTAATATTCTGTTAATATTCTATTCTAATAATATTCTATTCTAATATTCTAATAATATTCTTGCTGAATCGAAGGACATTCGCAAAAATTTAAGGATAAAAAGATCGTTCAACATTGAAGAATTGTATATTATACAGAATACCTTTCTTACTAAATATATCACTATATTAAAACGATTAAAATTTTTCTGGTTGAATAATAGAAGCAATAATATAAAAATATTTTTAAATGAACAACCTTTAAAAAATTGTGATCACTGCCCATATCTGGAATTAAATGTTGTTCTCAACTGCCAAAATATTATTAAAAGAATGCTTTAGATAGAATTTTATTTATTTAATGTGAGAGGCCAAATCTTCATATCTTGAACATCAATAATGAAGGAAAAACCTGAAAGAAATATCTGTAGTATCAATGAAAACGATTTAGGTTTTATTTACATAACTAAAATTATTTTTTTTTATAAAATGTGCTAAAAATATTTATAAAAATTAATTTAGACAAAAAAAATTACGACAGCTAAATTGTTATCATCGAAAAGACTATCTTTTAAATTTTTTAATAGAGCAAAAATAATTTTTGTGTGAATATATTTTCGAAAGTTACCGCTCCCAGGTACACATTCCTTTTCCTTAAAATATATTTGTGCCAAATCAGGAAGCTGTCGGTAAAACCTGCCAAAAATCCCAAGTCTTGCAAAATGCTTTTACGCGCACGCACGCACACGCACGCACGCACGCACACACACACACACACACACACACACACACACACACACACACACACACACACACACACACATATATATATATATATACACGCATGCAAAAAGACAGAAATTTATCATTTTTTCTTCAAAATAGTGAAGGTAGATAACACTTCGAGTTCTTTATATTTGATACCAAATGGCAACACAATTTATTTCCTGAAACAATTTTCACGAGAGTTGCAAAAGAACTTATCCATTTGTTTCCATTCATTAAGTGTCTTTAAAAATGGTTTAATTTTTCCGATTGGTTTCTGGCTATTTTCCGTTTCAACTTTGTTATATAATGAAAATACAGATGAAATTAGAACTGTAATCCTGTAATTAGATTAAAGTTCTAATTTCATCTCTAATTAAATCCTGTAACTAGGATGGTCTATGAAATTATCAAAATTGAAGATAACGTCTGTTTCTCACCGGCCTCTCCCCTCGTTTTACTGTTATTAAATTCCTCCAAAAATGAAAATAAATAATGTTAAAAAGAATATAATTAAAGCAGCATTTGTTAAATAATTTTTTAATATATTAACATATGCAAAAAAAATGAAAATATGTAAAAAATAAAGAAAGCAAATTATTAAAAAATTGCTGTTGTAGAAGAAATTAACTGTATAAAATTAAATCTTATTACGGAGGGCAATAAAAAATTATATTTACTAAATAAACTGATAATTGATATATTTAATATGACATTATTTAACATTATTCAAAGCATTCCATTTATAAAGATATTCAAGAAATACTTGTAAAGTAATTTATAAAAGTAATTTTTGGCATGGTAATATTTTTTAAATAAGCTTATGTTTACAAAGAATATAATATAAATTAAATGTTTACTTGTCTACTTTTATTGTTACATTGCCGCTTCCACTATCTTCATTGCTTTTATTAAATAAAAAATGGAAAACCCGTAAGCAAAATTTATTGAACAAATTTTAATATATATATACGTGAAATAAAATAAAAGATGTTACAATATAGAGTTATTCTTAAATTAATGTAGCCGCGATCAAAAATCATGAATCAATTTATATGAAACTCAGATTATTATAAATATAGGTTATTAGTGGATAAAATATGAAGAATATTTGGAGAGTATGGGGCCATGATTATTCAAGGAGAAAACACTTGTCCGTGGAAATCGCAAAGAAAAAAATGCGAGAGAGGAAGTTGGATACTTTAAGCATCTAAGACGTAATTAGCCCTTCTTTCCAAAGTGAAATTGAAACTAAAACTAAAAAAAATGATTGCGCAGTAGTTTAAGGCAATTAAAATTACAACTATTAGATTATGGTGGTTGAATTATAACACACGCAATATTTAACTTTTTTTTAGTAAATATCTATTACCATAATTATATATATATATATATATATTCGTTATTTCCATTAGCAACATCTTTTCATAAGAAAATCATAGAATTTCGTTATTACTTGAATTTTGTTACAAATTTAAAAATAAATATGATTTTAATTTTAGCTTTGTATGTTAAATGTTTAAGAGCTTCTTTAAAGACCATGTAAAAAGAGAGAATATGCCATTTTTTTCATTCACTAGATCTTTAAGTAAATAAAATGTCGAACGAAGGAAGAAACGAAATTGAAGTGGTGAGGATTGTTAACCCTATACACTTCTGTGTCAGTTTGATTGCCATTGAGTAGCATGCATCGTTTTCACATTCTTGGTGGATTATGATTATTATAAAAACTGTATAATATCAGAAACTTTCACATTAATTTGTTGGAATTATAACAAATTTACAACTCTTTTTGTTTCTAAGCACTAAAAGGAATCCTTGTACATTCATATGTATAAAAATGCAAGTCATTACTTTTCGGCCGGTTAAAAGAAGGTTAAAATACCTCCAGTTTGCTTGACAAACCGAGCATTCGTTTATATCGAGTAAATTTCTGTTTAAGATAGGCAGTATCATTGTCGAAGAAAAAAATTAAACTAATTATGTTTTTCAATTAGACTCAAAATTTGTAGAGAATATGTAGGTTATAATTTGAAGAGACACCCAAACTAAATTTTCTGATTCCAAAATTAGACTATGAGAAAAGGAGAATACTAGAATTCTACGGTTAATTTCTGGAGTTGAATAATATTAATTTAAAATCTAATTAATCCTTAACAAAAAGTAAGATTTATTATTACTTTAGATGTTTCTAAAAGGTTTATTAAAACTTTATGGATTGTAAAATCATTTATTAAAATATTTTAATTGTATATAATATAAGAAAATATCGATAGTTTAATAATAACGACGGATAAAAGTGTGATAAGAGCAACACTAAAGTCAAAATTCCCTGTGTAAGTAATTTATTCAATCCTTCTAACGGATTTTTGGATTGAATTAAAAGTTAAGAATAAATAATTGAACTTTAAATTAGTACTGTAACAAAAACAAGCACACAGAACATACATTATGGATTGTAAAATCACATTATTTGTAATTTATTTGTATATAATATTAAAAATATTGATAGTTTAATAATAACGGTTGATAAAATTGATGATATGAGTTTCTCCTAAAATCGAAATTTCTAGTATGAGTAATTTACTTAATTCTTATGAAGAATTTTTAAACTGAATTAAAAACAAATTATTGAACTTTAAATTCATACTGGAGCAAAAACAAGAATACAGAAAACCAATTCGTATAGGAATAGATCTCTAAGCAACGAGTACAAGAATTTTGATCCAAAGGAAAATTATGCTACTTTTATTTTCGGTTTGGAAATCAATGTTTTCTGGAGAAATTTTAGTATATTTTCAGATGAATTAAAAAACCTCTTGAAAAACCAGGAAAAATCCAATATGCAATAGGTTTCAGCAACACATTCTTTTGAAAAAAATTTTTTGTCTCAGATCTCGTGTATTCCACAATACCGAACATTGATGTGTACTTCCTCTTTATTAATGAAGCTGATGTTTGCATAATTCCAGTTACATCTCGGCAAAAGGAAGCAGATATAAATTGTTACCACTAATGGCGTAAAAATCTCAACTTATGGACTTTCTAATGATAATTTACGACATCCCAAAAAGGAGCTAACTTCCTTCATAAACTTCATTTACTCTTTGTTATAAATAACAATATATATATATATATATATATATAAACTGAATATTAATTAAGGTGACATAATCACTGTTTCAAGTGATAACATTGTCAAGGCAAAAAACAAATGCAAAAAATGTCCATCTTACTCTCAATTTAATCTAAAATCACTAAATCTGCGCTTTTTCCTGTACTAATAAAATATGATATTAAACATTTTATCGAAACAGGTGGACGACTTATTTATGTTAAAGTACAACAGTTTGATTCAATAAGACTAGCAATAGTCAAAGAAGATTTGAGTTTATTTTCGATAATTAAAAAAATCGACCATTAAACTCACCATGGTCAAGTCTTTTGAATCTTGTCATGTAAAGGAATAGGTCTTATTGGTAATATAAGAATTACCATATTTTTAATGTTCAAACTATTCTTACTTTCACCTTATTCCTAAAATAGAAAAATCCTATCAAATATTAAAAGACACTAAATTCTCTTCTAAAACTGATTTATTTAAAGAATGTTTTCAAATTCCCATTGTAAAAGAGAACAAATTTAAAACAGCTATCATCATATCTTTTGGTTTGTATGAATTTAATGAGTTTTAGCTACAGAAATGTTGCTACAGTAATATATATATATTCTGAATTTTTTTCTGTTATTGCATCCAGCAGTAATGAAGAACATGAAATTCATCTTAATTTTATAATTGTTGGATGCATTTGGCTTGAGAATAAGTTTTTTGAAATCTGTATTCGCTGTTCAAAAAATTAAAATTTGAAGGACATTTAATTACACCCCAAGGACCTCGTTCTTCTGACAGAAAAAAAAATTCAAAATGCCAGCAACAACAAAGAACCCAAAAATATTCAAGAACATTCGGAATTCAAAATTTTTATCAGGATTCTCTAAAAGAAGCAAAAAAGAACCGAGCATTGTCACATGAATATCTTAAAGGTGCAAAATAAAGAATGGGAAAACTTTCAAAATCCAACGGAATGAAGTAGTTAATTAACTGTTTGGCCTTTCAGTGAAGTGAATCACCTACAGACAACACTACCAGTTTGTTTATAGTTTCGTTAAATAGTTAATCTCGCCTCACAAAGAGTCTCGAGAGTATCGTTTGGTTTTTTAGAAATTTTAATTTTCGCACTTTTGGAATAAGCAACTCATATTTAGTCTTTTAATGACTTTTTTGTATGCTTTTATAACGGCACTTATAAAACTTCAATTATGAATTATTTTTCACAAAAAATCTGTAATGGTTATGTGACATTATTCAGCTGATCCTAATGCAAGAGCAACAGAAAAGGACGATTTAAAGCAAAAGAAAAGGACGATTTAAAACCCAAACAGGTTTATTACCGATCGAGGAACACGGTTTAAAAACGAAACAGTGCAAATTTAGTCCAGAATCTGTGATATTCTGGTAAAGTTCTTGTATGTTACTCTTAATAAAGAGTAACATACAAGAACTTTCCATCTCTCATGTAACGACTCAGTTAAACACATTATAATAGACAACATTAAAAGCTTACAACAATCTGTCTCAGATTTTCACTTTTAATGACTTCTACTTTTTGACTTGCGACCTTTTAATCAAGATAACAACATTTGTTCCATTGCAAAAATATTTTATGGCGATTGTCTCAAATTGTCTGGACAAATCTACAGCAAACTAAATATATGATCTTCTTATGATCTCCAAAAACAAATGGAAAGCATTGTATCAAGAACAAACCGAAACAATTCATATTTGTGCAATAAGACTTGGGAGATTGTACTCACATTTTCTAACGTATAAAAAAAGTGAAAAAACAATTGTAACTTGCATATGAAGATGATATCTCAAAATCCATCACAAACACTTTATTAAAAATATAAAAGAAAATCCCAATCTATTATTAGATCGCACAACACCAGCTTGTATTTCTGCTGATACGGATAATCCTCAGGTGGCAAATACCAATCACAATAAATTGCAGATACCAGATAAAAAAAAGCAGATAAGATACTAAAAACAAACTCACTAAGTTAAAACTATACATTTATTTGTCCGATTGGAAGATGTAATCTAAGACATTTAATCTTGGAAGTCGTATAGTCGTATGTCGGTCACTATTTCCTCTATTCTTGTCATGTAGCATAAGTAAGAAATGGTGTGAAATTGATGTGATAGATGAATTACAGCATGCACAGTATTTTTTTTTCCTTTTGCAAATATTCATTATTATTCTATTTTATTTCTTTCCATGTTAACTTTTTGGCAAAACCTTTGTCTTTAACTAATTAATTTCGTTCATAAGTTTTGATAATTTTCCGTTGAGCAACAAGTTTTTAAAATAAATGTGATTTGAACTTAGAGATTTCAATTTTATTTTACACGTTAAATAAAATTTTCTTTGCTTCTATGATTTCCCTAATGAACAAAATCCTTGAAAGCAGTTAAAAGCAGTGGTTAAAATATTTTTGTTTGAATTTAAGTGATTAAAATATAATAAATTTTATGAATACAGATAAATCGAATTTGATATATGTTTATTAAGTATTTATTTTACACTCAATGCATGAGACATCGATATTTTGGGAAATACGCTGGCATGTTATAGAATATCAGGTCTTTTAGGCAAAATTTGAAATATAAGAATAATTATTATTTTACTTAAATCTGAAACCATAATAAGTATTTAACAGTTGAAATAATAATAGATAAATAAAAAAAATACATGTTCACAAAATAATTAAAATAGAAAAGATTAAACTTAATAAAATCATTAAAAATGAATTGAGATGTGAAACCAAATTGTTTATTTAAAGAAGAGCCTCATAATGTGCATTGCATATCCACGACTAAATTGAAAAAAGATTTATTTTTAATTTTAAATAGTTTTTCATATGGTTTGCATCGGAATTTCAAAGTAGTATTTGCATTGATTAGAGGTTATTTCATTTTTTTAAAAATAGCTGTTAGAAAATTGTTGAAAATGTTTTATTTGGTTAGGTTGCTTTTAAAGATATAATAAATCATTGTCATATTCAGAAACATAAACAGTAGCCCTTTTTTTACTGGTTATATCTTTCCACTATGTGCAACATTTTTCATGAAAGAAGAAACTTAAAATCAACGTTTACTAGTATTCCAGACAAGGGAATTGTTTCTTTATGCAATGAATATAAATAATATTGTCATTTTGAATCTGCTTGTTTTTTTTTCAATGCATTATATTTTTCGAAAAAGAAAGGAACTTTAAATCAATATTTTCTAGAATTTTTACTGTATATCTCTCGAGGAATTGCCTACTTTGGAATGAATAAAAAAAAATTGAATCTGTAATTGCATTTCTTCTATTTTCAACACGTTGGCTGCCATGTGATTCGCTTGTGTTTCACACGTCCCATCTAATTATACCGAACCGTTTACTTAATTATATGACCCCTTATCAACTGCAGTTAAGATATAGAAAAGAAGAAGTCCTTTAATTAGATAGGTCCGAAAATCTGGCGTAAGCCGTTTTAGCAGAACGTGTTAATAATGTCGTCATTACCAGGAAATATGACGTAAATGGGAAATTTTTAAGACATCAGTTCTGGAAGGGGAAAAAAACCATTTCAACATTTGTGTACCTCATCAACAAACAAACTGCTTATCGCTGAAATTGTAATTTTTCTTGAATTATTTATTCAAAGAGAAATAATTAAAAAGAAATACAACTATGTATCAATTCATAAAAGTTTGTTTTTCTTATCAGTATTTGAGTTAGATCAAAACTCACGATTTTTGCCACAATAACACTGCCAAATCAATGATATTATCTGCTAATTCGACTCAGCAAGAAAAACAAGTATTATTTCTCTTATCGCCGACTCCTCTTTGAAAGAGGAAAGAAAACCTTTCCCGCTAATGCTACTAAATCTTCCTTTGCACTTTTGCCTCCTGCATTAGTCATCGCAAAAACTCGGCTTGCAAAGAAGACCAAATAGGAAGTGGATGTAGTTATTCAAATAAGAACCATCTATTATTCTGTGGATGTATTTTTCTTTCTGGAAAATTTCACATAAGGTTTGTTATGCACAATTAGGAAAAATCTAATCCGTTAGACAACAGATTGCTCATATAATGCAATAATTAATTTTGAAAGAATGCAACATAACACTTTTTCGGTAACTCCGAATACAATAAATCAGAATTTTAGTTAATACTTAAGTACCACTTTCATGACTATAACAATCGACATTTTGAAGTTAGAAATCAGAGAGGACTCATATTTTAAGAGTTTATATATTTCGAGGGAAAAATTATACAGAAATTAGAGAGTGATTGGGCGTGATCTGGGCGTCCCGGGTTCGAATCAAGGTTCGGGCATGGTTGTTCTTCATCTGTGTTCTATCTGTGAGGTGTGTGAATGTGCCCTCCTGTAAAAAGAGCTTGTGCAAGCGAATATGTGAGTTTCATCTTCATATGAGCTAGAAGTCAGACTTCTGCCCTCGGGTGCACAGGGGTCTTTACCCTTAGAAGCTACTGCACCCCCTTTCCGTGGTAACGCGGACACGACATCATCATCATCATAATTAATGGCATGCGTCTCCGACACATTATGATAAAAATTTATACCAATACACAAAATTAAGCTTGAAATTTTGTGGTAAATAAATAGACAGTTCCTTTCCATTATAAATAAAATGAAATAAAGCAGTTTCATACTAAAATACCATTCAGTTGTTAAAAATTTAACAAAAGAGTGAGGAAAATGTTTTTCTCTATTTCGTAGAATCGCTCTCATAACGGTTTATCGCAAACAAGTCGATTGTGGGGTCCCTAATTTCTGAGAAATTACCAATTGAATCTGCCAAAGCGGATACAGAATTTAATTTAAATATTTATGAGCTTAATATTGATTTCCAACTCAAATGCATTTGGGACATGGAGAAATTTCAAAGGAACACGCATGAAAGATAATTCTTTCATATTGAAAGAATAATTTTGTGGACTCGGTTTTCAAGGAAATCATTGAGCTCAGAGAGTCATTCAGCCTATTATTACACAGTTTAGCTGCAGTTAAATCTTTATTTTACAAGTCGTGCCAATTATTGATATCTTACTTACAATGACTTCTTATTGTTAGTAGGAAGAAAACTTAAAATACATTTTTAAATTTTAGAAACACTGCTGAGAATTTCATGAACTCGAAACAATACTAGGAAAGACGAGAACTTTACCACAAATCTTTAATTAAGGATGTGTTTTTTTTTTAAATATCCTACTGTAGCGGTTACATAATTCTATTATCTTCTCTTTTGATACAGCAAATGGCGTTACCTTATTGACGTCAGGATATATTTCCCTTGATTTTTCTTGGGAGTCATTATTAGATTGTATTCTAAATTATTGTTGTGTATTTCCGTGTTTGTGTTATCTTGTGAAGCGATCCAAAGAGATCCGAAATAAAGCTATTCCATATGAAACCAGTCGCAAACAATCTACTAAATCTATGAACTTACTTTTAATTGCGAAGCATTCTATAAAGAATTTAATTATTGACAATGAAGAATTTCAATTAGCCTTTAATCTCGCAAATGCAGTGTATAGTTTCCAAACCGTTTAATATTAATGCTATTTGGTGAGTATGTCTAGCTATTTCACTTATAAGATGTTTTTAATAGCTTTGTTTTTATAATAGTTATTATGAAAAACTGCTAGAGAAATTTCAATTTTAATCTTATACTCAGAAAACTAATCAAAACTGCAAAACTGGCAAATTCCTCAAGCTTAAACCATCATAAACGATGATCAGATATTAAATATATAACGCTGTAAATACGATTACTGCGTTATATATTTATTACAATTATTTTAACATTATTTATTGAGATGTATCATTGTTATTCTAAGCATTTTATGCATGCATATTTATTACATCAGGAATAGATTTCATTTACTGTGTTAGCTGAGGAATGCTTTCGCGCTTTCTTAGACTTTGAGTAAAAAAAAAAATGACGTTGCACAGCTATTTTTAGATATTATCACAATGATGGGTATTAGAGGGATGCAATTTGAGCTATAATAAATTCCCCATCGGAGCCTCAGATATGTAGCATGGGTTTCTAATCATGTCAAGAGATTTCTTTTTCAAATTTGAGAAGTGAATCTAGTATTATATTCACATCAATTAAATATAATATTAATAACACAGAATTATCCTTATTTTGTGCTTGAAACAAATTAGAATAAGAAATGAAATGATTTTGCCGTATTGCGTTTATATGTATGTGCAAAAGGATTTAACAATAAATGTATTGAGCCTTAGTATATATACCTACTTGTTGCTATTAACAGTTTAAATATAGAGTGGTTCTGATGACTTGGCGGTTACCGATCAGCATTAGCCAGACGAGTTTATTTGCCGAGGAAGAAAAAGAAGCAGAAATCGGGTCACCGGATTGTGATAAGTAAACATTATAGGGACCTCGACACTTTTTTTTTCACTTTCATAATTAATATATCTAATTTAAAGAAAAAAAAGCAATCACATCTTGCAAACTTTAATCCATGTTCTTCTTTTAACATATCAAAATAAACTCGTACAAAATTAGGAATAGTTCTCAAAGACTGGCTACAAAAAACTAGTCATAAAATAATTTTTTTTTATCTGATTGAGTACAAAAATTATTGTTTTTAGTAAATGAATATTCAAAGGAGTAACTTTATTGTGTCCATTTTGTATGAGAACAAAACTTTATTGAGTCTATTTATCAAGCTATCGTCTTCAGAGATTGATAAAAATTGGCAAGCGCGTTTCGCTGATATTGATAAAGATAAAACAAAACACCGTTTCAAGTATTTGTTTCAGTAAATACTGCACCTGCTACGAAGACAAAATATACAATCAAGTTTAAAAATGTATCATGCTACGATGTTTCACTGGAAACTAGGCAAACATACAGAAACTGTTTTCTGATTCGATCACTTTAAATTCTTCTTGCTGTCAAAATGACATTTTTTGTAAATGATTGTAGCTTATACATCTTTATCAGAATAAATAAAAAAAATCATAAAAAATTAGTTGTATATATTAATGTAAAATGTCATTTATTTATTTAAAGGAAGTACACTACAGAGACAACTCCTTTACAAATTGCATGAGTCAAAAATACACATAGAACACAAACCAGAAAGAAATTAAAATACGGATAAAAATTACACAGAGAAACCTTCAAAACAGTCATTTTTAAAAATGCCAACACCTACATGCTTAAAACTAAAAAAAAAAAACAATTACAAAAGCACCAAAAACTCACCGATGTCCCAAATATTATATTAAAATCACACATTTTCATTTTTAATTTAGAACATCAAATTAAAAGGTCATTAAAAAGCAAAGGTCAAAAAGTAAAACACACACAATCACGATGTCAAGTGCGTAAAAACGATAACATTATGTGCAGTTTTTATAATTACAACCGACTATTTTCATTGGTCATTGCGCATTTAGTGTTGAGACTGATAAATGACTAAAACCTTGAAATTATTATAAATCGTCATAGTAACTATAGATATGACACATGCGTGTTTTAAATCTAGTAAGAAAAATAGAAAAAAAGGTACTTCTAAATAAAATTTTATCATTATAGAAAAAAAAATCAGATAATTATCATAAAAGTATCTTTACATGGAAAATAATTATTAATAAGAATTATCTAAAATTTGCAGTAACGCTCTTTTGACATCTAGTAAAATTCTATTTTGACGTAGAGGTGGGTGTTACGTGTGCGAATATGCGTGTGTGTGTTTGTTTTCTGTTAGTAGATCACCATTTGTTTCAATCCGGTTTTAATGACTAATTTTCATTTGAATATTCCTAAACATTACGTAGAACATGGAACCTGAACATTATTTACATTTTTTATGCGGGATTTCAGCAAAGGTTAATAAGCTGATGTGTGTTAAAATTTTCTTTCAGTAGTATTTTTATCTTGTACTTGACATTGGGTTTCCACCAAAGTGTAAATTTCAGCATTTTCGGAATCGAAATTTTACCACTCTTGAGATCGACTAATTTCCTTTTGCATAAATTTTATTTCTCATCTATTTATACTTTTTATACTTCTCGATGATTGTGTTTAGAAGAATTCATTATTTTATGAAGTTCAGCTTTTTTTGTTCCAATCCAGTATTATGTTTCATTTCTTTCAGTTAGTGGATCAAAATTTGTTTCAAACCGAAATTTTGATTTGAGTGCTCATGTACATGATTTGTACAAATTTGATTTGAGTGCTCATGTAGGTACAGAAGATATCTCTGTACGGAAATGGGACGTTTATTGCTACCATATATTTACATCTAAAGTAAATGCTCTGCAAAATATATTTTACTATTTCTTAAAAATTCTGCCAATTTGCATGAGATGTTTCTATTAAATCTTCCGTTAGATAATCTGTGGCAATCATATCTGAGATATTTTTAACCGGATCAGCTATCTAGACTGCCACATATTTAATTGAAAGGTATCTTTTGATACCGACGAAAATGCGATTTATCAGATTAGTCCTTGAAAAATCGCAATCTGTTGCACCATTGTCAATCAAATTCCCTGTTTTGCAGATAAGGAAGTCTCCTTTTCTTTTCTCTGAATATACAAAATCACATTTACCAACTGTTTATTATTATCTAAGATTGAAGTTGTTCTTCGCAAATAAATGTCTATCATTTGTCTAGAATTCTTTGCTCATTATCTTTAGATAGATAATTTCACTCCCATTATCTTCACAGTTAAATTCACTTATCGCATTGAAAAGTTGACTTAACGCATTTTGTATGAATGAAAACACAACAGATAAGAAGATGATTGCAACACTCCTTTTAGAGCTTTGTTTCATGACAATAATTTTACCATTTTGTCCATTAAGAGTTGACTTTGGAATCTGACTCAGATCTACTTAACATGTGGACTTTGAAAAGTTGTGTATTAGAAGGAATATCGTTATTTCAATTGACCTTCTCCAGAATTGTGACATGTTGATAAAATAGCCATTATTATAATAATTTCAGAACCTGAGACCACTAAAAATGTTAAATACGTTAAAGTATCTAATCCATTTGTATATTTGAAAAGGTGGATGCAACTTCAATCACCTGCTTATTAATCTGACTAAAATCTGGAATTATAATGTATTCTCCAAACAGTCATTTAGTTATAATAGAAATTTACTTCAATTTAATTACTCTCTGAATTCAAAATAACTTAAGCTTATGAAAGAGCATCAATCAATATTACAATACGATAAATGTGGTCAAGTTATTTCTCGTTATCTATTTTTCCGATCTAAAATCTTGATATTTTTCTGAAAAAATTTATAATTTACAAATATACAAAAATCAGAAAAAAAGTCATCAGTCATTTTACTTTTTCCTTTAAAAAATGCAGCATTCTTTTATCGCATATTTGAAATTTTAATTCAGTATTGAAGAAATTGTAACTTTTTCATATTTTCAAAAAGTTTAGGCTCCGATAATTCCTGGATTACATGTTCTTCCCGTTAAAGCAGATACATGAAAGCAGGTTATTTGTCAAGATTCGTGGAATATAGGAATTCAAAATATATTCCTCTCGATGCAATTCCTTAATAATAGACATTTCCAATGCCTTCTCCGTCTTTGAGGTTTACGGTTGAATCTACAAAGCAGAATAGTAAAACTTCGAAAAAGTCTCTCTGGATTTCTTCTCTTTTTATAAAAACCATCTTTTACTGATTTTTGTTTTTGATATACTATTACGTTAAAAAACTTTCGGAACTTATTTTATTACGAAAGACTTAACAAAGACAGAACATATTTATTTGCATTTCCTTTGATACAACTATTCTCTGAAACTATACATATTTGCTTCATTCATACTGTTATGAATCTATAATATTGTTTCCCTGAGCAGTTACTTTCATATTATTTAAAAGAGCTTAATAGATATTTTAATGGATACAAGGCCAATGACTCTCCCCTCCCCCTCCAACCATCATCGATAAAAATGAAGATCTCCAAAATTACAAGAATTTGGATGATATTTCTGTTAGCATTTGAGATCTGTAGTTTCTTCTAGAACATTCGATACCCTGTGGTGGAAACTATAATGACGCTAGAAAGTTACACTACACAGTTTAATGAATTCTGTCTTTGGTGTGTATTTACTGAGAAAGCTGTCTATTTACAGTCTGATATCATCTGTGCTGTTATTCTATAACGGTTTGTTTTTCCCATATGTTGCTGATTTCTACAAGTGCTGTCCTGAGTACGTTTCAGTTGCTATGTTATTGCCTTTTTTCATGCTTTCTGATGGAATAAAATATCATTATCCATTACTTACCTTGTTGGACTTTTCACCGTACTCTCACAAACAGATTTTCCTTAACTTTACAAAAATGTAAATAGTATTAGAAGCTACCTTTTGTCCCTTTCTATTGTGTCTTCGTTGTTGCACTTTTTTAGAACTTCCGAATCGTGGAACTTTCAATAAATTCCTCTTTCGTGGAATAAGAAGAGGGGGATTATCTGCACTTCTAGATCTACCAAAATGTGATAATTTGAAAACTGGTTTGAAGCGATTTGGTTCTGTGAACCTTTATTTTATCAAAATGGCGCACCTACAACTCGATCTTTTTCCTAGTTAAAAGTTTTGAATGCCTATAATCATGAGCTATGCATTTGAAATAAACGAAACCTTTGCTGGATAATTAGCCCCATGATCCTATTCGTCTCTTCAATGACAAATTATATAATTTCTTTATATATGAAAAATATATTTTGAAAGTTTAAGAAATTTTGAGAATTATAATAGAGCAACTGAGTTTTTAAAAATTATTCCTGTCATCCTCAAATAAAATCATATTCGTGAGTTTCAATCATATTCGAATGTTCAAAAGATCTATTGCAATATGTAATTAGCTCTTTTTTTGGCATCGAAAGATAAAATTGAAAAAAGGTTTGGTATCAGAACAATTTTGTTTCATTTTTTTTTTAACCAAGCATATTTACTAAAATTCTTTTTGCTTGTAATTAAACCTTCCTATTTTCATGCCAACAATTAATCACGGAATTTGTTCAGCTATAAGGGAGTGAAGGAAAAAAAATTCTCCATTAAAATTCTCACCATTAAATAGTTGTTTTCATCTAATGTTTTATGAACAAAGACTTATCGTAACAAATATCAATAATTTTCAGATAATTTTCCCGAATTTCTGTTCTTAATAAAATTCTTATCTCTAGCAATGGGAGGTCTTACAGAATCTGTGTCATTTATTTAATGCAGTGCTTGTTTTTAACATAGCTAATTAGGTGAACCACTTGGTATTCTTTAATATGCACTAAATATTTTGATGAGAAACTGTAACGAGTTGTGTTGTATCGGGCGGGGCATATTAATAAGATATTTTTTTCCAAATAATCGAAAAACATTTAGTTTCGAAAAGAAAAAAAATTATTGGTAGATAAGATTCAAAGCTGGATGGCACATTTAATGATCTTCATGAACGAAAAATCATGTCTACTGAATGACATCCATTTTTGGTCACGCATTAAAGTTCTGCAGAAAAGCTCCCAGCATAGCGCAGTGGAATTCATATCATTGTTAACCAACCGCATCTTGCAAAGAGGTTGTGTTTTCTTTTAAAACATCTTGAACATAAAATGGTGTTAGTTTGGGGGGAAAAAGCCAATTCGGTAGATTTTGCATTTCCAACGGAACTCATAAAAGAGACATAAGTAAAATAAATAATAACAAACTGCAAGCAACCGAATGAAATGCTAATTCTGTAAGAAAAAAAAAACTATCGTTGCTTTGGTATATGACCCGTCTTTCCTGAGGCGGACCATACTCTGATTTAAAACCAGAAGCAGTGGTCCCTCCAATACTTTCTCGCAAAGTTCTCTAATAAAATTGTCATGCCAAAGAACGCATTGAATGGTATTGGCTTACAGAAGTTACGAAATATTAGTTTTGGCATGAATTTAGCATTTTTATTGAATCTAATGTATCTTCCTTGGCTAGCTATTTGGCGATTTCTCAGGTGTGCAATAATTGTTATTCGGGAAACGAATTTGGGTTTTAGATGTATTTTTCCCAACCGATTATAACAAAAGTGACAGTTGACACAAAAGTACACTTGAAGTCACAAAATCCTATGCCAAATTTGATATATTTAAGCTCAATGATTGTTTGAATTATCGCGTTTACATGTTTCTAAAAGTAGAGACCGACAGACAGACAACCCCTTCTTGGAATTGAACAGTGTCTAACACTATAGATGTTAAATCTGCGTGTCGAGTGTTATGTATCTAATTCGCTTGGTTTTGCAATTATCGTATTAAGCTATATTCTAACAGCTAGACATACGGACTTCCTCTTAGCAGATTTTACTCAAAATTTGATAGAAATCTGCAAATTTGGTATAAAGACCATATATCGAATTTCATTCGTCTATCTCAAAGCGTTTTTGAATTATCTTTGCCACAGACAGACGGGCGGACGGATATTTTCCAAAAATGTGTTTTTCGAACTCAAGGAAGTCTAAAACATGGAGATACGGCAAAATCTAGAGCTTGAATTTTTTGACGATTATTACACTTTCTCTATACACAACATATACGAGAAAGTAAGAAAGCATGCCGTTTATATGCCTCATGTTTTGGATTTTTGATGATGGATATTTAAATAAAACAACACTTGCTAAGTGTCAATTAATCGATTAAAATTGAAATTAATTCCTATGAAATAATCTGTTAATAATACAAAATTGTTAAAAAAAAT
Organism: Argiope bruennichi; assembly: GCF_947563725.1. NCBI lineage: Eukaryota > Metazoa > Arthropoda > Arachnida > Araneae > Araneidae > Argiope > Argiope bruennichi. The sequence continues at coordinate 90,540,096 of NC_079151.1, forward strand.
TTGATTTTCATTAATTAGATAGGGAAAGTTTGCAGCATTAACGATTTTTTTCCCTTACATTTTTCTAAATAGAATACACTTGAATTTTCAAAAAAATCTTTTGACTAGTAGGATTTTTCTTTCTTTTATTGCCTGAAATATATTAATGACAATTGGTAAGAAATTCCATCTAACGAAAATTTATGAAGTATGCATCTGCTAACATTGCAAATTGTTTATTCGAAGAATGCTCTTAAAATATAAAAATAAAATTTAAAAAAGAATTAAAATTTGATTTAACCCTTACTAGGGCCGTGGGAAGTACGCTTCCCGCCAAATTTATCAATCTTTGTATGAAATTATGTAGGTTGGCATAAGTTCTGACAAATTTTTTTAGTTAGTCAGAAACTTAGATACTTCAGTTCCTTATCTCAGACAAAATGATGTGTCTTGATTTGTTAATTAATTATTAATTAACCAAATTAATTAATTAATCAAATTAAATTTATCTAATAAGCTAAATGAATCTCTTTTCTTATTCTAATCTCAAGCCTAAAAATATTTTAACATAATATGACTAGAAAAAAATGGCCCTTTAAAGGATTAATAATATAAGTTTCAAAGATCTCTAAAATCTTTAAACAAAAATATGCTATTTCTTATTGAATGATAAGAAAATAAATTTCTAAAAATCTTAAAATCATCATCGAAGTCATTGAGTTCTATTCTGTTCGCTGCAAAATGAGAAAAAGGAGTTTTGTTTTGTGATCATTCTTTAGAAGAATGGCATCTGTTTCAAAGACCACTAAAATCTCTAAACATAAATAAGCTATTTCTTATTGAATGATAAGAAAATAAATTTCTAAAAAAATCTTAAAATCCTCGTCGAAGCCATTAGGTTCTATTCTGTTCGCTGCAAAATGAGAAAAAGGAGTTTTGTTTTGTGATCATTCTTCCGAAGAATCTGTTTCAAAGATCTTTAAAATCTTTAAACAAAACTATGACGGTGACAAGTAAATAAATTTAATTAAATCAATAAACTATTTTCATTCACAAGCAGTGTAATACAGAAAATATTGTACTCAAGCATATATTTATTATTTACTATAATTTATATTTATGAATAGTTTTGAATTTGAAGCCTTCAAAACAACAAAATGTCTGAGAACAGGCGTTTTATTCTAAAATTGTGGTTATTAGTTTCGCTAAGGCTTTTATAATTATGTCCCATGTGGAGCAAAAATAAATGGAAATGTCATTATTTTCTTTGTGCTTTTCTTTCTTTCTTTTTTTTTTTCAGAACTACTGAACAAAAGTTTCATCTTTATAAAGAAAGAAAAAGGAGAATAACAAAGATTTTTTTTTTTTTTTTTTTTGCGAAGATAACTTACTCGTTCTTTTTCCTACTGCATTCGCTTTTCATTAATTAAATAATGCAGCCGAATCCAAAAGAAAAAGTATTATGAACTAAGACTTTGGTCTTTGTTCCAGTAAGAGAGAAAAAAACTTTCTCCGATATGATAGCATTTGTCCTTTTGAGAGCTGCTATCATAAAAGCTCATAAAAAGTAAACAAATATAACATATTTCTACGACTCCTATGTGGCAAAAACTTTTATTTATCTACCACCTACAATAGGATTCGGTGCAAGTTTCTCTTCTTTTTCTTTAGGAATGAGAATAATAATAATAATAAAAAAGAAAAGAAAAGAACGAAAAAAAAATCGTTCCTCAGAAGAAGCCAGGCCTAACGTGGAAAAGCCAGACGGTGTTAGGATGTGAAGAAAACCAGCTTAGCGTAGAGCTAGTCTTCTATGAAATGAAAAGAAACCATTTTTGTGGCGGTGCTTTTGAAAACATTAACCTCGACACCAAGTTTTTTTGTACCAATTTAGCCTCGAGCTACCACCAACAAAATATGGCTTTTCAATGTCTCTTATTTTAGTTGAAAAGAAGTGAAAGAAAAAAAACCTTAAAAAAATAATGAATTACTAGATCTTATATATAAGGGAAGAATAATGGAAGAAATAATCCAAACTTCTAACTTACTTCATAAAGGGGAGCTTTCCTGCAAACTCTGTTTTTCAACTTGTTTTGTGCCCTTAAGTTCTCTTCAGGGGTGGGTGAACTTCCCCAAATTGCGGCAAAATAGAAAATTTTCGCCATTTCTATGATAAGAACTTTTGAAAGAAGTTATAAGAAACATATTGATGGAGTAAAAAAAATTCTGTTATTCTGTTGATGCAAGTATAAAACCCAATGCTGAACTCTATATTATTTTTAAGGACCTTTGAAATATTTGTCAATATTCTAGTTTATATTTCAAGGGTTTTTTTTTAAATTTATGAATCAAATTCAAAAAATAAGAATTCCATATCCTCAACTGTATGACACCAAAATATTTTTGAAGGGAAACCTGTATGGGGTGATAAAAATTTACTTCGATCGATATATTTTTTTACAGAAACTTTTGATCCAAGTGTCATCTAGATGTATATATATTTTTCCTTTACAAAATGAGTATTCTCGATAATATATAATATATGTTCTATTTGGTAAACAACTATAGATATGATAAAAATGCATTTCCATTGTGACATTTTTTGAAGAAATCTTTGATTTAATATATATATATTCCCTCAGAGAATGAGTATACTCAATTATATAAAGAGTGCCTCAAATAAAAAGCTTTTATTTCTCTAAACAGTGTATCAAGGCAAATACAGGGCGATTCAAATTAAAGTATCTTTGTTTGGGAAATCTTCGAGTGCAATGCTATCCGCATGCACCTCTAAACTGCAGCGCATGGCAACTCCAGTTGCCTTGATATGACGCCAGCACTAGATGTCCCCAATGTGTTCGAATTGGCTTGCTGAACGACAGAGGTTACAATGTCTTCAATAATCTGCAGTATCCATGTTTTACGTCCACGGCCTGTTTTAACAGTAAAGCTGCCTATTTCCTAGAAACGCTTGACCTTTCTCCGCAGAGCGCAAGGTGTTATAGGACCCGTACGTATATATTTCTGCCCTCAGTATAATCGAAGCGCTTTGGCAGAGTTTATGCTGCTTTTGTAAAATAACTTTAGTAGCATCGCACGCTCCGGAAAAGAGAGAACCATCGCCGTGGTCTAAGAATGCTCGAAACCCGTACGCCTAGCTTTTTATTTGTTACAAAAGACCTTTTGTTCACTTATTATGCAACGTTTGCAGCTCCAAATAGCGTATATTCATCTAGCTTGTTAAATTTGTGCGTTAGTTAAATTTGGCACAGCATAGCCAACATCATGGCTTTTGTGCCAATAAAATCAAGAAAATTTGTGCGTTAGTAATCCGATAATGAGTTCATTACAGATACCTCGTATTCTGTCCTTTATAGTTGGTGTCATGTTTCATATTCTTTATCTGAAATCTATCGCAGCGCCACATTCCACCTAGCGGAAAATTTTTAACTAATTAGCTTTTTATTGCACCAATCAAATTCCCATGGCCTGAAATACATATCCTCCAAATATGAAGACGTTACGTAGACTGGTTCTTTCGCCAAGGCGCCCCAAACAGGGATATTCGCATTTGAATTATGCTGTACTCCTAGTTACAACATTTTATAAAATGAGATGGGCAATTATATAAAAAAACACTTTGGCTTCTGAGAAGGTTGATAAAAAATTAAACTTTTATATGCTATTGTAAGAATGTCAGTTAGCAGAATGTTTTTCTCATACATCTAGAAAATTTCACATTTCTGTTTACAAAGTTTACATATATTTGCTTACTTTTAAATTTAAAGGCATTTAGCATAAATTTAGATGAAAATATTGATTTTAGAAATGCAAATTTATTCAATACAAAATAATTCATATGTAAAAATTTGTTTAATAGTATATTATCCAATCATCACGACTTTAAAAGAAAATTGCTATCATGCTCTCCACTTTGATTGGTCGATGATTTGCCGGCTTTATAAAAGACGGCACAGAAATTTAGAAACTGAGCATTTAAGATATCTCAGAAAAGTACTGGAATACAACAAACAAATAAAATTCTTATTTCCTACTTAAGTGCTTTCCAAAAAACTGGTAACAAGGAATCCATCACTAACAAGGAATGTTTAGATAACAAGAAATGCTTGTATAAGCGGTCGCTTTATGCTGTATATTATCGTACTATTGGTTTTTATAGAAGAATATAAACCGAATGTTTTCCGAATTCCTGGTATTCTTCTATGAAGTGCATTTATAGAAGTTTTAGCGATGAGAAACTACAGGATCTTTACATTTCAAGGGAGAAATGAGGAGGATGAAAAGTTATATATGGGATACAGGTATTGACACTTTGTCTTCTTTCTATTTAAAGTTGCCCTCATGCTAATGTAGTCAGTTTAGAACATAATATTCTAAAACAGACAGTATAAAGAATATATCATTTTAGACGCTGGTATCCAAACCATGTGTGGAATAGTGGAATTTGACGACAACGAATGATGTTTTAATCGAGATACATAAGTAAATTTTCGAAATTATCACTTTGACAGAGTAAAAATCAATTTTTCGATTGAGATGTTCGCCCTCAGTGGCATTTTTTGGTTGGTTCTATTTTCTGCAACAGCATATTGAAAGGTGACATATATGCAATTAGATTGAATTGGCATCTTGTTTGAACTAAGGGATGAATTAATTGCCTTTGGCAATATACGCTCTGTATATCTTTTCCGATGTATTTAAAGAAAAACCGTCTTGAAGGTGATGAACTTAATTGCATATGCGCTAGTATTATTACGAGAATGTAGCTTTGTATAGGTATCGAAAATGTTCATTTTAAACAAGTTTTTATGCACTTCAATTGATATATATTATCTGACCATTTTTTAAAATGTCTAATTAAAAATAAATTTTAAGTGGATTTTTTACAAATCTAAATAAAAGTAATTTTAGTTAATTATTTTTTAATTTATTCTTTATTAATGTTTTTTATATTCTTTTGTAATATTTATACTATTACTGCCAATTACAACGATCAGACATATGAAAACATAGTCTAGGCCAGTAAATTTGCCTTTTAATGTCTCAACAAATTACAAATAAAAGCATGAAACTTAGTATCATTATAGATAACAATAAGAAAAACATTTTACTCGCAGACACTTTTTTCTTATTATGGAGAGCATATCAAAATGTAATTTTTGTGACATTTTATTATCATTCTCCACAGAAACCAAAGTACTTTCATACATTTAAGTACTTTATTTGATGAAATTATTCAGCTGAAAGCATATGTCTCATTGCAATAGCTACGGCAATAAGGGCTTACTCCCTATTTTTGAGATATCTTGCACGCCAAAATATTATTAGAAGGAAATACTTATAGAGATGATAAAAAATTTCTTCCGACAAGAATATTTGTTTAATTAATTTATGATAAGTGTGTCATTTAATTATATATATATATATATCACAATGTGAGGAAGGTGGTGAGGTCACTTGGAAAGGAAAAAAAAAACAATTTAAAATTAAATTATTATTTTTTTAAAAAAAATTTGGATTGTTCTTTTTTGTAGTACTTAATTACATTTGTTAAATTTTAAATAAAAAATTACTTTAATCTGTTTTGTTTCTTGAATCTGTATACTGAATGCTGCTTTCTTATGTTTTTATATATTTTTATTTAACTTGATTTTTTTTTCATGTTTTAAAAGATGGAATTTTGTAATTAGTATTTTTACTCACTTCCTGAGGTGACAGAGTTTTCAAATTTTGAGTACTATGAATTTTAGATAATATCATTAAAATCTTCTGAACATCATCATCAATAAATTGATTTATTTAAATAAATTATGATTTCATAGAAGCGGCGTCATCTGGTATTGGATTTGGTAAATGATTTCAAGTTTCTATAATATTTATAATGTTGAAGTATAATTCCATGATTAAAAAGTAGAAAACAAATAAATTATAAACTCTCTATCTTTCGTACGGTAGTAAATTTGATTTAAAAAATTCCTTTAGAGAATTTATTTTTTGTTTATAAGAGAGAAAGCATTTTAAAATAAAGATGTAGTTTTAATGATTTTCAGTATTATATATTTAGATATTTATTAAAAGAAAAAAGTTATTATTCTGTATATTTTGTTATTTAAAAAATTGCAGTCTATACACCTTTGACTATTATTCAAACTAGTAGTTTTCATCTGTGCAATTCTTATAAATATTCCCTCTTAACGACAATTAAATTTTTTGCAATAAGTTAAAATACTCAAAATGTCAATATTAAAAGCATAATTTTAGTATAATGGGACTAAATAATTAATAATGAAAAAGTTATTTCATAAGCAGTAAATTTAGCTTTTAATAAATCCTGAAAAAGTTTATTTTTTATATTAATTTTTCTTATTAAATTTTTTTCGAAATCATTCATTTCATTTGACGAATAAAACAAAATGATACCGTTTTATGTCATTAATAATTTTATTTTTCAGGCAATAATATTTAAGTTGATTTATTAATATTAAGAGTTCATTTTTCAGCATATAAGAAAACATCTGCTTTAACCGCTTAACTGTTTTGCCCGAGTTACATACGTGCATTGCATCGATTTATCGAATTTTGATATTTGTAAGAAAAAAAAACCATTCATAACGATTATAATTCAATATTAAAATTTCTTCGAATACATAGATAAGACAAGTACTCAATGGATTTCCATTTGAATCAAAATAAGAAAATATTCCCAAAATAGAAGGTGTCATCTTATTAGATAGTGAAGAAAATAAAACAGTTGACTGGTTAAGATAGTTAATATTAAGTATTGCAATTCATTTGCTATATGATTTCTATTATATTTTTTAATAATGCGGTGATTTAATATCATTAAAGGATTATCTCTGAAATTATTTCGGTTCATTATGTTTTACAATTAGATGCTAGTTTAATTTTATTTCTTTTTTTAACTATTTCTCTTTTTTTATCTAAGAAGAAAAATTTACGGCCATGATAAGTTTTTTTTTGTTGTTTTTTTAAAATTTGTATCTTATTAGTAAACTTTAGGATTCTTATTGAATCGGAATTTTTTCGCTTTCCTTGTTACTCAATATGCTTATTTTATAATAAAAATAATTACTTTTTACATACTAACACCAAGGAAAAAAAAATATTTGAATTCGTTCTACAAACATGCAAAAATTTGCAGTCATGCATAAACCTCGTCGTTTTGCACTCATGAATAAGCAGCGTCCTTAAATTCTGAGATTCTTACCTGTGATATGCATAGGAAAAATTTAGTTACTCGAAATAAATTGCATAACATAAGAGATTTTAAAAAAATTATAATAGTTTTTTTTTATCTTAACTCATGTAAAATATAAAAAAGAACACTGAGCAACAAGAATCAATAGCATAGTAACCGAAGGGGCAAGGAGGTAATATAAAATCACTGGCGTCATTGTTATAGCGAACGCTATGGAGATGGCGTTCCTAATTATTAATCAGAGCGTTAAGGCGTTTTTATCATTTTTTGAGATAAAATATTACAAGGGGCAAAAATAAATAACTTTACGCAAGGCACTGTCTACCTTTGAAAAACCATTGTGGCAATCGTTTGTGCACCGAGTGCCAGGTACCCTCACTACGACACTAGCCCAAATCCTATTCACGAAATAAATAAAGAAGGAACAAATAAATTAAGATTCATTGATTGATTGACCACTTACCGTCAATAGTATTGTAAGAATACGATGCATGGATCATCCATTTCTCGGTAAAAAGTTGCTTTGCAAAGAACCACCGTCTGTTCTGTCTTCTTTTTTTTTTTTTTTTTAATGATCATAACTGTCTAGACCAAACCAAATATAACTAATGTCTAACCAAAAATATCTCATGTATATAAATTTTATGAATAGCTTATCGATAATGATGTCGTTTTAAATTAAAAGCACATTTATTAAAACTAATTACATCTATATATGTAATACTCTAGAATTATTCAAAAGTGGCTAAGACAGTGGCGGAAATCGCATAATACAAAAGTATTTTTAATTCATTTTTTTAACTTTAATTTGGGGAAAAAATACAAAGAACTTCTACTTATCCGAATGCACAAAATGAGAAACAGAAGGAGAAAATTAATACCTAATGATTAATTGATAATTGATTGATTGATCCCCCACCATCAATAATATTGATAACTTACATATGGATCATCCATGTCTTCATACAAACTGTATCTTTACAATGCATCGCTGCTTATTCTTCCTTCGTCCCTCGTTTTTGTTAAAAATAAATATCTAAAAGAAAACCTCCCATCTTAATGCTTCTTAAAACCCTTTTTCCGACTACATAACTTTTTTGACCAAAAAGACCTCATAAATATCATTTCATTTATTGCTTATCAACAATGATCTTTTTGAATTAAAATTGCATTTATTAAAATTTGCATCTGTATATGTGATAGCTTGAAACAAACTTCATTCATTTTTTTCTTTATTATTTTAAGTATTTCTACCATTCTGGCATTTGTATTTTACAAATATTTAAATTTAATATCCACATAAGTTTTTACTTTAATAATGCATAGAAATATGGGAAAAGTAATTTCTATTGATTTTAAAATAAACCTTCAAATGTAGAAGCAATTATTTTTAAAAAAGAAGTCAATTTATTTGTAAAATAAGAAAATCTTGATAAAATGTCAGATTTTAAAGTTTGATTTTTTTCAATATGGGCAAATGGTTTTAAAAATAAAATGTAATAGTTTTAATAAAAAATTTCTTATTCAGGTAAAAAAAAAGCTGTCAGCTTAAAAAGCCGATTTTGCATCTATTCAATATGAACCAATTTAAAAATTTACATACTTTATAGAGAACGTAAAAATAAATCATAAAACTAAAAGGAACAAAATTCACGTTGACAAAAGCTGATGCATGTTAAAATAATTTTAATAATAATTTTTTCCTTATTTCTTTTACTTAAAAAAAAAAAAAAAAAAAAAAAACTAGAATTTAAAAAAATTCATTACTGATAAATATGCATTTTCGAATATCTGAATAAGTTTGTTATTTTTAATTCATTTGAATCACATAATGGTAATATTCATTTAAAAAATTCTAAAATTAAAAGAATTCTACCAGCGCGGTTCAATAACAAAACAGGAAACAGGGATAAAATGAAATTTTACGAGCTATCTATTTTAATGTCGTTCTCAGAATACCGAAATCTGAGCAGCAATTACAGATCGGAAGCGTTGAAAAACATAAATCATACTTCCATGTTTACTCTCCAAAAATCTGAAAAGGAAACCATATTTTCCTCCCTTGAGTGACGAAGATAAAATGAAGAAAAATACCGCATAAACCAACAGCTTAAAATTTCACAATACTCTTTGAAATACAGCCCCTCCCAAAGCGATCCGAACAAGAAAAAGAGAGCTTTATTTTTTCAGTCAGAAAACCAAGTTGGCGCACTTCCTACCCACCACAGCCGATTTGGCGACTCCACTCTACAGTCAACATTCCAGCAACCCTACTCTCAGCTGATGGGTGAATGTACAATCCACAACAGTCCACGCTCTGGTTGCTCTTGTGCGCGGAACTGCAAGAATTCTTCTTGAGTGTGTGGATTGGTGGAGGTCGCAGATTTTCCTCGAACAAAACGGCACGTGGTGGTTTCCACGTGCAAAATAAAGATCTTCTTTTGTATATCGGATACCGACCGGACATTGATTGTTTTCCCAAACGGTATCTTAATCTTCTTGGGGCGCGAAGATCGCAAACGAAATACTGCGATATCTACCGGTTGTGTTTGAGCGAAGAGCAGGAGTAGTTGTAGATGAAGGTATTTTTTTCTCTTGCTATGTTATGATCGATTTTGTGTTCTTTGACATTTAACGCTTCTGTGCAGCTTCCGCAAGTTCCTTAAAAAATCAACAAAACATAAGGCTATCGTTTATGGTATTCACTTCTCAAGCCTATTTGAAAGTAGTATCAAGCCCTATGTTTACAATTTGGTAGTACAGAAATACCACCATACTTTTTCATTTCTTGTGTTCGATATTAGGCCGTGTCTACGCAATAGATTGCATCCTGCAACTGCTTTTAAACGTATATTATCTTGTTTTAACAAGCGTCGAATAATCTAAGTGATTATACTCTGTTTTATAAATATAAGAAATTGATAGATAGATTTTAGACAATTTTATTTCAAAATGGAAGAAATCGAAGATATGGTATTCGTGGAACAACTTAACTCTTTCGTTCACCAATGGCTGGAACTTGGCAACATTTTTGAAAATATTCCAGATATCCCCAATTTGCGATTGGTCCAGATATTGCCACCTGCATGTATTGCCATCGCTTTGACCACTGGCATCGAATCTGCTCTGAGCAGACATTACTGGAAATACTGTTGATTTCTTTCGGTTACGATTTATTTATTCGTTTAGTTTTTCAAATTTTTAAATAGTTCTCAGTCACTGCAACTCTTTTGCACACTGTAGACGACTGCTGATTGGTGCTGAAGAATTTTAATGTATTTTAAAATTTCTTTTAAATTTCTAATAATTCGTGTGATTTAATTAGTAAAATCTCAGGAATCTAATTTTTATTTCTTCCTGAATTTTATTTTATTTTTTTTAGAATTCGAATGGTGCTAAATACATCGGATTCAAAACATTCATCATTCATTTTCTAAACTCAATCGTCAAGTGCAATTTTTAGCTCTTAAAGATTTTGGTAGTAACTTATAGCTGCCAACGAGTTGAGTATCTGTGCCAACACGGGAGGCGTAGTTTGCAGTTAAATTCCAAAGTTTTGTATTCTAATACTTTTGTGACAAAATACTTTAAGAGGTGGTGAAAATTCAAACTATCTTTGCTATTAGTACTTGGGAAACTTTGGAAATTGAGAGTTGTCATACATCAAAAGAGACTTTCATCTTTGATAAATTGCAGCAAAGAGTGCTTCTTCGTAAACAGAAAACATACGTAACAAATTTTGAATATAAATAACTCATTAGGAGCTTATAGCTCTGTACCAAAGGAGATCGTGCGTCAGTATTGACCTGCAACATACACAACTTAAAGACATCAATCTTGTATATCCATATCTCAACAAGTGGTAGGTCCTGGCGGTAACTACAGTTTGCGAGTCCTCATCACCCTGTAGACTAGTTCCATTTACCGCGGCAGCGACTTTGGGATCCTCTAAGAGTTGGACACTAAATCAGCCATTCAGAATGCCACCAGTAGCATCCAGCCTGACTATTACTGGCGTGATTTGGGCATGCCTATCTATGATTTCTGCTATTCTGAGTGCTACTGGCTTCTACATGCCCTACTGGATGAAGGGTACTTTGTCAGATGGGACAGACGTTAGCTTTGCATCTTTCAGGCGATGCAATTATCCGCGGCTCACAGCAGAAGGGAAACTGGAAATGATACACGAATGTGGACGGTACACTTCATTTCTGGATATACCCAGTACTTCATGGCAAGTCACAACAATCACAGTGGGACTTGGGGCAGCAGTGTCACTTCTGGTAGCGTTCACAGCTTTGTCTGCCTGCTGCCTAGCAGATGTGATTACAAAGACTACAGCTCGGATACTAGGCCTCATCCAACTAATTGCAGGTGTGTATTCGACTTTTTGTTTATCATAATAATATATTTCATAATTATCGTACCCCGGTAGTACACCCTTTTGCACAATATTGTTCGAGATTATATGATATTTAACAATATTCCACAATATTAAACAGAATTACGAATATTGATTAATGTCACACAATATTGTACAATATTTGTGTACTACTAAGGTATATTTTAATATTAGTGTTTGAGTTCAAAACGCACTTTTAACTATCATTTTTAAGGCAGATAAAAGAAAAAATATTCTGAAATGCTCAGAATTTTATATCTAGAGCAATTATAACATATCTTTTATCTAGAATAATTATAATAACATATATTTTATCTAGAAAAGTTATAATAATATATCCAACTTAATATGTAATATATTTACGAATTATGCTTATAATATTAAAATGTGTAATATACGAGTTCTCTCTCTATGCATGAGTATAGAAAAATTCTATATAATCTTAAATATATCAACGATTGCAAATATGCTTTGAATATGTTGCATTATAATACTTCGCAACTATTTCATATAAACACGTGAATTTTTAAAAATATGATAAGCTTGTGTAGATATATTTTAAGATATGTTGTTTTATATTGTAAGCAATAATTTAATTTTTTCATTCATTCATTGCCAAACAAATGGAATAATTAATTAATTTTAGGACACCGTTTCTATTTTAAAGCACTCGTCTTATTTCTTGTACAAATAAAAGCAAATATATTCCATTAGCGGAAAGATACTCTCGGATATTTTCTTTTGAAATATAAAATTGAAATGTTTTAATAACTTGTTTGGGTTCAATGAAAAACTACTTTCTCAGGCATTGAACTTCTCCTGAATTATATTTTATAATTTTAAATTGCAAATGTGATTATTATCAACAGACCAAAACTGGTTTGACTTCATTTGAATTCTCGACTGTCTTTATCAGAAATAAATTATGACTCACTAAAAATTTCGTTTAAATAAAATATTTGAGTTGATAAGAATTTTTCTGATTCCTCTAGAATTGCCACATACTACTTTTAAACAACCCCTTTACAATGCATTTCGTAATTTTATTTTTTTATTTTTATTTTTCGGTTGCCATTTCAGCTGTTGTTTAAAAGTATTAAAGAAAGAGAGAAGGGATTTTAAATCAGTTTAATCTAGGGTTCAAATTTTTGTTTGACTATCTTTTTAATCCTAATTAAGGGGAAAAAATCGCAATTTAATCGCCCAATAAAATCTTTTACAATTTTCAGTTTTATATAAACATAGAGAGGATGAATAAAATATGTTTTATTGTAAAATTAATATTTGATAGATTTTTATGAAGTAATTTTTATCAAAAAGATTCTTTTATATGAAAATTATTTAAAAGTTATGTGAGTTTTAAAAAAGAATATCGGACACAATAAATCCATATACTAAAATATTAAAAATGCGGCGAATTTTTCCGTTATGAAATGACCATTACGTGTCCTAAAGCAATAGTCAAAATGACCATTTATTATGTACGCTTTCGGTGAACCATTCGACGTACAGACGACGTTCACTGTTATTTTAGAATTTCAAAATTTTATTGAATAAGGTTATCTAATATCAAAAGAGAAGAGGGGAAACTTTCATTTTCTTTTATGCTTGAAGAAGATTAAATAATATTTTTTTAAAGTTTTAACGATGTTTTTAATCACTGCATTGTTTTTTTTAGCATACTGTATCTGCTTACTAGTATTGTGCCTACTGTACTGGATTTCTAATTGTTTATGTTGCATTAAGCCGTAACTTTTTTTTTAATTTTGGTTAAATGGAATGTAGGTAATCTTTGTTATTAAATGAAATTTTTTTAGATCTTCTGCATTTAGTGGGGTGTGATGGTTTAACAAAGAATAATTGAAATTCACAAGTTATATACCTCTTTCCACTGATGAATTGCTGCATAAGCAGGTGGGCGTAAATTTGTTTGGTCGTCTCGGTAGTGTAGAAATCTGAAGAACGGAAATGCGGCTGATGTCTTTTTGTTGTTTGATCGCGATTGAAACTTGGAAGGCTTCCTTAAGAAATCCTCTTGCGGCTTCAAACCGATGGAAGTCTCTAACGAGTCGAAGCAATGATTTCTTTTTACTTTCACGTCTCGTTTTTCCTGTAATGTATTTATACTAAGAGAAAATATTTTTATCGTCAAAAAATTAGGCTGACAGATTTTAATGAATTTCTTCATTTCGGAGTTCTCTAACTTGAAAAAACCTAATTTTATAATTTCGTCTGTTTTAAAAACGTCTTTGAGCTAGATGGTTAAAATTTAGTGTGTGATATTTACACCAAATTTATAGACGTCTGTCATCTTTAGAACAAAATCTATTCACAGAAAATCTGACAGAGTAAATGAACGTGATAATTTAAAAACGCTAAGTATTAGTTAAATAAAAATTTGGCTTACAGCTTTCGCATCCAAAGCGTCGATTCATATACAGTGTTTCATCAACTCGTTTATTTGATATTTAAATCTTAAGGGCTCCAAAATTTACATATATTCTAAAGTGCACCCTGAAAGAAAAAAAAATATTGTGTATCGGGGTGTAAATAAAAGTGCAAATAAAGGTTTAATAATGCTAATAAGGTTTAATAAGAGTACAAATAAAGGTTATGTATGCTTTATAAACACAGGATGAGTTTGATCTACCCTGACAAACGAAAGAGGATAATAGAACAGCCCATGCTGATCATCAAACACTTTGGAAACTTTGTCTTCTCTCCTAATTTGCAAATTATGCCGGATAAAATGAATTTACTACGAATCGAGGAAAGAAAATCCCAGTTAAGACATTGACTGACCTGCATGTAAAATAAGCACATATTTTGAAAGGGAAATTATATGAATTCGGGATTTTCTCTGTTTATTTTACGTATCGGTTATTTAGAAATTTAAGAAAAATTCTATAAAATGACTTATAAGATTCCTATAAGACGTCATATATTTAATTTCTATATGGTAAATTCCTATATCTTTAGGGAAATTCCTATAAGACAACGCCATTTTTTATCAGAATCTAGATTTGAAACCGAGGTACAAATGCAGAAATCTTGACAAAATACTAAATAGAATTGTTGCAAGTATTAATATTAAATACCGTTTTAGCTAAAATTTCAAATTAAACTTGTTAAATTTGGACCAAAATAATACCGTTTAACTTGTCCATTACGTCAGCTTTCGAATGAGCCTACAATTAAACATTTCAGTTGTACATATTCAAGAAAAGTTTACTCTTTCGTTTGCGAAATGATATAGGATTTTCTTATTAGTTAACATATTTTACTTATTAGTTAGAAATTTTTAAATTAGAATTTTTTCCTCAACTGGCAGTATATTTTGTAATCCATCTTAAAGTTGGTAAACGATACTAAACGGTAAACTTGGTAAACGATAGTTAACATAATGTTTTATGATCCGCATGGTCTTTTCTATCAGCCTCTTTCGTTCTAGAAATTAGATCAAACTCATTATATATAATAAACACATTTGTTACAAAAATTCTTCATTTTATATTACATTTATGATATGTGTCAACAAGATTAAGGTATTATAACAAAATTGAGAACACGTAATGAATAACAGCAAATAGTATATAAAATAGAAATTAACTTCAAATTCGTACTAAATTGATACTTTCATGATATATTTTTTTATTAAAAAATGAATAAAATTAAAAATTCTTTAACTGAAACTTTATTTCTCTAATTTTCTTAAGAGGAATATCTTTATTGCAGCATCTATGTCTAAAACAAATCATCTATGGTGCACTATCTAAGTTTATGTCGCAAATTTCTTCCTCAATAGATAAGATAGCCAGATTGGTTAACCTTAGAGTACTTATTGCTGATCTTAAATGGCAGTTGTGAGGTATATTTGGAGGATTATTATCTTCGGATTTCACAATAAACTGTAATAATGCAACTGGGCCCACATCAATTAATTTTCGTTTCTTTGGCAGTTATGAAAGCCGGTAGTCAGACTTGTTCGAGCTTGGAATCCTGTTCATCAATTACGGTGGATGCGCAGTTCTAAATTACATTTAGTATTGTCAGCATCTAATAGTATAACCAGTGTTAGACAGATTTTTCCATCAAATTTTGGAGCTGCGGAAATCTCTCTTTCATCTATAATCATGCTGGTCTAGATTATAAGAGTTAAATTTTAGTTCCAATTACAAGATATTTTTTCGTTATGAAATTTTGCCATATCTAAAATATGCTTCCTAGGCCGGGACGCCCACGCTATGTGATGGCATTGACCATATCAGATTTTAAATTCATATCTAATAAGAAATTGGGTTTTTGTTGGTCTGTCATTTTGCATGTGAGTAAACACGATAGTTCAAAAACGTAAGACTTGGATAAATGAAAATAGTATGTGTTCTTGTAACTGAAATTGCAGTTTTGTGTCGAATTTTGGTTTCAATGTGTCGATAAAAAGATGTCCAAAATGCATATTCGATTTTCTTTACTATAATACGACTCGCTAAACACTCATATGCAAGACTTGGAAAATAAAAATGAGTTCATGGCATTGCATAAGTTTCCCAAACTCTGCGCGAGAGAGAGAGCGAAAAAGTGAGTGCGAGAGTAAACAGGTTCTTTAAATAAATATCCGAGATAATTTCGAGATGGTAATTTTGCCTGTTTTTTTTTTCCGAGTTTACAAAATTAACAAAAGGAAAATATGGTAATCGTCAAAAAATTCAAACACTAGATTTTAATTAATCTTCACATTTCCGATCTCCGAGTCTGAAAAACTAATTTTTCTAATTATGTTTCTCTTGACTCAATTCTTTGAACTAGATGATAATTTTTAATGCACGAATTTAGCACACAATTTGTAGCCTTCTATAAAATTTTGAACGAAAGTCGTTCAAAGGAAATTAGACTGATGGAGGAACTGAACAAGTGAACATAACTACAAAATACAAAGAGAACTGTATAGATAAAATTTGGTGCACAGATTTACATCTAAAATATAGATCAATATCCAATTTGAAATTAAATTCATAAAAGGATTGACCGTCTGTCGATCTGTAATTTCGATTTAACGTAATAATTTAAAAACACAATAATTTAAGTAAATGAATTTTGAAGTGGGATCGTGATAAAATTGTAATTCCATATCAATTTTTGGTTTGTATCGATTGAAAAAAATGCATCTAAAATACATATTCAATTTTCGAGTACTTATATATTAGCCAAGGATTAATCAATGATTGTTCGCTAAATTCAATAAAAATGTTAGATTCAAGCCGGAAATCAATATTTCATGAATATTATTCGGCAGTGTCATACCAGACATTCACAGACTTGTATAAGATTGCCAGTTTTATGTCTAGAAAATAGAATAACTTCTTTGTTTGGGAGTATGCGAGAAGATTTTGAGGAGACCATTCCAGCTGGATTAATACTTAAATTTTCATTTCAAAATGAAAAGTTTGAATATTTCCACCGATTGAAAAGATACTATGTTGAAGCGATATCTTCATCAGTTTCAATTCATTAATATATTAATCCTGATCAACGAGCTAGTTTGTGAAAAATAAATGCATGCGGAAGCTTTTAACGGATAAAGAGCATTTTAAAGGAAATATACGTATTAATGGAATCGAGAAGTGCACTGGATTTTAATAGGCAGTGTACTATCAATGCAGGAAATTCTTTGTCGTGAAATTTAACCTTGATGCGTGCTATAAGTTCAAGGTGAATCGTCATCTTAATCGGTCTGTCTTTGAATGAGGTCACTGACTTGAAAGCTTGCGTTACCACTAAGAAATCAAAGACTCGATCGGTTACTTATTTCTTTGAATCTGATATAATTCATTTATGATAGTACAGTTAATTAAAAGGAGATTTAAGTACTTAATTTCCTGCTTATTCACTTAGGCACTTTGGAAGTTACATTTTTGAATTAAACGCGACATGTGCTTCCTTTGTTATTTCTATGGAGTTCAGTAGCCTAATAGATGATGTATTTTGAACTAGTCGCAACGATGCAGTCTTTTTGCATCTTGTTTTAATGCATTTGTCACAACGTTAATATTTTGACTGTGTGTTTATCGACACAACAAATTATCGCCATCGTAGTTTAAATTTAAGTATACGGATTTTTAATGCAAAATATTCTATTGAATTAAACCATTAATAGCAAAAAAAAGTTTAATTTAAAACCAGTTTTACTGTTTAAATTCCAAAATTGTATATTATTTTTTCTTGCATTCAAACAAAATCTGTCGTGTGCGATATTGTACTACTTGTATTTTCAAAACCCTATATTTGCATGCTGATAGTGAAAATGTGGTTTGAAAAATTCATAAGTAGATGGGGGAAATGACTACTAAAGATTTAATGTTTTGGTATTGGTATATATATTTTTTATTAACTTTCGATGAGTTATACCGGTATTCCACTTAACAACTTTGCCCATCTCAGAAATGCCAAGAGTTTTTACTCATTATACTATTTTTAATGTGCACAAATCCACGCGCTCGATAGATTGATTATGTCGTTTCGAATTCATGATCTTCGGATCTCGAATCTGAGATCAACACAAAATCCAGATGTTTTAAAATAATGTAATCATTAGTCTTGATTGAAAAATTCTAATTTCTAAAAATACTTAATTTTTAATAGTACTTGATTGTGGAATTCTTATTTCAAGTAATGCAAAATTTTCATGCACAAAATCTTAAACTCTAGTAAATAAATGAAACTTGGTAGAATTTGATTGTTTACAAACAATATTTCATAAAAAAATCTCTTTTTAGCTTATGGAAATGATTTTCATTCATTAAAATCTACATTTTAGGAAGTTGGAATCATTCCAGCAAACGTATCCCTGGAATTGATTCAAAAATAAAAGCTTGGGCATACATTCTACTCCAGATATACTCTCCGATTCTAACCATTCCCCCACTGCCCCCCCCAAAAAAGATTGATTTATTATATCAATATCCAGACTAGATATAAAAGATATGAGGTTGTATGCACTGGAATTTTACATTATTATATTGTAAAGACATTTGGTCATATATACTATAAGGGGGTCAAATAGACGGCGAATATTCATTAAAATAAAGGCTCTAAATTTACGCTACTATCTGCTAATGGATTAAAATTGCAGTTGTCTTTGAAAACACTGACATTGTGTAACTTTTTCATTTTGTATCCTTTTGAATACTTTAAGAAATTTTTAACAAATTCTATAATTTCGAAAATTCTGACACTTAACATCTGCACCTGTATTCCACTCAACAATTTTGCGCATCGCATGATTTCAAGAATATTTACTTAATAAGCACCCATGTTCTTCGTGTATTGATAGTATCGAATCTCGAACCCACGATCTTCAAATCTTGAATTTGTGACTTAACACACAATCTGGATCTTTTGAAACAGTGTAACCACTAGTCTGTGCGAAAACCGTCACAATATAATCTTCATAACTTGATATGATTGATGTAATGTGAAGATATTATTAAAGAAGATTTCTTCATATTGGATTGGCAGGCCGTGTAGTAATATTCTTTGATTTCCTACTAATATTCAATAAACACTTTTACACAATCAATAGTTTTAATAGTTTGAAATAGTTTTAGTTTAATAGTTTAATACTTTGAAAACACTGACATAATGTTGTTTCATTTTGTATCCTTTTGAATACTGTAAGAAAATTTTAACGCTAACTCCATAATTTCGAAATTCTGGCACTTAACATCTACACCTGCATTCCACTCAACAATTTTGCACATCGCATAAATTTGAATTTTTATTCAATACGCACATGCCTATGCGCTTGGTGTATTGGTAGTGTCAAATCTCGAATCCACGATCTTCAGATCTCGAACATGTGAGTAACACAAAATCCCTATCTTTTAAAATAATCACTAAACTGTGCGAAAACTGTGACATTATAATTTTAATACTTGATACGATTGATCTGAATTATTGCAGATTACAGAATATATTGAAATGCAATTAATATTCTTCTCTATTTGTTGCTTTCGATTTCAAACTATCTTGTATAGTTTTAAAGGCGTAACGCCTTAATTTTTGGCTCACCAACCAAAAAGGCAAACTTGTATCAAGGTATGCTTAAAGCAAATGCTATTTATTAAATTGTAGCTCTCATGTTCTGCATTTTGCGTGAGTTTCAGCATTTTTCGTATTTAGCATCCTTTAAAATGTGCATTTTTTTTTGCCTTTCCCTTTAATTATAGTCCTTTAGATGAATTAATTTCAGCTCATTACTCCATTGAAAACGCTTATTTGTCGAGAAGTAACAACACAAGTAATTATCGCGAGGCTTTGATCAAGAAAAGCCCCGACTTGAATTTAATCCATTTCCTTTAATGAGATGATTTTGCGCAAATTCTATTTTTGATAGAACGCCATTAATTTTGCTTTCGGTTACGCTTTTCATCGAAATTTCAGCTGTTTCATTACAAGATGGGAAAAGAGACTGTTGTTATTGGAGACGGCGACGGTTTCTCCATTGATGCTTCTACTCAAATTAAATTCAGTCATTAAACTGTTGTTTTCCAGGTCGAATATTTGGCCGCACGTGCATGTTTATATAAAAATGCGATTTTTTTTAGGTTTCTGTGAACTTTGCCTCAAACATTTTGTTTATTTTTGTGTTTATTGATTTAAATTCGAGGTTTAGAAATCTGTTACAGCCGTGACAAATTACTTTGATTTCGCGATGACAAGATTGCGGGATCGGTAAGATGCGGGTTTGAGTTCTGCTTTCACTGAAATCGTCACGTATTTGAGCTTGAAGACCATTGTATTGATAAGATACTTAGTTTATACGATAGAAAACTTCGTATCTACGTCTTTTTTTTTTCTTATACGTAGTATAGAGAAAATATAGTAATCGTCAAAGAATTCGAACTCGAGATTTTGACGAATCGCTATGTTTTAGACGTCCCTGATTTCGAAAAACACATTTTTCGAAAATGTCCGCCTGTCTGTCTATGACAAAGATAACTCGAAAAGACTTTGAGTTAGACGGATGAAATTTGGTATACGGTCTTTATTCCAAATTTGTAGATATCTATCAAATTTTGAGCAAATTTAGCACAGAGGAAGTCTGTCTGGGAGGTTCGAATATATTTTAACACAATAACTATAAAATGACGAGCGCTAGATATATAAGAACTGGCACACAGATTTAACATCTATAGTGTAGACACCTGTCGAATTTTGGTCAAATGCAATAACGGGTTGTGTGGCTGTCGGTCTGTACTTTAAGAAATAAGTAAATGAGATAATTAAAAAACATAATAGCTTACGTATATGGAATTAGGTGACTAGAACTATAATTTTGTGTCAAACTTTTGTTCCAGTCAATTGTAAAAACGCGTCTAAAATACAAATTCTATTTTCCGATTCTATTAACAGCATTCTAAGGAGTTTTCGCTAAAAACTCGCCAAGAATGGCATTATAGACTCAGTAAGAATGCTAAATTCGCTCCAAATGTTAATATTTCGTAATTATTGCATTCCAGCGCCATGTAAAGCGTCTCTGGTATAACACCTTTATTAGAGTGTATACGAACAAGTTTTGAAGTGACTACTCCAGCTGGTTTCGTTCATTATGAGATCACTTACGTGTTATCCCTTTTATTGCGTTTTGCTAAAACCCTGTTTCCATGACTAGTGACATGGCGGATATAGTTATAAATCCGCTATCTACCCACGTGCTCGTCACTACCCCTCTTATGCTCGAAGTAGTTGGGGTTTTCCGCAAATTGTCGGCAAAAGAGTCCAGCCACAAATTACAGGGAATAAATCTGCCAGTGGAGCTCGTGTTCCCGTTTAAGTATCATTTGAATGTGTTTACAAATCGTGGCAAAAGGCTTAAGTTAGACGTCTGATTAGAAGATCTGCCTTATTTTACGTACCTGAAATCTAAGTTTAAGCACTTTTTCATTGCTAATATTCTAACATGAAGTTAACTCTCATGTCTAAAAGATGCCCATATAAACTAAAGGTTGTAAAAATAATATTAAATTAAAAATCTTGCCCTTGGTGAAATAATTTTGCATTGGGGGTGTGCAGGCTCGGGTGCCGTCACCGTCATCATACCAAGGCATAAAATTTAAATATTTTATATAGAGTTAATCTTGTAGCTTCAAAAATGACTGCACATAATATACATTGCATAAAATGTTACGAATTTTTATAAAGTACAGTAAATCACGATGTATACTTTGATTTATACGTCGTTTTGTCACGGTTTCGATTCATTCGCAATCATTATAATGTTACATTTGTACAGCGCGTTCGATGATGCGTCGTACTGATATCACGATTTCAAAATTATTTACAATTACTGAATTAAAGAAGTCAAATTGTCTGATGCTAATTTAAACGCTAATGAAGAAGAACGTGAAGATGTATCCCCCCCCCTATTTTATTTTCTTAAGACGCAGATTCTATCAAAAAACTTCGATCTAATTCCTTTTGACAAAATACTAGAAAAAAATTTAACGAGCGTAATTCGCTTAGTGATGCAATTCATACTCACAGACAATTAGCATATCTGACGTCGATTAAATTTTTTTTATTAGCTTTATCAACTGTTTTGACGGTTGTGGAAAATATGTACATAACTGTTTTGCACAAATTAAGTAATGATAACTATATTCATTATGCGTAATGTGAAATTAAGTTGTGAAGTAAGTTTTTTTCGCTCGCATTCATTTATTGTCTTCAATTAATATAATTTGCATTTCAAACATTTTGAGGTTAACATAGTTTTCGTTTTCATTAGCATTTCAATTTCAATTTAAATTGCGAATAGCCATTGCTATTTAATCATGACGAATATATTCATCATAACCCAAAATGACGCACGTATGACGTTTTTTTTTTTTTTTTTTTTTTTTGACGTGTATACTCCTCAGAAAAAGTTAACTAGTGAAACTCCTACATGTATGCATATTAATCTTACAGAATGAGATGTTTATAATTAGTATTTGAGACGGGCAATA
Source organism: Argiope bruennichi (assembly GCF_947563725.1). Classification (NCBI taxonomy): domain Eukaryota; kingdom Metazoa; phylum Arthropoda; class Arachnida; order Araneae; family Araneidae; genus Argiope; species Argiope bruennichi. Next base: position 90,562,723 of record NC_079151.1, read on the forward strand.
AAGATACGATTTTTTCACTTTTAAAATAATTACATTATGTTTCCGAAACTGTATAGTAATATGCTGGTATCTTTAAAAATATTGCTTGAAATAAAACATTTATTAATTTAATTTGTAATAATCGAAGTTGGTCATTCAAGTTCCGATTATACGTCTTTTAATATATGTATCGTTTTATATTTTCTTTGAAATATATATAAATGGTATTTTATTGTAATCTAGTAATTTATTACTTGTTAACCTAGTAATTTATATTCAACTGATTTCGTATTAAAATATTTCGTCATACCTGGTTAACAGGTTAAGAATAAAAAACCATTTTTCACCCAAGTTATGCTTTAACAAAAATTACGGGTTTTCTGGTATCCTCTTCCCTTCTGCAAATTAAAATAATTCAGAATATGATAACCGATATTCATCCAGCACTATATTTTTCTTTAAATATTCTAGATAAAAATAAAAGGATGCTGCAATCAATTTAACTAATTATATGATAGTAATTTTTTATTCGGATTTTTCGATTTCATTTTTTTGTTCGAAAAGTAAGATTTGAAAATATTTCGGCAGGAATTAGATAAAAAGTGCTAAATATAAAAATAGGCGAAATACTCTGTGAAGGACACACACACCTTTTTTTGTGGGCAAATTAGATATTTCATGATTATGTTTAAGATAAAAACTAATCAGATAATTAAAATTAATTATCCTGCGCTACATTAATTAAAAAGCAAAAAATATTAATTATCCAATCAATCTTTTTTTAAAATGCGAGGTATTTAATGAACGTTGTCTGAGAAAAATAATTGAGATTGGAAGCTTGATAACATAGCTAAATAGATTTTTTTTTTGCTCTTAAAGTCAGTGTTCGTCGTCGGATATTTTATTAATTTGAGTTTTAAATTTTCTTTCCGCCGATATATTGGCAGAGTGCAGATAATTTCACTATTATATATGCAAATTTTTTTTGCAAGTATTTAATAAACTCTATTTACAGTGGCGTTGCTAATAATTGTCTATTAATATAGTAAAAATAAATAGGATAATCAAACAGCCAAGGGTTCTGATTCGAACAGTTTTTTGTGTGAAGGCTTATGACTTCTAAATAGGTCAGAAATGATTGTCTGTTTTCTTTTATCTTTCAGTTTAACCCTTTCTAGGGCCGTGGAAAGTATGCTTCCCACCAAATTTATCAATATTTGTATGAAATTTTGTAGGTTGGCATAAGTTCTGATACATTTTTTTAGAAAGGCAAACTTAGATGCTTCAGTTCTTTATATCATACAAAATGATGTGTCTTGATTTGTTACTTAATTAACCAAATTAATTAATCAAATTAAATTTATCTAATAAGCTAAATGAATCTTATTCTAATTTCGAGCCTAAAAATATTTTAACATAATATGACTAGAAAAAAAAATGGCCCTTTAAAGGGTTAAAGAGATCAAATACAACTTCTCTATCTACTCTCCATGAGTGGGAATTTCAATTTTTATTTTCTGTAAAAGCACAGTGTTCTAGATACGCCATCAATGGTTGCTACCCCCCCCCCCCATCGATTCGATGATCAACGATCTTCATTTTCAAGAAATGTCTCAAAATGTGGTACAGTCTCCAGTCTCACACAAATGGTCTGATATTACCAGTCTTATTCGTTTTTTCGAGAGCATAGCTAACCATAACGTTGAAGCGTGTAATATCGTTACAGGTTCGAGCATCATCCTCATCATTTGACCACGGCTTATCGTTATGAATTTTCAAAATTATGTGCATGTTACTTCAAGACAAAATATTAATGAAACTAAACACCAGATATTCACCATGAATATGAGCCTGATATCGAAAATTAAGTGCAAGTCTATCCTGACATAAATATTTCTCTTGAAATTTTATAGAATCTGATATTTGGGGTCGACTGCCATCTTCTTTATTTGATCAAGACTGAATTAACCGATTTAATTAATTTAATAAGTGGAATGTTTTAGCAGAGGACATGAATAATAGGGCATAATTGTAATAAATTATAGGAGTCATTTTTTCCTGATAAAATTTAATCGTTGAGATCGAAGCCTCGCAGTATCCGTAGCCAGATTCTACCAGAGAAACACCGTGTACATAGACGGCTGGTACACATTAGATTGTATAGAATGAAACCTTTTTCTACCGATATGATATGAAAAGGTGAGAGATATTTTTCAATGTTTATCTCGTTATCTGACTATAGGTTCAAAATTGCGAAGTTTACCTTAAAGGATACCTAGTGTACCTTTAAAATAGGTTACGAAACTAGATACATATTGATAAACTAGATATTTAGTGATAAATTAGATACATATGTAAGAGATTTTAAAAAAAAATCTGTAAATAACTAATTTATTTATGTGAACGCATCCAATAGAAAAATGTATTATGAATATTTTTCTATCACCCTCTAACTGCTAAAACCCTGTTTAATCCTATCGGCCTCGCTTGGACATCTGTGTCCTGCAGATATTTCCGAGGCATCCTATGAACTAAATGAATTTATATTTTAGTGTGTCATACGAATTCATATTTTATGATTTAAATAGATTCATATTCACATGTCTCCATAGAATTGCTATTTCTATTTGATTTTATCTACTAAAGTCTTTATTTGGAAAAGAAAAGAACTGGTATTGAAAAGGATTAAATATAAATCACTTGATAAATCGATGTCTTATCCAGTTGCTACATTTATCGAGAGGAAAAACATTTTACTTGTACCACTCAGCTCTTTGTTTCCAATGTCGTAATGCATGGCGGTATTTTCTGAGTCACTTTAACGGTTCTTTTCAACTAATGGTCTGTAGTGAGGGTACAGTCCCATCCATTTATCGGTCAACGTGAAGTGATCCAGAATCTGCAGACGATCGGACAGTGACCTATGAGTGCCAACATGGAACGTTCCGCGCCATTACACCGGGGAGAATGAGCCATGTTTTCTGGTTGTTCCTTGGCGAGGAACATGACTTGGCCAATGAGATTTCTAAGTCGTTAACTGTCCACCAAGGCTGTTCTTTATTCAAACAGGGGGCGGGGGGGGGGGAGAGAACGTTTCTATGGATGATGATCTCATTGGAAATGCTAATGGATAATGAGCTGGGCCAGTTGGATGCTGACGCATACTTAAGTATTGCAACGGAGATTCGCCATTGCGTTCCTCCGCATCTAGACAATTAAGGAATGATATACATTTGATTAATGGAGATTTCAAACCTTGGGTAATATATCTTCTACGTCACATTAATTTACTTTAAGTTAGTATTTTCTAGCGTGTAATCAAACTGTTATTTTTTTTCTGAATAAGTAAAGAAAGTTAGGTCCAATATCTATCTGCAATGTATATTTCACTGCTGGTCATTACTGCTGATGTGAACTATGTTTTTACTTTCTTATATACAAAGTATATACATAGAAAGTATTGCAGTGGCTAGAAAATTTGAGCTGGGAATTTTGACGAATCTCCGTGTTTAAAACCTTTCCTAGTCTGGAAAAAAAAACCCAACATTTTTTTGGAATTATGCTTGTCTGTGAATGTCACTCAAAAATGCCTAGAACATGGAGGATAAAATCTAGCACATGTTCTTTACACCAAATTTGTAAAATTCCGTCAAATTTTGAAGAACTCCATTCAAACGAATTTAGTCTGAGCAACTATAAAAGAGCTAGATGTATAAAATTTAGTACAAAGTTTTAACATCTATTATGAGGATCGTCAAATATTGTAAATGTAACAAAATGTAACATCAAATATTGAACCAGATCCATCAATGAATGGATCGTTTGTCGGTCTCAGAATCTATAATTCAAAAGCGTAATGACTTAACCCTTATGTTCATTTTGTATAGTATACCATACATACAACTTTATAAAAATATACTACCACTATAAAAGAACTTTTAACTTAGTTTTATTAAACACATGACATTATTTGATGACTTTATTTATTTTTTGATGTTTTTCATATCGTCAAGAAGCTACCTATATACATTTTTTTTCTTCTTTTCTTTAAAAAAGCAATCTTGCCACGATAAGGGTTAAATAAATAAAATTTGGTATGGGATCTTGTGATTACAATTGCAGTTCTGAGCCAAAATTTTATTTTCATACAGTCGGAAAAAAGCGTCAAAATATATATTCTATTTTCTAGTACTTGCATATTAACTGCGTGCTAGAAATTAATCATCAAACTCACACAAAGCGCCAATACTTCATTATCGTTGTTCGTCAATATCATGAAAATAATAATTGATACTGATTTCTTTTGGTACAAAGGTATCTGAAAATGAATATCTGAGGACTCGTGTCATACTCGATCTTCCTCAAAGTTCACGTCTTTATGCAAGAGGAAGAGAATTATACCTTTATTAGAGAGTATTTGAGAAAGTTTTAAGGAGACCTCCCCCATTGGTTTTTATTCCAATGATGTACAAACTTAAAGAATATGCATTATATATGTGAAGCAGTTATAGAAAAAAAAAATGAAATTTCCATTCCTGATTGTAATGAACGGCATTTTGCGAATATTGTTATTCACTCTCTATAGATATGCAAGCATCAATAAGTTTCATAATTAATCTTTTAATTATGAAACTTAATTTTATTTTTATTAAGTTCAGTTTTATTTATTTCATAATCATTGTGCCTGTGCGTATACAGGCATTGTATTTTCATTGCATTTCATTGTATATATATATATATATATATATATATAATCCGAAATCAAACCATTCTAAGGTACTGTAGAAACAAAAATTAATCATAATACTTACCACCTTGATTATTTTATAGAATATTATTTGAATCAGTAAGGCAATTTTTGAAATGGAAGGTGTCATTGAATTAGATTATAAAACAAAACAATAAAAGATATAATGCTCTTAGACAAAAATATAAGAACTTATAATATTTATGAAATTTAAGTTCTGGTTTCGAAATCTTTGTATCTTATTGTTTAAAAGATTTATCGCCTTTTTTAAATCACTGATCATACATATTTTACAAATATTTATACATATCTTTACACGATACATACTTTTCTATTCTGTAAATAATAGTATTTTTAAATAACGACACTCATAATTAGCTTTTGCAGCACTCATATCTTTTATTTATCACAGTTTCGGTTAGTTCAAAATAATTCTTTTTTTAATTTTAATTCTGTACCTAACAGAAAAACTGCGATGATCTGGTAGTTTCGATTTCGTAAATGAAAGTTTCGGTCTTTGTGAAGCTGAACGAGATAAAAATCGAATGTCCATTCACTAAAGAACAGCCTAGTTAATATTAAATGGACATTAACTTTTAAAAGCTCTCGCTTCTGGTGTGGAGTGGAAAGTTTTAAGAGGAAGTGTAAGAGTCATCCACGTCTTCTATTCATAGTTCAAAATGGCGAGGTCCTTCTTGAAACTAGCTTTCTGTTGCTTTAAAAGGGGTCATTGACATAATTAAATTATACTGAATCGATTAGCAAAATAATATTAAAAATATTTGTCACCAGTTCAGATTGGGATAAGAGTTCAGATTTTTGAAATCAAGAAATCAATGTAATAATTTCAACCTAGTTGATAAACAATCCATATTAAGATCTCAAAATATCATTATTTGCTTTTTATTTTTCTGGTAAAGATAATTATTTTTGTATACTGGATATATAAGAATTGTAGTTATTTACATAATTATCTAGTGTGCGCATCATAAATTAACTGTCATTAGTGTAATGATATTCACAGATGCGCAATTTGTGTGCGTAGTATTTAAAACAATAATTTGAGCTTAACTTCAATTGTTAGGTAACTGTTTGGTGCTTGGTAATGAGGTTATGATGTGACCCAGAAAATTTGTTAACTTGACCAAAACGGTTACCTAAGATGCTTAACGGTTTTTTTGTTTTAATTGTTCATTTGTTCTCAACTCACCCGTGAAATTTAAGTAAAGTTGTGCTATTTTCAATGTGTTACAATTTTTATTAATAAACGAGTATTAACCTGGATAAGGAAACACAATAAATTTGTATTGTTTTCTTTCTTTTTTAATAGATCGAATTTTATTATTAACTTTAAAGATCAATGAACTCGGTTTGTATCTCCAAGTCAGTTGAACAAGTGTTATTTAATCCTTTCGAAACTTTCTTTGACAAATTTTTTAATGGATTAGTGAAAAGTGGCTTGTCAAACGAATTAGGCAATCAATTTGAAATCGTCCTTCCTGTAGGAGTTCAATTCCTTTACAAACTGAAACATCGAAAATTAAGCTTATTCGGTAAAATTGGTAATTGTGGATTGTCTGAGAAATAATACAAATCAACATGAAAATACTTTTGTGCATTATTTTTGTATTAACTGAATGCACATTATAAATCATATAATTATAATTTGAGACGGTAAAATCTGTGTTGATTTATTTGTTTTTACAAAAAAAGTTTGTGTGTGTAAAAACATTTAATTTTTCATGTAAGAAGTATGCGAAAAAAACTGGAATCGTCAAACAGTTCTATCTCGAGATTTTGACAAAGCTTTACATTTCAGACTTCTCTGAATCCGCAAAACACATTTTTGCAATTACGTATTATTCATGTGAATATAACTCAAGAACGCTTTGAGCTAGACGAATGAAATTTGCCATAATACCTTTACGTCAAATTTGTAGATTACTATGGCATTTTTTTTAACAATATCTATTCACAAGAAGTGTGTTTGTCTGTTTGGAAATTGTCGAATTCTGTATTTTTTTTTTTTTTCTCTGCACCTTCAGTAGATTACATTTGCATTGATAGTATAAAGTATTGTTTAAAACTTTCTCCAATTTTGAACCATTTAATATGCATTTCGCTATATTTCATAGTTTTCTTATAAAAAGTTATTGTTAGACAAATGTTTGGTTTGCAAGCAATTCTTGCATTTGTATTATTAATTTTTAAAGTATTACCTGGCCTGTACTAATTTTCTTGATGTTTTTTTTTAAATAATTTCCTTTACCGGTTTTGACAAATTTAATCTTTAATTTTTAATACCTTAGAACTTGATGATCAACTGTTAAAGCTAATTAGAGAAGGCGATGATGAAAAAAAATATCTATATCAATTAATGAAATAAAGTTATAAAATATTTTTCCTTTTGTCTGCTTCATCTTTATGGCTGACAACATATTCTGGAGGAATAGAAATATCATTCTTCTGAAGCTTATTTTTTAAAAAAATTGAGTTGTTTTTTTCCCTATTTATTAATAATTAATATCTCGGAAATTTTAATATTTGAATTTGATAAAAACTTGATATTTAAATAAAAATTCATGAATGCCTTGACTAAGCATTTTGTATTTTACATTCTGTATTTTATATATTTTTTGAGTTATTTCTGTAAACATTCTGTATTTTACACAATGAAGGCATAAAAGATTTAGAATTTCAAATATTAGCGTAGAAAAACGCATTTCGTATCCCAAACCGCTGTAATAAATAAACCATGTTTTTGTCCCTACTTTTATAAATACATTTTATTATTCCACTACTTTTATAAATACATTTATACAATTATTATTTCAAATATATATTATATATTTATTATTTAAGAATAAGTGTATTTAAGGATATGTTTCTATATCAAAATAAATATTGATCATAGTGATTGAATACACTGATTGTATTACCATTGGATTATACGAATTCATTTTTATATAATTAAAAATGGCACTTTTTAATGACGATTAATAATTATTATTCTCAGTGTTTACATATTATTTTATTTCAAGCAAATTTCCACGAATCAGCGAAATGTTAAAATGTTTATAAATTATTCTACAACGCCAGTTAGTAAACTCCATCATGACAGTATTTACAATGCAAAACATGGCGCCAACTACCGAATAAATTTCAGAATATTCGATACACGCCATTTTTCAGTCTAGTCCATAGGCATATAAAATCGTCTCATTCCCGCGAATTTTATGAGCATTTTCTGAAAAGTAATTTACACGGGAGTCCACGGGAGTGCCATATTTAATAACCCGGCTCGAGCGAGTTTTCTGTCTAATGAGGTAACTATGTTTGGCGCGGTCAGAAATTCTCTGACTCATCTTTCTTGCAGTTGAAGATTTTTTCCTCAACTTCTTTCTGCTCGTTATTATTTTTATTATTGTGCCTACCCTTCCTTTGCTTTTCTTCGTTTTCTTTTTCGCCTACCATTTCTGATGGGAACAACAAACCGGAAAAAGTAAGAAATGGATTAATGCACATGCGCGAAGATGAACTATACTTGATGACTGACTGTCAAAACTGTTTTGATTTCGGTTTACGAAATTGATAAAACTCTTTAAAGTTCTCTGCAAGTTTAATATAAAACGGGAGTATAAGAAATTTTTTAAAGTGGTTGTCGTCAATTTCAGTATTTTTTTTTTTTTTTGTCTATTAGTTTGAATTGTTAAGATAACAACATATCAGGATTAACAGGGACAATTTCGCTTTCTGACACCTTTCCAAAAAGTTTTTGTTTCTAGTTTGTTCCGTTTATATATACATACATATAAATGACTAAATGCTTATTAAAGATGTCGTTTAAATAATTTTTAAAGGAGTTAGCTTTTTCCCATCCTTATAGTGCGTCGCGTCGATTATGATTACTCTAATATGATTAATGAAGTTGAAACAGCCAAAAAGAAAAAAAAATGTAGTATATTATATCATCCATGCTTCTTTATTTCTTTTATTTTGATTTTTTATTACTAATACTTAATAATAAAACTTAATAATAAAATTGCTAAGTTTAAGTATCTGTGGTGAAAGCTTATAAGCATGCGATGCATTCATACTATAATCCTCTATAGTTGATACTGCAGAACCTTTGGTTGCCTTTTTTGATTTTTTTTAGATGATTGATTAAACAAAAATATAAGTATTCAAAAACAATAATAAATCATGCAATGAAAATACAAAGAATTTCCTTAAAAATTTCATCAAAATATTATATATTTAAAGGTGGGTGTTTAAAAAGTCCTATATTATTTATGTATAGTGTGCGCACGTGTGCAATAATTTCAAATTACATGCATTCGAAAAATAATTTAATTTCTCGAACTCAAGTTTCACTTTAACACATTTGCTTCCATAATTTACATGGGTTTATTTTATTTTCTTGGATCATTTTTCTGATTAATGACCTCTTTCGTTGCTACCTTTTAACTGTGTTAGAGAAGGGATCATCTGTCCAATTAGTAGGTACAGAATAATCAGATAAGTGTGAGTCACAGATTAGTCACAGCAGCCGAAGTGTTGAGTTATAAGTTGTGCTGGCTCTTATTTCTGCTGACTTTCAACGCTATGCTATGCTATATCAGTTAAATTCCCGTCTAAATTGATATTAATTCTGACAGCTTTGACCCGGTCTTTTTTTTTTTTTTTTTTTTTATGCTTTCTGTTTTCTATTCGAATTAAGGCAGTGCTTGGTCGTGATTCAAACAAAATTCTTATAGGCTAAGCCTAATAATTAGTCTTTCTTTAATCGTGGATAAAAAAATATTAACCCTTGCCTTATTTACCAAGAAAATATTTTTATTTGTTGTTCATATTTTATTAGTATTTAATTAAGTAGAGGAGCTATAACCGCTGAACCCAGTAAATCAAAATTTCACCATTATCCAAAATATCCATCAAGTTGTGCTCATGCGCCGTGTTGCAGCAATTACTTGGAGCATCGCTCTGGTATTTATGACCAACTACTTTTATGTATTGCTTTTCTGTTGGACCCATAACAATTTTCTTTTAGTGCTCTCGTTATTAAAAATTTCTTCCAAGCACACACATTTAGTGCTTCGCGAAAATATGATGGGACGAAGAGAAGACGGTTGAAGACGGTTTTCTTGGTCTTTTCTTCCCGAAGCGGCTAAAACGATGCCCTGCAAATAAATGATATCGCTTTAGGACAGGAAGTATTACCCATTTTTCAGTTTCCCTTCATTTGTTTGGAGATAGACGAGAGTAGTTTAGTTAATGTATGAAAATAAGACGAAACTGTTGTTTCCACTGTTATTTATTCGGCTATCGCCCGTTTTGTTGTGTGCTTGAATTTGAGAAACGCGATTAAGACTCTTCTGAAAAGGGTGTTATTTTAGCTACACTACTAGTTAAACGTTTTAGTTTCCTTCGCTTTTGAAGATATTCTGGTGTAAATGGGGGACCATTCATCAAACGTCACAAGTGCGGCTTCGCCTATCTTCTAAAAGTCTTAACTAAAATGTTGGATTGTATGGTACATAGTGAAAGAGCCGGCTTTACATTTTAGAGCCGCTGTGTTTACATTTTCCACAATTTTTTTAAACGAGAAAAGAAATGCGTAAAAATAATTTACATTCGAAAATTTCTTTATGCTTTCATTAAAGGAATTAGAAACATTTGTGTCTTCACAAGGTTTATTTTTCAATTTTTTTTCTATTGAAATAGGGGGAGGGAGTATTTCACTGATTATGCATTCACTGCTTTCACTGATTATGCATTCGCTGCTTTCACTGTCTGTGCCTTCGCTGCTTTCACTGTCTGTGCCTTCGCTGCTTTCACTGTCTGTGCCTTCGCTGCTTTCACTGTCTATGCCTTCGCTGATTTCACTGTCTACGCCTTCGCTGATTATGTATAATTTGCAAAGTTTTGAAAAATCAAAAGTTTGTCTATTTTTCTTGGATTTAACAGGAGGTCATATAAAAGTTTTTTTTTTTCGCCTTTTCCTCGAAAAATGTTTTCTTCAAAATTCGATACGCATAGAACACATACTATTCATTACTATCAAATTTAATCATAATTAAGTTCACTATTATTATTGATCTCATGCTCATATATTATTCTAATTTGTTATTTTTTCTGAGTGCCCCGATTCATGGTAATGAACTTGAAAATTATTATTGAAAGAAATTTTATGTGTAGTTATCTAGGCCTGCTACACCATAGCATACTCATGTGCCTTTTGTTGTCGATGTTACCAATAAATCGTATAAAAGAGAACATGTGTTAACAAGTTATTTCACCCAGGACACAATCTTCACTATCGAATAAATTATTGTGTAATCATGAAATGCAACAGTAATTTATTTACAGTGTTTACTGTGCAAGTGTAATTTAAAATAATATTTTTGCTTGTCGTTTTTATCAAAATTATCTGACATTAATTACTATTATTAATATGGTTGACGAACAGCTGGTCACTGATGGCGTCTAGTTTTGTACTTTAAGAAATATAATTTAATCTTGAAATAAATATGAAATTTCTGATATCAATGTAACTCGAGCATTTGCAGTATATTTTGGCCATTGTATCATATATTCTCTTGCTTCATTAATGTCAGATACATCATTGAAAATATACATATTAATTAAATTTTCTTTTGTTCAGGTATATGAGATATTATCGTATGCTTTGATGCGATGTATCTCCAATATTCTGTTTGATGTTTTTGGATTCGAATTATTTGAATCAGTAGCAAATAAGTTTAATTAACTAGCATGCGATTTCTCCTGTATTACAACAGATCAAAGGGTTGTCGACCGAAACTTAATTGGCCGCTGTCCAACACACACACTGATGAATTTAATACGCACCCGGGAAGCAATAATTCTTCTAATGATAGGTTAGAATTACCGAAACTAATGTTCTTCTTAGTTATTCATTATGTTGGAATGCAGTTTCCGAAAGGAACCGGATGATTTTCCTTTCCATAATGACTTTAGATTTATGGAATCGTCCTGTAAGGAAAAAAAATGTTCTCACAGTTCTCACAAAATAAATTACGTGCTGTGAAGGTACAAAAACAAGTATTTTTCTGTTGATGAAAGAATGTATTTTATGCTCAAAAGATAATTCTTTTGAATAAAGTTCTTTAGAAATTTTCCTTTTTTTTATATTTACAGGGACGTAGAAAAAAATATCTTACATATTTTCTAAAAGGAATCTTTTTTCTTGTTACAAACTATTTTTAAATATGTTAAGCAGTCAAAAGTAATACTAAATTAACGTTCTCTCTCTCTCTCTCTTTTTTGTGTGTGTGGAACTTTTTTTCAACAAACAGCTATGGAGATATGTCTGTAGACAATCAACAATAAAATACTTACATAAGGAAATAAAGTTGTTATATTCTGAATTCACCAAGATTTTGGTAGGTTGTGGTGAAACTTTGCAGTGGTTGAACTATCGATTTTTTTTTATGTTCTTATTGTTGAACTACGAAAGGAGAAAATAAATTAGAAAGTGTAATTTTTGTATGTCCTTGTTCATAATTAAATAGGGCTTTATTTTTAGTGCCGTTTTCTGAGATACTTGATTGGTTGAAAATTATGAAGTTGATAAGAATTTTGCTTATTCTTTTTATAACTTTTTTTGTAAGAAGTATTAAATGAGAAATTGCCGTAATCACTCGAGCTTTAGATTTCAATGAATATATATTTTATTTTTGCCCCTAGTCAAAAAGCCTCATTTTTGGATTTAACGGTTAATTTGCCAGTCTTTATGTAGATAAATAGCGGAAAAAAACGCTTTAAACACTTTGGTGTTTGATCTTTACAACATTGTAAGCTAGTATCAATTTTTAGGTTAAATCCACTTTAAGGAGTTGCCGGCCTATCCATTATAAGTAAATGAACAACGGTACGATAACTACTAGAAAAAAGAATTAGCTAAACTCCAAACGTGGTTTTCATTCCAAGGGGTACTTGATTGTGATCTTCAAAAAAAATTTCGGCTTAGTTCGTCCAATGTGAATGAGGTATCTTTCTAAAATAATTAAGTTTCATAGGTTTTTTTTTACCTATGTTGAATCTAAATTCAAAACGCATCATAATGTGGGAAAAATATTTTCACGAGTTTTCAAATATCTTTTCATCACCAGACAACCGTTGTGCCATAATAACATAAGTTTCTGCGTTTCAGTTAGCTTCAGAATTGTTGATAAATTTCTAGTTTTGCATGCTTTTTTAAAGTGCAGAAACCTTGAATTCGGAAATGTAAACAAAGTCTTTTCTTTAATTACCATTTTTTTTAATGAAATCTAAATATTTACTTATGCATTTCTAGAATTTACAATGATTCGAAAGAATTCAGGATGATTTTTCTTAGCACTCTTGAATTATTTTATGCAGCTCCCTTCTTTTTATAAAACCGATGAACTAAGTAAGCACCTTGTGATATTACTTTCACAATTCCGCAAAACAAAACGTAAGCGGAAGTGTTTAAAGGCGAAGCTCTTGATTGATATTCCTTGCGACGCATAGTGTAACTTTTCATAGTTTATATTCTGTTCACCTAGATCGTAGTCCGTTAGAATTAAAACAAGAAATATTGTGTAGTTCCTCCAAGGTAACGAAGAGCTTTCTTGCCGAGGTCCAGGTTTTGAACAATTTACTTAATAGATAAATTGAACTTAAAAGGGTAAGTGGTCTGTCAATGCTTCTGAAACAAGATAATTTCTGAAATTAATTCAATTTTGCGTTAACATTAAAACCCATGAATTCACAAATTCGTTTGATGTGCTCTCCTTATTTAACTTTCTGGCATCCATACAAAGGAACTATTCCTCACCAAATAACAGTAGTATTTGTGTTGTGGCGTATCTTTATTTTTTTCTATTAATCTTTTTCTATATATCCATTCAATTGACAAAGAAGGAACATCTACGGCGGTTGGTTTATCACTGATTACGGGATAAAATACGGCGAATAAAAAAAATATGGAAATCCTTAACTTTATTCTATTTTCTTTAATATCAAACAAAAGTTTTTGATATTAGCCTTCCTCTGGCTAAATTATTGGATATCAACCGCTGATTAACGGAAATGTTGGTTTTGATTGGTCTCTAACTACATGGATCTTCCAAATAATTATTTTTGTTATAGACATTAAAGTCGCAATATTTTAATAACGTATATTATTCATTGTGTTTATGAACCAGCTAAAAAAAAAGTCCCATGACATCATAAAATCCCATACATCCCATACTTAAAACAGCCCGGATAATCGGTTTCCTAACTTTCGAGGTTTATCATTTCAGTTTGTTATCTGTTATTTGAACTACACAGATATTAAATAAGATTCTTCTTCCTTGGCTTTCAACAATGGAAGAAAACCATCAAATAAAAGTCCCGTGACATCATAGACCCATACTTAACTGTCAAGATAATCAGTTTTCTAACTTTCGAGGTATTATCACTTCAGTTTCTTATCTCTTATTTGAACTATACAGATATTAAATAGAATCTTTCTTACTTAACTTTCAACAATGAGAGAAAATTGCATTATTAAATATTTGATGAGACATTGAAAATGGTTTGAATTTCTTCTCAAAAATGAAATGCATTTTTAAAAAATAAGCAAAATACATTTTTAGAACAATCAAAAGATTGAATGACAAAATAATATTGTAAAAAGGGAAGATTTTTAATTAAAAAAATATGTATAATGGTGTATAATATAAAATGATGTAAAAATTAGTTCTTTTTTTATTTAGGGAAAGAAATAATATTTTTTGAAATTAGTATAAAACGCCAAATGACCTTGTTTAATTTTTATTTAAAATTCTGTTTGAAAGTTAAAAAACAAACTCGATCTTAGATTCATATTTCCACCTCCTTTTGTTTATCTATGTCAAATTTGATAGTTCTAAGTCAACAATATGTCTTTCAAATATCGAAAAACACACATATACATGTAATCTTTTATTACATGTACAAGGTGTATACACACACACACACACACACACACAGTACATGTAATCTTTTATTTTTAGTCAGACAGATATATAAGAACAATAACAATATATTATACTTTTAAAAATGATTTGTTTTATAAAGGTCGCCTATTTTGAAATAGAAATATATAGGAGAATTAAAGCTTTGTTATTTCGCATTTTCTAAATTTGAAAAAAAAAAAAAACTATGAAAATAAGCAAATTTCCTGAACAGTTATTTTGCTTTCTTTATAAACTTGAATTATTTTTAATAAACACAGTAATTAGTTTCGACCTTTTTTTATTATATTGATGCATAATGATTTACTTTTGACAAGCTTATATTCGGATCCAATTGGACCTTTCAATCCTTTGACGGCAATTTAGCTAGAATGTTGCTTCCTTATTTCTTTTTCGCCTTCTTCTATTTATTTAGCTTAAACACATGTTTTTTTTTTATCAAAACGATTGCTAAATTGTAATTTCCTATTCAAAACTCTCATTCAAAGGTTGTAGACATACAATGGGTAATAATAAGAAATTGTCGATGTCAAATGCCCATTTTTCTACTCTGGATATCCTTGTATTCAATTGTGGAGATTTGTGTGACTGACATTTGACTCTCTGTTTGGGTGTCTTAATAGGCTTCATGCAGTGCTTTCGCAAAGTTTCTTTAGAACTATGCGTCGCTTTCTGGATTTTACGCAATTTTTCCTTTTCTTCCTTTTGTTAGTAATCGCTTTACTTATATTTTGAAACAAAAAATTAGTGAAAATCGCAATAGAATGCGAATCTGTTTTTTGTAGACAGCCTGTTTGTCTGAGAATGTGTTGTTTAAGTGCACGAATGTTATTTTTTTAAAACAGTGAACATATCCGAAGTTTTGAAACTTAAATAGTTTTTCAAACTTTTATGATTAAAGTTGAAGATTAAGTAATCAACATGCTTTTGGGGCATAAACGATTATATAGTTGAATTTTATCCATTTTATAATCATTCTAGTTAGTTAATGATGGCTTTAAATACTGCAGCCTGAAAGCATCATTTTAACCAGCGTTATATACTCAAAAAAAAAATACCAATTTAAGCGAAACGAAGAATAATGTATAAAAATACCATGAGGTAAAAATCTTTCGCTATCTGCTGCTATCGGATGCTTGAATTACCTAAAATATTTTCTTTCTTTCATATCACATTTTACGTAAGTATCGTGGTAGACAAAATAATTCTTAATGATCTTTCTTTACTGACTCAGATATTTTTTTTGTTACTTTTTCGATTTTTTTTTTCCTCATTCTTGTCTTTAGTTGGTTAATGAACATTAATTTCCTCTTTCAACTAAGCTTACGTTTTTTTTTTTTTTTTTCCTCCTGAATATATGGTTAACCATAATGGTTTAAGCTAATTTTTTATAGAAAATGGAATATAATAAGGCATTGGAATGAATTAGGTGTTCTTTTAAGATCGATTGCTTTTAAGTAAGGCTAATTGTAAATAGCCTTTTTTAGAATTATTTTAGAAATAAAAGTGTGATTTAAAATTTTTAGCTTACCTGCTTAAATTGCTTTTTTTTTTATCTTGAATATATTTGAAACAAATTTTAGTTTAAATTTTGCTTTTGAGGAAAATAAAATACAAAATGTAAGTTAGAATTTCTTCATTTGATTCAAATTCTCTGGGATATTGAGACCGTAACCGAAACTTGAAGTAATTCTTATATTATGTCGCAATAAAATTTGATTATTCTGTCCTTTTTTGATAGTTGTAATCTTATCTGTTATGTTATTCCGCATAATCGACGCTATCGATGAATAGTCTAATCGATGAATTTTGATTGGACGTAGACTTCTTACACCTCTTTTTTGTCAAGTCAGTCACTTTTACTACGTCAACACCACGGGGGTATTAAGTGCGTTGCCAATGCAGTTATTTTGTCTGAGACTTTTTTAAAAACATTTTTAAGGTTAATTAATTTTGTGATTTCATTTAATTTTCAAGAATCGTCTGCTGGGACAATATAAATGAAAATTCAAAATATCAATTTAAAAAAAAAATGACTTTTTTTGACTTTTATATTTTCAGTTTTATATATTTTTTTATACTTCATATATTTTACTTATATTTTTTTTATATTTTTGGTTGACAAACCAATTCATTAATCAGTATTTCCGGAAAACTATTTATTTGAGTATTAAGATTGCGTTCAAGAAATTTTGTAGCTTTTTTTTTTCTATTTTGCTAAAAATTGTTCCTAAAATTTTTTTATGCATAATTTACTAAAACCGACTCTGTTAAAGAGAGTCCGCAATTAATTACTTTTTTATTCTGTTATAATGCATTTTATAAATTTATTTTATCATAATGCTTGCCACAAAAACTGTTTTTAGTATTATATTAAATGAATAAAAAAAAAATTTGGTAGTAAAAGAGAGGGGGGGAAGGTTCGAAATTTGCATGCCTTTAGGGACCTGCAAATCACTTTTGTGAAAGTAATTTAATTTTAAAATTTACAAGAACACGATAGAATTTTTAAAAAAAATACTTCACACTATGTGACCCCCCCCCCAAAAAAAACCCGAATAATTTTTTATTTTTTTTTGAAAAATATTTTGACATTTATCACCTTGATTGTTATGATCTTTTATTCTTTTGGTATAAATTAAAAGTTTCTAGAAATTTGTAATGCATCTTTACAAAGAAAAACGAACTTTTGAGCGTCAATATTTACAATGTTTAAGAACTTTCTTAGTCTGTGCGTAAATATTTCATTAGCATTACCTGTGGAGAAGCAAGATGAAAATACGTGCCAAGGTCGTTCTGCCTTGACGAAACTACTAACGCCTGCGAATGATCTCTCGCATTTGGAAGAAAACACCACTTCATTACGGTTTTCTTTCCTTTTTTTATTTACGTTCTTAAAAAAGAAAAAAAAAAAAAAAAGCGTTCTGCAGACATTGCACTTTGACAAAACGTGATTGCCTTGCACGTGTGGAGGTCGTTCTACTTTATACTTATTGAGGTTAATGCAATAAACGGTTGCATGCAAGCTATTTCCGCAAACACACCATGCATACTTTTTTTGAAGTCTTTTTTTTTTCCCATCTCGCAGAGGAAATATTGTTCCGTTCCTTTGCGTGATTTGGACCATATATATGTAAATTGCCTACTTTACTTTCATTTTGTCAGAATATTGTAGAGAAGATGTCTAACAAATGAGTTACATCCCCCCATTAAGTCCCCATATAAACTTTACATGCTAAAGTGCAGGGGTTTTACTTAACAAGGGCTCGTCCACTCTGGGTAGTCCTAAAAAATAGTTTTGGACTGGCTGAAATCAGCTAAGTAGCAAATAATAATTTATAACATTCTAGTTTATTTGATAAGACAGGCTTGAAACCTGATTATGGTTTGAGCTCTGTTAAGGTGACTGACATATACATTTCATACATCAAACTTTTTGCAAAATCATTGCGAGACATTTGAACTTATATTTACTGTGTATTAACCTTGGTAACACAATAGATGTTCTGCTAAACAGTCTTGAACCGAAACTTACTAATCGCTTAACTAGAATTCTTTGACTGCGCTTCCATAAACCTTTTGTCTAAAATAACTTCAACTGGCTGAAATCAACTAAGTAGTAAATATTAATTTATAGCATCCTGGTTTATTTGATAAGATAGGTTAGAATCCTGACTCCGGTTTGAATCCTATTAAAACGGTTGGAAAATTTATGCACCAAACTTTCTGCAAAACCAAAGTGATGCATTATGACTGATATAGTGTGTATTAATCTTGGTAAAACGATAAATATTCTCCTAAATAATAGCGCAATTCTTTGACTGGGCTTCCATAACTTCTGCCTTTTGTCTAAAAATAATTTCAACTAGCTGTAATCAGCTAAGTAGTAAATAATTTATAGCATTCTGGTTTGTTTGATGTGAAAGGTTTGAAACCTCACCTCGGTTTGGACCCTATTAAAATGACTGAACGCAACTGGGTTGCGCCATTTTATTCACCTAACTTTCTGTAAAACTAATCTAACTTCTAACTCATTTGGACTCATATTTAGTGTGTATTAACCTTGGTAACACGATAAATATTATACTAAATAGATTTGAATCAAAACTCTCAATCGCATAACTACTTGGCTTCCATAACCTCTACCATTTGTCTCTTTAATGATTGGTTTAGAGAGTGTATTATAATAGTGAACTTTTCCAAGCTTTAATGTGTGATAAAAGGACACAACAACTTCCCCCTGAGCTTTTTAATATAATAGTGAATTTTTCCAAGCTATAATGTTTGATAAAAGGACACACCAACTTTCTCGCTAGTTTTAATATATTAGTGAATTTTTCCAAAATTTATTATGTGACAAAAGGACATACCAACTTTTCCCCCAAGCCTTTTTCAACGCCTCACCGAATCTTTTGAATTCCTGATGCGATAAAATGCCTTGAATACATCAATAATGGTACATTGGATGTCAACAATAATCGTATCCTCAAATAACACTTTAATATAACAAAGAAATATTCTGGTGAAAAATTAATATATTGCTATACTTCATAGGAAAATAATATTTCTCCCAAAGGGAATTATAATTTTTAAGGACATTCTTGGATCCATCTCTAAGTAGATGTAAATTACAGAATCAAATGGCATCAAAGGCAATCAATAAGTTTAACTAATTGTATCTTCTAAATTTTATTGAATGTTAATAGATTGCTTTAAAAGATAGGCGACTACAGTAAAAAGTCAATTTTTTTTGAGAAATTATGAATTTTTTAAATTTAACATTTTAATGTTTGAATAGCTTTCTTTATAAATTAAGTTATACTGATTTTTATTTTGGCATTTACATACTTTTTAATGCTACTTTACATCTTTAGACGCTATTATACTTCAAATTTTAATCTTTAATAAATTTCTTTAAAAAAATCTCGTAAATAAAAATCTAATACATATTTTTTTGTTTAAATTTGGTATAATAATTTATGTTGTTGTTGTGTCAGATATTTTAAGCCAAGGGAGCGTCTCTTGTTTTAGTAGCGCCAACTAGGGGCAAGAGTACGTCTTAACTACTCATGCATCACATTCGCTTGCACAACCCCTTTTTACAGAGGGGGGGGGCACATTCACGCATCTCACAGATAGAACAGATGAAGAACAACCAATGCCCGAACCGGGATTCGAACCCAGGACGCCCAGGTCACGGGGAAGACGCACTACCCGTATGTCAGGACGGCGGCATATTAATTTTTAAATATATTCTGGAACAAGAGAATAAAAAGCTGTTCATTTAGAGATATTTTATGGTTGTTTTAATGCTTAACATTGCAAAAAATAAATAAATAAAATAACTCGTGTTATTTATTTGTGGAATCCCAATATTTAAGTAATGGGTAGAAACACAGCTTTTTTAGTGCAGGGACTAGATAGATTTCTTAAGCTATATGCAAAATTCTAAGCAAATCCTTTGATAAGCCTCTAAACCAGAATATTTTTGCTTTATATCTTCTTTTGAAATAAAAAAAAGCCTTTTTTGCAATTTGTTTTAAAAAATTGCTGCTATAATTAATATATTTTGTTTTCACAGAGTTTCTTTTCCTTCAATTATTTACAGTTTATTACCCTTTTCAAAAAATATTCATCCAGTTTTTCAAAAAAATTAATCCCGAATGTAATCACACAGTACAGATTTTACTAAATTATGTGCTTGATAATCATATGTGATCTGTTATAATATGTATTATTAATACACTTATTTTTAACAAAAATCAGGTTTTAATGCTAGAAATATATCTGTTTGGACTACAATTTCAGTAGGATACCCTTTAAAGATATCAAATTTTAAACTTTCAAATAAACATTTTAGCTTAGTACATATAGTAAACGCTTATGTGCATATATTTCTTTTTCATGCAACTGTGCAGTCAAGATGTGATATCTTATAAAAGCACGTAGCATAGCTGCAAGCATTCTTTTCCCAAAGCTTTCACCCAGGGACATGCGTTTCTTCTTTCAAATCAAAGTACGAATTCTCTCTGCATATTTCTTCCGGGATTTCCATTCTATTATTCTTATTTTCTTGACTTGGAAAATGCTTTTTATCGTGGAGAAATTTAATATTGTAATGCTTTTGGCTGCTATTCGGATTATAAGTTGGGAAAAAATCTGTAGTAAGAAAAGAGACAGAATTTCTCTTGAAGTGCTTGAGTTGACTGTTAGGGTTAACTTGCAGTACGAAAGCATAAAAACAAGTATATTTTTTCTTCAAATTCTGTCAGGTTTTTTATTCTCCTGATGAAGATAAAGCGGTTCATGAAAAGAAGATAGTTTTTATGTTGAATTTTCCGTTGTGATTTTGCCCTTTTATTGTAATGTCTTACTCATCCTAATTTAGATTTATAGATTTGTTTTAAAATATTGAATGTAAAGAAGAGCAATCCTTTTTTTCTTGTGGTGATCTAAACATTGGAAAAATGACAAGTGTAATACTGCTTTTTTTATTGGTTGCATTATTTTGGGAATTTCAGTTTCTATGGTTCTCAAAATATTAAATGAAATATTATATTATTCATATTGGCTAAAGATTTTTTTATATTACTAAAATAATAACTACATCGAATAATTCAGCCAAATTATATACATATATTTTTTCTTAAATTACATAACTGCAGTTTTATTTGCTTAAGTTTGTTGAGTTGGCTGTACAAAATTGGTTTTGAGTTTGTATCCGAAGATATTACCGAATAAGCAGTGGAAGTTTGAACATTAGGTTTTGACGTTTAAATAAAAAGTCATTACCTTATAGAAAATGTGTAAATTAGAGCGTTATGGATATTATAAAGACTTATAAAATGAATCTCTGGAAGCAAAAAATACAGGCGCAAAATGGATAAGAAAGGAACTGATTTGAGTGATGAAATCGAGATTAAAATTCTTAACAAGTATGAAAGTTTACCTAAATTGAGTCAATACACTTCTGCAGCATAGTCAAAAATTGTACAACCCCTTTGTGAAATTTTGAAAAATCAACTTTTTGTCAGCAAAAGCAACTAATAAAGGTTGATTTTCAAAGGGAGGGATATGTTGAAGAAAATCCTGTAATAAACGACAAAATGATTGTAGTTTTCGATATGTGCAACAACATTAACATTTGAAAATGAACAGAACAAGAGGTAAAAGTCTTCCCAAAACTTTATTGCATACTCTCTAACCAACTTTCCATGCTAGGGAATGCCTTACATGGCATTTGCGTATAATTGTTACAAAATATGGCATTATTGGCGTGCATTTAGTATTTTTACTGAATTGGCTGTCATCCTTGGCGAGTTATTTGGCGATTGATTCCTGGCATGTACAAAAAGTCAAATTTGCGATTTAGACACATTTTTTTTTTAAACGATTGAAACAAAAATGTGGCATAAAAACTGCGCTTGTATCGCATACCAATTTTGATATGTGTAAGTCATTGCGTTTGCATGTTTCTGAAAATACAGACCAACAGACAGTCAACCCTTAGTTGGATTTGGCTCAAATTTGGCAGATGTCAGTACTATAAATGTTAAATATGTGTACCAAATCCTATCTATCTCCATTCGTTTTGTATTTATCGTGTTAATTTATATTCGATCAGCCGGACAAACTTCCTCTAAACAGATTTTATTCATAGTTTGATTTAAAAAAAAAAAAAAAACCAGCGAATTCGGCGTGAAGACCACATACCAAATTTCAACGACTAGTTGAAAGCATTTCTGAGTTATCTTTGTCATATAAACAGACAGACAGACGGACGGACGGACATTGACCAAAACATGTGTTTTCCAAACTCAGGGTGATTTAAAGCCTGGAGATTCGTCAAAATTACAAGTTTAAATTTTTGATGATTTTTCTACTTTTTTTTTTATTCCACGAATATGAGAAAGTAAAAAGAGCCCAGTGTAAATATTGACTTCATTTAATGAAAGAAAAACAAATCATCGTTAGAATTTTTTAATGAAGATTTCATTGAAGTAGAGGCGACCTCATATATAAAATTTACTTGGCTTTTTTTTCTTTACGCCTTTTGTACATTAGAAAAAAACTATAACTTCTAAAAAAGAAGCCGAATCCTGACCATTAATTACGAATCTAGTTGTGCAGTTAGATTTTGATGAATGTTGCAAAAAGTATCTTTGAGAAATGGTTCTGAATAGTTGAAATTCCTCTTGCCTTTTTTTATGTGCTTTGAATAATAAAATCGAGATTAACATTTCTTTATGCGTCTCATATCCCGTGTAATGTCCTTTGAAAAGCGAAGAAAAAAAATTGTTCTTCCTGACGTCGGGAATAGAGAGCTAAGATTAAAGCGACCGATGATGGATCTTTAAGCTGCCAAGTTTTTTTTTTTTCTTCTTTCATAATACACACGTAGTTGGATACAAGATGTAAAGTACTGAATATGAAATTAGTTGGTAGAGTATGCTTTCATATATATAATATGTAATGATATTTTAAAATTTAATTTAAACTTAATTAATTTCCTTTCAGTTTCATTTAGCCCATATCAACTTCATTCTAAAATATTCCCTTATTTCCTGATCCCATTCCACTTTTCTGTTTAATTAATTCAACACGAGTTTTAAAATTGCTGAATCGGCTAAAAACCGACAAGTTCCCACACTCCGAGTGAAGGGATAAAAAATGGCAAGCCTAGCACATTCTTTTAAAAGATCCCTGTAATTCCCTTGCTATGGTCGACACGTGTAGGAAATTCCTATCAAAATCTCACAGTATATAACCACACGGATAAATTTTTCATTAGCTTTTCATCATTTCGTTTTGTGTCGTTCTGTGTTGTGCTCCTCGCTTCTGCTTGTTCATAAATCATGACACCCGGGGTGGAAATAAAACGAAGCTAAAAATTCAAAGGATATATCTTAATCTAATTTAAATTTTAATTAATTCCCTAATTTTTATGCTAATTTAGTCCATATTAACTTCATTGTAACTTGTTTCTTTATTTCCTTATCCAATTCTGACATTTTTATTTCATTTATTCTACACGCACTTTACAAAACTGTCTCAGCGAGTTCTCTCATTCCGAGTGAAATGATAAAAATCCTTAATACTTGCCACATTCTTTTAAAGATACCTAAATTTCCCTGTCCTAAGTCTACACATGTGAAAGAAATCCCTATCAAAATCTCATTGTAAAAACCATTGAAGGGAAAATTTCGGACTCTCTTGCTTTTATGTTTTTATGTCGCGATGTAGACTGGTGTATTTCTCACCACTCTTCCTTGTACATATTATGCCTCTCAGGATGGAATAAACTGAAGTCAAAAATTCAAAAGTGTTTTCTGTTCAGTCACGCAACTGCTAAAGTATGTTATATTTGAATTCGAAATTCTTCCATTAATAAATGATGGGTGACTGATTAATGAAAATAACCCGTTCCAAGATACTCTTTACCCCAACTGTTAATTAAACGTCCATCGATAATTGCAGATTTTTCATGGGACTTGGTAGATTTTTTTTTTTTTTGAGAACCTCTAAAAAATATTGCATTTTTCTCGTTTTTTTACATTATAACAATTAAATAAAATAAAACGCAAAAAGCTAATCCAAAATAATAAAACTAATTGTAAAGTTAAAAAGATTCTCATTTGAACTTTCCGGTCTATAGGGTATAATTGCTTTTACATTTTTTTTTCTAACATTTATCTTTTATTCAAGCTTTCTTGAATGCCTGTGTAATATTGTTTAAAATCGGATTCGAAAACTCTCAGCACTTTTGAGCATGCGTCAGGATGCGTTTATTTAGTCAATATAGGGATGAAATGAAAGATGGAAGGCGAAGATGTTTATATTTAACAGTACATGAATTGGGATTATATTCGAACTTAGGAGGCTTAAAAATAACTTGTAATATTATAGGGAAAAGATAGTAATTCGCAATAAGATATTTTAGAGCAATTTTTATTTACTATAAGCAGCTTGCACATGAAAGATTCTGTTCTTAAAATTAGCTAATTATTTTTTTATGTTTAAACACTTTTTTTTTTTTAAATTTGTTATTGAATATTTTAATAACATTTTAGGATTAACAATGGTAGATAATCTCGGTCGCATTTAACGATATTATATAAAATAATCTTCGTGCCACTCCTGAAAGTTTTTTTTCTCGCTTATATTAGCCGTATAATCAATCATTCACTACAAAAGTTTGAATTAAAATAGTACTGTCAAAAACAAACGATATTTTCATTCATTGGAAAACTGAATGGACAGATATCCAATGGGGCATAAATGTAAGTCAAAAAAATGACGAAGAATTCTGGAAATATGCTAATCCTTTCAACTTTTTCCCCATAGCGATTTTGAATCTTCGAAACGCGGTAGTCTTGGGATACTGGAAAGGATTATACCTGCCTTGGTTTCTTAGATGAGCTCAGATTTTGACACTCTCTTCTTTAAGTTCCAGAATATAATCAATTTTTTAAAGTGCATTAAGGCAATTGCAAAAATTCAGAGACCGTAAATCAGCTATGTGGCTACTAAGATTATTTACATTATGAGGATCTTGTTTTAGAAACTTCATAGATATATCGCTATCTCATGTTTTGAATTCGTTCTCATTCTCTTCTATTGGCTGGCGAGTTTATGTTGTTGTTCGCTGTTCTTGACAATCATATAACACCCAACTTTCGTCAGTTCACACTCCAATGACAGAAAAATGCATTCAAAAAGACTTATATATCGTCGCTTTGTATTTTGTGAACTTTGTTGAGTGAATTTATTATATGAACATTTATTCTTTGTTGGAGTATAAAACTCTTTTGCGAAGGTGTTTGATTTGCTTACAATCCAATTTATTCGTTACTTAAAAACCATCGTACTCTGATTTTTTTAAAAAAATAATTCTTCCAGTTCTGACAATGAAAGAGAAACACTACTATTTCCATCAAAGTCAGAAGAAAAGTTGTAGATTTCTTTATAAACTCAATCTTATAAATTTATATTCAAAATTGCATAATATATGGTATTAAAATAAAACGAATTGGGTTTATTTAAATCAAATCCAATTCCTTTTTGTAGACAGTGAATTATGTACGGATAGCAAAATAAAGTTGCAATGCAATGAGTAAAATTTTTCTGACTCCATTTAGTTTTATTCTTAGTAGGTATCATCAAATTAATATAATAGAATTCTCAAGCATGCCTTTCGTAATATTTCAAAATACTTTTATTTAACTAGATTTAAGCAGCAATTTTATTTCATAATATTGGGAGCAATTTAATAAATGTTATATTATTTTAATAGATTAAAAACTTTTACATATTTATTTTATCAATTTTACATATAGAAATGTATATATTATAAGATTATTTATGTAATTTTAATAAGATCTTGTAACTTTTTTTTCCTTCTATCTAAAATTTAAATTGAAAAAAACATGCAAATTAGAATAGTTTTAGTCTTAACAGTTGTCGACTATTCTTTCCTGTTTTTCAGCAATAAAAGTTTTCTGCGCATTCTTTGTGACAGACGATGAAAAAAAGTGGGTTTCAGTAATATTTTATTTCTCAGGAAGTTACGAAACTTGTTCTTTGGTCGCTGAATTGCCAAAGCGTAATTGTTCAATGAAAAGTAAAAATGAAGTAAATACCGAAATGGAGTTTAAAAAAAATTCATGAACATAATTGAATTGATTGAAGATTAGTGATGCGAGTTTAATTGGAATTAAAATTAATTGAATTTGTGAAAAACTTTTGTTTCGTCTGATTTTATTTGTTTTTTGCTTTTGAAGTAATTGTGTCTAGTAAAGAAAGATTAAGCAGATATATAGAACAAGGACGTAAAACTTTTTCGGAAAGAGTAAAATAATTATTTTTAAAAGTAGTGTAATTTAAAAATCAAATAATTTTTGTTCTTTATACAATCAAGATTTTTTTTAATAAAATATTTCTGAAATTTTGCAAATGTACTTTCCGAACAAAAAGTTAACTGTCAACTTTTTAAATCTAGAAATTAATTATAAGAATTAAAATTTCAGAAATATTTTGATGTTTTTTTCTGAAATATTTTTTGAAAATATTAATCCATAAAAATGATTGTTTGGTATTTTGAAATTATAAAAAGAATGTTTTGGATAATTAACTAGTTAGAAATCCGCCACTACTAATTATTATGGATAGTTTGTTAGCAAATCGCTTTTCTTAAACCACATAGCGTTGTTCTAAAGCAACATTATTCCTTTCGGTTGCTTATCTTTGTGGTTTTGATGGTAAATGCAGCAAAAAGTTGCAGTACCTTGACCATTATCTATTTCTTCCCTTTCCTGCCAATTGACGAGCAAATGTCCATTTTCTTCGAAATAGAAACTAAGCTTCATTTTTCTAATCTTCAAGAATCTATCGTGTCATCCTTGGCGAGATTTTTGGCGATTATTTCCTGACATTTTGCCAATAGAATTCAAAAATCGAATTTGTGCTTTAGATTCGTTTTTCTCAACCGATTGAAACAAAAATTTGACCGAAAACTGTACTTGAAGTCACAAAATTCCATACCAAATTTGATATATTTAAACCACTGCATTTTTGGGTTATCGCTTTTGCATGCTTCTGAATGTACAGGCCGATCGACGTCAACCACTTGTAGTATTTCGCACAAGATTTGATAATTGTCTACCTTATAGATTTCAAATCTGTTTACAGAATATCATCCATCCAGCTTGTTTCATTTTATAGTTATCGTGTTAACTTATATTCCAAGAACAGGACAGACGACCTTATTTTGGACAGAATTTACTCAAAATTTGACAGAAATCTACAAATTTGGTGTTATGAATATAGGCAGAATTTCAACCGTCTAGCTCAAAGCATCTTTGAGTTATATTTGTCATATGACAGACGGACATTTTCCAGAAATGTATTTTCCGAACGCGGGAAGGTCTAAAGCGTGAAGATTCGTCAAAATTTCGAGTTCCAATTTTTTTGACGATTATTATACTTCCGCGATACTACGTATACAAGAAAGTAATAAGTAGTCTAGAAAAGTCCCTTTTTACTGATTAGAAAAAGGTACGATTCATAACTTATTTATTTCTACTGTGCAATAATTTTTACGTGTACTGCCTTTTTCATCTATATAGTTTTTTATTGATCAAGGATATATCTTTATTAAACCTGCTTATGAAATTATTAAATTTTTGTAGAAAGAAAAAAATTCAGGAAGACATTTTTCTAGAAATGATTTTAAAGGGGATGAAATATTTAATAAATGTTGCGAACGGTATGTGTAGGATATATGTCAGAAGTGCGCAACTTTGACAGCTCTGCCAGGGATGCAGTACCAGCTTTGTATGACCCTGGATATTTCCACACCATGCTGTATCGGCAAACTCATTAACCCTCTGAGATTAGTCACTACGTCGCTAGTTTCTTTTTTATTTGGCCTCACTTCATAGTTTGATATCGAGAATAGTATCTCGTATCGAGCGATTCATGTAGCAGCTTAGTGTTATTGGAATTTGGCAATCTGTTAAACAAGTAGTGGTTTAGCGAGGGTAATTAGGGCCAGGTAATAGTTTTTCACTCCTCTCGACATTTTTGACTTTGAGAAATAAAATAATTAATAATGTTGTTTCCAAATTACTTCCCGGAATATCCCCAACTCCTTTCTCCTTGCCTACATATGCAAAGCTACTGGAGCAAGACAAAGCTGCTTGTTTCTGAGATTTACAATACAATAGAACATCGATTATTCGTGGTAATTGAGATCATAATCGCCTCAATAATCGAAAATTCGGCTATTTGGGATCAAATTTTAAATCTTGATTAACTAACATAATCGTCTGTCAACAAGTTTTACCATATTTTTCTTTCTTTTCTTTCTTATAAAAATAAGTCCGCGAGTACTATCATGTATTAACAGACGTAAACGCCAGAATAATTCTTTTATTAAATTACAAAACAAAACAAAAAAGAAAAAAAAGTCGGAAATACGTATGGCGCATTAGAAAGGTTTTGGCCGTTCTTGCAAGGAATAGATCCTTCAAAGTGTCCTATAGTTGAAAAGTGGATTTGCAGTTCTTTTTTGATTTTTCACTGTTTCTTTTGCATTTTGCCAGCGATTCTTTGAGCGTGTTTTTAAAAGTGTATTTTTCTCCACTTATTGGAACATTCAAACACATATTATGGGGTGGCTTTTTTTTTATTGGAAATCCACGACATTTGCTCATTGAATTACTTAAGAATTTGTGTTTTTATCACCAACTCTAAATACCCTCATGAGTTATTACAGGTCCCACACCATTAATGACCTCTTATAAGTTTTGACATGAAAATTGGTTCCAATGCCAACCATGTTATCCTATTTCGAAAAATTTGTTTATTTTATTATCCTTGTGACTGCCGATTTTTTAAATTCTCTGTTTAGATACAATGTTTACAAAACAAGTTCAAATGCTTTTGAAACGAAGCGAACTATTATTATATGCGAGTCCATAATAGCATAATATTCAAATATGTAATAATGAACTTTAAATGTGACAACCACACCCACAAAAATTTGAGAATGTAGCCAAATACGGACATCAAATTGTTGTGGTGACAACGTTTCTTATAAACTTGTATATTCCCGAAAAATTTTTGTTTGGCGTGGAAGGCTTTTTTCTTTTTCTTTTTTTGCTTTTATGGTCAGCATGGAGGAAACTAATACATTGTTTTAGAAAACAACCTTAAACCCTTCCAATGTCGAACCTTTCCAGTTCCTTTTGACCCTTGAAATGAAGCTAATCCTAATTTTAGATTTTTGTTTACATAAACATTTATCCGTGAGTTCGACAAGTGCTAAAGTTTTTTAGACCTTGAAATTGTGAATGTGTGAAATGAGATTTAGGGTTGATACCAATGAATTTGTTTGCAAAAAATCTAAAGAATATTTTTTATTGCCAAAAAATTGAGTTGTTTAATTGTGATGTGAGAAATGAAACGACAATTTCGGGTTTCAATTACATGAATATATTTGTAAAAATCGATAGGAGATCCATGAGACGTCCATTATACCTAAAACTCGAATGAATCAGTTTATGTACTGAACACTTTTGGGTTTTGCTACGAATATTTGATACTTCCTTCGGCAATAAACATTGCAATATTCATATTATTTTGCAGTTGCATAATCCAAATATTAATATATTATAGCAAGATTTATTTTTATAAAACAGCGTTATTAAACGTTGATCTTTATGTAATTTTTTTGCTTGTGATTTATTTAATGGGAAATTATAGCACTTTTAAAATATGGTCTGATCTACGATAGGGATGAAAAAAATATTTAATTTGCTAATTAGTAACCCTTTTATTTTTTGTGAAAAATGTGGATTTTTAAATATTGGTAACTTGCTTGATTAACATTATCATATAATTCACGAAGTTTGCGAGACGGAATTTAAAAAACAATGCTAAGTACATTTTGATACTCTAGGTGCCAACGCTTTTAACTAAGATTTCTATTCACAGACGCTTGGAATAGTTAACATTCTTAACTAGTTCTCTGCTTAAAACGTTACATAAGACATAATTATAATCTGCAGTTCACTTTCGCTAATAATTAAGAACATACTTTAATTTTTTAAATATTTTCTTCAAATGAGCATCTATATTTATTATTCAAGGTCTCGCATCGTATTTTTTCTTATTATGTCTATACTTACGATGAGATAGCCGACACATAATAAACGAAAACCAATATCGCCATTCCGTAACTCATTCATCTGAAGAGGACATCTCTTTTGAGATAACCCGAGATAGAGGCAACGGAAATATCCCATCCCAACGGATACCAGCTTTACATCTTGGCGCCACATTCAGTCTGGTGTCTACATCTATTCCAACACAAAAGAGTCGCCCACTTTTACGGTAGAGAAGCGAGAAGTGTTGGTTTTATCTCGTCGATTACATAGTTGTGTAATAAATTCTGGCTCGACATGGCGATAACCGTTTCCGACACGAAATATCTTTCATTTCCGAGCTGCGTTGTTAATCTCCCATTTGGCGATAAACGACACCAGATGGCTGCCAAGCAAACCGGATTCCTGCGCATGGCCTTCAAGTGTACAATGAAGATATTTTCCTGAAGTTAAAAAACTATTGTTGCTTCTTAATGCATTTTAAGTGGATGGATAAATACTCTTTTTCTCTTTATTAGTTGTAACACAAACGGCGATTATAAAAATGTATTGATACGATTGTTTTTAGATCTACTTAGTATCCGGGTAAATTTTATTTTTTGGTTGGCATGTATAGTATCCGGTACAGTAATATTTTTTTAATCACAAGAAGTTTATATCCGTAATTATAGTTACTCGGAAAAAGGTCGTCTGTTTTTTAATTTGCCATTTTATGCATACTGATTTTTGTTTTCTTGCTTTTATGAATTTTCCACTTGCACTTCCGAATTAACTTCAGTGGCGTGTTTTTAAGACATACTGAATGTTTCTGATTTTTTAAGGTCCGATCAATCCGAATCGCACCGATTTATGTAGATAATTTAAGAGCCCAAAATGGATATATAAAATATTTTTATAATTTTTTTTCTTCTGTTCTCTTGTGGATTTACGGGCGTTTTATTAAGAACAAATATTTTTTAGTTTAAACAAGCTATCTGTTCTAATTGTTGATAATTCCTAGATAAGGACATTTGTATTTAGAAAAATGATTTAAATGATGTACAGAGTTATATTTAATCCTGCTTGAATGTATAAATATACTGTTTAAAGTTATATAGTTCCTCGGTCTCTTTAATAATATTTAATAAAATATTTGACACTTTATCATTTTTTTGTTTAAATTGTTAGAATGTCCGAATGTTTTACTAAAGTTTAATAGGAACGAGTGATTGTATAAAAATATTCTTTTTTATAATTTTTTGAGAATCTTTATGTCTGTATATTTGAAGATCTGCTATTAGACTATTGGAATGGAATGGTATAACTGAATTCTATTAAAATTTCCAATCTAAGGCAGGAAGACTTTGCATAGTAAAATTCATATAACTGAGTTACAGTATAGGTTTGTTTTTTGTCGCTAAAATACATTTCAAAATTATTTTTAAACCATTGTTGCCATGACAAAGGTAGATTTTTGCTAATTCCAAATTTGTTAGAAACTGGAAATGATATAATTGCATTTAAAAACATTGTAGGTAAAGTTCTCAATTTAAAAGAATTACAAAATAAAAATAAATTTTTCGATCGCAATCGTTACTCATAATTATTGAATTATTTATTTAATTTAATTATTTTTCTTAAAAAATGTTACAATCTTTATAAAGAATTCTTGAAATTTTTTTAATTAATCTATAAGTAAAGAAAAATAAAATTTAAACTTGATTTTATAAATATTTCAAACTTTTTCTTTCATGAAAGATAAAGAAGAAAAATTTTCTAGATAAAACTATCGATATGATTTACCTGCATTAATTTTTTAACGGCTTCTTTATTAATTCGGTATTTGATCGTGCTTGTTAAATATGTTTATTGCAAAAACTGCTCAACTTTGCTATATTAAGTATGAGGACCTTCAAAATAAGCACACTAAAATCAGATAATATTTAACATGGCATCAGAAAAACTTGCGTGATAAAATAAATGCAGCAGAATGTAACGTTTCAAGTATTGCACGTTATTAACAATTGGATAGTTTTGTTTATCTCAGATTTAAAGGAATCTAAATTTTTCCAACCGCATCACTGATTAGTTGCTATCAGATAATTGGATTTAAATCTGAAAGTTAATCAGCGTTATCAGCATACAAGGAAGCAGCATTTGTTGTCAAGGCAACTCAAATTGCACTTGTAATAATCTATTTGTTCGATATTCCTGGGATCAGAACGGAAGTTTTGTAGTTTGTTGCTACGAGTCGCGTTAATTTGCAGTAATTAATTGTCAGGGTTGATTGCATTTCTTTTTTTATTTCTTTTTTCAAATATGAAAATATTTGAAATATATATACTTATCTAGAAGTGACTTACGGTTCACGTCGTCATTCTGTGCAATTAGTTGAATTTTAATTTAAGTAGTTTAAAGACGAAGCAATTAATTTTTGGTTTATTAGTTCATTTAAAGTTTCAAAGATTTTTTTGGGATTCAATTATATTTGAAGAGACTTTTTGTTTTAAATTATTTTATATTATTGATATAAATTGTTTCTGAGTGCTTAGTTTATAATTACATTGAACATTTGAAAAAAAAAAAAAAAAGAATATTAGATACTTTACTTAAAAAAATATACCTATATATATTTACAGAGATAAGAAAAAGAAGGAATTACTCCCTTAGATCGAATCACCGGTTCGATTTTTTTGTTACATATCTTGATATGTTATCAATAGTCTCCTGCATTTCGGTAGCCTCATTTTCTAATGGGGGGGGGGAATCACTACTGTGCATTATTCTCTGTGGGGAAAACATCACGACAGTTTCTCAGCCCCCAACCATTATATCAATTTCGGCAATTTTTAATTCGCATGAAAGCTCCCGATATCCATATGTATCATTAAAGTCATTAACCCTGACATTTCCACCACTTCTACAGCTCTCTATTTTCGAAAAATATTACAAAATAAAACTTTGTTTGTACTGTTTCTGTGAAATTTATTCGTCACTTTGCAAGCATAATTATGTTTATTGTGCAAGCATAACTTCGAATAGTAATTTCATTGGCTGTGGTATGATCCTCAAAGTTAGCTGATATGAGTAAATTAATACTGTTAGTATAATGGGCGAACAGCTGGTCGCCGAAGGTGACTTGGCAACTTGAAATTCTTTGTTGATGCTTAGATATTTCTATAAAAAACGTGAAATTAGCAAAATCTTAAATAACCGTTTTTATAAAACTATATTTTTTCAATCCTTACTGAAAGATTCCTCTTTATTTTGTTAAGAGATGAATCTTTTAAAATATAAATTCAAAATTTAGTTGTGTATACTGTAGATATTTTAAATAAATTTGCAGTCGCTGAAATCTATAAACATATTGTTTAAAATCTTTATATATTATTTAATATATATAAAACCTTAATTTTTAAGGTAATAATTTACGTTATCGAATCCATGAAAGGTTTTAATTGTGTGACTTCTATGTGTATATCATCCTTATTTTCGAAAAATAAATAATAATAATAATTTTAAACTATTATTGTACTGCACAATCTCTATGAAAACTGTTTAGATCTAATCCGACACCGATTTTGCCTGTTTTTATATCATTTAAAACCACATGATATCTAGATACTCCATCAGTGATCGCTTTCACCTTATATTTTGGAGAGAGATTGCAAAAACAAAACAGTGAAATCTATTATAAAGCGCCCTTTCACATCACTAGAAATTCCATAGAAGCAGATTTACATCTCAACAAGAGTTCAACTAGAGCATGTTAAAACTACTACTTCTTTTACTTGTTCGGGTCATCATATTAGCAAGAAACTTTAGACGTATTCAAGCAGATTTCACACAATAAAATATTGGAGCCTTCTAATCTGAATAACTCAGCTGATTTTACGAATTTATCATAGCTTATCGATCAGAATAATCTATATTTGCTGTGCAATTGAAAATAACTTTTGCTAATTTAGCTTTAAAAGTGCTTGAAATTTAGCTTGATAAGATGTAATTCATCAAAAATGGTTGACATTACTAAAGTAATACTATCAACATGGTGAACGAAAAATTGGTCTTCCTAGGAGGGTAGTAAGTTATATAAAGGAAGATGTGTTTCTCAAGGCAGTGGGAAAGAATAGGAATTTAGAAAAAAGGAAATTGAGAATGGCTTTGAAAATTTTTAAAAGTAAATGAAAATGGTTTTATTGAAATAGGTGTAGGAAATAGTCTAAAATACTATATTTTTGAAATAGAAATAATTCAAAACTAAATAATTTGAAGATGGTGAGTTAGATTTAAAATAGTCGTTTAACAAAATATTGGAAATTCGCCAAGTCTTAAAAAATGAGATCACGTTATAGGCTACTTAAAGTTGTTTAAATTAATGAATTTCTTTATTTCGAATGAAATTTTTGATTTTAGTAAATTAGATACTATAATCATGTCCTTTTTATTAATTTCCATTTGCAGATAACCATATTCGATAAATTAAATGGTTAAGAATTATATATTTCGTTGTTTCAGCTAAAAAAATGTATTTTTGAAAAATATTATGAAGTCTACATCCGCTGGACTTATTAATCGTGTTTATTAAAGTATTTTTGACAAACTAACATTTTAAAGAGAAAACAAAAGACAAAAAAAGAACTTTTATGGGTCAAAATCACCGAGTTATGAAACTTTGAAAGTCACTATATTTAGACCATTTTAAAGGCTGTCTTGATGAAGCCAGCCATTTCATGGATGGCTTTTGTTCGAGATAGTCGTTGAGTGCTTAAAATACTAAAAGTTTCAAAGCTTTAGTTCAAAGTTTCAAAGGTTTAGTAAATTTTAGTCGCAGAAGAGTTTTTTTTTCTGTTTAGAATATTATTATGCTTAGAATGTTTTAAAATTCGTTCACATTTTTATTGTACACAAAATTAGTTTTTTGAGCTCATTATTAAAAAAAAACGCTTTTTTTTATTAGTAAGTTCTGTTTTTGATTTCATTGGAAAGAATGTTAAAAAATTATTGAATTTTCTTTAAAAAAAATCTTATTAACGACATATTAATTTGCACCCATAAAGTGTCTATAATTTCACTATATTACGTTTTAAAATTTGTAATTTAAAAAAAAAAATATTGTAAACAAAATTAAATTTTTGGAGTTCATGATAAAAACTGCTTTTCTTTTTTAAAATAACTTTTGTTTTTGAACAATTGTGTTAATTTTACTTTCCTTTGAAAGAGAAAATTCTGTTTTTGTTCAAGAACTATTTGTGAAAGCTCTTCCATCAGTTTACATATCAAACTCATTAAAAATCGAAACTTAGGAATTTTTTCCAACAAACAGCAGTCGAATTGCCGCTTCCGATTAGTATTTATGAAAATATTATTGCGCGTTGTAATAAAATTCATATTCAATTTTCACACGTGTACCTGATTCCACTGCACGTCAGTAGGTCAGGTGTGTTTTGCTATTCGAGTGTTCCACATGTTC
Organism: Argiope bruennichi; assembly: GCF_947563725.1. Lineage (NCBI taxonomy): Eukaryota > Metazoa > Arthropoda > Arachnida > Araneae > Araneidae > Argiope > Argiope bruennichi. The sequence goes on from NC_079151.1 coordinate 90,598,573, forward strand.
TGCCTCTCGGAGAATCTTTCACGAGCGTTCTACATACGACACGTGACTTCATCCGCAGGTTGCACGTGAATCGAGACGGAATACACAAAAGAAGTGAAGTGCGAGCATTGAACTCGCTGTTCAATTTTTATTTTGAAAGGAAGTTTGTTTTTCCTTGCCTTTTCATCACTTGTTTATGTGTATTGGCTGAAAAAATATGAAGATAAAAATTGATTTCAATCGTTCATTGGCATTGTGTAGGTTTCCAAACATAACATCTTTTCAACAACTAGTAGAGAATTCGTACGATCAAAGATATAAAAAAATATTTTCTTTGAAATTGCTTTCAAGTTTTGGTTTGAAATTGCTTTTCAGTTTTGATTGAATTTTTTTTTTCGTCGGCTTTTAATTTCTGTATTATTATAGGTCTTTTGGGTTAAATGAAGATAGAAATAAATTTTTATCGTTCAATGACTTACATGTTTTAAAGTTGCTCTGAAAGAATAAATTTAGCCATTTTTCTCACTATTATACTTGCTTTTTTTTTCTTTTTTTTAAATCGAATAATTTTTATGCATTTTTTTTTCTCGTCTCCAACACATTTTAGTTTGTTGAAATGAAGTGGTGTAGACGACTCTTGAAGTGGCAGCCGCTATTCAAATACAGAATGCTTGTTGTTTGATAAGATTATAACGTGGACTTCATTTATCATTTTAAATATGACTGCATTAAATTTTTTTTTTTTCAAAATTCGCAATTTGTAGACAGTTTTATTTTATCAAAATCGTTTGAATTTTGATTCTTAGTTCATTCTTTTGAGACATTGATTTTTGTATACATAATATACAGTTTAATGCTCATTTTACATCTTTATATGCTACTTTGTCAAATTCTAAATTTGGTTAAATCCTTACATGAAAAGCCACATAAATTAAAATGTGATGCATATATTTATATATTTCAAATTTTGTATAATTTCTGATTACGTCCTTCAGTTTCTGAATTATAAAATTCCTAAATTATCAGTTGGAAGGATTTTACTTTTTTTTCAAGGCTTTACTCTATGATTAAAATTTTTTTGTTATTTATTAATCGAACCCTCATTTTTAAAGATAGGATAGAAATACAACATATTTCTTAATTCACATCTTAGGAAATATTTTTGATCTAAAAGAATTTAATCAACTATTTTATAAACTTTTTAAAGCTATTTACATCGCTTTTTAGCAAAAAGAGAAAAGGAAAACCAATTTGACTTGAAGATGGTATATTTTGCTTCATAATTATTTTTATTGTATCTCAAAATTCCAAAATATAAATATTTTATAACATTTAAAAAAATAAAAATAAAAATTCATTCCAAACGTAGTCACGTACTTGAAGGGTCATTAACGATTTCTATCTAGTTTTGGCAACATCGGATAACTTGACACGAAACCGCTATCTTTCGACTAGGAAGTTGTGACTGTGCTATCAGCTGCTCGCTGACCTTTTACAGTGACAAGTAAATTGTTGGGAAGAAATAGTATCTTTAAATTGTGGTATACATGGGTGGATTTGGGACTTGAACCCCATTTTGACCTAGAGTCTTTAAGAGTCATCCAAGTCTCGTTAATCTTATGCTATCATATATTGCGAAATGACATTGTGATGTCATAATTTTCTGTGAAGTGATTCAAGTTCTTTACATCAACGGAAGAATGTATACCACACATTAGAAACTAATGGGTGAATCTGGGCTTTGGAAATGAAGGTTGCAAGATCTGTCGAGATTCGTCATTTATGCTAATTTGAAGCTCATTTAAATATCAATATGAAACGTTCTGTCGCTAGTGTGGTTGGAAGGCGAGAAATCCTGTTCATATGTTATCATCTTCATTTGACTAAATGATGGATTCCGTCTCTAAATAGATTTCACATAGCTTCCAAACCGGACGCTAATGCACGGACACCATCCAAAACCAGCTTAAGTGAATCCTGTTCAACATGTCCGCTGCCATGATTCATACCTGTTATTCGGAATACTATCCTTGTCATCTCTTAATTGTAGTAGAGAAGAGATTATCCGATTAAATAATCGATGTGAATCGCAGGTGATTCACATGCTGAATAACGTGTTAAAATAAGGATATAAAAATAAAATTAAGGATATAAATAAGGATTAATTAAGGATATTAATTAATCTACCTGTTTCAAATTCTACGTTGAATGAAAACTTTTGCTGTCATCCAAATATGGGTGACACGGCAATCAAAATGTTAGCTCTATATTGTGCGCTATTTTTTATGCATTAAGTTTCAATGTGCACTGTCTATTTATTATATAGTGCGTTTTTTTTATGTAAACAGTGTGTTTTATTCTTTTTGTCATTGGTAGATAGCAAGCTACCTGACCTCTGACATTTGAGGTTTGTTTTAGCTAGTATTTTTAAACATATTTGATGAAAATTATTACGGCGTAGTAAGTCTTTATATTGCACTTGACAGTGAAATGATGAAAAGGAAGGAAATGTAAAAGCTTTAATTAACACCATATTAATAGAAAATGAGTTCTAAAGAATATTATTTGTTAATTCTAGTTTTAGTCGCACTCTTTGCGGCTACACTAATGAAGACCTTTCCCGTTTGTTTACCTTTAACCGAGTAACGCTAAAGTTTCGTCTCTCGGCTAGCAATCGCATGAATACGTAAACAATACACGTGTTAACCTTGCATTGTTTTTTTGTTTTTTTTTAGTAATAATGGAGCGTCCAGTGATATCAGACGAAGAAAAAATGCGAAGAAAGACTTAACGGTTTTAAGAAAGTTATTATTTAATTTGTTTAATTTCATGCTTTAATTCTTTATTCTTGTCTAAAAAGTTAAAATTATGATAGGAATTCTGAATTTTAACTTATGCTAATTTGTTTCTAAGCTTGGCATTGAGCTTTTTTGTGTGACATTTTTTAAACAGTTTGTTTCCATTTACTTTTGTTGTCCAAAGAATCAATCCCTCAGGAAACCTCATGAATCTGAGGACATGCATGATTCGAGGGTAACATCGGGGTCGGCGTGCGAAAGCGAGCAGGGGGGGGGGGGGCGAAGTCCCCTAATGTTAATTATAAGAATATTGTCACGTAGGTGCTTAAATGTGGAACATATTGACACACACAAGAAGTATAGCTAAACCAATTTATTAACTCAATTCTGAACTCGGAACCTAGTGGCTGACAGATGTTCTGATTTTATACTAACAGGGAAAGTTCCAGAATTCTTTTCTTTAGACAGTAAGAAAAGTCCAGAACACTTGTCTGGTAAACTAAAGAAAGGTCCAGAATCTGATGGAACATGAAATAAAGGAAAACATAAAATCAAGGAATTAAATATTTACACAAACTGTGAATCGCATTGGCTCTGGTGGGATTCGAACTTACGATCTCTTGATTATGAGACCAGTGCTATGACCATTCGGCCATGGAGAGTCGACTGCCTCTTTTCAATGCGGAAATATTAACCCTTGCACTTTGAAAAGTAATTCGATGTATAATTATTCACCTAATACAAAGATTTGTTTATTGCTCTGAAAAATAAATATACATAATTGTTTTTAATCGAATTTCTTTGAAAAATGAATCGACATCTTTTTACTATTCTATAGACGTTTTTAACAATCAAAATTGAAAATAAATAAATAAAATGCCAAAATGATGCACTGTCTTGAATGGTGAGTGAGAGGCACCATCCGAGTTCAGAGGGTTAATAATGTTCGTGAAATTTTTCCTGTTGTGAAAAATTTGAATAAAAGCATTAGGAAATGGAAATAGAGCCAGAAAAATATACTTAAATTGATATATCTTCTAATTTTATCTTAAAACACATTGTTTGGAATTCGAAATCAATAAGACTTTTTTTGTTTGGGTGTATCTTTTCAAGTCGTCCCAGAATGATGTTATCTCTCCTTAATTTACTTGGCAACTGATACCAAAACTGTGACCAAGAGCTCTTGATATGCATAAGGAATAAAAATTGCTTCTCTTGAATCATTCATGAGACATTCGAGCTCGGTCACACGAGCATTCCTCTCTGGAACTAGTCTCTTTCCTTCATTCTTTTTCCATGATGGCGAAACTGATAAGAAGGCCTTGTGCGATGATATTTGCCATTACAGCATCTTTAATGTTCCTGTTTATACATTATACATTTCTTTGGAAATTACCATTTAAACAAATGCAGAAATCATTCAGTAGATAAGGTCCACTCATTGCACTGTTTCTCCCAGTTAACTGTCTGATGAATGATATAAAAGTTTCTGGAGAGGCGGCGTTTTGTTTTATTCGTTGAGTTTCATTTCCAGACATATAAACGTTTGGAAGTACTAAATTTTGTTTTCTTAAAGTTCTTATCAAAGTTCTGTAATCGGTATGATGTGTGATTATATGTTGGGTCCTGATGTATTAATGTGTAGTCCTATACAGGATCTTCTCAGTGTAACAATGGCGTTTTTAAACCTGGCATTATCTTTCAGTTGAGAAAAGGCTGTGAATGACGTAAGAAAATATTTTGTATTGATTCAGTGAACAAATGTGCTCTGAAAAGGTTATAAAACCTGTATATATTTACGCAATTTTATTTCTCATATTTGTTAAAATAATCTTGACAATTTTAAAAGTTAAAAGTAGCATAAGAGTAAAATTTTTTTTGTTAAATGGATCGAACTGGACTTGACTTTGATTTCATGGATTTAGACCAATCAACGTTCACCATTTTTCTCGAGGCGTCATTTAATGGAGGAGCATATTTTCCTCGTCGCAACCGTTGAAGTGGTGTAGATCTCTCATATTGAAAGCTTCATATGTCGGTCAATTTTAGTCGCAAAAAAATAAAACTTTCTTTTGTTTAGTATTATAGTGTGTCAATATCATTTTGTTGAATATTACTAATATAACTAAGGGATTCTAGTTATGTAAAAAAAATATAAATAAGTAAAAAATAAATAAATAAAACTATTTTGAAACCGTATTACATGTATTGACTCAATAAGTAAAATATAATTATTTATATCCTTTAGATCATTTTTCACATTTCTTATCACTAAAGATTTAAAATTAGCAATTGGACCGCGAATTTTTAGCACGCTTTTATTAACTCGCTTTCTGCTGTGCATAATTTGCAATCGATTTTAAACTAATTTTCCAGTGAGGTACAGACTTGAAACTTTAAACATAGTTCGGAACTGGATTGACAATACGATATTAACTTGCTTGTCTGTCTGTATTTTGGTACAAATTTTACAATCATTTAAAAACTTACTTTGCCCTCAAATGATGCCTTACCAAATCGTTAACTTTTGGGGAAGTTATTTTGAAATCGATTGCAAAATTTCACACAGACACAATTAAAAAGCAGAAAATAATTATTTAAATATTTTTTTAATATAATAAAAATTTGTGGTTTTTAAAATTCACAATCGCAAATTTTCAGGACAAACTGTATGACGTTCGGTAAAATTATTTTATAGCTTTTAATTAGGTTTAAAAACCTGGCGTATTAAAAAAAATGTGATTTAAATAATTATTTTAAAGTTATTTCTTTTGCTTTTTGAGATGTGTTCCCTACAGATGCTAAATTTCAGATTTTTCAAAAATATAACTGGTCAACAATTAAGACATCTGTATTTTTTTTTTTTTTTTTTGCATTTATATTTTTAAATTTAATCTTCATTCTACACGCTCCTAATCCATCCAGCATCCAGTCATTTCAGGGAGAAGGATTAACCCATTTGTAAGGGGTGGGGTGGGGGGCATTATTTGGACCAGTGGAGAGCTAGGCCTCATCTGTGTGATGTCTTGAACTAAATCGGAAGGAAGAATTTCATATCCTATGAATAGTTGACTGCGTGCCAATCAAATCTAAGCACAGAATCCAAAGTGGATTTATAAATATTTATTCAATAAAGTAGTTGAAACAATAAGGAAGTCAAATAAGAATTTCACATTTGACGACTGGTTCACGAATACTTTCCTCATGTTGCCATTTGCTAATGATGCAATGGCGTAACTGTTGAACGACAGGACTGGCAAAATGCCTGGAGGCTCGAGGGAAAAGAGGAGAGTGTGAGAGACGTTATAATGACACAGACACAGAGACACTATTAGTGTTCTAACATTTAATTCAGAAGTATTTGATACTTTGCTGAGATGGAAGCTCGAAATAAGCATTCTAAAATTCTGTGACGCATTGTTATTATATATATATATATATATATATATATAATATAAAGTCAACTGAAAAATTTGACTTATATTGAATTATTTCCACCATATCTCTTCTAAGATTCTTGAAGATTGATTTACCTGTTTTTTTTAAAAGAGTGAATTAAGAATTCTTTATTATCCCTTTAACCCTACTTTGCATGATTTTTTTTATATATCATGTGTGATATAATTCATGCTCTAGATTAAAGGAAAACTGTTTAAAATATCCCAGTATAAATATACAATATAAAATAATTAAAAAACAGTATGATGGAAATAATCATCATACAAATTTACATGTTCAGTTCAGTACAAAATCTTCAATGTCACTCTCTTCTAAATTTCTCCACTCATTATCGCTTTCATTAGCAAAAAAATCTCAGATTAGTTGTAAAAAAATATTCAAGACCACAACAAACAGCGGAATAGAAAGTTCAAACCCGCTATAATGATTGTGACATTTGATTTTTTATTATCTTTTTGTTACTACGCAATAGTCGTGAAAAAAGTTGCCAGCAACAACCAATTTGCAGTACACCTGTTTTGAGTACACTTTTTGGTTCACTAAATGTTATGATGGAAATTTCCAACATCCTGCAAAGAAGGGTTAACCATCATACTGTTTATAGGATAACTCCTTTCACTTCCGAAACTAAACTGAACACGCTTTTTTTTTTTTTTTTCACTTTTGTTTTGTTCTGAGATATCATTGCTTCCCCAAATACTCTTGTACAGTTTTCAACCGGGATATATCACAAATTAGCCAGATTTTGAAATTAAAGTATCGTTTTAAAAAAAAAATTTCACTATTATCGATGTAGCGAAAAATTCGAAATTTTACAGTATTAAAAAAAAAAAAAAATGTTTGAAATATTTATTTACAAAAAGCTTTAAAAATATTTTATTTACTCAATTTTTTTAATTAATTTTCTAAATAAAGTGTTCACTATATTTTTAAATTTTGATTTCTGTTAAATAATTTATTAATTAGAAAAACTAATTTTAGTGAAAATCCAAAAAAAGATGTTACATGAAAACATTTTTGAATGAAATTTCATATTAAACCCCATTTCTGATTTTAAAAAAATATATATATTAAGTTCCAGTTCTGATTTTTTAAAAAAAATTTATTTATCATTAATATTCAAAAAGAAAAATGTAAAATTATAACACATGGTGCATTTTAAAATGTATATAATTTAACTATTTATTGAATCTCTTTATTATAGTTGTATCCCATAATATATGCACAAAATTTCATAACTGTCAATCAATCATTATGGACATACAATTTCGATATAAAATGTTAAAGTGGAAATTTCCTTTCTTCTTGTTTTCAAACCCACCATCCTCTTAAATCGCTGCTTTATTGAGGAAAGAATAGGAATTCTTCTTTATTGTTTCATCCTTTTTTAGATGAAAAATGTTACATCTAAAGAACTACCAATAAATCACTCCAAGATCCTTATAAACAGTTCCATCTGTTCGTCCACTCTCGCACATTCTTTTCCAAAATAAACCTTTCATTCAAGGACCCCAGAAAGGGGAAGCGAGAGAGTGGTTTGGCTCCGCACAAAAATAATAATAAAAATAATCACCCTCTTCAATTAGGCAGGAAGACATTCTTCATTGAACCTCCCCCCCCCCATCAACTTCCTTATTAGAAACTTCCGAAATAAAAGACCCGCGAAAGGGCCGGCGACTCTTTTCAAGTGGATGGCCACTTTAAACCACCACCGCCAGACCACAAGCGGTCCTGTTCTCTTTTTCGGGAAACGGCGAAAAGTTTTCGAGCCTCTTCTACTCGAGAGTGATGCAGCATCCAACTTTGGGCGCGTGCCGACTCTCTCGAGAGTATTCGGCCACGTTCGGATGTTGTTTCACGACCGCCTCCGAATGCATTAAGGGGCCGTAACCTAATTATTGTCTGAAACCCGTCGACGGAAAAGTGCTGGAGTGTTGAAAGTAAATTGGGGCCTTTGCTGCTAATGGGAAGCTCTTTGAAGTTGATTCTTTTTGAGATCTATATTTGAAAGCTCTTTAAAACCTTGTTACGAAAAGGATTTTTCAAAAAGTAAATCAAATAAAAATAATAAAAAATACGGTATTTGTATTAAAATATTTTTTAAACTCTAAAGAAGAATTATATTGTATTCTTCAACATTTTATTTTACAATGCTTTAATTTTCCCTAGAATTCGGAAGTCATATTCTTTTTATTTATGTTCTTATTAGCGTAAATTATAAACCAAATTATAAGCCAAATTCCAGGATTTCATGATAATATGCTAGATATTAAAGTAACTTCTTAGAATTAAAAAAAAAAAGATATAAAGTGGATAATATTTAATTTTTGACATTTTTTTTTTAAATTTTTGCGATAACATTCAATATTTTTATTTAATAAATTTTATCATCCACATTGGAAGAAGTTATAATAAAATACCAATTTTATCAAATCAAATATTGTATATATTAATGGGAACCATTTTTATTCAAATCATATAATATCACCAGCGAATGTTTTATATAATGTATTTTTTACTATAAAATTTCCTATTTCTATCATTGCCTATTATATGAATAATTATTTCAAGGCTTGAGTGGAATGAAATTAGTAGAATAACCCTTTTTTCTCTCGGATGGTGAATCTCGGGCACCATTCAAGATGGTGCATCATTATTTTGACATTTTATTTATTTTTTCAATTTTGATTATTAAAAATACCTACAGAATGGTAAAAAGATGTTAATTAATTTTTCATGGAAATTCAACTTGGAACAATTATGTATATTTATTTTTCGGAACAATAAACAAGCCCTTGTATTAGGTGAATAATTTTGCTTCGAATTACGTTTCCCAGTGCGAAGGGTTAAAAACTATCTGCCAATTAAGTGGTAAATGCTGTCTAAGTATGGCATGGTAATTACCAATATTAAATTTTTCACTAAATTTTCTTTTTCTTTAAAAATTTATTTTATACGTTCCATGGATGAAGTTTTGAAAAATAAGGTTACCTTTATAAGGAAATCTTTTCATTATCTTTATTAATGTTTTTGTTGTTGTTGTAAAAACAAAAATGGACAAATTTTATATCAACTTCTTGGTATACATTAAAGTACGACAAATTGCAAGATTTTTGATACCATCGTTTCTGATTAATTCAAAGAAGCGTTTAATTTAGAAGGCAAAAATTATTTAGATACGCTCAGATATCTCATATTTTCCTTTCCTAAAGATATTCAAATAATTATGTTCCAAATACATTTTGAACAAAAATCCCATACATTTAGAACAGCAAAAAAAAAAAAAAAAGATATTTGCTAAATGATTAGAAGTTAAATGAGCTAGTGGGTCAAAAGTAAGGTTATTTGTCGATTAAAATTGGTATCAGTGTAAACTATTTGTAAGTTTATGGTTGTGTCGAAAAATGTATATATTTATATTCTTAAGTAATTTTCAGACGGAGATAAATTATGTAGCATTTTTTCAGCTGAAGATATTTAACTTCCAATAAAGTTGATATATTAATATAGATTTTACAATAATAAGAGAACTGTTTATTTTAAAAACCAGCATTTATCACTTTTAGACGATTTTACTTCGCGCAGAAGTTACTCGCATGATTAAGATGACATTTTTTTCGTGTTTTTTTGTTAGATGCGTTTAGTTTCTGTTTCTCTTTTTGCTTGTTGTTTCCATTTTGATTTTTTTAATTGCATTATTTCGCTTTGATTTCAAACTGTGTAAGTTCCTATTTAATGCTTAGTAAATACATATATCGACTTATTTTATCGACGGGAGACATTTTAAGAAAAAGAACAAGGGTGAAGCGATAATGAAACTAACATCCGTTTACATCGCGATACGAGGACAAAAGAGACAAAAAATTTCTCTTCAGTGATTTTAACATGACTTGATAGAGGTTTCTTTGCTACGTTTTGATTTAGGAAAGGATATCTTACGTATCTTTAAAAGAATGTTGTAAGCATTAGGGATTTTTCTCTTCCCTCGGTGAGCGTGAAAATGCTGAAGTCGTCAGTGTTTGAGAGAGCGTGTTAAAAATAAATAAATAAAAAGAGGGAATTGGACTAAAATTTCTTAAAAAACCGCTCCGTTGTTCAGATTCCCATCCTCCAATGAATATATGTGCTAGTTTTGGTGTCTCTAAGTCTGGTACTTTTTGGTCAAATGGTCACATACTTTCATTTCTGTTATTACTATAAAAGGGATAACCTATATGAAACATATATAATTTAATTTCTAAGATTATTTAGCAGTCCTCAGATAGTCTGCTTGAGATCATCTAGCGTTCAGTTCATCGGTACATGAAAGACTCAGAATTGTGTTGTATGGCAGCAGTGATTGATGTATAATCTTCAACCGCGTTTTATTTTTAGTTTCATATTTTAGATGCTTGTTCATTTTAAAAACTATATACTGTTGACTGAGTGCTCGTATCTATATTCTTTTGTTTATTTGTGTTTGAGAATTATTCTGTAAAAGTTATGACATGTGTCAGTATCATCAAATGAATGTTTAAAAAAACGAGGAACTTTGCTATTCATTAGTCCTTACCAATTTGCTGCTTTCAAATGCTTCCATGAATGAAAATTGATTTCTTCGGAAACCAAAAGACTTGATTAAAAATTGATGAATGTTGAACGAAAATCGTTTTCATTTCTGCACAATTTTCATAGATTTGTTGAAATGACGTCTATTTCATTGATTTGTTGAAATGATGTAATTCCCTCTGCAAAAATTCCGAACGATTATCGTTTTCTGAAACGACTATTTAATTCATCGCGAAGAAAAAGACAAACCGATGAAAGTGCTTGATATCAGACAGTAGGTTGTTGCTATTCCTTCCCCATCCTTAATGAAACATGCCAGAAGCGCCCTCTGGCGAGCTTCATCGATTGCAGATTACGTACGGCGCTGGACGTTAATTTCAGGAAGGGGTCATTCTTCATCCGCACTCCATTTACAGGGGGTGCTTAAAGGCAGACGATTCATTAGGCACACCCCCTTCCTCTTGCCTTTCTTCACCCCCTCAGATTTCCCGTCTCTATTGTTGTTTGGGGCTGATTTGGATCTGGTTCTCTGCAGTTCTATTTGTTAGATGAGTCGATTAACTTCATTAAGTTATAGGATGGTTTGGTATTTGTTCCAGTACTTTATAGACTTTTTTTGACCTATTGCATCGTTTAGAACGTTTTCCTTTTTCAATTTTATAAGTGAGTAAAATTGTCTATTACTGAACAAAAGTTTTGTTTTTTAGTTATTAAATCAATCGATACCTTCTTTGATGAATTTTAGAATAGGAAGAGTAGAGATTTACTAGTAATCATATTTATTGCATCTTTTCGTTAGTTAGAGCATGAAAAAAATCTTCGAAAAGAGAACCGAGCACTTCGAACAGAAATGTAATCAACATAATTGAGGCTGATTTCATTAAGTCATGAGAATCAATTTCATTTCATTGTTTAAGAAGACAGTTATTTCTGTGAAGTGAATATTTTTTATCATTTAAAAATGGGTCAAAAATTGAAATCGGACATAAAAATAGTGCATCAACTGACATACGATGAACCCAACACGAATATCATGATAATAATATATTATTCATAGAAATATATTCACATGACAACACTTTTCATTCCGAAATAGTTAAATCAAAATTAGCTATAAAAATGCTTCTAACGACAGATATTAGGCGAAGAAAATTATTGATTATAATAAACTATCAATTTCATGGAGTTTAAATCAACAGATTTTGCATGTAATAGTCAAGATTTCGTTAAGGGGACAATGAACTTTAAAATAAGCAAAAATGGACGAAAAGTGCAATTTTATTTTTATCATTTCATGATCAAAATATGTTTATATTCAACTAAAATAGCGTTATAAAATGCATTGTTCAATAAAATAAATATTTGAAGGATGCAGAAAAAAAGAAGAGTACATTTTAATGACTTTCTCAAAATCATCAAAATATATTTAAATATCTTTTGAAATGTCCCAGGTGTTTTAATTTTTGAAGAAATGAAATAGAATTGATAATAATGATTTCGGCCAAACATTAAAAGAAAATGGGAAACATTTTATGTTTCGAGTTTCTTTGGACAGTTAAAAGTCAATTTTAGTTCAGAAAAACATAAAATTCGTATGTAAATTCTGTAAGTGTAATATTTCTAAGAAATTAGCATTTAATTGGAATTACAAAATCATGCGTAGTTTTGTTCCAAATAAATTTACATTGGGTAATAAGAAAAAAAATAATAGGAAAAAAATTAAGTCACTTGAAATATTTTGAAATTTAAAAAAAATCGTAATCTTTTAAATTTAAAAAAAAATAATATATTTTGTTTTCAAATGTTCTTAAAGAAATTTGACGCATTTATATGTTAATACATATACATAAAAAAAAATCATAACCCTTACTGAATAATTCCCAAAAAGTGGGTAATAGAGACTACTGTTCCCTTAATAAAGAAAAAAAAAATGCAACTTGTAGAAACAAACGGCTAAAACAAAAACTTAAGCATAATTCTTTAGAAATGCAACTGCAGCAGTGAGGTGGTAACGGAATAGCCAAGGTGAAGCGTAGATGATCCAGAATATGTGTGCTTATTTAAGGCTATTTCATCATCTATTCGTTTTATAAACGTTTCAGCTATTTTAGATTATTGTTGAGTTATTCTTGTCGGCAAATGAAGATTGATATTTATAAAGATCGATTTTTCTACCTTTCCATTACACAATTACGGATAATTTTTATTATGAATGTTGTTTATTTATTTAAAATTTACCTTATATAATGCATTTTACGAATATTTTAAAGCACTATTCCCTATTTAACGATACATATTTGTCTCGACTATAATTTTTTTGCACTTCTAGCGTTCTAGATTAATGTTTTTTGGGAAAAAAAATGACAAAAAAAACATTCGACATATACAGTAATGCATTATTATTATTAAATTCAGAAAACTGATTAAAATTTTTCAGCGTGGAATCGATTTATACAATAAATAGTAATTTATTGTATTGATTTTTATTGTAATTTTAATAAATTGGTTTATTGAAATTTACATATTGATCACGTATTTAATGAATGCTAATATTTATTTTTAAAAATCTAGAATGATTATTTACCTCTGATTGTAAAACTAGCTTTGAAATACTAAAAATCATATAATATTTGTAAGTTATTTGTCAGTGTGAGAAAATTGTTAGAAATATTTGATTTCCAGTCGAGCAAATTACAATTACTTGTGAAAATTCTGTAAAACTTTTCGAAAGCTGGGCTAAATACTATCAGGGTAACGTTTTTATGTTTTAAGATATTTTATTGGTGTCAAAATTATTTTTGTGCATTTGAAGTTACACAACGCATTATAAAACACTATAGATCATTCAATAAAATTTGAAGTGAAACTATTAATGTAATTATTAAGATGTTGTGTTAGGGATAATTTGATTGTTTTAGAATATATATTTATAAAAAAATCATTTATTTAAAAAAAAAGGTATTTGTTAAAAATTTCAAAGCTAATTTTTAAAAAGAATTCATTAATCAATTAACCGTTTCGACCTCTTCGAAAAATGCATTTCTAAATTCTGTCACAAAAATTTAGCGATGCAACTACTTATTACTCTCGACGAATAAACTTATCAGAACACAAAATGTTGCAACTTTTCCATGACAGTTAAGGGGTTAATTCTAATTCATAAATCTTGTGAATTTTGTTAGAACAGTCTATTAGATTTAATTGAATTTAACTGTTCGAGTTCTCAAGAACAAGCTATTCCTTCCTCAAATCGTACCTCTACCTATGCTTGTTGATGACAATCCTGTCTCTAATGTTCCTGTCTTCCATAATATTCGATAGGATAACTATACAGTATCTCCGCGGTGTAATATCTCTGAGTCTCACAACTGTAACGGTAACCATGACTAGTTTACTGTCATTAGAACATCCAATGAGCGCCTGTTTCCCGATTTAGCAGCCCCTTTGTCATCAGCACATTTCTGTGCGTGCCTGTTTAAAAGGCCTTATCGGTATGATAGATAGTGCTTTAGATGTTGAGGATATTCCACGCGTATCCGTTCCATCTAAACGCTACTGCGTATTCGAACTATGGTTGGTGAAGCATATTCTGCTTAGAGCAGCTCGATTACTGTAATGATGTAGGACATTGATCATTGTGTAATATTGATACACTTTCAGTATCTGTTTACCTGGCGAAATCGAAGTACTTCCCCGCTAAGATGTTAGCTACCTTTCTATATCTCTTCATTTGTAATATTAGGTTATCATCGATACATTATACTTGAAGTTTTTTTTTGAGCTCTCTAGAGAAATGGTTTGATGGTTCTTAAACGCTTAACGCATATTCTATTGGATAGGGTTCCAAACTTTGAGTTGCGATCTATTGATGAGTTATTACGAGTCAACTTTTAGTCAGTTTTTACCAGATCTTTATTGTATGCATGCAAACACATTTTTATCAGTTGTGTGGCCGAAAAGACGACACTTTTGAATTTTTAACTTCGATTGATTTCATCCGGAGGCTTATTAAGTACGAGAAGCGATGATGAAACTGACGTCCGTTCACATCGTGATACAAGTGTAAAAGAGAGCGAAATTCTCCCTTCAATGACTTTTAAATGAGAGTTTGATAGGGATTTCTTAGACACGTGTCGATTTAGGTAAGGGACTTCTAGGTATCTTTTAAAATGTGGTAAACATTAAGGGTTTTTACCCTTCATTCGGAGCTAATGAAAATGCTGAAATCATTAGTTTTCCAGAGCGCATGTAGGATTAACTAAATAAAAAAGTAGGAAATGGATCAGGAAATAAGATAACATTTTAGAATGATGTTAATATGGATTAAATTAAGATAAAAATTAGGAAATTAATTAGGATTTAATTTAGATTAAGATATATCATTACATGTATCTATCTTTCCACTAAGGGGAATTTTGACATGGGTTTAAAGTATCAAACCATAAGTTAAAAATAATTTTTGTAAAATTATATTTAATAATAAAATTTTTATTAACAGGGTTTTTTTTTTCCATTTTGTTCATTAAAATCCATTTTGGTAAGGACGTGTGCTATTTATTCTCTAAAAAAAATTAACACTAAGAATGAAGTGGGTCACTATAAATTTTATTTCTAAAAATTGGATCGCAGTGTTTAGAAGTTCGAGAAAGTATGATATAGAATATTTTGATTTGTTCTGTAAAATAAGCTCGCCTAGTTTATACTATTGTTGCTTTATTTTTATTGATAATAACTACGTTTTACAATTACTAAATTATTTATTTTATAATTTGCGTGTTTAATCTTTGTTAATTCTTAAGATGTTTCAAATGGAGCAATTTTAAAATTTCCGTTTGAAATTTACGAATTTAAATATTAACATGAGTGTCATCAAATGAACTTGAAAATTCCCTGCATGAATGAAAATAGAATGGGCTATAGAAATTCTGAAATTCCTCAGTAGAATTACGGTTGAATTACTAACTTGGTTTTTGAGCTTTGTCCTATGACTTATAAAAATTCTAAAAGAAATTTAATTTACTACTGAATATTGAAGTATGATAAACTAGATGAATATTTTAAATGATATTAATTGAAATATTAAGTATTTTTCCTCTAAATGCTGGTAATTTTTTATATAATAATTTACAATGTTACATAAATTCAGTTGCTGAGACTGAATTCAATGGTTTTCATTGCTTTATCAAATAAGATTATCAATCGAGATTTAGAAAGTTAAGTTTGAAAAGAAAGATTTTGTTTATAATCTAGCCTGTTTACGTAAGGAATAAGTAAGTTAAGTTACAATATTGCGATGTAAAACATATAGTTATAAGATAGATTAAGAGAATTACGATTCTAATGAGATTATAAACGGGAATTATTCCTTTAGATAAGGCCATATTACATAATAAGCAGAATGAATGTAAAGCTATTAAAATATCACTGCTTAAATATCTTGTCACAGTGTCATGTTTAAAATTACTTAGTTAAGAGAATTTTGAGCATCAAAGTATGCATGAGAGATTTAATTGAAATTAACACAGCTATTATTTCCGGCAAACTAACTGGAGAAGTCAGCTAATCTTAAAGGTAAGTTGAGAATAAAAGAGAATTTTTAAATTTTAAGCATGATAATTAATGTTAAATATTTTTGATAGTGCAATAAATGCATCATTTCATTTTCTTGTCTTTTTTTTTTTTGTCTGAAAAAGCATATTCTTGTATAATTCGACTTTTTTTCCTTTTGTTGAATGGTTACATTTTTTTTTGGTAGTAGCTTAATTGAGTAGAAATCTCTCATGTATAAGCGGATTTGGTTCACGTTAAATCCATCGGGGCCAAACATCCTCCAGCGTTTGTGGCTTGGAAATTTGATGAGGGGTTACCAGCTCAGATGTCATCCTCGTCATCTGACCGCGGTTCAAAATTACGAGACCCGTCTCAAAATAGCCCAAGTATTGCTTTGAAACGGGACGTTAATATAACTAAACTAAACTCTCTCATGTGAAATATTGATAATTTATCGCTGTAAAAAAAAAAAAAAAATGAAATTCTTAACTTACATTAGAAATGCGTCAAAATATTGTTCTGAGGTGAGCCATAACAAATTAACCTTTTTGGGCAGTCGACTTAAATAATATTGTAAGGATTGAGTTCTCCACATTCTCCCCATCTCAATAATGGATTATTAGAGGGATGCATCCATCTTTGACTCGAAATGCTTCAATTTTTTTTTTTTTTTTTTTGTTTCTTTTTAATCTTTGACCATCCCAAAAGAAATTACTATGTCAAAAAATAAAAAAATGGTCTTCATTGCAATCCCAGATTTATTTTTTTAACTCTTGTATCCCATCCCTACCGCTTGTTCTTTTCCCCCAGCCTAGCTGTTGAATGAATCCGAACCACTTTATCAATCATTTTTCTTTGCCTCTGATGGCAACACCGCAGATGGTTCCGTCGGCCAATCATCGACGAGGAGGTCCGTTTGACCCCAGACAGAAGAAGAAATGGATCGCTCGACGACAAAGTGCAACGTGAAGGAAGAGGGTGAAAAATTATCTTTTTTCACTTATTTGACGGAACTTTTCTTTGACAGAAAAAAAAATTCTTTTCCCATACCTGGTGATAGTCATGTAAAAAATGTGATAAAACTATACCATTGAAGATATTTCAGATTTGGAGATATTCATAATTGATTTAAATTTGATTTGGAGATAATCATAATTGATTTAAATTTGATTTGGAGATAATCATAATTGATTTAAATTTGATTTGGAGATAATCATAACCGATTTAAATTTGATTTGGAGATAATCATAACTGATTTAAATGTGATTTGGTAATATTCATAACTGATTTAAATTTGATTTTGTGATATTCATAACTGATTTAAATGTGATTTGGTAATATTCATAACTGATTTAAATTTGATTTGGTGATATTCATAACTGATTTAAATTTGATTTGGTGATATTCATAACTGATTTAAATTTGATTTGGTGATATTCATAACTGATTTAAATTTGACTTGGTGATATTCATAACTGATTTAAATATTATTTGAAGAATTTCATAAGAAGAATTCATAACTAATCTAAAATAGCTTTTTGAGAAATAGAATTTCGAATATCATTTCTACTTGGTTTTTTTTTTTTTTTTTAAATGCCAAACTTGTAAATTTCGATTTTTTGATGTTGATTTAACATTTTAATAACAAATTGAATTACATCTGCCCTTATATCTAATGTTTTATTCGTGTCTATAAATTTTTATTCTATTAAATGGTGTAACGAATCAAATAATTTTATCGTTTTTAGCAAATTTTGTATTTTAATATGATTTTCAGAGATAATTTTTTAAATAAAAGAATGCAACGAATGCAAGAATGCAATAAAAGGTGTAACGAATCAAATAATTTTATCGTTTTTAGCAAATTTTGTATTTTAATATGATTTTCAGAGATAATTTGTGTTTAAATAAATTTATTCTGAATCATGTGATAAAACTTAAAAAACTCGTTATTATTCAGCTAAGAATTAGTTTAGATTAATAATATTTATAACTATTTAAGTATAAGCTGAAAAAAATTGACATGCTGTAATATCCTATTGCTTTTGATCATAAATATAATTTAAAATAAAAAAAAATTCACCTAGTATTGATTTGTTTGCAAAACGATATATTTTCCAATTACATAAAGAAAAAGCTCGATTATTGGTTTTTTTTTTTTTTTTTTTTTTTTTTTTTGTAATTGCTTATATTTCCCAGTTTTTTTTTTTTTTAATCGTACCAGACAGACCTACTTTTTACATATACACGCGTGTGCAAAATTTCAAAAGAATAACTGAAATTAAGATCTACGTAATTTCTAAAACCATGTATTAATTATAATTAAAATCGGTTAGGATATTTCAGCTGAAGATTTCAAACTTGCAAAAATTAACAAAACAAAACAAAAAGAAATACATCGTTTTCACAAGTTTAAATTAAAAACTCCTGAATAATTATAATCTAATGCAGATTGCAGACAAATATCAGTTGAATTTTGTGATCGCTTATGATGATTTTAGAATTATTTACATCTGTCTAGAATAAAATAAATTTTTTCTTGAATATCAGTTTTAGATAATATTTAAATGAAATTTTTCGTATCGTTTTATGAAAATAAATATTTAATTATTTCCTGTTTTCGTTGGAGCTCTTGCCTTCGAGAAAATGAATTGGGAAAATAATGTTTTCTAATATTATATTTAATAATCTAATATTATATTTAATATTCTAATATTCAATTAATAGCATATTTAATTGAAAGTTTAAATTTTCGTAAAATACATTAATTTGGATGAATTGTGCAAATTTGATTGTAATGCTCATAATCTCGTTTTGTACTATATTTGATAAATTTTGATATTTGCAGTTTTGTTGACATTGACAGTATTTATCAGTAATTGTACACATATTAATGTTAATATTTATAAGCAATGCATTTTTTGTGAGTCTGCATTTTGAGTTTATTCAAATCACAAGTGTTAGTTCTTTGGATTTTTAAATAATGAAGAGATACAAGAAAGGAAATTATTATTCGTTATGATTATTCATTTGAAAATCATAGTTTAGATGCGCTGCATTTAGATTTTATTGAAAATAATTTTGTTTATAAAGAAGCTGTCTTTTCTCGTGGAATAAAGGTGATAAACCTGCTTTTCATGTTCGTGATAGTTACAGGTTTGCTTTAGAAAAATAGCATTATGACTATTATTGCATCACCCAAAAAAAAAAAAAGTCATCCGGGATAAAGAAGTTCAAGGAACGTTCTATAAACTTCCAATACCGGTTAACCGTTTTTTACAGTTTTATACACCATTTTATTAGAAAAAGAACTACCGTAATTCTTCAGTTCGATCGCGCCGTTGATTAGCGCGAACAAAGAAGAATGAGAGGAAGGGGGGGGGACGAAGGGGGAGAAGACCAGCTAGTCTTGTTTCATCTGAAGATGTAAGAAACCCGGGAAGCTAACTCTTGAAGCAGGTGAAGTTGTAGTTGAAGGTCATCGCTCGCTCCCCCCCCCCCCCCCTCCTGCGTCTGAGTTATGTTTCACCTTGACTTCTAATTCAGCTGTAAAATTTCCGCATCTCTCTGTAATGGCTTCAATGATAGCAATTCATCCTTTTTAGCACAATAAAGAAATGTTGTTAACATGTACCAAACGATTTTTTTATCTGTTTGTGCAGCGAAATAAATATTGCGTAGATTAGACTTTTGTAACGTTATTCTTATTTTTAGTATTTGTATCAAAACATTAATGAACCATATTCATACTGAATATTTATATAGCAATGGAACGGGTAAATTTGAACAAAATGCAAAATTATACACTTTCGTAACTGTGAAAAGTTACGCCGAACTTATCGTTAGGTGAAAAGAAGCGGTATGATTGTACTTCACTGGTGTATACTCGTACATCTGTGGATACTTTTTTATTGTGCATTTCTTTGTTGTATTCAATCATTACTGAATATCTATTATATGGCAATGGAATGAATAAATTTGTGCGAAATGCAAAATTACATACTTTTGGTATTTGAGAAAAGTTACGTCGACTTATCTGTTAGGTGAAAAGCATGATAATTGTAATTTTCACTGATGTATACTCATTCTGTCCTGGGTTTCTCTCAAAAATTAATCTTTTACTTGTGTTTCTTTATCTGTTATCTAATTAGATAATACTTGTTTCTGAATCGATTTATTTCGATTCGATTAAGAGTTCATTGAATCGATTAGAAATGATGAATTGTTTGTTGTGATGCCAATGATGATATTTATGTACAGACATTTCAGACGAAAATGAAGTGATAATTTTAATTGATGAGCTTAAAACAGAAAACGAGTATGCACTTTTGATGCCTTCTTTTCGATCGCCTGAATCCAAAATTGGAGACAAATATGCTATTATGGTCACAAGATCATGTTATAATGTCTTGATCTAGACTGATCAAATAACGAAGCAGAATTTCCAGACAATACCTTATTTTACAGACCTATATATACAAAAGAACAACTTGTTCTAATCTTGGTTAAATAAATAGTTATTTACACCTGTAGTAGGAGATACAACAGTAGAAGTCGAAGGTTTATCTTGAAACTCAGTTGGTTTTCAGACTCCGAACTTGAGTGCGTAGTCCAACAGTCCCCCTCAATTAGTTTCCTCTCTCCTCCTAAAAAAATCTCCGCACTTTATTTCGGCGATAATCTCCGCCTCTTAATTTACATTGGTCATTTGAGCTCTCTTTCGGCCAATCGGGGTTCAGCAATATGCTCTGTCAGCGGCGCCAGTCGGTCATGGGAAGGTGGTTTGTATGACGCACCTTTCACAACTGACTATTCTGGAACACGGGATTATCAAAGTCCTTTCACGATGAGAAACATTTAGCATCCAGATGTTTTAGGACACCCCTTTCTCTTTGAAGGTACGATCAGTACCTTTTGGACGAGGAATTCCATATGTGGTCTTTCACTGTAGGAACTAATGAACAAATGCGAGACCACCCAAGTGAAAAGATCCACCATCTGGCTATCCCGAGGAGTTTAGTAAGTAACAGCGACGACACAGCTGGCTGTAAATGTCTTATCAGTACTGGGAAACGAGGAATGTTACAATGTACTAAATTTCATTAATCTAGGTTCACCTATTCGCCAATATATAAAATGGCGGATGGTCAGTTTTTAAACTGGTAAAATAAAACATATTTTCAAATTTCCAATGATAAATGAAATTTGGTGTATAGTTTTATGTGAATCTTTGTGTTTAGAATTACCTTGTTCATGTACACGTTGATAGACAGACTTCTTATGACGAATTTTGTCAGAAATATGATAGTAATCTACAAACTTGATATTTAAAACGCGTATTAAATTTCACCAGTTTAGCTATATGCGTTTTTGAATTCCCGTGTTCAGATATATAGTATCAATAAGACGAAATTCTAAAATTGTGTTTTTGAGATTTAGTGATATCGAAAACGTCAATATTCTTAAAAATGGTGCGATAGGATTTTTTTTTATGATTATACTCTCTGCAAGTATAAGAGAAAGCAAAATAAAAGTTAATTTTTTAAGATTATTAAATGTGTGGAAAAAATTATATTCAAATTAAGCTAGTTTTCCTGATCTCCATAATCGATTGCATATACCTGAGGCGAAATATGATTTAGAATTTTATCGCTTTAAGCATTCTCTTTGTAGAGTTTGCCTCAAATAATTCTCCGCATATTAAAGTTTGTCATATTGAAATATGTATAAAAGAAATTTAATTTTACTTTTCTTTTTAATCTTCCACTCTTAAAAATTCTTTTATTCGAATCGGGGAGTGGAGGACGCTTTTTATAAAAACTAATTAACTCTTCGCGCAATTGCCGAGTTCGGCGCTATCTCAAACAATTTTTTTGAAAAGATATATTTTTTTTTAATTTATTAGTATGATAAAAAGTATCGCGATTTAAGATAAATGAGTTTACACTCAATTAAATTCTAAGATTGCTACCTAAGCGTTGTATAAACGTTTTTACTGAGTAGGCTTTACATTTATTTATTTTTTTTCTGGCTTGTTTAAAAAGGTAGAGATGAGCAGGGAATTTTTTTTTTCCTTTCTTGACCGTTACGAAAGACATCTTAATGCAGCTTTCGTTTTCCACTAGTTTGATTTTTCAAACGATTTTTTTTTTTTTCCGGAAGAGAAGAGAATAAAAAAAATCGTTTGCAAATTTTGAAAATCGCAAGGATAAGGCTTAGATTTTTATATTGCGATGTACAAAGTACTTTAGAGCTATTAAACTTGAACGAAAGAAAACCTAGCCGGATTTTTTTTCGCCTTTTGCGCTTGATTTTACACTTGAGTGGCTGCAGAAGAACGAAGGAAAAAAAAAATGAGTGAGTTCTTAACAATTTTATTATTTTCCTGGAGTTTTTCCATCGAAAGACTTTTTTTTTTTCTTTGACATATTTAATGAATTGTACCCAAAGTCTTGACGTTAAGTAATAAAGCTAACAAAGGCTGACGTTTTTAGACATCTCTTGAGAAACAATGTTTACTGCATGTTCAGTTTGAAAAAAAAAAAAAAAAAAAAAAAGCCGCAACCGAAGTGAAAAAGATGCTTTGTATGTTCCAAGGAGGCATATCTCTGTTTAAAAAAAGTATTAAAAGCATTAAATTTGCTTTTAAAAAATTTAGTCATTTCTTTTTGATGTTGTCTCGAAATCTGAAATAAAAAAAAAGATAAATATATATATATATATAAATAAAAGCAGCTTATTCGCTTCAAGATTTTTTAAAACAAATTCTCACGTTTTAGTAATTTTTTCGTTTTTACAATTGGTTAGTATTTGTCATTAATGTCAAACTTTCATTTTTTTAAATTTATTAATACGGAAGTATTTTACTTGATATAAATAGTGACATGCAAGTAATTGTTAATAAAGTGAAAAAATAAAATATATACTTTTATTAATACACCGAAAGTATTTTTTTTTAAAACATGAACAAAAATTTAGAGATTGAGAGAAAAATAAATGTAGAAGTTTGAGACGTTCATAGAATTTCTCGGGTTAGATTGAGTTGTAATCTCGTTTATAATTTATTTAATATTAAATAAATGTAGTAATCAATTTTTTAATATTCATTATAGTTTTATTTCTTTACAATACGGGTTTCAGTGTAGAACCTTTTACGATTTTGTTTTAACCTCCATATTGCTTTTTTGTTTGTACACTAATAAAAGGATATTTTAGCAAATTTTATTTTTATTTATTTAGCTTTTAACTTGTTTTATAATTCATCTAGAATTTTCATAATATAATAATTTATCTTAATTATAATAATTATTCATTTGTAATTATCAAAAAATCTTTTTATGATTTATTCTAAAATTACAAGCTATACAATATATCTCGTAAGATAATTTATAATGGATAACTACTGGTTAATTTTCCTCAAATTTGGGTATACATTTTTTAAAATTTAATTTTCAATTGAATTTTTTTTAATTATTTGGAAATAATTAATTTTCAATTGAATTTTTTTAATTATTTGGAAATAATTAATTTTCAATTGAATTTAAAATTTAATTTTCAATTGAATTTTGAAAAATTAATTTTTTTAATTATTTGGAACGCATTGCGATTTGTAATTCAAAAACTGTAGTACATTAGATACTGAATAACAAATCGATTAAAAAGATCCCATCTTCATAAATATGAAAATGGTTTCTAAAATATTCAAATAAAAATTGTTATGTATTCAACGAGTTCTTTTATTGTCAGTTTACATATTGGAAGCCGTATGAACAAGGATTATTGTGACTGACTGTTAAGCACATTGACTATCTATTTTTTCTTATCTTAGAATCTCCAAACTGTTGGTAAAAGACTAGAAATCTTTTCCATCTTTTTTTTTAATATTTTAAAATTTTCAGGGTATTGTAATATTGTGTTAAAATTACTATTCATAACGAGTTTTCCTCTAATTTCTTTGAGTTCGACTCATTCTATTATATAGTGCTGAGCTGGGCCTATTGCCCCACATATACATGTGTTGTCTGGCATCCTTTTCTGTAGAAGTATTCAGGATGATCATGTCCCAATATAATTTGCACTATCATAGGGTCAAATATTTTTTTAATTTTGATTTCCGGTATGAATTCATATGTTATGCGTAACCCCACGATGACCCGCATACCCGAAAGGGTGTAAGATCTTGAAGGTCGTCAGTGAGAGAACCATTATTTATTTATTAAAAGGCTTACAATCATCGCCAGAATATGGGCTGTAAATGAGGGTATAGTTATATTTCATTCGATTAAAATAAAATATTTAAATTAAATAGTTAGCAAACTAATTCTAGGTTCAGGATATTAAGTTGAAAAGCATATATAGAAAGCAGTAACATAGATAAGCATAAAAGAAAAATATATCACAATGTCCAAAGAATAAAAGACATAGTAGTATAGTAAACATATAGCAATATCAAACAATGTACTAATATCTAAAATCATATATCTATTCCATTATATAAAAAGAAAAATAGGTGAATGACGCAAATACAACGCGAAAATACAAAGCAGATTCAGAATGACAAATACGTAAAAAAAAGCATTACTAATATGAGCAGAAAAGTACAGTTTTTAATACCTATAGTCCTGCATTAAAACAAACAACAACAACAACAACAACAACAACTAAAAGCTGTGCCAGTATAATTACATAAATAATCAACTGAAACAAGATTGCAAACAACCCAAGACACAGATCCGCCATCCTAGTTGGTCTAGTTGGAAATTTCGCGACTGTCCCGTGTATAATGTATCTTTCATTATACACGGGATTATGATGATTTAAAATTAAGAGAAAAAAATTAAACGCGGATATATATATTATTGCCCTTGAAAAAGTTAAATGCCATTTTGAAGTAGGATGAAGGTTAGTGGAAATAAATAAAGCAACTGTGGTAAGATGGCAATGGCACCTAATCCGGCATCTCTTCATGAATTCGCCCTTCACCATATTTATCTTTGAAAAATTAACATTTTATCTTCATGTTATCCTGTAAAGCTGTTCCTCTGTTGTTTCGCCTCTGACACCTCATATGTTATTCCGGAACTGTCGGAACGAATTAGTTGCTTTACGAAAGATATATCCAGTGATAGTGGATAAAGTTTTCGAAAAGTGCCTCGCTTCCTGTTTTCCAAAATGTAAAGAAAAAAAAATTGTGGTTTCACGGTCGAAGCTCACGTGTTTGAGTTTCGATTTCACTGTTGACCTATCACGTTTGTGGGCTGGTGCACATCAAATCAAGTTATGGCTCAAACTTTCTAGCGATGGGCGAAACTGTGAAGAGATGCCGGATCAGGTGTCATTGTCAGCTGCCCACATTTGCTTTATTTATTTGGGCTAACCTTCAGCTTACTTCAAAACGGCATTTAGCCTCTACATGGGCAATAATACATATATGTGTGTTTAATTTTTTTTTTCTTAATCTTGAACCAATCAAATAGAAAAAAAAATTAATTGTAATACAGTTTGTAGATTGCAGAGCCATTAAATGGATTTCATTTGTGGTACTGAGTTTTTCCAATACATTGTTAAAATTTAAATTAGACAGTTCAAATTATTTCAAGAAATTTTCTTCGTCCAGTGGTGTTGTGATTTCCTTCTATATAGTTACATCGTTGTTGTATAGTTACATCGCTTAACAAGTAGTAAATGAATTAACGGAGTTGTTTTTTCACTCACGTTTTAACCACTTATTCACATCTGAGCCCCGAGATAAGTTGGATTTTTTTTCTGTTTTTCTACATTAAAGTTTTGAAATAAATTCTTATAAGTATTATTGTTGATTAGGATGGGAACTATTGCATATCCCATTGTTATTTATTAAACCACAACACTTAACAATGTAATAAACATTGTTTATTAAAAGTTTTTCTAGGGCTTTATTTCGGTATAGTTGCATAAGAACATGCTTGATTAATTTTTTCCGTAATGTTGGTACATATGTGTTCCATTAATTATTTTTTTTAAATTAAAAGTTATTCCAAGTGAAAAAACAGGTTCAAATGTATTGGAGAGCTAGCTTTTTCTCTTGAGAATCGATCAATAGTTAAAAAAAAAAAGCTTCGAATAATAAAACTGATTAATAGTGTATCTTTCGTATCGGAGAAACTTTTTTGTCAAAAAGTGAGGTTTGAAGAATGGAGGAAATTTTGAATTCTGTTTAAAAGAAACAACCCTGTGTATATCATAGTTTCCACTTTACAAGTATCAATCATACTCGGTTTCATTATTCTCATTTTAAATTTAAAATATTTTAATGACTGCTTAACTTTTTTATTGTCTGTGAAGACGCCCGTCATGTGTTAAGAATGTTAAAAGTTACCTCATTGTTTCCCAAGCATTTTTCAACTTGCGTCAGCCAATATGTATTTTGTTGTGGTTCAGAGTGGTTTCAGGACATCATGGAACCTTTTGATAAAAATCTTTATACCTGTTAGTAGGAACTTCAATATTTGTTTTAAATGACTTGCGACGATTTTATGGTTCGTGAATCCTCCGTCAACTGTTCGTCTAAAAAAAGGCATCGGTGGAATCCAACTTAAATTATAAAATTTACCGAGATTTATTAAATAATGGCATTGCGCTTTTGATTAATCGTTAATTAATATCTCATTCATTTTTTATTTTAACAAATATTAATTTTGTCGTGTAACTGCGAAAGTAGTAATTCGACCCCTCATCACATTCATATTTACATTTTTTTCGGGTGGGGTGGGGTGGGGGTACATTTATTTAATCTCTTCGCCTTGGATTGTTCTGAAGCATACTGTTAAATGTCGTGCAATTTTTAAATCCCATTTTGGCTCGATTCGAGCGAAACGCCACTTTCCCCATAAGTTTTCTCTAATGGAGATGACATCTTTTGGAGCTAAAAGACGCTATAAAAAAACAACAATATTCTTCGAGCGAAATTCATCAAGAATCGGAAGAAAAAAAAGTTATGAAAACTACTTCTAAAGAAATTCGCATGAATCTTTTACATTAATTTGCGTGATAAACTTTAACATTTATTACTTTTTTTTTTTTTTGGATAAAAGAAATAATGAAGCAGCTAGAAGCGCTTCACATCTCTTTATTCTTTATATAAAATTAGATTAATCCAAGAATTTACCGCTGCAAAACTTTTGGAGTTCAAGAATTATTTCCTGCGAGATTTCTGTCTTGTTGTGGGCATAGTTTAAATGCTCACTACAACAAAACTGCTAACTCAAATTTAATTTGTGCTCATTTCCCTGTGATACGTCCTGCCCTACATCGCCCCCGGATTCTGTGAGGAGGAGGTGAACGTTTATTGGCTTATCCGATAGAGATGACACACACAATTCCCACAGGGGCTTCCTCGCCAGAAAAAGCTTTTATTATCTAATAAATAGTTCCCTTGCAGACGGTAGAAAAAGTCGGTCGCTTTGAAAAAAGGAAGCACCAATGGAGTTACGCTCCTGTACTAATTCGTGGCTTTATTTAAACTCAAAGACCGGAAAAAAAAATTCCGTAAATAAGATTTAGAGATTTTAGTATGCAGGTTGTAAGTTTATGGAAGAAAAACCGTCGGAGAAACGGATGCCTTTTGATAAAAGCTTGTTAAGTTCATCAAGCTTTGTGGATTGTTGAAAATAAGATTTTTATGGCGAGTTTGCTAGAGAAATGCTAACTGTTTCTTTTGAAAATTGTCTAGGATAGAGTAATCCATTTATTCACCTGAGACCTTTAAGTTTCAGTTGTTTTGTGGATAGATATTTATGAAGGATATAATGTTTTTGTTTCAAATTTGAATAAACTCCTGGAAGCTACTAAAACCATCCTTAAATTAAGTTTATTTGTAGACAAAGTTTTCTTTAATTTTTTGCACTTTTAAATTTAGTTAAGATTTTTTAAATTATTCTAGAGTAATCCTTGAAGACATTTATTAGTCAACTCGACAACTTAAAAAGGTTGAAATTTCGTACTGCGCCAAAGTTGTAGGTTCATATCGAAAATTGAGCTAAATCCATCTGGAAAAAGTATATCAAATGATGACAGCAACGAATAATAACACAATTGCAACTAAATTACTAATTACGACTGGATTTTCATCTCGCACTTGCAGGTGTAATTTGGCTCCGATGGATTGGCGAAGTTAAGCCAAATCTCTGATTCATGTACCGTTAAATGCAATCAACCTATTGACTCGGATGAAATCTGTGCATGGCAAACCATTGGTGGATCGTGGCTTCAATCTCGGATTGTGCTGTCGAATGTTGTCTAAGTAAAATATTTGAAGCTGTTGTCCACTACGCAACTTTTGCTGCCTCACAATTGTATTGGCAATTTTTTATTAGAGTAATTGAGTAATTACTCTAATATTAGATTAATTACTATTACTAGAGTAATAGAGTAATTTAATTTATTAGAGTAAGTATTAAAAAAAAGATGTTTTTTTTTCTTCTCTTTTGTTTAAAATTCTTTGTAAATTTTTTAGATTTTATTTTCTAGATACTCGAACTCTATTGTTGGTTGACCTTGTAATTAAATGTTTAGTTATTTCAATTTGCCTAATTTCGTTTCTGTCTAATGTTGTCTAAGTAAAATATTTGATGGCATTGTTGTCCATTACACAACTTTTACTGATTGGTCAAATCTATTGGCAATTTTTTTATTAGAGTAATTGGGCTGGTTTTATTTTTAAAATTTTTTTAAAGATGTTTGTTTAAAATTGCTTGCACATTTTTTAAATTTTATTTTCTAGATACTCAAATTTCGTTGTTAATTGATCTCGTAATTAAATGTTTCTCCATTTCAGTTTGCCACAATATTATTTATTTAAAAATTTTTTATACAATTAAATTAAAATCATTAAAAAAATGTCTGACTTCGGAAAATGCAGAACGGAAGGACTTCTGATGGCATTTAATTTGTCCTGAACAACGCCACTCGTAAATAAAATTCGTATAATTTAAAAAATACGAGTTGAATTTCTGCAGACTCTGCATCTAAATAGAAATTTGAAGTATTCAGTTGTTGGAAGTCTAAAAACTACAGCGAGAAAAATTTACATATGTTAACAACAATGGATTTCTTTATTAAAAACAATTGACACTATATCATTTCTAACGATCTCGCACATTTCCTATTTATAACACATTTAATATACATCGTATCACATTTTTCAAATTGTGGTATTATTTCAATCAGAAGATGAAGAAATAAATATAACTGTCAGCTTAATTCTACAAAATAAAATCTTTTTGCTATCGCACTGATTTGAGTTTCAAGTTCCGACATATTAAACTCCCCCTCCCCCTAACAAAAAAAAATCACTCAAAATCGTAACATAAGAAGGATTATTACATCGATTCCGAAACATGTTAATCCGTTCAATCCGCTTACGTCAAGTTACACTATACTGCCGCTGCCAGCAGCTGTACAAATATCCACGTACAGAGACATTAAGATCGATACCAAGGCTGGGTAATCACGAAAAAGCAGACGGCTAGGAGAACCATTAAAAGGGAAATGAAGCAATGCAAACCCATTATTTTTCCTTACACTCATCATGTGCATCTTTTGTGTGTGTATGAAAGCCCAACCATTAAGTGAAGTCTTTATGAAACAGGATTAAACGATTCCAGAACAGCGATAAACTTTTATCGGGATAACTTGGCGAAGTTTATGGGAAAGCAGGCCATTTTGTTTACCATTCATTATTTTCACGTAATACATCAGCAACAGTATCGCAGACGGCAAGAATAAAAATGTTAAAAGCAGTCGCAGTAATAACTTCGATACAAAAGTTATGTAGTACCTTGCTTACTCAATAAACATTAAGACGCATATGATATTTTGCAATTAACTATGGAATGGCATTTTGCAATAAAATTAATCGAAGGTGGACGTGACCGTTCAAAGCAATCAATATTCATATAAAAAGAAACAAAAAATAAATCACGGTATAAAATGCTTTTGTAACAGAGTTTGAAAGTTTAAAATGCTTGTACCGTAAATTACTTGCAGTCTTTTTGTATAATTGGATCGTTGCTTCAAATTTAGGTTAAGTTTTTAACATTTAATAACTTGGTTCATGAAAAATGATATCCATTAATTGACGATTTTCAAAAATTATCCATTAATAAATTTTGAAGAGACTGTTTCATGAAAGATAATATCCATTAATTGGCGACTTTTTAAAGAATATCCTTTAATAATTTTTGAAGAGATTCCGATAATTGACATTTTTCAAAAAAGTATCCACTGATTAGTAATTTTTTTAAAAATGTAATTGATTATTTTTAAAAAAATTTACTGATTTGATAATTTAAGATATCAAATGTTTCAATTTTTTCAAAAGCAACATTTTAAAACAGGATTTAATTAAAAATTAATTTTAAAATGAAAAATATTAACGCAACAAAATTGTATTGAAAGATTATAGCCTGTTGGCGGGACAGACGACAAGATTCTTTCTGTTTGAATTTATAAAGAAGCGCCTCAGCGTGTGCCTCAGGACGGATTGGAGTAGTCAACTTGTGATTTGTGTGTTCTCGTGACATAGTGGTGAAAGTGTTAAATGTGTATCTAATATAACTTTGAAACAAAGGGTTTTTGGAATTTCGGTGTCATCAGTGAAAATCTGCAGAAATTTTCTTGAAGTCATGTCATGAAAACAATTGCAATAAATAGTATACTTGAAGGGATTCTATGTAAAATGTTGTTTCTTTTTCGTAAGTTTTAAACATGGAGATTATTCAAAATCTTTAAATCGAAATTTTTGGAACTTACCATTGGTTTACTCTTCCTTTACTTCTCTTACTAGAAAATAATCTTAAATTTTGTTTCGAAATACCCTAATGTGTGATTTCGAAACGGAACGTTGTTAAAACCAAATTCATTCTTCCTAATCTCTTTAATTCTGACAGATCATTATCGGATTTGCATTTAAGATATTTGGAACTAATAGCCTCGAAAGCTTTATCTCATTTCCAATGGCTTACATTTACGTTGTCTTGCATTAATCAAAAGGCTAGACAAATTTATTTGTAGATTGCATCAAGTGTGGGAGCCTTTCAAATTTTGCACGTGCTCTTTATCTTAATTGTTCCCATTTAATTTTAATTTGTTCAGCTTTATAATTTTATTCATATGCAAAGCGCTGTTAGAACATCGTCAGAAATCATCAATAATTTAAAGAATTTCCATCGGATGAAGATAAACCTCGAGATACATATTTATTTCGAAAGTAATTGGTGATGAAGGATTTTCGTATATGGATGAATGCCAAATCGACGAATTAAGAATGATTCGTCGATGAGAGAGCGATGAAATACGAATTGAATGATATTGTAACACCAGCTTATAGTTAGAGAGCAGTAGTGATGAAAGATGTAAAACATTTTTAATTCAAAGGAATTATTTGATGTTGTAAAGTGGATTTTTAACCCAAATGAAGAAAGAAAGGATATTTGTAAAATTGCTCTTCTTTCCGTGGAATTTTTGCAAAAAGCTGCGTGAGTCACTACTGTAATCAAATGCAATAACATTTGCTTTAAATAATTTTAATATATGCTTGTTAGTAAGTTATTTATATAAATAAATTTTGAATGTTTGTTTGTATGTCTTTTTTTGTAAATATGCAATTTTTGCCTAATCTTAATGAAATTTGGCATATTTGTTTTTCAAGACAAAAAAGATCACTGTAAAAAATTAAGTAAGTTTTTGAAATTTTTCATCTGTGTCTTCCAAAAAAATTGTCACAAAAGTTATTTTTCTTTATCTTAAAATTCAAGGAATTGACTTTTTAATAATTTCAATTTCATTTCTTTACAAATTATTCCTCTAATTAAAAAAATAGTTTTGATGCTCAATCAGTAAGGTACTTATTGATTAACGGTGAAGGATTAGCGATAATTTCGTTGTCGAAAACAAACAACCTAACAAGAAATAAATTTCTCGTAAGTTAGAAGCGGGCTCATAGGGTTGCACCGCCAATTTAGTTTTGGTGCTACATTTGGCGAGTTTTAGTTCCATCACCGTTAATTAATAAGTGTCATCAATAACAATATTTTTATTATTAAAACGCATTTCACTGTCCTATCAAAACATTCAACTTCGTACTTTTGTTTAAGATTATGTACCAAAGAAGGTTTTTTTTTTCTTTTCCCAACTTGGTAGAAGGTTACTTTGTATTCACTTCTACTTTTATTTCGCGATATATACAATTCGTAATATATTTAATTTGGAAGCGTAGTAGGTTGTAAATTACAGATTTCATTCATTTTTTAAACTTATCAAATACCAAGGTGAAATTTTAAATAGATACGTTTCATATTAATAACTAAACCTCTCGGAAAGCCAATATTTTGGGAGTAAAAATTGGTTTCGAAGGTGACTGGTTACTTATAATTATTAATAAAAATTCCATGAATTGGCTTCTGTTTGATTTTTTTTCTTTTTCAATTCCAAAAATTTTATTTTAATTATATATTTAAATATAGAAATTATATCTATCTATCTATATATATATATATATATATATATCTATATATATGTAATGATATTTTAAACTCTAATTTCAACTTAATTAATTTCCAAGATTTTATCTTAATTTAGCCCATAGTAACTTCATTCTAAAATATTCTTATTTCGTGATCCAATTCCACTTTCTCTACTTAATTAATTCAAGAAAAGCTTTATAAAATTGATTAGTCAGCTAAACGCCGATACTTTCACACGCTCGGCGTGAAGGGGTAAAAATGTCCAGTAAGCACATTCTTTCTTAAAAGATCCCTGTGTTTCCCTTACATGTGATTGACAAGTGTCAGAAATCTCTATCAGAATCTTATTAATATATTAGCACTGTGGAGAAATATTTTCCCTATCAAAATCTAAGGTTATATAAGACGAGGGATAATTTATTTCTGCCTTTTTTCCCCACTTCGGCTTTTGTATTGCGCTGTGGCGGACGTCTTGTCCGCGTTTCTGCTTGTAAATAATTATGCTTTCCCGATGGATATTAAAAAGAATTTAAATATTTAAAAAGTCTCTTCAATGTCTTCAAACTGCATCATGCTTCACATAAAATAATGTTACATATATGAAATAAATTACTCAATTTTTGTTTTAAATTATATATATTTCTTACATTTTTTTCCCCATAGGATGCAACTTGCCTTGATTCTGCCTTATGCGCAATATATTAAAGACGTCATTCCGACGTTCGGCTAAAGTTTACTGTATTATTAAATTCCGGAATAGTTTTCATTATTTTAATATGGAAATTCCTTTCATAGAAGTACCAAATCATCTGCGGAATCTTGAATGCATTGCTTTGTTGTTTCAGCAGATGATATTTTTTTTAATTTTTCGGAAACGAAATCCACTTTAAAGGTAAAAAGAATCTGTCAAATTAATTATGTAGCATCTTTTACACATTTCTCCTGGAAAGTTCTGCTTTAATTTCATTAATTACGTAAACAAATGAGTTTCGTTTTGGTTTTTCGAAAATGATACAATGTTTACGCACCCCAATAACAGAAATTTCCGCAGAATTATATTCGCCGACATTCGCCAATTAATCTTCGTAACCGAGAAGAGTTAGAAAAAGAATGAGGGTGGATTTACGAGTTGCGAAACAAAGGAAGCGGAAATAATAAACCAAAGAAATGCTTTTGGCGAAAATTGTACAAAGTTTATTAAAGTACACCTTAAAGAAAAGTTAGAAATGCACGGTAAAGTTCCTGTCTGTACAAAGGAAATTGTTAAATTAATTACGATGCTTCAAAGAGACGACGTCTGTACCAAGCAGAGTAATCATTCATTGAATTTGTGATGGAAAAAAATAAAAACTGTGATATAATTGATAAACTCTAGATTGGTTCATTTCAACATATTTTTCTTTATATAGATATATGTAATATGTAAAATAGGATACTGGTTGTTCGCGCCTAAGTTAATCTCAAACTCATGTTTTTATCTTTCTAGTTTTAAAGATTTCGGAGATAAGGAAAAGTTCGGTGAAATTATTTATTGAATTAATTAGAAACCAAAATAGAACGAGATTTTTATCGTCATTTCAGTAATTAGTTTTGGAGGGGCTATACTTTTTATACTTGTGCTACCAAAAGCATGTATCCGATTTAATTTATTATTAAGTTATTCTTAATATCTTAGTTCTCTACTCTAAGCGTGCATATCTGACGGAAAGTTAAACAGGATGCTGACACATTGTACATAAATTATTAAAAGCATTAAAGAAATTTTTTTAATCGAAAAATAAATTCTTAATTATATTTGATTACTAATCAATTAGAAATTACGCAGAAATATACTTTATTTCTTGAATATTTTTAACGATATTTTAGTTTTCATTAACCCTATAACTGTTAACGAAACGTATATATATTGTTACGAATCTGTGATGCTGCTTCCCAGCATAGTTGGTTCCATCATCAGAAAGACTGTTTTACAGTCATCTGTATTGGACGGAGTCCAGGTGTCGCGTCGGAGGTCCCAGAGCTTCGCTACAAACTTGGCGACTTTGGCGCCAAAATCGATTATATCCGAAACATCGAGAATTTTCCCGATCCTCCATTAGGCACCGCCTCGAAAGTTCCTAATTGGGTGAGAGGCTTCTGGCCCCGCCTGCTGAAACCTATAAAAGGAGGCAGTCTGCAGCTGCCGGAGTGAGTAGCCGGAATCGACGGTAAACAACGGGTCTTCCAGAGACTAGCAGAGCAGCGACGGAGTCAAGCTAGTGCTGAACTAAGCTGTGCGCTACTGTCTGCAGTAGAGTCTTGTTGTATGCTGCTGTGTGCACGTCTCGGCTGAAGATAATTGTCTTCTCTATGCTGTATATAGTTGTCGTCTTTGTGCTGTCCTGTCTTCGTGTAAATAATAAAATCGTGTTGTTGTTTTTTTTCTACTGCCGTCTGCTGATTGAGCATTCTACACACCATATAACTTCCACTACTCAAACGAACCCGGAAATTTCGTATATATACTATTAATATATATACTATTAATTTTCTAAAATTAGTTTAAATACTTCTTATTAAAAGTAATTTTGGGGAGGCTTATTTGCCATGTCCCTGCTTCTGATTAAAAAAATCAATCCTTCAGAGTCGATCTTTCTCCATCTGCTGGTATGGAAGTTTGGAGAAGACGTGGCCTATTCAGGCGACTTCCGTGTCTCCTGACCATGGTCCAGAATTACGAATCACATCCCAAAGAAACCCTCATGTGGTTTCAAAATTAGATTTTTCTTAAACTAGATTGACAGGAATAGTGCAGTGTCCTTTATATTGTTTTTCGGGTTGCTAGTTCATTTTCTGACTCTTAATTTTTATTATATAAATAACTACCCTCTAAGATTAAATGCTGGTTGAAAATGAGTTAAATCTTTTATACACAATTTTTTTCTTATAGCTTGCTTAGTAAAATATTTTAAACTTCAAACTTTGATAGACATGTGACTTCTACTGTCTTAGAAGCCTTACATAGTGTTACAATGATTGTCTATACATTTTTCTAATTTTCTTTTATCTTGTCTAAAGTTTGAATTATTTTCAGAGGGAAAGTGATCAAATTTCAACTAATATTGTACACAGATAAATCACTCGGCAATGTATTGCCCGCTTATGTTTTGTAGAATGCTCCATAATTTGTACAACATCTCAGATGATAATTGAAATTCCTTTTAAATAAAAAAAAATCAACGTGCAATTATAAAAAATAAATTAAAACTTGAAGCTAAAGAGCTTTAATATATATTTATTCATCCAATTATATTAAAGTAAAAGAAACAGTGCTTAAAAATAGACCAACTTAAAGAAAAATCAATATTGTTCTCTTCTAAAGATAAACTTTAACCGCAAGTACATCCAACTTTAAAAATAAAGGCATAATGTAAGTAGAAACTTTTTAAATATGAAAAACGAATCTTCGTATTTTTATTTAAGAAAAACTCAGTATTAAATATTTGTAATAGCAATAATAATTATTGTATAGTAATTTTTAAAAAAATAAGATTAAAATATGCTCAACTAAATTGATGTAATCAGAAATATCTCTTGATTTTTGAGATAATATTAAAATTTTTCTTGTACTATGTTATCTTTGGAATTCATGTTGGATAAACTTTAAACTATCATTAACTTTTTAATTGATTAAAATTCTCTTAAATATTTTAAAATTGCTTTGTAGCAATATTCCCATCCTGAAATGTGTATTCATGTTGAATTTAATAGCTCTTAGTTGAATGGTTTTATCTGGTGGTAGCGCCAATGTTCATTCGCTTTAATTGAGATAAACAATTAAATCTTATTCTTTTAACCTTTGTTTACAGTTAAGAATATAAAAGTTTTTATATAGCATTGTTAGAGAAATATATAAGTACTCAGTAATGTTTCCCTCTGAATGATCTCAAAATCTGTACGTATTGTTAAGTATTTAATATATCTTTGTCTATAACAGAAGCATTGCCAAATATGAATACCTTTCTTCCTTATTAACATTGCAAATTCTCTTGAGATGTAACTTTAACTCCTAAATTCTCACAAACTGAAATTTTCTAAACTATTATCATAATAAAAATTCAACTATTGTCTTGTTCCTTTTATATGCAATCCATGATTAAGAGCCTTGCCTTTTCTTGAAACTTTAATTCCTTGCCCCATCAATCACGGAACCGTCCCAGAATGGAATCCACCAAAGTTTCGAAAACGACACACCTCTCTTCACTTCCGCTCCTTTCCTCCTCCTGACGTAATCTGATGACCACCCTCACACACGATATATATTTCCAGGGAAAATTCTCTCCTCCAAAAGTCTTCATCCTCCTTTAATTTACATAATCACGACCGGAACGAGAACGGGGCTTAATCAGGTTCTCCTACACCCCTTGGCCAATCCTCCACCCAGTATTCCTTTTACAGAAAGACGGGGGGAGGGTTCGTAATGAAGGGTAATGACGAGGTTCCTTGTTTGGAGGGAACTAATCCCCCTTTTACGGAAGCGCCCCTGTTTCAGTTAATGTGGAGCAGACCACCCCTGCCTCTCCATACTTCCTCATCTTTATTATTTAAAGAAATTGTTGCCAGATTATACCAGCTGGTGGCATCCGTTTGGGAAAACAGACGATAATTCAAGAGGGGTTGACACCTGCGGGAGATTATTCAGGGGGATGAGGGCTGAAGAATGGACTCGTTTGAAATTAAGTGCTTTAGATTAAGCCTTTATAAGGGCTTAGTTTTACGGACGCGTGTAGGACGGAGTAGGTGATTAAATATTGTTAACTTAAATTGTTGGTGTTGAGGAAAATGGGTTTGGCTTAATTGTATTACGTGGAGATAACGTATTTGGAACAATGCGTATGCTATTTGTAAGTGGATGACGATTTTTTAAAAAAAATTAATGATTTCGAAACAAGGTCAGGGATGGAATCGGTTCTCAATGGTGTAATTGCTTACAATAAACCACTCTTCAATTCTGTGCTTTGTTTCGATGAATTACAACTAATCCCATTTATTGTCTTATTCAACATGAGGTTGATTAAATACGAGAATCAGTCTCGCAACAACATGGTCAACTGCTATTTCTGTCATGGCGCATATTTTCATTTTATTTAAATTTCATTTTTGTGCTGAGAATGTGAATTTTTTTAATGCAAGTTCTTTGCCTCATTTATTAGTGAATCATCGTATGGAATTACATATACCTATTTGGAACAATGTGTATGCTATTTGTAAGTCTGACGATTTTTTTTCTAAATTAATGATTTCGAAACAAAGTCAGGGATGGAATCAGTTCTCGAAACTGTAATTGGTTACAATAAATCGGTCATCAATTCTGCACTTTGTTTCAATGAATTACTACTAATTCCATTTATTGCCTTATTCATTATAAGACAATTTTCTTATGCAAGTTCTTTGCCTCGTTTATTAATTTGTAATCCTATGGAATAACATATGTGTAGTGGGCAGAAATGCAGTTTATTAACAACGTGAGTAGCGCATAGAATGTTATATGTAATGCATATAGTGTTTGATAATAGCATGAAAATGAAAACAAATTTCAAACTATCCAAACTATTTAATATATGTATAGAGCATCCCGCCTGCTAAAATTAGATCTGTATGATGCCTCACTTTTTCTAAAGTTTATTTTTCATCATTCAAAATAAACTTATGATAATTTCTATATATATATATATATATATATATATATATATATATATATATATATATATAATATGTTTGAAATCAAAATTCCATTACTAAGAAAGCTGTTAGATCGGAATTATAGCTTAGAAAATGAAGCGCAGAAAACGCAAAAGCTATAATTCACAATTATTCTTCAGGCCGAAAAAGGGAAGCCGGAGAAAGGCATTTGTTTGAACTAAGCCGAAAGACTCGACTATCATTTGTTTTGTTGAGTCAAAGGTCATGAGAACCCCTACAAAAATGTGAAGTTACCGGCTGTACCCATACTTTTCTTTTGCATTAGCTTCCCTTTCAGGGCCTATACATACTTTTCTTTAGTTCCTACGCGATTATCTGGTATTATTCCGCAGGCATTCTTCCATTCGAATGTAACCGACAGCTGCAGATGGTTCTTCGTTACAAGAGCCTTTGATTTTATATGAAGAATAATGTAGAATATTTCTTTGTACAATATAAATCAATACATATGCCATATAACTTGCACCTATATCGTATGTAACATCTATTCATACACTCAAGAATGATTTATAATCATTCTTCATATAATATGACGTCATTTATTCAAATTTCATTTTTTTTTTATAGATTGGGTTGGCATATAACTTGGCATATAATATTTCCATCATATTTATTAAAATGTCTGTATTTGCAAAGAAATGCTATCTCAGGTAATAATAAATATGAATGTTTTTGTTTTAGCTTGATCTCAAGCGCACACACACACAATCTAGAGGTTAAAAATATGCACCCGCGAAAGATTAAAAAAAAAAAAAAAATTCTAATTGTAACTTGAACTAATTCAAGATAATTTTATCCTCATCTAATTAATTTTTCCCCACAATAGTTCCTGAAAATGTTAGTTGCATTATCTTCAAAATATTATCTTGTCAGTGATTTCAGTTTGTCTGCCACAATATGTTTTTATTATTACTTAATTTTGAAAAATTATTTAGAACTTATTTGCAACAGTTACGGGGCCGGCCCCATCAACAGTTATTGTTGATGGGGCCGGCGTCCTTGCATAGGGGTAGCGCATCTTCCCCGCGATCTGGGAGTCACGAATTCGAATCCGGGTTCGGGCATGGTTGTTGTTCGTCTGTGTTCTCTCTGTGAGGTGTGTGAATGTGCTCCCCTGTAAAAAGGGGTTGCACAAGCGAATGTTTGAGTTTCATTTCCATATGAGCTAGAAATCAGATTTCTGCCCTCGGGTGCTCAGGGGTCTTTACCCTCAGAAGCTACTGCACCCCCTTTCCGTGGTAATGCGGACACGACATCATCATTGTTGATGGGAAACTGAAATCGTTTTCATTGTTGCAACTGACTCATCCTGGCTTTTTTTTTTCATTTTTAAAGATCAAGATACGAAAATTTTTCTTATTTTCCCATGCTGAGTAGGTTTCGATATAAGATATGCTTTTGATGAAATTGTTGAATTTTGTTTGTATTTACACAATTAAGACTTAATTTCCTGATCAAGCAGAATGATCAGGAAATTTTAAAGTATGCATTTAATATTACTTAATTTAAATAAGTTAAATACTACTTAAATGAAATAGTATTTAATGGATTTTTAAATAGCGCTCTTTTTTATCTATGATATAATCGGATGTGTAGAGATATAGACAGAAAATTAGTTATGCATAGCACAATGAACAAAATCATGTAAAGCTCCTAAAATAATATGAATAACATATTGTTACGAAATTTCCGGGGTTCGTTTGGATAGTGGGGGTTATATGGTGTGAAGAACGCTCAATCACCAGGCGGCTGCAGAAAATAAAACAACGACGTTTAGTTACACGAAGACACACAGGACCGCACAAAGACGATTATCTTCAGCCGAGACGTGCAGCATACAAAACTCTACTACAGACAGTAGCACACAGCTTAGTTCAGCACTAGCTTCACTCCGTCGCTGCTCCGCTTATCTCTGGAAGGCCAGTTCTTTATCATCGGTTCCGACTACTCTGCGACTCCACTGGTCTACGACTCAATTCATATGGTCGCTGCCGAGTAGTGGTTCACCACTACTCGGCAGCGGCAGGACTGCTTCCTTTTATAGGCATCAGAAGGCGGGGCTAGAAGCCTCTCAACCAATCAGGAACGTTCGAGACGTAACTCGGTTCCTACTGGGCGGATCGGAAAAATTCTCGATGTTTCGGGTACAATCTATTTTGGCGCCAAAGTCGCCAAATTCGTCGCCAAGTTTGTCGCCAAGCTCTGGGACCTCCTATGGAACCCACTATGCTGGGAAGCCGCATCTCAGATTCATAACAATATCTATCAAAATGTGAGGTTTAAAAATATTTTTCTGAATCATTCATTAAAATATAGTAACAAAAATTTTTTAATTGAAATTTTTAGTAATTATTATCTTTTTGCACTTGTGTGCTTCTTTCAGGTACCATTCAGGACAGCGTAACTTTTTGATATTTCAATTATTTTTTTAGTTTTCGTTGTTAAAAATACATGCAAAAGCTGTGGAATAATTTTTCAAGGAATTTCAAATTAAAACAATTGTATATATTCCTTTTTGGTGTAATAAACAAGTCCTTGTGTTAGGTGAATAATTATACATCAAATTATTTTTCCGAGCGCAAAAGGTTAATCCCGGTGAACCGACTAGTCTCCAAAGGCGGCAAGTTCGGAAAAAAAAATCGAATTGTTTTGATTTTTCATATAAAAATTTAACGGTTTTCACAGATTCCACCCTTTTTATATCCATCCATTTTGAAAACAGAACATCAATAACTCATGAAGAATCTGAATTCAGTTATATAGTTAAATTAGTTATCAGTTAAAGAATAAGAATTTGAAAACTGAGGTAAAAATTCGAATCATAGAAATATTCGATGATTAATTTATTTCTTGTGCAACGCAAAAATATTCCTTCAACTTTCTAATCTGTTGTACCATCCATTTCACGAGAATACTCATTTCTGAATGAAATACTTAAGTGGTTAAGACAAATCAGACGCATGGAAACGCCAATTCAATCATGTCATCGCAGTAATCTGCTTCGAGATTAAGATAGAAAAGTCGAATTGTACTTTTATTGCCTTCTCGTCTGCTGTAATGCATTAGCAGGATTAAGATCTCCCATATGGCAACGGTCTTAACGGTTGACCCTCTGAAGGAAGTATAACGAATTACTTTCTTGGAATTTTCCCACTTGCGGCATTTATTCTTGTGATGTATTGCTTCCCTACACCCCTTAAAAAGTATAAAAGTATCAACCAATCTTGTTGGAATGGAGAACGTCATTTATTTAATGGATACGGCAACTATTTCTGCCTTTTTTTTTTTAA
This sequence comes from Argiope bruennichi, assembly GCF_947563725.1. Lineage (NCBI taxonomy): Eukaryota > Metazoa > Arthropoda > Arachnida > Araneae > Araneidae > Argiope > Argiope bruennichi. The sequence goes on from NC_079151.1 coordinate 90,640,441, forward strand.
TGGCGCTCTGTTCTTTCGGAGACTTTATTGTTGGTCCTTTTCTGTGAAGAGGTGAGTTCTCGCTTTTCAGATGCTAACAACCGGCTAAGAAGTTAGGTGGTAATGGAAGTTTTATGCAGTCGCGTGGGTTGTGTTTCAAAGAGGCTGTTTTGTCGCCTAACGGTGTAGTTATTTTCTAGTCTGTTGGGTTTTGGATTTCTAGGTCTTATTTTTCAAGAGAGAATTCGAAAGAAAGTTGACCAGAAAGGTTTTATTTCGATTTGGAAGGTTTGGAAGGCCGCATTACTATTAGAAATTCAGTGAGTTCAGAAGAGTTTTTTAAAATTTTTTCATTCGGCTGTTCCACTTTTGAACAATTATTATACATTTTAAACAAGATTTATTATTATTATTTTTTACCTTTGAGGCTTTAGCCAATTAATTTTAATTATGCTTACATCAAGATTCTCTTTTGTTTGAAAGAGTGTTGAACAGTTTTTTTAAAAATCATCATTCAAGTCACTGTTTAAAGATAGGATGTTAGCCTGTAAACATCGTCATAACATTATAAATGTTTTGGAAACAATAATTATATCAGACTGAAAAGGATAAGATATAGAAAGTTTGGCAAATCTTATTTATCCACAATCGGTAGCCGATCTTGCCCAACTCATGCGTTACATCTTTTAACCACATCTGAATTTGACCAGAATGAAAATTGCATTTCGTATTTTATTTTGGTTTTTCATAGTAAGACACCACAGTCTTTCATACTAAATAGAAATGTACAGGTACTCAAGAAAAATATCTGAATTCAGTCAATATTGTAACCGACCCTTATTCTGTCGCAGTAGAACAGGTTAGTAAACTATCAGATCCTCGGTCTGTAATCTCGAATTCGCGAGACTGATAGCTGGCACTGATATGAGTTTAATTCTCAAATTTGGACAGATACCTATTAAAAGAAATTAGTTTTAAAATCTATTATACCTGTACAATTTTGTAGTTACATATAGCTTTATTTGTTAATTTTGTACTTTGATTTTTTTAAAGCTTTATTCAAAACCAAAGGCGTTTTTAAAATTTAAAGGACTGGTAGCTAGAATTTAGTTTTTATTCTGTTTTTGATTCAAAAACAAAACAATTTTTACTTTTAAAAATATAAATATTTTCTTTTTACGTATAGATTTTTAAATCGTTATGTTCTGAAATTATATTCATGTTCAACGTTTGATTTTTTTTTTTTTTTGTATTTAGTTTATATTGCTAACAGTATTTCTATTAAATTACATATTTTATGAATATAAAAGAATTAAAACAATTTATTGATTAACAAAAAAAATTCCTTAAATATTATATACTTAGTAAACATTACAATTAAGGGTTAAAAAAGTTTATATGCTTTTATTCCAATATAACGATATACACAAACTCGTTAAAAATAAACACAACACTCTCTAATAACGTTGCCGTGGCAGAATTAGGATTGGATGATACAATATCGACCAAATTATTTTGTATTAGACCGAAGCAATATCATCCGTTGGAAAATGAACGAGCTCGAGAAGATTACCTATCGGAATCAAATGAATCCGAAAACTGACACTGAGTACCTAATACTTTGTCTGTATTAGTTTTGTGTACTTAATACAAAGTATTAGGTTGATACAATATCGTCCAACTCTAGTCTTTGCTATCAAGAAATAAGTACTTGATTGAAATCTATTTGACTTCTAATATAAAATGCTGTCCTCATCTTCTAGAAATTTCCTTTATGGGCATCCAAGTCCAGTTATCAAAGGTTCATGTAGTAGACAAGTGTTTTACTGAGATTTGTCGGCATCTAATTTTGTTTATCTGTTTATCTTTCTCTTAAAGAATCTTTATTGCCTACTTTCACTAGCGAGTCTACATAAATCTTATATTTGATTAGTATTTCTAATATGTGTCTTACGCATTCAAAATTTAACGATTTATTTCAAAATATCGTTTGTTGCAGATATGCATAAAAATTTCATCAGAAAATATAACATATAAGACATATCAATTTCATTATGTTCAGTTTCTTATCCAAACAATCGGAATTAAATAAAATTTGTTATAGCGGCATCTAGGATTTCTTTTCAGCTGCTCCAAGACCGGTAATGATTACTTAAACGAAACAAAACCAGCTGCCTAAACAAACTTCGGATAATAGCATTGAAAGAAAACTTTTTGTTAATCTGTTTTTTTTTTTAATTCTGTTGATAATCTGCTTTATAAAATTAAAAATGGGACACCAGACTGAATCATATTTTATTTTAGGTCAATCTAAAAATCGGCATTTCCATCCAGAATTATTTTTATTTCAATTCACTTTTTGACCTTGCTGCTAAATAGAGCTGAAGAGAACTTATTTTTCATTCATAAGAAAACAGTATGAAAATGTATATACTCATTTACATTACTAGGCATTCGCACACATTAACCTCATTTATTTAAAATGGCGCTTTAAATGTTTTATAACTTTTGCCATGACCTTTTCGTTAGGTTTATTAAAATATGTTAAGCCTCATTTGTGGAACAATTAGAAGATTAACATTCCTGGAATTAGAATGATAGATACCAATGGTATTTATTTCATGCAGAAAAAAAAAATTTCGTACGAAAAATTTTTGAATTTATAAATAACTATTTGGATAATTCAAATTAAAGTGCATTTAGAAAGTCGATACCCGCTGCCGATTTTATTGCAAACATGACCCTAATTATTTGAAAAAGGAATTATTCAGTGAATATAATGAATAATTTAATCCATCAGAATTTACAAATGTTGTATTTGTAAAAGATATATTAATATTTGAATAATAGTTTGTACAAGGACAAGACAATAGTAATAAAATTGCATGCCGGCTTAGCATATAATAACTTAAAAGTTTAGAAAGATAATATTGTTAATAAATAATAAAGAATTATTTATATTTTTGTAACTTTTAATCTTATATCTGCATTCTGAATAAAATGCGATTTATAAAATTTAGGCAATTATGCTAATTTTCTCTTTTTTTCTTTTTCAGGTAAATATTTTTCTGCTGATTTTTAGATGAAGTAGACCAAGGTGAGAATTTTAAGAAAAAAAAAATTCATGTGTCCTCAATGATTACAAGTATTATGAATACATTTCTGCTGATTCGTCTGCTAAAATTGTATCTCTTGAAAATAATTTATATTTTTTAAAAGATTAAATTTTGTCTAATTTAAATAAAGTTTTTTATGTAGTTTATTGAATTATTTTTAAAAGAATTATTTGAATGTATAGCGTATATTTTTATATAATTTGATCCTAAAATAATCTAGTCGCGGAATGGATTTTAATCTCTTTGTTTTGTATTTAAGACTTGAGTGATCAAGAAATATCCGCAAGGCAGTTCTAATTAAACTTTGGCGTCAAATCATGCAGAAAAATGGTTTAGTAGATAGTTTTTTTTTCTTAAAATGACAAAATTGTTCTATAAGGCGATGCGCTTTTCATGTACTGTATAATAATAATGATAAAACATAAAATTCCATCGATAGCTGGTTCTGCACAGCATGAAATTTTCAAAAATGCAAATAATATAATTTTAATACTATTGCCCAAACTTATGTTAAAAAAATTCATTTGACACGGTGAATAAAAAAGATGGCACGCTTTATAAAAATATCAAAATTAAATTAAAATAAAAAAGAAATACTGGTTCTTAATTTCTGGAAGGCGACTTTTGCAGAGATTCAAACCCATTCTGAACCACGGCATTATGCCATGTTGATAAGTTTTATTATCACAGACCTTTAGCAACGGCAATGCGTTTAAGACACAATATTTACACTAATTATTATATTTCCTCACATAATCGAGCTGTTACGACAGTCGTTATTCGTAACAGCTTGTTATTTTGTTAACTTGATCTCAATCCATGTAACATCTGGTTATAGGTATTCTTAAAATTAGAATTAGAATGAAAAAAATTTCTTTCAATTTTTTTTCTCTCATCTAATTTTTTTTCTTTTAATAAATGGAAAGCATGTCAACCTAAGTATTTATTCTTTAAATTTCCTATCATGTAGACTAATAGAGCAAACTTCATTGCCCATTGTGTTAGTAAAGTTTATATTGAACAACTTTTCGCATTTTTACGATCCTATTATCATTATTTCATTTCTTTTAATGCAATATTACATTTTCCTATCTTGTATTCAGCATCAAAATAAAAAATTCGATTTGTATCCATTATTAGCGATACTAGATCACTGATATCACATCAGAGTTTGGTATTATGATATAAAATCGGGATTAAAGAACATTATGCGGTTGCGTTTTTATTTAGATTGTAAAATGTAAATTTGTCTTCATTTCTTTCATCAACAAGCATTAAGTTGCTAAGTCTGACATAAAGAAATAGAAATTAAAATCCTGTTTTATAACTGAGAGATTATAAAACAAGTTAAGTTACAAGGTAGGATATAAAGATAAAACAAAACAAAACAAAACAAGACAAGATAAGTAAGTTACAGGACAGGGTATAAAGAAAAACAAGACAGGATAAGTTACAGGACAGGATATAAAGATAAAGTAGGGCAGAATAAGTTATAGAACTGGATATAAAAGATTAATCAGGACAGTATAAGTTACAGAGAAAGATATAAAGATAAAATAGGGCAGGATAAGTTGCAGGGAAAGATATAAAGATAAAATAGGATAGGGAAACATGATAAAAGGACAGGTTAAACAGAGCCCAAGTAGGGTTCCATTGAATAATTTTAAATGTGAAATATTAAAAAAATTAATAAACACCACATTTTACTGTTTCCTAATCTTCACTTATTCACCTATGAATTTAGCTTCCAGATGATACATCTATTTGATTCAAAATAATTTTGTGTCTTTATAAGAATCTGAAGGTCGCATGATGAGCTTAAACATATCTAGGTGAATTTTGTTTTTTGCCTTTAAATTAAGTCCTCTTTAATTTACTGATTTAACTTATCAGTAATTAAATTAAAGAGATTATACGATCCACTCGAAATACTAAAAGAGTCTTGCTAATTCATGATTTTGTGCGGTGGATTTATTAGTCAAATTTTAATGATAGTTCAAATTCAAATTTTAATGTGGTTGGTATTTAAGAGTGGATTGCAGCTCTTATTTTTCTTCTGAGGTCATGGATTATCTTAAATCTTTAAATGCGTGAAAATAGAAGGGATTTTTTAATGCTAAAACATTTGATGAAAGGTTTTGTTTCAGTTCTAAAAGAAAAAAAAAAGCCTTAAAAGCGTGTGAGCCGAAACAGAATACAACTTTCAGCATGTAATCCGTAATGCTATTTATTTACAAAATATTTCTCTCCCACCCTAAGCCGAATCTGCTGACGTAGCTTTTTTCTATGAAATCCTTTAAAGAGAAAGTTCTGCTTGAAACAAAAATTCCTCTAAGATATCTGGCAACTTGTAAAAATCCGTTTGGGTGTCGGGAGAAAATACTTCCTTGGAATTTAAAGAGAAAGGTAGGAATGGAAGGAAGTCCGAAGGGGTGGGGCGAAATCGAAACATATTTGTCATTATTTTCAAACAGTGTGTTTATTCTCCGGAATGTCTTTTCCCAGAACATGTTCTTTCGAAAATTCAGGAAAGCGGGACACGATTTGTTGTTCCTTTTTCTTTCCATTTATCCGCGATGATTTTTCTTATTCCTTCAGTTTTCGTCAATAAGGGATGCACTCGTAGACTCTTTTAGGATTTCGGGTGGCTTAGGCCTTGTCAGAAAGCTTTACCTTGTTTTCAAATGGAAAGCTGCTTTTCCAGCTAGTTAAGCTTTACCGGGGGAACATGTCTTTCGCTTCTTTTTTTCCCCTTGATACGATCGGATTTGTTGAAGGTAGATGATATAGCATTCCTGTTTTAGGGCTTTTTTCTTATTGGTCGAAATGTCAACACGTGGTATTAACTTAAATCTAGTTACGTTCGCCATGATATACGCGTATCTTCCAAGATACTAGGATTTGTGAAGAATGGTTTTAGATTGTGGCATCCGAAGTTTTTAAGTAGCTTGACTTATTAAAAAAGTAATTATGTTGAAGTTTTGCGAAGTCACATGCTTATACTGTTTGTGTACAGATTCGCTTGGTTATATAACATAGCTTCGACATCAAATCTACTTATTAATGTTACTTTAAATGATCTTTGAGAATTTATTTGTATTTTTATAGTATGAAATTGTATATTATTATATCTTTTGTTGAGGAGATTTGTTATTTTAACTTTTTTTTATTAACTTGCTTTTATCTATCTGTTTGTTTGTTCGGCAGAAATTTGCGTTCGATTTTAAACTAACTTCCCGATGAGTTAAAGACTCGAAACTTTAAACTTAGCTCAGAACTGGATGATAATGTAATATTAATTGGCTTTGTTCGGTTTAAGTTTTGCCAGAGGGTGTAGCTTATTAGAAAGTTTGTTCAAATTCGATTTCAAAATTTCATACACACAATTAAAAAAACACGCCTTTAAATTTAAAAAAAAAATATTCAAAGTTTTCAAAACGGAATAAAAAATTATAACATTTTTTTTTTCTATCCTTATACAGATTTATAATCCCCAACAGATTGTCTTGAAAATGTGATTATGAATTCTTAAAATCCAAAATTATTAATTTTTCAGGACAATCTATATGGGGTTAGGAATTTATCTATGGGATTATAAATCTGTAAGAGGGTAGAATTTATTCTATATTTTTAGTCTATTTTAGAAACATAGTATATTATTTTTTTTATTCAAATAACCATTTTTATTATATTTATAGATATGCTAACAGATTTTTCTACATGCAACATTTCTACAGACGCTGCTAGAAGAAAACTAGCAAGAATTGTAGTAGGACTATTTCAGGGTCTGGTAGCCATGTCATTATTTAAATTAGGTAGAACCAAGTTTGAAAACATTTGATATTTCGGTTCTAAATCTTGCAGTAGATAGAAATGTCAAGAATTTTCTTAGAAAAGTTATCCCAAATTTGGTCTGCTTTTTTTTTAGAAATTTTATAACACATACATTGCAATATGTTTCGGATTTTAGTTTTTATTATTTTCAAGTTAGTTATTGACATAAAAAGAATAATATATAGAGCTAAAATGCACAGGATTAAAATACATTTTTACTTTTCGGGTTGATAATAATAATAATAATAATAATAAAATTAAACCTGCACAAACATTTGTTTCCATTAGGGTTTATACAAAAATCGACTTTTTGAAAACCGGTTTTCGAATTAAATATATCCAAGAAACCGGTTTCACCCGGTTTCCGAATTTTTGTCCAAAAAAAAAATAGAATAGGGAAAAATATTTAATTTAATTTATATAGAATAAAAAAAAATCATTATCAAAGTCAAAATATGCTTAAAAAAAATCAAGGATTCATATACATATTATTTACACAAAATTTCAAATATTATTATTTACATTCAAACAAAAATTTCACGGTCCCAATCTAAAAAATTCAAACTATTTGTTTGTTTTTATTGAAGAAGAGGAATATCCAGGCGTTCCGGAAAACCGATTTTCAAAAGTAACAAATTTACTTTAAAAAGGCTGGTTTTTTAAAACCGGGTTTCAAAAACCGGCAAACCCTAGTTTTCATCAAGTTAACAAATAAGCATTATAAATATCTAAATTTATATTATTAATGTATGACATAAATAAATGGAATGAGTTCCTGTAATTTCGCGATTCTGAATGGCATCAATACATTTGATTTTTCGTCAGTTTATTAACACTTCTTAAGCCAGTCTTATGTCAATGATTTTTTTAAAACTTGGCACGTATTAATTTAAAAAATAACAAATAAGCAAATCATGAATTTTTCCTCTACAAAAAACGTTTTATTATTGGAATTGAATACTGCATTAGTTCTCTGGAAAGAAGGATTTAAGAAATGCAGAGTGTGCTTGCGAATTTCAAAAAAAAATCATATGAAATAAGTAATGCTTGAAAAAAAATTGCAGTTTGCGGTAATATATTCAAAGATCTTTTGGAATTTTTCCCATTAAAAATTGTTCATAAAATAATCGATAGATGGCGCTGATATGTCAAATTGAGATGATTTATGCAAATCAAGAAAATAAAGCACAGTAACTAAACACGATGCATTTTATTTTAAAGCATAACATATTTAACATTACCGCCACCAAAAAGTTTTAACTACGTGAGGCCCGTAACAACGCCTATTGCAGCTGAATGTAGCATGTAGGTTGATTCCAGCAACGACCCCCATGGTATCTTTCAGTTCCACCAAAGTGACCGGACAGCCCTAGTGAACGTGAGACTTCAGGTATCCCACAATTAAAAGTCGGTAGGCGTATAGTCTGACAACCGTGATGGTCACCTATTCTTACATCGTCGGCTTATCATTGGATTCTCAATGAATGTGTCTAGGAGTGACGTATTAACTGAACGAGTGTGTTAAGTTGCTGTGCACACAAACAATGCCACACGAAGCACCATCCTGCACGAAGGTGACAGCAGGTAACTTACATCTTTGCTGCAAAGCAGGCACTACGTCGTCTCGTAAAAACGTAAGATACCATTCTGCAGTGACTAAACAACCAAATTCGGGACGACGTTCTTCAGAAAAGAAAGGGATCAGAATTGAATGACGCGGTGAAACCACACCAAACAGTCGCACGCTGAGAATGCAGTGGTTTGGTCGTGTACGCATGAGGATTTGATGTCGCTCAGATATGACCGTTTTGCGTATTATTAATGAGTAATAAAAAGTGGACTTCATCAGTCCACATGATGTTCTGCAGCCATTGTGGACCACGTTCCATTTGTACAACTGCCCATGTAGCAATGGCTTATTTTTCATTGAAATCTGCTGGCAAAAATTAGTGAAATGCCTATATCTGGTACGGATGCAGTTTCACGATTCCGTGCCGAATGTGTTGGATCGAGTTTCCAGAATCCCTGTTACTTTCTCGGCTTCACGCACACTGCTACTGCACGTCGATGTCTCGGCTGCTAAATTTCCCATGACATATTGTACAGCAGGGACGCTGTGTGCACTGACGTTTGGTCTGCCACTTCGTGGACGATCCTCAAAACGATGAAGTAAATTCAGCATTCCATTTAGTGAAATAGGCTTTTGTCCGCTTCGATTCCTTTTACTGTGCCGATCTTTCGCAATGTTTTAATCGTGGATGCACCGTTCTTAAAGAAAAGTTGAACCACAAATGCTTGATCCGGTAACGATAGTATACCGCTGGCATCGAATGACAAATCCATAAAGCTATTCCGATTTGCGTCTTGGATTGACGTATGAGTGCCATTTATCGGTTATTTTGTTACTCATTTTTTAAACGGAAAATTTTGTAGTTGAACATACAGAATGTTTTTTCTTTTCGAGCATTCTACTTATTATTATTTAATGTTTGCATGAATTTATGGCGCACCCTGTATTAGAAAAATCAAAGAGTGAGAAAATTAACAAATGTAAATATGAATGGCAATAGAAAATGTTTTTTAGTTTGCTACAATATTCTTTGAAATTGGAAATTATATTTAATTTTTTTTTTTACTAAACGAATATACTTTAATATCTCCAAGTTTCATAAAATTGCAATAACGTCTCATTCTTTTGTCAAAAAATTTAATAAAGCATACGCTTATCATTATTTTTATTACATCTTATTTAACAAGTTCAGTACCATGAAATTGAAAATTTTATTCATAAGCCTGATCATGAACTTTTCCATTTTCATTTATTTCTACCATTTTTACAAATAAAATCCTATCTTTACAATAAATAATCAATTCAAGTTTCAATCACCCCGTGAATTCTTATTATCTATATTTATGAATTTATAATGTATCTTCTTTTTGAGAATTGTATTTATTTTCTATTTAATCAAATAAATTCTTTTTAAAAAACTGTACGAAAAAATAAATTTTTTGGCATTTTTATTTTTGACTTAACAACAATTATTCAGACAGAGTGTTAGTTAATTGCTTTAATTAACAATCAATCGCATTCCTCAAGCGAAACTAGTTAAAAAGTAAGCGTGTTGCAAACAAAAATTTCGATAGGTTTACGTGCTTTCATGACGTTCAACTTTTCCTTGTAACCTGAACAAAAATCTGGTTGAAACAAATCTCATCCTTTCAGCTTCTAGTATTACACTGTTCTCGAAGATAAGGTAGCGCTACAAACTTGTTAACATTCAGCATCCTCTATTTTCACTTTGCTGTAAAGGAAAAATTTCTAATTAACTAGTTAATTAGTGAGATGGGGGAAGGGCTTTTAATTAGGTAAGGCTTTCAACAGTTGTTTCCGGAGAATACCCTTCACCCCTACCGAAGTTTACCGAGCAGAGTTGTTTTAGAAGAGGAAATGAAAAATCGTTTGGTGATGTGTTTGGAACGCAGGTGGCGCGGATGTCAACTGAGGTAAAGAGGAAATGTTTGAGTGAATGAGTTAGATTTGCAAAGGTCCATTATCTTATAATGCATATCTAATTGCAATTTTTTTTAGTGGTATTGTTTTAACAACAGCCTTGTTCTAAAAGCTTTTTAACAATATTGTTCGCTTAACTTTTGTTCCAAATTTTGTTTAATATCTGGCTAAAAATATGAAGCCCAAAGCAGAGTAAAAAAGTTATTTACTGCATTTAAACTGGTACATATAAAAAGAATTTCCTGACTCGTTATTTGAAATCTATGCAGTAATATTCTAGGACAGCAGAATAGCTTTAATAGAATTATGCAATACCAATAAGGTATTATATGGTTCTTTCAATATGCCACCATTTCATTTTTTTTGTCTAAGAATTGACAAAAAAAAAAAAAAAAAAAAAAAAAAAAAAAATCTGAAAAAATCTAAAAAATCTGAAAATATTTACTTAGATTAAGATATCCGACTAGGTTCGGACGGGATTCTTCAAATATATATAAATATATTATTGATTATATGATGTTTTTTTTATTAAAATGATAAATAAAATTATTTAAATGTATATGTAACTTTTAAAGAAAAAGCATATTTTGATGCAAATTTTAATATTTATTTATGAAAACTAAGATTGTTCAAGTAAAAAAAAGTTACAGTTTTTCATTTTTCTTTGTAACATGGCATGCGTAACATATCCTAGAGTGTAACTAACAGTTATCTAAGAATTATATTCAAAAATGAAATTCTTGTAGGTAATATATAAAATTTTCTATAGAGTTTTGGAATTTTTTCAACAATATTTGCATTAAACAATCATAAATCCACTTCTGAAGCATTCAACATCAAATCCATAGTTCATTACATTTTGCATAACATAACGAGCACTAATTATAAATCTTATTAAGATAACTTGATTATTTTTTGACGTATGATATACTTGTACAGTAGAATAATGAAAAAAATAGTTCTTCAGAAAATACGTTTAAAGTTCTTAAATGCTTATTAATAAGTATCATTTACATGTCAATAGTTTGCTGTGATTTGGCTTATAATTGATATATAGAGAAAATAAAAATATTACCCGAAATAGAAACATACCCGTTTTTTAGAAATGCAAAAAAATATCGTTAATTTTAATCCAAATTCATGTTTTTATCCTAATCGGATACCTTAATCTACTTTTGTCATACAGTTTGTCGAGAGAAATTTTTTAAGGACTGCTGTTCTTTCCTGTGATATAATTGCATGTATAAAAATACAGACAGAAAATTAAGAAAATGTATAATATAATAACCAAATTGGCGAAGGCTTCTAAAATAGTATGAGTTATATACCTATCAAAATTTAAAGTTTAAAAACATTTTGCTGAGAAAACCAGCAAAATCAAGTTACATAAAGGATTTAATTAACATTTTTAGAAACCATTAATCCCAATTAATTTCCAAAGAGTACAATATTAATGCTTATTTGATTATATATTTCTGTAAATACCCCTCTTATATGTTGATAGGTTAATGTACAGCTTATAAAGTGCGTGATGTGTGATTTATTATGAAAAAAAAATTGCTGAAATTCCTATGTAGAATAGGCTATTGGCCTTAGAGCTATTTGTATATACCAAAGTAATTTCTTGGGTAATATGTGCTCAATGTTTTTGTATCATATTGCATAAAACCATTTTTATCTTTCAGAAAAAAAGAATGTTCATTTAGTGATATCATTTTATTTCCATACAGTTTTTTTAATTAAAAAAAACATTCAAAAATATTTTTGAAAAATATTTTACCGTAGTATTTATCATTGTTTGATAATAATAAATATCATTTATATTTACTCACGTTATTATTATATTAAGGTGTACGTACACACTAGAAAATTTTTTCTTTAATTTTAACTTTAAAAATCCAGTGTTTTCACAGTAGGTTATTAATATATGTTTAAACTCATTTCAGTGAGAAAAAATCATATTGCACTAATTATTAATTAATTAAATAATATTTAATGAGCTAATTAGCCTATTTTTTGAAACAAAATATCTTAAATTCTAATTTGTACATTCACACAATTCTAGTTGGAAATTATGCCTAATATTAGTCTGCATGTTGTCTGCCTCAATCAAGTTATAAAAATATATAGTTTTTTTTAAACAATTTTTTCATCAACGATCAATAGAAAAAGCGAGATTTTTTCAGCAATTTTAACTTTTAAATAGCTATTAAAAATTTATTTCTATAAATATAACTTTGATTGAGGCACAAAACATCCGATATTTTATACAGATTATTTTGATATATAAATAACGGTATTTGGTTAATTTCTTGGTGAGTTATGATTGTTTGAATGAAGCAACATAGTGGAAAAATATCATTCTTCATAAAATGAGTTTTAAAAACACCGTAACTAGAGTTTTTAATGAAAGCACCTCAAGAAAAATAATTATAACTTGAGAAATATATCGAAAATTGACAACATCTTGGTATCATTTGAAAGCTAAAGGATCAGAGAATATTATTAAGCAATAAAAAAATATTCAATATTTTGAACGATTTTCGAAGTTTCAAGTGTGTACATACACCTTAAATATTTTTTAATATGTTAATGTACGGCTTATAAAGTGCGTATGCGAGATTTATAAAGGAAAAAAAATATTCAAAATCCTTTACATGAGTACGCTATTGATCCTAGAGTTACTTATATATACCAAAATAATTTCTTGGGTAATATGTACTCAATATTTTTGTATCATATGGTGTAAAACCATTTTTATTTCCTTCAGAATAAAAAATGTTTATTTAGTGACACCATTTTTATTGCTAAACTGTTTTTTTAATTAAATTATTATTTAAATATTTTAAAAAAATATTGTACTGCAATATTTATCACTGTTTTCGCATTTCATTTATATTCATAGACGTTATGACTATATTAAATCTAATAATTTGTTTTTCATATGCATGCTATAATTGATATATAATATTACGATTAAATTCTAAAAATAAAATAAAAATAGATGGATAAAGTCTTAAACAATTATATAAACATATTTCTGACTGAATTCTCGTTCTACTTTATAGTTTTTATAAAAGTTCCTTTTCAACACTGAAAAACAGGATTATAATGTGAGTGAATTGCGATTTAAGATTTAAACAATTGCGCAGTAAGTTGTTTGCTGTCACGAATGTATTGAGTGGCCCGCTGGCGCTTTTCTTGTGACTTCTGTTTCTCAGAGATAGATGTTTATGTAAATTTAGTGAAATCACGAAAATAAGAACTACAATGTCAAGTTAATTTTACATTTTAATTGAACTGGAATTATTTATCGATAGTGGATATCATGCTTCAAAGGACAGAAAATCTTCCAAGTTGTCATTTCCAATTTTTATCAGATACACAACATAATTTTCATCACTATATTCTTTACTGCAAAATGTATCCGTTATCGATTTACCAGGATCATCTTTAATCGATATCGATATTTCTAGTTGACAGCATCGCCGTCTGTGCTTTCACAGTTCGTAGTACGCACTTCAATGCCCGTAGGATTAATGACAAACTGCTTGCAATAAATATCAGTTATGTCTTTTCTATCACATGCAGTAAACGCATCAATTTATTTTGCAGAATAGAGGACGGTATTTCTCTTGAAGAATATTCTTTTTTTCGAGCGTGGCGGATCGACGGGGAGTAAGTGATATTCTCGAGTGGTTTTGGCAGCCGATAATGGTATCGAACGCATCGTGAAAGACGGGTTGAGATTCCCATGCATTTTAATGCGGCCTCCTTTGATGTTGCATACTAAGGATGTGGGACATGCTTTTGTAGTGTGCGTCAGAGTGTGCTTTCGGGAAAGAGGAGGGAATATATTTCCGAAATATATGGGACAAACGCACGAGACAGCAAATTTCCATTATTGTAGTGTGAGCTTAGAGATGCATAGTTTAAAATAAACTCGAACTTCAAACTTCACAATAAAAGAAGTGTTATATTGGTATATTGTTATTTTAGTGTACGCATGAATAATTTTTTGAAAGTCTGAACAGAAAATATTTGAGAACTCGCTGTGTTGAATTATTTTTCGTGATTTTTCGTTGAATTATTATGGCGTGATTTGGTCAGTTGATGATTAAGTTTTGTTAATAAAAACAGTATGAGCGACTGAATTTTAATGAAATAATATAATCTTTCAACCAAATTTTCAATGCTTACAAATCATGCCTTAGTACTGAAAATATGTCTATTTATGTCTTGACTTAAATATTTTTGTAATAGCAGCATACTTCAGCTCTTTTCTGTTCAAATATCAAAATTACCGTTGGTTTTCTTTCGATAGCAGTGTTCAGATGTAGTTTTTATGGTTTCAAATGGTTGATGTTATGATTTTATTAGACATGCTTAAAATTAGTTTGCCAACTAAATTTAAAGTTATATTTCTTTCTAAATTTAAAGTTATATTTCTTTCTAAATTTAAAGTTATATTTTTGTTTATTATACAAAAAAACAATTAAGTTTGGCGATGTCTTTTACTACTTAATTTGTCTAATTAATCAAGATTAAAGTTACACCGATTTTTTATATTTGATTTACATACATTTTAAAGCTATTTTACATCTTAAGATTCTATTTAATCACATTCTAATCTTTGATAGAATTTTCTTACTGAGAACTTCATAAATTAACATATAATGCCTATTTTTTGTTAAATTTATTATAATAATTTCTAAATATGTTCTGCGGTTCCTGAATTACATAATAAGTAATCTAATTATTTAGAAATATTTTATAGCTGGTTTAGTGTTCCACAATGTAAAAAAAAATTGAAAATTTTATGTTATTTAATCAATCGAACCCCAATATTTATAGAATGGATATAAATATAACTTTTGTTTTCTGTTCTGGAACTAGATAATATATTTCTTAAGCTATCTGCAATACTTAAAGCGAATCATATGATAAACAGCGAAATTAAAATATATTTGCTTTATGCATCTTTTCAGCCAAAAAAAAAGTTTCTTTTTTTTTTCAATTTTTTTTAAAAAAACTTTGGCCACTTTTCTAGTATATTTTGGTTTAATAGATGCTTTTTTAAAATATTTTTGTTTTGTTTTTCGCAAATATTCAAAAAATGCAACTATTTTAAAAAAATGTTCAAAATGTTTTTGTTTAAGTTTTTTTTTTTTTTTTTTTTCAAATTAAAAAATTTGCTTTTTAACTGGTATATTTTAAGTTCATAGATGTTTTTCCAGTTTTTTTTTTTTTAATGCAGATATTCAAAAAAATATAACCAATTTTGAAATTTTTTCAAAGAATTTATTCCAAACGTAATCGCATGTTTTAAATAAACAGCTGATCAGACTTAAACAATGGATTACAAGACAGCCATTTGTAGTCTTACACTCTATTCTAGTCATCTATATTTAGAAACTTCATTCATGTAATACCCAAAAAAGTAAGAATGAATATTAGAATATGAGGAAAATGATAGCCATTGAAAAGAGATTAATATACGATTTCTATTTGAATATGAATTCATTCTGTGAGACCGGTGAAATAAAAATGGAATTTAGCTTCAGACGAAAATAACATATTGCCAGAATGTTTTTTGATTATGCTCTCGTATATTTGCACCAAATCGATCCGTTTATACGACTGAAAGATTCACACAATAGGGGAGATGTTTATTTTTAACTGTCTGGTTTCAATTCTCAAGAAAACTCTTCGAAGCGTTCGTGTTTGAAGTTTGTTATCATTCAAAAAAGAGCTGAATCTCAAGCTTGAGGAGAATTTTGCCGCCTTGCGGTTTTGAAAGAAAAATAAATGCTTTAGATTTAGTTGTTTGATATTTTTGTTTATTTTCAAACAGAAAAAAAAAAACTGTTATTGTTTAGATGAAAATAGTTGGTTTGTAATATATATTTATTTTGATGTTGAAATCTGCTATCAAATGATGTCGAGTATTGTGTTTTTCCTCCTGAAGAGCAACCAATGCCTTTATATTAAAATTTCTTGGATGTTTTTGTTGGTATTGTGTTATTTTACTTCTAATAAGTTTTTTTCCCCTGAAAAAATTACTT
Source organism: Argiope bruennichi (assembly GCF_947563725.1). Classification (NCBI taxonomy): domain Eukaryota; kingdom Metazoa; phylum Arthropoda; class Arachnida; order Araneae; family Araneidae; genus Argiope; species Argiope bruennichi. The sequence goes on from NC_079151.1 coordinate 90,656,946, forward strand.
TAAAAGACTCTTTGATATAAATAAAGAAAATGGAACTCGCCGGACGATTTATTGATTTATTCTACGTAGGATGGAAAAATAACCTGAAGACCCCCCCCCAATAATCATGAAAAAATCTTGTTTCTATGTCTTTCAATTTAAAGATTAAATGTCACAGAATCATATCCTAATTTCAGATAATTATTGTAAAAAATTATCATAATTCATTGTATGGTTTCTTTTCGATATATTATAAAGATTATAATATTATTTCTATTTCCTAACTAGAAATTATATATTTCCATAATTTTTAACAAGTAAGCAAATTTATTCAAAATTGATTTTGGAATTATCATTGTGATTGAGATAGTTTGAGAACATTAAATTCCATAGCTTGAAAGATTAAAATTAAATGGAAAATTCTTACTTTTTTTTTAGTAATGCATCTTGTTTTTCTCAATATTTTCTATGAGCCTTTGTGGTCTTTTTTATATTTTAATGAATAAGTGATTGAAAAAGAGAATATAAAATACTAAAAAATACACCAAGAAATCTTCAGAAATATATTTTAAAAGAAGACCAGTTCACAAATAGCGTTTTTTTTATTGATCGAAATGAAGAAAAATTGAACTTCATAAAACATAAATTCAGAGCATGACCTGACCTGCTTCATGAATTAGAATCAACGCACTTTTCAATAATCAGCATATTCATTCAACGATGACTAAAATTGCACGAACACGAATGCATATTACTATTTGTCCATTATGAGATGATCTTTTCACGACAAATTATTTGGATGATAGCGGTCTGTATAAGAAATAGGTTATCATATTGGGAACCTGTTCCGAATACGTAGAAGTATATCCATGCTGTTACATTGGCAGATTTAGTGCCAAATTTCTACATACCAAATTTCGAATTAATATATATTTCTATATTATTACGTTTAATTTTTAAAAGCAAATTCGGAACTAGCGGGAGTGGATATATTCTCGAATAAATGTACTTGATTATTGTTAATCATAGGTCACTGACGGACGATAATTATGAAAGAATCTATTAGCCCGTGGGCGTTGGCCATTTCTTTTTGGCGAATTATTGATAAAAATACCATTAATGTATTAGCAATGGAACACTGAATGTGTATTTTGGACGTATTTGTTCGACTGATTAAAACTAAAATTTGACACAAAATTCAGAATTGTAATCACATAATTTTATATATCAATTTTCATATATTTTATTGAATTTAAAATCATGTGAATGACTAGCCAAATACAGCTCCAAATTTGTTAGTTTTTTATACTTTAGATGTTAAATCTGTGTGTTAAAGTTTATTCATTTAGCTTTGTTCTTTTGATACATACGTGTCAACTTACAGTCGACCAGAACGAACCGATTGACTTCCTCAGTATGGATTGTGTCCAAAATGTAATAGATATATATAATTTAGTGTGAGTGTCTTATACCAATTTTCATTTATCTGTATCAAAGCGTTTTTGAATTATATTTATAAACAGGCATATTCCTAAAATGAGGGGTTGGGGGGGTTGGGTGGGGGTGGGAGTCAGGAAGATCTGAAACGTGAAGATTCGTCAAAATCTTGCGTTATTTCTTGACGTTTACAATAGAAACAGGTTCTCATATGCAAAGTGTACATCTGATAAAGTAAAAAATAAATCTTCAAATTCATTATTATTTGAATACTTGAATTCATTATTATTTGAATTATTTGCATCTTGGGAGTATTAGGTAGCTTAGAGAATATATATACAAAGAAGACATAAAGCAAATATTAAAACTCAGCAATTATTTATGCGCCTAATGATTGTAAAATAAAGGGAAAAACAATTAAGAAATTTAAAACAGTACTAGATTTAGTTTATACAGTAAAAAATTAATCGTTTTCAGTTCATTTATATTAAATTCAGGTAAGTAATTAATACAGAATTTTGTCAAGAAAATATCGGAATATTCCACCAAATTTAAGAATAAATAATTTTATGATGAATTGTATTTAATTCGGAATTAATAGTGGAAGTAATCTTCTATAACTTCAAAATTGAATGGTCTAATTGGTAATTCATCAATTAATCAAAAAAATTTACTATGGTCAACGAGAAGTAAACTGTCTGTTCAAGATCAAGTGGTATCCCTGTATTATAATGATCTCCTATCTTTTAAATAAATATAATATATGTTTCCCCTTTCGAAAGTTATGAATTTTATTTTTTAAATCTTTTCAATTTATTTTATACCTGTTATGCCAAAGAAATGCATATCATACCTTTTTGAATTCCAAAATATTCCCAATTCCTATATTTCTCATAGAATAACCAAAATAGTTTAAATATGGCCTTTCGGAATTTTAAGTATTTTTGCTTTATAGAATTTCGGAGTTCTTTTGAATTTTATTGCATATTTCTGAACTTTTCAACTTTTTATTCATGGAATATAGTTTTTTTTTTTTTTTTAACTGACGGTGCTGAGAGACCTCTGTATCGAACTATCAGCCGCAAAGCCACCAAATTTTGTACAGGGACTATTGACGACATAAGAAAAAGGAATCCGCGAAAAAAAAAAAATGGTTCGAAAAGTTGCCATTAGGGGAAATGTGGCTCTTTTGATCTAAATTTTAACTGCACGATAAAATTTTAAAAAGCTGTAGTAAACAGACAAATGAATAACAAAGAATTAATTTATCCACAAATGTGCTTTATTCGAAAAAATAACTTCTGTAAATGGCTACAAATAATTAAAAAAAAAGAGATTCTATTCGACTTTCATTTTATTCTTTGTTCTTTTATTTTTATTCAGTAGAATCGCTTTCCCGGGAAGACATCGGCTATTTTTAATATGACCTCTATTTTCTTGGACATTGCATTCTGTAAACCGTACTCCCTACAGCTGAATGCAAAATTTCAGAAGGCATGTTCATAACAGTCTGTGTTATGTTTTCCTTTAAAACTGATAAGTTCGAGAGTCCACCAAGATAAACTTTCGATTTTAAATAACCCCTGTACCCATACCCTTTAATACAGAGGTCTGTGAATACCGTCAGTTAAAAAAAAAATAAACACCCTGTATATTAAGACCCTGACTTTCTGAACATTTTTTTTTTTGCATATATTAAGGAAATCTAATTCTATTTTCTGAATTATTTCGAAATACAAGTACTTCCTTGCTTTTTACTGTTCTCATCTTCATGAAATCAACTCACTCATGAAAAGGAACGGAAAAAAAAGTCGAATTCCTGAAAGTTGAGTTTGGATATGTTCTTAAACATTTAATAATTATAAATGTATTATGTTATGCAAATGATTGAAATTTTAGCCTAAAATTCGACTGCTTCTTGCTTTCACATTATTATCTAGATTTTTGTAGAAAACATTTAAAACACTAAAAATTTATAAAATTGCATTACGAATTTTTTTTCTTTCCAGTTTTGTTAAGAAACAATCTTCTTTTTTCTTATAAATAACGCCAAAGAAAGAAACCTTTTATGAATCGCCTGCCAAACTAATGTAAGTGTACAACCTGTTATATTTGGGTTAGAAATAGTTGCTTCTTGAAAGGTTTCTACGAACGAAGAATGAAAGCTGCGAGGAAGTTTGGTTTCTACTAACCAACATGCAGTCTTTTATTTATTTTGTTATAAGCGTACTAAAATGGCTTCCTTTTCTTCTCTTCTGATAATGGAGATGAAAAGACGAAAGCTAAACAAAAGTTTCGAACTGTTTTATAAATTCAAGATGAATATATAGATAGTTCACCTGTTCAACTTGAATTAATTTTATGCTCTATTTATTTGTTATTATTTATAGCATACAAAATTCTATAATCTGCAAGATTTTAAAAATAGCATGTCTTCGCATACCTTTTTAAAAATATTTAGTTTATGAATATGTTCTTTCCTTTTCTGAAGTTAAAAACAACACTTGTTTGCTAAAAAAATGAAAATCGATTTATTCAAAAGTTTCTCCTCAAAAACTATAACATTTGTCCAGCTGTTATATAAAAACGAATTTCTCGAATAAGAATAAATTCTGATTGGTTAGATTCAATTATCAAGCCAATTTTTGATATCTGTTTGGCACTTAAACCTCTGTCACAAAAAGGAAACTCTTCATGGCCCAAAATAAATTGTAATGAAGGATCAGCCTCTGGTGAATATGGAATGTGGGATAACACATCCCAAAGATGTGATTCTAGCTTCCTTCAGTGATCTGGCAACATGGCATGAGCATTTTCATCATGTTTCTCCTTTAGATGCATCTTTCAAATGATTGAAATGCTGCTCGTATCGTTCGTTATTACTAATTTCATTAAGTAATGCTTCGAAGTCTGCATTGTGGGTTTTTTTTTTTTTTTTGGCGATTTACTATATTCTTTATCATGTATATTCAAATAATCATTTTTAAATAGCAGAAACTATTCATGTTGATTTCAATAGAGCATGTTCACCATAAATATCCTACAGCAACTGATGTGTTTTAGTTGCATTTTACTTTCTTAGTTAAATAATATAATATAACTCCAGCATAGTAAATATTCTGAATAGTGAATATAGTAAATATTCTGTTTACCGAAAAATGGCAAAAAAATAAATAAATAAGTAAATAAATAAAAATAAAAAATTATAGAGGGACGATACTCTTTATAACTTCATTATGAGTTAGATGAAAATAATAGACGAGTTTCAGGAACAGCTATTTCATTATTTTCCAGGTTAGTCATTTCACAAGACAAAAACACGAAAACGAAAATACACGGCACTCACTTAGAATATAATCTAATAATGATCCCCAAGAAATATCATGGGAAATATACCTTGAAGTTAATAAAGTAACGCCATCTGTTGTATCAAAAGGTAAGGTATTAGAGTTATATAACCTCTACAAGTTCTACAAATAATAATAATAATAATAAAACAGAAACACACACACATTTTTTTACGATTTTTTTTGATTTGATGCTATTTTGCTGAAATTTAATTAAACCTTTTATGGCGATGTGATGTAATTTGAAATGTACTTAATTCTGCACAATTTTTAAGTCCTGTAATAAAATAAAACAATTCGAAAGTACAGTATTTTATAAAAGTTCATCAATGCCTTTCATGATAACTTAGGCATGTCTTTTGTTGTGGTAACCTGGAACTCTATTTTCTTATTGATCAATGAGTTTTTATTAAAGTATACGTTATGGTAATCTTTATATGACATTATAAATAGAGACGACATTGCGTGTTCCCCGTCTCCAATGTGACAAGAAATGTACTTAATTAGAAAATTAGATCCGAGATTTAAGAACAAAATTTCAAAACATTCAGGTTCGATTCATATGAATTAATATAATCAAAAAATTAAACGAGTGCACAAAAATTTATCATATGACATCGCACTAGCTTTTATATTAATATAGTAACAACACAGCAAACAATATTGTTGTAAAATAAATAAAAAAATATTAAATGACGTTAATATATAAATATTAACGTCAGATAAAATTTTGTACAAAAATAAAAATAATTTCGCTGAAAAAAAAAGTTTTATTTTTTATTATTAAAAAAAAATAGTGTTTGAATGATTTATATTGATTAATATGCTTGGTAGTTATAAAGAAAAAAAGTTCAAAATTTAAATAATTTTTTTATTTAAAAAAACTTGTTAAAATTTCGAGGAGGAAAAATCTTTTAACCAAGAAGAAACACAAAAAAGAAATTTCTTGCGAAATTTGATAGCTCTGGGTCCTACTGTCTGCCCTATAGAACGATTATTGTATCTTAAATGTTGAATCTTACAGATAATATCCAGACAAATATGATTCAATTTTCATATTAAATGTATTTTTATTTGTAATTGAATCACTACCATTAAGATGTACCTTATAGAAAACTACATGGCTTAGTCAAATGAAAGTTGGTTTGGTTTGGTTATATTAACGTCCCGTTTGAAGCAACACTAGGGTTTTTTTGGGATGGACCTCGTAATTTTGAACAGCGGTCGGATGACGAGGATGATACCTGAGCTGGCACCCCCCCCCTCTCCACACCACACCAGCGGGAGGACGTTTGGTCATGACGGATTTAACGTGCAACAGACCCCCTTACAAGACGGTTCTTCGGTGGAATCGGGTCTCTAACTTGAAACCCTCCGGTTCCAAAGCCGAGACCCTACAACCAGGCCACCGCGGCCGAGTCAAATGAAAGAGTGGTATTCTAATAAATGAAAGATATTGTGAGATATTTTTTGCAATATATGTCGTTTGTAATATCATGTTTCGTCTTTATATCATCCCTTCTTCATTCATAATGCCTTTTCATTCCTCAGCGAGGAAAAAGGAACTTCCACGAGACGAGGACTATAAAGTGGAAGCCAGGGAAAAAATATTAGTGTTGAAAAGATAATTCTTTGTAAAATGTAGTCTGATTTTTAGAATGTTTTATGGAATTTTTCTTACAATTTTCATCCAACTACCAAGTTACTTGCATTTCATTATTAATTATTTTGTTGCTGACCTTTGGAACATCACATTTCCCGTAACCAAGTAAAAGGAAGTCTTGCTCCCAAAAAGAGTCTCCCCAAATATTTAAATTGAAATCTCTCTCATTCTACCTTACGCTAACGCAGGGAATTACCTGATTTCGTAAAAATTCAAGCATACCAAGCCGAGCTCCGTTCGCAGTTCCAATTAGACCTTTTGAGTATGGCCATAAATTTACATATTTTCAATTTTGATTCCTCGTAACGATCTCCTCGTGGTTTATTAAACTCCACAGCGACTCGTGTGATTATGGCTTCGCTCGAAATGAAAAATGGCATGACCTCAAGGCAGAGTTAATAAAAGGGCCTTGCGAAGTCTCGGGACCAATTTGTTACTTGCGTTCAGGGATGGCGGGTCATCTTTGTTTGTAGATCTGCCTTTCCATTTCGGAATAAATTACGTCCAATTACGAGTTATGGTAGCTCTTGTTTAGCGTCTTGATTCAATTGAGGATGTTTTTGAAGGTGACCTTCTTTGTAATAAGCCGAGTGAGTCATTGGTTCTACTGTGAAGGAACTGTCTTGGGGTGCCAGGTTTATTGCAAGCGCTGCGTCATATTAAGTCGCGTAAACTTTTCGCATAGAGAGTAAAGTGATATAACTAGACGACCGAAATGCCTGGAAAGATCCGAATTTCTGTTTCTTTGCCTTGGATTTAACCCTAAAATGCATGACTTTCTATTTTATTTTTTTTTTACGAAAAAAGTGTATATGTTTTGAATAACTGCATATAATTCAGAAAAATTAAATTATTAAAAAACTATTTTTTTATGAAATTTAAAAAAGATTAATACAATTTTGCAATAATTATAAAATTTCCTTTTTTGCCAATATATGCTTTACGATGCAATGAAAAGTTATTTTAATAGCATTTTTATTTATACAACAACCATTTTGGTATTTTTTCAAGTTTCCAATTTAAATATAATTCTAGCACCGTTATTGCCATATATCGGTCTTTTCTACAAATATTTATCAAAAAGCATTTAAAAAGGGATTTCCAATCATTCATTGTTGCCTTTTGGAACAACTATGTGAAGCTTATAAATGGAAATAAAAACTTGTAGCCAAATGGCTACACGGTGCATTGTAGGGTTAAATAATGTTACAATTTTGAAATGTATGTTCTAGATTATCCGGATTTTCAATTTTTCGAGCGCATAACTCATGCCAAGAAAGGTAGTTTTAAAAAAATGTTAGTTTCTTAAGAAATCGTGTTCCCAAATTATTGTTTACATAGAGTATAATAACACAGATATATATTATTAGATAGCAATGAATGAACCATAAACGTAAATAGAAGGATACTTAAAAAATAATACAAGTCATAGATATATAATGTGTAATTCGTTACTACTTCTCTCTATTTAAAATTGTTCCAATGGTATTTATTAATATGCTTCTAATAATTTTTCACATTATTTGTGTATTTTCTTATTTTGTCTTTCTCCTTACGAATAAGCGTTCACATTGTGCCCTGCGTTTAGAACACTGCGGTGTGTTCTATTAATTCATGAATTGGGAATAATTCCGATGTAATAATGTCCTTATTACAGTTCACACATTCCTCGAAAGTAAGCTCAACTTTCAAGAGATTTTTGAGTTATTCAGTAGTGACATATAATTTATCTTTCCATTGAAGTAAATAATTAGAAGGATTACGAATAAATAGAGGCTGTGTTTTAATCACGTAATGCTTTACTCTGCATTATTTAGATATGAGCTCAAGATACTGCTTTATATTGACAAATCAGTTTTTTTACTGTAATAATATCTTTCTTACTGTTTAGATACTATTTTCCTTGTTGTAATTATGCTAAAACAGTTGTTTACCGTTTTTTTTAAAAATGGCATATTGTGTATAAATAACTTAAATATATATATTTTTAAATTTATCTTTCAAGTTTTATTATAATATCTTCTCATATTATATTAAAAGAATTGTACAATCTTTTAAGAATATTCCATTAATAAATTTTCGTAATAGAGTGCTAATAATTACTAAAATTTATTTAATGAAGAAATGTTTGATTTGTGATATTTTTATGGCTATTTTGAAATTTGATTGAATTTTAATTAATATTCGTGACTTTATCTTTATGACAGTAACTGAAAAAACAATTCTTCATAAAATATTATGTTGATATAAGATGTCTTAGTTAAAACTGTTCTAAAGATTTTTACCGTGGTTAGAAAATTATATACTCGATGGTTTATTTAAACATATTATTTTGTTAACAAGTTCTAATGCAGTTTATCAGTATTTAATAATAATATGTAGATGACTTATTGTATTATTCATTAGAAATTGATTATTGGATAGTATAATTTAACCCTTATGTTCATTTTGTATAGTATACCATACATACAACTTTATAAAAATATACTACCACTATAAAATAATTTTTATAAAGTTGTATGTATAGTATACTATACAAAATGAGGTATACTATACAAAATGTATCTACCTATGTACATTTTTTTTTTGCTTTTCTTCAAAAAAGCAATCTTGCCACGATAAGGGAGGGTTAATACTATTTATTTCATAATAATTAAATAAGTATTTCCTCCTTAAATAACATTGCATTTACTATACATTTTTGAAAACTCATTCAATAAATTATTATGAAACGAATTCTCAAATCTTTAATTAAATAATCGTATAAATACGCATAAATCTTGATGACAATCTAATTTTGCTGGATGCTTTAAAACTTCCTTTTTATGAACTTAATTTTTTTTTCTTCATCGTAGAAAAGTAATTTATATCATTTTTTACGATTTATTTTTTATTAAATCGGTACTTAATCAAAATTATTTTCTTTAAAAAAAATGATTAAAAATTGAAGTTCAGGAAAGATGTTCTTTCCTAGCTTTAAAATACTTTCTTTATACATTAGTTTTTAAATTTTATTTTTGCATCTCCAGGAAAAGATATGATAAATATAATAAATTATTCCTTTCAAGTTTTTATCGTCTGCAAAGAATTAAAAAGAAGATAAAAAGAATGCTCTTCGTTTTACGTTATTCTTTGTATTCGATGTAGCCAACGTTTTTCGTTTAAACTAAAGATTTAAAATTAAAAAAAAAAGTGGTAACGACAGAAGAAAGGGAAGTTTTTTTCAGTGGTGGAACTGAGGTAATACGATTGACTTTAAAGAAACAAAAGAAAACGATCTTCGTATAGTATAGGAATGTTTTAAGAATGAATATATTTCCGTCCTTGTTTCAGTTTCTTCCTTTTAAACTGATACAGAGACTCGTATTTTATTTATGAGACGTCCGTTACTATAATTTTTTTTTCAAACATCCTACTCCAAGAGAATGTATAAAAATCTAAACCCTGTGCTAGTTCAGCAAAATACTAGATTTGTAGTGCGCTTTAAAAATTGATTGAATTCAACTGCAGTTGTATGTTGTAGCTATGTTTGGACGGAAATTCAATTGCATTTTTCTTTTAAAAGGCTTTTATAATGTTTGTAGTTTTTGAATTATTGTTTGTTTTCTATGTAATAGGATTATAAATCATAAAAGTATTTGCTGTAGGGTACTATATGTAAATAGCATTGAGTTAGAAATAAAATATGCTGCAAAAACGTATTATCTTATATGTTTTGTGTATTGGAAGTCAGGGAACTGTCAATTTATTTACAAAACAAATACTATTTATTTTTTATACTTTTGTGTAATTTGTTATTGTTTTATTCTTTTAAACTCTCATTTTCTGAAAGAAAACTATTCCTTTTCAACATGGCATTTGAATTGATGTTCTGATTTCATTTATACTTGAATAATATTATTTCAAATATTCGAGACAGAATATATATATATATATATATATATATATATATATATATATATATATATATATATATATATTCTGGAAATTTTGCTATTTAGAATTTAGATTTTATTTCTTTTTTTCCATAGAAGTTGGCAGTTTATATATATCATCATATTGTATCAGAAATATTTCGTTCTTTAACCGGTTCATTCTTCCTCCATAATTTGAATCAATTTTATGTCATAGAACCTCATATAATAATATTTACATTTCTTTCTTAAATTAAAAAGTTGTAATTTAGTTAAATAAATAAAAACAAATGAAATCTTATCCTTGGCCAAGCACAGCTGGCTTTAAAATTTTTACTAAGATCCATCATAATAAATGGGAAATATGCCAAATCTATTATTAATATTTTAGAAACTATTTGGATAAAACTTAGAATACATCTACTGATTTTTCATCAGTTTCTGCCACATCATACCTAACAGTAGAGAATTCGCCAAATATCAACTAAAGAATACAATATTTGGCAATTTATAGCCATAAAAACTATAGTTTGACATTTACACCGTATTTTTTAATTTAGCCATTATCTGTCATCTATTTTAACAGTAATAAACATTTTTAAATCTTATTTTTGCATTTCTTGGTGGGTGACCAAAGCTTCCACCCGTTTATTTTGATGACTGTTTCCTTTACAGTTGCGATTCTTTGCTTTGTTTACTGTTTTCATTTTTATGATTGTTAACTGTGTTATTAAACATTTTTTATTCAATTTGATTCATGCTTGTAGAAATGAAATTTTTTATATTCTTGTGGTTTGAATTACAATTGTGTATTTTAATATTTTCAGAACTTAATATTCAAATAATCGTCGGGGCAATTACTTGCCATCGAACGAACAGATTTTTCAGCCTTTCAACGCATGCGCTGCCTGCTTGCCGTCTTGTAACTGGCCGACTGTAAACCTGGCATTAATCTTCTTGCTCCACATCACTGTCTTATTTATTTTAGATGTTTCGAAATTTATTATTTTTCATTTATACGTTCTCTTTCATAATAAAATCCCCGTTACACTCTTCGAATCATAAAATGAAAAGAAAGAGAGACACAAGAAATTAACCGGAATGCCTGCCACCAATTCTTAAGTTCGAGGTTACTAGAGTGGGACATGCCCGGAAGTGGATTCAACCAACCCTGACACTCAAAAGTGAAGTTTCATTTTCTTTCATGAAACATTTTAAAATGCTGATTCCTGTGTCGTAATAGATAGACACATTCTTAATTAGATAATCCTCTGAAAGATTAAGTTGTTAGATAGACTTTCCGATAATATGCCAGGCCATTTCAGAATGTTATGAAAGTCTGATTCCAAATGAAAATTAATGACTTTCCGCTCATGCTTACATTGTTTTACATGCCGAACATAAATTTACAAAGGATGTATTTTAATTCATTTAAAGCTTTTTTTGTAAGGATTAATTAAAAAAAAAAACTTACTATATATTTGTATGTGAGTTTTTGATTTTGATCTATATAATGCAATCTTAAACATTTAGGTTAATACAGTATTTTTATAATCTTTGACACTTACAAAGATTTTTGTTTATATTGCGTGGGACTATAAATTCCTATTGAGAAAATCCACAAGTAATTCTAATTCTTAAGTTTGTACTATTTGTTTAAATATTTTGTTCCGATTTGTGAAAAATAAAGAGTGGCAAATAATTCATTTGTTACGATTATCGCAATCTGAACATTGAAGAATTGAAATCGACTGAGGTGTTCAAGAAAGGATATTGCAGCATTCTTCTAGTTTTTTTAAATGTTTATTATACAGATTTATTATACAGACTGTATAATAAACATTTTAAATGTTTATTATACAGTCTGTTGCCCAGATGATAATCTGGGCATCAGACAATCAATTTCTCATAAAAGAAATATTTCATTCTATATATGACGCCATTTTGTCGTGAGGACTTTCATTCTCTGAAGTCATATTTCGTTCTTTGTTTCATGTTGAATGCTGATAACACATATTTTTGATTTATTTATGTTATTATCTTTTCTTTCCATATAATTACGTCCCAATTACACTGGCACACTTCTTGCTATATAGTGAAAAGTATTTCGCCTTGAAATTTCAAATGAGTTAATAACAAATAGGATACAGTGTACCTTTATTTAATCCGGATTCTTGATGCTTTGTTGTAATGGAATCAACTTGTGTTCAAAAGTGTTGTTTCAGTTTAGATTTGGGACCCGTTACGCATTTTGCAAAAAGAAAACCAATGTTGTGTAGGCAACAACAACGTCAAGACAGTCCGCAGTGTGACAAAGAGGTCACGAGCTCCTCCACATCATAATATGGAATGGCAATTATAATTTGTAAGTTTAAAGGACAAATTAAAATTAGTTGAACTAGTTTAAAAGAGCGCATAAAGCTCTAACGTCAGAAAATTTAGCATAATTGTTTATTTATTTATGATCAAATTATTGATAAAGAAAAATATTTTAATTTTTTTATGGGAAAAGGAGAACTTTAATGGATTTCCCATCTAGTAATGTTAATTTGAATTCATTTGCTTTTGTCACGTGATTGTGACGTCACATGTATATGATTATCTCAGTATCAATTATTTCATGCCATTTGGGCAGTATAATCCATCTCTTTGAATTATTCAGGACTCTTTTAATTTACAATTTGTTCTTTGAGCATTTTAACTTTTTGTAATTTACAAAAATTATTAATCTTTTATATGCTAAAACTTGAATAATAAAATAAGTGTCATGCCAAATATTCAACTATGCGGTCTAAAAATGATAATCATTTAATGCTTTCCCGATGAATACGGATGACAACACTGGCAATGAAAGAATCGCATATTTTCTGTAAAAAACATTGTTAATGAAGAGATCAGATATTTCTGACAAATAATATTGCTATTCTGCTGATGAATCAAAGAATCGTATAATTCCAACAAACAACATACTTAACAAAGGGCTCTTATATTTTCTTTTACTTCATACAAAATCTCAGATGCATTTAGTTTTATTAAATGTTCCATTGATTTTCTAAGCCAAAAATTAATCAGTTCTTTTATATATGTAATCTATACTTATAATAAAGCTCAATGTGTGTGTGTGTGTGTGTGTGTGTGTTGGCGCTCTACAGGTCAGGTCATTTGACATACAGCTATCAAATTTGGTACATGTATACCTTAGAGGTCGGGAATGTGCACCTGGGGTCCCTTTTTTTGAAATTTTAATTATTAGTTAAAAACTAACTTTCCCGCCAAAAAAATCTTCCATTTTCCCCGCCGCCAACTTTTCCGCCAAAAAAATCTTCCATTTTAACCACCGCCAACTTTCAGTTATTTATTTCTCCCAACAGAATTGAGGCTAGGGTTAACATTTTTCGGCGGATTATTTCAAACGATTCTGTTTATTTTCTTAATGTTTTATGCATTTAAAATTAAACATTGTTAATTAATCCATGTTTCAGATTCATTCTGAAGTACTTTTGAATTAAAATAACACAGAATAAATCAAATTATAAATGTATAATCTGCATAGCGTTACCCCAACTGGCGTAGAAAAATTCAAGCACTTGCGTTAACGTAACTGGCGAAGAAAATTCACGCACGCGCATTGTTTTCTGACTGTTGACATGGCAACCAACGGATGATTTAAATTATTTTTAGGTTAGTTGCATGCTTTTTTAAGTAAATTGTATTTATGTTAGTTATATATTTTTTGTATATGCTTATAGTTTAAAGTACGTCGTTTTTTAAGTAGTTTTTTTTAACCTATTTTCGACCGATAATTTTAAACGATTCGTTTTATTTTTTTAGTGTTTGATGCATTTAAAATGAAACATTGTTAATGAATCGATCTGTTCATGATGAATCTGAGAAATTTTTGTTGACAAATTCTTGAGATATTACATAAATTAAGAAAGATATTCTTTAGTGCCCATAAAGTTTAAACGCTCAGTGATCAGTAATCATAGTATTAAAAAAATGCTTTGTTTCAGTAAAAAAATATTATTATATTAATTGCAGATTAATCATTTACACTTTAATTTAAAGCATAATTTCTACGAGGGGTAACAGAAAATTAGAGAGATACATATCTACTATGACTGAAGGCCCTTATAATATTATGAGTGAATTATATGACTATCAAAATTTGAAGTTTTAAAATATTTTGCCGAAGAATCTATTAAAGTTGGAATTGCGTAAAATATTTAATGGTACGACCGGAGTTTAACCTCCTGCTTGGAGCAATTTTTAAAAATCGCCAACAACGACCTTGCGAAATGTTCAAAAGCAAAGGAGCAGATGTTCAATTATAGTGCATAATAAAGATTGCCAGCTTTGGAGCGTTATCGCAACTTGGCGAAGAAGGGGGTTAAATTCCGGTTCAACCTATTTAATTATTAAAATTTAAACGAACATTAAGATTGGCGAACCGGCTGGTCGCCAAAGGCGGCTAGTTATTAATAAATTTAAGCTCTATAAAGTAATTTTTCAGAAATATGTATTAAGATAAATGAAAAAAAATGCATTATCTATAACTGTGAATTTATAACGTATGCAATATTATCTTTATAATTCTTTTTTTTGTATCAACCCGATTCTTCAACCATCTTACATTTGATTTCGGAGCATTGCACAATTTGTAGCTTTTCCTTCCAACCTGGTTGCCTCCCAATGAATGGTATTTATTCTATTTAAAAAAAATTGAAAGGAGGCGAGTTATGAGTGGGTTGATTTATGTGTGGCTTCATGTTTGAGTGCGTAGGATTTAAGGCTTACTTTCAATAACTGGCAAGGTTTAAAGACGCCTTTTTCGTTTATTATTGTACTATTTTTTTTAAAAACCCAGCGCGAGAGGTGTCCCCAAAACTGTCTCGCATACTCTAATAAATTTTTCATGCCTGAGGACATCTTAGATAGCATTAGCGTACAATAGTTACTAAATATTAACTTTTGGCGGGAATTAAGCATTTTGACTGAATTTGTCGTGTCATCCATCTTTGGCGAGTTATTTGGCGATTAATCCCTAGCATGGAGTTACTAGCATCCGAAATTCGAATTTGTATTTTAGATGCGTTTCTCCAAACTAATTAAAACAAAAATTTGACACAGAATTACACTTCTAATCTCAAAATTCTATACCGAATTTGATATATTTAAGTCGCTGCATTTTTGAATTATCATGCTTATTTGTGTCTGAAATTACAGACTCACAGACGGCCAATCCTTTGCTGAATTTGGCTCAAAATTTTACAGGTATTTATAATATAAATGCTAAATCTGTGTACCGAATGTTACCTATATAGCTCTCTTCGTTTTATAATTATTGTGTTAACTTATATTCGAACAGCCGGACAGAGGAACTTCTGAACAGATTTTGCTCAAAATTTGATAGAAATTTGCAAATTTGGTGTGAAGCCCGTATACCAAATTTCAGTCGTCCTACTCAAAGTACTTTTGAGTTATTTTTGCTACAGACAGACGGACATTTTCTAAAAATATGTTTTTCGAACTCACGGAGTTCTAAAACGAGGAAATCTACCAAAATCTCGAATTTCTATTTTTTTTTTTTTTTTATGATTATTATACTTTTTTTATACTACGTATAAAAACTAAGTGAGAAGTTTTATACTAAGTGAGAGGTGAACAATTATTTGTATGCTTTATAATGCTGATAATTTTATTTATCGGCATTAAACGATATTTAAAGCAAAAATTATTAGATGGATCTGAGTTCTTAATTCAAAATATTTGCTGCTTAAATTTAATTTAGATTTATAATTAAATAAGAGCGAGGAAATGATAACGAATGTTCTTTTTGGGAATAGTTACATAATATGCTTCTCTGATAAAATTTGAAATGGACGTTCCTAAATTGAAATGGGATCGTGTAGTAATAACAATGTAATAATATAAATGATAGAAAAATTGCTAGTTATTATTAATGGCTAAGAAAAAAAAGAACCTTATGCTTTGTGTATAACAGTTTATTTTTGAAAGCAACAAAAGTATTAAAAAAAATCGACGCTTGCGATGCTCCAATTTATGAACTAATGACCGTTGGGGAAATAGTTATTATCTGAACTCGTTTTTTTTAAGTGTTTGTTTCTCTGAAAGGGCTGAGAACTTGTATTCAAAAGAAAGTAATCATTTAAATGTGAGAAAATAATCTAGAGATTGTTTTCCTTTTTCATCTTTCTTTCTTCAATTTCCTTGCATACCCTGTGTGGATAAGTATTTCTTTCTACAGGGTTATTATTCATAGGAAAAGAAGATAATAAAGGACTACACATTGGCATTAAAAAGAACTCGTGTATTATTTGAACAAGCGGATCGGCGTTACTGATTAGCGAAAGTGGCCATTAAAAGCATTTGACGCCATTTGCAAGTTGCTGATCATTAATTTTACTCAAGAACACATTCGATGTTGTAGCTGTCGAGATTTTTTTTATTTCTTGGCATTATTTTTTTATAATTCCTAATCTTAATTGTCTTATTTTTTCTTCTTCTGGACTAATAAAAAAATATTCAAGGGAAAAAAAAAAGGAGAAAAAGAGGCAAAATTTTGGCTCTTAAAAGAAACTATTATTGCGGATTTATCTTTTTCATTTTTTCTATTCGAATATTTCCATGGTAGAGTGGAATAGGTTTAAAGATCTTTTCACTTGCAATTTGAAACAGCAAACGATAATTATATTTATTTTTATAACATCAACATCGCTTAGTAAATATCTTTCCATTGCTACTTAAAAATAATTTTGCCTGTTCTTCATGGTGATAATTTTTCTTTTTTCAAGTTATTAACTATTTTTTTTTCTATCATAAGGTTTTTTTTATAGTTACGGAATTTGATTTAATAGAAATACTTCTTTCCCAGTTTGTTTTTGAAAATTCAATCATTCTTACATATAACTTTCAAAGTTCAAATTCTGCCATTTCGAATAAAGAAAGGAAAAAAAAGTGTATTCTTATTTGTTTTATTTTTATCTTTCCATTTCCGAAATCACTGCAAAACGTAAACTTTTCTTTCTTTAAGATATTGTTTATTCTTTGTATTCTTAAAATAAAAAATGTAATAAGAAATAAACGATAAGTACGAACTCAAATTCTATGTCAATATCAAAAGTAATTCTGGCGGAAAAAAAGAATTCTTGGAGAGCCATTAGAGATTTTAGGAATGGATTTTTATTCCTTTTCATATGTCGAAGAAAATGGATCAATTTCAATGGTTTCTCTCGTCTTCGATGGTTCGACTAAAAATAAATATTTCATTATAACTTTTTCCCGTTGTTTTCTTTGGATGGAAACATTTTGAAAAAAAAAAAATAAATAAAGTTGCGAGCTTTTGTATTTTTATTGGAAGAAAACGATGTTTTTTGTTGCTTTGAAATAAAATTTTCTTACGATGTTTTATGGATGGTTTTAAAATTTGAATCATTCGATATTAAGATATTGCTTTTAAAAATCCATACTGAAATCTTTTGCAAATAATGCACTCTTTCAGCTTTATTATTCCATTTGAGATCTTTATTTTCAGAACTATTTAATAGATATATAATTCCTTTCTTTGAAGTTTCAGTGCTGAAAATCGAATTCATATGATTTGGCAAATTTATGATTATATTAGCATTAAAACACGGGTGAAAAGTCTCAAAACAACGACATAAAACACAGATTCTCAAGTGTTAGAATCCCCCTCTTACCTTTTCAATTGAATGTACATAATCTATTGTTTATGCAAATTTACTATTCTTTTCTTATAGGGCCGCGGTGGCCTGGTGGTAAGGTCTCGACTTCGGAACCGGAGGGTTTCAGGTTCGTGACCCGATTCTACCGAAGAACCGTCGTGTAAGGGGGTCTGTTGCACGTTAAATCCGTCATGACCAAACGTTCTCCCGCTGGTGTGGTGTAGTGTGGAGAGGGGGGTGCCAGCTCAGGTGTCGTCCTCGTCATCTGACCGCGGTTTAAAATTACGAGGTCTGTCCCAAAATAGCCCTAGTGTTGCTTCAAACGGGACGTTAATATAACCAAACCAAACCAAACTATTATTTTCTTATATTAATTACAATACATTTTGTCATCACTTGAATTGAACCAAAATAATACGGAATGAAGTTCAGTATAGTGCAGAAGCGGCGTTAGTAGAGGTGCAAGGAGGGGGGGCAATTGCACCTCTGACGGCAACCGCTTGACCTCCTCCCCCTCCCGTCGGCAAGAGAGTGAGAGTTTTGTTGGCAAAAGACTTCAGAATGATTGTGGAAAGCTTCGAATTAACGATTATATAATTTAAATTTCTATCTTACTGTAAATAATCGAAATATCCATTATTACATTTAGCAAATCCCCGGGGAGGCACCTCGAAAAGAGGATGAAATGCTTCTGGTATTGTGGTTGGATCTCGCCACCCTGGAGGGTACACAAAAAGGTGGGGGATCTGGATCCTCCCATTGATGACGGGCCGTACTTCCTTCGGGAAAGGTTGTACCGTGGCCGGTGATGGCCCTTTGTACTCAATCACAGTTCCCACCAGTGTTGCTGTTGCTGCGTTCCGGTCGTTCAGTTTCTTTATTCATGTACCTTCGGACGGGTCGAAGAGTCAGTGATATGACTTACTACATTTAGCAATACAACCGACAAAGTGACTGGTGAATAAGGCTATTTTTGTTTGGCGACTACTTTTGTTCTGTCAACTAAGAACACAATGCATGCATGTCGACGTAAATTCGCAGATTTCCCACGGAAAAGGTAGGTATCTGAATTTTTAAAAAACCTAATTAACACATATTTTTTTTTAATTAAATGTCAAGTGAGTCATTATGAAGCCAAATTTGAGAAATTGTGCTTGCCCCCTTTTTAGATTTGCCTTCCCCCCTCCCATTGGGAGACTTCTGCCGCCGCCTCTGGTATAGTGTCACAAGAAAATAAGAAGACTAATTCTGAGGTGAAATCCTAATTCCTTAATGGCGCATTATCTGTACGCAAAGGGGAAATTTTATTTATATAATAATAATCATGTGCATCGCTTAAATTGCAACGGGAGAACTATGGAGTGAAATTATATTATCTCCAATAGGGAAAGTAAAATAATTTCGCATGGAAAGTGACATCTTCATCAGCATTGTACAATTAGTACTCATTTATGTACCATTTCGTAACGTATATATTCTATAATTACTTCGTTCATCGTTTATTCTTTATATTTGAAGTTGTTTTTATCTTCTTTTTCGATCCAATTGATCCTTTAATTGTATGGCTGTTACTCATTTATTTGTTATTCTCTATTCAATATCTTGCATTTAATGTATTAAATGCTTTTTTATATTAAAATATATACTATCGAATAAATGCAAAAACTGTGAAATCACGTTTCATTACTATTCTTAATATATATTTACGCTAAATATAGCCTACACAATTATATTTTTGTTTATTTTGAATTTTACGAATAAATGTTTTATAATGCATTTTCAGTTGCTTTTTTTTTATGTCGGTTTGTGTTTCTTCAATGGCTCCTTCTGGGCAAGTAATTTATGATCATTATTATTTTGTCTTAGCATTTGCTGTAACGTCATAAATACAATAATTAATATGTATTGGATTATAATCAGTAATTGCTAGCATCCTTCATTAACAACAGTAAAATTTTACTAAAAATCGTTACAAATTCTAGTATCAGCTGAAACGCGCGTTCAAATAAAAGGAAAAAAACAAACAAACAAACAAAAAAAAAACAGTTGATCAACCTGTATATATGATCGATAGGATCTTTTTACATTAAATATAACCTACACAGTTTTTTTTTGTTTGCTTATTTTGAATTTTGCCTATTAATGTTTTACAATGCAATTTCGATTTATTTTTTAAAAATGTCGGTTTGTTTTTCTTCATATCAATTCTTTCTGGGCAAGTAAATTAAAGTTGGTATTAATTTTACGTTAGCATTTGCTGGTAGCGTCTTAAAGACAATAATTAATATGTGTTCCATTATAATCAGTAATTGCTTGAATTCTTCATTAGCAATAATAAAAGTTTTACTAAAATTCCTTACAAATTCTAGTATCTGCTTACACGCATGTTTAAATAAAAGGAAAGAAACGCCATTGATCAACCTATATATATATATATATGACCGGTGGAAACTTTTTACGTTAAATATAACCTACAGTTTTTGTTTATCTTGAATTTTACGAATTATGATTTTATAATGTTTTTTTAAATGTCGGTTTTTTTTCAGATCAGTTCTTTTTGGTCAAGTAATTTATTATTAATTTTGCATTAGCATTTGATGGTATCATCTAAAAGACAATAATTAATATGTGATACATTATAATCAATAATTGCTTGCATCCTTCTTTAAAATTTGTCAAAATTATATGCAATAAAAGTTTTACTAAAATGTCTTACAAATTTGAGTATCAGCTTTAACCCTCGTTCAAATAAAAGGAAACAAAACCGTTGATCAACCTATATATATATATATATAATATATATATATATATAATATATATATATATACATATATATATATATAGAGAGAGAGGGGGAGAAATTTTTTACATTAGATAAACCTGCACAGTTTTTTTTTGTTTGTTTATTTTGAATCTTACGAATTAACGTTTGATAATTATATTTCAATTTTTTTTTTATGTCGGTTTGTTTTTCTTCAGATCAGGTCCTTCTGAGTAAGTAAATTATTATTATTAATAATAATTGTGCATTAGCATTTGCTGGTAACGTCTTAAAGACAATAATTAATATGTGATGTATTATAATTAATAATTGTTTGCATCTTTCATTAAAATTTCTAAAAATTAACAACAATTTCTCACTAAATTTTCTTGCAAATTCTAGTATCAGCTTTAACGCTCATTCAAATAAAAAGACAGGAATACCGCCGATCAACCTATATATATAGACCGGTAGGAACTTGTTACCTTAAATATAACCTATACAGTTTTGTTTCTTTGTTTGTTAATGATGAATTCTGCAAATTAAAATTTTATAATGCTATTTCAATTTTTTTATGGTTTTTTTTCCCAAATTAGTTGCTTTTCGGCAAGTAAATTATTATTATTAATAATTTTGCAGTATCATTTCATGGTAACATCTTAAAGACAATAATTAATATGTGATGTATTATAATCCATAATTGATTGCATCCTCTATTAAAATTTCTCAAAATTATCATCAATAAAAGTTTTACTAAAATAAACGTGCTATAATATAAAAATATATATATATATGTGCTATTTTTTTGTTGTTGTTGTTGGGTTCTAAAATCGAATATCAGCTTTAACGAACGTTCAATTAAAAAAAAAAAAGAAAGAAAGAAAGAAATACCGTTGATCAACCTATATTTATTGACCGCTAGGAACTTTTTATCTTGAAGTTCAACTACAAAATCCTCAAGAGAGTTCACCGGTTACGTCAAAACGAATTTACGTAATATTTACCCAAAGAATCCAAACCTTTTAAGTTGACCTGCCGTAGCCGATAGCCCGGCAGTTTTTTTTCTTTTTCTTTTCTCCCCTGCCCCCTTTACTTGCCTCTGTTCGTGACTCGCTGACCTAATCTTGCAAGTTTTCGAAAAGGCCTGCATTCTCTATTGAAGGGACGCATTGTATGGAAAAGTAGGTCTTTTCAACAAAAGCACCCGCGCAAACCAATTCTTGACAAGCCTGGGGCCGGGTGGGGAGTGGGAAAAGTTTGTTGTTGTTGAGGAAAAATATGGACAGTCGATGCCAGAATAGCTATTTGTCACCGTCAGGTGTCGCTGCTTATCGAAGAAGTGCCTGACTGCAAGAGGAGGGGGGGGGGGATTTTTCTTCTTCTAGGAAATGTAATATTATTTGTTGGAATACTGGCATCTGAGTTTGAATTGTAAGAGTTACTAGATTTTTTGGAAGCATTTCCATCATGTATTATATGAAACTGGTCCTTGGTTAATATTTATATGCTAAAATATACGGTCTATAATATGAGAAAAAAATTACGTGCTATAATATAAAAAAAATATATATATGTGCTGTTTTTTGTTGTTGTTGTTGTTGGGTTCTTTTTAGTGTAAAATTTTTTTGTTTTCCCTCTTGTTTTGTGTTGCCTGATTTGTTATTTTCTCAAAGGTTAAAATATCTGAAATCCACTTTTTCTGATCTTAATGTTTTTATTGTACTTTTCTGATCGCAACCTTATTGTTTGATATATTAAATGGCATAGGTAAAATAATAAATGTTTTTTTTTAAAAAATCCAGTAAATGGAGGAAATCAAAAATGGAGGAAAATCAAATGATTAAATATTTGATGAAACACTGAAATTCAATCTGTTGTAGGAAATTTGACAAAAAAAAAAAAAAAAAAAAAAAAATTTAAAGAAAATGCCGAAATTTAGGATATATTGTAAATTAGTATGATAAAAAATGATTTTTAAATGAATGAATTTAAATGATAAAAAAATTATTTTTCTGATATAATATTTTCAATTTACGGTTTTAAAGAAAGTTGTTCCGAGGTATGCATGCCTACTCGGAAATTACATATGCGCCAAATTTGGTAGCTCGAAGTCGAATGGGTTGGTCTACAGAGCGCCAACACAGAAAGCACATTCTTTTTTATTGATAGTAGTAATATTAACTATGTCAGATTGCATTTATTTATTTTCAATGCTTTCTTACACCAAAACGAATGGTACAGTAGTAATATTAACTGTGTTATATTGAATTTCTTTATTACTTTCAGTGTCTTCTTACACCAAGACAAATGATACAGTAGTAATATTAACGGTGTAATATTGAACTTATTTATTACTTTCAATGCCTTCTTACAGCAAGACAAATTGTACAGTAGTAATATTAACTGCGTTATATTGTATTTCTTTATTACTCTCAATGTCTTCTTACACCAAGACAGATGGTACATTATCCACTCATATCAAACATTAGTTGAAATGTTCTACATAGGTTTTATCTTTCAAAATAAATCACTTTTATGCTGTACAAGTAATTTTTTTGTTGCAGTGTTGGAGAATACAGTTAAAGGGATACCACAAAGCAATCTATATAAAAAGTCCCGGGCCTGTCTTTAACTTTCAGCGTAGAAAAGTCACGTTATTACCTCCACCGATTTCTTCTTTCCTCGTTCGTTTTGTGCCGCACAGAAGCGCTTTTATCTGTCCAACTTTATGGCATTGGTTCGAATAATTTTGTTTCCAGGGACGAGAGGTGGTTCTAGATGCATCTGGAAAGGGGATTTAAAATGTATCTTTTGTTCCCTAGCGTCAGTTTGGCTTTTGTGAACGGGAAAAAAGTAATCGTTTTCGTGTTTTTGGGCTTTCTGTTTTCGTGAAAGTGCAATTTGATAAAGATCGGAACTACTTTTAGTAAGTGTTTCGTTCTTTTGTTCCTCTCCTGCTTCTAAATGGATCGATAATGGGATTTTAATTCGATTTTTTTTAAAAAAAATCTTTCGACTAAAGAAGAATGGTTTTTCCAGACCCCAACATTTTATCTTGGAATTCTTGTCAGTAAATCACTAATAGAATGCTTTCATTTGAATGAAATGGTTATTCAGTTGTGCTTTTTAAATCTCAACAATGCTTATGATTCTGTTTTGGATGTATTTTATTTTCATTCTCATATGATAAGTTTTAAAGGTAAACATTACTTTGTGATTTAATCCCATCATGCATAAATGACGTGCCATTTCTGTGTTCTGCATTACAGTAAAACTTTATGCTTTTATTTTGTAACATATTTAAATGTCAGTCATTTCACTCACAACTCACTTAACGACCCTTAGCTAGAAAAGCAAAACATAAAAAAAATAAAAAATAACTCTCTTAACTCGCGGTGTTTTGCAGAATGAGTGACGAGGAGACATCATGACATCGCATGAAGGACTGGCCTGTAATTGAGGTGTTGAGCCCTTGTTTGAAGTAAAATAGGGTTTACATTCAGCCAGCTACAATCCATCTAGTAAGGCCACGCATGCGTAGGAACTATAGCAAGACTGGATAACTTATACTTGTCCCGTCGAGACAAGCACTCAACTATTTCAGTGCATGCGCAATCTTCCAATCATTCCAACCATTGCAATAGAAGGTCGCGCAATAGTTGCCGAGACAAGACAACCATTTGCTATTGTCCCGTTAAGATCACGTGATGTTCTTGAGGTAGACGCCGTCTCCCATTGCGTGCAATAGTTGGCCTCGTTTGAATCCTGCTTGCCTCAGGAACATCACTTGATTGCAGTGGGACAATGGCAAATAGTTGTACCGATAAGAAAACCATTTGCCATTACCCCATTGTTGTCAGGTGATGCTCCAGAAGTAGGCGTTACCTTCTATTGCGAGCTATAGTTGGCCTCGTGTGAACGCTGCTTTAGACTGCATTTGTTAAATGCGATTCCGAGAGGTCTGAACAAGTGTTTGTGAAGCATTAATTAAACAAGATTATGTTTTTGATCATGATAATGGGGCTAGAGGTAGATAGAAATGACATCGATAAGCTGGTGTAAGATCACAGTCTGACCTACCGAGGAACTTATGGAACTTCATACTGTTTCACAATAAAAAGCTTTACTGAAGATTTGGCCAGGAGTGAAGGAAAAAAATAGCTTTACGAGAGCAACTACCTTTCATTGAAATAAAGGAAATACTGAAAGCATGGGAAATTATTGTATCGTATGTTAAGAAGCATTACTCTTTAATCAGGTAGCAACTATGCAAATTCTACATTCTCTACAAATTCATTTAACTTTAATTCTGTGTCTCATTTTCACAAATTTTGAAATGTAGTCAAAGACAAACAATTTTTAACAACCAAAATATGGATTATAAATAGTAAATTACATTATTATAAATTTGAATATTTTTTCCGGGGTGGAGCGCATTGTTCTAGTTTACATGAATTCCTATAGCAAGAGTTCCTTAATGTGTGATACACATTCCTTAATATGTGTTTATCATCACGAGCAAGTTTCGGGAAAAAATTATTTATTTTAAGCGTGATCTTTATGCAAAAATTATTACGCTTCTATATTGCATATGTTCTTATATTCTTTTCTAGATCGATATAAATATTAATGTCCCAGGATGGACGTGTCATCTGATTAAGACCTTAAAGACATTCTTGTGTTAGAGGGATTCTTTTGCCCCTTGGGAAATCATCAGTACTTATTATTACTGGAATTGAAGGTCTGCTAGAAAAGACCTCCAGCCCAATAAAAGAATCAGGTCTTAAAGATTGAAGTTGATTATTTCCTGCGAACTTTTGCCAAATGTTCATTATTGATAGTGGGGTAAACGTATTCGGATTGATGAAAGTTGTAACGATGGAAAGAATTTTCTATATCAGTCCCTATGAAACTTTGATGGGAAATTCCATCTACTGTAACTACTTCCTTATTTTCCCACCATTCAGTTAAACTCTTAATGAATGTGAATTCAACCCTACAAAAGCCATATTTTTGTAATAATAATATATTTAAATTGTTTGGAGATTGGTTTAAGAAAATAAATCCATTTGGCTCATGAGAAAAAATATATATACGTTTTGTTTATCTGATTAATTAATAATTTATTAGCCGGCGTCCTGGCATAGGGGTAGCGCATTTTCCTCGTGATTTGGACGTCCTGGGTTCGAATCCCGGTTCGGGCATGGTTGTTCTTCATCTGTGTTCTATCTGTGAGGTGTGTGAATGTGCCCCCCTGTAAAAAGGGGTTACGCAAGCGAATGTGTGAGTTTCATCTTCATATGCGCTAGAAGTCAGACTTCTTCCCTCAGGTGCTCAGGGGTCTTTACCCTCAGAAGCCACTGCACCCTCTTTCCGTGGTAACGACATCATCATCATCAATAATTTATTAACAAATAATTGCATTATTAATCAACAATAAAATTCTTATGATTTGTAATTAGAAACTGGGACATCTAGATGATTTTCATTAAAAAATTTGGCGAGAATATATGCCATCCTTCTTTTCGCTGTTGTGCATAAACACAGTCTGCCTCAAAATAATAATCATGATTATCATCGAGCTAATTAAGAACTTGTTAGGAAATCTATTCTTACTCTCAAAGGCATTTTGGGGGCCAGTAGACAGTCCCTTACAACTATTGTTGATTCGAACTCCCTCCCCCTTCCTTGACCCTACACACTTACTTGCTAGAACGAAGTCAAAATTAGTTAGTTAAATAATTCAGTTTTTTAACCTGCTAATGCTTTTTATAATAGAAAATAAACTTTCTTACTTATTTCTTTAATCCCTCTGCCTTATTAAATGATTTAGAAATTGATAATTATTGCACATTAAACGGATAACATGCATCGTGTCATAATCCTTTTAATTTCAGCTCTCAGTGGTTGATGAGACCATCGAGTCTTAAGTGCTTCCTCAAACCTCCTCCTCCTTTATCGGCGAAATTAATAATTAATTCGATTGTGAAGAGCCCATTATGTGGTCAAGAGTTTATTAAGATCTATTTTTCTGAGGTTATTAAAAGCTTTCAGCTCTAATTAGAAGTGGTGAATTGCTTACTATGAGTATTTAAAAATTAATACATTTGATGAACAGGGTACGTAGTTTTCATGGCCTCTCTAAGATGATCAATCCTTTTTTAGGTCGTTTTTTGATATTTCAGTGGCTTAATGTATAAAAAGTAAAGGGTGCTTGAGTTATTTAAGCATTTCAAGTATTTTTTTTTTTATTACTTTGGCTTATGTACCGATTTAAAAGAAAAAAAAATATGATTCGATACATGGATCAAATATGCCAATTTAAAAGTTTTTAACTTAATTTACTTGGGGTTTAATTTTAAATGGCTTTCAAAAAATGGAGAGCATGTATGTTTTAGCAAATATATTCTCCATTTAATAATATTAACTCCACAATCAAAGTTGATCCTTGGGGCTCAAACCTGATACCTAATTGTTTCAATAATGCTAATATTTGAAGCGTATCAACATAATTACTACGATTTCTTGCAGCTTTGAGTACAGTTTTGTAAAATAAAATTTTGGGGAAGGTGTGTTTATATATAATCTTACGTAAACGCATTTTATCCGCTTTGTGTTTGATAGATAGAAAGTCATCTGACCTATGATATTTGAAGTTTTTTTTGCTAGTATTGCTTGAAATATATAATAGAAATTATTATTATGTAATAATAAATATTTATATTGCACTTGGCGGTGAAATGATGACTTAAAAAGGAAAGTAAAACTTTTGTTATCATCAACTTATCAGCAAATGAGTTTAAAAGAATATTTTTTGCTAATTCTATTTTTAGAACATCGTTTATGGCTTTTCTGTTTGTTTAACTTTCTCGAGTAACGAATATTCTTCATCTCTCGTTTAGCAATCGTCTGAATAACTAACCAATACACGTGTTAACCCTGCATTGTCTTTTAAAATAATAATGGGGCATCCAGCATTATCAAATGAAGAAAAAATGTGAAGAAAGACAGAGTAAGAATCTGTCTATTTGAAAAGAACAGTTGATCGTGAAGCTGCTGCGTTGGCGGTGAAACGTGAAGAATTGAGACAATATTTATATATTGGAGATATGAGCAAAGAATGTTGTGAGGCATTAATTTTTGAATCTGATGTAAACCGATCCTCAAATATATGTTGTCATTATGGGAATATTTAGTTTCGAACATTGAACTAATGACCAGTGAAGTTTAAAACTTGCTAACTGGATCTGGCGAACATCGGGTACAGTATCGGACGGACAAAATCGGGGTTGAGAAGCGAAAGCTAGCGGTATAACTTTTTTTTAAATCCAATTTTACAAAATGTTTGTCAATTCATTTCTCTATTAGAACTTTATTTTTTATTTTTGTTGCGATTCTATTTTTAAAACAGCTCGTAAATTCTTCAGAGTATAAAATATTCAGTCTGCAAGACAATTTTAAATCCCAAAACATTGCGAGATTTGAACTTAACAGTAAACAAAACCAATTTGTACAAATAAATCCCCCTGAAAAACATTATAACATAACATAATCTGTCTTTATCAAAGATACAGTACTGATTTGCATGATGCCGGAATGGAACTTTTGATTGATTGATATTTGAACTCTGATTCTCATTTTCCGTCCTCTTTATCGCATTTTTTTCGCATGAGTCGATTATATTTCGGTTACATATAAACTTCAACTGCGAAATGTTGACAAACAAGAAAAAACGAAAGAGCGGGCGACATGCCAATCTGTGTTATCGTCGCTTCAGTAATTGCGACCTGTCCAAATTGCTTTTTGATCGATGGATCTGAACTAATGTTCTTCCTTCTGTTTGTCACTCATAGAAGTGTTGCTATTGAGAAAATGCAATTTATGTCCTTTTCAACCGTGTATGGTCCGATGCGTTTCACAACTCTTGAACAACTTCGACATTCTGTGATGTTAGCGTTGTTGATGGAAGAAAATTACTGGCACTTGCTGTCTTCTTTGGTTGTCTTGGTGGTGGATATCAAGTTCGAAAGGTGTAATGATAAGTTGGAGTCCTTCCAGATGTTGTGCTTTCACAGTAATGTGCAATCAAGAATTGATGAAGCAGACTTGGTTAATTTTCCAAAGCTGTGTTATATCACTGCTGTCATTTTAGCTGAGCATTTAGCATTTAGTTTAACGGACAATTAAGATTTTTGAAGGATGTTAATGGTTTTGGCAAATAATTTGAAATAAGGATCAGTTTGTGCCAAAAAGTTTTCTTTCGATTTATTACTTTATTCCGTTTGTTTTAAAAGTATGTCTCTTTATCCAATAACAAAGTCAATATTTTATACTGAAATAGAAAGAATAAAATATATGGAAATTTGGAATTTTCCTTACTTATTTTGATTATTGGAATATTTTTGATGAAACAAATATATTCCAATAATTGATTTTCTACAAAATTAGAATGTTGTTTTCTAAATAATTTTGCAAATGCGTCATTACAATATATGATTTTATTTAGTTTACCAGAAAACTCGTCATCTCAAGAATTTATAGAGATTTTAAAAGTTTCAATTTGAGAACGAAACGTTAAACACTTTTTTTAAAAAAAAATTATTGTCGAGTTATATTAATACAATTGTGTGATCTTTCTAATAGCTGAACCGGTTTTCGTGAAATTAGCAATGTATGTGTGTAATGTTAATTTTGAGGCACTTTTCCTCATTTCAACATAAGAGCAGTCCCTGGTTCTTGAATTATGGGCGCAGGCTTTGACCGAACTACATTTTTTTGTTTGAACTGTATTTTTAGAATTCCTCACACATGCTTTGCTTTATTTGGATGGAATGAATATGCAGTATAGGCTTAATATTCTATTCCAAAGTCAGTTTGTAGAAAGCGGAGTCCTGAAACATTTCACCTTGTGCATTTAAACCAAGGTATCGCCAATTTATCCAGCATATAGTAAAGCAAAACGTTCAAGAATATCAAATATGAAATTTCTATCCATTGAATTGGTATTATAGTCTATACTTCTTCAAATTCAGACCATTGTCTAAAATATTAGCTTACTGTATAGATTTTGTGATATTTTTTTTGTATAAAAGTGCGATTTTTTTTTTTTTTTCATTCTAATCTTATCATCGGTTTCATAGATTTACCTCTGAAGAAGACTGGACACCACTTAGTACTACCTTCAATTGCTATGTTTATTCTCTGAATCTTTCATGCCTTAGAAGTATCATGGTTAAATTAATACAAATCCAAGTTTTACATACTTATGAGCCATACTGGAGGAAATTATTTCGTACAGTTTGTGCTGATGATATGTTTTGCATTACAACTTGGAAAAAAGTACGTTTTAAATAAGTGACTTTTCTCTGCTTTGACTGACTGTTATGTAACGATCATTGATTCATGTTACTGCTCATATACGGTCATAAATTGATCCTCTATAAGCATCTTGGATATTTCAGAATCAGTTCCAGGAACAAGAAATGCCATTTTGAGTGCACCTTGTGCAGCTGATCGATTGTTCGATATGTTGGTTTTGGTAAGTCATGACGTGGAGATATTCCTAAAAGTCGTTTTAGGGAAAATTTTCTAACAAATCTAATATTGCGCTAAATAAACAGCCCAAGTTGGAATTCCTAGATTACCATCAGTTTTCTTAAGTTCCAAAATTACTTATTTTTTACGTTATTAATGGTGTTTTACACAAATAATCTCTTCTGAAGTCTGCGAAATATTTTATATGAATTTACTTGCTTTTACATACTGAATGAGAATAATACTACGGAAACAAAGTAATTGCTTTATATTTTCGAGTAGTGTTATCTTTTTTTAAATATTTTTTAATTATGCAATCTTTTATTTTTCTCTGATACTTTGCCTATCTACGAATTATGCGCAAATTAAAGTTTTCAGTTGTTATTTATCTCGACATGTGGGATTATTATTTAAAAAAGCATTTGTAGTAAAATTTATGTTTTATAAATTTGATTTGGAAGCATAATAAATGGAATTTGATGCGCTGATGGATATAAATTCTAGTGATTAGTTCGCCGGTCTTGCCCAATTCGAAATAATTTCTCCTTTCTAATTCTAATATCTTCTGAATTTTTATGTAACTGATATTTCTGTCTAATTTTTACTTTGGAACGTGCTTTTTCATAATATTTTCTATCAGAAGAGAACTTTGGTTTAGTTTTTGTATGCAAAAATAACCGAAACTTTTGGAGAGTGCTGAATATCTACAAGTGAGTAGATTGAAAGCTTTTTTCTTTAAGCATTTTTTTCTCAAGTGGCTTCGCTCATCTTGAAAGAAACCCAAGAATAGCGGATATTCTTGAGAGTTATCTATCACTTGACGATTTGTGTGTGGCTCTGTTCAGCTCTTGAAACGGTCTATTCTTTGAAGATAGACAGCTGTGTGTGATAAAATTATACTCGGTTTATGTTGGAAGTCTGTGCACTTAAACTATTTTCGATTAGAATTTATCCTTCTGTTTTTTTGTAGGTAATGAAAGAATTTTTAAGATGTAACATCAATCAGTTCACCTAAATAAATACATACCATACACTTTGAATTGCTTGTGAAAAGTGAATGACGTGCTGATGAGTGATACTGCCAGTTTTGTGTTTCTTGGGAAACATCCTGTTTATCAACGATACACATGAAATGAATTACGCTTATTGTTTTGTTTCATTTAACGTCACGCCTTACAGAAGCGATAAACTAATACCTCTGTTTTCTCTTATATTGCTTTTTCATTTATTACGTTCTCGAATACGATGTACCCAATGAGAGAGCTCTGTAATCGTCAAAAAATTCGAACTCGAGATTTGGAAGAATTTCCACGCTTCAGAACTCCTTGTGCTGGAACAATATTTTGACTATCTTAGCATGAAGTGTTATGACTGTCTGTATGACTTAGAATTATGATTGTCTATCCGCCCGTGAACATGATAATACTCATAAACGCTGTGAAATACATCTATGAAATTTGGAATATGATATATATTCCAAATTAATAGAGTTGAATCAAAATTTGAGCAAAATTCCAGTTAGGAAGTCTGTTATTTTGGCTTTGGAATCTAAGTTAAAACGTTAATTACAAAATGAAAAGAGCTGAATAGATAAAATTTGGTGCAAGGATTTAACACTGAAGTGCAGATTTGTATTAAATTTGGAACCTAATATGCCAAAAACTTGTCCGTCTGTTGGTCTTTACTTTTACAAGCATGAATACTCGATAACTCCAGAGCGCATTAACTTAAATATATGAAACTGAATATGTCATTATGTGATTTCTGTTCAACTTTTTCTGTATCAACTTTTGATTTCAATTGGATCGAAAAAAGAAGTCCAAAACACACACTCAATTTTCTGTCACTTGTGTACTGTTTTTTACTACTGTGGTGAAAGCTTATAAGCCGGTTAACAGCTACGCTGCACGATCAATTGCTTTTGTATTGTGGTCATGTTACTGAGCTGCGAACCACAAGGTCCCAGGTCTTCGCTCATATCAATCCGCTACATTGGTGACCTCGGACGATGAACCTTCAACCTTCGTACAGCTGTCGTGGCGCCATCTGCCCGCAACCAAAGTCGTCAGATTCACTTGACGCAGCAACAGCAACCATACACGCTCGCCATAACGCTTGGCGCTACTCAAATGGGTACAGGAGCATTAGAATCAACAGCTAATACATCACCACTCAACAGCCATATCGTTCGTCTCACTTCCGACTCACTGGAGGGAGAGTCTGTGGTGAAAGCTTAAAAGCCAGTTAACAGCTACGTTGCACTAGTAATTGCTTTTGTATTGTGGTCATGTTACTCGGCTGCGAACCACAAGGTCCCAGGTTCTATCCTCGCTCATTATAATTCGCTACACTACTATACCCCAGAGATAAAGTATTGTTGAAGATCGCACGCTAACAGTTTCTTTCGTCTTCCACATGTGGTTAATAATACACAAACATATTTATTAGAGAATATACGAGATAGTTTCAGGGTGAATACTCCCGCTAGTTTTTCATATGTTGACATTTTAATCAAAAGCCACATTA
Source organism: Argiope bruennichi (assembly GCF_947563725.1). Classification (NCBI taxonomy): domain Eukaryota; kingdom Metazoa; phylum Arthropoda; class Arachnida; order Araneae; family Araneidae; genus Argiope; species Argiope bruennichi. The sequence continues at coordinate 90,689,813 of NC_079151.1, forward strand.
ATAATTCCATTCAATTTGGATCTTTTATAAGGAATTGTGTCACATTTGATTACATTTCGAAATTGTTTATTCCCAAATAATTCTTTTAGAGCTTGGCTTGAAAATAGGGTGTTAATTGAACAGATCAAATTGAAACTTGCAGAAGAACGAAATCAACAAAATTTGAGAATCTCTTATTTTCTCTTCGCAATTTATCCTCTTACCATAATTTCATATAAATAATTATATTGCTGGTGTAAATATTTGAAATTAAATCATTATATCAAATTATTCTAAATTAACTATTTTGTTACAAAATAGAGCACGCCAACTTGAAATCATTAAATTATAAGAATAAATATAAAAATTATTTTTTTCTTATGTATAAACATTCTGGAAGTTTTAATCATCCCAAATATTTCATACGTTTTTAACGCAACTCAGATAATTCGAAAACGTGAAGCACATAAAAGTAAAATCTGTACTTGAAAATTTTGTTAATTGGCAGTTTACATATTTTTCGTGACGAACTACAATTATGTTAATTGGAGATTCTATTTCCATTTATTTTATCAATGTCAAAAAACCAGTCTTTCTGATTAATATTCTTAATAAACAACTACGGAAGTACCGCTTGTTTCGCTACATACCCTTACAAGGGTAAATATCATCTACTTTTGGAATAATAAAATGAAAGAAGACGCAAATAAACGATATGTCAACGTCCATGTGACATACTTCATCAGTAACTGCAACCGTGGTCTTTTGTATACGTGATCCATGGCCATTTGTTACATGGCAATTCATCGTCCATGATATAGATGAGAAGATTTGTTTTAAGCTGATATGTATAAAGAAAATATGAAATAACATAGTGTATTGTAAACGATTTGGTTTACATGTTTTAAGCACTTTGTTTTAACATTATCTGGTGTGCGATGTGTTTTATTCAACATTAAGTTCAATTAGCGTGACAAAGCGGGCAATAAATAACAGCTGTGCTCTGTTTTTTTTTCTTTCTCTTGTTCCTAATGTTGCAGGTGATTTTTGTTTGGCCTTTTCTGCTTGGTTATATGTTGGTTATTTAAGTGCATCAACTTATGAATTATATTGTTTATTTAACTTAGATACAAAAAAGGTGATTTTTTGTAGTATTTGAATTTCAAGAGCTCTGTGATCTCTTAATTTATAAATTTCTCCTCTCAAAAATTTGGTTGACTAACATATACAAACTCATATACTTGATTCAGATCAAGATTTTGATCCATGCTTCTTATGTGTCGATAATTTTATGGAAGTTTGAGTTATGACTAACCAGTAACTTTGAAATGAAATAATTTTTGTATCATTGATGATAGTTCCAGAAACCGTTTTACTGAATAGAATCTGGAAATAGAATCTAATCGATAATATTTTCAAAGTGAGTACCTTCAAATAGACACAGTAGCCTTTCAAATCATTTGATAGATTCGGTTTATGAAAGAAGAATTATTAAATAATAAAATTAAAAAAAATTGTTTATTTTCAAGCATAAGGAAGAAAACGAACCTCTCTTACAACTGTTTGACAGGGTTGTGCGGTTGTGTTACCTATGAGGTTTCTGACTTTAAACATTATCCATTATATTCCAGTTTTGCATTATTTTCAAGAAAAAAAAGTTTGCAATACTATTCGCTATGAGTGAATAGTTATTCATGGTCATATTTGTACTTTAATTAAAACTCACCCATTAATAATAGCTCTTAATAATTAACCCCAATAATTAATAATAATCTTAGCCCCATTAATAATAATTCTCGTTTTAACTCGAATATTTAATAATTTGAGACCTCAAAATGCAAACGATTTCGTTGAATTTGTGATTTTTGAAATAGTTTCACAATTTTAGTTGATTTCATTTTACTCATATACTTTGAAAAATAAAAATTGTCGTTTTATATGTATTTTCATTTATATATATATTTGCGCTAAGATAAATAATGCAAATTCTTAGTAATTTTAATTAATTAGAGAAAGTTTTAAAATAAATTAATGGAATTGTAGTTTCTCTCTCTTTGTGAAAATAATTGCTGTTAGTGCTACACAGAAATAAATAAAAGCAGGAGTAAAAGATGTGTATACTTCAAAGACTTAGTATGATGATTTCGAAGAAATATTTCAATTTGACTTCTTAAGGAAGTAAAACATCGTTGAAAGAAATCAGTTATCAAAAAGCAACGGAGAAATAAGAGCTTTTCTTCGAAAAATTGATGTTTTTATCGTGAATAATATAGAAAAACTGTCTTGTTAGTAAAAAGTACGGAAATAATTAATTTTCTTTTAGAAAATATGGACTGAATGCTCGAAAAGAATTTTGTAGAAAAAATTTATTCCATTTCCTAGAGCAAATACAAGTTATAGGTATTAAAGCAATATTTAAATTAATTCATGTATCTTGAGTAGTTAATATATTCCAAATAGACGTGAACTTGCGCAAATGTAAACTCTAAATTGTGCTGTTGTCGCCTTGTTTTCAACAAGTTTAAAGCAATTTAATATTTACTACGTCTTATATTGAAAACGATTTTTCGAATAAATATTATCTCTTCCCTTGAATGTTCTACCAAATAATTGAATCAGTGGAAGTCATAATTTTTATTAAAAGAAGATAGTTTTCAAAGTCTAAATTTAGGTTTTGAATTCTTATATTTCAATGCATCTTTTATGTGCTGATTATTCTTTTCAGATTTGTTGATGTAAATTAGTTCGCTTTATTCTGGAAATTTCAATTTCGGTGTTGACTTAATAAGTTTTAATACTAATAAATAAGTTTCTGGTATTTCACTTTTGAATTTTGTTTTCCAAATTAATATCAGCCATATTTTCAAGAAATAGCTTAATTATATTCGAATGAATAAATTAAGATCAACGAAGGTGGAAAAATCTCCAAAGAAAAAAAAAAAAAAAAAAAAAAAACCACCCATCATTTTCCTTGTTTTATCGGTTATCTTGGAATTTTTTACAATCTTTCATTATATCCTAGAAATAATCGCAGAAGCTCAGTTTTTTTTAAAGATACATATGTTAAAGTATTTGAAATTATAATTATTGATTGCATTAATCATTATAAATTATTATTGATTGCAATTTTTTTAATGTTTTATTTTTATATTTTGTGATACTGTAGATGAGATTATTCTGGAACTCAACACAAATGTGATTTCAAATGAGTAAATAAGTTTTAGAATTATCTTAGGCAGCATGTCTTCTTAAAAATTTCAAGATCCCCCCCCCCTCTTCCACGAATTCGAAAATTGATTTTCCGGAATCAGAAAAGTATAAAACAAAAAGATTTTTCAAAACCCCTGGATCAAATGATGATTAAAACAATACTTTGTATATTTCGAATGCGTGAAAGTAAAAAGATGGAATTAACAGCGATCCATCAATTTTTTTTGTATTAAAATTCATTCTGATAAGTAAATATTTTTTTTTTTGAAATTATTCTTTTGAATCTTTACTGATTGAGAATTGCAATTCTTGGCTTGCTGAATATGCTTTGATTTATCGTGGGCAAATGTAATGAAATGATGTTAAAACTGAAAGACCACAAAATGGAAGACGAAAAAATTTAATGAAAATATTTTAATCATTTCAAGTACCTTTCCATGATAATGACGTCTCTGATGGATAATATCACACATTATGTGGCAACGATTTGTTAATGTACCATAACGATTCATTTTAAAAAAGTCCCCCCCCCACCAAAAAAAAACAAACAACGCAACTAGGCGTTCAGTCCATTTCAATCGACTGCACATTATTTGATTATGCCATCGATAATTGTTCGCTTAAATCGTTAACCGATGTCAAGAATTGAAAAATAACTTAGCATTAAGTAGCCGTATCTTATGTGTGATAAATGATCCGTTAAACCTAAGCATTCATATCAGTTGAACGCAGTCATAATGTGTGATGATTTTTACAATGTGTAAATATAAACTGCTATTTGGCAGCCACTGTTATCGAGATGGTGTCCAAAAAGCAAATTTTAGGGAGTCCATAAAGGAGAAAAAGATATTGAACTTTTTATTTTCTTTTTTTTAAATATTTTTTATATATTTATATATTCTTATTTTTTTATTCTTTATTTATTTCTTTTATATTAAACCGCGCTAAATATATTTATATTCTTCACTTTTTATCTTGAGAAAATAGTTACGTAATTAAAAATGGTTTTTAATTCTGTTTAAATAAGAAAAATGACCCTTGCTAATACATCGATGATTAATCACTGTGCGTCAACCTTGTTATCAGATGGCGCCAGTATACAGATCAACTTAAATGAAGCGTTTCTGGTCAAAGCTGGGTTGACTGATAGTGCGGTTTTGTGACGCAAGAGTCATATTTGGCTATATAGCGCGAAGCAAATAAGAAAACTTTAGAGCATAAAAACACAGTTATGTAAATACAAAAACAAAAGTATCAACATTAAAATTTACAAAATTTGGCGATGTAAGTAATAAATGGGCCAGAATGTAAAATGTTAAAAACTTCAAGTGAAACACAGATAGGGGAAAAAAAAAAAAAAAAAGAAAAAGCGAAACAGTGAATCAATGTTATAAATACTAGTATAAAAGCAATGGTTTTTAAAAAGCAAAAAAATATTTTGGTGGTATTTTTCTGCTACCAAGTTTTGCAGAATAAATGACGATGACTTAAAAAAATGTAAATGGAGTTGCTGTGAGTCATCATAAATGGCGGTACTAAGAACCGTGTTTTGATAAAATTCAATTTAAAAAACAAAATATACTGAATAATCTGTTAGTAAATATTTTACTTTATGCGCATTGCTTATATTTCATATAACTGTCTGTACAACGTGAAATTGCTTGGAATATAATTTTCTTTTATTAATCGGATTAAACATGAATGAAAATTATTATAAAAGTACTCTTCAGCGGATTTATTTATTTATTATCAACGTATTTATTATTTATTTGTTTATTCAGTTTGTATATAAAGCTATTTTTTTCCTTCAGCAAATGATACCAAAATAAAAAAAAATGTAGTTGAAGTTAAAAGCAACAATAAAGAACCCCATTATCTCCATTGCTCCATGGCTTTCAAGTCTTTAGGTGCAGTCTTGATAAATTCTACATATTTCACTTTATTACATACATTTTGCTAATTTAATAACATGGATATGCATTATAAAGCCTAAAGAGCATTAATAACAACGAAAGTAAAGCCGGAAAAAAGAAACGAGTAATGGAACAAAGATAATTTTAAAAACTTAATCCGGATGCATTTGTACAATTGAATGCTGTTTTAAAGCAACAATTACTTTTACACTTTAATGTTTTTATTTTTTGTGCTAAAGTAATAGCTAACCAAAGGCGAATTTCGAGAAATTCATTCTACATATTAGGGAGGTTTAAAGTCTTTTTTTTTCTCTAAAAATTTTGAGGTAAAAGAATTTTTCCCTTTTAAGGTTTATCTTATTTTTTAATACTGAATAATATAAATAAAATATTATATTGTTTAGATAACTGATACAAGTGTATCTGTGTATAAAAATGAAAGTTCAAGTGTTATCATCAGATAATTTGATTATCAATTTTGTACTAATTGTTTATTAAGAAAGTAAGAAACGAAAAATTTAGTTTCACCTTGAAGCAAGTCCCAATGTACATTTTATCTTGATATTTACAAAAAGATCGCCCCAAATTGGAATATGTATTTTGAGAGGTGTGCTTGTAAAAAGCTGTGCAAGTTCTATAAAGGTGAAAGTTTCATTTATATTTGCCAAAATATCATATTTAAAACTGTTCGTAAAAAAAGTATTTGCCGTATAATTTTTCTTAACTAAAATGAAATAAAAATATTAACCATTTGCTTATTAATTATAGATTAATTTTTTAGACTAAAATTTTTTTCTATAATTATGTTAGTATCTATGCACATTTGTACAATATTTATTTTTTATTGTATAATTTTTTCCCCTTAAGTTGTACATAATTTATTAATTATTTAACTGTATGGAATTTGATTCTTAAACTCACATGGGAAATTCTCTAAAACAAACATATATAAGATATATGATTAGATATAACTTGGAATTGACGTTAATACAGAATTTTGAATAGAAAATACCGAAATAAATGCAAAAGAATCATTTATATTCTCAGAAATTAGAATATAAATGCAGAAGAATCATTTATACTCCCAGAATTTAAAAATAACAAGGCTTGACTAAACAAAATAGAAACTAAAAGTTAAGCTTATGCTATAAGAAGTGTTCTACATAACTGCTCGAGTACGGTTATATATTTCAATCTCATAATTTATGAACCCTAATTATTTCCTTCACTTTAAGCGTGGAAATCATTACTGAACGCCTACCTATATTTTATCGTTTGCAGTAAACCCCTAATTTCCTTACTTCGATCCATCTAAAACCATGTTCCCAGATAAACAAAATAGTAGAATGTATCAAATACATATTTCAGTGAATAACAGAATGAACTTCTCCACGTGACAAACGATAAATGACACTTTTTTTTTATTGCCGTTATTTATTTTTACCTCTCTACGACGGTCATCTATCATTTTGACATTTGTCGATGAACGAAGTGTGAAAAGAAGAGCCTTTTCGCTTGCAAAAACACTCATATCTTAGCAGTTATTGCCACGAATTTCGAGTTCATATCGATTCCCTATCTACGTGTTGAAAATGGTTCTGTGCTACTTTCCACATTCAATTATTTAGGATATTAGATTTGAAATACTGTTTTAGAGAGAATAAACATGTGTATTTTGGGTAGAGGAGGTAATATATCATTCGCGAAAAGCTTTTGTTTGATATATTTGATTCACTGTATGTTTCGTACAATGAGGAAGAAATCGAATTACCACCGAGAGTGTGGTAGGTTAACGCATTCAGTTGAGTGCTCCTTATGTTTTGCTTTTTACCACCTGCGCCGGGTTTTCCGGAAATAAATCGTTTGTGAGCGTGTTTGTTTTATTTTTAAATGTTAGGTGCATAAATTACTTTAGTTTTTGCCTAGTTTTTCTCTATATTTCATCATTTACACCTACGTACAAATAAAGATATATTTAAATAATAAGTTTATAATTTACATATAAATTTTGGAAGAAAAAAGTTTTATGTAAATTACAGGCGTTGTGATAATATTTTTAAATCCACTATAAAATTATCTCGAAATATTTGCTACAAATATTGGGTTATCTCAAAATTTTAGAATGAAATGTACGAAAACAATACAATGCTTATGTGTTTTCCCTTGTTTTCATTTTGGTATGTTGTAAAGGTTTTTAATGCAAAACAGTGATGACATTGCAATAAATATTTTGGACTGTAGTATGCTAGTAACGGCTTGACAGTTCAGAAATTATAGTGCAGCAAAAAATAGGCGTCAAGAGATTGCAATTTACAAAAAATCTATTTTACTCATAAATAAAATTAAGATTTTTTATTTTAAAATCAGTTTTGAAGTTTCTAAAATATTAAATAACTGATATATTATACAAGTTCCTTGTAGTTTTCTCACTAAAAAATTATATGAATGGTAAATTAAAGATTTTGCAGATAAAATTAACACAGCCTCGTTCTCTCCTGCCACCTGCGACTTGTATTTTCACCCACTCTGCTTGATAATACTGGTAAAAAACTGAATATCTGAAAGAGTTGCGAAACAAATGATTTGTTGTGTTCTCAATTTTTTATACTTAATAATTTAATAATAATCAGTATTATCGTAGCACAATGTGCATCTAAATAACATTTTAGAAAATTATCCAAGTAGTTTTTTTTCGAGGAATGACAAAAGAAAATGAATGTTCCATAAAGCAAATGTGTCTATACATACCTAAAAAAATCGAAGTCAAAATTCATAAACGATCAATACGAGTTAAACAAAAAATAAGAAAAATACTAAGAGAACGAAGGTGAACTTTGGCGGGAAATAAAGGAATCTTTTCGCGTTCCAAGGAGGATCTAGTCTGTTTGCAGCTCTAGTGCCTCTGAAGAGTCGTCGAACTTTCAGCTCCAAATTATCAATAATTTGTGAGCCTGGTAGTTTTCAATGTAATACTCACGAACTTGTTCTGATCTACGTTTTCTGTTGCTTGTTGATTCATTTCCTGCCTTTTTTTTCACTTTTTATTGCTTTTCATTCTTTTTTGTTGATCAGCGTATTTAGAGAGTGAAAAAGTTATCAAAGAACATCGAATCTTCAGAGTGGAAAAGTAATAAAATTGGATAAAAAACGAAAGAGCAATTCTAAAAAATAATTCAAAATAATAAATAAATGGTAGTTGCAGTTCTGCAGCCCTTATAGACGAGACGCCATTACTAGTAAGACTAATAATATTGGCATTCGTTAGTACATAATTGTTATTAGATAAAATGCGGCTAGTTTCTTAAACTTTTTAAAAAAGTTTTTTGTAAGGCAATATAACTATGATTTTTATTAATTCCTGCTTTGATCAAATTGATGTCGTAATGTTTAATTGAATTAAAGCTTTTGGGAAAACGAAATCTTTTGGGATTAAAAAAACGTCATAGTTTGAATTCGTGCAGTATTTGAGAAATTAAATATACTTATTATAAATATAATTAGTTATAACAATTATTAAATGTATTTTGCTTTGTATAAAAGTTATAATTTTCATCAAGTATATTCATAAAGTTTTTTTATAATTTTCATCATTTTTTTCAGAATTTCTATTAATTTAACAATTTGTAACGTATATAAATATACAATTTTTAACATTAAAATAATTAAATATGTTCCCTTTGTTAAACTTATATTAAATTTTTATGTATAATTATGATATTGAGATATTTGAAATATATAAATAAAATTGACTGATGTGTCTTTTTTTTTAGGTAAGACCTTGATCCTTATGTTTTCACTCATGTAAAGGTAACAAGTTTTATTGATTTATTTCATGAAGTGATAGTTTCATTACTTTATTTAAAGATTTTTGAAAATCTGCTGAGGTAAAAAAATATTCCAGAAATACGTTTAAAAAATTAATATTTTATATGACTTCGTAGAGAAATTTTGAGTATGATTAAAATTTCGTGATTTTTTTAAAATAAAAATCTTGCAAAAATTATTGCACAATTTTTTTGATAACCTAATGAAAATAATTATGTTAATAATCAAATATAAAATTAAAAAATATGTTTCGTTTAAATGAAAGCAAACTGACAGTTTAATGTTGCGATATTTTGTCCGTAAGCAGCTTTAAGTAAGATATTAGCAGATATAAAATTCATTATCAGTTATAGTTAAGTTAAAAAAATAAGGAAAAAAAAAGAAGAAAATTAGGATCTGAACAATATTTAAATACTTATTTAATATATATATAAGTTGATGTGTCCAGTTGTAACCAGTCCGTTTTGAGTATTTGATCTGTTTTGATGAAAATTGCAATTAATTTACAATTTTTTAAAATTAATTTATTACAGTCACCTTTATTCAACATTTGGCTTAAGTCGCATGGTAAAATCATGTAAATCACACACATGTAAATCACATGGTCTAAAATCCATTCTACTATCTTGGTGGTTGCCTTTATAATGTGTTTTTAGTCAAAGAGACTGAAATTGTTCTGTTGTATGAAGGGTTTTTGTTTTTGTTTCCCGTTAAAAATGCTCATTCTGTTTTTTTATTATTATAAGGACACCAAGAAATAAAATAAATACTGTATTATGTTTTGAATCATTTTCTATTAGCTATCAAATGCTAATTTGTTTCTTATTTATTTACAACGCTGAAAACAGAAAGAACATATATCCATTTAATTTGAATTGCTATAAAATATCCAAATGAACATCAACAAGTTTTGACTCATCACGTAAAAATGTATTTTTTTTCGTAGCATGTAAAATAACAGAGACGGCCCAAAATATATTAAAAAAAGAAAATATATGATTAACCATAAATATACGTATACATCCACATTTTGTGTAATTTTTGCAATTACTTTTTATTAGTTTATTTTTCAAAGCTTCATAAAATTCGAATAATTAACTAAAACATTTAATATGCTATTAGAAAAATTCGTTTCAGCAGCTTTTAATTTAAGTGACTCATTTATTAAGTTTTAAAATTCTAAATAAAACCATTTAAATTTGTTGTAATGAGTTTTTACATTGTTCATTCTTTTTCTTGTCAAGTTTAAATGAATGTTTAATCAAACAAATTACTGTTTTTTTCCTTTTACTTTTACAGAAAGGCAAATGACGAACGTTAAGGAAAAAATAAAAAGTTTATGTAGTAAATACTCAGTTTTTCTTGATTTATTATATTTCGTGATGTGTCATGAATTTTTTTTCCTGCTACTTAAAAAAAAAAGTTTTATTTTTGCGAAGTGTATTTTTTTTCTGTGTTTCCCATTCTTTTAAATACAAATTCTGTAATTAACATCTTTATATAAAAGGATTAATTCATTTCATGAAATGTTTTTTTTTTTACACTTCTTTTGTCTTTTAATTATTTGAATTCTTTTTTCATTTCCATATCATTAATATCATAAATAAATCTAATCGATTTCATTAATTTAAATAATGCAGAGGGGAATAGTGTAATCATTTTAATTCCTCGCATGCGATCTCGAGTTAACTGTATAAATTATCTTTCATTTCATTATTATTAGATTTTCAAACGCTGATTAAACCTTGTTGCAGTGTATGTTTAAAAATCAACTTTGTTGACTTGGGTGAATTTCAAATACACCAAGGAACACACGTGAATTGATTTCCAAAATGAATGAATTAGAATGGTATTCCTTTGCCAAATGAACTGAAAAGTAAATCGGAGTATGTTGCGCCCTCTAGTAGCAGCCGTTAGAGCTTCGATCGGTGATATTTCATTTATTAGTCCTTTCTAACAATAATTTATTCATGAAATCCCCTGTTGTATTAAATGAACTGTTGCATGGAAATTTTGTGATAATTGGATACAGCTATGCAGTTGGTTATCGTCTAATATATTTATATATATAATATAATTGTTTTCATTGTAGAAAAAAATGTATGTATTATTACTCTAAATATTCAACATATTTTTATGTTATAATTTTAACTATAAAATATAGAATTTAAAAGCGGGAACTCAAGTTTCTTATTTTCATACTCTATGCAATTGCTTATCATCTAATATCTATATATAATATAATTGTTTAAATTGTAGAAAAAAATGGTTGTATTATTACTCTGAAAATTCAACATATTTCTGTATTATGTGGTAACTATAAAAGATAGAATAAGATCTTTTATAATTACCACAACTCAAGTTTCAAGACTCAAGGAAAACTCAAGTTTTTTATTTTTTTTTATTTTCATAATCTATGCGGTTCGTCATCGTCTAATTTAATATAATTGTTTTCATTATAAAAAAAAATGGCTGTATTATTACTCCAAAAATTCAGTATGTTTTTATGTTATGTGGTAGTTATAAAAGATAGAATTAGAAAGCCGGGACTCAAGTTTTTTTTTATTTTCTTAATCTATGCAATTGTTCATCATCTAATATATATAATATATATATAATAGTTTTCATTGTAGAAAAAAAGGCTGTATTATTACTCTAAAACTCCAACATATTTCTGTGTTATGTGGTAATTATAAAAAAAAGAATAAAGAAACGGGAATTCAAATTTTTCCCCCATACAGCTATGCTGTTGGTCATCGTCTAATATATAATTGCTTATATTGTAGAAAAAAAACTGTATTAATATTCCAAAAATATTTATTATGTGGTAATTATAAGAGATAGAATTTGGAATTATGAAACGCTAACCCAAGCTTTTTTTTTTCATTTAAACTTTTAATTTCTTTACACAAATAAATATAATAAATAATATCAGCTATTTTCTAGCAATGATTACAGGGACATTTAATTGAAGTTCAAGTTAATTTTTCAATCCAGACAGATAGTCTACATTTGTCAATTTCTCAGTTAATTCAGGATGTCTGGTCATTTAACCCTAATAGCCTGTAATCATCTGTCTGGGGAAGTCCCTGAGACTGTTAGAAGAGATAAAGATCATTGTTTTTTTTAACATGATATTGTTTATTGGCTGTCGTACTTACTATCTGTAAATTGCATCATGCGACAGTTATGATAAAAAAAAAGCATTATGGACCATCTGACCCAACGCTTTAAGTTTGTCATGGAGTTATTTCTTGGGATGTAAATGCCAACTAAAAAAAATAATTCAAATTTATAATTTTAATCAAACATTTAATTAAAGTTTTAAAATTTTCTTTCTATAACTTTAGAGCATTACACCGAACAAAATTTTTTTTTACACCATATAGTATTTCAGTAGAAACATAGAGTATACAGAAATAGAAGAGTGATACAGTTTTTATTTATGTACAATATCATGCTCTAATTTTCATGAATTAAACATAGAGTATACAGAAATAGAAGAGTAATATAGTTTTTATTTATGTACAATATCATGCTCTAATTTTCATGAATTAAACATATAGTATACAGAAATATAAGAGTTATACCATTTTTATTTATGTACAATATCATGCTCTAATTTTCATGAATTAAAAATATAGTATACAGAAATAGAAGAGTGATACCATTTTTATTTATGTACAATATCATTCTCTAATTTTCATGAATTAAACATATAGTATACAGAAATAGAAGAGTGATACCATTTTTATTTATGTACAGTATTATGCTCTAATTTTCATGAATTAAAAAAATACCCCTGGTTTGACATGTATTTTACAATAATACTTTTCATTGCTTTAATTGATGTAAGCTTAGTGTTGTGAGAATTTTAACTACATTTTATGCACTTTTTCACTTTTGTATCATTAAATTTTAAAATAAAATCAAGTTTATGGATTCAAATTTAAAACATTATCATGATTTAATACTCTTGATGAAAGGTTTGAAATTTCCTTTTTCAAAAACGAATTCTATTAATCTAAATGAACTCATTAATCAATGGTTCAGAACTTCGAATTCTTGATAGTTGCGATTAATGATTATCTTAATGCTGTAATTACATATTATTTGCAAAGTGGTTTTTACAAATTTCCTTCACTTATTCCTTATAATTTTGGAGATGAATTTATCTTTTTCCATCGACCTTCTGCTTTGTCCAAGTACATTTGTCTTCAATTTATCGGATTCACAAAAGATTTCATAAAACTATATAACATACATTTTTTTCTATAGTAAAAAGAAGGCATAAATCTTTCCAATGAAAAATCTATGCATTGTTTCATATTTTTAACTTTGAGGTTTTCCGAGGTTGGAATAGGGATAGAAGCTTCGGGTATTTTTCAATCGATCGCATACCACTGTCGTTAAAATTTGGAACTGATATTTCATTTTCTGAGTTTTTGTCGGAAGAATCATTATTATTCTTTTTAGACAGGGATTGTTATCGACATTTTTTTTTTTTTTTTTGCTTTTCGGCGATGTCTTTTCTTTTTTTCATTTTGTTCTTCAAATTTGTTGTAAACGTTATCGGGAAATCAAACCAGGTCATCTCTGCTCTGTTTCGATTCAACTCCCGAAATACGTTTTGAATTATTTTCCAGTTCACATCAGTTTTTCCTTTTTCGAATCGTCGTGATTTTTTTTATTTTTTTATTTTTTTCGTGATTGGGATCAGAGTTTCAAAAATTGCATTAAAGTTAAATGCAAATAGTATTTTAACTTATGATACCTGAATAGTATTTTAACTTATGATACTTGAATGGTATTTTAACTCATGGAATTTTTTGTTTAAAAGTGAATAGTATTTTAACTTATGATACTTGAATAGTATTTTAACTTATGATTCTTGAATGGTATTTTAACTCATGGGATTTTTTGTTTAAAAGTGAATAGTATTTTAACATATGATACCAGAATAGTATTTTAACTCATGGACTTTTTTGTTTAAAAGTGAATAGTATTTTAACTGATGATACCTGAATAGTATTTTAACTTATGGACTTTTTTGTTTAAAAGTGAATAGTATTTTAACTTATAATACCTGAATAGTATTTTAACTTATAATACCTGAATAGTATTTTAACTCATGTTTTTTTTTTGTTTAAAATTGAATAGTATTTAAACTTACTATAATGTAACGTCTAATGCATTTTAAAACTATTTATGCCTTTCGCATATAATATTCAAAAAATATATTTTAAAAAAAATAATCATTGGTATGCATAGCAGATAATCCTAGTCAGAAGGCTGAATTAATGAGTTCGATCATGATATAAATACAGAATTTTGAAATACATTATGTTTTGGTATAACATGTACAAGTTTCTGAAACGGAAAGGCCGTTCAAAAGTAAGTATAAATGATATAGTAATTTAAGGTTGAAAGTAATGATGTAATCTTAATCATGATAGAAAGAAAGAAAAGAAAGAATGACGGAAAAAAGAGAATGTTTAAAAGCAACTTTTGTGCGGAATAACGTGTTACTGGCTTATTTGAAATGCGCAGAAACGTGGGTGACAAGGTTTATAACATAGAACTTCAGCACTTGGTTCTTATAGATTGGATTTTTTTTTTTTAATTTGGCTAATATAGGAAAACGAAATATTTTTACTGTATTGAAATGTTATTTTTAAGTGATAATGAATGCCATGTGTGGCGGATTGGTATGAGCGAGGATAGAACCTGGGACTTTGTGGTTCGCAGCCCATGACCAATAACATGACCACGATACAAAAGCAATTTCTCGGGTAGCGTAGCTGTTAACTGGCTTATATACTTTCACTACACATGGCTAAAAGGAATGGAACATCTATCGTGTTTCTACGGCAACTTTAAAGAATAGTGACTCTTTCTGGAGGGTTGCATACCCATCAGTTCTGACAAAAATTTTATTTTATTTTGAAGCACTCTGTTGAGAAAGACCGATGTAAGATATGAGTAAAGTTCGCTTCCTGAAAGTTAGATGCTAATTGACTGATTTCTTATGCGTGTAAGTGTAGAATTGATTGAATAATAGTTTTGCCAAAGTGTTCATGATCTTTATGCTGTATCACATAATTTGCCGTGTGAAAATGATGTTTTCTTCATTTCAGTTCATCTTTAACTATTTATCTCAATCCAGAAGTTTTCATATGTCGTTTTGAAATTAATTTTAGTCAAAATATTATATGAGCAAACACTAATTTTTAATAGTTATTTGATATGCTTGATAGGTCTTTAAATGGAATTCACTTGTTATTTGTTACTGAAAATGTGCTTTTAAGGATAAATTATTGTAATTTTATATTTGATTCTTAACCTCCGTGATGAAAAAAGCATTGAATATTTTCATACTTTCTGCAAACTGTACGATTAGAAAATAGCAAAACATCAAAAAATACGTCCAGAATAATAGTTAAGTTTACTCACGTAATTTGTGATACCATTTGAAATTCTTATGCCATGGATAAATTAAATTTTCCGGTAACTGTTTTATCTTCAAATACATTTTTTTTTTTTTTTTTTTTTTTTTTTTGTGACAACTACTGATTTTACAATCTAAAGCTTCTTACTGAATTTTGACTTTACAGTGTTGGAAATAATCGACTTAAATTGAAAATAAATATTAAGTTATGGCATTCAGTGAAAATTTTATTCATTTGTATATGATACTTTTAAAAGTTATTTATTTTTGAAGTATGTGGTGATTTTCTGAAGTTGATGTGATTTAATTATAAAATCTACAGCGAGAAAAGAAAAGAAAAAAATATATGGGGTGAAAATTTTTAGAAATGATCTGAAATGTAGATGCATTTTTAACGGCGCTGAAGTCCTCGTGGCCTGGTGGTAAGGTCTTAGCTTCGGAACCAGAGGGTTTCAGATTCGTGACCCGATTCCCTCTAAGAACCATCGTGTAAGCGGGTCTTTTGCACGTTAAATCCGTCGGGACCAAACGTTCACCCGCTGATGTGGTTTAGAAGTTTGGAGAGGAAGTTCCAACTCAGGTGTCGACCTCGTCATCTGAATGCCGTTTAAAAGTACGGGGTCCATCCTAAAATAGCCTAGTGTTGGTTTAAAACGGGGCGTTAATGAACTGTGATCTTCTAAAGTCCTCGATCAAACCAGTCTCATCAATTGATGGGGAATGTTTACTTTCTAACCAGACATATTTCAGCACGCTAAAGAATTGCAGCATTATTTTATAAACATATTTTTCGTATGAAACAAAATAAAAATTCAACAGACATCCTTACAAACACATTTAAATCACATACGTCATTATTCAAAATAAATTCAGCATTAAAAAAATTGCTTACTAATAATGTGTCAAAAAGAAACATTATTTATCAAAATATACTGGATTTCAGTTTAATGAGATAATATTATGTTTTCCAGATCTATATTTATAGGTTTCACTTCTTGTTTTAAAAAAGTTTTGGAATGAAATTTTAATTTAGCATACGCGATGGACTGAATTTTGGGACCGATAAGACAAAATAAGCTTCCTAGGTATCATAAACAACAACAACAGCTACAAAAACAAACTGCCGTATAGTTTGTTAGAAATTTTTTTTTCTAGAAATTGAATGATATTTATGTTTCCCACATTGATTTTATCTTTTATGCATCTCTAATATTTACTTTTCCGAACATTGTCAATGTTGTTTCATGTCCCTATTAACTTCAACTATCTTCAAAAACATTTTTTTCTCCAATTTAGAAAAAGTTTAGTATGTTATAAGAGTATAGTGTTATAAAAGTTTAGTGTCAAGTTTAGTATGTTATTATCCGTATAGTTTGTTAGAATTTTTTTTTCTAACAAACTATGCGGCAGTTTTTATTTTTTTTTAAATTTTTATATATATTCGTATAAGTTGTTATTTCTCCCATGTTTTTTTTTTTTTTTTTGTATCAATTTCTATCGATTATTTGAGTTGAAAACTTACTGCGCTCAAGTAATTCAGATAAAAATGTTACACATTCCCTGCAATCGATGAAATAATGTACTTACAGAAGAACCTCTGCATTTCTTTACTGTGCCTTTCACTACAACATTTACGGATTAGTACCATGTTTATTCGATATAAAGTAGTTAAAATAGAAAACTCGAGCGCAGCAAGATCGAGTGGGTGGATTATTCAACATTCTTTTCTTCTATTCTCTTGCCTAAGAAATACAAGGCGAAACCGGACTCTTTATTGAAGAGAACAGAATGAAAACATCCTCAGAGGTTGCGTGTCTCGCTCACAATAGGTTTTCATTTTTCTTTTTTCATTTCAAAGGTCTTTTATGGGAACGCTTTCTATTCTGCTTCGATTCCAGATGGTCGCTTTCCCAGAATGACAATAGACGTGCTTCCACCGCGCCAAGTCGAACACAAGAATTATTATGCGTATGTATGTGAGTGGGGGCCGTTTTTCACGATTTAGCTGGCACTTTTGTTAGTGCTGCAGAGCCGAGGAACCGTTCTTGCAGTCAATTCTTGATATAGTAGAATACCTGCTGGAGGGTCATTAATGGGGCTTATGTTATAAGATGGCACAGAGAAAAGTATAACGATGGAATTTGGCTTACTAGATCTTTTCTAATTCGAATTTTCTTTCTCATAATTCTAAAATATGGTCTGAAATTCTACTTTGTTACTTAACTTGAAGTAAAAGTTATAAACTACAAAAAGAAAGAAAAATTCTTTAGTTAATTTAGCTTTCACATCTACAAAAAAAAAAATGTTTCGTTGTGAATTTGTTGTATTCAAAATGCTGTTTTCTGTTAATTTATTATTTACAAGATTTTCTAACTATCCCGCCTAAGGTGTCTGTAACCTTCATGAAACAGTTACTAAAACACTACTTGACCAATCTTCAAACTGTTTCATTGCAATTGATAAAACTATCTTTAAACAGCGACTTCAAGAAACCTAATTTCTATTATTAGATTTTATATCATATATTTTTATAGATTTATATACCGGGTGTACCATAAATTTGTAAATACTTTAAAAATTCATAAAAATTGAAGGACTGGGTATATTTGAATGCGGTTTGCGAAACTATTATTCTCATAAAGGGGGATTTTTTTTGATACAGAAAAAAATAATTCAAAAATTTGTCAATAGAGGGCGCTGCACACAAGCAAATGAGTGGAAATATGCAAATTAAAGTCTTATGAAAGGCAGAGTGAGTGATTGACACATCATTTCTAAAGGTTTGCATAAGGTTTGTATTAAGATGTTGACACTGGTGGATAAAGCACTATTGGTAAAAAAGTTTTATGTCAGCAACGAATCGGCGACTGAAGGATTACGAAAGTTTAGGACCCAGAAAAGATTGAAGAAAGGTTCAGGTCCGATCACTCCTGCTGGGCTTGTTTCCCTAGCATCCTTTACGAAGAAACTGGAAGTATGTGTCATCGGCCACGCAGTGGTGCACCTCGTTTAACAACAGTCCGTACCCCCGATGTCTCTTAGCAAATGGACACGCTAAGGGAACAGTCTACAAGTGCAGTCAGTAGCGCACGAGAAGTGGCACGAATAACTGGTATACCAAAGACTTCTGTGTACCGTATTCTTCATGGTGTATTGCAATTGTACCCATACAAATTGCAATTGCTACATCATCTCTTACCAAATGATACAGCTAAGAGATTGGAACTCTCAAATTGGGCTTTGGCGAAAATTGAAGATGATCCGCGATGGCTGCTGAAAATATTGTGGACAGATGAGGCTCATTTTGCTTTGCATGGAGCAGTTAATACCCATAACTGTAGAATATGGGCACATGAGAATCCACATGCTTGCACTGAGAAGCCCCTGCATTCACCACGGGTTACTGATTGGTGTGGTTTCACTGCATCCATTATTGTAGGCCCTTTTTTCTTTGAAAAGCAGGATGGAAGACATGTTTAGTTAATGGAACAAGTTACTTGGAAATGTTACAGAAGGAAGTGATACCGTCCTTATTGGAACACGTTGTCCTTGACACAGTGACATTCATGCAAGACGGGGCACCTCCTCGCATCGACATCGAAGTGAAGGCATTTTTGAGAAGAACTTTTACTGAAGAACGGATAATCAGCCATCACTTTACACATGAATGGCCCCCACGCTCACCAGATTTAACACCCCTTGATTTTTGGCTATGGGGTTACCTTAAGTCTCGGGTGTACCGCCATAGGTCAATTTCGTTAGTGCAGCTAAAGGAAGCCATTCGCCACGAAATCTCATGCATTCATTCGGATATGCTGTATGATGCAGTTGCCAGTGTTGTCTCCCGCTTCCAAACTGTTATTTGTGGTGATGGCGGACACATAGAACAAGTACTGTAGTACCGGTGTGATATGCATGTAAACAATTGCTTGCATGCAAATAAAAGTACTTTTCCCGTAGAATTGTATGTTTTGCTTGTGTTTAGCGCCCTCTATCAACAAATTTTTGAACTATTTTTTTTTTGTATGAAAAAAAATTCCCCTTCATGAGACTAACAGTTTAGCAAACCGCATTAAAATATACTCATTCCTTCAATTTTTATGAATTTTTAAAGTATTTACAAATTTATGGGACACCCGGTATATATATATATATATATATATATATATATATATATATAAATTTACATCATAGATTATATTACATTTAGATTTATATATTTGCATAATATATTTTTTCATTGATTTTAAAACTTTTTATTTTGAGGCATTGAGTACTCCTGTATTTAATAAATACTTAAGAAAAATAAAAAAAATAAAAAGATTTAAATGATTTTTTTTTTCAGTATTGATTGCTTACAGGTTTCCTTTTCTACTGACTTTGTTTAACATTTTCATTCGGTTTTATATCTTAAAGATTTTAAAAAGATTTTTTTTTCATGTTTTTCTTTTAAAAATTTTAATGCCATTATTACAATTGTTTTATATGATTGTTTTTATTTCATTTTATTATTTGAATAACATCACGGGAGTTTTTGTAATACAGTTCAATTATCATTATCTGTTTGATGCATTGTGATCATATCTAGCTTTTGTGCCATGAAACCAAACCCAGCCAATCGATCTATTTAGTTGGAACTTAATGCAGATTGGGTAGCCAAAATGTGGAAAGTTTTGCTCTGTAAATGCTCACCACACCCACACTTTTTGTGCTAAAAAGTTTTGCTAATCATTTTTTCTCTTAGTACAGCCTAATTTTTATGCATTAAATTGGTCTCTTTCAAAGTATGTTACAAGGAAAAGAAGTAAGAAAATTAAAATATTGCTCATATATGAAGTTAAATTTTACTATGCCTAATTTAATTGCAGGAACTTAAAAGTCATATACATTGTAACGTATGAATACATACACTTAGATAAAATTAAAGAAACAAAGTATTAACCAAAAATACCACTTTTATTCACATAAAACTTATAGCTTATATTATGTTATATTTGATAAATGATAACCCTCATGTAAGAAGTAAACTTAAATAAAATAGTCGCATACCCCCCCCCCCGTCTTATAAATCCAGGGTCTTGGCAAAGTAATTTCTTTTTCTTTTAATTCATTATAAAGATTTTTTTACTAAGCCGCAAGATGCTGAAAATAAATAATTAAACAATTGTGAGCCTATTTAATTATTTTAAAAATTTTATTAATTCACTTTCTTCTTTTCTAAATTGACTTTCCGATAATTTGGGAACCTGAAGCTTTAAACATGGCTAAGAATTGGATAGCAATACAGTATTAATTCGCTTTTTTGTCTGATTACTCGGTAAAAATTTTACAATGAATGAAAAGTTTTCATTACATTTTATTTAATGAAGTTCATCAGGAAGTTAGTGTAATATTGATTGCAAAATTTCACACACAAACACAAGATTGAAAATCAGAAAATAATTATTTAAATATTAGCACGTTATGAAATCTACCTCGTTTTTAAAACGGACTAAAAAACACGAAAAAAATTATTTTAGTCTCATACAGATTTTTTTTTAAAATTAAAGAATTTTTAAAATTCCCAATTACGCATTTTCAGTATAGTCTGTATGGAATTAGAATTTTGGGTAGAATTATAGATCTGTTCGGAGCTAAAAGAAATTATTTATTTTTAGTCCATTTTTAAAAACATGATGTATTAAATTATTTTTGTTTAAATAATTATTTATAGTTATTTTTCTTAATTGAAATTATTATTAGCTTTATGTATTAATATTTATTTATAATACCGTTGTTATTGAAAATAAATATTTATTACTTCTGTTGGCTTATTATTCAAATTCTTAGATAATACCAATTTTTATTGTGGATTTTTCGATTTAAATTTTTATTATCTTCCATTAGATAATTTTCTTTGTAAAATCTCACATGATGGTTGCTCGAGTATAACCATCATTCTATTTTTTTCTTCTCTGAAATTCAGATTTTTATTTTTTTAATATTTTACTTATTTTTTTCAGATTGTTTTTTTACTGCAAATATATTATTCAAATTTATTTTAGCTTTAATTATTTCTCAGTAAACTATTATAAAAACTACAAAAGGGATATTTTATTTGGCAAAGTGGCAGGGAAGGAGGATGGTTCTATCATCTAAGATGCTTTAAGTGCATCATGCTGATAAAATATTGACACATTCTGTCACTTTTTAAAGTCAAATGAAATTTCTGAGCGAAAACGTTTTATCATTTACCCTTTTAGACCAAACTCAGTCAGTGATAACGAACAAGAGCGATATAATCACATTATTCCCTGGGTGCCTCTTGTCTACGCTACATCGCTGAATATTTTGTATATCTATGTAGTCGGCGTAATCATTCATATTGCATAAACTATTCTTTTCTTTCTAAAAATTGCTCATCTCCAACACTTATTTTTAGTTTGTATTCTAATTCTAAGATATTAAATGAAAAGATTTTTCATATATCAAATATCTTACTGAAAATATCGAATTTTAGTTATTCGCGACTAAACACAACAATTTCCAAAACTTAACTCCACTCCTTCCGTAAAAAGAAAACTAAGATTAAAATTTTTAAAAAAATGTTTTGTGGTGCAATAAATAATTTGGTTTCATGCGAGAAAAAAAAAAAATCAAACGTTTTTCACACTTTCATTTTTCTTTTCTAACTTAAAAGTTACCTTTAAAATGATTGATGCGGTTAGCTTTCTATTGTGCTTCATAGTCAACGCAATTTATTTTGTACTTGCTGATGTAATCTGAAATAGGTATTTACTTTTTTGTTGACGTTTATTTTGCAAAGTTGCTACGTTTAAAGTTTAATGGAAAGGGAGAAAAATTGTCAGTTTCTCAGTTAAATAATGAACCTTAAGGATGTTAGATTACAATTTTTTTTCCTGCTTTTCTTCTAAATTTAATAGGCTTAACCTTAGCGCAGGCACGAATACGTAGGCGAACATGCTTTATAGCCTTTTTCGTTCTTCACTCTTCTTTTCATAATTGTATTTTTGCTTTGAGTGATTTCCTTGAAATTATTTCTTTTGAATTTTTAATAACAAAAAAAATCATTCGCTTGTGTTTTTTTTCCTAGTTTATTAGATACTAATCTAATTATTTTTGTTTCAAAAATTACAGCTGGGAATCTATTATAAGTCATCTTGTTTAAAGACACTCTGCTGTTTTGAAAAACAGAATAAAGGTGTTTCCATTTGCATATTAATAACATTTAGTTGAAAATGTGTGTATTTTTTTGTATGTTTTGAACTCTACTTTTTTGTTCATATATTTTTTAAAAATCTTTTTAAAAGAGATGTATTGGAATACTTTTCTTAATTATATATTTTATAGCCCAAAGAAAAAATTATTTGAAAGAAACTGTATAAAATATTACATTAAAAAGAAAAATCATGTATACGTTATTTAAATAATGGATAATGGATTCTATTATAATTTTTCAGAGAAACAGACAAAGAATATTTTTCTCGAAAGAGCCGAATTTAATGAATGAAAATAGAATGAAAGTTCATAGCAATAAAAAATAAAACAAAATATGGATGATGAAACTCTTTATAAATGTGAAATAAAACAGAACATTTATTTGAGTGTCTCAAAGATTTTGTATTTATTTATTTTTTTGCGCAAAAAATTAAAATATTATTTTACTAAGCTCATAATAAAATAAAATAGTATAATTTTAATGTATAGTTAAAAGTTATATTTTCCTCGTGTTTTAGATTCCCTCCCCCCCCCAAAAAAAAATCCAGATTTATTTCACTAAATTCTTTCAATAGATTTTAAAAATGGCTCAATAATGGAAATCAGTTACTTTTTTTAATCTGTAACCATTCGTATTTTAAGGCGATTTTTAATAAATCAATTTTATATAAAGAAATAATTTGCGTATATGTTTTGCAAAAAAAGTTTACTTGTATATTATGTAAATGACTTTTTTTCTCTATTAATAATTTTTACTTGCAGAGAATATGAAAGATTCTCCATAAATAAAATGAAATTATTTCACGTTTTTCTTTTTTCAGACTTTACATAGTCATTTATGAAATTCTATGTTTATATAAATATAAAAAAAGGCAAAGTTAAATAAAAGTATATGAAACTTATTGATTGTTCAAAGCAGAATCGAAATTATAAATACTTGTTCTAATAGTAAGCATAAATTATATTAAAACTCCATTAAATATTCCCTATACTTTTTTCGTTTCAAACTTTTCCCAGTTATTGCAATCGATGAAAATTTTTTGGTGTCTTTGTAAAACTTCCTTCCATAAGATCTGTATAATCCGATGAGCATTCTTGATACGAGCCCGAAGAATTCTTCGAGTTCCTTTTAAAATATACCTAAGAGGAATGGAGCGAATATGATAAATCTTATTGAATTCACGGAATCAATAAAAAGTTGCTATACTACGGCGAGGAAAAGAATTTTAAGAATGCCTCCGGTGTAGGATATGGAATGCGGTGAGAGATGTAAATTTTATTTTACTTGGATTCGAAATAAAATTGTAGCAGATCAAATCATCGAAGCTCGCAAAAAGTTTTTTGAGCCCTGCAGATACTTTTGACTTCTTTTGTTTGATTATAGATTTGTTAAAAGCTGTATAGGTTAAGTTGTAGATGTGAGTTTTGTATAATTCAGGATATTCGTTTCATAGAGAAGGAGATGTAATTTGTATAATTATAAATTTATAAATATTTGTTTAATAAAGCAACTCTTTATTATCTGAATAGCAGCGAATAAAAATTCCTTGTTATGTAGTGTACACAAGTTTTCGTGCTAAAGAAAGTTAAATCATAATGGTTTAAAAATTGGCATATATTATAGCTTATAAATGAAAGTATAGATACTTTTTAGCATGATAATGCTTATTACTTGACATTCTTTGCATCATAAAATGTTGATTAAAATCATGCAAAATTATTTGCAAAAAGACGATTTGATATAGAGCTGCCAAATTTGAGGAAAATCATGCAACATTATTTGCAAAAAGACGATTTGATATAAAGCTGCCAAATTTGAGGAAAATCATGCAACATTATTTGCAAAAAGACGATTTGATATAGAGCTGCCAAATTTGGCGTGTAGTTACTTTATGGAATGTTTAAAAAAAGAATTATTTTTCAAAATTTTAATAATATTACGAATTTTTTTAATCAGACTTCAAAACTTTTTCTCAGTAATTAAGCTATGTTAATTCACAAAAGGCTTTTTTATACCAAATAAAAATGGGACAAAATTGGGATTTAATAATATCAATTTCATTTCCATTTAATTTTTCTTTAATTTTGATAAATTTTACAAAATATTTTTTATAATTTCTTTTTAAAAAAGGAAGAACATTTTTTATTGTTTCTGGAAATGCATTTGTGCAAAATGCATTCCAACGATATTAAATGCATTTTGTATGTACACATTATCGCTGCTCTGGAAATAAGAGCAAATTTTAAAAATGTTATATAAAAGACAATTAAAATCTGGAATAACAAATAAGTTCTTACGCGATATAAATTTAAGAGCGAGCATTATTATGTTAGAAGGGTCTTTTATATTCTTTTCTCTGTTGATGTTCTTTCTGAATGAAATATGCATAGGCATGTGAAAACATTTGCTTTTAATGGCAATAATATTTGAATAATAGCAGACTATTACTTATAGAGGAACACAAAATGGCGCCTTAAAATTATCACCTTCGGCCCATTGCATTTGTCAAAATTATGACTACTCTATATTGCAATTTTTTGGCATTCTATGAAACTAGATCGTGACCATTTTGAAATACGAAAGTTTAAATAAGAGAAACTATATTTTTGATAGTGTTCGTTAAATATTTTCCTATATGTTTCTTTCAGTTTGTAAGAGCTTTTGTAGAAAGAGGGATTTGAAATATATTTATAAGTGTAGGAATATAGGCCATGGGTATATTTCTATTTAGAACTACTTACTGGTGCGTCATGCTTTTTTTTTCCTTCTTCTTTCCAATATTCTCTTTAAACGGGAAAATACTATTTTTATTTCATCAGTATCGTTAAGATTGCCGCTTAAATAAGAGTGATTTTGCTGTGTAGATATGTATGTATGTATGCATATCTCTTCCTGTATGTATTCCGTCTCTTCCTAAGTGAGCTGATTTCAACAAACTTAGTAAACTTATTTATTAAGATGCGAAAGAATATATCAAATTTTCAAAGCGCAAAAATTCATAAAATATATAATTAATTAGAAATATACCGATATTTTTCCGTTTTATCTTTAATAATTTCGGAACAATTAATCCTGCGAGAAATATTTTAATATCGTCATCATACTGAAATTCACCTTTTCAATGATATCAATTTCATTTTTCCAAATATTTTTTTTCAATTGGTATAAGTTAAAAAATTAACGCATTAAAATTAATAACCTTATTTTATTCTACCACTTTTTTACTATCTGTTTTATTTTAATGTGTACCTTTTTACCAGGTTTTCATTTGTTTCAACGTATTTTTTAACAAAGCTTAAACATAAGCATAAATCAGTTGCTGAAATGAAGATAAGAAATGTGAAGGCTTTGCTAGCAACTGAAACATATGTAATTCGATATCATTTATTTCAGGAGTGAGAAATTAATCAATATTTTTGCCTCTTTTTCCGCAGAAGCTTCACAGGAAATGAATATGAAAAAAACAATTTGCACATCTTAAAATTTAAAAAAAAAATTACCTTTTCAACGATACCTGTTTTGTTTTTCTTCAAATTTTTATTAATTCTTTTAAAAATTTAATGCAGATAATTTTGAAATAGAATATTAATAACTAGGCACTCCTCTGCTGAAAAATGTTGACTTTAAACTAAACCACTACCACTGTTTTTTTTTTTTTTTTTTTTTTTTTAAATTTCCCTATTATTTAAATGCGTTATGTTTTAAAAATTGATTTGTATGTTAAAATATTTTATACAAAAGAAAAACTTCTATATTAAAGCTGCTGTACATGAAAGGATTTTAATAGCGAGAAAGGCAGGATATATCAGCTAATGAGTTTATAAATCGTTTGCATAAAGTTTAAAATGTAGAATAAATATTAAATTTCATTTACATTAAATTTTTACTAGGAATAATATTGAACTTTATTGAAGAACTCTATTTCCGTTTCGAAATTGTAAATTTTATGTTCCATTCTTTTTTTTATTAATATGTTTGCATTTAAAAACCATTTTTGATTTTTTTTTATATTTGCATTATTCAACAAAAATCGAAATAAATAATTTTTCAATGCAATTTTAAAAATCACTCTATTTTCCACGAAATTCATTTTTATTTTCCTGATTCACTAGATTTTAGGAGAATTAAGTAAATTATACAAATGGAATCGTAAGAGCAAGAATCAATTTCTAAAGTAACATGTAGAAAAGCAATTGCAAGTAGCCTCTTTGCTTTTTATGGATTTGATGTCGTATTAACAAGGTAAAAGAAAGTGATCTATTCAAGTAAATTAAAGTGAGAGCTGTAGACGCCAGTTTCCATGCTTTCATTTCCTCTACTTCCAGATCGAAATAAAGTTGTTTCAGCCTTTTTTTAAAAAATAAAGTTATCCTAATTTTCCCCTTTTCTTTAAAGTAAATGAAGTAGAAAGTACAGGACAGATTTTTTAAAGTTGGTACTGATGCTCTTTCCGTTAAATTTTTGTGATGTGCGAGAAAGGAGATTCTTTCCTCCCATGGATTTGTGTTTTTTTTCCGGCTGGGCGTCTTTTCC
Organism: Argiope bruennichi; assembly: GCF_947563725.1. NCBI lineage: Eukaryota > Metazoa > Arthropoda > Arachnida > Araneae > Araneidae > Argiope > Argiope bruennichi. The sequence goes on from NC_079151.1 coordinate 90,716,940, forward strand.
GATCCAGATTTTCAATTAAACGAAGTGCTGCTTTTACTTAATACATTAGAAGCAATATTTTAATCAATTGAATTTTTGATGTGTGTTCTTGGATTGGATTGGATTAGTTGTAACATGCCAGATTTAGAAATCGAGTAATACTGATTTGATGCTTTTTATTAAAATAATTTATTTCAGTATTTATTGAAGATGCTTCTCTATATTTTGAATTGTGTTCATGTTCCATGATGTTGTTTCATTTCAAATGTTGACTGAAATAAACTAATTTAGAATTTGATTTACATCTTAAAACATTATTATTTGTGTAATCGCCGTAGTGAAGCAATTCTGTTATAAAATTTTTCGCTCTAGATACTTTTAAATGTACTCAAATATAGATAAATAAACAATGCTGATATTTGATGCTATTTGCAAAAGTTTATTGAATATATTTCCCATCTTCTGAATTTCTATATATAATCTCTTTGATTGAACAAGAATTTAATTTCGAATGTTGACTAAAGTAAACTAATTTAGAATTTGATGTACACTTTAAAACTTTATCTCTGTAATCTCGTAGTAAAGCAATTCTATTGTAAAATTTTTGGTTCTAGATGCTCTTAAATATACAATTATAGTTAAATAAATAATACTGATTTGATGTTGTTTACAAAAAGTTTATTGAATATGTTTTTCGTCTTTTGAATTTCTGCATGTCACCTCATTGATGGAACAAGAATTTAATTTATATTTACTCATTGATTGAACAAGAATTTAATTTATATTTTCTCATTGATGGAAAAAGAATTTAATTTATATCTACTCATTGATTGAACAAGAATTTAATTTATATTCACTTATTAATTGAACAAGAATTTAATTTATATTTACTCATTGATTGAACAAGAATTTAATTTATATTCATTTATTGATTGAACAAGAATTTAATATATATTTACTCATTGATTGAACAAGAATTTAATTTCAAATGTTCACTGAAGTCAGATAATTAAGAATTTGATTTATACTTTAAAACATTATCTGTGTAATCGTCGTAGTGAAACAAATCTGTTATAAAATTCTTGGATCTAGATGCCTTTAAATGTACTCAATTATAGATAATTAGCAAGACTGATTTGGTGCTGTTTGTAAACGGTTTATTGAATATGTTTTTCAAGAAGTAAAATGAGCAATAATTTGATTTACATCTTACAGCATTATGCACGTAATCTTTAATGATTGTGAAGTGGTTTTGTACTGAAATATTTCTAATTGTCCATAAATATGCAGAGTGACCATAAAGTGTCTTGTTGAAATCTGATTTCATGTGCAAATTGCCAAACACATTGGTTGGGGGGGGGAATTTATTCTGAGGAAAAGAAAAATGCTTATGCAATATTTTATACACAATGATATACTTCAATCAATGCATTGAAAAAATGTAATGATTGAAAGTATAAGCTTAAAGTTTATTTATCTCTCATTTCTAAATTTATTCTAATTCAAATGTATGAAAATACTGAAACGCGTTTCTTTTGCAAAAATAAGAATTGCTTGTCCCTCAGAAAAGTAATTTTTATCTATATTGTCATTTTTGTTGAATGAAAATATTATATATTCTAAAATTTTGTATTTAATTGTCTCAGATTTTTTTTTTAAATCGTTACTTATGCAAAGAATTAGACTTCGGTGATTTTTTAAAAAAATTCTTTGTTACATTACGTATTTTTTTTTGGGGAATTACAAAATTTAAAAATTTGCAATAACTGTTATTTACCATATGAAAATGTTGTGTATTTTAATATTTTACATAAAAGAATTTTCCGCTATCAAAATATTATGTATTACAAAAATGACATGAATATATTTTTATCCTGAGCACAACACCATTTATATGAGTTAATATTCAATAAAAAAACAGCTTATTTTATATTTGAAATCATAAAAGAAAATTAGTATTAAATTTATTTCATATTAAATAATTTTAACTGAGTGTCAGACTAAAATGTAAAAGAAGATAGCTGACGAAATATTTATTTGAGTTAATAATCCATAAAAAAACCCAGATCATTTTAAGTTTACCAGCATAAAAGAAAATTATAATTAAATTCATTTTAAATGTATCATTTAAACTGAGAGTCAGACAAAATTGTAAAATAAGATAGCAGACGAAATATTTTTAATTAAAAATTTGCAGACGATGAGTGCATATGCAGCGGAACAGAGACGAACAAAGTAGGCTGCCATCTAAGAAGACATAACCATTGTGAAAGTTCGCGCCATTTCTTTTCATCTAGTGGCAGATATCTCCCGGGAAGCCCAAATGGCCATGTAAAGTGCATTAAATCTTAGCATTTCTCGACAATGAGACATTAGGGAAGGAAGAGATATAAAGCTACTGTATTAATGGAAGCTCGCAGACGATTTTTCCGAAAGAAGTTACTCGCAACTGTACTCGCAGATGATGATAAAAGCGACGAGTCTGATTTGGAATTGTTCCGAAACTTGGAAGTTTTCTTTGACTGTTTCTTCCCGATCGCTGTAAGTGTTTCTATTTCTAGAATTTTAGTTAAATTTTATGATTCTCTGTGCGGGATTTCTTTGAAAGATATTCTGGCGATGAGGACCATTATTTTTTCTTTCAAGTTAAAGATATCTTCTGCATAAAATTTGTTTAGATTTCTTTGCATTTGCGTAGTGACATTTAATAAATATATATTGAAATTATCGTGATGGAACAGTTTAATGAAAGTGCATACTCAAGTATTATTTAAATTTTAGCTTGTATTACATTCGTTATCTGCTGAATACTTGAATGTTGGATATGTGTCAAAAACAATTGCCGATGAATTCGTATATATTTTAGTATGATATCGATATATTAATATAATTTCGATATTTTAATCAATCTATTAATATTTATTTTAATGCATTTCTCTTATTAAAATTATGGCAGAATAAATATTTCATTGGAAAAGATCAAATATTATTTAACATTAATTTCTTTTTTGTTACTTTGAGATGTCTTATTGTTTTGATTTTTAAAAAAATTGTTAGCACATATGAAGTACTATGAATAAACCAAATTAAGGTAATCAGAGCATGAAATAAATATATATTGCTTGAAAAATTGTCTATTACATAAGCTAAATAGAACAAAAAGTGCAATATGATGGTGTAAAGAACAGCTTTTGTAGACTAGATTAGTATAGTAGTTTAGTAGAATAATAATTTAAATAGAATTTGATATAAACATTAAAAAGAGAAATAATATGAAATTCTTAGTTTATTTCAGTAATAATAAAAATTGGTTTTAAAAATCACATTTATTAATGTATTAAAAATTACTGATCTGTTACTTTTATGCTTTATTTGTAGTTCTTTATTATAAAAATCACGGTATCTCTCTTCCTATTTAGACTCAAATTTACGAGAAGATGTTGCCACATATCCGTAAAATCAAAATTTAATTCAATTAATCTTTGAAAATATTAAAGTAGTATATTGCCAATTTTCAATATATAAGTATCGATAATTTCAGTACTTTAGAAGGAAAGGCAATTAAAGGAAAAATAATGAGTTATTGATTTTGAAATTATAACGTGACATATTTAAAACCGGTAAAATTAAATATGTTAAAAGAAATTTTAATTTTTAGTTAACAAATTACGATCAAAATTTAATACAAATTGCGTTTCAGTAATTATGTCAATGCAGATAATGTATTTGTTTCATTTATAATGAATCAATATCGTTAATAGTTTAATATAAATTCAATCAGACACAATTTATCATACTGTGCTATATTTTTTTCATACTATACTATGTATTGATATTTTTATATAGCTCTATAAATTCTTGTGATTTTATTATTTCCATCAAAAAGGGGTTTTATTTCACTTTCTTTCCAATTAAATACACATTCTTTTAAAAAATGCATTCCATCTATATTAAGTGGAAGTTGTTTTTAACATAATTAACCTTTTGTATTCGTGTAGAAGTATGAAAATATTCTTTATGAATTATTATTATCCAATTATTCGTATTATTTAATCATAGATTAAAAAAATTATTTAGAATGGAAATTTACGATATTAATATATTTTCATTCATTTTTATAAATTAAATGAAACTTATAACAAAGTGTTTATTTGGCGAACCTTTTTCTAATGACGGTTCACTTCTTAATGAATTAATTGAATTTAATTTATTTGAATTCTTATTGAAATAAAAATTTCAGAGACCTTTACATAAAGCATTCAACGCGGCATATCAAAATATATTTAATGATATTACTGTAAACGATACATTATTACAAAATTAACGTCTGTAAAAATGAAAAAAAAATACTATTATATTCTTCAATTAAGTATATATTAGTGAAATAAGAAACATATTACTGAAATAAAAACATTTCGTTGCTAAGTGAATTAAAAAAGGAATTAACTCAAAATGGCTGTTTAATTGAGAATTCAAAACTATAAAAAACTAATCAAAGACTTAAAATGTATCTTTTTAAGTATAAAGAACTGTTTCTTAGTTGCGTTACTTTTTTTAGTTGTTTACATATACAATGTAACTGTCTATGGGATAAATGGCGTTTTTTTTTTTTTTAAATATATTAATATCATCGACGAGTATTATTGTCTATATGTGATTATTAATATTAAATGGAAAATTGATTATTATGAATAATTACCGGACCGCGGTGGCCTGGTGGTAAGGTCTCGGCCTGGGAATCGGAGGGCTTCAGGTTCGTGACTCGCTTCCACCGAAGAACCATCGTGTAAGCGGGTCTGGTACACTTTAAAATGTCCTCAAACTGAACGTCCAAATGTCCTCACACTGGTGTGGCGTGGTGTGGAGAGGGGATGTGCCAGCTCAGATGTCGTCCTCGTCATCTGACCGCGGTTCAAAATGACGAGGTCCGTCTCCAAATAGCCCTAGTGTTACTTTAAAACGGAACGTTAATATAACTAAGATAAACTAAACTAAAACTATGAATAATTACCATGGTTAAAATGAGTAATAACTGATAATTATGCATGTAAATAGGATGCAAGCTGAAATTAACTGCGAACGCTGTATTATTTTGATCCTTATCGTACATATTATCACTATGTTAGTTTGAAAGCAAATTTTTCTTTGAGGACTAAAACACGTGCATTTAATTATTTTAATGTAACATTAAAACATTAACATAACATTATTTGTAATGTAACATATCATCTGTAAATTGTGACATGTATAACTAAAAATCATGTAAAACGCACTACAGGCCAAATCATTAGGTTTATCTAGCCGAATTAAAGCAATAGTTAAGTAGTAGGTGCTCACTGCAAGGTTTTTAAATCATTTTCAATTAAAAGTGATCGAAAACGTGGACCGTCATCGCGAAAATCACTTTTTACACTTTAAATCTAAAATAATTAGTTTTTCTGTGGTATCAGTCGTATCTGAGTGTAATTTTTTCTCTAATTTTAATTAACTTTTAAACAATATTGTTAGATATATAGTTAAATTTTCAATGTTTTATAACATCGTTTATATACACACGATTTACATTCTTAAATATTTTTGTGTATGCATTATCATTTTTATAATTAAATAAATTTATAAATAAGTAAATTTTGAGTAATTTTTAAAAATGAATAACTTTTTAAAAATAATATAAACGAATTATTTCTAAATCATTATCATACTACGATGTTTCTGAAGAGATGCTCGCATTTGTTGCAATTTTCTTCTGTATAAGGGCTTTAGTTTGTGGCATATTAGCTTCTCGTGTATGCACATAATAATGAACAAAAGCATATTATTTTTAAAGTTATAACTCAAAGTAGTTTACTACGTTGAAAAGTGCATTTTGGCGGAATTATATATATATTTTATTTAATATTCTTAATATTTAAAAAGATTTCTTTATTAAAGTGTTTGAATTTAGTTTGGGAAGTTACTGATTTTTATATTTGCATTTTTATAAGTTTTAATGCTACTTTGCATTTTTAGATGCTGTTTTCTCAAATTCTAATCTTTGTTAGAATTTTCTGACGAAAAGAACCTTGTAAATTAAAATCTAATGCGTATTTTGTGTTCAAATTTAGTATAATTATTTCTCAGTATGTTCTACAGTTCTTGAACTAGAAAATAAGTGATCTATGTATTTGTAAATATTTTATTGTTGTTTTATTTCTTCACGATGTGAGTTTTTTTTTAAATTTCGTGTTATTTATCATTTGAACCTCAATATTTAAAGAATGGCTTAGAAATATTGCTTATTTCTTAGTTAAGGAACTAGATAATAGTTTTCATAAGCTTTCTGCTACATTTTAAGTAAATCATTTGATAAACCTCTAAACTATGAGATTTTTCCTTTATACCTCTTTTGAATAAAAAACACCTATTTTTTCCAATTTTTGAAAAATCTTTGCCATTTAACTGATATATTTTGATTTCATAGATTTTTTTAAATCTTTTATTTGCAAATATTCAAAAATATAACTAGTTTCGAACTTTTTAATAAAATTTACTCCGAAAGTACTCGCATACCTTTAAAAAAAGATTGGTGAATATATAATAAAAAAAGTTAATTGAATACTGCTAAAGTTGGATTTGCTGTGATATTTTGGTGAATTCCTCTTTTTTAAAATTTTATTTAGTCATACGCGAATTACGTTTAAAGCTTTTTCATTTCTTATCGTAAGTAACGTCCTAGAAAAATAAATGTAAAATAAATAAATAAATAATAATTTCAAAATTTGAGAAATAGTATCTTCCAAAATATAAATTATTATTATTTTTTTATTTTTATAAAACTGCCTATTTTTAGGATTTTTTTTATTTTTCAAATATCAAACAGAAACGTATAATTGTTTGTTTACTTTTTTAAAAACTTATTCTTGATTATATTGATTACAGAAATTGTAAAATTATTTTTTGTGAAAAATATTTGAAATTATTTCATGAATATATATTAAAAATTTAGTCTTGAAGAAAAATTGAAATTTTTTTATTGCATCTGTATTTTTGAGCTATATTTTAGGATCTCCTATTTAGATTTTTTTTTTAAAAAAAACTTTTTTTTATTCTTTCCAATTTCTTTTACTCACTAATAATTTTCATTTCTCCCGACAGATTAATAATTTTTTTTGTTTCTCGTTGAAAGTTTAAGAAAATATCAAATTAAAAACTGTGATATTTAATTCTTAATGTTAATCCCCCCCCCTTCCATTCGTTTCATATTTACTCTGCAATAACTTGTGTACTCTGTAATAATTTTTTATTACTCACTACAAATTTAAAAATTGATTACATCTAAAACGGAGGTACTTAAGTAAGTAGTATTAGAAGTTATAAAATTGGATTTGAAAATTCATTAAAGTTGATTAGATTGAAAATAAGTGGTAATTCGTGGGAATGAAGATAATATGAATTTTTGAACGAATAATTTACTTCACAAAACATTTAATAACATTAAAGCCCCAAAAATAATTTTCAGCTTTCAAAATAATTGTGCAAATCGCTAAACAAAGTTACTCAATGAATTTCAAAATCTCTGACTTGGAAAAATCTGAAACATAACTTATGCGTTAAAACTTGACTTAACACGAGTCCATACATCATATTCTTTACGATGTGGCTTAAATTGTCCGTAAACGGAACAAAAAGATAATTCCCATACCCCTCAGAAACAAACTGCCAGCCAGCATTTTCCTTTAGTTCCTTCCGCCAACACTCGATTTTCCTCTAGAAGTCGTGTTAAGAGCACGATATGCATCTTCCGGTTTAATCAATAGAATCGAAAATCTTTCGTCCGTCTCGTTTCAAAGCCTGTTATTACATAGTAAGTTTCTCAAAATTGAACGCAGCGGAACAAAAAGGCAAGTATAACACGTATGTTGTTCTTTCTGGAGAGAGTTTATTAAAAATCCATCAGGCAAATATTGCACAAACAGAAGGCCACTTTAAAGAATCCGGAAGCAAAATATTCGATAATGTGTCTGTCGGTGTTCAGTTTTTCCCCACCCTAACTAATTTTAAGTAATGTGGAAAGAGAAAAAAAAAAGTCATGGAAAATTGCACTGGAGAGTATTAAAGAGTTTGCGTGTTGCTGCACAGTTTACTAGCCTTGATGAGCTCTAAATTGATAAGTTGTGCCCAGAGTGTTATTGTTTGCTGACGACTTTTAAGAAAGATTGGGAGATAGCCATTTTCGCCGTGTTTATCCATTCTCATCCTTAGAATTGATTTTGTGTCCAAAAGGGGTGTAGTGGTATTTTGGTCGTTAGCAAAGGCTTTAGCGGAAGAAAAGATGCAATCAATGTGTCTAACAAATGGGAATGGGTACTGAGGTATGGATTATCTTAGATGGCATTCGACGGCAATGGAATTTATTTCACAGAAAGAAGAGTTGAGATTTGTTTGAAATGTACAAATGTTATATCATCTCATCGGTCGTAAAAATTTGATATTGATGAAACCTTAATGACTTTATTTATGGGTTTGAAAGCTTTTTGACAAATCATTAATTCTTGTGATGGGAACAAATCATATAATTTGTGTGAGATTTAGAGTGTATATTTACGTTATAACTTCGGGACCGCTGTATATTGCCATAATTCATAAGATGCTTTGAAGTTGAATGCTTCTTAAGACATTCGACTACGTCGATTCCCAACTACGTTGGCGAAAAATGTTTTTTGGCATTTCTTTATAGATCATACTTTTATCTTTCCAAAACCATTACCATTTTTCGCTAAATATATTAGGAAAAAAAGTATATTAATAAAATTTACTATATAATTAAAATTTACTATAAGTTTCTCAGATTCTCAAAAAATATTGTCACGTAGGTACTCTAGTGTGGAACTCAATGACACACACAAGAAGTAGAGCTAAACTAGGCCGGGATAGCCTGGTTGGTAGAGCGTTGGATTCGCCCGATTTTTTAAAAAAATGATTTCAAAATATTTTTTTTAGTGTCATTTCTAGAATAAATCTTGGGATAAATTTCTTTAAAAATCCTATTTTGTCTTAAGTATGACTTACGGGTAAGAAACGGTTTGTTGTAAATTAGCAAACATTGTTTTATTTATGTAGGAAAAATCGGAAAAATTGATAAATATAGATTTAAATATCTTACTGTTCAAGTAGCAATACAGTGTTCTTGCTTATATAAACAAAACAAAATGGAAATAAAGTTACAAGTTATAAATACATTACTTAATTTTAATTTTTGAACCACACTCATGCTACCATCAGCGTGTTGCCAATTGATTAAATAATATTTCAAATCATGCATTTTAATGACAACAGAGGTATAAAAGTTTCAATTTATCTCGTACTTTAAAAAAAAAAAAACAGGGTGGGATAGCCTGGTTGGTAGAGCGTTGGATTCGCGTCCCTTAGGTTGCGAATTCGAACCCTTCTGGCCGAAGATTCCCTGCGTGCTGGTGGCTGACGCGCGTATAAATCTGTCGTGTCCACAAAGTCCTCCATGTCGAGAGTAATACCACTGGGGGTACTGGATCAGGGGTGATCGTTCTCTGATTCAGGTCTAAATTACGATTTGTGTTTGAGTGAATGAAATGCGTGAATGAAGTCCGCCCCGTAAAAAGGGTTGTGACGTGTGTGTAGCTAAGTCGTTCCCTTGGCCCTAGATGGCGCTACTATAGAAACAAGAGCCGCTCCCCTCCCAGGCCTAAATCCGCTGTCCTAGAACAGCGGGCTTGCCTAAGGCAAGTGCCATAAGAAACAACAACAACAACAACAGAGCTAAACTAATTTATTAACTCAACTCTGAACTCAGAACACAGTGACTGACAAATCTTCTGCTTTTATACTAGCAGGGTAAGTTCCAGAATACTTTTTTGGAGACAGTAAGAAATTCGGCCATGGAGAGTCGACTGCCTCTTTTCAATGCGGCAATATTATATTTATAAAATCATTCATATTTATAATTCATATAAATCATCATTCATATTATCATTCATACTATATTTATAAATTCCTCATTTTAATTTTTATAATTGACAATGCATTAACAAATTATAAAATTTATTAAAAAATTCATTTTTCAAAAATTTTGTTCTGAACGTAGCCGGTTACCTTAGATTATTTTTTGAATCAAATTGCATCGACAAATTAGTATTTCCTGTGATGGTTAGAGATCTTATAATTTGTATATGAATTTAGAGTGTATATTTACGTTATAACTTTGGGAGCCCTTTCTATATTGAATTTTTATGATTCATAAGTATATATCATAAGATGTTAAATGTATTTTGAATTATTTTCGATAATTAAGTATTAGTATTAATTAAGTATTAGTATAACCAATTTTTCAGGGATATTTATGGCTTTAATCATAAAATTCCGAATTGATTTAAAGGCGAAAATCATACATAGGAAGAAGAAAAAAAAAAGAAGAGAAAAATGAAAGCAGGCATTTTTAAGAAAGAACAAAGAAAAAAAATCTTCATTGTTCTTCAAGATATCTTTTGACACCCTAATTCGTTTTAACTAGTCAGATATCTGAATTGACTTGTTATACATTGAAATAATTCAATTCTTTAGCAAAAAATTCTTAATTAAGTTTTTTTAAATTTAAAAATACATCTCGAATACTATAATAAAAAGCTTTAACAATTTTAGATTTGCCGTTGGAGTTTTCTTAAAAAATCCGTATAAGTTCCCTTTCACTTCTTATAATGATAAAAAAAAATGTGGATGCGATTTTTTTTGGGAATAATAATAATGAGAAAAAAAAGTTTGTGTTTAAATGTTTAATTTTGTTTTCTGTTTAAAAATAAATAGAACGTACTAAACCAAAGCATCATCAGCTAATGATAATCCTTATCTCGCGTGTTTCTGTGTTGCTTCCTGACCGTAAAAAAAAATAATCTGAACTTTCAAAAGTTTTTTTTTCTTCTTCTGAACAGCCGTCTCCAGGGGAAAAAATAAGTAAGAAAAAATAAAAAGCGATGACCGCCTGTATGAATCGATGAGAGAGAATGTACAGGTATGGCACCCTCTCCCATGTGGCTTGGTATTCGAAATAGCATTTCGATTTATTTTTCCATCAGGGAGAAGGTGGAATTTTCTTCATCTCGTAAAAACATTGCACTGACTTCGTTTTTGGACCGGAGGAAGTTCGTGGTAGGTCATAAATCTTCTATGCTCCCTTGAAAGAGAGAATAAAAAGTCCTCCCTCATATAGGCGACCCCAGCGCTTCTGAATTGGAATTGTCAGAACATGCGGAAGTTGAGCTTCGATCTAACTAATGTGCATAAGGAGTGTTGGAGTCTTGTATTGGCTTAGTAAATCAAAAATCTAGCTATTAAAAGAAGATATTATCATGTTTTGTACGTTATCCATCTAAGTTCGAAGAGCTCATTTAAATAAAAAAAAAATATATATTTAGAATAGTATTTATGTATTTTAAAATTTCTTTAGAGATACTTCGGTGGTTACTTTGCCAAGTGTCGATTTAAGAAAGGGAATTTTAACTATCGTAAAAAGGATGCAGTAAATATCAGGGATCTCTATCCTTTTATTCGGAGCGTGAGAAAATGCTGAGATGAGCAGTTTTATAGAACGCATGAGAATTAAATAAAAAAAAAAGTGGGAACTGGATCAGGAAATAAAAAACCATTTTAGTATGAAGTTAATATAAGTTAAATAAAATTTGGAAATGAATTAGGATTTAAATCATATTAAGACAAATCATTACATATATATAATCATTTAAATATTAGATGAGAGCTGAACCAATGTTTTATGACGTCTCAATAAATTAATAATAATAATACGAATTTTAGTGTGAAAACGTAAATGTATTTTAGTTTTGTCGCACCTTTAAATTGCAAAAAAAAAAAAGCATATTTGGAACTGATTATCACTAGGTAGATATTTTAATTCTTTCCATTGATGATATCACAAATAAAATACGTGCCGAATTTCGGGTATATATTTTAAAATGAATTTTATTTATCGCTGTTGAAAAATGTGAATTTATAATAAAGCATGCAACTTATTTCGAGAAAAATGAATTTGAAATTCGTTTTCAGCAATCAGATTTAATAGAAGTTTATTTCAACATTCCACAATTTTGCAGATTATTCTATCTTTCGCTACAAATTAATTCATTATTTTTAAATGTTCGATAGCTGGGAATTAATTTGTATATTCTTTTTTAATCATAAAATCTTATATTTCAGCTTACATTTCATTTAACATTCACAAGATTTAAATGTAAGTAAGTTCGATGTAGGTTCGAAGGAAAGTGTTTTTAGATTAATATCTGTCGAATTACCATTTATATATTTTCAGTTAATTGTGGAAATTTACTGATGAAAATCCTGGACATTTATTGTGGAAAATTATTGACTTGAAAATCAAAATATTGCAACGATACATTATTATCTAAATTTCAAAATAATCCTATGATATTCTTGTTAAAATATTCCGAAATCGTATATATTTTATGGCAAGAAAGAAAGAAAGAAACAAGAAGCAAACACAGGACTTGCGCAAATAAAGCAAATGTGCATCAAATAGTTAAAAAAAAAAAAAAAAACGTAGATTAAAAACTTAAAAATGTTATTCTTAATATTGTTAGTATACTATTTTCAGTTCTCTTCTGATTATCGTTGTAATACAGTTAAAAGCAAAAGCCTTTTGATTATACTTTAAAACAATTGGATTTTCAGTTGAAATTTTTTCTGACCATAGGCGAATGTCTTAATACAAAGTAATATATTTATAACTGCTCTATGTATGTAATGATTCCTTTTCTATTTTCGTCTTTGAAAGTAAAACAACTGTAGCTTTGATTTACTTAACTTGATCGCTTCTTTCCAAGTCATAATGAATCATCAATTTCTTATCTGTTATATTCAGGAATAAGGACATTTACGATTTTCTTTTCATAAAACGTTGCATTATTAGCGTGAAGCATCTTTTTTTTCATTCTTGCAACTATTTCGCATCTACAGATATGCGTACAGCTTAGTGTTTAATATTAATAAAATGGTCGTAACTGGTTGATTTCTGATCTAAAGGGATTAACTTTGCCATGACTTTTTTATCTTTAAATATGTTACCAATTCTTAATTCAATTAGGACTTTCAGATTTACTTAACGTCAGCAACTCTTCAGAAAATGTCAAAGCCACGACGTGTATTGGCAATATTTACGGCATTCTTTTCTTCTTCAACTTTGAAACCGGAGTTGGAACATAACAGATTGAGTTTGGTGTAGTACCACTAATGATAACTTAAGTGTGCTAATCCTAAGCTGTTTTTTCATCAAAGTGCAAGTTTTTGTTATGTTCAAGATAACTCTGGGCTATAATCATACTTTCGTAGTGCTATTTCTACTAGTAATTTTTTTTTTGTGAAAAATCCACCAAAGATGGTTTTATAAACGCAGTATTGACCAGATGCTGCATCATGTTACTGCTTCGGTTCTTAACAGACATTTGTTACGAATTCCCAAGCGTTTCAAGAAAACGACTTTAAAGCATATTTGGGGAATCGAGAAAAAATTAAAAAAGGGGGAGGAGGAGAGAAGGTAAATGCGTGGTAAAGTAGGCAATTACTTTCATGGGAATATAATGCATATTTACAACAGTCTCAATACGTTTTGATTTCAGGAATATGTTAAATACTTTTGTAAGGGATGCAAAATATAAATTATCTACATTTCTTGTTATATTGATTAAAAGAGAGGAAATAAATTTTTCAAAGAACAACAGATGCATCTACGCAAAATGAAAAATGAATAATAAATTTGGAAAAAAATACCGTCTGTAATTTTTTGCGTCTAGGTTACTGTTACATTTAATCTGTTTGTGTTAAATTTTCTCATCAATGAAAATGAATGATGTTGGATGTTTATATTTAAAGAGATAAATATATCCCGTAATTACATTTACGGGAGAGTTGTAATGATTGTTTCATTGTTTAACAGAATAATAACTAATGTTCATAATTTTTTGCTTTTATTATTCCTAAAAGCATTATCGCAGCCCTTAATAAGGTAATTTTAATGGTATAAAAGAAACATTATTTTATTTGTACTGGAAATTCAACGTATTATTTATGTTTTTTTTTGTTTTGCTATAAATCTATTTCCTATGTAAAGTTTATAGTTGTTCTTGATAAATATATTTATGATACTTTTAAATCGTTATATGAAAGCAACATTTACGAATAAGTCTTGTAAATAAAGTAAAATGAGTACTGCTATTTACACGCAACTTCATATCCGTATAATATATGTCAAAATTTTAGAGGAAATGGGAAACAAACTAACAGGCTCAATATACGCTTGGAAATATGACGGAAATACTACCCAGATGAATTAGAAGTTATTGTTTTCCAGTATTCATTGAATTCATCAACTGGAAAATTTGCATATTTTGACGGCGATTCAGAATTCGATGTACGAATTGTTAGTAAAAGTAAGAAGCAAAGTAAGACAACTATTATCAAGTAGCAAATAATTAACTGAAAACACCAACTTAATGAGCTAGAGGTTGCAAGTTTATTTTTTGGAATCCAGCCCTTATCATTATAAGGCAATCAAAATTGAATATATAAATTGATGGAGTAAGTAAGGAACTAAATAAGATCCAGCAAATGCATCAGAAAGTATGACTAGAAACACCATCCGGAGATATTAGAGGGCGCTGTTCGCTAGGCCAGTGTCACTTAATGTTATATCTTGTCATTTTAAAATTGTGACTGCATACGAAAAACAACTGTCTTACGAATGCGGTTCATGTTTATTGTGTTGAAGAATTTGGTGATGGAAGCAGTTGTTGAATATGTTGTATGTTTGTGTTGATATAAATTAACAAATAACTACAAAACTAAGAGTGTAATCTGAAAGGAAGAGAAATATAGATTTAACATCTAAAATGTAGATATATTTAAAATCTGGGACCAAATTCATCAAGATATTGACCATTTGTTGGTCTCTTCCTTCATAATCATGCATTAAATGCGACAATTTTATTCATAATCATGCGTGATTTCATAACTACAATTGTAGATAGCTTTTAACCGTTCGGTAAAAAAGACGCCCAAAATACACATTCAGTTTCTTATTACTTTTGTAACCACCGCGTCCCGGTGATTAATCGCTTAAAAAATGCACTCTAATAGTTTGTAAATATTGTTTGCCGTTAATAATACACAAATTCATATATTAAAAAGTTTGCGAGAGAGCTAATCGCTTAAAAAATGCACAGATGATTGCCCTCTAATAGTTTGTAAATATTCTTTGGCGTCAACAATACACAAATTCATATATTATAAAGTATGTGAGAGATACAGAAAAGATGTGGTTTTAATTCGCTAACATTCTGGCGGCTATTCCGATATTTGTATGAGTGCACCTTTTTTTTACAGTTTTTTTTTTACTCTTAAATTTAAATCATTATGCATAAGTCAACTTGAATAGTAAAAATTGAACGCTTTATCCCGAGGAAATTACAGGATATAGAAGAAAAAAATGACAAATTTGTTATTAAAATAAATTGCAATTACGTAACTGGAATGCAAGTTAAAATACAAATAATAATATATACCATGTTGTATTATCATATCTGTAATCCGATAATAAGTGAAATCTGATGTTTAAAATTCCCAATAATGGGAAATAAATAGCTTATATTTAGGCAGACTCGCATTAACGCCAGTCAGCCGTTTCTGTTAAAACACCATCTTCTTTTTGGATTATTTATTCCGTATTTTCCGGAATCACGAATATAAATCCTTTTCCCTCCTTCCCTCTCATGTTAGCATACGCGGGGAGTAATCATTTTAAGCTTTTAGAATGCACCTTATTTTTAAGAAAATCTTCGTTTTCTAAGCATTCTTGTTTTGCATACACTTCTATTCGTTTCAGAAAACAGTCGTATCTGTGTTTTATTTATTTATGTTCAGTAATCTAATTCTTCAGGGTTCTCTTTTTGTGTATATGTTAACCTGCATCGCTAGAGCTACGTGTTTGTTTTTATCAATTGGATCAAAGGATTTTTGAAATTCGATTCTCGCGCGAGTTTTTGCTCTCTATTTGAATTTTTTTCAGTCGTTGGAGGCTATCTATTCTCGGTATCTGCATTGCAGATATACTAGAAAGAATAAATAATAATAATAAAAAAGATTCGTCTTCCACGTTCGTACTCTAAACTGGATGTTTCCCTCCTTATTATATTTTTTGAAAGAGATACAGGTATTGTGAATATACGGCTCTATCTTTTTTTCTCGCGGACTGAATGGTAGTATTTTTGCTTATAAAACTTGTATTATAGATTTGCTTGCAAATACAAGATGCGTTTTTCATGAAAATACTTGTTATGGATTCTATAGTGAAAAATGCAATTTGCATTTTATTGCATTTATAAATTGCAACGGAAGAGTGGAAAGTCCAGACACAGCATATTCTGGGAATCGATGGTTTTCATATTTTACCTATCCTTTTGAATCCATAGATTGTGATGGGGATTTAAAAGCAATCTTGGAACAAATTTAAATTTCAAAACTTTAATAAAGGCGTAACAGTTAAAAGGAATATATAAAAGGGATAAACATACTTTTCGTTTTTCGACTTTTGTAGCGTTTATTCAATCCTGTCTGCAAATTATATTAGTTACAGACTTTACATAATGCAGTCAGAAACTTCTACACTTGATTTGATATGTGTATTTATAGCATTACACTCTTAGAGTTAGCCTTTGTTGCACTATATAGAAATTCTTGCCATATCAGTGGTTGACAGAGTTTGGGAGATTTTTTTTTTGGCACAAGAAATATTTTTTGTTAAACTGCACCAAGAGTCATTTATCACATCATTCAAAAAGAGACTAAAAACAAGCTTAAACATATCATATAAATAGCATTCTGCATCTACAGATTATGACGTCTATTTAACAGCAGTCTTGGGGCAAATTTAAATTTCAGAATGTTAATATAGAAAGTCATTAAAAAATTAATATATAAAAGGGAGAAAGATACTTTTCGCTTTCTATTTTTTAGTATATGTCCAGTCTTGTATGCCAATTATATTAGATACAAATGTTAGAAAAAGCATTTAAGACTTTGATTTGATTTTTGTTCTTATGGAATTGAACCGATTAAGCTACCTTAGCTGCACTATATAGAAATTGTTATACCAGTGGTTGGGTGATTTTTGGAGTTTATTGGCGCAAATAATTTTTTTAAACTGCGCCAAATGTCATGTATCACATTATTGCACAAAGATGATAAAAAGACTAAGCTAAACATCTAATATAAATTGAATTTAAAATTAATAATAGAATTTAATTAAATGAATAAAATGTAAAAAATTTTAAAAAAATTAACTTATGGGAAAAAATGGTTCAGAACTTATTTACTTTAATTTGTTCTTTTATGGTATAAAAGCAACGAAGCTGATCAAGTTACGACAAACAGAAAGTGGACTTTTTTTGGTGGAAGAGTTATTTTTAACTGTCAGAAGATTCGATCTTCAGATCTGTCTGTCTATAAATACAAAAAAAAAAAAAAAAAAAAAAAAAAAGAGGTCATATTTGGAATTATGTTTGACTGTGAGCACAATTTTTGAAAAATAGTAAGAGGTAGAAAAATGAAATTTCGGACGTGGTTTTTTCACAAAAATAAATGCTGCCAAATTTTAGATAAAATCTGTCAAATTAACAAAATCCGTAAATGATATATTTTTCTCCCAGAATTTTAGACACCTATCAGAATTTGTACCAAATATATCAAGGATTGTCTGTCTGGCGATCTTTACATCCGTGTATATATGTGAAGCAAAAACGGCCATCTAACTGAAATTTTGATATATTGTGACATAAAATTTGTGCATCTGCATTAAATTTTAAGCCTATTTGTTCTACAGAAAAAAGTTCAGATGCATTCTGGGTTAGCTTTAATATAATTCTGTTTTATACAAAATTTCCCATATTGTATACATGTATGATAAAATCTACATTCCTTCTGATCAAAACTTGACAATGCTTTTGTTATTTTGGAAAAAAAAAATCTCTTTAAATAGGCACTTTTTTTTTAAAGAAAAAAATATTTACAAAATCATCCATTGGCTAAAATATATTTCAACTTTTCTTTATAATGCTATATCTGACTTTCATCGCTAGTTTCACCATATAAGTTAGATTTCTATAAATCGTTTTTTTTTTTAGAGTTTTGCCTGTACTGACAATGATGTAAGTTTGGAGACATCTGCTTTTTGTTGCATTTGACAAGCATCCAATCTGCGGCAAAAATTCCACCATGGATGAAGCCAGTGGGATATGATTGGAAGCATTATGAAATCTTTTTCGAAATTTTTTCTTTAGAGCAGGTCATCTTATTCAAAGGTAAAAAGCGGCTGCAATTTGGGGTTGCCCTGAAAGAAATCTTTCTTGAAAGGAATTTAAATCACGAAAACCCGCGCAGGATTCGATACAAAGTTTTCTAGCCAAGTACATTTTTTCGGTCTAAGAAAATGTGCGCTTGATTTAAAAGAACGAGGGATTTTTTTTATCCTTCCCTAGATAGGATTTTTATTTTTACGTGAGCAGTTCGAAGATATAAAATAGAAAAGGCATAAATATAAATTCGGTGGTGGATTTCAAAAGCTATAACAGACGAAAGAATTCTCGAATTGATGTATTGCGCTGGTTGTATTTTGTATGGATTTTGCATTTGTATGCTAATTTTTGGGATATAAAAAAGTGGAAATTTTGTTTGTGTTGAAATTAAATGTAAAACATCTAGTCTTGGTAAATTGCATTATTCATGTAAAAAAGTGTTTTAAAATTTTATTCATTTTTCTCTGTATTTTCCTTCGAATGAAAATTTTCAGAATTCTACAAGATCCAATTACTTTAAGCAAAAAATGCTGGGATCCAAAAGTAAATATCGCTTTGCTATACATCAGTTATTTCTTGTAAATTCTGTTGAATGACAATTTTTTTTAATTTTTTGTTTCTCAATAAAATATGTGCCTTTATTTTCCGAACAAAAACAATCATTAAAAATCCAGTATTTCTTATCACTGTTTTGAAATTCCTTTTAATGGCAATTTAATCGCAGTTTAAAGGATTTATTGATTAAATTATTTGACCCTTTACATTATCCCACATCGCAAATGTTTTTTTTATTTATTTATTTCAACTGGATTTACTGATCTGCACTAAAAGTTCTTAAAACCTAAAATTAAGAATATCTTTTTGCAAGTTTGGTTCATAGAAAACCATTTTAAATTGTAGAAATTTTAAAACTAAAATTTATAAATTTTGCAACCTCTGCAGTGAAGACTAAGAAAGAAGAATATTAATTTGTCCGTTTTGATCAGGGATAATAAAATGTCTGGAGTTAAGTATCAATATAGAATTACTTAGCACCAATTTTTCACTAATTTTGATCATGACTATATAATAATATATAATAGTCACATAATTATTTTAATGTATCGTTAATACAGAAGAGCTCCGATTATCCGAACTCTTTTGTAAATAATAGTTAAAAAAATGCTAAAAAACTTTCTGTTTTAGAAACGAGTGAATTGGAACAACTGATTTTAACATATTCAAGCAGTGACAATTTACTACGGTCTTTAAATATATAAAATTATTTTGTAGTTATTAAATTAGTATGCTTAAAGTGAATTTACTTTTTGTTTACTTAGAACTTATCTTCCGTCAATATTTGTTATCCGAATATTCGATTATCTTATCCCATACAATCCGGAGTTCTATATTCCATATAATCAGTATATATGAGCTCTATATCTCATAAAATCCGAATATTTGAACTCTATATCCCATACAATCCGGAGTTCTATATTCCATATAATCAGTATATATGAGCTCTATATCTCATAAAATCCGAATATTTGAACTCTATATCCCATACAAACCGGATATACATGTTTTCTTCTTATCAGCAATGTGCTTTTCCCCCAGGAAACAATTTTTTAATCATAAATTATTTAAATATCCAGATTTTCATTCATCTTGCCCCATGCAAACGTTCAAATTAAATATTTGGACCTTTATTCTAATTCCTATACATGTTTCCTTTTATTCTCAGTATGATTTTTTTTCTCTTAGGAAACAATTATTTTACGTAAATTATTCAGTTACTCGAGTTCGTTTATCTGTACCATGCAATCTGGTTCGGATATTTTAAGCTATGTTCTAATCCCTATGAAAGTTTACTTTTTATCGTTATTTGGTTCGGTACAGATGGAAGTAATCAGTCTAGCATACATTTAATTCTAATTTAAACATTTGTGAATCTATTTGTATTAAGTTTCTAATATTTTTTATGACAGTTTCAAGTAGATTAATTATTCTATTTCCATATTTTCATTAATTAATACTTAATTATTGTATTCAATTTGCATGCATTCTGTGAAACGTAGAAGTAACCAATAGGCATTTTTGTGTCTATGGAAAATGTTATGGAAATTTATTACTAAAAAAGTGAATGATCTAGCTCTCATATTTGCATTTTGTTACCACAAAATTATTTTATTCGAATGTTTAATTATCAATTTACTATCTTATTCCCTTTTTTTATTATTGGATCATAAGATTGCAGATGAGAAGCAGGCAACTCATTTGAGCTGAAATTTTCACATAGTCACCATGGTAACGTGGAAACTCAGAAAATTGCACTGATGTAGGTTGTCTTAAAATTGTACTTCTTACGCAGTCTCCGAACAGAAAGGAAAAAAAAATAACTAAATCTATTCCAAACAAGATTAACGACATTCTTTTATCAAGGAAATAAGTGCTTTTGTTACATCTTTGCACAATTAATGGTGTTTTCTAAATAGTTATACATCTAAAAAATATCTGGGAAAACAAATCATTCTTTGAAAAAAAAAGGTATCATGAAAATTAGAAATAGTAATCATAACGTGAGAAAAATAACCAATTAAATGCATCAGTTATCTCAAACACTATCTGTATGCTTAGTTTATAATAAAAATAGATGTTATCTCTTTCTTGGTTTACACGCTTTAAGAAAAGTAGATGTTTCTAAACGTAGATAATATCCATCTCCCGAGTTTCTTTCTTTTTCTTTCTCGTATATATAGTATAGAGAAAGTATAGTAATAGTCAACAAATTTGAATTCGATATTTGATGAATCTCTTTGTTTTATATCTCCCTGAGTTCGAAAAGTACATTTTAAAAGATGTCCAACTATATATCTGTGATAACGATACTTAAAACTCTAACTTTGGCTTTCGGTCTTTACACTAAAGATTTCTATCAGATTTTGAGTAAAATCCGTTCAAACGAAGATCGTATCTCCGTTGTACAATTCGTTATTATACAACATGCACAATTCGTTAATGAATGCCAGAGATTAATCGCCAAATAACTTGCCAAGGATGATACGATAGATTCATTAAAAATGCGAAATTCATGCCATACTAGTAACTAGTCATATTAACTATTGTACGCCAATGCCATGTAAGCCGTGCTCTGGCATGACATATTTAATATAGAGTATACGTGAAATTTTCGGAGAGATCACTCCTGCTACTTTCTTAATGTTATGTATATTATAATCAGAACTTTTTAAAAAGGAGGAAAATATGTTT
This sequence comes from Argiope bruennichi, assembly GCF_947563725.1. Lineage (NCBI taxonomy): Eukaryota > Metazoa > Arthropoda > Arachnida > Araneae > Araneidae > Argiope > Argiope bruennichi. The sequence continues at coordinate 90,738,551 of NC_079151.1, forward strand.
CTTTAAGGCACTTTCATTTAGAGTAAAATTTTTTTTCAATGCTCCTTGTTTACGTTTTATCTTGTTCTTTTGAAGCCAATTACTGCCTTTAATGACTATGAAAATAATTTCAGAGGTATTCAAAAACAGTTTCAATATTATTTCAAAATAACAAAAGTCATTTATTAAAAAGAAAAAAAATCTTAGCTTGAATTTATGCGAAATTAGATACACGATATCAGTTACGATAGCATGTTAAATCGAGATTATTTCCAGCCAAATTTTTCCTGTTGCAGTTGAAAATCCATATTTTAGAGTTTTTAAACCTTAAATTATTTTATGAGTTTCTGAAATTTTTCGAAATAGTTTAATACCATGAGAGCCGAGCAGTTAGTTTATTGAAGGATCTTGAAATTCGAAAAAAAGAAAATGTTAAGCTGGGCTGTACCGGTCCAGATCATAAAGAATATTTTCAGAACTACATTTTTTCTGTTTTGAAATGATTGGGTAGGGGAGTTGAAATGCAGGGGGGGGGGAATGGAAAATCTTGCATTTAATGATCCTTTTGGATGGTTGGAAATTAAATTCCTTGTTTGGATGATGGGCTGTTTTTTATTACTTTGTGGATATTGATTAAATTTTATGACGGCTGTATTTTTCTTTCGCGTCAAAGAAGATATATCACCAACCCCCCCCCCCCCTTTTACTAACAATGAAAGGATATTGATTGACCTAATTAAGTTTTTAGGCAGCATAAAAAAGACAGATTAAAACAATTCCTTAATTTTAAATTTGGTGAAATATTTCATTCTTTTTCCAACTACTAAGAGAGAGAACTTTTAGAAGAAATAAATTTTGAGGAATTGTGGAGTATAATTTCCTTTCAAGATTAAAGTAGGCGCTTTATTTTTCCTTTTCTATCTGATAAAATATTTCTTTCTTAAGTTTCATTTGAAATTAAAATTAAACATTTCCATTTGCATTTTCCGTTTATTCATAGTTTTTTTTAACGAAAGAAATCCTCCTTAATAATGAATTCCCATGAATTTGGCCAACGAATAAAACATTAAATAAACAAATAACTCATTCTTTTAAAACAACTTGTGTTCTAAATTGAAAATACCATTTTTACAATACTTTTCACGATACATTGTAAACACTGGCTGTTGTTTGAATAATTCATTATCTTTTCTCAGTAATTAATATTTATTAAATTCATGTTTCTTAAAATAAGAAGAACAAACTCGCCGCCAATTTAATTAACACTTATAGATATTTGAATTTCTTTTCTAGAGAACAACTGATATCTTTCTGTATCTGAAGATGAATAATAATAATAATTGATTAATTTTAAGAGTCTCTGTCTTGTCTGGAAATGCTAAGGTTCAAATAATAAATGAAATAAACATTTTTAATTTTTGGAAATCCGCAAATGTTTTCACTTGTTCCTTAATGAGATTTTAAGTAACATGAAAATTGAATGGAATTTATTAAAGAATTTTGATGGTATATTTATTTCGGGATTATTTACAATTGAAATGTTCTAAATGTTCTTTTTAAATCTCTAAGCGTGATTCGTTTTTTTTTTCTTCCAAATTTTGAATAAGCTGTGTAATTAAATGAAATAAGAATTCATCGAGTAAACGCTTTGTAGTAAGAATTCTTTCAGAAATGAAATAAATTCAACAAAGTAAGAAAATACGCAGGTTGGTTGAAATATTAGAATAAAATAGTTTGTGTGATGTTAAATTCAAAATGAATGATAGAACACGCTTTGATTTCAACTATGTGAATTCTTTTCTTCTAAGACAAACTTCATTCTTTTCTTCGTAAAGTGAACAAATAAAAATTGTAACTTCTAGGTCTAAGAAAACACTAATAAATAAACTTATAAGAGAAAGAAATAAGAAGTAAGTATTACGTAGAAAATGTCCGTCTGTCTGCGTGTTCTGTCTGTGACAAGGATAACTCAAAAATGCTTTAAGTTAGGTGGTTGAAATTGAAATGAAAATGAAAGACGAACAACTTGATCTGAACTAGATAAATTCTTTTCTTCTAAGACAATTTCATTCTTTTCAAAAAAATCAACAAATAAAACGATAGTTTCTAGATCTTCATGTAAGAAAACATCAATAATTTAATTTCTGTCAATTTATTGACACATCGAAGCTACTATATTTGGAGACCAATTTTCCCGCATCAATCCTTGATATTCGGAATTTTGAGATGTAATGCACTTTACTGACTTTGCATCTAAACCTTTGTCTTCGAGCTTTGTAATCTTTGGCATAGAGCCAATTCATTGTCCATTACTATATCTATTGTAGTTGGTTTGGGAAATCAAGGCATATGATCTAATAAGAAATATCAGCATGTAAAAAATTTTATATGACAATTAAATTGTGCCTAGAACTGGTACGTATTGCAACCGAAACACTGAGTAAAATATGTTCTTATTCCATCGTTGCTATATTGAACGTTTTACTTTTAATATGTTGCCAATGGAGCTTAGGATTTGCCGGCAAATAGATAAGACAAAGTAGATTTTCTTAAAGGAGCTCTTCTACTATGTGATGATCCAAAATGTTTTAAAGTTAAGGAGCTTATTGATTATGCGGTTGATGCTTTTGATTCCTTTGAGGTACCATTATATTCAGATATTCGGTGAGACTGCTTCAACGTATCCTGGATTGACGTGCACATGGTTTTAGTGAGGATGGAAAAAAGATTCTGCGTAACTACCTTTTCAAAGGATAATATGATGTCCGAGTGTCTTAAAGAAAAAGGTGTGTTTGCACTCAACCAGTTATAAGATTCCAGTAAGTCACGCATGCGCTGTTAGAACGGACAAGGACAAGGACAAGTTTTTGTCTCGGCGGCACGAGTACTTGCTACTGTTCAGTTTCTGCGAATGCGTGGTCTTACTTGATGGTTTGTAGCTGGCTGAATACAAACCCAGTTAAAGTTCAATTCCACTTTCACATAAAAATTATCTTTAACATAACATTCCTGACAGACCAATAATTATTTGTGAGTGCATGTGATTCTTGCATCCGATTGTTCTCCAGGAATGCGCTTTGAAGGATCAAATTGTAAAAACCACCCCTCCTGTCAATGTGTTTTTATTTTAATTTGAAATATAAAAATATAATCCTATTTCATTTTCCACTTTAAATTTTTTTCCATCCTTCTTCAACTTTATTGCTCTCAGAATCATTACCGCAAAGGCAATGAAATGATTTCTATTGATCATGTTTTTGATTTCAGCACATACATTTTCACATACATTCTAGAATATTTTTAAAAACATTTAAATTTAGGATATTTTTGTTTTGTTATCTGGTATTTCCTTTTTTTACCAGTTATGTGTGGAAATATTTTTTTTTACTATAAATAATTGCAAGATTTCAAAATTTTGAATAGTCAGAATATTGAGTAGAAATTTATTTGATGGGCATTAAACTTTTCGAATTAAAAAAAAATGCATATATTGCTAGTATTTATTTATGGTATTTTGAATAAGTAAGGAACGAATTTTAAATCAAGAAATTTTATATAAAATATTCCTTTCTTATGAAGTCAAGATGGTGCCATTCATAAACTTGATATTCATTTTCTCCATCTAAATAGTATTTTTAAACATCAAAATACAAATATTTAAGCCATATTATTATAATAGAGTTACTAGAGGCCTACGTTTTTTCTACATTAATTTCTCTAAAAAAATCAAGCCACATAATGTCATATCTGCATGAAAAACTTAATTATGCCCGTCATACAATATCCAAGTGATCCTATGTGGTGTAATCACTTCAGTTCCCATGTAAAATGGTACATTTGATACCATAATAAAAAAAATCGCGTCAAAATTTTCTTGAATTGTATGGGCGCACCTAGCAATATTCCATTTGGATTGAAACGGACAGAAAAAAAAAACTAAGAATAGCAAGACTAATTTTTTTTATCATTTTGGATATATTATTTAATAGAATATTAATATTTGGATATATTATTAATGTACTAATCTATTCGATATATAATCAAATAAAATACTTTCTTATTGCTACAGAATCATACATTACTAAAGAATGTGAAAAAATAGCAGAATCTTCATTACTTATATTTTAGAAATAGAAAAAATAACGCCTGAAAAAATTTCCGAATTTGTTTGAAAATTCAAGAAACAATTGCACTGCAGCTATGTTTAATGAAAATGAAATCATCATCATCAATAAAAATAATTTTTTTTTTTTTTTTTTTTTTTTAGATTTTTACAGTGTTGTAAAAAATCATTTGTGTATAATACATTTTCGGTTTGATAAAAAATGTTAAAATTTTGCTTGGTTTTTATTTGATTGAAATAATAATTTAAAAAAAAAACCGCTTCTGTACCCATATTTTTTATGGCATCTGCAAAATTTTATAGCTCTGTTTCGAGTATTATACTATCACGAACTTGACGTATCTAGGATGATTAAATGAGAGAGCGAAAGCACAAGAATCTTTATAATTTGCTTTCATTTATTTATATTAATTTTCATACATCACAAGCCTGCCAATGCTCGAGCGTACGCACACATACGCTTTAACCCTAAAATTTGGTTCAATTTTCTGATAATTTTTATGACATTTTTATTTATTCTTCCGATTTGAGGATTCCAAAACATTTTAAAGAGTTTAAATGCTACTTTGTTGTATTAATCTAAAATGAATAATTTAGAATTTCATCTAAACAAAGAATATTTCGGTTTTCGATATGAACGTTGAAATACGATTTGCAGACCGTTTTGGTTCGTTAGGCAATACTTTGTAACTATAAACATCATGAGCAATTTTCTCTTTATATTTTAGAATATTTTTGGTGCATTTATAGTGCTTATTCTTATTGTCCAGCTGCGCCTGTTTGAGCACAATCTTCTGCTGTATGTGCAAATCTAACTGAAAAGTTATGTCGCCATTTTGTCGTCTTTTCAGAATAAATGTATGCTATTATTCATGCGAGCTGCGCATGTTTGATCACATTCTTCTACGATATGTACAGATTTTGAGGAAAAGTTGTCGTCATTTTGTCGTCTTTTCAGAATAAATGTATGCTGTTGTTCATGCGAGCTGCGCATGTTTGATCACATTCTTCTACGATATGTACAGATTTTGAGGAAAAGTTGTCGCCATTTTCTCGTTTTTTCAGAATAAATGTATGCTGTTGTTTATGCGAGCTGTGCTTGTTTACACATATGCAGATCTAGAGGAAAAGTTATGTTGCCATTTTGTCCTTTTCAGAATAAATGTATGTTGTTGTTCTTTTTAACCACTGTTAAAATTGGTTAATTGCAAAAGCATATGCAAAATTTACGTTTGCAAACACTAATTTTTGCTTACTTAATGCAAACGGTAACTTTTGATAAGTAAATATTGGAACTGTGCACACAAAGTAAATTAAAGATTAAAAGAAATTCATTCAAACTACCAAACCCTATTAAAAACCCGGAAGGTTATTGAATGTCAACATTTACTCTGCAGTACTTTTCACTGGGCTTATTCAAGCGTCGGAGCTGTGAAGCTTGAGTTCAATAACTGGAAAATGCTCAAATAAATCGCACGGGAATTTTCTCCTGCAGCTGAGTGTACGTGTACTCAGTTTAAGCTGCTGATTGCCATTCATCGCTCCGAAAACAGGAAAAAGGAGGAAGAAGATAAAGTCGACCCTTTTCATGAGCACAAGTGAAGAGTTAAATGTACTCAAAGAGGATAAAGGTTTGAAAATTCATGAATATGCATGGCTTGGGAATCGGGTCGCTAGGAGAAAAGATTATGACACTGGATTTTAGTCAAATTGCATTTATGCTGGAACTCTTCTTTCACTTTCTTTCTTTTTATTTTTTGTAACGAAAACTCATTTTTTTCACTTTTTGAATATAAATGAGACGGTTTTCTTCTGTTCTGAGCTTATTAGATGGAAAGCTTGTATTATAATACACGTGACTTGGAATAAAATAAATCGTTTATTTGTATGAAATTCTGATTCTACCGACTTGATTATTTTTAATATTTATTTGGTAGGAATACATGAATGAATGCGTATATATTTATTATCTGGTTTAGGCGAGTTTGATAGAATTTGTGTATCAATAATTTTTTTTAATTACGAAATTGGGTCTTATCTGACTGTTTACATCTAACATCAGGATCCAATATCAACTCAAGCATTACTTGGATAATCCATTCATCAAAAATTACTTGGCAAGTTATGTCCAAATCTTTTCTTTAAATCTTTGCGACGCTGTGCACCACTACATGGGACACCTTCACTTGCTTCTAAAATCGTTAAATTCAACTGAAAATGGGGAAAAAATCAGTTGAAGAACCACTTTTAATCTTGTTTTTTAATAATAGATGACAATTTAAATCAAGCTAATCAAGCACGCTATGTTAAAAACCTATTTTTTCTAGGAATTTCGTTAATAGTTTTTCTAGTGGGAAATAATTGTTAGAAAAATAATTACAACGTTACTTTGTTGTCTATATCTTAAGCTATTAAACATGCTTGTTGCCACTTCTAATAAGCTTTATATTTCCTGTTTTATTTCAGTTTAGAGTTTGAGTTGCATCTTATTCCATCTTGGAATCTGGCAATCTAGTCGTTGGATTAAGCGTGATTATATCGTGTTTGTTTTAACAAAAGGAATTTTTATATTAGATAATCATCTCATTGATGTAGGGATCACTGAATAATTTCATCCTACTTCGTCTGTAAATACTCTGATCAATTTATATCTTCCATATGTAAATGGGCTCATGGAACTCTCTGTCTTGTGTTGTGCGAATATAATTTTATTTTAAAACGAAAGTAGAATTTTGAATCATAACAAGGCTTATCTCCTGTTTAGATGAGAAATAGAAATATTTTCCTGGAATGGAGTTGGTGATATTGTATCAACTTAGTACTTTGTATTAGGCGCACAAAACTGGTACATATTAAGACTATCGTGTGATATAGACTCGGTATCAGTTTCTTATACTCAATTGATAATTTCAAACTATTTCAATCTGATATAAAATATTAAATCGATATAACTTAGTTTGATATTCTGTCTTGGCGATGTTACTAGCATGTGTGGTACTTTTTTTAATCGAATATATTTCACCCCCAACCCCATGTAGCGATACATTTCAGCCTACTCTTCTGCTAACTATATCCACAAAGGCCTTCTTTTCTTCTTCTCGCTCATCCATCAATCACTGTCAAAACCAAGGCCACCGGCGTGTTGTTATCAATACCTCTTCTACAAAAGTAAAAGTTAGGAATTATATTCTTGTGAGTGTTAGCGACTAGTCTTGATCTGAGTTCGAGAACTGATATTCACCGAGTATTCGGTTTCATTCCAAAGAGGAAAAATTTGGTTACCGTTTGCATCAGGTACAAAAGTGCCAGTAAAAGTGTCAGGTACAAAAATATCAGATAATAATGTTAGGTGCAGAAATATTTGACACAAACAATTTTCGATATCAACCTTTTCCTGTTACTACAAAACCGAGTACAAAACCAAATTTTCCTTGGAAAAACTGGAAAATGTAAAACGAGAATTCCAGGAGAACTCACCATGAGAACTAATTCTCAGAAGAAAAACTGTATCTCTGCAGTGTTGGAATCACTGGGTATCTATCGAATTGCATACTGTAACTTTACTTTTATATTCCTTCTGCAAACTGCGCAGATGCTAAACAGAATCCAACTTCATTGACTTTTAATAATTGAAAAAAAGCTGCATAATTAAACGTTCGATAAACCAATGAAAACAGTTTGAATTTTATTGCAACAATCAAATATATTTTTAAAAATTGTGCAAAGAAATTTGAAAAAAAATGTCAATTATTCGAATAAGTACCCTACGTGACAAATAAATTGTTATTATTTAAAATATTTTTTGAAATTTTAAAATGGTCCTTGCATCATTTTTGTATAGTAAAATTTTCTTAAGTTATCGCGGAAAAAAACAAAACAAAATAATTTTGTTTTAAATAATTTTTAATTAATTAAAATTCTATTATTGAAAAAAAATTCTTTGAGTTGCTTATTTCAATTCCCCTAGGTATATTTGTACCAGCTTTGGGAGCTCTGAGTTAAATGGTCTGGCCTGTAGAGCGCCAAAGTGCAGACTCGCGCACGATCTCCATAATAATTAATTAAACTAAATTATAATCTAGCATTTAAAATTTATTTTGCTATTTCTCCTCCTCTAGATTTAGGGAATTAAAGGAAAAGTTGTATATTTATTCATCAAAATTGACAGCCTGAATAGGAACTGAAGTGAAAAGAAGTTGAGAATATTCTTGAAGAAAAATCTCTATGAAGCGTACTCGAATTTCTATCAGACTGAGAACTGAATAGAACAATTTTAGTAGCAAAGTCCCTAAAAATCTAGATTTTATGCCTACAAACTTTTACCTTTACTACAGCTCATTCAAAATTCTTTGAGACATGTAGGTGAAAGGAAAAAAAGGAAAAACAAACTTTTTCAGAGATTTCCTTTTCCATTTTGATGTTTTTCCAGCGGAATTCTGAGGAAAAATGCGAAATCTTTCCCGTTGTACCGTAAAACTGGCAACATAAACTCAGTTTATTAGGAAACTCCTCTTTGGGAATATTTCTTTTTCCCTTGGTTATGGTTGAATAGAATGAAAGCGCAAGAATTCTCAAAGGAATCTAGGTAAGAGAGACACTTTTTTTTTTCTTCTTAAATTTAGGAACTTGCGTGTTTGTAAATAGAATACTTAAAATATTTTGGAGTGTGAAACTTGGATTGGTTAATAGAAAATCTTGTTATAAACATCAAAAGTATCGAAAACATTCTTTCATGATTTGCTAAAATGGTTGAAATAAAATTTTTTCTATATTTCCCCTGACTTTACATTCTTTTATTCAAGTTGACTTATTTCATACTTGTCAAGATGAAGTTTTTCGATCAATTTTTACTTTATTTTTTAATGCTCTTTATTTTATAGCTCTGAAATGTTGTATTTTATGTTCCTGGTGATGACACAAGATTTTAATTAATCTTGTGCTTAATTACCAGTTATCAATTAATGTAACTAATTTATTTCATATATGTGGCGCCATCTGGGGATGAATTCGGGAAAAATTAGTTAGATTATTCCTTGCTGAAATGCTTTTGCAGTCTTATGAAAAAGTATAACTTTACTAAAAAAAGTTGTCATAAGACTAGAAATATGACACATTTTTATAACCGAAAGATATAATGAAATCACAAGAAATGCAATTAAATTTACCTGCCTTATGTAAATTTTTTAAAGAAATTTGAAAAATTATTATTCAGTATAAATGTTAAAACGATATATCGAAGTGGGTATAATTATTTTTAGTGCATGTTATAGAAGCCCTTATAGTTTTTCCCAAATACTCATCTGACGATTTTGATAACTTTTATATAATCCAAAACTATTTGATTTTCTTTTAAATCAAAATATTTTAGTTCATTATTCAGTATTTAAAAAAATTGCGCAGTGTTTCATTTTTGGCAATTTTCCTTCTAATTTTGTAATTTTTTTTTCTATTATGGCTTGTGTCTGCGTGATTGTCGGAATATTAATTCAGAATAAATATTTTTTTTAAATAGTATACTTCGCTGATTAACTTTTCAAATGCTTTTATATTATTGTGAGGAAAAAAATAAATTGGAAAAAAAATCCTAAGAATTAAATTTGTAAGGCAAAAAGAGACTTTTGATAAATGTAAAAGGCTCCACAATTGAATTTGTTTTCGTTATATCTCATCTTATTTTAAATTAGCTGACATCATAATAATGTAGAAATAATTTAGAAAAACCCACAGAATATCACAAAAATCGTTATTTCACATCTAAATTCGCCAAATTCGTTTAAATTATTATATTTATGACGATATTAAGCATACTATTTTATGCTTTATGTTTTTTCCAATTGCGCTTCTTTATCGTTTTATACAAGAATAGCGAAAATCACACATTCTTGTAAAAGAAGATTTTCATAATTAAATTATTTAAGAAGTAAACAGATTTCGACAACGCATTAGCATTTCATCCCATTTATCAGATTACACATATGAGTAAACTAAACATACTTTATAAATAGTACGATTACTTGTTTGTCCTGTTATTACACAGCGGTACATAATAACATTTGTTTAATGAAGTATTAAACATCGAGAATATGTTTCGCTCCAGTTCTTTAAGAAAAATATTTTTATCTTGTAGTAATAAGATTCAGCCTCTTTCAGCTCTTGTCTCACACATTTCTGTTTTTATTGGAGTCACAAATGAAACAAGTGCATTCTTTTTCACCTGCATATTAGAATAATCAAAGGCTTTATGCTTTTTTTTTGCGATTACCATATTAATATCGTGTTATTTTTGGTGAAATATGAATAATGGATCAGGAAATGTGGTAATCGCGTTAATTTCCTAACATAATTCTTTTTTTTTAATTTGTCGAGAATAGAATATTAATAGGATATCACTTGCAATGCCAAACGACTTTTATTTGATTTCGTGGTAAAATGTGATTTGATTTCTTTCTTCAGTTTCTGCTGAAGCAGTTTACGAATTATTTATTTCTGCTATTCAAAGTTAGTCAGTAGAAATGTTCTCAGCTTTTTATTTATTGTTTTTCTTGAAAATACGAATGCCTTGAATTTTTACCTATTACAGATTCGTTAATATTATAAATATTTTAAAATCTCCTGTGTATAAACTCAAAAATTATCAGAAAGATTTCCATTCTATTTAAATATACTCCTAAGAAAGATCAACTTCTATATTGCTTTCTCCTGTTATTTGGAATAATCGCCTTTATAAATATGACTTTTTATGTGCATAATTTTGAAATTATCTTTGTTTATCGTAATAAAAAAAAAAGAAATATAGCAATGATTTATACATATTTAAACAGACATAGAATGTTTTTATATGCTTTTACCTAACTTGATGTTAGTAAAAACGGAATCTAATCATTTTTTGTCTCTTTATATACGACAATTTTGAAGTTAATTTTTTTTTAATATTTGAAAATTTAAGTATCAGTTAATCAATTTATTTTAATTAAATTTATATTCTCATGAGTGGCGATACGTGGGAACTGTTTTAGGAAATTATTTTAAGATCCCATATTATTTATGAAATTATGAATTTCTTTAAAAATTACTAAGTAGAAAATAATAAAAATATGATAATTTTTATTATCACTTTTATTGGTGTTTAAAAGGTTAAGAAATTAATCAAAAAGAAATGTAAAAGCTAAAGGTGATTAAATATGGCTGGCCAACGATATAAAATAGCTAAATTTCTATGCATCTTATTAGAAAAAAAATTTAAGAAATATTTCTTAAAAACATATTACATATGGGATTAAAATTTAGAAAATAAGAATATCCCCCTATGAGCACCTGGTGCTTTTACAAATTTTATGTTTTGATACCTTTATATGATTTGAATTGAAGTGTTAATAAAAAGGAGAATTTTCAGTTGAACCATATATTGAACTTCTACTGATGCTTTCAAAAAAAAAAAAAAATCTTAAAAACATATAAGATTAAAATTTAGAAAATAAAAATATCTTTATAAGCACACGACGTTTCTGCATGTTTTATTTTGATACCTTTTTTGGGTGTGAATTGAAGCGTTAATAAAAAAGGGAATTTTCAGTTGAACCTTATCTTTTATTACGTAGCAAATATAGATAATTTTTCAATATCACAATTTTGAATTAAGATTATTTTTCCTTGGCCGATAACGAAAGTACAGTAGTTGTCGATGGCTGCGAGTCTTGCTTTTATGAAGGTTAAAAAGGGAAGGTTATGAAGGTTAGGGCTTTTCACTGAAAAAGAGCTAACTTGCTCTTTCTTTGAGATTTGCGTCTTTCACCTTATGCTGTAGATTATCGTTGAAATTTAAAGTTACAGCTATTAGATTTTTAAAGCTATTTTTAAAACTATTTTTATTTTTCGTTGGAAACACCAAAAAACTCATGTACCAGAAGTTAAAGGAGTTTTGTGTTTGAATTTATGAGGCTGAAAAATTTTAATTAATGTTGAGAAAAATCAATTTATTTTTTACATAAATTTTAAGCAGTTTTACGGATTGCCTTATCATGAGCATAAATGTATTTTGAGCCTTTTTAAAGATTTATTAACTAACCATCTTTGCAAACATTATTATTATTTAGCGAGTAATGTTTTCTCCAATTTGTCTGATTCAGTATTGTATGTCTGGCTCTTTAGTAACACAACCAAACGAAATTTGATATCATATTATCAGGAGAACGTTTAATGTTGAAATTCGGCGGAGTCTCTAATCTCGCTGATATTGAGTGAATTCAGTCTGAAAATTCATGGTCTTTCAATCTTAAGCCAAATTAACTTAAAACTCATTTTGTAAATATATATATATATATATATATATATATATATATATATATATATATATATATATATATATATATATATATATATATATACAGCTACAAGCAGCATATGTTTCATACAGAAATTAAGAATGCAAAAGTTGACGAAACTTTCCAAAAGCTGTCTTAATTCTATTTGTTTTCTGTATAATAAGTGACAAATTTCTTTTTTTAGATATTTTTAGGATTTAATTCAGCTAATTCTTATTTAAATGATGTTTTGATTCTCTGATTGTGACGTTTCTTGTAGGTAAGTTCGAGAAATAGAAGAGCATAGAATTCCACTATTAAAAAAAATAAGATTTAGACAGGCTTCTTCTTCAGTGAAATCTAAAACTGCAATTTATCCCCCGTATTGGAACAAATGCATTTAACCCTTTCAGAAACACAAGTGTCTTGATAAATTGTACATAATTCACTAATAGAAGTTGGTAAAAAAAATTTGAAATTCAATTTATTAACTAATATATGCTATTTAAGTGCGACATGTATTTTTCTATACTCTGTGACGATATTCTTTTTAAAAAAAATATATTCAGGAATTAATTATCAGTTAATCCTTATTTAAATGATATTTTGATTCCGTAGCTGTGGCGCTTCCTGTTGGTAAGTTTGATAAATAGTAGAAGTTAAGTTTCCTCTGTAGAAACCAAGAATAAGAAAACTTCTTCCTCAGTGAAATCTAAATTTGTAATTTATCCTCCGTATTGGAAAAAAGTGCATTAATCCTTTCATATATGTGTTGCTTCAAAAATTGCACAAAATTCATTAATGAAAGTTCGTTTCAAAAACTTTTTGAAATTAGATTTATTAACCTCATATATGTCAATTAATTTCAGCATATTTATAGAATAACCATTTTTTAATACACAAATTCAACTCAAATGATTTCTACCATAAATAATGTACTTATTACAGTGTTGAACACAATTTTTATACTCTCGTAGAAATAATTCTGCTGCTATACATAGTTCTATATTTCCATTTTGACCAAGGGATTTTATCAAATTGTTTTCCTGGAGATGCATGCTTGTCTTGAAAATCATCATCATTTGCATTAGTCAATTTCAGTCAATCTGCGTGTAGGCCATCTTGCCTGCTTCTTCGTCAAAATTTCAACGGCAACTCTTTGCTTTTGATTGAAATATGCAATAAAAACAAAGGAAATATAGAGGAAGACAACTGTATTGAATTGGAATGAAAAATGGCAGTTAAAAAGAAGGCTGCACCAATTTTTGCATTATTCTTGGTACAATCTTCAAATCAAAATAAAGCTGGACGCTTTGGACACTTGACAAGTTTTTTTTTCTAAAACGACTGCAAATTTCTCATTTTGCAGGAAGTAAAGTGTGCGTAAAAGGCACAGTCTGTTTCTTAATTTCTTCCATAAAATTTTTCTGTTTCGTCCATAAAACCAAGATAAAGAAAACCTCTTTCCTAATGAAAACTGAAACTGCAGTTTATCTCCACGCATTGGTATCGAAACAAATACATTTACACTCCCCAGAAACATAAATTGCCAAGAGAACAGGCGATTAAATTTTCGAATTTACGTTTGTCACGAACCAAAACTGGAAGTTGCTTCGAAAAAAAACTCCAAAACAAAGCACCAGATCGGCAAAAGGAGCAATTGTTCGTTTCCGAAACATTCTTTTTTTTCTTCCCTCCCTTCCGATCGTTTTTCTTTTCTTACTTTCGTTGAAATAAAAGTTTTTTTTTTCCGTTCATTTTACAGACGCTAGTCGTTTAAATGATGGCTTCGCCTGTTCTTCAACAGCCGAAACTGATCCTGATCTGTGAGCCAAGACTTTCTGCTTCATTTTCTGAGCATTTACTAAATGACTTGTGGTCGGATTTCGATTCCGAAGGAAGTTGTTACGGCGTTTAAACGCATCTTATCGATTATTGTTTTGGGTGCAGGGATTACGATTCGGTTTGAGTGCTGGTTCGAAATCGATTATTGTGGTGGACATGGAGATTTGCCGATAATGACTTTGTGAAGATATATTAAAAGCTAGAAGCCTTAATTGTATTTGTTGGAATAAATTCTAGCCAAGTAATTTGGAATTCGTTGTATATCCTGACAAGTTTCCACTATTTGAAATTTACAAGATATATGAAAGAATGATTAAATTTAAAGCATATATTTGTATACTGGGTTACAATGGTACGTTATTTAGAAAATCTTCGTATTTTCAAAACTTTTTTAAAAAATTTACTGTTAAAAGTCAGAATTAAAAAAGAAATTTATTTAGAAATCAATTTTTAAAAATTAAATAAGTTTCTTTCGTTGTTTATATTATATGTAGAAATATATTTGCCGATCTGTAATATCTCGGTTAATTACATGTTGTAATTAATTTCTTTGATATTATTGAATTTAATTTCTAGGATTGCCTTATCTCAATGGTATTAGGTATTCCGAACTAAGAAAACAATCCTGACTTTTGATATTCTGTCCTTATTTGACAACCTAATAATCTAATTGTATTAAGAATGTTAACCTTCTATTTAATATTAGTTAGAAATAATTTAAATGAAACAATATAAAAAGAAACATCTTATATAATAATAAATGAGAACCAATACAAAAAGAAACATCAGAAAATTTAAATTAGAGTCGGTTCTTTGAAACTAAGAATTGAAGACTAAAGCAATGAGAATAAAAAAAAGAATTAAAATAAGAATCATTGTAAACATTTGAATTTTTGAACAAATGTCTTAAAGATACTTTCAGAATTTTTTTTTTTTGTTTAGTATTTCAGAAAAACCATACTGATTATCAGAAAAATGTGAACTTTGTGAAGGCATTTCACGGTAATTAATGGAATTTCACTTTATTACCGTATTGCAATACTGGGAAAATGCATGTAACTATATATATATATATATATATATATATATATATATATATATATAGTTACATGCATTCTCCCAGTGTAAAAGAAGTAGAGAGAGTAAAAGAAACTAAATTTTTCGTAGTCAATATATAAATTCAGTATTTTTTTTTTCACATTTGAAAAAAAAATAATACCGTCTGATATTCATGCTATAGATATGAAGGAAATATATCAGACATTTGTTTTTGTTGCGATTTTTTTTATGTTTTTGTAAAAAGCGGAAAATTGTGATAAGTGGTGTGTATCTTGCTAAAGGATAATTTGAAATATATCATTTTTAGTATGTTATAAAAGGCAATTTCACTTTTTTGTTTTTTAATAAAAAACTGGTTTATTGATTTATATTTTATTTTAATCTTTTTTTTTATGATTTTTCTAGATATTAATAATATTTTGGTTTTTATTTATATTTATTTTTGTTTTGAATTCATCTATATTTTTATTCATGTTTGAATAGTAAATAGAATAATATTTGTTACTAATAAAGATGAACGAATGTAATAGTGTTTAGTGCTTTATAGGGGAAGACGTTTGACCTATCCAAAGCACATATATACTTTCGGAAGTGGGAATATGCACTTCAGAATGATTTTTTTTCTGAAATTTTAGTTATGATTTTAATTAATTAAAACTTAGCGAAATATTTTCCCCCTGCGATGATTCCAGAAAACATTGCTGCTCAAAAAGGAGTTTTACATCATCTTCTTATAATTCAAAAAATTATCTTTACGATGATGCGATTTTTTATGCATAATTTAAATAATAACTATTTTTAATTAATTTTTCTTAAAAAATTAATTGCATTTTTCAACAGTATATTTCATTATTGATATGAAATTGCAATCGTTTTCATTGCTGCTATTAATATGTTATTTTGGATTAATTAAAATTTTTAATAATTTAAATATGAATATTCTACCTTATTTTCTATGTCGTGTATGTAAGCTTTAATAATTTCTAAAAAAAAATTGTTATACATACACTATATTTTTTAATTTAAAACCACGCATTGCTGAAAATTATTTAAATTGGGCCCATTGTTAAATGTATATTCTTTTTACTGTGATATAATTGGATGTATTCACAAATAGGTAGAGATTTATGGAAAAGTATAGTTCATTAAACATAACGGTGTAAGACCTTTAAAATAGATCTAGATATATGATCATCAAAATTTGAAGTTTAAAATGTTTTACTAAGGAGCTATTAAAGCATATTTACCCAAAATAATTACTTGAAATTTCTACTAACCATTAACCCCGGCGAGCCAAGTAGTCGCCAAAAGCTGTAGTAGATAATGATTAAACAGTATTGTCATGTTTAGGTACTTTAAAATTTCGTTCCAGATTATCTTACAAAAGGATATTGCGTCAACATAATTCTTATGTATTTTATTTCATTACATCTTTGCATCTTAAATCTTGACCGATTTTTTAAAATCCAAAATGGGATCGGAATCCGCCTTTCTCCTCCAAAAAAGGCAATAAAGTAATGGAATAATGCTCTGTTTTGAAGTATTTATAGTTATGCGAATTTCATGGAAAATGATTTACGAAGCAATTTTTCACTCCTTGTTTGCATTGCAGAAATATATAAGCGCTTAATGCATCACTTTAAAATACGCTACGATAACTATTGTTTCTTGCCAAATCGATTTTGTAAAGCATCTTACATAACTTAAATCTCCAAATGTATCTACAAAAAGAGAATGCACCATTTGCTATGTTTAAAAGCATATTTGAATAATTTATGAAATGGACTATAACGCTATATTTGAAAATATTTTACTTAAAATTTTCTTATCTAAAATTCATTGCCCTCTCTGTATAAAATAATCGACTCAAATACCTAATGTATCAACGTTTATGGCATTATTATTCAGATTTTGTTTGCTAACTGCTATTACTTTATAAAAACGGTTCTTGTAAATCGTTGGATGTAAAATATTATATCATAATATTGCTTTTAAGACATAAAATGAATAAGTACATATATTGTTGTGAAACGATACTTTACTGGAAGTATTTTATAAAATGTTATTATTTCTAAATTTTCATAGAGAAGCTTATATCTGAATTTAATCATGCAGTTATAACATCTATAAAAGATTCTGCAATGTATACAGATATTGATGTTTTGCAAGAAAAAAATTTATTTCACCAAAAATTTAATGCAGAAAAATCCATCGTATGTTTTTCTTAATTAATATAAATATTAAATCATCAATTCAACAGGTTTGCAAAAAACAAATAAAGTTTTTTTGTTTAAGTCGTTTTTGTTTAATAAAGTCGAAATTCCGTTGCTGATATTGAGGATTTTTTTTTATTTCTCTTGAAGATTAAATGCAATTCTACTGGCGATGATTGATGATATATCTGGAGGTCGAGAGCCTTCATTTGGAATTAAAATTTTCAAAGTCAGTGAATTCTGTCACAGGTTTTCCTATAGATAATATACACTAAACCATTGTTTTATCTATTTCTTTTGTCGATGGAGGGTAGGCATTTGATGACATTACTTTCATATGAATTGTTATATGAAAGTAAAATTTTCGAAATTAGGTCCAGTGGTTGAGTTTGGCTACTGGCTCACTGATTAGAAATATATACAAATATATATCACTGATTTGAAATATACTGTTTCATATACTTATTGAATTTGCATATCCAGGATTGAGTAATAATCTCCACAATACTTTTCTTCAGAAACAGTTTTAATTTATATTTATCTTAGTAAGAGTAAGCATGCATTTATTCTCGTCTTGCCATTTTTTCTTTTTTAAGAGCAAACTATGACTTGGCTTTGACGAGTTCGTGGCTGAACTTCGATCTCGGACTGACAAGTGCATTTTCTGAAAGGGAGGAAAATATGAAACTGAATGAGTGCGAATAGTTGAGAAATCTAGGGTTGCAATAAAGATGATTTTTTTCGATTGGGACTCATTTTTTATCTTCTTATTATAAATATCTCTTCAGTCGCATTTTATAAATAAATGAAATGCATCAAGGTCTGGGGTATTTCGATCCATGTCCCGTCGCCTAACTTATTTTAAGAAATTTATCTAATATTACATAATTCTTACATGGCATTTGCTAACACTTCAGAACCAGGCGTATTTATGTATGAACTTACAAAACAGGACATCCCGCCCAAATCTTACAAAGCAGGAGCAAGAAGCCAAAACTCGCGCAGAGTGCTTGGAACTGTTGCTTCTAGATAATCTTTTAAATTTAAATATTTGTTGATAGTTATTTCTGAGAAAAAAAAAGAATATGGCCGTGAAAGATAGCTTAAGGTTCAGTCCATTTCTGACCGATATAATGTTGAAAGTAGGTAACTTGCTGGTGCCGGAGTTAATAATTATCTAGTTATTACGGAAGATATATTCTAAATCTCCTTAGGGCACAATTTTAATGAGATTAATAATATTTTTCTGCGAATTTTTTAGTAATAAAATTTTTGAAGTAAATCTTGGAATATATTTAGTTGAGTACATATCAACCCAGATAAATAGAAATAAATCGATAAGAAAATACAGGATATCTATACTGAATATTTTCGATGAATTAAAAAAAATAGCAATATTAAAAAAAATGTAAAAAGTATTTACGTTTTTTTAAAAATTCATAATGCGTATTTTCCATGTTTAAAATTTAAATAAGAATTTTCGTCAATATAATAAATTTTACCATAAATTAAATATTTTACCACAAACAAATCTATTCTTTTTAATTGCGCATTGAATTCGTAAACATGAGATTTGTTTTGAATTTTTTTTCATAATATTCGCAAAGATAAATAAATAAAATTGCAAAGCAGATTAAAAAAAAGTATTTTAACAAAGTCATCCAATTAAAACTTTCAGTTGTTGATCAAAATTGTTAAGAGAATTTAATGATTTGTTGAAGCTCATATTCGTGCTTGCAAATATGTTGTCATTATTCGTGATAAAGTGCTTTTTAAATATCCATTGATTAAAACAACTCAATCGCACTACAACGGTGATTATATTCAAAACCCATTCTGCTAATGACATATCGATTAAATATACTATAGCAATATCGATAAATCACAACTGCTTGGAAACTGTTCAAGAAAATTTTGTTTTTTAGTTGTGTCATCGATATCGAAATTGTGCTTTCATTAAATTTAATGACTCATAAAATATTATACCATTAACCCGATAAAGTTACTGCTCATGTGAATGAATCAATAATTTATTTGTTAGAATTTATGGTTGCTTAAATACTTTTGATTCCATAATTTTTTTTTTATTTAAAAAAATACTGATAAACAAAATCGGAATCAAATATTGTTTGCATTAATTTATACATAGCTGGGTGATGAGCTATTTAGCGGAATGAAAAAATACGATTCAAATTATGTGGCTAAAATACTTCATGATTAACTACATTTTCTTTCGTCGAACAATATGAAGTCATTAAGTGTAAAAATATTATTACAAACCTGTAATTTTTCTTCCTAGTACGAATAGTGTCATCAAAAGAAAGACAGGATGTACGATCTGTCCTGTGCGTGCTGGGGAGTCAATGAACTCAGAGCTTGGTGACCATTTGGCGACGAATTTGGCGACAAAATGGGTAATACTGGAAAGTTTGAGAATTTTTACGATCCATCCAATTTTGTCACCAAATTCGTCGCCAAGCTCTGATGTCATTGACGCGGCACCCGGTCAGCACGCACAGGACAGATCGTACATCCTGTCTTTCTTACGATGACACTAGTCGTACTGGGAAGATAAATTACAGGTTTGTATCAATATTTTTTAACATTTATAGCTATAGGAAAGCATAGCTAACTCCCACATTGAATACTATAAAAATTCGAAACTGAAATGGGAGAATTTATTTATGTGGCAATTTTTGTTTTAAAAATCTCCCCCTTTTTTGCGAAGAAAAGTACTTCTTTATTTGCTAAGATAATTTAAACCTTGAACAGAGGATAATAACAGTTCCGAAATTAGCACACCTCATTACGAATTTTCTCATTAGCTGAAGAACAATTGACCTTGATGAGCAATTCAGGCTTTACATGACAAATCTTTAATGACGTCTGGCTAGAACCTACGATCGCAGTTCACAAATCCGAAATAACCAGACAATCATTGAAACTGGTAGTTGTGGAAATTTTTCGTTCTTCTGTAGCATAAATAAACAGAGATATTTGTTATATTAATTCCATACAAGATTATTCTGAAAAAAGTTGCACCGATTGCAAATCTTCACGCAAGCAGTGATAAAATGAAAAAATCTGGATGCAAAAGAGAAGGGTCTGAAATTTTTGTTACCAATGGTACCTATGCGATCCCCCTTGATCATGTAGCCAACCTCCATGCAATATTTTATTTTATTTTTAGTAAAGCATTTTTTATGCTTACTTTTACTTCAATCAACGAAGCGACGAGACAGAATCTACAACACTTCTCAATGTAATGAATGTATAAGAATTAATTTCAAAAGATTCAGAAAGCACCATGCAGAATATACATGAAGCTACTATAAGCGAGCAGTATTCGGTGCTTCCATTATGCTTCATGGTGTTTGAATTATCGGTACTTTTGATAGTTACGGCCCCTAATGTTCTTGCATCAGATGCCAACATTTCCCCCAAGAGGTTTGCTTTATACGTAATATGCTTCCTTTGTTGGCGGTTTATCACAGGGGACTTCAGTGGGCGATTTATCAAGGAATGTCAACAGACACCAAACCTATTCCGTTAACTCTGTAACCAAGTTCTTACGTTAACTCTGTAACCAAGTTCTTACGTTAATTCTGTGACCAAGGAAAAACTTAAGGCAATCATTAGGCACATAAACAAAATTTTAAACTTCCTTAAAACTTCGTTAAGAATTCAAATTTTTCCTTTATATTCGTTTAGAAGGAGGTTGTACCCATTTATAATCTAATAATTGTTTTAATAACCATGTATATTGAATGTATTGACACTAGAAGTTTTATATATTTATTATATTGCTAACTTTAAGTAAAAATTTATGAATAAATACTACCTTCATCCACACATCTGTGAAGAACATTCCAAGGAAAGACTCTAGAGATAAAGAAGCCTAAATTCGGCACTGATAATCTTAATTATCCAGTGTTTTGAATACAGTATCTTTCGTAAAATTGTTTAATTATAGTTTCATTTACTTCTTCTACCTTCAACTATGAAAAAAATCTGAAGTACTTTGCAGGAAGTACTTTTCAAAAATCTGAAGTACTATGTTTCAAGAGAGCGGTGGGGATGGGTGATTCTCCTTCCATTTTGCCTAATAAATGAGTCAAGGATACATGATAAAGGAAAAATGTGGTTTTCTCTAATGGTTATGGTTAATATTCGATTGCAAAGCAATCGGATACAGCAGAGGTAAGTTAATATATTAGCAGATGTAAGTTAATATATTAACAGAGATAAGTTAAACACTTAAAGTTTAACTTATCTCTGTTATAAATGGATAGACTGCCTACTTGGGCAGCTAGCAAATTATACTTTTCCACATCTATGCTTCCATTAGAAAATAACTATAAAATGATTCCAGCAACTAGCAGTCAGCAACTATTTGCTGAGAAAGAACAATCAGTAACGTTTTCCAATAAGCTCATTTTTGTTTGTCAGTTCAGTTGATACCTTCTTCTTTGTCAGCTATTAAATTATACTATTCCACTTCTATGTTTCACTGTGAAAACAACTTTGAAACGGTTCCGGCAACTAGAAGTGAGTAATTAGTTCCTGAAAAATTTACAATCAGTAACGTTTTTCCTCAAATTCATTTTTTCAGTCAGCTTGGTTGATGCTGACTTCTTAGGCAACTATCAAATTATATTATTCCTTATCTATGCTGCACTTAAAAAAAACTATGATACGGTTCCAGCAAATAGCAGTGAGTAATTAGTTGCTGAAAAATTTACAATCAGTAACGTTTTTCCTCAAATTCATTTTTTCAGTCAGCTCAGTTGATACTGACTTCTTAGGCAATTATCAAATTATACTATTCCATATCTATGCTGCACTTAGAAAAACTATGAAACAGTTCCAGCAAATAGCAGTGAGTAATTAGTTGCTGAAAAGGAGCAATCAGTAATGTTTTTCATTTTTCGTCAGTTAGATCAGATATTAACTCTCTTATGATCTTAAGATAACATTTATATTTTACTTAGATGGTAAACTGAAAATCCCTTCCTGCCAAACGTCAACAAAAGTACTCTATAATGATCGATGTTTGAAATAATTTATATTTGATTTAGAGTATTATTTTCTGTTCTGTAATTTTGTGCTTTACCTGAGTATGCAGTACCTGAGACACTTCAGTAGTTCTTTATTTATTTTAAAGAATATAAATCGATTGTGCTAATAATAGTTGCATTTTTGCCTTAAGTTTATATCAAGATAAATGAAATGAATTCCTGGATAAAAATTGATTTTTAATTTATTTAAGTTTGAATCAAGATAAATTATACGAATTGTTATCAGTTTGAATCAAGATGAATTATGTGAAAACTATTGTCAATCTGAATAGAGATGAATAAAATGAATAGTTTTTCAGTTTGAATTAAGATGAATAATATGCATTATTGTCAGTTTGAATTAAGATGAATTACATGCATTATTGTCAGTTTGAATCAAGATGAATGCATTAGAAGTTTTCAAAATTCTTTTTTAGACTACAAGGTACTTTTTGAATAGTTGATGAAATTTTGATATCGTGGATTATATCAATGAAAAAATATAGGCTTTCAAAATTTTGGAAGGAATAATAACTGCTTCAAAAAATTCCAAAGCGAATGGATTCATTCTTTATACAGGATTCGAAGAGTATATCATTACCATATCTTTGAAATATTCTGATTTTTCTTCGATATTCTTACAACGAAGATTTCACCGCATCGATTTTGTGCCGGAAATTCCTTTTTTCCGATAAAAATCAGGACTCAACTTTTGTTTTATCGGTAGTGGAAATGAAGAAACTTCCGCGGTAATAAGAGAGAAAAATAAAGGATGTCTTGAAATCTCAGACGCAAAAACATCTTGTATTGATTTTCATCAACTCTATTTCTTCCTTTGCCTGTTGTTAAAATCTCCTCTACCTTATTTCCCAGTTGTTACACCATTTTTTTTTATTGTTAAATAAGAAATCGAAAATCCAAGTTTTTCTCAGTGTTCTGGATTGATGAAACATTCTATCATCCGGGACAAAATGATTTCCACTAAAGCCTTAATTTTGATTTGATACAGACTTTTCTTTTTTGTGTTAGGGTTAAGCCTTTTTCCGCAATTTCCCAGGATCTTTATTTTATGCTTTCTCATTACTTTTTACGGAGGTTTATCGGATTTTGCTGTTCTACCTGTCAATAGACAACCGAATTTTATTTGAAGATGTTTTTTTATTTTGTTATTATTTATAGATTAGCTGGGAAATTTATCATTTTTGCGGAATAAACTTGTTCTTTTGAATTTTTTTGGCGTTTAGTTTTTTGTTTGTTTGTAATACAACATGTTTCTATGTGCCTTTTTTTTATATAAAATATGTTTTGTAATTGTAAATTAATTCTTTTGTAATTATTTTAGCCTTATATTTGATCTATTGAGCTAATTTTATTTTTGAAATATCTTTGAATAAAGGCATTTTAAAAGTAATCAGTTGTATGTAAGAAGATTAACTTAACACTGAAAGTAAATCGTCAAGAATGTTCTTAAATGTATCAAATGGTTACAGTTCAAGTGAAGAAAGTCCTTAGAATCAAAATGACCTTCTTGACTTAGCCCACCTTCTATACTATTCAATTTAGATTAATGCAGTATATATTTTATGTTTCGATCCGGATGAAAACCCATGAGATTTTTAAGATACTTAAGTCTTTTGAATAGATTTTAATTCCTGTACTATTTATTTTTCTTTATTTCATAGTAATTTTCAAGCTGCGAAACGAATTAATTATTTAATTATACATGTCTAATTAAATAGTTAAGATACAAGAAAAACATTCCGAGTGAATTTATAATTTTGTATTTGTATCATTAAGTATTCGAGAATGCTAAAAGTTTTATAATAATGTTAAAATTAGTGCTGTTGTTATCCGGAATTCACACCTATAATAAGTTTTATTGTACATCTTAAGTATTGTACATTTTAAGTGCATTGCTTATTGTCTTACATATAAGGGAAAGATAATTGTTGGAAGAAGGCAAGTATATTTTTTTTTGAAAACAATGTTTACAGTTTTCCGCACATATTATTTTATTTAATGGAATGCTATTTTTCAGTTGCATGTTTGTATATTATTTTTATATCACTATTTGGTTAGAAATGCACAGACCAGCATTTATTATCCAGTAAATGAAATTCCTTAGAACAGGAAGACGAAAAATCGCATTTATGTTAATAAATAATACAAATTTAGGATTCATTGAATGCATCGACGTTAATCAAATAGCTCACTAAAGTATGAGAGATGTTAATAAAGTAAGTGTAAATATCATTAATCATGGATATATCGTTTGTACACTTCAAATAGAGTCAACTGCCACCTGGGTAACATAAAAAATATACATATCAATATATGTACAGTATACATTGTTACACTTATTAATATTCTTTCCCTGCAATGTTAGTCTCACAGCAAGGAAGAGATATTTATAATTACTTTAAATGGATGACAAAACAATTCCGACCTTGGTGTCAAAAATGAATGCTGTGGCAAATACAATTTTGGCGATATCTTTGTTAGGAGCCAAGATTCGTTATTCTTCTAGAACATTCTACATTAAGAAGTACTAGAGTCAAAAATCTTTCCTTGTTGATTGCGGAAACATTTTACTAGTTGAACTTTTGTTTGATTTTGCTGTGAGGATTTATTGTTTTCGTGTTTATTTCCAACTTCTGTAAAATATGTCTTTGTCGATGATCTGACTGTGTTTTGCTATCTGTGTTTTCTTGTGTAATAAAGCTTCATTTATCTACTATAATGGGTTTTTTTTTTGGATTTTTTTGCATCGTGTACTAACTAAATAGATTTCCGTTACAATATTGTTCGTTGACAAAATTTTAATATACTTGATTTTTTTAAAGTTACAGCGATGATATTTTAAAATAATGAGAATACTAATTCTCACACCCCTTCTTTTGACTTGATCATTTTCAGCAGAATGCTTATGTTATATTTATGCTACATTCTTAATTTTTGTTTTCTCATAACATCAGGAAATAACAATATAATAATATTTTTTTCATTTTGATTTAGCCTCTCACTGTTAAATTTTCTTAACTTTCAATATTGGTGTTCGGTTGCTAATGAGTTTCTCAAACTTCTTCACAATTCAAAAATACATATTTTTTAATATTTCATCATATTTTAAATATTTCCCTTTCTATAGGAATTTGGGACTACGTTAACTACGTTACGCATCACTACGTTAAAGCTAAATGTGACGCGTTTCTCCACAATTTGATGTTTAAAAGATATAATGGACAAATTTATACACGTTATTCAAAAAAGATCATGCATTGGAATAAGAGAAATTTTCTGAAAATTTAAATTCATTGTTTTAAAAGATCAAATTTATGCCGAGCACACAATAAAATTCTTTTAATGCTAGCAAAACTGTCTGTTTATTGTCAAGGTATAAATAATTATTAAATATTGCTTATAAAATGTATTAGTTGCAATTTTAATAAAAACTACACGTTGTGGAAAATTTAACTAGATAAAAGAAGATGTTTATAAAATTGTAGAATATGGGTAATAAAACTATTTGTTGAATTTAAAAATTCGTGTTTCTTATCAGTAGTTTAAGGTATTGCAGGTTTTTCTTATCACTTAATTTAGCAGCCGGCTGTTTGTTAAAATGTTTAAATTTATGAGAATTTTTGCTCTTTATTTTTCAAAAAAATTTCTTCTTGAAGTCTTTAACAATATGAATTATGCTGTTTTTTTTTTCATAATATAATATTAGATAAAAAAATTTAAAAATCTTTTATTATAGATAATTATTTAAGATCTCACAAAAATATTTCTCAAAAATTTCCTTTATTACAAACTGTATTAAAAGATGTCACTGAAGTAGTATTGAGTAGTTCGGATTATAAATTTTATTTCATTTTTTCTTAGAAGATTCTAATTATTACTGTTAAGCTAAAGAAGCATTGCGCATAAGAGATATGAGATAATACATAACACATATATAAGACGAGGTACATAAGAATATATGCTTTTTTTCTCGTATATGAACTGAAGCTTGTGTATTAATCGCTTCCCAGTTACTAAGTGAAAAAAGAAATTGTCAAAAATCGTATTCCAATATGCTCATTCCGTACAGTTCTTTGCCAATGGCATAAGGTTAATAATACACAAGTGCATTTATTAGAGGGTATGCAAGAGACTCATAATTAGATTGTAAAAATTCGATTCAATTCCGGATAGCCTTTAATATTTTGAAACCTTTATGGCATTGCCATCCTTGATTCTGCATTTCTATCTTTTTCAGCTTTTTAAATGTATATGACCAAATATATAGACCAAAATATAGACCAAAAGACCAAATATATAGACAAACTGCATTCAGGATTTTTAAGAGAGAAAGTGCTAATAACAGAATTGAAGTTCAGTAAATCGATGACCTTTCCGTGCGTTACTCATTTTTATCATCAAATTTCGATTCAATTTAGTGTAACAAATTGGAAGTATATTCAGTAATTCCATTCTGTCTTATTATAAATGACAATTTCGAACCACCTCCTTTCGCATCGTACATTCAAATCAGTGAATGCTCATCCATTTGTGTACTTAAAACTTATTTTTCCTTTCAATATTACATCCACTTGATTAATACAACGTTATTTACTCGTAAGTTTTATTAGGAAATTACCTACCCGGCTGGGAGAATTATAATTAAAACAGCCCTTAAAATTATACTTCTTGCCAAGGGCATTACTTAAGTGCTGAAAGGTAGCAATTTCTCTGGTCCCATCGTAGTTAAGAAATAACCCATAATTCGCTATACTTTCCGATAATTGCCGTTTCATTTCACGATTTGCCGGAACCTGGCAATTATCGGTACCTAATGATTATCATCAGCATGAATCCTATCACAATGCTTGCTGCAGGCGACAGGTTTGAATCATTATGGCCCATTTTCCCCTTTTCTCCTGAATGAAGCTTTAAAACCAAACCTCATTGGTGCGTTGCAGAAGAGGAGGGAAAGAGAAAGGGATTGACATTTTTACGATTTGAGAGAATTTTCCCGCGCCTGAAAACGCGGGAACTCCATCAAGCATCTCAAGCGCTATTCCCTCGGGTGGAATTTAGTTCTGCTCGGTGGCAACGGTGAGAAGATTTAGGGAGAGTCGCTTAACTAATTTCAAGGGCCGAGGGTGATTTTGAAGAGATTTATAATTCCACATTTATGGTAATTTGTTGAGGGCTCGTTTTGCGGGTAGTTTCGGTTCATAAACGCGTGAAAAATTTCGGTGTTGTGGCAGACAGCACCGGGGGAGTTAGGGGGGTTAGTTTTAATGGTTAATTTTGGGAGTTTTGCGAACGATATATTCTTACATCTCATTTTATTTCTTGTTTAATTTGTACCAATATGGAGGGTGTGTAACTAGAACTAAAAGTAGGAATTTGTTGTACGAGTGTTTCAAGGTAGAGAGCCTAGTGGTTGGAAATGCGTTTTGGAAAAAGTTATAAATTTTTAACTATTAATAATTAATTGAGAAGTAACGTGAATTATTCTGCAAAATTTTCCTGAAGTGGATGCATTTTAATTTTAGATTATTCATATAATTACTGTGTTGTTTATCACATAAAAAAATGAGTCTCTAGTCTTTTATCTGCTACAAATTTTTAAAAAATCTGAACGAACAACTTGATTGCATATAAATTAAAATACTATTAATTCCCCCCCCCCCAATGCAAAAAAAAAAAAAGTAAAAGAAAATTGTATCCTCATTTTAAGGATTATTTTAACCAGGAATTTCCAAAATGTTTGTCATTGTTAAAAACAGATTTTAGATAAAAGAGTTCTTCAATAAGCATGTTTTTAAAAAGACTTTCATTATTTTAGTCACTTGTTTATTAAAAAGAGAGTCATTATTAATATAGCCGTTATTTTTAAATTTGATTAGCTTACTCATAAATACAATAACTAATCCGCGACATGTGGAACACTTTTTCAATCAGTTATAATCTTTCTGTTGCAGGCAGAAAGTAGAAAATTATACACATGCCAGTTATAATGAGACGTTCGGCAGTTTTATATGTAAATAAAACAACTCATTTTTTGCGGTCATTATAACATGACATGCATATTAACTTGTATTTGATTTTTCCATCATTTCATATTGATATAAAATTTAGAAATTTTGTACACTGAGTTTTTATACGCTTTCTCTTTGAAATAACATTGTTTTAATATTTATAGTTATGTTTTTCTTTAATTAGATAATCGATTGATATATTAAATTTTGGTTTTATATGTTGGTGCCATCTGGTAGTATATTTGAATAAAAAGTATTGAGTCGATATTCCATAATATTTGGAATTATGAATTACTGTTCGTTCTCGGGCTCGAAAAACATTTAGCACTTTTGCGCATGCGCCAGGATGAGTTTATTAATCAAAATAGGGCCGAGAAGAAAGAGGCGTTGTGTACATTAACAGTGAGATAAGTTCAGATTATTGGTGGAATGGGAGGAGTAAAAGCTGCTGATAATTGGTAATATTGTCGGAAAAAAAATATTAACTCACAATACAATCGAACAATTTTTATTTACTCTGAGGGACCTAAACATTAAAGTATGTAATTCGCAGCTTTTACAAAATAATTTTTGTTATGTTAAAACTCTTTTTTTTGTTATAGAATTTTTTTGATAAAATTTTAAGATTAATAATATTGGATAGTCTCGGAAGCACATTTAATGATATTATGTAGAATATTTTTGACACCAATCCTAAAAGAGTTTTTACTACTTGAATTGGTCGCGTAAGCACGCATTTTTAAGTTCATATAAAATAACACGGTAAGAAACGAGACGACATTCATATACACGTGGGAAAAAGAAAGAAAAAAATATCTGAACGGAAAAGTACCTAATGGGGTAGAAGTTAAGGTAGGAAAATTTAGGAAATGTGCTTATCCTTTGGGATGCTGAAACGAATAGTATAAGTATAGTGAATAACTGTGTATATCTTATTTTTGGCAATTGTTTTGCTAAAAAATGTTTTTATATGTAATTCATTTATATTTTATATGTAATTCATTGCGCATTCGCTTTTTAGCTTTAATTTTATTTAGCAGCTATTCTAGACTAATAGTCGGATCACGGAATCAGGGCCAGAGAGCTCCAGGGCTGAAATCTGATTCAATTAAAGATACATGATAAGTAGTTAAATCTGATACAGTGTTATAAACGCCTCACTCCGTTATGGCACCGGAACTTGGAATATGGGATAAAGATTAGATTCACCCTCTTCATCTTGCAGTCGTTCGAAATAACGTGTTTTTTCCTAAGATAACCTTTATGTTGCTTCAAAACAAGATGTTAATTTAACTACATTAAATTCATTTTCTACATTTGGCCCATTTGTTTTCGAAATTATTATATGAACTTAAAGAATACTGGTTTTAATACTTATAATATTCATATGGTTACTTTTTGTAAATCCGAAAAAAAATACGAATTTAATGTATTTTAATTTTATTATGCAGCGTGATACTTTTTGTCGAAAGAAATGAATTTGCTAATATCTAAAATTTATTTAACAGTTATACATTATAGAGTTTTATTATCTTTATCAAACTTATTAAACTGCTTTTATATCAAATGATAATACTTATACTTTTTTCAAAATCTATTACTTCTCCCACTACTGAATTTCCAGTAAAATTAGGTACAGTTTTCTATTCACTTTGCTATTAATATGCATTAACTATTTGTATAGCTATTATATAAGATTTTTTTTTTCTTTTCAGGTAAATATTTTATCACTTGTCCTTTCTATTGTACGAAATATTAAAGGTGAGCTTTAATTTTAGTTTTTATCTTTTAAATATTATTTCTTTGAAATTTTCTTTTGAATTTTAATCATTACAGAAAGAGAATTTCTTTCATGTCATTTAAGACTGAAAGTTGAACAACAATTAGAATTTGAAAATGAATATTTTATTAGAGAATAAAAAATAATATTCATTTTGAATATTCAAATTCATATCAATTTTAATAGAATTTCTTTGGAATGCAACGAAAAGAAAATCGGGAAATTATTTAAATGGAAAATTTAGTTTTACTTTCAATTTCATTTGAAAGTGCTTTGAAATTAACAATTGTTTTAAATTTTACATTTTTTACATTTTTCCTCTTTCTTTGCATAAAGTTTTCGAATTTACAGAGGCCTTTTTGCATAAAAATTTGTTATTTTCCATTTTCTCAGATCGATCTTCAACAATTCTTCTTACTATACACCTTTGATTAGTGATTTTTTTAGCAACCTCAGTTGATGTACTTCCTATACCTATAGAAACTACAACAACCATGCCTTCATTAAAAAAAAAAAAATAAGGGTTTTAAAACTTATTTTTGATTATTCATTTCTTTCCATTTTTCATAATAGCGTTAACTCCACCCTCTAAAACGAATGAAAGCAGCATTGAAAGGATTTCGCATTATCTTATGATTAAAACTAATAGCACATACCTACAAAATTTAAGCCGTGAAAAAGTATTAGCAGCAAAGTAATGATTCTATTTTTATTTTTATTTTTTGATGCACTGATTTCAAGTATAGTGTAAAGAATTTGACCCGTTGTAAAGAATTTGGTTCTAAAATTGCCAGAAGATAGATGTCAGCACTGTATTGGTGTAGATCAAAAATGTGATGACATCTCACCGGTAGTACGTTTGGCAGACGGAGATTTTTTTCGGCGGGAGTCAGCGTGGTGTTATGCTGTGTGATGTTGTGTTGTGTTATGTGATGTTGAAAATAAAAGGCATTGATGCCTTGTGATGGTGTTCTATCTTGTGGACTAAGATAATGGTCGTGAGAATGGATTTACAAATATTGTAATGAATGAATTTCCTATTGTTTATATGTTGTGAATGTTTTTTATGTTGTGTGTTTTGTCCGACTGTGATGTTATAAATAAACAAATTTAAAAGACAAATTTGGTTAAATAAGACTAATCACTCGGCTGTATTTTGATGACATCACAATAGCATTAATTTTGATCATTCGCTTTAGATTTTTTTCATAAAATGAGCCTGCACATTTAGTAAATAAATTTGTTATACATATTTTGAAAAATTAAAAAAAAATATTTTCAAAATATTTTTTTAATGTTTAATTTACAAATTTATCATTTATAAAGTTTTTGGAAATGGTTTGCTAAGTCATATTAATGAAAGTATTTTCCATTAATAATGCATTGTTCTAATTCTTTTTTTTTTCCTGAAAATTCCTTTTGGTATTATTTCTCGTTGACAGCATATCGGCTTTCTTTGTGTATTATTCAATAATTGTCGGCCGTCATTTTGATGCTCCACATGCTTCGGTATCTACTCTCCATCATTATGGTATCTTTTTGAAATATTATTTTCTGTTTTTCATTAGCA
Organism: Argiope bruennichi; assembly: GCF_947563725.1. Classification (NCBI taxonomy): domain Eukaryota; kingdom Metazoa; phylum Arthropoda; class Arachnida; order Araneae; family Araneidae; genus Argiope; species Argiope bruennichi. Next base: position 90,770,506 of record NC_079151.1, read on the forward strand.
ATATTAGATTTTCGACAAAGAGTCCAAATGCGAATTTAAGAAATGCACTTTCAAATTTGTCAAACAACCCATGTTTAATGTCCATTAACATATTTTTCATGCTGCATTTGAAGGTAGGACTCTTAAGTTTACCTAGAAAGTTTTTGGGGACATCCTTAAACGTTATCTAGGCCTCTTTCTTCCGTTATTTCTATTTAACTTACAAACACTTTTTAAAAACAGTTCTGAATAGTTGGACCGATGAAAATATCTTTTTTTTTTTATTTTTGATTCTGATAGTTCTGGAAACATTAACAATTGTCAACAGGAAAATTTCCAAAGAATGTAAAGCACTTTCCTTTTTATAGAGAGTTAACAAATCGTTTAATAAATTCAAAATTGATGCGAAATATAGACAGGAGGGCTTTACTGGTATCAATCAAACTTTTTTTCCTGCATTTTTGTTCCCAAGTTTTAATACTTTCCTGTGCGTCATCTCAGTTGTCATTGAATGACTTTTCTTATCTTCATTGTTCCATTCACACAAAAAGGAAGGTATTTTATATACTTTGCTTACTGTCCAAGAAACATAGAAAGCACTATTAGATCACCACACACCATTCATCCACTATATTTATGCTCATGTCTTGTTAAAATCAAGACTGAAATCTTGTAAAATTCGTTTGATTTCATAAAATGCCCAAATGGTACTATTAGGGCACCCTAATGTCATTATGCAAAAGCGCTTTTTTTTAGATTTCTTTTTGACAAGTCAATAAAGAGCCTCCAATCATTCAAGTCATATTTCTATCAATCCTGGTACATTACCAATGTAAGCAAAGCCAGTATCTTGAGAAAATTATTGAATGATAACTGTTGCTCTCTTTCTGAATCATGTGAAAGAGATACCCCGGAGTCGATAAATTCTTTTTCTTTTATCTTAGTTAAGTAAGGCCGTTTTGAAGTAAAATCTGTCGATTCAAAACATTTTTGATAATTATTTGAAAATTGTTTTTATTCCGTCCTAAAAACTCCAATTTTTGCAAGCAATAACAACATATATTACTGCTTTCTTTAATTCATTATATTGCACTGGATTGGTGGTTACGAAAATGAAAATTTTCAATTGGTGGGAGAAAAAATGAGAATTTTTTTTCACTGTTTTTCTTAAAATTAGTGCCCAAAATTCTGTCAGCATCAGTTATTGGTTTCTGAATACTTTATTGATTGAAGTTTGCAATTACTCATCTTAATAATCAAATGTTGAAAAGGAAAACAATGCTATGCAATATTTCATATTTGTTTGATGGGTTATGAAATTATATTAATTTTTAAATTATATTTAAATGAAGACCTATGCCATCTTTTATTTTCAACTGCGTCAAGCATACTGCAATATTTGTTATTAACATATGCAAGAAATTAGAACCCCCCTCCCCCCTGACAATCCAGTGTACATGAAAAGCGTTAAACATTTCTTTGCTTTAATACCCACCCAGTTAGCACATCTGTCGCACAATACTATACAATACTGTACGATATTATATTATATATCGTACGATACTGTACGATATTATATTATACTGTACGATATTATATCGTACAGTATAATACTGTATCGTATATACAGTATTATACGATATATATGTAGAGGTATGTTAACTCTGGCTCGAAAAACAGGCCTCTACTAATCGGATAATTTATCAAATTAAATATCTCTCGCGGGCCCTTGGGGAAAGCCCGGTTGAGATTAATGCGTAGAGATGGCTCATATTAAGAGAATCACACACTAATTAAACATAAACAAATTTAATGAACTGGACGAACGGCTGGGCCGCTTTTACATCGAGGGACGCTAGTACAGTACCGAACACAGTTCTTAGAGCGGGAAACAGATAGCTTCTTATTGGCTGTTGAGAGACGACGCGAGCGCCGTTAGGATGACGCTCCGTACCGCTAACGCCGCTAGGGGGACGCTCCGTACACTACATATATAATACAGTATTATACGATATACGATATATATCGTATATATCGTACAGTATATTATACTGTACGATATTATATCGTAATACTGTACGATATTATATTATATTATAATATTCAATAATATTATAAAATATTGCGAATATTGTTTAATGTTATACAATATCGTACATTATAAGTGTGGTACTAGGGGAGTTCCTCATATTCTTTCATTTCACCTAATAGGTTTCCGGATTTGCATGTATTACACTTCTCACAAGAATAATGGAAGCATAATTTTATATTACCTTTTCCTCACATTTTGTACTGCATTTCTTTCAATAACCATATAATATAGTTGTATGAAATACGATGTAGTACTCGTGCTACAGGTAGGGATCCGCCAATAAAAAAAAATAGTATTTCGGTAACATTACTAGTTGAAATTGAAAATAACTGGAAACCCAAATTAAGCTAGTTACTAATCACCCAAATATATATGAATATTTATTCCTTCTAACATTACATTTGAATGATAGTAAGGCATCGAGTTAAAATTTTTTTGTAAAGATTGCTTTTTTATTTCCTCGTTTAATAAAATTCCAACTCTATGATAGATTATAGCTTTAAAGTAATCTAATGGAAAATGTTTCACATTTATATTTGGTTTATAATTTCAGGATAAAATAAATATTTCATATTTATTTTATTAGCTCTATCTTATCGCATTCATAAATTGACAAATATTCCGAAATCAATATTTATATGCAAGCGCATACTCGAATCTCCTCGCGTTTAAATAGCCTCTGTAAAGAAGCTGGAATAATAAAGTATTCTCATTCTAGAATATTCTAATATGCGGAAATGGAGACGGAATCCACGACCAATTTTATTAGCTCTATCTTATCGCAATCATAAATTGACAAATATTCCGAAATCAATATTTATATGCAAGCGCATACTCGAATCTCCTCGCGTTTAAATAGCCTCTGTAAAGAAGCTGGAATAATAAAGTATTCTCATTCTAGAATATTCTAATATGCGGAAATGGAGACGGAATCCACGACCAATTTTATTAGCTCTATCTTATCGCATTCATAAATTGACAAATATTCCGAAATCAATATTTATATGCAAGCGCATACTCGAATCTCCTCGCGTTTAAATAGCCTCTGTAAAGAAGCTGGAATAATAAAGTATTCTCATTCTAGAATATTCTAATATGCGGAAATGGAGACGGAATCCACGACCAATTTTATTAGCTCTATCTTATCGCATTCATAAATTGACAAATATTCCGAAATCAATATTTATATGCAAGCGCATACTCGAATCTCCTCGCGTTTAAATAGCCTCTGTAAAGAAGCTGGAATAATAAAGTATTCTCATTCTAGAATATTCTAATATGCGGAAATGGAGACGGAATCCACGACCAATTTTATTAGCTCTATCTTATCGCATTCATAAATTGACAAATATTCCGAAATCAATATTTATATGCAAGCGCATACTCGAATCTCCTCGCGTTTAAATAGCCTCTGTAAAGAAGCTGGAATAATAAAGTATTCTCATTCTAGAATATTCTAATATGCGGAAATGGAGACGGAATCCACGACCAATTTTATACGTATAATAAAGATAATTGTCATAGCAAGTGAGAAGAGGACCAATAGCATTTAATAGACGACCAACCGTCGCCCAAGGCTACTTATACGGAACTTTATTGGCCCGTAAGTAAGTGACCAATTTATCACGTGAGATCTTTACTGCATTTCCATAGCAACGGGCCGCCATTTTTCCCTGACCTTTTTCCCCTTTCCGGAATAAATGTCCCTGTCGAAAAGTTTTAGTTTGTCAAGAATTTCAAAGGGGTTGGAAGAGGATATACGTTTTCAGGGTGAGGGTGGGTTTTATGGGTTTTAGAAAATACAATCCAAACCCTTTTGTTTCCAGAGGGGTGGGGTGGGGTGGAGTGATGATAGTATTTCTTCTGAAATTGGAAGCCATTTGACTGATCGCTGAGCAAATAGTTTAGAGAATGGGAAGCGCAAATGGCTTCGAAAACTTAGCACATGGTTCTAAAGTATATAGATAGAGTTGTGTAAATATGAAGTGCTATTTCAGTAACTTTGAAGGTAATACAAAATTATAGATATTTTTTAAAAAATTTATTAAGTACTCTTAAAAGGATGATTTAGATTCTTAAAAAACTACGTTCAAAATGAATTTTTTTGAAAAAAAAAAAAAAAAAACACGTTTGAATCAGCCATTTTTTAATTTTTTTTAAAAAAGAGCATTTGGGGGGGGCAAAAAAGAGGCGTAAAGTAAAAATCTTTTAGTTTATCAAATGATTTGCTTAAAATTTTATAGATAGCTTAGGGAATATATTATCTAATTCCTGAATTAAAAAAACAATAAATATTTCTAAATGAATAGATTACTTATTCTCTAATAACAAAAAATATGCATTAGATTTTAATTCATAAAGTTTTTCATAAGCAAATTCTATCATATTCTGTATAGTCTTCACTAAAGTCTGTATTTAACATATTCTGTATTTGATATTGTGTATTTGTATTAGCGTCTAAAGGTGTGAAACAGCATTAAAGCGTAATTTAGTGTCACGCACAAAAAAAAGAAAAAGAAAAAAAGAAAGAATAAAAATGTTAACGGTTTTATAAAGTAACCTGTTCAATCATTAAAAACATTAAATTTTTAAAAAAATTCAGAGTTTCGCAAAAAGTCGATTTTTTAACCTAGACTCCAACCTTAAAGTGTGATGAAAAATGATAAAAATAGAAACAAATTAAAAAATAATTTTATTTCTAATGCAGAGAGTTTAATACAGATTTTTGAACTCGTTTGAATACGTTAATATTCACATTATGAATTCAGTTCATGCTATAAAGCTTGAAGCAAATTTAAAATTTATAATTCGCAAAAGAATTAAGGTAGAAATACTGATGTCATTGCACAGAAAGGACGAATATGAAGCTGAAATTTCTTCTTTTTCTTTTCTTATAAAATCAGAATTGACGCATGTCAAAATTAATAATTTCTGCTACAGAATGGTTCATAAATTGTTTACTTAGGTAAAGATATTTGTCTGAAAAATGTTTTATAAATATTAAATGTGTCATAATTCTTTTGACAGTTCTGCTTCATACGAAGTACCTCGCACTTTCTCAGAAGTATTTCTGTAAAATAACATGTGTTGGATGTTCAAATATTTCTACTATATTATTGTGTAGTCACATTAACTTATTTCTTCGGATGATTATTTGTAAAATAGCGGAGAATATAATCGGTGTTGTTCCGCTTCATATTATATTTTTGCAGCATTATTTAAAATTCTTGGATATAAACTGACATAGAAAATAATTTCTAGCATGTAATGTTTCAGAGTTACTGACAATAACTTTAATTTTAAAGAGAAATAAACAAGCCTATTAATTGCAGTTGTAAAAAAAAAAGACAATGTGGTATGTACTTTGTTGATAATATTTTAAATTTTCTTTTAAGGAATATCTAAAATGAAATATCTTAAATATTTAATATATAAATTATTTACTATCTAATTATATTTGAAATTATTTATATATATATTTACAAGAAATTACATTAATAAAATCTTTAAAATGAATTCTTTGACAATCGTATATCATTGCCACTAATTTCCGATGAGTATTAGGGTTCATGGGGCCCTTGAACTTGATTGTTTTTAACCTCAGGATTTTATTACTGTTTGGAGAGAGTGACAGTATAGTTCAAATACTTGAGAAATATTCAAGAACTTCAGTCTAATTTTAGAAGATAGTTATCTTTGCTAAAATCTTGGTTTCAGTATTGTTATATTACATTAGATTATACTATCTACATTCTCGATTTCAGAGCAAAAATGCTCACTTCCGATATAGAGGTATAGTAGTAAATTTTATTTTTTGAATTAAAAGACAAATCACTAAGAAAAAAGTCCAACATTAATGAGGCGTACACAAAACATATAAAAAGAAATAAATGGCACGGAAAGTACAACCATAATAAAAAAAACAATAAAAAAATAATAAAAATATCACAGAAAAAATACATTTGAGAATTTACAGTTGCTGGATTTAAAAATGAATTTAAAACGGAATTATGCTCACATTCCTCCAAATGAAGATTGCTCTCTTCACACATGAAGCTGTTTAAAAGTCGTAGTCTGGTTTTTGGTAAATTATTTCTAATAAGGATTTAAAGCCTTTGCAACTTGTCTTCGATTGTTGAAGTTTAAAAATGCCAGGAAACTATCTGTGGATATTTTGTTTCTTAATGAATTGGGAAAGTGAAACGAAGAAGGTATGAATGGAAGGGACTGTGTCGTGAAATGAACATAATTCTTTCGTTACCCCTATCTTTTTTTTTTTTTAAATACAGTGAATCACCCCTTTAACACAGAACTTAGCCGTATAAACTTGGATTGCTGTGACTGGCCGCTATGCTCATTAACTACTCAAGTTTTGCATAAGAAAACAACCTCCAACAAAGATTCAAAGAATCTTCAAACCTTTGGTAGAAGGCTAGAAATCTTTTTCATCATTTCTTTTAATATTTTTAAATTTCCAGGGTATTGTAATATTGTGTTAAAATTACTATTCATAATGAGTTTTCCTCTAAGTTCGACACATTCTGTTTTGTAGCGTTGAACTGAGTCTATTTCCCCACATATACATATGAACCTGCAGAAGTATTCAGGAAATCGTCCATGTTCCGATGTAATTTGCTCTATCATCGGGTGAAATATTCTTTTTAATAATTTTTGGCTCGGATATGAATTTTTATGTTATGCGTCCTTTGCACGGCATTATCCATCTATCCTGCCACTGCATAGTCATATCTCGTCTAATTTCTGTCTTTAACATTTAGAATGACTTTGGGATTACAATATCTGTTTAGTCTTTCTATAATCTACTTCTAACTGATGGTTAGTTTTAAACTTTAGGCTGTATTTCATATGTGTTTCTATAGATTTTTACACTGTCCCACTTTTCTTGTTACATGTTTAAAGCAAATGTCCTAATTTGAGATTTCTGATACTGTTCAGCAACGGATTGTAAAACCCTCCGCTCATTTGTGCATGCGTTAGGGTAGGTTTGATTCGTCAAAATAGGGGTGAAAGGAAAGATGAAAGGAGGAGAGGTTTACATTTACTAGTATCTAATAGGAGAAATTCAAGGTCAAAGAGATTACCGGAAATGCACTCATCGTCCCGCGTCTCACTCCTTAATGAGATGGAGTCGTCGAAATGGTCGTCTCAGAATCCGTTGACGAACAAAAGAATAGTGGCTTAGGAAGAGAGAAAAGGATGCCTATCATTATGGCTTCTTTTGATAGTTGGTCTGCTTATTTATTGCCCAAGTACTCGATCTGGACATTGAGCCATCGTAGATGTATATATTTATTGTTATGTAACATAGATTGAATCTGTCTGGATAGCAATCAGACCAGACCGATTATCAACCCAAATTTTGATTGGCATTTGTTTTGCTGAAGCTGATTCATTGCTATTTTAATGGCTAGAAATTTTGCTTCGAAAACCGAATAGTGCAGAATTAGTTAATCTTGCTATGAGATTATGATTTTATTATTTTAAAAACTGCAAAATAGTCTTCTTTTGTCTTGTCTCTTTTTGGACCATTTGTATAAATGGGATAGACTCCTGTGTGTCTGTGATTCGAATAGCGAATCCACCAAAAATTCACCATCTAAGAGAATTTGGTGTTTCATATCCATCTGGAATAAGATACCGGATCACGTTCATCCTTATCGGTCTCGTCTCTAATCAAGATTCAAAATTACGAAATCCGTTCATAAATTGGCATTGTATTGTTTTAGTACAAGGCGTTAGTGTTACTAAACCTTTCATAATTTTATATTACAGATTATTATATAAAGCTTAGAAAGAATAAAGTATTTCTAAAATCTGCAAGAAGCCTCAACGTGCTTAAGTTCGAGGAATGTAATGATGCAATCTTTTCTTTGCTATTTCAGTAAAACCTTTCGATTCCTCTAATTTCCTTACCATCTTAGATTTAATGATATGTTTGTTAATACCTGCAGTTTATTTTGTAACGCATTTATTTGCTTTAATGAGAGAAAAATTCTTTAAAAAACATGAATTCATACCATAATTTCGTCGCAGATATTCTATTTTGAAACCTGGATCAAAGTTCAAACAGTGGAGTTAGACCTATTAACATTAAATCTTTCATAAACATATGAAACTATATTAATTATTGTAGGTTTACATATTTTTGAAACTCAATGGATTTTGTTATTAAAATTTGCATAAATTTACAAAAGACTGATAAAGAGATACAAGTTCAAAAAAAATAAATAATCAAATGGAATTTTATAATTAAAATACGAATGTAATATTGGTGGGACTGGTGTCCGATCTCCTCTTCAAAGAACATTACTGCCAGTGATGTGAGATGAGCCTTAGCGTTTCTTAGAAACTCCTCCAGAATTTGAAAGTTCTTCGAAATTATTTTTGAAACAAAGAATACGGAGAAGAAATGCATAAATATTCATTCTTGGAAGTCGCAATTTTGGCATGGTGGTCAGTCATCTCGTTGCCAGGGATTCCAAAATCCTCCATCTGTTGTGAACGACTTCATAAACTCGTTGAACTAGATCTTTTGTTGAAACAGTCTGAAGTTCTTGTGCATTTTCATGGAGAATGCGATTTTAGAATCGAATGATTTTCATTTCTTCCCTGAGTTGAAGAATGGCAAGCATGTCAAAATAATAATTCCAGATTATTGAACAGTTTCAAATGATCGCAATGGTCCATTTCCCATTAGTGGTGGTAATGATCTTCGAAGCGAGAATAGAAAAGATGATGCATTGATATAATAAATGCCTGAATCTTCAAGTCGATTGTGTCTAAAAGTATCCATGTTTGTACATAACTTGGGCCTGGTGATTAGGTCTCGGCTACGAAAACGGGACGGGAGGGGAGCTTTCAGGTTCGAGATTCGATTCCACCGAAGAACCGTCATGTAAGAGGGTTTGGAGCACGTTAAATCCGTCGGAGCCGAGCGTCTTCCAGTGGGTGTGGTGTGGAAGTTTGGAGAATGGGTGCCAACTTAAGTCCACGTAATCTGACCGCGGCTCAAAATTACGATGTCCGTCATAGATGTGTGCTTTAGAAACTGGAACTTAATATAACTGAACTAAAATTGTGCATAATTTTTGATAATTAATCCATTTTGTTCTCTGCTAATCCTTTATCAGAGCTTGACATATATTAAACTCAATTAGTTTTTAAAATAAAATGTAGTTTCTTAAATATCAAATGATATTTCGTAATCTGAATCCTCCCCCCCTCGCACCCCACCGGAAACAAATTTGAATATAGTGCCCCGATTTAAAATAATTTAATGCTGAAAATTTAAAAACTTCTTTATATTATAAATAAAAAATGGTTGGAACCAAATTATTTGCAGAATTTATTTTGGGGGGAATTTCGAAATTTATTTTCAACCGCATAGTTTTAAGAATGGCCATTACTTTCTTTAGTGCATCAAAACTAAACTTGGTGTTTTATTCAGTAAAAAATTATCATTGCTGTTTTATAAAACTGAAAACTGCTGCAACAATAAGATTCATTTTTACTTTACCGTTGAAACTTAAAACAGAAACCAATTCTTTTCCAATTAATTACATTAAAAAAAAGCGCACATTGTTATACAGAGAGGAAGATTTGTTTCGCTCAGATAATAGCTGTCTGCGAAATTGCCCCGTAAATTTTTGTAGTTTTCCCATTTCTGGCCGCTGGGAAGTAAAATTAAGTAAAAGAAAAAAACAAATAAAGGTTGAGCAACAGAAAAGATAGTTGCTCGTTAATGTATGTTTCGGCTTCCAGTCGAAGCTATTGTCGAAATCCTTTCAAAATGTATTTTCTTTTAAACTAGATTCCTTCTTTTTCATTAGATGGTGGAAATGAATATCATAAAAGCGGAGCCCTTTGCAGAAATATGCAGCCCCTTTTAGGACTCGATTAGGGTTTTTATGTCCCGAACATAGTTAGGAGGGGAAAAAATTTAGGAGGAATCTAACTTTTTCTTTACCATGTCATTACACTAAAATGGCGCGTTTCTTTTTTTAATGCAGTAGAAAGAAGATATTTATCACTGCAGGCTTGGCTTTTAAAGAATTCGCCGTCTGGCGGAAAGACGCAATTAGTGTTATATCTGCAAAGGCTGCTGTTAATTGCTTTTAATTAGTAAAAGGAAATAAAAGAAGCCGAATCTTATTTTTTTCTTATTTTGTTTTAAACATTTCTAAGTGAGTATTTATCTCATAAGGAAGTTCTTTGCTAATGCGATCTGTTTAAACTGGGTTTGTGGCTATCAAATCTTGATGTTAATAATTGAAGAAAGCACATTTTAAAGAATTTATTATGGGATAATTATTGAATTCTATTGAATACATTATACGAAAAACTAACTTTGTAATATCATATGCCGTTGAGTAAATATTGTCAAACATTTTAGTCTATTTTTACCATGTTTATATCAATACCTTTTTGGTGAATATATTTCAAATTATATCATCACATTTTAATGGACTAGTTAAAGTAATAAATTCTGTATTACCAAACGCCATTGAACAAACGTTGTCAGGCATATTACTCTGTTTTTACTGTATTTATACCAATATCTTTTTGGTGAATATATTTTAAATTATAGCTTTACATTTGAATGGAACACTTAAGGTAGTAAACTTTGTAATACCAAATGTTATTGAGTAAATGTTGTCAAACATTTTACTCTATTTTTATTATATTTATACCAATATCATTTTGGTGATTATATTTCAAATTGTATCTTTAAATTTTAATGGGACAGTTAATAAACAGCTATAAAATTTGTAGTACCAAATGCCATTGAAGAAATGTTGTCAAACAGTTTACTCTATTTTTACCAATACTTTTTTTGGTGAATATATTTCAAAATATATCCTTACATTTTAATAGGATAGTTAAGGAAACAAACTGTGTAATAACAAATGCCATTGGGTAAATATTGTTAAACGTTTTGCTTTATTTTTACTGTATTCATACCAATACCTTTTCGGTGAATAAATTTCAAATTACATCTTTAGAATTTAATGAAACAGCTAAGGTAGGAGATTAATTTTTTAACTGATTGGTTTTTCTTCCGTTTAACCCTCGATAATTGATTTATTTGATATTTTGTCTATCAGAAATCAATGCGAAATTGAGAAAAGATTGCATGCATTTAGATGTGTTATTGTGTAATCTACAGATTAAAGTCTAAAATTAAATTTGTGTCGTAGATGTTTGATACGTAGCCTGAACAAAGAATACAAAGTCAGTCACCGCTTAACGCATTAAAACGTTGCAGAATAATTCGCAATTCAGTTGAAGTAAAAAAAAAAAAAAAAGGACTTAGAGTAAAAATACTTGTATAAAATTAAGATAATAAAAAATGTATTTTGACGATAGATGTTATAGCTATATTACGACGAATTGGCAGGTCTAGCATAAGAATTGTGTGACATCTGATCGAATTCTGTTATGATAAATCGACGACAATGAATCAGTTTACTAAATATGGCTACTTTATGATGTTTCGTAACGGTAACACATTCTTTAGAAGAATTGTAAAAAAGCATCGCGTTCAACACATATTTATTGTAACTCTTATTTTCCCACAATCTGCTCCCAGTTTCATACCTTTCTGTCTCTCTGCTATTCTCTATTTGGGATACGAGTATTCACCTCTATTTGGGATATTATATCTCTATTTGGGATCAGCTCGTTAAAGTCACACTATAGTAGTGCTAGATTAAGAATGAAATCGAAGACTTATTTATGAGATATTTTCTTATTTTAGATAAGATATTATTAGTTTTTCTTGGAGGGCCTCGGTGTATTTATTCTATGCACATGAAAGAATAAAAATGATTATGCTTGTATGTTATATTGTTTCTGTATCTGTATAAGAGTATGTTGCATTAAGATTCGTAATAAACATCGTACTTGTTTTTTTTTTTCATTTTCGTTTACATCATTTGTAATAAATTTTTTAAATGCTGAGTCACAAGTCTGAGTGTTGAAGTCACACTGAGTCAAATGCTGAGTCTGAGTGTTTTTTCTAGTTTTGTTGTCTCTTGCCATTTCTGTTATTTTTTTATATTTCGCAAGTTAAATGTATATTAATTAATAGTTAAAATTTGTTTTCTAAATTGAAAATGGCACGTTATTATTGATACATGCCTATTAAAATTATCTAACACTATTGATCTTGGCATTTATTGTGCAACATGCCAACCTGTTTTGTTCATAACTTATTTTAATATAATACATTCAACCCTGCACACTGCCTCATTTCACTGCTACTATCTGGGAAAACATTACAGAATATACACGTTCAATCATTAAGTAATGATGTGTATGGACTTCTATACTTTATGTAAATTATGTTATAACAAACAAAAAAAAATGTTCAAAACGCTCGATAGGAAAATTGTTGAAACTATAGCTACCAGATTTAACAAGCACTTCTTGTTTTAATAGTAACTTACAATGCAATTTGATAGTAGCTTACAAAGAACGGATTTTGTCACAATTCTGATTAAAATTGCTATTAAAGAATTCATCAAATAGTTAAGGGTTTTCCTTAATAGCGTTGGGACAAATTATTGTATAAATAATATTTTAATACCACATTAAAATTTATTTATGCGGACTTTACTGTGTTACCAGTTTTATTTGTAAAGAATGTTTTTCACAAATTTTTATACATGTATCAATTTTTAAAGTATAATTTAAAGCAATTTATTTTTTAATCACTAGATTCATATTTATTCATTTTTGTACATATTTATCCCGCTTTATAATTACGAGTAAATATTAAAAATAAAATAACAATAGAGAAATCAAAAATAAAGTATTAGTATGTTAACATGTTTCGGAATAGAGGTTCGATGCTTTTTTTAGGTAGATTCCTATTGGAGGACTACCTATAGCAATGGTTCTCATGACACGATTTCGTGAAAATTTCTTCAGTTCTCCACCATTATGGTCCCTAAAACCTAAAACCACCCTTAGTTCAAAAGATTATATATATATATATAACGCTTTGCCCATGTTATCTTGAAAACAGGATAGCTGAAGTAATTTTGTGTGGATTTTAACTGGCTTAACTATCTTGTTAGAAATGTAAAAATCTCGGATGAGTTCGTAAATGAACCATCTAGCTCAAAGGAGGGTGGTAATGGTAGAGGTGGAAATTTTTATTTCGCTCTAACTTTCTTAATATAAAAAATAGAAAAATAAATCCAATCAGTCAAAGTAGCGCCTCATTGAGGACAAACAACTTTTTTATTTGCAGTCTTTCGATAACTGTAATATATTAGAGGTTAGGGGCTGAAAACTGTTTTCTCGAGCCCTAATTTTGACAACTTTAATTGTGAGGTTTCGTCTAAGGATTGAAAAGAATTTGAAAGTAGTTACTTAGATTTAAAGGAATCTACCTTTGCCTTCCATCTTGCCGAGAGGAATTTTGTAAAGACTTAAGAGCTAATTTTCTGCATGGATATGGTCATTCAAATTACGTCTTATAGGATATAGGTTCCTTTTTATATTTTGATACGTTCGACTGTTGATCAGGATTTACATTCGATGTTTCATTTGATTTTTCATAATAAACAGTAGGGGGGTGAAATGATATACCTAATGTATTTTGTAATGTAATGAGTGTCAGTTATCAAATGGCTTGATGTTTGTATATTAAATATTCTGTTAGATACATATAACATATACAAATGTGATGAATGGGTGCGCCTAATATATGTAGGCTATAATGTAAAATCTGAAAGTTACCAAGTGTCATAATACTAACATTTTTTTTCAATACATATGACAAACAAAATAGAATTTTCTTGTAATAATTCATTTTTAGGCTGTGATATATCCAATTTTACAATCCTCCTACAAACCGATTTTAAATAGTTCTGCAGTACATCTGTATTATTAAATATTTTACCCATATCAGGGAAATTTAATACACAATATCATCATAAATCATGTTTGGCTTATAAATCATTCTAAACTCAGAATAACTGCTGCGAATTCTCATTCCATTAAAATAATCGCTGAAGCGATGCATTGCATACCCCAATTCGCCATCCGTTTCTGATGGTATGGCAATGAATTAGTATATAATCACTAGTAAAATCTATCGTAACTCTGTCTGAATAAAGGTTCTTATTGTATCTCTGTGCCGGAATGTTACATTATTTAGTTCATTCCCCTGATCATGAGGCCCACTAGTGAAATACGGTTAAGGTCATTGGATGTGTTTAGTGGCCGCTCCATCAAGGACTTATGCATAATCCATGCTGTGGGCATTCTGAGGGCCTCATTAGAGTGAACTGAGAAAGGCTATTGTGTTTCGTGTATGTGTTCTTGTAGGATTGCCCCTATTATCCTGCAATACAATGCACGAATTCCGTGGTGTCTGTCAAATTGTACGATTTTATTGGACAAAAAGAAGACATAAAAAGGCATATTAAGAATATCCTTATTTTTTCCTTATCGTGAATGTCTTAATAAGTATTTTTCTTAAAGATTCAATTTTATAAATTTGTAGTTCTGTAATTGACTTTTCACTCGTTTTTGTCTTTGCCAGCACTGAAATTTGGAGCACGTGCATTTTCAGAAGAGATGCATTAATTTAATATTTTTCTGATGTATCATTAAACAGTTAATTTTAATTAATAATAAATATGATGGAAATTTAATAACTGCATAATTTATTACTTTAAAGATTAGAAAATAAGAACATAATAAAAATATAAAACAAACTTTTAAACACTCTTTCAGTGGAGCATATATATATATCCAACAAGCTCGAAATCGAAGCTTTATTCTACAAGAAAACACTGAATTATAGATAGAAAAGAATGTCGATATGTACAGTACTTGTCGAATGTTGATAAAAAACAGCACTTGCAGAAATCAATAAAAGTCGCTCAAACGGCAGATCGTTAAATAGAAAGCAATTCACTATAAACAGTTAGAGAACTTGCTGTGTTTTCACCTTCGAAAAGAGAGAATTCCATTATCATTTAGGAGTCTGAGCTTATAACTGATCCGTGACTTTGTATAGAATTTTCTAGAAGGATTTCGTATCTCAGTTCCTAATAAATATTCAGTTATCTTTAAAGTCTTATTTTTTCTTGCCAAATTTTTCATCAAAACCGAGCCTTGCCGTCTGTCATTCATTTGGAATTTACTAAAAATATCTGTAAATATTTCTTCCTTAATAGAAATATTAAATGTGCAGGAAAACAGAATTACAAATTTGTAACAGTATTTAATTAGCTATTATATTTTGCATTGGTTGGTAAGAAATTTTCCTATTTTATACGGATGAAATATTATTTATTTAATTATTTGTCACAAAATCTCCACAAACCTTGAATATTCTTCCTTTTTTGTTAACAAACTTTAAAGCACTTTTAACAAATATTCAAAGTAAATGTTGAAGTTAACACATTACTAACCAGTAGTTGAAAGCTAATTAGTAATTTGATGAAAAAGAGTAAAAATATGGATATTATCTTTCGTTGGAATCCTAACTTTTCCATAAAAGGAAAGTTTTTTTTAATTAACATATTTTTAATGATATAGAATGCTCTATATAAAATTATAATAAGAAATATGTAAACCCTTTTTATCATCTTTATTTTTAATTTAAAACATTTATTTGTGTATAATATTATATGACACAAAATCTTGTTATCATCTTTAACTGTATTTTAATTAAAAAGAAAATTTTATGCATCAACAATTTTTAATTTCAGTAAGTACTGTGTCAAAAAATTATGATTCTGGGAAAATAACGACTTTTTATAAGCACCGAATGTCAATTATTTTCAATTCGTTACTTTGAAATATGATATAAAATTTAATTAAACATTCTGAGTAGTAATTTACATATGTGTTTACAAAATGGAATAGGGAGGGAAATCTTTTTTTCTAACAAAGAGACTCTATCCAATATTAAAAGTAAATAGTTGAGTTTAGAATCTTTCTTCAGGAAATTGGAATACTCAAAACAATTTTCAAGTAAAAGAGAATATTTTTTCAATATAAATAAGGTAAAATGAAAATTGAAAAATCTATTTTAAATTGAGTTTATTAAATCTTTGATGTTTCCCTTAATTTTTGCTTGAGTAGTAATATTCATGAGAAATGGAAATATATTTTTAATTAATATTTCGTAATAGAATATTTAAGAGTAATTAAATAGTTCATATTTTAATTATTTCATTGCATAATTATTGTATTGCCACGGAACCTTTGTAAAATATTCCTCATGTGAATATTTGGGAAAAACATTTAGCAGTTCGATGATACGATTATTTTGCAGGTCTAACCAGTGTGTAGGGTTAAACAAAATTATTTATATTCTTTGAACGTTTTAGAATTTGATGTGAACAATGTCCAGTTGAAATTAAAAAAAAAAAAATGCTGCTATTACAAAAATAAGAGTTTGCAAATCCTGAGCAAGTCTTGTTTCTCATTTTCGGACGTTTCTCGAAACATGAGTACAAATTATTTTTTCTGTTAAAGGAAATGGTAGAGGGCAAACACAAATCGCTTTTAAACAACAGCACGAATTCCTTTGAAAAAAATCACTGAAATTTAAGAGCCGAATGAAAAACTGTGTTCAACTACTCGTTTCTTTCTACCTGACTGGTCTGGAACCTTTTTCTCGGATTTTTATAGCATCCGTTGCAGAACAAAGAAGATTCTTGAAGGATATCGTATCTTCGCTCCTGGTTGAGATATCGTCAAAAATATAGTTGTTACAGAAATTTTCTTTTCTTTTTTTTGTTGGTGAAATTGTCCAATTCATCTCAAATTCAACATTTTTTTTCCAAGCCGAAGAGGGACATTGATTAAAATATCTGCAAAATTCCCTTACTTACCGTGAAACTAAGTGCACAGGAAAGCTATATTACAGATTCATAATATTATTTAATATTTGAAATGAAATTTTAAAAATGGTATATTTATCTCTTCTTATTCTCTCTATATTATCCAAAAGTTAAATATAATTGTTTTTATTCAGTTTTATTTTATATTAAATTATATTAAATGGAAATTTGTACGTAAAATATCCTAAAATTTCCTTGACAGTTGTTCTGGAGATGAGAAAAGAGGTGATTGTTTAAACTGTACAATATATCTGATCTAAAAGTACACATTTAATTAACAATTATCTCCACACATTCAACTGACCGCAACATTTCACTTTAATTACCTTAATTTACACACATCACTGAACTGAATCATAACGGACAAATGAAATCTCGGAAGTTCATAATGCATAAGGAAAGAGGAATGTGTACACAATTAGCTTAGATCAAATCCAGATACACATTTTACTAATACCGTACTCGGTAATCAGACTGGCGTAACTAATTGCACGTTGCCATCATACTCCAGACATATCGTTTGTAGCATTTGAAGTTCTGGCTGTTTAAATAGAAAGTAAAGATCGATTAACATGAGTGAAGTGTTGGGGGTAATCTTCGAAGTATGTAAGCGTGCATTAATCACTTTAATCGGTACACATTAATCTTTCCTTTCTAGGTTGCATGAAAGCTTACATTTTTCAACAAGCTACTTTTACACAGTCCTGATTTCATGTCGACATAGTGATCCATCAACACTATGCATCAGCTGCTTTGCTGGATGAAATATTTGTGAAGCAGATGGCTATTGTGTAGAAATACAGCTGCAGCGTTGGTTATCGTTTGCTTAATTTTTGGACCGAAACCGCTACTAAAAATGCGAATATTTTGTATTGTATTTATTTATTTTTTTAATACTCTCGTATACGCAGTATACAAAGAAAAATTGTTATAACCGTAAAATAAACTTCGAACTCGGTATTTTGACAAATTTTTATATTTCAGTCCTCCCTTTAAAAAAAGCATGCTTTTTGAGTTCTGTCTTATATCTGTGAAATCGCTGATTTCAAAACGCTTTGAGCTAGACAGGTAAAATTTGGTGTATCGTATTAACACAAAATATGAAATTCGGTGTATAGTATTAGTATTTTGAACGAAATCTATTCAGAATAAACCTATAAGTCTGGATGTCCGATTTAAGTTAACTCGGTAATTACAAAATGAAGGACGTGAAATGAAAAAAATAAATAAATAAAGATTGGCATACAGCTTTAACATCTAAAGTGTAGATAATTTCAAATTCAGAACCGCATCTGTCAAAATTCTAACCGTTTGTTGTCTCTACTTTCATAAGCATATAAACGTAAAAAGCAGTAATTTACATTAAGTATATAAAATTTGTTGTATGATTTCAAGATTGCTATTATGTGCCTAATTTTGGTTTCAGTACATCGGAAAAAACGCATTTAAAATCTGTGTTCGTTATTATATTATATTAAGGCTTATATATTAATTGCATCCCAGTAATTAATCGCTAAAAATCACCAAAGATTGCATGCAGATACACTCTTTTGTAATTATTAACAGCTTTTTGTGATCAGTTTGTTTACCCGGATTATAGTTTTTTGCGTTCGATTAAATTTTTATTTTTGCGTTCGATTTAACTTCTGTTTGAAACCTGTTTCGTAATTCCTTTTCTATTTTTCTACCGAATGAATAACTTTTTGGACACGGGGGGACTTTTTGGAAACTTTTGGGGACACGGCGAACATTCTCCGGAACATTTCTAATAATATTTTGCAACTTCATGAAATATCTAAGCGAGGTATTGAATTCAATGCAATTGTAAAGACATTCAACTAAGCAATCTGAAAGTAAAATGGTGTTTTGTTTACATCTGCCTGTTGGAATTTGACAATAAATATAAAGAGCGATTTTTGTGCCTCTTATATATATTGTAGTTATATATTAGTATATATTGAGTTATATATTGTTATATATTGTATAATATTAGGATGTCAATTAATAATCCACAAGTACATTTATTAATGAGTTTGTGAGAAAATTTCGGGGATACTACTCTTGTTTGTAAGTACAATGTTTTTAGTTTGGCATTTTATATGTAAATTGAATGATGCAGCATGCGAAATCGTTCAAAATGTTCTACTATGTACAACAGTGGATCTAGAACTACCAAATTTGGACATGTTTTCATATTAAGTGGTAGGTACTTACTAAAAAAATGTGTTTTCAAAGTGTAAATTTAATTGAAATTTTAGCGTTTTTCTTCTCAATAATTTCAAAACATTATTGCATCAAAATCAATCAATACGACAATGAAACTTTTTGAAAATTAGTTTTTCTACGATTCCAATCTTTTTTACGAAGTAATTTTTTCGTAATTTTATTAAAAGTTTTCAAAATTAATCGTAAAACACAATTTTGTGACATTACTTTTCTCTTATATACCGTGTGAATCAAAATAAAATATTGTAAGTAAATTATAATTAATAGGAAAATTTTAATACATCTCACGGGGCTAAGTAAACTTAAATATTTAAATATATTAGTTTATTTTTTTTATTTTTTTTATTATTAACCGATGTTTTAAATAATGCTTTTCTATATTTCAAAATGTCGAATGTCTTTTCAACGTGATAATGTTTTTAATGTGAATTTTTTTTTTTTAAAATATTGCAATGGAAAATATTGTCTCGCGCAAATAAGCAACGGCTGTGGCTTTCAAGCGTCCGAAAACATTACAAATGAATCAAGCATAAAACACCATCATACGCATTTCACACTAAAAGTTAATCTATATCCGCATTTCAGACTAAAAGTCAGGCTTTTTTCTTTCTTTAAATGACATATTTGAAATCGGTATGTATTCCCTTATTTAAATACTTTATATATTTAATCTTACGAGACCATTAAAATGATAATTTCCAAATATGTAATTTTTAATCATTATTGAAACTTATAGTTCAAGTAATGGTTGAGTTTTTCTAAATTTCAATTAATAAGGAGTGAATATAAATTATGTTTTCAAAGAGTTTCTTCAAACAATAAATGTGGAATTTTAAACCAATTGATATTATTAAATCAAGATACTGAAAGCAGTCAAAGTAGGAATATATGCTGGCAAAGAAAAAAAAATGTCGGATGTTGATGATGACATTTGCTTATATAAAAACTAGTAGCGTCAATACTTGAATTTTGAAATATGATTTAAACTGTGCATTTCTTCAGCATAGAACATTTCAGTGTCTATCAAAAAATATTGTTTTTAAATACTACTTAATTTTTTTCGTATTTATTACCATAAATTATTCTTTGTGATGATGCTCTGAAATTTATTTCAATACAATTTTTTAATCTTATTGGAACTTACAAGATGATATTTATAACATGAACAACCGAAAATTAAAATCATCTCCAACTGCATTATCGTTATTAGATCATCTTACTCAAAATGACTTTTGAAATAGTCATATCAAAAGTCACTTTCTTTTCTAGTCTAAAACAAAGCTCTGTCTGTTTGGGTCATTGGTGAGCTGAACTTTATTTTATTTTAGTGTGGTAAATTTTGGAATAAATTTCCAAATGTGACTCATATAACACAGATATTAGATAACAATTTACTCAATTAATATGAAATAAATTTGTTTACGCCATTTAGAGCATTTTTCTATCTGAATGTGTATGCCTATCTGTTAACATTTGGAAATTTAGTCACTGAAATACTTCTAATAATAGAACTCCAGTATATTAAAATATATATATAATTTAAAAGATCTGAAAGTAGAAGAATGATTTTAAGAATTCCATTCAATAAATTGAATTAAACTTTCAGTACTATTTCATATTCCATGATAATAATTTTCGCTCCAAGTATAAGTTATTAACATAACAAGCAACCATAAGTTATTAAGATAATAAACATCGCACTCCATCGGAGTATTTATTGAAACTTCGAAGAAATTCAAAGTTCTGTATGTAATTTATAATTCTGTTTATTCAAAGATTACAGAAGTTCCCCTCCTGTCAGTGGGAAACTTTGTATCCTGCCTATCTGAACTCTAACAAATCGCTAAGATTTACCATTAAGGCTTTCGAAAGTCACGGGAATTCATTGATCGCACTCCGAACATAGCAAACATCCTCAGACTTTCGAACACCACCATCTGGTCAATGTTCGACCATGCTTTTTGATACGAAAACAAAGGAAGGAATTCTGTACACCTTGCATTTTCCATCCGCAAAAGCAAGTTACCGAAAGGCATAGAGATTTAAATATTTTACTGATCCTTTTGGCGTTCTGCCAGGAAACAGCGACTATAACGAAGAGCAGCCCGTTGATTAGTGTTCTATTGGAGTAAGGAAGAATGCTTGTTTACATTGTGACGAGCAATAGAGGAAGTTGTCTTTTAGTGGAAATGTTGGCAGCAGATGTTACCAGAACACTAGAGTACCATTTAATGACCGTGGAGTTCCAAAGAAGGGTACGATTTCGGAATTCCTATGTTTACTATTGGAAAAGTTATTTGATTTAGTGTTATGATTTGAAAATTCTTTAAGCCTTTCATGTTATTGAATTTTAGAAAAGAATTATTCTTAGATTTAGTGATCATGCTTTTGTTTCTTGATTGAAATATCTGGTAAAGAATCTTTTAATTTAGAAATGCATCATGTTGTTGTTTTTAAAATCAAACAAATATTTCGAATTAGTTAAAAATAAAATATTGATTTTTAATTAATTAGACATCATACAGCATCTTCTATTGACTCAATACAATGAATCTGTCCCAAATCTTACAAGAAGGAACACCATTAGTTATAATTCTTTAAATAATGAACAGTTGTATATTGTGCATTGAAATGAATATAAATATTTAACATATTTATTGCAATAATTTGTTTAAGTTTTATCAATTGATGAAATGTTCCGAATTAAAACAATGATATAGTTTTTTTTTTCTTTAATTCCTGTGGATGTGTGAAGTAGTTCTAAGGTAATAAGATTAACCTATTGTCTATAAGTAAATTGAAGTGTACTTCTAATAGACCTTCAAATAGTGAATTCCTTAGGTGGAATTTTGTTTTGCCATTTGTAGAGGGTAAAGATTAGTTGAACGAACTGGTGAATATTGTATTTTGCTTGCTACTTTAAATCAATTGCATTGTTGTGGAATGAAAATGAAGAATAGTCTTTCAATAACTTTTATTGTAAATAGCCAAGAAAAGTATGAAGGGCGATGAGTTAATTCAATTATAAAAATTGGCAAAGGTGTGATTGAACTAGGTGAGATCACAAGATGTTAAAATTATACTTAGGCTATTAAAGTAGTTCAAAAATAATAAGTGCATGATCTTTTCATGAAGTAGCGAGATCAACCTGGAAAATTTCATTCATGCACAAAAAAAAAAAAAACAACAAAAAAACGCACTTTTATACAATTTTTTTTAAAAAGACCTTCCTGATTTGTAACCTCTTTATCTATGTACAATAAAATGTATGTGTTTGTGTATGTACATATCAGATTTTATTTTTGCTATGAAATTATCGGAATCAAATTTGGCATAAATTATTTCAAAAATTGATTTTTTTGTTATTTAATATTCTATTATTAAATAATGAATGCGTATTTTTGAAAATTTTCTACATAGATTGCATTTTCTCTAATTTAATAAAAGGTGAAAGGAAAGCTGATTGAATTCAGGGAGAAACAGAGGGACAATGCAATATAGCTGAGAGAAAGTTTTATCACTTGAAAAGTTGCCCATTTAAGAATTAGTGCTGATAAATGTAATTTTAATTGTGCTTATGAAGCTGAGAGCACTGCTATAGGATCGATGCTGAGAGTTTATTAAATTAGTTCTTAGTTAAAAAGTTAGTTCGATTATTTGTAGCAAATAAAACGGAAAAGTAAAAGGAAAAATTTGTGTCCTGAGCAGGGCCATGTTATCAGTTATTGTTGATATATTTCTTTAAATAAAACATGCCTAGGAGATTTTTTTGCCATCTATTTTCACTTTTTATTTTAAAATATAACATACCATTAAAAAGTAATTTTGAAAACGTATTTTACATGAAAAGGAATCAAAGGTGATCAAATCTTTTCTTGTGTTTGTCTAATAACTAAGATTCTACTGTATTAATACGCTTGATATTTTGAGAAATATTTTTAAAAATTATCATTTAGATTTTTAAAATAATTAATCATGATTATTTATTGTTCAGCATTTTAAAATACTTTAACTTGTCTGAAATTTTAATTCGAATAGGAGGAAAAAAAATTCAAAATTACTCTGCGCTGAAATAAAAATGTGTTGTATTTATTTCGAAATGAGTTTTCTTCAAGTAAAATACAATATATCTCGTTTTAACGGATTTTACTCTGTTTTAAAATAATAAATTTTTAAGTTCGTATACTATTTATTAATTGGACAATGCGAAAAAATTGTTCGAACCGTTTCACAAAATAATTAGATCTAGAGTTATTTTAATTTGGAATGTAGTTACTTTTTAGGCACCAGTTGTTTCCTTTTAAAGATATTTTAAATCTTCAATTAATTTTTCTATTTATTCAATATTAATCAAATGTTCAATGTTTTTCGATAAAAACTTTAGAGCATATTATTAAACAGAAATTATTTTAATAAAATTTTCAACATTTATTAAATATTCGTTACTATAGTATATTAATATTTTATATTTAATATGATATAGCTTATTCCAATATCGCAATATAAATCACGCATTCAGTATGATCTTTTAAGTATAATCTTTGATTAAAAGAAAAGTAGCAAATATATATTTCATAAAAATAATTTTAGAGGCTCGCTTATGTATTTTTTCAACTATCATTTTATATTATTTTGCCATAATTTTATGAATTTATGTAATTTATTTAAAAATGATGGTGATACAATAATTTAAAAGCCTAGATAGTGCAATATATATATATATATATATATATATATATATATATATATATATATATATATATATATATATATATATATATATCGTTATACTGGGACGTTTAGGAAAAGGAATTTAAATTTCCTTTAAATTTTTTTTTAATTACTTTCCTTTCGATTTTTTTTACTCCTTAATGTAAGCGATTTTGCATAATTTTCTATCCATTTTATTACTGTCTTATACTTTCTATTTAATTTAAAAATGATGGAGGAACAAGATGATGAAATAAATTATATATATATATACATGTAACATTATTTTGGTTGAAGTAGAATGCAGGTTCGAAGACGTTGAAGATACATGTTATATTTTTAAATTAATATCCGTTTCGCGAAAGCAAAATTATTTACAACCAGAGACGCGGACAAGGCATGTCCGCCACAGCGCGGCACAAAAGTAAGAAAAAGCGCGAAACAAATGATAACTAGTCTTATATAACATAGAATTTCCGGCCACGATGGAATACATGTGTTGACCTTTGACAAGGACAACGAAAGTATCACTTTCATTTGATACGTAGTACTGATGGCACATTATTTTTACAAAGGAATTAATTAAACCGGAAGTGGAGTTAGATCACGAAATAAGAGAATATTTTTAGAACGAAGTTACTATGGGCAAAATTAAGATAAAATCTTGGAAATTAATTAAATTGAAATTAGAATTAAAATATGATTACATATATATTAAATATAACATTATTATACTGTGACGTTTGAATATGAATTCAAATTTCCTTTAAGACTTTTTTTATTTATTTCCTTTAGAAACTCTTTTTTACCCCTTATTTTAAATGAGTTAATGTATTTTCTATTTGTTTCATGACTATGTACTTAATTTAAAAATGACGGAGAAGTACTAATCTAAATGTCCAGATGGTGAAATAAATAATATATATTTTAAATATAACATTATAATACTACGACGTTTAGGAAGAGGTATCCAAATTTTCTTTAAGATTGTTTTATTACTTTCCTTTCGAAACTTTTTTCCCCTTATATTAAGCGATTTTACATAATTTTTTATTCATTTCATTACTGTGTTATCCCTTTTTGTTAAGACAAACATAGCCAATGATTTTCTCCAAGCAAAAACAGAACCCGTAACCACTTTCTTTTGAGAACCCAGGCTGGTAATAGAAATCAATTATTTTCCCCTTACAACGCATTGCACCGAAATTGTTAGTACGATGTTCCTTATTCCTCCCATATATAAATGGTGGTTCATGGCATCCTATTTGTGTCGCTGAAAAAGAACCCCATCGTGATTTTATCTCGGTTTCTCAATCCCTGCACGTCTGCTCTCTTTCTGGGGAAAAAAGGGAACTTCTCGGAAAAGTGCTGTCGTTAGTCGTGTGCCATGGGAATCAGAGAAAAGGACAGGAAAGACAGTGAATGCGTTCACTTCCCTCGAGTGTTGTAACAGATGTATTTCTTTGGATCTGCTTGTAATCTTAGGAATCAGTGGTTTGCTTTGAATGTACTAGGCTTATTCGAAGCAACTGAAAGAAACTTATGCTTTTAACTTTTATGATATATTCTGAAAAAATGTAGTTAAAGAATTTAGTTTATTTGGATGAATTTGTAGGAGTCAAATTTTTGAAGTATTAGTAGGCAGTTAAGTTTATTTAATCATACGTTTAGATTAAAATTAATCTGTGGCATGCCTCCTGTATATTGATGGAGTGCAACGATTTTTCTAACTGATCAATTAATCAATTTTATATTTTTAGTGATTAAATATTAATTAGATTGTGATAACAATTTGGAAAAAGATAGTTTAAAATAAAAATTCTTCAACGATAAAGTAACCAACATTCTTGGTTAACCCCTTAACTGGTTAGCATTTTACTTTGTGTAAAAATATGGCGCCTTTCTTGTGGAAATGCTCTGTTCTGGTAATTTAGTTAAAAATCTATAGAATAAACTTTTTTTTTGGCTTATGCTTAACTTTTATATCGTATTAAAGATGACATCTTTTTTTTGGAAATTGGAAATGCGCTGTTCTATTAATTTAGTTATAAATCCATAGAATACTGATTTTTTTTTCGATTTATGCGTAACTTTGTATCGGATTATAGAGTCTTAGAACGATTTAATAAGCGATGATGCACAGATATGGCGAATGAGGTATTAGGTCTTATTTTCATGAGCTTTGACTTGACTTGCCAGATGTCGTTCCTAAGAGCTTTGTTGTCATGAGAATATGACCTATAATGTCTAAGCCAGCTGACATTTTAAGGGAAAACTCATTTTAATAGGTCCTCTAGCTCAACAATGGACTTAGCGTCGCCATGATGAGAAGTATGGAGCATTTATGGTTAGATTTACCGCATGGCTGGCTATAGGAATAGACTTAAAATTGAATTATAATACAAAGCATCAGAAAGAGATAAGTTCTATTTGAGTTTGTGATTAAGAAAGCCACATTAATTTATGGGTCTTATTGAATTACCAAACATGCTTAATAACGACTGATAGAAATATAAATTTAGGAAAAATAAAATTGTATTTATTTAAAAAAAAATCTCAATGTTTAATTTTGATTTTTTTGTTTTTGTTTCTTTGCAAACATTTTGGAATGACTTTTTAATCATTTAGAATGAATCTACAAAATCCTTCACATCATTTTGCATGTAGATGATCATCTTTTGGTATATTTAGTGCAGTTTTATATCAATAATGAAAATTCGGATTTTAATTAATCGTGAATTTGTGATGAAAAATTAAATCAGAAAATTTTTCATTTCTTGTCTTCCAGATAAATTTGATTTTTATGTATTTTGATTCTTGTTATTCGAATAATGATTTTTTATATATCTATAAATGTGGTTTGTGGAAAATTGCCTTAATTTAATATTATATTATATATTTTTTTTATTGATATGGGAAAATATTTCATTAACTTTCGAGATTTTCATTAATTTTTGAGATTTTTCCTTCATTTGAACTTCAGAATTTGGCTGCATGTTTTTATTGGTCGATGTAGTTTATTATTAATATTCCACGTTACCTTCATATCCCATGTTATAAATGTATATTTAAGTACCTACTCAATACCGTTAAACAAAATATTCAATAATTCCTTGTAAAGTTAGAAATCTACTTTTCTCACAAGTTAACGTTACGGTTTTCAAAAATCGTTTGGCACAATCTTATTTTTAAGATACTGTTACGAAATTTCAGGGGTTCGTTTGGATAGTGGGAGTTGTATGGTGTAAAGAACGTACAATCAGCAGTAGAAAATGAAACAACGACGTTTATTTATACGAAGATACACAGGACAACACAAAGACGACAACTATATATAGCACACAATTATCTTCAGCCGAGACGTGCAGACAACAAACTCTAATGCAGAACGTAGCGCACAACTTAATTCAGCACTCACTTGACTCGTCGCTGCTCCGCTAATCTCTGGAAGGCCAGTTCTTTCTGTCAATTCCGACTAGTCTCCGACTCCACTGGTCCACGACCACTCTTCTCCGTCGCTTCCGACTACTCAATTCACCACTGGTTCACCACTCCTGGGTCACGACTGCCCGGCAGCTGCGGCTGCTTCCTTTAATAGGTCTCAGGAGGCGGGGCTAGACGCCTCTCAACCAATCAAGAACGTTCGAGGCGTATTTGCGTTCCTACTCGACGGATCGGGAAAATTCTCCATGTTTCGGGTATAATCTATATTGGCGCCAAAGTCGCCAAATGGTCACCAAGTTTGTCGCCAAGCTCTGGGACCTTCTATGGAACCAGCTATGCTTTGAAGCCGCATCACAGGTTCGTAACAATACGTATGAGTTATCAAAACTCTTTATTGCAATTATACTTGATAATTGGTATAAAAATTGTTGCATATGGTAGATGGATATTGTGTAATATAATATTTTTAAAGCAGCAAATTATATATATTAGTAAAATAAGTTTGTTAAAGCATTTGTTTACGTTTGTGCTGATGTGTTAATGTTAAACAAATTTTTATTTTCTTTCAAACAATGTATAACAAAATTGTAAACAGAAATATTAACATATAAAAAAGTCTTTAAAGAAGAATTCATGGCAATTAATTAATTTGATGTAGTATTTCTGGTAATTAATTAGGTCGTTATTTTTTAGTAAAATGCATGGAAATTCCATCCATGGTTACACAGGACGCAACAGTAAGTAATTAAAAATAAATGAAATTGATATATATTGTGGTGGAGTTTTGTTAAAATATTTTTAGATTTTATGAATTTATTTTTATTTTATAAAGCTCTACTGGGCATATATTTTAGAGAAGAATTCCAAGATTTATTTATAAAATATTTAAACCCTTTCCCAGCGTTAAAAATATAGCCCCTTAAATTTTCGTTCAAATTTTTTAATATTCTTGACTATATTTCACACTTAATTAGTCTGTATTTTAAACGAAATTTGCATATACCATCACCTTTTAAAACGATCATTTGTGGAAATTGTGTCAAGTTGCGCTTATAAATGAATCTTAGCACAGTCAAAATAAAAATTATGAAATGAAGTCATTATTTTTAATGAAAACATCCCAGCTTCCGACATTATTCCCATCCCGATTTAATTCAAAATATACGGCATTTCAGAAGCTGAAAAAAAATAAAATAATAATTCTTGCATTATATATTCATTATGTAGAAAAGTCTTTCAAATAAAAAGGCAAGGCGTCCGAAGGAGAAAAAAAATGCTGTTTTAATAATGTACGGTCAGAAAAAAAATGACTTCTTACTCAAAAATCACTGGATTTTAAATCTAAACACAAAGCTTCTTAATTATGTTGGTATTAAAACCAGATTTTTAATTTAGATGAAATTTCGAAGAAGGATCTGGGTTCCTTAGGAAATATAATTAACTTTTTGTCGTACGCTATCCTTTATGAGTAAAATGGAAAATTCCGCATTCAGAATTCTTTAATCACTTAATTAAAACCACATGTCACTGTGCTAGTCTTTGTAGTTTTTCTAAACGGAATTTTAAAAATGTTATTTGGGAATAAAAATAATGTATTTTTTCTCAATATTATTTATTTTTTTATAATTTAAGAAATGTGCTTTTCCCCCGTTCTGATAAAAGTTACGAATTTTTTAGGAATAAGTGATTTTTTTTTTATCAATCCACTATGAAACTCCATAAATGAGAAAATATTTGAATAATAATTTTTTTTGAGGGGGGGGGATTAAATACTATCGAAATAATACAAAAAATAAAAGACGTTATAAAGATCCAGTATATGGAATTTATTAAATTCCTTAATCTGTAGATAATTTCAAAAGTAAGGAATTTTTTCCCCTTTAATTGTTTTTTTGGGAGGTGGGAGCGGAAGACAAAAAAATGTTATATTTTGGCATATCACTCAAAGGTTTTGCTTAGTTAGAGGGGTTTGCGTGTAGAATTATATAGAATTAATGTGCTTCTCCCACCCTCTGATATAAATTACAAATTTTTTACGAATAAATGATTTTTTTTATCAATCTACTATGAAACTCCATAAATCAGAAAATATTTCAATAATAATTTCTTTTTTTTTGGGAAGGGGATCAAATAATACCGAGTAGTACAAAAAAAAAAAAGACGTTATAAAGATCCAGTTATGGAATTTATTAAGTTCTTTAATTTATAGATAATTTCAAAAGTCAAGAAGTTTTTTCCCTTATAATTGGTTTTTTTGGGGGTGGGTGGTTAGGAGTGGAAGACAAAAAAAAAAGTTACATGTCAAAAGATGATCTCAAAATATAATTGAAAGGCTTTGCTTGGTTTAAGAAGTTGTGTGTAGAATTATACACAATGAATGTGCTTCTCCCACGCTCTGATATAAATTACGAATTTTTTACGAATAAGTGAATTTTTTTATCAATCTACTATGAAACCCCATGACTGGAAAAATATTTGAATAATAAATCTTATTTTGGGGATTAAATGCTACCGAATAGTACAAAAATAAAAAAAAATAAAGACGTTATAAAGATCCAGTATATGGAATTTATTAACTTCTTTAATCTATGGATGATTTCAAAAGTCAAGAAGTTTTTTTTTCTCTTTAATTGTTTTTTTTGGGGGAGGGTGGGAGATCTTATATTATGGTATCACCTTTTGACATATAACTCTAAGACTTCGTTTGGTTTTATGGGAATTATAGTGTGTAGAATTATACACAATGAATGTGTTTCTCCCACGCTCTGATATAAATTACGAATTTTTTACGAATAAGTGAATTTTTTTATCAATCTACTATGAAACCCCAGGAATGAAAAAATATTTGAATAATAAATTTTATTTCGGAGATTAAATGCTACAGAACAGTCCAAAAAAAAAACAACCGCTATAACTATCCAGTATATGGAACTTATTAACTTCTTTAATCTATAGATAATTTCTAAAGTGAAAAAGTTTTTTTTCTCTTTGTTTTGTGGGGGGGGGGCTGTAGCGTGGAAGGCAAAAATATTCTTATATTTTGGAATCGTTTTTTGGCGTATAACTCAAAGGCTTTGCTTTGTTTGTGGGGGTTGGTAGAGTTAACACACAGTTAGTTGAGTAGAGCGAATTTTCATGGATTATATCGAAACATTGGTGTGTCAGACAATAAATGCTGCAGTATATAGTGAGCCTCTAAGATCCCGCGGTTCAAAATAGAAAGATAGACGGTTGGCGCGATTTATCTGCGAGATAGTGCACTGTTATGTAAAATAATTATATAAATAGTTTTTTTTTATGAATTGAAGTTTGCCGCCAATGAAAATTAGACCACAAAAACTCTGTAAAAAGAGGTTTATTTTAATCGGTTGGTTGAACATTTCAAATACAATGGGGGAAGATAATTCTTCATAGATTAATAAAATTGTTTTGCCGATTAGATAGTACATGTACTTATATGTATTAATTTGCTTTTTTTTTTACTACGCACACACATACAAAATAGATAGTTGGTTCTAATTATGAACTTCGAATTATTTCATCCAGGGAGGCATAATTTTCATACAAGGATTAAACTATGATAGAAGATGCGATGGATCAGTATATCAGTATTGCCACATAAAAACAAAAGAGAGCGAAATTTTCTCCCTCAGTGATTTTACTATGAGATTTTGATAGGGATTTCTTTGACATGTGTAGACTTAGGAAAAGGAATCTTAGGTACCTCTAAAAGAATGATGTAAGCCTTAAGAATATTTATCCCTTCATTAGGAGCGTATGAAAATGTTGAAGTCGTCTGCTTCATACAGCGCCTATTAAAAATAATTAAATAAAAAATGGGAATTGGATCAGGAAATAAGAGAACATTTTAGAATGAAATTAGTATGTTTTAAATTAAGATGAAAATTAGAAAATAGGATTTAAATTAGATTATCATTTCATACATATATGCTCACAAATACAAATTAGATTTTAAAAATTGTTCTTAATTTAATGTGTTCTTGAAATATTTCAGATTATGATTCATAAATAAAATCCTCTTTTGTGTCTAGAGGTTGATTTCTTAGAATATAAAAATGTCAGCGAGTAATATGATGTGCTAAATTTTTTTAGTCTAAACTAAATCAAATATAGTTGTAGGTTATAGACACATTCTTTTTCTATACTCGGTAATGAATACAGTGCGGAAAAATAATTATAGAATTTTTCTATTTATTATTAATTTTTCAGTGCAAGTTAAATATACGAAAAAAAAAAATAAACTACACGAATCAATATAATTTCATACCCTTCACATTTTTAATCCTGGCAGTAATAAAGATCCTCGAAAACTGATGATTCAGACGGTCTTTTAGAAACACACCTGTTTGTGAAAGGAGAAATAGGTACAAAAAGACCGGATGTAGATATGAGTTTATCAGTAGAATAAAGATATAGTGGAGTCAACGACAAAAAAAAAAGTGACCGAGTCTGTTTTTCTTCGACAAATAGCCCGATCCAAATCTATCCCTTTGCGCTTGCTGCTGAAAATGTTGACAGAAGCGATGTAGTTTTTCATCCATAAAACGTCTACTCTCCTCTACCCCCTCTCCTTACTTTCCCCCGCTAAACCGTCGACACTCCCTGTTAGGAATTGTTTACTTTATTCTTGCCTAAAGACTTACTTGGAAATTCGAATCCATTACAGTTACAGTGAAGAAGGGATTTTTATTTGATTTTTCTTTTTTCTTACTGTGACCACATCCCCAATTGTTAGTATATGTGTGGATAAATGGGATCGATAGTGGCTTAAGTCATGTGTCGCCTTTTTAGCAATGTTCGGATAGTACTTTGTTTTGTTAGATATTTTTAGCAACTTGTTGGAAACAGAAACACATGCTACATGTCATGTATTCATGCTTCTTCTAAAACACACAAGAATTAAAAAAAAGAAACCCGAAAAGATTGTTTATCAGACTGTTAGATTAGGTGTTGAAACTTTTTTATTAATTGTAGATGGAAATGACTCTTTGAGCAATCCTGAATGTTTATACAAAAATTAGTTAAAAGTGAAAATTGATAAATCAAACTGTTCTGCTTAGGACACCACTGAGTACGATTTGGTCGAGAAGAAAATAAAATATTTTCATTAATTTTTGCCAAAGAACTGTATCGTCACTGTCAGTGCAAAACGTCGTATATTGAAATCCACTAATTTGATTGGCATCCTCTTGCGATTTGCATTTGGCGATTTGGCATCCTTTTGCTATGTAAAACCGTACAAATTAGAAGATTTCAACCGAATGAGTTTGTTAATGTACGACTTTTTACATAATCACAGATGATATACTGTTATCGTATATCATTATTTCATCAGATGATGTTTGCAACTCTTATCTTCTGAAACCGTACATCAACTGAAACTGAAAAGTGTTACGTATTGATATCATAGATATTAGTGTGTTTTTCGCTGAAAAAAAAACTGTAATTTTGTATTGATTGTTCCCTATGAATTAAGAAATGAGAAAATTTCCAATATTAACGAATTACATGAAATAAAACATCGATACTCAATTTTGCCATTTTGTGATTGAAACGAGAATTCCAATTTCTTAAAACTACAAAGATATAAAGATTATATTTCTCTGTATCGTTTTAATATCTCTGTATTTATCTTCTCTATATCGTAGGCATTTAGAGTACCATAATTGTTTAATATAGACTTCTTTATATTTGACGACTCTTTATATTATTTATATATATATATATATATATATATATATATATATATATATATATATATATATATATATATATATATATATATATATATATATATATATATATATATATATTTACACAGAAAGAAAGGATCGAAATACATTCTTGAATTCAGAACAGTATACTGACACACAAAAAAAATTCTGAAAATATGGGGGTAGAAAACAAACTAAACAAATCACTTGTCTCCAGAAGTTAATCTTCATTCCCTTCTTTTTAAAGGCGTAAACTGTAATTGATTAGAATCAAGCTCCTGTCTATATGGCCAAATCAAATTTCATCAAGCTTCTGCCTATATGACTAAATTAAGTTTCATCAAGTTTCTACCTATATGACTAAATTAAGTTTCATCAAGTTTCTACCTATATGACTAAATTAAGTTCCATCAAGCTTCTGCCTATACGACCAAAACAAGTTTCTGCCCCTACCTCTACCATAGTAACAGTATCTAAATATCCCTCAAAGAATATAAACGAAGTTAATATTCTATTTTCTAGTACATGTTATAAAATTTGAAAAGTTCTTTGTTCAAAATGTTTTCATTTTAGAGGAAAGGAATATGACCCAAATGAAGTTTAGTAAAGTAATTTAATCCTTTCTAGAGAAAATCGCTTATCCATTTTGCTGATTTCTATATACCTTAAGCAGTTCTTAAATTCAGAAAATATTATATATATATTCCTTTATATATAAACACTCATAAATTTCAATATGAAACCAAGTCAACATTATTCCAAGCAATGACTTATACCATTGTGCCTCAAACTCTTTTTCTTTCTCTCATATCCATATGCAGTGATCTCTATTTTACTAAGTTTGTCTTCGATGGTGTACTAGTTTTTTCTTCTCCCATCATTGATGTATATTTGAAGCGTGACAAAGAAGCAGGGGCTTGTTGTTTCTTTTTCGGTTTTTTACGTGCCCGTTTTTTATTTATTGATGTCTGATATCGGAAAGGACTTTTTATGCCAAAGAATAAACCGATATCGATGATTTACGGCTTCCTTTGTCGAGTTAAAGAGGCCGCCTGCAAGCCAAGAATACTGATCGTCCAATCTTTCCTGGCCTGACATTCTTCTTGGCGAAGAATGAATTACATTGTATTTTTATAGGCCATAAGTTGATAACGCAGATGTGAGAGAAAGTTTTAATGCAAATTTATGCGCGATTTTATTTTTATCAGATAGTCCATTTATTGTATGGGCTGAGATCATGACTGTTCAATGCAGAAAGAATAGAAGTTGTTCGTATGCTAGTGATAAAGGCATATTTATCGTACAAGTGCAAGTGAATTATTTCGTTTTTTAAAACAAATTTATTGAAATAGATTCTATTATTTTATTTTTATTGGTTATTCTTTACCGTCAAACGATGCTGGATTCTATTCTATGAGTCCATCAGCACTTTTTCAAAAAGTATCCTGTATCATAGTATATTTTATAGATAACTGCATATGATATTCACTGTTTGTTTCATATTTATTACAACGTATCGTCTACCCGAAAATTTGCATTGGTGAAACTGGATTCTATTCTATGAGTCCATTAGCGCTTTTTCAAAAAGTATCCTGTATCATGATATATTTTTATTGATGTTATTCTATGGTATTATAGTAACTGCATATGATATTCATTGTTTGTTTCATATTTATTACAACATATCGTCTACCCGAAAATTTGCATTGATGAAGCTGACTCGCCCGGAATATTAGTTATGTTTAATTTAAATTAAATATCTTCTGCGTCACTTGATGTTCATGTTCTTTCAACAAAGAAGAAAAAATGCTTATGAAATCGTGTCCCATGACATCACAGCGCCATTTAAAACTTAACTGGCGGGGTAATAAGTTTTAAATTCCTTGTTGTCTTTTATGTTACTGTAATTTTGCTTTTTGATTTTTTTTTATATAAATTGCTACGATACTTAACATAATCTCTTCCTTAGCTTTCAATAACGGATGAAATTCATGTTATTAAATAATTGAGGAAACAATGAAAACGGTTTCAGTTTCGTTGCAACATGGTGATCACAGTAAAAATAATTAAAAAGAAACCACACAATTCAGGAAATATATACGGCAGTTAAAATGGTATAGTTAAAAACAACCTTTAAAATTTTAAAATGGTGTAAAAATTATATTTGTGCTATAATATTTTCGAAAATTATGGCTAGAAGATGTCAAAATTTTATTAATTTTTAAGTAATTAAAATTTTAAGAAATATATATAAATTCCAGATGCACATCCTTGCCTTCTAATACCGTATCTGGTAGCTCCAAGTCTACCAGTATACCGTACCATATTATTGGTCTGGTAGTGGATTTCCGTATTTGGTAGCATCCAAATATTGCATCGACTCATGACGCACTTCTATAAATATAAGAATATTATTGATTAAAGGATAGTTCATTCTGTTTACTCATTTTTAATCTTCAATTTTGGAATTTCATAATAATCATATTTAAGGTGTTAAATCTTTGTTGTAAATTTTATTTACCTAGCTCTTTTCGTTTTGGAGTTATTTAATTCACTTGTAATCAGACAGCCAGAAAGATAGACTTTCTCTAAATAGATTTCGTTCAAAATTTGATGAAAATCTACACATTTAGTCGGGAGTTCATATGCCAAATTTAAGCAGTCTAGTTTAAAGCACTTTCGAGTTGTCGTGTTCCCAAGCAGAGAAACTGGCAAATAGATATAATGCCAGAAATGTGATTTTTGAACTTATGGAGGTCTGAAACGTGGCGTTTCGTCAAAATTTCGAGTTTCAAATTTTTGACGATTACAATATTTTGTTTCTTTTTCTTACTCTCAGTTCGAGAAAGTAAAAAGTGGGAACCATAGACATAAAAATAATAATCTAAGAAAAATGCATGTAAAAAATGGCAAATCGAAACTTTGATTTCGATCTCTTGAAAAAGAAAAGTTTTCATATCCATTATAGATATGGTTCATTACAACAATATCATAATTCAAATCTTCATAGAGAAAAATACTGGATGTCTCAAACTTAAATATATTCTTAGGTCAAAGGATTGGTTCAAGGCTTAATTAAAATGAGGTATCCGATTTGGAAGATTTATTGCTTTTCCAATTAATGTAGGGTATGTTGAATATCTGAAATATTTAAACGTTCCAAATGATTTTTAAGTAAGTAGTAATTCTAATTTAATTACAGATTAAAAAATAAAAAATCCTGTTACGAGTCAAATAAATGCTATTTTATGCAAAAGGAGTAATCATCAAGTTATTCTATGTGATTATTGTTATGTACTAATTGTATATAATTTTCTATGTAATGAAAAATAATTATTAGGTGAAAAGTAATTTTCAAAAATTGTTAACATTCTTTCTTTGTATAATACTGTTTAAAAGTAAGAAACTTTCGAATATCGAGTTAATTCCTACAGATAACAGTTTTTCTAAATATTTCATTTCATTTTTTTCAACAAAATTTGGGTGAAATAAAAAAAAAATTCTTCTTTAGTATCGTATAACAAATAAAAAAGAAATTTTCCTTGATGATCATTGGAACTCAGTCGAGAAACAAAACAATTATTACCCTCTTCTTTACCAATTACCTTCTTGCCTCCTCTTTTTCTTTTTCTCATAGTTGTTAGGCGCTAATGCAACAACCGAAAGTTGATCAAATTCTTCAGAGATTTCCAGATATGTCTTTTTTATACTTTTTATGTGTTCCGTATTCTCTCTAGACTAACTGAACTGAAGATTCCTGATTAGTTCTTGTTGCAGGGGAAACAGGAGGAAAAAAAATGGCCACAGGGAAACCGTTTAGTGAGATAACCGATTTTACCGATTTTCTGGTATTTTACTTTTTTGCCAGCATTCTTATGTCGATTGTTCGTAAGCGTGGTCCATTTTTCAACATCTCCAGGGATAGTTTCCACCAAATGTATTCCCCAGTCTCGGATGCAAAGAGATTTAACTTTATTTTGTTTATTTATTTATTTTTTTGATGCTGTGCATTGTCACTGTGTTTGGAAAAATGTTGTCGATTAGTAGACAAAGAAGAAAGAAAAACAGGTGAAAAAAAGAAAGCTTCTGCTTTTAACGCTGTCTTGTTTTCCGATACTTTGTGCCAACCGAGGGATTTCCTTTTCTGAATTCTATTGAGTGTTAAACTTTAGTTTGAGCTCGAAGTAATGCAGTGTAATTTTTATAATAGAAAATGGAATTGATTTTTACTCTATTAAGAATGCCAAGCCATCGTTTTTATTTTGTTTGTGTTTATCAGCATTGCTGTACAGTTTTTGAAGTCTTTTTTCGATAATAATTAACTATATAAATGAAAACAAGCTAAAAAATACATTTTTTATATATTAAAAAATAGAATTTTTCTTTTAATTTTTTCTATTTTTTGGTTTTTGATGCTTTACTGTAAGAATTACGAATTCTTAGAATCACTTTTCTTTAAATTCACTACCAGATGGCGCCAAACGTATAGAATTACAATTTCATTGAATTAACCAATGAACTGATATTTTAAAACATAATGTAGTGTTAACGAGAACTCACAATTGTGTGATTTTTCAAACACAATATTTACAAGCTCGATACCATTTGTAAATTGCACCAAACATGTTTAAAAATTGCACAAAGTATTCTATAGACCAGGTTATTGGACCTATAAATGCAGAATTCATCAAATAAATCATTTATTAAAATAAGTTTTCTAAATTTAAATAAATTTTGCAATTTTAAACCATGTTATAACGTTCTTTTTCAGTGGCCTTTGGATAATACATTGTAGGAAATCATTTTTAAGGAACATAATTCTTTTGTCGTGTTAATTTTTATTTCCTTACAATTTTTCATTCATTTTTTATAAATTCCGAAATGAGTGTGAATATATATTTTGCAATAATATTTTTCATTGTTCATGGTTTTACATACGTACGTTGCGACAAAATGAAATACATTTTTTGTATGCACGTTATTTCGTAATTAAGATAAAGGATAAGGATCAATATATGGATGGTTGAATCAATCCTAAAAGCATTATGACGTTAAGATATTACAATCCAAATATTGAATCTCACAAAAAAATTTCAATCTTATCGAAAATAAATATTTATTCTTTATATTCGTAGTGTTAGTGGTATTTTTTTATTAGCATATTGCCTGAATCATCTAACATATTTTTAGTATTAAAGTTACCTTTAAAGTAAGCTATAAAGATTTACCACATTTTAATTAAATATCATGTATAGTCAGCAATAATTACTCTTATTTTCATTTATTTATTATTATTATTTTTGTTCCTTGTTATTTTTGGAGATAAATATTCAGAATAATTTCCCTAAGTATTTCCACTTTTAAAAAGTTAAAATTTTTTAAGTTCAATAATTTTATGCAAACTATATATTCAACCTTAAAATTCTGTAATAGGATGTAATAAAATATAGGAATTATGATAATCAAAAACTTCTTCTTTTGAGATTTTGAAGAAACTTCAAGTTTCAGAGCTCCTTGATTCTAAAAAACACATTTGTGGAATTATGCCTTTATGTGAACATCATAATTTAAAATACTTTGAGCTAGGTGGATGAAATTTGGTACATTATCTTTTCCCCAAATTTCTAGATTTCCATCAGATTTTGAAGGACATTCATTCATAAAAAATCTGCATATTCCACTGTCTGAGTACATATGAACACAATAATTATAAAATGTAAAACGCTAGTTAGATAAAATTTGAGTACAGCTTTTACACCTATAATGTAAACATGTATCGAATTTGAAATCAAAGAAATGGATCGTTCGTCTGTATGTACTTTCGCATACATGTAATCATGTTACCTCACGAACACAATGGTTTAAATAAATGAAGTTTGGTGTGGCATTTTCTAACTACTATTCTTAAAACTGTCAAATTTTCATGGAAAAAAAGGGTATCTAAATTATGTATTCGGTTTTCTGATACTTATGTACTAGCTTTTAATTACGAAACAAAATTCTCAAAGATCAATTACTAATAGTTTTTTTTAACAATTATTCTTTACCTATGGCAATATTGCACAATTACTAATTTTTTTAAATATAGTTTCTGTGCTATTACACAGAAGCACTTTATACCTATTTCTTCACTATTATGCTGAACATACACCTCTGCTGTGGAGAACTCAGAAAATGTGAATATAACATGAAAATTATTGCATTTCATGATTACACAATAATTTATTGATAAGTGAAGATTGTGTAATGGTTGAAATGACTTGAAGACACATGTTGTCTTTTATGTGGTTTATTGGTAACATCAACAACAAAAGACACATGATTACGCCATAGTGTAGTAGGCCTAGAGAACTACTCATACAATTTCTCGAGAGAGAGAGAGAGAACCGAGTTCATACTCCCCCAACTACAGAAGCCAAGTTCGCTTCTTCTGGGGGAAAAAAAAAAAAAAAAAATATACTAACATCAACAGGGAGACCACGTGATATTTACATGATTGGCAGATAGCTCCGCCCAGGAAGACCACGTGGTTAGCTGAATTCTTAATATAACAAATTCGTTAAAGAGTACAGGAGAAAGTTTCTGAAAAACCACTACCACTTCTGTTCGATGAATTTGTATATTCTCAGACGAACAAAAAGACAGTCT
The DNA here is from genome assembly GCF_947563725.1 of Argiope bruennichi. Taxonomy (NCBI): domain Eukaryota; kingdom Metazoa; phylum Arthropoda; class Arachnida; order Araneae; family Araneidae; genus Argiope; species Argiope bruennichi. Next base: position 90,810,234 of record NC_079151.1, read on the forward strand.
TCCCTTTTAGCATATTTTGTTCAAAATTCTATGGAAATAAACACTTTTGGTGTAAAGACTACATGCCAAAGTTCAATATTCTAACACTTAGCTATTTTTTTTATTGCGTTGATAAAACCGAGCGATCGTCAATCATAATTGCGATCATTTTTGTGAATTCAGAGAGATCTAAGACTTGGAAAAGTCCTCAAAATATCTTGATTAATATCTGAAAAAAAATTATTTGCTATTTTTCTGAATTTCTTATAACAGAAAGCGGCATTAAAATTGTTCCATTGTTTGTCTTTTAATTATCCAGGATTCTTTCCATACTAAAGGAGAATATGCATATTGGGGTTCTATATCTCGGAGTGCTTGACCTAAATGTACTAAATTTGGTAAAAAATATGAATTGGAATTCAAAATTGTGTATATCAGAGATATTTTCTCATTTTTAATTCGAACTTTAAATTATTAAAAATTGCGGGTGGTTTCAGCATTTCCCCACGAAAACTTCGGCAAGTATGCTGAGCTTTGAAAATTTTTACATTGTCTTAAAATTCAAAAAAAAAAAAAAAAAAAAAAAAAATATTTTTAATGCTACCTATTGAATTTTGCGTTGTCTTTTTTAAAATTTTGATAATTTAAAATAATTTTTGTTATTGTATCGAATTTCAAATCAAAAATTCCATTGCTGCAATGAAATTCAAACCATTTGCCATTATTTTCAAATGTTTAATTTAGTGACTTTTCTTCCTTGGTTGAGATATAATGAAGAAAGCTTCACTTTTTTATCCTCACAAACTTAAATGAGGGTTAAAAAAAACGTGAGGTCCAGCACCGCTATGACTACATGAAATATGAAGATGAATTACCCAGGATATTAGTTTTAAAAGCATTTTGATGCCCTCAGTTCGATTCCGTTAGGAACGCTCAGTATAAGTGTGGCTATAAAATAACGCGGTTTTAATGTCTGACACAATTTTACACTTTAACTCTAAAGTGACAAATATGTTCCATTTACGTTCTAAAATTACAATTAGAATATATTTTTCTGAAGTTTATTGAAATGTATCAGAATTGCAGATCAAAGACAGATATACTTATTTCAAACTTAATCACCTAGATGGCGCAACTTATCTTCCCACTAAAAGCCAATGCTTCCTGAAGACTTGTTCTATACATATGTATTCACAGTTTTTGATTTATTCAATAGTCTTGCACATTTTTTTGCAATAAATCTTGATTAGATGTCGTAAAGATATAAATAAGCCTTCGTAATAGTAATTTTAATCCAATTTCATACATAGAAAAGTTTTTTTTTTTTTTTTTTTTTTTTTTTTTTTTGTTATGGAGTTGTTATGTGCCGTAATAAAAAAATGATCCGAATCCGATATAACTAGATGAGAAACATTTAAAAAAAAACTTGTAGTTAAAGATTTAAAAATACTTTATTTTAGAAATCATTAAAAACAAATAATGGACAAGAAATTTAATTGAAATTTAATACAATCCATGCTCAGCTGGTCACCAAAGGCAGCTAGTAATAAGAAAAGAATGGAAAACAAGTATAATATAAAAAAATATTGCAAAAGAACAAATCGAGATTTATTTTTGTCGATTTTTCTACTCACTAGCAAGCAAAATTGAAATTCAGGATTTTACAATGCACTTCACGTGATATGCGTGCCATACATTGTTATCATAACTACATCCTTTTGGTTATGTTTTTCGTTATTTTGCAATACTTTTACGATTGTGAATATCAGAAAAGTTTCCATAAAAGGAAACTCCTTCCTCCAGCCAACATTTTATTGCTTTTCATGGGCAAAAATTCTTTTCCCTTCATTTCAACCGTGAGTTTTCGGTTTTATAGCAATCTGGAAAGGAAATTGCTTTTCTATTATTTCTTTCAAAAATCTATTCTCTTTCTGAACAAGAATTTGATTTCAATTTTGTTTTTTAATGCATTTATTTCACATTTATAAAATGATACTAAAAAGTTCCTTCCTGCATCCCAGAAAACATCTTGTGCAATGTTAAGTTTTATTGAGTCTATTAAAAACATATATATTTTTATTATTTCTTTTGATACTGTATTTATTGTTTCTGCACTATTCCCAATATGATTTTTCCCTTCCACTTAGTTCGCGTATGAATCTGATTAAAATTAATTTCGTAGCTCGTATTTTGGAGATATTTGCTGAAGTACCTTAATTTAAAAATGCCAGATATTAGACTAATATATTATGAAAAATTCCCTGCGCAGTGAATCTCAAAGTAAGAAAGAGAATCAAATGGATATTGTGGTGTGAATAACTCAGTCTTGGCAACCATTTGGAGATTCGGTGGCGAATTTGGCGATTGTCACGACAAAGATAAATCTTCTAGAATATATGGGAATCTGATGATATCATTATTAGAAGACATGATATTAGGAACAAAAATTTTCTTTTTTGGAATGTTGATTTCCATTGATATCTCTCTAGGTGTTTTTGTTGTTGCAGTTGTTTTGTAATGTTTTGCTGATTTTGTATGTGTGATTTCAGCAATTACTGACTTTATGTACATTTCAGCTGTGTTCCACTATCTATGCTTCGTGTTTTCTTGCGAATAAAAGTGTTGTTATCCGTCATTGAACTTACTGTATTTCACATTGTACACCTACTAGACGTAATTGTCCGTAACAATATAAAATATTTAAATATTTTTCAAGAAACGGAAAAATTTATCTACTACTGAATTGGAATATATTTTATTCCAGCAAAAGTATTGTTAATATTACACAGAAAAGAAAATTACAAAAAATCCCCTTCCTTAATAAGATATGTAGTATATTTTTTTAACTGCAGTTACAACTTATCATTGTAGCTATAATTCTAAAAGTAAAGCTACAACGTTTAGATATCGGATTTATGCAATCTTTTGCTTGTAGTTTAATTAATTGTAATTATATCAATGGTATTAAAGAATTGTTTTTATCACCGTATTGTAAGCATTTACATAAAATATTTAAAAAAATGAATTAAAATGGGAATTTGATCCTTAGGCTAAAATTTTTTACCAAACAGTATCCTTAGTATGTGGAATGAAAACAGGGTATATTTGCTCTCTGTCTGATTTATGTTGACGTGTCTGAACAGGTCAGCAAGCTATTTGTTTTCAATGATTATCTGATTAAAAAAATATTGTTTAGCCTTGCGTAGAATTTACAACCACTTCTTTCAATCATTATTTATAAATAATGCCAACAAATTCGTGTAAAGGCTTTTGATACGAAGTAGATTGTGATTTTTGCTCAATACAATAACAACACAATTGAAGCAGGACATGGAGCATGGGTTAATTTCAATTAACCCATGCTCACGGAATGCTTGTATCGAATTTCCGTGTTTCCTGAGGCAACGCGGTTAAGTTCTCTGTATCGCCATGTGATTCGAGGAAATTTTGAATGCAGAATAACTACTGTATGAATGTGTGGGAGGAAAATTTTCGATTTTCATTTAACTGATAATTAAGATAAACTTTTATAAACAAACCTATGAAAAATTATTATGCTGCTTTATATTGAGTTATTTTTTTATATTCCGTAGTATGATAGTCTTTTACAGGATTAGTAATTTCATGAAATTTTTGCGGTGACTTTTTGTTTAATTGACTCAAAAATTGAATTAAAATTTCACATTGTATCGCAAACTTTTCATAACAGAAAAGATTAGCTCTTAACGCAACCTTTATAATAATCTCTTTCTTTTTTTTCCTCTTTGGCTTTAAACTAAATGAATGCATTAATAAACGAGCAATATTCTTTGAAAATTTCAGAAATCATACTTCGATGATCTAATTTTTTTTTGTTTAAAACGAAGTAACTATAACCTTTGAGCATTTCAAACGATACAATCACTGTTAGTCTTTTGACAATTTAGCAATTGATTCCTCATTGTACGAATCAGTACATTTTAGAGGGGGGTGGGGGGGGCGTTTTTCTGACTCAGCATAAATGAAATTCTTGTTTAATCGTATTCTTAGATCAGAAATGTCTTTAAAAGAACATCCCAGGCCATATGTTTAATGTAAATTAGAATCTCTGCTCTTAATTTTCCTCTCGTTATGTTTTCCCTACTTTTGCTTTACTTAAGCCCAAGAATATTCCATTAGCACGGATTTTAATTAAAAACTCTGATTCTAAGACAAAGGAATTTTTCTTTTCAATAGGGTGTTCCCTTTCTGCTGTTTTGTCCACTTTTCGTTCTTTTGGTTTCTAAAAGCAAAATACCAGAAGCAATTTGCCATTTCTCTCTCTTTTCGTTTGTTTTCTTTCCCTTTCTTCTTTGGTGTTTCTCAAGAACAATATTTCGAGACAGGTTTATGAGACATATTTTTTGTTTTCTTTGCTTAAATTCCATCTGCTAATAATTTTGACTACTTGGGTCATAATCTTTTGTGTTGTGTTTTATTTTATTTAAAATCTAAGCTTTTTATTTTACGGAACACATTCTAACTATCTTAAAAGTTTAAACAATTAGATTAGGTTTGAATTAGAATGTAAATTATTGTCGTTTCTAAAGGCAAAATACCAGAGACTTCGTCTGACAGCTTCTTTCAGCTAGACGGATGTAATTAAGTATATGATTATAACAAATTTGTAAATTTCCATCAAATTTTGAATGCAATTCCATGCAGAGGAAGTTTGTCTATTCGACATTTCGATTTTATGTTAACATTAGAATTACAAAACAAAAACAGCTGGATGGATACAATTTAATACAAGGAATGTACATCTAAGATATAGATAACAAATTTGAAGCCAAATCCGTCAAAGCATTTGGTATGCTTTGCTGTATTTTCGCATGTATTTAAACGCGATAACTTAAAAATATAAAGCCTTACATTTATTAAATTTTATATATAATTTTGTGAGTGCGTTTGCAGTTTTGTGCCAAATTTTGGTTTGATCGGTCGCAAGAAAGGCGTTCAAAGTACATATTCATTCCTCTAGTGCTTGTATATCAATCACATCCAAATGATTGATCACAAAAAACGGCACAATAATAAATTCTTTCCTAAATATTGTTCACGGTACGTGGTCAATAATACACAAGTATATTTAATAGAGTGAAGAGAAAGTTTATGGAAACCACCACTACCACTGGTTTATCGAAAGCAAAGTTTAAACATTAGCACTAAACTTTATATTTCGAAAATCAGATCTGTCAATAGCGTCTTGTCATTACATAGACACTACTTACGTGAAAGCTTTGAATTTAAATTATGTCCAACTGAAACTATATTTGCATTAATTAAACAACTCCACTTCTAATCAAAAGTTCATTTCAAACTTGTCTGTACATAATTGAGAATACTTCAGCATTAGAATTACACTTCGATACCTAGAGGGCTAATCGAGTCTTTGACTGTAATGTTTATGAAGACAAATATTTGGCGATATTTATCCTGGGCAGATAGCTTTAGGTTGACAGTGGAATAGAAATTCCAGTTAGCGTTTTCGATTAGTAATCCTGTCCGAGGTTAAGACTGGTAATTGAGGGCAGTTTACGCCTGCCTTCGGCTGTTCCGAGCATCAAATTAGCCTTCGAATTAAGGGAATGCAGCAGAGGTATTAGGCGAAATGGATCTATTAGACCCATGAGCAGAGAAGGTTAATTATTTTGTGTATGTACCGGGAAATGATCAAGCGCCCCGTACCCGATATTTGCAGTGAATGGTCTCTTGGTCTGATGAGGAAATTGGTCGCTATTTGCTTTCTTTCATTTACGAAACGTGATTTATTGTTGTTGTTGTTATTCTCTTTAGAAGACCGTTTTATTTAATGGCTGTTTGTTAACCGAGGGTGATCAATAAAAATGAATAATTGATTAATTTTTAAAGGTTGGTTAAAATCAGAAGAAATCAAATTATAGTTACTATGCAGATTGATAAGTTAAGAATAAATGGTTTGGCCGACCGTCGGGTAGTGCGTCTTCCTCATGGTCTGGGGGTCTGGGGTTCGAGTCCTGGTTTGGGGATGGATGTTCCTCCCCCCTGTGTTCTATATATGAGGTGTGTGAAAGCGAGTATCTTCATATGAGCTAGAAGTCAGACTTCTGCCCTCGGATGCTCAGGGGCTTTTACCCTCGGAAGCTATTGCACAAACTCGGCGTAAATCGATGACTTCATCAGCGGACTTGTTTATGACAAGTGCATAAGTAACAACAACAACATAGATGGTTTGAGTTTTATGGTTACGATGTCACAGTTCGGTTTTTGTATTCGCCCAGATAGGCTTGATTCATTTTCGTCTACATCAAAAATCGATGCCACAAGAACAAACATATTAGAATTTTCTTTTTCACTTAAAATATCGTCGACTTAAAACCACAGAAAGCTTATGTGGAATCTGTCCGTTTCATAAACATAATTGAAAGCTAAGAGGTTTAAAGACAAAAGAAATTGATTTAAAAGGAAATTGGATCCCACGTTCCATTTCTAAAGGAAATAAATTTGAATATAGCTGATGAGGGTAAGGGAAGATGGTCGAATCACATTAATCCTCTTTTAACCATGTCGCTTTGACCATTATACTGTCTTCATCTCTTAAATGAAAGAAAGTTAAATATAGTTATACATATATAATTACTATTCGAACAGTAAAGAGAACCTGGACGCAATGTAATCCTATGACGAAAATTTATAGCTTATTTAAATAGGATTAAGGGACGATTCAGTCGCAAAGGGTTTTTTATATAAAAATTAAACACTTAAAGAAGAAAAATATTCAAAAATAGGGTTGTAGAGTCTGAGAAATTTCGACTAAATTATTAAATATAAATACATAAAAAAAAATTAAAGTATAATACTTGACTCGGACCGTCGACTCTTAAGAGATTATCAGAAAGACTAAAGATTTCATCGAATGCCACTCACACATTGCTCATAAAATAGCTGCACTTGGCACATTTTTTTGCGGGGTCGGTTTGGAAACTGCTTATGATTGTTTTTCAAAAATAAAAGAAGGATGTAGACAAAGACATCTTTCCTCTATTATGATTTCAACGTCTACTAAAATCAAATTTTGTCTTCAAAATCTATGAATGAAAAAAACATTTTTAGAAGATTAAGTATTAATAAGTTTCACGTTATATAATTGAATAGTTGCCATAGAAAATAATTCGTTATATCTTGTCAATTAGCTTTTTGATAAAAATATCCTTCCTTTGTTTAGTAATGTTAGAAATTTTACTTATTCGGAAATTTAGAAAAAAAAATATTAAAATTATATAATTGCATTCAAAATTTTGATAAATTTTTCCATTTTGGATCTTCCCGAGTAATAAAAATGCATTTTTGAAATCAATTCCGTTTTTGATGATTCAAAAAGGAAATCAACAATATTGATTAAATACTGTTTGTTGTCTTTGTACCAAGGTTTTAGATCAGTGTCTAATTTTCAACCAAAAGAATCATAAGTGGTACAGTTCCAAAACGCAAACTTGTTTTTTCTTTGTCCAATTAAGCTTAATCCAGAATTGCTTAGATCATGAAATTTAAACCACTTATATGCATTACATTATAATTAATAGCGCGATTTGCACACAAAATTATTAACACTTCTTGTAGGATGCTTTGATTTCCAGTCGAAAAATATTATGATGATATACCTATTTCTAATACTTATGTATGTGGTAGAAACTGCAACATTTTTCAGAATACCTGAATCAGTTCTAAATACGACATTAGATAGTTCGATTTGCACACAAAATTATTAACACTTCTTGTAGGATGCTTTGATTTCCAGTCGAAAAATATTATGATGATATACCTATTTCTAATACTTATGTATGTGGTAGAAACTGCAACATTTTTCAGAATACCTGAATGAATTCTAAATACGACATTAGATAGTTCGATTTGCACACAAAATTATTAACACTTCTTGTAGGATGCTTTGATTTCCAGTCGAAAAATATTATGATGATATACCTATTTCTAATACTTATGTATGTGGTAGAAACTGCAACATTTTTCAGAATACCTGAATGAATTCTAAATACGACATTAGATAGTTCGATTTGCACACAAAATTATTAACACTTCTTGTAGGATGCTTTGATTTCCAGTCGAAAAATATTATGATGATATACCTATTTCTAATACTTATGTATGTGGTAGAAACTGCAACATTTTTCAGAATACCTGAATGAATTCTAAATACGACATTAGATAGTTCGATTTGCACACAAAATTATTAACACTTCTTGTAGGATGCTTTGATTTCCAGTCGAAAAATATTATGATGATATACCTATTTTTAATACTTATGTATGTGGTAGAAACTGCAACATTTTTCAGAATACCCGAATCAATTCTAAATACGACATTAGATAGTTTGAAAATGCTTTAAACATGATTAATATATTAGTAACCGAACAATTCTCGTTGGCATTTTTAGAAACCATGCTTAAAAACCAATCTTCATCAAGCTCTAGCAAAGCAACTATAATCTTCTACTATTTCAAACACTGCAATCAGCGTTAATCTTTTGACGACTTTGCAATTGATACCTCATCATACGGATCAGTGCATTTAAAGGATTGGTGGAGGGAACCTTTTTCCTGACTCAACAAAATGACATTCTTTTTTATTCTTATTCTTGGATCGAAATGTCTTTAAAAGAACACCCCAGGCGATCTTTTTAATGCAAGTTACAAGCTCTGCTCTTAATTTTCCTCTCATTATGTTTTTCCTACCTCTGCTTTACATAGGGCCCGAAAGCTCCCATTAGCGCTGACTTTAATTAAAAACTCTAATTCGAAAACAAAAGGATTTTTCCTTTTTAATGGGGTATTTGTTCTCTGCTTTGTCCGCTTTCTGTTCTGTTGGTTTCTCAAGGCAAAATATCCGAGATATTTTACCATTTTTTTCCTCCCTTTTTTTTTCTGTCGACTCTTCTTTTTGTGTTTTACAAGAACAATATTTCGAAGTTCTCGTCCAGGTTTATAAGGCATATTTTTCTTCGCGTTTTTTTTTCTTCCTTTGTTTAACTTGAACTGTTAATAATTTTGACTACTTGGGTCAAATTTTTTTGTAGGTCGTTGTTTATGATTTAAAATCTAAGATTCTTTAAGGAGATCATTAACTATCTTAAATTTTAACAATTAGAGTAGGTTTAAATTAGAAAGAGAATTATAATGTTAAGATTTCTCATGTACTTTACTTCTCTTAATTTCAAATTGGGCTATGAATTATTGGTAAAAAAACAGCTTTTCAAAAACGTAAGCAAAATACGAATTTCGAAGTGACGAAATATATTTAAAATTTTGAATTTGTTATACTTTAAAAAATGTTAAAAGTGAACAGATTTTTAATTAATTTATTTTATTCTTTTCAAGCTTCATATGAATAAAGGCGAATTAGTTACCCACAATTACATGTCATAAGGGGGGGGGACGCAATCTGTTGTAGACTTTATTAATTAATAAAAATAATTAAATTAATTAAATTAACAATAATACAAAAATATTATTTATGGTTGATATCTACTGCTTTCTATTGGAAATGCATTCTTCGTGTTCTTTCAAATACTCTCAAAAAAAAAAAAATAGTCATATTGTGGAAATATCAGCCAGATTTTAACGGTACTTTAATGTACCGTCGGTAAATAAAGGGTTAAAATATTAATGCGTTGCATTTAAAGGTGCTTTCAGATGACGTTAACCAGTTAAATGAAGTGTTCAGTGACGAATGATTAAACAAAATGATTAATTTATTGAAATCCATTTTAAGGATTTTCTTCTATAAATAAAGTTTAAAAAAATGAAGCATTATGTTAATTTCGAGCAATAATTCACATGATTTTCTATATTTAAATCTCAAATTTCTTTGTATAAAATTTCACAACAACTTTTCCACTGTACTTAACTGCAATAAATAAACAGATATTAAATATTTTATTAAATATATGGCATATTTACCATTGTATTATCTGATCTAAAAAAGAATGAATTCAAAAAGAAGTAATTAAAAGAATCATTAATGCAATGACAATTTATAAAATTTCGGAACAAATCAAAAGCTCGGAATTTAAAGAGACCAACAGTATGCTAACTCTTAATCTTGTTCTGTTAAGCATATTAACGTGTTGTTTTTATTTTTTTTAACTTTAATTCTTAACATAATTAAATAATCTAATAGAATAATATGAATGTCAGGAAATTAGCATCTTCTATTGGCTAATTAAATTTTATTTTGCTGTTAAATGTGTCGAGTTTTTTTATTTGTAGACTATATTCTCTCTTCAGATTATTTGAGTCAACAAAGTAATATATTTTTTTGTAATTTTGTTACCTGAAATACAGCCTAAGGAAATTTTCTTCTAGTTAATTATCTTTAAAACAAGTTGCATGGGTGAGCCGGGTAATTCAATTTATCCAATTGCCACTGGCAACATCGAATTTGTTAGTTTAGTTAGATTAACATTTTGCTTTTGAAAGTGAGCAAGGGCTTCGCCGGGAATGTAGATGTAGAGTTTCAATTATTCTGAACAGTTTGGTAGACGATGCTATTATATCTTTGCCTTTTAAGATCAACTTTATTTGTTGCGAGAATTAGATTTTTGTACAAGCGTTGCTTATAAAAAGCAAATAAGTGTGACCTCTTCGTTTTTAAAGAAAATGTTTAACATTTAGCAGCTCTTGGAGGCTTTATTCGTGATGGATATTCCAATATTATTAGAATGTGTGTATTAGCTATAAATTTTTACAAATGCAGGATTTTTAAACGTTAATTTAAAATCAACTTCATACCTTAGGAATAATGAAATATTAAATAGATTTATAAGAAAATTCGATTTACAGATTACCTAAATAATTTACAAGAAGCAAATGGAAATTAAACAAAAATAATTTTGTAATAGACACTCTTGTTTTAGTTAAAAATGAATCTCATCTAGGTGCCAAATGGATCAAAGGTAGAATTTCAGACGTTTTTCCTGGGAAGGATTATAAAATTAGAGTTGTGAATATTAAACTTCCACATAGAAAATTAATTAAGTGAAATATCAGAGATGTTTGTATTTTATTGTATAAATAATGTGCTAATTATTAATCATCATCCTTGTATTATATATTTTAGTATATTTGCATTTACTTGCTAATTTTTTTTTTGCTTATATTTCATTTGATTTAACATGCATTATGTGTATTTTTTCACAAATTTGTATTCATTTTTCTGTTGAAATTAATATTTCAACGGAGCCAGAATGTTTGTACCACCTGCCACTTCCTATTTCAACGTATGGTGCCGCCCCTTTATTTTGTTAAAAAAAATACTTCACTTTATAAGTCATATTCATATAGAGTAGACGTTCATTTACTTTCCTTGTATTATCTTGTTTCAGGTGCCTATTGAATCTTTAATTGTCAATCGTAATAAATTTATTTTTATAGTTAATAATGGATTCAGTCCATTATTATCAAACCGTTCACTCGACGAAATTATTGCTGGCTGGCATATTACCAGAATTATACCTAACTCCGCCATAATACTGTTTAGTGACGAAAAAATTACAAACATTTAATATTAAAATAATAAATATCTCTCACTGTTTTTATTTTAAGTTAGCATAATAATGGTATACTTGAAAGATTACATTTTAGTGATATTGTGGATGATCTACTTGTTTTTCTCATCCGCGTAATTTTTGATGAAATTCTATTACAGTACAAAAAAAAGTTAATTCTAACAACATCTCATTATTGAAGGAAAAATTTTCGTTATAACGAATCTAGCTATTTCGTTATAACGAAACTTCCGTTATATATATCGGAAATTTCGTTATAACATATAAATGAATCTCTCTCTCTCTCTCTCTCTCTCTCTCTCTCTCTATATATATATATATATATATATATATATATATATATATATATATATATATATATATATATGGCGCAGAATTCGCTCTTATTGTTTATTATCGAATGGCAACAACCAAATGTAAACAAATCATCATACAAAATATTATTAGAAATTAGAATTATTCTGGTGAGGGTTCGCCATGTCTCCAAAATATCTATTCAAAGGAAAAGGAAATATAAAAGAAATCAAGACACAGCTTCAAACAGAAAGTTCAATCCAACGCCAAAATAAATGTAATCGTTGTCAAATGGAAATCGCTATGACTTGCGTATGGAAATTGATGTTCATATCTTGCAATATAATTATCTTACAAAAATGGCCTTTTTATTACTTTAAGGCTAAAATTACTTTTCTAATGGTATCAATTCCATTTAATACAATTTCCCTTTTAATTTTAAGTATGTTTTTAGTTTAATTTTGATACATTATCTGTAAGAATATTTCTAAATGTTATAATGGAATTCGAATTTATCCATTAGAACATCCAATCGTGTGCTTTCATAATAGGATTTTCATTTCCGCTTTTATTTCGTAATATTTTTACTTTTCAATTTGTTTCAAACTAATTCCATTGAATTCGTGTCGTGTGAAATAGGTGAATTAAAAAATCATTTTATATTAACCATTTAACAGACTTAAAAGTTAGTAATGTTATCTTACAATCTGAACTCCAAACGTGGTTTATATGATGAAATATAATAAAAAAAAGTTAAAAATAATAATCTTTTATAAATATTTTCATTTTTAGTTCAAATTATTATTATAAAAATGCATATCCAAATCATAGTAAAATATCTTTTATTCGTTTCTCGTTTCTGGCATCTTTTCATCACAACCCCGATTCCTTCCTAACCATTGCAATGGTCACATAATTCTTTGGTACGATGGAAAGTTTTGGTTGTATATCATTTTTCTGTTTTTCTGAAACTCACAATGTTTCTGTTTCAGTCATTATTTCTCTCTCTCAAATGTAGCTTCAAATTTAAATGCTAAAGAACTAAACTTAACTCATTTGTTTGAGCATCTCTTTCAAGTTCAACAATGTATGTAGTATCAAATTTCGATCCGCTGTCATGTTTAAAAGTGGAAAATTTAAGTTTAATTTTTTTTTTATCCCAGTGTTACAATTTTCAAGAAATATTTTTTGTGATTATAAATTAGTAGCATTTCCAAACTCATTGAAGTCTTTCCCTATCAAATCCTCCTACATGCGTCTTAAGTTTACGTCTATGTGAGACCAAAGGTTTACATTCTATGCAACTAAACGACATTGTATGTGACCTCCTACATCTGTATGTGACCAAAGGTTTGCATTCTATGCAACTAAACGACATTGTATGTGACCTCCTACATCTGTATGTGACCAAAGGTTTGCATTCTATGCAACTAAACGACATTGTATGTGACCTCCTACATCTGTATGTGACCAAAGGTTTGCATTCTTTGCAACTAAACGACATTGTATGTGACCTCCTACATCTGTATGTGATCAAAGGTTTGCATTCTATGCAACTAAACGACATTTTATACCTCTAATCATATTCTATTTCAATATCTTGATTATTGTTGCCATGCTTCTAATGAGACAGTTAATGAAAATATCACATTATTTTTTATTTTAAAAATTTGAAAATCAACGTTATAGAGGAAATTTACTTAATTTTTACTCTCTATGAACATATGGGTTTTTTTTTATCTGTCACATTACCTCGTTGATGCTACACTCCAGTTCACTCATTGAAGCGATATTCCTTTTCCTATATTATTACTAACGGTACCAGAAATTAAAACAAAATCTTAATTCTGCATACTTTTGCGCCTGTTTTATTCAATATTGTGATTTCGGAACTTTACAGTTTCAGATTTCAAACATTACATCCTAATATATTCCAAATACAAATGCAATAATAACAAGCAGAAGTATAATAATTTTCCTCTGCCATTTTTACTCATATATACTATCTCCATTATGTAAAGCAACGTGGCTCGAATAGTTTTAATTTTATACCAATGTCTGCCCATTTCCCATTTAGAGCTGCTTGTCACCAGGATTAACTGCCAATTCGGCGTCCATTCTTCAGATTGATTGTAAATGACTTAACTAATCCGCGTGTTGCGCCATTTCGCCAAATGGAATCCTGTGCCAAGTAATTAAAAGTGCCGTGTTCCATTGCGTAATTAGATAGTCAGTCTGAGAGAACAGGGGATGTAACGAAATAAGATGGATTTGCCCCTGAAAGCTCTTTGTTGTAGACTCCCGATGTAAATAGAGACGAGTGAAAAGCTCTGTATCCTCTTTGCTGTTGGGTGACAGGTTAGCCTTTTCATACATTTAATCCAGTACAATGGGAAATATATTTATGTTGTCAGTTTCCTTGTGTTCATGTTATGTTACAATTTTTATTTTAAGCTGACATGACTATTTGAAAATAGTCTTATTTAAAATTGCAACGTTTTAAAACATTGTCGCATTTAAAAGAAATAAAATCTTTTAATTCCTTTACTGCGCGATTAGATGTATATGTACAAAAGTTTACTTCTTTATTTAATTAGTTTTCTTTAAGATATATATAAGATGTATTTGATATTATTTTAAAAAAATTATCCACTGTGAAAGTTCCTGAAGTTTTTTCCATGTTGTATAAATTTGAGCACTTACTTTAATTGAAAATTCGAAGTTATCGTTGGTTTTCTTGGTTGGGGTGGGGGGGGGACAGTAGGAGCTGTTGAACTTACTACCCTTTAGTTCCTTTGAATCCATTTTATCATGATCTTTATTTCTGAAGCAAGAATGTGTATTTTTTTCTATTTAATACTGTAAAATAATTCAAATAGATTTCCAAAATTGACATTTCTTCATAACTCTAATATATTCTAATTTTTTTAGATAAAATTTTAAACTTTTCTCAAAAAAATTTGGAAATATATTTTATAGCTGAGTTGTAAAATTTAAAGTAAAATAAAAACCAATCAAATCAATATAAATTTAATAATTTTTATTCAAAAATGGTTTAGCATCCTTTTTTTTGTTTCTTTAAATTTCTTTATAGTTCCTTGCGGGAACTAAAATTCGTAGGTGGAAAGTCATTGGATAAGAAAGCGGGTTCTCATTTTTCCTAGGGATATAATAATGCTTGAGGGTCCATTTCCCCTATTCTGATGATGGAACTTGCCACCTGTGGAAATGATCTGTCATCGGCCGGATATGGCCTATATCAATGTCACCTTGAAATCTCTTGTTGACATCATTGCGATTATAATTCTAATCAGGAGATTATTATTCTGAGCTTGTTACTCTTTAATACATATCATTGCTTAGATTACTTTGTTTCGAATTCCTGAAGGTAATATAAAAATCATGAGATTTTTTTTTAATACTAGTTTTTTTTTTGCAATTATTTTCGCAGTATTAATAGATGGTATAAAGGAGCCACTTTTTATTAGTTGGGTAAAATAAATTTATGGACTGGCTACCAAGTATTATTTAGATTATAAGACACGTTTTTTACCTTATTGAAAAATTAATTACTAATTATTGTCAAAAGAAATCTGTATTAATAATTCTTATAAATTACGTTTCTCTTATTATAAAACAGGGTATAGATGTGTCTCTACTTCAGAATGGTTTTTTTTTTTGTAGATAAAATTTCAGAGACAACTGGCTGGAGTTGTCTCTGAAATTCTTTGTTCTCTAAGAGTGACCTCACTCAACTACTCGCTTGAGCTCAATGAAACTAACTTCATATTTGTCTCTCGGAAAAACTACAATAAAAACTCTCGCTACAGGATAAAGAATTTTCGAGAAAGATATCTGTTCGATTCTAATTCATATATCGTCAATCGTTGTGGAATATGTTTTACCGCTAAATTTGCTCTCAAATCTTCAATAATTTATATTTGCAATTTTCACCTTAAACAAAAATCATGGTGATTTACTGTAAACTAAATACATTCTTTTTCCATTCTTTCAATAAACTTCTAAACATTTTGAATGACACTTATAATTTATGAACTATAAAATAATATAATTCTGTTCTCTAGAAATAATAATATTGCATCCATCTGTAATGGTTGAAAAATACCATCTTGTTAATCTGTATATCATGTCATTTTTTTATCTCTTGTTATCTTGATGGCAATTCCTGGTTTAATTATTCCTAGAATTTTTTGAATCATAATGATATAAATTACTATCTATTCTTTTCTTGAATATTACACCAAAACTTATAATGCGATTCATAGACATATTATTCAGTCTTTACTCATATTGTAGCGTTTGATATTATTACATAAAAATGTATACTTAAAAGTATGTTCTTCTTCATTTCAGCTCTGTTAATTGCAACCGGCTGCTGCATTTATCCTAATGGCTGGTCCAGTCGGGAAATCCGAGATGTTTGCGGGCCGGACTCGGAAGCCTACAGACTCGGTAAGTCACATTGTAATCATTTATAAAATATTGAAATTTGATGTATTAAATTGAAGTGCAGAAAAAGATTATATATTCAAAAAATTAAATGATTCACCATTTTAAGAGACATTTTTTTTCTAGTGATGGGATATTAAAACAATTTTAAGATTACGAAAGAAAATTAATTTAATTACTTTATAAAGAACTGATAAAGATACTTATTATAGTTTGAGATAAAATAGTGAAATATCTAAGTCTCTGTCTCATCGGACTTACGCGAACATTATTTTCAGGTTTAGATGTTGCCATATTATTACCTCAAAATAATAATTAATGTGATAGTTTAAAATCATATTTGAGTCACTAAACATTTTTAATATTTTTTTGTGCGTTTTCTGAGTTATTAAGTAGGTACAATACAAATCAGAATGTGTAAATGTTCCATTTTAAAACTGATAAATTTGTAGTAAATAATTTTTTATGATCTAAAATAGTTAATGCAGTTTATTTTAGTAGATAATACTGAAACAGTGCATGGATTCCAGTTATGCTAAAATCAGGCAAATTCCATATTATACATGTATTATGTCATATCAAATGTTAGTTATGCATATTCCTGAATGCATCCAATATTTTATGTAAACATTTTCCACATTTTGGGAACGCTACATATTTGTTAAAGTTAGTGAATATAGTTTGGGGTATAAATGTGTGGTTAGATTAAATGAATCTCGATAGTTCTCTTAGAAGATCGTGAGTTTATACTTAGTTGTATTAATAGAAAATTTTGATAAATTCAGAGGTAGATTTTATGACTCTAAACAGTGCATTTTTCGAGGCGTTCCTTTTAAAAAGCTATCTCTTTAGTTTGATTTGAATACATTTGAAATTTAATCTATATTTTAGATTAATAACCTTACGAAACTGTATACGTTTTATTTATTAAAATTCATTACTGCGCAAATTGCTTTTAATTAAAATTATATTTAAGCTAACTTTTGAAGTTATGATAATATATTGGTTAGGTTTTTATTTATACTTATAATTCATATAATTCCTATTTTTTTACTTTATTAAGCACTTTGTTAAACAAATACTGCTTTATATGATTAAGGCTCTGACTAATAAAATGTTTAAACTTTCTCCCTGACATTCTGAGCAATAATCTTGTCAGAAATCTGATCTTGAGTAGATTAAACGTGCTTTTTGTAGAAGTTTTAAATATTAGCCTACTTAGAAGAAGTAAATGGTTTTGTATGTATTGGAATATATATAACAATGAGACTTTGGTATTTAATGCTGTTTTTTATGTATTTGGTGGTTGAAGCATGGTGATTTTCGTTTCTCAAACTATTCTGAGAATATCAATGAATGTGGAATTGACAATAATATTTTTTACTTTTGATGTTGCCCCTCATCAAAACTATATAATTAATATTTCATTTTCTCGAATAATTTCATGTTTAACTTTCTGCGGAATGAAGATGTTCATTCATCCATATTGTTACGAATATGTAACATTGTTTCCCTACGCTTTAAATAAGATAACTTCACATACAACAATGGCCGATGAATATATACCAAGTCAATAGCCTCTCCACTTTGGCGGATTCTGAATGTTTCTGAATCTTAGCAATAACTCTATTAGGATTCGAGTTCCGCCATTTATTCTAGAACACTCAATGCCCTGTCACGGGATCTATTGAATTACCAGAGGCGCATAGATGAGAATCTGTAGAAATTGAAATAAGAGAAGTAGTTGGGTGAAGTCTCTTTTTAGAGAGTTCTTTTTTGAGCGCCTTGTGTTATTGCGGTTAGTTGATAGTGATTTTCTGATCATGAGCCTCTATTTTTTGTGTATATTAAAGCGTCTTGATTCCATAATAGGCCTGTTGGACTTCTAATATTCTAAATTCGTAATGTCTGTATTTGTAATTTGGTCACTGATGTTTAATTTGTTGCACCTATGGCGATCATCTAATTTGGGCAGTGATATTTGTTACTACAATGAAATATGTTGTGAAAAATTCTGCAAAAATACGTTTTTAAACATTGCTGAAATTCGAGAAATATTTGCGAGACAATTTTAAATTAATCTCATTAAAAAGACATATTTCCAAATTGTGTAAAAATCGGAATTGTGTTATTCGAATTTAACTTAAATTTTAATTAAAATTTCAAGTAGAAAGCTGAGAGAAATGCATTTCCATTTTATTATTATTATTATTTGAAAGCAATTGAATAAACAGTCTGCTTAGTAACGCACCCATTTACACACACTTTCTTGTTTATTATGAGTAGAAATGAAAGGATTGCATTTGCTTAACAAATATCTTTAAAACATTAAGCAATATCTTCTTGTAAATGCCCATTTTCTTCTTATATTTATTATATATTTTTGATATTTTAGCAGTAGTTAAAATCAAGTCTCAGTAGTCTATCAAGTTTTTTTTCTCGTCAATGCATTATTTAGTCACAGTGAACAATATTTTTACACCATTTTGTTTATAAACATCACATTAAAGATCTCAATGACATAAACCATACTGACTATTCAATGACTACATCTTTTTATAACTTTTACTGAAAATGCTTTACTCGGACTGTGCCACTCACCTTCTGAAGTACTTATTTTCGTGGTGAAACTCGTAAACCAGCCCACGTGAAATTACTCGAATTTCGGCATTTACGTTTTCTGCTTCGGCTTTCAAAAGAGGAAGGGTATGAGTCCTCGTAAACTTGTAGATTGGAATTCCTTGTTTTATGGAAGACCCATTCTATCGTGTGTTTCTATTACATCCTTTCCTATGTGTGAAATGCATCCTGAAATGTTCAGATAGAAAGGTACTTTTAGAGCGAGAAAGCCTCGTTTGAGTTTATAGGACATTTTTAGCTCTGAAGACGAAATTAAAAGCTAGCTACTGGAATTGGGTGTCTGTGGTCTTGATCTTATAACTTTAACTGTTAAAGGTTGAGTCGTGAAAAGTACTATGAAGTGCGAGTAACTGAATAGGCTGTTTTAGAGTCACTTTTATTTATTAATATATGAAAGTTTTGGTTACTGAAATAAATTTCAATATGGTCAGTTATATTTGTTGGACACTGACTTTTTTTTTAACATTTAATTATGGATTTGACTGAACAAGTACACGTTGTATTTATCGTTTTTCCATGGAATCATAATAACAAAGTGGTAATGTGAATTTTTTTATAAAAACGGTTGACCACACGCGATTCTTATGAAAACCCTTAATTGTAAAAGTAAATTTACTTTTCTCAAAAATAATGCTTATCAAAGAGTCAGCCTTATTGTTTTATTTTATTTCCTTATTTATTGTTAAATCTGACAAACTTCACATTAAATTAATTATAGAGGTCTTATACTTATTTTGTTGTTTCCCCTTTTATACAGTGATCATTTTTTGGTAGTTGTTAGAATATTGAACCACTTCTCTTCTATCTAATAAGAAAGAAAAACTACACATATGCACTTCATATTTAATAGTTCACTGTGCCAACAACTTGGAAACTTACTAAAGAAAACTGTTTCAGGTTAAAAAAATAATTTAATTTTTTTTTTTTAATTTAATGCTTTTTAAAGTACCGAATTGTTTTTCACTCCTTGCAATCAAGTACTAGCAAACGATTTTTCTTTTAGAAAAGGGAGTACTTTTAAAAGAATAATGGAAATTATTTTCTTTCAAAAGAATAACACGTTTTTGGTACTTCAGAATGCCGGAGAATATATTTTATTATTTGTCAAAAAGAACGAGAGGAAAAACGGTTAGAAGAGGGGAAAAAATAAACAAAGATTTAAAAGTTGTGAGAAAGAATTGCTACAATAATAATGAGGCTGTAAAATAATTACATTTCTTTTTTAAAGAGGTCCTTCTTTTCAAATAAAAAAGAAAACTCGTTAGTTTTTTCGTAAAATGATACTTCGGTTTTGTGAAGCTTGGAAGTTGCGTGTGTTCGACACGTCTTTTCAATATGAATAGAGTATTCATGGAGCGCTTCGGAATGACATTTATTTTGTAACAAAGCAAAGAAGTTTATACAAACTGTCGTTATGATTTCTCAGCATGTCTTTTGATAGATAAATTATTCTTTTTTGGAACTATTCTTATCCTCAAAGGTGTTAATTAATTAATAGGACTTATACAGTAAGCTTAGGTAGAAATTATTTTTATCTAATTGTATTTATAAAATCATCAGAATATTTTATGTTTTAAATAAGTCAATCGCAATAAATTGATTTATTTAAGGCATAAAATATTCAGACGATTCTATAAAGAGAATGAGATAAAAATAATTTCTGCTTAAGATTACTGTAGAAGACCTATTATTTGGAATGATTAGAGTCGTAACCAAATAAGATAATTAGATAATAGAAGATCAATTAAAGCTATAATTATTAATTTCATAAAGCCGAGAAGATTTTTTCAAATATTTTGAAAACATGAAGTAAGCATTGTTGTATTATCGCACTATTGTAAAATATTGATAATGCTTCACATTTTTAATTTAAAAAATTTTTAGAGCAGTAATTTGCAATTTTAAACTAATACTTTGTTTATAGATTACCAGTATAACAATATAAATTTACTAATTTATACTTTTAAGTAAGATTAAGTTAACGGTATGTCCTTCTAAAACTACTCTGCATATGGAAATTTCTAAGCATATTATATTTTAATTATTAGCTAAATAAATGTGTATTTCTTGTAATAACTTTAAAATAAAAAAAGCATATTAAAGCATTTTCGATACGCACTAATATTAGTATACAAAAATATAATTTTTAATTTTTTTTTCCTTGTTTCTTAGATTTTGCTTTATATTATACATTTATATTGTCTAAGATTAGAATTCGTTTATCCAATTCATAACAAGTTGCTGCACTTAAATGGAATCGAAATTTAGATGAATTAATTTATTAAAAAATGATTAATTTCTGAAAATAATAAATCTCTAGTAATAATAAAGAGAAATAAGTGTGCTTTGTTGAATTCCGCTATTTTTTTATTTAATCATAGATTTTTTATAGAATAAACCTCTGATTTGAAATATATTCAATAGTATTTCCGACACTTTAACCCTTATGTTCATTTTGTATAGTATATCATACATAAAACTTTATAAAAATATACTACCACTATAAAATAATTTTTATAAAGTTGTATGTTTGGTATACTATACAAAATGAGGTATACTATTAAAAATGTATAGCTACCTATGTATGTTTTTTTTTTTTTTTTTGCTTTTCTTCAAAAAAGCAATCTTGCCACGATAAGGGTTAATACCGAATAATTCTTCTTTCTTTGCTTAAAGTTTTTAAGAAAATTCTTCGATTAAGTAATCATTTAATTGTAGCAAATTAATAACTTTCTTGTCACAAAGAATATACATTTAGAATGATTCTTAAATCACACGAGTTACATGATTCTCAAAATTTTTAAAAATACTCATAACGTTTTTCACACTATATTATCTTCGAAAGATTCAATTGAAATTTTAGATAACCATTATTTCCGATGAACCAGTTGGTCGGCAAAGGCGGCTCGTAAGAATTGAGAATGATGTTATCGTATTAGAAGACTGATGAACCGGACTGTTACGTTTTTAGTAACATTATAACGTCATGATACTTGATTCCATTCGAATGGTTCATACATTGAATAGATTAAATGAAAGATTAATTCAAAAATTAAAATCGGATTAATTTAATACTTAATTTTTTTCCCTGGGACAATCAAGAACAGTTACGAGAAGAGATTTAATTGAACACAATCAGTATTCCAAAACGAACCAATTAATCGTCAAAGGCGGCTAAATAACAATAAAATATTGTATTAATATCGAGAACACACAATTATGCACTCGAACAGATCAAAAAGCGAATAAGATTTCGATTTAAAATTCCGTCTATTCGGAGGTTGAATAAATCAAGAAAAATAGAAAATGAAAAATGCAAATTTCTGTATATCCAATCTGATTTTGTGAGAGCTTCTAAGCTAAATACATTCCAAAATTTTCTTTTGAATAAAAAAAATATTGCCTTTACGGGAAATATTATTTTTATTTTCTTCTTTTAAATATATAATTTCTTTGCAGATAATCCTTATTTGGTAATTTTTTTTTTCAAATTCCTTTCAACTAACTCGCATAAATGGAAATTTTTTTAAGGCAGGTTATTTATTAATTCACTTTTTAAAGTATACCAGTTTAATATTCATTATAAGAAATATAATAGTGGAATTTATGAAGTCTGAAGTATTTTGAAATAATTCATGCGTGAATTGCTCGAAGCGGATCTAATTTAAAAGATTAATGCGGAAAAATAATTTCATCAGACAGAATGCCTCTTAAATTTTTGATAAAATGCCTTTCTTAAACTGTTTTGAATATCAGCATTATTTAGTAAAGAGAAACATTAGCTTTATTTAAAAATATTTCTTGTTTTAAAAGCATTTTTTTTTTTTTTTTTTTTTTTTGCCGATTAGTAAAAGCTACTCTCTAAATAATGAATGCAACGATATATTATGACTTTTGAGAATTTTAGCAATTTTAATTTAGCTGTAATTGTGTGTTTAAAGAATGAAACATTTTTAAAAGGAAAATAGTTATGTCGACATTAAATATAATAAAATTGATAAATGTAATTAGATTTTATCATTAATTCCGTATTTTTTGCACTTAAATTTATTTGTTGCTTTGATAACATGATGATGTATCGGTCCAGGTTCACTGATTTCTAGGCAAGTATAATATACTGTTTTCTTCTAATATATGGAATAACTGCATGCTTTCGAGCATGCGCAGGAAGCATTTACTTCACAAATTAGTGTGAAATGTAAAGTAGAGAAGTTTAGTTTAGTTATATTAACGTCCCGTTGTAAAGCAACACTAGGGCTATTTTAGGAGGGACCTCATAATTTTGAACCGCGGTCATATGACGAGGACGACACCTGAGCAGGCATCCCCCCTCTCCACGCCACACCACACCACACCACACCAGCGGGAGGACGTTTGGCATGACTGATTTAACGTATAACAGACTCTCTTACAAGACGATTCTTCGGTGAAATCGGATCTCGAACCTGAAACCCTACGGTTTACAAGCCGAGACCTTACCATCAGGCTACCGCGGCCTGTAAAGTAGAGAAAGAGATGATTATATTTCTTTAGAAATACGGTAAATCGTGATTATCTGCGAAGCTGCATGGCGAATTTAGAAATTGCGGATAATCTGGAAAATTAAACTAAGCATATGAACAATAAATGCAGTCACAGTAAGATCGAAGAAATATTATGACAGTAGATTCCCGCTGGTGGAAATTTGGAATAAGAAGGACCATCTCAGATCTCTCCCTCGTTATCTGATTTCAGTTTAAAATTAGGAGGCCCGCTGTAGTATAGCATTAAACGGGACCTCAAGTTAATAAACAATAAATACCTAAGTTTCTAGTTAAAGTGAAGCATTACAATTCGAAATAAAACTCATTTAGCAGGGTAAAAGATTATGTCTAGCAAAACCTACGGGAATACGCTTAACTTGCTACGAATCACTCTTCTACAGGCTGAAGTTGTAAAAAAGGTATGATATTCCTAAACGAACAGTAGTTAGCAGAAAGTGACATATATATTGTCAGCAGAGGTAATATCCTTTCAACTTATATTTTACGTCTTGTCCTTTACAGCACAGTCTACAGAACCGAGGGTACTCTTTTCAATTATTCGTTAATCCGATCGGAACGAAAATTCTACAGAGTTGCAATTATGTTTATATTTTTATCTTTATAAATTTATATTTTTAATGCGATAACCGTATATTGAAATTTATTTATCTTAATATTTTTATTACTTTTTAAAAAATTGTGTTTAAATGTTGGCTAATATATGTCGATGGATGGTGGTCAACCCTTTTATATAGATCTATAATTATTTGAAAATTCTATTCTACAAATTTCGATTGCTCAAAGACAAATATTTTGAAGGGGGAATAGGGACATACATCCCACCTTAATGGTGCTTGGAGTTCAGCTATACAAGTTTTGTGTCATATAACTTTGAATCGAAATAGTGGGTATTTTTTTAATATTTTATCGGACACTTTTTTAATTGCAGACAAAAGAGTTGAAAAAACTTGTAAATTTAAGCGATATATATTCTGAATTACGAAGCGTGAATTTCGTACATGGTTAGAATAACAGCAAGGTTTTGTTGGTAATCAAAAAATTCATTCTTGCATCATGATTTTTTTCACTAAAATAAATGAGTATGGATCAGAAATTTTTCAATAATCTGTGCTTTGGTGCACCTCTGTGCCTTTTCTGCAAATTTTAACTTGATCCACTTCGATTTCTTATTTTGAGGCAGAATTGAGTGACTTTTAGTAAATGCTCTCTTCAAACTTTGACATTATCTGATTCATTTCTAATGAAAACCTTGCAACTTTAGGTCTCAGAAGTGGAATCGCAATCTTTTTCGCATCATCTTATTTTGCATAAAATTTGTTTAAAGAAACATCGAATGGAAAATTTAATTACAAAAAGAATGTTGTCGAATATAGGTGGCATTTCCCTAACGAAGTATTTCTGTACTGTTCGTGAGCATATACTCTGTGCTTCTGTTTGCAAAAAATAGAAGATTCCATGCAAGAAAAATCAGAAAAAAGTTTTATTGACTAGTCATCCATTTATTCACATCGGTCTATTCCTTACTTTTATACAATTCCCGATAAACAATTTCATATCAGGGTTACGCACATTTCTTCAAGGCAATAAAAATTTTCTTCTTAAACTACTAATTTCGCAAGGAATTCGCTGGGTTTCTGCGTTATAGTTAAAATAACTTTAGTCGCTTTTAATTTTCGAGCTGCTGATCGCTCACGCAACACGTGAACATCTACTTTTCTTGACTGCCAAGCAAACAAGAAATCTTTTCTGCATAACTTTCAAGACAATGGGAATGTGCTGCCATCTGGGGTTAGGGAGGGATATTAATCCTGACAAGTGTAATGAATTTAATTTAAAGGCATTTTTAAACATATTTAAATTTAGGTCAGTACTATCGAAAAAATTCCCGGTTGAAAAATAAGTCTGTTAATCATATTTAATCAATAAAGAAAAATATAAATTTCTGTAAAACCGATATATCCATGTCATTAAAATTTAAACGTCGAAAGTTTTTTTTTATTGCCTATTTTTGAACAAATCGGAACCGTTGCATTCTCTGCAATGCAAAAGGAGGATAAAAAATGGAACTATTGATTTGCATTTTTTATTTTTATTTTCTTATTAGTCGCGACTAGTCAGTCGACAAGCTGTGTTTTTCAGGGAATATTGGTTATATTTGATTTCAGATAAATCTTATGTTCATGTTCATGGTTCCGCTAGATTGTCTGACATTAAAGCCGTATTATTTTAATTGTCTTATTTCTGCTTGTTTTGTACATTTATTTTTCTATGGGAGATAGTCCAATAACGTCATATGCTACTAAAAATATAAATATCCGGGTCATATATCTTTCAAATTTCTCGATGCAGTAACTTTCCTTTTTTTTTTTTATTTGCTTGTAAACTAAATAGATATTAAAGGGTATCCTTCTTTAATTGTCAAAATCTTTACATTCAAAACATTACAAAACAATACATCATTTCTCCAAAAACTGAACTTCAGAAAGGTATTTAACCGCCTTCATATATTTTCGATCATTAAACATTATCAATTACATCCAATGAAAAAAAATCATCAGAAATTTCCATAAGCAAGGAAGTTAAATTTAAATGATTGCCATTACTTTTGAAAGAAGGGAGGAAGTCGTTAGCTCCCCATTACACACTTCGCGTCTACACTAATCACCAAGTCATTAGCAGCAGATTTCCTTATACAGGTAATACGAGAATTCATTAGGCCTATTCTCGCCAATAGCGGAACTAAAACGATTTTTCAGTTACAACAATGGTAGGGGAAATTTGAAAGGAAATTGTGACAATTCAAAATATTTTTTGTATAATTTTTAACTCATATAAAAAAAAAATGAGATGATGAATTATACTTTCATAGTTATTTCGGCATTATTTGTATTCAGAAAAAGCACATTTGTAATATTCATTAAATATTTCTATCAAAGATAAAACAATATTTCTCTAATGAATGCATAAATTGCATTGTACTCACATTGTTGATAATTCGCAACTTTTATTAAAAATTTTAATTGCTCATTTTAAAATAATCCTCAGAGACACGAATTAAATGCTCCCGTTATTTTATGAATTTTTTTAATTGCAATTGGATCTTCAGAAGTATGAATTATTTTGTAATTTGTACCTACTCTATTTATTTTAACATATAATGATGATACGTTTCATATTTTGAGGAGGAAAACAACAAAAATTTGTGAGGAAAACTTCAACTTTTGATAACATCTTGGATACTTCAATTTTTGTAGATTAAAATAATTTAATGAAAACCAAGCATTCATGCCATATTCAATTTGAACTATAAGTCTACATATTGTATGTACTATGGTTTGGAGGACTTTCTTTTTAAATATGAGATTTGCTCATATTTATTCTAAAATTCCATTAAAAAAATTTATCCTTTCCTATCCATAAACGTTTTTGTATGATAACAGATGAATCATTTGCTCCTGCAGTACGGAATCCTATTTACAATATGGAGCTCAAAATATTACGAAAATCTACACTTCTTTAAATATTAGACTTTCCAAGACTTTAGACTTGATCGAAATTATATTGACCCTTTTGCATACATAACGTGCATTGAAATTCTGAATTTTTAACACTTTGCACTCGGATGGTACCTGTCACTCACCATTCAAGATGGTGCATCATTTTGACATTTTATTTATTTATTTAATTTTGATTGTTAAAAATACTGCATATATATATATATATATATATATATATATATATATATATATATATATATATATATATATATATATATATATATATATATATATATATATATATATATATTTCAAAGCTATATAAGCATTATTATATTAGGTGAATAATTATGCATCATATTATTTTTCTAAGTGCAAAGGTTTAATTTTAAGTCTCCGACTATGCGACAGAATTAAAAATTTAAAAATGCAAAAATCATTTAGAAACGCTTCAATATCTCAAATACTCATGCTTATAATTGTCTTAAAAACGAAAATAACGAATGTTCAAAATAGGATGTGTCATCTAATTAAGAAGATAATCCCTTGACCTACGAATTTATTTGTGTCATGTACAAAATTATTCTTCAGGTTCTATTATTCATCTCAAATAACCATTTCATAATATTGCACATTCCCGAATATCGCGATTATCCGGCTTCCGTACTATCCGGCCTAGTTTTCTTTTTTCTTAATTAAATGAGGAACGCAAGGAGTTGCAGACGCAGTCAACTATTAAGGATTTTTTTCAAAAACTAAAAACTCTAAATTTTGACTCTTATCTTAGGGTTATATTTTCAATCAATTATGAGTAAAAAATAAAATCAGTTGGCTTGGACATTCTTAAGAATCAGGCCTACGATTTACTTTAATGATTTGTTTATGTTTCCTGCATTTAAGTTAGGCATTTCAGAATTTATGTTAAAATGTGAACAGTTTACATCCTTTAACTTATTTTCAGTGCAGTATTTGAACATATATAAACTACCAGTATAGAGTCTTCTATTTTAACTCGATAGGTTACCGGCAATTGTTTCTATAATTCACTGAGCCGCGTTCAATGGAAGGCTTAGTACTCAATAAAAAGTGAGAAAATACGTATCACGTTTGATATAAAAACTTTATCTTCTGGTATAGGTGGGCAAAGAAAGGAGTAGAACTCCGGGCTATCCGGCCGGCTCTGCTGCTACATTAGGTCAAATACTCGGAGTGTACTGTACAAAAATTCTTTGTTATTATTGCATTACTTTGTAATTACTTTGTTATTAAACATATGTTATTTCTTAATGCCAATTCGAATTGATAATGTGAGAATATTCAATCTATTCCACTTACCTTGATATTTTTCTTTTCCACAGGCACCTGTCAGATATCATGGTCTCTGTACCTCCTGTGCACCGCCGTCGGCATCCTGTTATTGTGCGTGATTTTATCCCTGAAAGCCTCTCATGTGAAACCGAACTCTTTTCGCATCTGACACCACCAACGCACGTCCACCTTCCAGAGCCAGCAGCAGGGCCATTCTCGGTTCCTCCTCCGTCGCCAGCACCGTCCTCGCCAGCAGAGCTTCGAGATGCAAATCCAGCACCTGGATGAGGAAGACATTGCTACCATCACACGCAGCTGACAAAGACTTGCCACTAAAGAAGGCAAATTAGAAGCCAAGAAGAACAAGCAGAGAAGCAAGAATGTCGCGGACGAACTTTGGACGGCATCCTTGTGATGAATGTCAAATGAACTAGTGTAAAAATATATTATAAAACATGCTGGTTATAACATTAATATTTCTTAAGGTGGACGTGGTTTTTTTTAAAAAAACTCTTTTTACATTGTTCATAACAATACTAAGAATAGGGGAAAGTGGTTTGAGTAGAGCAAAGAGTGCAGCTGCAAGCTATAAAAACAAATTAATGATAAATTCAGCTATTAGATAATGCTATAATATTGAAATAAATGAATTTGAAAATTTTATAAATCACGTTATCACAATTTTGCTGATTTGAGGGGAGTGTCACGGAGTGATTGAACTCAATGTTCTTAATCTCCAGACATAACAGGTGAACAGGGTAATGGCATGGCAATGAGATTCCTTAGCAAGTGATTGAGAAATAAAAATTGAGAATATAACAATTTGCAATAACAACGGACAATTTTGTTTTAGTTTAATTTAGTTATAATGTTCAGTTTTCAAGATACATAACGGTTATTTTAGAATAGGCTTAAAATTTTAATACGCAATTAGATGACAGTATCTGAGCCAACATCTTATTTCTAGATTTTCTGACCACATCAAAGAGAGGACCTTTGGTTCACAATGCGAAATTAAACATTAAATATGCCACATACTTGATAGATCTTTGAACAGAACTGGGTTTCGAACCTGGAATCCACTTACCTCGAAATTGAAAGCATACCATTAGATCACTCCGGCTCAAAGACGTACTTTTTAATTGAATTTCAAAAAAGATCGTAACAACAACATTTAGCATCTTAAGAAAAAATTATCTTTAAAAAATTCGAATAAACACAATTGATCCGTATAGTTCCAATTTCGGAAGAAAATACCGAAATTTTGTTTGAAAAATTTGTGTCATGCTCATTTATTTAGAATTTATTATTTATTGTGCAGCAGTTTGCTTCTATTCACAACATACATATCAGACTGTATGATGTAAAGGTTTTAATTTTCGAGAATGTAGTCTCAAATGTGATTGTTGTTAATGCGCAGCTGCACTCTTTGATGGAACTATACTCATAAAGATACTAAACTGGATATTTATTAAAATATCCATCTCATCTTGAAATTCTTGGTCTGAAACTGCATTCGTTCGTAATGCAAAATTGCTTTTGGGCCATTACTCATTTTACTATCATTTGCTATCATCCGCAAATGATTGACTAAAGTTTGAAACTAAAAGGCGCATTTAAACGCCAAACGATGCATTGCATTTCTCTAACACGATTTTTTACAGGCCCATTTAGGCCGTGTTTTGCATGTCCCTTTTAATACATAGTAGACTGTACAGAAGATCGCTTCTTATTTGATATCTATGTGTTCTTCTTCGGAAATTATTTCATTTCTTTTGTTGGTTTTAAAGTGAATGCGATAAATTGAATTTTTCGATTAGAAGATTTAAAACTGGATCATTATACTGGGTTATTCAAAACTATTGCAAATATCTGTAAGAGCTGATGTGATTATACTAAGAAAGCATTGCATAATTCTGAAGAATACTCACTTTTGTTTTTCTCTGTAATGATTGTTTGTGTGAACCTCAAATCTTCATATTGGCAGTATCCATGCGCTAGTTCGTTTCTTTACTATATGAAACATTATTTATGCATATCTTCTGACATTGTTGTATGCAAAAAAAAGGCATCAAGATTAAGTTTACAATATTCCTTAATGAAATGAAAGTACAACATGTAATTCCAGAAAAAGTAAATAGTCATATGTAAGCGGCTATCGAACATATATCAATGACCGTAATGATACTTCAGAATATCTAGCGCGAATGGAGTAGGGACTGTTGTCTCAATGATCGATAAATTCACATAGGGAAATTATTGCATACTTAAACACACGTACATAAAAAAAAGAACTTTAATTTTCCTTCTTTAACTATCCAGATATTTTCTCCCTGTGAATACTTACAAGAAGCTTTTAGCCATTCAGTTGTATTGAATAACCTTGTGTAACATGAGATTATGGGTGCTTGTTTATTATTGCGGCCCCCGTATTTACTTGGCCTCAAGCTGCATTATACATAAAATTGCAAGATGGTAGCATTTCCTGGTTAACTGGTGATTTTTATATTACATCTAGATCGCCAACGCGGAGTTACTAATCGCCAAGTTGGCGAAGGTTTACACCATTTGGCGTTTTGTCGCGGAAACCGTAAAAATAAACAAGTACCAGATTATGTTTACCATTGGGAAAGAAAATGAATTCGAATATTTCTTTGGTGCTGCTTTTCATTGATCAAGTATAAGAGGATCACATGAATGCATTTTGTTGTTCCTTTTCTTGACTGTATGAGAATTATTCTTAGTTTAATTTCTCTAATTTAGTCATTTCTATTTTTTAGCAACTATGTGTCATTGTCTTGTTTATTTTTCGTAATGTAATCATAAGACGATATATATTAAAAATTTGTGGTTTTGTGTTATATGTGATTCGATAAATAGTGCTACTTGAAGTGACTATTTCAATACTGATCATTTATTTCTGAATGTCAAATAAGTTTTCAGAATATATGGATTGCCCAAATGAAAACAACGTTTCTTTTTTGATTCTAATGAGTAAGAATAGACATATTTCAATAACCATTATCATATTCATTGGAATTAATTTAAATTTATTATTGATTTCCATATTTGATATATTTTTATCATTGATATATTTTCTAACTAGGCGGTATCCCAATCTATGTATAAAATTTTTGGCACATGTTATTAAAAGAAAATTACAGATTTGCATTTAATGGTTATGGAGGAGACAGTACCTTGAGATTTTTTTTAATCGGGAAAAATTTCTAAATTACTTTTATTTATATCCCCCTCTCCAAGAAAATAATGTAAGAAATAAGCACGATAAACTTTTTTGAAAATCCAAAATTAATGTAAAGAATCTCTTGGGTACGAAGATATATAGCGTGGAACAAAAAGCCTAGTCTTAAAATCATCTTCATTAACTATGTCAAAGGGAACTAACTATATGTCTCTCCTTTAAACTTGAGGCATTATTGGAATAGAATAAAACTTATAGTGTGTCGCTATAAAGTGAACATCTTGGCGATGTGATAGTACCATGCTCTTAAATCAAGCAATATTCACGATATTATGGAGCGAGTTAAGATGGTCGGTAATGCTTTAAGGCTATTAGGTCTTGCCCATGCTGAATCTAATATTAAATTTGACGAGTTATTTCTTGAAGAAATCAAAATGGTGGCAATGACATGTT
This sequence comes from Argiope bruennichi, assembly GCF_947563725.1. Lineage (NCBI taxonomy): Eukaryota > Metazoa > Arthropoda > Arachnida > Araneae > Araneidae > Argiope > Argiope bruennichi. The sequence continues at coordinate 90,842,199 of NC_079151.1, forward strand.
CTTAAATAGTAATCATGTAATTCCAAAAAAATCATTTTCATTTAATTTTTAATAGGAAATTCAAGATTTCGATTTCATTTATGATTTAATGGGCAATTTTATGAACTACTTATCATAACATTTTTTTAAATTAAAAATCCACTATGAAATTGTTTACATCCGCATAAATCTAAATTGTACCTTATTCTTACTCATTAAAAAATACCTAATTGTTTTGCAGAAAATTTCGACATTTTTTTTTTTTTTGTTGTTGGCTTGTTAGGTTGGATGCATGCTATGGATGTGTATATAAAGAATATGTTGAAAATATTTGCTATCAGATTAAAAGGAAGAATTCTGAGGTGAAAATTTTTCAGTGCTGTTAAAATGTTGCATTAATGTTAAAAAAAATAATTAAATTAAAAATATCTATGAAATTTCTGATCATTTGGGCCAGTCTTAAATAATAAAATCAGAATCATTAATTAATTAATGTTTTTAATTATATTACTTATTATTTTTAATAAGTAATATAATTTAATATTTTTAATTATTTACTTATTATTTTTAATAATAAGTAATATAATTTAATATTTTTATTTATTTATTTATTGTTTTTAATTATATAGATACTAAATTCAGTCTATGAAATGTGTAATGTTAAACAACATAATTCACATTTGATTTTTTCAAAATTAAATAATGACATTTTTTTCCCAAACGACTTGTCTGGAAAATCTATGTTGTCAACTTGACTGTCTGTATGAGAACTGGCTCGAGGCATAGATCTATGCTCATCTGCTGTCATATGTTAAACCAAACGAAAAATTTCTTTAAAATTGAGTAGATCATTATTAGAGAAATTTAATTCGACTTTTTGCATAACAATTTCGTGAAACTAACACTTTCACCATATCAGTCTTGTAAATATAGGAACCGATGTTGTGCAGACTATGCAAGGGCAGTTCTCATATTCGACAGCCGGTGATATCCTTCAACAATTTATCTTATGATTAATTTTATGGAGTAATATTTGTAGTTTAATAAATATATCAATCAAATATTGTTATGTTTGATACTTTTAATGTTTATGGGATGAAAAGAGTCAAAAGACCAGCGCGTCATTGAATCAGAAGGCATCTTTTTGATTCTGAAAACATTTACTTGGGATCAAGTTTATTTCTCCATAGTTCAAAACGTGCCTTATTAGAATCAAAAAGAATGTTTGAAAAATTAGGACCTTATTTAAGATGGAGAAATGATTTCGCAAAACTCTGGGAACATATTCCTGGAATATTGAGTTTTGACGTATATACACTGCAAACTGATTTGACTATTGTAACCATGTTTTCTGAAAATTGAATTTCTGTTATAAAATTATAGACTTTTAATGCTGTTTATTGCATAGCTTTTGCGAAACTGTGCATAAAATGTTACTACAGTGAAATAATAAAATGTGTTTTGTCTATTCACAAATTTTGTGTATTTCTTTGGTGTCTTCTCCATTTTCTTAGTATTTCGATTAAGTTTTTCATGAGGAATCGGTTCTAAATCACATACTTTTAGATATAATTGTTTGCACAGATAGATGCAGTTTCACACAGTGCACTATTTCAAACTCAATATTGAATCAACACAGTAAACACAGTACAGACACAGTACACACAGAATCAACACAGTAAAATTGATTCAATTTTATCCAATATAAGTAAGTCTAGTATTTAACCTTAGCAAGCTATAATTAAATAAACTTAAATATAATTTGGATACGTACACACTTAAATATAGCTTAAATCCGAAATCCTTATTATAAATAGAAAGGGAATTGAAGATTTTCATACAAATAACAAAAACGATGGTTAATGTGTTTATATTTTCTTGCATACGAAGTACAGGCAAGTGTTGTAAACACCAAAAAATTCAAATTCGAGACTTTGATTTTCCACGCTTCCGTATGCAAAAATCATTTTCGGAATATGTTTGTTTGTGAACGAGATAGCTAAAAACACTTTGAGTTAGGCTAATGAAATTTGGTACGCGGTGTTTAAATTACGTTTGTAGATTTCTATCAGTTCAACTGAACAAATTCCTTTCAGAAGAGGTATGTCTATCTGGCGTCCAAGTACAAGATAACATAACTGCAAAACATACAGAGTTAGATAAATAAGATTTGGTATATCAGTTTAATATCTAAAATATAGATTCTCATCAAATGTTAAGCCAGATCCATGCAGAGTTTGACCGTCTGTCTGCTTGTACTTCCGCATGCATGTAAATGCATTAACTTAATAAATTAAATTTGGTATGATTATATTATAGCTATAATTGCAGTTGTAGGAAATAAGGCGTTCAGAATATATATTTGATATTCGGATATTTGTGCATTAACCGCTTAACTGTTTTGTCCGAGTGCCATACGTGCATCGATTTATCGAATTTTGATTGTTGTAAGCAAAAAATAAACCATTCATAACGATTATAATTCAATATTAAAATTACTTCGAATACATAGATAAGTCAAGTATTCAATGGATTTCCATTTGAATCAAAATAAGAAAATATTCCCAAAATAGAAGGTGTCATCTTATTAGATAGTAAAGAAAATAAAACAGTTAAGGAGTTAACCGCATACCAGAGATTAATCACTAAAGATCGTGCGATGGATTTAATAAAAGTATCAGATTTATGCCAAAGATATATATTTCGTTACTATTGTTCTCCAATTTCAAGCAAAGAATTCACAGCCTTACTGAAATTCCCAAAATTTTATTCGAGGAGAGGGAAATAACATCTTTAACGTAGAATTGCGAGAAAGTTTTGGGAAGATAATTTTAGCTGGTTTGTTTTTAGGTAGGAAAAACAATAAAAAAAGACATGATACCTTGAAGAAAAAAACACTTACATTATGCTAATGTATGGGAGTGGTACCATCCTGTATGTAATGAGCTCTTATATAACACAAATAATGCATGGCACTGTGATAGAACTTATTTAACTTTAAAAGAGAAGTTCCGTCATCGATGTAAACAGATCTGGAAGATTAAAGTCTGTAATAGATGAAATTACATAAGTTTTGACACGGCACCATAACTTAAATGCATTCTGATCATTACATTGATTGTATGCGGTACTTGAAAGATGGAACCATTCTCAGCGAACAGAATAATATCAACACTTTTTTTCCATCATAAATTGCATCTCTTTTCTATTTGATCGTCTTCCTCAAACCGAACAGAAGATTAATCAGCGTTTATATGGAGCAATTTTACGAATTTCGCCATGACCGTTTTCAAAATTTCTTTTTTTTTTAAAAGTATATCTAAGCAATCAGAATGCATATCATTATTATGAATGTTATATCGTTATTATCAATGTTATATCATTATTATCATCATTTGCACCATTTATTTGGAATCATTTTCTCAATTTCTCCACCGCCATTTTTTACAATTTCGCTACTTAAATGTGTAGCTAATCAGTCAAAATGCTGTATCATTATTATGCAAGGACTAATTAAAATAATAGGCTGCAAAAGTACTTTAAACCATATTATTATAAATATATTTATATTGTATATTTCTTGTGAGGAAATCATAGTTGATTGATATGATTAAATATATTTTATTAATACTCGTCTTATTTCGACTATATTATTAGTCGGTAATAGTAGTAATATTGACCTAGTAATATATTAGTCTAGGAACAATTTTGATACATCTTATCAAAATAATAGAAAGTACTATTTGAAATTGCAATTTCATAACAATGGTAGGAAAAACAGCTGAACAATCAGAATGCTCTAAGGGTAGACGAAATTGGCGAAATACGTCCACTCGTTGAGTTTGGGAACACCGTCGGAAATTATTTCCCCGCAATATTTCATGCATATATTTCATGCATTCATGCAAATTATTTCCCCGCAATATTTCGTGCATGAAGGTGGCACGAAGTTTATTGATCTAACTTGGGGTCCTAAATTTTCATATAAAATAAAAACTTTCGAAATCTGTACATTAGTTAGTTTGTTTGTTTAATTATGATTGCATATAACACAGTTAATGCTTTTTCTCACTGAGAATATATAGTAAAGTACCGTTTTTGAGATTTCTCGAAAATGGACAACTATTGAGAATAGGGGCTCATTGATGACGTATCTATGCTTCTTCGACTTTCATATAATTAAAAATTGTCAAAATCGGCAGAGTAGTTGTGGTTTGAGAACTATTTTGATCTAGTCACCTTTGGTGGTTAACTGATTCTCCGAAGATATTACTTATATTTAAATTCAGTTAAATCTTTTCGATAAAACTTCATGTCGATGATTCCATTAAACTGCCAGGCATTAAAACCGTATTATTTTGATAGAGTGGCATATGCTCTGTTCATCATTTATAAGAACTTTTCTAATGGAAACCAGTTCATAATTTCACAGTGTTATTATATCTGATTCCTCTCTAAATTTATTTAGCGGTATCGTAACTGCACTTTTTATTTATTTTTTACAAATTACATAGATATCAAACAAGATTCTTCTTTGTTCTTCAACAAAGGAAGAAAATCAAGCAATCGGAAAACTGACGAAATACTGAATAATTGACAGCAATATTTTCATTGACAACAGCTAATATATTGTTGTGAAACATACTTACAAATATGTTTAAAAGTTAATTAAGTATAGACAAAAGAATTTTACAGCAATTAAATTGGTTTTATTGAAATTAAAATGTTTTGAAATTTAAAAGGGTGTAAAAAAACCAATTTGTATGGAAAAATTTTCTTAAATTATGAAGGAAAAACTTCAAAATCTATTTTTTTTAATTATGTAAAATACAGAAAGCAAGCAAAAGCGTACATTTCCATCCTCCAAAGTATATATAACTAAGATTGGAAACTCTAGTTCAACACACACACAGACACACACACACACACACACACACACACACACACACACACACACACACACACACACACACACACACACACACACACACACACACACACACACACACACACACACACACACACACACACACACACACACACACACACACACTCAATCAATCAATCAATCAATCAAACGATACATCAATGAAAAGTGGCAAGAAGTTTGGGACACACAGGGTGATAACAAACTACATGCTATTCAACCAAAAATAAATATGTGGTCAGTTTTACCAAACCGATGCGCAGATGTAAAATTAATTCGTCTACGAATCGGACACACAAGGTATACGCATAGACATTTTCTGTTTGGTGAACGAGCCCCTCATTGTACGAACTGTGGAGTGATCAATTCTATTGCACATATTCGTATTCAATGTCCTAATTTTACTTCTGATCGTTTAACTCACTTTCATTCGCCTATTTTAAATTTACAAGACCTTGTGGGTGAGAAACCTCACTTAAAACTTTTTGACTTTTTAAAAGCCATTGGTTTCTTTCATAGCATTTAAAATTTGAGTTTTATTCTTATTCTTGTGCCAAATCATTATAAATCATAGACCTTCTAAACTTTTGACGTTTTACAATGTACCCTTGTTTTATTGACACATTTTACATTTTTATGATGGAACTATTTAAATATCCTTGTGGGTGGCGCAGCTTGTCCTAAATTGGACCTTGTGCCAGAAAACCTTAACTATACCATACCACACACACACCATATGTAAAGATGGTGGATGGAAAGCCAGCAAGAATAATTATAGAAATGTATACCTATCAACACCATACCACCTCTATGCGATAATATCAGAAAATTGGTAATTATCAAAATATGAGACTATTGGGTAGAATGTTGTATATATTTACCTGTAGTATATATCCTGACATTGAAAAAGAAATTTTTTTTTTCGAAAATTCTCATTATTGCGCATTTTTTTTTTGTGAAAATTTATGTCTCATCTATTCGGAAAATTGCAATATTTTAAACTATTTAAAAGCATTATTGTAAGTTTTCTTTCAAGGACTGGAAACATTTATTATACACAATTAGTTATTGTATAGATTTTAAAAGATTTAATTGTTGCTATATTTCCGAATTCTTAAGAATCGGAACATAAATTTATTTTATCTTTTAACTTTTTGTAGCAAGTTTAATGTCATGTTTTCTCACCTTTCTGAACTAAAATCCAAACCGAAAAGAAAAACATAAAATACATTTTTTTCTGTTATAATTTAATTATCTCTTTTTATATATAAAATTCTGCGGTTTCCCGGGTTTCACCCTCGGTCTTTTCATGAAAAAGATACGACAAAGAAATGAAAAAGGGAAGTTCCCTGAATGAAAACAAAATTACAATTGCGAGTAAAAAGAAAATAGAGATTGCCTTAAAGGTCGTGCTCAAGATAAAACAGACATTAATGTCGCCTTGTGCACCATCTTCTTAACAAGTTTTCTTTCTCCTTTTTTTTTCTCCTTTCTTCTAATTTTTCTTTTTGCTTTCTACGTTGTATCTCTTTCCCCTGTCACTGCGGGTGTTTCTTCATTTATTGCTTGCGCGAAATGGTGGAAACTCTCGCTCTGTTAAGTACGTTCCCATAAAGATTTAATGTTCTTGCGTTGTGTTTGCTCAAAGTTGACACTTTCTCACAAAGTTTTCTTTGGATCTTGATTTATTTTCATTAAATGACGAATTACATAATTGCAGTTTGTGTTATGATGTAAAAGAAAAACTGTTTAACAACACTATCTCTACCCCAGCCATTTTCTCTTATACTAAGTACAAAAAGAAAAAGAATTGAAATTGTCTAATAATCAACGTACTTCCATGTTTAAAGTTTATTTAAATCAGAAAAACATATTTTTTGGAATTATGCTTATTTGTTTTCGTATTGTCAATATATGATCACTATAACTTACAAACGCTTTGAACTGGATTGAATAAATTTAGTAAGTGCCTTTAATACAAAATTGAGAAATTTCTATCAAATTTAACCACATCCTTCAAATGTCTGACCGTCTGTATTTTCGTATGCATATAAACGTGATAACAACTAAGTACAATGACGTGGAAAAATAAAATTTGTTACATAATTTTAGCATTTAAAATGATATGTTTATCAATTTTTGAATAAAATCCGTCCAGGAGTTAACTTCCTTTTGGTCTGTACTTTCATATGCATGCAAAATGCCATAACTCAAAAATATAACGACTTATATTATTGGATTTATATCTGTGATCTTTTCATAACAGACTATATAGAAATTTTGATTTCAATCAGAGATAAAGAAAAAAACCTCCATAATACATATTCGGGTTTCCTTCGGTATTACAAAGCACAAAACGTTCATGTGTTTTGTCTCTGAATTATGATAAAATTTGAGCACTTGTAGCATTCCTTGTTGGAGATATTCAATTGCACGTGGCGAAAGAAAGGACGCTACTTTCATTATAGAGTAAGCGAGCAAATATCGAGGAGACAACTTCTTCTGATTTCTAATTCTTCCTTTCCTGTTGAAATTATCAATTGTATCATAGGAACAAACTTTCATTTCAGTGTGCTATCTTCAAATTTTGCCTGCATATACCAACTTGTTTTTATTTTTTACGGTTTCCACACATTTATGATATTAACTTCTTTTCCTCAAATATAGTTTCTTTCCTTCCAAAACCTGAGAATAAATGACATATTTACATTTTCATAATATAAGCTGTTTGATTGTTCTTCTCTCAAATTTGTTGGTACAGATACATCGTATGGTACATTTTGGCTGGTTTGATCCAAACATTTAAAATAGGTTTATAATTTCAAAACCAAGAGCAGATACTGAAATTTATTTATCTAGTTTGGATTATTTTTTGTGTGATAAATTTTATACATTGGAATAAACAGGAATATAGACATCTAAATCGTTGGCAGATTCGTTTCCAGATCGTTGGCAGAAGTTTGGCAAATATGTTTATTTCTGGTGGTTCAGCTATTCGAAAACCTGATTAGTTTTGGTTTCGAATTATATTGTTGACATGCGCATGGATTGACAAATTTATTTTAACGTATTTCTTCTCTGTCCTGATAAAAAGACTCCATTCCTAAATCACTTTCCCTAACTGTTTCTGTTTTTCTTGTTATATTTCCAAAATGAGCAACTGACCGATAGACAGATACACATAAATCCCCCCCCCCAAAAAAAAAACCTACTCTAATTTATTCAGAAATGCTAACATATGTAGAATAATTAAATCTGTGATTACAAAATAGTTCTCAGTAAATAAAGAATTCTATATTTATTGGAAATTTTAGCAATAATATTTTCTTCCCATTTCTGATGGAATATAGCTTTCTGGAATTTCTTCTTCATTTTGGTATGCAGTTCTAGAAATACTACGGCATAAAATTTCATTCCAGAAAAGGAGATATGTTCTCTGTCGAATATCTTAAGTATTCTATGCTTAATAATCTTTAATAATTTCATTTTTTACTTTTTTAATGTCTCAGAGTGGAAATAATTCTTAGATATAATCAAAAAAATGGACAGTTGTTTGTAACACATTGCATGCAATTTGTATATTGCGTATGTTTAATTTAGCATCTCTTTACTTTTTATTTCCCCACAATAGTTTCTTGATTCAGAAAATCCATTTAAGTTCTTAGAATAAATACAAATTTATGGTAGCCTTTAATACTACAACTGCGCTTACTGATCTACTTGTAATAAATCCCCTTTGTATAAAGCCACCCTTTCTAAGAGCATTGAATCACATTTAACGTTTTCCTATTTATTTATCTATATATAATTTGTATGATATATAGGTAAGCCTATGAATATATGACAATATATTCTAGCCCACTATATAACAATGAATAATTATTTCAGTTGAGAGTATGTCATCAGAATTCTTTGTTCTGAGAATGTAATGATTTTTCATTGATATTCATTAAGGATTACCTTTCTATTCATTAATAGAATAAAAATTAACAAAAAGGAAAGAGCATAAATTTCATTGCATTTATTAAAAGAGGATTATAAATTTTAGAATAAAATCACTACTTGTAAAATAGGGAGAGCGTTTGCATTAGAAACAAAGTACATTATCTTTTATAACAGTAGTTTCGGGTGAAAGCTATTATTACGGAGTAAATGATGGGGACTTTATGGAATAGAAATGATCTTTACCATTGTTTCTTTGTATTGTTTAATAATAATTAAATTTCATAATACATAGATTATATGAATCATATACTATTGAAATAGAATTATTGAATGGTCAATTGTAATAATACATTGGCCCGCACCTAGATGTTTTGTCACTGTGTAGATTTAAATCACGATTTCGGTATTGGATAAAATCAAGCAATTTGAATTCCCAGATAATACAAAAGCTCAAATAGTTTCTTCAATAAAATAATTTTTACATTATTGCATGGCTCTGCAGCTAGAAAATTGAAATTTCCAATTAGTGGAAAAGGAAAACCAATCTAAAAAAGTAAGGGTGCTTAAATTGCGAAATATTTTAAACTCACACAAGTAGCATCTTCCGATTCAACTATCTTTCATATGAAAATATTCGTAATTTTTTTTCCACTTTATTCATTGATATTCTTTCATTTTTTCCATTGTTCATTGGCCATAAAAATGTACATATGTGAACAAATGTTTAGTTATTGATCATCCAATCAGTGGGAAAGGGTAACCAATCCACATAACTAGGGACACTTAAATTCCGAAAGATTTTAATAACACTCTGGCTCTTAGTATCTTCCGATTCAACTGTCTTTCATATGAAAATATTCGTAAATTATTTCCACTTTATTCATAGATGTCCTTTCATTTTTTCCATTGATTATTGTGTTAAAAATTTCACATATATGAATAAATGTTTAGTTATTGATCATTCAATCTATTAATAGGAAAACGTAACTAATCTACACAACTAGGGAAGCTTAAATTTCAAAATATTTTAATAAAACTCTCACAAATAGACTCTTCCGAGTAAACTATTTTTTATATGAAAGTATTTGTAATTTTTTTTTCTATTTTATTCATTGATACTCTTTCATTCTTTTCATTGCTCATTGTCTTCGAAATTTCACATTTATGAACAAATGTTTAGTTATTGATAATTCAGTTAGTGAGAAAGGATAACCAATCTACACAACTAAGAACTCTTAAATTTCGAAAAATTTTAATAACTGGCACTCGGGCGAGTATCTTCCGAGTGAACTATCTTTCATATGAAAGTATTCGTAACTTATTACTACTTTATTCATTGATGTCCTTTCATTCTTTCCATTGTTCATTGACTTAAAAATTTTACATATGTGAAAAAAATGTTTAGTTTTTGATCATACAATCAGTGGGATAGGGTAGCGAATCTACACAACTAGGGATGCTTTCATTAAGAAGATTTTAATAACACTCACGCAAATAGCCTCTTCCCAATGAACTATCTTTCATATAAAAGTATTTGTAAATTTTTTCCACTTTATTCATTGATGTTCTTTCATTCTTGCCATTGTTTATTGGATAATTGTACAAATATTATGTATAAATTTCCCATATGTGTACAGATATTAAGTTATTGATGTCTTTACGATATAACTAAAACAGTTTTTTAATCCCCTTTATTTATCTCTGAACTTTTTGTTATAAGATCCAAGAATTCCTAGTTTCTTCTAATCCAGAGCAAAAAAAAAAAAAAAAAAATCCTTGAATCCCTTTTTTTTAATATAATTTCATTCCCTATTTTTATTCAAAAATGATGAGGTTTCGAATTTATGGTATCTTTCTTTTCATGGAAAAAAAAAAAAAACCGAAGAGAAGCAAATCTTCCAAAATAAAAAGAAAATTACACTGAAGAATAAAAAGAGTCATGAAGATTGGTTCAAAAGATGCCATTATAATAAAAAAGATATTAATGTAGTCTTATGCACCATGTTTTTACCTAGTTCCCTTTCTTCGTTTCTTCCGATTTTTTCCTTACGCTTTCATATGTTATGTTTTTTTTTCCTGTCACAGCGGGTATCTCTTCATTTATTGATCTAGTGACGAAGCAGAATTGTTCACTCTGCTAAGTTAGTTCGTTCCGGTAAAGATTTAACGTTCTACTGCTGTGTTTGTCTATGAGATGACATCCAATCTGAAACTTTTCTTTCGATCTTGATTTATTGACTAAAATAAAGGATTGCATTACAGAAAATTTACAACAACGGCAATCTCTTCAGTAGCAAAAACTCGTTGCTGGTTTTCGCTTGTTCATCAATGTTGAATATCTTCATAAAAACTATTAAGAACAAATTAAATGTTTTATGAACTTGAAAGAGTTTTTTGCTAACATATATTTTTATTCGATTTCACATTCGATAATAAGAAATCGGGATCTTTAAAATGCTTTTCATTTCTTATAAATGAAATATATGAAAACAAAGTTACTTCAAACTTTAAAAAATTCGAACCCGAGATTTTAATGACACTCTATACTTTAATACTTTCTGAGCCATTTTTTCTTTTGTATTATCTCTCAGTATGCATGTATTATCTTTTGTATTATCTCTCAGTATTATCTCTCAGTAACACGATTTTAGCTAACATCATGAAATTTGTTATGTCTTTTGTCTTATTGTCTTTTAGAGGATACTTGCCTGAGAGTGAATGAATACGATAAATCCAGAACATGAATAATTAGTTAGATAAAGCTTGGTACATAATTTTATATAATGTTTCTGACAATGTTTAATTATGAAATAATGTTTTTGATATAAGGTTGTAGATATACCCTGCTTTAAACAATAGGAAATATATGCGTTATTTTTTTACTTGACTGCACGAATGATGTTTTCCCCTTGAAGAAAATCAATAATTTTTTTTAAGTTTCATCATGTTTTCATTTTAAGCCGAATAATTTCTGCACATGAAAAAAAAACTATCGCTAAAAAATGATTTTACTTATAATTTAAAAAGGAATTTATATTTATTAAATATTGAACTTATTTTTAATTGTTCTGTAATGTAGCTTTAATCTTATGTTGCAATTAGTTGATATTGTGATAATACTGAAAATATACATAAGAATATAAATTAATGAGTAAGGAATATAAGATAATTTTTATTCTTTAAACAACAAAATATGCCTCGTATGGACTTAGAAAAATGAACGATTATAATTTGAATTCTGGTCCATAATTTGATTTTTCTTCAGAAATTATTGACGTTCTTCTTCTATATTGAATTTTTACTTTCTTACAAAGAGAAAACAGTGTAATCTCAAAAAATTCGATCTAGAAATTTTGACGCATCTCCACACTTCAGAATTCCCTAAATCCAAAAAAACACATTTTTGGAATTGCCCTGCCTATCTAAGAATGCGATAACTTAAACATGTTTTGAGCTATATCAATGAAATTTGGTATATTATCTCTACTCCAAAGTTATAGATTTATATCAAATTTTAAATTAACATCATTATGAAGAAGTCTGTCTATCTGACTGTCAGTATATAAGTTAACACGGAGATAAATGAATAAAATTTGGTACTCAGCTTTAACACCTAAATTGTAAATTTGAACAACATTTTTATAACGGGTTAAATATCTGTTGATATCTGTCGATTTCATGAGCATATGAGTCTGAAAACTCAATAACGAAATCACAAATGAATGTGCATGTGATCTTGATATTAAATTGTGATTCTGTGTCAAATTTCAATTCAAATCATCGATAAAAAATTTCAAAATACTTATTAAGTTTTCATCAAAATGATAGAAAGCACAACAAACTTTTGAGCGCAATTCTCAAATAAAAATTCTGAATATTTGCATCATTTTCTGCTTTCTCGAAGGTTTACAATTTTTATGAGGTGGAGAGGGGAGGTAACACATTTATTAAGGAGTATACGAGGAAAAATTTGGAGATATCACTCTTATTTTTTTTCTTTTCGTTTGCATTTTGGTTATAGAATATAAACAAGTAAAATGATTTCTGGAATTGAAAATTAATTTAGCATAAGTATATTGTAGAAAGATGAAGAAAATAGTGTTTTAACATTACACAGACTGCATTCTTCTTTTAAGTCTAGATACCTAAAAACGAGATATTAAAATGTTTACAAGCTTTCACATTTCTATTTAATTAAAGAAATTATAAGTTTTAGATTTCGTTTTAATATGATTAACTCATTTCACGTAAGTGATGCCATTGGCGAATTCCATTAATATTTACTGGCTATAAAAATTTTAAATAGAATTTAAAGCTGCTTATATTGTAAGATAAGATTAACAAATATCAGGCTTATGGCTGAAGATTGTTCTATCTCAGATGCCGAGATCCCCATGGAAATTTTTTTAAAAACTTGTAATCTTCATCATTACGAGAAATACAGCATTTTGTTATCTCGCAACTAAATCAGCGGGAGTCGTCTCCAAAAAAACGTTCTCGCATATTCTCTAATAAACCTGTCATGCCAGAGAAGTTCTTGCATAGCATTGGTACGATAGGTACGAAATATTAACTTTACTTAATCTATTTTGTCATCCTTAGTAAGGTTTTTGGCGATTAACTCCTAAGGTGTGTTTCAATTCTTTAGGGACACCAGTAAAAATGAAAATAAAAGCATAAATAATAAATATTTGACATTTATTTCTGAAACAAGTTAGATAAATAACAAAAATAAATATTGTAAGATAATTTAGATTAAACAAATAAAGATTAAACAAATAAATTTCAACTTTGAAATAACTAAACGAAAGAGTAGCACAAATTTTGTGTTTCAAATTTTTAGGGACAGTGGAATTAAAAGCTTCAAAACTTCAAATTAAACTTTTTTACCGTTCAATATTAGCACCATTTTTTCTGATGACATCATATATTCTGTTTGGCATGGAATACATTAGGTTCTGAAGAAGTGTTGGATCCAGAGAATACCAAGCATCCATTATTGTTTGTTGAAGTTGCATTTTCGAATGAAATTGGCTTCCTCCTTCATAAACTGTTCTTGCCAAAAGACCCCATAGATTTTCAATGGGGTTTCAATGGGGCTTCTACCTGGCCAATCCATAACTTTCACATTGTTATCTCTAAACCACTTTTTTGTTGATTTTGAGCTGTGGATAGATGCATTATCCTGTTGAAAAGTCCAATTTGGTCCACATATTTCAGGTCCTGCAATTAGTAAATGTGTTTGTAACATTTCTTGGTATCGATCAGAATTCATTCTTTCATTCACAAATGCCAGTTCGCATTTACCATTGAAGCTAAAAGCTCCCCAAATCATAACAGATCCACCGCCCATTTGCCTTTTGGAGAAAATCTCTGGTTCTTTTCTTAGATCATGCCAGTAATATCTCCAACCGTCTGGCCCGTCTAGATTAAACTTCTTCTCGTCGCTGAACATGACTTCTATCCACTCATCTTTGAAATGCATGTATTCCTTTGCTCAGGAAAAACGTTGTAATTTGTGTTGTTTGGCAAGTGGTGGTTTGCAAGCCTTTTTCGCATATTTCATGTTTTTATTGCTCTTGATTGACCTCCAAACAGTAGTGTAAGAACATCCCAGTTTCAATTCTTTTGTTACTTTTCGTACTGATGATTTTCCATTTACACATTGCTGAATAATTCTCCTGCGGGTACGTGAATCGAGCTTTGGCTTAGGTCCTCGCTTTTGAATGGCAGTTGATTTCCCATTTAACTGCTTCACATAATTTTCCACAGCACGTTTTGAACGTTTATGAGGGCTGCAATATTTCTCAAAGACTTTTTTCGTTGTAATAAGCTTTTATTTGGCCCTTTTCAAGATATGATAACCATTTACCTGTAGCCATATTTCTTCGGCAAAAAATTAAGTACTAACGTGGACGTTTTCAATATAAGCTTTTTAAGTTATTAAAACAACTGGTAGTAAATGAAAATGAGCAATAATAAAGATTTAACTTGAATTTATATACCATCTCATCTAGCTGTCCCTAAAAATTTGAAACACAAATTAGGCCTTTTTTTCTATTTTCTTCTTTTATTAGCATTGATATTTATTTAATTATTTTAGATTTTTTTTTTATTATATTTAATTTTTCATGTTTTTCAAACAAGTGTTTACAGATATTAGGTAAAAATTATTCCGATTTTATGTTTTTATATAGTGTCCCTAAAAATTTGAAACACACCTTAGCATGCCGTTAATAGTATCCTGAAAAGCGAATTTCCATTTTGACACGTTTTTCTCAACCGAGTGAAAGAAAGATTTGACTCAAAACTACACTAGTAGTCACAAAATACCATATCAAATTTGATATATTTAAACGAGTGTGTTTTTGAATTCTCGCTTTAAAATTTTTCTGAAAATACATACTGATAAACAATCAATCCGTGGTTGAATTAGGCTCAAATTTCGAAAGGTGTCTACAATGTTGATGTTAAATCATTGTACTCAATCTTATCTATCTAGCTCTCTTTGTTGTGTCTTTAATCGAATTAATTTATATTCGGACAGACGGACTTCCTTTGAACAGATTTTACTCAAAATTTGATTTAAGAAATCTTCATATTTGGTGTGAAAACCGTATACCAAATTTGAACCCTCTATTTCAAAACATTTTGAATTACTTTTAACATTGACGGACAGACAGACATTTTCGAAAAATGTGCTCTTCCGAGCTTAAGAATGTCTAAAACGTTAAGATTCGTCAACATCTCGAGTTCGAGTTTTTTGACGATTACTATATATATTATCTATACAAAAAAGTAAAAAAAAAAACTTGTAGAAACAAAGAGTATATGCACACTAGTTTAAAATTCTAGCTTAAAATAATCATCGTATCACAGAGAATAATGAAATCTAGGCAATCATTAGAGAAAGTAATATTAATTTGTTTAATAGAAATAATTTTTTATATTTAATTAATATTACAAATGTACCCTTTCTGAATACAGATAATGCCCAAATAACTATTAAATGATAGTTTATCATCTTACTTTTTTCGTATATGTTTTTGCCTTTATAAAAATTATATCTTGAATTGTCATAATTTCCTTTTAAATTTAAATCGTTTCAGTTCCGCTATTGGCGAGAGTAGGCCTAATGAATTCTCGTATTACCTGTATAAGGAAATCTGCTGCTAATGACTTGGTGATTAGTGAAGATTGGTGTAGACGAGGAGTGTATAATGGGAAGCTAACGACTTCCTCCCTTCTTTCAAAAGTAATGGCAATCATTTAAATTTAACGTCCTTGCTTATGGAAATTTCTGATGATTTTTTTTTCATTGGATGTAATTGATATGTTTAACTATCTCAAATATGCGAAGGCGGTTAAATACCTTCTAATGCACAGTTTCTTGAGAAATTATCTATATTTTTGCAATGCTCTGGTGGTAAAGATTTTGGAAACTTAGAATAGTTATTTTAACTTTTTAACATACAAATAAAATATGTTTAGACTCACCATATTTTCTGCTTTAAAGAAAATTCATTTCTAAAAAACATTAGTTATTTCCTTCTGTATTTTGAAGGGTATTTCACTGGGAGACGATAAAAGCAGCGAATTGAAAAAAAACAATTGATAGCTTCATTTTTTCTGATTCTCAATGTAACTTATTTGTATAAAAATGATCAATTATACGTATTTTTAATGTAAAATTTTATAAGTTATTGAAGTTTTATTATTTAAATATTTTTTTAGAAAAAAATTATTTTATATTCAGTGAAATTTTACATGCATGGAATAAGTAAAAGTCACAATGAACGTAAAAAAAAACTTATGGAAGAAATGGTGATAAATTCAGTTTCCTTTATTGTTGTTGAAAATCTTATTTGTTTATAAAATATTACTTAATTGTTAGGAAAAAATTAGGGGCAACTTTTTTTTTTGTTAAAGAAGTCAATGAAATTAAGAAAGCATATCCAAAATGCGGAACTAAAATGGATCCGAGTGCGAGTTCATATTTGAAAAATGGGGAAAATTAACTTCGATCTACTTTAAAAATTGAATTGGATACAAGGAAGATTGTGTTTTAAATTCGTTTATTTTTAATCCACTTCTTAGTGATTCATGAGAGTTTTTAGAACTCCTCTGACGATAAAATTAAGACAAACTGGAATTTTTAGGTCATAACTCGCCAAATATGACAGATCTGAAAATTTGCAGAACTTAAAAGCAAAGACTGAATTTTTTAAAAGGAAATTATTATTCAAGATGGCGGTTCGATATTTTTATTGTGCTCGTCGATAAAAGTACATATGAATCATATATCTAATTGGTATAAATATACTGTAGTGACATTCCACTAAATATCGAAGACTGATATTTTATATTCAGATAACCATCTTCCCGTTAATTTAAGGTTTATTCATGGAGAAGTTTTTAAATTATTAGTGATATGGGAAGGTTAATTCATAAGAAAAAGTGATTAAAAGCATTTTGAAAGAGGCATAGGTAATATATTGATTACCTATAGAAAAATTGCCTACAGAAAAAGTTACATATAAAGAATTGTATTCATTGTATTTAATGCTTATAATAATTGTTCTACATGAGAAATCTTTTCATTTCAATTAATTCATTGATGAAACTTGTTTTAAATGATGAATGGTTTATTAGTCCATAAAGTGAGAAAGGAACAAATAGTAGTCACTTGTCTTATAGAAAAACTGAAAATACTGATATTAAGGCCTTTAGAATGTTGTTAATAATTCTCTAAATATTTGTTATTCATTATTAACAAAAAAAGGGCAAATCTCAAAAATTGACTTCGAATCGCTGTTTTTATTGATATATATATGACGCCGAATTCTAAACTTATCGATAACGTTGCCATCACAGAAACAAACTTTTACATAACATAGATAATAATCAAAAATATAGACACTCAAAATTCATAAGATAATATAAGGAAAATATATATAGCTTAAGTATAATTATTGATAACTTTGAGTTCCATTTAAGATTTGATGAAAGTTTTTCAGTTCGTTAAATCAAAGTCAAAGTAATGATGTCATAATATTTGTCAGATGTAGTCAGATTTGAGAAAAAAGAAGTCCTGAATACGAAATATTTAATCTTGGCAAAAATAATTAAATTTGTTATTTTCTTTCAAAGACCCATTTACTGAATGCTGATGCAGTTATACAGATGACATAAGGATGAAGAATGAGGCTTAATGCCATAGATGCTGCAGAGCATTTAAAATATTATATTATTTAAGAAAAAAAATGGAAAGATCTTGAATTGCAAAACCCCTCGAGACACTACTGGTAAAGAGTTAGGACACATTCGGAAAAACATATTCATGTGTAACAGGTCTTTTTTTTTCCTTCCCTAGAACATTTCTCTTCATGATTGCAATTCCTCTTCAATATCTAGTAATGTAGATACTTCAGAATCTAATTCAGCTCCGAAAGGATTATGTGAAAAGACATTTTCTGTAATAAAATGCTTTGTTTGTTAAACTAAACTTTCATTTGTTGGTGAATCAAAATGTAGCAAAGGTATTCCCATAATTTATTTCCTTGTATATTTGGAAAATGAGTCTTCAAAACTTAGATTTAAATTTACAGGGAACCGGCGTTCTGGCATAGGGGTAACGCGTCTTCCCCGTGATCTGGGCGTCCTGGGTTTGAGTTCCGATTTGGGCATGGTTGTTCTTCCGTTCTATCTGTGAGATGTGTGAATGTGCCTTCCTATAATAAGGGGGTGTGCTAGCGAATGAGTGATGCGTGAGTAGCAAAGTCGTACTCTTGGCCCTAGTTGGCGTTACTATAAAAACAAGAGACGCACCCCCACCGGCTTAACATTGCTGTCTTCGTAACAGCGGGATTGTCCATGGCAAGTGCCATAAGAAACAACAACAAATTTACAGGGATAACATCTGAAATAATTTGTAACAACAAGTATTTTAAACCATAGATGGGAAATAATGAAGTTTATGGACATCAACATGAATGCATAATACTTATGTAATAATATGATTACTGCCATTAAGAAATCTGAAAAAAAAAATCTATAAAAGAGTTTTGAGTTACGTTGTAGACTATTAAAACATATGCACTTCTTCTTGCCATTTTTTCGCTCGCTCAAATTATTGTTATTTTTTTGTGCGCGATAATCTTTGAGGTCATAAACTTTTGATGTAATAAACTATATTTTTCTGACGTATTTGGTTTTTGAAAGCCCTGAAATTAGCAACATGTTTAAATCGTTAAAATTAATTAAAATATTTTTGGAGTAATTACCGTAATTTACTGCTGAAGAATTTTATAGTGAATATCGTGAAAATATTCATTATTTAAATAAAGTGCACCATGAAGTGTTTGCTATGTAGCTATAAAATATCATTTGGCTATTTTTATATATTTCAAAAAATATCCACATTTATCTTCTTTTCATAAAATCCACTTTAAGACTTCGCAGCAAAAAAAGACTAAATAACTCTAATATATATTATTTATTCATATTTTTGTCCATGAAATTAGTCGTTTCATCAAGTATAATCGCCTGGTAAAACGATTATTTGTTTCAAATCAATACTGTGTCTATTCTCTTATTGAAAGTGTAGATACAAAGGAATAGTAGTGAAACGGTTTATTATATTTCCTGATATTTTTGTTCGACAGAACTATGATACTATTAAGTTGTTTCCAATAATTGTTTGGAAGATGGGAATTGTTTTTTTCCTTCCAAAATGCTTTGTGCTTTTCCGCTTATAGACTAGTATTGTGCCTTCAATCATCGTACTTTCTGAATATCGACAGGTTTTTGATAGAATACATATAAGTGCTATAAAATTAAAGCATAAGTAATTTTTATCCGCATTTTAGATTATGTTATTCAGAACATTTTCTTTGGTTTTTGAGTGGAATTGAAATATTTTTGAGTATACAATGAAATTTATCCAAAAATGCATACAATATTTTGATTAATAATAACCCTCTTTTAGGAAGCTCCTTTGTTTCATTCCAACAGATAATTCATTTCTCTTATTGCAGTTTTTTTGCTGCTTTTGTCTTTTTAAGACGGGTGTATGTTTCTTCACTTTGTTTCTATTTCAAGGCATTTAAAATAAAAGAACAAGTGTTATTCCGATTACAATTTTAGGTTGTACAAGTAGTAGTAGTTGTTGTTGTAGTTTACCATAATAAACTTGGAGATTACAATGAATTGGTACATCAGGGACGTAATTCAAAACTTTTGAAACGAAGGGAAATTGAAATTTTGAATATTAGAATTCCCTCTAACTAATATTTTTAGCATTCATATTAATCGAATCATTGCTTTATTTATAGGCTAATTTCATACTTTTACGATTGTAACTATTAGAAAAGTTTGTATATGAGTACACTCTTACCTTTAGTTTTCATCTTAACGCTGGTCATAATAATAAAGTCATTTCTTCATTTTTCAAATGCATGCTTTAGATTTCACTGTTACCTGGGGAAGAAAAAAAATGTATTGCTTTTTTATTCGATTCTCATTTGGAAGTTTTTTTTTATTTCAGTTGTCTATAAATTACACATAAAACATGAATATAAAGTTTTGTCACGAATAGGACATATAATATATAAATACAGAACGTATAATATATTTTATATATTATATGTCTAGGGCATATAATGTATAATAGCAATTAAAGAAGATTGGTTCCCCAAATACGAAATATCGTAACATGATGATGTTTTAGGTTTGATCCATCTATTTTTATATTATTTTTAAAAATTTACTTTTAATTATAAAAAAGATACTGTGAGCTCAAAGTAATGCAATACATTTTATTTGCAATACATTTACTTATTAATCCCATATATTTACATACATTTAGCATGTGCATAATTAATAGAGCAATGAATAATGTTGTTGTGAAATAAACTTTATAATATTTTAAAAGTTTAGGGAATTTGGAGAAAAATTCTATGGAAATAAAATTATCACTGAAATGTTATCTTTTTTTATAATTTTATAGTGGAAATAAAAAGGATTTATGTATGATCATATTCTCTGAAGTTAGAGAAAAAAAGTTAAAGTTTTCTCTAATTTTTGCTCTAAATCTAATAAAAAGTTTGAACTGAGAATCTACTAACCAAACAATAATCACATGACAGTTTTAGTACTTCTATGTTCAACAATCAGCCAGTCAGAATGTTTTGAACGATGCATTCATTGTCATATGACGCTATTAACAGATAGTATTGCCAGCCTATAAGTATTAAAATATATCTGGTGTAATTGAAAAAAAAAATCTGAATATTTTCTTCTGATAATTTTAGTGTCATTGCAATATTTTCAAAATTAATTGTTTTGGTTTCATACATTTAAATAAAAATTAACCTGATTTGAAGATACATGCAGACGTTTTTGCTCTTTAGAAATGACAGTAATTTAAATGAAATGCAAAGAATTCAGTTTGATATTCAATTTTCAAATGAAAAAATTCCAACCTTACTTTAAAAAATTTGATGGGCTATCTCTAGATAAATATATAATCTTAAAAATAATTCTACTTTAAGAATTTTTATTCAGCTTACTTTCAAAGTATAAATAAATAGTCAAGCAGAACAGTTTAATTAAAATTTTATGCTCATGCATATTTTCTAAAGATTTAGTTGAGAAATATATGGAATTCCTTTTAGATCGTATTATTTTTTTCTTTCAGAATTTATTAATGCAAAATGAATTTTTGTTAATACTATGACGACTATACATTTAATTATTTTATTAATTAGCTACGTTTTGAAATATGTACAATTTATATCTAAACTGAAATGCAAGAAGATTGCAATTGGATCATTAGAGTTTAAAGAACCATATTATAGACATTCGTTTTAAACATAGATTTTTAATCTTGTTTTAATTTTATATGAATGTTTATATTAAATTCATAAATAATTTCCTTTATCTCATAAGAAACTCGATAATTCTGTAGTGATAAGAAAATTATTTATTAGTCAAAATAAAAAAAATAAATAAATCATGTAATTATGCAACTTTTATAAATACTGAAAGATTCCAAAAACTGTTCAACAAACTACGTTGGTAGCCTGAGATGCCTAAGTACCACGAAAATATTTCTTTTATCTTTTATATATCATTGAATGCTAAGACAATGGGCATGGTGTGTACTTTCTTCGTTAGAGACGCTCGTGCAGATGGGCTAAGAAGGGAGGGATAAAGAGGGTTTCTCTCTTATGCCCAGCTTCTATTTACTAAAGGGAAAATACTCTAAATGATGTAAAGAATTATTTTTAAAATTTAATAGACGTACTTCTGAAGTGCGAAAATACTTATTGCGTAACATTTATCACAATTTGTAATTCAAAGAAACATGTAAGTGCAAGAAAGAACCATGGGTTAAGCTCAATCATAATCACCAGCAAACAAGCTACTCGGTTTAATCGGTTTGCTCAAAATAAACAAACGTAACATGTTCCCAAAAGGAAGAAAATTACATTCTGAGATATGTTCAGTAGCCTCTAAAGATATCTATTTGTCTTCTCTATTCACAATATACTAGACATCAATGAAGGAATATACCAGAAGAAAATACTATTCAAGACAGATTGTTTTTCTTCACCTGCGATGTTTTCAGTAGTAATTAACACTGTCATCACATTTAGTGTAGGAATTCTGGTGTTTATTTAGTTGTTTAAGGAGAAGACGTATATAAATAGTGTGTGGAAAGAGCGATATCCAAACCATTTCATGTTAAAACATCTATTCCAACTCATGCGCATGGAAACGAATTTTTTTTATTAGAGTATATACAACGCACAAAGGAACAAATACTGATAGCATTTATAGATTGGTTTCTATGTCAGAATCAAAACAAAATCCATTCCTTTCCATTCAAAATAATGGACTTTCTTAAGCATATACGTTTACAGTATAAATATTTGAAGTGATTAGCTACAGCCAATTTCGCATTTGAAAGTGTAGATGAAGTTCTTCATCTCATACCAATTTCACAAAGATAAAAAGTTAGTGTGAATGTAAAAGAAGTTTAAAAATTTAGTGTATTTTTTTCTTAGACCTTGAAACAAATGTTCTTCTAATTAACGTAAAAGAAACTAAATTAAATAATCCTAATCAAAGCCGTCAATTTCCGAACTTCATCATTACATTGATATTTATATGAAATGTTTGCATTTGAATTTAACCCAGTCATAATTTTATTCGAGAAATTCAAATAGCCGCAATTTCAATCAAAAATGTCTATCAAACTTGTCTATTAAAAAATTTGTGTACTTTACCTTCAGAATACGCTTAAATACCTGGGGGCTAATCGATTCTTTGATTGAGGGATTTATGAAGACAAATAGTGAGCGAAATTTATACTGGACATATACTTTTAGGAGGCAAGTGGTAGGGGGATTTTAGTTAGTGTTTTCGATTTGTTACCCCGCTTGTTCGTCTGAAATTGGAATAGTTAAATAAGGTGATTTCACGCTTGTTCTCGACTTTCACCATTCGCCAAGATGATCTATGAAATAATGGAATACATTTGGTGAAATAAACGAGATGTATCTATTGGATTTGTAGGCTGAAAAGATGAATTCTTATGAAGAATAACAAACACTTCTGGATGACACCTTAGTAGGTGTTCTTACAGAGGAATTAGGTATCCTTTCAATTTATTTACAAATCGCAATATACTGATGTTTATTTAGCAATTTTAACAATGAGTATGATTTGTAATCCTGACATCTAATGGAAATCAGGGGACAAATATGTTGGTAATTTTAACAAAGAAAAAAACCTTACAATTAGCGATATTACTTGATTTAATGACAAAACTACAAGATTATGCATCAAAGACTGACCGAATTATTTCAGAATATTTAACAACAGAAACATTTTTGCCATAGAATATGAAATTTTGAAATTCGAATCAAAAGATTTGAAGGATTTTCATGCATGAATGTATTATTTATTTCATCACATGCTTTTCATAGAATTCATCATATTGAAATTCGAATCAAAAGATTTGAATGATTTTCATGTATGAATGTATTATTCATTTCATTATATGCTTTTCATAGAAAAGGGCTAACTATTTCGGTAACTAAAGAGCGTTGAAATTTTTAATGAAAAATCCCAACAATTATAAATTTATGACTTTATCAATTTGATTCTAAATTAAATTTGAAATTGAAATCTTTTCTTACGAATTATAACTTTTCATGGAGTAAAAGTGGCTAAATGATGTTGATGCTGAATTTCCCCAGTGATAATTGCTCAACATTATTATCTAGACACAAGATGCATAAGTTCTTTATGAAATAGCTTTTACATGATTAACGATGATTACAATATTTGATTAAATTATAAATAGAGAAATCATTTCTGTTTTTTTTCATCCTTTTAAATATAAGGTGAAAACCTTCATATCTCTCCGAAAGTACTTGCTGAATTCTAAAACTTTAGAGCATACAAAAAAATAGTTCAACGGGGAAACCGCTCTAGAATAAATTATAAGATGAAGAATTATATGTTAAAAAATAGCATTTACCCATAGAGCAGAATGCAGACAATGAAGAAATGAAACCATGCTAAAGAAAACTTCAAACAGACGTACATAAGAATATATTTAAAAATGTAAGTTCATCTATAAGATTGTCATAGAGAATACACATTATAACCAGGAAGTTATAAATCTATAACTCGAAGAGATCAATTACTGATATTCATTCTCATGTTTTATAAGCATTAAACAAAAAATTTAGTAATTAATTTCACAGCTATCTTCATAAACGGAATACATTAAAAAATACTAATGAGTGAGCTTATTTAACTAAATGATTTTACAAAATAAATGACTTGTCAGACAAGCCGGAATGTGAGTTACATGAAGAACTAATTTCCACGCATATGACATCAGAGACTTAAACAGAGACTTAATTGAACTTTTATACGTGCAAAATTTAAATGTACAAATGCTTATGTTGTTACTTATGGCACTTGTCATAGACAAGTCCGCTGATGACAAATCGCTGAGTTTGTGCAGTAGCTTCTGAGGGTAAAGGCCTCTGAGCATCCGAGAGCAGAAGTCTGACTTTTAAGCTCATATAAAGATGACACTCACACAACCCCTTTTTAAGTGGGGGGGGATGCTCTTTCATACATCTCACAGATAGAAAAAAAAAGGGTAAAGAACAACCATTCCAGAACGAAAACTCGAATTCGGGATGACCAGATCATGGGGAAGACGCGCTACCCCTAGGCCAGGACGCTGGCGCAGATGCTTATCATTTCAATATGTAAAAATATCTCAGTGGAGAAATGTAATCATTGAAATTTGTTTTGAAGGAAAACTTTAATTAAAAATTAGCCACTGTTTTAAAGATTTCAAAAATCCTATCCAAAATCAATTATTACCGACCAAAAATTAAAGTATATGTCAATTACTTCGAATCAACAATGCATTTTTCGATGTTAACATTTCAATGATTAAAGAAATCATTTTGAAATCGCCCTAACCACCATATCTAGGAAGAGGTGTCTCTAAACAAATTGAGATCTTTTTTTTAAAAATCCTATTCTTGGATCCTAGACATGTTTAAATGAATACCTTCAGGTGATCTTTTTAACACAAGTTACAATCTCTGCTCTTAATTTTCCTCTCTTGCATTTTCTCCATCTATGCCTTACGTAGTCTCCAAAATCCCATTAGCATGGACTTTAATTAAAAACTCTAATTTGAAAACAAAAGGATTTTTCCTTTTTTATGTGGTATTTGTTCTCCGCTTTGTTCGCCTTCCATTTTGTTGGTTTTCTAAAGACAAAATACAAGAGCCATTTTGTCCTTTCGTTTCTTTTTTTTCCATCCTTTTTATATGTCACAGAGACAATATTTCAAGTCTGATTTATGAGGCATACTTTTTATGCTTCTGTTTTTCATACAATAAAAGCTATTAATAATTTTTCATGAATGTATTTTGGTGTTTTTGTACCTTAATGTGATTAAAATCAAAAGTCTGTATTGAAAATTAAAAGAAGAATTCAGAAAATTAACAAATATTTGTTTGGAAATTAATGTATAGTAAATGATCTTATGCATTAATAAACTTTTTCTTAAAGTAACTTTTTATAATGTACTTTAAAAAAAAAATATTAGTATATTTAATTATGTATGATTTAAAAATATTATTGAAACTGATAAAGTTTTAGTTCAAACCTCCAAAATCTCTTTATATTTTTAAGTATACATGTATATAAGTTTACTGTTCTCTAAATAAGAGCTAAAACTACACTAAAATTTTCTCTCATAAATAATAAATACAGATGAGAAAAAATATCAAAATAATAAAATAAAACACAATGCTCTCTCGAATATTGATTAAATTTAATAGAAAAATGTGAGAAAAAACAACATTTGAAAATCAGTAGCTTACTAATTCATAAAATAAGTTTATACCTCACAGTTCCGCAGGCATTCACCCACATTTTTAATCTTAAATACATTTTTGAAAAGAATGACTGATACTTTTTGTTAGGCCTAGAATAAATATTGGAATTTTATAAATGATTTGATGAAATTGCTTCAAAAATTGATTTGATAAAAATGGAAAATAAGAGAAAATAATTTAATTCGACGAACGGATTGATTAAATGAATTAACTTGTAGTAGATGAAATTTTCTTCAAGCACAATTTTAATGATTATTTTTTAATAATGTAAATTTTAATTGAATATTGTTACCGACATCAATCATTCGGTGTACAATCCAACAAACTGTTAAGGAATTTTACGCTTTATTCCAGAAAACATTTGAAGACAAGGAGCAAAAATACAGTCGAGGCGTATTCAAAGGACTGCAGTATCTCACAATGCAAGCAGAAAATAAATCGTCGCTCTTTAAAAATAATAATGTTCAGAGTACGCAGCAAAGAAGCTCGCTCCAAAGTATACACACTACAGAAAAAAATCACTCTTCATGTGAACTTGCTCCTATTTTGATGAAAAAATCTTAATTACCCGATGCTTTAAAAATATATTCTAACCTGTATAAATTTGCTTAGTTATATTTGCAAATTCCGTCGCATAAACCAGAATTTAAATATGTCATTATTTTCTTACAAGTTTTAATACAGCTAAAAGAAATTCATTTAACTCATTTTAAAATCGTACAAGCTTTCTACTTAACACACGGATAAAAAACAACACTTTTGATCGAGTTCTGAACTATTTCTAAAATAAATTACGATTGTTAAAATTATATTATAGAAAATTTAGTGGGAAACTTAGGCTCGAATTTAACTAACTTTCGTTACTAAATCGAATTTAATTATAGCTGGAAGACAGAATTTTCAGACTTTTTGTCTAGGTATGCCCAATTATCTATTTTTAAAAAATATTTTGTCATAAATATTTTGTTTAATGAAAATTATCCATTGTGCTATGTCAGACTTGAAAGATCCAAAGCAGGCTTTCATTTTAACAATTTGAACTCGGAGAAGTAATTCGGTGCAAAATTATTCACCTACTACGAGGGCTTGTTTATTGTTCCGAAAAATAAGTATTTATAATTGTATCAAATTGAATTTCCCCGAAAAGATAATTTGCATATTCTTACTATAATGTAGGTTTTTTAATTATCAAAAGTGAAAAAAAATTAAATGTCAAAATTATTTACCATTTTTAATGATGACCATGAGTCATCTCTAGAGTGCAAAGGTTTAAAATCTAAATTGTTCAGCACTATTAATTATTAGAATACTTCAAATGTTAATTCCTATTAAAGATAATGTGATATTTTAAAAATATTAAGAGCAATAGTTAGTAGAATTCTAATTTTCCTTTGCTTAAAATTTTTAATTTAGCTTCAGTTCTTTATTAAGTAAAGGAACATGGTACACATGGTAATGAACTCTAAAAAATTTTACTAAGATGTTCGCCCATTTCCCATTTCGAATTGTATACCAGATGGATTAACAACCAAATTTGCATTCATTCTTCAGACTATTAGTGAGTGACTTAAGTAATCTGTCTGTTGTGTCATCTTATAGATTAAAATCTAGCGCCGAATAATTAAAAGTGCTGTGTTCCTCGGTTTTGTAATTAAATAGTCAGTCAAAACTATGAGATGTAACATAATTAGATTGATTTGTTCGTGAAATATCTTTGTAGTTGATTCTTGGAGTATAAATAGAAGAGAAGAAAAATACTTGGTGTTCTCATTACTTTAATACAAATAATGTTAGTTTTTTTCCTAAACTATATTCCTGTCCACATAAAAATATTTAGAAATAAGTTTTTTTTTTCATGAACTAAAATTATTAGAAAAATGAAATGAACATATAAGATGATCAAAATTAAAACACTCCTACTCTGAGCTTTTCTGTGCAGCGAACTGCTCAGTGTACAGGCCCAAAATTCTTGAACTTACTATTCAATACATGGGAAAACGGATTACAGGAAAAAATTAGTTCCAAAAACACCGATAGATGCCGCTGTATAATAGCAAACATGGTAAGAAGACAAAAAAAATTAGCGGTATGGAATTTTTTCTTTCTAATTTCTATTGCTTGTATGAAAAAAAGATAAAAAATGAAGAAACTGAAACTGTCGTAACTACAATTTCACAATAGAAGCAAAATAAGTTGCATAAACCCTTGGTATGCTGCTTCTGTTCTAGGCATAAAAAGGATAAAGCTGGGAAAAATGTCATTCTTATCAGCGATGGCTTTACGCTTTGCTTGTGAAGTTATTTTATGAAAATAAAGGAAATCCTGCGGCTGCACTTCGAAAGTTTCGTCGACTTGAGAATTTACGCAAAGGACCAGAAGGTTCCAAAACACGCTCGAAAATTTTTGTCGTATCTCTTATGCAACAGTGCCAATGTCTTGATTTATTTACCTTTATGCAACGCACCTCCATATATTGGACTGTGGTACAGAAGCCTTTTCAGCAACATTTTACTAATGATGAAGTAATTAAATGTGCGTTGCCGGCAACCTAACCATCTCGTTCTACACATCTTAATCCCTGCGATTGTTGACTTTGGGGATACTTAAAAAATCTTGTTTATCGAGGATGTCTGGTAACCTTGACAGATTTGAAAGACACATCACTCTGCATGTGAGAAGCACCTCAATCGACCAATTACAATCCGCGGTTGAACAACTTCTCCATAGAATGCAGACTTTACAAAAAAAAAAAAAAACATATTGAGCAATCATTTTTTCATCGATAAGGTCCTTGTGATTGAATTTTTGATACGCTCGAATAAAATGTGTTACAAATGAATATTTTGAGTCTTTTCAGCATATTTTATGGTACAGCGCCATCTATCGGTGTTTCTGGAACTAATTTTGTTTTTCGTGTAATCCGTTCCCCTATGTCTTGAATAATCTGTTCAAGAATTTTGGAGCCTTTACACTAAGTAGTTCGCTGCAAAGAGAGCTCAGATTAGGAATGTTTTAATTCTGATCGCATTGTACATAATTTCACCAAAAAATTGTCACGTAGAACAACATTTGTAAATAGTTTCTGTATTTTGTTCAAATGGCCAACTACATGCAGCATAATGTCTGAAATAAAATGATTTATTATTTGGATATTGTCGTAGTAAATAGAGAATTGTAATATAAATCAAGCATTATGTGCATAAATAAAAATTGTAAACTAATTATTCTGTACTATTTTCAAATTTTTATTATATTATCATTTCAAAGGAAATTTATAGAGATTAGCAGTCATTATTTTGATAGGATATCGACAAAAAACCTCCATAGAATAATAAATGATTATTTACATCTTCTTTAAGAGTAACTTAAATTTTAATGGGAAATTATTTTTGTCCGTCATAAATATGTATGCTTTTAATCTGCGTAGTTAATGCAGTTTCTGGCTTCAGCTTCATCAATAATATTTGGTTTCAAAACCCTTTATAAGGCAAATTTTGAACAATATTTTTGAGTGGGAGGGGAGAAAATAGGATAGAAAAGTAATTACTTTATATTTTAATTCTTTTTTATTTATTATTTTAGTTTACCGAAAAGTAAAGTAAGTTTTAATGGACATTAAAAAAGTAAGGAACAGCAAATAACAATGTTTTTACTTCATTGTTTTCTTCCTTCCAACAATTATAGCTATAAACAGAGTATTTTTAGATCAACAGAGTATTTATATAAAAGCATCTAGAATTTATTTTCAGTCTTAAGAATAACAAAATTATTGCGACCTGTTCTTCAGAATGAAGGTGAATATCTTTTGTTTAGTATAGGGTATCAAAATAAAGTGTTTCAGAGAAGAGATAAAAAGATGGTTCTTTATAAAATCAATAAAGCTGTGCTTGAGTGATTGTTAGGTAAAAAGTAACCACCCATTATTCTTTTCAAGAGAGCATTATCTTTAAAAAATAGAGCGAAATGAAAGAAAGCCTTCGACAAACAATATTTTAATTTTATGAAATTTAGAATCGAAATATCTTTTCTACTTTTTACTTTTACAAAACTGAGATCCCATCTTATTTTCAGAAACACAAATCATATCATTCAAACAGGAATGATATGATTTCTCAATGGATTGCTGTCTAGTTAATAAATATTTACCTATGTTGCTTAGTTTCTTTTATATGTAATTGTTTTTTTAATTGAGATGTCAATCGAAATAGCCTTATACTGAAACATAAAAACTACGGTTATACATTTTACTTAAAAATGCGACGATTCTTGACAATAAAATTAATTATATGCAGAACACTACGTTTAAAATTATTTAAGGTATGACATTAAATAATTTTAAACGTATTGGAAACTTTTGAGAATTTGTTTTACATGCTACCTTTATACACATTTAAATTATCCAAAAATACTTTTTTAAAAAAGTTATCAGTGTTTCAGTTACATTATCAATAAGAACAAGCAAAATTATAGCATAAATAATAAACCGGAAGTAGGCTTTCTAAAATCGGAAGTAGGCAGGTAACGAGTCGTAAAATTACAAATAATTATTAATTAGATCTGCGGTTTATTATTTTAAGGAAATATATGGCTTAAAGTTATAGGTTTGCATTTCCTTACCTAATTTGTGTCTGGGAAATAATTCTTGAAATTAGAGTTTGAATTTATAATAGAAACACCATATGTTACTAATAAACGGTTATTGTCTAATTATTTATTTTCGCAATAAAAAAAATAGGTTAAAAAATAATGATGAAATAATGGAATGTATGTGGAATAGAATATTATAAGCAATCATTTATCTTCAAACTCCAAAGAGCCGTTAGAAGAGTCAAAAATTCTTGGATGTTTTTAGAATTCTTAAAACACGACTGGCAGCGCGAGAATTGCAAGGCAGAAGATATTGTTGAGGTTATGATTCAAAAGCTCTTATGATAGTGAAAAGCCTTTGTAAGATGACTGCAATCCTAAAATAAAAATTATAATAGGGAGTATGAAAACAACAACAACAACAGAAGAACCGTTTCTGATGGAATTAAATTAGAAGTTTTAGAAGAAAAGGTAAAGTAAAAAATGAATTCATCAACAAGTTATGAAATTATTACTCGATAATTATACGTAGCAATATGCTGGGATTTAAAAAGCATGCGATTTATTGTAATAGTAGTTTTTTTTTTTACAATTATATTTCACATAACAGACTATAATAGCTGATGGAAATTGTGAAACAGGATAATAAACAGTTTTTTAAAGTAAAGTAAAAAAAAGTAAAAAAAAAAAAATGTAATAAACAGTTTTTATCCTTCTTAAATAAAGACAAATTGCTCAGCATTTGGCAATGAAAACTTGATGAGAAATTCTTACATGGTCTTACAGAATTATAACAAAAATTTTAATAACCTTTTGCCGAAGATTTTGCCCAAAGAAAAGTTAGCTTAGAGGAAATAAAATTGAGCACATATTGTAATGTTATTATTTAATTAATGTTGTTTAGATCTACAACCCATTCACCATTATTTAAAAAAAACTAATTTATCCACTGCTTGAAAACTACTTGAGGATTGACAAAGAGTAAATTTAGATATGTATATCAATAGTTATCTACAACGACATTATTTAAAAATTATTTGATGAGCTAAAATAAGCTTGAGAGGTTGCTTTACAAACATAGCTATTTTTAATGCTCCAGACTTATTCCAGAATTTTTGTATTATAATATTGTCTTTAAATACGTTTTCTAGTAAACTTTTTTTCAAATTTTCTTTTCGGAAAATTTTCGAAGATATTGAAATGGATTTCACCAAAATGTTCTACATTTTTTTTAGCTATGTAAGGGACTAGAATCTAAACTTTCGCTATTTTATTTTATAGTCTGTTAGAAAGAAAATTCAGTAAATTTTAATAAAAATTCTGAAATTACTTTTCAAACTTAGAAATATTTCCAAAATTTTAAAATCACTAGACGCATTTTAGTTTATAGTACAGTAAAATGTATTAGTTACTTTTTAAAAATTATTGTAGGTTGCATGCTGTAATTGTAAATGTTTCACTAAAATTATCTATAAATTACATATAATTAAAAATTAACAACATTTACATTCAAATTTAATCAGAATTCTTACTTTTATTTATCAAAAATATGTTTTATTAAATTATTTGTAATAAAAAATATGTTTGTTTTACAAAAATCATATAAATTTCAACAAAAGAAAAGCGTTAAGAAGATAAACATATTTTTTATTCCGTCTTAAATATCGGGTACCTATAATGAGCCACTAAATCTTTATTTTTTTTAATGTACTTTTTCTGAAAATGAATATTTTAATTCCATAGCAAAATAGGAAATAATTCAGAAAGTAATAATCTATAGTACTTCATTGTTGATTTATAGATGTACATTAACGGACATAAATGTTGATATTATATTTTAATTTACTAAAAAACACTATTATTTTCGCTGCAAAATGGATGAAATTCCCTCATTATATTTTGGAAACAATTATTTAAAATTTTGCTTGCGTAACTACTTTTTTTTTTTTTTAGTTTTTGTGAAAATATATAAAAAAAAAATAGTTTTTGTAGTCACTCAAGAAAATGACAAAAATAATTAATATTTTTCCTTGAAATTGATTTATTTGTGTATTAAATAACACATTTGCTTGTTGTTTAAACTTTTTTTACTAAACATAGAAATAATAAAATTTGTTTGATTCATTTACTTCACATGGGTAAAATATAAAAAAAATTATTTGAATTATTGAATTAACAAGATAGTAGAATTTTTCTCGATTTAAAAAATATGTGGAATATCCGAAGAGAAAGTAATATTTATATTTTTAAATTAATTATTACAAAAAAATCAATTAGAAAAATCCCCCCCCCCCAATTATATTCGAAACTTGCAAAAGTAAAATATGCATCATTATATGCCGCACAAAAAATAATTTAGCTCCAGAGTATATCTATTAATTCATATTCAATATTTCCTTAAAATATATTCTTTCACATTTAAAAATTCAATTTGATTACAATAATGCTTATGAATATTTTTTCGATAATACTTTGAAGCTAGAAATGTTTTAATTTAAAGAGGCAAATTTAGATTTAAGCTGATTGCAGCAGATATTTTTGAAATTTCTTTCTGGGAAATCATCCTTAAATTATATGAATTTAATATTCATTTTTGAATATATAGATTTACAATTAAAATTGTCTCATGAATTTGGAAAACATTCATCCAGGAATTATTTGAAGCAGAATTAATTTAAAATATTAATATTATTAAATTTAGAATGTTTCATAAATATTTCTTAATTGCTCCGGGTCACATATTTTGAATATAATTACTTTTTAACATTCAGAAATAATTACTTTATTTGAAGAATAATCAACTCAGGCGACTAGCTTCTACGGCAAGAACATTGGTTGCATTTAACTGCAGATAAATCGATTAGAATAACTTCCTGATTCCGGCAAAATTTTAATGACGATTTTAAATACATATTCTTTGAATTGTCTTACTTAAGTTCTGTTTATTATTTTCATGGATATTTCTAAAGGAGGCCAGTCTCATGATATCGTAACGTTATTAAAAATATAAATGATTAGTTTCTCTATTTTCAAAATTCCATGTTTTTGACTTTACTTTTCTTCTTTGTCTTGTAAACTACACAGAAATTCAACAGAATCATACTTTTTTTAATTTTCAACAATGGAGGAAAGTCAATTGAAGTAATGAATATGGTTTGAATTTCAATTAAGCAATGTTAACTATAACAATAATAATATGAGATAATATAACAATGTTTTTAAAAACAATCTCAAAAATCAGAAAAAAGTTCTACAAAGATTATCAATTTAGTGTCCTTAAAAATGTGTATAAAATTTTGAAATTGTGCAAAACTCATTTTTGTGCAATAATATTTAAAAAAATTATTGAATATTTTCACACTTCTAGATATTTAGTCGCTTCTAGATATTTTCACTCTCACTCACTCACTCACTCACTCACTCACACAAACACACACACACACACACACGCACGCACACCTTTATTATTTATAGAGATATACAGACAATTTTTAACTTTATTTTTCAATTATTTTAGAAATTTTCCGTTTTAATCGCACAATTTTTTTACATTAAATGATAAATGAAAACAATAATGTTCTGAGTTTGGTAATTTAATTTAATAATTTTAGTTTATCCTTTCTTGTTAAATTAATTAAGGAAACTATAATATCATAAACGTTAGCAATTTCATTGATGCTGAATATATATATATATATATATATAATGAAGTTCAGGAATTTTAATTTCACTTTGTTATTCCAGATTTATGATAATATCTACTAATAAAGTATTATCAAAAATCAGTACAATTTTTTAGAAAATAGCTGCTCCCATCAAAATATATCTAGAGATAACGAACTCAAACGCATCTCGGCAACTATACTTCGCATCAGCTGTTCATGATATACAGTATTAGAGTTGACTCCTAACAGGCGAATCGGAGATGAGGCATTGGCTGCCTGAGAACACTAATGACAAAGGCGAGCTTAGCCTTCATCGGCTTGTTCGCGCAGATATATGGGCTACCTTGGCTCAAATTACAATGAATTTGATTGCGGCGAATGCACGAAACGTGTTGCAACACTCTGATCATCAAACATGGTTGCCTATGAGAATACCTAGCCATGGCCATATATGTGTGACTGTTTTCACTGCAATTGATTGCTGCAAACGTTTGCTAATGACACTTACTCATAAGTACTGGACTTCTGAAGAGTAGATGGAGTGTTTAAATTAAATGGACTGATGCATTTATATGGGTCATTTACCGAGAAAATGAAAAAATAATAAATAAATAACTGTTATAATCGAAGAATATGAGAACGAAATTTCTTTATTGGCTTTAAATGGACTTCCCCTGCACCCCCTCCCCGATTTTCTTAACTAATCAGAGTCGCTTAAGGCGACGGATTCGTATATAATCACCGCAAACACGGGATTTAGACTACATTTAAAACTGGATAAGATTTTGTTTGAGTCATCGATAAAAATTTATTTAGAAACACGCAATGCCGGGTCTCTTCTGTTTTACATTTTAAAGACTGAGCAGCACATTAATAGATATATAAATAGTTTTAATGTTTTGATTAAAAATGGTTTTATATGTATATTTCTATTTTAATCTTTAACTTATACAATTAAATATTAAATATACTGAGCAATAGGGCGTGAGATATAATTTAAAAAAAATTGTTTCACAAAATCTTTTTCAAAATTTTTACCCTTAGCAATTACAAAATACATAAGGTCTTAAATTAAGCTATTTTTGATTTAATACAGTGAATGTCAAGATACCCGTATTCAAGTGATGGATAATTACTTGACTAGCAAAAGGTTTTATGGGAAGTTAAAAATATATGAGATTTTATATTTCATTACATTGCCACAAACTTTTAGACCTCGTTACTACAAAATATAATGAAATATTTCTTAATTGTGACGAACAAATTAAAGAAATAATAACGACGACGAAATTAACAAAATAATAGAGTTTATAAAAATATAAATTTAACAGAAAGTTTTAAAATACTGCATATATAGAAGGTGGTAAAGAGCAATTTGAGAGAATAGCGCGGAAGTGTTTTGTTCTAAATATTTTTATTTTTTGTCATAATCTTCAGATGCTGTTTAATACATTAATACGTACCGGGTCTATGCTAATCTACATTTTGCAATCAAAGTAGTATTATTACTTTTGTCTCGAAATTACAACTCGAAGCTACTACAAATTACATTTGATTGTAACTCAATTGATTTTCGATTTAATTAATAAGCAAAAAATGATCCTCTGTGTTATATTTTAGCTATCACGTCAAAGTTGAGTTACGTAATCCTATTCAGATAAAACAATTGCTGCTTTAGTTGGCTAAATCCTAGGGACGCGTACCGCCAAATTTGGCTCCAAACTTTAAAGATAAAGTCACCAAAATAGTCATAATATTGAGAAATAAAATTCTGAAGATTACAGCGTCCGCGGGACTTGGCGAGGAAAATTTGGCGGAAAATCGCCAAATTGTACCCGTCCCTAGAACTGTACCCTTTAGTTCTTATTTGTCTCATTAATTTGTTATTGGAAGAAATTGTTATACATGCATTTAGGTGACTCAAAAATTTTAGGAAATGCTTCTGTGAAATAACATTAAATATCAACAGGGTTAATTTGTAGTTTTTAGCTGTCAACAATTTCGATCAGGTAGAATTTTTAGTGATGTAATTGTTTCAGGATCTGATTTTCCACTCGACATCCATTTATCAGAACAGCATAATTTAATATTTTCCGACGATTACAATGATCACATGCAAATCAAATATTATAAATTATTCACAAACGAGATATAAATATATAAAGTTAGCATTGTCATATGGTATATTTTTTTTATCACGCTCGAGATCATTACAACTGCATGTGCAATATTGTATATTGAAAGCCACTATGATTACAAGCATAACCTCAGATTCTAAATTTTCCATAAATTGTTTTATCCGCAAGATTAATTGTACGTTGTTGTTTGCTATAGAACATATTGTAGCAAGCAAACCATACGCTGATTTTTTTTGCAAGTTATTATGACAACAAGCGCAACTTTGAACTATCTTTATTGCAAACTCATTATGACACTAAACAAATCTATTCCGTCTTTTTTGCAGGTCATTATGACTGTAAACACAACAGTATGCTGTCTTATTTGCACATTCTTATGACAATAAACACAACCGTGTGCTAGCTTTGTTGAAGCTCATTATAATTGCAAGCACAATCCAGTCCTTCTTTGTTGGAAATCCTTATAATTGCAAGTATAACAATATGCTATTGCTTGTTGTAAATCAGCATCTCAGTTGGCACAAATATGCTACTATTTATTGTATATCAACAAATACAACCCCGAGTTCGTTTTTTAAAGTTAAAGAGAAAGTTTAGAATCTTTCTAGTATGCTTCATTTAGACATCTATCTTGCAGATATATTTTTAAATATTTGGCAAAATTAAATATGAGTGAAAAAAATCTGAAAATATTTTAGTTTGCTTTTAACCATTTTAAATGTTTTATATACAGGGTGTTTATAAAGTCCCGGACCCATTTTGATGTTTAATAACTCATAAAATAATAAAGATATAAACACACTTATGACATTTATTGACGGAATAACTCATATATTTTCCTTTTCAGGTTTGAATATTTTTACTTTTGTAAATATCGTCTGCGCGTGTGGTTAATTTCAGATAATTTCATTTTCCAGTCTAAATATCTGTACTTTTCTAAATATTGTCTGCTTATTAATTGCATTTTTCTCTCTTTTGTTTTTGTCAACTATTGCAATGTTATGTTTACTTTTGATGTGTTTGTTCTATGTAGTACTTTTGTATGTGATGTTTTATTCGAGCGGATATTAAGGAGAATGCATACCACAGATTTTATGGTGGTTCATAGAAATGAAATCGATAGTGCAAGCACAGTGAAATTTCAGAAGAATTTACCAAAAAGATCCTCCATCCAAAAACAGCATCTTGCGGTGGAAAAAGAATTTTCTAGAAATTGGAAGTATCGAAGATAAGAAACGTTCCAGACGTCCTTGCACAAGTGATTTTGATGTTGAGCGTGTCAGAGAGACATTTTTACACAATCCTAGAATATCTGTGAGATCAGCGGCAACAGAATTGGATATGCCAATTTCGACGGTGTACAAGGTTATTAAGAAAAAATTAAGACTGCATGCATACAAAGTTCAAATTGTTCAAGTTTTGGAACCGAACGATAGACCTAGGAGGATGGCCTTTGCAACAGATATGCTAAGGAGGATAGAAGATGCTGCTGATTTTCTGAAGAGCATAATGTTCTCCGATGAAGCATCCTTTCATGTTTCTGCCATTGTTAATCGCCATAAAGTGCGCAAATGGCTCTGTGGATGCCGACATGCTTGTCGCTACCTGGCGTGAAATTGACTATCGACTTGATATTCTCCGTGCGACGAAGGGGGCACACGTGGAAGTTCATTGACAAGGGTCATGAAACTTTTTGAGTCTATTTAACCATTTATGTTATTAAATTAAATCTATCTTTATTATTTTATGAGTTATTAAACATCAAAATGGGTCCGGGACTTTATAAACACCATGTATTATGAAATGAGTACATTTGGAACAAAAATCTAGATATTTATTTTATTTTGCCAATTTTGGAAAAATATGGAAAGAATACTGAACTCTTTTGAATAATAATTCTTGCAAGTTCTGGTTTACGGAAATATATTCATAGATCTGCACTAAAAATATATAATCATCCTGGTAATGTAAGAAAACCTCAGATTCTTCTCCCCTATTCTTTTTGCGTTATTAGTAGTATTTTGAATTAAATGATTTCAATTTTTCCCTGGATTTATATTTTAATCTAAAACAAAAATGATAATGTAGTAAAGACTAATATTTAGTAGACCAATTCTTTATATTTTATTCTTCACAACCTCTTTTAAAGTTTCGTTTAAATGTTGAAAATATTTAACCAATAAACCTAAAATCAGAAGTGCCCCAAAACTGATTCGAATAAGTTCGTGCACGGATATTTTGCTTCATTATTTTGTTTGAATTGTACGCGGTGACAACAAGTGTAAAAAATACAATGGAGCGAAGAAGATACGACGCTGAAGCAGACTGCAATATAGCTTATGATAATATATTTATAAATAATGTAAATACTGAATCTATTTTTATGAGTGGTTATAAAACTGATATGTAAATAATGAGCTCACGGTCTTGAGATCATGAATTTTTTTTTACTGTTAGAATATTTGAGTTAAATGGATGGAGTTAACAGATAAATAAATACATATAAATAGAGGTAAAAGTAGAAAGAACCCACCAAGTGGATAAATAAGAAGGTACATTCTGAAAAGAGAAGAAAATCGTAAAATTCAGAATTCAAATTTTAGGACTTGCATTGAATTTTATCTGAAAAATGGAAACTTTGAACATCCAGTTCCTTGTTACGCATGTGGAAATGCAGGATTCATAAAAGATAAGTGGCCTATATTCTTCCTCAAAAAAGTATTCAATGCGCGCACATCGATATCATAAATCGTACTAAATTTAACTGCATCCATGCTCTACACAGCCAAAACATACATTGAATTTGAGATTTTATTTTCTCTTCGGAGAGTATGTGGAATAACCTGGTGCACTAGAATTAGTCACTTATTTGCTGAAAATGTATAATAAGATTTCCTTCGGGAGAAAGTGCTTATATACAGAACCATAAAACTTAAAGTGTTCCCTGCTTTTCTACCTTTATCAAAATACGCCAGTATTAATGCATACTAAAATACGATATCAAATGTATAAACACTCATATGCACATTAACCCTTTCAGGGGTGGTGATGCCACAGGGGCATCACATATTTAAAATTTAAAAAAATATATATATCTTCGTTAAAAAAAAAATACTAAATATAGAAAATGCAGCTTATATCTTCTAGATTCAGCAATAGATGGCAGCACAGAAAAAAATTAATTTAAAGAGGTAAAAAAAATACTTAGAATGGCGCCATGTTTAAAATCTGTGCATTTTAACCTTTCAAAATAAAATAAAACCATAATTATAAGGAAAAAAAATTACCAGAAATCGAAGTTAACTAATCACTTATTTTGATAATAACTTTATCAAAACTCTTATATTAAGTTGATGTATTTTATAGAAAGAGATATAATGTGATGCTCTGAGCATCACCACCCCACTAGGCGACTGAGAGCTGTGGGAAGACTGTACAGAAGAACTTAGGCAAAAGTGTTGTGAAGTCACTGAGCAAACCTCTCTATGGGAAAAATCATAGATTGTTTATGGATAATTTTTTTACGTCCTATAATCTCTTCAAATTTCTGGATACACAAATGTTTTTGCTTGCTGCACGGTTAATATCAACCGAAAAAATCTTCCAAAAAATTGGTCCGATGAC
Source organism: Argiope bruennichi (assembly GCF_947563725.1). Lineage (NCBI taxonomy): Eukaryota > Metazoa > Arthropoda > Arachnida > Araneae > Araneidae > Argiope > Argiope bruennichi. Next base: position 90,882,511 of record NC_079151.1, read on the forward strand.
AAAATTCTAAAAAGAGGAGAACTTGATTGGACAGTAAGTAACGACAATGTTGTTTGTCTGAAATGGAAAGACAAGAGGTGCGTGAATATATTAACCACTCTTGAAAATCCCGTTCAAATAAATGCTGTCGAGAGAAACGAAAGAGATGGATCAAAAATCTCTTTACCTTTCCCTAAAGCCATTTTGGATTACAATAAGCATATGGGATTTGTAGATCATTTTAATCATTTGAAATCCCTATATAAAATTGACAGAAAAAGTAGAAAATGGTGGCACCGTATCTCTTTTTATTTTCTTGATGCAACTGTTGTTAATTCATTCATTTTGTACAAGATGGTTAACAATGGGAGCGCTGAATTCAAAACAATGAAAGATTTTCGACGTGAAATTGTCAGAAGCCTTATGGTTATGGGTGCGAAGCCAACTTTAGAAATGAAAAGACCCTCAACTTCAGAAGTCAGAGCTATAAAAAAGCACAAGCCCTACATTCCGGAAGAAGTGAAGTATAAAAATGTAAACCACTTGCCTGTGAAGTGCAAGCGCAGAAGATGTACATACTGTAGTACCCGTGCAAAACCGCACCAAACAAGCACAATGTGTGAAATTTGGAATGTTCGATTGTGCATGCAGACAAAAGATATTAGCTGTTTTGTAAAATTTCATAAAAAGTAATTTCAAAGAGTTACTTCTCAAGTACTTCCTTCAATAATTTGATTTATATTTAATGTTTTATTTCCTATACATATTTCTAGTTATTTATTCTAAAATTAATTAAAAAATTTTCACATTGTTTTTTAAATAAAGCTTAACTTATAGTGCTTACTTTTTTATTAAATGTCTCAGTACCTAAATTAATATATATTCCTGAAGAATCTAAAAAATTAAGATATATATAAATTAAAATATATATATTTAGAAAATATATATTTTAACCCTGTTTTTAAAAAAATTCCTTCATAAAAATTAAAGTTTAATAATATTTAACGAGAAATTTGCGATTTTGAAAACCGTAATAACGCCTAACTGAATGTTTTTCCTGGAGACATATTCGCTCGACAAAAATGCCTTGGAAGGGCGGTGATGCCGTCATGGCATCACCTAGAAAACCCCCTAGGAGGTAAGTGAAATTATTTTCAACATCAAAATATATGCTTAGTGGCCCAATAGTTCACAATTATAATGTTATCTAGTTAAAATTTGAATATTTTTATTCAGTGCCCCTCAAAGGGTTAAATAAAATAATTCTAAAATAGGAATACGCACTAATGATACAATTCAAGTTAGGATCCATTTATTTATCAATTACGGAAATTTTTGCTGTTCCTCGAGATTTTTGTTTAAAATCACGAGTCGACAATCAAACTGAGCGTCAATTTTATGGTTTTTATAAAAATAAAAACTTTAATATTTATATATATTTACAATTATATTAAAATAAATTAATTTTTAATAAATCATTTTTCGTATCCATTTCGCATTCCATTTTATTCTTACATCTCTTGCGTAGGCGTGTTGCAGAGACGATATTAATCGCATCAGACTCGAGTCTATAGCTGCTATGCTGGTTAAAATGTGATAAAAGTTTTGAACTGAACATATTGCGCCTGAAAAATTAAATATATTCATCTTTTGTCAATTTATTTGGCTGAAGTCATACGAAGAAGTTAATACATATGAATCTGAGCAATTTTACAATAAATATTTTTTCTTCATATATTTTTCGCATTTAATTTTATTTCTTATATCCGTTGCATATGCATACATTTCTAATATAATAACAAAGCGAAATACTAATTCATACACACGATATTATTCGGGTGTACATCGGGTTTGTTGGTTAAAAATGTATTAAAAGTTTTTAACTGAAAATATTATGCCTAAATAATTAAATATATGCTTCCTTTGTCAATCTAAGTCATACGAGATGTTAATATATACTAATCTGAGTAATTTTACAATATTCTTTTCATATCTTTATCGCATCTAATTTTATTTTATATATCCGTTGCGTATGCATACATTTCTAATATAATAATAAAACGAAATATTAATTCATACACAAGATATTATTCTCAGCAGACTCGTGTGTATAGCTGGTATGTTGGTTCCAATGAAATAAAACTTTTTAACTTAACATATTGCATCTATATAATTAAATATGTGTTTCCTTTGTCAATCTATTTGACTGAAATCATATGAAGGAGTTAATTCAATATTATCGGGAGCAGTGAAGTGTCAATGTAATTTCATTGCTCACTTCTTATAATCTCCCCCAAAGGGCAAAAATCTTTCCGCTGCAAAGAGAAGAAAATGCATCGAAAGACATTAAAGATAAAATGTTAATGGTAAAGTTCAGGTACTGAAGATTTAATTAAGAAGAAGACAAATATAAAACATGCTGACTTCCTTCAAGCGAATATTGCTTTTAGTTGGCTTAGTTTCTTTTGTAACCACTAACATTCAGAAACATACTTTTTAAAAATAATTTCTTAAGGTTTAAAAAAAATTACCTTAATGGATAACTCGAATAGAATATTCGATGACAAATCTGAAATGGAAAGTTTCTCATTTTTATAATTCAATTACATTAAAGAGCAACCTCATTGACATTATCGTTCTTTGAAAATTGAAAGTGTTTTAATCTTTAAAAGAATGTCGATGATATAAATCAAAGAAAGAAAATTTGAAGAAGGCCATTTTAGCTTTTAAAGTGAATAGAAGAATATCATTAAAGAATGTAATGTTTTATTAAATAAAAAAATAATTATACATTAGTACTATTTTATTTCGTAAAGATTAAAGTAACTCCGTTACAAATTGAATTAGATGAATTAAATGGAACGAAATGCGTTAATAATAAATATTTGAAAATATGTAACTTTCACTATAAAGATTTAATCTATTGAGTTGTAGTTCAACTGCTATATTGTTTTTATATTGTAAAACGAATATTTGCATATGCTAAAGTAAACAATAAATATTGTATTTTCTCAATTCATTGATTTATATATATATATATAGATATATTCTCGTTTGTGAATTATGGAGAAAATATTGTAATCGTCAAAAATTTGAGCTCGAGATTTTCATGAATATCCACATTTGAAAAAAGAACACATTTTTGACATTATGTATATCTGTCTGCGAAAGGTAACTCAAAAGTGTTTTGAGCTAGACTCATGTAAATTGGTGTTTGGTCTTTTTATCGAATGTGTAGATTTCCATCAAACTGTAAGTGATATACATTAGGAAGAAGTTAGTCCGTACCGCTGTCCGAATGTAAGTTAAAACGGTAATTACAAAATAAACAGAGCTGGATGAAAAAAATTTGGTATTATAATGGCATGGAATAAAATTAAAATGTATATTCCTCGAACCTTAACAATTTATTCCTAAAGATTTTGTTTTATCAGGACGAAATTCTGATTCTCTAAATATAAATTTATTGACAAAACCTTCGCTGAATCCCTATTTTTCATAGATTTCTAAGAAAAACTCTTAGAAGTATTTTTGAATAAATAAATAATTCTCAAATTTTTTAGGAAATATATATACATATATCGTATACTAAACAGTTAAAAATAAGTCTTAATAATTGATGAAAAAAAACTTGATAAGTATAATAATTTATGTAATGGATGAATCTTTTAATCACAAAATATATTCACAAATTATGGAATGTTTTTACTTGTGGAATTGTTGCAAGATTTAAGGCATATTTCCATCTCTTCCCCAGTTGAAATTTTCGTAGTAAAGAAAAATAGAAAAATCCTTATTTTTTCTGTCATAATTTCATAATATATTTCTATATAAATTTATGCGGGTTTTTCAGGTTTTCCCTTCCGTCTTTTCATGAAAAAGATACGACGAAAAAATGAAAAAGATATATTCTCTAAATAAAAACAAAATTACACTTGCAAGTAAGAAAGGAACGCAGAGATTGCTTTAAAAGTTGCGCTGAAGATAAAAAAAGACATTAATGTCATCTTGTGCACCATTTTTCTTAACAATTTTTCTTTCTCTGGTCCAACTTTACCTTTACATTTCTCTTTTCCTTTTTTTACGTTATGTCTCTTTCTCCTGTCATTGTGGATGTCTCTTCATTTATTGCTTTCGTTAAGTTTAAGAATCTCTCTCGCTGTTTAGCAAGTTTCCATAAAAATTTACTGCTCTTGCGCTTGTTTGTCCAGATGATATTTTATTACTTCATCTTTTCTTCAGATTTCGATCTATTCATTAAGTGACGTTATATAGCTGCAACTTTGTGTTAAGGCTTTAAATAAACTCGCTTAGCATCAATATATCAGCCTTAATCCCTTTCTAATTAACGAAGTAGTTCTTTCCTTACTTCAAATATTTTGGCGATTCTAATGTCTTCTCGTAATAAAATACTGAAATCGCCAAAAAATTCTAATTCCAGAGTTTAGCGAAGCTTCAAATTTCAGATTCGTTGGAAAAATACGTTTTTTTCATTATGTCTGTCTATACGTGAAGACGATAATTTCGGAATGAAATTTAGTATTTGGACATTATAAAGACTGATAAAATTTAGTGTATGCCATTATAAAGACTGATAAAAATTTAGTATATGACATTATAAAGACTGATAAAATTTAATATATGACATTATAAAGACTGATAAAATTTAGTATATGACATTATAAAGACTGATAAAATTTAGTGTATGGATTTTATACGAAATTTGCAAATATCTATGAAGTGTTGAAAGAAATCCATTCAGGAGCTTGTTAGAAGTACTCGATAACTTTTAAATTTAAAAACCTAGATAAATAAAATTTGATACCCAAGTTTATCATCAAAAATGAAATTTCTTAACAAAATTTTTAATCTGTTAAAGATTGGCTGTTTGCCGGTTTGTACTTGCATATATCTGTAAATATAATAATTCTTAACCGCAAGGACTTAAATGAATAAAACGTGGTGAATGATATTGTGAATGCAATTGTAGTTTCATGTCGAATACTGATACATTCAATTGAAAAAAAGGCGGCCAAAATACATATTCGAGCGATTGATTCTGTAACATTCATCACGCCAAAGATCTATATTTTGTAACTGTAACTCGCCATTTTAATACATGACTTTCATACAAGCAGCCTTAGTCAATATCAAGAATTTTTTGTGCAATGAAAAGAATAAGACTTTTATTATAAATTATGCGAGAAAGTTGAAAGTTTCCCATACAAGAAATACAAACGGACGGGTTAGCAATTCTTTGAATTGAATGGAGGGTTTCACGTATCCATACATTTCAGACTAATTTTAGTTCGGAAAACAGATTTTGGAATTTTTTCTGTCTGTTAACAAAATTACTCAAAAACGCATACAGTTAGATTTATGAAATTGTGTATACAATTTTTGTACCCAATTTGTAGAGTTTTGCACAATCTTTATTGAAATCAATTCACAAATGGTCTGCTTGTTTAAACGAAATAAAAGTAGCTACGAAACATGAAGAGTAGATGAAGTTTAGTTCACAGATTAGTATCTAATTTAATACTTAATCCATTAAAGGGATGACCGTGCGTCTGTCTGTACATTTGTCTGCACGTAGACGTATTAAAACAAAAACGAAGTGGCTTAAATAAATGAAATTTTGCTTGTAATTTTGTCAAGAAAATTTTAGTATGGTATGAAATCTTGATTTTAGTCCATCGAAACGAAGATGTTCGAAAATTCGAAATAAGTTTCCTTAACTAAACTACAAAGTACAAAATTCTCATGTGATGAATTCTATGAATAAAATCCTGAGCACTCAAGGCATTCAATGTCTTGACCTAGATCTCCAATTTTATGCATGACGATAGCATCTATATGCTTCGAGGAGACCACATTTCATTTATTTTAATTATTATTCACTCCCTCCGTTGAAATTATCCTTGGGATAATATAGGAATAAATTTACACTTGAATATATTTTCTTGCGTTTAACCTACATTTAAAAAAATTATTTAATTTTTATTCATAGCTTTACGATGTTAACGTTTTTCATTTAATGTAACTCCTTTTTTTCACTTAAATAACTCTTTTTCATTTAATGTAGTTCCTTAAACAATAGGGAATGAACCTTATTTATCTCTTTATGATATAACCAATAGGCATGTTCTCATCTTGCATTTCTTGTATACACACATCGTGACGTAAGTTTCCTTTTAAGTTTCATAATTCAGTTAAGAGTATATGTACATAAATGGTTTTATCCAAAAATGAGTTGGGAGAGCTATAGTTTTAATGACAACCACACACTAAATTCCATCCACCTAGCTTTGAGAATTTTTTTTAGTTATCATATGGAATACACACGAATAAAGAAAAAAAATCTTTGAAATGTTTGTTTCTAAATTTAATCGTATGTTTGCGAATTTCATCAACTTGTCTCATTGCATAGTGTTCAAATGTTCGCAGACGGACAAATAGACTTCATTTTGACATATTTCTAAAACGAATTTATACACATTTGTTATCCTGACATAAATATTTAATTCCTAGTTATTTTTGTATAGCATTTTGACTCTTTTAATTATATTCACAGATAGAAATACTTTCATAAATCCTAAAATGAACTTACCAAACTCAAGAAAGTTTAGCACTTTTAGATTAATCAAACCTGGAGCCACAAATATGTCCGTATCTTCGATATATATCCTAGAATGTGGACATTTCTTAACTTTTTCTTTTCATTTCTGATGGAATATAACATTCTGCAATCTCTTAATAATCTTGGTGTTCAGTAGTAGAAAGCACATAAGATAAAATTGCATTCCACAGAAGATGACAACATATTCTTCGTCGAATAGTTCTGCATTATAACTTTTAATCATTTCAGTTCTTATTTTCTATAGCTTCTTAGCGTTGCAGTATTTCTCGGTTATGATCAAAGAATGTTCAGTAGTTCGTAAACATTGCATGTAACTTGCACAGTGAATATAATTAAGATGAAACTTCTTCAACTTTCCTCCCTTCAAAGCATTTTCTTGATTCAGGAGATCCATATGAGTTCTTAATACAAACACAAGATTTTAAGGTAGACATTAATATTATAATTGCACTTACTGACTCGCTTATAATAATCTGCTTCAGATAAAACCATCCATTCTAAGAACACTGGATGACAATTAACATTTTCTCATTCCTTATTTAAATATCGTTTGTATTCATATTCCACTATATAATAACGAGTTAAGAATTTATTCGTTGACTGCATGTTGTCAGAATCCTTTGTAGAAAGAAGAAAAAAATCTTCTATATTGTTCATTAAGAGTTACCTCTCTATTCAATAATTGAATCATGAGTAATGAAAGGGGCACGGAAAATACAGTTGGAACATTTAAAAGCAGATTATTGTACGTTTGCTGATCACTATTTGAAAAGAGAAACTGTTCAGACCAGAGAAACTACATCAAATTTTGTAATTGTAGATTCGAAAATTTTTTTTAATTATAGGACATTTTTTTAAAGTTCTTTCTATGTTATTTATAGTAATATTTAAATGTGATATCAAGTGGATTACAAGGAAACTGACTTGAATATTCATAAACCAAAAATGAGCCGCTATCTAAATAACTATTATTAAAATTTATCTACTGGTTTGTTAATTGTGTAAAAAAGCGAATAAAACTACTTTATCTTCTTGCAAACTAAAATTATAATTTTCAAATTGGATATTACTAAGTTGAATTATAAAATGGTTCAAAAGTTTGAATCCATTTTTCCATGCTACCAGACTAATAAAGTTTTCTGTGAGTACTGAAATGTTTCAAACGCCCGTTCAACGAACATTACAGCTGGCACCCGAGAAGTGTGATTGATTGAAAAATTCGAGATGCTTACTTTGTTCTCACTCAGATGAGTTTTGAGGACAGGAAAGTTTTCTGGGAACTCACAAATAATGTACAAGAATACATTTTCCAAGTTAAACATCCTTTCTTATATATTAATCTTTAATAATTTTTTTGAAGAAGATTTTTTTGATTTTTGAGAAGGGAAGTAGTCTTATTTTTGAAAGAAAAAGTCGGATGCTCCTATATTATGAAATACCTGAATTTCAATTGTCTTAAGAGGATAGAAGGCTAACTTGAAAAGATTTTAATAAAATTCAAGAAATGAGCCTCTAATAGTTGAACTAATAAAAACATCGAAAATGTTTCCATTTCTTGAAATAATATTATTTTGTTCCTTTCATTTATATATCAATTAAATATTTCATAAACATGGAAACAATTCTATCGATATCTTTCCGATTTCACACCAGAACTAATACTTAAATTTACTTTACTTCTAAATTTTTTGCAGCAAGGCTTGTTTCTATCTGATTTTGTCATTTTTTTCTATTAAAATATAGATCGGATAAAAAAATGTTAAATCCTTTATTCCCTTCAAAATTTGATTCTCTATTTTTAGGCATAACTATGTAGTCTTCAACTTTGATATCTGTTTTTTTTTACGAAAAATAAAAGAAGAAACAAAGCTTTTTAAATAAAAATAAAGTTTACACTAGAGATTAAAAATAACCTTGAAGATAAATGGTGCAATGAAGATAAAGTAGATATTAATGTCGTCTTGCGCACAATCTTTTTACCTAGTTTTTTTTTCTTTTTCATTTTTTTTCGCCTTCTGATTTTTCTTGTTTCTTTTTGAATTTCCATTCCTCTTTCATGTCACTTCGAATGTTTCTATGTTTATTGATTTCTTGTAACTTTTTCACGCATGGTGGAATATTTCCTGAACCACTCTTATCAAATCATTTGATGCATGGTAGTTCAAGATTTTAAACATTTAATGAAGAAAAAAATATTTTTACGCTTATTTTTAAAATTTATAAATATACTTACTCCACTAAATTGTTTAAATATTGAGCCATCATGCATTAAATACTTTGATATAAGTGATTCATAAAATAAGTCACCATGCTTGAAAGAGTTAACAACATTCCAATTAAGATTTAATGTTCTTATGCTGTGTCTGCCCAGAGGTGATCTTCTATTTAAAACTTCATTCGGGATTTTGATTTATTAACTTAACGAATCGTCATTCATATTGAAGCAATTTCACCTTGTAACATATAAATAAGCTTATTTAACATCAATATTTCACGAACGAGTTTTGGTGTTACCTTTACTCTCCAGTGATTATTCTCAAGCTCATTGATAGTTGAATTGAAATGAGTTTTTTTTTATCAGCATATATTCTTATTATTTTTAAATAATTTATATTCACAATTAAGCTGTCACAATTTTTGGGATGGATAAATTGTTTTTTTTAAATAGACATTGAATTTTAAGTTTATTTTGAAAAAAAAAAATTCTATACACGTATTCAATTCAGTATTATGGCATCACAAATCATTGGAAATTTCTAGATATAAATTATATACATTGTGTTATTGTAAATGCGATTTATCTGGTGTCTATGTATAATTACCGGTGATTATTTATTATTACTACTGGAGATCATTAATTTTCATCGGTAATTATATGTAATCACCAATTTATAACATTTACCATAACAATACAGATGTAATAAATGTAGTAACATTACATTTTATTTAAAATCAGTGACAAAACCTAAATTTAATATCACCTACTGGTTCGATTTCTCAAATTTTAATTTCCTATGGAAGCGCTGATCTCTAGATATGTCATCAATGATCCCCTGACACCTATTGTCTTTAGTTTCAAGAAGTGTTTTAAAAAATAACTTTGGCAGAAAACCCTTCCCAGCCGAAGCACTGATCTAGAAAATGGAAAGATTCTAACAAATCGCTATCAAAAATCTTAATTAAAAATATTAGAAATTGAAATAACCGCTCTTACTTGTCAAATATCATAAACATGACGCTTCCAATTCGAAATTAAACAGACAATTTATAATGATAAATTACTTCCTTTCGTAATCAACTTCTTTGCTGAGAATTTCATTTGGGTTTGTATTTTCTCTGGTGAGTAAAGTGATGATTATGAGTCCATAAAATTCGGTACCTATGAATCGATCAACTACTGGAGCTCATGTCCAATGGTATTATAGTGCGATTAAAAGTGTAATTATCGGCATAATCCATATTCTAAATATTCATTTAAATTCTTATTTCTTATTTAAAATGTACAAATAATAAACATTTATTTTGGTCTAGCTTTCAAAAATGGCAGAAATATTTGTTAAAGCAATAAAAAGGCTTCAATTTTTTTTTGCATCAATGTAATGAATAAAATATACGAAACAATTTCTAAGATTTATAATCAATAAAAATATTTTTTAATATTTACGAAAGACGAAAACACACACACACACACACACACACACACACACACACACACACACACACACACACACACACACACACACACACACACACACACACACACACACACACACACGCACACACGCACACACACCACTTTTCTGAAAAGAAGAAGTAAGCTTAGATGGCACTCATCTATATTTTATTCAAATTCTGAATGTTTTAAAAAAAGAGAGATTAAATTGTTATTAGGTAAAGATATTAAATTGTTCATATTATTATATTAAACTATTAAAGATATTTTATAGTTTGGCAAAATCATGAATATAGGATGATTTATTGCTAGTAATATGTTGTTTTTAGAAGTATTCGCATGGACTTTGAGTTGCATCAAGTTGCAATAAATTATATTGTAAAGCATTGCATCTACTGATAATTAACTCGCTGTGATTATTAATATCAAATGAAATAAATATTCAATCTTTAAATTCAGTGGTATCGCAATTTGAAATCATTTAGGATAAAGTGCCAGGCAGACGTTCTATATATCCTGATTTTAATCTAAGGCATTAGGGTGCGAAAAATTTCAGCAGGATAAATATTATGCGAAGTCTTATTTAAAGTTTTTCCTAAAATGATAGATGTGCCCGGATGCATTTTAGGCTGAGAATTGACGAGTACAATCAAGAAATAATTAATAAAATTAATTAGATTCCGAAATATTTTCTATTGATTTCAAATAAAAGTGTCTTGTAGTACCAGTACGTGTCGATTTCGCAATATTAACTTTATATTAATTCAGTGTATTTAACGAAATATTTCTTCGCTTCACTATTTTGTTAGGACCATATGCTACCATGTCAATGTAAAGGGTTTACAGAAGCTTTGTATAATAATTTTAGTTAACAGAATTAAAAATGCATGTTTTATCATAACATCTAAAAGGGGCTGAAATAAGAAAAGAGTTATTGGAAATTGTGGAAGCTGAAAAAATTGACATATAGAAAACTGTGATTCTCATATCGCAACGTAAGCCAACCATATAACTCTCCGATCCGCCCGAAGGCACACGGATTTAAACCATAAAACTGAATGACCGGACCGCCGCAACAGCAACATTGACGGGAACTGTGGTTGAGTTTTAAGGACAAGGTCCCATCGGCCACGGTACAACCCTAACCGAAGGAAGTACGTCCCGTCATCGATGGGAGGAGCCAGATCCCCCAACCTATTAGTGTACCCTCCAGGGTGGAGAGATCCAACCACCATGCCGGAAGCATCTCATCCTCATTTCGAGGTGCCCTCCCGGGGGTCATGTCGCAACGTAAGAAAAAACTTCAAAAACAATAGAGTTTCGATTTGAAGGTACAAGCATAGTAGAAAATCAGAAATTTTTCGGATGCTTTTTTCCAATCAATATGTATTTCTCTCATAGAATAATTCCATGAAGGTGATATCGGTCATTTAAATATCATTCAAAATAGTAAATACATGAAAAAGCGAAACAGAAAACAGAGATTAGGTTTTATGTGTATTTAAATCTATTATATCTGGAAACATGATACTGAAATATTTCAAATTCCACTGTTCTTGTTGAATTAAGGAAATATTATATTTTAATTAGCTATGCAAGTGATTTATTTATAAATGTAGACGTAATGCGAATGACAATTTTCTTTAGTATTTAATACCTATAGTTATATACAATCGATTTTGAAGTTTGGTTTTTCCTGACCCTATCTCAAAATTAGTTTTGTTTCCTGCCTCAATCAAGGCTTTCTCCAAGCATTATTAACTTCATCAAAATTCTTGAACACATATTTTCCACCAAGCACTTCCTTTTTTTAAATTATTGTATTGTATATAATTGTTGTGTTATTTTGTGTTTTTTATGCATAATTAACCCTTCTTTTTTTCTTAATAAATCTTTCCACGTATATCCATTCAACTAATTGGAAATCTTAGAGATTCCACATTTGGGGATATTCTGTGGTGAAAAAAATAGTTAAGCGATTTCTGCTTATAATGTGGCGCGTGGTAGTAAATTGTCAATGTTTGCGTGTTGTTGTGTTGTTATTTTGTTTATTGTATGTAAACTTAAATCCTTATTTTTCTTTAAAAAATCTTTTCACCTATATCCATACAACTGACAGGAAATCCTAGAGATACAAAGTTTTGGGATACTATGTCTAAACAAAAAACTATGCGCTTTCTGCTTTTAATGCTACATGTGTTTGGAAAATGTAGATGTGCCCTTAGAGAATTATATTAGATGCCAAGGACAAAATGGAAAGTTTTAAAAATTTTGTGTCCAATTTCTGTAAGGGAAAAATTAACATTTCAAAGTTTCGTCATTAAAATTATTGTAGAAATAAACATCAAAAAGAATATATATATATATATATATATATATATATATATATATATATATATATATATTCACGGAACACAATATTATGTAAGTACTTTAGTGCAAAGCAATTATCGCTTCACAGAAGAGAACAATACAACTATACTTTCATTAGAGAAGAAGTTTCAAGATAAGGCTTTTAGCATCTATTTTTTCACTTATATTTATTGAAAGAATATTACAAATGAATCTATTCAGATACAAACAATAGCGAGATAATCACGTACTAATAATTCATAGTCTAACTTATTTTTTACACATATTTTGTAATTATAAAGGGAATTTGTTGTATTGTCATAATTTCCTTTGTTGTGTCTGAAAAATCGTTCTAGATTCGTTGGCGAGAATAGGCCTAATGAATTACCGTATTGCCTGCATTCGGAAATCTGCTGCTAATGACTAGGTGATTAGTAAGGATTGGTGTAGACGAGGAGTGTGTAACAGAGAGTTAACGACTTCCTCCCTCTTTCCAGAAGTATTGCCATTTATTTAAATTTAACTCCCCTGCTTATGGAAATTACTAATGATTTTTTTTTTCATTAGATGTCATTGATAATGTTTAACGATTTGAAGTACGTGAAAGCAGTTAAATATCTTATAGAACGCAGTTTTTGTAGAAATGTTCCATACTTTGCAATATTCTGAAGTTAAGGATTTTGAAATCATGGAAATGATTCATTTATAGGTATATGCGTTTAGTATTTTTGTACATACCATTCCTTATCTTTTAAAAAATCAGTTTCACAAAATCAGTAATTTTTTATTTCTAATTCTTCATGGACGATTTAGAGGTACACGATTAGAGTAGTGAGTGATTAGTTCATTTCTTGGTAGGGAGTTAAGAGTTCCAGTTTAACTTGTTTCAAGGATATTGCTGAAGATTCTTAAGGTGTACGTACACACTAGAAGATTTTTTTTAAAATTTTAACTTTAAAAATCCAGTTTTTTCACAGTAGGTCATTAATATATGTTTAAACTCATTTCGATAAGAAAAAAACCATATTACACTCATTATTAATTAATTAAATAATATTTAAAGCGCTAATTAGCCTATTTTTTGAAACATGATATCTTAAATTCTAATTTGTACAGACACACAATTCTAGTTGGAAATGATGCCTAATATTAGTCTTCATGTTGTCTGCCTCAAACAACTTATAAAAATGTATAGTTTTTTTAAAAACAAATTTTTCATCAACAATGAATAGAAAAAGCGAGATTTTTTCTGCAATTTTAACTTTTAAATAGCTATTAAAAATTTATTTCTATAAATATAACTTTGATTGAGGCACAAAACATCCGCTATTTCATACAGATTATTTTGATATATAAATAATTGTATTTGGTTCATTTCTTGTTGAGTTATGATTGTTTGACTGAAGCAACATAGTAGAAAAATATCATTCTTTATAAAATGAGTTTAAAAAAAACCGTAACTAGAGTTTTTAATGAAAGCACCTCAGGAAAAATAATTATAACTCGAGAAATATTTCGAATATTGACAACATCTTGGTATCGTTTGAAAGCTAAAGGATCAGAGAACATTATTAAGCAATAAAAAAATATTCAATATTTTGAACGATTTTCGAAATTTTAAGTGTGTACATACACCTTAATACAACTTTTCCCCTTGAAATATTATTTATTATATAAATTTTCCAATATGAAATATTTATAAAATTATTGAAGGAAGTTTTATTAATTACATATTATTTAATATAAAAATTTTCATTTATATGCAATCATTTTTATACGTATGGAATGAGTAAAATCTAAATAAATGTGAAACAACTTTTGGAGAATTTGAAGCACATTCAAGTTTCTTTATTCTTGCTGAAATTGGTATTTGTATATAAAGTATAACTTATTCTAGCGAAAATTCATAATTTGAAGGAAACTTTGTTAAAAAATTCAATAAAATTACGAGAATTTTCTGAAATTTGGGATTAAATTGCCCCGGAGTCTTTTATCAGGTTTTAAAATATGTGCATTATGGAAAGTTAACCATGGTTTTATTGACTGTGTTGGATACAAGAGAAATTATATCATAAATTTCAAAATCTGGAATTTTCGATTTTTTTTTGACAGATTTACAAGCTTAAAGGAAATCATTTAAGCATAAAAGAAAGATAAAGGCATAAAGCCTAAGCAATTTTTTTAGGCTATAACTCTCCAAATATGACAGCCAATGACACATAACGGAAAAAATGAATGATTTTTTTTTCAAATGAAATTTTATGATCTGCATAGCGAATACACCGTTGTCACATTTTAACAAAAACCGAATACTGATGTTCAGGATTCAGGAAATCATCTTTCGGAAAGTTTAATTTTTATTTATGGAGAAAATTCAAAACTATTACAGATGTCGGCAAAGTCTATCCATTATGAAAATAAATTAGATGTATTTTCAAAGAGTTGTACAATATCGAATCTAGTGATTCGAATATAGTTCGCTTGGGGCAATAACTACGTTTATTGCATTTATGAAAGTGTAGATAGTTTGTTAAATATAATTGATGTAAAATTTGTTAAGCCTAAAAGTCAGCATTTATTTGCTTTGTTACAGAATCTGAAAATATTAATGTTGGTATCTTTACAACGTATTTTTTAAACTAAAACAAGTAGGGTATACGAAATAGCTATTGTTGACGAAACTAATTAAATCCGTTAGTGCGTTGAAGAATAACCGATTTAAATGCCCACAAAATTATATTTTATATATATATATATATATATATATATATATATATATATATATATATATATATATATATATATATATATATATATATGTAATGATATTTTAACTCTAATTTCAATTTAATTAATTTTCATAATAACTTCATCTTAATTTAGCCCATAGTAACTTCATTCTAAAATATTATCTTATTTCGTGATCCAATTGCACTGTCTCTACTTAATTAATTCAAGAGAAGCTTTGTTAAATTGTTGAATCAGCTAAAATCTAACTTTCCCACACTACGCTTGAAGAGATAACATACCGCTGATCAAGCATATTCTTTTTTAAAATCTCCCTGTGTTTCCCCTACCTTGTCCACCCGTGTAATGAAAATCCCTATCGAAATCTCATAATACATTAGCACTGTAAAGAAATAGTTTCCCTATCAAAATCATAGGTTATATAAGACCAGGGATAAAATGTCTAAGAGCTCTTCCCTCATTCCTTTCTGTGTCGTTCTGTGTGCTCGTCGCTTGTACATATGCTTGCTTCTTCAAAATGAAATAAAACGACGTCACGAAATTAAAAGTATCTTCATTGTCTTCAAACTGCATCATGCTTCACAACAAATAATATTATATATATATATATATATACTTATTACTACGAATGAACATTGATAGCTTAGATATCTGTAGTTTTTAAAATACTGTTCACTTTCTTTAAGCAAAAATGGATGTACTTTTTTTTTAGTTCAGAAAATCTTTTGAGATTTCTCTGGTAAATATTTAAAGGAAAATTTGCATAAAATCTACATAGCTTATCAATTATTTTACCTCCCATTTACGGTGCACGCACACACTTGAAAAATCGTTCAAAATATCGAATATTTTTTTATTACTTAAAAATGTTCTCCGATCCTTTAGCTTTCAAAAGATACCAAGATTTTGTCAATATTCGAAATATTTCTCGAGTTATAATTATTTTTCTTGAGATGCTTTCATTAAAAACTCTAGTTACGGTTTTTTTAAACTCATTTTATGAAGAATGATACCTTTCCACTGTGCTGCTTCATTCAAACAATCATAACTCAACAAGAAATGAACCAAAAACAGTTATTTATATATCAAAATAATCTGTATGAAACAGTGGATGTTTTTTGTTTCAATCAAAGTAATATTTATAGAAATAAATTTTTAATAGCTATTTAAATGTTAAAATGACAGAAAAAAAATGTCTGTTTTCTATTCATTGTTGATGAAAAAATTGTTAAAAAAATTATATATCTTTGTAACTTGATTGAGGCAGAAAACATGAAGACTAGTATTAGGCACAACTTCCAACTAGAATTGTGTGTCTGTACAAATTAGAATTTAAGATATGTTTCAAAAAATAGGCTAATTAGCTCATTAAATAGTATTTAATTAATTGATAATTAGTGTAATATGGTTTTTTTCTCACTGAAATGAGTTTAAACATATATTAATGACTTACCGTGAGAAAAACTGAATTTTTAAATTAAGTTTAAAAAAAATCTTCTAGTGCGTACGTACACCTTAACTTTCTTTAACAAGTTGCTATAATTTTCCTATACTTTTTAATATGAATTAATTTATATGCTGTAATTATGCTCTATATTATATGCTGTATGCTTTTAATTTATATACTGTTCTAACTCTGAATGGGTTACACGGAAAGGGAGCGCTTGCATCGAAATTTTTTATTTATCAAGTTAATTTTATTTCTCAGCAAAAAAAAAAAGAAAGAAATGTAACACTACAATTCCTATTATCCTTCATCAATCTCTCTACAAAAAAAAAGAGCAATTGCTTTATATAAGTATTAAGAAAAATAGTTAAGTGAAATTGTGTAGTAATAAAATCAATAATTAATATTTTAAAATTACTCTTCTACAATGTCACAACAAATTGTTTGAAAACTTGAATATATATGAGCGTATGTATCACAAATTATTCATAGATATGCCCTTAGTGAAACAGAATCTCTTGAATATCGTCAAAATCGTTATTTTTCTTTGGATAAGGGAATTGCTTTGAGTTATGCATATATCTATCTACACAAACATTAATATTCTGAATTATCCGAAATTATGTTGGGCTCATATTTCATAATAATTTTCAAAATTTTCTTAACCCCATCCAGTAAAATGACGAGTATAGATCTATATTGGTTTTTCATGCCATATAGCACAATGGCGAGTATGATATTTATTATCATGTACTGAACATGATAATAAATTTGATTTAAAATTTCTAGTGTACTGAATCTGGAAGCATTTTTAAATTTTTGTTGATATCATCGGTCACTAATCCATATTGTCTACTTTAGATTGTCCTGGCCAAATTGGCGTTAGTCAGTGGATTTCATTTTTATAAACATCTAGCGTAAACATCTGTCTTACTAAAGGAAAAACATGCTATGGAATAATTTTTATTTTAACGAATAAGAGTAATGCACACCATGAAGATCAAAGTGATTGGAGGCATTCAGAAAATTCAGAAGAAATAAGCATACATTTAAACTATTGATAATGGAGAAGAATAATCTGATACCGATAATGAAACTAATGATAGTTAAATATTACTAAAGAAGACGAAAACGCGCTTAGTGACTAATAAGCGATTTTAGTGAACGCTTGCTCTGGAGTTATAGACACACCATCAGAAGAATGGATGTGAAAAGAATTAAGATATATCTGAAATAAATAAAAAAAAAAATACGGGAGTGCCTAGCGTAAATGCGAAAATTAGGCAATAATCCGAAGTCATTGGAGATTTTTGGAAAAGTATTGAATCTGAATTTACGAATTACAATTATATCCATATCAATAATATAATTTTAATTAACAATTTGTAAAAATTATAAAAAAAAGCAACTAAATTTTCTTAAATAAAAATTAAATGGTTATTTGATGCACAAAATTTCATTATTAAATGTTACTGGAAGAGGTTCATGGAGTCACAGCAACCTTATAGATATACCAGAAGTAACACTCTATGGGCTCCACGATGTTCTAGAATCAGTGAAGAAATATATTTCTAAATTTTGATAGAACAGATAAAAATGTTTCATTCTAATAGTTAAAAAACTAATTTAGAGACATGGAAATAAGGATATTTTGTAAATAACCTAGTTCTTGCTGTGATGGTCTCGTATATTAATGACGTGTGGTTGCATTATTTCTACTCCTTTGTTGGGATGTACCTCCAAGGATGGGTGTGGTAGTGAATATGGTTTCTTCAGTTGTTACCTCTGGAATTCTAATCTCAATTTTCTACCTCCAGCTGTCACAGCGACGATCATTTAGATCTCCCCGGATACTTAGGCAGGACGCAAGTAAACTGAATTGGCACTATCATACTCTTCTAGCTTGTGAGAGAATTTTAATTCTCAATATTTAGTTGTTTTATCTCTGTTGTTAAATTCGTTCTCAAGAAAGGTTTTCTAGACGAGAAAATTTATTCCTAAAATCCTTTATCATATGTTTTAAATATACTTAATATGCTAGATATATATGGGCATTTAATTTCTATGGATACATATGTAATATCAAATGTATTTGTTATTTCTAAAACAAGGTTCAACTACATTTTATGAATAAACTGATGTTTCTTGTCTATACCATATAATTAATGAGTCAAAGCACTAACTAAATAAAAATCATTTTTTATTATCTATTCAGAAATCTTGCTTTTAAGAGGCAGATATACATTCGCTTGAATAATTTCTGAAGATGTGTGGTAGGGTGCATTTTAAATTAAAAATAATTATACATAAAATTTATAATGCATAATAAAGTAAAATAATAGAGATTATTATCTTTAAAAATGAGAAATGAAATAATTATAATTAAAATTTTGGTATTCAGTCTCCCTGGAGCTATATATATATAATAAGTTTCTAAAGTTCCTGTTTTATTTTCTTGCACACAACATTATTTTTTGTGTAAATTTAAGAGTAAAATAAATGTTTGCGAATATTGGATAATTCTATTGTTTCCTTATTATGCAAGCGTAGAATATATTTCAAAGCTTTGCTCCTTTCGTTGAATGCCTTTCTTTCTAGAAATAGTAAAACACTCGCATTGAGAAAAATTTCGAAGTCACTTGACATAAGCATTTTAAAGAAATGTAATTTATTAATTGATAACGAATACGTTTCTAAGAATTAGAAAAATATTTGCACCTGCAAACATTTTATTAAAAAGCTATTCAACGACTATAATAATTTACAGTTGAAGAATTTCATTGGGAAATTTGTAAAAATATTTATATCTGAAAAAAAAGGAGTACAATGGAAGGTTTCCTAATCAGCTATAAATTATCTTACTCTTTTATTTGTACATTTACAAATAAAAAATTAGCGTTAATTTATTTCCATCAAATCCACTTTAAGATTTACGAACAAAAGAATCAAATGTCTGAAAGGTCTTTGAATATGTATTATGTGATCATATTTTTGTTCGTGGAATTAACTTACATTAATAAGTGCAGTCTCCTGATAAAACTATTATTTAAGTTTGAAATCAATAGTGTATTTTTTTAAAAGTATTTTTGGTGCACTTTTATTATTTATTAGTATTACATACACAAAAGAACAGTATTTAAAATATTTATAATATTTTCAATTTTTGTCGTCTGCATTATGATAAATATTGAGTTTCTTCCGATTGATTGTTGTTGTGTAGTTGCTTTAAAGGTATTTTTTTCCAAAATGTTTGATTTTTCAACTTACCGACCGGTATTACATCTTGAGTCATCGTAACAAAATAACGACATGTTTTCGATACGCTACAAATAAGTGCAGTATAAATAATTTTTTTTTCTCATTCCCAGTCTATACTGCATTTTTAGAAAGTATCCTCTAATTTTAGCGTGGATTTGAAAAGAAATATTTTTGTGTGAACACTTAAGTTTGTCCAATAATAGATATACCAGTTTGCTGTTATAATGATTAACACTTTAGGAGAAATTCCATTATCAAAATCTCATGGAGCGTACATGGAGACGAATTTCGCTTTCCACTTGGAAAATCGATTTTTAAAAAATTGGAATATGAAATAAGCGTAATGTGCGGTATTCCGGAAGTATGAAGTCAGAACAATATATAAATTGGAGTAAGACATCCCAGCTCAACAACTTTCTAACAACTTTCGCCTGGTGATAAAAAAATATATGTTCCAGAATTATCTTAATGAAAAGCTTCATTACGATTTGTTAATTCAGGATGTTTCCATTCTATGGCTTGCTTCTCCGATCTTGGCAAATTTTCCTTCTGGCTACCATATTTAACTAAAATCAATATTTGCTTAGACGGCGGTACCTTAAAATATAAAATGTCCTTCAAATCCCTTCTACAAAACTACATAATTTAATAATTGACCTTGAAGGGTGTTACCGAAACAGTGGAATAAGTTCATGGCTGCCTTTGTTATATGCTCAAAACACGAAGAGTTTAAAAAATTATTCATGGAAATATGAACTCCTTGAAATTTTGTTTTACTTTTTGGGATAATCAAACATCAACAGTATTACTGGAAACAAATCACGTCCGATTGCTACAAATGTCATGTTTTGCAATTTGAAATTTTATGATATTTCACGAATGGCAATTTGTAGATATATTTGTGAACAGAAGTTATTTTTATCATCATCAAACGTGAGTTGTCTACCAATAACATAGCCTGCTGTCAGAGTTTGACATTTTTTTTTTTTTTGCATTGTAACTGACATTATATTTATAAACAGTATACCTCTTTTCTATTTCATGTTGGAACATTCTTACATGTACGATAGTAAAATACATTATACCACAAAAATAAGCTTTTTTCATCTTTTATGTTTACACTGACACCAAATAAACTAAATTAAACCAATAGACATAAAAAATAATGAAAGTGCCATTTATAAAAGAACATTTATTTTTAGAGGTTGATAACAGTAGTTCAGAGAACGTACATGAATCAAAACGAGATATCGGAAACGATCGAAACTTTTTGAACAACTTTTCTGTTTCTTTCTCTCCAAAAAGCAATGAAATAGTTGAAGAAGAAAATATTTTTTAGGCTTCACGATTTAAATTTGCTTTAATGCAAGCGATTTAAAATGCGTTCTTGCTACCTACTTAGCTTATTCTGGGGGTGACATGAAATATAATACTTTAGGCTCTATTTTTTACAATAGTAATGCTCATTTTATTTACGTGACTGCTGATTTGACAATATTGATTGGCCGAGAGTACTCAAATGTGTTTAGTAACATATGTAAATATAGTTATTAGCTTAATACATTATTAACACCACTTCCAATATAGCAATTATTGTCTAATTGAAACATACTCAGCTTGAATTTTAAAACTTGTCTATTAATTAAAAGACGTCATAAATGTATAGATTCATATTTAGAAATTTAGTATCTTAATTATGCATAGAGCATTGATTTTTTTTACAGACACTAGATTATTCCATATTAGAATTTCAATGAGAAAAAAATACAAGTTATCAATCTATGTCTCAACTAATAATAAAGACGATAGTATGTGTATGTCTTTGTATGTTGTCGCTCTAAAAGAAAATTCCAAGCTTTTCACATATGTAATTTGGAAGCTGGAAATGTGTACTTAGATTAGGATTTTTTTAAAAAAAATTGTAATGAATCAAAAATTAAGTAAAATTTAAACAATTTTTCAAAATAACTTCTGAAAATTTAACAAGAATGGAAGTTTTAGAGACTATTTGCTATCTGCGACGATAAACACAAATATGTATCAAGGATATAAAACTCATTAGCTAAAAACTGTTATGAAGCAAATATCAAATATTTTTGTGGAATTTAATTCTATGTTTTTTTTTCATAACATGTAAAATTTAAGCAACCTGTTTTTTTTAATCAAATCAGTTATAAAAGTTTATATGTTGACATCATATTGAAATCAAAAACTGAAAATGTGTCACTTTTAGGAGAAATGAAATCTTATTTTTCTAAGTTTTCATATTATTATATTAATATATAGGGAATAAATAGTTCGTACAACTCTTATAATGTAATTACATTCAGCATGTTGTGAACAAAAGTATAAAAATATTAAATGAATGCAAAATATTCTTGAGACTGATCTGCATGTTTATGATTCAAAAAAATGTCAGATGCAAATTGACCATTGTTAATATGATAATTTTATACTTTTACGGTTGAAGTTATTACAATAGTTAATGTACAAGCGAACTCTTACCTTTAGTTTTCAAGTTAGCAATTATTATAGTAAAGTCCTTTCTTTGAGCTGGAATCGATTCTTTAAACTTGACTGCTACCTGAAAGAAGAATAAATTATATTGATTTTTAAACTTATTCTGTTTTGAGAAATATTTTGTATTCGATTGTGTCTTTAAATAGCATGTATAAACCAGAACAATTAATAAAAATGATTAACAATTAATAAAGCATTTAAGGGGGATTTAAACCTCTAATCCGAAATATTTTAGTCATATGATGCTTTGGGATTCATTCATCAACCTTTTTTCAAAATTTTAAAAATTTACACTTAATTATGAAAAAATAATGAACACACAAAATATTATAACTAGCGTGTGTCGAAAAGAAGTTGTTAAAACAGTGAAAAACTTTTGTTGTTAAGTATATGCATGGTAATCGCAAAATAACTTACTGTTTCGCGGAATTTGCAGCTGAAACGAATGAGCGAAATGAAAGTACATTTCATATACAGATTGTGAAAAGCATGAGAAGATGAATTCCACAGAAAAAAAAATAGTACCAAAAGTTGCAGACAGGGGAAATACTGACACTGAGGGAGTACAGTTATGAATGAATTCATGAAACTCACCGAAAAAAATCTTTTATTCATTAATATTAAGGTCCCATGAACATCGCTTAATATTTTTAATATTTTGATTTTCCCTGTGTACAACATGTTGCATACGGTGTAGAAGCTCTCCACTGCTGCGTGTAACTGTCAGTTTCGATGTTCATAACAGCCCGTTTTATGCTCTGTTTCAAGACATGAAGGTTTGCTTAAGAGCAGCCACGGCATTACACTATTTATGAAGAACAGTTCTATCAGTAAATCACGCTAAGATAAAATAGGGATCATATATTAAGCACATATCAACAGTCAGTCACTAACAATAATAAAGAATATATCAATAATCAAGAACGAACTGTAAACAGGTCGTTTGCTCACCCCTTTTTACAAAGAATGTACAGTGCTGCTTCTCGCAGGCACTAGGAATTTTACATAACTCATCTCGTTATACAAATTTCCTAGTTCTCACGTGATTGCAGCTCCAATATTTCTCCTATCGGCAACTTTTGGCACTAATTTATTTCTACGCAATTCATCTTCCCATGCCTTCTACAGTCATCGTATGAAATTTGGTTTCGTTTCGTTCTTGCGTTTTCGCTGCAGATGCCGACTGACAGGGATAGTTATTTTATGGCCGTCTTGTACTTTAACATATTGACTGTTACTTGAATAGCCATTATTCATTCCTACTATCCGAATACTTCACACTTACTACTACATTATGTCACCATTTCTCTACTGTAGTTGAAAGACCAAAAAGTTGAAGCATTCAATGAAATTGATGATCCGAATTGTGGCCTTAGATCATGGTGCAAAATGTATTAAAGCACTTTGAAAGTTTATCAGTGTGAGAAAAAAAATATCGTTGAAAAATTACCAATTATTTCAATTTAAAGGAATTTATTTTTAAGTGATGCTATACTTGACAGTATTGAGGAAAAGAAGTTAAAATTTTGATCCCTTTTCAATCTCAAATATAATTAAAACTAGGAAAATTTGTTTCGTCGGAATTTATTATCCAAAAAGATACTCATTTCCAAAATTTTGCATTTATGCGTTCAACAATGTGAATGTTGATTGTTTTGAATAATTTTTTTGAACATGAATGTCATATGAAACTATTTATAAAGAGTATGCCAACCTACAAACAGTATCATAAAAAATGTATTCCATGACATGCAATATTTTATTGAGTCATTATCTAACGCTATATTTTTATTTGTTTTGTAGATATAGTTATTGTCATTGTAATATATTCAGCATGAAAATTTCTTATCTATCTATCTCTCTCTCTCTCTCTATCTATCTATATATATATATATATAGAGAGAGAGAGAGAGACAGATAGATAAAAATTAATTTCCTGGTTTAGCTTGAAGGCACGTGCGAAAGAATGTATGCTTTAAATGTGAAACTAATTTGAATGGAACGTAAAAAATTCTATCTGCTATTCAATTTTCAAACAAAATAATTTCGATATCACTTTTAAAAAAAGGGATTCCATATCTCTAGTTAAATATATTTTCAAAAGAATAATTGTTTTTTAAGAAATTTTCACTTTGACTAATTTTTAAAATATATAATTAATGTTTTAGCAAAAACTTTTGGTTAAAATTTTATTCTCTTGAATATTTTCTTATCCTTTAGCCACAAAAAATCTGAAATTCCTTTAGGAAATTGTTAATAATTTTCCTTACAGAATTTGTCATTATAGACTGGACATTTTTGTTAATACTAAACCGACTACATATTTAATAATTAAAATAGGTTTTGAAAAATTCATAGTGAAATATTCGATATAGAATAGAATATTCATTCGATATAGAATGTTCATGATGAAATATTCATTCATTCATTTGAAATATTCGAAATCTTAAGGGAAAAAAAGAATGATCTGTCAGAAAAATTTTAACTGGAGTTTTTCTTTTCAGATATATCATTAATGTCATTATAAATGATATGGAATTAAAAGTCCTCGATATTCTGCTGTGCATTTCCTTATTTTTTGGGGGTGGCATAGGATAAGAAAATTGTCTCTTAGTAATATTCGGCTAGACTTTCAAATTGCTCTAATCTCTCAGTAAGGGTCAATGTGACTGTCTAAAGTTTTCCCACAAATGAGATGTGAAATTTGGCGTCGAGGAAGAAAAAATGAAATGAAATAAGATTTCTTTTTAGTTTTTCTTAAATTAATCGGAAAAAAAAATACGTCGGATTCTAAAAAAATATTTAGTAAAATAATATAAAGAATTAAATGCACCAAATAAATAATAACATTATATAAGTTGTTATGGAAGTATAAGTACCATCTCTTAGTAAATTAAGACAACGCACGGAATCAAATAATTTGTGTAATAAAAGAATGTATGAAAGACTATTTACTCTTATACGCATATACAGGATGTCCCAAAAACCTTGACAGCGGCTTTTATTCCTTAAATATTGATCATAGACATATACTGTAAATTACAAAGTTGCGTAAAAAAAGGTTTAAAATGTTATGAAATCGATTAAAAGTTTCAGGGGATTAAACTTCAAAAAATACAAAATTTAAATTTTTATACGGACCCCATACAAGAAAATTCTCTGTGAATAAAATGTGCTCCATTCTCTAATAAGGTCATGTATCAAATTTCAGCAATTTATTACAGAAAGTCTCAAAGATATGAAACTACATAAATGCTGACTTAAACCACTTTTCGATGCCTGGATACGAGTTCGCAAAGAGGATAAATCATGTCGAATGTTCGTGTTTTAGAGGTCGTACACAAATTAGCAAAGAAACTGATTGAATAAATAAATAATAATTTTGCTATTTATTGGTTCAAAAGTATTAAAAATGTGTAGAAATAATAACTTAAAGGAAAGATTACACAAAGGAAAGATTACATAAGGAAAGATTTCTTAAAGGAAAGAAAGATTACATAAGTCTTTTTTACAAGTTCATTGACTGTGCTATTTTTAAGTTATATTCTGTAATTCATGATATAAAATTTTAAAATATTTCTCAGGAAGCATAGTTTTTAAAATTTGTATTTAAAACTAAAGATATAAAGCATATTTTATTTCTTTATGATGCATTCCTGCGTCGCGTCATCTGCACTGAAGCTGTAAACATATGCATTTTAATTTGTGATTAACCCTTCAACAACTTTGCTTTAACATATCTTGGAAAGTTTTCATATAAAATTTTGAAATTTTATACATGACCTTATTAGAGGACGGCGCACATTTTACTTTCCAGAAATTTTTTTGTATGGGGTCCGTATAAAAATTTAAATATTGTATTTTTTAAAGGTTAATTCCCTGAAAATTTTAATCGATTTCATAAGATTTTGCACCTTTTTTTACGCAATTTTGTAATTTACAGTATATGTTTGTGATCAATATTTAAGGAATAAAAGCCGCGGTCAAGGTTCTTGATCTGTTATGTATTTAAAATATTTTTTTTCAAATCAATGAAATGTTTTAAACATGTGTCGTTAGTGACGAATTCTCTTTCTTGTTCTTACAGCATTATGTAATTAAAATATATATATATATATATATATATATATATATATATATATATATATATATTGGAATCAATGAAATGTTTTAAGCATAAGTAGTCACTGACGAATCCATTTCTAACTCTTGATGTATTATGCATTAAAAAATTTTTTAAATTCAAATCAACGAAATGTTTTAAACACATGTAGCCATTCAAGAATTCTATTTCTTTTTCTTGATGTATTATGAATTCAAAAAATATTTTTGTCAAATAAATGAAATGTTTTAAACATATGTAGCCATTTAAGAATTCTATTTCTTGAACTTGATGTATTAAAATCAAACTAGGGCATAAATGTCACATGATAACTCTTCCCCCCCCCCCCCAAAAAAAACATACACACGAACATTGTGTATTCGAAGAAATTGTTCATCAAGAATTATTTTTTTGAAGCCTTCATTTACTTAGTGTTCTTCTCTTATCTATTTGTAGAAGGACTTTTCTAAGTATTATAAAGATATTAAAGAAAAATTAATTTACATTTTCTAAATGAGGATTGTCATCTATGGCTCATTATTACATGGATACTTACAAGAGATATTTTACATTTATAATTTATCCAATCAGAGCTATATTCACCAAAATCAAATAGACTTCTAATTCTAATCGAAAGCTTTTACTAACTTGTCTGTAGAGAATCAGAATTACACTTCAATACCTAGAGGGCTAATCGAGTTTTAGATCTGTGGTGTTTATGGAGACAAATATTCAGAGAAATTTATCCAGGGGAAGATATAGTTTCAGAAAGCCAGTGGAAGAGAAATTTCAGTAAGCATTTCCGATTTGTTACACCTTTATGTGTCAGAAATTGGGACTGTTAATTGAGGGCAGCTTACACTTGCTCTCCGCTGCGACATTTGGCAAAATGCATTATGAATTAATGAAAACGGCAGATGTGAGAGACGAAAAGTATTTATTTCAAATATAGGTGAATTATTTTGTATGTTTAATTGAGATTGGTCGAATTCATCTTGGTGGTAGGTTAGTAGACATTTTCGATGAGGAATTTATCATCTCTCTTTTTATTTATTTAATATCTATATTATAATGATGTGACTACGAATTTTTACAATAAAAATGCTTTGTAAGTTGTACATATAAATGAAAACATGAGACTATAAAGTTGAATATTTTTAAAAGTATTCCATTTAGCAATTTAGCCGTATCAATTAGTTGCTAAACCCTAATTGTATTAATTTTATTTTATTCAATTCACTCATTTAATTATAAAAGAAAATGAAACAGCTATTATTATGAATTATATATTTTATAAGACTATCTGTCTTATTTATTTTCTTCACACACACATATATATGTAATGATATATACTAATTAATTTCCTAATTTTTATCTTAATTTAAATCATATTGGTTTCATTCTATAATGTTCTCTTATTTCCTGATCCAATTCCCACATTTTATTTAATTATATGCAACACGCGCTCTAGAGTACTGACGAATTAAACCTTTTCTCACTCTCCGAGTGGAGGGATAAAATCTCTAAAGCTTGCGACATTCTTTTAAACATACGTAAGATTCCATTTCCTAAGTCTACACGTGTCAAAGAAATTTCTGTCGAAATCTCATTGTAAAAGAACCGAAGAGAAATATTTCGGTTTCTTTTGCTCTTTACAGCTTTTATCTTTTATTATCGTTTGTTTCGTGTACAAATTATACTTCGCGGTATGAAATTTCAAAAGTCTCTTTTTCTAAATCAAGCGTCTGTTGAAAGAATCTTGCATATTATATATATATTACAATGATTAACTTGATTAAATAACATATATACGAAACACAAACGTACATGCCATAGAGGTTGCTCTTATTCACTTATTGTCGAATGTCAACAACCAACTGTAAACAAATCATCATACAAATTTTAGACTGTTTCTTTAAACATTTTTACAACTGTGTTGAATGGTGTCGTCAATTAATGAAGCCACAAAATATTATTACATTTGTTTTGCAGAAGGTTTGGTTAGTATAAAATAAAATATAGCTTAAACACTACATTTCACTACTACCAAAATAAATTCATGCATACAAAAATTCCAACTAGCTGAAATCCACTAATAAGTACTTATTATTATCGCCAAGGGGCAAAATCAAAATGATTGCTAAGATAGAGGTGAAAATATTACAGTAAACACAGTGTATGAAGATTTGAAAAAAAATATCACTCTATTAATTGCGAAGTAAAATTGAAAGTTCAATTAAAATTTTGCTTACATGCACTGAGGTATCATGTTTTTTTTTTACATATCTATCGGCTATTTAAAGGAGTATCACTTAGTGGGATTCAACCAAACAGAATATCATTAAATGACTTAATATATAACAACATTATTTTATGCTTTAACAAAATATAACGAATGCGACAACGATGCGAAAAAAACACATATTAACAAAAACCTGTCAAAACATATAATTCATATTTAGAGTCCATAATACATGTAAATAACATAATACATGTGTATTACATGTAAATTACAAGGCTATTCCATTATTCCACATAGTCAATTAAAAAAAACTTTCACGATCAAGTTTAATATGCTTTACATAAATAATTTAAGAATTAACTTCCCAACTCTCTTCATAAATAATACATAATATATATATTAATAATCATAATTTATTTACTTAGGACATTTAATAAATTAAATGGGATATTGAAAAAAGGCGGGGTATGAGTCATTAAGATAAATATTTTCCGCACATATATGAACTTATACTCAAGCAGACAAATTAATTAAAATTTTACAAGTGCCAAATGAAAAGGTGAAAAAATGTATCATTTCTGCATATAAAAATTCCTATGAGAAGAAATGTAATAACACACACACACACCTGACTCTGTGTGTTTCAAACATTGTCATGAATGTTAAGTTTTCAATTATTTTATTTACCAAATTGCAGTTACAAGAATCGGCACATTTAGGAACAGGAATCTCTTTCCTGATTCAATTAACTAATATTCTTTCTTAAATTTAATTCTTCAATTAAAACTGTTTTTTTAACGAAATTTCAGTCTGATATTTTTATGTTAGCTATAATTACAGCTCTTAATTTCCTCCTCATTAAATTTTTCTTATTTCTACTTCACTTAAGGACGGAACTCTCTCATTAGCTGAGACTTTAAATATAAACTCTAATTCAAGAACAATAGAATTTTTTTCGTTTTAATGAGGAATTTGGTTTTCCGCCCCGATTTCTACTCTCTTGGTTTCTAAGGTGAAAATGTCCGATATATTTTAACACTTTTTTCTTTCAATTTTTTTTTGTTCCTTTTGTTTCCTGGTGTGTCACAGAGACCATATTACAAGCTAGGCTCTTAGATATTATTTTTCTCTTTTTGCTTTGTTTTCTTTGAATGATTAGAGCTGTTAATGATATTTCAGCTTTAGAGCTTGTGGTTATTTTTAATATAATTTAAATTATAAGTTTAAATTGGCAACTTTTATTTAGAAAACTATTTTAAAGAAAAATGATTTATTTGGAAAACAATTTATTTTTAAATTGCTTATATTTTAAGGAATTGATTATTAAAAAACGTTATTATAATATTCTTTCATTTTTAAAATTTTTAAAATTAAAACTTTTAAACATGTTTAATCAGGCATCATTTAAAAAATTATCCGAAGTAATTCGCGTTTGCTACATCATAATTAAAATTTAAAAAAAAGGCATGGCATTTTTTTTATTAATGCCTTTTCTGAAAAACATTATTTCAAATTGCAAATATTTAATAATCTAAATTTTTTCCTTCTTTTTTCTGTTTTAGATAATTTATTAATAAGCTATAATTATTTATATTATTTATAAGCTATCTATTAATGTTATAACATGGTTTTTTTAAAAAAATTTCAAAAATCAAAATTTTTAAGAATATTTAAACATGCATTATTTAACAAAAATAACCGAACTGATTCGCGTTTGATGCATCATCTTTAAAAAATATCAAAAAGCACGAAATTTTTTTATTAAGTCTTTTTCTGAAAAAGAAATTAAAAACACAAGTATTTGATAATTTATAAAATGTTTCTGTTTTAAGAAATTTATTAGTAAAGAACATTATTATAATAAGCTCTCTTTTTTTAAATTCTAAAAATCAAAACTTTTTAGTATATTTAACTACGCATTATTGAAAAACATCATCGAAACGGATTCACCTTCGCCACATCAACTTTAATACTTAAAAAATAGCACGGCATTTTTTATTAATGCCTTTTCTAAAAAAATATTTAAAAATACAAATATTTGATAATCCATAAAAATTTTGTCTGTTATAATTAACAAATATAAATAAGAACGTAAAGAACACTGCAAAGTTACAAAATAAAAAAAATAGTCTGTAGAAAATTAGTGATTTTAAAATTAAAAGAGAAATCAAAGAAACGTTCAATATTCGAATATAAACGGCTGAATAACTCATAAAAAATTTAAAAAAATGCGCCCCTTCGCTGATTGGATTATTCAATTTTCAATCTATTTTATTGAAACTTTCCGTAACTTTAATTTATCAACTATTTAATAAAAGGAGAACTATTTAATTCAATATTAAACAGATCTCACGAAACTAGCCTTGTTAAGTAATGTTAAATTATGTATTTTTTATATGATTGCAAATTCTGAAGAAAAGTAATACATTTTATAAAAGGAAGATAAAAAATTTCAGCTAATGAAATTTTTAAAAAAATGAATAATAAGCTTTTATTTTTCGATTGTTTTTTGTTCCTTATTGTTTTTTATTGGAGTTCATTCTACTCGTCATCAAGGAAATTTTATATATTTGCCACTGCTGCTGAAGGTAAAGACGCAAAATCCAATGATTTAAAAAATTATTATCTTGTTATTTGTTTAAATACATTTGCAACTCGTATCGGTTTTAACTGGATATTAAATTTATTATTATTATTTTTTGACGTTTAATTTTTAAATGCAGCTGAAATAAATTGGTCTTCATTATAAATATCTGACAAACCGTCGACTAAAAACATTTCTGAGATTGATAATTTAGAAAATTATAGTATAGAAAAAAATCTTATATTTGAACTATTAAAGCGTATTATACAAAGTTAATTGTATTTGGAAGACGGAATTTTTTAGGCTTTCTATTGACATATTAATAAGAGTTTTCTTCTCAAATATACAATATTCAGAAAAAATTATCCATAATCTCATATAAGTAAGGTATAATATTAGAACATCAGCTTTGAATTTAAAGTCCAAATTATTCAACAATATAATTATTAAGTAATTTCAAATGTCCATCATGTTTAAACACTTGCCATATTCCATACACCATGGAAACAACAGTAAGTATAAACTTTAACATTTTTTCATACTTCGGAATTTGAGTTATGGTTAGGATCTCCATTATGTAAAAGATTTTGGTGTAATTAAACATAACTTTGTTTTGAAATTTTACAGTAATGCCTGCTCATTTTCCTTTTTAACTTGCAAGTCTGAAGGATTAACTATCTCAAATCATTGTCCAATCTTTTGATTAATTGTAAAAGCCCTAACTAATACTTCTAGGTCGTCATTTCAGTGATTGGCATCAAATGTCAAATGATTAAAAGTACTGTGTTCTAGTATGTTGTAATTAAATAAGTAGTCAAGAGATGAGCAAACGGAAGAGAATTAATTTTGTCTGAGAAATGTCTTGGGATGGTTGATTCTTGGTATATAAATAGAACTCAATGAAATATTTGGTGTCCTATCTGCAATGCAGCGGTTTAATTAATTTTTTATTAAATTTAACCATGGGTACATATAACATGGGAAATAGTTTTAAACTGTATAATTGTTATGTTTTAATTACTATAATTATCGAAGCAATTAACGTTAAAATAAAATTAGAAACTCATGTGAGGTTTCATTTACTTTAAGTAAATAGATACTTCTCAATCAAGGCCATTATTATAATCCTAGCAAAATTCTTCCTTTTTTAATCATTTCTTTTAGCAGAAAATAGCTTGGTACAAAAAACTATTTAATACTATAAAACAGCTCAGTGTACTATATCATATAATAAAGTATTTGGCAATGGACATAATAAGTCTAACTGCTAATATTTTTAAATCTGAATTTAGTACTTCAAAGGCGTTAGAAAAATAATTATCTCAATATCTACTTTTAATAAAGATGAATGTGGCGATCAATGTTGGCGATCTACAGGCCAAGTCATTTGATCTAGAACAACCATATTTGGCGCAAAAATGATATTGTACACATAAAAATGATATTTACGTGATTTGAGATACCGAAAAA
This sequence comes from Argiope bruennichi, assembly GCF_947563725.1. Classification (NCBI taxonomy): domain Eukaryota; kingdom Metazoa; phylum Arthropoda; class Arachnida; order Araneae; family Araneidae; genus Argiope; species Argiope bruennichi. The sequence continues at coordinate 90,915,526 of NC_079151.1, forward strand.
ATTGTATCTTCATTGATACCAATTTAGTTACTGTGGAATTCATTAATATAGGCTTATTTCAATTAAAGCAATATGATGACACGGAACTGGTTTCCATTAGACAAGTTCATGTACTGAATAAATGTTAGGTGAGACAGCTAAAATAATGGTTTTAATGTCTGACAATCATGTAAAAGAAATTAGATGTCAGAAATCTAACTGAAATTAAACATAAATAGTACCTCTTTCGAACCAGATGGTCACCATAGGAGACTAGTTTAATAATAAATAATGTTGGTGTTATGCTATGCTATAAAGTTATGCATATGAATTGACAATAACCGCAAGTATATGCCAAATATTTGCATCCTGTTTACGATAATTTCTATTTATCTTAACTAGATACATACTTAGTAACATACAGAAGAGTTTTCTACATTAACTTTCTACATCAAGACATAAATACGATATAATGAAATATCTATTGACTCGAGTTTGATTATACTATAATTGATTATAAAATAATGATTGATTATATTTGATAAATATTAATTGATTATATTTGATTATAAAAAGTGTTATTATGAGGATGTATTACAAAATTATTTTTTTATTTATTCATTAAATTAACTTTCATCTTATATCCTTATTTTAGTTGTAAAAACATTAAAATATATATCTCGAGAGGTTCCTGCATACTTTAAACATACAACTACGGTACTTTGACAGATAACTTTCATTGTGTCCTGGTGCAGAAAAGGAACTTTTTTTACGAAATCAGTAAACCGAATATGTATGCTTCTCTGTTTAAAATATTTGTGTCAGTATTCTGTAATATTAAAAATATAAGTAACTTCGAATATTATAGTTGCCATGGTTGCAATATACTTTTATTTTTCTTATTTTTCTTTCTTTTTATTGTATTGCCTTTAAACTATTGTTGTCTCGGTTCAAAAAAATCGAAGTAGAAAGTCGAAAGAAGAAATCGAAGTTTTTACCTTGAAATTTTACAAGATCAATAATATTTGCCAACAGAAATACTGTATATTTTGTGAATTCTAAAACTTATAAACTGGAAATGCACTATTTTACGATTTATTGCTTAAAAAACTATTCATCAATTTGTTTGAAAAATACTATTAAATTAATATTCTAGAAAGCTGGAAATTTTCAGAGAAAAGAAAAAAAATTGCACGCATTGCAGTGTACAGGACAAACTATTTGATACAGAACTTCCCAATTCGACATTGATATACTTCGAAGGATGGAAATGTGTATCATGGGTTGTTCCGAAATTTCAATGAAATAAATATTGAGCAATATTTTAAGGTTTATCCACAAAAACTTCCGAAAATATTTCCGAGCAGAAATAAGTTTTTGCACAGTCTTGAAGTCCGAAATATTAATTTTTTTATTGATGTCAATTTCTTTGATTTATAATTCTTAGTTTAGATTAAATTAACATTTAAACAAGTTTTTAAGTTTGTTTTACAACAATATTTTACTGTTGGGAATGAAACTCAAATCAGCTTTATTTTCTACTTATAAGAAAAATTAGAATCAGCAATGAAAAGCACTTTGTCGAAAATTTTAATTTTTTGTAAATACGAATATACCTTCTTTGTAAACATTCTCGTGTATGTATATATAACTTCGTTATGAATACTTATATAACTTTAAAATCGTTATGTAACTTTGTAATTATTGTATTAAGTTATATTTGTACAGTGGGACAGACAGATTTCTTTAGAATGAATTTCGCTCAAAAATTCATGGACGTTTCCAAATTTGATATAAAGTTGGTGTCTCTAATTTCCTCTGTGTATAGAATTCCTTACAGCATGTTTGAATTACCGTGTTCCCATACAGACATAATGCCAAAAAGTTGTTTTTCGGACTTTAGAAGATCGGCCTGAAATTTTCGGAGAGTCTTCATAATCTCAAGTTCGGTTTTTTACAATTATAATATTATCTCTGTATTTTTTATATGAAAAATTAAGAAACTGAACTCAGTATGAAAAAAAAACAACAAACTTGAAATTGTTTTTATCTATGCAAATAATATTTGTTGTGCTTCAATATTTTTAACTATAGAGACAGTATCTAATTCATACTCACTTGTATCAACATATCAAGTATTTTCCAAAAGAATGCTTCATATAATAGCGAAGCAAACAGATTCTCCATTTTTTTTTATTATTGCTGAAGAAGGAGACTATTATCTATGAAATGAAAAAAGCAATAAATAATATCAGAAGTTTTAGTGAACTATTTGCACATTTTATCATTTAAAATGAATTTTGGAATTGATTATACGTTATGTATGCATATTCCCCTGGCAGTAATAATTAACAGAAATAAAAAGAGCGCATGCAAATTACTCGAATCACTTTCAAATGATTAACAATGGAACATTATGTATAACTTTAATTATATGCATTGTATGTATGTTTTATGTATAGTTATTATTAATAGCAACATGCTTATATATGCTGATTGTGTTGTTGAGTATATATATACTTCAATCAATTATTAAGCAGCCGATAGTAATAAGCAGTGGGAAATAGAATATTGCTTGGATGTTGTTACATATAGCAAATATTATGGACAAACAAAAACTGATATATTCTTCTATCTTGGATACAGAAAGTTCTTTCTATTGCCGTAAATAATAACAGTCATTTGAAATAACCTTATATTTTTTTAAAGAATTTCGAAAAACTCCATAGAATGATATGCTCATTTGTATCTTCTTGAAAAGAAGCCAATCTTCTGAGAAGTTCAATTACTTTTGTGTCATAAATACGTATGGTAATCACTTGCGAATTTTATGTAGGTTCTGGCGCTATTTTTCTTCAACGAAAGAAGTAAAAGTGTTCATCAATAATTTTTTCCTTGTTTAAAATGACTATTATTAGAGACAGACAAATGATATTTTCAAAGAAGGAGAGAGAAAAATATGTTACAGAAAGGAAAGATAATTATTTTCTATTTTAAGACTTATTGTTTTCAATTTCACTTTAAATATAAAGCAGGATGGATGGACAATAGAAAAAAGTTAAGAACATGCCAGAGATATGATGTTTTAACTTCTTTTTCAATAACATAGAACATTTTTATCTCTCATCGGAGTTTTAATTATTGATTGAATAGTTTGAATAGTTCTTGATCAATGGAATATTTTTTTAAAGAGAAGGCAGAAAGATTTTCTTTCAGAAAGTCTTATATTTTTAAAGTCTTATATTTATAAATCTTATATTTTTTTGTCTCTCCGAAGATGTGATAAATAAAGTGTCTAAAATAAGGTTTATATACTAAAAGTTGCTTTACTGAAGTTGGAAAGAAATTATACAATAATTATAGGTTGTAAAATTGTCATACATCATGATGTCAAGAGAGTATCTTCTTAAAAAAATCGGAGCAATTAAGTAATATTCTATTACTCAACAAAAGAAAAATTAGTTTTCTAAAGTTTAGAAGTGAACTTTTTTTTCTTCATACATGTTAAAAAAGTATTCTTTTACATTACTGGAGTGACATTTCATTTTTTGAAAAACAATATAATTAAAATTATTATGCATAAGACTTATAGTTTGATTATGCATTATAATCAGAATCATATTATTTGCTGAAACAGAATTAAACAGCGTGCAATTCAAGTTCTTTTTAATATAAAACAATGGATTGCACTTTCATTACCATTTCAATGTTTTCTATGATTCTGTCTGATGGCCATTAATATAGTCTTCCACTCAAATATAAAACGGTGCACACATATATATTATACTAGCCGCATTTGTCGACCAGCCGGTTCGCCAATCTTAATGTTCGTTAAAACTTTTATATTTAAATATTTTATGCAATTCCTACTTTAATAGCTTCTTCATCAAAATATTTTAAAACTTCAAATTTTGATAGTCATATAATTCACTCATAATATCATAAACGCCTTCAGTCATAATAAGTAACTCTCTAATTTTCTGTTAGTTCCTGTAGAATTTATACTATAAATTAAAGTGGAAAGGATTAATCTGCAATTAATATAATAATATTTTTTACTGAAACAAAGTATTTTTTTGTAATACGATTACTGAAAACAGTCACTGAGCGTTTAAATTTTATTGGCACTAAAGAATATCTTTCCTAATTTATGTAAGATTTCAAGAATTTGTCAACAAAATATTCTCAGATTCATCATGACCAGAACGATTCATTAACAATGTTTCATTTGAAATGCATCAAACACTAAGAAAATAAAACGAATCGTTTAAAATAATCGGTTGAAAACAGGTTAAAAAAAAACTAAAAAAAAAAAGATGTACTTAAAACTATAAGCGTATACAAAAAATATATAACATAAATACAATTTAATTACAAAAACATACAACTAACCTAAAAATAATTTAAATCATCCGTTGATAATGGTTGTCATGTCAACAATCAGAACACAATGCGCATGCGTGAATTTTCAACGCCAATTACGGTAACACAAATGCGTGAGTTTTTCTACGCCAGTTGGGGTAACGCTATGCAGATTAGAAATTTTTAATTTCCTTTATTCTGTTTTATTTTAATTCAAAAGTACTTAAGAATGAATCTGAAAGATCGATTCATTAACAATGTTTAATTTTAAATGCATCAAACATTAAGAAAATAAATAGAAACGTTTCAAATAATCAGCCGAAAAATCTTAAGCCTAGCCTCATGACTGTTGGGGAAAAACTTGAAGCCGTACTCATTTGGCGGTAGGAAAAATGAATTTTTTGGCGGGAAAGTTAGTTTTTAATTAATAATTAAAATTCTAATTAAAAATTCAAAAAAAGGGCTATCCTATCTTTTAAGTTAGATCAAACTGCACACGGTGTGCAAATTTGATTAAAATCGGTTAAGTAGTTTAAGAGTCCATCGCGGACAAACAACGTGACACGTAATTTATATATATTAAGATAAAAATGTGAGAATTCTTAAAATTCAAAAGTAAAAATTATTATTTAAAATTATTTAATTATGACTTCACATTAGCTACTATGTTTTAATTTTATAATGAAATTATAGGCAATAAACTTAAAAAAAGCAATCTCTAGGACATCGTGCTTAATTAATACATGTACACCGAATAACTATAAATGTCAATATATTTTTAAATTATTTAAAAATACTTTTCTTTTCGCTCTTTACTCATTTTTTTAATTTATATAATAAAAACTTTAAAGCGGATGGATATTCATTATGATTATGATTTGTAGCAATTATTTAAAATATTGCTTACATATTTTTTCCATTGTTATTTTTATAAAAGCATAAAAATTGCTCTTTTTTGGTCGTAGGAAGAATGATACATATAATTAATATTTTCGTTTCAAATTGAACCTTCCGAATATTAGATAACACATTGTTTTGTTACAGAATATTTTTATTAGCAATAAAATGGTATTACAATTTTCTGGTTATGGATAATATAATAAAAAAAAATTAAATTATTCAATTAAAAAGAAAAATTTTATTTCTTTTAGATTTCAAAATTTCTTGGTGCATCCCAGAAGTAATTAAACTTTAATGTTTTTAAAATAATTGCACAGAATATTTTATCGAAATTCCGCTGAAAAAAAACATCTAAAATCTTCAAATAATACGTAGGTAAAATATGTTCCACCATTCTCCTTTTAAAGACTTACTCTAGCTCCAGAGAATAACTATTAGTATTTATTCGATAATTATTATTTTTTCATTTGAAATATAATTTAGTTTCAAGAATACTTAATAGTTTTGTTATTATTTTTGAAAACTAATGTTTCAAATTAAAGAGAGTAAATTTTTCTTATTTTGATATAAGAGGCTTTTTAATTTTTATTTAGTAATAAATTTAATTTAAAATTATAAAATTTGATATTGGTCATAACAAAGATAAATATGCAGCTCAAAATATCTGCTGAATTTGGAAAAAAGAACTCAGCTACATATTATTTGAAGTAGAATTATTGTAAAATATTAATATTTGGAAATTACAGAGGGACTAATAAATATTTCCAAAATGTTCAAGTTTAACGATATTGAATACAATTATTATTTAGCATTTGGAAATAATTACTTTATTTCTAGCAAGTATTTCCTGAAGCAATTAAAGTATGAATGGCAGTAATTGAAATGCGATTTATTTTAAAATTAACATTCAAGATTATACCCTTTAGCGCTACAGCTTATAAAAAATATTAGTATTAATAAATGGAAGTAATAACCTCTAGATAACAGTAATTTATTAATAATTATGGTTGGTTATTTTACTTATTAATTAACGAAATCAATACATTAGCTTAAGTTATTTTATTGACGCTGCATTTATTATGGAGTTCAACAATCTTAGTTTTATTTTATCAATGGAAATTTATGATTATATGTTTCAAATTATTTATTATAACTATCATGCTATTTTGTAGATCTAATCAATATTTTGTATCAAAATGTATAGCTAAATATGAGGAATTTTAACTCATCTCAGAAACAGCATGTTACATCAGCACTAAAGATGATTCCAAACAAACGAAACAGTGAGTAGGAGATGAGATCTTGGATGATCAAGAACATTAATGACAGACGCCAGCATCGACTTGTACGCGCAGATAAATGAGCTACTTTGGCTCAAATTAAAATGAATTTAATAGCTGGGAATCATCGAAACGTGTTGCAATACTCAAACATTACTGTCTATGAGATCAAACTATATGTCTATGGGATCTGTTAATCAAACATTACTGTCTATGAGATCAAACTATATGTCTATGGGATCTGTTAATGAAACATTACTGTCTATGAGATCAAACTATATGTCTATGGGATCTGTTAATCAAACATTACTGTCTATGAGATCAAACTATATGTCTATGGGATCTGTTAATCAAACATTACTGTCTATGAGATCAAACTATATGTCTATGGGATCTGTTAATCAAACATTACTGTCTATGAGATCAAACTATATGTTTATGGGATCTGTTAATCAAACATTACTGTCTATGAGAATACCTAGTCGTTGTCCTATTCGTATGTCAATTCTCACTGCATTTGATTGCCGGAACGTATGCTGAAAGTACAAGCCGTAACTATTGGATTTCTGGAAAGTAGAATAGGACAGCTTACTCATTTTATATCTAAGATATATATTTATTACAGTTTCTTATGTTTTTCTTGTGATGGTTAAAGAATGAATAAGTAAAAAGCAGTAACACTATATCTCTAAAAATTTATATTAACCCTATCTAGAGCCGTGGGAAGTATGCTTTCCACCAAATTTATCAATCTTTGTATGAAATTTTGTTGGTTGGCATAAGTTCTGACAATTTTTTTTAGAAAGACAGAAATTTAGATGCTTTAGTTCTTTATCTCCATCAAAATGATGTGTCTTGATTTATTACTTAATTATTAATTGACCAAATTAATTAATCAATCAAATTAAATTAAATTTATCTTATAACTAAATAAATCCCTTTTCTTATTTTAATTTCAAGCCTAAAATTATTTTAACATAATATGACTAGAAAAAAATGCCCCTTTAAAGGGTTAAATGAATTTCAAATGGAAGTAAAAAAATTGTTTTATCAAAATTAATCATTAAAAAAGTTTTGCAAACATTGATTACTCTGAACTGCTTATTAAACCAAAATATACCATTTATTTAACAGAGCAAAAAATACATAGTTTGAAGCTCATTGGATTATGTGGCTCTACCATGTAATTAATGTCAAAGAAACAAGGTTTTCGTTGTCAATCCATTCTTGAAAATATAAAAACTATTACTGTAGATTTAGATCGGGTAATATGCTTTATTATTTGTGATAAATTTTATCTGAAACTTCTTAATAAAAATCTAAAGTACCATAAAATATTCAAATTTTATAAATCCAAAATTAAGACCGTACGAAAGAGATTTAAGATTTATGTAAAAGAACATAATTAAAATATAATAATACTGCATTTATATATATTGCCTTCAATACCAAAAATAAGCAATATGTTATGTATATTACGTGGGGAATAAATATTATATGTATATGAGAAACTGCAAGTAGATTTTTTTTCTGAGCATCTTAATATCGTTCTAAATTTCGTACAATAAGAAAATTTCACGTGGATTGTTAAAAATAATAAACAAATTTATAGAATTCGAAATAAATAACATACATATTTATGATTTTCAGAATCTATTCATCAGTATTTCTCCTAAGAAAATATAAGAAAATTGAATTGAAACAATATTATAACTTATAACATGTTTAATTTTTTTTTTAGAATTTGTTGAAAACATTTCCTACATATGAAAGGGTTTCCTCTGGTGTTGAACCAATTTTTTCTGCAAAACTCTATATTATTGAGAAAAAAAGTTATAATGATAAATTCAGATTTTAGATATATGGGCAATATATTTATTATCAATTTTAAAAATCTATTTTCAAATCGCTTTCATCTGAAAAGCATTTCAATCTCTCCATTGTGTGATATTATTTATACTGATAAACTATTATTGATGCAATTTCAAAAACAGTAATTAATATAGTTTCCTCAATACAAAAATTGACAGCACTAAATGATGGAAATTAAATACATATGGTATATTTAAAAGATTAAAATTTACTATTGACGAAATGAACTGTTGGAAAACAAATATTTCAAAAAAATTATAAAAATACAATAACAAATCTATTATTTAAGTTTAATATATTTGCATCAATTCAGACGGGAAAAAAGCAGACAAAAACATTTTAAACACAAACAATTTTTGTAACTCTTTCTTTTCAGTAGATTTTTACATCGTTTAAAATGGAAGATTTCTAAGAAAACAATGTTAGCGTAGTAGAAGATCTGTCCAAGCTAGTAAACTTTCATTTGAAATCCGAAATAGGCACTTTTAGCTATTGGCTATTAGAAAATTGTTATATTTTGCCTTGTAAGTAATATAATGTGATTAGAATTTAAAAAATTTTAATAATTAATTTGGATGAAACTATTTTTTAAAATTTTTTATTGGAACACTGATTGTTAGCCGTTTTTTACCTATTTAATTATTAACAGCTGTAAAAAAAAACAACGCTAAAAAACATGATAATTTTACATAGGTGGATTTACTGATGAAAACTTGATTGCTCTATTTTTTTTATTCTCTTTAATTATTTAATTTTAATAGTCAATTAATCTATAGATTTCCTCGATATTTTGGATAAATTGCTTTTTATATTGTCATTTGTGGTTTCATATATTTGTATAGTAAAAGAAGTATATTTTACTTAAAAAGGATATTTATTTAGCATTGGCTAAAATACAAATAAAAGCAGACATTCGTTGAGTCTTTTGCAATTGATGAAACATTTAGGGACATTGCACCTTTTTTTAAGTCTATCAGTTTTATTTCAAAAATGTTTTATTTTATTATACTTATTTTTTAATATATATTATTTCATGGATGATGGATTCATTTTGAGGTATATTTTTTTTACTATTCTCCTGTAATATAATTCTTATGTGAACGGAAAAAAATGCCTAAAATTTGGAATTTTGATTATTTTGAGTCGTAAGAAATATTTATCTTCACTGCTGTACTTCGGTTTTGTTTTCTTCTGTTTTTGGTTGCATAATATTAAACTTATCAATATACTCAAAAACTTTCAGAACTTCGAAGTCTTCATGCTCCATCACACAAAACTGAATCCAATATGTTTATGAATTCAAGTAAGAAAGTTGACATCTCACAGTGATTGATCGCTATTCCCAACAACTGGGACATATTTTATAAAGAAGAATTTTGAAATTTGAGAACACATATATTTTCGCATTATTATTAATATTTATATTTTCTTGTCTTGTTATAAAAAGAAGTTTTAAATGACTTTAATATTTTTAGCATATCCTGTACATTAAAATTTGTGAGAAAAATTATAAACGACAGTTTGAGATTGACAGAATCATGGGTAGGGTGAAATATGCTAAAGGTAATAACATACCAGATTCCTTCCGGAAATATTCACATGAAGTCAGCAAGAGTTTCATCCATATAATTTGATGCCTGTACAGTATAACTCGAAGGAAAATTATTAACGACATTTCCCTAGCATCATATGTAGGATGCATTACACCTAAAGTAATATTACGCTAGATTCCTTTCAGAAGTATTCACATGAAGTCACCAAGATTCCCATCCAGAAATTTTGATGCCTGTACAGCATAACTCGAAGGGAAAATTATTAACGACAGTTGTAGATTGATAGAATTATGAGTAGGGTGTAATACACTACGAGTAATATTACGCTAGATTCCTTTCAGAAGTATTCACACGAAGTTACCATAATTTCCATTCAGAAAATTTGATACCAGTACAGTATAACTTGAGGAGAAAATTATTAGCGACAGTTTGAGACTGATAGAGTCATGAGTAGTGTGCTATATGCTACGAGTTACATTACGCTAGTTTCTTTTCAGAAGTATTGACGTGAAGTAACCAAAATTTACGTCCAGAAATTTTGATGCCTGTACAGTATAACTTGAGGGGGAAATTATTAACGACAGTTGTAGATTGATAGAATTATGACTAGGGTGTAATATTGCGCTAGATTCCTTTCAGAAGTATTCACACGAAGTTACCATAATTTCCATTCAGAAAATTTGATACCAGTACAGTATAACTTGAGGAGAAAATTATTAGCGACAGTTTGAGACTGATAGAGTCATGAGTAGTGTGCTATATGCTACGAGTTACATTACGCTAGTTTCTTTTCAGAAGTATTGACGTGAAGTAACCAAAATTTACGTCCAGAAATTTTGATGCCTGTACAGTATAACTTGAGGGGAAAATTATTAACGACAGTTGTAGATTGATAGAATTATGACTAGGGTGTAATATTGCGCTAGATTCCTTTCAGAAGTATTCACACGAAGGTCACCGTAATTTCCATTCAGAAAATTTTATGCCAGCACAGTATAACTTGAAAAGAAATTAGCGTATCCTAACGACATGGTTGCTATATGCTACGAGTTATATTACGCTAGATTCCTTTCAGAAGTATTCACATGAAGTCACCAAAATTTCCATTCAGGAAACTTAATGCCAGCACAGTATAACTTGTAAAGGAAATTATTAACGACAGTATGAGATTGATAAAATCATGAATAGGGTCATATTACGCTAGATTCTTTTCAGGAGTATTGACGTGAAGTCACTATGATTTCCATCAAGAAAATTTGATGCTTGAACTCCAAGAATAACAAACACATTGACTATTTATTTAAGCCAAATAATATAGAGATTCAATTTTCAGACTTAGTGAAATCATAATTTAAAGCCATCCATAAATACCCAATATATATTATAGGTATCCTGATTTCAATCTGATGAAATATGCTTTAAAAATTTCTCCAGCAGAAAAAAAAACCCTAAGCAAATACTTATATATGTAAGATTTTTTATAAAATATTATGCTAACCCCCTGATGTGTCCCCTATTGAGAATAGTCAAACGCAAAGAAACAACAAAACAAGGAATAATAAAAGTATTTAATTTTTAAAATGCTTTTTATACTGAATTGTAAAGTAAAAATTTCATTATTTACGTTGTATTAAATGTCTTATTTAAGGATTTATTTGTTGGCTTCGCCATTGTGTTCAGATAACAAATGTTCTCATTTCATTCATCACATATTTATTTTTTATTTTCGTTCGGTTCGCCATTATAAAAGATATCTGTTGCATTGTTCATTTTTTTTAAATGATCTTCTCTGTTGTTGTACCTGAAAAATCTTTCCAGTCATGTTATTGGTGAGAGAAGATCTGATGAAAAACCGCATTCCTTTATTAATATGTAAACGTTTTTACTAGGAAAAATTTATTTCATATTCAATAAATTATATATGAAATGAGTAATGAAAATTGTAATGCAGGAAATGGAGGAAAGTTCAATTATCTGTATTCATTCTGAAAATCCTATCCGTATGTATACAAATACATATGCATAAAAACGACAAAATATTTACTAAAATTTCTTAAATTAAAAAAAAAGCATTTTTGTCAAAAAATAATTAATAAAATCAGGGGAAATTATAAAACAACTTAAAATATCATTGAGCGTTTGGTTATATTCTAAAAATGGGTGCATGAGCTGAAGGTCAAGCCAAGAATTTGTTTTAATTCTACTGGAAATTGTGTTTAAGGATTTCTTTTCAAATTCTAGAATTTTCGAATTTTTTTCAAAAAATTAGAAAAATTCCTCAACTACCGTCAGATAAAAATAAAGTTAGTGATGACAAAACAGAATTTTTTTAAGGACAACTCGCCAAATCGAGAGCATTTGATTTGTAACACCTTTAAAGCTAAAACTGAATGTTTTTCAAGCGCAACATTTATTTTTCTACTATCCACTCATTTGCAAAGTAGTGAACATCTTTTGTGGTTGGAGAAAAGCACGCATTGCAGTAATTAATCTAATTGAAACAAATGTATTGTCATCATGTTTAACTAAACATTTTTATACATATTGATATATATACAAGTAACCAATCTAAAGTTAGAAATATTTTGAAAACGAAACGAAATAGTTTCGGATTCGCAACTAAAAATTATTTCTTATTCAAACAAAAACCGAAATAGGAACAGGAAAAGCACCAGAGTATTTAGAGAGCGCAAATGCAGCTACTTCTAAAACACAGATGAATTGAGACATAAGTAAAAAAAAAAAAGTTAATAGAAAAAAAATCAAAATTAAACCAAATAAAAAAAAAGAATCCGGCCTGAAGACTCTTTCAAGGGTCACCCTCCGGCAGGGATTCAAAAAAGGTTTTTTTTTTCTGTGAAGTAATGCAGACTAAATAGTCTAAAAATGATTCCTCGTGACCCGAAAACCCCTTGAAATTAGGCCTAAGAGATTTAACAGAAAGGAAAATACAAACAAGAAATTAGAAGAATACATTCACTAATAAGCAAAAATGCAACAACAAAAATACATTTAAAAAAACATTTAATAACACTCAAACTAGTAATGCAAAAAAAAGGGAAGGACACACCAGCAGTAGGCAATGGAATTTTAAGCTAACGGTTGTGTTACCGCTTTTAACACCTCCAAGCTAGCTCATTCAAGGTAAAAAAACAATTGGAGGATTACCTTTTTTACCTTGAATGTACATACGTATGTATGTATGTATGTATTATCCTTTATTGAAAAATAACATTAATAGAATAAGATTTTTTTTTTTCATTTTTTTAAAATTATTCTTTTACCTTTGCTGATGAAATTGTTTTAATGCATGTTTATATGCCTGGGCATTAATATTAACAAACAGAAAGTATGCCCGGATATTTTTCCCGCTACAATTTTCACGATTTTTGAAATGTCACAGTTGCCTTTGTAGATACACAGAATGTATCATAATGAAGTATTCATATGATTTTCATCAAATGCATAGTTCTATTTTTAAACTACGACCGTTAAAACCGTTTTCCCTTTTGAATCTAAACATCTGAAGCTATTTATAATTAGATTTTAACCATCTAAAATATGAGGATAAGTGGATGCGTTATAAATGAACTGTCTCTGGTTTCGCTGATGGATAAAGCAATTCCGGTGGGGCCATATTACCTGCACTTCAATGCAAAAGTCGTGCTTCGAATTGGCGGGGCCTTTGTGGCAAATATAGCTGTTTTAGCCGTTGCTTCGAGAAGCCTAACCTTAATTACCTGTCTCCTGCAATTGCGATGACATGCATTCAGATAATCCAGAACACGCAGAAGGAAGTGGATAAATTTATATGGCTATAACTAATAGAATTTTATAAGAATCTTTCTTGAGGTTCTATTATAAGAAAGGGGATTCCAAATAGCACAAAGTAAAATTTGAAATTTTTGTCGCATTTAGAAATAATTTGAAGTGATCTGTATTATTAAGGCATATTACTTCACACTTATTCCAAATTATTACCTCTAATTATTTATTTATTAAGGTAATTGATTTGTTTCGCGAATGTATTAGCAGGTCTCGATACAATCATTACGTCTCACAATGCAATCGCTTATTATGAACTAATCTGATGTTATCTGTGTGTTACTTTTATAATTCAATAATAAAATGTTTAACAGACTTGACCCGTCTTTTAATATCCCGTCCATTCAATTCAGAAAACTTCAAGGTAGATTTTTGAACTCGAGAGATAGAGTTTTAGTTTCCGAAGATAATTTATGAAGACGTGCTTAATTTATGACAAATAAATTTAAATATTTTTACTTAGTAAAAAAATTATTTAGATAGCTTTTGCAAGGATTATAATAATTTGCGGTCGAAGAATTTCATAGCGAATTGCATAGAAATAATTTCCAGCTAATAAATAATGTAATGGTGTAGTTGTTAAATGACTATTAAAATATCTCACCTTTCTGTTCACGATTTCAATAAATCAAAATCCTATCATTTTTTATATGTGGAGTTTGTTCCCTTTATTGATTATTAATACCTGATAAAGTTATTATTTAAGTAACAAAACAACATATTTTTTTTCTTTCATTAATACTGCAGATATGAAAAGAAACGAGTCTTATTTATCATTATATTCCTGGATATTTTTGTCTACTTCTGTATGATAACTATTGAGTCTTTTCCGATATATTCTAGCCGTTTCGATGCAGGGATTTTTTCTTCCGACATGTTTTTCTTTTCAGCGTGTCTATCGGCGTTGTGCCTTTAATCATTTTAGTAAGATATCGACATATTTTTTTGTGTGATGTAAATAATAATAATAATACAATACCTGCAAATAAATGTTGCGAGCTGACGCATTAATGTTGTTTATTCTCAGTATACTTTGCGTTGTTCAGAAAGTTTCTCTGCCAATTTTTAATGAGAAGAACGGAAAATAAACATTTTTCAGGAATAAAGAAGTTTAGTTAGCAATATATAGTTCCTTTTAATACTAATTTATTATTTTTTGGAAAATTCCATAATTATATTCTCAATAACTCTCAATAAATTAATATATATATATATATATATATATATATATATATATATATATATATATATATATATATATATATATATATATATATATATATATATATATATATATATATATATTATCCATGAATCCATGGATTCCGAATACTATCCACATTCATCTTATCCAAACTGCTCAAGGTAATATTTGCAATCTCCAGAAAAATTGATTTTTTAAAAAGATTTTCATCCAGCATTTAAAATGAATGAAATATTTGTTAGTTCAGAGGACCAGATCAAAACTATATGGAGGATTTCCGAGACATCCTTAACAAACTCCATGTGTATCCAATCGGCAGCCAAAATATGAGGCCTTGACTTATCTCGTTGAAAGACCATTTACCATCTCTTTAGAATTTGCTATTTCTGGCAATACGGGTTAATAGATTGTCCTTTTAGCTGCTGTCCTTTTAGTTCAAGCTGTCCTTTTAGTTCTATATTTAACTGAATTTTCTATCTGATTATTTGATAGCAGTGTAATAGAAACTATCCTTCAAATCGCCCCAGCAACAAGACATAATAGGGCTTAATGTAGGTTATTTTTTTCTTTTGTATTCTCTGCTCTTATTTTATCAAGTCTGTTTAAATTATTTTTGTGGTTTGTGTTCTCTGTAAATGTTTGGTTTTACAGTCTGTAAATGATATCATCTCTCCAGTGTGCTTACTTTAAAAACAAACAAATAATTATATGGGAATGGACTAAGGCCTTTAATGGATGGTGACTGATATATGAGATGGTTGTTTCCGGCTCACTTGAGCAACTACTTGGGATCTTTGACTATCACAATTACAGATGTCCTAAATGATTAATTATTATGCATTGTACTTGTATATAATATTTTTGTTCTGTTTTATCAAACAAATTTGATATCAGGAAATAAATTTCATTTGAAGCTTTAATTTGTGGGATATCCAAACATATAGTACAAAAGCCAAGTTGATCCATGTGATCATAAATTTCGAGATCGACATTTTGCATCTATGCATTATTTTATGAATGGCAATTTGTTGATATATTTGTGGTCAAAAGCATACTTTTGATCCTTATCAAACGCGAATGGAGTATCTGTAGCGTAACCACTCCATATGAATTTCATATACCAGTTGTGCACTATTTGTGCACAATAGTGCTCAACTGGTCAATATTTCTTGTGTTAACAGCAAACGTCCTTTTTTGTATCTTGAAATACTTTCTTTGGCAGTAGAAAAAAATTTATTAAACGCTGAGAAAAAAATACCTTTTATTTTAATATTTACGCTAATACAAAATAAATATAAATCATTATGTGCAGTGTCGAATTTAATAATTGAAGGAACAAATATTTTTCAGATCATCATATGTTTTTAACCATTCGAATCTACTTTGATTCAAAGGATTTAAGTTGCATACATGGCGGATCTTGTGTGAAATAAGATACAAAACCTGCGATTTCTTTTTGGAAGATTTTCCCATTTTAACTATGTAATTGCTGATGTTACATTATAATGTAGCTTAAAGAGCTTAAATGTAATATTTGAAATACTACATTTTGGTGATAAAAATGTAAATTTTAAAGATAAATATATTGCATTTTGAAAAAAAAATGTCTATTGAATATAAGAAGTTTAGAGCTTATGGATTTATACTAAGATCTATGGCACGTTAGTTGCTCGTACAGAATAAAATCTTTATTTAGAGCATTTAGATTATTTTTCATAGCATATATTTATGTGGCTTAAATGCTATTTATTTTTATCTTTAATAATAATAAAAGGGAATTGTACGTAGACAATGCATATGTTAACATTCTACAGAATAGACCATTTGAAATAAAGCTGTCAAACGTAGTATACATGTAATTTTGAGGATTGAAGAATTCTTTTCGAAATTATAATTGAATAAAAAATTAGACGAAATTTTGGAATTTTATCAAAATGACTTCGGAAAATACAGCATAAACCAGGAGCAATTTTATGTTAGAAAAAAATAAATGTATCAAAAAAAATTAATAGTTACCTTTTCAAAATATTTTTTTTTAATTATTTAAAATTTATTTAAAAAAAGTATTTTAAGGTGTTTGACAATAACATATTTAATTGTTAAAGAAAAAATCAAAATCATGTTCATTGTTAATTATGATATTTCATGAAGGAATTTTTTTAAATTTTGAAGATACATAACAGTATAAGATATTCTTTTCACAATTTTTATTTTAAAATTTTGCTGATCATGCAATTAAGTTTAACTTCAGAATCAAGCAATAGTGAATTGTTTTTAAAATGCTTTTTAGAAACTTATGATCCTCTTTTAAAAACTGCTAATCTTTCTTACGATTTAATTGGATGCATTAAAATATAGACTGGAAATTAAAAAATTGCCCAGTACAATGAACAGTAAAGTATAAGGCTTCTTTCTAAACAAGTATTAATTATTTCTCTAATAATATTTGAAGTTTAAAAAACCTTTTTCTGAGAGAGTTTGTGTGGTTCCATTGAAAACAAATTACACGAAATATTGAATAGAAATTATGAGCACATTCGAAGAATTGATTGATAAATGCAGATTATTCTTAATAAATAAACTATGTTAATATTTCACAATCTTGCCAACTATATAAATATACGAATAGCAGTTCTTATGAAATGCTTGTAGTCAAAACAACCATAAATACGTATCAAGTATGTCATATTCATGGCCAATAAATCTCATCCAGAGCATTTTGAGTACGTATTTGTGTAGTTTAATTTTAATTTTATTATTCTTAAGAACTTTTAATATCTAAAAATTTATTTGTTTTTACTGAATCAAGGTACTGTTAAATATCTAATTGAAATTATGTTTAAATTAATACCTAACGATTTTTTAGTTTCAGGGGAAATGAAATATATTTTTGCTTCTAATTCTTATAAGTAAATGAAAGTAACGGAACCCCGATACTGTTCTGATAACGTAAATGAATGTCTGCATTTACATTATTTGCTTACATCTGCATTTCCCTTTTCTTTCTGCCAAAAAAATTGTTGCCAAATCGCCAAGTTTAAAGGTAATGGACATTGCATTCATTCATCATCCATTAAGAGATGTCATAAATATCTATTACACAAAAATATCAAATTTATAACATTATCGTTTAATAACAATATACAGAATATTCATTTTGATATCGGTTCAGCAGAAGATTTCTAAACAATTATAGATTGGCATGCATATCCAATAATAGCTTTTGTGGGAATTAGTAATGTTTTAAGTTATTGGAACTCAGCGGATATACTGAAAAGGTATATGTTTGCTATATTATAAATTTTAAATACATATAATAATTTAATAAAAGTTTTAAAGGAATATTGAATATTATCTCTTTTATTTTTGCTATATGTGTCTAAGTGGTAAACATTTATGCCACCATGAACGGTGAAAGAGCTGATTACTCTAAAATGGTCCAGTAATAATAAGAAGACATTAAGCCCTTAATAATATCAAAAAAAGAAAAAAAAAGAAAACTGAATTCAAAGATATATATGGTATATTTTAGTTGCCCCCAAAATTTCCATTTTTTTTTCTTTTTATTATTCATAAATTGGGCATCATATACATGCTGTTGCCAAATGAATATGCAATTCAAAAATAAAATCTTCAGTTTTACATAGTCATCTGTGAAATTTCGTATTGTCTTCATCTATTAAGAATAAACATATCATATTTACTGTAAAAAATGCAAAGATTCGGGGAAAATTTAACAGCAGAATATAAATGGAAAAGGTGGGTAAGTAATGTGTGTAAACAGTTATATCCAAATCGTTTTATGACAAAAACATGTATTCCAACTTGTATTCTTGAAGGAAAAAAAATTATTTCAATACAAAATAGATGTCATTCAAAAATAAACATTTAATAAAAATAAAAGATTTTTTTAAATCAAAATTAGTGAAATGTTTAAGAATAATAGTTAGTGCCTGTATTAATGAGAAAAATTAGCTAGCATTTTATCATTATTTATATAGTACAATTTTTTATTCGGAGTGCATTGAATTCAATTATTTCGAACACTTTATATAGTAAAATATTTTTTAATCATATATTGAAGTAAATTGTTTATTAAAACTATTTTTAAACATTCAATTTATTAATTTTATTAATTTCTCTTAAGGTTTCAAACAAATGCTTTTCTAATCGTTAAGTTACTTAAATTAAAACTAATTTACTTTATTCAAATTAAAACTTTCAAACATGGCTCTTCATCAAAATCTGGATACTTGCAAGAGAGCTCTAAATTAAAAGTTATTTCATTTGGGACTATTTGCTATAATCAAATATCCCTAGATTTTCATCAAAGTTCCCTATAAATCTGTCTGTATAGAATTGCGAACTCTTCGGTGCCGGAATTGAGCTTCAATATGTAGAAGACTAGTCGTGTCTTTGATTGAGATGATAGATATCCAGCAAAATTTATCCCAAAAGATATGTTAGGAGAAAAGTGGGAGTGGAATTCCTGCTAGTGTTTTCGATTTATTATACAATTACTGTATGCATGACTGGGACTGATAAATGAGAAAAGCTTACATTTGCTTTGAGCTGTAGTGTTCGTTAAAATGATCTATTAATACTGGGACATATTAGGCGTAATATACAAAACTCTATTGGAGTTGCTAGCTTGTTAATTATTTAGCATATATAACAGAGATTGGTTGAATGCCCCTTGATGATCAGACGATAATGATCTTTATGGGGTTCTCCTTTATTAATTTCCTTATATTGGCGTCTCAAAGATAATTTTAATAACTATTAATGAATTATACTTTGTAAATCAAATACCCAATGAAAGCGATGAGGGGAAAAATAATGATAGGTTTTGCAGAAAGGCACCCATTTAATGGTATCAATTAATTAATAAACGCGATTGCATTAATTTTATTTTCTTGAAGTATCTTATTTGTTAGTAAAAGAACATCGAAATGAGTATTATTATAAAATACAATTACCGTGTATTGAGTATTATTATAAAATACAATTACCGTGTATTGAGTATTATTATAAAATACAATTACCACTTCGCAATCAATATCTTTTTATAAGGTTTATTAACCGAAAAGCATAACAGTTCTATGTCGTCATGGACAAAAACAAAAGATGGTTGGATATTTTGGAATCTGGACAAATATATAAGGTATATGGCAATATAGTGTGGCATATTGTTTTGAGCGAGGATAGAATCTGGAACCTTGTGGTTCGCAGCCCAGTAACATAACCACAATGCAAAAGCAACTACTCGGGTAGCATAGCTGTTAACTGGCTTATAAGCTATTCACTTCAATAATAAATACAAGGAGTTTCATAAATAAAAAAAATATCCTATCGGCAATCTGGAAGGTAAAGATAAATTCCTTTACATCTAAGTAACTATCTGGCAACACGAAATGTTGATGCTAGAAACGGTCAAGATTAAGGCTTGAAAATCATTTTTCAGGCCCTCACTTCTAAGATATTGCAATTATCGAAACACTAAATGCAAAAGTTGTTTGTCTTTATGAGGCGCTAATTTGGCTAATTAAGTTTATTTTTCTATCTTCATTGCTATGAAATTTATAGCGAAAAGAAAAATTTAACCCAAACCACCACCATTTCCACCCCCTTGGAGCTAGATAGGCCATTTACGAACTCATCCGAGATTTGTACATTTCTAACAATTCCAGGGCAGTTAAAATTCAAACAGTATTATTCTAGTTATTCTGTTCACAAGATAATATGGGCAAAGCGTTACACTCATATACTTGGCCATGTTATATATATGTATATAAACTTCTGGGTTCTAGTGACCATGACAGTTGAAGAACTGAAGAAATCTCCCCGAATTCTGAGAGAACCATTGCAATAGGTAGTCCTTCCTATAGGAATCTACCTAAAAACCTATGAACTTTTGATGATGAACTATCTAACTACCTATGAAATTTTTGATGAAAGCAAAAATTTATTTAGAATTTTATACTTTTATTCTTGACCTTTAATTGCTTCGTTGGATCATTAATAGTATTATTGTGCTTGTGTATTGGTTTTTTGAAGCTGAACAAGCCAGTGAATATTTAATAAATAAAATTTAAATATTGAGTTTGCATAATGATAGATACAATATTTTTTTATGAATCTCCTTTTATACTATAAACAATT
This sequence comes from Argiope bruennichi, assembly GCF_947563725.1. Lineage (NCBI taxonomy): Eukaryota > Metazoa > Arthropoda > Arachnida > Araneae > Araneidae > Argiope > Argiope bruennichi. The sequence continues at coordinate 90,936,663 of NC_079151.1, forward strand.
AAGCACTTATTTTCACGAGACAAAAATTACCTTTGAGAAAATTTAAGAACTATTTCTACGCAGTCGTTTCCGGATTGTTCGCATATGCACGATTTGTTTCGAAAATTATTATAATTTTCATAAAAAATTATGTATATTTCAGTGAACATGTCTTTACAACTTTGGAATAAAGCTTTAATTTCCGATAATGAAAAACAATGCTCTGTTCCTATTATTTTTTAAATTTAGTTAAAACTGATATAATTAAAAAAATATAATTTCAATGTTATTATTATTTCCTGAAAAGTTTTACGTTTAATTCTGCAGAAAGGAACTTGTCAAATTTAATTTAAAATCTCAGAAACCATCGTTAAATTTGTTTTATAGAAGAATACTTTTGTTCTAATTCAGTAGAACTTCTGACTATTGCTAGTTTAGAAAGTTACATCATAGAAAGGGTAACTAAAAACTTCAATTAACAAAGTGACTGAAGCGAAGTTAATTACATATAGGGAGGCGGTATTTCTGCATACATTCTGTCGAGATATTTCCTATTATCTACTTCCATAAGATTTTTCTTTTCAAAGATACCTTATTTCATGAAAATTATCCGTAAAAGTTTATCAAAAATGAAGATTATTAGTTATCCTAGAATAGGTTTTAACTTTAAATTCTGAATTATTGTACCATAAAATTATTAAGGAACTTCAAACTTTGCTTTACCTTATATCATAATCTCCCAAACCTTAGGAATAACAAAAGGAAAATGTTTGAATTTTGTTTAAAGTTTTGAATTACGCTTAACATTCCCATTATGTCAAAACAGTTCTAAAGGCTTTTAAAATTTTACAGAGTTGTTTGTCCATTTCCATTCTTGACTTGTATGTCTGAATTATTAATTACCAAATCTTCATCCATTTTTCTGATTAACTGTAAATGACTAATTCGTATGTGTCTCCACTGCACTGATTGGAATCAAGCGGTCAGTAATTAAAAGTGTTGTTTTCTACTGTGTTGTAATTAAATAGTCAGTTTGAAAAAAATTGATGCAATTTAATTATATAGATTTCAATAAGAATTCTATTAGGAGTATGGACTATTGTATTGTGACATAAATCAAAGTGAATGAAATATTTGAAATTCTATCTATTACCATGCAGACAAATCTTTTTAAATTGAATCATGCACACAAGAAAAATAGCCTAAAATTTATCGATTTTTCTTGTTTCAGTTACTAAAGTGTTCGAAACAATTAAATACTGAAAAGTAAATGCTAAAAACTCCGAAAATTGTTTATTCAAATGCATAATTTAAGCAAATAGTCATTTCTCATTCATATTAATTCCGACTAACATTAAAAATCGGACAAAATTTTATTTTTCATTTCCTTTCCTGTACAGGAAAAGAGTTGGATATGGAATAACATTTAACTTTTCCTACAAAGTTCAGGGTACAATATTATGAAATAAAAAAGCGTATTTCTTTCATAAGCACAGTAAAAAAACACACTGAACATTACTATTTTTCGACAGTTAGATGTATAATTGTTGCACAATACGGAATGAAATAATAAATCTGCTGTCTTAAAATGATAAGAAATACCAGGGCAATCTAAAAAGTATCGTCATGAATTTGCCTGCGTACGGTAATGATGCTAGAGCAGCGCCACAGTGCAAAGTGAAAGAAGACAATTTAATGCGCATGCTAGAATTTTGTTCTCCGTGATCGAGTGTGTAAACAGTTGGCCTGTAAACAGTAAGGCGCTGTTATAAGTTTTAGTCGGATCTTGCTTTGTCGCAAGACGATTGAACGAGTTGAGAAATGCGTGAATACGTTATTTTTGTATCTGCTTAGCAGATGACGATGTTATTCCCCGAAAGAGAGACAATAATTTTTTAAGTTCCTTCTTTTTTACAAAGCGAATAATTTCTACGCATGAAAAAAGAAACATCTAAAAAGAAGAATGATTTTTATTTTCATTTTAAAAATAATTTTTTTTATTAAATATTAAATTTATTTTATTTTTTTATTAATATGGCCTCAATTTTATGTATAATTAACAGGTATTATAATGATATATCGGGAGGATACATATTGTTTACTCATTAAATTATATTTTATACGTTTTTTTCTCTAAACAAAAAAAAAAAAAAAAAACAAATGTTTCACATGCCTTTAGAAAAATTTAATTAAATGATTATTTTTATATTCTGGCCCATAATATGTCCTTTCTTTCGAACTTAATGATGTTCTATGGTGAATTTTTACTTTCTCGTACATAAAGAGAAAATGGCGCAATCGTCAAGAAGTTCGAGTTGGGCATTTTAACTCACCTCTTCGTTTCAGAACTCCCTGAATTCGAAAAAAAAAACATTTTGGGAATCATGCCTCTCTGATTCAAAAATGCTTTCAATTAGAACAATAAAATTTGGTATATTGTCATTATTCTAAAGCTGTAGATATTCTATCAAAATAATCCCATTCAGAAAAAGTCTGTCGGTATATAAATTAACATTCAAAGGAAAATTTAAATGCAGTGTACGTCCGATACAGCTAAGAGCAGCATTTTCAATATTGTAAACAATAAAATTAAAGGAAAGAACAAACTAATAAATATAGAAAAATTGTAATTTGTGCTGTACAACAAATATTCTGGCTTTAAAAAATTCTTAAATCTCTATAATATTCTAATTCCTGGGAATAAGGCATTACCTTCTTTGATATATAGACGCTTTTAGTTGTGGAAATTAAGCGTTTAATTAAACAAAAGGATAGTGACAAGAATATATGCATAACTTAAAGAATATTTGCTTCTAAAACTGTTTTGCTTTTTCTTTTTACTAAATTCGTATGATTATTTTTGATATATTGAGAATGATTAGCTTCTGCTTTACTTTTGTGATACTTATTTTCTAACAAATTCTGCATCCTACCGAAACATGTCAGTATTTTGTTGCAATGATGAAAAGTTCAATACCTATCGATAAATTGATTCTGAAATAAACAAAACATTTCAGAAGAAAAGTTCCCAACCTCAGAATAACTATAATCTTTCGAATATCATATTTATCCCTCTGCAATAAATAAATAAATATCTGCAAATACAGCTGTAAATAAGCTTTTCATCCTTCTTCTTTTGTGCTTATAATATTAATAGAAATAACAGAAGCAAAGACTTTTGGTTTGATACTTAAATAAAAGTTTTGTTCAAAGGTTATACTTAATAAAGGGAAATGTTGCTATTTGAAAACAAAGAAATGGCAAGAGCAAAATAATGAAAAGCCAAAGTATATATTTAAATTCTTTTTATGACATTTAGTTTTTTTTGCATTTATTAAATTGATTTCATGAAAGGCAATTAAAGCTAACGTTTTTATTTGTTAAAGAATAAGAACAGAAAAAGAAAAATGATTACAGTCTTCAAAAAAATAAATAAAATGTGATAAATACTGCTGTATGTAGTAATATTTAGAAAAGTTCATTAAATTTTTCATCTAGAAATTAATTAAATAATCACTCCACACCTATTTAAAAAGTTTTTGTCGATATAGGCACGTTTTTAATTTCAATGATGAATTTCTAAAGATTGGAAGCCTTTGAAATTTTTAAGTCAATGAATCATTTGTTGACAATACGGTATTTTATGCGAGAAAAAAAGAGTCAATGAGAAAGATTTTGAGTAAGCATGATACTGAAATATTTCTGTTCTTCTATGTTAATCAAAAGTTATTTGTCTTTTGAATTCGCACATATGGATAAAAATATTGTTGTGCCAGGAAAAGAGCAATAATTTCGACATGCAATGTAAATATTTTATTTGCTTTTATGAATAAATAAATATTTGATTATTCTGCTTTTAATTATTTTATTTCTAAAGTCCTGATGGCAATGATCTGTATTATTTTGCTTTTAATGCATATGCTAATGACATCGAGATAACTTTATTTTTTCTATTTCGATTCTAAAATTGGAGTTGAAATAAATGCCATCAAAAATTGTTCCCATGAATATAAAAATATGAGCCAATATTTTTGAATAAATTGACTAAAAATAATAAAATACGAATTCTACCAATCTAATGATTTAATTTGTTGATTATAAGGAATAAAAACTAAGCATTCTTTGGCCCACAAAAATATCAGAAATTGTTACTCAAAGTTACGAATTATATACAATTAATTTCATATTTAATCAGACTAAATAATCCTTGCAACAATAATAATAATCTGATAATAAATAATCAGGCAATATTCAAAAATTAGACTTCATAATCTCAGATTATCTCTACTCAGATACCAATAAGTAGAGTAGATATTCTGTAATCTGGTAGATATCAGATCTGGATCCACTGGAATTACAAAATCACTGGATTTATATAAATTAATTTTAGAGATACCGCGTTTTAATAGCAGGAATTTTAATGCCTGCTTTTATACCTATCATGAGAAAAAAATATATAAAAAAACTATTGAATAAACAGGATTGTAACTGATAATGTGAAAGATTTTATTTTGGTTTTATTTAATTAACCCTGATTAATTTTATCGCAAAGTGTGGTCTGTTAAAAACTTTCAGATTATTTTCAAATTCCATTTTGACAATTTTATTGGATTCATGTTACTTCTATGATGGCAACTTCATTTATTTCAGAATATGAACATAATAGAACTAGATCTCCGATAAGTAAGGGCAGCTTATCAAGTTGAGAAAAGAATAAAGTGCCATTCAGATTGATAAAATTTTGTAAAATTCCAAGGAAAATTGTAAAATTTGGATTCTGGAATTCAATTAGCTTTTCAGCCTCGTATCCGCTTCGTATTTGGCTTTAAAGAAAGTTAAATCGTGAATCGATCCGACTGGTATGGTCAGAAAATTAGAAGAAAGGATAACAATTTCATTTGAGAGCGTTTTAAAAGGAGAAATTAATCTCAAAAACAGATATTATCTTAATGTAAAATGGTCGCTGATAATTTTACGAATTAGTATTTTTGCTCTTACTCGCAGTTAGCCTCCTGGTAAGGAAGATGGATTTAAAGATAGTTCTAAAGGACGCTAAACGGGATGAAGAGACACTGACATCCGGACTTAGAAACAAACATGGTGACAAGGATGAAAGGACCGGAATATTCAAGAATCTTGGCGATAGCTACATCAGGATTTGGGTCCAGTCCTTTGTTCTAGAACATTCGATGTCCTGTCGGGGCATCTAGAAAACATTAATTCGAGTTGAGAGAAGAGCGAGTTGTAAATAGTGGAATAAATGATAAGTTGATTCCCATCGAGTTTTGTATGAATGCTTTGTGCTGTTTAGTTGCAATTTCTTCTTTATGTTGTTTTGATTTCTGCAAATTTTGTTACTATGTATGCTTCTATTATTTGTTGAATGAGTTTTTGTCTTTTCTCATAAAATAAGGCGCCCTTTTTCTGTCAGCACTATTAATGAACCGTTTGGACTTTTCTACATACACCTACTTGACGAATAATTCGGTAACAAAACGACAAATGTCATTTAAAAATTTACTGAACAATTGAACATTAAATTAAAGTAAACCAATCATAGTTATTAAAATAATTATAATAAGTCTTAAGAAATAATCAAATTATGGGCTGGCTATCCCTAAATATCTAGAGTCCGTCTTAACTTAATTAAAATGCAAATAGATTTCCCGTACACAATTCATCATCTAATTAGATAACAGAGAAAAGAGAATGTCAAAAGAATTACACATTATTAAGGTAAAATGCGCATACATTAAAATTATTTGAGTTATTAAAGTTGTTTAATAACTTTGACCCATTGTTCAATTTTTAGTTTGAGAACATTGTTAAGCTTCAGATACTGTTTGCTTTTTGAGCGACTTTGAGAAAGTATAAACATAGGCCCAAATACAGGAATAACTCAATATAATGAATTTAAAAATGCGAATTGATACATGATAATATGAAAAAGTAATTATTTTCAAATATATTTGATTTTCTTATAATATCAATTATGGAAGGATTCAAAAGCCCTTAATATCCGAAAATGAAAATCGATATGCTGCCATTAAACAATTTCTTTTTCCATGTCAGAGCACAAAGTTACTGTAATATAAATAGTCGTTTAATGAATAAATCAAGACTCAAAAGAAAAGTTTGAGATAAGATGTCATCTCTCGACAAACACAACATAAGAACATTAAATCGTTATCGGAACGTACTTAAGAAAGCAAGCATTTCCGACATTTCACAAAAGAAATAAATAAAGACATATCCGCAATGACAGAAAAAAGAAATGTAACATAGAAAAACGAAAAAAAAAAAAAAAATTAAATGGAAAAGAAAGTGAAATGGGAAGAAAGCTAGGTAAGAAGATGATGTTGATATTAATGTCTCTTTTATCCTGATCGAATCTAATAAAGCAATCTCTAAAGGTTCCTTTTTTTAAATTTAAAAATGCAACTGTATCCTATACTGAAATTTGCTCATTTCTTTGTCATATCTTTCTCGCGATGAAATCGAGTTCATTATTTGAAGACATGTATAAATTTACATAAAAAAGAAGTCACTGAAATTATGAAATGGAAAGATTATTTAATGTTTCATCTATCGGAATTCCATTGAAGAAAGATGACAGAAATGTCACATGACTTGCTAGAATAGCTTAATGAGGTGAAGACATTCTCTTTTTTCAAGTTCGAAAAATATTTACATTTTTTTGATACACTGGGCAGCTATTCTAAATGTGGTATAACTAATTTTGAAATCATTAGCAAAAGCATTTATTTCTAAATTAGGAAAATATTTTAAATTATTTAATGAACTGTAAGCTATAGGAATCAATGCATGAACTTCAGCGAAAATTACAATTATTTTATACAGCTCCTACATCATTAACCATATTTAGAAAAAAATATTTTTATTGCACAATCATATTAAGCAAAAACAAAATACCTTTATCAATTCTTCAAGTAATAAAGATTTGAATTTTATCATTTATTCAATCAATGGTCGTCTTCCATAAATTCCCGATGTTAATGGATCTTCCTCAGCATGGCCTTTAATTACAACTAAAAGCCTTTAAAATAGTCGGTTATAAAGTTTCCTAGCTCGATCAGTTCTTGCCACAGAAATTTAAGACTTTTCGTTTAAAATATGAACAATCTAAGAATACATTAATAATTATTATTAATGGGACTGGAGGGTAACAAAAGAGTTTACACTTCCTCCCTTATAGAGATATACCTCCCTCCTAGATATATTTACGCATTCAAATTTCTGAAATAAAATTCTTTACAAACTTCTGAAATATAATTCTTTACAACGTTCATAGCAATTAGTAAATGCCTCTTTCTCTCTCTCTCTCTCAGATTAAGAATTTAGTTATTGTGTCATTAACATAATAAATTGTGTGTAGTAAATAATAAAATCATGGACATATGGGAAAACTGAAAAGCCTCTAATGTATTAAAATTATCTTAATTGTTGAATTATATTCCACATGAATCTTTATAAGCCTTTTTTTAATTTAATTCAAAATTTCCCAATTTTAACAAATTTAAATTTCATGTTAATTTTAGTGAAAAATAAAATGCATATTCTTCAATATTATAATCTACACAGTGTAATATTGAGATACTGTATTATCTAAACGAAAAGTTCCCAAGTTATGCTCTGCTTTGCTCTGAGAATCCGCAATTTCTTCTCAAAAATCACTCAATACATTAGTTTTAATAAATTCAAATTTAAAGAATTTATTTTATTTGTTGCTATTTATTTGAAGAGAATATTGTCGTAATCAGATGCTGCCATAAAATCAAGGAATTTTACGAACTTTAAAGGTAAGAAAGGATATGAGAGTAGCTACGTTCAGTTTAATTCCACAATTTGAAAAAAAAAACACCTCTGATTATTGTATTATTAGAAACTACATTTTAGTATTAAAATAATTCTTCTAACAAAATATGACATTCAAAATTCTAACAAAATCCATATCCCAAGATATGTTGGGCCATAAAAATAAGATAAATCTAAAAAAACCAAATAAAACTGTTACCAAAAGTTACATACAACCATTTCGACATAATCGCACCGAAGATTTAGACATTTGTAACGTTAGGGGATCAGGCGTCCCACAGTTTCATTTAAAATGGATACCTCTAATTATTTGAGATGATCTTTAACGATCCTTTGAAGCTAATCAATAGTCTGACAATTTTTTTGAAATTTCTTTTAATGAAAGAATAGAGAATAAATGCATTTAAACATTCACTTTTCAAAATCAAATTCTGGCGCCTTCAATTTTTAACAAAATAAACGTTTATTTATGCATGTGTTCAAGCGAATTCGAATCTGAGTAGTATTATATTATTATTAATATCTTTAATTGGTATTTTGTTTTGTTCTTGATTGCTGCCTGTTATAATTTAATTCTATAAAATTAAATTGTTAATTATCAGCATTGTTTTGTTCCTCTGAATTCGGGATTAAAAATAAAAATTTGACAATTAGAAAGAAGTTTGTAATTTCGCCCTAGTTTGGGAAAAATACTGGAATTATCAATGTAAGTTATATGTGCGTTTTACTTGAATTTCTAAATTCTTTTATTTAATTTTTCTCAGTTTTTAGAAACAGCATTGAATCATTGAGAGATGCCAACTTTCTTATTTTGAATTCTTAAATATTCTATTAAGTTTTCTGCGATAAATAATGGAACTTTTTCACATTAATTCCAGAAGACTGCAAAGTTCTTATAATTTATAAACATATTAAATTGGGGGTTACAGAAACAGACAAAAAAAAATACGGCAATATAGTTAGAGACGTTTTGTCAAATAAGTAGAAAAATAATTTTTCTCACAACTCAAGAATATTAAAATTTTAAATGTTAGTTATTTTGTTTCTTTCGAATTAGGAATAAATTAAAGGAGCACAAATGAAACATACTTACAGTAAATGCACAACGCAATATTTCATCAGTGTAATATAATATATTTAAAAACTCTTTAGAAACAAAACATTTTTAAAATAAAACTGGTAATCATAATATACAGCTGTAGCATCCAAGTTCTTTTTTCAATACAAAAATATAAAATTACATCTGGTTATTTCAGTGTTTTGGCAAACACTAATTAAATACTTAAAAAAAACTTTTTTTCGTTTCTTCTCCACGAAAAATGAGCAAAATACGAACGGAAACAGAATGAAGATAAAAATTAATATTGAGTCATTATGAATCAATTAATTTTGAGAATGGAAGAAATTTATTGAATGAAAATAATTAAAATTTAAATAATTAAAGAAATTTAAAGAAATGAGAAACTGAGCATTCACAGTATTTTCTCTTCAGTAAATCGATCTACTCAGGTTTGTCTTGCTTTCTCAGATTATTTTTTTGCTGATAGTAAAATGAATGACGAGCGTTTAACAATTAATATATGTTTAAAAATTGCATTAATTTTTGATAAATATTTACAAGCAAGATTTATTAAAAAAAACTACCAATATAGTATCTTCAAATATAAAAAAAAGTCAATGTAAGATATTAACAGAAACAATGAAAACGATTCGAATTACTTTAACAATAAAATATGTCAGTGGAAAATACGCTCAAAATATTTATTTAAAAATAAAAAAAAGACTTATATGTCCCCCAAAAATGAATAACCGAAACAATTTTTTGGGTGGATTTTTTTTAGTTGAAAAAAAAATAATTTTAGAACTGAATTATTTTTTAAGTTTTTTTTTATCTTACACACACGCGCGCACGCGCGCACACACACACACACACACACACACACACACACACACACACACACACACACACACACACACACACACACACACACACACACACACACACACACACACACACACACACACACACACACACACACACACACACACACACACACACACACACACACACACACACACACACACACACACACACACACACACACACACACACACACACACACACACGTTAGCAGATACATAAATCGTGAGAGTCCTTTTCCTAACTGTGTTGTTGTTAAATTTATAGAATTTGAATCTTTCACAACATCTTAATTTTAAATAAAGGCATTCGACATAAAGATGCGTGTAAATTATTGAAGAAAAACCCCTAGTTAATCGATAGATTTGTTCACGAATATTTCTGGTGTAATGCTAACCAATCCATTAATAATACATTTAAATCTTGAAAAGTGCGTGTTTTTTTTACTTTATATAAATAGTATAGCAAATTGGTAGAATAACCAATATTGTGCAATTATGGTTTGTAAAAATTGTTTTAACATTTAATTTTGTTAAGCTAATATTTGCCTTAGCAAAATTTCATCAGATATAAACTTTATATATCAGGAATAATCTAATTGTTAATCATTTTTCACTCATTTGCCCATTAATCAAGCAGAAATAAAGACATGAGAAAGAATGATACTTAAGTGGGTGGAATTACGAGGTAATTTGGTAAGCATATTCTTTCATTTTTATAACCTTTTAATTGTTTGACTATTGAACATTTTTAATCTGTAGCTTATTATACATACATCTTTTTTTTATTTACATGAGATTCATAGCGAATTTTATTGGCATTTGATTTCCAATTATACTTTATTCAATTCAATGTTTTAAAGAAAGAACTTTTTTTTTTTAATCTTTTGCTGGAAATAATGGCGTAAGCAAATATTCGCGCGGGTTTTGTATACTTATAAGACAAATTGAATGCTATAACTACTTGTTATAGTTATAAATTTTATTCTAAAAATGATTTATTTCATTATATACTAGTTGTTTGTTTATACAAAACTTATATAAGAATGTGAATATGATTGATTAGCTCTTATTAACATTAAAGTCATTTAAGATTACTTAGAATCAGAAATTATAAAAAAAATCGGTCGATGTGAAATAGTTTACCGATTATAATTAGTAATTATCTATTAATTACCGAATGTTTTTATGTTAACAAAAATATACACAAATTATAGAACAAACTTCTTTTAAAAAACAGTGGTGGTCTATAATATAAAATGAACCCAGAGACTGCAATAAATATTTTATATTCTAGCATTTGCTGATATTTCTAACTTTTTAATATAAAAGCATTTTTATAAAATAGTTATAGAATAGATAATATATAGAATTTATATAATCCAAAATATAAAATCTTAGTACTTGAGTTTATATAATTCAAAATATAAAATCTATATACCTGAATTTATATAATTTGAAATATTAGTGAATAACGATTATAAACTATTTTAATGCATCTAATTTATAATGTAGCGTATTAACTCTATTTTGTTTACACGAAATAATACATTAGAATTTTATTATTAAATAATTCAACGATATTCTTCCATCCATTTTGAAAGTTAAAGTAGCACTCCATTTTTTCTTTTATTATTTATATCAAATTCATTCTTTTGAAGATTAGAGTATCTTCAATTTTCACCGAATGATAATGCCAATAAAAGTTATTCTTTAATATGAATTTAAATTGTAAAACTGAAACACTTTTTATTCCATATTTAATATCAAATATCCGCTTCGAGTCACCCATTAACAAAATGTATCTATATTTTTAGTTACTTAAAAAAATATTTCTGAATGATCGTGGTTGAAAAAGAAATTAAGCCAACTAAAAGCAATATTCCCTCGAAAAAATCAATATTTTATATATGCTTTCTTTTTGATTAAATTCTCAATTTCGGGTCTTTTCCATTAATATCTTATCTTTAATGCCTTTCGGAGCAATTTTGACTTTCGTTTTTATTGCAGCAAAAAGATATTTGCCATTACGGGGCCCTATAAGAAGTGAGCAATGAAATTACAACTGATACTTTGATGTTATTTAAAATATTGAATTAATTCATTTGTATGATTTCTGCCTAATGGATTGGATTATTTTGGAGAAATATGTAGAAGGAAAAATTATCATTTTTATTATTTTTCAGCATTTAAATTAATATTTTTATTAAGTTACATGAAATACATGGATCTTTTTTGCAACAAAGTTAAGGTTTCACAACTATTAATACTTTTTAAATTAAAATAAAAATTCTTGTAAAAGGAAGATGTCACATCTTTCAAATATGCATTTCTGAGAATGAAAATATAATTTAATGAATTTTAACATTTTATGAAAGAAAAATGTGTAATCGAAGTATGTTAATTCCTAATATCAGATATCTTTACTAAGCCTATCAGATTTTTTGAATTTATTTTTTACCTCTAGCAAACGGCAGCACAAAGTTATTTTTTCAGAGATAGTGATATATAAATATCGAAAATAAATAGCAGTTTAAAGATATGATAGCTATATCTACAACAAACGATAATATAGGACTGCGCTACATATGATAATAATCTTTAAAAACTGACAGCGTTAAGTTGTGCTTGTCACAATTAACAATAAAGATACTGAAGATAATGCTAGCTGCCATAATATACAATAAAGATACTGAAGATAATGCTAGCTGCCATAATATACAATAAAGATACTGAAGATAATGCTAGCTGCCATAATATACAATAAAGATACTGAAGATAATGCTAGCTGCCATAATATACAATAAAGATACTGAAGATAATGCTAGCTGCCATAATATACAATAAAGATACTGAAGATAATGCTAGCTGCCATAATATACAATAAATATACTGAAGATAATGCTAGCTGCCATAATATACAATAAAGATACTGAACAATAAAGATATACAATAAAGATACTGAAGATAATGCTAGCTGCCATAATATACAATAAAGATACTGAACAATAAAGATATACAATAAAGATACTGAAGATAATGCTAGCTGCCATAATATACAATAAAGATATACAATAAAGATACTGAAGATAATGCTAGCTGCCATAATAAATACATCAAATGATAACATAGTGCTTTACTTGAAAATGTGACTATCTAAAAAAAGGTTTCATGATATTACATTAGAAAGCATAATAATCTTCAACAGACGATGCTATACATGCAAAAATAATGATTTTATATTTGATAATACAATATACTGAATGATGCTACTTTGTTAACACTTTTATTTATAATGTGAAGGATATATTTTATAAATTAATTTATGTGATCATTATGGCTGTCGGCAACTGCTAAATCATGATTCTGATAAACAGATGATGTATGAGAAATTGGATTTCAAGCACTCATATTACTAACCACTGTGATTTGTCGAAATTATTGATAGCGTAAAAATGCAAGCAAAACACATTTTTGATATTTACTTTCACTGAACAGGAGTTTGTGAAGCACTTGAATATGTATGAGGATTTTATGTGTATTGAATTTATATGTATGATGATTTTTTTACAGAAAAAAAAATTGAAAGATAATTCAGAATTAGACATGTATAATTTTTTTATGGAAATAAACGATTTTTTTCCCAAAAAACTTTACAATTTTCTGACTTTTATTACATAAGTCTCATCTGTGACATGAAAGAGGGAAATATTGCGGGTGGCACCATGTTTTCATCTGTATGTTACTTAAGTCAATTGATTAATTGATTTATAATCAACTATAATTCAGAAATGACTTGAGAGATAAGTTTGAGAAAAATGCTAAGAAACATTCTTTTAAAAAAATTAAGTCACCTGTGCAATTATTCAGTTTGTTTGATGTTTAATTGCATACGTAAATAATGAAGCAGGGAGAATATTATATTACACTGATTAGCGAAACAATAAAAAGCACTTATATAAGAATTTGCTGATTTGACTTTAAAATATAAATTAGCCTAGACCGAACTTGCATTTTCAGTAAGATACTTATATCAGTTCCATGTAAATTTATTATATTTAACTGCAACAGAATTTGCTTTAATTCTTTAAACCCCTTGGCTTACCTATGCTATTTATACTTTGATTAATTTAGCAAAGTTGTTTAGTTGGATTAAGTAATAAGATTTAAAGCACGAACATAAGCTCATTCAAATCTGGTAAAAATATTTCATTCTCATGTTTCTCAAACTATTCCAGTTAGGTATGAATTTTGCAAGGAAACAGTTTTCTTGCTGTAAATTGTCATTGGTATCTTATCCGGAAAAATGATAGGTTCTAAGATTTGCAACTGTCTTTTAAGAAAGTTTAACATTGCCGAAGCTTTGACATAACCTCATTTAATGCCGATCCCACCGGACGGAGGGAACTTCTCGGATATGACGAGAAGTTTAAATCGTGGTGGTTGAGCCACCCGAGTGGGTACGGAAATTTTTGAAGGTCGGTTGCATCCTAACGTGCTTTCCATGAGATGGTTTGTGCTAAGGCCGGTAATGACCTTTAATGCTAAACTTTAGTTCCCACCAATGCGTCTCTGGGATCCGTTCATTCAAATTAAATCTATATGCCTTATGAATAGGCGGAGTGGAGTGGTTGTGTACTTAGTAATATTAACTTTGTGTGGTTACTTAATGATGGCTGCCGGAATCAAGATCATTTAAAATAAAATGAAAGCTTGCGTCAAATCATGCCTTTCTTCAGCTTCTTTCTTATTATAGTGCATTCAGGTAAATGGTCTTTTCAAATGCGTTAGCTTATATAATGCAAACCAGCGATTTCAAACGTTTCAGATTTGTGGCTCACTTTTCGAAATCTAATTTATGATAACGGACTTCATCCTCGGAGTGCTGAATTTTTCCAGCACATTTTTCCCCCGAAAGAAATTTTGTGTACTAAAAAGGAAGTAGCGCAAATGAAAAATAAAATTATTTTCATTCTGTTTCATGAAAATTTTATATCCGCATCACATTTGCAATGTGCAGAAATACACATTCTAGTTCTTGTTGTGATCCATCAAAAATCTACTCGCGACTTATGAATTGGGAAACCATATGGTAAAAAAATAACCAAACGTTTCCTTTCTATTCTACAGTACACCACCAAGTACGGTTTTATGTCCTCAGTATATATTTATGCCAATGAATGGCAATGAGAATAGGCACACGAATAAAACAGCTATGCATTTTCATAGGTAAAGACAATGATATTCAAGGAAAATTTATATGCAACACATTTTAGGGATCGGCCGCTATTAATTTCCTTTATAATTTAAGTCAAGGAAACTCATTTATTAGCTCGAGCATACCGATGAAATCTGTGCTAGCCTCAGTTTCTATTATCCTTGCCTGATCAACACCTCAATCACTGCTTAATTGTTTGGCTTGTTTAGAATCATGTCTAATACTGCATATCTTGGACAGGTGATGCGACGTGTAATTTCAGAGATGTGTCAAAATCCCTTTTACAATGAGATTTAAAATTCAATAGATTTACAAAGTTCCGTACAGACTATTGACTATTTATTCAAAACAAAATGCACACCGATAATTTGTATATCTTACGCTAAATATCTAATAAAAAATAAAACTCAGATTTTTGGAAGAATCAATAAAATTATCTATTAGCTTCATCAATACAATTTTTCTTAAACTTGTTGATAATTTAAACTATAGAACTCATACCTTTATTGTGTTCGTATATTAATTACTATAATAATTTAATAAAGTTCTAGTTAGCAGTGAAGAAGACTGAAAAATTAAACAAAAAATAATTGTAAGTTGTCTTCAAATAAAGTAAATATTTCTTAGCACTGAGTAATAATTATATTCAAAATAATTTACTCAAGATTTTTGAATAAGTAATTTTGTGCCACTCTATAAATTTCTTTAAATATTTCTTAACACTAAATAATAATTATATTCGAAATAACTAAGCCATTATATTTTAAAAAATAATTTTGAGATTTATTTGGAATAAAAATACCTTAAAACAGTTTCGCTTCAAATAATTCTTGGATGACTGTTTTACAAATTCTTCAGAGATTTTAAATTGTTCATTAACATTTGTGAGAATGGATATTAAAATCATAACTTAAGATACAATTTAATTATGATTTATTTAGAAGAAATTCCAAGAATCTATGTTTATCTCTAAATAATAAGCTTTTTATTTTTTAATTTAAATCAACATTTACACATAAAAATAACTATTAAATAGTAATGAGTATTCTAGCAATAAAATTAAAAAGCGAAACACTACTTTTGAAAGCATCAATGAAAAAATAATAATAGTTATTCTCCGGAATTAAATTATATTTTAAATGAGACAAATGAAGCATATTTTACTAAAACGTATTCTCAAGAGAATTATTATTTACAGAATACTTTTAATAAAATGTACTGTGTATTTAGTTTAGAAATATTAACATTTAATTACTTTTGGGAAACACAACAGGAATTTTTGAAATATGTGAGGAAAATAAACATTTTATTAATAATAATTCAGAATATGAAATATTTTAACATTTTGTCCTTATAAAAATGGTAGAGCAGACAAATTTATTTTTATCCCTAATTAAAATATATTATGAAAAAATAATGATGCTGTTTACCATTCTTTGTACAAATAATATTTTATTTTTTATAAAAATAATAATAAGCAAGTAATATTTTAAATATAATGACGAAAATTAAGCCTCTTTAAAATGTTTTGTTCTTTTACTTCAATTAAAAATGAGTAAATATCAAATAAAAAAGCTTTTTAATATTTTATAATAAAGTATTATTGAGGGAAAAAAAGATTTTTAGTCTTTTATAATAATATATTAAAATTTATAGTTATTGGTGCATATGCATAAATTAATCACGAATTACTATGAATTATTTTTTCCCCAAATTGTTTAAAAGTTTGTTAAAAAGTCGAAATATTAAAAAAGAAAATCTTTAAAAACATATACAACAAAAACAGACTGAAAATTCTCATAAACATAAAGGATATTGTAAAACCAAAAAGAAGGAATTTCTTTTAAAAGGCGATATAATTTCAATATAACCGCGTTCCATGTTATTCGAATCTAAAATTCACTTTAATTTCTAAATTGCTCAGTTTTTTTAACACATTTTAGAGTTTCGACGCATATAAAATAAATGCTAACTGAGATAATTTTTTAAAGAATTTCTTGTCAAAATATATAAATTCCGAATGCCTTATCTGTTCTTTTTTCCTGCATTTTGTTTTGTTTTTCGGAGTGTGTCACTACCTATTCATGGATTTCATAAGGCCTTTCATACCGCCTTTTCATTTTTTTCATCATGACCATGTTATATATATATATATATATATGTATATATATCATATTATATAACTTCTTGCAAATCCTTCATTCTATATGGGATTTTTATACTTAACAAGAAGAAATACTCTATTTCTATTATACAGTAAAACTGTTGCTTTAATTGCTTAAATCTACTTTTTTAAATATATATATGTCACCTTTAAAATATGAAATCCGTTATTTTATAGAATACCTAGTTATTCCATGAAATAACTGAGCGTGTCCGTTAAAGTGTAAAACTCTCTTGTATTTCATGGTTTAACTAGTTATTTCATAGAATAACGATCTGCAGCCCGTTAAAGTGTAAAATAATCTATATCATATATCTCGCACTACAAATACATTTACCTTCCACCCCACTGCATTTATGAACTATTTCAGGCCATAGGGCGAGAACTTGTTTAGCGTATTGGCGCCAGTTCATTCGCTCATTGGTTAATTGATTGCTTGTACGTACAGTGCCGGCTGCTGTTCGTCAAATACTGTTTCCACGTATCAGGTATTGAGTTACATTAATTTTTTTTTAAGTTTTATAATTTAGTCATTTGTTATTACGTTAATTTAGTTTGCTTACGTTAAAGTGCAATTATTTTTAAGACCTTAAATTGCCTTGAACAATGAATTATTTAAGTGATAACAAAAAAAAAAGCTGCAATGAAATAAAAGTTTGAATCTTTACTAAATAAGCGTGATGTGAAAGAGAACAGTTCTTTGCTCACCAGTGAAAAATTATTAAGTTTGATAGCTGATGTAAAGAAATCTAAAACATCAGATAAGAAAGTGCCACGTGATTATTGGTTACTTCAATATTACGATGTCCTTGAAGTTGAAGGAGTAGAAAAATTAATAGTCCCAGTAACAAATGCAATACCAGATGTAATGTTTTATTGCTCAAGTGATTCTTTGTTTGACATTTTGTACGAAACTCATTTATCTATTGGGCACGGTGGTAGAGACCGAATGATAAAAGAACTTAATCGTCGTTACAAAAATATTACGCAAAATAATATTAAGATTTTCCTGAATTTTTGTGAATCTTGTCAACAAAAACGCAAAGCGGGCAGAAAAGGTGTTGTTGTTAAGACCATGATTTTTTCACATATGAATTCAAGATGTCAGGTTGACCTCATAGATTTTCAATCACAACCTGATGGAAACTATAAATTTATTTTAGTTTATCAAGATCACCTTACAAAATTCGTGGTTTTAAGACCTCTTCAAACAAAGAGAGCAGAAGAAGTTGCAGGACAGTTGCTTGATATATTCCTTTTGTTTGGAGCCCCATGTATATTGCAGTCGGACAATGGAAGAGAATTTTGTAACAAACTTATTGATGACTTAAAAGTAACTTGGCCAGAGCTTAAGATCGTGCATGACAAACCAAGACATAGCCAAAGCCAAGGCAGTGTTTAGAGAGCCAATCAGGACATAGAAAATATGTGGACGACTTGGATGTAAGACAACCAGTCAACTTCGTGGAGTAACGGGTAAAAATTTATTCAGTTTATGAAGAACAGAGTGTTCCATTCTATTATTAAAAGGTCCCCCTACGAGGCTATGTTTGATTGCGCAGCTAGAGTTGGACTGTTAACAACTGCCATTCCGAAGGAAACATTTAATTCGTTGGTCGATGAAGATCAATTACAAAATACTTTGACTGCAATGAATCTTTTTTCTCAACCCGATAAAGAAAAAGTAGTTGAACAAACTGTATTAAATAATCCCATTGCGAAAGTATGTGTTGTCTGTTTAAAAGAATACAGTGAAGATATAGTTTGCTTCAAATGTATGGAGCCTGTCCATATATCATGTTCGGAAGATTATGTTTCAGAAGATGAAGTTGAGCAGAAAATCTGCAAATTGTGTTTTAATGAACTTAATGTTCAAAGAGAAAGAGAAAAGTCTAAAAAATGTTAAGAAATTCAAGCGAAAAAGATGAAATTAATGTCGGATAAATCTCATTCTGAAGCCTCTGTGGGGTTTACCGTCCGTATCCCACTGCCTGAGGTTGACAGAGGAAAAGGTGATGCCAAATCTATTTTAGCTATCATTATAAAAATAACCAACGAAGGATTTTTCCAATTGGGCACAAGAAACGGCCGCATAAAACAATTATATTCCCGATCCCAGTTCAGTGTCTGCGAACAAAAATTAATTAAAATCGAAGAAGTACCGGGTGTAGAAATATCGCTCCGGTCGGTTGCTACAGCTCAAAGTTTAGGTACTGGTCAGGGATTTAAAAAATGTTCGTGTAAAACCCAGTGTGTCAACAAAAAATGTTTTTGTTTTAGAAATAATGTTATTTGTAATTCCAAGTGTCATTTTAGTAATCCTTGTTGTAACAAATGATTTTATGGTACGTTTCCATAAATACCCTTTAAACGCTGCATAAATTAGATAAATTGCTTCTTTTTCATTTTAATTGTCTATCATTAGTTTAACTGTCTCTCATTAGTTAATTTATAGAATACCTAGTTATTTCATAGAATAACTAGTTAAAGTGTCAAATTAATAACATATTACACACTTTAACGAACACGATCAGTTATTTCATGGAATAACTAGGTATTCTATGAAATAACTGCATTATATAATTTAACGGTAACATTATATTATATATATATATATATATATATATATATATATACTTTTAAACGTATTTCTTCTGCTTGTATCGCTGTTGGATGGTGAGAACTATATCTTAATAGCAATCTTTTTCAAAACAATAAAGGGTTGTATTCCTCTAATGTCATTTTGTCATATATACTTGGGTCTAAAAGATAGTTCGATTTCCTTGAGAAAAATTATAAGCGATTGTCGAATCAGCAATTAGCAACTTGAAGCAAAAAAAAAAAAAATCACTGATTATAATTATCTATAAAATTCTTGTTAACAAAGCCATAAAGAAAACTTTGAAATTATTTTTTTAAATAAACATTTCGAATCTTGAGACGTGTGCTGAATATAAGAATTACATAAATATGACCTAATGCAAAATAAAATATAAACAAATAAAGCAAAAATTCTACGATTGGCAGTCTACAAGTTCTATGGGATCTTATATGTTGAAGAAAAATATCTTTTAGCATATTTTATGACTATTGCTAAAAATAACTTCAGCATACTGAATGCATTCAGAATAATTTTTACTAAAGCTTTCTCTATACTATTTTAAGCAACAATAATAGCGGTAAACTTAATAGACAGATAATGTTATTAACATAGTAGAACAAAGAAATCTTTGGAAAATACAGATTATAATTTTCATAAATATATGTCTACTATCTGGCATAATAAATAGGAATATTAATAGGTCGTATGAAATTCATGATTCAGAGGTTTTATCAGGTCTACATCAAATGTTTTTGTGGCGGACAATTTAAGTACTTTTTAAAAATAATGTTCAATGTACTTTTTTTTAAAAAAGAATATACGAAGTTTCATTGCATTAAATATAAGTACTGAAAAATTTGTTTTGAAATTATGTTTGAATCTACTCATGCAGATTTCACATTTATTTAGAAATAATATTTTCTTTTCTCTAAATTTTTTCATTGATATAAATGTGTGGAAATATTTTATTCCAATAAAATTCTGATAATAGAAGTGAATCTGCTGTAAATACAAAACTAAAAATAAAGTTACAAAATAATGTGGAGACTAGTTTGCGAAAGAACATATCTAGTCTGTTATTTAAATTTTTTTTGAAAATAGGGAAATTGGAGCTCCGGCTAATATAATTCACTCTATCTCTGTTACGCATATATGTCTGGACTACCATTTTTATATGTTTATTTTGTGCTACTTAACCGGATATTACAATATTTTCCATATAAAAATTCCTACCTTTAGATTTTTATTTCATGATGTTGCTATGAAAGAATTCCTTCGTTCACATTAATTAAAAAGCAAAAGATTCTACATCCACCTGAAAAGAAAAAAAACATTTCTAAAAAATCGTTTTTCATTCTAAACAAGAATTTGATTTCGATAGTAACTCATAAACATGTTTATTTAGTATTTAAAAATAATGCTTAAGACATTTGAAAATAGTATCTAGAACAAATTAAGGTTTTACTGAATCTGTATCTAAAAGTGTATTTTATTCAAATTATTTATTCTTTCATATACTTAAAATCTAGAACTGGTAAAAATTATTTTCCAGACGTCGTTTAAAGACACTTGCAAAAATATTTAAGCATTAAAAATGACAATATGTTAGTTGAAATATCTAAAATTCTATTTGCTACCAATTTTTCAAAAGAATTCTAGCCCCTATTTCAAGAAGGGTGATGATTCTCTATAATTATATATATATATATATATATATATATATTTCCATACAAATAACTGAATGCTTTCAGATTTGCCAGTTTGAAAAAATATTTAGTCATGTTTGTATGATAAATATATAAATTTTGATTAAATTTCATGTTTTGTAATGTATCACTCTCATTTTAATCAGAACTGTTTAGAATCACTTAGGAATTCTTGTTATTGTCTTTTATCTTTAGGAATTACTATTCAAAACTAGGTATTTTGTTTTTAATGCTTAAAGAGCTTCACATTTTGCCATTTATATTTACAAATTTTACAAAAAAAAATTATTTTTATATATCAGAAACTCATAATGAGAAGTTTTCTACTGGATTCTACAAACTTAAAAGAATCGTGATATAACATTCTTATTTTAAATATAAAAATAAACATATTTGAATTCAGATTTTACGTACTAAAACTTTCTATATATATGAATATTGAATGTTATATTCATTTATTATACATGCACTTTATCGATTAAAATATCAATATATTTGAGCATCGTTTATGAGTGTATTGGTGCGTTATTGAACTACAGTTCTGATTTAATAATAATTATTATAAAATAATTATTTTATATAATGAATATGACACGATTGCATGTTAGTTTTCAGGAATTTAGAATTCCCAGATATTGTGGAAGCAGTTATTACTGTCGATGAGTTTGTGAGCTTTGACATCAATATCATGACTTCGAGGCTGCTAATAATTTGTGTTTAAATTGTTTGGAGTTAATATTGAAAATTGCGAAGAAATTCTCTCTTCCTTTAAAAACGGAATGGAAAACTCCAATGAAATACTTCGAACTTATTTTGTCTAAATGGTGAAAATGGTGAATGGATTTTCATTGAATTTAATTCGATTCGAAATGCTGTATTTAATATTCTTTGATAATCAGCACTCCAGAACGAAATTTATCATCGATATTTTTTTTTTAACTGAACGCCAACCTGTATGCAAATAAATCACGCATAATAAGAAAATATATAATTTGTCCTCCAGAAGCACAATTAAGATATTATTTTTCCTATTTTTATAATATAAATTTCATCTTGAAATTTAATCATTATTTTTCATACTATATATTAATGTAATAATTTTACTTTTGCGATCATTGGTTTTGAAGGGATTTGAGTTAGGGACATTAAATTTATAATAAACAGACTTTTATTAAAAAATTGTATACGCATTTTTTATTTATACATTATTTTATAGAAGTCCTTTGGAAAATGTGTAAACTATGTAAATCAAGATATGCGAATTCACAACGTTCTCGTCTAAGTAATGCGCTAAATAAAATTATGTTCCAAGCATTAAAATAGGAAAGTTTCATTGAGATTACAATATTTAAAAAAATAATGCTGAATGATTAAAGGATCGCCATCCTGAATCATTCCCATCATTTGAGAAGATTAATTAATTATTTTTTTATCTTCTACTAAAATGATCTCAATAGTTTACTCACAGAAATTGTGTATTTTTGTAGAAAAATTCTACATTTTTTTTTCTTTACCATTTGATTCAGAGGAGATAAATAAGTCTGAAGGCGTGATCGTAACATTTATTAACCTTTAAATTGTAAATGGGATAAATTCGAAGATAAAACCTGGGTTCTCTTCAGTTACCTCCGAAATTCCTTATTCGTGTCTTTCTTAATTATAAACGAGAGGATGATAATACAAGAAAATTGTAACACTCGAAGATAACAAATGTGGTCTCAAATAACTTGAAAAGCAATATATTCTTTTATTCAATTCATTGTTAACAACAAACACATAACTAAGCATTGCAAATAAAATGATAACATTTGATTGATAAGACAATGATATGTAGATTTTTTTAGAGATTAGTATTTTTTTGCAGAAGTCATATTGAAACCGTTTTGTTGTAAAAATTCACCTCAATCCGCAAAAGGAAAAATAATTCTTTTCACGGCGGAAAATGGCTGACTAGGAATGAAATAATGGTTTTCTTCAGGTTTTTGCTCCAAAATCACATCAAAATAATCCATATATTAATTAGTCTTACATATAAAGGAATATGTATAGAATACGCATTAATTGAGCAAGCACTCGTATAAGCAATGCAAAAACAAGAAAAAGAAATCATTATGTATATTCCAAATCAAAATTGCTAGCCACAACTGGTAAGCATTACATGGATAATTATTAGATATCTTTGCGTTTGAATTTAATCCAATTTGAAATGTTTGCGATAATCAAATAGACCCAACTCTGACCAAAGGTTCATTCCAAACTTGTCTTACATAATTGGGAACACTACAATAACAGAATTACTCCTAGATATCCAAACGGTTAATCGAGTCTTTGAATATGGCTCTTATGAAGACAAATATCCAGTGAAATTTATCCTGGAAAGATAGGTTGTGGGAGAGAAATTTCAGTTAGACTTATCGATTTGTTATACCATTCATGTGTCAGAGATAGGAACTGGTAATTGAAGGCAGTTTACTATTGTTCTCAGTTGTGCCAATCGCCGTAAAGATCTATGAATTAATAGAATGAAGTTGGTATAATAGATGAAATACATCGTTTGGATATGGAAGTTGAAAAGGTTAATTGCTTTGCATACATAACAGAAATTGGTAGATTGCCCTGTAATGATGGGTTTACAGTGACTTGCAGATGTTCTTGATGAGGAATTAGGTGTTTCATTTTATTAATATACTAATCACATTGTATTGATACTATTATGCACACTGTGATAGTTTCAATGAAGAATATTTTGTTGATTGAGTAGTATATGAAAATTATGCAGCAAGAAAGAATACTAGTTTTGTAAAAAAAGGTGTCCATTTATTAATATGAATCAAACGCTAAATACAACAACATTCATTTTTTTATTGTCTATTGTTTGATTAAAGAAAAATATCGAATGAGGGTTTTGTGTTTTCTTATTTCATATAACTATACTCTATAATGAAAATTTTCAATGAATATATAATTTAATGAAAAATAAATTACTTATAAGGCTAAAAAAAATATGCTATATTTTAAGAAATCTAAATGAAATTATTTCAAATGATTTTTGAATCAATATTTATGTTATCGATAAGAGCAATATACATTATAACTGTATTATTTAAATGTTGAGTATAGCTTAGCTGAAAACAATTTTTTTTTTGAATAATTTGTCTATAAATAATCACAATTATGCGTTATAGAACTCAATCAAGTTTTCATTGAACATTTTTTAACTAAAGCGTTTAACACAAATTATTGTTTAAAGATGGTTCCATATGAGGTTAATACTGATAATGATGTCAAATATTCACACATAGTTGTCGTTGAAATATTAGTTTCTCGACAAATAAAAAGAATACTTGGAAAATTAATTTTTGATAATATAAATCATTTTTACTAACATAAAATGGAAATAATCGGATCTTATTAGGGTATCATTAGCTTTAAACTGATGACATTTGTTCAAATTTGATCATCGGGACAGAAGGGCCAATAAATAAACTTTCTAGAATAACCATAATGAGCATTAAATTAAACAAATATATTACAGCCTTATTAATGAATTCTTTTTACTGGTAATATGCATGTATAAGAAATCGGAATTTCATTTCAATATCGAGGTTCAATCGAGTCTGACTATTAACTTAAATATATAACATATTATTACGGAATTTCCGGGCTTGTTTGCCGATTTGTTGGTCGATGAAATAAACACAATCAACAAGCCTCAATATAAAACAACGACGTCTTTTATTTACACAAAGACAAAAACAACAAATGCAAAGCCGAGAGGAACACATGGAACATACAGCAACACACTACAACAAACAGTAGCCCACAAGTAGTAATCGGTAGTAATAACAACCATAGCACACAAAGCAGCCAAACAGAATTCAGCAGGAAGAAGGAATCTACGTAGCTTCACTCTACGGTCTCTCCAAACGTCTGCAATTCCTCGCTTTAGCTGTTTCCAACAGCCGACTCACTACTACACGACTGGATATACTTCCCACGACTCGATACTGTTTCTACAATAAACACCAGAACTTGGCACACAACCCAGTTCAGCAATCGCTTGAACTCTACACAACGTTTGTTCTTCTCTGGGCTGATCCAACTATTCCGCCGTTGATTCGTAACCCTCTCGACGACTCGATACGTGACTGACTGCAATTGAGACTGCAGGCCTTTTATAGTTCTCGGTAGGCGGGCAGAGGAGTTTCTGGTCCAATCAGGCTTATCTCGGTTCCTACCGGTTCAATTGCTAAAATTTTGATTGAAGTTTACAGAAATATCTCTTTTGTCGTTACATTCGTCGCCAAGCTCTGAGGTCACTGACGCGGCACCCGATCAACACACAACAGAGCTAGCTGATCGTAAAACTGTCTTTCTAGTGGTTGAGATAACAGTGCTGGGAAGCAACATTAGGTTTGTAAGAATATCACCAGAAGTAACTAGTTACTTTATGCAGAAAGTTAACGTTTTATATATTTAAAATTAATACTCTAAATAATTGTTACCACTTTAAAATGAAGAAATTAGTCATTACTATCACAGTTTTTTCAAATCCTAGCCAACATCAATCATTCCTAATTAAAATTTGCTGATTACCAATTAATTCGATTGTTTCAAAGAGAGCAATGAGTTTAAATTTTTAAACATCTTTACAAATCACCCATAATTCTTTTATTTAATATTATTGAGGGAGAGTGATTATTTCCTGACTGAACAAATCGACATCCCCTATAATTTAATTTTTGAATTGGCAATGTCTTTAAATAAAAGCTAGAGATATTCCTTTTAATGGTAGTTCACCATCACAGGTCTTAATTTCCTTCTCATTATACCTTTGCCTTCTTTTGCTTCAATTGCCATTCAAATTTTCTCATTAGCACGGACTTGCAAAAAAAAAAAAAAAAAAAAAAAAAAACTAATTCGAAAACAAAAGGATTCTTTCCTTTTTAATAGGTTATTTGTTATTTGTTTTGTCTGGTACATTCTGTTGGCTCATTCTAAAAACAAAATACCTCAGATATTTTGCAATTTTTTTCCCAACAATTTCCTTTTTGTCCTTTTATTTTTGTTTCTTGCTTGTGTTATAGAAAAAAAATGTATCGTTATATAAATGAGGTGCATTTTCCTTATTGTTTTGTTTTATTTACATAGCTAGAATTACTAATGATTTTGGCTGCTTGGCTGAGGATTATATTTTCAAAAATTAAGTAGAGCTATTATTAATTATTGAAGTTAAAATTAGATACTGAAATATTTTCAGATTTAAAAAAAGTGGTTTTTATTATAATATATATTCGTTCTCTTTTAAATCTCGAAATCGCAGAATAAACAAAAAAGGAATTAATTTTAAACCTTCCAAAGATAACTTAAGATATTAAATATTATTTCCTATTCTTAATAAAAGGTATAAGATATACAATAGTAACGTCATAACATTGTATGATGGAACTTATAAACTATACTCCAGTAAACAATCAATAAAATATTCCACACAAAATCTCAATAAGACAGAACTTAAATCTCAGAAAATCTATGGAATATTGTTTTAGTTTATTTGACAAAAAATAATATCTGAGAAAAATTTCCTTCATAAAATATTTGACAAATTTATAATTTTGTTTACGTTTTCGGTAACATTTTTTCAGTGAAATATTTTCCTATTTTTTTAAAATATGTTTGAAAGGAACAAGCGTGTATTTTGTTAGGAAGAAAGAAATTGAAAAAAAAAATAATAATAAACGGTTAATAAATTTAATTTAAAGAATGAATTTTACTGTTGAAAATAGAAAAAAAAATGAATAATTTGAATTCGCTCGAAGGAATGGATCAATTTACAAGAAACAGAACTTTTCCTAAAATAACATACTTTACTGAAAAGTTTTTCGTTAGTTTAAGAAAATTTAGATTTGAAAGCCAGAGATTTAATTAAATTTCGATAGTAAAACTTATAAATTTGGTCTTTATAACAATTTTTTTTTGATATTTTAGCAAATCTTGATAGAAAGCTTTATTTCGGGGAAGGAAAGTTAAAATAATTGCATCTGATAAAATTTGAGAATAAATTGAAAGTATTTACTGACAATCTGTTGATTAGAACTATTTTTCCTGTATAGATTTTATCTTAATTATCCGAAAAAGAAATAGTAAAAATAGCCTATAATGAAATGGTGTATGTATTTTAGAGTATTTACCTCTAAAATAAAGCTATATTTTTCTATAATTTGTTTTTAAAAATGTTTCAATATTTTTGTATTTATAGAAATAATCGCGGCTTTATTTTTATTATTATTTTGTATTTATATAATATAGATTATGTTTCAAATTTATTATTGTTATTTTCTCACTTTATTATCATTTTCGTTATTTATTATCATTTATACAGAGCAAAGGAATTTTTTTAAGATTATTAGTAATGCTACTGTTACTACTTATAAAGTATTAATAATTACACTACTATTACGAATAAAAAAGTGTTTCTTCTCTTTTCTTTAAGTGGGGCAGATTGAACACTAAAGGTGTGTAATTTGTTCCTTAAATGCATTCGTCTACATGCATTTGGGAAATATACATTTCCTAAGAGCCTCTAAAGATACCCGAGCATATATTTTTTTAATAGCCATAAACTAAGCGGGTTCCTTGTTTGTGTATAAATAAGTTTAAGAACAAGAGATATCATAACGGGTTTTGAGATGGAATAGGGAATTATTCTCATCTTTCTAAAGAAAGTCGGGCATTGCAATATTCTGAGGTACCTGATTTCGAATAATCTTAAAAATGAGAGAGTTAAGGAAACTAGATAGCAAAAAATAAAAACGTAAAGCAACAAAGTCATCATTGGCATGACTTTGATGGATGATCAAAGATCCATCTTTCAAAAGATGACATTTTTTAAATTAGACTATTTGTCCAGTAACTTTAGTTATCCATAATGGCACATAGGTAAAGAAAAAGCTAATCTAATTCAACAAAAGCTTTGAATTTAAGATCTAAATGATCCAATCATGTATCCAATGAATGATCCAATACGAAACTTCAAGCGCAACAAAACTTCAAAAGAAACTTCAAACATGGTATATCATATTCTAATAAAAATGTGGAACATTAGTCAACAATTTTTCTTTTTTTTTCTCTTAAAATTTTTACTCACAAATATATTTTCTAAGAATAGAGTATGACTCAAATATCTATGAACCATCTGATATTCTATACTGGTGTCTAATCTTTCCAAATTTGAAGCTGCATGTCAGAAGAGTTAGCTACAAATCTGCGTCCACTCTTCCGATTAATTGTAAATGACTTAACAAATCCGCCTCTTGCTCCATTTCATTGATTGGATTTCTGAACCAAGTAATTAAAAGTGGTATTCTTCTGTATTTAAATTAAGTAATCAGTCCGGAAGAGGAAGTGATGCAACAGAATGAGATTGTTTCCTGAAATTTCCTAGACAAGTTGGATTTTCATGCATAAATTTTGTCTATATTCGGAATTCTCACAGATAGGATGAAGATAATTCAGTCTTTTTTTAAAATTTATTCCTGAACATATTAAATATTTTGATAAGAAATATGGTACCCAATTAAATGGCAAAAAATACGTGTTGAAATTTCTTACTTTATTTTATTCAAAACTTTATTTTAAGCCTACAAAAATACTTTTGATTAATACTAATTTTGTTCAAGATTATAATAAGATTTAAAAGTTTTAAAGAAAAGTTTTTTTTTTCATTATCGATTCTATTTTGCTATTAGAAATATTTCGTTGTACTTTTTGTACAAGACATAGACATGCATAAATCAAGAAAGATAAGAAGACTAAAACAAAATGTTTGGGAAAGAAAGAGGTCCAATTATGTGGCAGTTGGTCTATATTCTCCATGTTACTTCTTCGTTAAGAAAGTAACAATAAAGAAAAAAAAATTAACCCGTAACTGGAGACATAAATTTCCTCACGCGGCTAGAGGCATGGATTCAAAATGACTCCATTGTTATTTTTCTTTTTTTGACTTTTGTAAACAGCATTGGAATTTATTTTGAAAACAATACATTCTGGAAATCATGTATAGCAAAAATGTTAAAGGTTATAATATTAAATGTTGGAAAGATATTATAAGTAAAACTTAAACAATTTTTTAATGGATATTTACTTCGTTTAGATATAACGGAATTACACTAATGCTAATAATTGTTAGAATTTAACAAACAAAACTGAAGAATATAATATTTTAAAACATTATTTAAAGAATATTTCTTTATTCTTTTTACATTATTCAAATTAAAAGCAGTTTCAGAGACATGGTGTCAATAACTCCCTAAATAACAACGAAAACTTTGAAAAAGAATAATTTAGTTATACGCACGTATTGGTGCTTAGATTTTTGCCACCATACTGCTGAGAGAACAATTTGAAGGTACAGAGGAGATGATTGTATTCAAGAGAACATATTACGTAATAATCGGAGCTAATGAACAACTTGCAGTCTATTATGATTACCGTCTCCAGTTGCGGGTTAATGCCGATGTTAAGTAATTACCTTCCAAAAGTAACAAAATACAGGTTTGTAGATGTACCGATAATATCATGGATATAGCTTCATAGTGTTATAGCATGCTACCACCATTTCGGATAAGAAGAACTGCCGTTGTTAAGCGGACAAGAACACTAGCTAACCGAGTGTATCGATAACAAATAAAAATAAAATAAAATGAAATTATCATATTTTGAAGAATATAGAAATAAATAAATGAAATGAATTGAAGTGAATATATTCAATTCAATTAAAAAAGTGCTCTTTTATTGATATATTTCTTAACGTTGGCACATATTGTTTAAAATTTCACCACAGTCTTGTTGGGGAATTACACAGACATCTTTAAAATACTGGTTGAGGATTGTAAGCAAAAATAAATTAGCATATTTTAAGTCAAATTGTTCAACACTTCTCTACAGAAAAGACTCGTTTTCACATTTTGGCTCGAAATATATTTTGTATGACTGAACAGTGATGAAAAAAAAGAGCGAGATGAAAAAAAAAAAAAAAAAAAAAAAAAAAGACGCATAATACTTAACTCTGTAATATTAATCTTATAAATTTCTTGATCGTTTAACAAGAATATAAGAAATATAATCATCATACAGGATACTTTCAAAGATAAAAAAAGATACTTTCTTGTTCAATATTAATTAGCAAGACATATTTATCGAGATTTTCTTCGTAATTGCAATCCGATCATGCTGATTAAATTTTCAAATAAGGAATGACTGATAAATTTACAATATGCTAATTATGATAATTAAATATCCAAATAAAAATTAGTTTAAAAATAAGGATGCCAGGAAAATTTTGCTAAGAGGCCAATTATGATTATTAAATTTTTAAATAAGTAATAATATTAAAATACGAATGCAGTAATTTGATGCCATTAATTACGAAGAAAATTACTGGACTAAAGAGACATTCACATGGAATTAATGATTTTCTGAAATATTTTTATTTCCCAAAATTACATTGCGAACGAAGAATTATTTTGTGTGTTGAATTGATCTAAAAGCTTCATGGAAATTCATGCGATAAAGTATCATATATTTAATTTATTCATTCCTTATTAATTTACTTCATTACCTTATTCATTTAAATTTATGCTTTTTTTGTTTTTAATTAATTTAAATTTGTAAGTTCCTAAAGGTAGGTTAAATTTTACATAAAAATTCCTGTTTTCTTTCTTTTATTGTATTTAATTATCGAATTATCAGAATGATACGCTTTATCAGCACGGAGCCAAAATGTGGCGTCTGTAAAAAGAATTTAGCAACAGTAAATTTGTTGAATAGAATACACAAATATTAGTTAGGGAACAGTTTTTTTTCCTTTTCATCGTATGTTCGAAAAACTCAACCGAACTTACTTTGATTGTTCGCCGCGTTTTCAGATTAAAAAATCTATCGCGTAACTTGGACATTCATACTTTTGCAGTATAGTTAAAAATTTTTGGCATTCATTTTTTGAATATTTTTATTCCTTATAAGTTTTTATAACACAATTTTTTAGAAAGAATATGCCGTTTTCTAATAATTTAAGAAATTCTGAAAAGCATTTAAATTTTTCTTTGCTTTTTTTCAATTAAAAAACAATGCTCATTTCGCCGAATTTAGAGAAAATCGCTTTAAACCCTAATTAGTGTAACAAAATTTAGTCAGATACTTTTTTCCCAATTTAAATTCTCTGTTCAGAATCCAATAGCGATGAGAAATAAAATAATGGCCTTTGGTCTAATTTAGAATCCGTTTGTACAGTGTTAAGAAGTTTTCCCTCAATTTTAAAAAAAAATGTTGACATTATTTGAATAATCAGTGAAAATACTTTAATATATTTCCTTGAGAATAAATCGAAGACAATTTTAAAATGCATTAAAGAATCTTTGAAAAGTCTGTTAACTCGCAATTTAATTAAAAGAAGTTTGTTTTTTGAAGAAAATGTACATACAAAATTGTACCAGGAATTAAATTACGAATTTCATAGACGGTGTGACAAATAACTTACCTAAAGGAAATAATAACATACACATCGATATTTTATCCAACTTTAAGTGAATATTATTAAAGACAAACATCCTTTTGAGGAAAAGAAAGAGAATTGGAGGGAAAAAAATAGTGATTTTTTTAAATTGTAAGTCTTATTGTTTACGAAGTTACTTCAAACAAAAAAAAAATATGCATGAAAATTTTAAAAAAAGAAAATGAGCTTGCACAAATTTTGTATTTCATTATTCTTTCGAGTGTAATAATTTTTGTTTTCTTTTTTTACTTTCTTTTAATTATCAGTTGTGTATTTTTAGACCATTGAAGTATTTTTAAAAGAGGATACATAACATTATTTACCTTTAAAGAATAACAAGATTATTTCGATTTATTTTTCAAAATGAAAGTGGAAACTCGTTTGTAGGAAAGTATGGAAAATAAAATGTTAAAAAAAAAAGAAAAAAAAAAAGGTGGAAAGTACCAAAGAAAGCTTTTAAGCAAGAAGAAAGTGCTTTTATAATTATAAAGCTGTAAAATATTTATGCTAGTGTTTTTAAGAGAATATTCCTTTTAATAAAATAGAATTAATAGAACATTTTACATTAAGAATAAAAACAATATTTTTATTCTCTGAATAAAATGTTTGAAAGCATTATATTCCTCACTGTCAAATTAACAAGATTATTGTTATCTTTCTAGATTTTAAAAATTTTGCAGCGTATCTCAAAAGTTATTAAATTTGAAAAATGTAGCTTAAAAGTTATTGAAGTCAAAGAAAATCAAGCTATAGATCGGAAAAATCCCTCGAGGGAATTCTATAAAAAAAATTAATATTTACGAAATTTTGAGTACAATACACTTCATTTCTTTCCTTTGGAAAATATAATTTAGCTGCAGGGTACACTTATTAATATTTTAAATAATTCTTTAAAACCTAACCATTCTCATTCAAATACATGACTTAATTATAGAGAATGCTTATTAATACTTCTTTCATAATAATTTGATTCAAAAGTAAAATATTTTTACATATAAACATATTACAGCAAATATTCATAAATTCTTTTCAAGTCATTCCTGATTAAATTATATTTGAAAATATTCAAATCTTATATTCATTCTAACAAATATGCAGTAAAATTCAAAATGTTCATTGAATTCGGAAAAAAAAATCATTTAAGAAATATTCCAAGCAAAACTTTTTTAGACGACTAGAATTTGAATGTGGCTTTAGGGAGCTGGTCTTAAATAAAAGGGCAGTCACTCATACATATTTTATAAAAGTCCCCAGGTTAATTATTTTAAATAAAATAATTACTTCGTATTCAGAAATAATTACTTTATTTAAAGAAAGTACTTAAAACTTTATTTTAATAACTATTCAGGACAGTTTTTTCTATGAGAGATGCAATTTATGAAATTGTTACAATATTTATTTATGAACGAATCATGTTCTAAGCATTGTAATTTTAATAGTTAATAATTTCGACTCATGATATTTATGATCAAATACTGAAACTAATTCACACGTTAATGTCATTTTAATTATATTAATGATATAACAAAGTTGAAAAGTCAGGCATTTACTTTGTAATTAAACATTTGTTGTATTATCGACATATTTAAATAAAATTAAGCTCATCCACTTTCATTCCTTACTTTAAAATTGTGAAATTAGATGCCTGCGAGCTCTAATTTCTTCTTTCATTTAATAATTTTTCATAAGCTATTAAGGAGAATTTTTAACAGAAATTATTGCCACGTTGTGTAAAATTATTCATTTTAGAACATTCCAGAAGATTATGCCTCATACATAAATTCAAGAGCGAGCTTTAATTACTTTTGAATATATTTTCTTATAATCATTATCTGTGAAACGAATAATATGGCCATCTTTATTTTGGTTTTACGCCAAGTTTTTAAATAAACGTAGTTGTTTTCAAAAATTGCCTTTACTTCAAGGTAATATATTTATATTTAAAAAATATTTCATAAAGACGTTTCAACGTACTGTTGATTTGAAAGATAATCAGTGGCGTGTAAAATTAAGTACGGGGACAGATAATGAATTTTAATTTCAGAGTACCTGCCAAAGCAAATGTTTATATTAAAGAAGACTTCTATTGAATTTGGAGCAAAATTCCCGAGAAATAAATAAATGAATTTATTGTATAAATTAATATTTATGCATTACATTTAAATAAACTTAAACTAATTTAATTTAAAGTTTTTTTATATAATTAATTTCTACTAATAACTCATTAAAAAGTTTCATGAAACCACATGGGATTTTTTTACTTTGTTGAAATGACATTGGATAAGCAATAATTATTATTGTTCAATTTCTCTTCTGTTTTTTTGTAACAATTCAATTCGTAGTTCACTAGTCTTAGTAAATTTTAATATAATTATAATAAAATAATCTAGAAAAGAATAGGTAGAACATATGAAATCATACCATTTTTTTTTGTCATTTGTCATGAAAACCCAAAAGTAGAGTATCCGAATGGAAAAGTTCAGTTTTCATATTATATATATATATTCTACTTGGATATTTAATACATTTCAAACTAAATCAAAAACAATAAATTTTTTAAAAAAAATATTCTTAATACGAGGAGGTGTCTTGTCAATTTCTCAATCAGTATTTAATATCATTTATCTAAAATATTTTAGCATTTATACTTACATGTATATAATATGTTTAAATCAGAACATAAATTTATTCATCAGAACAAAAACCGAATTTCAGTTAGTGAAACAGATTTTCTGATATTTATCATTGAAGAAACAATTCAATTTAAATAAAACCGACTTATTTATCAAGTATAAAAATGTTTCATTGTTTAAATTCAACTGTTTGGAATTCCGTTAAATGAGAATTACGCTGGAAATGAATGAAATAAGGGAATGTGATTTAAAATATATTATATATTTTGTGTCATTTATTATACAACGAGCCCAAACTCACCAGAGTGTAATAGTGACTTTAAAAACGATAGGCATATACTTCAATACGAAATCAAAGCTTTAACTTTTTGGTCCCTACAGGGCATATACATCTCGGAGAGCAAATTTCATTCTCTAATGAGTAATTAAATATTATTTTTAAATTGGTTATAGTAGAAATAACCATTTATACGAAGGATTTAAAATATTAAGCAAGCAAAAGTCGAATTTAAAGTGTTAAACGCGGAAAAAAAAAAGTGTTTTATACTCTCTGAACCAATGAATTTACTTCTGAAAAAATATCAACACCTGCATTTTAAAAGAATTTCCCATTTTTTTTAAAGTAATTTTTGTTCTGTTTTTTATATTAGGCATATTTTTTTGGCACTATAAAGATTTCAATAAAAATCGGTTATACTTAATCTCAAAAAAAATGTTTAAGTAAAAAGGCAATATTTTTTTAATTTTAAGAAAATAAAGGGCAGTTTCAAGACAGTTTCCTGTTAATTTTGGTCTCCCTCAAAGCAGATATTATATTCTCTAAAATAAAGACATTCAAAATTGCATAACGCGGTGAATTTTAATCGCAGAAATTTTGAACTTTTTACTTTAAATTTTTCAAATTATAGAATAGTCTACTGCATATGTTTATTAGGACCAGGGCTCAACACAAATATTCAGATTTCATAAATTTTTCAACGGTACATTTATTGACTCTAAATGCATAAAATATACTTTATTGAAGTCAATAAAACATTTTTTTCTTGTTGAAAATATATACTCACTTCTAACGGATTAGAAATCAGCGATTCTTCTCCGATTATAATGAATCGCTATATTATATATATATATATATAATATATATATATATATATATATATATATATATATATATATATAATATATATATATATATATATATATATATATATATATATAGCGATTAACAAAACGTTAAATTACTGATATATTAAAGAGATATCGGACACAGTTCCAATAAAACGGAACTGATAATTTTTAAATTAGTATAACGGGTAGTTACAAAAGTTCTTGCAGGATTTTCCTACTTTACTCCAGAACCCACTTTTTAGGAAATTATTTGCCTTTATTCCTTAAATTTGAAAAAAAATTGTTCCTACTGCATTTTCTATCGCTAAAAAGATCGATTATTTATTACTACAAATTTTTAAAAATGGACAGTTTGAAAAGGTAAAGTGTTGAAAATACACAAAATTGTTTTCGATTTTTTATTTAAAAACCAAGATGCTTCTCTGCGGATTGTGAGAAGATGGCTTAATATATTTCGGAATCGTGATTTTACACTGGAAAGTCAATCAATACTGATTGATGACGGTACTGTGTGTGCATTAGTAGAAGAAAACTTTAGAATAACTACTGATGAAATTGCTGGGAAAATGAACATTGATAATTTGATTGCTTATTCATTTTAAAAATCTTGATTATATTTCCAAGGTTGATGCCTCTGAGTTTCACATCTCTCTCTCTCACTCCATGTCATCTATTTCTTTTCTTTTATCTATACTTATAATGTGTGTGTGTTTTGGCGCTCTACAGGCCAGACTGTTTGACCTACAGCTACCAAATTTGGCACGTGTATAATCCGGAGAGGTGGGGAATGTGCACCTCGGAGCTATTTCTTTAAATTTTCAATTAGAATTTTAATTAAAAATTAAGCGAAATTTCGGTGTTTTTTTGCAATACCTTTGGAAGATATTGCAGCGCAAAATTGATTTTTGCCTCAAATTAAAGCTCAAAAACTTGTCTTTTTAATGATATCAATGCTTTGATGTATAAATTAAGTTCCGAATTTTAACGAATTTTTAAAGAAATAATTTAACCATACTTTTCAACAATATATTTCGCACAAAATAAAAATAAAATATAAACTGTAAAAGCACGACAATAGGAGAAAATTAGCTTTTATCAATCTGTTGCCATCACAGTAACAAAATTTCAAATTAAGAAATAAATCAACTATTATTGCAAATTAAAACATCAAAGTGTAATTTCGAGTACGTGTCTGTACGAAGTAAAAAAATAAAATAATATATGATATTTTGTAAAAAGCAAACGAAGGGAAAGTTTTCTATGATCTTGTAGAATATCTATATTATTAATTCAATAAAATAGTTTAATTTAAGGCAAACATGGTTTATCCCTTTCAAGGACCATGGGAAGTATGCTTCCCACCAAATTTATCAATCTTTGAATGAAGTTATATAGATTAGGATAAGTTTTGGCGCATTTTTCAACAAGACAAATTTAGACGTTTCAGTGCCTTATCTCACACAAAATGCCGTGTTTTGATTTGTTGCTTGATTATTTATTAATCAAATTAATTAATTAAATTTATCTAGTAAGTTTAATGAATCACTTTTCTTAAGCCAATCTCAATATTAAAAATATTTTAACATATCATGATTAGAAAAAAATGTCCTTTTAAAAGGTTAGTATTAATCACTCTAATAAGCGGCAATCAGCTAATTTGGGCATCCATATGCTAAGAAAATGGTCTAAATGAACTGAATAATTATATTTTAATGTAATTTGAGTCAATAATTATGAATTACGAAATTAAAATTTTTACACAGGGCCTCAGCCCTGTAAATCATATTTAACAAAATATTCTTGTGACACCAATACTTTAAATAAAAATTGTTTAACTTCAATCAATTAAATCACTTATTAAAACTGTCTAATTTATGAAATTTGAATATCATATCACTCTTCTATAAAAACTGATGATTTTAGACCACTTCATCGACCCAATGAAAATACGCCAAGCTTTTGCCAGGGTGTTTTGATAGTGATTGACCTATGATTATGAAAATTTGATTATTCTAAAATTGATATATAAAAACTTCATAAATCTGTCAGATTTGATCGCAGGAGATAGGAACGTTTATTTATTTAAAAAGCTGTAGTGTCAAGAGTATTTCTATGAATATGATTCCTTAAGACGAAAGGACTGTGTAAAATTTAAACTTCATAATTTTTTTAAGTACATTTATCACCTGAAATAAAATATTTTTGTTTACACCACTTAAATATTTTGAAAGTAAAACTAAAAACTGAATTTTAAGATGAATCAGAGAAATTTTTGGTGAATAATTCTTTAAGATATTTTATAAATTACAAAAATTATTCTGTAGTTCACGTACAACCGAAACACTCCTTTTTCAATTTTCATATTTTTAAAAAAAGACATGGATCGTTTCAGTAAAAAGGTATTTTTGCACTTATTGCAATTTAGCATTTATACTCTGATTTGAAGTTGAAATTTTATGGACGCTGACTAAACATTAAAGAGAGAGATAAGTAGTACATAATTGTAACATAACACCTACATAATAGTATGATTTAATTATATAACTATACAAATTTGAAGCTTAAAAATATTTTGTCTATAAAGCTATCAAGAGACCAAGTTAACTAAAATATTTAATTGAAAATTTTAGCGATCATAAATACTGGCGAACAGGCTGGTTACCAAAGGCCACTAACACTACAATTAAGAAATTTTATTGGATCGCTTCGTAACAGGTGATGAAAAGTAAATATTTTATAATGATATTCTAAGCAAAAATATGTGGGGAAAAAGTGAAATTTGGAAACATGTCTCAAAAGCGGGGCTGCACCCTTTAAAATATTTTTTGTGTGTTTGGAGTACCATCGGAATTATTCATCTGGAATTGCTTCAAACGTGGTAGAAGGATTGCATCAAATAAATATTGTGAATAACTCTCCAGAATCAATGCAGCAATTCGAGAAAAGCATGCGGTTTCGGTAAACATAAAATATGCAATCCTCCTCCACGGCAATGTCAAACCACATATCGCATAACAAACACAGTGAAAATTGTGAGAGTAGAAATGGTAAAATCTGCAACACCCACCATATTCTCCGGTTCTTGTGTATCTGATTATCACTTCTTTGAATTTTTGTAAAATAAATTTTATCTCAAAAATTTAAAATAAGAGGTTGTTGTATAAAAGTACTTCACTGAATTTATTTAAGGAAAACAAAGATCATTCTTCAAAATGGATTTGACAATCTTGTAAATCGACGGGAATATATAGAATATATATATATTTTAAAAAT
This sequence comes from Argiope bruennichi, assembly GCF_947563725.1. Taxonomy (NCBI): domain Eukaryota; kingdom Metazoa; phylum Arthropoda; class Arachnida; order Araneae; family Araneidae; genus Argiope; species Argiope bruennichi. Next base: position 90,975,674 of record NC_079151.1, read on the forward strand.
ATTATATATTTTTATTATATAGAAATATAGAAATTTTATACTTATTAATAAAGTTAAATATCTTTTGTTTGAAAATTATCAATAAGCTGGACAAGAGCTTTTACAATGATTCACTATGAGGCTATTTGACTCATTTAAATAGTAGTTCTTATTATTGTAACATATTAAAAGAAAATTTATTCGAAATTGATAAAGAACTTTCGGAAAAATTTATATAAGCTTAAAATGGGCACCAGATAACCATACGCTTTAAATATGGTATCAAAAATAAGCACTGAATATCATACTCCATTTTTTTTATTAATAAATAAATTCATAAATAAAAATTTTGATTCTATGAAAATTACAACTAAATAATTAAAATATACATTTTCACGCTTGTTCATTTCACTTCAATCATAAAAGAGTTAATACGGCATTTTTTCAAGAATGGACGTGGTAATTGTAATTTCACTGTTTTATTCTTATACCTTTCCCAAAGGGCAACATTCTTTTCGCTGTCAGGTAAAACAAAATGCCTCAAAAAACATTAAAAATATTAAAAGTGAAGATCCAAAATTGAAAATTTAATGAAAAAAAGGCAGATATAAAATATACTGACTTCCTTCAAGCGAATATTGCTTTTAGTTACCTTAATTTATTTTATAAACACAATAATTCAGAAATATTCTTCATCAAAATTCCGCAAGGTATAAAGAAATTGCATTAATGAATGCCTTCAAGAAGATATCTGATGACATTTAATTAAACGTATCTACTTTTTACAATTCAAAATCATATTAAAGAGCAATTTTAGGCACATTGTTTCTTGAAAATTGAAAGTGCCCCCATCCACAATAGAGCACAGGTGATATAAATAAGAAAAATAAAACGTGAAGAGTTTAATTTTAGCTTCTTAAATGAATAAAAAAATGGCATTTATATGTGTGAAATTATATTAAACAATACTTTCTATGCATTATTTAATCAAGATAAGAAGATCAATGTGACGATTATCTACTTTAAAAATGTAATTAAATACGTAAATTAGTCGATATCCGCAGCACTGATAAAGCACGAAGAAATATTTTCAAGACGACTTGACTTCCAATTCTATTTCAGAATTTAAATGCTACTTTTTATAATCAACAAATATTCTTAAATAGATGTATTGCTCTTCATCCATTTGTTGAAAAGGATATTCTTAAAACGTGCCTGCATTTATAAACATACAATATAAATACCATGTTTAACTTTTAGAATTAGCTTGTAAAAAGACTACGTCCCTTAACAGAAAATAAAAGAAGGAATTCTAGGAATACAAATAAAAAATTAACATCTGGCGGTATATTAAGGACAGCTGACAAAAACGCAAAGCATAAATTTAGACATTCAAAGAAAATATCACCTTTATATTAAAATATTTTTTTTAAGTTACAGCATTTTTGCCAAATTAATTATCAAATGATCTTCTTTAACGTTAAATTAAGAAAGAAAGAAAAAAAAGAGATTACGATAAACGACATTTAACTACAAATGAATGTTTAAGCAATTCTTGACAAGGAAAATTCAACAAGAAAAAAATAATGTTATAAGAATGAAAATTTTTATTTGCATTAAATAAATACAATTTGAATAAATTTCTTCACAAGATAATAAAATCGTTCTTAAGCGCAACAATTAACTTAATATATTTAAAATACTGACTTAATATATTTTAAATGCGTATCTTCATGATTTGTGATACTATATGTAGAAATTATAAAATAAGAAGTTCTTGATGGTAATTTGAGATATATATATCATAATTCAGGTAATAAAATTTAAATCTACACACATTTTTATAATTATTAATATATACATGCAATTTTATATTACAGTAAAAATATTCATCTACATCTTAATTTCAGAATATTTTCTAGTACAACAACTTGTTATTTCGATATGAGCCGTATCGCATCTGTTGTTTCATGATTACAGATCAATATATATTTTTTATATGGTAATACTTGTTAGCTAGTATATTTTTTGTAAAACGTATGATACGGCATGGATGATTAAAAATTATGCAAAATATTCTAGAATCAAAGAAGTCTAGATCGTTGCATCTAGACATACCGAATTTGGTAGGCATGATGCATGGATCATAAATGCTCAGTAATTAAAAGACCAAATAAAAAAAAATCCATGAATATATAAAAATTAAATTTATAAAATTCAAAATTCTAGTTATAGCTTTCAATTAAATGATCATAATTTTAACATATTTCTTCAATGATTTCGAAGCTTGTTTCAGCACAAAAAAATATAGCATTAAAAAGTAAACTTTTCATCCAATTATAGTAATAAAAATAAACTTTTCAGTAATACTTTATCCCGTACAATTTTTTTGACTAATTTTAACAAATCTTTACATTAAATTTCAATATCTTTTACAACAATACTTTCGTTATTTTAGTATCTGCATTTGTACACATATTCAGGACAACGATGTTATATACTTTTTATGCTTACATTATAGTTTTATAAATAAGAATGTATTTTTGAAAATAATATAAAGATCGAAGAATCAATTCAAATTATTATACAATTTAAATGCCGAAAACGGTGCGAATTTTGATATTTTTCTTATCACATTTCTGTTTAAATTTAAAAACGTCTCGTTGTTTTGATATCACTGAATAAATGGATATTGCTTAGGATAGCATATTTTATTTTGTGAATCGTTCATTTAAAAGTGATGATAAATTTAATGATATAAAATAGCAGCATCTTTCTCTTTCAAATCTCTTTTGTAAATTGAACTTAAGAACTATTTCAGATGAACAATATAAAAGCGTCTTTAAAATTGTGACCTCAAGTAAGGTTTGCCATGATTGCGTGACTTCCACTTTAGCAAAAGCGATACCTTCCAGGAAACACGGAGGATAGTAATTTTATCATTTCATCTCGCTATCAATCAAAAGGCCGTTCGGATGCTTGGAGAGCTGCTGCGTGTCACAGTGAACTATATCTTGCTGTGCGCCAGCTAAAATATTTGTCTATTTTGGAATCCTTCCTTTGGTTAAGCTGCAGCATTTAAGCAGCTATTTAAATTTTTATTTAAATGGAAAATAATAATTTGATATAATTATTATAATTACATAATTAAATCATTATGTCATGATGTCACTAATGCATAGCGTATTAGTGTAATATAGAGGATGGGATATAGTGGTGTATATTACACTTGATTAATTTCATTGCTGTATTTCTGTTAATTTCTTTAAATTAACCTCCCAGTTTAAAGCAGCTGCTGAAAACACAAGCTCACAAGGAGAAAATTGGTAACAAACAATTGTAACAGAACAAATTTCTCAGAGAGAACACAATTACTCTCTCTAACTTCAATTACTCCAGATCACACGAGTCGTCGACAAACTCAATGCAGACAAAATGAAAGATTTAACATTGACTCGATTATACCATTAGCTATTGAATACAAGACTCAGCAGCTGCCTCAATAATGATTGGCAGCTTTGTATACGGACTCAATGCTCCTTGAATACTCGTGTGAATAGGACAAAGAAGGTACTAGAAAGATCGACAGAGCTTGCCTTCTAATAAACACATCGCTAATAATGATGGAATCTTCTACTCTTTTGCAAAATAATCAAATTCGCCGCCAAGTTTTTCTTAAGTCAGTGGGTGTTGATTCTGTATCTATTAATTATCCATCAGAGTTATCTAAAAATCGTCTTCCTTATTATGATATCTACTGTTTTGGATAGAAACATTACAAATACGAACAATATATTATTATCGAGTATCGAAGCAGCAGCATCGAATAATATAATATTATCGAGTATCGAAGCAGCAGCATCGAATAATGTAATTTTATCGAGTATTGAAGCAGCATTATCGAATAATGTAATTTTATCGAGTATTGAAGCAGCATTATCGAACAATATAATATTATCGAGTATCGAAGCAGCATTATCGAACAATATAATATTATCGAGTATCGAAGCAGCATTATCGAACAATATATTATTAGCCATGTATAATAATTTTTGTTTTATCAACTTATTAATTAAGTTATTATTCTAAAGTACATCTTACGTTTTGTACTATTTTATAATTCTGTATATCATGATAATAGATAAAATAAGTACATTGCCTTATTATGCATAGAAATGAATCATTGATATACTTTTCTATTTTCATAACAAAATGCATTTAAATTGGATACAATTATTAGCCTTACCTTCTAATTAAACACGAATATATATGAATATTTATTTTTTCAATATTAAATTTATAATTTTTAAAAGAAATTGGAAAATATCGAGCATATATTCTCAATGTAATACATAAACAAGTTTCAATAATTATTCTTTTATTAATAGCAAATATCAATTCATTTATGTAAAAGAAAAAGTAATCAAGATATAACTAACAGATAAAATTACACAAAATAATTTAATTATCTGTAAATACTTCGATTTCAATAAAATTCCCATTTCTTACTCATCCAACTGTTACTTATTACATTAGTAATAGAAACGGAAATATGAAACTGGTTTCTATTCTTAACTAAAAGGTATTCAAATCTTAACATTTCCCCCTGACTATTTTTCCATGTTCATAAAAAAAAGTTTTAATTACTAAGAGCTAATATTGCGAATGAGTTTAGTTTAGTTTTAAAGCAACACTAAGACTATTTTCGGTTGGACCTCGTAATTTTGAACTGCGGTCAGATGACGAGGCCGATTTCTGATGTGGTATCCCCCTCTCCAAACTTTCACATCTCACCAGTGGGAGGATGGATTTAACGTGTCCCAGGCTCACTTACACGATGGTTCTTCGATGAGATCGGGCCTCGAATCCGAATCCTAACCAACAGGCCACCGCAGACCTATTGTTGCGAATGAAGTTCGTCAAGTATAATTTATTTTAGAGTAGAGGGTGCTTTGATGTATCACTATGCATTTCTTATTTAATATAGTAAATATAGTGTAATAAGATAAATTGAAATTTTAAAAAGGTGGGAATTTATTTTATCTTATTTCAGTATTCTAGTAAACATTAAGTATTCTTATACACTTTCTTTAGTGAACTCCAATTAGAAAAATATAACATTTTTTTTCTTTTCAAAATAATTATTCCCTCTTTTTATATAAAATTATGCAGGTTATGAAATTTTAAAGTTGATCCTATTGTGAGAATATACTGCGAAGAAACTTCCGTCGGGGAAACAAAATGGCGTTTATAAAAAAAGACCCGTAGAGACAATGTTAAAAATCCATTCTAAATCAAATAGACATTAAAGTTGTCTTGTGTGCCAGTTTACTAAAAAGCTTTCTTAGTTTTCACCGTCCTCCACCCTTTTTTAATTTTTTTTTTCTTCTTCGTATCACTTTCTCCTGTCACTGCTGGTGTCTTTTCATTTATTGCTTTTGCGATATGACAAAAACGGCCGCTCTTTTAAATTTGTTCCCATAAAGATTTAATGTTCTTGTACCATGTTTGTCGAGAGATGACATTTTCTCTCAAACTTTTCTTTCGGTTTTAATTTATTCATTAAACGCCGAGTTATATTACAGCAGCTCAATGTAATGACAAAAAAAATCTTTCAACAAAAATATATCTTTATCCTGACCTATTCTTTATATATATGAAACCATACACAAAGGCTATTATATGATATCTATGTATCGTAAGAATATAATTTCTTTTTTTCAGCACTTAGTCACTTCATGTCCAACTTTTAATCACTTTTTCGTTCAGGTGAGTTTCTCATTTTTTTAAAATTTTTTTTTTATATATATATATATATAAGCTATTTTCTCGTCTTTCAACTTGCAGTGAAACAACTTCAACCGAAAAACATATTTTGGGATTACATCTGCCTATCTATGAACACGATGATTCTGAAACGCCTTGAGCTATGCGGATGAAATGTGGTATAGGATCTTTACTTTTGATTTTTATATTTACATCAATATTTGAATGCAATATATTATGGTATGATATATGTGCCTGCTGTTTTAATATAACGCAGCACCATAACTATAAAACTTAGAAAGAATTAGATAAATAAAATGTTGTTCTCAGATTTAGCATTTAAAATGTCAATTCTCAGCAAATTTTAAACCAAATCTGTCGACGGGTCGACCACCTGTTGGTCGGAACTTTCGCATAGTATAGTATCCTTACATCGGAACGTGGAAACTCAACAATATAGAAAGGCAGTGGTATAAAAAATGAAACTTTGGCTGGCGATCTTTTTATTACAATCGTAGTTATATGTCTGATTTTGGTTGCAACTGATCAGAAAAAAATCGCCAAGAATATATAATCAGTTTTCAGGTAATGTGTAGGAACTGTATAGTGGAGATTAATTACCAACGATGCCACGATAGATTTACGCCAAAGACCATTATTTCGTAACTATTGCATTTTAATATCATGCATGGAATTTGCGGCCTTACATAATTTCCACAATTTTATACCGTGGAAATAAGACCGAGATTGAGAATATGGGAAAAGGTTTTGGGAAGTCCACTTCCACTATTTTTTATAAGTGAAGGACCAATTTGTGATAAATGTGTTAGCGTTAATATTTGTTAATCATGAGCGTAATTTTATTATTAAGTGAAATAATTTTTACATTGTTTCTACCTACAGCTTTCAATGTAGCTTTAATACCATGTTACCTGAACCGGGAAATTTGAGATTCTTAATAAGTGGTATATAGTAATGTTACAAATCTGTAATTTTGCTACTCGGAAAGAATATTGTCATCGTGGGAAAAACCATTGTAAGATCTGTTCTGAGCGTGCTGAGCGGATGCCGCGTCAATGACCTGAGAGCTCGGCGACTTGGCGACGAATTTGGAGAGTTTGGCGACTAAATGGATCATACTGGAAAGTTCGAGAAGTTTCCCGATCCATCCAGTAGGAACCGAGATGCACCCAGTGACGTCCTGATTGGTCTGGAAGATTCTGGCTCCGCCTCCCGGTACTATAAAAGACAGGCACTCTGAAGCTGCAGTGAAGTCGTGTGTGAGAGTAGTCGGAATCGCCGGCAAGTAAAAGATTAGAGGATTAGACAGCAAGAAAGCTGCTGAACGAATGACTGAATGCGCTGAGTCATTAAGATTGATTGGCGGTATTTGTAGAAAAAAAAATTGTAACTATATATATTCAGTGGTCAATGAAAGTGATGAAAAAATATATATAATTTTAGTGAAATAAAGACATTTTTGAGATCTTTAAATATATTTTTAGTTATTTTGGAAATATTCTCTTGTTAATATTTTGAAAGTGAAATTAACGCCATCTTATCACCATTCAAAATAACGCATTCTAATCCAGAAATAGCTTTTGATAATTTAAATTACAGTGTGGTTTGAGCATTAACTAATTCATGGAAATCAAGATACACTATTATATCAAAGACAAATCAACAAATATATACCCTTAAAAAACAACACATTTTCTTATATAGAACTGATATTAATGAATAATATTATTTTCCAGGAGATAAGAATAGATCTGGAACATTCATCACAATACTTTGTTTAAGGCAAGGACTTTAGAAGACATTTCGTAAAAAACTCTGAATTGAAATTATAAATACACCCTTTTGTGATACAAATACGAATGAATGATTCATTATTTAGACTAATTTGTATGAGTCTCCTCTACAAAGTAAATACATTAACGCAATTTCCTTTCAGTTTTTTTTTTTTTTTTTTGCCCTCATTATTGTACTTGAAAAATCATCTATGTTCCCCTGTTGGCGAGAATGAACCTAATGAATTGCCATATTGCTTGCAAACAGAAACCTGCTGCTAATGACTGGGTGATTAGAAAGGATTGGAAAAGATGAGGAGTGTGTAATATGGGGTTAATGACTTCCATCCTCCGATAAGAGTAATGATACTCATTTAATTTTAACGCCTCTGCATATGGGAATTTTTCCATATGCAAAGGTGTTTGCATAGTTTTTTTTTTAATAGGCATAATTGAAAACGTTTAATTTTATAAAATATCTGAAAATCGTTGACCACGGTACAAGAATATAGCTGTGTCAAGAGAATTGTTTAAAGCCTTTTCTGATAATTGAGACGATATTGTGATTTTATAGTGGAAATGTCTTGGAGTTTCTATAGTCTGGTGTTTAGTTTTCCTAACTCATAAGCTCAAATTTAGGAATTTTTTCAACTACACCCACTGAATTTTGTTGAATTTCTGTGAATTTCATATAATCTGCAATTTTCTTTTCTTTATCGTGATTGATATTTTTCAAGGAAAAGATAACAGCAGATACAGAATAAAATGGTATGGAAACTTTTTAATGACAGAAAAGATAAAGCCCATGCTTTTATTTTGCGTTTCAGATTTATTTAATTGTATGACTATGAAAGAAAACTATATACGATTCATATTTTAGCACGTCAACTTTATTGACATTCATAAATTTTACGGTGTTACGGCTCATTTCTTCACTTCATTTGGGTTTAACAATTCATAAAAAAAAAATATTAAGATTGCGTTATTTACGCATTTGCGTGGTTTTATGAATCACAATTTTCTTTGAGTGCGTGAATGATTTCAAATAAATATAATTACCGAGATATCGCCTAATTTCTTAAGAGTCCTTCAACATTGGAAGCTTCATTTTTCAAAACCCTGTAAATCACGAAATTGTCATCAGAATTCCAAACAGTTTAATGAGAGCGGAATTTCATGATGATAAATCGATTCATCAAAGAAAAGAAATGTTAGGCATAATGAAAACAGTTTTGTGAGAGTAGTTAATTAACGACTCGGTTAGTTAGTTTGTTGATTAATATCAACGTGTCTTCTCAAGTCTTTTTCATCGATACCAATTTTATAAAGATTCGGTAATAAACAGAAAATTTAAAGAGATGTTCCATTTTTTGTATTGGTAACTCTATAAGAAAATAGAAATTAAATAATTTCATTTGAATAATTTAAAAAATTACAATTATTCTAATTAAAAAAAGGGGAATTGATTTAACTAATTCCTAATTTTTATTTTTCAGTTTACAATTGATAATTATATATTATAAAACCAATTTGCTCTCTTGAATTTTCTAACAGCGGCATTCATATGGGGGTAGAAGTGTAAATATATTGATAAAGTTATATTAATGAGATAAACTACTAAAATAATACACTGTGGTCAATATCATACAGGTGTATAAAATTCCATAGCTCTAGCACACAAAGAAGTATGCACAAAGTTAGGCAACAAAAAGAAAGATCTTTTAAATTCAAATATTTAAAAAAAGCAAATTAAAACAAGAATTTAATATATACAAAAATATAAAGCTAATCTCCAAAATTTGAAAAAAAAAACTTAACTGAAATAAAATAAGATTTTTTTTTTCTGTTGTCATTAGTATCGAACACAATAATTTAAAGAATATTAATTGCCTAGTGGTAAAATGAAAATTACTTCGGCCGTTTCTTCAAGTTAAATAATAATAATTAAATTTAATTATATTTATTTAATAATATATTAATTTATTTATCAGTAAGTAAATCAAGATTTAATATACATTAATAAGCTTTAAAATATAGTTCAAAGCTAAATTAAACTGAATGCCACAAGAATATTTTGAAACCAGTCCAATTTAATTTTAAACGCAAGAATACTTCGATGAAAAAGGAAAGAACATCCATTTTACTTCATAGTTTTCAACGAAGTTTATTCTCTTAAACTAGCATTTTCATAAATTATAGTACGTGAAATTATTTTCTCAAAAGTAAGAAAAAGAAGCCGAAGTATGAAATTTTGGAACTTTACCAGCGCTGAATTCTCGTAAGATATGTTTTTTTCCCCTTCTAAAGATATACTGCTCTTTCTTAAAGGATTCAAGAATATGAAAATTATTGTTGGCTATCCTTCTCATAGTTCAGAACTTAACTAATAATTAATTGCTTATGACCAACTAAATTTAAAGTATGAAACTTTCTGCACATTTGGCGAAAGAAGCACTAGTCTTCATTTTAATTCTCCTTTCCAGGTGAATTAAAATGTTTGATATTTTTTCACTTCATGTACTTCAAATTTTTAAGGAAACTTCACACAAAGATTTATATCGTTGTTTGAAATAACGGAAAAACTTTTTGATTTGATTTAAAGATGATTTTCATTCTTCCCTGTTCAAAATTTTACTTCTAAATTCTTCCCTTCGTTCATGAAAAAGGAGAATTATGTATTTACTTCAACCTTAATGGTAATATTTTGAAGGTAATATTTTTCTGCATTTAATAATGTCTTTCACTAGTATGGGTAAAGGACTTGGTCAAATAATTTATTATTTATTGCTTATTTTTAAATAAACTTTAGGATCAACATTTTGATTCAACTATGATTGGATGGATTTGAAGATTTTGAAAAGTTTCCTACTTTCTAAACTTTTCGAGGAGTAAATAATAAAGTTTTGAAAACATTTTGAAATCCAATATAATTACTGAATTATCTAAATTACTTTAGAAAACGCCTTATATTCGTTACCGTGAATGTCCGAAATTGGAGAATGTCAACATATACCAGAACCAGAACACCTCTCCAGCCCCTGAGACTATAATCTTTATAAAGTCAACATATACCAAAACCCTTGGTGAAAGACCAAATATTTTATTATATTCTTATATATTCGGACTCACCGGTGAGGGCGACATTCTCCAGATTTCGGCCATTCACTGTAACATATTCATCATTTCACAATCTTACAGAATTTTCTTTTCAATTTGACAGGAGAGCTTAGTATTATTACTTAGGAGTGTATTTTAATAATAAAAAAAATAACATTAAAATACAAGCTGTATTGTAATATTATACTTTTACCTTCATTTAATTTTAGCATTTAGTCAGATATAGGATATTAATGAGCAACTGTCAAACGTAATGGATTTTTTTAAAAAAGATTTAAATTAATTTGAAAAATAAAATATGTCATTACTTAATATAATTATGGTTTTTATTTGGATACTTTTATCTGTAAATAAACGATTTTCCTTATCAAACCCCATTCAGAGTTGTAAGCATTTGCTATATTTTAAGGAAAAAGACTTTAAACGTAAGTTTAAAACAAAAATGCTAAATATAGTCGAAAAGCAATATTTGAAAATATTTTATAAATTCCATAGTAATATTTACATTGATGCTATTTACAAGTAACAAATTGGTTTTTCAAAACAATAATCTTTACTTTGTAATCATAAAATATTATTTTCAAATTTCTTTTATGTTAATTACAATTTTTCTTTCAAAATTTTTCAATATATATATAGTGGAACCTTTTTTTCTCTGATAATTACTTTAGCATTTGCTTTTTACATGGAGAATCTCCCATCTTTCATACAGGCACCATTGTTTTTATTCTTTTTTTAAATGAAAAAAAAATAATAATGATTTTTCTTTTTAAATAAGAAATTAAAAGCAAATTTAAATTCATCTTTTAGAAATTTTTTTCTTTTTCAAAATATGCTTAGATCAAAAGAAATTGTATTAAAAGAAACCTAAAGGCTTTTAAAAATTATATTAGTTTTAGGAATGACATATTTTATCTTTGGTTTATTTTTAATTAAATTTTCGACTTCGGCTTGTCGAATATTTCTATTTTTTAATGTCGCATGTGATAGTTTTTTCTCTCTCATTGTTTTCCAAGAAGAAAGAAAATTTTACCTTATAGGACTAAATCAATAGGTAAACATTGATAGTGACATCATCAATTTTATTCTACCAAGATAAATTGGATTAACTCACGCTGCATTATTTTAGTCTGCTGTGAGGGCAGACGATAATTCTGCTTAATAATTTAACGATAGAAGTGAAAATATTTATTTTTTAGCAAAGCAAAAATAAAATAAAGAATGTCTTTGATAAATGAAGTTTTTAGCTTGATATTTGAAACTTTAAAGAGTAAGTTTTAAATTTTATTTTGTTGTTTTAAATTGCTTGTGAACACAGACACACATAATAATAAGAATAGTAAATAAGGCAGCTAATTTTCTTTTTCATTCCTTCTTTTATTTTCGTTTCAGCGATAATTTGGAAATTTTTATCTCAATGAGAATTTTGAAGATACAATGTGTGCTCATGACCATGAATCAAAAAAACATGCTTTCATCAAAGATGCTCATGACAATGAATCAAAGATACCTGCTCTTATCAAAGATGAACATGGCAATGAATCAAAGAGACGTGCTCTCAAAGATGCTCATGACAAAAGGGAAAAAACTGATAAAAAATTGTAGGCTTTCATGCATTCAAAAAAGGAATTTTCTCTCAGCTGGAAAATGAAACTTCATAAAATGAAGGATTTTTGAAGTTCTTTGCGATCATGATGTTATTCACAATAACCCCGACCGATGACAAGTAGTTAAAACTTCTGGTAATTAGAATTTAAATAGCTATCCAAAAGTCAATAGTCTTAAGAATTTAAATGTTTATATTTTTAAATACCCAGAGTAAGAAATTATTAAAAATACTGTTACTTTACTGGTCAAATTGTTGAATCTAGAGATTCGAAATTTGGAAGGCACATCTTGGATATAGATTCTTTATAGTAAAGAACTTTTTTAAGTTTTAATTATAATTTTAATTCAAAATTAATAAAACATTACAATTTTCTCTAGAAAGATAAGGAATCTGTTTTTGCGCAAATATTATTTTTATACCGAAGTAAAATTCAAATAATAAACTTCTCAGTGCTATTAGTTTTATTCTTGCATATTTTTTTCTCCGATGTTAATAAAATTTTAAAATATTTTAAATCTATATACACATTTTTTCAATTTTTTTTCATAATTGCATTTTTATATACTATCCTTGCAAATGTATTAAATATAACTTTTCAGATGCATTTAATTGTCACAAAATTAATGTTTTAAAAATACTTTAAAGATATTATTTCTTTAGACTTTCGAAAGAGAGGGTCAAAAAACAGTATTTTTTTATTTTTCGAATTTAAATTTGCACATTTAAATTCTTACTATTTTGATAAATCCACTTAATTGGATATCACTTACAAGAGCTTACTTTATATTGCGAATTACTTAGTCAAAAGTGATGACAAATTCCATGATTTAAAATAATGATTTTCTTTCCCTTTTAAGCCTCTTGTTAAACTTTAATTTAAGAGCTCTTTCAGATGTCACACATAAACGCATGATTTAAATTTGCGATCTCAAGAAAAGATTTACTCGATTGTGTGACTCACAGTTAAGATATCAAGCAATTACCAGGAAACAGCTTAATTAGATACAAGGATGGCAGTAATTTTATCATTTCATCGGATCATCAATCAAAAGACTGTGTCAGTAGGATGTTTCGAAAGATGGAATGCGTTAAGCTGCTTTTAATTGCATTATGTTTTAACTGAAGCGCTTGAATATTTTAGATAATGCTCCTTTCACGAAGCTGCAATTTATAAATTTTAATAATAAAGAATTATTGTGTATTTTTTACAGTTCTGTTATTAATGTTCGGCGATTAATACCGAGAAGTACAGGATAGTGCATAGCGGCCCATTTTGCACATTGTCTTATTTATTATTGTATTTGGACTTGGTTTATTTCAGATATTAACGTTCCGGCTTGAAATATTTTGATAACTACTTTGGTACATACCCTATATGATATGATAACTACTTTGGGAGATAATTCATAATTCTGATCCATTGTCAGATGACGAGGGCAACATTATGGTTTATAATACAATCCATATTTTTAGGTCAAAATTGAAACTCTCCCTCCACTGAGCTCTCTTTGCATAGAACTACTCAGTGTAAAGTCTCTAAAATTGTTGAACCTACTATTCAAGATATGAGAAGACGGACGAGGAAAAAAGTTCCAGAAACACAGATAGATGGCGCTGTGGAACAAAAATATATGCTGAAAAGAATCAAAATACACATTTGTAACTCATTTTATACGAACGTATCAAACTTTCAATCACAAGGACCTTATCGATGATGCAAGGGAAATTGCTCAATATGGTTTTCTCCTTCCGTATGTAAACTCGATGTCTGTGGACGGCTTGTTCAACTGTGGATCGTAATTGGTCTATTGAGATGCTTTTCACTTGCAGAGTGATACTATCTTTCAAATCTGCTAAGGTTAGCAGACGTCCTCAAACAAGAATTTTTACGTATCCCCAAAGCCAAAAATTGCTGAGAGAATGAAATGGCCAGGTTGTCGGACTCATGAAATCTACAATATCATTAGTAAAATGCCGAAGATATTGCTGTTTATAGAGTCTAATGTGTTGAGGCGCTTCATCTTGATTAAAGGTAATTGAATCAAGACATTGACGCTGCTGCATTTGGTGTACAATAAAGTTTTCGAGCATGATTTGATACTTCCTGGTCCTTTGAGCAAATTCTAAAGTCGACAAAACTCTCGAAGTACAGCTGCATCATTTTCTTTGTTTTCATAAAACAAATTTACAAGCAAATCGCGAAACCATCGCTGATACGAATGATATTTTCGCAGATTTATCCCTTTCATGCCTAGAACAGCAGCAGCAAACCAAGGGTTTATGTAAATTTTTGTTCTTACTTCTCTTATTTTGTTCTTGGTTCTTATCTTTTGTTCTAAATTGCAGTTACAATGAAAAATTCTCTTTATTCATTTTTTTCTTCTTTTTTTAAATATCCGACAAAGAAATCAGAAAAAAAAATCCACAACTCATGAGGTTTTTTTTAAAATTTTTATTTAATTTAATTTTATTATTATTTTGAGATTGAGATTTTTTAGCGTGTTTTCTGTTGTACAGCGCCATGTATCGGTGTTTCTAGATTGTTTTTTCTCATAATCAGTCTCCCCGTATCTTTGATAGAATGTTGAACAATTTTGGAACCTTTACACTGAGTAATTAGCTATATAGACAGATGAGAGTAACGGTGTTTAAATTTTGACCTCGTTATATATGATAAAAAAAATACCGCAGGTATTAACAAAAGATTAGCTGCTAATATTTTTCAATATTAAAAAAGATGAGGATAACTAATTTTTCTCATTTTATTGTTTTAGAAATTCAGGTGACATTTTTACCATCTTTATGTACAGTAACGCAGATTTTCAAATTAGGTATTTGATTTTATCAGAGAAAATGAACGAAAAAATATATTAACGAAAAATTTCTTCAATGAAAAAAAATTACTTTTACAATTAAAAATAATCGCAGAGATTTTCTTAAAAGATAGCAATTAAGATAAAACAGTCATTTATGCTGTCCTGTGTATCATCTTCTTAACAAGCTTTCTTTCTTTGTTTTTTTTTTCTCTTTTCTAATTTTTCTTTTCGCTTTCCTACCTTATATCTCTTTTCCTTGTCACTGCGGGTGTGCCTTCATTTATTGCTTTCGTGAAACGGTGGAAACTCTCGCTCTGTTAAGCTCGTTCCCATAAAGATTTAATGTTCTAATGCTGTATTTGTTAAGAAACGACTTTTCTTTTGATCTTGATTTATTCATTTAATGACTAGCTATAATACTTTGATTCTGTGTTATAACGTAGGAAAAGAAATTTTTTTAACTCCAACGTATCTTTATTTTATTTATTTATTTATTTACATTTTTGCTTGTAGAGTCATTCGTAGGAACTGTTACAGATGATCCAAATGTTATTTTAAATTAATTTCTTTTTTCCCCACGTGTTTTTATTTTATATTTTATTTCTGTACCTTTATTTGGCGTAAGTTGTCAGAGAATTTTTCAGTTTCAATCAAAAAGTATCCGAACTTGATCTTTTTTCATGACAAGCATGAAAAATAGAAATTTCAAAGTGTATTACGAATATACAATTACGATTTCGAAATGAATAATTGTCAATTATTCACAAGGTCATTTTAATATTGGTTTTTTTCATTTTTAAAATTCAAATTTGCTAGTACGAGAAATTAAAATTTTCATGAAATGACTTCCTAATTAAATTGAGAATCCATAAAACATTTGAGATGCTTATGGAATTCCTGTAAATGGATTATTATTGTAGTTTATTATGACCATTATCAATAATTTACATCTTTATTCAATTAGTTTTCATTAAATTATGAAATATTTATCGCAAACATTTTGTAAAACCATGCACTTTAAAAAAAAAACCCAGAATCTATTGCTTGAATGTAAATTTAAGCATACGTTTTAGTTTTTTTAAATGTATTTTATGATGATTTATAATTTTGAAACGAGAGTGTAAGAATATTTATTTTTATTTTACATAACATCATGAAATTATCCAAATTGTTTTTTAAATTTATTTTTCTTTTATAATATTTTATAAAGTTGAGATTCGTTTATAATGAGCCTATTATGAGGAATATTTCGACTGCAATTTTCCGTTATCTTCATAACGGCTTACGTTCAGTTGGTTATGACTTATTACATCATGTTTATTAAAATGCGATAAAATTAAATTAAATAATTGAAAAAGGATTTTATACTTTTTTTTAAAGTTTGAGATTATTAATAAAATAGCGGGAGCCTTTATAAATTCGTTCATTGAGCAGAGGATAAATTTGAATATTACCAAATTATTTAAAAGTAAGTAAATAAAAAAAAAACGTAAAGAACCAATTTGTGATGAAATATATTGAGTTGATATTTGGTGCATATTTGTTGAATCTTATTCTTAAAAAAAAAAGAAAATATTCCCAACAATGAGTATATCTAAAAATTGAATTTGAATATATCTATAAATGGCAACTTAAAGAAATGGAATTGGGAAATTCTATGTGCTTATATATAATACATTGGCTCAGTAAAAAATTCTTTCAAAATATTGAGTTACTAAGGCATTTTTTTAGAGAAATTTATTTAAAAGAAAATACAATCAGTTTAATTTATTTAAAATATTGATTTTTTTTCTACTATTATCTGACCATTAGAAAAAATTTGCAACGTACTTGGATCAAGAAATTCAAAAGACATAAGTAGTACGCAGTTGTAAAGCGTAAAATTCACGCAAATTTTCTCTATAAAAAGGATGAAATTCTGAATCGAAAAATCCTTTAAATATTAAAATCTCCTTTAACTGTATAGAAAACACTCCCTGGAGTGCATATAGCTCCTTTCTTCAAACATATAGGATTTTTCTGAAACGAATGAATTTAGAGATATTTATATATATATTGAAATTCACCAAAAATTCAGTCTCGTAGTTGAAATATTATAAAAAAATGTGTATTTCAATTTTCCTTTCAAAAATGTACGAGCTTTGAAGTTGTGATAAGATGTTGGTATATACAGATGTTGGCCTAGTTGAACTAGGCAAATAAGTTTGAAAAGAGAAAGAAGAAAACGAAATAGAAGAAAAAGAAGACTCTCAGCGAAATAGATGAAAAAGTATTAACGGAAAATTGAACCTTATTGGATATGAAGTAGTTATGAAAGCGCTCTAGTATGAAGAATTTCTGCATTCTATAAATAAATAATTGATTAGAATATAACTGCATTGCATTACTTTATTTACACTAAGCAAGTAAAACTTTTAATAAAATAAGAAGTATGTTTTATTTAATGACGTTTTATAATATTATATACGTTTTATAATATATATTTAATAACTTTTTATATTTTATAATTTTTTATTTATAACCATTATGGTTATAATGGATTTTTATTGTATTTGTATGCCTAATTACATCGCATGTTTATTATAATGCAAAAGTATCTTAAATGTAATAATCGAAAGATAATATGCAATATTTATAAATTCTTTACTAATAATTCGATGAGAAACTTTGATACATACAACAAGTGATTATACTGCATAATGTAATTTTATTTATTGGCAAATGAAAAAAAAAAGTGAAAAAAATATCCAAATTACATGAACATGATTGCATCAATATTTTCCATTCGTTTAATTTGATTTTTATATAAAGAATTTACTTATTTTATTGGTTTTGTCTACAGATATCAAAATGACAGGGAAATCCTTCCCCGTTGTTGAATATAAAAAATTATGTTCTTTAAAATATTTTAAAACATTTAAAAAAAAATCTTTTGCAAAGAAAATAATGCTATTATTATACATCTGTTCAAATGTGCGCGTTTCATTTTAAAAATAAACTTCGGTAACTTTAAAATGGCATACTCATCGAAATAAATTAGATTAAGAGAAACTTAATACAACAACACAATGAAATTTCTTTATAAACATATTTTGAAACCAATACATTTTTGTATTCAAAATAAAAATTAATTCAACTCAAGCAATAACCGTTTTTTAGGAGAGAATAATAATCATCCAAAACTTACCGTTTTATTTGAAAGAAGTTCTTTAGGTATTTGTTATTTAGATTTGAGACAATTTATTGCCATAGTTATTATTGAAATGATATAAATGCAATGCCATTGTGAATATAAAAGAATGCGAATACAAAGGTACAAATCATTATATAATATAATGTTTTTATAAATTTTTCTCTAATATTAATTGTTATATAGTGCATTTTTCTTTAAAATTTCCTCTTGTATTTTGCTTAATTTATTGAACCAACCATCCCCCCCCAAAAAAATCGATAAAATTCCGCTGAATTAATTCCTATATTAGGCCTAATGAATTCTTGCATTGCTTACACATGAAAATCTGCTGGTAATGATTTGGTAATTAGTAGGCATTTAAATAGATGAGGAGGGTGTAATAGTCGTTTAATGACTTCTTTCTTTTGATAAGGAAATTGTATCAATTTAATTTAAACGCCTATATTTATGCTGCATGAAATTTTTACGATATTTTTTTGCATTAGGAATAATTAAAAAATGTTTAACAATGTAAAACATTTCAAGATCTTTCACTTCTGTATAAACTGTGTAAGGAGAATTAATCGATGTAATTTTATGCTAATTGAAGCAGTAGTCAGAAATTTAGTAGTTTAGAAGTTTTGCCAGACATCAATACCAAATAATAAAAATATATCAATTTAAACTGCTTTAAAATAAAAAAAGAATCAAGATCAAAATAAAATAACTCGCAAAATACAAAATTCATCTTGTCTGTTTTCGTTTCATATTAGATATAATAATTTCCAAACTATTGCCTTCTAAGTTAAACATGGATTTTGCTGTACTTAATTTATTAAAATTGCTCAGGAAGGTGAGAAAATTGCTCAGTAATAGAACTTGTTTAATATATTAGTTTATTTAGCATTAATTTCATTGTATCATACATTTCTTTTATTCAATAATCTTATTGGAAATCTTCAGTTATTGTATGCCAATGGTTTCTAAAACTCTCTGCGCTTTTGTGCATGTGCTAAAATGGGTTCAACTCTACAAAATAAAGTGCAAGGAAATATGAAAGGAAAAGCTGTTTGTATTTAAAAATAAAGTGCACACATCTTTCCGTGTTTCACCCCTTAGTGAGATTTAATCGTCGAAAAGTGGTCGTCTCAAGATACTGAAACGAGAAGTACGTAGAACGCCTTTAAAGTATGCCAAAGAGTCGAATTTAATTTTAAGTGCATAATTTTTTATCGATTAAAGAAAAAAAAATCTGAAAAGTTTTGAAAGTCGATTTGTTTAATTCTTTTACAAGTTATTATACAGATAATTTTAATATGAGTAAGAAAACGAAATTTTGCAACAAAGAATTCCCGTAGTATCCATGTTTTCTTCCTCGAGTAAACTGTACTTTCCAAATTAAATAAGGAAATGAAACTGTTATTATCTTCTCCATAGTTCAGAAAACACAAATAATTAATTTTTGAGACCCAACCAAATTTAAAGCTCAAACCACTTTATTTCTAGCAACCGAGATTGTGGAAGAAAATTTGAATAAAAAAAAGAATTATTATACATTTTTATCTCTCAGCATTCACTCTTTAACGAAGAATTATTACACGAAAGTTCTTTCCCGTTCTTTGAAAACACGGAAAAATTTTTAAATTTGATTTTTGATTTAATTTAGAAAAGCTTTTTACTTCTCTCTCCATGAAACTGCATTATTAAGGTTTTACTTTTTTTTTTCTAAAAATAAAATTTATATATTTAATTCAACCTTTTATTGAAAAGAAAACTTACTAATAAAAACGAGGTGTGCTTTCTTAAAGAAATTTTGAATCATTTTAGTCATATCGTAGAGAATTTCTTTATCAGAGTTCATTATATTAATTCATTAAGGCGTTTCATTCTAAATTAGTTTCGGAGCTGAAATTGAAAGTTCTTTTTATGAAACTGTATTAATTCTATTTACAACAATTTTCAAATTTTGCTGCTTATATTAGATTTTTAATAAAGATAAAATATATTGGACAAAGAAAAAGAAATATTGTTCCCTTTTTATTCTAGTTGATAATCTGATTTTCTCTTTTATTATTTAAGGCACATGCTTCTTTTGTTTGATGTTTTATTTTTGCAAGTAAGAAATTCGATAAACAATTTATTATTTATTTTAGGACATACTGGTTGTTTGAAACGTTTAAGATAACAAGAAAATATTTAAAAACAACTAGAATTTAATTATTAAGGAATAGAATAATTTTAAATAAATTTCAATCGCCTATGAATTACGCTATTTTGTAATGCATTTGAGATACATTTTATCTTGTGATTTTATTCTATAAATAATAATAAATTATGGAATGGATTAAAGATAAGAATTTAGAAAATAAAGAATTTAAAGAGGCCCTTTTATTATAGTACTAAAGATTCAAAATTATAGTTGTGAATACAAATATTGAGTATAACAAAATATTAAATAAAAAAATAAATATTGAAAAATATATATTTTAGAAATAAATATAGCAAAATATTAAATTATACAAGATTGATTGTATAATATTATAAAGAAAAGCAATTCATATAACTTCATGAAAAATTTAAATATTCAAATTCTCAATATTTTGAAATTATTTCTATCAGAATCTCAACATTTTATGGTTTTTGTTTTGATAATATTTTGTATAAAAAAAGACTTCCTATTTTGCAAAACAGTAATAAAACGCGTTTAAAAAATTATTTTTGTCGTTCACTGTAAATAAAATATTAGTTTAAAGTTTCAAATACCAAATTATTGCACGATCAAAAATATTCAAACTAAGCGTATTCTATTTTATATTAAGATTTTATCACGGAAAATATGTAATATTTGGAAGGATAATGAGAAATATAGAATTCCGGTGAATATTTGTGTCTATTTTATGTCTTTTCAATCGGAACTCGACGTTTTGAACTTTATCAGTTTGAAAATGTAGTAAAAAAAATGAAGCATTCTCTTAATTTCAATATAAGACAAATACTTTAAATGTTTTTCGATACTATTCATTCTATTATTTTGATAAGTTATCATGTTGAAAAATTTTATTATAGCAACTGTAAATATTTATAAATAATTCTAGAGAAGGATATTTTTTATTCCTTTCGTGGTCGAAAATTCAAAATACAAATATTTTTAATCGAGACTAGTTAAAAAAAATCGATTATGAAGAAAGTGAAACAAAATGGTGCAATAAATGAAGTTTTTATATCAAAAAATATCAGAGGAAGTTTTAAATCGTCGAGTAAAATCTAAACTCGAATGATATGCGCATAAATAATATAAGCTGGAAAATATTTTTTTTCTGTTTATCCTATTAGAAATTCATCTTGTACTTAGAAATTTTTTTGAATATTTAAAAACTTGATGAAAGAAATGTATTACTATCTTGAAATAAATTTCATGAAGAAAATTTTGAAATAAATTTATGTGCATGTACTTAAAAGCGTTGCAAATTATTAATTGTTTTTTTCCCTGCTACAGACTATTTTATAAAAGGTTATAAAATAGTCTGTAGCACTTTGTATATTAGTTATCTAAAGAAAATATAAATATTTTCGTTTGATAAAAAGATGAATGTTAATAACTTTAATTCAATTCATTTAAAATGTCTATTTTGAATTATTGAATTTTAATTACGCGAAGAATGAAAACTCCTTTTTAATTAAGGAGAAAACCCCTCAATTTGCTGTTATCAAGATAAATTCCTGAAATATTAAAATACTATACAATTTACAGTTTGTACGATTAAATATGTATTGTTTTTATTGTTCTTGCATTAATTTTAATAATTAATTATATTCCACGACAAAATCTCTCACGTAACTTGAAGCATATTGCGGAAATATTTGTTAAGCCTTTTAAATAACAAATTCATTAATTGATTGCCTAAAATCATCTTTGATTTTAAGATGCAAAGAAAAATGCATTAATATTTAGTTTTAAACAAACATGCGAATCAAATCACTGGCAACTGAAAAAAAAAGATCCAGAAAGAATATTCTGAAAATAATACAAAAACTTTTCTAATTTAATAACAAAAATAATTTTAAAATCATTGAAAAAAAATGCAACATGAAGCGGGATTATTCACTTAATATATATCGCTTTTGCTTTTTTTTAAACATACTGTTACGAATTTCCTGCGATGTGCTTAGAGTAAATTCAATAAGCAGAATCCTTTTAAAGAAAATAAATAAAGCTATTTATTTAACGAAGACTACAAGAATAACACTGCGCATTCAATAGCTCAGTCACCAGCCTACAGCTTGCTTGCTGTCTAAGGCTCCAATTAGGGATTGCAATACCGGTATGCCGGGATACCGAATACCGGTATTTTGAGCCATTTGTACAATTTTGTAATACCGGTATTCACAAGTTTAAATGCCGGTTTTTCGGTATTTACAAGAAATTTTTAAAATTTTTCCACTATATGTTCAGGTATCGCGAACATAGCAAAATAGTATGCATTTTTGTTTTCATGTCTCCATAACGGGCGAAATTAATTAGCTAATGAACGGCTCAATTAATTGCTTAAATCTAAATTAGCGAAACATGGATTAACCCTGAAAGAAAATATTGTATCCGTAACGACTAATGGAGCAACAATTATGAAAAAAGTTGGAAAGTTTATTGGTGCAAATCAGCAGTTGTGCTATGCTCATGGAATTCAGTTAGGAGTAATAGATGTATTATACCAAAAAAATAAAGAACAGAAGAATCCAAATACTGTGGATATAGAAATTTCAGATTCCAACTTTGAAAAGAGTAAGAGTGAGAGTGATACTGACAATGAAGATAATGACAATGTAATTGTTGAAGAAGATATTGCTAATGAGGATGAAATATTAACCTATCAAGAATTGCTTCCTATAATTTATAAAGATCGAAAAATTGTTAAGTAAGCATGTAAGATATTTAAACGTTCCTCTATAAAAAGGATATTTTACTAAAATATATGCTAACTGAAAATAAAACAGAATATATGTTAATATTAGATTCTAAAACACATTGGAACAGTTTACTCCTAATGATGGAACGATTTTTGAAACTGATAAGTCCAATCAAAAAGCAATAATCGACTTAAACATGTAAATTAATTTTTCAAATAGTGAATTTGACTTAATATCCAGAACTATATCAGCTCTACTGCCAATAAAACTGACTATTGAGGTATTGTGTCGGAGAGATTCTAATTTATTAACAGCTAATACAACACTAAATTTCATGTTGCAGTCACTGAAAGAACAGCACACATCACTATCTGAAGAATTATATATTACATTGAAAAATCGCACAGAAGAAAGGCATACCGAAATAGAAAATGTCTTACGGTATTTACATCATTATAATGATTTTAAAAATGAAAATGAAAAAGAAGAAAAGAAAAGAACCAATTCAAATCTGATTAAGTTTAGAGTAAATTTTCTTAAAATTTTTTACCCACAACCCCATTCACATTCAGAAGAATTCGGTTCAATTATCGAAGATTATGATGTCACTACTGTCGATAGTGAAAAAGAATTGTCTCTTGAACAAAAATTAGAATTAGCAATAAATAAAAAAAATTCAACGAACCAAAATACAATACAGAAATCAGCTATATCCAAAACCATCCGATGAGAAATCGATTTATTAGAAGATGAGGGATTTAGAGGTTAATACTTGGAAAAAGTATATTGCGCATTGCTAACAGTACCACCAACTATCGTAGATGCCGAAAGTGCGTTTTCGACAGCTGGTCATTTTTTCACAAAATTACTTTTCAGGCTTCATGACAGTACAATTGATGCATTATGTTTTTTAAGATCACATTTCAAAAAGTTTTAACAGTACCCCAGACTGTATAGTGATATTTACACTTTTTTGTGATTTAAATAAATAAGATGTTTCTTTACTTTTTTGTGATTATATATTGTTATAATTTATAAGTTACAAATTATTTTTTGTGATACTTACACTCTCTAACAAAACTGGCAAATAAAACAAAGAAGCAACTGTGTTTTCTTTCTTTTTCTAAAATTTCTAATACCGGTATTAAAACCGGTATCAAGATTTAAAAAATACCGAATACCGGTATTGAACTTTTGGTCCGGTATTGCAATCCCTAGCTCCAATACAACTCCTAGCTTGATGGTTGGGTTGACGGGGCGCCTAGCCCCGGCAGGGGCTTATCCCCGGTAAGGAGAGACTTCACAGTGCTTTGCTGTCTATACTTTGCCGTGGCCGTCTTCGACGAAATTTGGAGATGACGAGTGTCAGGACTCATTGTGATTGTCTGATATTAGGGTGAAGGGGGGGGGGATACGCTGCCGTTGGGCTTAGTAAGTTTTTACTGCTCGTGAGCTAGAATTGGCTATTGAGATACAGTATAATTTGAGTTTGAAAAAATAAAAGTTAGGAAGAAAAACTAAGGGGCTGAGATAAATTAAAGTAGTATATTACGGGGTCTTCTAGAGTTTGTAGATGGTTTATATTTAGGGATTTTAGCTATTGCTTCATTTTCATTCTTATCCATGTTTTTAAAGAAGTTAGTGGCTAGATTTTTAATGAATTTTTTAAGAGGGGGATAGTCTAGGCATAAGTACATATTTGTATTGGGCATGTAGTATTTCATATTGCAGAAATTTCTAATTAAGTTATTTTGCTGGCGTTCAATAAGTCTAAGATTAGTCTTGGCAGCATATCCCCACACAGGGCAGGCATAAGTTAATACTGGACGCAAGTAGGCAGAGTAAATAAGCATTTTATTTTGTCTACTCATTTTGGAGTTTCGAGAAATTAAGGGATAAAATTTACGAGTTAGGTCTCGAAACTTTTTAGCTGTGTAAATAAAGTGGGGTTTCCAAGTTAATTTACTATCTAGAATAACACCTAAATATTTGCATTCCTTAGACCACGGGACAGTTTGATTTTTAATTTTAACTGGGGAGAAATTCTTTTTACAGTTATTTTTATTAAAAACTATAGCTTCAGTTTTACTAGCATTTATTTCAATTTTCCATTCGACGAACCAGTCCTCAAGAGATTTAATATGTCGGTTCAAAGCTATGGTAATGAAATTTTGATTTTTGTTTCTAGCTAGTATTGCAGTGTCATCAGCGTACATGCACAACATAGTGTTAAATTGCTTGGGGATATCATTAATAAACAAGGAAAATAAAATTGGCCCTAGTTTAGATCCTTGAGGTACACCTGCAAGAATAGGTTTTACTTCCGAAAATTCATTATTTATCTTGATTTTAAAGGATCTGTAACTGAGGTAAGAAATTATAATTTTGATAAGGTGTGGGGGTATGTTGTAATTAATTAGCTTGTATATAAGACCATCTTGCCAAACTCTGTCAAAAGCTTTCTGAATGTCAAGGAAAACCGCTGCAGTTTTTTGTTTATTTTCAAAACCTTCTTCAATGAATTCTACTGCTCTAATTAATTGGTGGGTTGTAGATAGGTTACGGCGAAATCCAAATTGTTCAGGTGTTAGTATATTATGTTCTTCTAGGTAATTATTTAATCTATTGAGAATTATCTGTTCAGCAATTTTGCTGACAGAAGAGAGTAGGGATATGGGTCTATAACTGCAGGGATCAGTTGGGTTTTTTCCTGGTTTTAATATGGGGATAACTGCAGCTGTTTTCCATGACATGGGAAAATATCCTAATTTGAGAATGCTATGAATTATATTAATTAAAAATTTTAGGTAATTGTCCGGAAGTGTTTTTAACATTTTGTTGTTAATACTGTCAAGGCCAGGGGCTTTTTTGATATTAAGTTTTTTAATATGATCCTTTAATTCATCAGTTGAGGGAGGGGGAATATCAATAAATTTTTGTGGCAATGAGTCGAGAAAGCCTTTGACTGTATTATTTACATTATGTTCTGTGGTGAAATTGCTCAATTCATTAAGTTGAAATTGTTTCTCAAGGCTAGCCGCCAGGCAGTTTGCTTTTTCTTTATCAGTTATTGCAATACTAGCAGGGCCTTTAAGGACCGGAATTTTTTGTTTTTTACTTTTAAAAGTTTTGACAAGTTTCCAGATTGATCCGTCTTCTGTGTTAACACTAATTAATTTGTGTATAAATTCATTGCTTTGAATTTTATTGTTAAGTTTTTCAATTTCCTTATTAATTTGGTTCATTAGTCTCTTGAAGACTGGGTTTCTGGTTTTTTGAAAATTTTTCCTGGCAAAGTTCCTGTCCCTGATTAGGTCTCTAATTTTAGGGTCAATAAAATTTTGACTATTTATAATGGGGGTGGAGGATAGATTTTTTGCATTAATAATTTGCGATTCGAAGATGTTTACAAAATGGTCAAGTTTATCTGGGTTTGTAAATTCATCAATGTTTGGGGTTTCTGATTGACTGAGGGTTAATTTAAAATTATTCCAGTTTGTTTTAAATTTATTAAGATTATTGGGCAGGGAATATTTAAAGAAAAAATTTAATAAGATGGGATTATGGTCAGAGCTAAGTTCAGGTAAGGAGTGAATTTCATATGGGTACAGGAAGTCTTTAATTAAGGTGAGGTCTATTGTATTGGCTGACTGAGGCCCAAATCTAGTGGGGGTGGACGGTGCTATAATGTCTAATCCGGCCTGAAGGGCGAATGATTTTAGGGAATTACCTTTTGGGCAGTTACGCTTACAATCCCAGCTAACGTGGTGAGCGTTAAAGTCTCCGCAAATTATTTGATTAGGTCCTGTTTGCATCAGGTTTTCGATGTCGAAAATAAAATTGGAATTATCTGCACTAGGGGGGATATAAATAGAGATTAAGGTTATTGGATCTTGATTTTTAAAATTTAATTTTACTACATTAGCTTCTACATGTTGTAGTAAAGGTGGGGGGACCTCACTGTGAGGTAAACCATTTTTAATTAAAATTGCAGTACCGCCGCCAATACAACTCCTAATCTTTCGTGCTTGTTTTTATATGCTCTCTGCCGGAAGTGACGTCACTAACAGGAAGTTATGTCATATTAGAAAAATCCAGAACCTTGGAGAGAATTCAAGAAATCAGGATCCCTCTAGAAAATTCTCTCTGTCGCCAAGGTTTCCAACTTCCGTCGCCAAACTTGGCGAAATGTCGCCAAATTTGGCGACAAAAATTAGTTGCCTAAAACATCGCCAATGAGCCAATATCTCGCCAATTTGGCGACTTGCTATTGAAATACAATGGGATACATATAACATTCATTATCATAAGACAAATTACACCAATTTACAGAATTCGTAACATTGCCCCCCTCTCAAGGACTGCACGTCCCGGGCAGTACAATCCTTGAATAGGTAAAAATTATTTACAAGTATATACAATGGTCGACAGTACACAGTTACATACAAGCATATAAGTGGCTCTTTCGATCAGCTAGTTTCGTCCCTAGAGTTACAAAAATAAGGGGCCAGCCGATCACAATGCACTACCCTAGGCCTTGAGTTCTTAGATTTTTGGATACGAATCACAACGTCATTTAGTCTTTTTAGGATTGTATATGGACCGTCCCAATTTGTCTGTAACTTTGGAGAAATTCCTTTTCGTCGAATCGGGTTCCAAAACCAAACCTTGTCACCTTCGTGAAATTCATGTCCTGTAGCTCTCGTGTCGTACCTGGTCTTCATCTTTTCCGTTGCGATGTCGATCCGATTACGGGCGAACTCGTGCACACTTTCTAAACGTTCCTGTAGTTCATGGACATATTCTTCAGGAGAAGAAGGCACATCAGGAGGGCGCCCAAACAGGAGATCACAGGGCAGACGGAGTTCACGACCGAAGAGCATCTGGGAGGGAGTGAATCCAGTGGTTTCATGGACGGCACTTCGATAGGCAAGCAGGAACATAGGAAGCTTCCGATCCCAGTCTTGTTGATTCATGGAAACGTGGATAGAGAGATGGTTTAAGATCGTTCTATTAAATCTCTCAACCATGCCGTCTGACTGGGGATGTAAGGGGGTAGTTTGTGTCTTATCAATCTTAAGAAGGACACAAAGTGCCTTGAATACAGCAGAAGTGAAATTTCTGCCTTGATCAGAGTGCATCTGAAGGGGCGTCCCATAGCGAGAAATCCAGTTCTGCAGTAATACTTCGGCAACTGTTGTAGCTTCTTGATCAGCGATCGGGTAAGCCTCGGGCCACTTGGTAAAATAATCCTTGACAACTAAGATGTATTTGTAGCCATCATTTGAACGTGGGAGAGGCCCTAAGATGTCCAACGCGATTCTTTCAAATGGTGCCCCTACATTATAGCGCCGTAATTTTCCACGGCATCGTGTTTTGGGTCCTTTTCGGGCCCCACATACATCGCAGGACTTGCACCATCTTTCTACGTCATCTCTTACTTTGCACCAGAAAACCGCTCCCGAACCTTTTGGATGGTCTTCAATATTCCAAAATGACCTCCGGTTGGACTACTGTGTAATTGTTCCAACACTTCCGGTATTCTTGATCGTGGGAGTACTAATTGCCATTTTGATGTTTTGCCATCCTCAGACACCCATTTTCTGTATAATACACCATTACGAATATGGAGTGAATCCCAGAGAGCCCAATAGCGTTTGCTATCCGGACGATAGCTGGAGATATCTTGCCAACTGGGTCTAGTGCTAGATGATTCAAGAAGTTCCAAGATAGGTTTTATGTCGGGATCCGTAAGTTGAGCTTCTCTGACTTCTTTATCGCTCCAACTGTCTATTTGTGTCGATACCGAATCCTTTATTTGACGAATGACAGGTGTTATCATGTCATATTTCTTCTCGACTGTAGTGCAGTAAGAACAAGCATTCGAGCATGGTCTTCTTGATAAGGCGTCAGCATTACCATGAAGGGACCCCTTGCGATGTTTGATCTCGAAATCGTACTCTTCAAGTTTCTGAATCCATCTAGCTATCTGGCCTTCGGTGTTCTTAAAATTTAAAAGTCATGTCAGGGACGCATGATCCGTTCGGAGCAGAAACTTCCGACGGTAAAGATAACTATGAAAGTTCTCAACAGCTTTTACAATGGCCAGTAATTCTTTTCTGGTGACGCAGTAATTTCTTTCAGGCTTTGAAAGACACTTGCTCCAGTATGCGATGACATGTTCTTGGCCGTTAATTTCTTGGGATAAAACTGCTCCGACACTTTCATGGCTTGCGTCCGTGTCAAGAATGAATTGCTTTTCGGGATCCGGATAAACTAGAATGGGAGACAATGTTAGAGCCGCCTTCAAGCTATTAAATGCTTCCTCGCATTCGTCTGTCCACAAGAACTTCTGTTTGTTTTGAGTCAGCCTGTGGAGAGGTCTCGCGATTGAAGAAAATCCTTTAACAAATCTTCTGTAATATGTGCACAGACCGAGAAAACTTCTAAGCTCATGCACATTTTTAGGGCGCCTCCAGTCTTTTACAGCTGACACTTTCTGTGGATCAGTTCTAACACCATCAGCAGAAATTATGTGACCCAGATAATTCTTCTCGTGACGGAATAAGTTGCATTTGGAGGGGTTTAGCTTCAATTTGGCCTCTTTAAATTTTTCAAATACTCTCCTTAGGTTGCTGAGGTGTTCCTCGAAACTTTTCCCTACAATGATGATGTCGTCTAAATAAACAAGGCAAGCTTCAGGAGTGAGTCCGTTCAACACTGTCTCCATGAGGCGTTCGAAGGTAGCTGGTGCATTACAGAGACCAAACGGCATGACCTTAAACTGCTAAAGTCCTTGTCCTCCTGTCGTGAATGCTGTCTTTTCACGGTCTTCAGGATGTATCTCTATTTGCCAATAACCGCTTTTCAAATCCAAGGTAGAGAACCACTTGTTTCCGCTAAGAATGTCTAACGTGTCATCGATTCGTGGAAGTGGATAACTGTCCTTTTTTGTGACATCATTGAGCCGTCGATAGTCTACACAAAATCTCGTAGATCCATCTTTCTTTCGGGCTAACACGATGGGAGAAGGCCAGGGACTCGACGAAGGCTCGATGACATCTCGTTCCTGCATGTCCCTTAGTAGATCTTTAACTTCTGTTGTCTTAGCAATTGGTAGTCTTCGGGGATTCTGTTTAATAGGAGAGTGATTCCCAGTTTCAATTCGATGTTGAGCCAATTTCGTTCTCCCGAGGTCACCAGATGTACAGGAAAACAGTTCCTCGTATTCGTCAATAAGCATCCATGCTACACTTTTCTGTTCCTCATTCAATTCAGTGGGCTTCAACAGATTCAGTTCGAGTTCTTTAGAAGGCTTTTTCGACATGATTTCGGGATGTTTCTGTATACAGGTGACTGGAGCACATGTTGCTAATACGTCGCCTTTCCTGATTGTTTTAGGATTACCAGTTAGATTAACAACTCTGACTGGTACAGTTTCCTTCGAAAGATCTACCAGTGCGGAAGCAACCAATACACCTTTTGGAAAATTTTCAGAGTCCGGAAATTCAGTTAGACCATGTCGAAAGTTTTGATTTTTCTCAGCGGCCCCTCTTACAAGCATCTCAATTCGAGCTGGAATAGTAATATCACTTTTACAAGTTATTCGATGACACGGTTCTCTTTCAACAGCTCCTAACTGGAATAACGCTACATCTTCCGAATTTGAGCGTAGCACATTATTCTCAAAGTCAATTACAAAATTATGTTTTGTTAAAAAGTCCAAACCGAGTATAAAAATGTCGGTGATTTCGGTTACAAACACGGTATGGCCATATAACACATTTCCAAACTTAATTGTTATATGCATCTTGCCAATAATGGGGATTTTATCCCCTTTCACGGTCTGAAGGGTAACGCAGGGCGGTGTCCGAAGAATTTTTACGCCAAGTTGTTGTGCTAAATCTTGGCGCAAAATGGTGACATTGGCCCCTGTGTCAACGACCATTCGACACGGAAATCCATTTACATTCGCTTCAATAAACAGTCCATTCTCGCTGCTTGATGAAATTTGTAACACTTCAAAATGGGGCTTTTCATTCTCTGGCAACCTCCGCCCCGAGAGACCGCCACTACCTAGTTTTCCTGAGTATTATTCCTCGACAGGCTCCTAGGCCGTTGATCTTGGCGAGCCTGGCATTGCCTTTGGAGATGGCCTTCTGCTCCACATTTCCAGCAACGGGCGTTGTTTCTTTTAAATTTGCCTGTCTCCTCTCCAGACCTCTGCTTCATCCCCCGGAACTCCTCTAACAGTTGTGTCATAACTTTAAGTAAAGGATCCTCATCTCGTTTCACCTCCGCACCTCTGATAAAGTGACGATCCCTTCTCGATGCTTGTTGTGCCGCTTCAAACTTGATCGCGTAGACTAAAGCGGACTTCAGATCCTTAGTTTCCGCCATTCGTAGTGCCTTTTGTATTTCTACGTCTCTGACGCCATCGACGAAATACTGCACAGCTAAAGTCTCTCTTACTTCAGTAGGACAATCGGAGAAGGCGAGGTGGGACAGCTTTTCAATGTCCGTTGCGAGCTCTTGAAGGGTTTCGTTGGGTTTTTGTTGGCGAGTCTTTAACTGAAGTCGGCTATAATCCTTCAGGCATTTCTCGCCAAAACGCAACTCTAGGGCACTTGAAAGAGCATCAAAATTTAACTGTTCATTATCTGGAATGGTCCTCAGTATATCTGCAGCTTCGGCTCGGAGAGAAGAAGCCAATTGGCGAGCTTTGGTAATTGGATCCCAGCCATTAGCTTCTGCGACAATGGCGAACTGCGTCTTATACACCTGCCAAGATGTTTGTCCGTCATACGGCAGTAATTTCATACAGGGTCTGTTGACAACAGGCATATATCGAGCATTTTGAGATTGATTTACAGCAGCCAATCCAAATTCTTGAGGAGTTTCATAGGACTCTCTTGATTCTTCAGTAACTTGAACTTCCATTTCTTGCTTCAATTTCTCAAATTTCTTTTCCATTTCTTCTAATCTTCCTTCAAATTTCTCTACTTTAGCATTGGCTACCTTCACGGCGTTATTAATTTCCTTCATCTCAGATTTCATTTCTGCCTGTTCTGCTTTCATTTCGACTTGTCCTGCTTTCATTTCTGTTTTCATTTCAACTTGTCCAGCTTTCATTTCTGTCATGAATGACAAAAGTTGCGTTAATTTGTCTTCCAATGCGGATTCTTCCTTCTGCTTTTCTTCCGCAGCTTTCTTACTCTGCTCATTCGTTTCACCAACTTTGTCGGATATACCACCACAACTTTGCTCTCTTTCAAGAGCTTCTCGAAGACGTTCGATCAAGTCATCTTTCAGTCCTGATGTGGGCAAATTCCTCGCCGACAGTTCGTCTTTCAATGCGGCCACAGTGAGTTTCGACAGAGATTCTCGATGAAGATCAGCCATTTTCCTTTATCTTCACTATTCGATCCCACTTCTGACGCCAATTTGTTACGAATTTCCTGCGATGTGCTTAGAGTAAATTCAATAAGCAGAATCCTTTTAAAGAAAATAAATAAAGCTATTTATTTCACGAAGACTACAAGAATAACACTGCGCATTCAATAGCTCAGTCACCAGCCTACAGCTTGCTTGCTGTCTAAGGCTCCAATACAACTCCTAATCTTTCGTGCTTGTTTTTATATGCTCTCTGCCGGAAGTTATGTCATATTAGAAAAATCCAGAACCTTGGAGAGAATTCAAGAAATCAGGATCCCTCTAGAAAATTCTCTCTGTCGCCCAGGTTTCCAACTTCCGTCGCCAAACTTGGCGACATTTCGCCAAGTTTGGCGACAAAAATTAGTTGCCTAAAACATCGCCAATGAGCCAATATCTCGCCAATTTGGCGACTTGCTATTGAAATACAATGGGATACATATAACATTCATTATCATAAGACAAATTACACCAATTTACAGAATTCGTAACAATAGATTGTTTTGTTTAATTGCAATATTATACCTCGAATTAACATGTTTGACAAATAGCAACTTATTTGATAAAAGGGTCTTAATCAGAGAAAGCTCATTAAAAGTTTAATTATATTTTCTTTAAAAATATTCTTTCAAAATTGACTATCTTTATTTTTTTCCGTTATATTTTAAGCTTTGAGAGATCCAGCAGTATTTTTGAATGCAACATTTGTAAATATTTAAATGTTTTATAAACATAATATTTTCCAGTCATTTTTGTAAATGTAAGCAAACGATGAAGATTAAAAAAAAAGAAAAATCAAGAAAAGCGAGATTATCTCTGTAACCTTCATTAACATAAGATATTATATGATATCTTCATGATGTTGTCCGATATTCTGAATGTTGGCCAATATCGCAAAGATATAGAAATAAAGCTGTTGGGCATTTTGTGCTGATAGGGACCACGTATATTTCAGTTCATCATATTCATATATATTTCATTTAAAATGACACAATATTAGTGAGGCAGATATAATTTTTTTACATATTACACCACCATGGTTTATTTTTATAGAGATAATCTTATACCTTTGATAAACTGCACAGCACTTTTATTCTCTTTAAATCACACACACACACACACACACACACACACACACACACACACACACACACACACACACACACACACACACACACACACACACACACACACACACACACACACACACACACACACACACACACACACACACACACACACACACACACACACACACACACACACACACACACACACACACACACACACACACACACACACACACACACACACACACACACACACACACACACACACACACACACACACACACACACACACACACACAAACGATTTTTTTCTTTAAATAAGGCATCAAAAACAAACTTAAAATCACCTATTACATAATTATTTCTTTTTCTGAAAATGCGTAGTTAAAACCATGAAAAGAGTTTTTTTTTTTAAATATCCTGCGAAAGTTTCAAAAATGACATCATACTTTATCTTTGGTTTCTTTTTAATTAAATTTTAAATTCTGAATCGTGGAGCATTGCTATTTTTTAATGCTTCTTCTAATAGTTTTTTTCTTTCATTGTTTTCGTAGAATCGAAAAGTTTTTGCCCTTTAGGACGAAATGAAAGGGCAAACATTGATATTGACACTGTCACTTAGTTGCTTCCCGGGAGAAATTGAATTAATCTGTCCTGCATTATGTCAGTTGACTGTCTAGGCAACAGAAAACTTTTCTTAATAATTTAGCCGCAAAGGTGAAAAACTTTTAATTCTTTTATTTCAGTAGCTAAGTATTTATTTTCTAGGTAAATGCTTTGCTAGATGATTGAATCTGAAGTAAATTCTCCGTTTTATTTAAAGAATGAAGTTATACTTTTATTATATATTATATATATTGGGTCATTATGGAAAAATATCTCGATTTATGAGGTCATAACTATCGTACTGTTCACAGGAGTGGTGTAAAATTTTTGTTCAAAGTTCATTTTGAGGTATACACTCAAGAATCGTATGTAAAAACAACAGTTAAACTCTAACAATTTTGAAAAGGTAATACCAGCATTTTTCATTGTAATGTTTTCTCCATAGCAAAAAAATTCTAAATAGCATTGAAACGGTACCTATTGCAAGAAAATTACCAGCGTTAGTGAGACTAAGAAGAAAAAAAGTCGGTGTTGCTGTTTGAAATTTTGAAATTCGGTCACTTTAACCGTAACTGTTAGAGATTGTTGTTTTTCATTCGATTCTTGAATGTATACCTAAGAAAAATGTCCTCAGTATTGATGCCAAAGACAAAAATATAGCTGGTTTGTTTATCTAGACTTTTAATAATTTTACTCCAAAATGTTTCTTCATGTTAAAACTGAAACAAAGAAAATTGCTGAATTTACCATTATAAGGCTTTTGTGACGTTATTCACTTCGTCAAATCCATGTCAAATGACTGATTGAAGTTGATGTATTCAGAATCTGAGCAGTAAACAAAAATAACGTATTATTTAAAGCTTAGCTTAATTTTATAGTTCAGTGTGGAGTTAAAAAATTATAAAAACGCTGAAAAATTTAAGTTGTTAAATTTAGAAAACATTGGTATTTAGCTAATTCGTATTAATATTTACTGTTTAATGTCAATTAAATCTCTCATGCATAATTTGATGTTTATAACTCCCACAGAAAAGTACTTTTAAGAATGAAATGAAAGTCGTTTAAATTCGTAGTACAATGAAAATGGTTAGAACCGTATTTATTTTAATAGCTTTTTATCGGTTCTGCTTATTATGTCAGTGAGCTTAGGTAACGAAAAAGATGCAACCTCACTGGTTTTAAAATCCAGAATCCATTCATGGTTATAAAGTGGCATTAAAAACTTAAGTGCGTGAGGTTATCTTTAAACTGCATGTTATTCTTGGCAATAACGATATCATTTCCTGTTTCCATAGGTCTCGTCTTCGAAACCGGAGGGTTTCAGGTTCGTGACCCGATTCCACCGAAGACCGTCGTGTAAGGGGATCTGTTGCACGTTAAATCCGTCATGACCAAACGTCCTCCCGCTGGTGTGGTGTGGTGTGGAGAAGGGGGTGCCAGCTCAGGTGTCGTCCTCGTCATCTGACCGCGGTTCAAAATTATGAGGTCCGTCCCAAAATAGCCCTAGTGTTGCTTCAAACGGGACGTTAATATAACCAAACCAAACCAACCTCTTTCCATATGTAATTGGCTCAAATAATATGATGAAGCTGTATTGTAAAGACATCACACGATTAAATAATTAATGGAACTATAAAAATAATTTGAATGCCAATCAAACAATTAAAATCTATTATTCAGCAAAATTGTTTTTATAAACTGCCAAATTTCAGGAAAATTATGCAAGAAAATCAAAATGGTATAACTAAAATAATTTTTGAAAAAGTCCAGAATAATTAGTTTTATGCAATAAATTTTTTTGGTGGAATACGTAAAATATATTATGCAATTGTGGCAAAAAGACCTGTGAATTATTTTTTGATGAAAACTAAATACTTTTATATTTAACTTTTTTTAAAAATTTAATACCTAATTTACTATCTTTAGTTTATTTGAGATTGCGACACAATAGCCTAGAGTAAATTAGCTATAATATTCTGAAGTGTTGCTATTTCCAGTTTATTATTAAAATTCAAACGCGGAATATTCTTTCTATATCTCCAAATTTTTGGATGTATCATTTAGATTTTTTAAGCTAATTTCAAAATGTCTTTATTATAAAAAAGTTACAGAAATTTATCGGCCAATAGTTGCTATCTTTGGGCAGAATATTTCCTTAAGTACATGCATACAACAAATTTAAATCAGAAAAGAACTATAATTTCCCGATAGCAAGGCACTCTTGTTTATTTCATCAATTTAGAATCATGAAAATTTCAGCAAAACAGACTTAAGAAATAAAATAAAATTAAAGTTTTACACGCATATATCATTTTCAAGTATTTGAAGATCAGCTGAAAATTATTATTGTGAAAAAGATGGCGTTGTTTCATATCTGAAGGTGAACAAAAAATAATAAATATTATATTTATATATATACACATACACACAGAGTGATTCAAAACTTAATGTTTAAATTTGTGGGGAGGTAGGGAATATTTGAGGAAATCGATTTCACATAGGAAAGCATGTCCGAAAACTTCATCTGCATAGACAAAATGAACAAGTGAAATAGGGACAAGGAAAAAGTAAAGTTATGTAGTAATTAATGTGACATTCCAATAAGGTAAAATACATTCGTTACCAGTAGGTGCTCAAAATTGCAACCATTTACAAGAACACAGGATTCACAGTGCCATTGCATTGACCACCGACATTTTCAAAACCCCCTGCGGCATATCCGCCGAGATATGTAGTATGACGGAACTCCAGACCATAGCACAATTGTTGCACGTGATTACCTGAACCGAACTGTCGGAGCTCAATGTATCGTCTGAGGGAAACCGATTGCTAGGCCACCCAGGTCATCTGATGTTTCACCCATGGATTTACTTTTGAGCTGGGTCATGAAATACGATGTGTACGAGAACCCCGTCAACAAAGAAATTGATCTTGCTGCACGAATAGTGATCGCCGTAGGCATTGTCCATGATAGCCAGGTTTTTTAAAAATATTCGGCAGTAAATGCAACAGCACGGTGAATCCTGCATTCGTGTAATGGTCAT
Source organism: Argiope bruennichi (assembly GCF_947563725.1). Classification (NCBI taxonomy): domain Eukaryota; kingdom Metazoa; phylum Arthropoda; class Arachnida; order Araneae; family Araneidae; genus Argiope; species Argiope bruennichi. Next base: position 91,012,983 of record NC_079151.1, read on the forward strand.
CTAATGTGAACTTTTACTTTACCTTGTTGGAATAAAACTCACATTCGTTACCACTTAACTGTACATTTTCCTTGTGTTCACTTCATCTGTCCATTTTGTTCTTGCTGGTGACGTCTGCGGACATACTTTTCTATGTGAAATGGGTTTCTTGATGTATTCCCAACCTCCCCACGAAATTTGAGTGATAAGTTTTGAATCTCCCTGTGTGCATTATGTATAATATTTTCCATTCCTCTAGAGAGAAAAAAATGCTTTAAATGCCATAAAGAATTATATTTTATGTTCTTTCTTTCAAAACATATTTCTCTGAAAACAAATCAAGTAAGTGTGTTTGTAAAATCTCCCCTGATCTCTTTGAAAAATGCAGTAAAATATCGATGATATTCACATATTAACTCTATCAATACTGAAAGAAGGATCAAAAATTCATGTTCAGTGAAACTATGGTGACTGGCGAGACGTTTGCATGCCACAGTGAAATTTTCTTCGTCTATTGTTATCTACCATAGATTGAATTCCTAAAGCCTGTGTTTGGTTCGTTAGAGATGCTCGCCCAGAATGATTTTGGGGAAGAAAAGTTTTTGTGAACTCTCAATGAAGGTCTGAGTATACATTTTTTTAACATCCATCAATTACGCAGTCTTCTTTTGTATATTTTTGGCCTAAAAACATGGGCTGCAATTGTGACTTTTTTTGAAGGGAAAGTAAGGAATTATTATTTTTGAAGCAGAAAGAAAGTTCAGTAATCTATGAATGTGATTAAGAGTGTAAATGAACAAACGTTTCCCCCTTTTTGCTGTTAAATTTAAATTGATGACTACTATTTACGATATCGGGTAAAATCAACACACTGATAGCTCAGCCTACCCTAGATAACTATAAAAATGGTTTAATTGTCAAAATAATGAAACTGAAAACTTCGCCACTCGGTAAAGTTATTTCCAGAAATGTAAAATTTTCTTTTAAATTATTATTATTATTATTATTATTTTACTAAATATGACTAAGAGAAACAGAATATTGCATGAAAACATAGATTTCAGAATTTTTAAAGAAATATATTTATTGATTTAAAAAGCATTAAATAAAATTGTTTACTTCATTTAAAATTCTTTTCCCTAGTGAATTAAAATGTGTATCATTAACAGGGAGGATCAAACAATTGTTATAAGTAATAACCTGCATATATTTATTAGGCAGATCTTTAAAAATAACCAATAAAAATGCATATATATTGTATACAAAGGGAATAGATATTATGATTTTTGAGTTAGTTTATATACTTGTAGGATTGCGCGTTCTTATTTGAGACTATAGATCGTATCTTAACAACTGTTTAAAAGGTAATAATTTATCTTATTTTTTTAGAAATGATAAAGGCTACATTTAATATATGAGGATAGGTTTTAAAATAGGTAAAAAAGTTTTTATTGCATATCGTTCTCCTTGATATATAAAAAGGAATATAATCAAAGTTGAAAAAAATGTAGATTTTATTTTATTTCTCGATATATAAATATTCAAATACACATCTTTCTCTAAGTACTGAACTGAAATCATATGAAATTCAATTTATATGATTCAATTTCTACTGCACGCCGGTGTGTCAGTTCTAATTTCGTTGCTCATTTCTTATTCTCACCCCTAAGGGCCAATGACCTTTCACTCTAATAAGAAAAGAAAAATGCCAAAAAATACATTGGCAGTATTAATGGTAAAGATCAGAAATTGAAAATTTAATTTAGAAACAGACGAAGATAAAATATGTTGACATTATTCAAGCAAATATTGACTTTTGCTGACAATTTCTTTAATAATAACAATCGTTCATAATTTATTTAAAAATATCTTTTCAAGGTGTAAATATATTACTTAAAATGATGATTTGGAGAGGATATTAGATGATAAATCAGAAATTTAAAGCATTCTAATCTCTTTAATTCAACGGTTTTAAAGAAACGCTTATGATATTATAGTCCTATGAAAGTAAAAAATAATTGTAAAGAGACGCCTATGATATAAATAAAAAAAGAAATTTTAAAAAATGATATTTTTAGCATTGGAACTTTATGTGAGAATATGGTGACTTATGCGAAATTATATTAAATAGCCCATTTCTTATTATTTGTTGTGGAGAAAATAAAATAAAAATGACTATCACACTACGGTAGAAATTAATTATACTAATTAACTAATATGTGTTACTAATAGTAACGCGAATATATTACTTTCATTTTCATGTTTTATTTCTTTGATTGTGTTGATAGTAAAGAATTAAAATGTTTTATCTTTTATTAATAAATAAAAAAAGTATTTGCAAATATTAGAATACAAATTATACATTGCATTTTCTCAATTTGTAGAAAACGATTTTTTTATGTTAATCAGCATGTGTTGTTTTTTAGTTCTTAACGATATACTTTAAACGTATCTGTTTTTATTACGATATAATATAATATATAATGCCCAATTCTGAATTTTGGAGAAGTAATTTAAATAAGGACAAGTTTTTTTTTGTTAAGTAAAAAAAGAGGAATATATTTCTACTCAGGTAGAAATATTAACATCTGGCAGTGTTTCAACAAAAATTCAGAAAAACGCAATACGTGCATTCATTGCATAAAATAACACCAATTGTTAAAAGTTTCTTTTCTGGCACATTTTGGAAAAATAATCAAATTTTTGCCAAATAATTCGTGAAATATTCATCTGTAAATTAAGAAAAGAAAGAGAAAAGTCTTATAATGAGTGATTTTAAACTTTATAGAATCAAAATAACTCTTATTAGGCAGAAATGAGCAAGAACAAGTAATCGGAGTTAAATCATATATTTGCAATTGTAATACTTAAATTTTCTTAATCTTATATAATTGAATCTTTTCTAACCACCGTAAACAAGTTCTCCTTTTCAAGACAACTAAGCCTTTTATAATTTGAATGCTTATGTTTTATGATATTTTTAGAAATTGCAGCATATAAAGTCATTTGATGTACATTTCTATTTACAAAATGTAAATAAGCAGTATTTCAGATAATATGCAATTTTCAGAGTTAAATCAAATACAAGTAATTTTATAGACTGGAAAAACAAATTAAACAACATTTTGAAATTATCACATCAAAAATACAAATTTATTTCGGTTAAAACATAAAATTTCGAATGTCAAGTTGATTACAAGTTGGAATCCTTGAATCAAAATTAAATACAAGAAAAAATTTCTAGGTTGCATTCTATTACATAGAATTTTTGGTCAATAAGTGCTTTTTTTACATTATATTGGTAGTCTGGAACACTCTCTGTAAATTGCGTAAATTGTGGAACAATTGTGAAATAATAGCATTGTAAATTATTGTAATATTTTCTGAAGATTTTTAGTAAATTGACTGCTTTTAATTAAATTTACTTGTATAACGACAATAAGTAGTACACTCACGTATATAAATTAAAGATATAAAATATGAAAATAGTGCACTTGTGCAAAAATATGCACTTTAAGACAAACACATACATACGTATGTAAAACATATTTCTGTTCCAAATTGAAATAAGATATTATGTGAGGTTTGGACATTAAGTGAAAAAGATCGTATCTTGAATTGTATAAAAGTGATCGTTAGGTTGGGAATTGCATAGTTTTTTGCCTATGTATAAATAAAATAGCGTCATAATCTAATACTTATGATTCAGAGGGCAATTTGAACGATTCTTTACACGTCGGAATTTTCAGACATTCTAGAATGTGGTTGTAATCAGATGGATTTATCACGAGAAATTTCCACCTACATATCATAAACAGGATTAGAAAATCCATATTTGTTATTTATATGCATAATACTTTATGTATGCTTCGTATATGAGAAAATTAAGAAAATCTTATTTTAGTTAAATACATTATTCTGAATACACCAACAATTATCATTCGTAATAAAATTTAGAAAAATACGAGTGCAGTTTTCTCGTCCATACAATTATCCTACTTTTAATATAAAAATATGACGGTTTTCAGGTTGTGACTTGATTTCGTCACGGAACATACGAAGAAAAAACGTGAAAGGAAACTTTCCTAAATTAAGACAAAACTGCATTCACAAAGAGATAGATTTGTAGAGATAGCTGCAAAAGTCGCGTTAAAAAAAAAAAAAAGACGTTAATGTCATCTTGTGTGCTATTATCTTAAACAATCATCTTTTTTACCCTTTCTTTTTAATTTTTTTTCTATGTTCTATGATGTTTCCTTTTGTTTCTTGTCACGGACGTCTTTGTATTTATTTCTTTCGCGAAGCGGTGGTAACGATCGCTCTTTTAAGTGCAGTCTGATAAGGATTTCATATTCTGCAATTTTCATGTGATATTTCTCATAGTTTTCTTTGAGTATTGATTTATTCATTAGATTATTACCTATATATAATAATTTTACACACACAAGTTTTAGAAAAATTTTAGAGATTTTTCTTTTGCATTATTCTTTTTTTTAATGCTATTTACCCTAATCTTTCATGAGGATTATAATAAGGTATCTCAGTATCATTGAAAGATAGGTTTTTAGCACATTCTCATTTCATATTTTATTTATATTTTTTTACTATACTAGTTTCATATTTATTTGGTAAAAGTTGTTTTCTGTTTTCTTAGCATTACTAGAAAATTAACATTTTTCCCACAACATAATTATCGAAAAATGTAAGCACAAAGTTCATTACAGGATCACTTAATGCAAATATTTTTAATTTATTTACAATATTCTCGCAATATTGCATTACTTCTTTGAATTCTCACTTTTTTTATTGTATCTAATTAGATGACATTGTATTTGGATGTTTTTTTACAAATTTTAATCAAACATAGAATCTATAGTACTCTGTTATGGTTTATAGATTTCATTCAATATGATTATCATCATGAAATTATAGGTCACTTGTTGATATTTATGTACTAGTGGGAAATCATCACCAAATGAAATCGCCAACAAATAAAATCATAATTCAATTATCTTGAATTTTCTGTGAAGCCTGTTACCTGAGTTGAACAACTGAATTGCTGGAAATATTGGGTAGAGTTCATTTTAAATAAATTGTTTAGATAAATCTTTATGTCCAAAACTACCAGATTGTTTGAAATTAAACATTTGATATCATGATATCACTAAAAATACATTTTTTTATATTTAAACAATGTAAATTAATTTTTTGCAGTAATGTTTTTTCGTAAATTATGGCGAAAAAACGCCAAAAATTAAGCTTAATATTAATTAATGAAAATTCTAATCAAAATTAATTCGTTGTAATGTACACATTCTTTGCCTCCTAGGTATATACGTTCCAATTTTTATATCTGTAAGTGGAACGGTGCATATTCCTATTCTCTATATTATGCGCCAAATTTGGTAGCTATAAGCTACATGGTCTGACCTGTAGGTTGCCAACACTTGAGCATTCGTCTTACTCTATAAATGGTATTGTTTTTATTATGGATCGCTTAGATTTAGATGACGTAAAAAATTTTAAATAATTGACACACTATTGATAATCGAAAAAATCTCGTAATTATTTTAGTTTAATTTTATCAATTGAATTTTATATTATATGAAGAAAAATCAGGGCTATTTTTCAGATTGCACTTCGAGATGAATATGACATTTGAATCTGTATTCTCTTTACAATTTTTCAGGTCTTTTTAATTAATTACCGGATTCAGATTTAAATTAGATAAATACATACATGATCCGTGTCATATTAGTCAATAACAACAAAAATCCAAAAAAGCAATGAGTGTTTCGAAGTACATTTACTTCACAAAAATGCCTTCAACGATATAGAAATGTCGAAATAGCTATTAGGATACTTTTACTAATCAGTGTATGGAAGCCAGAGGAAACTCGGAGCGATACCGGAAGTAAGTGCGCAATATTTAACAGCTATCAGCGTGCATCAAGCAGCTAATTGCTGGTCTATCATTTGCCTCTAATGGCATGTTTCACAACATCGGACTTGTAACCGGGTCTTAATGCACTTCGTACCAACATTTGCCAATGATCGTTTGGTTGAATCTCATTCCAAACCATATACCCTCCGACCTCGAATTCGACATTATCAACAGGCTACTGGTTAGTGATTTATTAAGTGGATAATTTTTTTCATTCTTTTTCCAGATTGAAGTTTCTGCATTAGAATTATTTTCCAATCATAGAAATAAAATAATCATGAAATGAAATTCAAAGTTTTGCAATTTTTTTCCTCTAACATTCAATTTATAATCAAATTGATTGTTATAATTAGCATCAAATAAATCTATTTGTAAGATTAAGAAATCATTGTAAAATTTATAAAAGGAAAATCTTAAATATTGATGGCAGAAACATCCATAATCTTAGGAAATTAAACAACTGTCCAAATGAAGGAAAGTTTAATAACATGTTTTATATTTAATTTCTAAAATAAGCAAAATAAATAAATTAAAAAAAAACATTCGAATTTCAATTTGAAAAAAAAATACATATAAATTTTTTTGAACAAGAAATGATAGAAATTCGTTACTTTGAAACAAATAGATTTTTAAAATAAAAATAAATCCTTATGTTATATTGTATGAAAAATATAAATTACTAAAATAATACGAGGGGTGATAAAAAAAAGTTTACTAGTCAAAGGAAACATTCTTTATCAACAACAGACACAGGATACAAATGGTAATTAAGAGACATATGTGGCGGTCATTTCTCTACATAATCACCAAACCTGTTGAGGCATTTCTCACTCCATTGGACCAATTTGTTTAACCCGAATTGTTAATAATCAGGTCCCTGGCTGTTGAACCAGTTCTCGGCATCTTTTTGAACATCACCGTTAGATATGAACCTTGTTTCGGATATGTGTTTCTTCAATGCCGGGAATAGAAAATAGTCACTGGGAGCCAAATCGGGGCTGTATGGAGGTGGCTCCAGACCTCCCACCTAAAATTTTCCATCAATCTCCCTGCCCTCTTCAAAAGAATGACACCATTTCGCCACCTGTTGTCTACTCATTGCTTCGCCCCCGTACACTTCAGCGATTTGTCTGTGAATTTCCGGTGGGGACACATTCTTGGCCTTCAGAAATCGTATCACGGCTTCCACCTCAGTGCGAGACCACTTCTCTAGACGTCTTGTCATTACTGTCGCAGTTTCAGGTCTCAGTACTAACATTATCTGCTCAAACGACTGGTCTAAGACAACTAAGGTCATCTGTCTCCAATCTGGGTAACAATATTCCCCTAAAACAATTTCTAATTTCCAAATGCTGCTGCTTGTAAACTTTTTTTTTGGATCATCCCTCGTACTTCTTTTACAAATGAATGAATAAATATGTAAAAATGTTACTATGTTCTCGATGCTGTATTTGTATATTTCACTTATGAAACCCTTTCTGGATACATACTCCATATCCATACCACATTATTTTTTCCAAATTCAGTGATATTAGTTTTATTTAAAATATGTAAGGCTCTGTAAAAAATATTAAAGTATATTTAAAAAAAATTATATGAAATGAACGAAATTTCCATTTATATTGAACACTATTCCACTTTTCTATGAATGAAATTCCATTTCATTTAGTTATTTTACAAAATATTGTAGAGTTTTTGCCATCGCTTTCAATCAGATATAGTATAATATTTGCATCTTACTAATTTAATTTTAGATTTATAGTGAAAGTTTGTGATGTACGAGTATGGATTTCTACGAAAAATACGCTTTTATAAATGATTTGTTATAACGTTAAATGAATTATAGATACAAGAAATATGCTTCTAAAGTAAATAAAAACTAGACATTTGCTATAAAACTGATAAAATATTGAGTTGAAATATTTGTTATGCTTTATAATATCTTTTAGTCGCATTGAATGTCTTTTCTGCTGTCTACATAATGTCATTCTTCCGGAGTTTAAATTTTTTTATAACGACTGATTTTAAAGATAATTCTATTGATTTAAACCAAAGGAAAATACATCCTGATAGCTGTAGCCTTGCAGCACACAAAAAGTTTTGAATGTCAAATTTATTTTAGAATATGAACGCACTGAAGATGAAGGTTATAGCCAAATGGCGGATGACATTTTTGAACATGACAAATATGTTTCAATAAAGAAAGAAGATTTTAAAATGTCAACCTAGGGTAGTAAAAAATAGGTGCTAAATATTTTGCAGTATAATAATTTTAAATAATCTATTGTAAACATTTTAATAAGAAAATAATATCATTGCATTTCTGTTCTAAGTTATAGAATTCACCCTAAAAAAAGTATTCATTTTAAATCAGAATCTTAATCGGATAATTTTAAAATGCGATATTAGCGGAAATAAACAGAATTAAGAGCAAAAAGTCACAATACAAATTTAATTTATACTTGAAAATAATCAAAATTTCATATAAGAAAAAAAATTAAGAATACTATCATTCAACTAATCGCAAATACCATTTATACCGAGGGAACCATGCAATCCAAACAATAACCACAAGACTATTATTTTGCCTGAAACAAAGCTTTCATTGAGCCCTTTTGAATTAATATTATAAATGAAGTCCCTTTGTGAATATAAAATAATACAGAGACAAATACAGAACAATAACTCATTGTTGAACTTATTTCTTTATAATCTTTCAACACATAATTTCCATTGTTACCATTTCCTTTCTAATTTTTTCTCCTCTATTGCACCTTTAAAGTAATCAGTGTTTCGTTGGTGGTGAGAATAGGCTTAATGAATTCTTGTACTGCTTGCATACGGACATTTGCTACTAATGACTGGGTGATTAGAAGATATTGCAGTAAATGAGAAATTCGTAGCAAGAGGTTAATGACTTACTCCCCCTATCTTGAGGTAATGGCTCTGATTCTATTTTAACACCATCTTTAAGGATTTTTTAAGTGGAAATAATTGAAAGTATTTGGCAATTGAAAATATCTCAAGATCATTAATTACTATATTAACTCAGTTAAAAAAAGTTTTTAATCTAGTTTTATGTCAGTATAGGCAGTACTGGATTACTTGAATTTTAAAGAGTGATTCTCGTTACCCGTCAAAACAATTAAGACTCCTTTTTGAATTGTACCACTTTTATATGGGTAAAAAAAATAAATAAAGACCAGAATTTCTCAAAACCTGCAATTGTTGTTTTCCATGTCTTCATAAGAATTTTAAAAATATAAGAATAGAAGATGCATATATATATATATATATATATATATATATATATATATATATTGAGAGTGGAAATGATCCATTTGTGAGTTAGCGTTTCAAGTTTTTTTAACGCTCTGTCTAGCACAGACAATGTAAATGATGTATAAAATACTGAATTTTATAATAATTTTATACAATAAAAACGGGTCATAAAGTATATGGCAAGTGTAAATGAAATGAAGTGTAAGAGTAATAATAATGAGTAAAAAATAATAAATTGGGAAAAAATGGAGAAATAAAGGCAAATTGAATCGTTTTGATTCACGTTGAAAATTGGATTTGTATCTGAAATAACCTGATATGTATGGAAAGCACCGACATATTAAGAGAAAACTTTTATTTATTTGAGGAATCAATAAAATAATATTTAAAGGTCTAATGATTTCGTATCAAAAAATCTGCATGTGTTAATATCTCAGAAAGAAATTCTTGCATTAAATAGCTAGACTTACATTTGGGCAGCAAACCTTCCGTAACACCTGCTAAAACAATTAGTGATGTCACATGATGTGTGTGACATTTTTCGCCACATATCGCATAATAAACGAAAACCCTTTTAAAATTATTTGCCAATAAAATATTAAAAGCATTTCTATTTTTTAGCATTTGGACCTAATTGGATAATTTCACAAAAAGATGTAAAAGAAACCTTACAACTCAAATTTATTGTCATTGTTTGTACTACGCAATATTTAATTTATTATTAAATTTAATTCATCTGACGTCGACTGTCAACGATTAATTTTATTATATTTTATTTACTTCATCCCGTAAAATTAAATTTTCTAAACAATTTTAAAAAGATAATAATAAGCTGTTATACCGTTTGAATCTATACACGGATTGCACCAAGTATGATTAAAAACCATAGAAAATATTCTATAGCTAGGTCATTTGTAGTAAATCCATCAAATTTGATAGATTGTTAATATAAGAATATTAAAACGCTCACCAAGAAAATGCTTTTTATAATTTTAATCGAATTTTTGATTAAAAATTCATCGATATATTAATGTTTATTGCTATTAACTTAGTTTTTATTGACATTCAAAAATTATATAAACCACATTTCAAAATTTTAAAAAAAAATACTCTTCCAGTGATGACAATATTACCTTGTAAGTTCTCTAATATTAATAAATTTTCAAAATGTAGATTTTACAAAACAATACATTTTGTTGATTAAGTAAATACGTTTATCTCATTATCATATTCGTCTGATAATAATATTAAAGAATGGTTTTTTTGTGTGTGTGCACATCATTTCCATACTTAAGAAATTAAAAAAAATAATAAAATAAATGAAGGAATCAATGCTGAAAATGATTCTTGATATACTAGTGTTTGGAAATTCTGTATATTCATATTTCCTAAGTGATAATAATACAATTTTAATATTTTCAAAATATCTTTATCAGTGAATCACAAGATTGAAATACATTATCAGGTAATCATAAAATAAGATTTGGTTTCATAGCATTGCGCTACTTGGTACTGATGTATAGAAAAATTGATTTCCACAGTACTCATAATTGTCATAGTGGTTATTCCATCGTACTCATAAAAATGAATTGAAAATTAAACTCTTAATGCAGTAACAAATCTTCTTTTAAGAAGAGAGATAAAAGTTCATCATTTTTTAAAAAAATATATACCTAAAAGATTTTTTTTAACAAATTCAAATTTTTAAAAAATGCAATCGCTTTGAAACTGTTTACAATTGTGTTCTTGCTGAAAACACACCATTATAATATTTCAGTTGTTTAATAATAAATGTTAATTTATGAAATAAATTTTCTTTTCTTGAGAGAGGCTTAGCCTGGTATCAAGACGATAAAGTAGCTCTTTCAAGATTCTACAATATTTGTAACAATGCATCATAAATCCAAATCTTAAAAAATAATTAAAAATTAAGAGAAAAAAAACATTTTTAAATATCTAAAAGCGCATTTAAAAATCGTTTTCATTCAATGTATTTGTATCTCTCTAATTAAAATTATGATGATTATAGACATTCGGGCTTAATTATTATTTTAAATTTATAAATATATTCTATGTATATTCGCGGATTGTTTAATTTAAGTAGCATGTCACGTTTTTTTTATTTATTAAACTATGATATAACTGTGATAAAATTCAAATTAACTTTGCTTATGTTAATCGTTAGTATTTAAACACTCCTGTCAAATAAGCGGTGAAATTTAAAAGTTTCATTAAATTCTGAACTATGGACATTTTCTTAAATCTATCGAAATTTCTTACACTCACTCATAAATATTTGTAATTTTTTTAGAACAAAACCCAAATGCAAAACATTAACATTTTAAATAAAACAATGAAATAATTTAAATTTTTATTATTTTTTATTCACGATTTTTCAACATATTTTTATTTTCCTAATAAAATATTTTGAAGCAATTTATAAAAAAGAAGCGACTGTGATCAAAAACATCGAAGTCATTAATATTTACATTCTCTTTGAATATAAATGAATATAAATTCCCTATGAATATAAACTTTTATTAAAAAATATTTGTCTGAAAAGTATTTTAAAGAATTAATTTTATTATTTCCGATTCAATAAATAATTGTCGAAAAAAGTCATAAAAGTAATAAAAAAAAGTTATAAAATTATATGTTGTTGAATATTTTCACTAGGAAAAACCTACACACACGAACTTTTTAATATGGGCATTTCAAAGTAAAACTAATTTTTTATAAGCAATTCCTTAAAAGTATAAATTTTTAGAACTTCCTAACATAGGTACTTCTGTGGCATCTATATTATTTAATCAAAATGTCTAAAATTTTAAAATGCAAAACATTCAGTCAACTTTTTTTCTCATAATTAAGAACCTAACAACTAATTTTTTTTTATCTTAGCATAAAACGTGAACTATTTGCAGTTCCATCAGCAGAAGAGATAGAAAAATAAAATAATACTAAAAAATTCTTAAACCCTTTCATGTATTAGCAATTATTATTTTTAATATGAATTACAAAAAAGAAAAAAAGAAGTTTTTTTATCCTGTTATTGGAAATAACAAGAAAATTTTCTATTTGATTTATGATTTAATTTGCAGATATTTTTCTACTTTTCTTTCTTGAAAATTCCAACCACTTTTTGTTCGTGATATTGAGATTTATATATTTAGTTAACTTTTTTTTATTGAAATGAACATTTCCAAAAAATTTTGCGTATTTCAGAAATTCGTAATCATTTTAATAATGTCATAGAGATCTTTTTATTAATGTTCTTTAAATTAATTTATTAAGCAGTTTCTTTCTGATTGAAAAATAAAATTTTGAGAGCTGGAGTTTAAGAGATTTCTATATAAAATGTTATTAGTCTTATTTACAAAATTTATTCAATTTCTCTTCCATAGAATAATTTCTAGATGCATTCGCAGTTATTTTTGACATTTTCTATTTTTTCTTGCAAGTAATCTATTTTTTAAAGCTTAGATTCAATTTAAAAAAAAATAATTTAGACGCTTTCCTTTTATATTTCATATTTGTAAAGATTCATTTTCAAAATCTAATTTTCACTCTAATATATATAATATATATATATATATATATATATATATATATATATATATATATATATATATATATATATATAAATTGTCTGAAATTCTGTCCCAACAATAGCAATATTTTAAAACTGAAATTATTTAATAATTTTTTAATGAATTAGTTTTACTGAAATTTCAATCTCATATGTCTGGTGTCAACCTGTAATAAAAATTTTAAATACAATGTTTAAGATTTCGTATTATTCATAATAAATTGTGAAATAAAATAGATAAGAAAGTATAGTGTAAAAGCAATGGTAATAGTTTCTAAAAAGCAGTAAATAAGAATGTAGTTTTTTTAAGATATAAAAAGTCTAAAATGGAATTTTTTTTTCAAAACAATGAACATGAAACAAATTTTGAAAACAGTTCGTTATTCTACACGATAAAATTAGCAAGCTAAGCTGTCAGTCACCGGAAACTGACAGTATACTTTTCATTCATGTCACATCATTCACTAACTAAATATTTGTACGATTTCCTTTCATACCAAATTCAGTGATGGTGATTGATGTTCAATCCGTATCAGTCATTGATGACGGCAAGTATCATTTCTAATAAAATTGTTATCCCTTGTAAGGCATTGGCGTGTAATAGTTAAAAAAGGTTCTCTGGAGTGAATTTAGCATTTAAAAAAAATCTATTGTGAGATCCTTGGCGAGTTCTTGGCTATTTATTACTGGCATGAGAATACTTGTAATCGAAAATCAAATTTGTACTTTATATGCGGTCTTCCAGCCCAATTGTAATTAACCACATATCCACATTTGTAATCACAATATTACATACCAAGTTCGTTATATATAAGTCCTTGCGTTTCAAAGTAATCGCGTTTGTATGTTTATGAAAGTACAGATCGACTAACAGTCAAACCCTGCTTAGATTTAGCTTAAAATCTGATAGGCTTATACACTAATATTAAATCTATGAACCGAATTTCATCTATACAGCTGTCTTTGTTTTATATTTATCGTGTTAAATCATTTTCGAATAACCGAATAAACAGTTTTCTTTTGAACCGATTTTGGTAAAAATTTAATAGAAATCCGTAAATTTTATGTAACGACCTTATACCAGCTTCCATTCTTTTTTTAAATATTAGCGCAGACAGACAAACAAACGGACATACATTTTTTTATGTGGTTTTTAACCACTTGTCTGCCACGGGCGTATATATATACGTCTCCCTAAGTCTATGCGTTTACTGCCCCTGGCGTATATATACGTCTCGCAAATATATACGTACATATATATACGTGGCACTGGGGACCGAATCTTACAAGTTATCCTTGGCAGGTAAGGGGTAAACTCAGGGTAGTTTAAAAGGTGGAGATAAGACAAAATCTCAATTTCAATTTTTTTGACGATTACAATACATCTATACTTTGTGTACGAGAAGGAAAAAATGCTATTAAAAGGCAAAGTTTCGTCACAACCATTTGACTGAAAGAAAATCCGTTCGACTGATTCTCGAAATTAATCATTTGTATAATATTGCTACAAATCTGCATTGTTGCTTTCCAGATTAATTAGTTCAATGACTGGAAAGACCGTTTTACGATCGGCTCTGTTGGATGCTGATCGGATGCCAATCATTGATCTCAGGGCTTGGCGACGAATGTGGCTATTTGGGCGACAAAATAGAAAATACTGGAATTTTCCAGAATTTTAGCGATAGAGTTACTAGTTACGAAGATATGCTTGACTGTTCGAGAACATTCTCTGTTGTGTCTTGGGAACTAACTATAAAAGACCGTACGACCGAGCTGGCGACAATGTTTAGAGTTCAACTCTGATTAATAGTTGAACTGGTTCCTCTCCCTGAGCGCTTCGAGCAGCTGATCATTTTTGTACTGTTTGCGTACTGTTGTTTGCGAGAAATGTTGGCGTGTATTGCTTGTTTGCGTTTCGGCTGTGAAATTGCTGTCTTTGTATTTGTTTCTTCGGGTATAATAAAAGTCGTCGTTTGTTACCGAGGTCTGCTGACTCTTCCTCTCCCTATTTCCACTACAAATACAGCAATAGCAAATACAGAAAATATTAATTTAATTTAGAATCAGTTTTGATATTCCTTTCATTGTCTTGAAAATCGAAATATTTTTTTAAATTTATAAATTTGATAATGAAAGAAATAGAAATTAAATGTGTTAATAAACAATTTTTAAAGCTACTAAAACAATTTCTTTTAATCGAATAGAGATAATCTAGGATTTTGCTTATAAAATAATTGAAACTTTGAAATAAATATTTCACATTTCGTCCCGTTAAAAAATTTGTACAAGATTTTTAGCAAATATTTTTGAATATTAAAAAAGTTAATCAAATAGATTTATCAATATCATGGGAGCAATTATTTTCAGAATTTTAAATGAATTTTTTCCAGGCATTTTAAAACCAGATATTTTAAACCGCTTTAAATTATTATTGCTTTTTATGTTTCACTATATTTTAAAAAAAGAGCTTAAATGAAATGCATTGTAATTAGGCCATTTCAGTTTAAATTATTTATTCGGAAGCATTGAATTTTAACCATGTTTACAACCAGTTGTGGTTCTTTTTCTTTTTGTGGAGAAAAAAAGACTAAATTTGCTTCTACCAAAATGAATACCTAAAATGTTAAAATAAAGCTCAGTTTAAAGGATACATGATTAAAAATTTATTGGTTTTTTTTCTACTACGCGCATTAATTTGCATAATCAAGTTCATTTATCTGCAATTTATTTTATACGCTTTGAAGCATTATGGTGGAATTTGTTGCATTATTTAAATAATTCATTAACTCATAACCTTTCGCACTTTAGTTTTTTTAAATGGCAACTAATCACTCTCAACTTTAATTTTCATTTGATTATATGATTCAATCATGAAAATGGTATTAATTGATAAGCAAACGATGAATAAGAGATGATTTCTGAATCAAAAACGGGATTTCAATTAACATCATACCTTTAAACATTTTATAATTTCGTAATAATATTAGACAAAGTATATTAATTACAGGTAATAACAAATTATTAAACAAAAATCATTAATCAGTATTTAGAAAACCTTTTCAAGATTTTCTTTATATTCATCTCAAATTTTTCATTCATGATGTCGCAATATTGTTAAATATATTTATTTTTCCATTAGTTATTTCAACGATTTTTTTATGTCAATAATCTTGCATCTCTCATAATGACATCAATATTTTTATTCCTTAAAAAAATATAAAAAATAATGACATTTTCTTTTTATATAAGGAGTCAAAAACTAACGAAAAATTCGTCTATTAGATTATTACTTGTCTTCCGAAACAACAAAGATGAAAGCTGAAAATTATTCTTTTTAAAACACCGGGCGATGCAGACGAAAGCACTTAAATATAATATCAATTTTAAGAATGACAGTATATTTTATGTTTGGTTTCTTTTTTGATTGAATTTTCAATTTCCTGTCATAAAATATTATTTTTGAAAAAAATCGTCTAATATATTTTTTCTTTCATTATGTTAGAGGACGGAGGAATATTTTGTTTTTTTTAGGAAGAAATGAATGGACCATGGTTGATATTGACAATGTCACTTGCATATTTCTCGGTAAATTAAATTAATCCCGTCTGTAATATTTCAGTCGATTGTTTAATCAACGAAAAAAACTGTTTAATAGTTTAGCCAGTGAGGTGAAAACTATTTTTTTTATTCCATTAAAAGAACTATTTTCCATGATATGTGAATTATTTAGTATTTTTTTCCCTTGCACATTTTTAATTGATGTCTGAAATTTTTTATAATAGATTGTAATTTTTATTTGATGATTGGATTGGATTGGATTGGATTGGCTTGTGAATATTATTACACGCAATTTAATATTAATGGTAAATAACGATGTTAACTAAAACTTGAAAAAACTTTGAAAATGATTAAGTACTAGTAGTTTAATGTAGTTAAAAAATTAAACAGAACATATAATTTATAACTTGAATTTGACTTCAGAGATAGTATCAAATTATATAAATTTGGGCATGAATTAATCAGATTGATATTGCACAAATCTGTCATACATAACTAGCCATAGACAACCCCATTAATCCCTCAAACTTATGAATATGGGTTTTTATTCTGTTACCTTCAACAGGACCGATCAAAGTAGTATACATATTAAAAAAAACCAACCGCGAGGATACGAACAATGATTCAAGATAAGTCATTTTCTGCTTCCCCCAAACCTCCATTCCTTATAGAAATGAATCAAAATTGTCATCCTCAGCTTCCTCAGGATATTTTTTCCATCGTCGCCAGTTATCTTACTTTATATAAAAGCGCCTTATCAGTATTATTAATAAATTTACATAAGCAAAAAGTAATATTATGTAGATCACATAATAAATTCTTTTAAAATGTTAGTTACTAGTTTGACATAAAATGCTATGCAGTATTAGCCGAAGAGGTTCTATTGTGTTCTCACATTTAATATTTCATTCTAATAACTTTTCCAAAAACATAAAAATTTAGATTTTTTATTGCACTAAATATATGTTCGAAACTCTTCAAGGATGAAAATTGTCATGGGAATTTGAGAACATTCCTCCTGAAGTTTCTCCTGATAGATTCGATATTCATTTTCGGAATTCATGTCGTAATCATTCTATTCTGAATTTCAAAAAAACACGAATTCACAATTTACCTTGCTAATAATTCTTGTAAGATATGAATAATGATACGTATGAAAGTTTAATCTTCATCCTTTGTAGATAAGTTTACAATTGAAATTAATAAACATTAGGAAACAATATTGAGAAGGTAACTTTTCTTCCCTCTATCGTGCATTGAAAAAACCACAAATTTGTCAATTCGACATGACTTTAACGGGACTTTCTGTAACCAATATTTCCAACAACTACATGTTTCCTAGTATAATTTTTTTTAAATGCATAAAACATTTTATAGTTAGAAACAGCTTTTAACTAAAATAAGCATATCAATCGAATCGGAGTTTTTAAAAACCGGCGCTGACAAATTTTCAATTTTTCTTTTGGTATAAAAATTGTTTAAAAATATGAAAGTATAAAAAAAGCAATAATCAAAGTTTCAGAACAATTAATAGAATAATTTTTCATTAGTAAAATAGCGAAAATAAATCAAATAGGTATGGGCTTCATAAAATCAGATAAAATACATTTTAGAATGCAGAAAAATTCTTAACCAACTTTAATTAATATAATTACCAATTGAATAAACGAGTCGATCTCTACACGTCTTCTTAAGCCTCTATACATTTTAATAAATGAATATTACCCAGTTTCCTTCATTTGCTTTACCACACTGTTTTCCCACCATACTTTTATTTTATGATAGCAATGGCCAATAACCGTACTTTGTAAAATTTAACAATTTCACTTATAACCCAGCCCAACACGACTGTGAATTCTCTATACTAATGGGTCTCTTTTATAACCTCTTCTATTTCAAACGAGGAGTGCAGGATTTAAAGCAAGTTATCACTAAAGTATCTCTCACTTTAAATCCTGAATTCCTCTTTTGAATAAGAAACTGCATTCCAAACGAACCAATAGTACAGAGCTCTCAGGGTGGATTTTTAATGTTAGTAGTGAGAGGGTTAATAAAAAAGGAAATGGACTTAAAACTATCAGAACGTGTGCCATTTGCATATTTTATAGCATTCCTGTAAGAATATGGAAGTATCTAGAGTATTGCGAAGCATATTTTAGGAAATGCTGGAATAGAATGGTAAATCAGGGTGTAAGGAGTATATTATGTTATCTAAAGATGAATGCGAAATTTTTTTTTAATTAAATAAACATTTTACGAACTGATGTATCTTCATTTTGTAGCCATACAGTTTTACAACTTTTAACTATCTTTAAAAGAACTCAATACAGCCATTACGTGTATATGATATGTATTCTATCAATTTATTAATAAAATTTTTAGAAATATTAATAAAATTGATTTCACTGTATGAAATGGTTTACATTCATTTCTGATATATTATTGTCTCTTATTCTCTTTACCATAATATTCGAAGCATTTTTTCCTCAAGGATTTCTGTCAATGCATTTTTCTGTCAATGCACGAAGCATTTTTTCCTCAAGGATTTCTGTCAATGCTTTGAGCTAGTAGCTTCATTTGACATCTATATACACATCTATTTAATTGAAATCATATGTTTGTCTATATGATAACTGAAGCCGATATGAAGATCTACTAAATGTTAGAGTATATATTCTTGTCTTTCCTATATTGTATACTTGGCCTTGTATGGTACTGTGTAGGCAAGTTTATGAAGTTTTGTTTGAGTAATAGGACCAGCATCCATTCTGTTAGGTGTGCAAATGCTTTAAAAGTATGGCCATCTGAATATTTTAAAGTATTTTATTGTCATCTATGATGCACCCAAATAAGAGTATGGATGTTTTAGTTTGTCATCCTGTGGCAGAGTTTTCACAGCCATAGTATAGTGCCTGTTTCAATATAATGACTTTTTTTGATTCAAATAAGTTAAATCTAACAAGGATCTTTGGCCAGCTTGCTTCCTTCCCCAGCTTTGCCCTCATTATTAGATATATATCATTATATTTTTATAGTCCGTTATAATTTTTATTAACTTCAACGATGAATCATAAAAGTAAATGGAAAATTAAATAAGAAATGTCTAACAGAGAAATACATAAAATTGTCCAATATAATATGTAAATGTCGATAAATACTTTTAGTTAAATATAATTGGTCATGTTTATAAAAAATCATTCCGTATTCCAAATGATTATGAGTACAGCTTATTACTTTTGCTAAATACTATAAAAATTGAGAAATAAATGATTGATAAATTAGAAAACACATTATTGAAATCTATTATAAAGTGTAACAGTCAATTAGAATAAATTCTATTGAATTGAGGATATTTAAATCGTAACATGTATCTGTAATTTTATTTTCTATTTTTATTCACCGGAGTTTAGTTAGTAATAATTTTTTAATTTACACAATATGGCGAAGAAAAGTTGTTCTAAAGTGGCTTTGGTATTTTAATCATCATTTTGTAGTTAATTTCAGTTTGAAAAAATCTGAAATAACCTTCTCCATATATAATTTTTTTTTACTTCTTTTTATGCAAAATTATGCCGGTTTTGAAATTGCGGATTTTGCCTCGTCATCGAATATAAAAGATGAAAAACTAAGAAAGTAAAGTTTCGTAAATGATAACGAAATTGTACTAGCAAATTGAAATACCCTTTGCGATTGCCTTAATAGTTGCACTAATGATAGAACAAACATAAAAGTCTTGTGCGGGATCTTCTTACCCATTTTTTCTCTTCTAATTTTTCTTTTCGTTTTTCTGCTTTGTATCGTTTTCTCCTGTCACTGCGGGTGTCCTCTCATTTTATTGCTTTCGGGATATGACAAAAACGGCCGCTCTTTTAATGGTCTGGAACAGTGTTTGACGACATCTGACATTTTATCTCAAAATTTTCTTTGTTTCTTGATTTATTCATTGGATGAATAGTTATATTACAGCAACTTTGTGTTATAACACACAAAAAAAAGATATTGCTTAACAAAAGCTTATTGATTTTTTCTTGTCCCGTATATTATTAGAGCTCTGCTTGTATCCCTTTCATTATTGGACTAATTCAGACGATAAAAGAGTTATTTGAATACAATTTATCCTTTCCAGGACATCCACAAGTCCTATTTTACTTATATTCCCAAATTAATTGTAATGGGTTTCTTATTTAATTGATGCAAGTTATTTTTATCTTTTCGTCTTCAATCAGAAAGAATATTAAACTTTAATTTTTGTTTCCAAAACTGAAATATTGAGTATTGAAATTTCAAAATATTTTACAAAATAACAGTGATGATTTCAGTTAACGGAAGTAATTTATGTCCAGAATTATCTACAAACTGTATCAACTTTTTGGCTGAAAGTCTCCTCTTTTACATAATTAGAGGAATCTTATGGAGCAATTCAAATTTTATGGATGGACTATTATTAAGACTTATTATAAATATTATTATGACTTTTTTTAAGGGCAGAAAGAGCATACATTCGCCACACTTACAACTCCTGAGAAAATGTGTCATTTAGTTTAATATATTAATAAACTGTCACCGTTTTATTACCGTTTTGAAACAATTTGAAGTCCACTTTTGAGATTCTTCATACTTTTGAACCAGGTCAGATAATGAGAGCGACAGGATCCAGTGGAAGGGAAAGGGGTAGCTGAATCATCCCCTATCCCCTTATCGAAAGTTCAGGCTCACCAGCATGAGAATGTCCGATTTTCGACATCCGATTTAAGCCGGATGCATGATGTCTCGTTTGAGGCATGACCAAATGAAATCAGACAAGACTTTTGAAGCAAAACCACAAAGAATAGTGATATGAAGTATCTTGTCAGCAGTAGTACCGTATACAATCTTCCTTTGGCCCAGAAGTGCTGTATAAATAATAAACAACACTTCCTCTCAGTAATTATTCGGATGACTGAACGTCAGGGCAGAACAGGAGATAAGTATGGAATATCTATGTCGAGACTTCTGTTTGGGTCAATAGAAAAATTAACGGTAAAGATCAGAAAAACTATTAGAAGTTATACTTGTTGGGCACTATATACAAATGTCTCAAGTCAAAAGATCCTTTCCGATACTTTTGTTATTCATTTTCTCCAGATGATAAACGAAAATCTGAACAGAATCGTATAGTGTCTAGTATCCAAGTTTGTCTAGGTATTTCAAGCCACTTATCGCTTCTGCATGCTGTTCCTCTAATGGCTCCTCCGCTATAAGTCGAATGCGTGTACTTCACCAAAAGGTTCTTAACATAATTCAAGCTACTAATTACTTCAAGATTGTGTTAATTGATTTTATTGTTAATGACTCAAATAAGATGTATGAACTGGGGTTAATATTTTCTGTACTATTTATCGTGGCGAATAATCCGTGGAGTCTGGTTTCTAACTATTCAGCTACCACTTTCGAAGCCAGATCTTTACAACGAGGCCACTCCAACTCTTACAAAATAGTTGATTCTTTTTGCGTAATGAAAGATTCGGACTGCGAATTCTTTCATCTTTATAGAAACATATAATTAAAGAATAGAAATGTGCAGTGTTGAATGCAAAATGAAGTTTTTCAGTTTTTCTCTGAGTTATAATCATTAATTTTTGTAAGTGAAAAAGAATAAAATAAGAAATCGATGGAAAAGCTGTGAGCAAAAAAATATGCATTATTAATTATAAAAGAAACCCCACTGATTGAATCATTGGTGGAAAAAAAACATGAAATAGGCCTTTTTTTAATTATACAACTACTCAAGTCAAAATTCGTTTATTTTATATGTAAATATCAAAATAAACAGAAATATCAAAAGCAATCACCTCGCATTTTCTAGTATTATATAAAAATTTGCGGAACGAAATGTGTTATGAAAATTTATTGTTCTGAAAAAATTATATTTTTACATTTTTTATATATTACGTATTTTTATATATTTTATATATTTTTATTATATTTTAGCAATAGAAGAATTTATTACATTATATTACATTAGAACTTTTATAAATTAGTACATTCACATTATAAATTAAGGAACATACATTCAATTATTTTGTTGTGTACCCTATGATTTCTTTGCTTATTTCACTTATAAAATAAGAAATAATAATATAAATAAGAAAGAAAAACCTAAGATAATTATAAAATATCTTAGATTTTTCAAACTTTAGGAATACCATTTTTCTTCAAAACGAAACTAATATCGCCTAAGTAAGTTTAAACGATAATAAAATATTTTATCTATTTATCTTTATTATCCATTTTTTGTAATATTAATATAAGCAAAACTATACACGTAATAATAAATTATTTTTATTTTTATTGAATGAAATTTAACATTCTGAAGTTGTTGTTTTTTAAAAAAATAAAGGTTTATCCATATCGTTGAATATGTTTCAGAATAATAACTGTATTGGAGAATTGGAGCAAGTGAACGAAAGGTTCATATCATTTGTAAGAGCAAATTTTTATGAAAATTTCACTATTAAAAAGGATTAGAACATTTAATGAAATAAAATTAAAGTAATGTAATACAAATAATGTGTTTAAAAAACGAATAAAAATTAGGAAGACTTTTCTATAACATTGGAGAAAATTTGTATTTGAATATACTCGAAGTTTTGAATTTTTTTAGCCGTTTGAGATGCAATACCTGGGATACCTGGCTCCTAAAAGCATTAACCTTAATGCATTTAGGGCTTATAATAAAGCATGATTTTGGAGATACTTCTATTGATTTAACTCACCAGAAAAACAGGATGATAGCTAAAGTATTGAAACAAAAGAAGAAAAAAAATATGTGGATTTCAATTTTTCATTCTAGAATATGTGAAAGATTGCAATATGATAAATTGGAGTTTATAACCAGATGTTCTAAACTGCTGAACCTGACAAATACCTTTCAATAAAGCAGATGAAAGCGATGAATATATCAGTTGTGGTTTTCAATAAACTTCTTTGATGGAATCTTTGAATTTTATTGGATACTTTTGTACATTTAATAAATATTACCACCACAAAAGCTAAAGTATTTTGAAAAGGCAGATTTGTCGAGGAGATACCTGCATTATCTATATAATATAGACGAAAAAAGTCTAAAATAATTACGAATTTTATTAAACTTTATTGAAGGAAAAAATGAATAAATGTATTTTATTTTTAGCATCATTATTAATATATTAAATTTAATTATAATTCGAGTGTCTAATTATATTACATACTTGTTATAAAGCGAGTGATGCAAATTAAATGAAATAAACAAAAGAAATGATATATTATAAAGTTTTAAATTTAGCAGTAATTAGGCATGATACTTCAGCACATTCAACCATTGGTCAGATACTTACTATATATAATTCAGTAACATTGACATCCTGATGGTATTAAAAATTTGAGAGTGACGTTTCTGTATCTTTTAAATTTTATGATATTTTAATTTCTCTTTCTCTTATACGTCTCATACATTGCGTAAGTATTAAACGGATACTTCCTGCATTCCCTTTCAGTAATGAAAAATAAACTATGTAGTTAGATAGTTGATGAAATAATGAAACCGATTTGAACTTCAGGGCAAAATTGAAATCTATACTTGAAATTAGGCAGTTTTTATTTATAAACTAGCCGCCTTTGGCGACCAGCCGGTTCGCCAATCTTAATGTTCGTTAAAATTTTAATAATTAAATATTTTATGCAATTCCAACTTTAATAGATTCTTCATCAAAATATTTTAAAATTTTGATAGTCATATAATTTACTCAGAATATTATAAAGGCCTTCAGTCATAACGCGATATGTATCTCTCTAATTTTCTGTTACCCCTAGTAGAATTTATGCTTTAAATTAAAGTGTAAATGATTAATCTGCAATTAATATAATAATATTTTTTACTGAAACAAAGCATTTTTTTTAATAATATGATTACTGATAATAGAGTCACTGAGCGTTTAAACTTTATGGGCACTAAAGAATATCTTTCTTAATTTATGTAATATCTCAAGAATTTGTCAACAAAAATTTCTCAGATTCATCATGAACAGTTCGATTCATTAACAATGTTTCATTTTAAATGCATCAAACACTAAGAAAATAAAATGAATCGTTTAAAATAATCGGTCTAAAACAGGTTTAAAAAACGATGGACTTAAAACTATAAGCATATACAAAAAATATATAACTGATATAAATACAATTTACTTACAAAAGCATGCAACTAACCTAAAAATAATTTAAATCATCCGTTGATAGTGGTTGTCATGACGACAATCAGAACAATGCGCATGCGTGAATTTTCTTCGCCAGTTAAGTAACGCAAATGCGTGAATTTTTCTACGCCAGTTGGGGTAACGCTATGCAGATTATACATTTTTAATTTCCTTTATTCTGTGTTATTTTAATTCAAAAGTAATTCAGAAGGAATCTGAAACATGGATTAATTAACAATGTTTAATTTTAAATGCATAAAACAATAAGAAAATAAACAGAATCGTTTGAAATAATCCGCCGAAAAATGTTAACCCTAGCCTTATTACTGTTGGGAGAAAAAAAAACTGAAGCCTTACTCATTTGGTAGCGGGGAAAATGGAAGATTTTTTTGGCGGGAAAGTTAGTTTTTAATTAATAATTAAAATTCTGATTAAAATTTCAAAAAAAGGGACCCCAGGTGCACATTTCCGACCTCTAAGGTATACATGTACCAAATTTGGTAGCTGTATGTCAAATGACCTGGCCTGTAGAGCGCCAACACACACACACACACACTTTGAGCTTTATTATAAGTATATAGATTACCGAGATTCAACAAAACTCCGCACACCATTAAAATGGTATCATTAAAAAGCGGTTTTTTTTTTTAAAATTTTGAATTTAGAATTAGAATTCTAACTAAAATATAATAAAAGCCTATCTAAAATGCACAATCCCACTTTCCAGCATATACAAGTTCCAAATTGGTACATATAAGTCAAACTGTCTGACATGGAAGATGGCAAAACGCACGGACGCATGCACATATACACACATTCCTCATTATAATTAGTACAGAGAATACATTTTAAGAATAACTCCATTTTAAAGTACAAAACTATTTAGAGATAAAAAAAATGTACTTAATTATTTAAATTGATTTTTATAAATGCTTCTTCACTATAAATTAAATGCTGTACTCGATTACTGATTACTATTGAATCTCTATAAATTTCCATCAGTCAGTATTCACTCCAAAATAATTCTATATTAAACGTGTTATTCTACGATAACAAATAATATCATAATGACCAATTTTCGAAGCTGATAAACGCAAGAAAGAAATGTCATTTTTTGGCGATTGATTCTCAAAAAAACATTAAAACATTAAAAAATGGTGTTAGCGACCATAAAAATCATCGAAAATGAATTGAGATAAAATGTGGCTTCAATCATAGTTCCCACCACTTATTATTTTTAAGTTGCGATCTTTATGGCACAGTTCTTAAATTCGTAAAGAATTTTTTTTGTAAGTAAAGAATTGTTTCTATTTGTAAATTCTGCCTCATAGAAAAGTACTTATAAGCACTTTCATAGAAAACTTTTTTTTTATATCGAATGTTTAAAAAAATAATTTAGTTGTTAATCTGAAAATTTTATCAAATATCCCCTACAAGTAGTATTCTAAAAATTTCGCTTAAATTAAAAAACAATTTGACATATTTGCATTTTTTTTAAAATTAACACTTAATTTATTAAACTGTCATTCTATTTTATAGTTAATTTAAAATTCGAATTTGGCTTTTTAATATGTATATAACTTCTTAGTTTAAAATTATCTGTTTGAGTTAATAGGGTTATATTTAAATGTGAGTAGCCTTATTTATAACTTTTATTTGACTTATATTTGAAAAATAAATAAGCTTATTGTTTTATAACATATCCTGGTGAAGACAAAGGTACGTTTTGGATCGCAAATTCTAAGACTCAAGTCACTAAAATTGCTTTTATGTATTTTTCCTATTTTGAAAGACAATTCAATAGGGCTGGAGGAAACACCTGCCTAGGGATACTATTATATGCAGGAATATCGATACATCGAGGTGATTTATATTTAATGCATAAACCTCATTTCGTGGTTTTCTAGAACTTATGATGTCATTCTAAATTATTTATTCACTGCTGTAAACAAAATCCTTAAGCAATTTTCTTGAACACATAGTCTCATCTTGTGTTCGTGTATCGTTGAAATATCAGATGCATTCGCTATTTCAAACAACAATCTCAAATATATATCTATAAATTTTACGGATGCTATTCTTCTGTTTTGAATAATTAAGGAAGCAGAGCTCTGAAAAGGCAATTCCCGTCTTCACATACTTATCGGGAAATATTCTGATAATTTGTTTTAAAAAAATAAAGTTTACTGCGCTAAAGAATGCCTTTTATCGTGTTTGCTATTACAACAAAAGTAGGAATTAACTAACCCATACCAAAGCTGAAACATGCCTAGTTACATGTTAATCTAGCAATATAAAGAAAGAAATGCTACAAACAAATAACATTAAAAAGGAAAAAAAAAGTAATAAAAAGAAATTATGTCAATGTTTGGGATCTATTGTGAATGAATATATTGACGAAGAATATATAACCAATAAATAAATCGAATTTTGAATTTGAAGAATTAATTGTTCAAATTATTTACGTTAAAATATTATTTTTATAAGAACTTTTGAAAACAATTGATTCGTACTGCATAGGAATACATTATTTTTCCTAATTTCTTTTCTTGTTATTGTCCTTATTATTTGCAAATATTAAAGAAATAATCTATTTTTCGGAAATAAGTGGTAAAAAATAAATTCTTTCTGCTTTCTATAATTTTCTTATATATTAAATAAAAGCCAAATTTTAAATTTAAGAGATAAAAGTTATACTGAAATTTCAAGTGTTATCAGAGTTCTTAAAAGACTTTGCAATAATTGTACATTCGTTTACAGACGTAAAATTTAATTTTGAGTTTCACAAAACATTCAATATATAAAGAATAATATGATTAATTAATATGAAGAATAATAGGATTAATTAATACGAGTTTCACAAAGCATTAATTTAATATATAAAGAATAATATGATTACTCATTATGAAGTTTCGTAATAGTTACTTGTATAATGATTGCAATGACCTTTTCTAATTTGTGCAGGTGCTAGAATATACTATATAAAATATACGAGTTTTGATTGCACTTTACTATATTCTATTTAAAATGCATTCATATGGATTTGAATTTCAAAATATAATTTCTAAATTTTTTCTCTAAATTTTAATTTTCTCATTTTTTTTTCTTATTTTGTTCATAGCTTAATAATTGAAAAAGAGAATAGAATTACTCGAAAAATCTTAATTTTAATAATTTGATAAAGCGAGTATTTAAGTAAACCATCTCCCTTAATATTCTTTTTTTCCCTTAATCTCAACATTTAAAACACAAAAGAAAACCATTATGTTTCAAAGTATTATTTATGAGCATGTTTGACAAGAAAACTGATGATCATAGGCAACTACTGCTGAACATGCTTTTAAATAACATATTATATATATATATTCATTGTATTTACTACGTTTTCTCAGAAAAAATAAAAAGGAAAGTAAAAGACATTTATCGCTTGAAGGTACTAAAAATATTTTTCTTCATGGAATTCGTAAATTATATCAGATATTGTTAAAAGCACTTGGCACCAGATATTGTTAAAAGCACTAGGCACCAAAAAATATCCCCAATAAATTTAAGTTTTATCACATTGGCATTGTTTATACATTTTTAGGGATTTTTTTGGTATAATACTCATTGTAATTTAATTTCCACACATCCGTCAATGCTTGAGATTCAGAAAACATAATATTACATTCTTTAACAAAAAAATTACTTTTTCATTTTTATACTTTTATAAATTTTATGAATCTGCATACTAAATATTATGGGATTTTGTTATCACGAGCGTTTGATATTCCTTACCAGATGCCAATTGATGAGAAAACATAGACACAGGATTGATATTTTTTTAAGCAGTGTATCTTTAGAAATACATATTTACGAACCTACTATTATTTATAAAATATATTTAGTCCTTCCATGCTCGCAAATCAATGCTGTATCTTCCAGTATGAAAAATATTTTTATGTTTTGGATATTAAACATGATTTATTGTAAAATGAGTCGCCTTAGCCTGCCAACTATTTTGTCGGAAATATTGTATATATTTGATTTAAGATATTTTTTTATAATTCCATGTTTATGATTCCATGAAAGTGTTTGACTTTCAAGCCATGCCATTTTAATTGTCTTCTTGGCTTTTTATTGTGTTAATGATCCTTTCTAGTGAGGACAGACCCGAAACATCATAGTGTTTTTAAAACATAAATCTCTAAATTTTGAGATATTGTTACTTCCCTTTTTTTATTCGACTCGTAAACTAAACATATATTAAACAGATTGCCTCTGTTTGTTGTTTTTAAATATGGAAAAAACTTCGAGATTACATATGCTATGGAACAATGATAACGATTTGAACTCCAAAGTCACAATGCAATTTATTGTTGGAAATTAAGTAAAGTATCATTCTTAAACTTCAAAATTCCATAAATAATCTTCACAATTATTAAATTGGCATAGCTAAAATAAATTAAAATATTCTAAAATGCTGTAAAATTTATTTTTGTGTGATAATAGTCTTATAATTTTATGCGGAAAAAGCCAAAATTAAGCTTACTTTTTAATTAAAATTCTAACTAAAAGTTAACAAAATAGCTTCATGGTGCGCATTGTCACCCTCCAGGTATACGTTCCTAATTTGGTAGCTGTTTCTTTATTTTATCTAATTCTCTCCTTTATCATAAAACAAACCGCGCAAGGAAGGAATTTATAGTAATATTAAATTGGTAGTCCATTTTTGCATAATTTGTCTCCCCGTGTTTTCAGCAGTTTGCATATAAAATTTTCTTCCAGTTTCAACTTTAGATGCCTGCTAACAGTGAAAGTTATATGCAAGGTAATCATAAAATAATAGAATATTTTCTTTTTAAGGACTGTAGCGGCAACATAATGGGAAGGCAAGAAATATTACTTAACTGCCACTTCAAGACAGAATATATTCAATATTCAAAGTTTCTGTTAACCAAAAAAATGTTTACTTTTTCTTCTGCTTTTACATTTTTTGCTGCGCCAAAAGTGTTTACATTTTTCCCAATTCGTGGAGATGATTGCATTACTTTTTATTATGCTCTCACACACTTGCGTTTTTGGGGACTTAACAAATTATCCTTTGAAATATAAACAAAGCTTGGGAAATATTACAATGCCAAAATAATAATAAAAAAAATGATTTTTTTTGGCAAGTATGCTAGGTGCCAAAGATTAAATAGGATTTCTAATTCTTATTTTCAAAATCAAGTTGTGTGGGTTCAACACAACAATCTATTTTTGACTGTCTGTATTCATTATTAAATGATTTCATCTCAAATAATACATATATCAGACCTCTTTATTAATTGTTCTTCAGTTTCTTGTGTAATTATTTTTTATTTTTCATTTTCAAAAGCTTGTTGATGACGGTATTTGGTTTTAAACTCTTGTTTTGTTCTTTTCAAACTTTGGAGAGTGTCTCATGATAAAGAATAACATTAAAATGATGAACGACTTTTCTTTTTAATAATAGTTTTTTTTTTCGAATTGCAAGCTTCTAATTCTTTTCTCTCCCTCTTTCAATATCCTAATTTTATGTAATCACTTATCTATTTTATTTTTTAATATTTTTCTTAAGAACATATGTTAGCACAAAAAAGGCCACACTTTTATTGCGTTATTCTGAATATTCAAATCATATTTACTTTCGATTTTTTTAATGTGGGAAATATTCCATTCTTACTTTTAAATTACAAAATGGAAAATTTTATAAATTTGAAACTCTTATTAGCACCAAATGTCGAGATGTGGATAGATATGCCGACACAAACACTTAATTACCTGGATTTAACTCAAGTTTGTAAACATGAAATTTTCCGATTTTCCATTAAATTTTCTTATGAGCTAGAATTTTGTAAGTGAGCACAGATGACTCTTATCAATGAAAATATATTGTAATAATATTTTATTCAATCTATGGATTTATATAAGTTTTATTTACTGCGAATAATGCCACATAATTCATATAAAATAAATTTCTATAATCTTTATCACCCTGAGTCGAAAATTAATTGTGAAAAAATTAAATTTAGAAGATTTTAATACAAATCATCAATAAAAGCTTTAATGTTTAATGTTTTTTTAATTAAATTTATATTTTAGCACTCTTGTTAAAATGATGATTATAGAAATTTAACTCGAAGCAAAATTTTCTCAAATAAAAAAAAAAAGTAAATATTTTCACCATAATATTTTTTTCTATATTTGATACTTAATCATTAAATGTTATTTGGCTGTTTTAAACTATCAAGCATTTATAATGAAATGTCAACGCATTATAATTCCTGCAATCATGTGCATCTAACAAACTTAAAATAAATGAGTATTAATAGATTCATTAAATGTTGCATTATGAAACATGTATAACAAGCTACTAAAAGTTTCTAGATTTTCTATAATATTATCAATTTTCTCAGATCTTGATGATGAGATGTAATAAATGACCAGCATATCTGTTTTGAAACAAATTGTAAACAATAATTAAACCTTATATTTAAATTATTAATAAAAGTTATGCTTTGAAACAGCTTCGAGAACAGTAACAGTTGTGTTTATATTTAATTTCGTTCTAAATTAAAATTATTTTGTGGAGGGTAATCTTGGGAAATAGAATAGTGAACAATGATTCGAATTATTTTCCGTTCAGTAAAGAGTTGCTTAAAAATTGGTACTTTATCCAATAAAAAATTAAATCACTTATTAATTTTGAAATATTGACGAAAAATACGTAACGACAATACACACTTTTATTTCTTTGCATCCAAATTTATTTTTCATGCAGTAATCGCGTTTCTACAAAAAAAAATTTTTGAACTCAACTTATTTCATTATTTTGAAGATAGAATTCTGTAATTAATTCTTTTAACATCTTTCTCTAAATTGTTGAAATTTTTACACTCTTATATTCTCGAATCTAATTCTTATACAATATCTCTACAGTTTATAGAGCATAATTATCAGTTAACATATCAATATACGTAAGTTTTTATCTAGTCATCTCTAAAAATTCATTCAGATAATTAAAATATACGAAATTGTAAGTAACTACATTCTTTTATCAAATGTTTTTTAATGCATCCATCTAAAATAAACTATGTAGAAATTTTCCCTATTTTTACTATAGCAAAAAGAAATTTGATACTCAAGAGCAACCGAGTATTCTGCAGCAATAATCTAAATTTTAATACGATCTTGGTTAATTTTGTCCTCATTATCAAACTTTTTTCAATATGAAAAACCGGTGTTTTGACTTTTTATTATTGGAATTTCAACTGAAAATCTGAGGATGAGTTCAAAAATTGTCAAACTGTAATCCGAATATTAAATAAATTTTAAAATATTTTATCAGTTTTTTTCTTCAAATTTCACTACCACTTAATCGCTAATATGGAATGAAAATTTAATACAATTAATGAGTTAATAGTTTCTAATTTTAATTATCAATTAAGATTCTTCACTGTGATCGAGAATGCTTCTGTACTATAATGTACAAATTTTTAAAATTATAGTACAAAAGGAAGCGAATGAAAAATTGTCTAAGAAATTCAAACTTTACAAAATAAAGCAAGTTTAAAAGAACTTTTACAAATATATGATAAATAACAAAATCCAAAAACAGAAAATAAAAACTTGAAACTTATAGAAGCCACTAACAAAAAATTCTATATTTGCAAGTTTGCTTTTGTTTCTTATAAAATACTATTGGTTGCCTAAGTGTAACAAGAATAGTTATATCTTTTTATACATATTTTCTTTGTAAATGAATTTAGTTATGAAAATATAAATTTATTTAACGGCAAATGCTTCAATAACTTCTTATAGAAGCTTTTCAAAAAGCTAAAATAAATTGAACGTTTCATGAATATGTTGAAACAAGTCCAATTTAATTTTATAAGAGAAACTATTCCGGTTAAAGAGACAAAAATTACAAAAAAGTTTTTAAAGGTGTCTTATAATATTTTGTTAAGTTTATTTGTTCATGTATTATGGCGAGGGAAACTATTTTGTTATAAAAAAAAAAGGAATTTTATGAATTTTTGGAACTTTCCCAACATAGATATTTCTTTAGATCTAATTTATTAAATTAAACTGCGCTTTCTAAAAGAATTAAAGAATATTAAGCATACTTTTAGTTAGCTTTATAATTATCAGAAAAATAACAAATAATTTATGTTTAAAGTAAATCTAACTTAAAGCGTGAAACCATTTGTACTTCTGCCAACGTTGGACCGAAAACGAATACATCTTCGTCTCTTTAAATTTTATGTTTTAACGAAGAGATATGACCCAAGAATCTCATCATCCTTTGAAATAGCGCGAACATTTTTTTTTAATTTGAATTACTTCTGTAAAGGTTTTTAATCTTTCTAATTCCAAAATTCATTTCCAAGCTATTCTTTATGCTCATGAAACTGAAATATATAATCAATTCAATTTTTTATTTAAAACTTAAGTAATCAACGAGTTTTTTCCTTTCAAAAATTCTTAATGATATCATAGAAGAAAATTCGTTAAAGCATTATAAAATTAATTTATTAAGAAGCAAATTTAAAGTTTTAATTAAGGTATTTTAAACAAAAACTAAGAATTTTATTTTCTATAATTGATAAAATTGTAAAGCATAAATTAGTTCAGTATCGCAATTACTTCTTACTTACTTAAAACTTATTACTTACATAAAATGAAAAATAAACATATTCTTCCTATTTCATTAGCAGACGATTGGATTTTTCGTTTAGATTTTTAAAAAAAAAATACTTTCTTATACATTTTATGTCACGTTTCTTATTTGTAAAGATGCAATTTTCATATCGTTTTTTCATTCATTCTTTCTAGAATCAGTTCATTATTTTAAAATCAGTAAATAAAATAAATTTTGATACCATGTGTGTGAAACAAATGTATAGTAAAATCCGGATAAAATTATATTTTTAAGAACTTATTTATCATAAACAATTCTTAAATATATTAAATATTAAAAACTGGAAAGTAATACATAAAAAGTTTGTTAAACTTGATTTTTCTCGTTTAGAAAGTAATAAAATTGTGTATTTTATCAAAAATATAAATCAGAAAAAATATTAAACGAACCACTATTAAACATTCTGCAAAATATAATGAAATGCATATAAAAAATTATTCTTTATAAACTCACCAATCAATAAAAAATATAAAATTATATGGTAAAGCTTGAGATTATTAAATTATTTCAATGATCAAAAATATACAAATTAGCATTACATTTTACACTGAGATTTTTGCATATCAATAAAACAAAAAAATTATAATAGAAGAGAAAAATCCAAAATGAATATCGTATTAAAAATTTTCAGACACGTAAAATAACAATCTAAGGAATTTTATACTACTTACATGTTTATAAATGCAGGCAATCAATTCAATAAAATGTTTTTAAAAAGTGAAAAAATATAATAAAAATAAGTCATCACTATCAGGACATTAATTATTCTGATGAATTGTGCGTAATAAATTTATGCGCTTGGTTTTTAAAACGCTTCTTTTTTGGCTAAGCAATTATGCAGAGCAGATTATAAAAAAGTGCAGATAAAATTTTCGAATCCTTCTTTTCCTTTCATTAAAACGTGGTATATTAATTACGTCATTTCAATTTTCTTTTAGAATGTTTATTTTACGTTATTTATCTTAAATAGTGTGTAGAATCGAAAGTCACTCTTTTTTATTTTGAGGCAAAAAAAACTAATTTGTTGAAACCAACATACATATTTAAAATGTTAAAATAAGGCCCAATTTAAAGCGTACATTATTAAATATTTATTACTTTTTTCCATGCATGAATTTGAATAATCAAGTTCGTTTCCCCACACTGTATCTTAAATGCCTTGAAGCATATTGAGAGAATACATTTTTATACTTTTTTTAATAAATAATTCATTAATTGATCACCTTTTGACCTTCAACATTTTTCCTGAAATGGATGATGAAGATGTTTTTAAGTTTATTATATTTCAAGGTTGTGAATGAAATACATTGTTGTGAATACAGAAGTATAGTAGAGAAAAAATGATTCGGGAAAATTTGTCTGAGCGTGTACAAAAAATTTCGAGGAATTGAAAACAGTTAAAGAATTTTTAAAATATCGTTCAAAATAATAATTATAATTAAAAAAAAAACCTCTTTATCCTGAAAGATGATTATACGCCTAAAATTATTTTGGCACCGTACCGAGATATCATGTTTTCTCCTTTTATAATATTCAGCATGGATTTTTTTATTTAAATGATAATGTTAATTTGATACTAAGTATCTGAAAATGCATATGTAAATGTATTTGTAATGCATAGGATATGCGTGGTGCTTTATGCTTGATGAAAAAATAATTCAAAATGTTCCACAAAGCAAACTTTTATACCTTCAATTACCAAATTTTGCAAGCAACTATTTATTGGATATTATCAACTAATTAAAATAAGCTGTACAAAAATTTAAGTAGATTTTACAAATATAAATTGTTAAAAAAATTTAAGGATTTTCCTCGATATTTCGTCCTGGTTTAACACTGCCTACGAAAATTAAATCATCCTTTTGAGTTAAAATCGTATATATATATTTTTTAACTATGCAATAATTTCACTATATTTTAGCATTCTCATACAAATATAGAAGTGTTGCAATTCTTAAAAAAAATTCGAATTCGAGGTTTTGACGAATCTCCACGGTTCAGATCTCCCTGCCTTAATGAAAGAAAGAATATTTGGTTTCATGTTTATCTATATAAGAGTCCTTTATATATTATTTTAAGTCAGAAACACGCTAAACTAGGTAATTGAAATTTTTTATAAGGACTGACAAACAAATTTGTGGATTTCTACCACATTTTTAACAAAATTCTTTTACAGAATATTTGTTTGTCCAGCTTTTCAAACTTCAAAAACTCCATAACCTCAAAACGCATAATGTTAAATAAATAAAATTCGCTACAAAGATTTAATATCTGAAATATAATTTATCGAATTTTGAGCCATATCTCCGAAATAAATGATGGCTTACACAATGACTTAAATCAATGAAATTTGTTATCTTCTCTTGTGATAATAATTGTATCTCGTCTAGTTTTGGTCTTATATGGTCTGCAAAAAGGCATTCAAAATACCTATTAACTCGAGAGATTCTGTAAAAATATTAACTCCAAGTCAACGATTTAAATTTCGTAATAATTGTTCTCTAAATTTACACAAGGTATCTGCTTCCTTACCAAACGTCCAGAACTGTATGCTGCGGGAGGAGAATAGGACCTTAATTAAACAGTATGAAAGAAGCATTTGGTGATACCACTTTTATTGGTTTAGTTTAAATTTAAGCAAATTATTAGCATTAGAAAAATTTAAACATAGAAAATTGAATTTCGCCTTAGCAGTTGCTTTTATTATTTCAAAATCGTTTTTCTTGTATGTAATTAACAAAACCCTAAAGGTTTTTTTTTCTAGAACTAAACTCAAAAATTTGGAAAAAGCATTTCAGATAGAAAGAACTACGCAAATGTAAAAAAGAATGCTGCTTTTTTTTTTCACAATGGAAAAAAAGATTTTCGGTTTATTGGAATGTGGCATTATGATAAGCTTTATTAAATGTCTGATAAATAGGGCGCCACCACCCTTAAAGATTCACATATATTTGATGGTTTAGACAAGTTTTCACGGACTTGTAAGTATAGCATGAAATGATACATATGATAAGTAAGAACCGCATATAATTAATATAAATATAAAGCATGCTTTCAATAGTTGGCTCAAAATGTAGTCTCTTTACCAATGTTTGATGAAATATTACATATTAACAAAAAAACATAGCATATTTTATAATCTAGAGATTGAGTGTCAATTTTGCATGAGTGCAAAGTGATTGATTTCATTTGTTAGTTTTATAAAAACTAGATGTGTGTTGATCTCCGAAATAGATTGCAATAATTTCGATTATATTCGGTATGTTATTTTTGCATTGCATATTTTTTTCATTTAACACAAACTTTAAAACTTCCGGTCACCATGGATTTCAAATTTATTTAAGTAACTCGATAATCGTTATTTAAGCACACAATCGAATATTATTTGCTTATGTTACCTGGACGAGAAAAACGTTTCGATAAAATAATGTATTTTTAATTCTAGGATTATGGAAGACAGCCTGTCTCTACTGAGAATTCGGAAGGATTTATTTCTTAAATTCGTTAGAAACATTTTACTTTTAACTTTGGTTTGATAGAGGATGATTCTGAGAAAACTTTCCAGTCTAAATGCCTTCAGTACCGTAAAAAAATGAGCCAATATAATAAAAGTTGAGCACTGAAAGCTAGTATTGACCATAAGTCACAGCGTCTTAAAAAGGAAATCAACTCCTTGTTGATATCCTTTTTTTTACTTTCTGTTTGGAGAGTGAGATTCAGTATATTCAAAATGAAATATTTTATATCTGCTTTTCATTTACTCTAAGAATATGGAGAATGCTGAAATTCACACCGTTTCCACGCTTTTAAATTTACTGCAATTTCTGAAGTAGTTGGGAAACACACCCGAAGTTCTTTTTCTTTTCACACTCTTGAAATCCTCAGTGTTTTTTACTCCTTTTGAAAGGATGATTACTTTCACTCAAAGTGTTTTCGTATCGCTTACGATGGAGATATAATATGTTTTTACTAGGTGGCGTTTTTTAAATTTGATTTAGCTCAGTTCTTTCAAAATGGTAGTCCTTGTACTAACAATATCAATTCTTAAAACGAAAATACGCAATTAACTAATATAATCGCTGTTTTTCTCTTTATTTAGATGCAATAAATTTCTGAATATATTGATCTTAGTAAAACTAAATAGTGATTTTTCTTTTTCTTTTTTCTAAACTAGTATTTTATGTTTTATAAGTTCTAATATTGCATTAAACTTTATAAATACATGATACAAATTTCTTAATTCACTTTATATATTTATCAATAAAAACTAAATTGAGTTACTTCGCATTGATTAAATTCATCAGTTTCATCAACTATTTTGATTTTCAAGCTTTTTCTCATTTTAGCCTCAATTGTTTCATTTTAAATTCCATAAACATTCTTCAAGGGCATCCCTTTTTTCCGGCTTTTGCTGTCATGATTCTTTTTAGTTAAAAAAATTAGATTTCATAATGAAATTGGTTCATTTATTCTCTTAAAAAATGTTGAAAGTAATGATCTTTTCTCCTTGAATGCGGCAACAGAAAGTCATGTATTTGGCGATTACCTCATTTTCCCCAAAAAAGAAAGGGGGAAAAAACCACAGCTAAAAGGAAAACCCTTTTTTTATAGGCTCACAAAATAGAAAAGATAATGCACCTGGAAGCAATATTAGGTTAAAAATGACAGCATATTTTATCTTTGGTCTCTTTTTAAGTTAAATACTGAATTTCGGATCGGGAAGCATTACAATTTTTTAATGTATCATTTGATAGTTTTTTTTTTCTCAGTGTCTCTCATTCTTTTCGAAGAAAGAAGATTTTGTCCTCTGGGAAGAAATGAAAACCAAACATTCATATTGACTCTGTCACTTGGATGCTTCCCGGTAAATTGAATTATTCATTATTACAGTCGACTAACTGGGCAGATAAAAGCTCTACTAAATAATATAGAAATGAAGGTGAAAAAAATTATCTAAACAAAGAAAGAATTGTCACTTATAAATAATTTTTTTTCTCTTTAATATATAAAACCTTCAAACAGATAAATTTATTTGATGATTCTGTTTATATATGAACTTATATTATATATTACAAATGCGCCACCGAAAAGAAATTTTTGGAATGAACTTCATTTTTAGCCATAATTTGCACAAACGGACAAAAGGGGAACACTTATATCCGCAATAAAATACAAGAGCAGAGTGATAGGAATCCTTTTCATTCAAAGATTTTATTATGAGATTCTAATAGGGATCTCTTTGATGCATGTACATTTAGGAAAGGGAATCTTAGGTATCTTTGAATGAAATAAGGGGTGCTAGGGATTTTTATCTTTTCCTTCATGGCGCGAGTTTTGCCAAATCAATATTTTTTTTAAAGCTCATGTTAGAATAAAAAAGTGGGATTCAGATCAGGAAATAAGAGAAAATTTTCGAATGAAGGAACAAAGATTAATATAAGATAAAAGTTAGAAAATCAATTTAGATTAAATATAATGTAAAAGATTTCCTTATATATTAGAAAACTCTTAAAAAAACTCTTTAAATTCAAAAAGTCATCTCGTATAACCAAGGAAGTAAAATGCATTTATAGTAAAGCACCTATGATTAATTTATTGAAGCAGGTGACAGCTTGTTTCAATAAATGTTAATAATTCCTGTTAAAATTTTTTTAATTAAATAAAAATCATTAATAATATTTACGGAAATGGAATTAGTTACTTTTGCAAATTGAGAAACATAAAACAAAAGGCTACTAAAATTCTTTAGGAAAAACCTTAAGTAAGGTCTAAATTTCAAGCTAAATATAAGCAATTTAACTTAAAACGTATACGGCAATAAATAGGCATAAATAATCAGAGGTTTGTGTCACCTTTAACATTTAACTTATTGTATTATCATTTTAGGATATATAAAATGTATTTTATCGGATGTTAAAATGAAATATGAAATAACAAAAGTGAAGAAAAAAAATGCATAATCAGCATGGCTTATTTCTATCATTTAATCAACTGAACAAATGCTAGAATGGACAATTATGTTGTTTCCCCCCAAAAAAGTTAATGTATGCTTTGTCCAGACTTAACATACAAAAAATGCTTAACACGACAGAAACAAATGTATTTGTGCCATTTTGGCAACTAAAAGTTATAGTCGCTTTATGACGAAATTATTGACAATTTCTGCATCATTAAGGAGTTCGATATTTATTGGCATTGTTTGAATAAATATCCAAATCCCTACAAAACACTTTTGTGCAGTATTTAGAATGCATTTGTGTTAATAAGAAAATTGTTACAATATTTTTAAAAAAAATAATGAAATTTTTATGTATTTGCTATAAATAGAAAAAAACGTTTAGAGAAAAGAATTTTTTCCATAAAATTAGCTTCAGGATGAAAAGAAAATAAACAACCTAAAGATGATAAAGATAAGCTAAATGTAAAACTCCAAAAAAATTTTTTTACTTTGTAAAAATATCCAAAGGATAGAATGTAATATTGCCATACAAAGCAAAAGGAGAAAAAAAACCCCTCTCAGGAAAGATTAATTTTACTTCTGTAATCTCCCCCCTTTCTTTTGCCTTCTCAACGTTTTTATTTGAAACGAAATATTTCATCTTGAAAGTATATCAATGTGGGTATTCAAAAAGCTATTTCAGTGCTATCAGTGCAGCAGTTTTCACGTAGAAGTGGGTCGTTGAGTTTGAAAAAGATTTTTTTTTTCAGTTTTTAACAAATCGTTTCACTGTTAACTACTTTTTCTTAGAGGATTAATTACACGTTTCGTACTTAAAAATTAGAAGAAAAGTCATATGACACATTAGATCTTGAACATCAAATTCAATCTTTGTGAACTTATGATAGTTTTTTCTCTTCGTATTGATGGTATTTTTCCATCAGTATGCCGAGCATAAAATTTCAATTTTTGGCATTGAAGTATAAATCTGAATTACCATCGTTGGAGTTTTAAGTTTATCAGAAAACTTTATGATAAATATATTTGTTTGCAGTAAAAAGAACTTTAATATCCATAGACATGAGAGTTAATATTAGATTTACTACCCTCAATAATCATGTAGCTGTGAACGAATTTTGTAGATTGTGCCATTTTCCGCGATTTGAAATTAACATAGGAGATGAAAAATGGGCATATAATTTATATGAGTGCATAATCTTGTTCAGGATAACTTATTGATCAATGTCTTTCTTCCCAATTTTATTTATTAATTACTGATATTTGCTGCAATGTTCATAATTGCTCCCTATGCTCCTAATTACTACGATGTCTCTAGTAAAAAAATGTATAGTTTGCAGTATATCATAATTAGTTTTCTTTAAATCTACCATTAGCTGCAAATAAACATTTTTTTTCTTTGCATAAATTTAATAATATTCTTTTTAATAAAATTGTTAACATTTTTTTCTCTTTGTTACATGAAATTTTGAAAGAATTTGAATTAAGCCTTAGAATATTATCTGTAAATTGAATTATGTCTTAGAATATGATCTGTAAATTGAATTAAGCCCTAGAATATTATCTGTAAATTGAATTAAGCCTTATAATATTATCTGTAAATTGATTATTAATACATAACATAAAAAAAAGAGTTAAGTGTTCTGGAATATACTTTAAATAATTTTCACCTATACAAGAAAATTTGCTCTTTATATTGTACTTTTTTTTAAAACAAAATGAATATTTTTTCCAAATTGAAACTATCTAAGATTGTACAAATAGCTAAATACTTCAAAAATTTCTGATGGATAGGAGAGCCGTTTTATCTACAAAAGAAAAATATAAAAATCAACTAAAAAAGGGAAAATGAAATAAATGCGAAAATGCAAACGCAAAAAAAGCAATGAAAGATCGTCTAAAAAGCAATAAAATATTATCATAGCAAACTTTAGTTTTGGGTCTGCCTGTCTGAAGATTAGCATTTCCACCTCTAGCGCTCAAGCTCATATCGAACTAAGAATTCCTCAATTTTGACGGCAGAAGCAAATTTCGCTTGTGTGCTAGATACTTGAAAATAAAAGTGACATAAATAATGTCTTGTGTGTCATATTCTTAAGCATTTTTTTTCCTTCATCGTCTTGCTCTCCTTTCCATATTTTTTTCACTTTTCTTCATTGTATCTCTTTTTCCTCTCACTGAGAGTCTCTCTTCATTTATGGTTATTTCGTGAAACAGCGGAAACTTTCGCTTTGTTAAGTACTTTTCCATAAAGATTTAATGACTTTGGGCTGTGCCTGTCGAGAAATGGCTTTCCATTGGATTTATTTATTCATTAAACGACTATTTATATTACTGTAATTTTGCGTAATGTCATAGAAATAGAAATTATTTAATAGTAGTGTATAATTATTTTTGGCTATCATTTAGCATAAAAAGCACTTGTAGAAGGTGTTAAGGCTAAACTGTTTTTTTTTTTTTTTTTCAAATTTGGGATTTGTTTTCGAAGCATTTACTCATTTCAAATTATATTCATACTCTTAAATTTATTATAATGGATTACTCGTGTATAAGTTATATAAGGACTATGTGGTTTTCAGTCTTCCCAACATTCCCTCACAATGCATCTGAACTGTAACTTATTATCAATATTTTGATTATGAGAAAAATCACAAAATATATTACAAAATCACAGTAAAGAATTCAAATAACAAATATATTGAGTTTATTAAAATTTCATTTTTATAGTGTATTCATCTTTTAATAAATTAATTTTCTATCTAATGAGATAAGAATTTTCCAAAACAATTTATTCATTTTGATTTACCTAACAATCTATAGAATTTTGCAAATGTTTGTGTATTTCATTTGAACTATGAAAGAGTTTAATATAGGATAAGATGCAAAAGGGTACAATAGAAAATGGGCTCTTAGTTTAGAGATCGATTTCTCAATTTTGAAGAAGTATTGAGGGTGAATCAACAACAGAGTCATTTTTCTACCGTCCCCTTCCAATCATTCGAGGCAATACCATAAATAAAACGTTCGACTCTCAATATCAGAATTAAGACGTATGTACATGTTTGATTCATGTCAAATAAGTCATTAGCTGCAAAAGTGGTGAAAAATTAATTAACGATATAAAGTACATTTATAGCAGTTGGGTTCCTTCTGTGGCGCAGGTGTATCGGTCATGTCTTGCGCAACATTTGTTGCTAATAACATGTCTCTCTTGAATATAGCAAACATATACAGGACCTTAATGGGCTACTTACATGCATTTAGTGTCGATGTTCAGCGGTATATTATTTCGAATCGAGAACTACATGGCAGCAAAGTAAGACCTTCAGGGCAAGAGACCACGAATTTTGTAAAATATTAGTTAATTCTTTAATGTAATGGATGTTTCCAATTTTGAATTACTGCATCATATTAAAAATGAATAATTCGAAAAATTATTAATGATTTGAAAAATATAAATTCCAGAGAGTCCTTCCAATTATAAACGATTAATAATGAGAATTTATATCGTATCATTCTTTTGGCATGTAGAATTTTCAAAAAGGATTGATTTTTTAGTTACTAGTATAGATTTAAATTCCAGAAACCAAATAAGAAAATGCTTTTCATCATATTATATTCAAATTGTTGTAAACTAGAGTAAAACTCATTTCAGAAATTAATGAATATAAAAGAAAGTATAAGAAACAAACTTAAATTTTGTTTACGATACAACCAGTGCTTATTTTACTTATAAAACAGCCTTTTTGTGAATAAAGTATATGCAATATTATAAAAGTAATTTACAAACTTAACGACGCCAATATTGTCATTTTTAAAATGAAGCAGATTCTATAGAATATGGCAATATATATATATATATATATATATATATATATTATTTATTTTCTATTTTCTTTGCAATTTTAGCTTATATAAATTACTTGCAAATCTACTAAAA
Organism: Argiope bruennichi; assembly: GCF_947563725.1. NCBI lineage: Eukaryota > Metazoa > Arthropoda > Arachnida > Araneae > Araneidae > Argiope > Argiope bruennichi. The sequence continues at coordinate 91,056,145 of NC_079151.1, forward strand.
ACTTACTTGCTTTTTATGAATGATATTTCTTTTATAAAATTGACTTACATCATGTCAAAAGAATTTTTATTTCTTTAATGTATGAGGGGAAAAATTAATTCTACACCACCGATATTATAATAATTAGTTCTAAAAATCTAACATAATGAAAACATCTCTTGATGTTACTAGCGACAGTATTTATGTTACATGCGATTATTTTTGCACCGTCAACTGTTTAATGATAATTATTTAAGAAATATGCATTTAAGACAAGAAAAACGCAAGCTTCCGTAACTTAACTGCCGAAATATTGAGTTGAAAATTTCATGAAATATTGGAAATTCTTTTAATTTCTTTCCTTTTATCTCCAAACACGTCTATCCTTCAAGCGTGTAGGAATTTCAAAAAGAATGACTTTCAGACAATTCTACAGATTTAAGAATACAGATTAAGAAAATAACTAAATAAATTGAGCATTATAGTAAGAATAAAATGTATATTTCAAGCTTTTTTTTCAAAAATATGTGAAGAATTAGATGCGATAAAATGGAAGTGAAACAAATACTTATACTGTAAAAAATGACAAATAGATTTCAACACATAAACAGAAAAACGAAATTTATAAAGATATTGTGAATGCTCAACAAATACATTTGACAAAATCTTTAATTTTATTATGTATTTTTTGCAATTATTAAAACTTTTACCTGAAAATGGGATGCGTTTCATAAGGAAAGAGTTAAGTTGTTCGAATGATATAATAAATGAAAATAGTTTAATTTACGATGCATTATGCAATGTAATATTCTAAATATAAAGAAAATAAATGGATAAATATTTTTATTTTACTCGTATTTCAGCATTATTATATTTCAATCCTTTATGACTTGCTCATAACGAGAATTATATTAGGGTGATCAATTAGGCACAACAATTTGACATTAAATTTTTCCATATTTATTCTTGTATCTAATTATATCTAATTTATCATATAGCGATCAAAATTAGATTTAAAAAAAAAGGGAACACGATTTTTCATTTAGCTAATTTTTTAAATTATTAGAGAACCGGTAGTTATTTTTTATTAATCATTAGTCAGACTATTATTTTGTGTAATGTAGATTTATTAAATGGCAAGTAAATAAAAAAATATTTAAAAAAAAACGAAAGTGAATTTGTGAAAAATATGGTTAGCATCAATATTTAATGTCCATATTCTTAAGTTTTATTTTAAGTAAAGAATTTTATGCTTATAAAGTTCATCTTCAAAATATCAATGTGACTGAAAAGCGCTGATATAATACAATGAAATGGCAGCATTCTTTGTAAATTTTCAAATATTGCTGAATTTTATTTTTTAAAATATTAATTACTAATACTTTAAAAAAATGGATGACATTTTACCTCTGTTCAAAATTACAGGGCTTACCCAAAATTAAAAAAAATCTAGTGAAATTTACAGAATTTAGAGAATTTTAGCACATTAAACTACAATGATTTTTTTTGTATACAGAATAGAAATGCATATATACTATAGAACTAAGAATAATTACAGTTTACACCTGAGAAAATAATGTTACATAAACAACCATTACTGAATTACAATTTGGTTGAAATAATGCTTTTAAAATGATTTGTTATAATTATTAAAGTAATATAATAACCCCCCTTGAGAATACAAGAGGATATTAAAAGAGAAACGCATTATCCAATTTTCTACTAGTAATTTCTCAACCGTAAATTAAATGCATTATATTGTTGAATACATTTTCAAATTTCCATCTTTATTATTTGCCTAAAAAAATCCGACAATGCTTGTGAGATTAAGCCTAATGAATTCTTGAATACAGAAATCTGCTGCTAATGATTAGGTTATTAGAAAATATTGAAGTAAACGGGAAATAAGCATTAGGGATTTAATAATTTTCGGAAGTTATGATATTCATTTAAACTTTAATATGTTTGCTTTAGAAGTTGTCAGATTTTTTCCCCTCATAATTGAAAGTATTTAACGATACAAAACTCTTGGAAAATCATTCTGATTGTTGTATAAGGAGTAAGCTATATTAGGTGAATTGATTGATATATTTTTATGCTATTCTGGCAGCAGTTATAATTATTTGGAATTTCTGCCATCAAAATTAAGTTTGCAGCACCTCTTTTTTCCCCTTGAGCAGAGAGCGCCCCCTTTTGGCTTTTACAGATAAGCAGTTGAATGGGAGACCCGCATCCTGAGGTCGGGTTTTTTCTATGCCCAACCCTTGCTCTAACACCGAATGCTTTCGGTTGGAAACGGTGGAATCCCTCCACCATACTGTTTACTTTAACTTACTTTTTTTATGTAAATTTTGTAGTGTAGCTGTGTTTGTGCGGATTAAAAATATTGTATTTAAAAACCGGGCTGTTCAGTATAAAATCGCAACACACTCACTGTAAATTTATATTTTGGTAAAATAAATAAAAGGAATCGATGAATTTCTGAATACTTGCGTTTATTTTCTGTATCTTCGTAGTGATTTTAGAAGAAGATAAGAGTAGAATACACAGGAAAAATGGAGTGTTTCCCTTTCTGATGAGAAGTAAAATCTGATTCATGCATGTGTTGCTTTTCAGATTTTTTTAATATTACGACTACAGTAGAAAATACAAATTATACATAAAACATCATATTTATAATATTTTTAATAAATAAAAAGCAATTTTTACTCCATTAACCTTTAATAAGTGAATGGACAGAAAAGGAATGAAAACAGGAAAATTTACAGAGAAATAATTGAATTTCTTTTATTCATGCTGAAAAATTTGCATTTGTATGAAAAGTATTGACATAAAGAGATGCTAAAGCGAGAGAGATGAGTGAATTCTCCTTTTCAAGGTTAATCATTCGAATTCTTTAGCTATTTTACACTGAACTCTACTGTGTTGATCTGATATTCAGTTATTGATTTGTTGCCTGTTAGTTCGTTATTATTTTTACAAGTACTATTTTTGTGAAGGCTTCCCATTTGTTTCATGTTTCTTTTTTCCTTGTGGAATAAAGCTCCGTTATCCATTATTCGTCATATCAGATCTCTTACCATCCATATTATTTCCACAAAAATAGTAAAAATAATAAATCTACTTTTAGTATAGTAATAAAAATAGATTTATTTTTCTAAAATTTATTATAATGACCCCTCTTTTCCTTTCATGATAGAAAGATGGCATCATTTACTATTTATCATTTATAGATTTAATATTTAATATTAGTAATGTCCTTTTTAACTTCGATATAAAAATTATATTAATTTCAAATAAAACTCAGTTTCAAGCAAGCGCCTTGAAACTTTCTGAAATTCCAAAATAATGAACATTTTTTTTTTTTTTACATCTTTTGTCACCAATTTATTCACAACAAAGAAAAATTCCCAAATAAGAATCAACTTGCTTTTTATATCTCCGAATTGAAAGCCCATCTGACATATGATATATGGTCTCTTGCAAAAATATATACACACATTTTGTGATGTCTCTTTTTATTGAATAATGCAGGAAATTAAACAATCCATTTACGTCTGCAATTGCCCATTAGCACTATTCCTTGTTCCCAAAGAAAAAGGATTATTCACTATTGTTTTAAATCGGTTTTGCTTTAAAAAACAATTTGGAATATCTTGACACCATACCACAGTTAAGTTTCTTAAACAGCAAGCGACTCCCATCCGGTTTGTATAAATATAGACAGATTTTATGAAAAAACAAGAACTTGCAATCAAATCAATTGAAGATACATGCAAATAACAAAAATGATTATATGGGAAATTAAGAACAATGATAAAAACTAAAATGAACAATTTCTAGAGTCTAAGAATAATATACGAATGAATATGGAAACGTATAATATGAATAAAGTGGTAAAGTATTGCTTAACTTTTTTTTTCACAAAGTAAAATAAGAAATGCCACGTTACATGTCAAATATATAGGTAGAAATGAATCAATGAGTAAATGAAAAAAAAATTATAACTTAAAAAAACTTTCCAAAATCAAAAACAAAGTTTCATAGCCCAATACCATAAAAATAATGAGACATGAAATAATAAATAAAAATACTTTAATAAGGAGGGAAAAAAATAGAAATACTTAAAATTCTTTTAAATGATAATATTATTGAAGTAAAAAAAGAATTATTTCTTCATACTGTCCTTAATATTTACAAATAATGAAGAAACAACTTATTATTCTTAAATAATGAATCCTTATTCTTTACAAACAAAGAAATTTTAATAACATTAAGTTTTTGTGTTCTTTTACTTCCACACACACTATATGAAACTCTGGCTATTGAATTTCCGAGAGAAAAATAAAGTTTTATAAAAGAGTTTTTAAATCAGTTTATAATGATTATATATAACTCATTAAAAGGCCAGACGATTTAATTTTGAGTTCCACAAAGCCTTATTTAATTAAATAAAGAGTTTGTATTAATTATGTAAGTAAACATTGTTCATGTGTATATACTCTTTGTGCATATGTTTGAACAAATAAAAAGCCGATATTAAGCTGTTTTTCTCCAAATCTGATAAAAAAAATTCATTCATGCAAAATTGATTTCCAATACAAGTGAAACATTTTTTTTTCTTTATTTTTACGTTTTTAGAGAAGCAAGACTTTTCTAATATCGAAATACCCAGGAATGTTTTCATTTCTTTTGAATGGTGTTTGGAAGGAGCAATCCATTCATGAAGATTTCAAAGCTTTATATTGATAGGGAAAGTTAATTTTTCATCACGCTTGTGATATATGGTAAATTGCAGGTACATGGTGAGCAATAATAGAGCAATATGTGGAGTGGGTGGTGACTGCAAGTTAAATAAACCTGCTAAACAGAGGCTATGTTAGAATTCTGCAAGGCAGAAAGAAGAATTTTGCACGACTTCGGCTGTAAGAAATGCTGGTTAAGTTCAACTTTGGTATGAGTATCCTGCGTGAAGTAACGTTGAAAGTTGTGGGTGGTGATGCTGGTTTATAGAAACAATCTTCTTTGTCGATGGGTATGGTGAATTTGACGAAACAGTTTGAAACAATCTTCTTTGTCGATGGGTATGGTGAATTTTACGAAAAAGTTTGAAACAATCTTCTTTGTCGATGGGTATGGTGAATTTGACGAAAAAGTTTGAAACAATCTTCTTTGTCGATGGGTATGGTGAATTTGACGAAACAGTTTGGTGGATAGAATGGATTAGTTGTAATTAGCGTAATTGGTGAAAATTTAGTTTGGTGGATTGATTTTTTCGGATAACGAAGGAATAAAGGGTAGCATTTTGTTAGAGTGAATTAATTGTTGCGTATACCTGGTGAGTTTATAAGTAGGAGAAGCTAGATATGACCTGAATCTCGGTTTTCCAAGATATCAGGCAAAGGGGAGATGTGGAGGGTGGGCTTCACCTGACTCTTGTGTTTGGGGGTCGAAAGCCATTAACAAGAAAGTGGCTAACAGAGGATGAAAGCACTTTGAAATTCTACAGATTCCAAGCTTAGGGGTATTCTGTGTTGAAAGGAAAAGAGGATGATAATTGCGTGGACAAGATTTTTTCGACATAGTTTGACTATGGAAAAGGGGGAGGGACCTGATCTCAAGGAGATTGTTAAAGCCCAGGAAATTGACTGATGGAGTAGCTTGATGATAAATATACTAACAGTTGGTCACAACAAATCATGTTTATACGGCTAAGCTTTCTGGTAACAGAGTTAGTTCTTTTTCGTCAAGGGAAATGATGATGACGGATATATGGCAATTACAGCATATCTTCTTGTCCCAGTGGGAATTAGAGGAAGGATACGACGTATGCAAGGGACTGTCGAATTTGAAGAATTGGAATATGGTTCTAGCTGGATGGTTGAATATACAAGGGGGATTACCCTGAACCACCGCGATCGCAGGTGGTTCAAGGTGGCGAGTTGCATATTCTGTCACCGTTCATATGAGCATGATCGCTAGAAAAATTGATAAAAACCAAATGGATAAAACATTGCACATAGCTTTAAAATCAGAATTCATAACCCCAGAAATGCATAAGCTCACGATTTTTTTCTTGGCAGTTTACACCTCTTTATACCTCTATAAAGGGACTATAAAAGAATATACAATATAATCGAGAGGATATCATTAGTATATTCGAGGATACCGTTGAAATCCCAACATTCTGGATCTTTATTTTCCGGATTTAATCACCAATAAATAAAACTGGTATGAAGCGTCAATTTAAAAGGAAAAGTTATCACATTTGTTTTCAGTCGAAAAATTCTTACGTTAAGTACTGTTTTTATTTTTTTTATGGCTATCATATGATTATTTTGACTATGGTTTTACTCTTTGGAGGATTTACACATTAGCCATAGACGTGAAATTACTAATATATATGCTGAATAGAGTTTGCATTGCGGAAATAGTAGGACAATAAAAATAAATACTTTTTTGCAGAAATAGAAATTTATTTATGTTAGTGATATGAAAGGATGATCAGAGAAAGATTACTCCCAAAACTGCGAAACAGATATGGTTTATTTTAGCCCCTCTCAGTTTACTTGGCGATTTTCAGATTGCGCCAAGATTGCCAAGCTTCATTACATATAAGTTGTCAAATTTTGACAAGATGATTGGTAAAGGTTTGCATTTTTCGCAAGGCTGTAAAAATAAAAAAAGTCTAAAAATTATCAGAGTTCAGTTCTACTAGTTTTCTATTGTTCCTTCATTTATCTCCTCAAGTTTAATTTAAATGTACGTATTTTTTCAACAAGTATAGCAAAAATGCTCTATTTTTCATTAATCTATATACTTAAATCATTGCATTTGGAAGAATAGTTCTACACTTCTTTTTTCTAGACTAATTTCTTTTAAAAGTAATGCGATTTTCTTTTTTAAAAATAATGTTAGTTGTTTTCTTTTTCATTTCTGAACTCTTGTAATTGATGGTACTTGATTTCAAACTTTTTTTCCCTCCACCAGCGTTTTTAAAATTTCTGTTAACGCTGTCTTGTCAAAATGAAAAACTTTAAGATGATGAATGAGCTTTCTTTTTACTACTTCTAAAACTTTTACAAATTCCACGAAAGTATTCATTGCTCTCCCTTTTTTTAATAATTCAGTTTTTTTTTATTGGCAATCTACAGAAGCATATGTTGACATAAAAATATCATACCACATATCTTTGTTGTATTATTCTGAATACTTAAACGAAAAAAATAAATAAATATTGGAGGGAAAAAATCGATTTAATTTCTTTTGATGCAGGAAATATATTCTGTTTTTTTTATTTAACAAAATGGAAATTTTTATCGATTTGTGTAGCTCATAAACATTAAATACAGAGACATGCTTTCCTTCTACTAAATATTTTTTTTTTTACTTGTTTCATGTTTGTGAAGATTGAATTTCTTAAACTGATTTTTCACTGAATTTCTAATGCGCTTGATTTTTGTAACTCTACACAATTGCTTGATTTTGATGAAATCATAGTATTTTCGTAACATAATTATGAGCCAATGAATTTTCAATATATGTTTTTCATGTACCTATTTTTAAAATAAATTTGTTTCAAGATTCCACATGATAATGAGTCGAAGATGGAAAATTAAAAGTATTTAAAATTTAAAATTTCTACTCCTTAAAGTACTAGTAATAGAGCATTTAAAATGTTTTTTAATTTTAATATTTCTCTTTTAAAATGATAACGGGTAAGAAAATTAATCTTAAATTTTTCAAGATGCCAAAATATTTGCATCATCTTTATATTTTATCATTAAATTTTATTCATTTGTTTTAATATTTTATATGATTCTAAAGAAAAAACGAATTAAATTTAATTTTTGTATTCATTCGTAATTAGAAACTCTTACATGTTAAAAAGTGAATATTAAGAATTTCATTAATTTTAATTTGGATACTTCTCAAACTGTGAACATTTTTGTATTTCATAAAGATCTAGTTATTTTCTAGTGCATGAAGCAGATATACAAAATATAACCATTTAAAAACTTTGAAGCAATTAACATGTGAGTACCAACTAAATTTTGAAACCTTCTGACACTTATATATACAGTTAAGATGTATGCACACACTTGAATCTTCGAAAATCGTTCAAAATATAGAATCGTTTTTTATTGCTTAATAATGTTCTCTGATCCTTTAGCTTTCAAACGATACCAAAATGTTGTCAAAATTCGAAATATTTCTCGAGTTATAATTATTTTTCTTGAGGTGCTTCCATTAAAAACTCTAGTTACGGTGTTTTTAAAACTCATTTTATGAAGAATGATATTTTTCCACTATGTTGCTTCATTCAAACAATCATAACTCAACAAGAAATTAAACAAGTACAGTTATTTATATATCAAAATAATCTGTGTGAAATAGCGGATGTTTTGTGCCTTAATCAAAGCTATATTTATAGAAATAAATTTTTAATAGCTGTTTAAAAGTTAAAATTACAGAAAAAATCTCACTTTTTCTAGTCATCGTTGATGAAAAAATTGTTTAAAAAAGACTAAGCATTTTTATAACTTGTTTGAGGCAGACAACATGAAGACTAATATTAGGCATAATTTCCAACTAGAATTGTGTGTCTGTACAAATTAGAATTTAAGATATCATGTTTCAAAAAATAGGCTAATTAGCTCATTAAATATTATTTAATTAATTAATAATTAGTGTAATATGGTCTTTTCTCACTGAAATGAGTTTAAACATATATTAATAAGCTACTGTGAAAAAACTGGATTTTTAAAGTTAAAATTGAAGAAAAAATCTTCAAGTGTGTACGTACACCTTAATTCTCCTTCAAAAAATAATTTTTCGTTAAAAAAAATGTTACGATAGAGCTTATAAAGTACCATTTTACCATTTTTTAGTACCAGTACCATTAGTACTTACTACCATTTTTTGAATGATTCATTGAACATTAAAAACGGATCAAAATTAATACTACATTAAAGTTAAAAATTTTATTTCTACTATTTATTGTTGAAAAGAAAATAAAAACAATAATGTAATTTAAATTTACTTCATAGTAGCAATGTTTAAAAAAACTTAACTTATTTGTAAAAATGGAATTTTGAAATCGACCTTGACACAGATTTAATTGAAATTTCGTACAGATATATATCCTCGATGGCGTACACTAGTTAAAACTTTGAAAATTATATTTTCAATCAATTGAATAATTGATTTTGATAGATTTGTGAACTGATTTTTTAATTAGTTACATTTTTTTTTAATGTGTAACATACTGTGAAATTTTTAATGTGTTTTTAACAGTGATTCAGATATTGTAGCAAAGATTTAAACTACACAAAAATATGTTTATATTCAAGAATCATGGGACAAGAATAAAAAAAACTATGATTATTTTAATATTATTTTGAATTCCTAGAGTCATAATTAATTTCAGCCTTCTTATGAAATGCCATTAAATATGATAATTTCTGTTTAAAAAAAGTATTCCTTGAATTAAGGCAGATAACCTGATGATAAGACAAAATAATGTGAAACTCTAAATTAAGTGTTAAAAAATAATGAAATCTATATTTGAAAACATACTTTTATTAATCAAATAGCAGAATCCGTTCATCTAATTAGTTTTAAATTTTTTTTATTCCTTATTTAATGAATTGATGTTACTGTAAAAGGAATTCAGTTTTTTTAAACTCATTTCTACGTTGCAGTTTTTGGAAGGAATAAAGATTTAATTAAATTAATAGCGTGATTAAGTTCACGTAATTAAACAACTAAATTGATTGATTTAATTAAGTAAAGACGTCGCTTAATTTAATTAGCTAATTAAGTAATTAATCACGTAATTTATCTGAAAAATTATTATAGTGTTTGTTTGTAATCGAAAATGTAGAAATTAAGAAAAATTCAATTTTGCAATTTAAACTGAATAAAAAATAATCAAGCAAGTTAAATAAAAGTTAATAAAAATGTATTAATTTGAAAAAGACACGAACAGAATCAATATAATTCAGTGAAAACTATTAAATGTAAAAATTATTTGAAATGTACTTATTGCGGTATAACCAGATACAATAATTTAAAAAGTATAGGCTGTCTAAATGCAATATGAATATTACACTAGTAATTTTACCAGTTAAGGAATAATTCTTTTCTAATTAAACATAGCTAAGAACGTATTAGTTTATTTAACTTTAAATTTACCTGTACCTAGCTTTAGAAACTATTAAAGAAATTAAATGCAATTGAATACTTTGAGAATATGTTGAAACCAGTCCAAATTAATTTTATGTGAAAGACCATTACAAATAAGGAGAAAAGAAAAACCTTTTTATTCTTAAAAGTTTTGAAAAGGGTTTCATGATATTTTGTTAGACTAGTCTCTTCACAAATTATGGTGCCGAGAACTTGTCTGTTATAAGTGAAAAAGCAACTTTTTTTGAAAGTATAAATTTTTGGAATTTTCCCAAAATAGATATTTCTTTAGTATCTAGGTAACTTAGTTAAACTGCACTTTCTGAAAGGATAAAAAATATAAGTAACATGAAGTTTTATAACTCAGAATGTAACAAATAATTAATAGTTTAATGCCAACTATTTCTAAAACCTGAAACTATCTTCACTTCTGGCAACACAGATGCAAGTAAAATGTTGAACAAAAATGAACTCTTACATATTCTCTTCTCATAGAATTTCAGGTTTTTAAGAAGATTTATAACATGAGGATTTGTTTGAAATAACGAGAATTTTTTTTAATTTAATTTTTGAATTACTCCAGAAAGGGTTTTCGATCTCCCCCCTAAAATTTGCATCTAATTTACATTTTTTTGTTTATGAAAATGATATATTTTATTCAAACTAATGTTGAATATTTAATAATAAATTAGAAGTAATAATTTTTTACAGAAATTCTTAAACATTCAAAATGATTTCGTAAAATGTTATTTGTCAATAGTTTTCGATTAATTTATTAAAGCACTTATCTCAAACAGAAGCCTTGCAAATATTAAATTTTATGTTCTAAATTTTATATAAAGGTATTTAAATTTCATTACATTATGTAATTAATTTCTGTAGCTAATGCAAATGTCTTGGAAATCGAAAATAAAATATTTTTCTTCTGTTTTTGAACAAGTAATCTATTTTTTTCTTACATTTGAAAATAATTTTGAAATTTTCTTAGTTTTGAAATTAATTTTCATGCATTTCTTGAAATGGGGATCTGTAATTTTGTACAATTGTATGTTTAAGATGACAATATTTTAAAATTGTTCTTTACTTATATACCAATCAATTGCTTGATGTAATTAATTTTTGATATCAAATGAGTAGCACTGTCTAATAATATATGCGAATACAAGAGCAGTTTTTAAATATTATCTGAATTATTATAAAGGATTAAATATTAAAGATATAAAAACAAATATATTAAAGATGATAAAGTAGAAATTAATATCAAAAATTTGTTAAACATTTTTAGTTCTAAAAGAAATATTTTGGGATTTTATCAGCAATATAAACTGAAAATATTGAAAGAGCGTTGAGAGTGTTTTTTTTAAGTATAATAAAAACACATCTAATGAATTTTTCTTCTTCAATTTAGGATACATTAACGAAGTATTTGCCAATTCTGAGATTTTTGAATTATTTGGTTGATCGAAATCTTTTAAAATTAGCGAGATTATGATTTACATAAATATTTTATTTACCAAAAATATATTCTGATATTTAAGGATAATTAAGTTGGTCGTAAATTTGTTCATGTCTGATGTGTCGTATTTTACATCATATTATTAAATTAAAAATATGTTTAAAATAAGAAATTTATGGTTAAACTATGAATAGCAAGCGTTTTCAATATTCTTCAGAATTGTTTGCTTGAGTGATTTCAATAGAAGTTCTCACTGGAAAAAAAAGTTTTCAGAATATGCAAATATTTGTAAATAATTTTAGTGAAAAGTGTTAAAAATTCTATAAAATTTTGCTTTAACATTTCATCACTCAAAATAAAAATAAATTTCCATTCGAAAATCAGTAAAGCAATTGATGAAAAAGCGAAAGGAAATATGACTATAAACAAAGCTTGTACTTGAAGAAAACATCAAAATCAATTTTGAGTCGAAGAGGGGCGATGCGAAATCAAATCAAGTTTTTATTGGTGTAAATATTTGAAGCCGTGAAATGCATTTTTCCATATCTCATATCTATATAAATTTATGATTATTTTGATGAACTCAGCTAATTGTATTCACTTGAATGCAATTTAAAGGATTTTAAGTTATCATTTGTTATTTTTATGATTCAACTCAAGAATTTAATGTTTATTTTATTTCAAAATAATGAATAAAATCCAATTATATGTGACGTTAATTCTTTAGTTACCAAAAAAATAAATCAGAAAACATGCCCTGGAGCCTCAGAAGATGCGTCCGAGAAATTTCTAATTCGAATAAAAATTTAAAAATTCTGAAGGTTTAATAAACAATGAATGAATTTTAAAAATCCGCTCATAAAAAAGTGTGAAAAAGATGATTATACACATACATTTTTTTTTACTTTCTATAGTAAGTCTTTCGTCATTTTTAATTTGATTAACATAAAATTTATAAACTATCATCTCATATATGTATTACAATATGGGATGCTACATGTTAGCTGAAAAAAATTGTTCTAAGTGCTCTATAGAGCAAACCGCTTTGCCGTATTACAAAATTTAACAGAAAATGCGCATTAATCTCTGATGTTACAAAATTTTGGATTGTGAAATAAAATTTCAATTACAATTTTAAATTTAAATAATATCCATGATTATAATTAAGATTTTTACTCTTTTCCTGAATAATTCTTCATAGCCTCTAAGTATTTTATTGCAAAACACTTTTTTAATATCACTTCAAAATTCAAAAAATGATTTTTTAGTGACGGCAATTTTATCGGAGCACATTATTAAATTTTAATACATTTTTTTGTAAAGTTTTGTAAGTTTAAGTAAAGTTCTGAAAGTATGTGAAAAGGTACTTTTTTGTTGCTACTTGTATTTTTCACAATAGTTTTCAAAACTATGCGTGTAGATTTTTTTTTTAAAGTTATTTTGTTTCCAAAACATGCGACCATCCATCTCAGAATTAATTTCCTCTTAAATTTGAGACATACATTTTAGATAAAAAGGGAAATTTCGGTATAATAGGAATTGTGAAAGAGTGGAACTGCTGACATTTTTAATGTGGTAAGGAATATGAAGTTATTATTGAAAATACGTTCAAAATTTGCTAAATTAGACAGACGTGAGAAACATATGACATCCTATGAGTTGCATTGTTTTAGGTTAAGTATTCTTATGTGACCATTAAAATGAATTTGGTCTTTAAAACAGTTGAAAAACAGAGAACAATAATTTCAATAATTTTTCAAAATGCTCTCATGTGAATAATATTTAACAAAAGATATCATGCATTGTATGTTGAAAATGATAAAACTTATTAAAGATAAAGCTTATTTTGTGCGAGTACAAAGAGATTTAATTATAACCACGCTTTGGGCTTGTGATTAATATACTTTATCCAATCAGATGGTTTCTATATTATTTTGCAGCTACAGTACAGAAGCTCATCTTATTAAATAGGTATGATATAAAATTAAAATTCAAAAAAACTTGGAAAAAATACTCATAAAATTCTTTATGATCAGCATCAATTGCAGTAACTTCTAATTAATCATGATAACTTTTATTTATGATATTCTCTTGTTCGAACTCCTAAATTTCGTATTGTCCCGAGTTTTAAATCTATTAACACTTCAAAATATTACAAAAGCAAACAACTGGTTGTATATTAAATGCAAAATAGACTTAGTTGTTTTGCATTTAATAATTTCTGTTAATACGGCAAGAAAAGTAGTTTTATCATAAATACTATTTTTAAGCAGAAACAAAATATTTTGGAGATAGATATTTCAATTGGGAGTCAGACGGAGACAGTTTTTAAGAAACACTTACAATTTAAAAATTTTGGGCCTTAAAAAAAATCTGCATCCATATGATCCATAAGAAAACAGAAATTGATGCGACATACAGTACTGTTAATTCTTAAATTATAAACATGACATTAATAATTATAATCGTTTTTTATCTTTACTAATAATAAACGAATATCTCGGATTGGAGAATGCATCCTACAGTATAGACATATTGTTTGACCTAAAGGTACTAAATTCGGAAGAAATATATTTTAAATGTAGAAATGTGAGCTTCAGAATTATTTTAAAATTTGAATTAAAAATTTAAGCAAGATTTCCCAATTTTAATGCAATAATTCCCAATTGCTCCATTTCACAAATCTACGTTTTCACTATATTTAAAATTTAAACTTCCTTTTTAATGTTATTATTTAATTAAGTTTTCCATTTTCCCACAAAAATTTGAAATTTTTAAAAATATTTTTTGAGGAAATATTCAACAGCAGCAACAGTTATTTTGTCATGAAATTCAAACCATTATTATTGATTTATCAAATATCGGATAACGCAGAATAACATCCAATGTAAAAGTGATTATTGATATAATTATGTTCTCAATTGCGTTAGGATTTCATAGAAAGGGATTCAGGAAGATATATGTATGCTATACCAAGAACAGATGCAATTCTATAAAACAATACGGCTGTAATATTTGACGCAATATTATAGTTGCAAAATATTTTCATGTAGTCATTAGAAACATCAATCCATATCTAAATAATTATTAATTAAATACAGCTAATAATTACAATGAACCATTTGGTCAACAAAGGCAGTTATGTCATATATAACGAAGCATTCATTTTTTTCGCTTTCTGTTATCACCAAATAGTAATTAATTTCAAAGCTTTATTAGATAGTACTTTTTACATTTGCAATAATAATAAAATACTTCATAGTCGTAAAATCAACTGACATTTCAATTTAGAAAAATTGATAAAATATTTATTTGTATAAGAGAAACATGTCTATTGTACATAATGCATTTCTAAAATATAAATTGCATACTTCAATTTTCATTCATAATTTCACAATATTTATAAAACTTATTCATATTTTTGTTACGTGTTAAGCCAACATTCTTTTCATGCACATAATCTCACATCTTTAAAACCCGTATCATTAGCTTTATTCTGATCAAAAAAGTAAATGATCTTTTCTGTTTAGATAAGACACCAAAAACAAACTCAAAATCATCTATTAGATGGATACCTCTTTTTTCGAATAAATGCAGCTGAAAAAAAGACTTTTTAATCGACTGGCGGAGCAGGTGAAATAAAGCACCTAAAAGCGATATTAGTTTTAAAAATGACAGACTATTTTATCTTTGGTTTCTTTTTAATTAAATTTTCAATTTCGCATCGTGAAGAATTACTATTTTTTAATGTCCCATATGATAGTTTTTTTCTTACCCATTGTTTTCGAAGAAAGAAGATTTTGCCCTTTAGGAAGAAATGAAAGAGCAAACGTTGATATTGACACTGTCACTCCGATGCTTCTCTGGTAAATTGAATTAACCCCTCCTGCATATTTTCGGTCGGCTGTCTAGGCAAAAGAAAACTTTGCTTAGTAATAATTTAGCCGTAAAGGTGAAAGGCTTTTATCTTTTTTATTCCAACAAAGAAAGAATGTTCCTTGATAAATTTCTTCTTTTAATGTTTCAAATTTTTAAAAGGCAAATTTTCTATTTCATTCGATGTTTGGTATTTCATGCACGCTCTCGTACACACACAGTAGAACGATGTAGGATAATAAATACAAGAAATATTGTTTATGCAAACTTATTTGGCTGAAAAGTAAAATGTTTATTTAAAGACAATTTTGAAGCTTACTGAATAATCAAGATGAGCATAAGAGATAATCAAAATTTATAAAATAGGTGGTCTAATATGTAACAATTATTGTTATATAATTTGTCTATAATATATAAATATTGATTGACTATATAATAAAATATTAGTAATGCAATTTGTATTTTTATACATTTGATAAAAAAAAAATTTGTAAATTAAAAACTAAAGAAAATTGGGGAATTTTCATTTTTATTAGGCAAGTGATATTTTAGACCTTTTTATGGTTTCGGAAGTGAGTAAAAGCCTAAATATAAATATAAATATCAGAAACCTAATATTTATATTTATTTACATTTAAGCGAGTTACCTTGGATTAAGTGATATGGTACTGAATCAAAAAACAAAAAGCATTAAAATAAATACATTATATATATTCAGAAATAATTTTTTTTTTATTTTTTCCTGTTATAAATGTATCAAACCTTCCAAAAATTATTTGTTTAAAGTTAAGCTGCATGATTTTTTAAGGAAAAAGAAGTTATTTAAAAAAAATAATTTTTTGAAGTTATTTTTCTTATACTGAGAAATAAAAAAATTGAAAGTAACAAAAATACTCTGTTTAAACTTTAAATAAGATTCAACAATCCAAAAGCGTAATGTTAATTAACCAACTGTGTAATCATTGTGATATTTTGCAACTTAAAATGTATTTAATTCTTTCATTATATTCTTTCAGCAGCGGAATGCAAAAGAAACAGATGTCTTTAACTGAAACTTGTGAGTATCCGAGGGAATCTACTTGAATTAAATTATTCTTGTGGTTAATGTAAGATTCCTTCAAATCAATCTAAGTTAAGTCGTTCAATAGTTTGAGACCTAGAATTCTAAGGCAGGAGGAGAAATCTTCCATTAGAAAAAAAACTGTCATTTTATTTTTTTTTGAAATGGCATATATCGTTTTATTTTTTATATTGTTCTAAAGAGACAAACTTATAGACTTTTTCATTATAATTCTAATTTATATCTGAGAGTTTTTTTTTCCAGTACAACAAGCTAATTTTAAATTCCGAACTCCTTGAAATCCAAATTGCACAGCTTTCAGTTCATAGTATGATAAAAATATTAAAAAGATATTTGAAAAGAACTGCTTTTTTTTCTGTATTTTCCACAAATTTGAAATGATATTTATTAAAAATTATTTTTCAGAATGGGAAAAGGTTCTAACCTTAAAGATAATGAATAAAAAGCATAAAACAGATGCCAAACTTTTATAATATCTCTATTTAGTAAAAGTATCAACTTGAAAGATGAACAACTTAATTTTTATCAAAAGCAAAAAATGATTCAAGACAAAACTATTTTTAGTACTCTAATTTTTTTCAAAATAGTCTATCTTTTTGTTTGTCATCACATTTTTAATTCGGGAAGAAATAAGATTTTTTTAAAAATACGTGAATGTTGGCATTGAAAAAACTGTCAGCCATTTTCTTGTAAACAAAACCCGTCGTTTTATTAGTAAAAGTTTTTCAAATCTTTTCTATGCAACTGTTTCTTTCTTAGGGTATTTATTTACTTTTTAACTACTTTAAATTTAGGTTAGCTTAATATTAGAATAGTTTATCTGTAACTTAAAATTTGATTTTTATCTCCTCATCGGATAAAAAACTAATTATTTGAAATTTTAACTTCCATACAAAATTTATTTCATACTAGACAAAAGAATTAATATTATTTGTAGAAAATTTGCAAGCAAAATAACATTTAACATGTACACGCGCGTTTAACATCATATTTTAACAGTTGAATTCATTATAATTTTTTCTAGTTATGTTAATTTAGTTAAATTAATAAAATAAGATTTCACGAAGAAACGATTGAATTTAAATAAAATATTGAACATTTTATTGGATTTAAATAAACCATGGAAAACACGCATTTGTTAAATATTTTTGGAAGTAAATTTTTGCATTTCAGATGCATTTTCTGGAGACACTTGCACGGAATTTACTAGAAAAGTTAAATCTCAACAAATCTAGCATTATTCAATTGAATAATTTAAATAATGAATTTTTGTTTGTAGCCAATAAATTAAATGTAACTATATTGAGTCTAAAATCATGAATCTGTTAGTTCTAAGTTCATACAAGTTTGTTTAGTGAAGACAAAAATTTAATGTGCATTATACAGAAAAAAAAAATTATAAAATGATTTAAAATGAATTGATGAGACAACTCGATTTATATCTCTAAAAATATGTATATTCCATCATGTATGTAGAAAAAGATAATATACGATATTAAAATTTATCGCCACACATTAAGGATAAGGAATGAACGAACTTGTTCAAATATTTTAGCAGTGTTAGAAGTTCTTATTTATGAATGAGTTAAAGTAAATAGTCGCTATCAATGACAAATTTTTTTTCCACACCTGATTTCTTCAACTCAGTTACATTAACGTCCCATTTTAAAATGAAACTAGTTCTGCTTTGGATTAGACCAAGTAATTATGAACCGCAGAAAGATGGCGAAAGCTACACTTGAACTGGTACACCTCTCTCCAAACTTCAGCGGAATAACATTTAGATCATATTGATTTAATTAGCATTTTAATTTTCGGCTGAAATGTTTTAGGATGAGCTATGGTATTCATATTACCTATAAAATAATTCTGGTATTCAAAATGCATCCTCGATTTCATTTGTCTTAATATCTTCATCTTCAAAGAAGATAAAGACAGTCTTGCAAAGCTGGTAAATATATTTAGAATCAAGATATTAAACAGATATACTAGGCATTTCGATTTTGAGATTGTTTTCCAATATATATATATATATATATATATATATATATATATATATATATATATATATATATATATATATATATATATATATATAAAATCACTTTCGGAAACATTTTATAGCAAAAGGTGAATTATCTCCAATCTTTCAAATAAGCTAGAGATGGGTTGTTTCTTGTACGTGTCTGTCGTTCGATTTAAATGTCTGAAGACATTATTATTTGAACGGAACAGCAATTTTATTATTAATGCATCATGAAAAAATCAGGCAGGTTAAAATATACTTTATTTATATATTTTTCTGGATTAGTAGCAAAAGCTAATTTTACACCTTGAACTTTGGAGACAAGAATATTTCCCTTTCAGTTTTTAGCCGCATTTTTATTGGAAATTCTTCTATCACTTCACGTACATAGTTTCCATCTTCATTATTATAACCAAGAATCGTTATCATTCACATATGAGTGTCGCGAAACTTAGAAACTTCTTATAATTTCCAGCATTATCTCCCCAAAGAATTTCAGATGAATATCTGTATTTGCAAATTAAAAGAAACACTATGAATCGGTTGATGTTGGAATTTGAAGTAATCATTTAAGACGATGCAATGTTGATAATTAACAATAATCTTTCAACAATTATTTGAATGCTTTTCTTACTCTATCATGACAATGAATGAAAAATGTTGTCTCTTCTCCGATCTGATCTTATTTAAAGTCATTTAATACATCCATGTTTGTCCAAAATATTCGAAATGAAATTGGGTTGATACGTTTCACATGATGGAACATTCTACTAGAAATAAATAGGTACAGTGGGTATAAAAATTATTTACAATTTATAAAAAAATTGCATTAAGAAATACAAAAATTGGAATTTTAAAAACGAAATAAGCTAAACTAATTACAGCTAAAATAAGCTAAACTTATTACAAGAAATGCAATAGTATGAATATTTTTTTTTGCAACAAAATTAAAATATCTTATGTCAAAAAAGTATTTGGACACTCAAAACCACTTTAGCAAATTTACATTTTTATGCTAATTATTTGATTGTCAACTCGCAGTAAATAATAAACGTAAGACGACTATAAAAGGAGGTATTGTCAATATTTTATCGGTTGATTGTCAACTTCAAATTGTGATGGCACCTAAGAAATCTGAATTGCCGCTTTTGTTACGAAAAAAAATTGTTTCTCTTCGTGAAAATGGCCTAAATTATAGAGAAATAGATAAAGGAAGTAAATATTTGCTTCTCTACTGTTCAGTGCGTAATAAAACGTCATAAAGAAAGAGAATCAACATCAAATAACTTGCGTTCTGGACGCCCAAAGAATTTTTCACAGCAAATTAAGCGAAGAATCATAAGAAAAGCACAAAAAAAAATCATTTGTTAGTGCGATTACATTAGCCAATGATGTCGCTTCAAAATCTGGAGTTCAAATTTGTGCCCAAAGTGTCCGAAATGTCCTGCATTATGCACAAATTTATGGGAGATCTCCAAGGGTAAAAAGACTTTTCATAAATGAACGAAATTGACTGAAAAAGACTTGAACTCGCTAAGGAATATCTCAATAAGCCAATCGATTTCTGGAAAAATGTCATATTCTCCGAAGAGAGTAAGTTCAATATCTTTAAATCAGATAGCAGGAAATTAGTTTGGAGGAAGTCTTGCGCTGCTTTTCATACTAAAAATGTATTAAATACAGTTAACCATGGAGGAGACTCTGTTATGGTTTGGGGGTGCATGGCTAGTGTTTCTTTGATGGGAATATGACAGCACGAACCTATATGGATGTGTTGCGATATAAGTTGCTTCAAAGTGCAATAAAATTGGGTATTAGTAATTCGTACTATTTTCAGAAAGGCAATGATCCCAATCACACTGCCGGTATAACACGACTGTTTTTGCTTTATAATGTACCTAGAAGACTTGCTACACCACCACAATCACTAGATGTAAATCCTTTAGAAAATTTATGGAAATATTTGGATTTAAAAATAAGAAAAAGAGATTTCAAGCAAATATGCACTTAAACAAGCCCTTATTGAAGAGTGGGTCTGATACTGACCCTACTGTTACAGAAAATTTAATTAAATCAATGCCAGCAAGGTAACAAGCAGTAATAGATGCTAATGGAATGCATACCAAATATTAGTTATTTGAAATTTGCTTATATATATTATATTTCTTTTGTATTCATGCGGGTGTGCAAATACTTTTTTGACACGAGATATTTTAATTTTGTTACAAAAATAATTGTTATTTATATTATAGTATTTTTTTCTGTTTTATTTAGACGATTAAACTTATTCTGGTTTGGCAATATCAATTTTTGTATTTCTTAATGCTTCTTTTTATGAATTGCAAACAAAAATATAAGTGTGCAAATACTTTTTGTACCGACTGTATAAATTAAACTGAGTTACGAAGCAGTTCCGATGGATGAATTACCGAATGCCGTTGTAATAACTGGATGATAATAACTCCGTCATTGTGTTCTGCATACATTGTACTGGATGAAGTATAATTATTTCGATGCAAATCGTTATGAATAGTTTAATTGTGACTTCAGATGTGTGTGTGTGGGGGGGGGGGATTATTTAGCCCAAGGAAGTGTCGAAAACATTGAATCATCGGAATGTTACCGAGTTTAGAAAGGTAGAGATACGAATGTTCAGTTTATATATGTTGATTAATGCATAGCGTGACGGTTTCTAGGCTATTCAATTCACTCATGAAGTTAAATAGCTGAAGAGTCATATATTTTAATGTTATAATTGGATATGAATATAAATCACAATTTTTATAACTAGATTGTGATATAATTACAGGGCGTCACTTTAATTTTAATATTTAATTGCTAATTAACTCTTCGATATCGGAAATTATGACAGTTTTAAAATTTATACTTTTGCTTTTTAAGAAGTAATATTTCAATGGTACTAAATATAAACTTTGAAATAAAGTGTAAAATGTAAATATAATTAGTTTTGAACTGATTGAAATAAGGAAAATATTCGATTTTTAAAAGCTGGAAATGATTAAAAAGACGATAAAACCTTGAAAATGAATGGTTTTAAAAACATAGGAAATAAAAAAGGTTACTGTTAAAAATCATACAGAATTGCACTTAGAAGCAAAGTGAATGAATACACAGATTAAAACTAGCAATTTTTGAAGACAATGGCATTTCTATTGACAATGAATAGAATCGAAATGAAACAAAAATACTAAAAATATATTTTTTTCATTGGGTAAATACAATTTTTTAAATACTACATTATTAATATTCGAATTTTAAGCTTTTCTATTTATAAACAGAATTTTTTAAATAGAAATTTGGTTTTAAAAATATAGACTTTGAGGAAATGCTACTAGTGCTATAGAATAACATTTTTAAGCAATCAGAAAATTGAGCTTTTTTATAGTTAAAATTCATTGAATAAAATTTTGTTAAAGAAAGCTACCTTTATATTTTTATTTTGTTAGTATTCAATTTTATATTTTATTTTTACATTTAAAAATTAATTAATTTTATATTATTCTATTTTACTCAATATATGATGAATTTTTTTTTTTGGTATCACTAAAAGTCCGAAAATCTCTTAACGAGTTTACTTTTCTTTGGATTTCTTTGATAATTAATGTCTCAAGATGAATCGCAAACATAAAAGTTATATTTGAGTCTTATTTACATCTGGATGTTTTTAATGTGTGCTTTACATTCTGTTGATTCAATGCCTTGTTCTTGTATACATGATTATATTTATCAGAGTTTATTAAATTTGGTAGCTCTAAATGACTTATTTCCTACAATGTTTTAGTAAATTCTTGTAATTTGTTTATATAATCATATTAACTTTATTTAATCTCAGTGCGTAAATATCAAAAGTAAAAGAAAATGAGTATATTTGATGTACAAATATTAGTAGTAAGGTAAAAGCGGTTATGGGCGTTATCACTTTTCATAAAAAGAGTCATTTTCAAATATTTTTACATAAAATCAATTATAACAGCTTTTTGTGATGAAAATAAACATTTTACCTTAGAATATACTCGAACAATAAAAAGGAAGGTGTCCTATGAAATTAAGCGATGAATAAATATTTGGATTTCTGGAAGAAACTCACTTGAGCTTTCTTCCACTACATTTGTTCTCTGAGCTGAAATGAATTTAATAAAATATTTGAAGCATTTTAATTTATTTGAAAATATTTTCAAGTGAGTTTTTATGTTCTTTTTTTTTTTTCAGAAAATTTCTAAAGCAAGTGCTCTTGAAGAATTTGACCTCAAACAGGTTGAAGTAGAAAAAAAAATAATGAATTATTTTCCTTTTTAATATCAGAGAAAAATCAATCCGTACTGTTCATGTCTGTATTTTATAGTAAAAATTTTTGATTTTAAAATTAAAGCTGCTTTTTTTTATTTTATAAGCTACATATTTGTGCATGATTTATTTAACTGAACATATTAGAGAAGGGCATTTGTTTTGACACAGTTATCTAAATGATAAAAACTTTTTTTTCTTAACGTATGATAAGCACTTTATTTGCATGCAATATTAATAAATCACCATTTATGTAGTTTAATATTTCTCACTAGGTGATTTTATAATTCACAGATTGAAGAGAAAAATTGTGAATTAGAGCAAGATTAGAATAAATTCAGTTATTTCAATATTTAAAAAAAATACTACGAAATAAAAAATATTCAAAACCTTAGAAAAACAACATACTATTTAAAATACGAAGGTATAAATTTTGCGAAATTTGGATCTCCAAAATAAATAATGCGCAATGATAGAAGATATTTATTACAATATAATTTATGTTATAATTTTATTTTTCTTAAAAATAATTCCACTAAGCAGTTAAAAATGCATTTTAAATTAGATTTTGATAAATACGGATTGTAAAGAATAGAATTATCTAAAATGGTTGAGGAGATATATTCATTTTCGAATGAAGAACGTTATGAATAATTCACAGTTAGTGTACCAAATATAATCATTAATATGTTCAAAAATATTTATGAAATATGTTTTTATTTGCTGGTATACGAATAAAATAATTTTATTTAAACACAATAAATTCAAAAATGAAATATACCTAAAAATGAATACTTATATTCAGGCATATCTTTTTATATAGGTTTAGGGAAATTGGGGGTGATCACTGGGTGTTTTGAAATAGACCGACATTTAAACTTCCGAGAGGCGGAATTGGTTTTACTCAGTTTCCATTTTTAGTTCGTAAGTGGATTATTCACGCGGATATATATACTATTTTTAAATGATATAAAAAGATTATGCAAAAAAAGATTATGCAAGAAAAAACCATTTATTTTTAATCTAGAAAATTGAAGCAAATTTATTTTAAGAATTTGCATTTCTCACATTTGCTTCATTTAGATAGATCTATATTTTATATGAATCTTTGATCTATAATTTATATGAATAAAGATTTTAAAGATATTTAAATATGTGTTTCTATTTCTTTACCAAGAAATCTCGCTAAACATAAATAGAGAAATATAAAAACTTCATAAAATTCTTCTTCTTCCCTATAATTTCAGTGTTGAAAAATCTCATGTATAATAATGTATTTAAACTACACCTATACATTGATAAATGTGCAAACAAGAAAGCAAGACAAACATAATAGCATTACATAACCGCAAAAAAATCTGCAGTTATTTAGAAACTGTATTCAGTACGAAAAGCCAGATTTTTAAAAAATAATTTGGATTTTTCGAAGTCACATCTCAACAAACGCAGACGAGAATATTAAATCAAACCTTCAAAAAATTCTTCCCGTTGTTTCACAGAAACAATAAAAGCAACGTCATCCACTGCGACATACAGTCACAAAAAAAAGGGGGAGAATTTAGCAACAAAAATGAAGAAACGAAGTAAAAAAAAAAGGTTAAAAGAAACATCAGCATCAGACACCGAGTTAGAAATGATAATGCCTCCTTTTATCTACAGTGAGAGCGCCTCTCATGATTCCACCTGTCCTTATTTTTTACCGTCAAGAAATGTAATATTTTGCTCCTATTCAGTTTTTTTTTTCCTTCTTAAATGTTTTTCTGTACGAAGTAATATTCAAGTAAGGAAATTATGAGAAATATGCACCGAAACAAGATAACAAAATAATGAAAATGAAAAATTGTTTTTCATGTAGATCCTTAGTAAAATGGAACAAGATTGCTTCATGTATTCTTATTATTTTTTCGCACTTTTGATAAACGAATGACATAAGATAAACCTTAAAAAAAGGTTGAATTAGAAAAGTCTTATGGAATGTGGGTATTCTAATTCTGTTTTATTCAAATGAAAATATTCAATGAAAGTTTTTAAAAAACTTTATTAAAGTACTGGGAAGTAGAAAATTGGTTCTATTTTTTTAAAAAATGAATATATAATCAAAATTGTAAAAGAAAGAAAAACCGATTAAAATAGTTAAGTAAATTGGAATATTAATCGAATTACTATATTTCGAATTAATAATGTTCCATAGTTTTTTGAACTCTAATTTCAACAAATTTCATAACTATTTCGTTTGAGAATTATACTTTATGATATTTCCACCTTAAATTTTCGACGTAATCAACTTTATATGCATTTTGTTTATCTATAAATGCATGCTTAAAAATTTTTCATTTTCCGATTTTTATTCTTTAATATGTTTGAACTTTATTGTTATCAAATAATGGAATATTATAATTGATTTTTCTCGAACTCATTGTAAGACGGCATTGCCCATTTGGAAAAATTTCGAATTCATCAAAAAATTAAAAACTGAATTACGAAAGTATTCATAACTAATATTGTTAAATTGAATAAAATTTCAGAATTATTGTATATCAAGGAATTAAACATTTTCGCTCATACTCGCAAAATCAACTCATTTTAATTTAGAAAACTTGCTTGTTTTTTATTTGTATCAGAGAACAACTTTTAATCTAAATAATAGAATCCTAATTCATAAAATGCTTTTTCAATTTTTATTAATAATTTCATAATATTCGTAAAATGTGCTCATATTTTTGTTACGAGCAAACATTCATTTTATGCAGATATTCTCGTATATTTTATAATGTTATCACTACCTTTATTCTGGTAAATAAAAAGTAAATTATCGGTTCTTTTTACATATCACTCCAAAAACAACTCAAAAATCATCTATTAGATGAATACCGTTTTTCCCAAATAAATGCATTTGAAAAAAAAAAGACTTTTTAAACGACTTACAGAGCAGACAAAATAAAGCATCGAAAAGCGGTATTACTTTTTTTAAAATGACAGTCTATTTTATCTTTCGTTTCGTTTTAATTAAATTTTCAATTTCGCATCGTGAAGAATTACTATTTTTTAAATGTCCCATATGATAGTTTTTTTCTTACCTATTGTTTTCGAAGAAGAAAGGAGATTTTGTCCTTTAGGAAGAAATGAAAGAGCAAACGTTGATATTGACACTGTCACTCCGATGCTTTCTTGGTAAATTGAATTAACCCCTCCTGCATATTTTCAGTCTGCTCTCTAGGTAAAAGAAAACTTTGCTTAGTAATAATTTAGCCGTAAAGGTGAAAGGCTTTTAACTTTTTTTTTATTCCAACAAAAGAAGTATTTTTCTTGATAAATTTCTTCTTTGGATGCTTGAAATTCTTAAAAGGCAAATTTTCTATTTTATACGATGCTTGGTATTGTATGCACTCACACAGAATAAGGTTGGAAAATAGCGAAAGAAATGGTGCTTACTCAATTTTTAATTTAATTCTTAGCAAATAAGTTAAAATTTCGATTTAAATACAATTTTGAAGTTATTCTGAATAATCAAGAACTTAAAAGATAACAAAATAACCAATATCAGTAAAAAAGATGGTTCAAGATATTTAAAATATTGGTATATAACTGGCAATATACAAAATAATGTTAGACTGTATATCATAAAATATTAGTAATGAGGCTTGTACTTTTACATATTTGGTATGAAAATGTTTGGAAACTGAAAATCGTAAAACTTTCAGTTTTGTTAGACGATATTTCACATGATGTCATAATTTGAAAGATGTATTAAAATCTAAATACTTCAGTGTTAGAGTCATATATGTTTTCTTCTCTTTATATTTAAGTGAAGTGACTTAAATAAGTGATGTGGTACCGAATTAAAAACAGAAATAAAATAAATACATAAATAAATAAATACATTATAAAATAAATACATGATACATTTATAAATGATTTTTTGTTTGCCATTTTTTCTGATATAAATGCATCATATTTTCGAAAAATAATCTGAGAAAAGTTAATTTAAGCCTCGTATTTTTTTTAAGAAGGAGAAGAAAGTTATATTTATTATATTGAGAAATAATAGAAAATTGAAACTTATGAAATTAGCTCTTTAAGAATTTAATTATCCAGATCGTATCCTATTAGGTTTCACTATCCAGGCTTAATGTAAATTATCCGTGTAATCATTGTGTCCATATTTACAACTTAAAAAGTATTTAATTCTTGTATCGGCGGTACTGAAACCTGCGAGTAACCGAAGGGCTCGAGCGAAACTAAATTAACCTTGCGGTCAATGTAAGATTCCTACAAATCACTCTTATTTAAATTATGTTTTTTCAATAGTTTGAGACAAATTTTGAAGATGGAGGAAAATCTCCAATAAGAAAAAGTGTGTCATTTTATTTTTTGAAATAGCATATATCCTATCATATATTTATCGTAGAATCATAAAGAGACAAAACCCAGTGACTCATTTTGTTTTTAATTGTAATTCTAAGTTACCGGGTGTCACATAAATTTGTAAATACTTTAAAAATTCATAAAAATTGAAGGAATGAGTATATTCTAATACGGTTTGCGAACCTGTTATTCTCATGAAGGGTTTTTTTTTCCATACAAAAAAAAAAAAAATAGTTCAAAATTTTGTCGATAGAGGGCGCTAAACACAAGCACAACATACAATTCTACGGGAAAAATACTTTTATTTGCAAGCAATTGTTTGCTTACTTGCTAGCAATACTTGCAAGCAATTGTTTACATGCGTATCACACCAGTACTACAGTATTTGTTCTATGTGTCCGCCATCACCACAAATAACAGTTTGGAAGCGGGAGACAACACTGGTAACTGCATCATACAGCATATCTGGATGAATGCATGAGATTTCGTGGCGAATGGCTTCCTTTAGCTGCACTAACAAAGTTGTCCTATGGCGGTACACCCGAGACTTAAGGTAACCCCATAGCCAAAAATCAAGGGGGGTTAAATCTGGTGAGCGTGGGGGCCATTCATGTGTAAAGTGACGGCTGATTATCCGTTCTTCAGTAAAAGTTCTTCTCAAAAATGCCTTCACTTCGGTGTCGATGTGAGGAGGTGCCCCGTCTTGCATGAATGTCACTGTATCAAGGACATCATGTTCCAATAAGGACGGTATCACTTCCTTCTGTAACATTTCCAAGTAACTTGTTCCATTAACTGAACATGTCTTCCATCCTGCTTTTTTACAGGGCTTTTAAAAAAAAGGGCCTACAATAATGGATGCAGTGAAACCACACCAAACAGTAACCCTTGGTGAATGCAGGGGCTTCTCAGTGTAAGCATGTGGATTCTCATGTGTCCATATTCTACTGTTATAGGTATTAACTGCTCAAAGCAAAATGAACCTCATCTGTCCACAATATTTTCAGCAGCCATCGCGTATCATCTTCAATTTTCGCCAAAGCTCAATTTGAGTATTCCAATCTCTTAGCTGTATCATTTGGTAAGAGCTGATGTAGCAATTGCAATTTGTATGGGTATAATTGCAATACACCATGAAGGATACGGTACACCGAAGTCTTTGGTATACCAGTTATTCGTGCCACTTCTCGTGCGCTACTGACTGCACTTGTAGACTGTTCCCTTAGCGTGTCCATTTGCGAAGAGATATCGGGGGTAAGGACTGTTGTTAAACTAGGTGCACTACTGCGTGGCCGATGGCACAAACTTCCAGTTTCTTCGAAACGGCGCACTAGGGAAACAAATCCAGCAGGAGTGATCGGACCGTGAACCTTTCTTCAATCTTTTCTGGGTCCTAAACTTTCGTAAGGCTTCAGCCACCGATTCGTTGCTGACATAAAACAACTTTACCAATAGTGCTTTATCCACCAGTGTCAACATCTTAAAACAAACCTTATGCAAACCTTTAGAAACGATGTGTCAATCGCTCCCTCTGCCTTTCATAAGACTTTAATTTGCATATTTCCACTGATTTGCTTGTGTGCAGCGCCCTCTATTGACAAATTTTTGAATTATTTTTTTTCTGTATCAAAAAAAAAAAATCCCCCTTTATGAGAATAATAGTTTCGCAAACCGCATTCAAATATACCCAGTCCTTCAATTTTTAGGAATAAATTTGTAAAGTATTTACAAATTTATGGGACACCCGGTATATCTGGGCTATTCTTTCAGTACAAGAGACCATTTATAAATACCGAATTCCTTGAAATCCAAACCATATACCTTTCAGATCAGAGTCTGTTAGAAATATTTGTTTAAAATATTTGAAAATAACTACTTTTTTCTTATTTCTTATAGATTAGAAAATACTTAAACTACTTTTTTCTTATTTCTTATAGATTAGAAAATATTTAATGCAAATTAATTTCCAGAATGGGAAAAAGTTTTAATCTTATAGATAAAAACTTAAAACTCTTAAAATATTTATCATTTAGTAGAAATATAAACTTTAAAGGCGAATGTTCCGACCTGTCACTGTACTGCCCTCTTGCGGCAAAGGGAAAAACACTTCAGTGTATCGTGTAGCGTTAGCGAGTGTGTGTGCGGTAGCAGGACAGCGCCTGCTAAGCAATGATGACCAGAATAAAAGGAAAAAGAGTCCAAATTTATTCTTGTGTTGTGATTTTTTAATAATGTGAGAGCTATCGACATAAATTTAGTGCTTGTGTAATCATATGGTCCGTCTCGGAGGAGTGGAAATAGCGATCAGCGATGGATTACGTTTTTTTTTGTGTGTGAAAATATGCGAAGTGGATTAGCGTAGGCTTAGGAAACGAAACTTGTGCTTGAGTGGTGTTTTTTGTTTCTGTTCTCTGTGTTTTCGCGTATTCTCTCGTCCCAATTCTCAAGGATAATTATTGTGGGTAAGTGTTCAATTACTTAAATTTTCGTTATGTCTTTGTCTAGTTTGAAAAAAGACGAATTAAAGAGTTTGTGTACGGAATTAAATATTAAATTTGCATCTTCCGCTAAAGTTGTAGATTTGATAAGTATAATTGAGAATAGTGACATTTATAAGCAAAGAATTGAGGTTGTGAAAAATTTAATTAAAGAGATTTCAGACGAAAGAAGTAAAAATTCGGATCAAGCCGAAAACGAAAGGCGTGTATTAGAACAAAAATTGGAGATTGAAAGGCTTTCGCTTTTGCGTGTAGAGAAAGAAATAGAGCTTTTAAAACTCAAATCCTCATCGTGTGAGCTTAACGATAATGAACAGAGTTTTAGTTTAGAGAATTTAATTAAGAGTATCAAAGTTTTGACGATTCCTGTTCCCAAAAATGCTGAATGTTTTAATCTCTTTTTCAATTCGCTCGAAAAAGCTTTCAAAACAAAAGCAGTTAGTGATAAATTTAAAGCGGAAATTCTATTAAATCTTTTAGGGGATAGAATTGGCAATTTAATGGTTTATATTAAAGAAGAGTTGAGTGACTATGAAAAAATTAAATCTATTGTCTTAAAACAATTTCAACCAACTTATCAAGAATGTCTAAAACAATTTAAAAGTGCAGTAAAATTGCCAACAGAAAATTATGTGCAATTTGCTTCAAGAGTTAGATCTGTTTTTGAGTATTACATTCAACTTCGTAATGTGAATGATTTTTCTAAATTGTGTGAGTTAATGGTTTCTGATCAGAATTTTAGCACTCTTCCTCAAGATTTAAAAAGTCATATCAGTATTAAACAAGGAGAATCTGTTTTTAATGTGCAGGAATTAAGTAGAGAATGTGATTTATTTGTGGTTTCTAAAACCGGATCCAAAACTGAGTTTTCCCGCGTAATCGTTACGAATAAAAATGAGCAAAGGAATTTCGGTAAAGGAAATTTTGAGAATCGTAATAGAAATGTTTCTAAAGTGTTCTTATCGAATACTAATTCTAAATGCGTTATGTGCCAGAACAACCACTCAATATTTAAATGTCAGGAATTTCAAAAACTTTCTGTTAGTGATAGAGTTGCATTTGTGAAATCCCAAAACTTATGTTTTAAATGCCTCTCACCAATGTGCAATGTGAAAAAGTGTTCTGCAAGAAATTGCTTTTGTAATAAACCTCATCATAGGTTACTTCATTATCCCAGAGAGTTTGATCATCTCAGTGGGAGTGGTAAAAGCGAAACTAGTACCATAGTTAATAAAGGGGAAAGTTCAACTTTAAACCCGGAAGTTCATTCCTTTTATCCAACTTCTTGCGCAACTAATGAAAATGTGCAATCGACATTTTCAGCTACGAGTACGGTTGAAAATAAACAAATGAGAACTGTATTGTTAAGCACGGCTAAATTTTATATTCGAGATAAATTTGGGAATCTGCAATGTGTTAGAGGGTTGCTGGATGTAGGAAGTCAGTCCAATATTATGACTTCGGAGTGTGCAAACAGATTAGGGATAAAACAAGAAAAAATAAATGTAACAATTTCATGTTTAAATAATTCCTCAATGACTGTTACCAAATTTATTAAAGCTGAAATTTCAAATGCTGATAAGAGCTTTAAGCAAAATTTTGAGTTTCTTGTTGTAGATAAAATCACTGAGTTAACCCCAATTAAATATTTAAGTGTTAAAGAACAAATTCCTTCTAATATTAATTTGGCTGATAATTTTATGGTACCCCAAAAAGTTGATTGTCTCCTAGGTGCTAAATCGTTCTATCATTTGTTGAGGCCAGAAAAGATCTACTCATCAAATGCAGAGTTGTTTTTTCAAAATAGTGTTTTTGGACTTTCGGCTTGCGGTAGTGTAATGGAATTTGATTCCCCAAAAATTCATTGTGGGTTAATTATTGATGAAGATTTAAACAATACCATGAAAAAATTCTGGGAACTAGAAACTGTTGAGTTAGAGACCTCTAAATCCCATGAGGCAAAAATCGCTGAGGAACATTTTGTTAAAACTCATTATAGAGAGCCTAGTGGAAAATATGTAGTCACAATCCCACTTAAAGAGGAACCTAGTTGTTTAGGCGAGTCTAAAAGTATAGCATTAAAAAGATTAAATTCACTTTGGAGTAAACTTTCTAGTGATAAAACTTATTTAAAATTGTATGAAGAATTTATTAATGAGTATGAAAGGTTGGGACATATGAGAGACGTGACGCATGAGACAGAACCAGAAACAGTGTATTACATGCCCCATCATGGAGTATATAGACCAGAGAAAATGACCACTAAGCTTCGTGTAGTATTTAATGCCTCTAGTGGAACCACGAATGGAACATCATTCAATAGCTTACAATTTAATGGGGGAATTGTGCAGGAGGACTTAATTTCAATTATGATGCGATTCCGCAAACATCCATTTGCATTTATTGCGGACATTGAAAAAATGTATAGGATGATTTACATTCATCCCAGTCAGCGAAACCTACAAAGAATACTTTGGAAGGACAGTGAGTTTGGTTCAGTGAAAAAGTTTGAACTGTCGACAATTACTTACGGTACTACTAGTGCCCCATTTTTAGCTACTCGAACGCTAATTCAAATTGCAAGGGATGAGGGACACAATTTTCCCCTTGCAGCACCCGCTGTTGAGAAAGATTTTTATGTGGACGATGTACTATCTGGTGCTAAGACTTTACCCGTATGCATAGAGATGCAACAGCAGCTCACTTCCATGTTAAAACGAGCTGGCATGAACTTGCATAAATGGCGAGGCAATCATCCTCAGTTGTCTACCACTTCTGGATGCAACTACGACTTTGCAGACTGTGATAACAAAACTTTAGGTGTCACGTGGGACCATACTAATGACTGTTTTTGTTTTAAGGTGTCCATAACTTCAACGGATGTTCATACTAAACGAACAGTTTTATCCACAATAGCCAAGTTGTTTGACCCTCTGGGCCTCCTTGGTCCTGTAATTTCACTAGCGAAAATCTTTCTACAAAAATTGTGGCTTCTGAATCTTCAATGGGATGATCAGCTTCCTCCTGAAAATCATAGTGAATGGGAGAAGTTTTCAACCGAGTTACAGTGCATTAACAACATCAAGGTGAGCAGATGTATTCTTCCATTTTCCGACGTCGAAGCTATAGAGCTTCATGGTTTCAGCGACTCTTCTGAAGCTGCCTTTGGAGCTGTTGTGTACTGCAAATCCCAAACACCTGCTGGTGAGGTTGTTGTCAAGATGGTGGCCAGTAAATCCAGAGTGGCTCCACTGAAGAAGCTCACAATCCCGAGATTGGAGCTCTGCGCTGCTGTGCTGCTGGTGAAATTGATGCAGCGTATCCAGTCGGCTCTTCGACTGAAAGTGTCCAATATCTATTACTGGAGCGATAGTATGATTGTGCTGTCATGGATTAAAAAAGAGACGTCCCAGTTAAAAACCTTCGTGACAAACCGTGTAGCCACACTTCAAGACCTTTCGTGTCAGGAGCAGTGGAGACATGTTTCGTCAGTAGATAATCCAGCTGATCTTATCAGTCGTGGTGTAAATCCGTCCAAAATGCTCGAGAGTAACTTGTGGTGGGAAGGCCCTGCCTTTCTAAAAAACAGTGAATATCCATGCAGAGAAATCTCTGACTCTGTGATAAAGGACGATGTAGACTGTGAACTCAAAAAAGTTGACTGTGAAAGTGTTTTAGTTACTACATTGAACAATTCATGTGTTACTGATATTCTTAATTGTAGTAATAGTTATACTAAAATATTGCATGTAATAAGTTATGTTTTCAGATTTCTCCACAACTTGAGAAGTCCAACTGAAAGGAGACTGGGTCCCTTGACAACAGAGGAAATTAGGAAGGCTGAAACCTTCATAATAAAGGAAATCCAGAGTAGGGAATTTTCAGAAGAGTTAAGGTGTTTAAATAAAAATAAACCTGTTCTTGGCAAAAGTATGTCATCGGATGAAAGATTTAATATTATTATGGATTGATGAAAATTGTACCTTTCGATTCTGTTTCACCATTATGGTAATGTGATAGAACTGCTGTTTTATGGAAATTATTCTGTTACAGCAATTTTGTGAAATTTTTATATATTAACTGTTAAACTGCTTCATAGTATTGCATAAGAAATTGTGATTTAAATTAATGCAGCTATTTATATCAAACTCATGTGAAAATTGAATATGAGATTAATATCTGTTAGTAATTTATAGAAAAATATATTTATTTTGTTATGCATATTACTTACTTTATTAAATATTTTCTATTCTCTAGCTTTGTCCAAGTGGAAGGTAGAAAAAGATAATGTAAAAATCAATGAGTTAGTGCTTCTTAAAGATGAAAACCTACCCCCTCAAAAATGGGCATTAGGTAGAATAATTGAATGTTATCTGGGTGAAGATAAAAGGGTCAGAGTTGTAAAAGTTAAAACTCAATCTGGAGTTTTATAAAAGAGCCATTTCAAAAATTTGTATTTTACCTATTGATGTGTAAACTTATTAGTGTTCTTTATTGTGTGATTAATGTTATTACCTTGTAATGTGTAGTGTTTAAAATCTGAATTTGTGTGTTTTTATTCAGCATTGTGCATTGAATTGTGATATTTCATAGTTTTTCCTTGTGTGTGTGTGTTGACAACATTATGTCAAGGCGGGCGGTATGTTCCGACCTGTCACTGTACTGCCCTCTTGCGGCAAAGGGAAAAACACTTCAGTGTATCGTGTAGCGTTAGCGAGTGTGTGTGCGGTAGCAGGACAGCGCCTGCTAAGCAATGATGACCAGAATAAAAGGAAAAAGAGTCCAAATTTATTCTTGTGTTGTGATTTTTTAATAATGTGAGAGCTATCGACATAAATTTAGTGCTTGTGTAATCAGGCGAAAGTTGAAGTTTTTATCAAAAAAAACAAAAACAAAAAACAGACGACTAGCGTCAAAAACTATTTTTACTATCCCATTTTTTTTCTTCAAAATTGTCAATCGTTTCGTTAGAAAGCACAGTTTTAATTCGAAGCGAAATAAGATTTTTCAAAAATACATGAATATTGACATTTAAAAAACAATTTGTCAGCAGTTTTTTTCACTTGAAAGTCTGTTGTTGTATTAGTAAAAGCTTTTTTTTTTAATTTCAAATCTTTCCTATGAAAATGCTTTTTTTTCCTTGGAGTATTTAATTACTTTTTAACTACTTCAAATTTAGAAAGATTTAATCCAGAATAGTTCATCTGAAGCTCAGAATTTATTTTATCTCCGTTTACGTTTTGTAGAATTTTTCAGATAAAATAATAATTGTTTGAAATTATACCTACCGTCGAAATTTTATTTCAAATGAAACAAAAAATTTTAAAAAAAGAAAAACATTTTTGTTTGTAGAAAATATGTTTGTAAAAAATTTTTCAAAAAACTTTCAATATCTACATGTAAATGAGAAAGTTTATCACCAGATTTATAATTATTTTGATTCAATGTATAAAATGCGATTTAAAATGAGAAGGAAAGACAATTTTTATTCAGTTTAAATAAACCATTTATCATGCAAAAAATCAGCATTTCAGCAGCAGCAAATCACATTTTCGGAAGTAAATTTTTGCATTTCAGACATATTTCCTGGAGGCAACTACTTGGCGTTTACTAGAAAAGTTATGTCTAAAATTGTTTGTGATTGTCTAAAATTGTCGAATGTCGAATTGTGGCATGAAAATTGTCGAATGATGGCAAAATGGCACAATCCAAAATTAATGTGGCAAATGCGATGCACCATGGTCCGTAGATGGTATAAGTTAACGATGGCTGCGGAGATGCGTTCGTGCGAATAGAAGTTGAACAGTTGAGCAATTGACCGCCCAAATGACCTAAGAGGATACTGACAGTGTCTCCACAACGATAATCAGCTAACGTTGCTGCGTATCGGCCTCAGCAGCAAACGCCTGGTTAACGCACCTGTGCTGACTGCTGTTTATCGGCTACGAAGGCTGGAATTTGCATGCCAGTTCTCCAACTGGACTTCCACGTTTTATGCTCCATCGGACAGATGGATGTTGGCGTATGCGGTGCGAAACGACAAAGCAAACAACCTGCAACAATTGTCTGAAGAGTCCAAGATAGAGGAGAGAGCATTATGGTCGGGGGAATATTTTGATGGTATTCTCTGGGTGCACTCATTATTGTGGAAAGCACGATTTATCAACACAAGTATGCATCTAGCCTTACAGACCGAGTTCACCACTACAAGAAAATTGATTTTTCTCAGGTTGATATCTACCAGCAGGAAAATACGACGTGTCAAAAGCCCACAGTGTACGTGCGTAGTTTAAAGAGCAACAGAATGATTTTACAGTAGTCCCTTGTCCAACAAATTCCCCGGACTTGAACCCAATCGAGAATCTGTGGGACTACCTCAATCTGGTTGTTCGCACCATTCGCGTAGCCTAGTGCTGCTGGCCACGGCACTGGAGTTGGCATGGATCAACATCCCAGTGATTGAAAGGAACCTAATTGACTCTCTTCCTGCATGTCTCACAGCTGCCCCGCCCCTTCTGCGAAAGGTGTTTATTCTGAATTTTGACAGGTGGTCACATTAATGTTACTGGACCATGTATAAAGTGAATGACGAGTAAACTTGATTTATATCTTTAAAAATATGTATAATTAATCTTGCAAGTAGAAGATAATAATATAATATTAAAAGTAATCATCTTATATTAAGGAACGAAAGAATTTTTTCAAATATTTTAGCAGTATTATAAGTTCTTATTTATAAATGAAGTAAAGTAAGTAATTGTTACCAGTGAGAAACTTTTTTTTCCACATCTTGTGTCTTCATTTTAGTTACATTAACGTCCCCTTTTGAAGCATCACGAGTTCTATTTTGGGACGGATCACGTAATTTGAACCGCGAACAGAGGAAGAGAATGATACCTGAGATGGCATACCTCTCTCCGAACTCCCTCGCCATTTCAGCGGGCAGTCATTTCATCCAGGCGGATTTAATCTGAATTTTAATTTTCGGCTGGAATATTTTATGATTAGCTATTGATTTCTTGTAATTTATAAAATAATTATTGTATTCAAAATGCATCCTCGATATCTTCATTCTTAATGGCTGCATCTTCAAAGAAGATAAAGACAGACTTGCCGGGTTGGTATATATACCAAGAATCAAAGTATAGAACAGTTATACTTGTCAGATCCATCTTCAGATTGTTTGCCTGTATAGATCATTTTTGGAAACACTTTATGACAAAGGCGAATTCTCTCCAATCTTTCAAATAAGCTAGAGCTGGACTGTTTCGCGCATGTGATTGTAGTTCGATTAAAATGTCTGACAACATTATTGTTTGAACGGATTAGCAATTCTACAAAAGCACCATGGCAAAATCAGACAGCTTAAAATATACTTTATTTATATATTTTTCTTGATTAATGCCAAAAGCTAATTTTACACCTTGACCATTGCAGGCAAGAATATTTCCCTTTCAGTTTTTAGCAGCATTTTTATTAGAAATTCTTCTATAACTTCACATACATAGCTATAAATTCGATATTCATTATAGTAACAAAGAATCATTATCATTCAAATATGAGTATCGCGAAACTTAGAAACTTCTTATAATTTCCAGCGTTATCTTCCATACAAATTCCAGATGAATATCTGTATTTGCAAAATGAAGGAAACACTATGAATTGGATCTTTAAAATGAATCTTTTAAAACGATGCAATTTTAACAAATTAACAATGATCTTTTAACAAATGTGTGAGAATAATCTTCTGACTCGAGCATGATAATGAATGAATAACTGTATTTGATCTGATCTGATCTTATTAAAAGTCATTTAATACATCCCCGTTTGTTCAAAATATTCGTAATGAAATTGGGTTGATAAGTTTTACATGATGAAACCTTCTACTAGAAATAAATACGTATAAATTAAACTGAGTTACAAAGCAGTCCCGATGGATGAATTGCAAAATGCCATTGTAATAATTGAAGGATAATAACTCGGTCATTATGTTCTGCATGCATTGTACTGGATGGAATCAAATTATTCCGATGCAAACCGTTATGAATAGTTTAATTATGACTTCAGCTGTGAGAGAGGAATTATTTAGCTCAAGGAAGTGTCGGAAACATTGAACCATCGGAATGTTAGCGAGATTAGAAACATAACGATACGAATGTAAATCAATTTATATATGTTAACTAGTGTATGGCACGACTGTTTCCAGGCTTTTCAATCCACTCATGAAGTTAAATAACTGAAGATTCATGTTGTTTAATGTTATAAGTGTATTAATAACAAAGTTTTTTTAGTTAGAATGCTTATTTGCATAACCTTACTTTAATTTTGTAGAGTTATTTGCGTATTAACTGTTCGATATCAGAAATGACATAGTTTCCAAAACTTAAACCTTTGCTTTAAAGAAGTAATATTTCGGTAGTTCTAAATATAACTTTTGAAATATATATCATGTAAATGTAATTAGTATTAAATGGAATAAACTATTAAAAATATTCGATTTTAAAAGCTGGAAAACTAAGACTTGTATGATTAAAAAAAAGCAATAAAACATTGAAAATGGACGATTTTGACGAAACAAATGAAATAAATAAAGTTACTGTTATTAGCCTTTGTTATAAAATGTTTCCACAATACAGGAAAACAATCTGAAGATGGAGCTGGCCATTATATCTGTTCCACACTTTGATTTTCAGTATATTTACCAGCTTGGTCTGTAAAATTGTCTAAGTTCTTTGAAGATGACGCTATTAAGAAAGAAGATATCTATGATGTCTTTTGAATGCCAGAATTAATTTTTAAATTACTTGAACACTGTAGCTAATCCAACAGTTCAAAACAAAATTAAAACGCACATTAAATCCGTTGGGGCCAAATGTCTTCCAGCTGAAGTGGACCGGAAGTTCGGAGAGATGTGTGCCAGCTCAAGTATCGTGCTTGTCAACTATCCGCTGCTCAAAATTACAAGGTTTTCATCCGAAAATAGAACTAGTATTGCTTTAAAATGGGACGTTAATGTAATTGAATTGAAGACATCAGATGTGGAAAAAAAATGTCATTGGTAGCGACTATTTACTTTACTTCATTCATAAATAAGAACTTCTAACACTGCTAAAATATTTGAACAAATTCGTTCATTCATTAATGTACGACGATTAATTTTAATATCGTCTATTATTTTCTTCTACTTATATGATGCAATATAAATAATTTTTAGAGTTATAAATCAAGTTGACTCTTTAATTCCTTTTATAAATTTTCCTATATAAAGCACTTTAAATTTGTGTCTTGTTTGAACAAATTGGTCTGAACCTATATCTAATGGATTCACGAGATTTCAGATTCAGTGTAGTTAAATTTATTTTATTTCCCTCATACTAAATTCCAGTAAATCAATCAATTAAATATTGCAAGTTGCTTTACTTAACTCTTCTAGTAAACGCCGTGCAAGTGCCTCCAGGAAATATATCTGAAATCAAAAATTTACTTCCAAAAAATGTTACCAATGCAAAGATTTTTCATAATAAATGTGTTTAAAGTATTAGGATTTTTTTTAAATTGAATAAAAATTCTTTTATTCAATTTAATCTCCTTTTAATAATTGAATAAAATTAACATATTAGGGATAATCAGAATAAAGTCAAGAGTTATACATCTGGAATTAAATTTGATCGTTTCTGTACTCATATTAAAAGTGGTTTTACAAGCAAATTTTCTATAATCAGGAATTTTTCATTAAATATTTTTAATGTGAAATTAAAATTTTTAGGGAAGTTAAATTTTCAAATAAATTACTAATTCATCCAAAAAAAAATCTACAAAAAATGAGGATATATAATAGAATTCTAAGTCACAGATAAACTATTCCTATATTAAACTTTTCTAAATTTAAAATAGTCAAAAAGTAATTAAATATTCTTAGAAAACTCAGTCTCATAGACAAGAGTTTTTGAAAAATAAATCTTACTAATACAACGAACGGACTTTCACGTGAAAAGCGCTGGCAGTCTTTTTATGTCAACATTCATGCATTTTCAAAAACTCTTATTTCGTTCCGAATTAAAATTGCGCTGACAAGCTAAAATATTGAAAATTTTGAGAAAAAAAAAAAAGTAATTTTTTTTTTTTTTTACTTTTGATAAAAACTAAGGCTTTCGCCTTTTAATTTTTTTTTTTTTATTAAATAAAAATATTTTCAGAGTTTGACATCAGTCATATTTTTTTATTATATTTAAGATTAAAACTTTTTCATTTTGGAAATTATTTTCATCTAAATATTGTTTCTAAATTGCAGAAAATATAAAATAGGCTGCTTTAAAATATTTTAAAAAGATATATTTAACAGACAGTAATCTGAAAGCTGTACAAATTGGGATTTCATAGAATTCGGTTAAAATTTTAAAGCTACCATAAAATTTAGCTTTTTTATATTTAAAATTATAATTAAAAACATTTTATTTATAAAAGAAAGCTACCTTTCGATTTTTATTTTGTTGTATTCAATTTCATATTCTTATTTTACATTTTAAAATTAAATTTATATTATTCTATTTTACTCAATGTATGACTTTTTTTTTAAGTATATATATCACGAAAAGTCCTAAAATTTCATAGCGAGTTTTACTTTTTTTGGGTTTCTTAGATAAATACTGTCTCAAGATGAATTGCAAATGTAAAAAAGTAATTGAATTTTATTTATTTCATATTTATTACTATCTTGATGTTTTTAATGCTTTTTGTTTATTCTGTTGGAACAATGTATCCTTCTTATACATCTGACTGTATAAGTTGTCCGTTTTTATTCGATTTGGTATTTCTAAATGATATTTCCAGCAATGTTTTAGTAAATTTCGATAAACTATTTATATAATTACATTAACACAATTTTACCAACAATGTATAAATATTAAAAATAACCAAAACAAATATATTTAATGTACAAACATTACCAGTACTGCAAAAGCGGTTACAGACGTTATTTTTTTATTAAAAAAAGTCCGTTTTAAATATTTTCACATAAAATCATTATAATAAGTTTTTCTTGATTAAAATAAATATTTTTCTTTAAAGATTATTTATCAAAGAAATATAGAATGTACTAGAACATAAAAAAGGTGTTCTCTGAATTTAAGCGCCGAATAAATATTTGAGTTTCTAAAAGAAACTCACTCCAACTTTCTACTTTTATACTTGTTCGTTGAGCTGAAATGAATTTAATAAAATATATGAAGCATTTTAATTTATTTGAATATATTTTGAAGTGTGCTTTTCGTTTTTGGTTTTCAGAATATTTAAACGGCAAGTGCTCTTGAAGATTATGACTACAATCAGTTGTTTGAAGTAAGTAATATAAAAATATTTAATTACTTTCGTATCTAATGTCTGAGAAAAAAAATCAATCTGACCTGCTAATCTCTGCATTTTATAATCAGAATTTGATTTTAAAATTAAAGCAGCTTTTTATTTTAAATACTACAAATTTATATACGATTTTTTTTAATTGGAAATGTTAGAGACGTGCATTTGTTTGACGCAGTTAACTAAAAGACAAAAATATTTTTATGGAGTTTTGAAGTAAGCTCTTTGTCTGATATATGCGTGAATCTGCATTTCTGCAGTTTTATATTTCTTCATCATTCATTTCAGGAATTTTATAATTCACAGAGTCTGCAGAGAACGAATGCGAATCAGAACGAGATTAGAAATAAAATCTAAAATAAATCCATAAAAATAAATTCAATTAATCTTTAAAAATTTGTTGGAAAAAAAAATCAAAGCCTTGCAAAATAGACATTTTATTGAAAACTTGAAGGTGCAAGATGCACAGAGAGATTACCAAATTTGAATCGCCAAAATATTTTTCAATGTGTAATGACAGAGAAATTTGTTAATAAAAATTTAATTTAATAAATTTAATAAAAATTTAAATTTTTGTTTTAAATTTAATTAATAAAATTTTTGTTATAATTTATTTTTCGTATAATAATTTCATTTAACCTTTCAACAAAAACAAACACAAAGAGAAACAAAATTATCTGAAATATTTTGTGAGAAATGCTCATTTTTGATTAATATTTAATTGTAAAACGTTATGAAAAATTCACATCATACCAACTATAAACATTAACACGTTTTAAAATCTTTAAAAAATGAATATATTTTAGTTACTGATCTACTTATAAAATTTTACTGAAATCCAATATATTAAAAATGAAATGTACCTAGAACCATGAAAACATATTCAGGCATATCTTTTGATATAGGATTAAAAAAATTTGAGAAGATGCGTGAAAGTTTTATAATAGGTCCATATTTAAATTTCTATTAGATGCAATCAGATTCCCCCCCCAATTTCCATGTTCATTTCCTAAATACATTAATAACGGGGAAATATATAATTATTTTTAAAATTAATGGCATAACAAAACCTTAAAATTTCAGATATTTAATTAAATACACAAAATTTTTTATTCACTTTAAAATCTAAATTATCGAGTATAGAGTTGTTACGTAAAATAAGAATAATTAGGTACACAATAGTTCTAACTATAAGAATAGTTAGGAAAAAAAGATAATTAGGTTCTTAAATGATTACTAGGCAAATATGTATTTAAATTATTTCAGTCTCTCATTTTATTTCAAAAGTTATCTTTTGTTTGAATGTACGACAAACGGATCCGAAAAAATTTTAAGTTTCATATTTTCTACATTATATTCTATTAAAGCTTATTTACTTGAATGATTTCTTTTTCATGGAAAATGAATATAAAAGAATAAGAAGCGATTATATCAGAAAGAAGCATTTTTTTATCTAGAAAAATTGAACACATTTTTTCTAAATTGCTTAATTTAGATCGAAATGCTATGAACTGTATTTAATATAAAATATTTTTAAGAGTTAAATTTTTTTTTGTATTATTTTAAAAGAAAATGACAATCAAACGTTAATAGAGAAATATAAAAACTTCATAATAATTAATATACTTCAAATAATCTCAGATATATTAATTTAGTTAAAACAAAATCTAAACTTGATAAATGAACAAAAGAGCAAACAAGACAAAAAAGCTTTACATCACTGCAAAAAACTCTCCACTCAGCAGTTATCTACAAATTTTAATAAACACAAAAAAGCCAAAATTTTTTTTAAAGGAAAAAAAAAAAAACTTTTGGATTTTTGAAGTCACATCTGAGCAAACGTAGACAAGAATATTAAATCATACCTTCAAAAAGATTCTTTCCGTTATTTCACAAAAACAATAAACGCGATGCCATCCACTGCGACATACAGCCACAAAAAAGAGAATTCAACAGCAAAAAATGAGGAAACAGAGAAAAGAAAATAAGGTTAAAAAATATCAGCACCAGACACCGAGCTGGAAATGATAATGTCTCCTTTATCTACAAGGAGAGTGTCTCTCATGATTCCACCTGCCCTTATTTTTTACTGTCAAGAAATATAATATTTTGCTTCTATTCAGTTTTTTTCCCTTCTTAATTCTTTTTCTGTGTGAAATTATATCTAAGTCAGGAAATTATGAGAAATATGCACCAAAACAGAATAACAAAATGGTGAAAATGAAAAATTATTTCTCATGCAGATCCTTAACAAAATGGTGCAAGATGAGATTGCATCATGTATTCTTATTATTTTTGAGTATTTTTGGAAAACGAATGAAAAACCATCATGGGCTAAACCTTAAAAATGGTTGGACGAGAAAAATGGTATAGAATGTGATTGTTCTAATTCTGCTTTATTCAAATAAAAATAGTTTTCAAAACTTCATTAAGGTAGTCGAAAGTGAAAATTGGTTCTATTGTAGAAACAAGAATAGACAATAATACTTTAAGTAAATTGGAATTTAAATCGCATTAATATGTTTTAACCTTTTAATGAATTCTCTTTAGATACACATCTTAACTCCACTTCGATAG
This sequence comes from Argiope bruennichi, assembly GCF_947563725.1. Taxonomy (NCBI): domain Eukaryota; kingdom Metazoa; phylum Arthropoda; class Arachnida; order Araneae; family Araneidae; genus Argiope; species Argiope bruennichi. Next base: position 91,099,851 of record NC_079151.1, read on the forward strand.
AAAATTACATTTTATAAGTATTTGACCTTACATTTTCGGAATATTCAATCGTATATGCATTTATAAAAGCGTTGCCTTTTGTCCATTTACAAAAGAACGCTTGAATAATTTTTATTCTTTTATATATTTGATACTACATTATTATAAAGCTAATGGAATTTTAAAATCGATTTTTTTTCTTGGATTCTCTATAAGATGGCGTCAGACATTTGGAATCAAAACTTATTTCAAATTAATAAAAAAAAGGATAACTGAAATTTGAAGATATTCAAATACAATTGAATAAAATTTCAGATATAAAATTTCTAGTATAATAAGAAATAAATAATCACTTACAATTTTCGATATTTACAAAGATGAAAAAAGCCATTTCAAATGAAACAAAAGGTTTAAATTTTTAATACAAATACAATTATTATCTAAATGTTCAATTATTTTCTATCACTGGCTGAATTTTATTATTGTTTTTTCTTTTAAACCTTATCTAAATGGCTGAAAAAAGTTTTATTTATAATGTATAGTTTTAATCATAGGCTTTCTCTATCACTAACTGTGTGATATTTTTTTTAAATTTTTATTTCGAAAGAGACAATTCGCAACTACCCTGGCTATCGAAAAAAAGTAATTTTATTTTAGGAAAAGTGATTTTCTTTTTGCGCCAAAAGTTTTCTTTTAGAAGGATTATTTTATATTTCACTACCAGTAACGAAAATATTTTCATTACTATAATTTTTTTAAATATTACATCGTGCTTTGTTAAACATCGATTATATACCTTAAAATTAACATGGCATATTTCTTTTATATCGTTATTATGTATTTTGCCTTATTTTAATAAGACTACATCGTCCAATCTGTTATATAGTATTTAATTTGAATTATCAGCGGTATTAATCAATTTTAGGCTATCAATGGAATTAATAACATCAATTAGAAAAATTTGCTTTAGCTTAAAATTATACAGAATTTGCTTGTAAAATCATATATAACAAACATCGTTCATTTTAAAGATCGTTTTCTAGATCATTAAAGAGCATCATTTGGAAATTTGTCACACCATTACATGCCAAACATCCATTTAGCCTTAAAAGCATTTATGTAGCAAATTATTAAACAAGAGTATAAATTATAGCATATATTCCTCATATTATATAAAATTGCCGTCCAAAACTGCAGAACTCTGCAACACGCAATCTTATTAGTGCTTTAATACAGCGTAATACGTTAATTAAATAAATCCCCAAACATTTTAATAGCATGCTAAATCTGCCAACTCTTTTGCCCTTGGGAAATTCGTAATGCTTATAATATTATGATTTAATAATTTAAGAGTACATATATTAATGTGCATGCACTCAAATTTACTGAGTGTAATTTTCTGTATGACTAAAATGTCAAGAAAATTTTAATTGGTTGTTCGGTTATTTAGATACATTTGATATTAATTCTGATCTGAAAGTGTCTAAGTATTAGAAAACGCATTACTTTTGAAAACACAATAGTGTTTTATTAGTGAATTTCTTTTTAAATTATAAATAATTGCAAATTGGTTTTTTTTTTCATGCGGAGCACACACGATGTTCCCACACTTCAATTAAATTATAGCCCCTTTCTGATTTTCTAAACCGGTTTGGGGTCATCATTCGATTTTAATGCCTGAAAGGTTAGTTTTTCATGGATGACAATGCTGATTATTGATTTAATTTTTTTTTCTTTATTTATTCCTATTTTTGGCTGAATCTTAGGGGAAAAGTTTCACCTTTTCAAGGAATTGCAATGAGAATGTGAACAGTAAATTTAGATTGACAAGAGTTTGGGTCAGTTTCTGTGGTGATGAAGCTAAAATGGCTGCTGAATCTTGCATGAGAAGTGGATGAATCATTGACCTACCAGTTGCAGATGCAGGCAGAAACTCATCAAGAGAAGAAATATTCTTATTAAAGAGAGTAGAGACTATAACATTGAACCCTTTCATGATAAAATTTGGAACCTGATTTAGTAATCCAAATAAATAGCATCATATGTTGTAAATTTTACATTCATTAATTGGTATTAATATCGTGGCACTGCCGGTTGTGATAAGTTTTAAATGAGTCAAATACATCCCTGGCAAACGGACGTGATAACTTAGTGAGGATGAAAGGTTATGATAATCAGATTATTATATGCGATTACAATAAGATAAATAGTTATGCGAGATAAGGGTTGTCAGGGAGAGACAATGTAAGAATCTTCAGCATTTGATCGCTAAAATGATTAGTTATTTAAAGAAAATAATCATGTAAAGTTTTTCTAAAAATCTAAAAGTTAACTCGTAACATAAGAGTCTGAGCAAAAACGTAATCTAACGATTAAATCCCTTAGAATTAAAATATTGTATACTAAGTTATAGCATGAAATATTCTTATAATTATTACTTGAATGGAAATCTTTTACGATAAGTCAAAAATCAAAGGTCAAACAGAGATGACATGCACAAATTAACATTTTTCTCACATTCTGAGAAAATATCCCTGGATGATGTATCCCTAATTTCCTCTAAATAAAAAATATTGTACCTATGATTTAGTCAAAGGAACAACAATACATGTTGTTAGAGGTACAACATGGTACCCTATTACATATAAGCCTCTATAATTCCTTTAGTTTAGAATAGAAAATCGTTAATTGTCTAAAATAATGCAATTCAAAGCTTCATAACTCATTCATTTATGGTAACTGAAGATGGCAGAAAAAGAGGAGAAGGTAAATTTTATATACTTTTCTCTCACTGAAAACGGTTGTGGTGGCAATATTTCACAGAATTCAATTAAAAAGACCAAAAATTAGTTAAAAAAAAATTAGATATCCTAAGTTTTCATACGTATATTTATTGAACTCAAAATACTAAAAATATTTCATTTAATACATGCTTCTAGTTGGAAGTTTAGACTCTTTGTAACATGTTGACTGCCACATGAGTTGCCTATGATTTTCCTCTAATATTTAATCAAATGACTCCCTGCTTTAGTACAGTTTAGGGAAATTGACAAAGGAGTTTAATTAGATAAATTAAACTATTTAATTAAATTAGACTTTTGATAAGGTTAGATGGATTAGATAAATTATCCGAATCACAATCTACTGATCTATGACTAGAGTAGACATCCAACTTATTATATGCATGTTACCTATATTTGTTATTTCTTATATTTACATTGTTATGACATTTGTCAACACTTATTCTTTTATACTTTTTGTCTTGTAATGAAAGAAACCCAAGTTGGTATAAACTCGTCTATCCATTTGTTCATATTTAAATTTTCATGAGGTTTCCAACAAATTAAGGCTTTACTCAGTTGTTTCTAAAACTAAGAACAAAAGTAGAAGAGTTTTCTCTTCCGTTTTGCGATACTTCTCAATACTGAATGGTAAAGAAAAACAACTAAATCACTGTTCCCCAGAACAAAGTCAAATAGTGCAAAATATCTTATTTTTCATTTAAAACGAACATCGGAAAAAGTGTTTCTCGCATTATGTTGTCGTTATGCCCCGACACGTAAAAACTCTGCTTCTTTGATCGGTTACATAAGATACATAAAATAATACAGGTTACATAAGATAAAATAATACAGGCTAATAACTATAACAATCCGAATTTTTATATCCTAGAAATGTTGTAATAAATTTTTTATTTTTGTGTAGAAGTATTTGCGTATATCCATAAGATAAATACTTATGAATTAAAATGTGATGCCGTATGTACTCAACCTTGAAAAATGGTTTCCAATTTTACATTTATTTTTAAATAAAGAATTCAAACTAAACATATTTGCGTATATCCATAAAATAATTACTTCTTAATTAAAATGTGATGCCGTATGTACTCAACCTTGAAAAAAGGTTTCCAATTTTACATTTATTTATAAATGAAGATTTCAAACTAACCATATGTTTAAATCAATTCGAAATAATTCTCAACTGCTTTTTATCTTGTAATAAACTGAGAAATTTGGAAGTACAACTTTATAATTGTCAGAATAAAATCCATTGGTCAGAAATATTACAATTTAACTGAAAAGAAAGTTCAAAGTTAAATTTGATTTATGTTCGAATTTAATTTTTTAAAAATTTAATTTTTTAAAAATTTAATTTTTAAAGTTAAAATTAATTTTATGTTAGAATTTAATGTGGTTTATGGTTGGATGGTTTGTTAAACAAATTGACATTTCTTGTTATAACTATAATCGCACACTTAGTAGATGCAAAATAGTTAATATTTCGTGATCGATAAGTTACGTAGTAGCTCGAATAATGATTAGTGATGAATCTAATTTCATTGATATTAAATGGTAATGATGAATCTAAGTTACAAAATCATTAAGAATCCATTTCTCAGGTTTTGTTATTTTAATGAATAAATAAAATGACAAAATAAATGAATAAAATTGAATGAATATTATTTATAAAAGAACTATTTTAACTTTCTAAAAATGGAAAATATTCAACTACAAAATACTATTCAATGATTAGTTTGATTGTTAAAGATAGCAAAGTCAATGTATCAAACATCTTGAACATTTTGTTGCTTCTCATGTTTCGCATTTATATTTTTAATATATTCGATCCAAAGATGATTGTTTTTATGAGACCTAAACACGGTGAATATAAAATTCTTTTTCTGATTGTGATCATTTATTCCCCAGAAACCATTATATTCAGACAGCATAAGCACCTTTATTAAATTAGTAATCAGAGCAACTGGTTTAGCAAATTTTCATATCGGAGCTCGGAAAATTTCGAGGTGCTAGTTTAACATTTTGCTCTCGGATGGCGACTCTCATTCAAGACGGCGCATAATTTTGACGTTCTGTTTGTTTATTTTTAATTTTAATTGGTAAAAATACCTACAAAATGGTAAGAAGAGATGGAAAATAAATTGGGAAAATATAAATTAAAACAATATATATATAACAAAAAAATATTTATGTTGTACTTTTGCTTAATAGTGGTCGTATTCTTCTAATTTTTTCTTTTGTTTCCTTTTCTGTAAAAATGGTGCAACTCTTAGGCCTAATTTCAGGGGATTTTCGGGTCACGAGGAATCAATAGTTGGACTTTTTAGTCTGTATTCCTGTCAGAAAAAATCCCTTTTTTTTAAATCCCAGCCTGAGGATGACCCTTGAGAAAGTCTTCGGGCCGGATTCTTATTTTATTTGGTTTAATTTTGATACTTTTTTCCCTATTAACTTAGTTTTTATTACTTTTGTCTAGATTCATCTGTGTTTTAGTAGTAGCTGCATTTGCGCTCTCTAAATACAATGGCGCTTTTTCTGTTCTGTTTTTAGTTTGAATCGCAAATAATTTTTAGTTGCGATTCCTAAATAATTTTTAGTTTAGTTTCCAAGATATTTTTAATTTTAGATTGTTTTAATTATAGGTTTTAATTACCTAATACAAATATTTTTGGTTTTATATGTATCGGATCAATGAACAAGTCCTTGTTTTAAGTGAATAAATCTGAATCGAATTACTTCTCCGAGTGCACAGGGTTAATTATCACCATACATTGCCTAGCGTTATCTATATCGGACAAAACAGATGGTTCTGGCATTCAAAGCTTGATTAACACGAAGGGGGATATAAATAATCTGTAATAATGCTTGAACTCTTTTTGAATAGAAATGACTGATTTCTTTTCATGGAATCACAAAAAATAATGAGCCTTTTCTCAAATTTTATTTCATTAATTTTTTCATCACTCTTACATGTACATATTGGCTGCTATACTTGTTCTACTATAAAAATACATTTAGAATACAACTAAGCAATGATAAATATTTTATATTACTATCTTCAATTATTTAGTACTAAAGCTGAGTAATCGGAAAAGACTTAGAGCTCATTTTACATATTTAATTATCTATGGATAGAATTCAATTTTAAGCGAATATGAAAATCGAAAAAAGCTAATGTAAATATCAGGTTTCATTTGGGTTATATAATTATGCAGAATGCTAACTCAAGTTCCAGTTCTATGTAGTCAGATTTGCACTATATGCTTCTACACAATTTCTTAATACAACACTATATTATATTCAAAACTATAATACGATATATTGTTTGGATTTGTATTAAATCAATTTCATTGCATTTTTATAAAAAATATTTTAAAACAAAATATCAACTATAGTATTTAATATACTTTGTAATTTCATTTCGTATTTAATTATTTTTAGCATTCCAAATATCAAGTTGCATCTTCATAGCCGAGTTTTTTAGTGCCTGGAATTTGTTTTTTTAAACAGAAATGTATATTCATTGAATTTCACACAGGCATTTATTTTGAGTAAAAAGTAGTAAGAAAAAGAAATAAAAAATTACTATATTTTTAATAACATTTATGAAATTTTCCCACATATTTTGAATATCAACAAATAGTTCATAAAATGATTAAATTGCTTTATTATTGATGAATTGATATATTATTGCTTACAAAAGATTCTAAATTGCGTTTTTAAAGCAAGTCCATACTTGAAGCATGATTAAATTTTCAGGAATTATCAAAGTGAAATCAGACCTTCTAAAATATATCAGTATTTCCAAAACACGTATTAATCCATTTATATATTTTCGATATTCGCAATTCTTATTCATTCTAAAAATTTTAAAATTCTTCCATTTCTGAATAATTAAATGATTGAGTTTCAGTTCTGATATTTGATTAAATATTTACGCCGCATCGTTTACCGATAATCACAATATCAAAAATACAACGAATACTAAAATGGCCAACGAATTCGAAAGCATCCAGAATCAATGAATTTGCAATTTATTATTCAGATTTTCTGGGATAGTATTTACAAATGAGATATTTTGATTTCATAAATACTCGTAGATGGATCTTAGGTTTCATGTGTTCTGTTAGATTTTTTTATTGACAAAAGCGACTCGAAGAGATTAAATTGCATGTTATTTAAATGTATTCTTATATTGTAAACATTTATCCGTAACAATAGCCCAGAATCATCGGAGTTGTGCGATTTTGGAACACATTTAGAACTCTAGAAATATTTTCACTACACAAATTCATCTACTGGAAATAACGGAATCAGTAGAATATTAATAAATTCTTCATAATTTTTGGTAAGTGGCTGAGATGATAAATGTATTAACTCATTTCTCATTATTGATATTTACATTCAATATAAAACTAAAACCCACAGAGAGTAAGTAGGTAAATTACAATGTTGAAAAATTGCAGGTTAAAATTTTATTGATGATACAATGACAAAGTAAAATAACAAAATGAATAATTACTGGGGGGGGGATTTTATTGCTGTCTTAGCTTTTATATATAAATGTTACTTCGTCAGATAAGTTTTATATATAATAAACCACAATAAAAATTTCATTCAACATTAACAAGGAATTCTATTCGATTATTACCTCTTAAACACAAAAATTGTTTCTAATTCAATATTTAAATTTTTAACAGTAAACTGAATATTTTTTTCCCATAAAAGTTTTAATTAATTCATTTTTTAATACAATTTCTTGGTAATTAAAAGTAATTTTTAAATGCTTCATAAAAAATATCATTTAAAAGATATATCTTGCTGTAAACAATATAATTTCAAAAAAAAATGTTAAGATATACTTCGATAAAGAGTTTTGCAATAAAAGGTACTTACTTTGAGTTCCATTTTGCTTGATCAGTAGTAGTTAATCCGATGAAAAAGAGTATTTTTTCATCAAATATTGGGGAGAAACACACAAAAATGAACAATGAATCACAGAAAAAGTTTCTTCACTTATGCTTTCACAGTCTCTTAAATTTGAAGAATGTTTTTAATTGCGTATTCTGCATAATTCCTCGATCAGTTGAAGCTGAAGAATGTTTTTACTGTCTTAATCTACATGAAAATTTAAACTTTGCCAGCGATCCTTTATTTCACTATCTTTGATGTGCAAGTCTTACAAGCCTTTTCTTTTCAAAAGGTATCGTTATAACCGTTTGAGACAGTTAACGGTGAACAAGCGGTTAATACAAAATATTTTAACCGGTAGTTTAGCATAGTGGAAAGTGATACTAGCTTTGCTATTTCGAAATCACTTCTAGAATAGGATTAAGATTGTCGCGGATTATCTAATATATAAAATTCTCGTGTCACAGTTTTCGTTGCCATACTCCTCCGAAACGGCTTGACCGATTTTGATGAAATTTTTTGTGCATATCCGGTATCTATGAGAATCGGCCAACATCTATTTTTCATCCCCCTAAATGTTAGGGGTAGTCAATTATTAATTAAAAACTAACTTTCCCGCCAAAAAAATCTTCCATTTTTCCCAACGCCAACTTTTCCGCCAAAAAAATCTTCCATTTTCCCCATCGCCAAATAAGTAAGGCATCAGTTGTTTTTTTCTACCAACAGTAATTAGGCTAGGGTTAACATTTTTCGACGGATTATTTCAAACGATTCTGTTTATTTTCTTAATGTTTTATGCATTTAAAATTAAACATTGTTAATTAATCCATGTTTCACATTCATTCTGAAGTACTTTTGAATTAAAATAACACAGAATAAAGGAAATTAAAAATGTCTAATCTGCATAGCGTTACCCCAACTGGCGTAGAAAAATTTACGCATTTCCGTTGACGTAACTGGCGAAGAAAATCCACGCATGCGCATTGTTCTGATTGTTGGCATGACAACCAACGGACGATTTAAATTATTTTTAGGTTAGTTGCATGCTTTTGTAAGTAAAATGTATTTATGTTAGTTATATATTTTTTGTATATGCTTATAGTTTTAAGTACATCGTTTTTTAAGTAGATTTTTTTAAACCTGTTTTCGACCGATTATTTTAAACGATTCATTTTATTTTCTTAGTGTTTGATGCATTTAAAATTAAACATTGTTAATGAATCGATCTGTTCATGATGAATCTGAGAAATTTTTGTTGACAAATTCTTGAGATATTACATAAATTAAGAAAGATATTCTTTAGTGACCATAAAGTTTAAACGCTCAGTGACTCTATTATCAGTAATCATATTATTAAAAAAAATGCTTTGTTTCAGTAAAAAATATTATATTAATTGCAGATTAATCATTTACACTGTAATTTAAAGCATAATTTCTACGAGGGGTAACAGAAAATTAGAGAGATATATATCACGCTATAACTGAAGGCCTTTATAATATTATGAGTGAATTATATGACTATCAAAATTTGAAGTTTTAAAATATTTTGCTGAAGAATCTATTAAAGTTGGAATTGCGTAAAATGTTTAATGGTACGACCGGAGTTTTATCCCCTGCTTGGCGAAATTTTTAAAAATCGCAAACAACGGCCTTGCGAAATGTTCAAAAGCAAAGAAGCAGATGTTCAATTATAGTGCATAATAAAGATTGCCAGCTTTGGTGCGTTATCGCAACTTGGCGAAGAAGGGGGTTAAACTCCGGTTAAACCTATTTAATTATTAAAATTTAAACGAACATTAAGATTGGCGAACCGGCTGGTCGCCAAAGGCGGCTAGTAAAGTATAGATTTCATATGCACTGCCATATTGGATTGTTGACACGTAGAATAAATGGGAAAAAAATGGAGAATTAAGCACCGATTCAAAAGATAAATATAACTAGCAATAATATACTTTTGTAATGATATTTGAAATCAACCAGAATGATGTCCAATGATGAAGAGGTTTCTTAATTTTCAAATTTAGAATTAGAGTTTCGACTTCGTACTTATAAGATTGCATGTTAGAGACTGGAATCCATCAAAGGACTCTTGCGTATCAAATATCCTGGAACACCTTAAAAAATATGAAGTCGTGAAGTAAAACGTTTAAAGGTAATATGACTCTCACTGTGAAAGTGGGTTTCAGGTTCACGTAGCATCCAATTAGTTTGATATCTATGAGGTGCTTTTTAAAATAATCTTTGTAAATTTTCAAAATAAGAAGTCAGCGTATTAAAAAAAATAATAAATTATTTTAAATGAAATAAGAATGAGTTAATGTTTATAGCCTTTACTATCTCATTCACCAGGGGTTCGTAGCGAAAAAAAAAGTTTTTAAGCAGGTGGTGTTAAACGAACCGCTTATCTATATATCGCGTTTTTTTTTTTTTTTCCCTTTAGTGTTGCTGCATGTGGCTTAATGAAGATTTTAATCTTACATTTTGGAAAATAAATGTAATGGAAAAAATGTTATTAATTGTTAAAAAGAGTTAACAATTATTAACAATAGCAGTAATTAACAAGAGTTAACAATTACTAACAATAAGAAGAATTAACAAGAGTTAACAGGTCTTGACGCGACATCAAAAGTTAATTCATGACTTAATAGTGAATCAAAATCCAAAGTTTGAAATTAACTGTTCTAGATTATTCTAGAGATTGTTGCAAGTCAAAGATCATTTGAAATATATTTTACACAAGCATTTTTTTATTTCATTTATTGTTTCATATGAGAAGTTTACAAATAGTGTGGCCATAAGTTCTTGTTTTCTTTATTTTTTTAAATTAACTCTTACGTTTTATATTTTTTTTTCCATTGGAATTTATAAAACCAAATTTTAATTCTTTATCTGATGAATTTGGAGACGAACAATGAAGGATTTAACTTACTCAACCAAACTGTTAAAATATAAATTAGCTGAAGTTTTGGGGATATTCGTTTCAGACTCAGTTAAATTTAATAAATTTTATAACTTCTGTTTCATTTATTTTAAAGACTATATCAATTAAAAATAAAATTGTGATTCAAATGAAATATGCGTTGAGATATATTTCTTCACATTAAACCTCAATTTATATATCTTTTTATTGTTTGATGTTTTATTTTTTCGGATTGAGTTCGTGGCTTACATATTTCGTTATCAGCAAATATATATATAAGACTAATACGTAGTATAAGCCCGAATGATAATGAATTAAATTGAATTTTATTAACAATATGGTTTTCATTAGTCAGTTAATTTTATTTTATCTTTTAAAACATATTTTAATGCAAAATACTTCCTATATTATAAATTCAATAATTTCACTCATAAATAAAATTTCGGGTAAAAATTAAAAATGTAATCAAAATGAAACAAAACTCAGCAATACAAAATACAAAGAAAGGGTAATAATGCAGAGTATTTATATTCATTCAATTGAATAAATAACATGAAAACAAACTACAACACCAAAAAAATGATATATTATTTAAAAAAAATATTAAACAAAAAACTGTACTTTGGGGTACCACTGCATGAGACTCAATTATATTTTTGGATTTAAAAAAATATCGGTTGTTGTTTTTTTACCAAAAGCTTTCTATTGAATGCCAAATGATATCAATGATTCAGTATTATTAATTTAGATATATCATATATTATCCATGCATCTATTATTATGCCGCATTATGTAATTTACAGATAGGATTGAAGCCTATATACAGTAACATTCTGCAAAATTCCTTTTTCAATCAATAACATTATTTCCCAAAATTTATTTCTATATAAACTATAAAAATTGAATCCTTAATTATGAGTTAGTTGAAATTTAATGAAAAATGATTTCTTTTGAATCACTTCTTCCTCATATAATAAAAATTATACAATTTTTTATAGGCAAAAAAAAAAAAAAAAATTCTGATTGGACATGAAGTTTATTTTAGATGTATATTTCCAATTCTATATTTGAAAAAAAAATGAATATCATGATTAATGCAAACGGAGCATAAATTAGAAGGTAAGAGAAAGAATTTAATAAAAGGAGGTAAGTCTCTTAAGATTGCGGGAAAGATTTTGTAAAATAGAACTTATTGTAATTTTTTATCTTTTAAAACCTATCTTTTTTTATCTAAAAAGGCATTCATTCCAACTGCTATGAAGCAATGTCTTCAAAAGAATGATTTGTCTGAGAAAAAGGATTTCGTATAAGTAAAATAACATTGACGCAAAATAAACATTTCATAAGAGAATGAAAATAAAAGAACAGACGATTTTTTTTCCTTCTGATCATAAAAAAAATAAAATTTAGGATGAATAATGGCTCATTGTTCAGGGACAAAAACAATATGAAATAAAAATTAATGAAATTTTTTATGTCATGAAGATATCTCAAGAGAGATTCGTTTATTGGAGGAGAATTCGTTGTTAAAATATGACATAAAAACGTACAACAATTTCCTTTTAGCATTTGATATATTTCTGAATCAGCAGCTAATTTTAAACGAGAAACCAGTATTCAAGTACAAAAAATAATATTTCATTTATTTATTTATTTTTAATAAAAAAGATTATTTTTTGTATAAAAACATGAATTGTGGGTTTAATATTTTTTTTTTTTAGAAGTAGAGAATTTCGTTTTTTAACATGAATATGTATTTTTCAATTTTGTGCTTTGAATTAAATTCCCTGTTAAGAGTAAAATTTTTATTTATCATATTATGCAAAACTTTTTTTTAAATATTTTTCTTTTGCTGAAACATGAAAAGTCTTTTATCAAAATTCGAGACAACTGTTTGTTTACCCTGTTTCTAGAGATAAAATTAGCAGTTGTAGGTATAAAATAATTTTTTAAAAAATTTGAAAAAGAACACATGCTTAATCGCTAAAGTACATGAATACATGATATTGTATTCCGGGATATAAAATAATACTCTTCTCTTTTAATTTTAGAATTTATGGTTTTGTTTAGAAGATAGTTTTCGTTAAATTGACTTATATTTGTCTTGTAAATTTGTTAATTTATATTATCTCATGCTATCTTATTGAAAAACTGGTTTAAAAATGAAATTTTGTAGACTATGTGCTTTTATAGATTTTATCCTTCATAATTTATATGGAAAGTACACTTTGGGGAAAAACATTATCCTTTATATTTGGTTTCCTTTTTAAGGTTTCTGCACTTTACAAATACGAAAAAAATTACTTCTCACATTACATTTTCACAAGATTACAAGCCATCATGCCATAAACACAAACACAAACACACACACACGCACGCACGCACGCACACACACGCGCACACACACACACACACACACACACACTGCTTATTATTGCCAATACATATATATATATATATATATATATATATATATATATATATATATATAATTATATACCTCAGCTTAAAGACTCATTTGGCAGCTTATATCTGATCAACATCTTTAATAGCAGGTATGCTCAAAATTAAATAAAAATCCCCTAAAATAATTCATTTAGGTTATTATTTATATTTACATCTCGTTTTAAAACATTATAACAACTATTTTAGGACGAATAAGGTAATATTGAATCATAATTAGTAAATAAGATCAGGATGTCAGGTGATATACCCTCTCAATTTGTAGAGTGTACCTTACAAGATTAACTGGTTGAACAAATGCTTTGAACCCGAAGAATCTTAATACAATATTAAACCTTTTCTCCATCCTCTCCTGTCCGCAGACATTTCTGTTTTTTCTCTGTTTTTCACCGTATTAGAACATATAAAACTAAAAATTCAAATAAGTAAACATTTATGAAAGCATTTTAAACTTTTAAAAGTTTTAAAATGCAGAAGAACGCTTGAAGCGCGTTACAATCGCTCTGCAGAAGTTTCACTTGAACGCGCTAGACGCGTTACGGACGACGAAGAGGTTAACCATCTAGTCATCTCAGTTCCAAACATTTAATGCTTAATCTCAGATTTAAGTTTTTGCAGACAAAATTTCTGATAGAAAAGGAATGGGAAGCAATATTCCTACCTAAACAATTTAATTCTTTTTTCGAAATAGACTTATTTCTTCGTAGGTTCAGAAAGTTAAAAGTTGTTTTTAGAAAAAAAAAATGATTTAATTTCTGAAGTATATCTAATGCACGTTGTAAGATATAATACATGTATATTATGATTAAATTTCATCCGTCTTTTAGCAAGAGTATTTCATCACCTGAATATCTACAGAAAATTTACTCGTACATTTCAAATATTTTTATTATCACTGGGCCTTTATTTTTTATTAATTAACAGTTTCTTGAGTGTTTTTAATCAAGTAAGGATTACAATTTTATTAAAGATATCTAAACACCATAAATAATAATGGCAGATCATAGACTAACAACTTCTGACTGAATTGACTATGAATTCAGATTTTGATTCACTTCAAAATAGAATTATTTGTTTTCAAAATCTCATTCAAGAAAACAAATTGCTCTTAACGTGTAAAAAAAATGATATAAGAAAAGGTACAAAATCTTTTCAGACAATAAAAAAATGTTGCTTTTCGAATAGCGAGGAAAAAGCTTTCATCTTCTATCCAAAATGATTTCAAGATGCAATGATTAAAAAAAATAGCATTCTTCGAAACATTGCTCTATTTGAAAGAGTCTAAAAGCATCATTATCTCAAATAAGTTTTTTTCTTTAAAACTTCTCTTTGATTTCTGAATAATTATAATTGATGGTACTCTCTTTATTTTACGTGTATTTATTCTTCTTTTTCTTCAAAAAGGTGTTGGGGAGTTCGTGGTTGTCAGAAAAAAAGCTCCGTTGAAATGATGAATGAGTTCCTCACTTTACATAGACACGTTCACTGTCTCCTCGGGTGTATCCACTGCACATTTTTCTTTCTGGCCAATAGAAAATAAAAATAAAATGAAAATCTTTTTGCGTGCATGTCAACATATGACTGTCATACCATACCCCTTTCTTGTATTATTTATTATGCCTAAATTATTTTCCACACTTTAGAATTTTTTTCTTCGCCTTTTCTCGGCAAAAAAAAAAAAAATGATTTTGTTGTGTATTGTTAAGGTATCAAGTATATATTGATTTTCCCCTCAAGCGTGTACAAAAAAATATATTGTCATTTTTCATGCGTATTATGTTTCAAAAATATTGCTGATATTAATTACTGAAATATTCTTACATGTGTGAAAAAACTGTTCAATATCCGAAGATTTTTTAATGCCTTCAGGGCGATGAAATATCTCTGTTTACCATCAAAATCTTATGCACATATAGAAAAATATTTCATAAATTATTACTTTTCAAACGAGTAAATTAAATTTACTCGGATATTGTCTGCAAAAAAGATCTAAGTAAACTAATTAAATTTAAAAAATAGATTTCAGCCTTAAAATTATAAAAATACAGCAACTTAAATCTAAAGCAATAAAAAATGAAATTCACACATGCATTCATTGATACAAAATAAATCAAACAAACAAAGAAGGAGATATAATTAAATAAAGGAAAGAAATTTAATAACATGAAGAAAAAAAACCTAATAACATAACAGTAAACAACTTATAAAGTTTGTTTTTTTATATTTACATATTTGTTTATTTCATTTCCAACAGACTTTTTTAACCTTGATAATTTTGTTCCATTATCCAATAAGTATTTTATATTTTTGTTTATTCACCTTCTCTTTCTTAAATATTATGCCTTAATTTTGTTTCGTTATTTTATTAACAGAATATTTCCTTTTTTTTCCTTTTAAAAAATAAAAATATTTAAGAATGTTTTCTAAAGCATTTTTCTATTTTTCATATAAACATTCTTTTAAATAACATATTGCATATTCTGGAACATTGGTAGTTAAAATTTGAAAAGTATATAATGTGCCGTGTCTTGCATTTTTAAACGATATACTATACTACCTTTTAAAAACACTTGTCCAATTTTCTTTGGAAAAAAAAATCGATTATCTTTAAAGCTACTTGTGAAACAAAGCCTCTTTTTAACCGCAAATTGTTTGGTAAAAACAGTTCTTAATTTACGAAAAACTTTAAGGTGTGGTTCTCATTATTTTGTTGAAAATTTTGTAAATACGCCTCGCTTCTTGGCAATCATCAGTAGAAGGTTCATGCTTTTTTTTCTTATTACATGAGCTGATTTTAATCAGAAATGCTGAAATTGAACAGTAATTTCATACTTTTTTACATACTTTTTAAGTCTGGTTTTTTATTATTTTGCTTTTAATTCAATAAATATGCATTATTTCCCCCGTAGTTAAAGGGTTAAATTATAATCCATAGAAATTAAGAATCTTGAAAATATATTTAATTTGGCTATTATCATGTAAACATGACTAGAAGGAGAGGATTTTACTTGATTATCTTTTAAATCTACATTTATATTAATTATTGTATATATTTTGATGTATTTCTAAGTGTTTTGACTGTAATAAACGTATCTACTAGCGAAACAATTTATTAGATTTTTCACTCTTTAATATTGATTGTAAATAGAAACTGTCTACTACATATGCCAGAGATATTGAGCAATGCTTAAAAATTGTTTTGGTATCTGATAATATCTTCAAGTAATATCACAATGATCTAAAATGTAATGAACTACTCTGTTCAAGAATTTACTAATTCAAGATTACATTTTTGTGTTGCTGGAAAGGATATTTGATGAAATTTTTGCGATTAAAATGCAATGTTAGAGCATTGTTAGCAATTCATAAATCAAATTCAAATGCAGTTATTATATAAGTATAGAAATATTAAATATCGTAGAACGCAAGTTTTGAATAAAATTATTCTGGTAATTAAGTCAAATGTTTGTTAAGCTGATTTCTATGTTGTATTTGTTTGTAGATATAAATGAATTTCTGTGATGAAAACATTTAAAAAAATTAATATAAATAATAAAATTTAATAAGATAAAATAATCACTTATTTACAGAATAAGAAAAAAAGAAACTGAAATAAAATATTTTTTTTAATAATACATAATTCCAAACGATTTTTTGATATGCTTCAAAACTGAATTATTTTTTCCTGAAACGCTTCCAGTTACACAATAGAAATTACTCTAAAGATTATAAATCGGGAAAAATTAAAGAGTAATAGTAAATAAATGATGCAGTATTTTGAATCCAAATAGCATAGCCAAATCTAATGACAATGATAAGAGCAGCTTAACGTTCATAAGCCACAAACTAGACTTTAATAAGTTTTATCTCATATAATGAAATAAAAGAATGAGAAAAAAAACCCAACTTATCAGGAAGATTGCATTAATTTAAAATCCGTCCAAATTTGTTTTTATCATAAATCCTCAGATAAACGTGTTACTAAATAATAAGTTGTAGGAATTCCAAAATTTCTATGAGTTACCTTGCGTTTAACTGTGCAATTATCTTTATTTAGGATTAGCTAAAAAATAAAATTCTGATTCCCAAATTGAATTATAGTCGCTTTTTTTAACACAGCAGGAAACTCCACTTTGACAAAATTAACTGTTTTATTATAAACTAGCCGCCATTGACGACCAACCGGTTGACCCATCTTAATGTTCATTAAAATTTTAATAATTAAATATTTTATGCATTTCCTACTTTAATAGCTTCTTCATCAAAATATTTTAAAACTTCAAATTTTGATAGTCATACAATTCACTCATAATATTATAAAGGCCTTCAGCCATAACGTAATATGTATCTCTCTAATTTTCTGTTAGCTCCCGTAGAATTTATGCTTTATATTAAAGGGGAAATGATTAAACTGCAATATATATAATAATATTTTTTTTTTTACTGAAACAAAGCATTTTTAAAAAATATGAGTACTGAAAACAGAGTCGCTGAATATTTAAACCTTATGGGCACTAAAGAATATTTTTCTTAATTTATATAATATTTCAAGAAGTTTTCAACAAGATTTTCACAGATTTATCATTAACAGATCGATTAATTAACAATGTTTAATTTTAAAACTGAAGCCTTACTTATTTGGCGATGGGGAAATGAATTTTTTTTGGTGGGAAAGTTAGTTTTTAATTAATATTTGAAATTCTAATTAAAAATTCAAAAAAGGGGACCATTGGTGCACATTCCCGACCTCCAAGGCATGCATGTGCCAAATTTGGTAGCTGTAGGTGGAACGGTCTGGCCTGTAGAGCGCCAACACACACGCACACACACACACACATTGAGCTTTATATAAGTATAGATAATGCCCTACACGACGGATTACAATTAGATCAATTTCAGACGAAAGATTATATGCTTTTAAATGCCATTTTCAATACTAAATGAAGAGGATTTGATTGCATAACTGCATTCAATAATTTGGCAGTTTATACCTTAATGGAAGAATTTCAGATAATCTTTTCAGACTAATCTTCTTATTAAATTAAACAGAAAAAAAATGATTTTTTCACTATTCTTAAAAAATGACTATAAAAATGAAGCCAAATATCGATTTTTTTTTTAAATTTCGATATTTCAGTTGAGCAAGGCATGCAGATCTTTTAGAGATTAATTCTAATGGATAATTAAGTTTAAGCGAGATTTTTACTTGAGCAACACAATTTGAACAAATATCCAGAGTGGAGTAGTATTATTTAAAATATGGAGTAGTAATGTCAGACAGAAATTTAAGAAATAATAGAGGAAATTTGAGACAGAATCTAAAAGTCAATCCTACAATTAAAAATCTCGTTTGGTTAAATTAAAAAAAATTGGATCTTTCACAATTTTATGAATGTAAGAATGCTATATTTTCGCAATAATTGGTTACGTGTTTTGCATAAAAGACTTGATGGAATCATTACATTTTATTTTATCAAGTTATTTAGAACTACAATAGAAAATACCAAGGATAATATTGTAAGATTTATTTTATTTAAGTTATAAAAGTCTGGTGGAACTTGAGGGCAATTTTATCAGAATTTTATAAATTACATTGTATTATTGTATTGTTAGTAGTAATTAGTACTAACTATATTCAGATGGTTTCGTTTTTTCAGATTATCTGAAATCTTGAGAAAACCCAGTATTTGATTTTTCCTTAACTAAGCAGTTTGAACATTTATTTTATTTGTCATAAATGCAAATGGTACACTTCTTTGAAGTTGAAGTTTTTTTTTTTAATGTAAAACATAGTTCCTAAATTTCTATGAATTCTCGTATACCTTAAAATCGTACAAAAGGCTATCGCATAATGTGATAATAAAGCAGTTTTAACAATACAACAATTTAAAAAAAATGATTTTATTTTGTTCAAAATGGAATTAAAACGATTAAAATGTTGCGACATTTTATGAAATATAATATTTGCTTTAAATTCTTTTAATTATCAATTAATGTTATTTTTTTTTCTTCTTTCAATTTCATATTTTTAGTGCTTCCAGATTGATAAATCTTGGAATTAGACCAGAAAACTCAAAAGTTTAAAAAAAATTATTAGATATATGTTTGACATTTTAACTGTATTTTCAGTTATAAAACGCACTTTTATTACTTTATTTTATGAATTATCACTTTTAAATATAACCGGGTATTTTGCAATTGATCCTTATTCAAGCGAATAATTAATTTTTAATATATTTTTGATATTTTTTTCGAAACTATTATTTTATAAAACGTCTAAAGGATTTATTATATTCTCTGAGTTTTTTAAAGTAATATTTAGGTTCTAAAAACCTAATCGGAAAATAATTAAATTCTTATGAGTTTAGATATATAATCTCTGTCAATAAAATTTTAAGACGGATAATATTTAAATGATCTCAGTCAACAATTATGCAAATATAATTGTTAGAATAAAATAAAATGAAAATAAAATAAGAGGTAGATTAAACCATTTCAAGGCTAAATGCTGGAACAAAAGCCAGCTAAATTTAACAATTGTAACCACACATTTTTTTTTACTAAAAAGTATATTGACATTTGTTTTCAAAATAGCTCAAAGAACAATGCTATGATTAAACCAGTATTGTAAAAAAGAATCGTTTGCTAATTTTCTGTGCATAATTTAAAAGTGTTTCCATAAATGTCTCTTAAATTGTAACATGTTGGATGTAACAAGCCTTAAAATTCAAATATTGCTCCTAAAATTATTCCAAATTATTTGATATATTGTCGTAATAAAATTAGGGCATAAATATATGTTCGTTTTATGCAATGCTCGTAAGGGTTTTTAAAATGGTGTCCTTTAATTAATTAATTATTCTTAAAATTATGCATATTAGGCTACGTTCTATTAAAATTGTTTGATTAATACTTTTGTTAAGCTAATCATTTAATTGGTTTTTAAAAAATTACAAAAGTCACGTTTACTTACTTTCATCATAATTCACTTTATGCATAAAAAATTATTCAAGCGAGAATTGTTCCTTGGTGTATTTTCAATTCAAAAACAATTGCAAATTTTACATCTCTAAAAAAATCACTTACATTATTGTTTTATTTTATTCCATCACATACAAAGTAAATTCAAAATATATAAATAATAAGAATAAAAAAATAGACACAAAAATAAAAAGATAGCAAAACTTATGCAGTTTTAATTCCTACTTCACACTGAAAAATGTTTACGAAAATAATGCTTTCGTCTTTTTCTTTACTTTCCAAAAGATTTATTCCCTCTAACTATCACCATAATATTTTAATATTAATTACTCATCAATTTAACATCTCTGGTAAAAGCAATAAAACATAATAACAAAAGAGAAATAATTTACACGCAGATTAAAATTTAAGTGTGGTTTTCAGTAAGTTAGTGAAAAATCTATGAAACAACAAGGAAATACGATACTTAAAGTCTATCTCTCTTAGCTTTAGAATTTTAAGATAAATAATAAGCTAAAAATGTTGATTTATTGCGATTTCGATAAGGTCATGTAATTTAGGTGCAGCTAATTAATCAAAATTTACATTTCCTTCTAAACAATGAGCAGTAAAATAATACAGCTTAATTACGATTCAAGATACAAAAAGCTGATATATTTGAGACGCCAAACAAGGATATTGCTACTGATTTGTCATTTCTTCCATCAGCGTAATTTAATGAAGTTAAATAACAAAATTGAGTGCACAAAACAAGTGCACTAAATTGAGTTTCTTATCAACATTATTTAAGAAGAAATATTAATTGGCATGAATTGCTTTAGATAGAACTAATTATAGACCATTTACAAAGGTAAAGACAGATTAGACGTCAAAAACCTTGTTGTGCAACAACTTGCATTTTAATGTGTGACAGCAATGCAAAACTTTAAATATTGATAGTTTGTTACATCGTCCTAATTTACACTTAAGACCCATTAATGTAAAATTTAGACTGCCAGATTTAGAAAAGCGTTTTGCTAACTCATTCGCAAATGCAAATATTTGGAGAGACAAATGAGATAGATGATACTTGCTTTGTGTAAAGTAATATATGTGAAATTTTAATAATGCTAGTGTTTGATGGTAATTAGATTATAGATTATTTACTAAAGCATTGCTTTCTGATTAGTTAATACAGTATAGTTAAAGTAATTACAAATATATATTTATATTTAAATTGCTTTAATTACTGCATTGTTTAACTTGCCATTTCAACATTTAGCAGTAATTCATTTAGACTTTTTATGTGATTTAAAATTATTAACCATAAGTACGATCTCTTTAAGGATAATTTTTTGAAAATATCGTTGCAATTATATACAAGTAGGAGACATATTCAATGATAAGAACTGAAGCAAAATGTAATATTAATATGTCCATTTGATAAGTATCACAATTTGCTTACAATATGGTGCTTTAAGCTTCTTTTTTCTTGATTTCTAACTAATGATAATAGATGCTCACATGAAAATACAAATAAAAAAATATTCATAATAGTATTTCAGTGTCTTCTGGCAAAAATTATTATCTGGATTTTTCGAATACCCCTAATAAATATTATGACAAGATTAAAATTTAAGAGAATACAAAAATTCTGAAATAATATTATATTAGAATAATTTTAAAAGCAACGAGATGTAAGTAATAAACGAAATATTTTTAAATAAAGGGGGAATGAATGAAAGGGGAAAATAATCTGCTGTTTGATTTATATTTGAGGATGCACAAATCCGACTATTTTCATTTCCTTATGTAATATTCCAAAATTCAATCTTAATTATGAAAGATTTTAAGTTAACAAGTAATTTTCGGTCTCCTTTATATAATTTCTTAATTAATAATAACAATATATACCACTACCTCTAATTCAGAACCCAAAATGCTCTTTCTCATTGAGTAGGTATTTTTGAAAGGAACAGCAGGTCATCCCGTAAGGCCTTGACCTTGCTGCTGCCGAGTTGCTGAACTGTGAAAGGTGGCTAAGAACAACTGAATTAAAGGAGAGTTTTAATAAGGTCAGGTCATCCCGTAAGGCCTTGACCTTGCTGCTGCCGAGTTGCTGAACTGTGAAAGGTGGCTAAGAACAACTGAATTAAAGGAGAGTTTTAATAAGGTCAGGTCATCCCGTAAGGCCTTGACCTTGCTGCTGCCGAGTTGCTGAACTGTGAAAGGTGGCTAAGAACAACTGAATTAAAGGAGAGTTTTAATTAGGTTTAAATGAAAAAAAAGGAATTACTTTTGAATATTCAAAAGTAGGAAAACGATCTAAAATATAATTAAAAATACAAGGATAGATTGATAAGGTTAAGAGTTTATGGATTTAGTTCATTGTAACTTAGATATTAATTTGGAGGGAATTTAGTGTTTTGGTTTTCAGAATTACATTTATCAGCTTTCTACTTTTAACTCTTGGGAGAAAGTAGAACTCTTAGCCATTAGAGCTCTTGAAAACTTTTTAAAAATAAATTTTGGCAATTCACCTCATAGCATGAATTTGTTTGTTTCACCACTTTTGAAACATAAGATTTCTTTTCTTAGTCAGATTTTAAAATAATGTTACTGGATTTCAGATGTATGTAATTTGTTTTATCTGAGCGGAACCACAGTCAATTTGTTGATTCAAAATTTATACACCTTTCATTATATAAAAGAAGTAGCCTTAGAATTATTTGCGATAAGGAAAACAGTTTTATAAAATAAGTATATTTCATTATTTTGGAGATAGTTTTAAGAAAGAGAAAGTTAAGAAAATTTGAAGACATAAGTAGAAAACAAGGATTTGAAAAAGAATTATTGCATTCTTTTTTAAAATAAAATTTCGAAAGCTACGGTAAACATTCTAGCATTCACTAATTTTATATTTATGATGATAATTTGTAAACATTCTAGCATTCACTCATTTTATATTTATGATGATAATTTTCTTTTTTTGAGATAACTGAATATTATTTTATTTTTATAAAATACCTTCACTATGGCTTATACCTTCAATAAGGCTTATAAATTACATCAATATTTGAATAAAGCGCTAACGTTGTTGCGATATTTTTACTGGCCTTTATCTTTCGAAAGTTATAACAAATTTCGGCCATTAAGTAAAGATAGATACTCATTTGATACCGATATAATATTGTTTTACTAATAATGAGAATGCTACGCATCTGTTATTTATATTTGTCGAACATTTCTTTGGTAAAATTTATGGCAAATTCATTTTTATGAATACATTCATTACCTTGAATTCATTCTCCATACACGAAATGTATGGTGAATTTATTATCGTCTTCCGTTTCAAAACTTGCACTCTAAAACATAGAATTGTAGCGGATACTAGCTAAAATTGATAATATATTATCGTAATAAAGCATACAGATATTTGAATTTACATTTTATTTTCATCATTTATATATAAAGAAAAATATATCTTCTGTCTTCTAAATACAAAAAAAATAATTTTATAACTATGATATCAAATCTTTGATCGATTTTATTATTTATTGTCACAAATTATTTTAATTTATGCATTAAAGCAAAAACAAACGACAAAATTATAAAACAAACGACAAAACAGAATAGAAAATATATAATAGACCATTGAACTATATGGAATGTTGTTTAAGATTTTAAATAATTTTATAGCAACAGGAAAACTTTAAAGTACATAGGTGCTAAACATTTTATTTCGAATTTTTCAAAATTTTGATCAAGTATTTTTAGTTTTTTTGAGCTGAATCTAAAACTCGAATTCATTTTTTTCCTATCATGTCAGATATATTTTAACCAAACGATTTCATACGTTAAGAGAAAAAAAAATGAATCAAAATAATTTGAAATTTCTGTTTTTATTTGATTACCTTATAAATACTAACTTTACATTTTTACATTTATATTTCCGAGTTGTCACGATTTAAATAATAAAATTTTTCATAAAAATAACTTAATATCCTTATAATAGCATTTTACCATTTTCTCAAAATTTCTTTTTCAGAATTTTTTTTTCTTGTAAACATGCCGAAGCTCATCTTTTTTCAACAATAGCCCACAATCATTCCTGATATTTCCCTTCCTTGGTATCGTTTTTTTTTTCCATTTCCTTTATGTCGCAGTGAAATGTTTCATTTTGCACTTCGATGATGGCAGTTGCGTTTTGAAGAAAATACCCGAGGCGAGAATGCAGAAAATGGAATTTAAAACTTGTATTGCACCTTAATATCTTAAAATTTCCTAACATCTGCTCGGCAATATATTTTTAGTGTGGGTCTCTTTGGTTTCCGAGAATATGGTTATTATTATTCTGGAAGAAATTTAGAGTGAACTTTTTTTTCCATATTGTAATGATAAAATCAGCAGTCGCCAGTCTGATTTTTATATTTTCTCCAAATCATTGGAGATATGATGCTTTTTATCTCGATATTTTATTGTCTTTATTTTTCTAAACAACGTTAAATGGGGCTCTGGGCTTATCATACTTTTCTCTTACTTTGGAAAAATAAGCGGAATGTAATACTTTTCCATAAAATGCCTTATTTTCCATAAAAAATAAGTTCTTTAGTGCTTTTTTTGCTATATAATCGCTAAAAACAAACCAGAAATAATCTCTCAATAACAATATCCTTTACATGTGGTTTCTTCTAGTAGCAGTAATACTCTAATTAATTAGAGTATTACTGCTACTAGAATAATAATACTCTATTATTACAAAAAACAAAATGTATAATATTCAACTAAAAAATACATCATACACAGGGGTATTGGAAATATGGCAGGGAATTCAAGTCAGTGAGGGAAAGGAAGGACAGACCAATAATTTCATCAACCCACTTACTCCGGCGTTATTATTGCATTTAATAAAAGTTTGCTAAGTTAGACGAGGGCCTAGATGAGTTTATTCTTTCACGTAAAGAATTTATAAAAAATAAATCATATTTTAAAATCTGTAAATAATTTTATTGAATTCATGCAATTGGCATACTTTTTCGCTATAGATAAATTTTCACGCATTAGCCCTATGATTTATGATTAACAAATTATAAGAACACTAATTATTAAGACAACCTTTCATCACAAATTGTGTGTGACTTTCTAAATAAAAAATGCAAATAATAATTTAAAAAAAATTATTATTTGCATTTTTTAATTTATTTCTTCTTTGTGAAGAATCAACACAGAAAAATTAAACAGAATTGAGAATTTAGAAAGCTATTTCAACTATCATCTACTTCAGTAATGTTAGAATTTTCCCTACATATATAGGTTTCGATGGCTCTGTAGTCGTATCTTACTTCTCAAATCAGAGAATTATGTTTCCGAGACTCAGATTTATGGAAAATCCTTCATATACAAGGTGATCAAAATTAAAACACCTCTACTCTGAGCTTTCTGTACAGCGGATTACTTAGTGTAAAGGCTCTAAAATTGGTAAACATACAATTCAGGACATGGGGAGATGGATTGCGGGAAAAACAATTTGTTCTAGAAACACCGATAGATGGCACAGAAACTAAAAAGATACAAATAATCAGAAAACACACACTCACATGTGATATGAACTTTTCCTTTCTAGTTTCGATTGCTGAAATGAAAATAAATAAATAAATAAAAGTGAAGAAACTGAAACTATCATTGTACTGTAATTTCGCATCATAAGCACGAAAATTTGCATAACTCCTTGGTTTGGTGCTACTGTTCTAGACATAAAAGGTATAAAGCTGGGAAAGTGTCATTCTTATCAGCAATGGCGTCGGGCTTTGCTTGTGAAGTTGTTTTATGAAAACAAAGGAAATGCTGTAGCTGCACTTCATCGACTTGGGAATTTACTCAAAGGACCAGTAGGTACCAATCATACTCAAAAATTTCGCTTTACCCCAAATTTAAGAGCAGCAATGTTTTGATTCAATGACCTTTCTACAAGATGAAGCGCCTCCACACATCGGACTCTGTGTACAGAAGTTTCTCCAGCAGCAATTTTACTATTTATAGAGTAATGAGTCGTGCGTTGCCGGCAACCTAACCATCTCGTTCTAAAGATTTTTTTATTCCCTTTTTTTTTTTTTTTTTTTTTTTTTTTTACTTTGGGGGTTCTTCTTTATCGAGGACATCTGGTAACCTTGACAGATTTGAAAAACTCTATCTCTTTGCATGTGAGAATCATCTCAGTAGATCGGTTAGAATCCACAGTTGAACAAGCGGTCCGCTGAATGCAGCTTTTACATCTGGAAGAAGGGAACCGCATTGAGCAGTTTCCATTACATAGATAAGGTCCTTGTGATTGAATGTTTGATACGTTCGAATAAAATGTGTTACAAAAGAATATTTTGAGTTTTCAAATATATTGTTTGTTGTACAACTAACTCCATCTATCGGTGTTTTTGGAATTAATTTTTTTCACTTAATCCACCTCCCTATGTCTTGAATAATATGTTCACCAATTTTGGAATTTTTACACTGAGTAGTTCTATGGATAGGGAGAACAGAGTAGGGATGTTTTAATTTTGATCACCTTGTATGTGGATCAGATATTTGCTTAGTCATTCGACTTGTTAAACTTATTTTTTTCTGGTATAACGCAGAACTTTGAAATCAGCTCAGGTATCGTCCTTGCGATCTGACAGATGTTTAAGATTACAAGGATCTTTTCCAAAATAGCCCTAGTGTAGCTTCAGAACCCGAGTCGTTAATTTCGTTACACTGAATATTCTAATCAAAAATTTTCATGTACGAGAATAAAAATATATTTATTTATAAACAAAAACTTAAATACTTAAAGCAAAAATTTAAGCTTTAAACAGAAGGCCTTAAAATAATATATTTTATGTTCGTAATGCTACTTGAATTATATTTTTATTAGTAAAGGAACTATATTACTGAATATAAACTTGTAACTATGAGATATGGTGTACATGGATTTTAGTAAAATTTGTGGTGGTATGGAAGTTTGGAGAATAATATCATATTTTCAGGATAAAAAATTAATTATATTAAAATATGTCTTGCAGTTTTAATTTCATATTAATTTTTTTGTACAAGAAAATTGATATTTTCAAAAAGTTATCAGAAATATTTTACAATTAGTAACATATTTCACTTCTAGTTTATCTTTAATGCGAGTGAAAATTTAGACCACTTATAAACATAAGTTTTCATTCAACGATTCAATTGAAATCTTTACTAAAAGAAAAAAGAATTCTACACACTACGGTTGATGTATCTAATTTTGAAAAATTTTCACAATAAGAAAAAAAAAAACTTTCTTTATTTTGATGTAAACCTAATTTATGCGTCTTAAGAATTGATAAAAATTCCAGACATGATGTTATATTTTTCAGACTCGAAATGCAGCATAAATATTTTTCCTTCGCTGTTTTTGGACCAAAATGTTTCTTTTCTTACTCAAATTTTTAAAATATTGTTGCTGAATTTTTGCACCAACGAAACATTTTCAGAAGTTTATAGGACCTTGAACAATTTTTTTTTCTCAAAGAAAGTTTTGTAGTCTTGTTCCAACAGCTTCTCATTATTTATTACAAAGAAATATGAAAATTCCAAAGAATTGCGGCAAACAAATTATTTTTATAAATAATAGTCTAGGGAAATAATTATATTTCTTTACTTTGAAAGCGAATTTTTCTTTTCTGGTGATAAAAAAACTAAAGCACAGCACAATCAAAGAAATATTGCATTTCTTGTTAAAATGATATCTCATGCGTTGTGCAAATATTATTAGAGCAAAATATTTTACTCTTCATATTATATGATAATTATTTCGCCTTGTAAGATCTTTCAATATCATTTTCTTTTCAAATTATGTTTAAGCCAGTATAGTGAAGTTTGTACAGCGTTTTACTGGATGTGTGAAGATATATTTTCCCAAGGCTTTTTTTTTTCTACTTACCGCGTCTAGCAAAATTACTCTCATCCTAATTTTAATATAAATAAAGGTCACTTTGGCTCTGTGGGTATATATATATATATGTTTGCATGTATGTGTATAGGTTACACAGATTTTCCTAAAATATTGGAGCGAATCCATCCAAATTTTGCACACATATTATAATGGACATGAAAAATAATATTTCAATTTTCAAATCACATAAACTAATTAACTAGGAATTAATTAAAAATGGATTAACCATTTTCTTTCTTAAATTTGAACTATTTTACTACTATTATTTTAAATATTTCTTTTAAATTTTAATATGTATTTTGATAATGTGTTTGTGGGACTTGGTGGTTTAAGGTGTACGTACACACTGGAAGTTTTTTTCTTTAATTATAACTTTAAAAATCCAGTTTTTTCACAGTAGGTCATTAATATATGTTTAAACTTATTTAAATGAGAAAAAATCATATTACACTAATTTTTAATTAATATTTAATGAGCTAATTAGCCTATTTTTTGAAACATAATTTCTTAAATTCTAATTTGTACAGACACACAATTTTAGTTGAAAATTATGCCTAATATAAGTCTTCATGTTGTCTGCCTCAATAAAGTTATAAAAATAAATAATTTTTTTAAACAATTTTTTTATCAACGATCAATAGAAAAAGCGAGATTTTTTCTGTAATTTTAACTTTTAAATAGCTATTAAAAATTTATTTCTATGAATATAACTTTGATTGAAGCACAAAATATTTGCTATTTCATACAGATTATTTTGATATATAAATAACTGTATTTGGTTAATTTCTTGTTGAGTTATGATTGTTTGAATGAAGCAACATAGTGGGAAAATATCATTCTTCATAAAATGAGTAAATGAGATTCTTTTCGCTTGAAGAAGTTTACTGATCTTTAAATAGTTTTTAATTATTCAAGTAGAAGACTAAGAGAGAAGTACAGTTATAAGAAATTAATGTTAAAATTATATTTTTTAACAATTTAACTAATGTATTTAGCAAATAAATGTGTAAGAAGACGAGAACATGCTCAAATTTTTGTAGTGCACATTTCCATTTTAAATATATGTTATTTCCTATCATATTCTATATAATATTTCATTTCCATATCAATTCTAATATAAAAGGGATAGTTTTACAATTAATATTTATTAATATTTCTTCATATTATTTCGGTTCATTATTTTAGTCTAACGTTCCTAGGGACTACTATGCAATTAGTTTACGATGTCTATAAAAACTATAAATGTTTTCACCAGAATAACTTTTAATTATTTTTAAATATTTTAAGGATAATTTAAAGTATTTATTTTTAATCAAAAACCTATACATAGTTCTCGTCTTCTATACATACCTATACATAGTCCTTGTTCTTACCTATACATAGTTTTAAATCAAAAATACCTTGTAGCCATCATCATCACTTCTTTATGTATTTTATAATTCATTTTAAGCAGGAAAATTTCATTTTTAAAAACAGATAAACGAGAAAAATACTAGACCTGAAAAGTATAAAAAGATGGAACAATTGAGTGGTGCTTATTATTATTTCCCATTACGAGTTGTTACTAAAATATACCACTTGTCTTTTTGTTCCCTAAAACATTTATCTTCTCTAACTACTATTGCCATCTATTTTCATTAATTACACCTCCATTAACCATTTTTGCTAACACCGATACAACATAATCACAAGTCATTAATTATATACACTCAAATTAGAATTCAGCAATGGTTTCCATTAATTCATTTAAAGATCTATGAAAAAACAAGAAGATACCAGACCTAACGTCTATCTCTCCATTTCAGAATTCGAGCAATGAGTTAATGATGTTGATTGATTGCAATGACTCCGAATTATTTAGATGGTGTTAATTAATCAACATTTGCATCTACTCTTGACTAAACCGATCTGCAATAAAAGAACATAAAAGAACTGCTACATTTCAAATGCCAAATAAGAGTATTGCGACTGATTCGTCACAGCTTCATTCACTGTAATTTAATTCAGTTGAGTGAGGAAAATTAGTGCCTTGAAGAGCCTTAAATTGAATTTCTTCTCAAAGATGCTTAGGTTGACAGATTAATTTGTAAGAATTACTTCTGATAGGACAAATTACTGACAGATTACAAAGACTAAAACAGAATAGCAGAGAAACGACATGTTGAGCTACTTAGTGCACTTTGATTCTAAATCTTCAGCGTTATAAATGTTTTTAATATTGATGATTTCTTAAGCCTTACTTCATTCATTTTCTTTTAAATGCTGAGGTAAATGAATCTAAAATGTAAATATCTGTCACTTTTGTGTGACATAATATGCTTGATGTTTCAATTGCGTAAATGTTTAACGATAATTAAATGATTAAAATTAAATGGTTTGTAGTTTATTCGTCCAAATGATAATTGTACTAGCGTGAATATAGTATTTCTAATTTAGGTATACAACATTTTAAATTTAACAACAAATAGGTAGTTATATTCGTTTCTGAAATTACTTTAATTACTTCCTTGCTAAATATCATTTTAATTAATATATCAATATTTTATGTGAATTAAAATTATTATTATTTTTCAAATATATTTTTATATGAGCAATTATATTAAAAATACACTGATTACAAATTTAAGAGAACGTAGAATATATAAGACTTTTTTCGCTCGATATAAAATTTTATCTTTGTTTATGATTAAATCTGTAACTTGCAAAGACAAGTGTCTCTGAAGTAATTTTAAAACAGCATCACAAATATTCTGTGGGGGCCAAAATTGTGGACATTTTTGAAATTTTAATGTTTTCTAATTTTGTATGCTTATAAAAAATGTAAAGTTTCACAAAATGCAAATTCTTACATATCATTTTAAAGAAAAGTTGATGCTGATTTCAATACAAAAAGCAAAATTCAAATATTTGCAATATAAAAAAAATTGAGCAACAATAATTATCAAAATACATTAGATGCTGATGACTGCAGTGAGTTATCACTACTAAGTAGGATAGCTTTTATTTTTTATTGCAGTTTCAATTTGATATTTAATTGAGCTGACTAGAGTTTTAAGCTCTTCCTTTGTTATTATAAGATGCCAGGAAACAATTATAACCTCAATTAATTATTATTTGATTTTATTCTTTTATTTGACGAACGCTTCATATGTACAAGAGTTTTCAAATGGTGCCATAAGTTCTCAATAAATTTGAAGTCAGGAGTTTTTCCTGGCCATGATAATAATTCAATGTTCTTTGTACTAAAGCACTCTTTAGATATTTTTGTAGTTGGATGTATATGTTTTGTAGTTGGATGTACAACTTTTGCACCAGACCAATATGAAGATGTTTGTATCTCAGGAAATTTTTAAATATATTAAATAAGTATAAAGTGTACCAAAAAAGTTAAACAAGCATTTATTATCTTAAGTATTACATTTAAAGTTTGAGGAAAGTGTTCTGATATAGATTTCTAATTCTTATGCCCTGGGAATCATCTAACCATAGCTCAAAACTTTCTCTTAAGATAATTAAACCTTAAATGTACATTGGTGCCAATTGTCTACATCAGGTCTATTCAAAACCCTGAGTGTATATGTTTCCGAAGCACTTTGAATACCATAGGCAATAGATCATGTATTAAAGAAAAAGTTGGCATTACTTTTGGCAGGTAAGTTATATCGATTTTTTTTTTCTTTTTACAATTGAATGCGGTGGGTGGTGAAGTTCAGTGTGTTACCTGAAGAGATAGTTTCTATTGTCGAGTTCCCTATAATGGAGTGATTTATTAAACTGTTAAAAAATTACTTCTCACCTGTTGTCAAGTAAGTTATCAATGTTTGATGCTGTATTTGAAAATTATATTAGATGCATGCTAGATTTTTTTTGGAAAAACTGTATATTTTCAAAAGTCTACCTGCAACTCTTTTTAAAATAAATATACCATATTATTATCTGGATATTTTTATGTATCTTGTAAACTATTACTATTTTTCTATAATGAAAGATTTTTTAATTCAAAACAAATAATCATGCATTTAAGGGTTAAACAAGCTAGTAAAAAATTTTCTTTCATACGAATAGAGATATTTAAAAGTTATCATACTTTTCACAAGAAGTTTTAAATAAAAATTCAATAAAATATGTTAAGGACTACAAATTTCATATGTTATGATTTATGCCTATCATTCCTAAAAGTTTTTTATGTTATGCAGAAAACCGTAGATCTCATTTTGATATGAATATAATTTATACCTCTCATGAGCTAGTAAATATTCCAGAAAGGAAGTTAAATTTTGCAGACTTACTTTGTGGCATTTCCTTCATTCACTTCTTTTGAAGCAGGATTTTCCTTTCGTTATTCAGTGAATATAGTGATGCATGATGAATTTTGCATGAATGATTTATTTTCAGAAGTATATAAACATTTTCTTTTCAAAATAGTTATGTGGCTGCTTCAGAATTTCAACAATCTCTCGTTATTTATTATGAAGGAAAATAACAAAACCAAAAAAAGTTGAAGCAAATGAATTATTTTCCTGAATGATGGTTTTATGAAAATAATTATAGTTCCTTAGTTTGAAAATGCGTTCTCTTTTAGCTAGGAAAAAAATGTAAACTAAATAAAAATATTAAAGTGATACCTCAAATGTTTCTTAAAATTGACAACAGCAAAACGCATTTACACGCCATATATGTATGATAATTATTTTGTTTCGTCAGTTGTGTCGATGATATTTTTTCTCAAGTATTGATCAAAACATTCTGATGATTTTATAGATTTTTTTTTGCTGCTTGTAAATAGTTCCTGGAATTTTCCTTATTGATGTTTCCGCTTATTTTATCTAATATAATGGATATAAATATATCTTTTATTAAATAACGATTTATATCTAGTTGTTCTTTTTAATTTTTCCAACATATTTCTTGTATTCTTTTTTTAAAAAAATGATATACATAATTTAATTTGTTTAGTTCATTTCTTATATTTATTTAAAGTTTACAATGATATATATTATTTAAATTGTTTAAAAATCACTTCATTTAATTCCTTATTCGAACAGAGAATATTTGAAGTAACAATATCTTATGCCATCTACAATATTTTAGTTTTTTTTTAATTGTTAAATATGAAAAGCATACATTTCGATTAGTACGCCAATTTCTCAGACATTATGCATCCCTTGTTGTATAATATTATCTAAGATGCAGTCTTATCTAAGTAAGTTGTAGTCTAAGTATCTGTCTTATCTAAGTTGTTTTAATAAAATTTAAAGTAATGCAGAGTACCTTATACCTTACTTTTCTTGTAAATCACTCTCATCTCAACTATTGTACCTTTCAGAAGTTCTCATAAGACTTTTAAAATTCTAGAAAGCTAGTAATTGTTATCTGTCACTTTGATTTTGAAGATACCTTCAAATTTTCAAAACGAAATGTGCTGGCCAATATAAATTAATTTAAAATTAATCCCTGATGACGATCAGATTCTCTTAGTGATTATTACTTGTGTTTAGTTTCAATTAAATATCGTATATTACAGTGATGTTCATCATTTTTCTTAACAGCTTAGTTTTAAGTATCAAATTGTGATAG
The DNA here is from genome assembly GCF_947563725.1 of Argiope bruennichi. Lineage (NCBI taxonomy): Eukaryota > Metazoa > Arthropoda > Arachnida > Araneae > Araneidae > Argiope > Argiope bruennichi. The sequence continues at coordinate 91,133,422 of NC_079151.1, forward strand.
GTATAAAATTCGTTACAACAGCATTGCACTTGCGTGAACAAAATTTCTTAATAGAAGTAAGCCCTATAATATCATAGAATTGTTTTAAACATAATAGTTCCGGAAAACTTATTACTTACTTGTCCGTTGCCTTGTCTTAATCTTCTTATGACTTCACAGATAATAAACAATATCTTCCTTTAGCTGTCCAGAAAAGAAGATGATCACACACTAGAAAATTGGATGAAGCAATGAAATCTGATTGAATTTCATTGTGACAATGAAATATATTGTTGAAAATTATTACAAAATGTTTTTAATTAATTCTGAAAATTGCGATGAAAATTACATGACTCTTGCTATAATTAAACAAATGCCTCTTTCAATTTTAAAATATTAGAAAAAATATTAATTTATTTAATTTTATAATTAATTTTTAAAAATGACAAATTTAATAAAAATATTCAAAAAAATATATATTTTTTATTGGATTTCTAAAAATATCATCAATTATTTAATTATTTATTATATTTAATTATTTTTCAAATTATTTGTAATGTCAAAACTGAAATGAAAAACTGTTCGTAAATAATTTGGTATTCCTAAACAGATTATTGTTTAACCTTTCTCTTATTTATTTCGGCACAGGTATCTAAGAATATTGGGTCTTATTAGTTTCTCTTTCAAAAATAAGAATATCTCTTCAAAAATAAAATTATAGAAATAATTTTTAAGGGGTAAATATATAAAAGATGTATCCTCTTAGTTGTAGTTATTATGTACATGTATGATCGGACATGAGTTGAATGATTTTAGAAAATTTTCCATTTCGACGACCCTTTCTAAGAAATAAAGCACATGGCATAGGTGTTCCGCCAGGGGAGTTGGAATTTGGATTGGAATTTGACGGGGATATCCAGGCGATTAGAGAAAGCTCTTTAGCCTCGCTGAACTGGTATTTCCCTTCTTTCTGTATTGACAGAGTTAAATCATTTAAAAAAAATTATAAAAATATTTTTTGAGTTAAAGTGAGTCAATTAAATTTTATAAATGCCACAATTTCGATAATCTTCAATTATCTAAATTGTGATTAAAATTTCAGAACGTTCGTTAAAAAGTGTACATTCCTATCTTCTAAAATACACTCGCACATATATATATTCTTATTCTCTTTCATTAACAGGAGACATTCAGAATAATAACAGTATACCATGTGGAATTTGTGAAAAAAGAAAGAAAGAAAGGGACACAGCGATATGAGAAATCAGTAATTGACTAAAAAATGATTAAAAGTGATTAACTCTTATTCCTATAATTGTTCGGATTTAGGTACTTCAGAATATTTCAATGCCTAAGTTTGTAATCATTTGTGAGTAGCAAGATAGCTAACTGTCTGTTCCCAAAATTCCTCTGGACACGCGTCACTAACGAACAAAGCACGAGCCATAAGTATTCAGTCATTGACATTTAACGAAAGCAGGAGAAAATTTAGAATTTATATACCGTCATTTTTAGAGACGGTCGTAGTTTCGCTTGACGTAAGTTTGGCGCCTTAAAAAACAAATAAAATAACATAACGCCATCCTATGCCCCCGGTGCCTATAACATAAAGAACAAATAGAGGTAAATCCGAAATTTTATCAATTCTCACGTCCTGAAGGTTTAAAAAGATAGCTAAAACCTTCTGTATCGCAAACCTTTTATATTCTGCAAAGGTATAATGGAAATAATATTTGAAACTTTCCGACTTTCGGTTTTGAATTTCGCCCCAAGAATGATTTTATGTTGACATGATAATGTCGCTGGAATATGCCCACAGACTTTTAACCCCTTATGTTTCTTTTTCTCAGAAAATTACCAAAGAACGTTATAGTCATTGTAGTAAGGCAATCTTCTGCATTTTAAAATTGAATGATGTTTATTTAAAAGAGTAAAACAAAATATGAAGTGATGTGAGAGGCCTCCCGTGTTTAAAGGGTTTTAACTTAAAACCAAAAGCAAAAGCGTACATATTTGTTTCAATTTCATAAAAAAATTTGGCGAAATTATTTATTCTCTTTAATTACATATTTATTTATTAATTTTAAAAATTACACTATTGCAATTTACAAATATTCATCTCAATTTTATTAGCTTATTTTACTTGAAATAATAAGACAGCGTATTTTAAAAACAGAAGTTATCATCAATTGAAATAAAAATAAAAGATTTAATAATGTGTAGCAAAAGTACATAATAATTTTCAATCACCAAAACATTTTGTCTGTCTTTATAGTCTACAACTTAAGAATTTATCTTTATTCTTCGAAAATCTATAAAGTATGGCTCGCGTTTGTTTTATAAATGTCGAAAGAACGATGGAATATATAATATTTCTATTCATAACATTTTTCATACACAAGTTTTCTCTAAATATTAAACAGACCGATAAAAAAGAGATTATTCCATTCAGATTCATCGTTTCTATGTTGATATTTTATCAACTGGCTTTCTTTCTTTCCGCATTTATTTCCTCTGAAATTGTAAGCAATCCTTCTTAGACCATCTATATATAGTTACTTAATTATTTACAAAAGCTTTTGTTATGATTATCCGTAAGAGTGAAAGAAATAATCATAGGAACGTTCTAGCCAAAAAGTGGTAAACAAGAATCTATAACTTCGCTACGATCAACACTCCAATTACGTTACTGATAATAAAGAATGAGAGAAAAAAAACCAGGATATATCATAGGGAGAAAAAAGAAACTTTGTCATGAAAGCTCAACTTGTCGTAATGTGGCGCTCGTTCAACAAAATTTGGATTACAGCTATCAGTAAAGAATAAATACTATTATTCCCTGGGGTTGAAAAAGTAATTTTTTAACTGTTTAGAATATTCATTAGCTATTTGAATTCGTGTTATTTGTATTTGCAATATATTTAATGAGGAATAAATTCTGAAAAACTATGTTTATTTAAACAATTAAAATTTATTTCGAAATGAAATACAAGTTACAAAATTTTCAATATTAATAATATAAACAGAAATTCCCTCATAGGATCATTAATATTAAATTCACTTCAGAATTCATTAACACTGCTATATTTTATGAACTGTACAGCTAAAAATTAATATATTATATTTCTTGGTTTTATACGAATCTAATTGCTATGTAGTTTCGTTCCTAAATGCTGAGAACTTAAATATACTTATTTTTTGCATAATTTTCAAAAAACAAAAACAGAAAAGAAAGAAAAAGAAAAAAGAAAAAAAGAAAAATACATTTTATTTTCACAATGAAATTGAAGAGTTTTCATTGCCTCATTCAATAATTAAAGACGTTTTTTTCTTATTTATTGAACCGCTTGCATCGAAGAACCGCAGTGTAAGCGTGTCTGGTGCACGCTAAAACCGTTCGGGACAAACGTCTTCCGCTGGTGTGGTGTGCAAATTTGGAGAGGGGGTGCAAGCTCAGGTGACGTCCTCGTCATCTGATCGCGATTCAAAATTATGAAGTCAGCCCCAAAAATAGCTCGCCTTAGTGTTGCTTTAAAACGGGACGTCAATATAACTAAAAGTTATATTGTCCTAAAACTAAATAACTAAAACAAAACTAAACTAAATAAAATAACTAAACTAAAACTAAATAACTAAACAATATAACTAAAAGTTATAAAAGTCCACAATCTCCGGAATGCAATGCGTTGTCGCCTGCGAAGGTGAACACGTTAAAAATCTCTAATTATAACTTTCCATTCCAATAAAAGCTTTTCTTCTCTTTCCTCTCTGTGTTGTCATTAGTTCTTTATAATGCTCTTCTTTGCAAATGCTTTACGGCGGCAATTTTCGTCACATCCTAATCGTTTCAACGCCATTTGTGGTTTTTCAATACGCTGATCTATTTGCGCAAGGAAAACGTGGGTGTTGCCATTCGAACATTTCGAAATTCTCTTACTGTAACCGTAACCGGGAGCTCTGCGTTGTTTAGAATCACCACAATCTCCAACGCATACCTTCAAACAACCATGTCTGAAATTTTGGTTCGATTGGTTGAGCGGATAGGCCGCTAGGGTTTCATATATAGGGGAAGTTTTTTTTGACCACCCTGTACTTATATATATATATATATATATATATATATATATATATATATATATATATATATATATATATATATATATATATATATATATATATAATTTGTTGAGAACAATATATCATGAGAGAAAAATATATAAGAAAATTAACACGAAATTGGAAATAGAAATTACTTTTTTTCTGGGCAAAAATAATTGCTCTAGCCTTTGCAGATTAAAAAATTCTTTAAAAAACGAATTTGTAACATTTTTTTTTTTTTTTTTTTTTTTTTTTTTAAATTCACGACCATTTCTCAATCAATTGAAAACCAAAAATGGTTTTAATTTGCGTTTGCAATTTCAGATTTTTCGAAATAGAAATGTCTCACAGGGGGAAAAAAATCTAATTTTTCTTATGTTAGTGAAAATCAGCAATAAATTAAATCTTTGAATTAATTTTTGTAACTACTTTATAACAAAAAAGAGATAACATAATATATGTTTTTTTGAAATTAAAATGGATATTTTAAATGGTTTTCTTCTAATTAAACAATTTTCTATTTAAAAATATTTTCTTTTTAGTCCTTTTCCAAACGGTCATCTGGTGTTTTAAATTTAATCAGAAATCGGAAGAAACATGATTGCTCAATTTTTTTTAATAGAAGCGATCTCGTTCTGTTTAAGCTTTAATTCTTTTAGTAATATTTTTTCCTCAATCACAGTTGCAATCATCAGAACAAATAATCTGCAATAAAAAAAAAAAAAAAACTGAAAAGTTAATCCTAGATTTTATGTGAGAAATAATTGCCTGATCACTTCATGTTTTTTTTTTAAATCGTTACAAGAACGAAGATAATGTTTTACTAATTTTTTACAGAAATAAAATAAAAGCCAAAATTTGAATATTAGAATTTTTTTTAAAAAAATTCGTTATTTATAATATTTTTAGATGTTTTCCAATTATTTGATTCTTACTTTACTTTTTTTAGTTAATTTTCTTAAATGTTAATCTTGCACGTTTTTTTTTTCTCTTGATTTTTTTTTAAATTATGGAGTAGAATATTTCCAAAAGAATTAAATTTCGTATAAATGCTGCTTTCTTAATTAAGCGTAATGAAACATTTCTGCATTATTTTAAATCAATATTCTAGTAACATAAATTAATTTATTTACATAGCATTTATTTTCGCTGCTTTTAAAAACTGGTCACAAAAGATGAATTTTTCTTGGTTAATTTTTTTACAACCATCATAATTTTTCATATTTAATGAAGTTCCATACTATTTATAGTATAAATAGTTTAGTTGATATCATCCACGGTTGACTAACATAAATGCATATAAAAAGTAAGTACTTTTTATTATTTGTTTCATTAAACAAACATATTATTAATTTATATAAATTTATTATATTAATTAAAGATAAGTGGAAAATTATGCTAGCTGTAAAAAAAAAAAAATTCACTCATCAGTTTTAATAAGGAAAAAAATTGCGGATTTTCCCCGATTGCCTTTCCTTTATTCTCCCTATATAACATGTTTTGCGTTTTCCTCCGTCAAAGAATTAAAGTAATCGGATACTTATTTTAGTATATATTCACCTTGACTTTTCCATAACTATTTTCTGATCTACAATTGTAGTGTCAAAACAATGTGTAAAATTTCATTTACCTAGCTCAATGAAATCACTTGTCCAATACACAGAGTCAAACGAATTGTCAGATATTCTACATTAACAGTGATATAGTTAAAAATTAAATACTGATTTTCAATTTGTTATCGCTTGCAGAGACACATTTGCAGACCAACCGATAGACAGTCAACCTATTGATGGATATAGTCCAAAACTTGATGAATTATTTTGATAATGGAGATATTTATCATATTTCAATTATATTCATTAAATTACAGATTGACAGGTATAATTACAATAAGAATAATTAAGTTTCTTAAACCTGTTTTTGTTAATGTACATATACAGACAATAAATGTTTAAATATGTTCTTATTTTATATTGTTTCCAGCTTGGTTTCTTTAAAGAATTATTTTCATTCGTTTTCTTTACTGTCCTGACATCTATATTTTTATAAAAAACACTTTTCTACTTAATGCGTTTCTAAAAATGTGTTTTTAAAATCCTTATCTTTAATGTATTTCACTTTTTAGACAATAATGTACTTCAAAAAATTACAAAATCATAAAATAATTTTTTCTCAAATTAGCTTCTATGTAGAGATTTATTTATATAAAAAACTACTAAAAATAACTGATTAATTAGTAATTCAATTATAAAGACTATTGTTTATCATGCTGCTGTATTTGTTCAAAAGTTGAAAATTTTAGTGCTTTAATAAGAGAGTTAAAAAAATCAATCTCAAAATTCTATCTTTATAAACATGAAACAAACGAATTTAAATTAGTTTGAAAAAATCTTTCCGAAACTTCAATTCCATGCTTATTAACTTCACAAAATGGCAGTTTATTAGCTTCCCAACTATATTTTTTTTCTTTCCTTCAACTATTTCCGCAATCTCTTCCTAATGATTAAACGGTCATTAACAAATCATGACATCAACAGGGAAACATAGTTGTAAACGAAAAATTACTTTAAATTTCAATTAGACCACAGTAGAAGTTTCCAAAATAACCACTTTAAATTCCAGAAAATTAAAGGAGAAAAAAAGTGACAAACATCGGAATAAAAGTCTCTCTATTTGAGTAATGAGCTAACGATGTTGATTCGTGGGAGTGAGGTTGAGTCCTTTAAGTGGCGTTAATTAATCAACATTTGCATCTGCATTTGCCTAAAGTGATGTGCAATAAAAGAATGCAGCTTCATTACGATTCAAGGCTCAAGATGCCTGCTGCATTTCAAATGCCGGCAAGGCTTGTTTCGATTAATTCGTCACAATTTCATTTACAGTAATTTAATCCAATTGTGTGATGCAAGTTAGTTCCTTGAATTAGATATCACATATATTAAAGGCAGCATATTAATTTGTATTAATTTCTTCGGATTATGCAAATTAATGGAAGATCGCAGACAAAGACAAATTAATGTAGGATTTTATTCCCGAACGTATGAAAATTAAGCGATGAATTGGCTAATAATATTGATTGCTTATGGATTGGATGAACTCATTTACAAATTAATGTCATGGATATAAAATGAAGCAGTTACACTAAGTTAAATTCGAGTAATTGTATTGAATTAAGTAGTAAATTTATATAAAAGGAATTAATGAAATAGTATTTAATTTTAATGAAAATTTATTTGGAAGATTTAAAAATTAAATGTTGTTTGCAAATTGTCGTTATGAAAGCAACAATTCTTCGTTTCATATAGCACTCAGAATGTTATGTCAACTATTAAATACCTTGTTGCAAATGTTTTAAATTTTTCATTAAGCTTCAAATGTCGATTACATTATTTGCAACTGCGTGAGACGTGCCTAGCAAGTATGATAACAAACGCGAAGTTACACTATTATAAGTGAAGTAAAGTAATGCTCTTTTATTAAAATAGAATAAATTTTTATTGTTATTATTAATTTTTATTGTTAGGTCGTTTCTTTATTTCTTGTTATTGTATATTCTTCATTACTTTAACATGAATTTATTAGAGTTATTCTTTTTTTTTGCAACTACTTTTTCTTTTCTTTTTATTCATGGATATAGATGTTTTCCACGAACAACTAAACTTGAATTTTTTAATATATAAATTGGATTTATTAATACACTTTGATATTAATACCCTTTCTTCTTTCTTATTAGTTCTAATCTAAGCGTCTTTGAATCATCTTCAAAAGAAATTTTTCTTAGAATCGTTTTTATTTGCCCTTTATAAACTATGCTATATAAATGTTAAGAGAATTTATGAGAAAATGATGAAATATATCTCTTTTCCTTTCGTAATTCTGAATTTGAATACATTAGAGGTTCAAAATATATAAAGAGTAAGCTTATACTTCTATTAATCTGTGTCAATCATGTGTTATGATATTATATTTGATCTTGAATGTATAACCTAAGAAAATTCAACATATATTTATTTGTACTCAAACTTTATTATTTTATTATATATACTATCCAAGAGGAGTTTCTATTTCCTCAATGGCAACGATTCAATTCCGAATACAACTCACGCTCATATCAAAAAATCTTTGGAACTCTTAGTTATGAATTTTTTTGACTTCAAGTATTCAAATCTTTCAAATGATTATTGGAAACTCTTAGACATACAAGTAGTATACCCCGAAGCTTTGAAAATTTCTTACTTGCTATCAGCTAATGTTTTCAAGAGCAAAAGAAAATTCAGTATTTTACTGTGTATTTTCATTGTGGAAATGTCTTAATAGCATCCCTCAATGATTGCATTGATTTCGGCATTTTTTGTCTTATATCAAAGTGTTAAAATCGGTATTAGCATTTCCCTCATATATATTAACACTGGTCTCTGACTATCTGCCAAGTTTTATGAGAGAAATATCAAATTTTGGCCAAGTGACACAATTTCATCAATTGGACAATTTAGCTTACAACGAAGAGCTACAATGAGCAATCAGAACAGCATTTAGGAAAAATCATTACTTTTGGTTTACCCGATTAATCAAAACAGAATAAATTAATTTAACTAAAAGCAGATAACGATAATATTAATATATTAGAATGCCAGCTGGTCGTGAAAGGAGACTCTATTTATATCAATACATTATCAAATAAAATATATAAAACCGTTTTTAATAAAATATCCTTTTTAATATACTATAAAATTGTTAATGTATTTTTAAAATTGTTTTTAAAAAACTTATTTCAAAAAGAAAACTGAATAATAATTAAAAAATTATGTAGCGGCGATGAAATCTAAGTAAAAGAACTAAGAAAATAGCTAAAAAATTGAGTGATTGAAAAATTGAATTTAAAAAAAGTAATAATTAGTGTGCAAGTAATTTATTAGTTTTCATATATTATTAAAACAAATGTAAAACTGGGTGAGAAATTTTCGAAAAAAGTATTCAAAATATAGTTTCTTTAAAAATACACACGCTACTGAAGAAAAAAAGTTATTTCCTTATTAATTAAAAATAAAGTTTCTAATTTCACTATCATTTTTATTATGTTGCCCGTGCGATTCATATTCTTCGGTTTCGGAATAATTTAGATATGTTCTCTTTTTTCCCTAAAGAGAACATATCTTTTTTATCAAAATTCAGAAACATATTAGATTTAAATTAATTAATTTTAATGCATAACAACTTCAGCAAGACTTTTTCCCACATTATAAACTTAGAAAGATACCAAGAATTTATCTACACATTTAAAAAACTCTTTGGATACATTAGTTTTCAGAAACTCAAAGTAAGTTGTTAATTAAAAGCAACTAAATGTCTAAAAAAAAAAAAAGAGGACAGAAAAGTAATCTAATATTTTTTTAATAATGAAGATGAATGTGTGTGTGTTTGTTGGATCTCTACAGTTCAGACTGTTTGACCTACAGCTACCAAATTTAGAACACAAGTTCCTTGGAAAAAGTGAATATTAACATCCGAACGTATTCAGTGAGATTTTAATTAGTATTTTAATTAAAATGATGCTGAATGTTGGTGTTTTTCTGCGATAACTTCCGAATATGTTACTGCACAGAAATGAATTTTTTGACATTTTAAAATATAAAATTGTCTTTTTAATGATACTAATTGACAGTTGTGGGAAGTTTTGCTGAATCTTGTCAATTTTTTAAAGAAATGTTTTTTGCTTGATTTCCATTAATAAGTTTTTTTGTTGCCCTAAGTTCAAATAATTTTCATTGTTTCATCAAATTTATACAGCCGCAGCATTTTCTTCTATTGTTGAAAGCTAAAGATGAAAGATTTTTAATATCTGCTTAGTTAACAAAACAAATAAAAAGTGAAATTACAATATTGTAAAATTTAGAAAGTAGATAAACCGAACAATTACATTCTGAACTGTGTTATGACGTAATGCGATTGTCTCCATTACAAAGGCTAGTTTACAGAATAAGCAGGCCCCCTGGAAAGCATCTCGAAAAGAGGATGAGATGCTTCCGGCATGGTGGTTGGATCTAGCCACCCTGGAGGGTACACAAAAAGGTGGGGCATTTGGCTTCTCTCATCAATGACGGGACATACTTCCTTCTGGAAGGATTGTACCATGGCCGGTTATGGCCCTTAACACTCAACCACAGTTCCCGCCAGTGTTGCTTTTGCGGCGGTCCGGTCATTCAGTTTTTCTTTATCCGCGTGTCTTCGGGCGGATTGGCGAGTCAGTGATATGATTTACAGAATAAGCAGAGTATCTGCAAAGTAAATTATTATAACTAAACTAAATTTAAAATAACTCCTCTGACAATTTGATGGGATCACGAACAGAATGTTTTGTCTAAAGGATTTATCTGAAAACGAATGTAGCCAACATTTTTGGCGAACCAACTGGCTTTCTGAAGCGACTAGTACCAATAGAATCTCACGCAACCCCATATCCAATTAGCCTGAAATATTAAAATAACATTTTTAACAGTATAAATTAAAATCTAAATATTGAATTTAAAAAAAAAATAAAGTTTTTGTCCGAAACCTGGAAAGTAAAAGCGCATTCTGTTTGGCTAAAAACAATATAAGAAATCTACTCCACCGCCTTCATAACAGTTCAAGTTCAAGTTAGTGATTTTAAATTAAACTAAACTTGAACTGATGTTGCTGTTAAACACCCCGTTTTAAAACGACACTAGGGCTATCTTGGGATGGACCTCGCAATTTTGAGCCGCTGTCAGATGACGAGGACGACACCTGAGCGGGCATCTCCCCCTACCTCTCCAAACGTCTACACTACACCAGAGGGAGGACGTTTGGCTCAGATGGATTTAACGATTACTAGACCCACTTATACGACTGTTCTTCGGGGGAATAGGGTCCCAAACCTGGCGATATTTTAACGAATCTTCATGTTTTAGATCTCCCCGATTCGGAAAGAAACAATTTTTGGAAATATGTCTGTGAACACGATAACTAAACAACATCTTAGTTATATGGATGAAATTCTATGGAACAGAACGGCAAGGATTCTAAATTAGTATGAGTTATATGCCTATTAAAATGCAACGTTTAAAAATATTTTGCTGAGAGAGCAGTTGAAATCAAGTTACACAAAATATTTAATTGAAGTTACTAGCAATCAGTAATTACAATCGATATAAAAGGTGACAAATATAAAATAATATGTTTAACAATATATTAAAGAAAGGACGATATATTAAAGACGAGGGTGACACTTGACCTGGTACTCCCCTCCTCCAAGCTTCCGCGACACACTGGTGGGAGGACATTTGGCCCCGACGGATTTAACACGGTGGTTCTTCAGCGCTTGCGTCCCCTTACAAGGCGAATCATGTATCGAACCTGTGGCCCTCTGGTCCCGAAGACGAGACCTTACCACCAAGCTTCCCCGGCCCCCTTAATGGTTCAAGAGATGATAAAGAAAGAGAGCTTACAATGAGGTGTCGTTACAATATAAAGCAAAATTATAGTTGACGTTGCAAGGGAGTAATAATCACTTTTATAATCCTGAATTCTAACCCATTGTACAAATCGAAAAACAACCGCAAAATTTTTGATTTAGGATGAGATGACAATTCACAAGGGTTCGATTCTCAATGTTAAGGGAGTTAAGAATGAATGAAAGCTTTTCTTCCCTTTGTACTGCAAAACCCATCTACGAACTCCATCTGGATTATCCATCCCCACGCAAAAAATTTCTCACCGTTCGTATGTGTAATAATTTCAGTTTATCCCCTTTCTAAAAATAATGTGAAAACGAACGCACAGTTGCGCCTCCAATTCGTCAATTAATGTTTTGCATGAACATCCCTTTTCACTTTTTTTTTCTAGGTGAAAAAAAAGTTTGATAAAGTTCATCTCTTGCTTCTCGTCGGATGCTTTGCCTATCGGTATGAAGTCGGTGCTAATAGAAACGTCAGCAATTTGAGTGGCTCGTTTCGAAGAACGTGTGAAATAAATAAATAATTCCTCGTTTTCTGCTTCTTGATCACAGTATTTAATGATATCATATGAAATTTACTTCCTACCACTCCTGAAAGCTTTTTTACACCACTTGAACTAGCCATATCAATACGAAATATTCAGTTAAAATAAAATGCTGTCAGAAATGACATAACACTCACATACACGCGAAAAAAAAATTGAACTAAAAAGTATCTAATGCGAGAAATCCAAGGTCAAATGTGCTTATCGTTCCGCGTCTCACCCCTTAATGAAATGGAATTGTCGAAATGGGGTCACAGAATCCAATCCGTCTCGAGTCACGACAGGTTTGCTTAATATTGTGAAGGTGAAAACTGGAAACAAAAATATAAAGTTGTTATATTCGGTAAAAGTAAAGTAAGTATTAAGTATGTTTAATTTTTATGTTTATATTTCTATTTTACATTTTAAAATTTAAATTTTATTATAGAAATTTCTTCTATCAAAAATTAGTGTAAAATAAGTTCTGGCGTCTGTTTAATGGAATTTTAAATAAAACACAGGGTGTTAAAATATTCCATATTTTCTTTCGCAACGTTTTAACATAAATTATGTCTTTAGCAAGCATCGGAATTAAATTAAGAAATGTTTTTTTTTTCAAAATTCCTAGAAAATGTGTAGATTAGATGATTTTAAATTGCATTAATATTAATAGTTAAAATAATAAAAGTGTAAAATAAACGTCAAAAATATTAATTCAATAACTTTAATTTCATTTTTAGATAAAAATGAGCAAGTCGGAAGTTTGGGATAGTTCTCAAAAATTTCGGGATAGACAAGCCAATCTGAAATCGTTGTAATAAAATGTTGAGCTGCAAAGCATCATCTACGAGCAATCTACATAATCATTTGAAAGCAGTTCATAAAATAACTATCGGAAATAATATAATTGTTTAATTTCTTGAAGACCCTGATGAAAAACTTACAAATCCAAAGACACTGAAAGCTGAATTTTCATTATTTGCACAAACGAATTAAAGAACAAAAAACTTAGATTTGTAATTTTATGCCAAACTCAGTAACTAGTGAACGAGTGTTTTCAATTTCAGGCAATATTGTGTCCAAAATAAGAACGAGATTTAGCCACTGTTCAGTGGATATTTTATGTTTTTTTTTAAAAATCCCATTTTCTTAGGAGAAATTAAAATTAGTGAAAATAATATAAATATTATTTAAAATTTTTGTTTGAGTTTTCGTTATTTTGTGTAAGTATTACGTATATGTAATCTTTAATTTTGTTTTTTATATTTTGACTTTGATATTGATTTCGTTTTTTGTTATTTTATATAAATTAAAATAAAATGGAAAAAAATGGAATACGGAAAAATATTTTATTTTTCCCTATTCAATTTTTTTTGACAAAAATTCGAAAACCGGTTTTTTTGGAAATATCGAATTCGAAAACCGGTTTTTCAAAAAGTCGGTTTTTGTATAAACCCTACCGTTTATCAATCTGAAAAAATCATAATTTTAATCACATATCTATCTACCAATTTTACATATAACCCCATGAAAATGTACCTGTGTTTTTACTAAGGTAAGTATTTTAATAAGTGGTCTTTCTATTTATCTTCTTTATTTTATAACTTGATTATTTTAGAGTTCGGGACTTACACCTTCTCCCTCAATAAATTTAGCATTTTTTAGTTCAGGAACACTTTTTCGATTTTTATTTCTGGTGTTTGCATGCCGTGTTTATCAAAAATGTCCATGCATCAATCAAATAAAAGCTATATTATCTTCAATGCAATAAGAAATTATTCTTCATGTTTAACAAAAATACTAAAAATTTATTTTTGACTTTATATGAAGACCGATTTTTTTTCTTTCTGATACTAATCACAAGATTTTATTTATGTTTTTTATTTACACAGAGATTTATGAACGACAGGGAGCTTGAATATGCAGTTCTTCAGACTATGACGAATGAAGATTAGAAGAGATTTTCCTGGGGTTGCGTTATGAAAACTAGTGCAATATTCCTGAAACGAATCTACCTCATAATGATTTAGGTAATGATAATGAATGCAGTGTTGAATGCGTATAATTTTGTTTCTATCACACTCTCTTGATGATGAGGAAATAATCGAAGATATATTAGGAGAGAAAAAAGACCAGTCTAAGAAATATGATGGTGTCAGAAAAAGAAAATCCTGTGGAATGAAGAGGAGGCATGGAAGGCCTACATAATCCAATCTATCTAGCATGTAATGAGGTATTGATAACCAGATGCGCATTTGAATGAGTGTAGATGATTATGTTTCCACAGCATCATCTGTTGATGATAAGGGAACAATCAAAAATATATTGGAAAAGAAGAAAAAATGAGGAGAAAAAATGTAAAGAAGTCAAAAACAGCTTCGATAAAAATGTTTTCAAGGAAAAAAAGAACGAAGAATTGAAGACTTTCGTAAAATTTACCAGGCAAAACTTATTGATATTAAAGCAAGATATGAAGTTTAAATGTACATATACTACAAATTAAAAAGATTCTGACGCAATCGTAAAAAAATGGCTAGCATTGGATATGCTATCGGTCTAAAAATTCTTTCATATGATAATACGCATTTAATTTAAATTTGTTTGATTTAGTTTTTTGAAACATAAAGAAAACGTAGATTTGTAGAATTTTAAATAAATTTCATAACTTTTTATATGATAGTGACCGACCTGGTAAAATATATGACCACCATACTTCTTAATTGAAATTTATAATATTAGTTTTTAAAAGGAAAATAAGAAATATTAGAAAAAAAAGTGATTTTAATAAACCAAAAAAAAACTCTTACGTAGCATCTACAGTGCTCTTTTCCAGGTGCTTAAAATATTATATTGTATTTTATACTAATACTCGAGACAGAAATCAGAATATTTAAGATATCTTATCAATAAAAAAATTTTGTTCAGGAGAAAATCAAAGAAAAATGTGTAGTAATTAATTTATACATGGTAATTAATTCAAGACCGATTTGTTAAAATGAAATCTGTATATTGCCATACACGTTTGAAGGTTTTTTTTTCACAGGTTTTATATCATCAAATGTTTAAAAAAAATGAACCGAGGATAATTTTGCGAGTTTATAAACATGTTCATGCAAAATGAGAAGCTCATTCATCATTTTAATTACCGTTTTTCTGACATTTTAGGGTTTCTAGGAGTTCCAAGAAAGAGAAAAAAAAGCTTTTCTCTTTAATTACAATTACTAAAATAAAATAGGAAATTATATTTTCCAAAACCAATTAACATATAAAATTAAAATTTGGTTGATTTTCATTAGAATTTGTGTTAATATAATGCTTAAAATTTATTTTATTTCTGATTTCAATTATGCTAAAATATTATCTACAATTCATATTTAATTTGATTGATCTGAAGTCGAAACTAAAATAAACCATTTTTATTTCCAAAGATTATTTTTAGCAAAATATTTTCGTATTATGGGTTCTTAAGTGTTATACTTTAAGGATTTAATTCATTCAGATTTTATTGCTGTAAAGGAAAAACAATCAAAACATTTCACAATAATGCATCTTTCAATGCATACGATCTTAATTATACGATTATTGCAATCAAATATATACATAATATGTAATCACCGGGGGGCACCTCGAAATGAGGATGAGATGTTTCAGACATGGTGTTTGGATATCGCCACCCTGAAGGGTACATAAATAGGTGGGGTATCTAGCTCCTTTAATTGATGACGGGACGTACTTCCTTCAGGAAGGGTTGTACCGTAGCCGGTGATGGTCCTTAGGACTCAACCACAGTTCCCGCCAGTGTTGCTGTTGCGGCTGTCCGGTCATTGAGTAATTTTTCCTTGTGTCTTCGTGACGGGTTGGAACTCAGATGTGTGACTATACATAATATGTTCGCTTATTAAATTAACTTTTCATTGAAGTTTTCAAGTATGCTGTTAGAAAGACTTTAATTTAGAATTTTTAATTCATTTTGTTTTCAATCACTTCGTAAACATTCGAGTTGCTCTGCATTTGGGGCAAAAATTGAGATTTATGTAATTACAGTTTTTGTCTATTACATAAAGTTCAATGATAAAAGAATTGTTCTAATATTAACAGATTCACATTAGTCAGAAGTAAAATTTATCATTTATTTTCTAGGTCAATTTAACAAATTAATGAATCCAATGAGTCTTATCCGTAAGTTCTGATATTCTCTAAAGATTCAATAATATTTTTCGTTAATTTTTTTCTATTATAGAGTCAAAATTTGTAAAAGTGGAAATGTACAGCAATTAATTTTTATTTTAAGCTTAGTTTTTTTTTAATAAACTTTTACAAATACAGATCAATGCCTGAAACTATGCTTAATTTAAAATAACTTAAGGTCTATCAAAATTGTCTTCTTTATTAACAATTAAAAGAAATCTATAATAGTTCAGCTCTACGAAAAGACAATGATTAATTCAATTATTTCTTGTTACGGAATAAATCATTTACACTGATTTTTTTTCATTTACATTAAATATATTTTTTATCCTGATTGTTTTCAATTAATTTGCACCAATCACCAATGCCTTCTAAATTATCTATAATGGAATAGTCCATTAAGCTCTATTCTAATGCTTCATTCACATTAATAAAACAAGTAATCTGATATGCATCACCGCAAAAGAAAAGAGAAAATCTACAAATAGAAATGATTATTATCCGAAACATCAACAATTTAATTACGTTAATGATACAAAAGACAAAACAAACAAACAAACAAACAAAACGAAAACGGGAAAAAAAGTAATGTCTGCATTGTAAGCATGAGCTCAACAGACACCATCTTGGCGATGGGTGTATAAACATTGGATTACAAATAGAAGTGAGGAATTTATTGTTACATCCATCGTGGTTTACACGAAGAATAAATCGGCTGTTCCAACTTCTTTGTTATATTTATTAAACTAGCCGCCTTTGGCGACCAACAGGTTCGCCAATCTTAATGTTCGTTAAAATTTTAATAATTAAATATTTTATGCAATTCCAACTTTAATAGATTCAGCAAAATATTTTAAAACTTCAAATTTTGATAGTCATATAATTCACTCATAATATTATAAAGGCCTTCAGTCATAACGTGATATGTATCTCTCTAATTTTCTGTTACCCCTCGTAGAATTTATGCTTTAAATTAAAGTGTAAAGGATTAATCTGCAATTAATATAATAATATTTTTTTACTGAAACAAAGCAATTTTTTTAATAATATGATTACTGATAAAAGAGTCACTGAGCGTTTAAACTTTATGGGCACTAAAAAATATCTTTCTTAATTTATGTAATATCTCAAGAATTTGTCAACAAAATTTTCTCAGATTCATCATGAATGGATCGATTCATTAACAATGTTTCATTTTAAATGCATCAAACACTAAGAAAATAAAATGAATCGTTTAAAATAATCGGTCGAAAACAGGTTTAAAAAAACTACTTAAAAAACGACGTACTTAAAACTATAAGCATATATAAAAAAATATATAACTAACATAAATACAATTTAATTACAAAAGCATGCAACTAACCTAAAAATAATTTAAATCATTGTAAACAGGTTAAAAAAAACTACTTAAAAAACGGTGTACTTAAAACTATAAGCATATACAAAAAATATATAACTAACATAAATACAATTTACTTACAAAAGCCTACAACTAACCTAAAAGTAATTTAAATCGTCCGTTGATAATGGTTGCCATGCCAACAATCAGAACACAGTGCGCATGCGTGAATTTTCTTCGCCTTTTACGGTAACGCAAATGCGTGAATTTTTCTACGCCAGTTGGGGTAACGCTATGCAGATTAGACATTTTTAATTTCCTTTATTCTGTGTTATTTTAATTCAAAAGTACTTCAGGATGAATCTGGAACATGGATTAATTAACAATGTTTAATTTTAAATGCATCAAACATTAAGAAAATAAACAGAATCGTTTGAAATAATCCGCCGAAAAATCTTAACCCTAGCCTCATTACTGTTGGGAGAAAAAAAGAACTAAAGCCTAAATCATTTGGCGTTGGGGAAAATGGAAGATTATTTTGGCGGAAAAGTTGGCGGTGGGGAAAATGGAAGATTTTTTTGGCGGGAAAGTTAGTTTTTAATTAATAATTAAAATTCTAATTAAAATTTCAAAAAAAGGGACCCCAGGTGCACATTCCCGACCTCTAAGGTATACATGTACCAAATTTGGTAGCTTTATGTTAAATGACCTGGCCTGTAGAGCGCCAACACACACACACATTGAGCTTTATTATAAGTATAGATATAGATATAGATGATGGCTGCAGTATGATAAACTATTCATGGTTAGTTATCAAATTTCCTTTTATATTAATTCTTATTAAATACATTTACTTAATTTAAGTTTATTTTATATCTAATATATACTCCTTTACTTTCTAAAACAAGAGGTATTCAATATTTTTTTTGTTTATTTTATATCTAACATGCACTCTTTTACTTTCTTATAGAAAGGGGTATTCAAGTTCATTTTTGTTCATTTTATATCTAATATATAGATTCCTTTACTTTCTAGTACAAAGGACATTCACAGAAGAAGTATCGTAGTCGTAAAAAAATGCTTTCAAGAATTCGGTAATTTTAATATATGAAATATAAATTATAATATGTTTCTTCTAAATTTTATTTCTTCATTCTATCAAAAAGATAATTTGAATTTGCAAATCAGCCTCCATTTCTTTAAAAAATATATTTTTACAAAAATTAATAATAATAATTTATTTTCAATTTATAATGGCAACTAACTAAAAACATAATTTACTTGTATTTTCTCCTTATTTATTTCCACAAGCGCTTTTTTTCAATCACAATTCTTACGCCTGTATTTTTTCCCTTTCAATTTCTTAACCTACAACGTAGCATGGATATATGACTTATTCTAATGCAGCATCTTCAGTTTTAAATCGAGCGATTTTTTTTATTTACCTCGAAATAATGGTTATTACTTATGTTAAATATACCAATTAAAATGTTTTAATTTTAAATGATACATTTAAGTATTAGAGAAATCAGTTTTTTACAGAATTTTAAGAGATAATTGTAGATATGGAAAATAACTCGAAATGAATGAGTTTGCTGATAAAAAAAACTAAAGAGAAAAGCTTCTTCATGAATGAATGAACATTATTCAAGAGACAGAAAGAATTTTATTTGTTTTTTATGGTGAATATTTGGTTTTAAATAATTTCAATCGATATTTTTTAAATTTCCGATGCTGGGTGAAAATCATTTTATATTATCTTAGATACATGTTTCCATCAATTTCATTAATGAAAAGAAATGTTTTTTTTATTTTAGAATATCAAGAAGAAATTAAAAATTCAGTATGAGTTTGCTTTCGAAGTTTAATAAAATACCTTTCTCAGTAATTTTCAGCCATACAATCACTTCATAAAACAATATACTTCAGTTATTCACCACTAAAAGTGTATAAGTAAAAATGAAACTCTTAATCAAAACATCTTAGCGAATTTTGATTAAAAAAATCTGTATTTAATTTTTAATTTTAATATTATTAATTTATTAATTAAAATTAATTAATAATATTAAAATGTTAATTTTCTAATTAATCTGTATAAAGAAAATATATTTAATACCATCGTTTACCATATATTATGTACAGTCATATGCTTTATACCATCACTTCTTGGGATTAATATCCTTTATCCTTTAATGTATAATATTTTTAGAATAAAATTAATTTTTGTAAAAATTCGAATATACTCTCGGAAAATTCGTGGGTGTATGATGAAACGACCAACGGGATTTTATTCTTCGCGAAAACACAAAACACAGGTAATGAAGCGCAGATGAAGCTTGTGCAACACAGAACTTACAAAAATCAATTCTGCCCAAGCAGAAGATATTTATTAAATAATCTCTGAAATGCGCATAGAGAGAATTTGTTGGATACAAATACTCTTAAAATGGCATTCAACTGATTACTCATTTTTCTCGACTAGACTCTACATTTATAGCTTACATGATAGCATCGAATATTCTAGAACAAACGCCGACAGTCGAGTCCTAATATCATTATCATCACGATTCTTGAATAATATAGGTCCTTCATTTTTGTCCTCAAGTTTCTCGTTAAGGCCTGGAATTAATGACCTCCATCTGTTTAGCACGCGTTAGAGCTATCATTAAAATTATCTTTCTTGCCAGGAATCTAATTCACAAAGGACAATAATATTACGACTTCATTACTAAATAATACCCTTTTTAAGATATATGTATTGAAATAATGATATTTTTTAAAAATAAGGGTAGAAGCCTATATGTTCATTTTAAAATGATCTTTGTTAATTATTTTTTAATTAAAAACAATTTATTGAACAATTTTACAAGAATGAGACTGATATCGTTGGAAAGTAAAATTTTTAATTTCAAGATGGTTTATTTTTTTCAGAATGATTTTTCCAATAGTGTTTTTAGAAGCAAGACAAAATATCGTTTCATTTCTCATAGCCCAAACGCGGTTTATGGTCAAACATCTATTTCCTTTGCTAGAAAGAACTAAAAGCTAAAAGCTTTTCTTGCCTCTGTTACTAATTTAGGGATATAAGCTCATACTTATACTTGCTTTCAGGCATAGTTAAATCACTACTTTGAAACAAATAAAGAAATAGATGCACTAAAATAATAACAGAAATTTAAAAAAAAACATACTGTTGTAAACCAAACTAATATGAATTGTATTGTGTTTAAATATTTTTAATATTAATAACTGTTGAAATAATATTGTACAAAAACGAAATGTATAGCATTGAAATGGTATATTTTCGAATTATAAATTGATTTAAAAATATTTATTCATGAATAATTTCTATTGAATTTTCTGCGGAAAGACAATAAATTTTTTGTTCATTTCTAACTGATATTTAATTAAATTTTGAAGTTTTGGAATTTAACAGTATTTTTTTTCTCTTGTTTTAAGTAATAATTGGGCAAAATTCGGCTGAATTTGATCGAGGAATTGGAAGGAGATATAGAATAGGCAACAACTATTGCCCGAATTTTGTTGCAAAGTTTTTGTTTGTTAAGTGATTATGCTTTATAGCAGAAACTAGTTACAACTCCCCTTGGCAGCAAACACTGGTGTTAGTGTTCCTACCGGCGTTAGATGAGGAGAAAAATCGATTAAAAATTGTACCATCATTGATTCAATTAGAAAAAAAAATACACACACATGCATATACTTTGAACAGAAAAATACTATAAATAAAACGTACAAAATAGACAACTATTTGGTCACACTTTTCTAAATATATGACGTAAGAATCTACGATGACAGGAGAAAATATCAACAATAAAATTTACGTTAAAATAGACGTTAATAAAATGAAAATAGACGTTTAGCCAACGGAATGAAGTATTTTGAGCATTGTACCACAAGTAAAATGTATAAAAATAAAAGGAAAATAAAATACTTATAATCAGTCATTGCATTTGATTGCTAGGAGTTTTTCCGGCATTAAGAATGTTGGAAACATCAACCGAAAGAAATTTACCAAGTTTTAAACTTTTGTTCTAAGCACTATACAGCGGACGGAATATATACGGAAATAATGTCAGTTACAAAATATTATTTCGTATTCAATTGAAGAATCTCTAAGATTTCGTAACTGACTTTATTTCCGTAACTTATATTGGTTTCGATATAGGAATAGTAACTCAGTTGTTTGCCGCCAGATGACACCCTATTCGATCTCACGCTGTAGAACATGATCACTTTACTATATCTAGACAGCAAGTATTTAATAATAGATGTCGTCATTCCCATCCTGATGTAGGATAAAAGATATTTATATAAACATATTTATCTTGTATCTACATATATAAACAGAATGACTTTTATTTATACTAAGATCGCCCTAGCACGGTGCATATGATTTCAGCAACTAAGAAAATAAAAAAAAGTACTGTAAAAAATATATTTTTTCATTTATCTATACATAGTATAAAATGAAGTCTCCTGAAAGGGTTTGTATGATGACTCGAGAAAAACTCAAGAAATGCTTAACTACTAATTTCGGAGACATTTGTACCATTTTGTACAGCATTTATTGGGAAAGGTTTTAGTACTTTAAAGTCATATAAAAATAAAAAGAGGAATTTTATAATTGCGATTTTAGTTATTCCACGCATGCGTGAAAATCTCAAACTGAGCATGTGCAAATAGCAAGAGCTGTGGTATGCATAGGCGATAGAATTCTTTGTTTACCTCTGTTTGTTAGTCAATCACGTCAGAACGAAATTGGATGAAAGTTAGCACAGAGATAGATTATAGTCTGAAATAGGACATAGGCTACTATTCATTCCGGTTAATTTTTTTATTTTTTATTAATTAAAAACTAACTTTCCCGCCAAAAATCTTTTTATTCCCCTACCACCAAATGAGTAAGGCTTCAGTCTTTTTTTTTCTACACTAATCAGGTTAGGCTTAACATTTTTTCGACCGATTATTTCAAACGATTCTGTTTATTTTCTTAGTGTTTGAGGCATTTAAAATTAAACATTGTCATTTAATCGATTTTTCAGATTCATTTTGAAGTACTTTTAAATTAAAATAAAACAAAATAAAAGAAATTAACAATTTCTAATCTGCATTGCGTTACCCCAACTGGCGTAGAAAATTCATGCATTTGCGTTACTCCAATTGGCGTTGAAAATTCACGCATGCGCAGTTTGTTCTTATTGTTGACAACTGTATTCTCATTTTAATTAAAAGTTTAAAAATTATGTGTATTATACTGCTGTATCGATAAATGAAATAGACTTAATTTAAAAAAAAAATATGGACTTGATTTGAATCTTCTGCTAGCCCAACTCCGGAAGCACCGCAATATTGCCCTGGCTGTAGCTTCCTCGGGCATTGCTGCAACTTAGCTTAACGGTGACTGGACTGCACATTCCGTTTTCAAACTGCCGCTTAATCTTGCAAGCAAAGATACCCCAGCATGCAACATCACTAAACACAGCGGCCAGGGAGTCCTTTTGAAGCAGTACAAGTTATTATTATGGGAAGAGTGCACAATGTCGCACAATCATTAGAGGCGTTAAACCGCAGCCTGCAGCACATCCGCGGCAACCAGGCGGTGATGGGTGGCGTTGTCGTTTTGCTCACAATGACCTGTTTGTAATTTTAGTGAGCACTTGCGGACTATCAAACCCTCTCCAGCTGTGGGATAAATACAAGGAAGCTTTATCAGAAGATATCGTGCATAGGCTGGAAGGCCCTCACACTGACCTAATCATTAACGGAGTTTAGGTATTGATTGAGGCGCAAGATGCTTAGGGCAGTTCTTATACATATACATCAAAATTTGCACGCGAACGAAGTCGCTGGCAATAGCTAGTTAAAATCATAAAAAAATGGTTCGAATATTATATTGGAATACTGAAAGGCTCAATTTATTTATTTTAAAAAGTATAAAATTGACTTTAGTGAATAATATGTTCCAAAATTCTTGAGAAGAATGAAGAAGAGAATTTTTTTTTAAAATTAGAAATTAAATATAAAATTTTCGAAACCCTTTCTTAGAGTGAAATTGTTTCCAAGATGTAACTACGTATCCATATTTGGCTACCTTTGGTCTGACAGTGTGCGCTGTAAAACGTTTTGAACGAAGCTTTTAACATGCCATGTCTCATAACGTAAAGTACAGATGATATAGATGATACCAATAACAATAAATATCTATGATATCAATACCAATAAATACTTATGATACCAATACCAATAAATACAGTTGATAACCGTAAATATCATAATAATAATATAGGTTAATATTCATCATGTTTCAAAGGAAGCATGATTTTTTAAACTGGGAAACTCTTCAGACAGATTTCTGAAATGGGCACTATGAAATGAAGGATATTGGTCCATCTTATATTCATAATATGCTTTCAGAACAAGAGAAAACAGTCATTAAAAGGTAAAAATGCTTAAACTGTAAGAAATGTTAAGTTAAATTTTAAGTCCGCATTCCATTTTCAAATATCAACCATAAATTCTTTCGTCCAAGTAATTATTTCACTAAACCAATAATGCAATGCTTGACTTAGATACTCATTTCAGATCCAGTACCAATGCAGTTTTCTTTAGCATGAGTGTAAAATGGACCCTTTAGAAAACTTTGGAACTTTAGGCAAGGAACATTTTAAGTATGGCTATAAAGGCTACTTAGAATACGGCTCAGGAATGAGTAGGAAAATATTTGACTAATTTTGAAATTGCAGTAAAAGATTTCGAACAATAGAGTTCCGTTCAGACGGTCTGGAAACTGGGCTGTTTAAAATTTGAGGGGCCAATTGGTCTCCACATATAAGTGTACATTCAAATGATCCAAGAAATAGTCTCCTTTCCAAATATGAAAGAAAAGGTAAATACTGAATTTGGAAATGCAATTAATTGTGTAAATACCAATTGTGCTAAGCTTTTCATAATATATTGAAATTAATAAGAATACGTAATGATTATAAATACTTAGTATTTCTTTTTTTTCTGATTTTCTTTATGTTTTTAATCAAATTCTTTTCTTTCAAGTCAAATAACAGAATTTCATAATATATTGGAGTTACTAAGAATGCGTAATGATTATAAATACTTATCATTTCTTCATTTTTTCTGGTTTTTATAAAATGTTTTTAATCGAATTCTTTTCTTTCAAGTCAAATACGAGTCATGCAATATTTCTCGTCTTAGCTTCCACATAAATCCCTTTATATAACACTGAAAGATGACTTAACTAATTTAAGACGTGGATTATTTACATATAGATCTTTTGATTTATGTCGATTGAAATTAGATCGTTTGATGTAGAGCCTATTCTAAGTCTATTATTTTCTATCAGATTAATACTCATAATGAATTTCTTATGATAATATGTCTATATTATCTAATGATTATAAGGAATGAATAGAATTTATGATTTTATGTCTATAATGAATTTCTTATTATTTTGTGATTCATAAATAATTTACGAGAGTTGGTTATCTTCCCAAAACGCTCCGCAGTTACAAATTTAAAGCGATACCAGCTGTAGAAATTCAGCATACCCTATGAAAAATATTGAAAAGAATGTCATTAAAACAAATCTTATAAAGAATAGAAGAAAACGCTACGTTTTAATATTCACAAAAATCAACTTTAATATGATATGAAAAAGATTTGCTAAGTCTAATTTTTTATATAAAACATAAGTATATAAGTATTTAAGTATATAAGTATATAAGTATTTAAGTATATAAGTATATAACATAACATAAGTATATAAGTATAACATAAGTATATAAGTATTTATATAAAAGTCTAATTTTTTATATAAAACAGATGCACACTGGTTTTCTTCATATCTACTTCTGAATATTTAAAATATTTTTTAACTCAGGAATTTTGTTCAAAAATAAAAAAATATATATAAATTATCTTTCACACATTTACAGTCCAAAATGTAAAATAATGTCAGTAGAAAAAATATATAAACAAAAACATATTCAAAAGAACCCCATCTTGAATTTTAAACAATGCAAAGAATAGAAAGAAAATTTTTAAAGTTCATAAATAAGAACACCAAAATATATTCTTTGCCTATTAGTCTTTAATAAACATTTACATATAAATTTATCTTGGGTTGGATTTGTGAATTAAGGCTTACTTTACAGTTTAAGACAATTCTGTGAAAGCTGTAAAGAAAAAACTAACTGAACTGAATTTATTCATGTAAAAAAATCGCCCTTCCATAAGATGGCTTAAAATATTATTAAAATATTTTTTAAAAAGGTATACGAATTTGTACATCACCAAACTCATTGAAAAAGAGTACTTACTCAACTCCAGAGTTAAGTGTGCATTAAAAAGATATAAAAGTTTAGTTGAAAACTAACAATATTTCTCTCATAAAACAGAAACACTTTATTATAATGATCACTTACCGAATAAAACGGCATTATTTTTCGTAAAAAGCTTCAGCGAAAAAAAGTAATTCTTTGCAAAACAAATGTTATTACAAGTTATCTAATTTAACTTCTCCGAAGAACATTGCTTTTTTAAATTTTTCAATACCTCTTCTACAATATGCAGTTTTTTTATTTAAAAATTAACTACATTTTCTCCAAATCACGTCGTGGGGGTCTTTATGAGATGGAATTTTGTTCCAAAAACATGTAATTTGTGTCTTCTTCAACACCTGTTTTAAGGGAAAGAAGTTCTTGAATGTGTAACAGCTTGTTCACTTGTTACAAACCGTTACTTAATAACTACATCTTTAGAGAGTATATCTCGATTTTTATTACTTTATATTTAAGAGAATTTTTCTGGAAATATTTTTTAATAACACGTCGTTCCGGTAAAAGGTTTCTTAGCTCGTTTTCTGTTAAAGGAAGAATAAAAAAAAAATTATGATTTAAATCTAGCATTTTTTTTTCCCTTCATAATTAGAATATCTTTGTTCTAGAAGTCTTTTTTATCTCAAAATACTTTCACCTTAGGATTATTTTATGATTTTCACTTCAATCTAGTAATTAAAATATTTTTATTAAGGCCAGTAAAATTTTCTGTTAAGTGACTATATTATGTTATGTGAGAATTGAGAAATTATTGATTCTTTTAAATATTTTTTTACAATGCAAACGATAATTGCTGACGCTGCTTATAACATATTAAGAATTTTTCTTCACAAGTACCAATAATAATTCATTGTATTACATAACAGCGAAATTTAAATTTAAATACTTACCTTCTAAATTTATATTTTAGATGGTTTTAATAAATAGATATGTAATTAGATGCCGTAATTGATTAGACTATCTTCTTTTTTCAATTTTCTAATGTCCATTAGCTCGTTTTCTATTATTGTGCTTTTCTTTGATAAACTTAAAGAATATTAAAATAAATATCTCAAATGTATTTAATGATTACAATCCTTCTTGCTTATTTCAGATATACTAAATTGTTGTAAGTTACATGCCCTAAATGGAAATAGATCAATTACTTTTGCAAAAGAAAAATTGTAAAATATAATTTAAATATTCATGGCGAGTAAAACACATTTTTTTTTCCACAAGATTTTGTTTAAGTAGAAACCTTTCTACATTTCGATGTATATTTTCTTATATTTAAATTTTACACTGGAATCCATAATAATAATAATTATTCTTTAAGCAATTTATAGCACTCGAAATGAAATAATTTAATCAAATATATATATTGTTACAAAAATATCTCAAAATCATGAGCTGTACTGTAAAAAGCCCAACATTCTTAGTAATGGAGGCTTTACTATGCATGAATACACAGTAGAGTAAGTCAACTATCTAACTCTTCTACCCGCCACGAAGGCACACGGATTTAAACCATAAAACTGAATGACCGGACCGCCGCAACAGCAACATTTGCGGGAACTGTGGTTGAGTTCTAAGGGCCGTCACCGGCCCAAGGTACAACCCTCCCCGAAGGAAGTACGTTCCGTCATCGATGGGAGGAGTCAGATCCCCCACCTATTAATGGCGCCACCTCCAAGGTGGCAAGATCCAAACACCATGCCGGAAGCATCTCATCCTCATTTCCAGGTGCCCCCAAGGGGGATACACAGTAGAGTAAACCAAAGGCAAAGCGTGCACAAGACATAACTTGTGTTCTTATGCGCTATTGGAGTAAGAAATAGCACACAAACAACAAACCTATAACAACCAACTGCAAGCTCACAAAGCACTCAGAATGAACCAGCAAGTGATCAGCAATCGAAAAAGAAGTTTCATTCTATTAATCGTCCTTAAACTGTACTCCACTCTTTTACAGATCCTCTTCAGGACAAACTGGAATAAACGCCATAACTTGAGTTGTAATGGAGTTATCACCAAGATTCGCTATCCTTTATACCTATCGTCAAAATTAATTTCCAAAATCGATGGTCTTTGATTCAGTATCCATTCGATATCTTTTAATATTTCTGTAAAACAATTTTACAGAAATACTGCCCAAGGAAACAATATTACAATTTTTAACAATGTGACTGGTTATAATTTGTATTGCTCAAAATAAAAGAAAATTAGTAATTATGGAATAAATTATCATTATTATTAATGAAATTACGTGGTTATTGGTGCTCTGTAGGTCAGATCATTTGGCCTAAAGCTACTAAATAAACTTTTGAAATTATAGTTATAACATGTGAAGTTTTTTATCATAACTTTCAAAAAATATTATATCAAGAGTATGATTTTTGCTTTTTCAAAATTAAAAAAAATATCTTTTAATTAGAACCAATTTTTAAAAATTAATTTTTAGAAATATATATATATATATTACTATTGAAGTAAAATTCAGACTATTTACAGTGTTGCTATTGATATTATACTTTGGCTCTTTTCCCAATTTCGATGATCCATGGATGAAATTATGAAGTTTTGTCTTATTTTTTCAGTAAAGGACACTCCTAAAAAATAAACTTTCTATTATTTATAATTAAAGTTTAACTTCAAAATCAAACAAAATCGAAAATATATGAAGTATTTCCATTTATAAACATTGCCTCTCTTTCTTGTGATGTAACTGGATATATAAAGTTATTGACAGATAATTACGGAAATAAATAGA
Source organism: Argiope bruennichi (assembly GCF_947563725.1). Lineage (NCBI taxonomy): Eukaryota > Metazoa > Arthropoda > Arachnida > Araneae > Araneidae > Argiope > Argiope bruennichi. The sequence continues at coordinate 91,162,145 of NC_079151.1, forward strand.
ACGTTAATAATAAGATTCGATAAACAGAAGAGACGTTAGGTATTTAAAATATTGCTAGTTTTACATCCATCGCAATTGAAAGAAAAAATTTTACTGAAGAAGCCTTTGAGAAGAAATTACACAAAATAGTTAATTGACATCTTTATCAAAAACCAATGCTCACTGCTTGTGGTGGATAATCACTAATATAATAAACATCGAATATTAATTTGTCCGAAAGATTTATTTTATAAATTTCTTATTGTATCTCTGAAAGTATGATACATATATTAAATGAGCTGTAAATCTGTTTATGTAATTCAGCAATGAATTTCAGGATATAATTAATTATGTGAAAAATTATAGGTTCTTTTTGTTTCTATTTATTCAAAATTATAAATTAGTTTTTAAAATTTTTTTCACAGATGTTTGATTAAGTTGGATGACGTTTAACAGCTTTTATCAATGAATGTTTTATAATAGTAATTTGGATCATTTTTAAGGTTAAGAAGCTTCAAATGTTAGGGTAGCTTCAGATGTTATTATGTTCTTATTTCTTACATAAAGACAATATAGAAAAGAAAATGGATTTTTATCATGTGTGAACATGATGTTTGTTTTGAGGTTTCTGAAGCTTCAAAATGAATGGCAGAAATTTGGCGATTCATCGCTTTTGAGGCATTATATTTTCAGGCATTAGAAAATGATAAAGAACGCTGTCACATTTGGCAGTTTACCACGAACAAAAGTTACAACTTGGTGCAAATGTCCGCCAGTACCCGATTCACCTGTTTGGTCAATAAAGGGAATGGGTCCTAAGAAGTTATCGCGCGAAGAAGTACAAAGAAGAATACGAAAATCAATACGAAAAAGCGAAGGAAAGTATTGAAAGGAGTATATTATATATATATATATATATATATATATATAAGCAAAATATTTTGAGATGAAAAAAACCCATAGTTTCTGTAAAAAGCAACGATTACGCAATATAATATTCACGTGACCATTCCAAACCAGTTTAAACCAAATTTCCGAAAAGAAAAATCTGCCCACGAGAATACTTTTCGAAACTCGACCGATTTTAAGATGAAAAAACCCATCGTTTTTCTAACTATCAACGCACGTGTAATCTGATCGTCACATGATTGTTTAAAACCGGTTTAAGCTGGTTAATGACTTAAATTAATAAGACAAACTATGACTTAAAAATAATAACTTCCCTCATGATAACTTGAAATTTGCGATGGTAGATTTCAATTTTGTATTTTCATTTAATTTTCTTTATTAAATCCTCCAAATTTTAGATTGTTTTTATCCTCTGATTTTTTAACTTACCCTTTCCATAAGAACGGAGATCTCGAATAAACTTTTTTACTTCTAAAAGAGCTCATTCATTCTTTATTTATGCCATTACTTAACACTAGGGGGAAATTACGATGCTTCTAGGTAACAGTTTCAGAAACACATTCGCTGTCGGTGAGCATAAATATTCTTCTCTCAAGAAAGCTGCCCAGACGTATCATGGGAATATCTTCTGAAAGATCCCGTCTGCTGCAAATGCATCTGGGACTGTGGCTGCTAAAAGGTAATTACCATGTGTCTGACCCTGCGAATAATTCTAAATGAATTATCTTTGTATTTCAAAACTGAATTTTCTTCTTAATTCTCTCAGTGAGTGTACATAGAAAGCGTAAGAAAATTGTTGACACTTTTCCGTGTTTTAAAATGTAACTGGAAAAAGAGGGTATTTTAATATTTTCTTTGATCTTATTATTAATCCTACTATTATTTTTCGTTGCAAATCATGATCTGAAATTCTTTCAGTGTATGCTTCTTTTTCCTTGAGGGACGTTTCATCGCAGAAATTAGAATTTTAACAAATGTCTAGAAACAGGAAAATATTTTCAAAGAAAAGAGTAAAGACATTCATGAAAGTTTTCAAAAATCTGTCAAGTATTAGATGATTCTCTTTGTTACTAACATACCATACTCATTTCAGCAGATTTATGAGCTGCATTATCGTGAATATTCTTTGAAAATATGTACAGTATGTACAGTAAATATGTATGAGCAAAAATAATGAGTCATATTAATAAGTTATCCCTTTATTATAGCATATTGTGAAAAACGGTGTATCACAATTAAAAAAAATATTTTAAAACTCCAGTGACAGAATCTGAGTTAATATTTGATACAATCCAGTTAACTACATTCTAACGCTTGTTTCTATGGGGTTTGATGTCTATATTAAGATTTAGTGGTGATATGGCAAATTTCATAAGCAGATTAATGGTCAATTAATTTTTTTATTTAATATTTTTAATATGATTGCCTTTATTGTTGTATACATATTATGCCTGCATTGCAAATGAAAATTATTACTGATAATATTCAAAACATCACTCGTAATTTTAGTTATTATATAGTAATAAAAATATATTTCGAACACTAATTGATTGGATCAAAAATTCAACTCATGACAGCAATTTTAATGCTAATACTACATACCAAATTTCATATACTTAAATTTTTGCATCTTTAATTTCGTTTGAACATTCAGAACTCGACAAATTAATAGGTAGTCAAGCATTTGATAGAACTGATCAAAATTTTGAAACATAGTTTTAAGTCTAATAATATGATAAAGCTTTATACCATATTTCATCCATCCAAATTTTTTTGTGCTGTCCTGTTCTCATACACATGGAGAGAGGCAAGCATAATAGCTTCGCTTATTTTGATTTAGTCAAAATGTAATTTTGCATTTTTGGTGAATTGATTGCATATGAAATTTCATTACTCTACTTCGCTCCATTTTTGAGTTTTCATTTTCACAGAGAGCCTCAGAAAATTTCAAGTAAGGGCATGTTTTTCTTTTTTTTTTATTTCAAGAATTCCTAGAATTCCCGGAAGTAAATTCCTGGTTTACGAATTATTAGACGATTATAATGATAAATCTTGCATACCAAACAAGCATACCACAAAAAAACTAATTCTTGTGAAATAAAGAAAAAAAAAATGTTAATTCATTTGATAAAACGTTTCATTACTATGTGTATTACACGTATACAGTTATTTTTGATCATATGACGACAATTGAAAGTTTTTCTGTTAATCAATCTCTGTTTCTGTAATTTAAAATATTGAACCTATCTATTCTATCGGTTTGATAGAAATATTGTTGAAATCTGTTATAAACCAAAGTTAATGTCTTTGTTATAACGGAAGTATTTCTCAGCTTAATGAATTTCATATTTCATTAAGAATAGTTTAGGCATAAAAGTAAAATTTCTCCCTTTAGTTAAAGACTTAAAAATTAATTTACTTAAAATGTTAATAAGAATTAGTTTATTACCTACGAAATAAAGTTTCACTTAAAAATATTGGAATCAATGCATTTTATTTTGAAATAAAATGAAAACCTATTATATTTAAACTTGGGAAAGCTATAGAATATTGTCAGTACATTTGCTTGCAATTACTTGGATCTTTCTTAAAACACAGGGTGTTTATTAAAGTCCTTTAACTCCATATTACAATCATAAAGACAACTACAATCATAAACTTGGAGTGTAAGTTTAGTAAATACATCATCTGCTACAAGATGAGATCATTCACAGCACCACGTGGTGCAAATAACTGTTACTGTTTGTTCTCAAAAACGATACAAGATAAAAGGAAAATGTCAAATACAAAATTGTTGAATGTCTTCGATTTAGTGCAAAGCGGCGCTTTCAGCGGAAGAACAATATATGCAAAATGAGCATTTATTTGGTCGCCATTTTCGAAACTTGCGACGTAACACTCACGCAATAAAAGAAGAAAATATCATCTTTTGATCAATAAAAAATCATCAAAATCATCCGACTACTCGGAGCTTTCGAATGCCGAAAATAAAAGTGAAATATCTTTTGAAGCGTTATTGCTCTGTCTTATTTCTAATTCTTTTCTAGTTTGTGTGTGTTGGTTATTGGTGCAAAAAACCACTTATAGTTATGCTGCGACAAATAAATGGTTAAATTTAAAGCATATAATAAAGGCAGTCTTAGTAAAATATAAAACAGACTGGAGATCAAAACATATGAAATATGAAAATTCTTTTCTAGAATAAAATAGATGTTAATTGCAACCAAAAAAATGTGTTTTATACGTTTTATTCTAAGCATTACTGAGCTCACGAGAGCTTGAACTGAATCAGAGATGTCCGACAATTTTGTAATTTAATTTTTTTCATATCTTGTATTGCATTTTAGATATGAACTCTAACTCTGTTTTTGTCGCCATAAGGCTCTGTGACTGATCTAACCTTAAAAATCTTTATTATAGCTAAATACCAATGCCGTAGTAGTAGCTGCTATCGTTCTTAGATTAATATGTGGTTGATGGACTTTAGCAGATATATGAAATAAGTTTGGCCTTTGTAGCAAAAATATTTGTTGGTTCAAACAATTATAAAATTGTTAACAATACTTTTTTGTGAACAAGCAATTTTAAAAAATTCAATAACAGAACTGATACAAATCATCAATTTTCTTCAGTAAATTAAGTATTTTCATACTTTTTTATTTATTTTATTCAAGTTCTCATGCCTGGATTAAATTCAAAAGAATATATTCGAAATACTGGGCATTGTCTCAAATTGCATATTACTACATATCGCTAATTATCCCAAAATACCGTTTCCGGTATATCCTTCAATTATGACTTTCAGCAAAAAATATTTCCAATTTCAAAGAACATCGCATATAGATTAATTTAACTATTTACTATGTACAAAGTAGAGTATTTTGTAGAATATTGTATTCAAATTTTGGAAATGATGAAACACCAAGAAATGAGTCTTTATACAAAAAGAAATGACAGAATTTGGCGATGAACGAGAAGGAAATAGTTGAGGGTTAAAAACACGTATAGAAATAGTTTAAGCTAGAAGTTTAATTATGAAGCAGAAAATATTACTCTGATTTCAAATAGTTCATGATTCAATTCATTTATCTCATATATTCTATCACTTTCTAGTACGTATTAACATAATTTTTGATATTTAATGGACAGTTAAAATGAATATGATTAGATTATAGTCTAAACATGCAAAGATTTTACAGAAAAACATTTGTTTCAACAAATACCCTTCCGTGGAGGGTACCTTAGGGAACACAGCCATTCTAGCGAATAAAAAAAATCATTAGAGGTGACTGTTTAAATTTCTTATGAATATAACAATATTTATAAATAATTTATATTCATAAACCTTTTAAATTAAAATCTATCTAAGGTTAAATCATTTAAAATATTGAAATTATACATTATATATCTTTTATAAAACAATTCGAAATTGAATGCAATACAAATAAATGTTAAAAAAATCTTATTTATTAAAAATTACAGCTTAAGTAAAAATTTTATATATATATGTGTGTGTGTGTGTGTGTGTGTGTAATATTATTTGTTGTGAAGCATGATGCAGTTTGAAGACAATGAAGATACTTTTAATTTCGTGACGTCGTTTTATTCATTTTGAAGAAGCAAGCATATGTACAAGCGACGAGCACACCGAACGACACAGAAAGGAATGAGGAAAAAGATCTTGGACATTTTATCTCTGGTCTTATATAACCTATGATTTTGATAGGGAAAATATTTCTTTACAGTGCTAATGTATTATGAGATTTCGATAGGGATTTTCATTACACGGGTGGACAAGGTAGGGGAAACACAGGAAGATTTTAAAAAAGAATTTGCTTGATGAGCGGTATGTTATCTCTTCACGCGTAGTGTGGGAAAGTTAGATTTTAGCTGATTCAACAATTTAACAAAGCTTCTCTTGAATTAATTAAGTAGAGACAGTGGAATTGTATCACGAAATAAGAGAATATTTTAGAATGAAGTTACTATGGGCTAAATTAAGATGAAGTTATTATGAAAATTAATTAAATTGAAATTAGAGTTAAAATATATATATATATATATATATATATATATATATATAATATTAATATATTATATGTAAGTTAATAAATGTAATACAATTTAAAATTATTAAAATTCAAGGTATTAAACAGAAAATGTAAAAAGTTAAATATTCCTTTTTTTTCTAATGGAATTACATTAAGCAGATAACAGTGTCTTTTTTCCATACATATAAAGCTAAAATGCATGTTTTACATATAATGATTTCACAGTGAGAAAAAAATCATGCCTTAAACTGACAATTATGCTTAGAGAAAAAAAATCTTGTGAATGCTTTATTAGGTATTATAAAACTTCATAGAGCTCAAAACGGTATTATCAATGTAATAATACCGTACATAATTTAAGACATAATGTAACGTATATAACCGTGAAATATAATTTAACAAAACGCTGTTTGTCATGGTGATAATGCATATCGAAATAAAGCTTTATCTGAACACAATAAGTTTGTCTCCGAAGAAATAAGAAAAGTAAAAAAAAGAGTATTAACAAACAGAAACAGTTATGGAAAAAAAAGAATATTATTTGCATTTTGTCTCCCTTAGAATTCAAAATCTTTTTATTCTTGCATCAAATTAATTTTATGCATAATATAATGAAAAAGATTGAAACTGATTAAGAATGCAAAATGCTATATAATAACTTTAATTTATAATTTAATAAAAAAATACATTTGAAAATTTTGTTTGTGGCAGTATGAATGGATACAGTTATAAAAAAGTAGTTAAATAAACATACAAACGAATAGAATAAAGTAATATATTTACGAACTGAAGAAATGCTACCTATGGATAATGCAATGTCATCTTTAAAATAGATAAGGCATTTAAAACAAATTAATTTACTAATTTTGATTTTTCATAGTTAAAAGCAGTTGAATGAAAATGTAACAATGGATTTTTTTGTAGTTATTATTGATTTGCGTTAAAAGCATTTCAAAAGGCCAATATATATGTAGTGTACGGAGCGTCCCCCTAACGGCGTTAGCGTTACGGAGCGTCATCCTAGCGGCGTTCGCGGTACGGAGTGTCATCCTAACGGCGCTCGCGTCGTCACTCAACAGCCAATAAGAAGCTATCTGATTCCCGCCCTAAAAACTGTGTTCGGTACTGTACTAGCGTCCATCGATGTAAAGCGGCCCAGCAGTTCGTCCAGTTCATTAAATTTTTTTATGTTATATTAGTGTGTGATTCTCTTAATATGAGCCATCTCTACGCATTAATCTCAACTGGGCTTTCCCCTAGGGCCCGTGAGAGATATTTAATTTGATAAATTATCCGATTAGTAGAGGCCTGTTTTTCGAGCCAGAGTTAACATACCTCTACATGTGGGGGCTCGGTCCGGAGTGCAATGACCTAGGAAACAGAAAAATAATCTTCGATCCTGTAAGAATCTGGAAATTTCACCATTAGTTTTCGTCGAATTATCTTCGGATCGGCAGTGACAGACAAAATATTTCAAGAAAATCTTCGGATCGGCAGTGGCCGACAAAATATTTCAAGAAAATCTTCGGATCGGCAGTGGCCGACAAAAATTTTCAAGAAAATCTTCGGTTCGGCAGTGGTCGACAAATTTTTCAAGAAAATCTTCGCTTCGGCAGTGGCCGACAAATTGTGAAGTTCCTGCATATTATCTCAACGGATATAATTGAAGAAGAACAGGTAGGAGAATTTTCTATATCATTTTGATTAAAGAATCTTTCAAGCATTTATTTTAAGATTTGTATATTTGTGAATGACTTTTTCAAGAAAAAAGAACTGTTTGAATGTGTTTATTTTAGAAAATTCTGTTTTGAAGAAATATTAGCATTATTATTATTATCGTTATTATATTGGCATTTATTATTAGGAAAAATAAAGGCATATTCAAAATGTTTAAAAATACAAAAAAGAAAGATTTAATTATTGTCGCTGAAGCAATAGGTGAGGTAGTTCCGGAAAAAACAAATATTGTGCAGCTTAAACAAATTATAGAAAAGAGCCAAGCGGTTAAAGATGATTTGGAATTTGTTAAAGACATTATCATTTCAACTGTAGAGGAACGCGAAAAAATAGAAGCAGAGGAACACGGAAAAATAGAGGCCGAACGAGCGCGTGAAGAGGCAGAACAAGCGCGTGAGAAGGAAACACAGTTTGAATTAGAAAAATTAAAATTAACTTTAGCTCATGAAGAAAGTATGAGAAACGTTCAAGCGACCGGAATAAGTAGTCCTAACGCACCTCCTCCAGAAAGTCATGCGGAATCCATCGAGCAAATAATTAAAAGCATCCGCACATTGACAATGCCAATACCAACTAAATCAGAAAATTTCAATTTGTTTTTCAATATTTTGGAACGTGCTTTCGAAACAAAACAGGTTAAAACTGAATACAAAGCCGAAGTCCTTCTAAATTTGTTAGGCGAGAAATGCCGACATGTTTTGTTATACGCGAACGAAAGCGAAATAAAAGATTATGACGAAATCAAAAGCAGAGTGTTAAGAGAATTCCAACCATCTGCTAAAGAATGTTGGGATAACTTCCAAGCCGCCAAAAGATTTAAAGGGGAAAATCACGTCTCAAGATTAAAAGCGAATTTAGAATATTATTTGGAACTAAGAAAAGTGAAAGATTTCGCGACCCTTTGTGAACTAATTGTAACCGATAAATTAACCAGCACTCTTGACAAGGACACATCCGAGCACATTTTGATCAAACAAGGCTCCGACTGGTTAAAACCGCTGATGTTAGCAAAAGAAATAGACATTTACTTTCGCGCAAGAAATAAAAGTTTGTTTTGGGAAGAGAGTAGATATACACATGACTACAGCTCAAGGCCGTGCGTCAATAATTCCCGCCAAAATAATTATCATGTACAAGGTGGAAATATTGATAGGAAAACTTGTTTTAAATGTAATTCTACATCGCATTTAATAAAATTCTGTCCCCAAAATGTTAATGCTAGACAACATAACAATCAGGGAAGATCCCATAACTCAAATCCTGTAAACTCCATGTTAAAATCAAATGAAATTCCACAAGAATTAATAATCGCTGAGTTGGAATGCGCAGATATTATTGTAAACGACGTTCCTATTAAAGCTTTGGTTGATAGCGGAAGCGTATTAATGATTATTAATCCTAATTATGTAAAGAAATTAAATTATGTAGGCCGTAGCACAAAAATTAAATTAGCGAACAGTTCAATTGTCAGTCTTCCGTTAGTGGCGATAGATACTAGTCATGTTAATAAAAAATCAGAAGCGAAAAGAGTTTTAGCAGCTGCTGATACTAATATTTCTTTTGAATGCATTTTACCACCTAATAGCTATTTAGATCTTAAAAATACTTTTCCCAATAAAAATGATAATAATTCAACTTCTTTCCTAAATGAAAATAAAAGTATTACTACTGGTTCGAAAATAAATGCTGACTCTGAATTTTATTTACAGAGTGATGATATATTGTTTAATAAAGATAAGTCTGTTGATGTTAATTTAATAACTGATACTTGTTTTGAACAGAGTTTTTCTGATGTGAATTCTGAATGGTTAGTGAAAGAAGTATGCACAAATGTTTTAAATGTTTATTCTGAAAATGATTTTGATATAGGGTATTTATCTGATAAAAATATGAAAGATCATGTAATTAATTTAATTTCAAATTACTCTCCAAATAAAATCCGTACTACAGATTTGCAAATGTCTATTATTTTAACTGATGACATCCCTGTGACCTCACCGGTTCGTAGACTTGCTCCCATAGAAAAACAACAAGTTACAAAACAAATCGAGGAATGGCTTGCCCAGGGTATCATTGAAAAAAGCTATTCTGATTATGCGTCTCCAATTGTCTTAGTGAAACGTAAAAATCGCGAACCCAGATTTTGTACTGATTTCCGTTCTTTGAACAAAAAAACAATCAAAGATAAATTTCCTCTACCAAATATAGAAGATATTTTTGATAAGTTACACTCAGGCAAAATTTTCTCCACATTAGATCTCAAAAATGCTTACTTTCATATTGATTTGACTCCTGGCAGCAGAAAGTACACGGCTTTTATTAGCCATGAAGGATTATTTCGGTTTAAAAAATGTTGTTTCGGACTTACGAATGCACCTTCTATGTTTCAACGCTACATTCAAGTAATTTTTCAAGAATTAATACATGACGGAACTTTAATTGTTTACTTGGATGATATTATCATCCCCTCTCAAACCATTTCTGAAGGTATTCAAAAATTGGAACGCGTTTTACACATAGCCTCTGAATTTGGCCTACAGTTAAATCTAAAAAAGTGTCAGTTTCTGAAAGAAAAAATTAACTTTCTTGGTCAAGTCATAGAAAATGGACAAATTAGGCCATCAACTGCAAAAACTTCAGCCGTACTAAATTTTCCACAACCACGTAATGAAAAACAAATCCAAAGTTTCTTGGGTTTAACGGGATATTTTCGGAAGTACATTAAAGATTATGCTTTAATAGCTAGACCTCTAAGCGATTTACTTAGAAATGGTGTAAAATTTGAATTCGGTCCCTCTCAAATAAAAGCGTTTGAGACCCTTAAAAGAGCAATATCGCAAGATCCAGTTTTACATCTGTATAAATCAGGTTCCAAACTGGAACTCCATACAGATGCTTCCAAATTAGGTTACGGTGGAATCGTTCTTCAAGCTGACGACGATGATAATTTACATCCCATAGCTTATATGAGTAAAAAAACAACACCTCAGGAAGAAAATCTATCGAGCTATGAACTAGAAGTTTTAGCTGTTATTAAAGCATTAACGAAATTCCGTACTTACATTTTAGGAACTAAAATTAAAATTGTCACTGACTGCTCTGCGTTCAAACAGACTATTACTAAAAAATAATTAATTCCTAAAATAGCGCGTTGGGTTTTATTCCTCGAAGATTTTGATTATGAGATAGTACATCGCTCAGGTAGTCAAATGCGTCACATTGATTCACTTAGTAGATACCCAACAGTCATGACTACACTTTGTGATGATTTAACAGCGCGAGTGCAAGTGGCACAGATGTCAGATGAATACATAAACAAATTGAAAGAATTATGTAAAGATAACAACCAAGTTGATTTCGTGGTACAAAATAACATTCTGTATAATGTCAGGACAACCGTCGTTTGCTTGTAATACCTGATCTAATGAAACACGAAATAATTAAGAAGGCGCATTCAAAAGGGCACTTCACAGTGGAGAAAACTAAAAACATTATTGAACGTGACTATTTTTTCCCGAATATGCAAAAAAGTATTGAATCGGTAATACAGAACTGTGCCGAATGCATCCTAGTCAACCGGAAGCGTGGTAAACCTGAAGGGTTCTTACATCCGATTCCGAAGGAAAACTTTCCTCTTAGTACTTACCATGTTGACTTTATTGGACCCTTAATATCAACCAATAAAAATTATAATCATATTCTTACTATAATAGATGCATTCTCAAAGTTTGTTTGGTTATATCCTGTTAAAGGTGTAACTGCAAATGATGCAATTACGAAACTGCAATTGCAGGAAACAGTGTTCGGAAATCCTATGCGCATCATCACGGATAAAGGTTCCGCATTTACCTCCAAGGAATTTACAAACTATTGGGCGAATCAAAATATTAATCACATTCAAATCACCACAGAAATACCTCAAGGAAATGGACAGGTGGAAAGGGTTCATGGAACTCTTATCCCCCTGCTTGCCAAACTTTCCATCAATGATCCCACGAAATGGTACACTTATGTTCAAGCAGCACAACGTGTATTTAACTCTACTGCTCCACGGAGTACAAAATTTACTCCTTTCGAACTCATGATCGGTGTGCAAATGAGGCATAAAAATGACCAGAAAATTCTCGATATCCTACAGGAAGAATATGAGCAAATGGTCATCGACAATGGCGAGGACATTCGCGAAGAAGCGCGACAGAATATCTTGCACCTTCCAGAAGAGAATAAAAGAGCTTACAACAAGCGCAGGAAGAAAGCTACTCAATATAATCCAGATGACTTAGTGGCCATACAGAGGACCCAATTCGGCAGTGGTTTGAAGCTTCGCCCGAAGTTCCATGGTCCCTATCGCATCACAGCGAAGAAGCCACACGAGAGGTACCTAGTGGAGAAAGTGGGAATCCACGAAGGCCCCAACCATACCTCTACAGCAGCAGATTATATGAAGCCTTGGTCTACTACTGCATAAAGCATCTACTTTACAAAATCTAAAATTTTTGCAAAAATTTAAAATTTTCTTTTTTTTTGAGTTTTTTAGATTCTTTCTCAGATTGACGAGGACGTCAAGATCATCAGGACGGCCGATTGTAGTGTACGGAGCGTCCCCCTGGCGGCGTTAGCGGTACGGAGCGTCATCCTAGCGGCGTTCGCGGTACGGAGTGTCATCCTAACGGCGCTCGCGTCGTCACTCAACAGCCAATAAGAAGCTATCTGATTCCCGCCCTAAAAACTGTGTTCGGTACTGTACTAGCGTCCATCGATGTAAAGCGGCCCAGCAGTTCGTCCAGTTCATTAAATTTCTTTATGTTAAATTCGTGTGCGATTCTCTTAATATGAGCCATCTCTACGCATTAAACTCAACCGGGCTTTCCCCTAGGGCCCGTGAGAGATATTTGATTTGATATATAATCCGATTAGTAGAGGCCTGTTTTTCGAGCCAGAGTTAACATACCTCTAGATATATTAATATAATTAATTGTTATACTAACAGAAAATTAATTTAATTCATAAAGGAATTTTTCAAAATAATAGTCAGCTACTTATATTATTTATTCCAAAAAACATTTTTGACGAGATAAATATACATTTTAAAAATTTTCTATCTATTATTTATGTTTTTCATGATATGTGGTAACTATTTAAAAATATATAGAACATATAGAGAACGATATACAGAAATATAAAAGCACGTGGCCTTCATGAAACAAATAAGATAATTTCTAATGTGTTCACTCAAAATTGTTCATGGATTAGGAAATGAAAATTGAAACCTTTCGCAAATTTTAAACAGCAAAATTATATGAAAGACTGGAAATGCATACCACCGGATAGTGAAAATTTATTGATAAGGCACAATCAGGAAAACATGGTCGTCCCTAAAATTCTTAAGCATGAAAATGTTTAATATGCAATAACAATCTAAGTAAATTATCAAAATAGTGACTTTATAATCAATTGCAGATAAATAGTATGTTATTAGTCTTTCATCTCAAAAATTTTCAAACACAATAAATATTAGACTCTTCCAGTCCTTTAAAATTCTTTAAGAAAATTTGCAAATACCAAATGCAGATATGGAAGTTTCCTGGTTGGCTAATAGAAATGCAGCAACTCCCTAGTAATCAAAGAAATATATTAGTAGCAAGAAATCTATTTAACCCTGTTGTAATTTGCGAATTCCTGAACACTACACATCTATAGTTCAAATAATATACATTAATTGAGAATGAGTATTCTTTAAAGAAAAAATGTTCAGCAATCAGCTTAAGACAGAAATAACAGTCTTTTCTTAAATGTTCTACACTCATGCCCCTAAATTAAGAATAATTCAGAGTCACGCGGAGATCGAACTCTAAAATACATATATCACCCGTTGCATATGGCAAAAATCATATGCAAATTGCAGGAAGCCACCAAATGACATCGATAATACGTCACAATGACGAGAGTGTAAGAGAGTGGTGTTTAAGGAATGCGCAAAGAAGTAAAATTGTTCGCAAGCACTTTCAGTACAGTAACCGCATAGTTATGACACAAAGGACGCATTTACAGGATTTTTTACGTGGCACAATTATCGGCCGTTTGTAATGTGGGCGTACCCAGCTGGAAGTATCCGAGGAACTTGGAACCGTCCATCTCCAGGCTTTGGCAACGATTCCAAGATGATGGTAATGTGTGTAGACATTACAGTACAGGTCGCCCCCGAGTTACAATTCCGAATGAGGACGGTATTTGGCAGTTACTGCCAAAAGAAGTACGGAGCACAGCATCAGACCCGTCTCGTCAGCTCACTTCAGCCACTAGGTACGACATTTTTAAGGCGGACCGTGTACAGACGCTTAGGGCAGATTGGTATGTATTCTCGTAGGAGTGTCAAATGTATTCCACCTACTGCAACTCACTGTCGCCTGAGGTTAGCCTGAAGTAGAGAGCATGCATTGTGGATACCGCAACAGTGAGCTTGTGTGATTACGACGAGTCCAGGTTTAGTTTGCCGTCTGATTCTCGCCGAACTTTCATATGGAGAGCGACAGGTATTCGTTACCATCAAGAGAACATCATTGAACGACACCGTTACGGTGGTGCAGAATTGCTCGTTTGGTGAGGAGTTATTCTAAGTCCCAGAATTGACCTGCATGTTCAAATTGGAACCATAACAGGCCAAATCTATCGGGACGACATTCTGGGACAACATATACGTTTATTTCGGGGCGCGATGGGTGCAGAATTCGTGTTTATGGATGATAACGTCCGTCCTCACCGTGCAAACATCGTAAACGAATGCCTTCGATCGGTGGATATCACCCGTATGGACTGGCCAGTATTCTCAATGGACTTGAATCCAGTAGAGCATGTGTGGGATATGCTTGGCCGACGAGTTGCAGCCCGTCAACCACCTCCTACGTATCTACCGGAACTTCTGAGAGCATTGTTTGACGAGTGGTGTAATATTCCCCAAGATCTTATCGTTAATTAGAGAGTCAGCATGCCTAGGCGCTGCACGGACTGTATTGCATCGTCTGGGAGATATACTATATTTTAACCGTCATACCAACCATGTAATATTGTTTTTTGTAAATAGGGGTTTTTTGTAATTTGCTCCAGAGAGCAAAAAATCGCAATTTTTTTTAATGATATCAAATATATATAGCATCTTTTATTTCTCTTTAACTTTTTTTCAATAAATAGGCTTTACAAATAAGTCACATTTTTTTTTTTTCTAACTCTTTCTTTTCCTGAACTTGCATTATCCTTAGTTTATGGACATGAGTGTAAAAAGCTCAACTTTGAATCTACTCGAAGTGGGAAAATATTACACTTGTATAAAGAAATATTTGGTAGAAGGAAAAAGAGAGCAGAGAGAGAGAGTTCAGAGTTTTAAATATCGCATTTAATTTCGTACATGCAAGTGCCGGAATGACAGTGGAATATTGAAAACATATTTTTAATCAATTTTTTTTATAGTAGTATTTATACATACCTGTTCAAAAAGGTCAAACGGGGAATTTAAATTTTTGATACTTAAGTGGTAAAACATTTAAATATATATTTATCAATATGTTATTTACTATAAATAGGGCTTATCGATAAAGCATGTTTCATTAAGCCTAACAATTCATTTCATTAGACATGAAATATAGGAATCTCCCCTAAAATTGGTTCATTTCGTATCGTTTGAATGGAATCATTTTTATAAGGCATAGCGTGACTGCGCTTCCTTTAAGCGACATTCCTCTTTTTTTGTCATTGAATTGAAATATTTATCCTTTATCGCATTTGTTTGCACTTCATATTTTTTTCAATGTAAATGATGTAACATTGCATGCAATCGAGTTTGGAAAAAATTACATAATGACAAAAAATTGAACGTATTGAATCTTTAAAGTTATTTATTTTTCATTTCCTTATTACTGTAAGCGAAATTAAAAGTTCTGGTGATCAGCATGATCATGAGGTAAACGATTCTACTCAATTTATGTACCGTTTCCTCGTTTTTCTTTGTACAGGTGCTCAAAGGATAAAAAAAATAACTTGCATTGAGCATTTGCTATGTATACAGATAGTTTAGATTGATTTCTAACGTCACTTTTGTTTATACTAAAGTTCACTATAGTAAAATAATTCCACAAAAGTAAATAAATAGAGAGCCAGTAAATATTTATTTTTATCATATACGAAGTATACTAAAAATAATTGATAGAATTTTTAATGAACGCAGAACTAAGACTTATTCGCAACACTTTTTTTGGGGGGGGCTGTTTTTTGTTTTTGCTTTTTATAGACAATTTCGACAAAACCCTTAGATATCACACAATAACTCGATATCAGCATAATACCTTGAATTTTCACATAATACCTCGATAAAAAATGATTATTGTTTTCTAGACTAATTTGTATATATTTTAAATTTGGATAAAGAATTATGATCTGAAATTCAAAATGATCCACTGATCAAATCAATAGCAATCACTTTTCACCAATCTTTTACTTTCTCCTCGGTTTCCACTCTGCGTCCTCTTGCAAATTTTGTATTGCTTTCTGATCCGTTAGTAACTTCATTCAGCAGGAGATGTATGGTGTAAAAAAATGAATATTTACAGATATTTTCTATAGGTAGTTCTAATAAAGACAAGAAATAAAGAAATACCAATTGAAAAATAACCCTACTTAAGTAACAAAGAAATTTTCTACTCGAATTAGCATTCCAAAGGAATTGCTGACAAATTTAAAACATACAAGCATATGGCATATCTATGACATACGTTTCAGCATACGTAGCTTTTTCATTAACCTAATTTATAATAAAAACATATGACTTTAATTCAGATTTAGAAAACCGCATTGGGTTTATTAATAATTGACTTATGAAACTGATTCTTTTATATGTCGTGTAAAAATATTCGAATTATATATTAAATATAATTATTATATATTATCAAGTATTGAATATAAGTATTTTATATTATTATACATTAAATTAATATATTAAATACAGAATCGTATAGTAATATTTTAATTTAAATTTTTTCCTTAATTTTTGCATGAATTTGTATAGAATACATTGTTTAACTTGTCCATTAAATGACCATTTGTAATCTAGTAATATTAATATTATTATGGAAAAAATTAAAAGCATACTGGCATAAAATGAGCAAAGATAATTAATTCTATTTAATTCTTTCGCATGAAATTTCTTACTCTCTTACCTATTCACATTATTGATTCTTGTATAAATATACAGATAACTTATTCGTTATTTTTAGAAAAATAATATCCATTGTAAAAAAATATCATTAACTTACAAAAAAATTACAATGCTCATTTACATTACGTTCCCTGAGGTTTTTAGTACTTATATTAAATAGTAATTTAATTCCTTGTAAATATTTAATTTATCGGATGTGCTTTAGTTTTCCTGTTTCCGTGACTAAGAAAACTTTCCTTTGAGAGGACACTGAATTGTTCCCAAAACAATTGATAAAGAAATTATATTTTAGACAATGCTATGCGCTCCATTACTTTCAAAGCACAATATATTTCGTTTTAGTAATGAATGACCTATCATGAACAAGGAAACCTATTGATTAAAAGTTAATTTAAAAAGCAGCGGAAAAATTGAATCTCTGCTAGAATAATATGTTGAAGAAAGAGCAAAGAATTCAAAATGAAAATAATACTTTATATCGCATCGAGTTTAAGTGTTTTTATTTTGTTTGGTGACTGCGCTGTTTTTCAAACTTTTAACGACGATGATTTGAGTAGTTGCTATATACACTTGGTTTGCGTTCTAAGTAAGTTTTTTTAGTATAAATTATATACTTTCTTTCTTATATCGCTGCTTTTTAACAGTGTATATGTATGCCTAGTTTTGGGAGTCCATGGAAAGTTGAATACACTGTTAAGGATTGCCACAAACATGTATGTAAATAGCCACTTAATATGTAGTATTAAATTTTGTATTTCTTTTAAAAATCATTAATAAACTTCAGGAAAAAATAGGGCTTTGAGTTTATGAGAAATCGCTTGGGAACATCTACAAGTTACATCGCTCTGGGGCATCGCTATTTACAAGATTTTAACATTATTTGCTGTAGTAGATATTGCCATTGCAAAGGTGCAGATAAGAGAAATATCATATGCTGGGAATCCACTTTGTGCCAATATGAAATTTCGTTACTTTCTAGCATGCAGCAGTTTCATCACAGCACTGGTAATAATTACTTTGCTCTCTAGCATAAAGGTTGCAATTTGTGAATATTTTAAATTTTCTAAACATCTGAATTGATCTGTTGCAAATTTTACTGCTAAAAATATTTATGTTAATACCTAAAATTTGGTTAACAAATATTGAGAAATAAAGAAGTTTTAATGCAGTTTTGTTCTAGTTGTAAGAATAATTTCCTCCAACGAAATCTTATTAGCTGGTTAATAGCAAGTGAATCCTTGAATCAGTAAATGAATAAATTAAAGTTCATTCGCAGCATGAAATTACTCCCTTTGTTCATAAAACTGATGATAATATCATCTTAATTATCACTAAAGCGATATATTCTCTAAATATATTCTTTTTTTTTTCACCCATATTATCAGTGGAAAATTTTTGTTTGTGAAGAACTAATTCAAATTTTTCCATTTGAAGCGTAAAAATCTACTTAAATTGCTATCGAAATAATGTTTTTTTTTACTCAAATCTAAATTATTTATGTGAGTACAACTGATATTCTTGGATTTTGGAATTAAAATAGAAATAATTTTCGTTGATTAATTTCGCTAAGAAAGACAATGAATTGTATTATTCAGAAAAAACAGCAATATATTATTAACATTATATTCTTTATGACTTATTTTTTCAATATTTTATTTAATATTTAGATGATACTGCCGATGTTTACCAATTTGTGGATAACTCTTCAGCCCAGGTAATACTTAGTCCACCTTTTAAACATCAAACTGTTTCATTATCTTCAGTAAGATTATTTTGAAAAACAAACCGAATCTCAATTGTAATGGATTCCACAACTACGGACGCCATATTCTTAAGTCTCATATAGATTGTTTTCATTTTGAATCGAGATAAAATGAGGATGTTGTCTGGGATCAAGAAAGAATGCCAATAATTCACCGTATGTTTTTACACCTTTTTAATTTTTTGAGAACTTGGCATACGTTTATATTACGCGTTGAAAATAAGCTGGGAAATTGGCAAGAAACACTCATACTTAAGGCTTATCTCTTTCTCTCAACTCGATCACAACAGCTTAAACAAACGGTTGTCTGTCCACGTCTACATCCTATTTTTGAAAGATATAATTTGTTGTTAGGAATCTTTTTAAGCGTTTATAACGGTATATTAGGGGCCATAGCGTTCAAGCATGGCGATTCTTAAAGAGATTACAAAATAGTTTTTTTCTACACTAAAATAGAATTTCACAAAGATAAATTTCGATTAGGAATCTTTTAAAAAGTTTATAATGGTATATTAGGAGCCATAACATGTTTGTATCGCAATTCTCAAAGGTATTACAACATAGTTCTGTTCTTATCTAAAACAGAATTCCACATGGATAAATTAGGATTAGACTCGGTGCAGAAAATTGGTTATTTGATGAAAGAAGTGTTATTTTCTGAAAAGAAAATGCAATTAATTTCAAAATATTTATTGATATCAGTAAAATTTTGTGTAGTTACAGATTGTCTTAAAATATCAAAGCTTGAACATCATTCATTGTCGATTATTTTACTGTCAATTTTAAATTCATTGAAATCGAGTTCAACACTCGCCATTAAATAGTTACGGAGAGTCCCTAACCCATTCGCTATTGTTTCCTAAAATCCCTGAACTCTCCCTGACTGGGATGCCATCTAAATCAGTAGCATAGCTGTCATCCCTTTTCTGTTCTCGATGAGTTATACTTTCACACTTAGAATGAATTTATCGTCACTTAAAACGTGAAATTTAGTTCTGAAAATCTATTGTTTGCAGAAAGACTATATGTGTTCGTTTCTTTACTTTGTTGTTACTTATGGCGCTTTACAAGGCCGCTAACGAACTGTCAAGGATTTAAGCCGAGTGTGCAGTAGCTTCTGACGGCAAAGACTCGGAACACCCGAGGGCAGAAGTCTGACTTCTAGCTCAAATGAAGCTGACACACACATTGACTTGCACAGTCCCTTTTTACAGGAGGGATCTTTCACACACCTCACAGATAGAACACAGGGAAGAGAACAACCATGCCCGAACCAGGACTCGAACCCGGGATGCCCAGATCACGGGGAAGACGCGCTATCCCTTGGTCAGGTCGTCGGCTCGTTTCTGTATTTCTTCCCTCAAAGAAATCTGTAGAACTGTAGTTCGGGCAGTTGAAGTTCCAGTTATTTTAAAATGATTCTGGATCTTGTGCCACTAAATTGCAGTAAACTAACCAACCAACTAATTATTTTAAAAGTTATTAAAAGGATTTTTAAATATTTTTCTACTTTTATAATTTTAATTTTAATAATTTTTTTTAGATTTATTCAGCTTATTTTCTGGATGGTAGCATCAATTCCAATTATTTAACTTTCACAATATAGATTTAATATATAAATAAATATTAGATCTAATAGAATTTCATTTCTATTTCACGTTTAAATAAAACTTTAAAATGATATCACTTAATAATAATATTTTAATAATATCAACTCTAGGGATGCAAAGGAAAAAAAAAAAAAGTTGACAAATTTTAAAGTCATTGTGTTTGAAGAGCTATCAGAAATATAAATTTAATTCCATTATTATACTAAAGAACTTAAAAAAAAGCTCCAGTATTGACCAAATTGATATAGTATTGGTTACATTAATATTTGATTGTATTAAAACTTAATCAATACTCCCACTGAACAAATTAACTAAATAAATAATAAAATATTTAAAATACTGATTAGCATGGAATCCTGAATAGAATTTTGATAATTCCAGTTATGTGAAAGAATATATGGTTAGTATCAATCAAAAATAATTTTTCGGACAGTTACAAAGATATTGAGAGTTCACTGTTCTTATTAGATTACAACATCTTCAGAAATCGTTTTATCTTAGCCGTCAGGACATTTGAGCTGATGTTGTGAATATGCAAGCCTATCAACTATCCATTGTCCAGGAACACATAAATGTTTTGAACATTCATGTTAAATCTAAAGAAAGAAATTATTAATTCTTTATCTTGAATAATATTCTGTAGTAAAATGATAAATGCATGATTATTTATAAGAAAACAATTATCGCATTCAATAAATGTTTTTTTCGATTACAACTGACAAGCATTTGCGATAACCATGAAACTTCATTGAAAACAATGATGGAATTCAATCTGCATTTTTGATTCAATTATAATTGATTAGCACGTGCAATCACCATGAAGCTTTATAGAAAACAATGATAGTATTTAATATGCATTTTTATTCAATTCTAGAGATCAGGATTCTCTCTCTTCTATTCAAAATATAAAAAATTAAAAAACTCAGTTGAACAAATATTTGAAAATTTGAAAATTAAAAAAAAATTCAAAAAGAGAATATTACATGCCTTCTTTAAAAAAAAAAAAACAAGTTTCTTTCTAGATTTTTTTCAGACCAGAATTAAAGTGACATTCCTTGTCGTTGTATGCACATGACTAATAGCAGGGAGAAATTACAAATTGTAGATTTTTATATTTCAAAGACTCCTGCACATTTCCTGGAGTATATAACTTCTTTAGCTTTAATGTAAAACTGATATTTAACTGTTCACTATAGCACAGTAGGCTATTCTTGACATATTACACATAGTCTATATAACCTCGATTTTATGCTGAAAAATGCAAATGCAAAGATTTATTATGAATAT
Source organism: Argiope bruennichi (assembly GCF_947563725.1). NCBI lineage: Eukaryota > Metazoa > Arthropoda > Arachnida > Araneae > Araneidae > Argiope > Argiope bruennichi. The sequence goes on from NC_079151.1 coordinate 91,183,685, forward strand.
GTTTAATATTTTTAATATTTATAATTATATTAATTTACTATCAAGGTAAAGACAAAAATTTGGGAATATGTATATCAAGGCCTTGCATAAAAAGGACACCATACTCCAGAACATTTCGAAAAGATGAAAGATGGTTTCTGCAACAATACAGATGAAAAAAAGTAAGCAATTTTATCTGCATTTATAAATTACAAGATTTAAACAGATTTATAGACCAGCATTTACAAATTATTAGATATAAGCATGATCTGGATTCAAGTGACAAAAGAAAGAAATGGTTGTCATGTGATAACTGATTTGACACCACTAATTAATTAATTTATATGAAATGAATAATTTTAGAAATAAATATGCATTATTTCTAAAATATTTTTCAAAAATTTGTAATCATAAATGATATTTTAGGCTGTAGGTTAGTAAGAAAATCTACATATCAGCTCTTAAAAATCTTATTAAAATGGTATCAATAAAATTTTCGATACCTTTCACTTAGTGGATAACTCATTTTCTATGTCTCGGATGTACGAATCTCGATGAAAATTAACATTATTTCTATTCAACAAAATACTTTCCTCTCCAGAATGATCTGTCAGTTTAAGATAATTTCTATCATTAAGGTATGTTAATAATTATAACATTTTAATTTTGTTTCAGCAATTGGACTTCAACGAAGTTTTTTCCTTATTTTATGAAGACATATTTGTAAGTATCCTTCATACCATTGAGTAATTTTCATTTGAATTTATCTGAATTGATTTAAGACTAAAGGACATGGATTTTACAGAGATTCTTTCTCTTCTAAAGTTTTTGGTACTATCTTGAATTACTTTGATATTTTGTATTAAAGAAATCCCTCTTCCCCCACGCCCCCCCAAAAAAACTCTTTGAAAAATGAACCCATCATCCCCCCTCCTAAAAAACAATTGTCAGGATTAACATAACTTACACCATAATTTTTGATATTTTGGACTGAAAAAAATAAAGTATTTTTGAATTATTGAGTAACTCAAGAGTAATCTGTATACACTTCTGAAAAAGGCTTTTCATTATATTGACTCTTGAATTATTTCGACAATCTGAATGAGATGTTAAATACTCCTGAGACGGCAGCCCCTAATATGTTTATGTTTAACCACACTATTGCGTTTGATCCTAACAAAGAGTGCAAAATACTTCTGTTTGAAGCTGGATAATTATTTTGGTTTGAAATTAGAAATAAATTAGCATCTATTTCAATAAACTAGATATTTTAATTTTTTTTTTTTTTTTTTTTTTTTTTTTTTGAAACTGTAGCATTTAATATCAAATCCTGTTTCAAAGGGAAATCTTCTAAGGGCAGAAAATATACTTTCTGTACAAGATGATAAAATTGTATTACTTTCTTTCTAAAACAAGTGCTTCTTTTAAAATAGGAATTTTCTTTTATAAAAAAAAGGGTGTTAAGGTCTTTTTAGCAAGTCCAAGAAAGTTTCACAAATTCGTTAAGTCTTCACAATAATAATCTAAATAAAGACTGATATTTCTCATGTATTTATTTTTTTTTATAAATTAAATGTGAATGTTTCGAATAAAAAAAGATAGAACGATTGTATGTACGAATCTGAAGAACGTTTTGCAAATTATGACACTTAAATTCGTATTTTATTGTTACTCAAAGAAATCAGCAGGAACTTATATTAGTAAATAAATAAACTCTAATTTCTAAATTTACTATATTTCATTATTCAGAAGCAGCTTGATCGTATTGAAATGATATAAATTTATAAATGTAATTGACATGATGACAAAATATTAATAGAACTTATATAGTCGAAGCTATTTATATTTGTCCTAAATGCTTACTTTTTTAAGGACCAGGTCAATATTTCCCACTTTTTCTATTAATTGTTGTGGATTCATGTTACAAACTTTTGTTTAAAAATATTGAATTATACAAGAAAATTATTGTCCTATATATTTTCTATAATTTTCATAATTCATGTACCGTTTCAAATATTTTTGTTACTGTCAATGATGGGATCCTGATATATCTGCTAAACATTAATTTACACTTGTCTTTGCAACACAGGAAAATTAATTATTAAAAGATATTCAAATTATTTGGATGAAAAATTCGATATTATTTAAGTAGATATAAAATTAAAAAAAAATTCTTCAATAAGATTTTAATCAATAAATTAAAACAATATTATTTAAATTACAAGAAATTTGTGTTCAAATTATTGTTTTGAAAGTGAATATTCATTTTTATTTAAATTTATTTGCTTTTGCTCATTGTAGGAAGTTTGTCGAAACCCTTTCTCAGCATTGTGCAAGGAATTAGATGAATTAATGGTTTGTACAAATAATAAATTTTTCATTAATTTAATTCTTTTATCTATAATATTCCCCTTAAACCTAAATTAGATTTATTAAATATTTTCTCATATTCTATTCTTATTTTAATATATAATAAACATAAAAACTTTTAATATTGATGGACATTGAAATATAAGTAAAATAATAATTATTTTTTCACAACAACAACGTTTTAAAATATAAAGAGCTAGCTTTATAACTGTCTTTAAATTCAGACAATAATTAAAAAAGGATATAAAACTGTAAATTTTATTTGACTTGCTTGAATCTCTGCGTGGAGTTGGCAATTGATTAAGTTTTGAAGCCAGACTCTATATTATTTGATTTTGAGTTTTTCAGACGTAAAATGATGTTTATAATGAAACTTGTGTGATAACTTCGGAAATATAAATGCTGCTGAAATTATCACTGGGAACAATTTTTCCACTCATATCATTGGAATGACTACATTTTTTACTCATACCTATTCAGATGTTTTATCCTCTTTGGAAGTGTTATCTTGAAATTCAAAGCAAGAAGTTATTCGAAACCGAGCATTTACGATCGAATTCAAGATTTTTTTCAAATTTTTCTACAAAAAAAGAAGAAATCCAGTAAATAGAAAATCTAAAAAAAAAAGAAAGAATTCCAAAAATTATATAAAGAAGAAATATAATTTCTTTCTCTCAATACGATCCAATTTAAAAATCACATTTATCGGTTTTCTGGAAGTAGCGCCTCTAATTCCTATAATATCATCATTCACGATAAGTTGTAGATGAATTTGATGCTAATTTCGCATTTTGTTAAAGACTCGTAACATTATTTTATAAAAAAAATATATATATTTGTCAAGGCAATAAATTTTATTTCCATCGCATTTCGTTTCTTTCTGAATTAACAAAGAATAAATTAACATCCTAAAATGTCAATAGTATCAATTTTATATCACTCTCAAACAATAAAATATAATGGCAATAAAGATCTTTTCTTGCCTGCCAAGCTTTCAGCATCAGGTGTCATATATACAAAGACTAAAGGGAAGAAATAAATCACCGCTGTTTCTTCACATTTATATGCACTTATAAATATCTTTCTAATATAGATTTTCTTTATAAATATTATCCAAATTATTTTATATTAGCTTTTTATAACTACATCCTCATCTATTATGTTATGATAATAAGTGCAATAATCACAGAATTCATGTGTTCTTCTTTTAAATACACAATATTTCCGCACATAATTTTTTTCTACAATATTTCAAAGTAGAAAACCGTGTTAAATAGTTTCCTATTATCATTTTTTCATATGTTTGTAAATTCTGTAAATATTTATTTTTGTTTTATCCCCTATATATACTATGATATTTAATAAAAGTCCCGTCAAACGGTTCAATGGCCAGAATAGTTAAAGATACGATATGAGACGGAGTTCTGTTCTATATACTGTAGTTTACAAAATATTATTCTTATGAAAAATAATTATATTGCAAACAGCGTAATAAAAGTAGTCTTTGAATATTTAATCATTCATAATTCATATTTCAGATGAAGATAAGTGTTTGGATTAAAAAAGTTAAGGAGAGTGGAAAATGTGATGGAGCAAAACCATTAACGAAACCCAAAAGTAAACCAAAGGACATTTTTGGTTGATGAGTATCTGGAAAACTTCAATTTATGAAGAATACAGACACAATCTTTGTCTGCTCTTATAAATGTCGTTCAAAATCTAGTAAGATCAACGAAAATAAATGTTTAAAAATGACTGATTATGTTTTTATCGACTAATCTTATATGATTTTATAATATTCTACAACTAAAGTAAATGACTACTAGAGAATCAATTTTCTAAACTGCCATATTTAATTATCTCATATATTTACCTTGTTTTTCACGGAAAAAAAATCATTTATTTGCATAGCATTTTTTCTCACATCTTATTACAATTTGAATCAATCCCTTCATCTGATAGAATAATTTTTTTAATTATTAAAATGGACACGTTAATGCTGCAGTGCCTTAAAAAGAAGCTGCTAATTTGTATTATATGCTTGAAGTTTTGATATTATGCAAAAACTTAAGTTTACAAAACACATTTTCCAAACGTTGACCGATTCTTTCGATACATTAAAACATCGATAATAATTTTTGGACAGTAACAAACATCATATTTAGTGCATGGCTGCCACATTTAAAGACTTTACGCAATGGGAAAATTCTTTTCTATAATATATATCTACTAAAATGTGTCTCTTGAGTTGTCTCAAATGGCAATCCAAGTAGACAGAAAAAATTCTATCAGGAACTTTAGTGACGATCTATACACCAAATACTATGGCAACTTGACATTGTTAGCAACCGTGGTTATCCATTGTTAATATGAAGGGGCACTTTAAAGTGTATTTTAAACGGTTGCTAATAACTTAGAAGGTGAAGCCATTATTTAGTACATGTATATCTTATATTCTATAACCACTCTCTGGTACATTTTCAATGATAGGATAAAATAAACCAATTTAGTTTTTACGATTATAAATTAGACGATATTAGAAAACATTTTTTTCCACGAACCAGGAATTACAAAATTATTATATATGTTCACTAAACTCACACATAGCTAAAACTATATATATCTGAATATATCTGAAACGATTAGAAATTGCTGATTTTTAAATCAGAATGCCTTTTCTAACTCCCTTAAAATACTAATTTGTATACTAGATTATCAAAAAAAAATCGTTTTTTATTCCATGGAATATTTCAAATATTTTATAATTAATTCATCCCTGCAATCTGGAACAATCCACTATAATCTATGGAATCTTCTAAGATGAAAATGAAATGACTGAAGAGATTATCACGGATTTAAATACGCAACATAAAAATAATCAAATGCTAGTAGTTCAATACAGGATTAAAACGTAGAGATTACTCCTTCAATTAGAATATGCAGTTTCCAATTTAATTCATTTTTCTCTGATATTAACTATAACTGAAAAGTATAGACAACATGACCTGGTAGTATAACTTTTATCTGACGGTCGGGAATCGTAAATTATTAATAACCATCAAAACAAATTTTCATTCAATGAAATTGGTACTTATCAAACTTGTCATATTCACCTGCCCAAAGTCAACTCCATCAATATATCAGAAATACGAATAATGGATTTGACTCTGGTTCATTCAACAAAATTGATTTAAATTTACATATTCAATGAAAAATCATCCACTTATTATTCAAAATTATTCCATTCGAAACTCCAAACCCATCGTTTCTTATTGAAAAGAGTCAAAAGCCTCTTTTTCAAATTTCTCCCTCTGCGCTGTGCTTTGTTCCCTTCATCGGCATCAGCTGTCTTAAAATGTTTAAAAATAAAAAAGCACAAAATGAATATTAATAATTAATTTTAACTAATAACTTAATTATTTTTTTAGTAAATTACATTGTAACCAGTCAGTTATATTTGACATTAAAGTAAGAATATAACTGAAAGGCTAGGTCTACGTTCCTAGTTTTTAATATTTCTTCTTTTTAATTAAAAAAAATTTCAAATATATGAAAATATAACATTTTATACATTGAAAGTCTGCTTCTAGTTAAGGTTCAGTAAAATTGTCCAAAGCAATAAGAAAACTTTCCTATTTCGCTGGAAAAAAATCCGAAAATGAAAACTGAATCGTAATCGCAATCGATATACTTCAGAAGCAAGTAATATATATAACACAACAAATCACCTTATAGATAGCTGATAAAAGAAATGGATAATGAAATTACATAGGTTTTAGTTTCAAATTATATTTTAATGAGATTGTAACTAAAGTAAGCATACGCTTGAAAATAACACTGAAAAAAGTTCGAAAAGTATTTTTTTGTCTTCTCTAAAAGTGTCTTATAAAAGCTCATCATGGCTTTGGCGATGCGCAGTGTATGCGCAAGTTCTCATTTACTGTCTGCCCTCAAATACTTATCATGACCTAACGTGTAATCTTTCTGCCGTGTTAAATTTGAAGTGAAAGTTGTACCAGTGAAATTAGTATACAAACAACGTCAAAATTTTACAATATTGGTTTTTGTTCTTCAAAAATGTAAGAAAAAATCAAATTAAAATTAAATTCTTGGAAAAAATATCATCTATTTTATGAAACGTTAATTTTTATTTTGATTCCAAGTTTTGTTTCCCCAAATTTTACTAAAGCTTTGGACACATAAATGAGCAATTTTATTTCATCAACACCTCATATATATATGTAACGATATCTCTAAATCTTAATTAAATCCTAAATAATTTCTTAATTTTTATCTTAATTTAACCCTATTAACTTAATTCTAAAATGTTCTCTCATTTCTTGATCCAATTCCACCTTTCTATTTAATTAATGCTACAGAAACTCTGTAAAAATGCTTAATTAAGCGGTTCACATGCTCCTAGTGAAGGAATAAAAATCTGTCGATCTTAACAAATTCTTTTAAGAGATATCTATAATTCCCTTACTTAAATCGACAGATGTAAAGAAATCCCTATCCACAATATTGGTCCAAATCTCACACTATATAATTGTGGGGATAAATATTTCGTTTACTCTTTTCTCTTTTCGCTCTTGTGCTCTGATGTAAATTGATGTACCTCGTCTCTTCTTGCTTGTACATAAATTATGCCTCCCGGGATAGAATAAAACGAAAATTAAAATTCAAAGTGCTTTCTCTCTCTTCATCCACAACTGTGCTTCACCATACGTGTCTTACATTATATATATATTAATAATTAGAATTTTTGTTAAATAAATGTATATTAAAATAATAATATGCCATATTTTTCAAAAAAAGCCAATATTTAAGATGATTACGAGTTTAAACACAATTTAAGGTTTCAAAAATCTGCGATTTCTTCAAGTTCTTTTGGAATCAGGCGTACCAATCAGGCGTATCTCAGTTACTATTGGACGGATCATAAAAATTCTCGAAGTTTCCAGCATTACCTATTTTATCGCCAAGTTCCCAAATGATCGCCAAGTTTATCGCCAAGCCCTGGGATTACTCTCTCGGCACCCGAGCAGCATCCAATACAGATGATTGTAAATCGGTCTTACCGGTGATGGAACTAACCGCTCTGGGAAGCAGCCTTATAGGTTTGTAACATTATTAAGAGTCACCACTCTCGAATCATGAAACTATTTGAGTACAATCGCGAATGGAAACTGATTGGTACAATAAAAGCATTGCTTAAAGGAAACAATGTCATATAATATGAAATTCCGCAAAAATCAACAAAAATAGAATGCTAATGGAAGAATATATTTGTTCTTCAATTGTTCTGCGTTGCGAAAAATAAAATAAAAATCACGCAAAAAAAAAAAAAAAAGATTATCATCCTCTCAATAGACCGAAAATGGATTTCATGAGCCCAGTATTATTTTATGAAACATGCAGATAAGTTTAAAAAGTTCAAACCTGTTAGGAAGGAATAAATTTTTCCTTTTAGAGAATCGAGGTTTTAGGTATTACTAAGCAATAGTGGCAACCAGCTGGAACGAATGAAGTAATACTCTCTAAAATTTCATATTAACCCATTAGCCGCTGGTGTTGCGTTGACGCAACGGTCCATATAAATAAATATAAAAAAATAATGATTAAACAAATTTTTGAATAAATTACCGTTTTATATTAAAGAATAGCACTACTAACAAATCAGTGAAAAAATTGACTTAAGTAAATTATTTTACACCTAATAATCGATGTTTTACTTTAAGCATTTTTTTTTTGTTCAAATTTCCAAACTCATTTTTTCTTAGAAAAAATAAAAATTAAAAACTAATTGGGGTTTGGTTGTGAAATACATTAGCCAAGGTCACTTTTTGTCAGTACATTCCACAAATCAGGTGTTTCTGTGAGGGAGGAGGGGAAAGTAAAAACAGGTGTTGCGTTCGCGCAACGTCAGCGGAAAGGGGGTAGACTTTTATACTTCTTCATTTCAGTACTGTGCGTCTTATTGGTAGCAACTTTTTTATCATCTGTGGTTTAAAATGCGTAGAACAAGATATCTTACGTTAGAAGAAGCTTTGGAAAAAAGTTTCGAACAAAATTCCGATAGGCGAAGATGCAGATGAGACCGATATTATTGTCGTACCTCCAGAAACAGCAGATGCTAGTGATGAAGAAGAAGGTAATGAAAATATTTTAAATAATGATAATGAACTTTTACCTTGAGATACTGCAGGGGAAGTTGAAGTTCATGTAAAGAAGAAGTTAGATCCTCCCAAAAGTTCGGCTAAAAAAACGGAAAAAGGAAGAATTACGATGGACAAGAAAGGAACTAATTGATAGACCTCAACCAAAAATATGAAGAAAACTCTTCAATTGATCTTATCAAACAAATCATAGAAGATAAAAACTAGTGCAGATATTTTCAATCTTTTTTTTTTCAATATAAAGAAAACAAAAAGATACTTGTTTGGTAGAACGACAATGTTGTTGACAATAGGGTCAAAGTTTGGAAAAATTGAACCACTAAAAAATGTTTCTCGATACTCTAAAAATCAGAAGAAAAAATATTAGTAGCCCGACCTCACTGCATTTAGCAATATAATCAGAAAATAGGTAGTGTAGATTTGTGTGACAATTTGGTTTCCAATTACAGAATTAGGGTCTGTGGCAAAAGATGGTGGTGGCCGATATTTTCAAATTTCATCGATGTTGCACTAACAAATGCTTGGAGAATATCAAGATTTTCTGAAGAAGAAAGTAAAAAATCACTGTTGGATTTTAGACGAGATGTTGTGCTTCTTCCGTTACAGACGCCCTTGGATAGTGAGATAAATAAGAAAAGATCAGCTACAGGACGTCCAAGCAAATTCAGCCTTACAAAACCAATAACCGAAGGACATTTTATTGTTGAGTCTACAGACAGTAGAAGACTACGTTTCAAGTATTGCCACTGCCAAACTATTTATCGCTGCAATGTTTGTGAAGTTGCTTTACACCATAATTGTAATGAAGCATATTATACGTGAAATTTATATCACCTTATTCTTACTTAATAAGCTTGTCAACTACATTTATTTTTTAGTTTTTAATAAATAAAAATTTTCAAAGAAGTGTTTTGACTATTTTACACCCTTTAATAAGCTCACAAAAATTTCTAATTTTTAAAACGTGAAAAAAAAGTCGACTTAGTGCTCGGTGATAACGATCTACATTCGTACTTCTTTTCCGCTGACGTTGCGCCAACGCAACACCCTATATTTGTTAAGGCAAGTGCAATTTCCTTATTTTTACAATAAATTACTATTATAAGTGGTGAAAATAATAACTTGTATTGTTTGCATCGAAAACAAATAATGATTTTGAGTTTTGGCGTTTAATGGGTTAAATATTTTTCTAAATTGGTTTCTTAATAGCTTCATCAGCAAGATATTTTTAATCTTCATAATTTAATAGCCATATAGCTCATACTATTGTAGAATATTTGCGATAGTTTGTTTATTGCACTACTCATATCTTTACCTTTCTTAAGACTCTCGTAAAGTTTTGAAACGAAGGTGATAAAACTTCAAAGATACAAACATTTTTTTTTTACTAAAAACAATTATGTTTTTTTCAAAAATTTGAATACAGAAAACAGAATTCTTCAGCACTGAAATCTTATGCGCACAGCAGAATAATTTTAAAAATGTATGCACTATTTCAAAGAATTATTCAATAATAATTTCCCTGATTCAATAGAAGACTCCGTTTTCAGTTTTAAATTCAAAAGGATTTAAATGCGGTAAGTGATATTTTATTTTATAATAGACAGTAAATACACTTCTGAAAATAATAATAAAATAAAATTTTATACAACTCATCGATCCGCTATATCATATTCAATAAAATATTCTCGGCAATGGAGCGTTTGGGATAATTTCACTCTGCACTTGAGGGCGCATTATTTTTACAAAGCTTCAATTGAATTAATTAAACAGAAAAAAGGGGAATGGGATCAGGAAACAAGATAACACTTTAGAATGGCCCCGACATGGGCCAAATGAGGCAAAAATTTAGGAAATTAATTTGGATTAAATTAGATATTAAAATATAATATTATATATATATATATATATATACACACTACCACATTCGATCTATAACTTTGAAGTTGACAGCCATCCAAGGCTAAAGTTCAATTCGTATAGTCATTAGCACTTAGATAATTTTCAAGCAATTTTATATTCATAAGAATTGTCTTCTTCTCGTTACACTATTCATAAGATAAAAGATTTGTTCATAAACAGTTCCATATGTTATTGAAAATACAATTATCTTGATATTTTTACCAGAAATTTGAGAAATATGCATTCTATATTGAAGCAAAAATGACTAAAAATCGTTAAAAAATTCCATAGTTAAATATCATTTTGTTTGAAACCAAGGGAACAGCTCTTTATCTACCAAACTGGCTGTAATTTTTTAATTACTTTGTCTTCCGAGGGATGGCAATAATGGTATTACATATTTTAAAGATAAACAGAAGCATTTCTCTAAGAAAAGTGCTGGTTCCTGTTTTCTAATCTTTTGTAGAAGATTCAGTTTTTATCCTCTTTGCAATAGTTTTTATCCTCCTTGTTTCAAACAATATAATAATATTCGTACCATTTATCGTTTCAGATCTTGGCTTCGGCTTCCTGTTCAATTAATCATCAGTATTTACATTATATCTTATCGTCACGTGTTTATTTCTTGAATTCCTCTAACCATCCCGAGACGTTGTGTTACTGAATGTTTCATGATACCACCTTCACAACAATGAAGCCGAAAGTTACCTCTGGAATGTTGGATCATTTGTCATTGATGAAGCTCATTTGTCCTTGACAATTGTAATCTATGACGAATATATTATTTTCTGCCATCTACTTAAGAAATATGCTTGTGAAGTTTTTCATTTCATTAGATTTATGAACATAAACCCCTTCATCAAACCAAAATTCTTTATATTCAGTCGTCTTAACAATCGCTCTAAGAATTTATCAACTCTAACGGAAAATTCTTTGACGAATATACCATTTTCATTAATGAATTCTGCTTTTGTTATTATTATCTGTAGTATATCCGATTATAATAGACATTTAGCCTGGCAATCGGAAATTTATAAATGCTGGTTTCTGAATGGTATGTTTGGATGATATGTCTATCTTTAAGGAGTGGTATTTGATATTGGATTTATTATTATTCTAAATTATTTGTTAATATCGAATGAAGCTTCTTTTATTTTTCACCAATTGAACAAAATATTTTCCAGACCTTTTTTACGTTTCTCTTAATAAGTTATTTTCTCTTCCTTTGGTATGTTTTCAAATTTATTCTTCTAATATTTTAAATCATAACTCCTCAATCTGACTTAACCCGTTCATTCTTCAGGTTCACGCCTTATAAAGTGTGCATTGAATGGCCTTAATTCATGTTTTATAGAAGACATGATTCAAATAAAATCATAAAAAATTAAATTCTAGATAATACGTTTAAAATGTCCCAATGATTTCTATGAATAACAAGCTTTTGCACTGGCTCATACTATATGTATTCAGGGAGTAACACACAAATGCAAGTATTAATATAAAAATAACAAATCAGATTGAATTGTACATGGTCCTGTATATAATTATTTATGTCTTTAGCTCTATACAGGATTATAATAACAAAATTGATTGTTCAAATTTGTAAATTTACAAGAATATTGAACTCAATTCGAATCGGAAACATTATGGTTCCGTGAATGTAATGAATAGTTTAACGGTCGATAAATTCATCGGTATATGGTTATCAAATATCAATTAAAATATTCGATCGAAAATAATTATAAATTAATTAATTATTACATTTAATAATATGAATTAAATTATTTAATAGCTGAAAAGAATTTAAATTATGAATCATTCAATTACTGCATTTGAAAGCATAGATTAAATTTACTATATAGCTTAAAAAGAATTACCGTAATTTCCAATAATATTACATAAATTTTTTTAATAAAAGGGCATAGATGAAATGAGAAACTCTCCCTCTTTATACTTACAAATGATTTAAAAACATATTTAAACATCATATGTGATACATAGCAAGTAAAATCTATTACTAAACATTAATAGAAGATACTGTAATGAAGCAAAGAATGTTTTTTTACTTTTTTGTTACAACTTGTTCCTTAAGGGTCATTTCATGATGTGATTATTTCAAATTTATATTTGACTAAAACAAATTTAATATATAATAATTAATTATTCAAAAGTTGCTGAGTTTTGCTTTCAAAGTTTGAAAGCGTTTTTCTTACTATAGTACCATATACAATATTTGTATTACTATCAGAAAAACTAAACATCCTATTTTTATCTCTGCCCTATAGTACTTTTCATTATTTTTTATGTATCAAATGTCTGTGAAAACTATCACAGATGTGTTTAATACAAAATAATTTAATGGCACCAATGCGCAAATTTTCGGATTAAAGTGAAAATCAATTCCAATGCAATTAAAAGGATTTCTAGGGAAATAAAATTGAGTCTATCCCTTCAGTTATTTTTTGTCCCATTTAGCATCCTATGATTACACAACAAAAAATTATGTAGTCTTTCTGATCGTTTCATTGCATCATATCTTTAATGTTTTACACCAGCGATTCTCAACCTGTAAGGCGCGCCCCCCTAGGAGGCTCAAGCACGCTAGAAGGGTGGCGCGAGAATATCCAAGAGAAAATATTATTAAAAAAAATTGATTAACTGGCTGAAAGGAAAGCACACATACACATAGAAAACCAAATACATTTCGACATTTTTAATAACTTATTAAAGTAAAACAACTTACTAAATCAAAACATATTAAATTAAAACAAATTTAATAATTGTTAGTGACTTCCTGGGCAAAGTTTTTGCATTATTTTATTTAACTATTATTATTATTTATTAACTATTAATCATTATTTTTTATTAACTATTTTTAGAAAATTAGATATAAACATTGATTGATATGTCTTACTATTTTTAGCCCAACATTTGACTCATTATTGCATATGACACATTATGACATATTTTTCAATATTTCATTTTATATTTAGATGACACTGAAGAAATATACCAAATTTTGGATGGCTTTTCAGACCCGGTAATATATAGTCTATCTTATGAACTTCAAATTATTTATTTATTGAATAATTAGGTTGATAAACGAGATATATGTTCACTGATTTTCACTTCTGTAGATAATTCGGTTTAGCTACATCAACGCATATAGTCTGTTTTTATGTCAAATTGGTGTAAAATTATATGAAAATCAAAGAATGACAGTAATTCACCATCTGATTTCGCATCCTTTTACCTTTGATTAAGGGGTGGGTATATATAGTCATCTCTCACTGATACAAATACAAAAATACAAAGATATAGATTAAGCATTAACCCTTTCTAGGACGTCGGGAAGTATGAGTCCTACTAAATTCATTAATCTTTGAATGAAGTTTGGTTGGTTGACATAGTTCTAACACATTTTTCAATAAGTCAGAAACTTAGATGCCTCAGTTCCTTATCTGACAAAATATGGTATGTCTTAATTTGTTATTTAAATATGAATTAACAAAATTAATTAATTAATCTAGTTAGATTAATCTTAAAGTTAAATGAATCACTTTTTTCAAGCCAATCTAAGTCTTTAAATACAGGGTGGTTATAATTAAAGTTCCACTTTAAAATAGTCATAAAAACAAAACTACTGGACCAAATGTTATTAAACTTGGTAATAGTTTAAATAAGGCCATGCAATTTTTTTCCCGCCAAAAAAAAAGTTTGAAAACTCACCACCAGGAGGGAAATGGTGCTGTATGTAATATTGTTAAGCATAATACGATATGAAGACATCGGTTTAAAATGTGCTTAATCGTGTTACAAAACTTGATCAATGTGGCATCCACCATTTTCTGAAAGCTAGTTAAATTGCATTACTGCATTCTCAACAATAGCTGTTAGCATATCAGGAGGAATGTTACACACATGTCAGTGTATCGCATCATTCAGTTCCGCCAGACTGTTTAGAGTATCAACGTCATCTGTGTAAACAGAGATAACAAACATTGAACATGGTCTGCAACACATTTCAGAAACGATAAAATACATTTTAAACCGGTGTCTTCATATCTTATTTTGTTTAACAATATCCATACAGCGCCATTTCACTCCTGGTATAGCGTTTATGAACTTTGTTTTGGCAGAAAAGAAATTCCCATGATCTTCTTTAAATTATTATCAAGTTTGATAACATTTGGTCCAGTTGGTTTCCTTTTATGACTAATTCAAATTGGAATTTTGATTATAATTACCCTGCATTTTAATTTACTATGACTAGAAAAAAATGGCCTTTTAAACAGTCAACATTTTAAAATAAACGTCGAGAAACAATCTGAGAGAAAGGTGTTATGGAAAGTATATCTTAGTGGTCGCCAAGAATCACTCTCAGGTTGGTCATTCTCTTTTCCTACGATTCGTACTGTCACTTTACCACAGCAGCCTTTATTTATTTTGTCAAATGACAGAACCTTAGAAGGATGGTCATAAATGTTAAGTACATTAAGAAATAATTTGTTGTAGAGCTTTTAAAAGTTTATCAGTAAGCTACAAATAATGAACCGTTTAAACGTTATATCAATACTTATCTTGATGAATTATTCATTATGTGCTAAATTTAGGGGAGTGGGAATTTTCAAGAAAATTCTAATCATTCTTTTTCTGAGATAGAGCTAGAGAAATAATGATTATCATAATAAATTATTCCTTGTGTGCAAAATTTAGGTACATAGAGATACTCGAAGAAATTCCAATCCATATGTTTTTGCACAACAGTAAACTCGATCCAAAGAATTGGATGTTTGGCGATAAAAGAGGATTTCTTAAAAAGAAAAGAAAATTAATTTATAATTTATTTTCCGCTGTCTGAGAAATTCGGTTTATTCTCAGACTGTATTAATCTATTCGTTTGTTTCACTGTCAATATATAAATTTCTGCTATTAATTTGCACACTCGACATTGAATAGTTGTAAAGCTTTAAGTTTTCCATTGACTCTGTAGTTCATTTTTTTTTTATGTTTCGAAACATACAAACGCCTTACTAAATAGGGATGAGCACCTGATTTACCAATAAAAATGGCATCTCTCAGATCCCCACCAACTTCGGCTCTTACTTCGAATTCGAAATTTAATTCCAAATATTCCTTGTTTGTAAAATGTCTATGCAAGTTGGTTTTCTTATTTCCTTTCTAAGTTTAGTTTAGTTATATTAACATCCCGTTTTAAAGCAACGATTGGGCTATTTTGGGACTGATCTCGTAATTTTGAACCACGGTCAGATGACGAGGGTGACACCTGAGTTGGAAACCCCTTCTGCAAACTTCCACAAGACATCAATTGGAGGACATTTAGCCCCGGCGTATTTAACGTGCTCCAGACCCGCTTATGCGACGGTTTCAAACCTAACAACCTTCGGTTCCGAAAGCGAGACCTTACTACCATGCCACAACGGCCCACTTCCTTTCTGAAAGTGATGTACAGAATTGCGGTAAAATGCCGTAATTTGGATAACTAGAATTTTAATTATTTTAAAGCTTCTAGAATTTAAATTTATTTTGAAGATGGTAATATAAATTCTTGATATATTACTGCCTCAAATATAAGCGAAAAAAATATATCAGAAATACAACCTAATTTAATTTATTAGCTTGACTTTCATATATTCCTAATTCTGTTTATGTAAAATGTGATTACTGGCATTTTCGGTCAGTGAAATTATAATTAATTTTATCTTTCAATTTTCTTACATTTTATTCAGAAAATTTACCAATTATATGCATAAAATTTAGTCAAGGAATTGATAGAAATATTAAAAATATAAAAAAAAGGTTTTTATCCATTTTAATATTTTTTTCAAGAATGCCGTAATTTTTAAATTTTTTTATGTCTAGGTAATTTAGAATAAATTTATTATTAAAGTACTTACAATAAAAGGTCAATATCTTTTACGACAATGCATTTTACTTTTACATTAGGACATCGGTAACTCCTTCATATATTAAAACAATGCAGGGTATCTTTCCCACACATATATTTCTTCTACAACCTCTATTTCCTCTTCTAGTAAACCTAGAACCACACAAATATTGTACAATATTGTGTGGCATTGATCAATATTCGCAATATTGTTTAATATTGTGAAACATTTTTAATACCATTTAGTATTGTACAATATTATGTGACATTGATCAATATTCGCAATATTGTTTAATATTGTGGAATTGTTTTTAATATCATATAATTTTGTACAATATTGCATGACATTGATCAATATTCGCAATATTTCTTAATACTGTGGAAATATTATTAGTGTCGTATATTGTACAATATTGTGCAAAAGTCTGTGCTACCTGGGAAATAGTGATATTCTTTTATCTGTTTCTTGTCTTTTAGTAGTTTATCTGAGAGTCAATGATTTATAAACTAATTTCCATTTCCATGGCGATGGATACGCACCTCTAATTGTTGCATTTGGATTGTACAACGGAAATGTCGACGTGTTGAGAGGAAACAAAAGCGGCATTTGTTTGATCTGCTAGTTTATTAAGTTAGTCATATTTCACTCATTCAAGCTTTCCTTCTTCGTAGTACCGTGCAATGCAATTTTGTGTCCTAATTTTCGTACAATATCATTAGAAGTAAAATTTTGACTGTTCAAGATTTCAGTTATTTCTTTTATATACTCTGCATGGAATTATATGCTGTCAGCAATTATATCTTCCAATGTAATCTTCAATCCAACTAAATTACTCACATGAGGGTAAAGAATCGACATTTCTGCAAGGGAGCATAACATTAGAATTCTGCTGATTTTCAAAGATGTGAAAATTGATGGAACTGTATTGGAAATTTTACCTTCTTTGAGATTGAAAGCATCTATGCCCTTAGGGGTGTTAGCAGAGAGTAAACAAGAGTTAAAAATAGTTTTATCGATGACAATTTGTTCTTATTCTTCTTACTGCAACAAGGGCGATGTTTCTATTTCAACGCGGATAATATATTCATCAGCATGTTGTATTACTGAGCATGTGTAATCATTAGGAAGCTAGCACAAGTAGCAAAATGGAACGCTCTTTGTTGAAATGATTGCATGGAAATATCCCTCGAGTCAATAATATTGAAAATTAATTAAAAATTATTTGTCTTGAATTACGTTTCATATCTCCTGCAGTTTTGAAACTTTTATAATTTATTCGTTATATTAACCAAAACCAATTGTTGCATTATCATCTTATTGATTCTTGACATAAGATGTACAAATATTAACTGGCGGTTCATTGCTTTTGATGTATTACTGGATGAATGGTACACATTGCTTTAGAGAAAAATATATGTCATCAATATTACCAAATAGCAGTTATGTTGATAGTTGACACATTTCCATTGCACTAAAAAAGTATAAAATGCTTCTTTCTTTGTCTATTTAAAGCACTACTACTTTTTAATAAAGCATCAATTTAAAGCAATCTTGTGAATTGTAAGATAGTAAATAAAAAATGGACATTATTCTACGGAAAAATTGCTCTGTATCAACTTCAATGGCATCTTTTCCAAATATTAAAGATATGATAAGAGAGATAAAGATAGTGTCTATACTATAGAGTTTGAGCTTGAGAAAGACACATTTTACAGTAATAGTTTCGTTTCTTTCCTTTCTTTCTTTATTTTTGAAAAGACTTCTACATTCATTCACTGTAGTCGGCATTCATGTAGTCGGCATCATTAAAAAAAAACATCATCTACGTTACCGAAAAGTTATTCGAAACGTTGTTTCGCATTTCTTGTATATCTTATTTCTTCATTCATGCTTATCGCTTTTATATCGACCGTATGCAGTTGAAGTTTTTTCTCACAAAAAGGTGTATAAAAGAGACAGAACCCTATATTAAGAAATCTGTTATACAAACCTCTTCCTTGGTATAAGGTCACCAATTTTTTAAAGATTTTTTTTGTTATCGTTACAATATCATATAAAAGCCAAGCCATACCTGCTCTTGCTTAAACGGCTAATTTTGATGAAACCGTATTGAATAATTTACGAATACCTTGGTTATTCTTTTCAAATATATCTGTAACTTAGAAGAATAATTAGAAAGATTTGGTATAAAATAAATGTCTTGTCGCATCAAATATTTGAAGCATTTATCTTAGATAAATCAAGTAAAAGTTCCAATAACTCAAATAGCCAAATAAGACTGTTTGAATAAGTTGTAATACAAAGATTACATGTTGAAAATATTGAGGCATTGTTGAAATGTTTTTCCTTATTTGTTTTATCTACTTTTTAGAAAACTGTTTCCCTTGCTTCTTCAGTATGATTTTCTCATGCAATCGATAACTATGTATTAATATTAAAATTGTTTGATTAATACTGTAGTCATTTGCTTTTTAAATGTCCAGTTCTTTTGTCGTTATTAATAAAATAAGTCTCCGGGAAGCACAATATCCCTAGATAGCCCTTCCAAAAGCGTTTCTAAACGTACATGGCAGATTAATGTTTCAAGTTTTGTAATTTCCTATAACTCAGAAATTCTAGTATTCTGTCTTATAAATCCGCTCTTTCCGAGGCACATCATCAGCAGCTGATAAACTCAAAATCTTATGAAATCATTCGAAATGCTTTCATCTCCATAAGTACATAATCTGCGTAGCTGTATTAATTGTAATGTCTGGAAATTATTATTCCCTGTGAAATTATTATTTCTTATATAATAGCAATGTATATAATTAAGAAGATAATACAATAAAGTAAAAACAATTGCATTATTTTAATTTAATCAGAGAAAATAAATTTAAAAAATTATTGCATTTTTAAATGAAAGAACATGATCTTGAGATGCAATCTACATGTTTTTTTCACACTTCCGATATTCACAAATTCCTGATTTATGACTATGTTCCAAATCTTTCGTTTGAAAAACTTTATCTGTTACTTAGAGCATTAAAATATTTTAATTTTAAACTTTTTTGCATGTTTTCACTTCTGAAATGAAAAACACAAAATTTTTGAAAATACAAATTGCGGAGTCTCATTGGCCTTTAATAGCATCGCTCATAAAAAAAAACATAAAAAGTATGGTAGTGTTGCATTGTCTAATTTACAGATGGTATTGCAGCCTACACGCATTATCACGTTAGAAAGTGTCTGCCATATAATCGAAATAATTAAGGGAACTGAAATTTTTATCTGATTAATCGTGTTTCATATAAGTATAAGTATTTTATAGTTACAGAATCAATCTTGTTTAATAAACATAATTACATCTAAATTGTTATCCTTATTTTTCATGAGCACATTTAGATACTTTAGCCTTCTATAAGATTAATAGAACTCTATCTTCATTATACGTAACCCCTGGATTCGTTTGCCTGTATGCCATGCGTGCATCTATTTATCTTATTTTACCTCTTTTAAATAACAATTAAGCTGATTACAATTGTTATAATGCTATGCATGAATCGCATAGAATAAATAAAATCTCAAGCGTTCTATGTGAATTCACAATTGAATCAAAACGACAAAACATTCCCAAAATTGAAGACTTCATCTAATTTCCTTGTAAAGAAAATAAATCAATGAGGGGTTAAACTCTAATTTTAAATATCACAGGTATTTAATTTCAGAGGTTTATGAGCAAAAAGAAAATAAAAACAGTCAACTTTCTAAAGCCATTCTGCTTGAAAGTCTATCATAAAAATAAATTTAATATATTAATTTATGGAAGATCCATTAACAGATCTAATAGTATTAGATTGGACATATTAGATATTTGACTGAAATAACAGCTATCCAATTCTTCTATCAGATGCTAATGTTGGTATTAAGTAATTATAACATTAATTAACATGGAACAAGGAAATATATCTGTAATAATTTCGGTGAGGAAAAACCATATAAATTTATTACCAATCGAATGCAATTTTTCAAACTATTTCAAAAGATGTTGAGAATTGCACTGCTTTTATTCAGTAACAATACGCAGTGATACTCTTGAAAATGTTCTAAACATTTTAAGCTACAAACTATCTAATGTCGAGGAACATACAATGGCCTAGAGCAATCTTGATAAAGTTAGGAAAGTAAAGAAGCACTATCCGTTATTTCAAGCTGCATGGAGTCGTAAATTGAAACGTACAATCACTCGAAAAAGTAATGGGACACTTGGCGTGAATAACTGCAAAGCTATTTATAAAACTATTTACCACATTAAAAAAAATCAAAAAATATTTTAACCTTTCTTGTACAATCTGTAAGGAAAATTTTATTGGTATTTCAGAATTATAATTTGATCTAGAATTTCAAATATAATTCAAAGGCAAATTGGAGTCAAAAAAGTATTGGGACACTTTTGAAATGAGAAATTCGACCAATATATAGCACATCAATAGAATTGAATTTACTACCACATTTTTTAGACTATAATTTTAAACATAAAATTTTCGATAGATAAGATTAGTTATAGAAAAAATGGCGAGAAACAAAGAAATATCGGTTGATGTGCTAAATCGTGTAATAAGTCATTAGAAAAAGGGAAAACATGTATAGGACATATCTTGAAATTGAGGAAGTATACGATTTTTAAAGTTATTCACAAATTCTAGAAAACAAATGGTGTTCAAAACAAGCAAAAATCAGAGCGTCCAAGGACATTTAATGTACGTGAAAAGAAATGGATTGTGAAATAAGTTCACTTTAATCCAAAAATTAGAGCTGTAAAATTGACTCCGCAATGAAAAAGTAAGTTTGGAAAATTTGTAAATCCTGAAACTGCCAGAAGTGTTTTAAGAAAACATAAATATCACAGCAGAGTATTTGCTAAATGTTTGTAAAAGAACCAAAATAATTTGGAGAAAACGTTTATTATTATTATTATTATTTAAAGAATTCAAATATAACATTTTTGGATCGAATGGCAAGCAAAACGTTTGGCGAAAACCAAATATAGGTATGTCTGTCAAATATTTACGAAATATTGTTAAATATGGAGGTGACAATTAAATAATCTGGGGTTGTATGGCGAGTTCTGGTGCCTAGAACTTAGATTTTATTGGTTGGACAATGAATAAGCATGTCTATCTTAACATTCTCAAGAGAAATTTAAAATAAGTGCTAGCAATACGGGAATCTCAAGACATTTTAAATTGTACTAAGATAATCACCCGAATCATGGAGCACTCATCACTTTGCATTTGCAAGTAATTGGTCATCTAACACTGCCCTAGTGTTATTAAGATTCCTGAAGAAATTTCAGACTTTAATCCCAAACTTTAATTCTACATATGCTCAGCATGTGTAGAATTATTTGCAGAAAAACTATATGAACATCAAATTTCTAACAAGCAGGAGTTAAGAAAACATTTAGTGGAAGCGAGGGCCAAAATCTATGGATCATTTTGCAAAATATTGGTTCAACCCATGCCAAATAGGCTACAGGAGGTCATAAAAAGCAAAGGCGTCCAATAAAGATATTAACTTTTAAGTTTGCATTGTTTTTCTTTATTTATTGGGAAGTGTCCAATACTTTTTTGAGCACTTTTTTTATTTGATTTCTTTTATTTTCAATTATAACCATAATTGCATTAATATGAGACTTTTGTTTGAATTATTATGATTTGTATGTATCAAAATAATATTTGTTTCTTTGTTTTGGTTTCATTTGTATATTTAAGTGAAATATCATTGTAAAAATCTGTGAATTCGGGGGGGCGGGGTGCCCCAATACTTTTTTGACAGACTGTACATATAACATCAGTGAAATTTTTATACTTAAAAAATCAGCAGCATATCTGAATTTTGCTGACAACAAAGTAAATCAATCAACATACCTGAATGGTTCGGATCTACATATTTAGGATCTGTTTCTAAATTCAAGCTATAAAAATTTAAAAAAAAAAAACCAACCCGGGTGAGCTGATTTCAAGAAATCGGTATAGAAAACATAGAAATAGAGAATATTATATGCCTCCTTCAAAAAAAATCTTTTTTGCATATTTTTTGAAACCAGAATTAATTTTTGAAATTAGAATTCCCTGTAAACTGTAACTAACAACTGAAACAAATTACAAATAGTAAAATTTTATTTCAATAATTTTTTACATTGCATAGGGGCTTGTTAACTAATCAAACACTCATAAATTAATATTTAACTGTTAACAAAACTGATATTTTATTCTGAAGGATGTAAATGCCACGTTTTCTCATGAATATTTTTTCCATATTTTCTAATATTTATAATTCTTTTTTACCTGATATCAAGATAAAGACGAAAGCCTGGGAGCTTATACATCAAATCACTGGTATGGAATGCTATCATTCTCCAGAACAATTTGAAAAAGTCAGAGTAATCGCATGTGACTATACAGATGAAAAAAAAGTAAGATATTTTGCCTTTATTTATGTATCTAATACTAAAGGTCACCTAAAATTACAATGCTCATTTACATTACATTCCCTGAGGTTTTTAGTACTTATATTAAATAGTAATTTAATTCCTTGTAAATATTTAATTTATACGATGTGCTTTAGTTTTCCTGTTTCCGTGACTAAGAAAACTTTCCTTTGAGAGGACATAGAATTGTTCCCAAAACAATTGATAAAGAAATTATATTTTAGACAATGCTATGCGCTTTTTTACTTTCAAAGCACAATATATTTCGTTTTAGTAATGAATGACGTATGACGAACAAGGAAACCTATTGATTAAAAGTTAATTTAAAAAGCAGTGGAAAAATTGAATCTCTGCTAGAATAATATGTTGAAGAAAGAGCAAAAATTTCAAAATGAAAATAATACTTTATATCGCATCGAGTTTAAGTGTTTTTATTTTGTTTGGTGACTGCGCTGTTTTTCAAACCTTTAACGACGATGATTTGAGTAGTTGCTATATACACTTGGTCTGCGTTCTAAGTAAGTTTTTTTAGTATAAATTATATACTTTCTTTCTTATATCGCTGCTTTTTAACAGTGTATATGTATGCCTAGTTTTGGGAGTCCATGGAAAGTTGAATACACTTTTAAGGATTGCCACAAACATGTATGTAAATAGCCACTTAATATGTAGTATTAAATTTTGTATTTCTTTTTAAAATCATTAATAAACTTCAATAAAAAATAGGGCTTTGAGTTTATGTGAAATAGCTTGGGAACATCTACAAGTTACATCGCTCTGGGGCATCGCTATTTACAAGATTTTAACATTATTTGCTGTAGTAGATATTGCCATTGTAAAGGTGCAGATAAGAGAAATATCATAAGCTGGGAATCCACTTTGTGCCAATATGAAATTTCGTTACTTTCTAGCATGCAGCAGTTTCATCACAGCACTGGTAATAATTACTTTGCTCTCTAGCATAAAGGTTGCAATTTGTGAATATTTTAAATTTTCTAAACATCTGAATTGATCTGTTGCAAATTTTACTGCTAAAAATATTGATGTTAATACCTAAAATTTGGCTAACAAATATTGAGAAATAAAAGAAGTTTTAATGCAGTTTTGTTCTAGTTGTAAGAATAATTTCCTCCAACGAAATCTTAGTAGCTGGTTAATAGCAAGTGAATCCTTGAATCAGTAAATGAATAAATTAATGTTCATTCGCAGCATGAAATTACTCCCTTTGTTCATAAAACTGATGATAATATCATCTTAATTATCACTAAAGCGATGTATTCACTAAATATATTCTTTTTTTTTCACCCATATTATCAGAGGAAAATTTTGGTTTGTGAAGAACTAATTCAAATTTATCCATTTGAAGCGTAAAAATCTATTTAAATTGCTATCGAAATAATGTTTTTTTTTTTTACTCAAATCTAAATCATTTATGTGAGTACAACTGACATTCTTGGATTTTGGAACTAAAATAGAAATAATTTTCGTTGATTAATTTCGCTAAGAAAGACAATGAATTGTATTATTCAGAAAAAACAGCAATATATTATTAACATTATATTCTTTATGACTTATTTTTTCAATATTTTATTTAATATTTAGATGATACTGCCGATGTTTACCAATTTGTGGATAACTCTTCAGCCCAGGTAATACTTAGTCCACCTTTTAAACATCAAACTGTTTCATTATCTTCAGTAAGATTATTTTGAAAAATAAACCGAATCTCAATTGTAATGGATTCCAAAACTACGGACGCCATATTCTTAAGTCTCATATATATTGTTTTCATTTTGAATCGAGATAAAATGAGGATGTTGTCTGGGATCAAGAAAGAATGCCAATAATTCACCGTATGTTTTTTCACCTTTTTAATTTTTTGAGATCTCGGCATACATTTATATTACGCGTTGAAAATAAGCTGGGAAATTGGCAAGAAACACTCATACTTAAGGCTTATCTCTTTCTCTCAACTCGATCACAACAGCTTAAACAAACGGTTGTCTGTCCACGGCTACATCCTATTTTTGAAAGATATAATTTGTTGTTAGGAATCTTTTTAAGCGTTTATAACAGTATATTAGGGGTCATAGCGTTCAAGCATGGCGATTCTCATAGAGATTACAAAATAGTTTTTGTCTACACTAAAATAGAATTCTCAAAAATAAATTTCGATTAGGAATCTTTTAAAAAGTTTATAATGGTATATTAAGAGCCATAACATGTTTGTATCGCAATTCTCAAAGGTATTACAACATAGTTCTGTTCTTATCTAAAACAGAATTCCACATAGATAAATTAGGATTAGACTCGGTGCAGAAATTTGGTTATTTGATGAAAGAGGTGTTATTTTCTGAAAAGAAAATGCAATTAATTTCAAAATATTTATTGATATCAGTAAAATTTTGTGTGGTTACAGATTGTCTTAAAATATCAAAGCTTGAACATCATTCATTGTCGATTATTTTACTGTCAATTTTAAATTCAGTGGAATCGAGTTCAACACTCGCCATTAAATAGTTAAGGAGAGTCCCTAACCCATTTGCTGTTATTTCCTATAATCCCTGAACTCTCCCTGACTGGGATGCCATCTAAATCAGTAGCATAGCTGTCATCCCTTTTCTGTTCTCGATGAGTTATACTTTCACACTTAGAATGAATTTATCGTCACTTAAAACGTGAAATTTAGTTCTGAAAATCTATTGTTTGCAGAAAGACTATATGTGTTCGTTTCTTTACTTTGTTGTTACTTATGGCGCTTTACAAGGCCGCTAACGAACTGTCAAGGATTTAAGCCGAGTGTGCAGTAGCTTCTGACGGCAAAGACTCGGAACACCCGAGGGCAGAAGTCTGACTTCTAGCTCAAATGAAGCTGACACACACATTGACTTGCACAGTCCCTTTTTACAGGAGGGATCTTTCACACACCTCACAGATAGAACACAGGGAAGAGAACAACCATGCCCGAACCAGGACTCGAACCCGGGATGCCCAGATCACGGGGAAGACGCGCTATCCCTTGGTCAGGTCGTCGGCTCGTTTCTGTATTTCTTCCCTCAAAGAAATCTGTAGAACTGTAGTTCGGGCAGTTGAAGTTCCAGTTATTTTAAAATGATTCTGGATCTTGTGCCACTAAATTGCAGTAAACTAACCAACCAACTAATTATTTTAAAAGTTATTAAAAGGATTTTTAAATATTTTTCTACTTTTATAATTTTAATTTTAATAATTTTTTTTAGATTTATTCAGCTTATTTTCTGGATGGTAGCATCAATTCCAATTATTTAACTTTCACAATATAGATTTAATATATAAATAAATATTAGATCTAATAGAATTTCATTTCTATTTCACGTTTAAATAAAACTTTAAAATGATATCACTTAATAATAATATTTTAATAATATCAACTCTAGGGATGCAAAGGCAAAAAAAAAAAAAAAAAAAGTTGACAGATTTTAAAGTCATTGTGTTTGAAGAGCTATCAGAAATTTAAATTTAATTGCATTATTATACTAAAGAACTTAAAAAAACTCCAGTATTGACCAATTTGATATTGTATTGGTTACATTAATATTTGATTGAAACAAAACCTAATCAATACTCCCATTGAACAAATTAACTAAAAAAATAATACATTATTTAAAATTCTGATTAGCATGGAATCCTGAACAGAATTTTGATAATTGCAGTTATGTGAAGCAATATATGTTTAGTATCAATCTAAAATAATATTTCGGACAGTTACAAAGATATTGAGAGTTCAATGTTCTTATTAGATAACAGCATCTTCAGGAATCGTTTTATCTTAGTCGTCAGGACATTTGAGATGGTGTTGTAAATATGTAAGCCTATCAACTATGCATTGTCCAGGAATAAATGTTATGAACATTCATGTTAAATATAAGAAAGAAATTATTAATTCTTTATCTTGAATAATATTCTGTAGTAAACTGATAAATGAATGATTATTTATAAGAAAACAATTATGGCATTCAATAAATGTTTTTTTTTTCAATTTCAACTGGCAAGCATTTGCAATCACCATGAAACTTCATTGAAAACAATGATGGAATTCGATCTGCATTTTTGATACAATTATAACTGATTAGCACGTGCAATCACCATAAAGCTTTATAGAAAACAATGGTAGTATTTAATATGCATTTTTATTCAATTCTAGAGATCAGGATTCTGTCACTTCTATTCAAAATACAAAAAAAAAGTGAAATACCCGGGTGAACAGATATTAGAAAATTTGAAAATAAAAAAAAAATGCAAAAAGAGAACATTATATGCCTTATTTAAAAAAACCAAGTTTCTTTCTAGATTTTTTCAGACCAGAATTAAGGTCACGTTTCTTGTCGTTGTATGCACATGACTAATAGCAGGCACAAATTACAAATTGTAGATTTTTATATTTCAAAGACTCCTGCACATTTCCTGGAGTATATAACTTCTTTAGCTTTAATGTAAAACTGATATTTAACTGTTCACTATAGCACAGTAGGCTATTCTTGACATATTACACATAGTCTATATAACCTCGATTTTATGCTGAAAAATGCAAATGCCTAGATGTATTATGATTATATTTGATATTATTTAAAATTTATAATTATATTAATTTACTATCAAGGTAAAGACAAAAATTTGGGAATATGTATATCAAGTCCTTGGATATAAAGGACAACATTCTAGAGAACATTTCGAAAAGATGAAAGATGTTTTCTGCAACAATACAGATGAAAAAAAAGTAAGCAATTTTATCTGCATTTAAAAGTTACAAGATTTAAACAGATTTATAGACCAGCATTTACAAATTATTAGATATAAGCATGATCTGGATTCAAGTGACTAACGAAAGAAATGGTTGTAATGTGATAACTGATTTGACACCACTAATTAATTAATTTATATGAAATGAATAATTTTAGAAATAAATATGCATTATTTCTAAAATAATTTTCAAAAATTTGTAATCATAAATGATATTTTAGGCTGTAGGTTAGTAAGAAAATCTACATATCAGCTCTTAAAAATCTTATTAAAATGGTATCAAT
This sequence comes from Argiope bruennichi, assembly GCF_947563725.1. Taxonomy (NCBI): domain Eukaryota; kingdom Metazoa; phylum Arthropoda; class Arachnida; order Araneae; family Araneidae; genus Argiope; species Argiope bruennichi. The sequence goes on from NC_079151.1 coordinate 91,211,559, forward strand.
AAAATTTTCGATACCTTTCACTTAGGGGATAACTCATTTTCTATGTCTCGGATGTACGAATCTCGATGAAAATTAACATTATTTCTATTCAACAAAATACTTTCCTCTCCAGAATGTTCTGTCAGTATAAGATAATTTCTATCATTAAGGTATGATAACAATTATAACATTTTAATTTTGTTTCAGCAATTGGACTTCTACGAAATTTTCTCCTTCGGTTATGAATACGTGTTTGTAAGTATCCTTCATACCATTCATTAATTTTCATTTGAATTTATCTTAATGTATTTCAATTGATTTAAGACTAAAGGATATGTATTTCACAAAAATTCTTTCTCTTCACCCAAAGTTCTTGGTACTATCTTGAATTACTTTGATATTTTGTATTATAGAAATCCCTCGCCCCCACGCCCCACCCAAAAAAAACTCTTTGAAAAATGAACCCCACCCCCTAAAAAACAATTGTCAGGATTAACATAACTTACACCATAATTTTTGATATTTTGAACTGAAAAAATAGTAAAGTATCTTTTAATTATTTAGTAACTCAAGAGCAATCTGTATACACTTCTGAAAAAGGCCTTCCATTATATTGACTCTTGAATTATTTCGACAATCTGAATGAGATGTTAAATTATCCTGAGACGGCAGCGCCTAATATGTTTATTTTTAACCACACTATTGCGTTTGATCCTAACAAAGAGTGCAAAATATTTCTGTTCGAAGCTGGAGAATTATTTTGGTTTGAAATTAGAAATAAATTAGCATCTATTTCAATAAACTAGATATTTTAATTTTTTTTTTTTTTTTTTTTTGCTTTTGTTGCTGAAACTGGAGCATTTAATATCAAATCCTGTTTCAAAGGAAAAAATTCTAAGGACAGAAAATATACTTTCTGCACAATATGATAAAATTGTATTACTTTCTTTGTAAAACAAGTGCTTCTTTTAAAATAGGAATTTTCTTTTATAAAAAAAGGGTTTTAAGGTCTTTTTACCAACTCCAAGAAAGTTTCACAAATTCCTTAAGTCTTCACAATAATAATCTAAATAAAGACTGATATTTCTCATGTATTTATTTTCTTTATAAATTAAATGTGAATGTTTCGAATAAAAAAATGATAGAAAGATTGTATGTACGAGTCTGATGAACGTTTTGCAAATGATGACACTTAAATTCGTATTTTATTGTTACTCAAAGAAATCCGCAGGAGCTTATATTAGTAAATAAATAAACTCCCATTTCTAAATTTACTATATTTCATTATTCAGAATCAGCATAATCGTATTGAAATAAATTAAAATGAAATAAATTTATAAATGTAATTGACATGATGACAAAATATTAATAGAACTTATATAGTCGAAGCTATTTATATTTGTCCTATATGCTCACTTTTTTAAGGACCAGCTCAATATTTCCCACTTTTTCTACTAATTGTTGTGGACTCATGTTACAAACTTTTGTTTAAAAATATTGAATTATACAAGAAAATTATTGTATAATATATATACAATAATATTATATATTGTATATATTTGCTATAATTTTCATAATTCATGTACCGTTTCAAATATTTTTGTTACTGTCAATGATGGGGTCCTGATATATCCGCTAAACATTAATTTACATTTGTCTTTGCAACACAGGAAAATTAATTATTAAAAAATATTCAAATGATTTGGAGGAAGCATTCGAGATTATTTAATTAGATATAGAATTTTAAAAAATCTCTTTATTAAGATTTTAATAAATAAATTAAAACAATGTTTTTTAGACTACAAGAAACTTGTGTTCAAATTATTGTTTTGAAAGTGAATATTCATTTTTATTTAAATTTATTTCCTTTTACTCATTGTAGGAAGTTTGTCGAAACCCTTTCTCAGCATTGTGCAAGGAATTAGATGAATTAATGGTTTGTACAAATAATAAATTTTTCATTAATTTAATTCTTTTATCTATAATATTTCCCTTAAATCTAAATTAGATTTATTAAATATTTTCTCATATTCTATTCTTATTTTAATATATAATAAATATAAAAACTTTAAACATTGATGGACATTGAAATATAAGCAAAATAATAATTATTTTTTCACAACAACAACGTTTTAAAATATAAAGAGCTAGCTTTACAACTGTTTTCAAATTCAGACAATAATGAAAAAAGAATATAAAACTGCAAATTTTATTTGACTTGCTTGAATCACTGCCTGGAATTGGTAATAGATTAAGTTTTTAGCCAGATTACATATTATTTGTTTTTGGGTTTTTCAGACATAGAATTATGTTTATAATGCAGCTTGTGAGATAACTTTGGCAATATAAATGCTGCTGAAATTATCACTGGGAACAATTTTTCCACTCATATCATTGGAATGAATAAATTTTTTACTGATACCTATTCAGATGTTTTATCCTCTTTGGAAGTGTTATCTTGAAATTCAAAGCAAGAAGTTATTCGAAACCGAGCATTTACGATCGAATTCAAGATTTTTTTCAAATTTTTCGACAAAAAAAGAAGAAATCCAATAAATAGAAAATCTAAAAAAAAAGAAAGAATTCCAAAAATTATATAAAGAAGAAATATAATTTCTTTCTCCTCAATACGATCCAATTTAAAAATCACATTTATCGGTTTTCTGGAAGTAGCGCCTCTAATTCCTATAATATCATCATTCACGATAAGTTGTAGATGAGTTTGATGCTAATTTCGCATTTTGTTAAAGACTCGTAACATTATTTTATAAAATATATATATATATTTGTCAAGGCAATAAATTTTATTTCCATCGCATTTCGTTTCTTTCTGAATTAACAAAGAATGAATTAACATCATAAAATGTCCATAGTATCAATTTCATATCACTCTCAAACAATAAAATATAATGGCAATAAAGATCTTTTCTTGCCTGCCAAGCTTTCAGCATCAGGTGTTATATATACAAAGACTAAAGGGAAGAAATAAATCACCGCTGTTTCTTCACATTTATATGCACTTATAAATATCTTTCTAATATAGATTTTCTTTATAACTATTATCCAAATTATTTTATATTAGCTTTTTTTAAGTACAACTTCATCTATTATGTTATGATAATAAATGCAATAATCACAGGACTCATGTGTTCTTCTTTTAAATACATATCTCCCCGGATAATTTTTTCTATAATATTTCAAAGTAGAAAACCGTGTTAAACAGTTTCCTATTATTACCTTTTTTTATATGTTTGTAAATTCTGTAAATATTTATTTTTGTTTTATCTCCTATAAATACTCTGATATTTAATAAAAGTCCAGGAACATGCCCATCAAACGTTTCAATGACCAGAATAGTTAAAGATACGATATGAAACGGCGTTCTGTTCGATAAACTGTAGTTTACAAAATATTATTCTTATGAAAAATAATTATATTGCAAACAGCGTAATAAAAGTAGTTTTTGAATATTTAATCATTCATAATTCATATTTCAGATGAAGATAAGTGTTTGGATTAAAAAAGTTAAGGAGAGTGGAAAATGTGATGGAGCAAAACCATTAACGAAACCCAAAAGTAAACCAAAGGACCTTTTTGGCTGATGAGTATCTGGAAAACTTCAATTTATGAAGAATACAGACACAATCTTTGTCTGCTCTTATAAATGTCGTTCAAAATCTAGTAAGATGAACGAAAATAAATGTTTAAAAATGACTGACTATGTTTTTATCGACTAATCTTGTATGGTTTTATAATATTCTACAACTAAAGTAAATGACTACTAGAGAATCAATTTTCTAAACTGGAATATTTAATTATCTCCTATATTTACCTTGTTTTTCAATGAAAAAATCATTTATTTGGATAGATTTTTTTCTAATATCTTATTACAATTTGAATCAATCCCTTCATCTTATACAAGAATTTTTTTAATTATTAAAATGGACACGTTAATGCTACAGTTCCTTAAAAAGAAGCTGCTAATTTGTATTATATGCTTAAAGTTTTGATATTATGCAAAAACTTAAGTTTACAAAACACATTTTCCCATCAACGTTGACCGATTCTTTCGATACATTAAAACATCGAGAATAATTTTTGGATAGTAACAAAAATCATATTTAGTGCATGGCTGCCACATTTAAAGAGTTTACGCAATGGGAAAATTCGTTTTTATAAGATATATCTACTAAAATGTGTCTCTTGAGTTGTCTCATTATGGCAATCCAAGAAGGCAGAAAAAATTCTATCAGGAACCTTAGTGACGATCTATACACCCAATACTATGGCAACTTGACATTGTTAGTAACCGTGGTTATCCATTGTTAATATGAAAGGGCACTTTAAAGTGTATTTTAAACGGTTGCTAATAACTTAGAAGGTGAAGCCATTATTTAGTACATGTATATCTTATATTCTATAACCACTCTCTGGTACATTTTCAATGATAGGATAAAATAAACCAATTTAGTTTTTACGATTATAAATTAGACGATATTAGAAAACATTTTTTTCCACGAACCAGGAATTACAAAATTATTATATATGTTCACTAAACTCACACATAGCTAAAACTATATATATCTGAAACGATTAGAAATTGCTTATTTTTAAATCAGAATGCCTTTTCTAACTCCCTTAAAATACTAATTTGTATACTAGATTATCAAAAAAAAATCGTTTTTTATTCCATGGAATATTTCAAATATTTTATAATTAATTCATCCCTGCAATCTGGAACAATCCACTATAATCTATGGAATCTTCTAAGATGAAAATGAAATGACTGAAGAGATTATCACGGATTTAAATACGCAACATAAAAATAATCAAATGCTAGTAGTTCCATACAGGATTAAAACGTAGAGATTCCTCCTTCAATTAGAATATGCAGTTTCCAATTTAATTCATTTTTCTCTGATATTAACTATAACTGAAAAGTATAGACAACATGACCTGGTAGTATAACTTTTATCTGACGGTCGGGAATCGTAAATTATTAATAACCATCAAAACAAATTTTCATTCAATGAAATTGGTACTTATCAAACTTGTCGTATTCACCTGCCCAAAGTCAACTCCATCAATATATCAGAAGTACGAATAATGGATTTCACTCTGGTTCATTCAACAAAATTGATTTAAATTTACATATTCAATGAAAAATCATCCACTTATTATTCAAAATTATTCCATTCGAAACTCCAAACCCATCGTTTTTTATTGAAAAGAGTTAAAAGCCTCTTTTTCAAATTTCTTTCTCTGCGCTATGCCTTTTTCCCTTCATCGGCATCAGTTGTCTTTAAGTGTTTAAAAATCAAAAAGCACAAAATGAATATTAATAATTAATTTTAACTAATAACTTGAATAACTTTTTAGTAACTTTAGACATTGTAAACCAGTCAGTTATATTTGACATTAAAGGAAGAATATAAACTGGAAAGCTAGGTCTACGTTCCTAGTTTTTTTAATATTTCTTCTTTTTAATTAAAAAATATTTCAAATAAATGAAAAATGAAACATTGAATATACATTGAAAGTCTGCTTCTAGTTAAGGTGCAGTAAAATTGTCCAAAGCAATAAGAAAACTTTCCTATTTCGCTGGAAAAAAAATCCAAAAATGAAAACTGAATCGTAATCGCAATCGATATATTTCAGAGGCAAGTACTATATATAACATAGCAAATCACCTTATAAATAGCTGATAAAAGGAATGGATAATGAAATTATACAGGTTTTAGTTTCAAATTATATTTTAATGAGATTGTAACTAAAGTAAGCATACGCCTGAAAATAGCACTGAAAAAAGTTCGAAAAGTATTTTTTTGTCTTCTCTAAAAGTGTCTTATAAAAGCTCATTATGGCTTTGCCGATGCGCAGTGTATGCGCAAGTTCTCATTTACTGTCTGCCCTCAAATACTTATCGTGACCTAACGTGTAATCTTTCTGCCGTGTTAAATTTGAAGGGAAAATTGTACCAGTTAAATTTGTGTCACAAATAACCGCAAAATTTTACAATATTGGTTTTTGTTCCTCGAAAATGTAAGGAAAAATCAAATTAAAATTAAATTCTTGGAAAAAATATCACCTATTTTATAAAACGTTAATTTTCATTTTGATTTCAAGTTTAGCTCCCCCAAATTTTCCTAAAGCTTTGGACACATAAATGAGCAATTTTATTTCATCAACACCTCATATATTATATATGTAACGATGTCTCTAAATCTTAATAAAATCCTAAATAATTTCTTAATTTTCATCTTAATTTAACCCTGTTAACTTAATTCTAAAATATTCTCTCATTTCTTGATCCGATTCCAATTTTCTATTTAATTAATGCTACAGAAACTCTGTAAAAATGCTTAATTAAGCGGTTCTCATGCTCCTAGTAAAGGAATAAAAATCTGTTGATCTAAACATTCTTTTAAGAGATCTCTATAAATCCCTTACCTAAATCGACACGTGTAAAGAGTATCAGAATCTCACACCATCACACTGTATCCACCATCAAACCATCACACTGAATCAGAATCTCACACCATATAATCATGGTAATAAATATTCCGTTTGCCCTTTTCTCTTTTGTGCTGTAATGTAAATTGAAGTACATCGTCGCTTCTTGCTTGACATAAATTATGCCGTCCGGGAGGAAATAAAGCGAAAATTAAAATTAAAAATACCTTCTATCTCTGCATTGACGACTCTACTTCAAAAACGTGTTTTATATTTTATATTATATTTATATATATATTGTAAATGCCAAAATTAAGAAATAGAATTTTTGATAATTAATGTATATTAATATGACATTATGCAATATTTTGCTACAAAAAGCCAATAATTAAGATGATTACGAGTTAAAACACAATTGAAGGATTCAAAATTTTCTGTTTTTGGAATAAGAAATATTTAGATAAGATCGGGACTTATAACAATTTTTCAAAACATGCTTATAACTTTTTAAGTACTTTCGCTACCTTGATTATCATTTTTGATAGTTTAACTATTTATTCGTAATATGCATAAGAAGTATTGAATAACATTTTTCTTTTTATTTTAGCACCAGAAATATTTTTCAAGAAACTTGATGACTGTAACAAATTGTCCAGGTTATATCCCAAATTATCATAGATATCTGACAGTTTGTTACAATTCAAATAAAAGTATTTAAAATTATTTTTTCATTGTTGTTTTTTTACGTAAAATGTACAAAAACTTGTATTAATTATTAACACATAGGATAGTGATAATATTTGTTATCAAGGGATTTACAATAAATCATTTAAAAATTAACTAACAAAAATGTCAGACTTCAGCAGAAATTCATTTAACATAAGAAAATGATGATAGATTGATGCCTGTTGCACACATTATTTACTATATTATAATGTATCGTCAATGTTGTTGAACATATCTCCGTAAGCGTGGGCAAAATCACTTTTTCAGAATTTCCACTTTAGTTGAAAATCCACTTTTCCACATTTTTTTTTTTTTTTTCAATTTCGGACTTTCTCTTAAACCATTCTTTTTCGTAATCGTTTTTTTTTTCAATGGTTTACCATATCATCCTTATTTCCCATGTCTTCTTTTTTCAGGTATATCAGTTACGAAGAGATTTATTATTATTATTATTAATTGAACCTTTGTTAGATTCTTTGAGAAATGAATATTCGAAACAGATCTGATCTTTCAAGATCATATGCAAATCAAAATAAAATCTCGAAGTTTATAATTTGTTACTAGTTTCTCCGAGATTTTGTTATGAATTGCCCTTCCCATATTTTCGAAGACTTTTGTTGATTAATTAGAAAAATATCTTATTGCCACATGTTTATTTCTTGACTTCCTTTGCTTCTTTAACCATCCCAAGACGTTGTGTTATTGAATGTTTCATGATACCACCTTCACAACAATGAAACCGAAAGTTACCTCTGGATTGTTTTATCCTTTGTCATTGATAAAGCTCATTTATCCTTGACGATTGTCGTCTATGACGAATATATTATTTTCTGTCAACTACTTACGAAATACGCCTTTGAAGTTTTTCATTTCATTAAATTCATGAACATCAAACCAAATCCTTTATATTCAGTCGTCTTCACAATCGTTCTAAGAATGTATCAAGTCTAATGAAAAATTCTTTGATGAATATACCATTTTCATTAATGAATTCTGCTTAGTCATTATTATTTGTAATATATCCGATTATAATAGACATTTATCCTGGCAATCGGAAATTTATAAATGCTGGTTTCTGAATGGTATGTTTGGATGATATGTCTAGCTTTAAGGAGTTTTATTTGATATTGGGTTTATTATTATTCTAAATTATTTGTTAATATAAAATGAAGCTTGTTTTATTTTTCACTAATTGAACGAAATATTTTTCCAGATTATCTTTACGTTTCTCTTAATAAGTTACTTTCTCTTCCTTTTGTATGTTTTCAAATGTATTCTTCTAATATTCTAAATCATAACTCATCAATCTGACTAAACCCGTTCATTCTTCAGGTTCACGCCTTATAAAGTTTGCTATGAATGGCCTTAATTCATGTTTTATAGAAGAAATAATTAAAATAAAATCATGAAAAATTAAATTCTAGATAATACATTTAAAATGTCCCAATGATTTATATAAATAACAAGCTTTTGCACGGGCACATGCAATATGCATTCAGTGAATAACACACAAATGCAAGGATATATATAAAATAACTAATCAGATTGAATTGTACATGGTCCTGTAGATATTTATTTAGGTCTTTAGCTCTATACAGGATTATAATAACAAAATTGATTGTTAAATTTTGTAAATTTATAAGAATATTTAATTCAATTCGAATAGGAAACATTACGGTTCCGTGAATGTAATGAATAGCTAAACGGCCAAGAAATTTGTCGCCTTATGGTTATCAATTATCAATTAAAATATTTGATCAAAAATTATTATAAATTAATTAATTATTACATTTAATAATATAAATTAAATTTTTTAATAGCTGAAAAGAATTTAAACTATGAATCATTCAATTAATGCATTTGAAAGCAGAGATTAAATTTACAATATAGATTAAAAAGAATTACGGTAAATTCCAATAATATTCTTTTTCCATAAAATATTTTTTTTGAAATGCATAGTTGAAATGTAAAAATCTCTTTGATAAATGATTTAAAAACATATTTAATGTGATACATAGCAAATAAAATTTATTACTAAACATTAATAGCAGATACTGTAATGAAGCAAAGAATGCTTTTTTTTAGTTTTTTTGTGACAACTTGTTCTTTAAGGGTAATTTTATGATGTGATTATTTCAAATTTATATTTGATAAACACTAATTTAATATATAATAATTAATAATGCAAAGGTTGCTGAGTTTTGCTTTCAAATATTAAAAGGGTTTTTCTTACTATAGTACCAGATACAATATTTTTATTACTATCAGATAAACTAAATATCCTATTTTTATCTCTGCCTTATAGTACTTTTCATTATTTTTTATGCATCAAATGTCTGTGAAAACCATCACATATATGTTTAATACAAAATAATTTAACGGCATCAATTCGCAAATTTTCGGATTAAAGTGAAAATCAATTCCAATGCAATTAAAAGGGTATTTAGGGAAAATAAAATTGAGCCTATCCCTCCAGTTATTTGCTGTCCTATTTAGCATCGTATGATTATACAACAAAGAATTATGTTGTCTTTCTGATCGTTTCATTGCTTCATATCTTTAATGTTTTATGCTAATCCACTTTCTTTTTGGTTAAATTTAGCTATTTTGTTTTATTTTCTTATATACATAGTTTAGATAAAGTATAAAAAAATCTGAATTCGAGATTTTGACGAATCTCCAAATTTTAGACTTCCTTGAGTTTGAAAAAAAAGTTTTTAAAAAATGCCCTCTTTCTGTGACAAAAATAGATAAAACATGTTTTGAGTTAGAAATGTTGAACTTTGGTATATAGGAGTCACATCAAATTTACAAATTGCTGCCAAATTTTAAGTAAAATCCGTTCAGAGAAAATATGTGTGTTTGGCTGTTCGAATATAACTTAACTTGATAAATACAAATCAAACAGAGCTAAATCAACAAAATTTGAAATTCAGATTTTATATGTATAGTGTAGGCACTTGTCAAATTTTGAGTTAGACCAAACGAATATTCTACCATCAGTCGATCTCTATTTTCAGAAGAAAATACAAAATTGACGAGAAAATACAAACATTGCAATTTTGCATATTTTCAATACAAAATTGCTATTTTTTTTGTAATGCAAAATTTGCAATACAAAAAGGACAGTTTTGTGCCACATTTTTGTTTCAAATTGTTAACAGAACAGAACGCCGTCTCATTCCCCCGTATCCGTGACCATTCTGGTGACTAAACGGTTTGGTGGACATTTTATTTAATTAACAAAATATTTATAGTAGGAAAACGAAACAAAAATAACTATTTACAGAATTTATAATTATACAAAAAATTATATTAAGATGAGACCGTTTACATAATTTTTCAGCTTAGAAACATAATTTGTAGTAATAAATTTAGAAATATAATGCTGACAGATAAAATGTGTAAAAATATACATATAATCTGTGCCCACTTATTTTTTTATGATATAGTAGATCATAATGCAGTTTAAAAAAATCAGATGGAAAATAATTTGAGAAATGGAAATGAAGAGAATCTCTTTGATTGAAATGTGTGACAGGAGACTGCGGTGCTTGTTTTTTCCCTTGGTCTTTTTTGTCTAAAACATAAATTCGGTTTTTGGATACTATTAACGCATGCCAAGGAATAACCACTCGGAATATGACTCGACAAGTGATGACTAGATAGATTCAGTATAAATTCTAAATTCACGCAAAAAGTTTATATTTCGTAATCATTGTACTCCAGTGCCATGTAAAGCTTCATCTGGCGTCATAAGTCTTTCAGACAGTACGCGGACAAATTTTAGGGAAACCACTCCCGTTGATTTCCACATAATATTTCGAAGTGTAGCAATCATATAAAATCGGATAAAACGAGATATTCGTTCATAGGTTAGATAATTTACAAATATATTATAAATATGAAACTAGATATATGATATGAGAAAGAATGTTCCACTGATCCAGAGAATCACGTGAAGTGTTTTATTTTCTATTCCTTTGGCAACCATGTGACAACTTCATATTTGTTAATACATCCATTCAAATGTATATAGATATATAGTATAGAAAAATGTGTGTACAAGCTCCATTCAAACCGTCCGTGGGAACTATGTAACTCTTTTATACTCAAATGCAATGCAAACAGCCTGTATAAGTTGTTCATCTCTGAGTAAATTTAATAGAAGGAATATGAATGTGAATTCATCAATTTAGAAATTTTTGTATGTATATTTTATAATCTGTCATTTTAAACAAAAAATATCTGTAACCTACTGAAAAAAATGGCCATGCAGATCATGCAAAAATGCAATTACATGATTACATATGGAGTTCAATGGAAATGCTGAATAATAATTTAATTTTCTGTGAATATTTACATTTATCGGAAGAGTTTTACTTTTCCTGCTTTCGTGACAGAGAATTGTTTTTTCTTTGTGTGACTTTTTAAAGAATGCCAACAGAGAAATTATTATTTAATCAATGTCATACCCCCCTTTATGTCAAAAAACACTATATTTCCTTTGAGGTTACAATGGACCTATCGATAAGCCAATCATGTAAAAGGAAACCACTATTGGTTGAAAGTTAATTTAAAATGCACAGAAAAAATTCCATTGCTGTCAGAAGTATAAGTAAAAGAATAAAAGTAAAGAATTTAAAATGAAAATAATCATTTTTATTGCATCGATTTTAAATGTTTTAATTTTATTTGGAGATTGCAATCTTTTTTCAAGTTTTGACGAAGAATTTGTGAGTAAATGTTTCTTACACCTGGTATGCAAATTAAGTAAGTTTTATTTTATATTCCCTTTAAAATAAATATTCTCTTTCTTGCATTATCATAATGTAACAATCATGTAACAGTATATTCGAATGCTTATATTTACCAATTTTGAAAATTTGAATTCAATGTCAAAATTTACAGCCTACTTATTCTATATTGTAAACATATATTTAGTATTTACTCACAACATTTAATTAAAATTTGTATCATTTTTAATCATAAAAAACAGGGGAAAATTAGACTTTTTGCAGTTATGAAAAATAGCTTAGGAACATCTTTAATTTTTCAACAAGCTACACGATTTTAAAATTTTTTGATAATATTTCTATTAGATTCTGTGATTCAAAGCAGCAGATATTAAAAAGGATTTAAGTAAGGAATCCACTAAGTTGAAATAAGTTATTTTTATTCCTTAGCATATGACAGCTACATCACGTAGCTTTAAATATCTGAATTGAAATGTGATAATTCTTATTGTAAAAATAAGTTATAAATATTTAAAATTCGGCTTACAAATACTGAAATGTAAGAAGTTTTAATATAGTTTTTGTGATAATCAATTAAACACTATAAATTTTTCATTATTTATTTATTTGAAATAAATAATTTCATACCGGGAAATATCGGCAGCCAGTCATTAACATGTGAATCATTCAGGCAAAACATGAGTAAAATAAACTTAATTTAAACAACAGATAATTCTTTTGTTCAAAAACTTCAGAATCATTTCTTCTTAGTAAAAAATATTATAAAATAATTCGTAAAAATAAAAATAATTCGTAAAAATAAAAATAATTCGTAAAAATAAAAATAATTCTTGAATAAATAAAATTCTTAATAAAAAATTCTTATAAATAGAAATAATTCTTGAATAAATAAAATTTTTAATAAAAATTCTAATAAATTAAAATAATTCTTGAATAAAATTCTTAATAAAAATTTTAATAAATTAAAATAATTCTTGAATAAAAATCTTAATAAAAATCTTAATAAACATTCTAATAAATAAAAATAAGTCTTGAATAAATAAAATTCTTATAAGTAAAATGGTGGATTCTTCATGCAAATTCTTGTTTTATTATGTTTACTTCATGTAAATATTTAATGAATGAAAATTATCTATTCATTTCGAGCATGTGATCAAAAATCACTTATTGAAAATTAATTAAAATTATTATTTTTGAATTTTGTTGAAATTGACATTAAGATATGTTATATTATCTAATATCATTTAACCATATGTTTTATTATTTTTATACAACTGAAAATGTTGTTATTTCTATGTAAAAAATATGTATTTTTCGTTGAATAAAATTCTCTAATCACAGGAATTGAACTATTTTTCTTATCAAAATCAGCACTATTTTTAGAAAATTAGATATAAATATTGATTGATATGTCTTACTATTTTTAGCCCAACATTTGACTCATTATTGCATATGACACATTATGACATATTTTTCAATATTTCATTTTATATTTAGATGACACTGAAGAAATATACCAAATTTTGGATGGCTTTTCAGACCCGGTAATATATAGTCTATCTTATGAACTTCAAATTATTTATTTATTGAATAGGTTGATAAACGAAATATATGTTCACTGATTTTCCCCTCTGTAGATAATTCGGTTTAGCTACATCGCATATAGTCTGTTTTTATGTCAAATTGGTGCAAAATTATGAGAAATCAAAGAATGACAGTATTTCATCATCTGATTTCACATCCTTTCACCTTTGATTAAGGTGTACGCACACACTTGAATATTTTTTTTTAAATTTTAACTTTAAAAGTCCAGTTTTTTCACAGTAGGTCATTAATATATGTTTAAACTCATTTCAGTGAGAAAAAACCATATTACACTAATTATTAATTAATTAAATAATATTTAATGAGCTAATTAGCCTATTTTTGAAACATGATATCTTAAATTCTGATTTACACAGACACATAATTCTAGTTGGAAATTATGCCTAATATTAGTCTTCATGTTGTCTGCCTCAATCAAGTTATAAAAATGTATAGTTTTTTAAAAATAATTTTTTCAACAACAATGAATAGAAAAAACAAGATTTTTTTTGTCATTTTAACTTTTAAACAGCTATTAAAAATTTATTTCTATAAATATAACTTTGATTGAGGCAAAAAACATCCGCTATTTCATACAGATTATTTTGATATATAAATAACTGTATTTGGTTCATTTCTTGTTGAGTTATGATTGTTTGAATGAAGCAACATAGTGGAAAAATACCATTCTTCATAAAATGAGTTTTAAAAACACCGTAACTAGAGTTTTTAATGAAAGCTACTCAAGAAAAATAATTATAACTCGAGAAATATTTAGAATATTGACAACATTTTGGTATCGTTTGAAAGCTAAAGAATCATAGAACATTATTAAGCAATAAAAAAAAAAATTCGATATTTTGAACGATTTTCGAAGTTTCAAGTGTGTACATACACCTTAAGGGGTGGGTATATATATAGTCATCTCTCACTGATACAAAGACAAAAACACAAAGATATAGATTAAACATTAACCTTTCCTAGGACATCGGGAAGTATGAGTCCCACTAAATTCATTACTCTTTGCATGAAGTTTGGTTGGTTGGCATAGTTCTGACACAATTTTCAATGTCAGAAACTTAGATGCCTCCGTTCTTTATCCCACAAATAATGGTATGTCTTAATTTGTTATTTAAATATGAATTAACAAAATTAATTAATTAATAAAATTATATTTATCTAAATGTTAAATGAATCACTTTTTTAAGCCAATCTAAGTTTTTAAATACAGGGTGATTATAATTAAAGTTACTGGACCAAAAAACAAAACTACTGGACCAAATGTTATCAAACTTGGTAATGGTTTAAAGAAGGCATTAATATGTTGCTGACAACGAAGCAAATCAGTCTACATATCTGAATGATACGGATCTACACATTAGGATCTGTTTCTCAACTCAAGCTATAAAAATTCTTTAAAAAAACCTGGGAGAGCTTATTTCAGAAAATTGGTATAGAAACGTAGAAATAGAGAATATTATATGCCTCCTTCAAAAAAAAAGTTTTTTTATTTTTTCATATTTTTTAAACCAGAATTAATTTTTGAAATCAGAATTCCCTGTAAACTGTAACCAACAGCTGAAACAAATTACAAATAGTAAATTTTTATTTCAATCATTTTTCATAATGCATAGGGGCTTGTAAACTAATCAAACACTCATAAATTAATATGTAATTGTTAACAAAACTGATATTTTATTCTGAAGAATGTAAATGTCATGTCTTATCCTGAATATTTTTTGAGATTTTCTAATATTTATAATTCTTTTTTACCTGATATCCAGATAAAGACGAAAGCCTGGGAGCTTATACATCAAATCACTGGTATGGAATGCTATCATTCTCCAGAACAATTTGAAAAAGTGAGAGTAATCGCATGTGACTATACAGATGAAAAAAAAGTAAAATATTTTGCCTTTATTTATGTACCTAATACTAAAGGTCACCTAATACTAATTTTTTTTTTACAAAATAGCATTTACACATTAATAGATGGCAATATTATCTAGATAAAAATAAATAATGAATGAATGAATGATTTTCATTCATTTGTCAAAATAAAATGAACTAATTCTTTGTATGAAACGAATCGTTTATAAAATAACACCTAAGAGCTGAATATATTTCAGTACATTTGACAAATAACTAATATTTTGGACCTAAAGTGTTAAGAAAATCCATGAAATAGCTCTTGATATTATTTTTAAAAGGATATCAGTGCAGATTTCGAAAACCTTTGTAATTATTTAAACGTTTTACTGAAGGAATTATTTTCTAAATCTCTTATTAAGCACTCAGTACATTTCATTATTTTTTTATAAATATTAATGCAATGATATCAGTGAATATTACAATTCTATCAGCGCAAATTTCAAAAATCTTTGATCTTACTAAATTAATTATTTTCTAATAGTCTCATTTCCCCCCCCCCAAATATTCAAGAGTGGAACGATGCGTTATTACTGTGTGACAATCAATCACATATTATCGGCTTAATAACAATCAAGAACGTTTCAAATCAATGCAAAATATTGATGATTATTGTAACTTATTTTTTCAGTAATTTTCATTGCGAATGTCTTTTTCAGATGTACAGAGTAAATGATATCATTAATTAAAAGGGCTTTCATAAACAACTCAGGGGAATATGCAAAAATCATGGGAAAATATGAATATCTTCATATCAATCAGCAAATATTTTACACTTCATTTGTGTGCCATCGTAGCTGAACTATCTCAGTTAACTATGTCGTGTTCTTGAAAAAGCCGAAAATTAAGGGAAGAGCTAATATGAAGAGCAAATATTATTCTATAGGTCTTTTCATATTTATGTATGATTTGTAAACCTATATATTTATATTTTGTCGTTTGTTTATGTGAATGTATCTCTTACCTTCTAGTGTATGGAATATAAAAGAGCAATTATTGTAATTATCAAAAAATTCGAACTTTAAATTTTAGCACTTTAACCTACGATTTACGTTCTAAACGTCTGAACCGAAAACGTAAACAAGATTACGTTGACTTGGAGCCATTCCACGGTTCGGCAATTCAGTCGAAAGATGTAAGCGCGCGACTTACGGAATGTAAATACTGTGTATGAGACACAACTGGTTTAATTTTGTTGGATATATCGTAGGTAATTATAAAATAATGTAATAAAAAAAGTTTAGTGAAATAAATAAGGCAGGTGATAAAGTTAGTAGCTTTCTATATAGTTATAAAACAAAATGAGGAATTTAAATAAAAAGTACTCATAAAATATAAAAATATAAGAAAACATCTATTAAAAATGTTTATTAAATTCTTCAAAAGCAAGTGTAAATAAGATATTTCGACGTGTGCGTTGAAAGTTATTTAAAAAAATTAACTGAAATAAATAATTTTTAAACAATTGTAATAAATATTTTGAGACCGGATTCTTTTTCATTCCGAATACTAAAATGGGCATAATTTCTGTTTAGTAAATAATTTATTCCTTAGAATTTTCTCTCAGTTTAAGATACTTTCTTTCGATATGGTTTACTCTCCATGACCATAAATTTATAATTTTTCAGAAATCGTGTTTCTATGAATTTTTCTCCGCAGGCTGTGAGTATGTTATGGTAAGTATTTTAACAGTCTTTTGAATTTCTCTTAGTTCATTTGAATTTTTGATAATCACAATGATTCCTTCTATTCTCAAAAAAATCATTATATTGAATTGTGTTAACATGATTATCTTGATTTTTCATTAACTTGAGATTATCTCGATTTCCCTAAACTTGAGATTATCTTGATTTCCATAAACTTGAGATTATCTTGATTTCCATAAACTTTAAATTATCGTGATTTTTGTTAACTTGAGATTGCCTTGATTTTTGTTAACTTGATATTATCTTGATTTTTCATCAACTCGAGAATATCTTGTATTACATTAAATTGAGATTACCCTGGATTATATTCAATTGAGATTACCCTGGATTATATTCAATTGAGATTACCCTGAATTACATTAACTTGAGATTATCTTAACGATTTTACTTGAGATTCTTTTGCGTTATGTTATACTTTGTAGTTTTAAACTGAAATATTTAGTAAAAAAATAATAATAATAACTTATGAATTTCCAGTGGTATTTTCAGATAAATACACTTCTTTTGATTGGTACAAGTTATTTGACTATTCTGAAAAAAAGATATCAGCTTATTCTGAGGTGTCAGGTGCTATAATTTTTTTATATACAAAGTTATTCTTTTTATCTTAGCAAAAGGAGCAAATTACTTCTATTGGATATTACAAAATCATTAGAAGTTCAAATTTTGAAATTTAGCTAGTATCTATTTTAATGAATTAGTAAAGTTTTGTTGAAATTACAGCTTGTAATTATTATTTTTGTTGTTAAAATTTTGGCTTTTTTATGTCAAATCTCATTAATAAGAAAATTCTTTTTTTAAAAAAAATGAAAAAAAAAATCTTTTTATATATTAATGAAGATATTTCATTTTTTTAAACAAAGACTTTTTTTTAATTTCTCATATATATAGTATGGAGAAAGTATACTGATCTTCAAAAAATTCGAACTCGAGAATTTGACGAATCTCCACGTTTTAGATCTCTCTAAATTCGAAAAATACTTTTTTAGAAAATATCCGTCAGTCTGTCTGTGACAAAGATAGCCCAAAAACGCTTAAAGCTAAAAGGATAAAATTTGGAGATATACCAAATTTAGAGATTTCACTCAAATTTTGTACAAAATCCTTTCAGAAGAAATCTGTCTGTCCGGCTGTTCAAATATAATTTAACACTATATTTATAAAACGAAAAAAGTTATATAGATAAAATTCGACACACAGATTTATCATATATAGTGTGGATATCTAACAAATTTTAAGCCAGATCTAACGAGGAGTTGGTCCTCTGTTGTGCTGTACATTCAGACACATTTAAACGCGATATTATTTAATATTATTTTCCGCTTGGAAGGGATTAATCGCCAAAAAATTTGCCAGGACACGATACATTCCATAAAAAGGCTAAATTCAAGCCTAAGGTTAATATTTTGTAATTATTTTATGCCAATACCACTCAAGGTATTCTCTGGAATATCTTGAATGAAGGGAATGCGGGAAAGCGTTCGAGAAACCACTGCATCTAGTTAGAAATGGTCATTCATTTAAAAAATGTTATGTATGAAGAATTATTTTCTGGTTGCGTAAAATCGTGTGTTTTCAGGAAAGGCACCTTTAGAGATAAACTTAAAAAGCAAAATTTCATCTAAATATAAAATTTTATCCAAATCGTCAGACACGTTTCCGAATTTATAGTTATATTTACGACCCGTTTTAAAACAACATTAGAGCAATTTTGGGACAGACCTCGTAATTTTAATCCGCGGTCAGATGACAAGGATGACACCTGAGCTGGCCCAACCCCTCTTCAAACTTCCACACCACACCACCTGGAGGACGTTTCGCCCTGATGTATTTAACTTGCACCAGAGCCACTTACACTACGGCTCTTCGGTGGAATTGGTTCTCTACCCTGAAACCCTTTGGTTCCAAGCCGAGACCTTACCACCAAGCCCACCACAGCACAATCCGTTTCCGAGATACATGAAATAAATAAATTTATATATAAACAAGAATTGCTTTTTAAAAAATTATAAGATTAATTATCTCATTGCATGACTTATACATTTAAATAAATAAATTTTATTCACTTTATTTAGATTATAACTAATTTCTGTTTAAATTAATGTTTTAAATGTCAGTATTCAATTTAATTTGTATTTATTTGCTTTTATTCATTCTAGGAATCTTGCATAAATCCTTTTGCAGCACTATGCCGGGAATTAGATGATACAATGGTTTGTATATAGAGTAAATGTTTAATTAATTCAATTTTTTATTTATAATATTTTTCTTAAATCATTCAGAGGTATTAGATGATTTCTTATTTTTTATTTTCATCTTAATGTATTAGAAATAAAAATTAAACAATATTAAATATCTTGAAGATTTAAAATATAATCAAATATATATGTATCCTTTGCAAAAATCAATATTTGCATTACCCTACAAAAACAAACTTCCATCAATATACCAAACCATACCAATATATTAAGTTTTTACTCTCTTTCCAAAATATTTATGTTGTTTTTGAAATAATTTATTATTTATAGTTCGACATAAAATGACAATTCAGAACACTGGGATTCAAAACATAAATATATAAGTGATTTAAATCTTGTACAAAAATTCTTAATAAAAGTGAAAATATAGTGGGAAACCAAAGTAACAGATTCAAACACAATATTAACAAAAAATAAATAAAAAAACACATTTAAGAAAAATATGGAACAGTAGAAGTACCAATGCACAATCAAACATATAAACTATTGCAAATGGAATTTCGCAGAAAACTGAAAATCAAAACTTAAATGTATTGAATAACTTATGTTACACTGAAGTATGCTATTGTACTCGAGTGAATTCTTTACTTAAATTAAGATACGATACGCTTTATTGAACAGCTAATAAAAGGGATTATTTATTTATTTGCAAAACAAACTATTATAGTTAAAAGGGTATTTATATTTCATTGTTTAATTATTTTGAAACCTTGGAGATTGCAATGTGATTTTAAATTTTAACAATGTTTTAATACTGGAAGTTCCAAGTTAAATATAAATATCTTAATGAGAATAGTCTTACCTTATAGCGCTTTATTTTTTCGTTCAAAATATGTGATGTTGCTTTGGAAGGTCATGTTAAAATCTTTACACACGATCATTCTTTTTCTAATTATGTACTAATCATCTGTGGGCATAAATAGAATCTCGGAATACATAAATATATTTAATATTTCATTAAAGTAATACTTTATTTACACAAAGTACGATAACAAACATAAAAACAAATTTTATTGAATTGCAAAGTTCCAAACGATTTTCGATATGCATTGACAATGATTAAATTTTGACGGAAAGATTGCCAAGTAGCGAATAGAAACTCTTTACAGATTGGAAAAAAAAAGTTAAAGCGCGACAATAAATAAATACTGCAGTTTCGGTGGTTCAAAACACATAAACAATGAAAGAGATATCAAGGTTTCTATAGAGTTTTATGCACTTCATCATTTCTTATGTTACATATCTTCATTTGGCATATTTGGTCATCAATATAAAAAAATATATAGTAAGATGGCTATTTTGTTAATGTGGAACGCCAGAATTGTCGGAAAAACTATGTTTTTTACATCTTGAAAATATTGTATTTAATATATTTAAATATATGATGATTAGATGATATAGAGTATTAATAAATTTTGAGTTTTTTAGAGTAAATATGAAACCAATAAAGATAAATGATGATAAGATTACTAAATCGTTGCTTATCTAAACATCTGCTCCACACTTCTCCATTTTCACACTAACCCATGACTATTTAAAAATGAATGTCGAAGATATTTCATGTTTTGATAGAATTATGGAATAATAGCATCAGATTTTTGAAAATAGTAAGAAGACATATAATGTAATTCTTTTAAAACGCATAATTATATTTCAAATGCGTCATCAGAAAATTGACAGATAACTTGACCAATGTAATATCTCATATGATGATCAATAATCCACAGATATTTTAAGCACACAGTAATTAAAAAAGCTTCAAAGTAAAACCAGTTACCTCGTGGGTTCAGTTAGAGGAATAGCAAAAGATTCCGATCTACCATAAGATAATACAAAAATGTATTATCTGTTACTATTACGAACTATTCAGACTTCTCAAGTGCGAGCATTCTCCTTTAATTTGTGAATAGTCTTGAAAATCGTTCATCAAACAAAGTATTATTTATTTTGAAAAAAAAAATATGAAAAATACTATACAAAAAAAAAATCCTTTTCTGTCCACAGATAAACTTTATTATCACTGCTTTTGTAATTATTTACGAATAAAGTAAAAAAATTTCAGTTTAATTTTGAACGATTTGAATGACATTGATTCTTGTTCCTTTAATTGAAGGTTTATAGACTACTTTTTAGAGGCGAATCTTTCATATTTAATTCCTTCATCTCTTCGAACTAGTCATAGTTGATATTAAAGTTTAACAGTGTAAAGAAAAAAAAAAGAAACAAAATTTTAAATTTTATCAAAGTCTCATTGTTCTAGAAGATGTAGCTGTAGTTTCTAAAAAAATATTTAATCCATTGCACACATAGCTATACTATGATAATTAATAATTGCGCTCCAAAGCAAAATAACTCTTTAATGAAGCTCGCTGTCAGACACCAGAAAACCTCGTCTCTTAAAGTTTTGTTTTAATTTTTTTCTTATATGTTTTTTTATAAATATTTCTTCATTCACCGAAACATCTGGATATCTATTGTTACGGATTTTCCACCGCCGAATGGTTCTTTTTATAGTGGCTGTATGGTGTGAGAACACAATCAGCAGGCCTCGGTAGGAAAACAACGACACTAATGCAAAGACGACAAGTACACAGAAGACAAATATTTACAGCCGAGACGAACACAGGGCAGCACACAGCAGACGACAGTAGTCCACAAATAGTAATCGTCCACAACACACGAAGCGGCCAGACAGAATCTAGCAGGAGAGGAGATTCTTGGAGCTTCACTCTACGGTCTCTCCAAACGGCTGAACTTCTCACTGTCTCTTCTCGCTTTAGCTGCCAACTCACTACTTCTCACAACTGACTATTTCACTCAATGTACAACGCTGCCTCCACAATAGACAACAGGATTCGGCACACAGCAGTTCAGTACTCGCTTCACATAACGCTTGTAATTCGCCGTTGTTTCGCTATTCTCTGGAAGGCTCGTTACTAGTCGGCGACTCCGACTACCCCTCCTGCCTTATATAGTTCCCGGGAGGCCGAGCTAGAAGCTTCTACACCAATCAGGCGTATCTCAGATCCTACTGGACGGATCGACAAAATTCTGAAAATTTCAAGCATTATCCATTTTGTCGCCAAATTCGCTGTCAATTTGCCAAATGGTCGCCAAGCTCTGGGATTACTGACTTGGCATGACATCATCCAATATAGATGACTGTAAAACGGTCTTTCTTATGATGACACTATTCGTTCTAGAAAGCAAAATTGCACGTTTGTAACACTATTAATTGTGATTATCTGGCATTAGGGGATACTTAACTTTGCTGCTAAAAAATTCTAATTTATTCCTTTCACTAATAATAATAATAAAATCCCATTTGTTGTGTTTTAAAATCATTATTTTATTTTCTTAATCATTCTGTGAATTTCTTATCCATTCATATTCGATTGTGTTATCCTAATTGAAAGCTGGGAATTGTTGAAAACCAAGAATTTATATTAGAATTCCTTTACTGAAAATTAGAATTCCTTTACTGAAAAAAAAAAGGAACGGAAATATTTATATATTATATATATATATATATATATGTAAAAAAACATTACCATTCTCTTTAACACGAACAATTTTAAAATAATATATCAGATACTATTTATCAGTTTTTTTTTTCATTTTTTTTTTCATATGAAGTATTCTGAATGATTGGAATATTTTCATCTGTGAGAAATATACGTCATTGTAATATTAATCTCATTTTTGGTAATTATTTTATTAGATTGTTTAATAAAAGGATAAGTTCATTAGAACAACAAAGCGTTTTTTTGTACCACATAATTCCCTTTATTAATTATTAAAGTATAGCTCTCATATCAAGAAATGTCGAAATTTTTTCTCTCACAGTTGATTCCAATAACATGGGTAATGCTTTTTTATGCATCCAAATTAGCAAAATTTGATTTGTACAAAAATTATTTTAATACGCATAGTGTTATAAATTTGGGTGTTAAATATTTAATAATTCATAATTCATATTGCAGATGAAAATAAGTAGCTTCATAAAAGAAGTCGAGGAAGATGGAAGATGTGAGGAATTTAAGACTACAAGAAACAAACCTAAGCAAAAAAGCATTTTTGGTTGACGATTATCTTGAAAATTCCTGAAAATGAAGAATACAGACATTTTTTTTACTGCACTTCTACTAATGCAGCAATTAATTATAGCAATTAAAATAAATGATGAAATATGATTGATTATTTTTACAACTATTTTCACATAATTTTATCATCACCTACTGTTAAGAAAAAAATGATTAATAGAGCATTTATTTTATAAACTGCCAAATTCGGCAATCTTTTAAGTCTCATTTGTTCAAAATGAATGCATACACACATACACACACACACACACACACACAAACACACACACACATACACACACACACACACATAAACACACACACAAACAAACAAACACACACACACACACATACACACACACACACACGAAATTTGGAATCATGGTGGCTCTACACAGGTATATAAATGGACAAATAGATCAACAATGAAACCAGTGTATCTATTCTGTTCAAACTAAGGAATATCTCTCAGAACCACGACGTCCACCTTCAATGGATTCCATCACACATAAAAATTAGTAGTAATGATATCGCTTATAGGTTGGCCAAAGAGGGTAGTGAGAATGAAACGGTCACTGGCTCTTCCCTTACTTATTAAGAACTATACTCAAATGAACGATCTAAACTCAATTTAATATGATATAATCCACCTGCGTATCATTGCTATACGGGAAACTCCCCTGGCACTTTGCTGGAAATCAAATGTGACCGTGGCTCCAAAACTACTCTGGCTTAACTGAAAAGGGGCCACCTTAAGTGTCTTTCCTTAAAAAGTGGTAGAAAAACCCATCCCAATTGTAAAAAATGCCGTGACCATCCAGCTTCACCGGATGACATTCTGGGATGCATCGGACATTCTAAGGGAGACTTAACTTCCGATGCCCTTATTATCATAGATATTTTGGCGGTCAACAAACTACTTGGGCTGATCTGACATGTGAGATCTTTTAAAGATAAGCAGCAACGACACAAATAAATTTGTTCATAGTCAATAAAATGTGTGATTTCATGATATTTACTATAACAAACATTTAACTATGATTATATATTAACCAAAAATACTAATTTAAAATGAATAATTAAGTGTTCGATATATTTTATTAAATCATCACATTGTTTCTTTCTCATTCATTGCTCATAAACGATTTTTTTTTACTAAATGAGAATTTGCCTTCAGTTTTCATACAGCAAGGAGAATTACTCGAAGTAAATATATATATATATATATATATATATATAATGGTGTGATCAGACAATGAAAGAGTGAAAAAAAGCAAGAGAGGGGGGCACTTCTACCAGTTTTTATTAGCCACTTTTTTTAAAATGCTCATTATTTCTTTTTATTATCAGTGCATTCGCATTTAAAGTATTAAAAAATCTTCTTTATAAGAAGATTAGTTCTTAGAGATTAGCTAATTTTTTTCAAAGATGCTAAAGAGTGCCGAATTATTATAAATGCACATTGAAGCAGACCCCACGATTTATCAGTAGGCTTATCATTAAAAAAATATAATTTAATATCTTGTTTATGTCGGGTGAATTTTAAGCCTAATTTACGCTTTTAAGGAGGAACTATTTTTTTTTTCTAAAAAACATTCGGCGTTCTAATGAAATTGCCATTAAATGAATTAAATTTTAGAAATTACTGGGTTTAATTTTAAATCATTAAATAGAATGATATTTTGAACAATTCAAGATTAACATAACAGTATGTTCAAATCAATTTATTCTCCAATAAATGTTTCATTAATACTTCTTGCCATTTATGGTCATAATGGGAAATAAAAAAATGCAAGTTCTATTTTAATGTTATTTCTAACAACATACGCTTTTAATGCAGCTTACTATGAAAACGTGTTCTTACATATTAAAACTTTGAAAAGGCCCCGGAGGCCTGGTGGTGAAATCTCGGCTTCGGAACTGTAGGGTTTCAGGTTCAAGACTCGATTTCAGCTAAGAATCGTCGTGTAAGCGAGTCTGGTGCACATTAAATCCATCAGAGTCAAACGTCCTCCTGATGGTGTGGAAGTTCGGAGAGAGAGGGGTGTGTCAGTTCAGCTGTCGCCCTCGCCACTTGAACGCTGTTCAAAATTACGAGGTTTGTTTCAAAATAGCCCTTGTGTTGCTTTAAAACAGGAGGGTAATTTAACAACAATTTCGAAATGCAGTTCCTTTCGGGAAAAATACTTTTATTAATTGGATTAAATTTAATGCATTTAAAAAATGACATTTATAATCTTTTTTAAAGTATTATCGTCATTAAGTAATACTTTATCTCTAGAAAGATTATTAGTGTACATTATTTTTTTAATTGTTACGAGTTCACAATTAGAAAGCGTTTTTAAACTTCAAATATATAACAAATTGGCTGTGTAAGATCTTCGCTTTTTATAAACTCCCGAACGGACCTTATGGAAATTATCAGAAAATTCTATTGATCTCGATTTCTACCTGAGATTAAAATATAATTCTTTCATTTTCCTTAGCCTTCAATGTTATCACCAAATTGTCAAATATTTTCCAAGTGTGTCAACATTAAAAAGCCACATAAATCTCTTTTCTCTTCATGCTATTTATTTACAAATAAACGTTATTATATTAATGTCACGTTTTAAAGAAACACTAAGGCTATTTTCGGACAAAAATTGTAATTTTGAACCGCGGTCAGATGACGGAAATGACATCTGAGCTAGCGCCCCCTCTTCTACACCGTAGCTTCTACACCGTACAAGGGAGGATTTGGCCCCGACGGATTTAACGAGCATCAGACATTCTTGCACGATGGTTCTTCGGTAGAATCGAGTCTCCAACGTGAAAATCATTCAGTTCTGAAGCCAAGACTTTACTACCAGGTCTCTGCGGCCCACTTATTTACTAAAAGAAACCAATAAAAGAAGGTAAAGTTGGCCACTATCCTATGTATATAAAGCAAAGTGGACACTCAATAGGGATAGTACTGTTCTCTGGTGGGAACTCGGACATTTCATAGGTGGCGGTAATTGGTTGAAAGACAATTAGATGCCATTAAATGTGTCAAAAAGGTTGACGATGGTGTGCATCTTTTATTTAAGGAAATTTAAATAAAAAATACTTAGCTATTAAAGGTACATATTAATTTAAATTATCAGATAAAAATTACTGAAATACGATTCAAATTAAATTTCTGT
This sequence comes from Argiope bruennichi, assembly GCF_947563725.1. Lineage (NCBI taxonomy): Eukaryota > Metazoa > Arthropoda > Arachnida > Araneae > Araneidae > Argiope > Argiope bruennichi. Next base: position 91,238,200 of record NC_079151.1, read on the forward strand.
ATATTCCGATATCAAATGAAATCACTACCTCGAAATAATGACACAGTGCAAAACATTCAATTCTATGCTTCGCATGATAATATAATAAAGTGCGCGGATCATTCGAATTTAAAAAATGAAAGGAAGTGATTTCATTACTCCACCATTCACAGACATCTTATTATTTTTAAAATATTTAAGTTTATTTTTAAATTTTTATTCAGCAGATTTTTTTCATTTAGTTTATTTTCAATTTTATTTCAACATTGTGATTTTTAATAGACAGATGAGTACTTTAAGTATAGATAATATACAAGAATAGTAAAATTTTACGAATGGTTGACGGTTATTAAAGAGGTAGTATTGTAATTTTTTTTTCTCTTTTAGACGGCAATGATAAAAGAAAAAAAGTTCTGGAAACCAGTGTTTTAGAACACAAATATTGCCAAGCTGTCGCATTGAACGAATCACATATAATGTTGTGGACTTTAATGAATAGATAAGAATTTTCCACCAGAAAAGTTCTCTCATTGACCATCGGGGGGGGGCACCTCGAAATGAGGAGGAGATGCTTCTGGCATGGTGGTTGGATCTCGCCACCCTGGAGGGTACACTAATAGGTGGGGGATCTGACTCCTCCCATCGATGACGGGACGTACTTCCTTCGGGGAGGGTTGTACCGTGGCCGGTGATGGCCCTTAGGACTCAACCACAGTTCCCGCCAATTGCTGTTGCGGCGGTCCGGTCATTCAGTTTTATGGTTTAAATCCGTGTGCCTTAGGGCGGGTCGGAGAGTTAGAAGGTTGACTTACTCGTTACAGAAAAAAGCATTCTATTCACTTTTTGCAGAATATAAAAATAAACATATCATGCAATGCTATTATCAAGCAAAACAATAATTTGACAGCAAAATGAATAACAATCAAGAAGTCCAGTCAAAATATCATGAAAAGAACCATATCTAGAAAATACGTTACAGCAATTTCTTGAAAATGCCATGAAAAGAATCATACGCAGAAAATACGTTACATTAATTGTATTGGTTTAAATTTTTGACTTGGCTACATACAATGTTTTCTACTTTACAACTTACACTTACAGGATATATTACCGGATTAAAGATTGGGGATGGGGGGATGGTAAAAATTTAGAAACTGCTTTTTCATGTATTAAAAAAATGTTTAGCTGGGTGGTCAGGTTAAAATAACAAAGCTGCAGATATGGAAAGTACATATAAAAGGAGCTTTCGGACGTTATTATGGTTTAATTAGGCTCAGAATAATTTTTTTAAAGTACTAATTTAAAAAAAATAGAATTGAATTTGCATTCTATACATTACTTCAAATTTTTTTCCCTTCCTTCTTCTTAAAAATTGATCATTATGTTACCATTTTAAATTGTAGAAAAACGGTCCACAGATTTTGACTGTACAAGCATTTTTCGACTACCTCGTTTTTCCGATGATTATTTCAAAACAATAATGCGGGTATTGATCTGGAATTTTTTATCAGCTATTTTCTTCTAATGAGAATATATTTATATGTAATTTCAAAATATTTGCTAAAATATAAATAAAATTATGTTTGCACCAATGAAAAATTAATGAAAACAAAAGGAAAAGATTCAAATCTGCACTTTAAAAATATTCCTAATCTAATTAAGGCATCATAATTCTCAATACATCACTTTATAGGTCCAGTACACACCGGGCTCGATTATCCGGCTTCCTTACTATTCGGTCTAGTTGTATTTTATTGTAATTAAATGAGAAAGGCAAGACTTGCATTAGTAAAGGCATTGGACTCAGGCGTCTACTACGAGGATCTTATGTGTTGTGTGCAAAATACCAGTTGTGACAGGAAAAGAGCAGCGTTTTTCTCGTTGTTTCGTCATTGTGTAAATCACCTCAATTGTTGCCGCTCTTTCTGATTAAAACAGTACAGTATTCGTACATTGTTCTTGGGATATGGTTATGTTTTTTCGCCTCCATAGTGAAAATTTCAAAATGGATAATCGAAATAACTTGTAGTGACTTTGGAGGCGGAATTATGAGCTATACAGCGTCTAAACCCTGGTGTAATACAAAAATCAGTAACTTCTTCTATGATTCACCTGACCGGGTTCACATTTTACGTGGCTTGAGATAAATGGAGGGCTTGGTACTCAATAAATGGTGAGAAAATACGTATTATAACAGTGAATTTTGGTATAAAAAATTTGTCTTCTGATATTGATGGACAATAAATGAGTTCACAGAACTCTGACCTATCCGGCTCTTTATTCCTGGCCTGCTCTTCCGCCACATTAGGCCGGATACTCGGGAGTGTATTGTACTTTTAATATTCGAAACTTTGTGATGTACATCTTTCATTTCAAATTAATATTTTTTTTATTTAAATAAAACCCGGTAATTCAACTTCCAATCTATACCAACCACTTAACTGGTAACGTGTGAGGACTTTCAGGCCGGTTTTGGATAGTCATCATAGCAATTTAATCCCAAAATCAGGAATTTTTACCCAATTGAAAAACATTTTTCCAGAAAAAATGCAATTCGACTGCTTCAAAAAGACGACCACTAATTCCAACAGTATTTTTGTGGAGAATTTCTCACTTAAACTATTTCTTCTAGTATGAAAGAAACAAACAAAAGACCTATCAAACTTTTGTGAAGAGAACTCGATTTAATACATATATAGTACACTCTCGAGTATCCGGTTCACGATTATACGACTTCAGGACTATCTGGCGTAGTTTTCTTTCATCTAAATTAAATCAGGATGTGAAGATGCTGCTATGTCAACATTGTTTATGTTTCCTGTATTTAAGTTAGACATTACAGAATTTATGTTAAAACGTGAGCAGTTTCTATACTTTAACTTAACTTTTCTCTAATAGATTTTTGAAATGTGCAGTGCAGTAGATAAACATATATAAATGTGCATAGCCTTCTATTTTAACTCGACACATTACCGACTACTGCTTCTGTGATTTGCCGGGCAGCGGCTGCGTTCCCATTATACGTGGCTTGAGATAAATGGAGGGTTTAGTACTGAATAAGAAGTGAGAAAATATATTTTTTAACAGTCAGTTTTGGCATAAAAACGCTGTCTTCTGGTATTGGTGAGCAAAGAAATGAGCTCAAAAGAGCCCTATCTGGTGTTTTTGTTATCCGATATGCCCATCTGCCACTTTAGGTCAGATACTCAGGAATCTACTGTAATTTTAACTTGAAATTTCACTTCGTCATTTCACTGTAGTCCTGACTTAGCAGTTCTAAACGAAATGGACTATTTATAATTCTAATGGTGTTGAAGCAGTTTATAAAGAAATTCAAAAATTTTAAAAAATGGTTTTCATCTTAGAAATGTTATATTTAATCGCTTTAAATTCTTTATTATATTATTACATGAACTTATTTATGAATCGATTGTATTATTGAAATAATGAAGTCTCATTCTTTTAGAAGAAATAAATTGGTATTGGAATATATTTCAGTTTTGCATCGACTTATAATGTTTTTGACAGATTGTTTAACAATTTTAAAAACTGGGTTGCTAATATAACGCACAGTAACGGTGATTTAAGATCAAAGAATCAAATATAAAACATTGCATGTGCTCCATTTAAGCTTTAGAAATATCATTCTATTAGAATTCTAAAATCCAAATATAAACAATACGATTACATCTATTATCCTCCTCCAAAGTATGGTTGCACTTTCAAGTTTAATTTCCAACGATTACATTATGAACGCAATTGAACTCTTCATGGAAAAAAAGCCCGATTCTAGAATTCATAAAATAATTGAATCTGATTGAGATTTTTCCTTCAAAACTCATTTAATTCATTATTGCCCTTTTTATAATAACATTTGAAGCTCGTTTAAATAGAGTAATTTAGTAATATCATTTAATACATGCATTATTGTAGTGATACTTGAATGCATAGCCTATAGACATGGTATTTTATTAAATGAATATTTCTAACAGATTGGAAATTCGTAAACCATGATGGTTTCGTCATGATTTATATATGGGCAGAAGAAAGAGAAAGCGTCTGTCTACTTCGGGACACAAGAAGAAGTTTGAGGAATTTTTTCCCCTTAGTGCTTTTAGTTTGATATTTTTATTGGTATTTCTTTAACATGTACTTATTTTAGCATTAATATTAGGGTTCTTTGAAAGGAATGTCGTAAGTTTTAGGAACTATATCCCTTCACCCGGAACATGAGAATTGCAACAATCATTATTTTTAGAGCGCATATTAGAAAGAAATAATAGAATAAAGAAGTGGGATTTGGATCAGGTAATAAAAGAAAATTTTAGAATAAAGTAGTATGAACTATTTTAAGATACAAAAACAGGAAATTAATTTGGATATAAACTAGATTAATATATATATATATATATATGAATGAAATGTATAATAATTTCAATAGCTAATGGAAGCTAAGAATAATCTCATTACGGTTTAGGGACATCCTTCACGAATATAATGCAAATTCCTCGTGTGTTGCAAGTTACTTTCGTATCTTAAACCATTTATTTGGGAATTACTATATCGAATAGAATATTAAACCACAACGCATTTATTACATAATACCTTAATAATTGCGTCATCAGAGTACAGAATATATTTTCTCACAAACTAATAAGTTCGAATTAAATCTTTATAAGAAGCTATGATTCGATAAAAAAATAGATGTAAGTTTCCAATACATCAAATATACCACAATTCTTAATAAAATTAGTATTACAGGGCATTTCTGAAATGGAAAGAGTCATTTAATTAGATAATACTAACAAAATTAAAAGAAAAAACATTTTGATTTTTATTAAAAAATATGAGATATCTTTAGAAGTGACAAACAAAAATTCATTATTCTTAAAATTTTACCAGTTATGATTAATCAAATCGGATGATTAACATATTAATAAAATAAGAAATAGATGATATAGAATATGACAGCTTATTGAAAAACAATAATAATAATAAATTTCAGAGTTGGATACTATTTACCTTGTCACCTACACATTTATTTAATATCTTAATTAAAAGATACGCACTATTTAACACATTTATTTTTATTCCAATCTCTATAATTCCATAAAAGACACTCGGGATATTGAAGTTTTACCTTGGGAATGTTGAATTTTAAATGTAGTAATAACTTCAAATTTAAATAATAAAAATTCAAAACTTCAATGCCCGTGTCTAACACATTATTATAATATATTTTTTTCTTAGGACAATTCTGAAGAATAACTATCTATAATTTAATATAGATTAAGTATATTGCGAACGATTTGCATGTAAAGTAGTTATGTTAAAGTAGTTATATTAAAAAAAATGTTCAAAACATTAATGAAAGAGAAAGCAGCATCTTATTCTAAATGTTTCAAGGAAATCAAAGTTCGGAACTGGTTAATTTATCACAGTGAATCGAAAAAATTATTCTGCCATCCAAACAGGATGTGCTTTATATTTTTAGTGGAAGTTTCATCAAGTTGATGGCTCTATTCCGTGCGCTTTTGTGCTAAATCACACTGAGGTGGATCATTGTTGGCATTATATTCAAGTGATTCTAGTTATAAGTGTAGCGATGGCTATGGTTTGAAAAATGGCCATGAATGGAATCGCATTTTTTATAGTGTAAATAAGGGTAAGTCTTTCCTTCGACATATTATTGTCATGGATAACACATATTAAGGTCAAAAATGAGTTATTCTCTTCTTTTAAAATTTGTTATTCTTTACCTATGAGTTAGTTTCTCTTGATTCTCTTATTACATTTACTAATGAGAGATATTCCAAATTTATCTTAACAGTGTGAGATCGAAAAAGCCTGTGACCATTTGAGATTAAAGAACCTAGTGTCAGTGTGATATTGAAGCAGCCAGTTACAGTTAGAGATAGAAGAAAATATTTTTATGGATACACTAACATATTACTCAGGTATAATCCTAAAACAAGTCTTTTTAAAATGTAGGAAGAAGAAGAATTGTCAGAATTTTTTCAGACTCTTATATATGTGATAATACTTGTCTACAAATATAGCGGGATTATACTCGTGTTGAACTTGTAGAGTTCTTGAAATGTATATGTGAAATCATGCATCGTTAAAAATTTATGGATTTAGATAATATTTCAAAAATTTTGAAAGAGCAAGAATAGTAATAGATACATGAGCTTAAATATATTGTGTACAGAATTAAAATAAACTAACTCAAATTGACTTCTTCTGTGCTGTATAACTCTTTTCAAATAATTGTGGCCCATAAAATGTGCAAAGGTTTTAACCAAATAAAAGCAGATGCCGAATAAAGGCAGATGAAATTGGAAAGTCCATCCATCCTTCTAACCTATAATGAACTTTCTCCTTCTCCTTCTTCGTTAATGTTCTTTGACTTTGATGCTATTATTTCGATATGGTTGCACAAGTAAGTTCTTGAAATAATGTAATATCTGAAATACAGTAAATCTAGTAATTAATTTGCTTTAGAGATTGACTCATAATGTAGACAAACATTTCAGAAGATATAAAAAAGAATGAAGCATGTTGTTTCTTTCTTATTTCTCTTTACAATTTTAAATAAAAAGCAAGATAAAAATATGGCATAGCGACATTTTGAACATACTTTCACGCAAGGTTATTCACCCATCAGATATCAGCAATCATATCGGATTAAACCAGTTTCCATTAGCATAGAAATGAAAGTTCAACAAGTTCAAGTATTAAACGTTCGCCATTACATCATTATGAATCAAATTTATCAAGCATTTTATCTACAACATGCATGTATGTTAGCATCAGAATTTCAAGATATATTTTTAAAATGGCGATACAAAATAAAGGATGTATATTTGATGCCTTATGAAACTTATTTAAATCGCATACTAAATTAGGGAGCATTTACTCAAACTTTCTTCAATAGAAGAGTGAGAAAAGAAGAGCCGTCTCTAAACAAAACCAGAAGGAGTAATCTCACTGAAATTTTCTCTTATAATCTGTAATAAAAGCCTTATATCTCCCACATTAAAAATATGAGTACTCAAAGTCAATTTTTAAGTATATAAAAGAAAACTGATTAATGTATGGTATTGCCAATCAATAATCAGGAAATATCGATTTTCGTTGTGAATCTGGAATTTTTACGGAATTTAGTGTACATGTTCTTTGATAATTATTTGCTGACAAGTGGCAATGCAAAATAACCAGAAAATATAATATAAATTTTGGAAGCCTTTTGTGTGACTTATTTAAACAAAATCTGTTACATGACTTAAGTTGTAAAAACAAATTACATACCAAATTAGATTTTTTTAAGTCATTGGATTTTTGAATGATCACAATTACATGTTTGTGAAAATATAAACTAAGACACGGCGAATCTCTTAACAGATTTTGTTAAAAGGCTGGTTAAAATTTGTTACTACTACACATTGATTTGATAAAGCTGTGAACCAAATTTTTTCCGTCCTGGTCTCTTCTGCCAGTAGTTATCTTGTTATCTTATACACAGCTGGATAGACAGACTTCCTCGGAATAGATTTCAATCAAAATATGGTAGAAATTTACAAATCTGGTGTATGATCATACACCAAATCTTATTCGTCTAATGCAAATTATTGTTGAAATTCCGTGCTCATAGCCAGGCGCACATGATCGCGGAAATGTATTTTTTGGACTCAGGGAGATCAGAAACATGGATTCGTCGAAATAGTTTGAATGGAAGATTTATTAGAATAGTTTGATTCATTAGAAGATTGTTAGAATAGTTTGATTCGTTAGAAGATTGTTAGAATGGAACATGGATATTCGATAGAAGATTGTTAGAATGGAACAGGGATATTCGTTAGAAGATTGTTAGAATGGAACAGGGAGATTCGTAAGAATAGTTTGAAGATTCTAATAATTTCGGTTTGAATAATTCGTTCGCGGGGAAGTAATAAAAATAATACCAATGAGATGCATGTGGAGTATTATTTTCTTTTTAGGGTTTTTTTTTCTCGTTCTCTCTATTCATAATTCTATCTGAGTGATAGAAACGGATTAGAATTTTTGTAGAGCTGTCTTAATTTAACGCATCAATCAAACCCTCTTTCCTAATATGACAAATATTCCAGTAATTTCATTGTTTCTTAAAACGGAATATAGCATGTTTCGATAACGTGGATCATACAGTATTGCCTATCGATTGTTTTTGAAAATAACTCAAGGACTTCTAAAAGGGATAAAAATTATCATGAGTATAGGAAAAACAAAACATATGCATTAAAAGTAAATGTTTGCAAAGACTTAAAGTATCATTCAATGTCTTTATTGAAAACCATCTGAAATCATATTATGTATATTTGCATGCTACTTTTTGTTCATGATAAAAAAAAACTTTTGAATAGAATGGCTTATTGTGTTTTACATAATAACGAATCCATTGTTAAATTCTTTCTATAAATTTAATCACGGAAGAGCAATGCAAATAGGAACATTGTACTTGGATGTAATAAACATTAAAATTTCCGGCCTTATCTTGAATTGATTTGAATCCCTTAAAAATATGAATTAGTTACATTCTCCTTATAAAGGGAAATCTAAGTTCTATTATTTTCTTAAATAAATCTGGTATAAAAAAACTTTAGGCAAATGGACAATCGGATCTTGAATAACGCCGTTTAAAAAATCCTATATAATAAAATAGGACAGTTAAAAAATTTTGGCGAAAGAATTCAGGCATTGATCGTTGATGGAAATGACGCTACGTAACAAATCAAGTAATAAAAAATCCACCAGTCAAGACCTTTTGGCGAAATAATTTAGGCATTTTCCGTTGAAGGAAATGACTTAGGAATATCTAGATAACACGGGAGCAAAAATTGTACCTAAGAGAAGCAAATGTGATTAATTAAAATAAAAAAAATAATAAGGATAACCTCCAAAAACATGCTAACATCCTCATTAAGCATGCACTGGTTTTAAGTCAAAGGCTAGATTTGTTAATTTCGAAACTAAAACATCACATCTTCATATGAAATAACATATGTTTAATTAGCAGTTTCTAGAAGGGAGAAAACCCTATCAAATCTTTTGTTTTCATAAACAGTACACTTCCGAGTATCCGGGTCACGATTATCCGGCCTTTTGCTTGCTATCTTGATATTATATATGTACATTTTGCATCCAATTTTAAATGAAATCAATCAATGTGAGCAGGTACTATTTGAAAATACGCATTCGTTTCTTTTCACTATAATCTATACTTATAATAAAGCTCAATGTGTGTGTGTGTGTGTGTGTTGGCGCTCTACAGGCCAGGTCATTTGACATACAGCTATCAAATTTGGTACATGTATACCTTAGAGGTCGGGAATGTGCACCTGGGGTCCCTTTTTTTGAAATTTTAATTAGAATTTTAATTATTAGTTAAAAACTAACTTTCCCGCCAAAAAAATCTTCCATTTTCCCCACCGCCAACTTTTCCGCCAAAAAAATCTTAAATTTTAAACACCGCCAAACGAGAAAGGCTTCAGTTTTTTTTCTCCCAACAGTAATGAGGCTAGGGTTAAAAATTTTCGGCGGATTATTTCAATCGGTTCTGTTTATTTTCTTAATGTTTGATGCATTTAAAATTAAACATTGTTAATGAATCAATCTTTCAGATTCATTCTGAAGTACTTTTGAATTAAAATAAAACAGAATAAAGGAAATTAAAAATTTCTAATCCGCATAGCGTTACCCCAACTGGCGTAGAAAAAATCACGTATTTGCGTTACGTAACCGGCGAAGAAAATTCACGCATGCGCATTCTGTTCTGATTGTTGCCATGACAACGTTGGATGATTTAAATTATTTTTGGGTTAGTTGCATGCTTTTGTAAGTAAATTGTATTTATGTTAGTTATATATTTTTTGTATATGCTTATAGTTTTAAGTACATCGTTTTTTAAGTAGTTTTTTTAAAACCTGTTTTCAACCGTTTATTTTAAACGATTCGTTTTATTTTCTTAGTGTTTGATGCATTTAAATTTAAGCATTGTTAATGAATCGATCTGCTCATAATGAATCTAAGAAAATTTTGTTGACCAACTCTTGAGATAGTACATAAATTAAAAAAGATATTCTTTAGTGCCCATAAAGTTTAAACGCTGAGTGACTCTATTTTCAGTAATCAGATTATAAAAAAATGCTTTGTTTCAGTAAAAAATATTATTATATTAATTGAAGATAAATTCTTTCCACTTTAATTTAAAGCATAAATTATACCGTCTTCAACCGTTTATTTTAAACGATTCGTTTTATTTTCTTATTGTTTGATGCATTTAAATTTAAACATTGTTAATGAATCGATCTGCTCATAATGAATCTAAGAAAATTTGGTTGACCAACTCTTGAGATATTACATAAATTTAAAAAGATAATCTTTAGTGCCCATAAAGTTTAAACGCTGAGTGACTCTATTTTCATTAATCAGATTATAAAAAAATGCTTTGTTTCAGTAAAAAATATTATTATATTAATTGAAGATAAATTCTTTCCACTTTAATTTAAAGCATAAATTCTACGGGTGCTAACAGAAAATGAGAGAGATACATATTACGTTATGACTGAAGGCCTTTATAATATTATGAATGAATTATATTACAATCAAAATTTGAAGTTATAAAATAATTTGATGAAAAAGCTATTAAAGTAGGAATTGCATAAAATATTTAATTATTAAAATTTTAACGAACATTAAGATTGGCGAACCGGCTGGTCGCCAAAGGCGGCTAGTACAATATAAATGCAAAATTTAATATATAGAGAAAATGAACGAGATAGATATGGGTAGTGTGTCCGTTTATTAAAATTAATGAGTGGATACTCTGCTTAACAACCATTAAAGTAACATATTCATCTTTACTTAATTTTATGCCTTTAAACAGAATAGTAAGAGATAACTAAATAAATTAAAAAGCAATATATTTTATATTAGAAGTACACTTATGTAATAAAAAATTCAGTTCATCCAACTGCAATGCTTTTGATGTTTTGAAAAGAATGCAATAAAAGGTTTTCACAGTTCGCTAATTTTGATACATTAAAATTAGATGGTTTGACAGTAAAATATTTTATGTTAATGAGATATCAATATAAAATGAAGCAGAGCATTTCAGTGTTGCTGATTAGAGAAATAAGACGATACGAAACTAAAAACAATAACACGAAATTAAAAACCATGTATTTTAAGAAAAAAAAATCGAAATACTAACTACCCTAATTACTGCAACTTTTGAGCAATCATCTGCCTCTCCGGGATTAACAATTGCTTAATATTTCAATTAAATATTTCATATAAATTAGATTTAAAGGTTCCCCTGAAAAATATTTTTAAACTTCCAGTTTTTGATAGACATATAATTCATATTAATTTAAAGTGCCTTACATCGTATTCTGTGTTTTGTTTTGCAATTTTAAAATTTTATGTCAGTATATTCGTATATTAAATTGCATCTTAGGAATGAGAAGTAATAATTTCAAATGAGTTAATTTTTAAATAATTTCACTATTGCTTGATTTTGAAAACTTAATTATAAAAACAAAAGAAAATTGATATTTTTTTAATTATCTAAGTTTAAACTGAACTCTGCTCGATACTTCGTAAAACAAAATGTATCTTATATTGAAATTTATAAAATGGAAAAAAAAGTCATGATGGAATATTAGTAGCAACAAAGAAATCGAATTGGGTTTCAATTAAAAAAATGCAATATATTGTAAAATAAGTATAAAAGATTTCTTTAAAATTTATTAAAAGTAGAAAAAATATGCAAAAACAAGATTGGTATCATTGAAAAGATAATGTTATAAGTTTTTAAGATGATGTAAACATTTTTTTCGCTGCAATATTTTCATAAGTTATTACAGAACAACGTCAGAAGTTCAATTAATTCTTAGTTACATTTACCAAAAAAAAAAAAAAAAAAAAAAGAGCTTCGCATCGTTTAATGTATGTATGTGTCAAGTTTAATACCTTAGGTTAAGCGCTGTAGGAAATACAGCAGCAACACACACATATCTACATTCATTTTTATTATTAAAGACAACGGTAGAGGTAAATATGTTTTAACGATCGCAAGTATATTCATTATTTTTCATATTATTTTTGTCATTTTATAAAGTATTTTTCAAGTCCTTTCTAATAAAGATTCTCTTAAATTTTCTTTCAAACGACAGCGACAAAATATTGCGTCGCATCAAAATAAAATACTGCTACAGTTCACAAAATAATTATTTAAAGTTATTTTAAGTTATTTAAGGAACGGTGTGGGAAAAAATAAACACTAGATACAAAGTCTCCTAATTCTGAATTTTGAGCGATGAGCTAATAATGTTGATTCAGGGGGGTGACGCCAAGTCGTTTCAGTCGACTTAATTAATCGACATTTGCATCTACGCTTGCTCAAACTTACGGGGCAGAAAAGAATACGGCTTAATTACGATTCAAGGTTCCAGACGGCTTCACTGTTGCTACATTTGAAATGCTAAATAGGCTTATTGAGACCGATTCGTCACGGATTCATTTACGTAATTTAATCCGTTTGATTGAAGAAAATTAGTTTCTTGAAATGCGTGAGTTTTATGAAAGTTGTCAAAGACGACAATTTAACATGTGCGAATTGCTTTGGAGATAATAAAATATTGATAGACTTCAAACTAAAAAAGAAGAAAGAATTTTAAGCGCATTTTTCTACACGAATATTAATAATGGAAAATACTTTTAAAGTTAGTTTCTTGTTGTTGAGCAATTTTTATTGACATAAAATTTAGTTTTGGTATAAAAACACTCCATTTAGAAGCCATATTAGGGCTATTTTCTATGGACTTCTTAATTTTAAATTGAAATGAATTTCTTCGGATAGCAAACCTTCTTCTTTCATTCAAAGTGTCTCATTTATACTGGGAATTTTAAATGTAATATTTTGAAATTCCAATATTCTTAACTATATTTTTTATATCCATGGCAATGTAAAATTACATACTAGAATTTTGATTCACTTAAAATGGAAAAAAATGAGTAATGTATGCATGAATCAACGCAAAATTCTTTTGGTATAAAACTCTATTTAAATGAATATGTTTTTTGAAACACTTTCGGAGTAAACACTTTCTAGCATGAGTTCAATGATTCTGTTTGAAGGAATATAAATTAAAATATATAAAAACAGCAAATAATGACGGTTTTTAAACACAAATGAAATTATGTCTTTTATATTATAAAGTAGAGAGCCTTAGTGTGTGTCTTTCATTAAAATATTCATAAATTATGCCCAATGCTGACGAAATATAAACATGTATTTTCATGTAATTACGAAAAGAAAAAAAAACAGATTGCAGTCAACTTTTTAAATTCCAAAATATATATTTTCGGCGTTTTTTTGAACACCTTCTGAAAAATTCTCTACCTGAATCTTCTTGGCAACTTAAAATTATAATAATGTTAATTCTAAGTGATTAAAATGTTCATGCGATTTGCATGACAATTTTAGAAAATGTTATGAATTGCTACAATATCTTTAATTGTTCTAAAGATAATCAAACAACGTTCATCCTTTTGCGAAGTATTTTATTCATCTGATTCACAGTCAGACATATTAATACAAAAAAAGTAGAAATACTGTTATGACATAAGATAAATAAAAAAGAAACGAAAGAATAATAAATTTGCATGACCTATCAAAATAGAAACGCATGCTATGACCGCAACTGCCAATTGCCCCAACAGCTGGAACATTCCCCTTTGCATTTCCTTTATAAAATAGACAAATATATCCAAAATTGTCTTCAATCTCAACTACATTCCAAAACCGAGATGGAAGTTTAATGGCTAATACCATATTGCAAAGAAACATATTTCAGAATAGCATATAAATATGGCCGTTGCAATCAACGAATCTACTGCGCAAGGAGTATATATACTCCCGCGGCATTTAAGGGGTTAATAGTGTTGCATAGTTTTGCCTGACAACAATGAGTAAACGTTTACATGAATGTGAGCATCATTCTTTTTACATTTTAAAATATGTATCATTCATCCTGAAAGTCAGGATTTTTTTTTTATATAAAGCATTCGATAAATTAGATTATATTGCAGTTTATTAATAATATATTTATTTTTTAAGATTTATTATATTTATATTTATTATATGTATATTTATTATATATACATTTATTATATATATATTTATTATAAATATATTTATTATATTTATATTTTTAATATTTATATTAATTATTTTTTTTAAAATAAATATTTTATTTATTTTCTAGCATCAATCCAGGATCAAATGTTTGATAAGAATACTGAATTCGTTTCATTTTAATCGAGTATTTCATAGACAATTTTTAACAGCGGTTTTCCACAAAATAATTTTAAATCTTAGACTGAGATCTTTAATTTAATAATTTTCTCGTTTAGTAAGTAATAATTTTCTTTGTATTTGTCATGTTCATTGCCTTTTTGAACGTTCCTATTGAATACAAACTAACAATAAAATCGCCCTTCGCATATTGCATTCAGCGGCGTATTAGCGAAATTAAATCATAATGGAAAAAATTGATGCAAAAAAAGAACAAATGAAATTTTATATGAACCAAGCTTTCAACAAAAGAAAGTATTGTTTGAAAATTATGCGCAATATATTTTTGAAAATTTTCTAAAATTATGGAATATTATTTGATTTAATTATAAACATAATTTTTTGATTTTAGAATGGTTCACACATCATTTTTAATGAGAATATTTCAAAACATTATGGAGGAAAAAACCAAAATTCGATTTAATTTTAAAATTTAAAAAAAATGTAAATGAAACGTTTTTAAAATAAATCGAAGATAGACATTCCCATTTTCAAAATTATAATTGTGTCGAGTTTGGTAACTGTTTGTCCTATAGAGCAACAATGCACTCCCTGAATTTTATTACTAGTAGATGTGCATTCAGTAAGAAAACATAAGGATATGAAGAATTGATAAAACATTTTTTTTATCCTACTAATATACATAAAACTATGTTTTTATAGAATTTTATTACAATAAAAGTTTTATTACTTTTCGAAGTACGTTCTATTGGAATTGTCAATGATAATGGAAATTTCAAAGTCATGAATGTTATTACCTCAAAGAATGATAAAAATATGAAGTCGATTCCAAATGCAGTTTTTAAAACAAGTAAATATTTCCCCGAACCACAAATTTATTAGATTTGATATTGTAACAAATTTACAATGTTTTGGCGAAATAAATTGAATACAAATTTTAATCAAATGCAAACTATTAAAAAAATAATGTCACGACCATGTGTGAGGTTACAATGAAAAATAAAGGAATTAACGTGTTTTAAAAAAAACCAATATATTATTAAAAGCATTATGAAGTCTAAAGCTTTTATTGATTAAATTCCTTGCTAAGAAAAAGTTAAGTTGCTAAGAAAAGTTTTTTATGTTCCTTTTTGTATTCTATGAAAACAAAATTTTTATATTTGCTTTCAGAATTTATAAATAAAAAACTAAATTTAAAAAAAAGGAAATCGCTTAAATTTTAATCTTATGAATGCGATCACTATTATACTTTTTAATTTGGTTCATTATTCGAGATTATTTTGCTTTTATCATTTTTTTTTCGAAAACTAAGATTTCTCTATTTAAGAAATTATCTTTTGTTTGTACTTTATCAAAAGATTATAGATATTTTTTTAAATGTCTTTTATAAAACCTAAAATCGTATAACCGTGTGACATTTTTTGCGGCAATGTTTTCATTTAAAAAAAAAAAAAGTATTTTTTGTTTGTGCAAGATGATCGCTACTTTTATTATTTATTACTTTGTTTTATTATTTCTATTATTTTAACTATCACTATTTTTATTCTTTGAAAATTATTAGTCCTCAATGTTAATGAGATTGAATCGTCGATCCGATAACAGAAATCCCGAAATAGCATATTAAAATATGTAGAGGAGTTTGAGGAAAGGTAATTTTAAGTGGCTGAATCTCTAGAGAAAAATAAGCCGAAAAACAAATGGCTTAACTTCAAAAGTAACAGATTATAATGCGTTTTTTTTTTAAATTATATATTTCTGATTTCACAATTTTCATCAATTTTGGAAACATTTTGCTTTTATTTTAGCTTTTTCAATGAAACATGATTTTTATTAGAGAAAAAAAAAACATTTAAAGGATTAAAATTCCTTTTTATGTTTCCTAAATAAAAAAAAAAAGTTATCTAATTATTTAATATAGATGGTTTAGAAACTTGATTAATGTTTCTTTTTATATTGTGGAATGATAGATTTTGGAAAGTTAGTTAGGCAGATAATAAAATGCGTATTCTTAGCAGAAAGGGACATTATTCGGTTACTCCAAAAGATTATAACCACTGGGTATAATCTTTTGATGATCCCCTCGCAATGTGATGTACATTTCGAAGAAATAATTAATGCTCGTGTGTATGCCTCCGCTTATATAGTCTTTATGAGGATGTATGAAATTTTCGAGAATGATCTATTCGCAAATACCAGTTCTATATTCGTAACATTTTTTGAGTTTTCTAGAACATTCATTTTGTTGCCAAAGTCATCAAAAACATACATTCAGTGGCCATTGACCTCGCATCCATTAGGATCATCTCTAAATCTTTCTTTCTTGCTTTGGGACTAACTGAGCAAGTAAAGTCTCATCGTATTCAAGTATCGTCCCTGTCATCTAGCCATGATTGAAAATCAAAATAACCCTTTTTTTCTAAATGGGCAATTAGTATTAATTAATTAATTAATGCGATCATTAATTGATTTACTAATGTAATCAACCAATTAATTAATATAATTAATTAATTAATTATCTGATGTAATTACTTAATTACTTTATGCAATCAATAATTTAACTACGTTTCAAAACTACAAATTTTTTACAAACGGATTTATGCAAAACTGTCGTTGTGAATATTGATATTGTTTCTTTTGAACTAAAATTTAATATATTCTGAGAAGTGAAATTAATAATGATTTTTCTTATATCTATTTCTTTTCTTCTGTTGTGAAATTTTATAAACAATTTCTTTATGGATATTATTTTTTTCAGAGTTATTCAATAGTGCGCGGGTTGTTCTGATGGTGTATCTTTAATTATATTTCCTTTTCGTCATTGCTGCTATTATCCTTTTTGCTGTAGATATATTCTGATCATTCAAAAATGTACTTAAAACCGGTAATGATATGATGACGTTTAATTTGGGCTCATACTCTCAACATAAAATGCGAAATGAATATCTGTTGTATCTCTGAATATATTTAGAAACCGATATATTCACAGAAATACATATAAGAGTATTAAAATTATTAAATATTAATAGTGAAGTATGATAATGCGATGTACAATCATGTCTTTCATGATGCCATTAATAAGGAACTTATTAAGCATCAAACTGCAATAGGCATAATAGCTATATTATTTTTAAAGCATTACACGTATTTTGTTCAAGGTGCATTTAAGTTTTCTAATAGAGTCAAATCCTATGACATCAGGGAGCCATTAGAAACGGAGGTATCTGGGTTAATTATCATTTGATGGTGCATTGTCTTCCACTATATTATTAATATTACTTCATGTAAATTGCGCCAATAATAAAAATAATCTCATTTTCTTTAAATCTTCACAATGGAAGAAGATCAAGCGACTAAATATTTGATGAAGCAATTAAATATACAGAATATCATTTCAACAAAGAGTAACATTGTTGAAAATTAGAGCCGAAATTATTTTTTAAAAATTATAAAAATTAAGAGAAAATTGCAGGGCAAGGAAATTGATATCATTAAAATGACAATACATTAAAAATTAACGCATAAATTATTATTGAGCGTAGATAATTTCTGAAGTTATTGTGAAGAAACTCCAAACTCTCTGAAGAAATATAATTATTTAAAATTAAAATTTGAGAATAATCGTTCCGAGTAGCATATTCTATTAAATTTCCAAAGTATATTTATATAAAATTTAATAAATAGCTCTAAATCAACAAAGCGCCAACAGACAGACAGACATGCACACACATCCCCATCATCCTTAATTACTATTGTTGAGCTCATGGAACAAGTATCAAGTTAAATATTAGTATAAATGGTCTTATAATAAATATCTAAATAGTGAGAATTTTAGCTTTAATTTCGAAATGATATAAAA
Source organism: Argiope bruennichi (assembly GCF_947563725.1). Lineage (NCBI taxonomy): Eukaryota > Metazoa > Arthropoda > Arachnida > Araneae > Araneidae > Argiope > Argiope bruennichi. The sequence goes on from NC_079151.1 coordinate 91,256,394, forward strand.
AAAATTTTGTTGACCATAATTTCCATAATCCTCGGAAATGCTTTAATTCAATAATAAATTGCTATTCTAAAATGTGCAGTCATTTACTTTTCCCAAAATATTAAAGAAAATAAATATATTTTAGTGAATATTTAAATATTTTGAAGAAATAATTGATAATACTAATTTACATGTAACCCCATCAAACAATTAATTATTAAAATGAAAAATTCTAAATTAATGTATATATATTATTTAAGATAATTTATATTTCCTTAAAATTATTAATCATTAAGCGTATCGGATACTATTTATAAACAGCATAGCAGTTTAATATTTTCGCATATGAAATAGACAAAAAAAAAACAATGTGATGGTTAAAAAAATGTGAATTTGATATTTTGATGAATCTCGAAATCCCAAAAGCCGAAAGACGCATTTTCGGAATTATGTTTATCTATAAATATGATAAAACAAACCCGCTTTGAGCTAGCTGGATGAAATGTGGTATACAGACTGTAACCACATCTATAGATATCTATCTCTGAATGAAATCTAAATAGAGAAAGTCTCTTCATCTGGTTGTTCGAATAAAAGTGAACACAATATTTTAAATAGCTAAATAAATAAAATTTGGTATACAAGTTTAGCATCAAAAATATGAATTCTTATAAAAACTGAAACACAATCAGACAAGAAGTTAACTGCCTTTACTTTAAATGCATATAAATGCAATGCTTTAAATAGAGACAGTTTGGTATGTAATCATGTGCGAACAAAGTCAGTTCTTGATAAAAAATTTGATTGTTATCGATCAGAAAATAGGCATCCAAGATAAAAATTCAATAACGCCTTTTTTTAAAGCATACGTTAGAATGCTTTGGGGCTATTACTACATCTGGTTGTCTTTTTTTTTAATGTCAGCTGTTCCGTGAGGGAAAAGAACGCAACTATATTAATTAAAAAGTTTTCTATAAAGATGAAGAGAAGGGAAGTAGAAAAAGTCTGTATCTTCAGGTGAAATAAATATTTATTTAACTCAAAACTCATTCTGGTATACATTATTTACATTAAAGAATAATTTCATATGTTTAGTTGAAAAAATATAATGTTTGGGTCATTAAACGAATACATTATATAAAAATATTCACTTATCGCGTAAAGGCCAACTATTTTTCTTGAAATATCAAAGAGGAAAAGAAAAAAAAAATAATAAGCAAAGCAAGTGTTTGCATGTAAGTGTAAATAAAGTATAACATCTAATTTAGCTTCTTCAAAGAGTATACATTTTAAAATTTCTGGATCTCTCCTGCAATGTTATGGGTTTTTTTTTTATTCCAAAATTAACTACATTTCCTCAAAATCACGTTATGGCCTCTTTTATGCGATACATTTTTTTTCTAAGAAAGAGCAATTTACCCAACGTCTATTTCAAGAAAAAAAGAGTATTTGAATACTTAACCGCTTGTGCAATTAATAGACATTGTTAACAATTAGGTAATTTTGTGAGATTGTTATGACTTTACATTTTAAAGAACTTTTAAAAGATGTATTTTTTTCTCTTTCTACATTTAAAAAGTTTTTTTCTTAATGTTATTTTCTTGATAAGGTATTAGCACAAAAATGGACATTCAGCGAGCTCCTCATACCACTGAGCATTTTAATCAAAATTATCTTTTATTTAAAATATAAATAATCTAATATCTAGGTAGGCATGCACATGCTATGACATATCTCCAAATCATGCTTTGAATGGTATCTACAAGGCTACATCTTGTAGCTACTGGTAATTTCCATATGGTGATAATGTGTTATATCCACGAATATTGCAATGCATACTTTATCTTCATTCTGTGTAACGATAATGCCTTACGAACTGCTAATGAGTATGCCAGTTGCTTGCCATCGTACCATCCTACCAACCATAATCGACCCGAGTTGGTAGAACGATAGACCAAAAAAATCCTAGAAACTGCTACCAGACACACTATTTCAACGATATTGGTGGAAGAATCGTGGCTCACTTACGTCTGTCTCTTTAAATCACGTATTGTTATACAGTAGACTCCCGATTATCCGCGGGCGAGGTATCCGCGCCTGCCGCACAATTTTTTTTTTTTTTTTTTTTTTTTGTACAAGCGTGAAGCAAAGAAAATAAAAATGTTCACAAAACTGAGTGAAACGTTAAATTTGCTAACATCGTGCTTATTTATGGCAAAACTATCCCAGGCTTTCTCGGAACCTTCCACTCAAGCAAACCCAAGAAGCAAACACAAATGACTGATTTCCTCAAAAAGGTGTAGTTTTACAGTTATGCTTTTGTAATTACATAATACATTACAGTATTGAAACAGTACATATGTATTAATTTTTCTGTGTATCCTTGACGCCTCTCGTAAATACAAAGCACTTTTCTGTTTTCATTAACAAAATGCATTTTAGGATAATTTTGAGTGATATACCAAATTATTAAGCGTTAGTTAAACATTTCCTGCTGTTAATTTTACGTTTTATTGTACATAAAACGTTTATTGTAAAACGTTATTATACGTTTTATTGTACATTTCTCTTTTGCTATACCTGTTTTTTAGCTTTTTTCGGATTATCCGCGATTTTTGTTATCCGCGGCGGCCGCGCCACCCGATTCCGCGGATAATCGGGAGTGTACTGTGTCGGGACTGTACCCTTAACAATAATGCATTGTTTACAGTTTCAGCCCGAAGACGCTTCTACACATTTCCTCTATGCGTCTGGTTGGATATTGAATAACGTTAGAAAGAGCGCTGGGGTCTGATTTTATGCTCATGTATATCGCCAGATCTGAAACCTTTGGTTTTTTTCCCTGTAGAACCATCTGAAGGAATTGCTTTACTGAGATTTATTTATTACAGAAAGCTATTTAGATGCTCCTATTTATGTTCATTGCATCATATATGTAGACATCATGCCTTTGCGATGTATGCAATCAGATATATTATGGGGCCCGCACGTCTGCCTCTACATGCAATGAAGGCCTTTTGCACATCTTTGTCTGCAAACATATGCGAATGTCGATGAACGGATGTTTCTTACAACGAATCTGACATCATACTTTTCTCTAATAATTTGTCTCGAATATTGCGAAGCGCAGATGTGCATCTCTGTAAGCATTTATTTAAAAACTCCAAGCGAAATATCTGGCAATAGAGAGTGTATGTATGATATAAAACATGCTGCTATAAAAACAAAATAGCAGTTATTTGAAGTTGAATCGTATATTCTATTATTATTTCACAGTATACTTTCATCATTTCAGAAGAATTAGAGTTAAATGTTGTACAAATTTTAAAATCGAAACAAATGTATATTTTTTAACTTTTGGATATTTGCTTAGTTTAAATACATTCTCAAATAATCTTTCGTATTTTAATCCCATTTTATACAGATTATCACCCATATGAGAGCTAATGAGTTTTATTTGGAAAACAAACACTAAGTTTAATAATGTATAATTATCAAGAATATATAATTATCGTGAGTATGAATAAGTTTAATCTTTAATTTTACGCTTTCAATTTCATGTATTTTAAGTTAAGCAAATATTTTGATCCTTTAATCAAATAAAATTTAGGTGAATGCCTGAATTTAATTAATAGCAAGACTAATAAAGATTCGTTAAGTAAAAGGCTTACATAAATAACAAGAATATCATATCATATTTGTTAGAATACTTTTACTTGAGAGAGATTGATGCGAATACCGAATTAAAATTATTTCCTTCGGATTCCGAAAATGTGTTCTTCAAGATCATTTCTATCATTTACGAATATTTATTTACGCCATTAAATTGCACGCTCCATGCACATATAAAAGATTATTATCTCTGGATTCTAAGGAGACTTGTTTCGCAGAATTCAATAGTATCATCAGCGCCTGCCATCAGAATATTAAATTGCGAATCGATTCAGAAATATTAATTTAATGGAGCGCATTTTCCAAGAAATGTTTCAAATTTTTCTTTCAACAAACAAATTAAAGAGATGCATGTGGTTTGTACTTCGTTTAAAGTTTTGCTGATCTTTCTCAAACAAAAAGTAAATGACCCATTTTTAAAACATGAAGCAACCATCAATGTAAAAATAATATGAAAGGTTATCTTTGCCGTTCTTTATATATAGAAATAAACATTAGGAGTGATGAAAATTTTATTAAAAAATTAGTCTGTATCTTTTTTTTTGAAATCGGCAAAACTTTTGTAAACATTTTAAAATGATTTTTTTTAATAAAGTTTAAAAATATCTGACGGAAAACAGTCAGATGTTTTACGGTGTGGACTTCGGAAAATTATGTTGCTCAAAAATGATTTCAGCATATTAAGAATTATTAGACAAAGGCATTGTAAACTTTATCTTTTAGTCTAACATTTTAAATTTGTTTATATTTGATAATATAAAATATCAATGAGATTATTTTCAATGCACACTGCCATTGAAATATTTAGTATCTGTTATGCTTTATTTTGATTTGCTTCTGAATATTTGCAAAATATTTTGAGTTGTAAAGTATTAAATAAAAATGTTTCAGTTGACTTTTTTGAATTAAAGTCTGAACAATACTAAGCTGAGAATTCTGAAGACGGATTTCAAAAATAATACTTCAATAACAATATATGTGTAGAGATAATTAGATATTTGATTGAAAAAAGTATTTGTGCTTCAGAATAACAAATAATTGACAAGGTTTCAGAAAACCTATGTTCAGATATAAAAAGTTGCGTATGAAACTACAAACAAAACCCAAAACAATATATTTGAAAACATACTATATAGTAAATCTTTTTAGAGGCAAAACTTTTGAATATACTAAACTAATAGATGGCGCTGAGATCATTAAATTTTTTCATAGGTGACGAAGCACGTTTTCAGCTTTGGACCCGGGAAAAATATAACTGTGGACAGGAATGAAATTAATTTTTCTTTTATAGAATGTTTACATTCAGTTGATATGTTTTTGTTTGCTTTATACTTGATTTTATTCTTAATAATGATATTTAGATTTATTGTTTAGTAGTTGTTGATTGATTTGATTTTGCTGTGGTTTTACTTGGTTGGAATTTTAAAATTATTCTGGAAAAATGATGCTTGCACAAGTATCGTGATTCTAAAAAAATAATTTAATATATTACTCAATAAATAGCTCATTAAAAACTATGAGATGTATTCCAAAACAGTAAATGTGAAAATTATTAGGAACCATTCAATATTAGTCCATGTGTTGCACTTGAACATGACATTGTGTGCGAGTGAGAGAGAAAGAGTGTGTGAGTATGCGTGTGTGTAAACTAAGCCAAAATTAAATTTAGTTCTTCCGACACCTCTCATATGCCGATAAAAATCTTCAAACTGAATAAGTCATTCTAAAAACGGTAAATTTTCCGGCTTTTAAAGACTAATAAGAAATTGAAAACATTAAATTACGTTTCTCTCAGCAGTTTTCGAAGTTTAACCAGAATACATTTCTTATAGTTGCATAACATTCTTATAGTTAACCAGAATACATTTCCTATAGTTATTTCGCTATAGCACATTACTAATTGTTAAGATATTTAATTTTAAAAGGAACTATTTTAAAACTGATTATAGGAAGAACATTAAAAGTAGAATTATGTAATATATATATTATTAAATCTTAATTTTTGAACTAATGTCAGGATAGATTTTCTTATTCACTTTTAAAACTGAAATTTATTTCCTTATTATTACAGAATAAAATTCATTAAAAAATGATACGCAGGGATTAGGAAAAAATAATGATATCGCAATTCCTTTTCGAAGATTAAAAAAAGTCTAATCGACGTCATACAACAGAAAAAAAGTCTTAACTTTTTCTCAATCAAATAAAAACCAGGAGTTTCCTTTCTGAAAAAAAATAAAAGAATCACTAAGGAACTTTTTTTGAATGAGTATGCTTGACCCTTCAATTGGAATGAAATAAATATATCTAGAACAAAGAAAGGATTTAATAAAAGGAGAAAAATCTTTACAAATTATAAGAAATTAGTAAAAAAAAATATTGTGTTCTAAAATCCATTTTCTGTGTACTGAGTTTTTTAAGTCATCTTTGCGAGAACAATGATTCCTTTTGCATAAAACAACATTGAGGAAGATAAATATTTTGTAAAACAAAAGAAACGGAAACAAATGTACTTTTTTTCTCATTTTTTTTTCTTACTGACACACAAGAAAACTACAACATGAATAATGAATTCACGTTGATGAAGGAAAAAAACATTTTGCTTGTGATATGATTTTATTAATGAAACAAAGAAAAAAAATATTGCTTTTTCTTAAGTAGAGAGCAAGTTGGAAACAAACAAGTTGTTAATGAAATCGAAGCTCGAATAATTGCTTTAAAAATATTTTAAAAAGAAAAAAAAAAATTAAATTTTTGGAACATTCCGATGAAAATATTTAATCTTTTTTGTTTCCTAAAGTGGTTTTTAAAATCGAAAAGAAAGCAAAAGGTTTTGTAAATCACTAATAGTGTAAATTATCCAAATACAATTTGAATCTTTTTATTTTTTAAATCAGAAACAAGCTTCACTGTTGTCTTCTTTTTCTACATTTAAAATTGAAATTCACCTCTGTAACTGATGTCATGAAATCTATGTAAAATCGCATTTGTTAAATGTGCATTCTTCGCACATTTCCATAAAATTTCAACAAATTAAAATAAGGATGTGTAGAAATTTTGCTAAAATATTTATTAAAAACATTTTTAAGGCAACAAGAAAATAATTTATAATAAAAACATTTTTAAAGCTTGTTATTCTTAAAGAAAAGTGGAATTTATTTAAATGATTCATACACTTTTGAAAGAAATTATAAAAAAACCATGTATGTTTGTGGAAAACCAAAAATGAAATACATCTTATAACTTTAAACAAGCGATTATTGTAAATGCATAAAAAATTATTTATTTGGTGTATCTCAGAAACGGCTCTAACGATTTTCATCAAATTTTATATTTAGATAATGTTTTGATTTTTAATTTTACCCATGTAGGTGTCTTTCCTGAAAAGAATGCGATTTTACACATAAAAAATAATTTCATTAACTATTATAATAAGTCATTCAATTTCCGCTACAAAGTGTGGGCAATGTAGCATAGTGTTCCGAACAGTATGACTGACGCGTGTGTTGCAGATACTCGCTTTAAGTCGAACTTTCTGTTTTTTTTTTGTTTTTTTTTTACTTATGAAATTATATTTCATATTTTTGCTTTTTCAGTTTCTCTATGTATTTGTCTTTCCTGAAAAAAAACCGCGATTTTTGACAAAAAATCAACATTTTTATTATATAATTATATTATTTATTATAGTAGCCGCCTTTGGCGACCAGCCGGTTCGCCAATCTTAATGTTCATTAAAATTTTAATAATTAAATATTTTATGCAATTCAAACTTTAATAGATTCTTCAGCAAAATATTTTAAACCTTCAAATTTTGATAGTAATATAATTCACTCATAATATTATAAAGGCCTTCAGTCATAACGTGATATATATCTCTTTAATTTTCTGTTACCCCTCGTAGAATTTAGGCTTTAAATTAAAGTGTAAATGATTAATCTGCAATTAATATAACAATATTTTTTACTGAAACAAAGCATTTTTTTAATAATATGATTACTGATAATAGATCACTGAGCGTTTAAACTTTATGGGCACTAAAGAATATCTTTCTTAATTTATGTAATATCTCAAGAATTTGTCAACAAAATTTTCTCAGATTCATCATGAACAGATCGATTCATTAACAATGTTTCATTTTAAATGCATCAAACACTAAGAAAATAAAATGAATCGTTTAAAATAATCGGTCTAAAACAGGTTTAAAAAAACTACTTAAAAAACGATGTACTTAAAACTATAAGCATATACAAAATATATATATAACTAACATAAATACAATTTAATTAAAAAAAGCATGCAACTAACCTAAAAATAATTTAAATCATTGAAAACAGGTTTAAAAAAATACTTAAAAAACGATGTACTTAAAACTATAAGCATATACAAAAAATATATAACTAACATAAATACAATTTACTTACAAAAGCATGCAACTAACCTAAAAATAATTTAAATCATCCGTTCATAACGGTTGTCATGGCAACAATCAGAACACAGTGCGCATGCGTGAATTTTCTTCGCCCGTTACATTAACGCAAATGCGTGAATTTTTCTACGCCAGTTGGGGTAACGCTATGCAGATTATACATTTTTAATTTCCATTATTCTGTGTTATTTTAATTCAAAAGTACTCCAGAATGAATCTGAAACATGGATTAATTAAAAATGTTTAATTTTAAATGCATCAAACATTAAGAAAATAAACAGAATCGTTTGAAATAGTCCGCCGAAAAATATTAACCCTAGCCTCATTACTGTTGGGAGAAAATAAAACGGAAGCCTTATTCATTTGGCGGTGGAGAAAATGGAAGATTTTTTTGGCGGAAAAGTTGGCGGTTGGGAAAATGGAAGATTTTTTTGGCGGGAAAGTTAGTTTTTAATTAATAATTAAAATTCTAATTAAAAATTCTAAAAAAGGAACCCCAGGTGCACATTCCCGACCTCCAAGGTATACATGTACCAAATTTGGTAGCTGTAGGTCAAACGGTCTGGCCTGTAGAGCGCCAACACACACACACACACACACACACACACACACACACACACACACACACACACACACACACACACACACACACACACACGCACACACACATTGAGCTTTATTATAAGTATATAGATAATTACAACATTTTTATTATATAATTTATTATATAAAATATCCATTTTCTACCTGCTCACATGCCGCAAATGCCATGTAGTAACATTTCGGACAGAATTTGACCATGGTAAAACAGAGTTAAGTTCAAAAGTATACTATAGATAAATTGTAAAGTGAACAATGTATTATGGCAGATTGTTTCGAATAACATGTTAAAACTAAGTACATTTATAATTTCTTTATTTAAATGGCCTTCATTCATATGTAGATAAGATTGAAAAATATTCATTTGTAATCAGTATGTGATTCGTATATTCTAAATATTTTCTTCGAAAGAAGCAACAGGATTTTAGAAAAAAAATATGCCTAGCTAAACTCAGTCTCCCTTGTACTTGAAGCTTAACTATAAAATATTCAAATCCGCAGAATGGAATAAAAATTCAGAAAATTTATCGCTTAACTAATAATTAAGCTATAATATCAAAATAGTCACTGCCTATAACAAAAAAAAACTTTAAAAAGTGGGTAAAATAAATTTTAAAAATTTATTTCCATAATCTAAGAATACTAAATCTTTTAAAAATTTAATTCTTACTATTTGTCTGGTTTAACATTCATTTAACATTAATTCACAGTTTTCTGACAAGCTCGAAAAAATTCAGGTAATCTTTTCTGACTAATCTTCTTATAAATATTGAGTTTCCTTTCTAATCCTCTCAGTGCGGTTGCACAAGAAACGGTAAAAAAGAATGACTTCTCTTTAATATTCAAAAATAGAGGCGAAAAAAAAGGCTTATAAAAATATTCAAACCTTCCAGCATTTCTTAATGCTTTCTTTGTCGTCGTTAATCACGGCATAAGATCCTTTACATATTTAAAATATTTTTTGTTGTAGGGATTCTCAATTGCGCAGTCAAAATTAAATGCAAATCTCAATTTGGGGAAAAAATCGTCGTTCGAGAATTAGATATAAATATGAAAGATCCTATTTGATGGTTTTGCAAAGAATGTCAAGAAATTATTAATTTTCTAGTTTCCGCTGATTCTGAGAAAGCAATTCCGTGAGTGTTTTTAATATATATAGATTATTGATCATAATATCGCATTGTGTTGTTTTAACAAAGATTTATTTATTTATGCATTTTTATATACTTTTGAAATGTAATCATTACAAATTTAAAATTACGATTATATTTAAACTTTTCAATGCCAGCAAAATATTTTTGAATATTTTCTAACGTTTCCCCTTTTTTCTCATATGGTAATTTGCATCCCGCCAGATGTAACGTAACTCGGTTCCCCACATATAGTTAAGTGCCTACGGACTGCCAGATGGAGATCCTCTTTATTATAATAGTCATTGTGTCTGGTCATTTGCTGAATTCAGATAAAGTGCCACAGAAGTACATTTCTTCATTTCAAACAGATCTATCATATATACAAGGGTGAAAAACGTCAAAACGTCCAGATGTTAAGCCTTTTTTTTCCATTATGGAGGAACTTCTTAAATCTTCGAGAAACTGTCAATCACCTGCAACGGTTGTCATTAAGTGTCGAAGTCAGGTGGACTTTTCCTGGTGTTAGCTGTCAACTGATTATAATTAACATGTATTCGGGAAGGGTCAGCTACAAAGATGGATCATTAACAGACCTTCCCACGATCGACCGGAGACCATTGAGGAAGCATTGTTAAGCAGCTATTGGGTGATAAGGAACTCTGGTTCACCATTGAGAAAATCAGAGGCGAAGATCTAACGAAAATGAAATGTGTTTTTTTTGTTTTGTTTTGTTTTGGAGAAAGACGAAAAGAGAGCAGTGAGAGGTGTAGAAGGAGAAGTTCGGAGGGATGTCAGAGTTCGAAAAAGGTGTTCCTGATTTTGTGAGAAGCTCCGCGGAATTCGGTTTCTGTATTAGGTTATTAGTGTATAAGTGTATTATTATTCTGATAAAGGTTGGTGAATTTCTGGAGCGGTCCCACTGAAGTAGCCGTTTTAGCTAAGAGCCTGTTAGAGTTTTTTTTGTGTTTATTCTCCGAATTGTTCGAGGAAATATTTCATGGTTAACATTCAACTGAATCGTGAACTCTGTAAATAATATTAACCTAGTATAGAACAAGTTCTTTTTGTGCACATATATAAAGCTGTAAATAAAAGAATTGTTTGTTACGCTACTTTATTATTTGATCGATCAAGATCAAGATATAACAATGTTTTACGGGTTGAAAAAAATTTTTGAGTAAATGATATCGAACTGAATAGAAAAGCAATGTAACCGTTCCTGCTTGGATGTAGACTGATAAAATTTCTTCATTGTTTGCTTATAAAGAATGCAACTCCATTATCTAACAGATGTTCATACTTATAAGGAAATTTAATTTCAATACCGAAATGAAATTTATTTTTTAAATTCGATTTTAATCACTGCATGAGCTAGAAGATTATACACTAATGCGAAAGTCCATTCAATGAATAATTTTGACTCAGAATCGAACTTAATTTCTTTATTGTTGAATATAATTCCAGAAGAACTTTTATTATCATTTTGTTTGCACTAGTAGTTCTTTAAAGAAGCAACATTTAGTTTCAATATAAAAAGTAGTTTTATTAGAATAATTTTTATAACATTCCATCAGTGAGAAAAATATATATCGAAGGAAAATTCTATTTATTGCAATAAATTGAAGCGCAATGATTTAAAAAATAAAAATTAAAAGATTTTTAATAATTACGATTTCATGCACATTATTTTTTTTTTTTTAATTTTTCTCTACAAACTGGCGCAGCTTTAGTGATAACTTATTTTGTAGCTTGCATTCCTAATTGGAATTGATAGTCGATGAACAAACAGTCCTTTAGTAACGAACGACTACTTTTATTAAACACGAAGAAACGAATACACGGCCGAGATGTACACACGCAACACACAACAACACATTACAACAAACAGTAGCCCGCAAGTAGTAATTGGTAGTAATAACAATTACAGCACACAAAGCGGCCAGACAGAAGTCAACAGGAGGAGGGAATCTACGTAGCTGCTCTCTACAGTTTCTCCAAACGTCTGCAATTCTCCATTGTCTCCTCGATTTCTCGTGTCCAACTGCCGACTTACTACTACACGACTGGCTACTCCATACGCGACTTGATGCTGCTTCTATAATAAACACCAAAATTCTGCACAAAGCTGAATTCATCAAACGTTTAAGCCCCACTCAATGCTTGCTCTTCGCTGGACTGATACAACTATTCACTTTTGATTCGCTATGCCACTCAAAACCTTTCGGCGATTCTTTCCACTAATGTCTTCAGTTTAGACTGCAGACCATTTAGAGGTCCCGGTTGCCGAGCAGAGATTTTTGGAAGAATCATTCATATTTCAGTTCCTGCTTGCTCTATCGCCAAAATTCTAAAATATTCCTGTGTTATATATTTTGTCATCAAAATAGTCAATTTTGTGGCCAAGTCGCCAGATGGTCGCTAAGTTTGTTGCCAACTCCTGAGATCACTGATTCGGCATTCGATCAGCATCCAACAGAGCTGATCGTAAAACGGTCTTTCCAGTGATTGAATTAAACGTGCTGGAAAGCAACATTACATATTTGTAACAGTATGTATTTTCATATGGTTAATTTCTATTAAAAGTTTCTCAAAAATATATTCTAAAAATATATAAAAAAAGAAAGTTTCTTTATACTCTGTTTAAAATTTGCCTTTTTGCTGAATGGGAATTAAACGAGGTTTTGTTAATTATTTAGAAAATTAATACGAACAAAAATATTCTGAAATTCAGTTGTTAATAATTCGATCGTAAGATAAGAAACATGAAGGTTTGTCTATTGTTTGATAATTGAGTTACATATTAAATGCAAATTAGAAAGGTACTTTCTTAGACTAAATAAGAAAATACAATTTAAAAATTTTGGAAGTAATGAACTGAATAAGAATTATCTAATTATATACAACTGAACAAAACCGGATTGTTTGGATAGTATCGTCTCATGATGAACAAATGTGTCCCACATGTCATACGGATTTCAGTGTTAAGCACATTTTAATTAATTCCTGTCTTTTAATTCTCATCATGTTAGGTGTTTTTTTTTCATTTATATTCATTAACTTTGCAGGACCTAGATTCCATCTTTGTCTCCTTATTGTAAACAAAGTTTTTACATTGTTCTCTTTCAAATTGTTTAAAGTATGCAGATGCTCTTTTTATATTTATAAATACTATATTTGCTTTAAAAAATATTTAAAAAAATGTTAACCATCGGTTGAGTTTTGAAAATTTATAGATATCTGAAATTTTAATTATTAATTACCAATCGTTTTCAAAAATGATACTTAAAAAAATTAAATTTAGTTGCTAATGAGACATTTGCAATTAAGTGCGAGATATATGAGATGCATATCTGCAATCTCATATATCTCTTCTCTGTTATTCTTTTTAAAATCTACCCCAAAAAAGATGCCGGAAAAATAAAAAATTATAGATTAAAAATATTTTCTTAGAAAACTCATCTGAAATTAAACTAATCCATCTGGAATGGCACCCCTAACTTTCTTGCATACTCCCTAATAAAGATATTATTCTAGGGAACGTCTTATAATGTTATAATTAATCCCAATTATTACCCTTAACTGGGGAGATGTCATCTACAAGACCACATTTTCCTTACACTCAAATTAAATTTTCCAATGAAAATATTAGAATCAAAATCAGCCAATATATTCAGCAGATATCTTTCTTCATATATAAATATGTTTTTGAAATTATTCAAAATATATTATCATTGAAAAATAGTAATTGAGTTCGAACATGCATTTTCATCTCAAATTCATGTTACAACAAATAATATTCTTGAAAAAACATATTACTTTTAACTTTTTAAATCATATTTATTTTTACAGTATATGAAGGTATATAGAAGACAATATAATGAAAAATTCAATAATTATATGAAAAAAAATTGACAATGTGTAAAATGGATGCTTTTTTTTTATCGGCCTCATCTCTAAGCAGAAGCTTGTGAACATTCATATCAAGATTTTCGATGACATTTTATACATACAGTTTTAGTAATAGTTTAAAAAAACAACCTGTAAATACTGTAGATACTTCTTTTAGTACATTAATATGTTTGAGATTTTTTAAATACATTCTCACTAGAAAAACTTATTATAATTGAACATACATATCAGAATCAGTCGAATGCGAAATTTCATCGCAAAAATCTGTACAATCAACCTTATTAATAATATTACTTTATGCTTCATTTAAAAGTCTCTGAAGCTCTGCTTTATAAGGACGATAAGTAGATTGGTTGATATTTGAAGGACCGAATTTTACAGCCATCTGTTAAGCCTTATATAATAATGGAACACTAAAAGGGAGGTGCGGTCTTACAGACGTCGCGCAAAGAAAAAGTTGAAATATTTAAAAAAAGCGTCCGCTAAAACCGGTTGAAAAAGTGCACATGTAGGGAAGGTCACGAAACAGGAACCTACAGTGCCAATCCATTCAAAAGAGCTTAAAATAGAAAAAAATGTCACCGAAAGTCCTTAGCGATGTGAGATACCGCACTCCCCAGTTAAGAGTTAACCTGTGAGAAAATATTATCCGAAGAGAGCAATAACTTTTGGTCTGAATTCAGCATTTTTACTGAGTCTTTCGTGGGACCCTTAGATCGCAATAAAAATAATATCACATGCAAATTAATGAATTGATTTAACTTTAAATTTGGCATTTAATTCCTCATCATTATGGAATAAAATTCTTTCAAAAGGTATTCCCAAGAAATGAAGAAAATATGATTTCACAATTCCTTTTCCAAGACGCAATAATTTTTTTTTCTCAGATAAATGAAACCATGTTATCTTCTCTTTCAAAAGAAAAAAAAAATAGAGAAAGGGGTAGAGAAAAGTTGACTAGAATTTTTTTGAATGAATATGTTTGATTCTGAACTAAACTAAATTAAATATCCCACGAAATGTAAATAATGTTTTATTTCGAGGAGAAGAAATAATAAATATAAAGAAGACGAATTTTTACAAACTGTAAAAAAGAATAGAAAAACACGTTGTAGTTTAAATTCGATTCCCTAAGTAGTGAATTTCTTTAAGCCATGTTTGGGAGAGTTATAGATCTGCATGCATTAAAGCAGTGAGAAAAATGAATATTTCACGTAGCCAAAAAAAACGAAGGCATTTTTTTTTGTTTCATTTTTAATGAAACATTAGAAAAATTCACAAAATAAATACAAAATTTTTGTTGAAGGTCAAAAACGAAGAAATTGTTGCATGTAATATAATTTTCTTAGCCAAAAAGAGAAAAAGAAAAATTGCGTTTTCTTAAATAGAAAACGCGTTGTTTGAAAGAAGTTATTAAAATTGTAAAAAGATAAGCTAGTAAGATAATAAGAATTAAATTATAATGACATCATTAAAAAAAATTCGTATGTAAAAAGAATCCATTAATTCAATGTGGAAAAAATTCCAAGAATTTGCCGAAATTTATTAAATTTGAATTTAATAAAAAATTATGGCAAGATTTTTTCATTATTTTTTTGAAGTTTATTTTTAAATTTAAAAACCAACCAAGAAGTTTCCTAAATCCATAATATCAGAAATGTTTAAAATAGATCTTCAATATACATCTTAATTTATTAATTTCCATAAGCAATTTAAAATTCAGTAATATTTTTTTTTTTCATTTTAATTTGACATTCATTCGCTCTAATGTAGAATGAGTAGTCTATAAACATTTTGTAATATGAATTATTTTAACTCACACCTTTCTATAAAATATTCAAAAATTAAAAACTACAATGCGATTGGATTAGTATCACAGATTAGTTTGAAAAGAAACTGATTTGAAGCATTATCATGCTGCTGTAAAAAATAATGGATGGCATTTCATAAACTTGGTAAATAAAAGTAGATTTTAATACATCCCTAAGCATTTAATATAATTCAAACTGTATACCACAATTCAAAATTATGTGCGTAAAATCAAAAAATCAAATCTGGTTGTTTTATTCTTAAATATTTAGATATAAACATATTGGAAAGAAAATTTAATTGAATTAATCCAACTATTGTTAATTGATTATGTAATTATAGAACTATGCATCATTTTACAGGATATCATGAAATTTTCAAAATTTATATCTTACTAGCCGCCTTTGGCGACCAGCCGGTTCGCCAATCTTAATGTTCGTTTAAATTTTAATAATTAAATAGGTTGAACCGGAGTTTAACCCCCTTCTTCGCCAAGTTGCGATAACGCTCCAAAGCTGGCAATCTTTATTATGCACTATAATTGAACATCTGCTCCTTTGCTTTTCAACATTTCGCAAGGTCGTTGTTGGCGATTTTTAAAAATTGCTCCAAGCAGGAGGTTAAACTCCGGTCGTACCATTAAATATTTTACGCAATTCCAACTTTAATAGATTCTTCGGCAAAATATTTTAAAACTTCAAATTTTGATAGTCATATAATTCACTCATAATATTATAAAGGCCTTCAGTCATAACGTAATATGTATCTCTCTTATTTTCTGTTAGCACCCGTAGAATGTATGCTTTAAATTAAAGTGTAATTGATTAATCTGCAATTAATATAATAATATTTTTTACTGAAACAAAGCAATTTTTTAATACTATGATTACTGATAATAGAGTCACTGAGCGTTTAAACTTTATGGGCACTAAAGAATATCTTTCTTAATTTATGTAATATCTCAAGAATTTGTCAACAAAAAATTTCTCAGATTCATCATGAACAGATCGATTCATTAACAATGTTTAATTTTAAATGCATCAAACACTAAGAAAATAAAATGAATCGTTTAAAATAATCGGTCGAAAACAGGTTTAAAAACACTACTTAAAAAACGATGTACTTAAAACTATAAGAATATACAAAAAAGTATATAACTAACATAAATACAATTTAATTACAAAAGCATCCAATTAACCTAAAAATAATTTAAATCATTAAAAATAGGTTAAAAAAACTACTTAAAAAACGATGTACTTAAAACTATAAGCATATACAAAAAATATATAACTAACATAAATACAAATTACTTAAAAAAGCATGCAACTAACCTAAAAATAATTTAAATCATTCTTTGGTTGCCATGTCAACAGTCAGAAAACAATGCGCATGCGTGAATTTTCTTCGCCAGTTACGTTAACGCAAGTGCGTGAATTTTTCTACGCCAGTTGGGGTAACGCTATGCAGATTATACATTTTTAATTTCCTTTATTATGTGTTATTTTAATTCAAAAGTACTTCAGAATGAATGTAAAACATGGATTCATTAACAATGTTTAATTTTAAATGCATAAAACATTAAGAAAATAAACAGAATCGTTTGAAATAATCAGCCGAAAAATGTTAACCCTAGCCTCAATTCTGTTGGGAGAAAAAAATAACTGAAAGTTGGCGGTGGGGAAAATGGAAGATTTTTTTGGCGGGAAAGTTAATTTTTAACTAATAATTAAAATTCTAATTAAAATTTCAAAAAAAGGGACCCCAGGTGCACATTCCCGACCTCTAAGGTATACATGTACCAAATTTGATAGCTGTATGTCAAATGACCTGACCTGTAGAGCGCCAACACACACACACACACACACACACACATTGAGCTTTATTATAAGTATAGATAATGAGAGTAAAAATTGATTAAAAATTTTTATTTCCACTTAAAATGAGGCAATTCAAATCATAATAATATATGAGGAACCATTTTATCAAGCTAAGATTGATGAAAATAAAAGAATAAAAAGGCAATTTATAACCAAAAGTTATGTACTGTCGTAGTAACTTTTCAACATAAACGCAATGAAGAGTTATACATATGGAGATATCGGGGGACCAAGCTTCCTATCTCCTTCTCAAAAAGCACTGTCATCAGTGATGTGAGCTAGATTTAGCGTTATTTTTAGTTCCTCATTTGTATAGAATTTTTATTTTGGTATCCTAGACAATTTTTCAAATCAGAGAAGAAATGAAAATCACTCGGCTCTAAGTCATATTCTCCTTGAAAACACAAAGGCACAACAAAAGATAATCCTCAAAGAGCTGATTAAAATATTCGAAAGAAATTGAGGAATTTGGAATCCCAGACTATGAGCTGGAAAACCAGCATGAAAAAATTGAAACTTTGCGGTGGGTGAGTAAATGCATAGATATTCATGCACCATATTCCTTCCTTAAAAGGAAATTCAAAGAACTTCCAGAATAACGAGGAATTTTTTAAAGAAGCATGAAAGATCGTTTCACATCACTGACGACAACGCACTTTGAGAAGGGAATGGGAATTTGGATCAACATTATGATAGATACCTAAATTTATACATCGACCATAACGGAAAATAACCTTATTTATACATAATTCCTGGTAATAAATTCATTTTGCGTTCACACATTTTTAATGGCCGATTGGTGTTTGAAAAATCTTTATTTAGTTCGAGATTCTATACTGTAGAAGATATTCGAATATTATGTCATTTAACTGCAAACTTTTTTTTCAGTCCCTTTTTTAACAAAATTTAACAGAATATATTTTTAAAAATTCACGCTTTTTCTTGTGAATTTTCTATTAAGCTAACATACTTTTTAAATTCATAACATTTTAAACACATGCATATGTTTCATGATTTTTTATAATTAATTTTAAATTAATACAAAATGCGCGAATTTTAAATCTATTCTACCGATAAATTTAAATTCCTTCAAAAATTCCAGTAATTTATTATGTACATTCTATACTTAAAAACCAAAATTATTTATTAAAAGCTATAATATATATTAAAAATTAAATGATAATATTTTAACGAGCTATATTTGCAGATATCTTTATGTCATTCGAGGCGATTAAAGAATATCTCTAAAATTCCTGTTAAGGATATGTATGCCCTGCAGGCCAGATATTAATGATATAAATTCCTTACATTTATACGCCATGCACTCCTATTTAAGAATACAGTCAGTTTAAAATTCGGAATCTTCTCAGCGAAGCACATTTTCTTATTTAGTTCTAGATATCGCTTACAAATTTCCAAATATATTAATACAAAATCCTCAAACAATAAAAACACTATCAGGTTTTACTTATTAATTAAGATTCATCTATCACAGTTTTCTTTAATATCAGTGACTAGATTATGATTAAAGTTTACTTGTCTAGAGCGAAAACAAAGATCGATTTAATGACAAAGATTAAATATGGAAAAATGTAAATTTAAAAAAAAATAATAAGGTATCTAGCACTGGGACTTAATATTCTCCAAAATTAAATTCTTATCACGACGAACATTTTTAGAAGCCAAAAGAAAAAGAAAAATTCCAAACATTCAAAAAAGGTTTTTTTTAGAATAGTGGTGTATACACTTTGGAATAGTGAACCTCTTAAAAAATTTAGTGACTTCCATACCTTTGGTGGTTTAACATCCATTTATAATTATTTGACAGTTTTATGATATGGTGGAAGAAATTAAGGTAATCTTTCCTGACTAATCTCCTTACGAAATTGAGTTTTCTTTCTAATCCTCTCAGTGTGGGTGCACAGAAAACGATGAAGAAGAATGGATTCTTTTTAATATTCGTAAGCAGTGACTAGGAAAAAGTGCTTGGAGACGTTCGAAAGTTCATTTTTTTGTTACTGCGAGCTTCCGTTAATCATAGCGTGTGATCCTCTTTACACGCCTGGCTTCATTTTGTTATGGAGATTTTCACCTGTGAAACTAAAACTGAACATAAATCCTCATTTGGTGGAAAATTGTCTTTTGAAAGACACGCAAAGAATAAGAAAGATATCGTGTGATGAATTGGAAAAGAATGTCAAAGAATTAATCTTATTATTTACCTCGTTTCAGTTGACTACAAACAAGTAATATGTTGGGGCATCGTTTTAGATTTCTAAGAAAATATTTGAAAAGATTGATAACAGGCTTTTAGTTGTATGTACAACGATTTATTTGTTTATTTTTTCTTGAAATCATGTTGAGATGCCATGATTTCAGTTTTCGAATTAAATAAGATTTAAACTTATTACAAGTTCTAAAAGTCTCTTTGAATATTTCAGATGCGTGTTGGAACATATTTTTAAGTACAAGTGACTTATTTTGCAAACAAAATAACCATTCCTACTTGGATAAGTAAATTTGTTATGAATGTTAAATTGTAATCGCAAATCATCTAGACATATTAATGACAAAATTATATTCTTACGTGCTCAAATGTAATCGTATAGAACTGTTATCATCGATTTGTTTGTAATAGTGTAATATTAGTCGGTAGTTAAGATAAAAAATATTGCAAGTAGATTTAGAAAAGAAGTTTGATTTTAAACACTGTATTAACGAGAAGAAATTAAATGAAAGAAATTATCTTTCATAGAAATATTATAGATGCATAATATTTTTTTTAAAAACTGCAGATGTTTTTGAAACGCTAAGGTGATATATTTACTCCTTTAAAATGAGAAAATAAATTTCTTTTTATTTTTGTATAATTAATTTAATTCCTTCAAGGCAGAATATTTATATTGCCATATGTACACAAGCATACACATGTACACGTGACATGTGTATGCTTGTGTACATATGGCACAAATTATACAAAAATTGCAGATTATATAATATCTACTGTAATATATCGAAAATATAGAATACTGATGAAATATACAGTCATTACAGAAAAAAAAACATTACATGAAATAAATTTTTTTTTAAGACTAATATAAAGAAATAATTACATAAAATAAATATTAATTTTGTATTTCCATTAAATTAGAGATTTTAAGATTTTCTAAATTTTTAAAAAAATAATGTCGGGCAAACAAAACCGACCTTCATTGTTGTTATAGAATATTTAAAGGGTTAATAAAAGTGTATCAAAGTAAAATTTTCAAAAGTTGTAAACATTTTTTTGCGCTACGTTAATAGATAAAATTATGACAAAGTTATTGCAGTCAATCTCACAAGTATTCACACTTCGTATTATTCAGCACAACAATGTATATTTTTTAAATAGATTCAAAGCGAAGATTTATCTAGAGATTTTTACATATCATTTTGAACTACGGCATTAAAAATGATTTATAAACTAATACGGAACTTATTTCTTTTTAATATTTTTTTTAATTTATTGCTATTTTCTCCTAAGTCTTTACATCACAAAAGTATAAATGCATTCTTTAAGTTCACAACATTATTAGATTCTGAGAAAGTTAAAACAATTGAATTTTAGTTTTCTTGCATTTTTAAATATAGTAAAATTCGTATTTTTTATAAATTGTATGTATAATAATTAAAGAAAAAAATCTACTATTATTTCTTGCATTATTTATAAAAGTTTTAAGCTATTTATTACAGATTAAGCAGTAAAATTTACAATGACTTGTGATTATGTGTTTCAATGACATAAATTGTATACTTACTTTCATGATGTAAAATGCATGCTATTTTAAATTAAGCCAATTTTTACATTTAAATGTTTAGAATTTAGAATTAAATTTTTATTTAGTAATGAAGTATAATTCTATTAATAAGAAATATTTTTAATGCATTCATAATGTAAATTTGATTTTTCTATTATGAATGGAGATCAAATCTATGTTATACTTACTATGTATGGATTCTAAATATGACAAAATCACTTCATTATGTAATACTTTATTACGGATTTCTTACGGCTGCTTACCTTTTATTCGTTCTCAAATGACAACTTTTATAAAACTCCAGGTATTTAATAATATGTCGATTGGTATTATTCATTCATAATATTTAATTCGTATTTTAAAACAAATGTCACTATATTCAAATGTAAAGGTTTTTCGAAATAAAATTTTCAGGATATCTTTCTAAAATAAATAATAAATCAACAAATATTTTTGTAATGAAATAATAATTTAATTTCTATCTATTGTAATAAAGTGGAATAAAATATTACAATAAAATTATAATGAAATTTATGTTTCATCTCCTATTCTATTATAAACAATTTGGAAAAAAAAGTTTCATTTATAAAATTGTTAATAAAGAGTAAATATAAAATTATTGCCATTGATCACTACTAATTGCTGAGGCATTATTTAAAAAAAAACTACACTTGAAAATTTTGTTTCAGATCTGCTTAAAAATATGGTTGCATATCTTTTCTTTCAAAAGAATTCTCAGGGAGCAAAATGGCAACATAAAGTTCAGAAAATAAGATGGATAATATGATAATAAATTTATTTCCATAGTTTTATTTAGGCTTTACAGTAAATATAATATAATCATAATATTACCTTTAACATTAAAATCATTTATATTTAAAAAAAACATTTAATTTAAAATATAGTTGCCAATTATGAGTTGTAATAAATTAGTTAATAGTTCTAATTAAAATATATTTGTCAATATTACTTAGACACACAAATAAAAATTTTGAATTCATTTTCAAGCTTTTGGAAAGCAAGTTTCTTTAAAAATCTATCCTGAAGGGCTAAATTTCTTCTAATTACTTTAATCTTGATCTAGAAGTGAAAAAAGTGTATTTTACCCGATAAATGGTAGAATTATTTATTTAGGATAGAGAATCTTTATTGAATAAAGTTCTCAGCTCGGTAAAAAATACATAAATATATTTGAGTGAAAAGAAGAAGAAAAAGGACGCTTGAAGTAAATTAAAAATATGATGAAATATTTTATCCATCAGGCCCTTTCAGAAAAAAGCTTATGTTTTTAGTAATTCATATTTTTTAGCATAACATTGGAAAAAAAAATTAGTCTAACAAACAGACTAATTTTATTTAACAGATAAATTTATTTTCAAAAACATTTATCCTTTCAAAAGTATTTTTTATAAGATAAAGAAAGGATACTATTAATAGTTTCACTGTTTAAAAATCTAAATCTCTATCCTTTGATCAAAGGAATTTGATTAGATTTCGATAAGTTTATAAGTAAAGAAGTTATTCGTATATCCGTTTGCTGCTGTGCTTAATATATCCAAAATATACTACAATTTCAAGATTTTTAATGATAGTAAAATTTTTCCCTCTCTTTCTGATTTTTCATTTTCATAAATAATTAGTTAATTAATGTAACTATCTTAATGCAATGTTTTTTTTCCAACTTTCAATTTAAAACAACTTTAAATGAGATTTACATATTCCTGTTAAATACAAGAAACAATATAAAAAAGAAACTCACTAGGTCTTCTGCATAGAACGGGAAATAGCTAAATACTCCTAAGATACAGCAGGGAAATAATTTTCTGGTAATTTAATTTGCTCTATTTTGTCTACATTTCAGTTCTCCTCTCATTTCTTCCAATATTTTATACATCCACTCTAATACGTCCATTTTTATTTTATCTGTCACTACAACTATACAGTTAGTTGCCTTACATCAAAATACAATTCAATTGCAGTGGCCAAAACAGACCATTTTAGGATTTTTAAAGAACAGTGAAGAAGTAATAAATGCTAAATTAAACTCCTTTCATTTTCGAGTTAAAGATTACACCATTGCTGTTGATTCATGGGAATGGTGGCGAACCATTAAAATGGGAATAATTAATCCTCTTTGCTTCTACTCTTGCTTAAACTTTTGACGGGGAAAAGAAGGCGATTTATTTACGATTCAACGTTCCAAACGGCAGCGTTGATATTACATTTCAAATGACAGATAGACGTAGTGTGACCGATTCTTCACGAATTCATTTACCGTAATTTAATCGTTTGGTGGAAGAAAATGAGCTCTACGAAATTTGTTGGGCTGAATATTTTATTTAAGTTGAATAATTTATTGATAAATTTTAAATGTTGAAAATGAAACATTTAAATAATTTGTTGAGTATTATTATGCATTTTTCCCCCTATGGATATTAATAAAGACAGATACTTTCAAAATTGATTGTAAATTTTATTTATCATTTACACGCTGTAAATCGAAAAACAATTTTTCAGTTTGTTAAATTTTTTTTAGTACAATACATTTATTTTTCCCGAAGAATTTTTATTTTTTTTTAAAAATAAATTTATTTTATTAATACAGCTCTTTAGCTGTATTATAGCCAGTGATATAAAATTCTTGTTATAATCAATGTTTTTAATTATTTGCAAAGTTACTATATAGATTAAAAGATATGTATGAACAATAAAAAGAAATAAGAACTAAAAATTAGTACGTTTTTAGATTCATTAAAATTTTAAATACGTTTATTGTCTTCGACATTTAGTATAAATACATTTTAATATTTTCTTCCTATTCTTTTACAATATCTGCAAAAACACAATTTAAAAAAAAAATCTAGTTTAGAATTTTTTTGTTAAAAAAAATCCTTAAACGGAGAAAAAAATTTGCTTGATAATTTATTCTCCTAAGAGAAATCAACTAATTAATTTTTCAACTTTATTTATATTTTGATAGTTCATAAATAAGTTTTTACAAATCGATGGATTTCTATGTAAGAGATAATTAATCTTAATACTTTTCCAAATAATTAGAGATAATCTTAATTTATTTTACTGATCTAATGTGGCATAAATGATTAGTATCTATTTTATTTACGTTATCATTTTTAAGGCAAAGCATTTTTTATCACTCATTATTAATAAGTATCAGAGCATTTATTCTTTGAAAAAACTCTTCGGTTACATTTATGAAATTAAATCACTGAATTTTGAAATGATCTTTCTGAAATCACATAATATCGTATTTTTATCAAAGCCTTTTAAGTTCGAAATTTGTTTTTCAGTGATTGAGTTTGAAGATAAATAGCCCTAAACCAAATGTTACATTAAAGAATCGCTGATTATATAATCTTTGACTTTTAAAATGAAATTTTCTATTTTAGATTTTTATTCGTGTTTTGATTTAGGAATCTTTTGTCTTCTACTTTTTTCCATAAATGATGCACATTTTGTTATGTAATAAAAAAAATAATATTATCTTTGATGTTATTTCTGTATTAATTATTACAGTGATTTTTGCTGCATTATTTTAAATATATATATATATATATATATATATATCAAAACATAAATAAATCAATGCCTTTAAGAAATTCTTATAAAACAAATTTATTGATTAAAATAATACCTTATTTATAAGAGGTTGGAAATTTACAGGTGCTTAAATTTTTTCATTAAGCATAGCACTTTATAATTAACTGAATAACTTAATAGCTGAAATAACATCTTGCTCATTCTATTGTAATGAGCAAGGTGTTCTTTCAGCTATCAATGTTAATTATTTAGCTATTAGTATAAAGAGAATTGAATAGTTTATTTATTTTCTTTTTTAAAATAAATTGTTTTAACTGCATGACGTTTAAACAAAACACGCTATGCTTAGAATACAGTCACTACTATTATCTGACAAGTTGAATCAGTATATTCATTAACAAAAATTATTTAGATAAGTTCATATGCTTTATTGCGTTTAACGTATGCTTGTTAATAACAATATTTTATAAAATATAAATTTTCTATTGAATTCATCATGTTCCAATAAAATACATGTTTTATGCTAATTTATTTTTTAGTCACCTTTGGAAATCAATTTGTTTGTATGCAATATTGTATTCCTAATATTCAACTATTAATACGAAATGCATACCAATTAAAATTTAACTTTTTATTTCATGATATTGAAAAAAAAATTTAGTAGAAATTGATGTTTATGAGAAAATGAATTATTATTTACTGGGTCTGCTTTAAAGAAACACTTTGCAAAATAACCTTTAGATTTTAATGATGTTATATAACTGTCTAAAATCGTATCTACTGAGAAATAGCACAATAAAGATTCAAATGGACAAACCGCATCGTTTTAAAAAGAATTGTAACTGAAAAAAATTTCCGGCCAAAAACGTTTTTGAAGAATAAAGATTTCATTTTTCATTTTTAAAATTTAAAACATCTAAAAAATTAGAAAATAGAATTATGATATGGAAAAAAAATCGAATTATACCATACAACCATACAAATTTATATTATTATTTATATAATTTATTATCTTATATTATTATAAATTTATATTATTATTTTATTATTAAATTAAAAACTTTTTATTAAAATGGATTAGCATTTTCCTTTGTTTTTTGCAGTGAAATCTGTAATTATTAGAAAATCAATTCCATAAATGTTTCATCATTTTTACTTTCTTGAATTCGAATGAAATTTTAAAAATAGTTGTAGAAAATTTGATAAACTGCATATTTGTAATTTTTGACATTATCAAGATATGTTTAAGTATCTTAATAATTAATTTTTATTATTATCTCATTGACGTTAAAATATATTCATATTAAAAAAAAGGAAGTAAACATTCGTCGATACAAAGTGAAAGCAAATAGACATATATTGTTAACTCGAAAAGAGTTTTTTAAAAAAATAACGTAAATAATATAAGAGTAATGGGAATAAAATGATTAAGTATCTGAGAATGTCAATTTAAGCTGAGATATACATAGCGTTTTATTTCTCTTGTAGTTGTATCCGATTTTTTAAATTAAATTTTCTCATCTTTATTTTCAATTTATGGCTGCGTTTTGGGCCTTCAAAGTTATAGAGATAAAAATGAAACATTTCTCAAATGTGAAAGTGCTACAATTAATTCTTGTAAGACCGCGATTTTTAGTAATTTTTCACTAAGTAATTACTGCAGTTTTTAAATGTTGTTGAATTGTTTATGGAGGATAAACAATTGTTTGTCCGAATTTGTTTTAAAAAATAAACTCTTATCTCCTGACAAAATATATGCTTACTGAACTTAAGAAGTATCAAAAGTAGAATCTACATTAAAGAATAAGGTTATAAGTTTAGTTGTAAATATATTATATCTAAGCCAAAAAACGCATGCACTCTATCATGAAATCCACTTAACGAATAAAGAGTATTATTTTTTTTTTCAAAAATGTCAAAATGAAATAAAAGGCTATCCTTTGTAAAGTAAGAGTTATTATAACTTACCTAATTTAAGTTCCCCAAAGAGCATATTCTTTAATTTCTGAATATTTCCTTTAGCTTTATAATTTTTTATACACAATTAACTGCATATTCTTGAAAAGGAGAATGTTATTCGGAGAAGTGTTTCCTTCCAAGAAAGTTTAATTTGTGTCATCTTCAACACCTGTTTGAAGAAATAAAAGAATTCTTTAAATAAGTAACAGCTTGTTCAGTTATTAAAAACTTTGCATAGTGATTTGGAAAGTACATTATAAATTTTATTACTTTTTGTTAAAATTTTTTGGAAGTTGTATTTTGTCCTGTCTTTGTGTTACAAAAAAAAGTGCTTTCTTGTTTTTTCAGTATTTGTAGAAAAATCACGTCTCATTTTAGTAATTGGCTTTAAGTTCCATAAAAATTTTAATTAAATCATTCCTTTGTTTAAAAATTTAGCGACGAACTTGTCTTACTTAGTCTATTTTTTTAAACTAAGCCTTTGAGTAAGCTTAAATGGAATAGACTTTTATAAATAAAATATCTTTGCTTATTTGATTTTATTGAAGAAGTGTTGCTGAAGTTTTGATAAAATAATTCAGAATTTACTTTTTACATATGCATTATTTTTCTTTTATTCAAGCTGCAATTACTACTTTTCTTAGACTCTCAGACCTCCCCACCTAGGGCCACATCAGAAATGAGGATGAGAATCTTCCCACATGGTGGTTGGTTCTCCACCCTGGTGGATACAGAAATGGTGGGGGTTGGTTATTTCCTATCGATAAAGGGACAAGTTTCCTACAGGGTGGATTGTACCGTGGCCGTTTATGGCTCTTAGGACTCAACCATAGGACCTCTATAGTTGCTGTTGCGGCTGTCCGGTGAATCAGATTTATTAAGAATGAATTGAATAGGCGGGGTGGAGTAGCCAGTGTGGTTATAATATCAGGTCCATTCTGAGATAAGCTTCTTTTCAGAATCATTGAGATAAAACATTTCACTACATTTGTCACATTTGTTAAATGAGTTTCAAATCTGCTTAGTAACCATTTTAGATGAAATTAGTACTTATTTACAATTACTGAATTTTTAATTTATTTTTTAAGAAAAGCAGGCTGCAGATTTCTTCAAAATGAATCCTAATATACATGTTTTGAAACTTTAGTTAGTTTATAAGAATTTATATATATATATATATATCTTCCAACAATATTTTTAGAAAATAACATAGCAAATTTTTATATGATTAAATCTAAAGTATAAATTAAACTTTTCAAATCAAACTTTCTAAATATTTTAATCTCAGTTGCAGAAAGTAATGGGTTTTCTTTAAGAATAACTGTTTATATGAGTAATTTGACATTTTAATTTTCATTGCTCTTAACATTTGGATCTTTTCAATCATTCAGAAGGGATTAAAAGTATTTGAACTGATTTCTATGGTTAAAGTACAAAAAAAAAATTGTTGAAAGTTTTAATGAAAGATTTATATTTAATATTAAACCTAAGCTAGCCATGCATAGTGACTTCAGAAATTTATTTAAAAATAATTTTTACTGAAAATAAAGAATAGATTCCGGGTTTATAAAGCATCTTACATTATAAGACTTTAAATTTATATATTTGTTATTCTTATATTCATTACTCTTGGTATCCCTTTTAATCTGGATATTTTTTCATCTATGCTTGACGGATTAGAAATATTTGAAGTAACTTTTATTATAAAAGTGATCCAAATGTACGCAATAATAATTTGAAAATTTTTGAGAACAAATATGCAATTAATATCTCCCCTCCCCCTAGAAGTACACATATAATGTATAATAGTTTATGATATTACAAATCATTAACAATTAAAAATTAACATGATATTCTTAACACTGTATAATATTTCTGAATAATATATCACAATATTGTGAAATATGCTGTACTATTTGGATCTGTGATTGATACAAAAATTGCATTCCACCAGCGAGAAAATATTAACCCTTTGCACGCGAATGGTGACTACCATTTAAAACGGCGCATTTTTTTGACTTTGTATTTATTTAATTTTGATTGTTAAAAGTACCTGGAGAGTAGTAAGAAGATACAAATTAATTAAACGGGAAAATTCTATTTATAACAATTATATATATTTATTTTAAGTCTCTGTACTAGGTGAATAATTATGCATCGAATTACTTTTCCGAGGCGTAAAGAGTTAATATTTCGAAAAAGTATATCATCTCCTGATTAATAACTAATCTATGTCAAAGCAGTAAATTTTTGTAATAAAATAGCAAAAGTCCTAAAAAATCAAAATTTCTAATAGTTTGTTGCATCATTTATTTCGAAATATTTCTTAAATATTTACTTTATATTAAGAAGATTAAAACATAATACTGTAAGTGGAAAGCTAAAAGATCTTTTAATTGTTTATATTATCTTTGGAAAGATACTTTTAAAATCCTGGATTCTATTTTATTCCTTTACCAAAAGATCTATTCAATTAATCATACTTATTTACTATTTTACATCCCTTCAAAATAATTACGATATATTTATAAACAATAATTTAAAGTGACAATATTTAAATGATCACTTCTGCAACAATAATTTCATGAGCTTTAATAATATCGAATCTCATTTGCTTTATGTCCCTGTGTACCTTTCAATTTACTAGATATGTTCAGAGTTCTATTATAGTAATGAAATCTTGCTCCATGAACAAACAGGTCCGAATTAAATGGAATTACGCTCGTGGCCCAGTTAAATGATCACAGAGTGCTATTCTATTAGAATGATAATGATCTCGTCATTATGTTTTGCAGAACGGAGTGGATCGAATCTAATTATTTAGGCGCAAAACATTTGCGAAAGGATAATTATCCTTTCGTCTGATGGGTGAAATCATTTGCTCGTGATATGTCGATAGTAATGAAGCATTGCAATTTATAAAGAGCAGCCCGTTCAAGCAGAAACGGTTTCAGCCTAATTTTTGGAAAGTCCATTTCACGTATGGATACTTCCCATTTTTGAAATTCGAACAACATAACATCTTTAAACTTTAATATTTATTTCTTTTTCATTGAAGTTGAGATGAAGACTCAGGAAATAGTCTTCATTGAGATGAAGACTATTTCCTATTAAAAGTTTCAATTGTAGGTATAAAATTATGCATTTTAAAGTAAAAATTTAAACTAATGAAATATCCATTTTTTTATTGTTTAGATAATGGAATATGACTTTTCAGAATTATCATAAAGGCAGAATCTTATGAGTATTTAAGAAGGCATTTAAAAAAATACCATGCAACAACAACTTATTATTTATATTAAAAAAATTTGCCAATTTTATTCCATAATTTCCCATTTCTTAAGAATGGTATAAAAACAGTTTTTTAAAATGTGTTTTTAAATAGAATACTAAAGAAAAAAAAACTTCTGTATTTTTAAAATATCTGAATTTTAATTTTCCTAATTAAAATTTATTATTATAAATATTATTGAAACGTTTCGAAATTCTCTAATTGTTAGCCCTTTAGAAATTCGATCAAAATGAAATGAAATGAGTTGAATATCAGATAATTAAATTTTAAGGATATCAAAATAGTGTAGATCAGTCAAAAATCTGCAATCGTATAGCATTTCAAGCGTCTAGCATATAAGAAAATGATTAAAAGACTTTCAAAAAAATTTAAAAATTCCAACTCTACAAAGGCGAAACGAATCAACTAAAACTGCACACCGTCATTTGGATTGCAGTAAATGACATGGATATTGAATATTTTCATTATAAATGTTTCTCATTGTTTGCAAATATGCTTTTAATGATAATATAAATAATAATGCATAGGAATAATTGAAGAATGGTAATGATTTTTCATCAAAAATAATCACGTTTATTTAAATTTCATGATCTGTACAAAACATTTTTTGTTCGTTTTTTTAAAGAGTAAACATGATATTACATTATCATAAACATGATAATGTAATATCATAATAATGTTGAAATGATAATGTTGAAACATGTTGATATTACATTATCATAAAAAAATTATTAATATTTTTTTAGAAAAACTATATTCCTTATTGTAATTGGAAATAAATTAAGCCACTTTAGATGAAATATGGAACGGTAGTCATAAAATAAGTAAATCATTGCGTATTTCTAATTTTTTGCTCGAATTCAGGTGAATTTTATGTCCTTTTTTTTATTTGAATGGCTTTATATAAATACAAATTTTTTTCATTTATTGCTCTGAATAATTTTTATGCTAGTTGGAGATTAATAAAGAATTGCTCAGAAGGCAATGTATTTAAGCACATAAAAAATGAGTAAATTAATATTTCTTAATACACTGATTTCTAAAATGTTTCGTTAATTATTTTATTGGAAACGTACACGAAATATTTTTTTCAAAAAGGAAAAGATAAAGATATATAGAGAAATGTGTATATATAAATGTTGATATATGGGTATTTCTCATCTCCTTAAAAACATCAGAAATTTCAGTTGACACCTTTTGGCAGCTGGAAAAAAATATAAAAATAATTCAAGCTGTACTATGCTTTATTTTTATTATCTACACAAATACTATTTTCAATTGAGTCACTTTTAACTTTGAATAAATATATTTTCACCAAAAATATTTTAATGTAAACATTCCGTTTGCATAAAATATCATAATATGCAAATATCCTTTATCGTTTGAAGTGTTTTTAAATTAAAATGAGAATGCCAACTGAACAAAAAGAATTTGAGAAATATCTGTAAACTAATTTACATTCTATGTAAATTATACAAGGTGTCCACGATGTACGTAGCGTCTAATATTTGCATATTCGGATAGAACTTGTCAAGACAAGTATTTTGGTACATAACATGTGGGGTCCCCGAATATAGCGTCGCAGTCTAATTACACGAAGAACGTTAGTTATGAATCCGGCAGTTTGTAATTCCGAATTACGATGCATACGAGGATTGCACAACACGCTTCGCTAGGTGACTGTGGAAATTTAAGGCAACCAATGAGAAGAAAAGCGCGTCTACAACTGAATATGCACATTCTCGATTCGTGCCAAAGAGATGCGTGCGAGAACGGAAGGCGATGATCAGAAAATGAAAGAAATGTACAAAGCATGTCCATCAACTTCAGTACGATAGGTGGCACGACAACTCGACATGTCCAAAAGCAAGGTGAATCGGATAATGAAGAGGGACGAGGCTCTGTTCCCTAAAAAAATTCAAATCAATCAACTATTGACCGATTTGCTTGATTTTAGAAGGTTTGATTTTGCACACACTAGGAGAAGGTCTGGCGAAATTGATTTTATTTTAATCTCAGATCTGATTAAGTGACGAGGCGTATTTCCACCTCCAAGCATACGTTAAGAAACAGTACTCGATGTTCTGGTCTACTGAAAATCCTCATCATACAATAATTCGGCCATTGTATCCACTTAGGCTCACAGTTTGGTGGACGTTATCTGCCGAAGGCATCATTGGGCCATTTTTTTAATCAAAAATGTCACCGATGAAGTTTATTTTGAAGTGTTGAATAACTTGTGTCATCTCATTCTTGCATGGCATATACAAGCGATTATTGGTTAATGCAAGATGGTGCTAGACGCATTTCGATCTCTTAGCGGAACATTTTAACGATTAGATTGGGTTGAATTCCATTACGAAAACAGGCAATGGTACAGAGTGATCACCTTATTCTCCGAATCTTAACCCGTGAGACTTTTTTTATGGAGACGTCTGAAAGACACAGTGTATCTCACACAACCTTTAACATTTAACGACTTCAGAGCACCAATTGAAACTGAGGTCAAGGAAATTAAAGCAAATGTTTTGCAGAAAATTATCGCGAACTTCAATTCCAGAACTTCGCCATGTCATTTATTCTAACGGCCGACATTTCGAAATTCTGTTATATAGAGAATTCTAAAAAAAAACATTGATTTTCACTTTTTTTTCTCATTTCTTGAAGTTTTCATAATACAAGTTCACACCTTAATTAGACTATGACGCTATTTTCGAGGCCCCATATGTTACACATCAAAATACTCGTTCTACACGAATCTGTAAATATTAGAGGCTGCATACTTTGTGGGACACCCTGTATTTATTACACGTACTTCAAAGTTTGTAAACAAATTTTGAAGTAAAATAGTAGTTTTATTGCAAGTTTAAAAATTTACTTTTTTTTTCTATATTTTACCAATACATGTCAAAGAAGGTTTAGTTTTAACACTTATTTGGGGGAATATAGTGAAATTTTGTGCAACGGTAATCAATGTGTTTCACGAATGTTGGCAATTTTAGGAAAATCAGTTTCATTGCAAAACTAACTTGAATCCTTGAAATATCATTTAAAATATTAAGAAAAAAATGTACTGAAATAACACTGGGATTTCCAACATTAAAAACTTTAATTTTTATATATTTGAAGTATTAGGTATTATTCTGTACTGAAATGGTGAATGTTAATATTGAAATAAATATATACATTAAAAAATTTACACTTTTTAGTCATATTACGATTTTACAAAAAGAATACTAATCCCTTCATTAATATACTTAAAAAAAATTGCACAATTTGCTGTTGTGAAATTTAGTACAATTCTTGTAAACATTATTCTAAGAAATTGAAAAAGAATGTTTCCGCAATATATTCTGTAGGAAAAAAAAAGACTAAAAGCTCATTAGAATTCAAGTCGCTCAACAGAAAAGCAGTCTTAACGTTTTTCTTAAACAAAATAAAAGCTAGGTATATTTCCTTCCAACCAAAAGTAAACAAACGATAGACGACTTGGAAGTTTATCCAACTGTGTATTTGAATTTTAATTGGAATAAAATAAATATGTTGGCAAATGTAAACAAATCATCATTTCTACAAAAAAAGAGAGATAAATAATTACAACTATAAACTTATGGAAGACAATTCTATTGAACGTCTTCAGTGAAATAAACTTTAGTAATTTATTCTAAAATTCCTTCTCTATGTTTAAATCAACCATGCGAGAATTATAATTCTTCTATAAAACTGGACTATGTAAGATAAATATTTCACAGAAACAAAAGACATAATAAAGTACTTTTTTTTTGTCTTTCTTAGTGAAAACAGAAAATTATAAAATGAATAATGAATAATTGTTGATAGGTAAAAAAAAAAGCAAGAGAAACTGTCTCAGGACATATTATTTTCTATATAAAGTAAAGATATATAAAAAATGTACTTTTTTAAGAGTGCTATGTTGGATTGTTTATGAATGATTAAATTGAGTTGTGTTTTATATATGCATGGATAAAGCATCAGATTTCAGAAAACTGTTTTAAAAGTTAAAATATAAAACCAAGCAATGAAATTAAGCCATTGGAAAACTCAGAAATTTCAGGAAACAGCTATATTTGGAAGATATTTTTCTGATTTTTTTCAACATCGGTACGGATATTAAGATGCTAAAATAGCTTAAAGATATATCATTTTAAAAACAGCTAGCATTTTTCCTTTTTTTTTTTACTACTCTCATTCCAAAACTTTTTGTTCGTGAAAAATATTTATAACATTCAAGTAGTCATGATCTACATTTTACCTAATATTACCTATATCTTATCCCAACTGAAGAAAGTATTTAAAAAATAAACTTAAAAAAAACAATAACCAGGCATTCTGATTGGGTAGAATTATTTGCAAATTGGCTAATGCTGTAAATCAATCTAATTATAAGGGCTCGAGTCTCTGTCAAAATTTTAATTTGAGATACCTCTCGAAACTTTAGGATAATAAAATAAAGGTTCAAGCGAAAACTGATGATAGAAATAGCGAATCAAGAATTTTTATACGAAAAAATTTCGGAAAGTGAAAGTTATATTGTTATTAGAAAATCTCGAATATCAAAATATTCAAATTTATTTAATTAAAACGAAGCTAATTCTACTTATAATAATTATTTAATTAATTAATCTTTTAAATGGGATAAGAAATTGAATATTTTCGTCTGTCTCCAAGAAAATGAAGATGTTTACAAATTATGATCAAAAGTTCATTTTTGTCTATAAGGCTTCTTATTTTTTTATACCCAAAGTGATTTTAAAATCCTTTCTAAAATATAAGTTAATTAAAATAAGGGGTATAAGGGAAATATTAAACTGAAGATTAATGCCCCAAATAATTTTCTTATATATATTTTAAAGATATTCATTTGCTTACTATTATCATACATTATAAAAAGTCATTCAAATTTTCCCCACTGCCTTCAGACAACTATTTTATTCTTAAGATTTGCATATCCATATGATATGAATCCGAAAATACCATAAATGATCTAAAACGTAATTAAATTCGACATTTACATCTAATTCTTTAACACATTCACTGCCTCGTTGAATGTATACAATGTAATTCACATGGTCCCGACAATCACGGATGACACCCAAGGTAGTCTTGGTGTTAAAATAATATAATGATAGACTAAATATGTAATTACTTGTGTACATCGATTTACAAGCTGATTTTATATTAAGGAAAGAAGCTAGTATTTACAAAATTTCTTCCTTAAATCAGAAATTAGACATCTTTTTCTTTCAAGATACATTTTAATATAATAATCAGGCACTATAATTCATACTTTTATTATACAGAATTGAATCTTTTCCTCGAATTTATAATTCCTAATTATTTTTTTTTTCAAGTTTGGATGAACCATAAGAATAGTAATAGAAACAAAATGAATTCATTGGCAAAGATTATGTACACACATATTTAATTTATAATACTAATTATTTTTTTCAAGCTTTGATGAACCATAAGAATAAAAATAGAAACAAAATGGATCAATTGCCAAAGATTATGTACAATTTGTTTTAAGAGCCAGATTTCCATGATTATTAGGGTGCTTTCACTTCTTTCATCAAAGAACATTGCCACGTGTGATACGAGATAGGCCTTAACGATTCTTTGAAATTCCTCATCTGTTTGGAATCCTTGGTTTCCTAAATAGTTATCAATTCAGAAAAAAAGATTAGATATCTCTTGGCTCTAAGTCGCACTCTCGATGGCAAGACACATGAATACAAATGTGTCGCAAAAGAAAATTTTGTTCAATGAACTTATGAAATGATTCGAAAGAAACAGAGATTGCTAGCATCCCAGGCAAAGATTTGACCTTCTTACATACCGAAATTCTAACTTTGGAGGGTGAAGGTTCAGGCATTCCTGCTCAACATTCTTTCCTTAAAAGAAAATTCGAAGAACTTCTAGACGAACAGTTTAACATCACTGAATGCAATGTTCATCGAAAAGGTTATCGAAACCACTGATATGGCAAACTTTTTAACTTACATGGAGATTACATTGAAAAATAACCCTGTTTGTAAACAAATTTTAGAAATGAATTCGTTTTGAGCTCTACACATTTTTTTTTTGGGGGGGGGGAGGCTCATTGAAGCTTTAGCAGAATCTATCCGCACATACAGTTCCTCGTAAATACCATGATGGCGAACTTTTCCATTTTCAGTTTATAATGAAAAATATTTTATTACTTCAATATTTGCATTGATCTCAAGTAAATTCAAACATATCCAGAATTAATTTCTGCTATAGTGTTATAATCAAGAAGAATAATTGAAAATTAATCCTTCGCTTAGACAAAATTGTTTAACAGCCAAGACCAATGTTTGAATGTTTTTCATTAAAATAGTACTCCGAGTCCTTTTTCATAAAAAAATATATGTTTTCATATCTGAATGAATGTAATGGATGTTTCTTGAATTCGAGTTTTTGCTCTCTCCTTACTTAGTATTCCACAAGCTTTTGAATTGCTCCCCTGTCAAAAAAAAAAGCACGGTTAACAAGATGGATGAGCTCTTCGCTTTGCATGGACACTTTGAAAAACCCCTTGTAAAAACACTCTATTACAATGATTTATTTACATTTTTTTAGGGGAGAGAGGAATTATTTAGAAAATATTTTTGGCAAACCTGAATAGAATGTTACGATATTTGCTTGTAAAAAGTTTGGAAATGTATTATTTATTGTATTTGAAATATGTTATGATATTTATTTTTTTTATATTTAAGGATACATCTTTTGAATTACTGATCATTATTCAATATTAATTTGTTGATTATTTCCCGCTTAAAAAAAAAGAAAAAAAAAACTCGTTGATCTTGCATATTTTAGTGTTATCTTTTTTTTTTCTAACTATCCTTTAAATGTTTATCTGACATTTTCGTGGCGATTCAATAATTTTTGGATCATTACATTTTGAAACCCTCAGTTTCTACTTTAGAAATGAGAACAATTAAAAGGCCTTGATCCAACTTTCTTTGGAGAAAAGATTCATTGACGCACAGACTCGCTTGATTGGGAATATATAAGAATTTAAAAAAAAAATTAATAATTCTCAACAAATATTTTTTTTATCTTATAAATCAAACGCATTCAAATTTTGAGGAATTGTTCTCTAAAAATGCTTAACAGTCTTGCATTTCTTGAATTTTTAAATTCCTTTAGATTGTTTTAACCCCTTGACATACGAATTTACTTAACTTCCTAATTATATAACATTCTATTTCAGATATTTATTATTCTTTTTATTTCTGTAATAATCTAAGGGTATTTGAGATACTGGAGCGTTTTAAAAGATTTCTGTATTTTAAATTACTTAATACTTTCATTGAATTGCTAATTTAAAATTAAAAATACAATGATTCGATGCTTGAGTCAGACTCATCATTGTATGCGAAGGGCTTAAACATTTGTTTGAATGATTTCTATTTTTCAGGATTGTTACCATCTATAGATAAGTTGCATGAAGATTTTAATAATTTTATCAATTCTATTACCATTTTTACTTCACTTAAATGATAATTCCTCTTTGAAAATTCGAATTTTCAAATTTTTTCTATTCAATTTTGATTTTATTAGTCTTATCAACAAATTTATTTTATCTTCGATTAAGCGTTTACCTCTGAATCCATCTGGCAATAATAAATTCAGTGATTAAACACCCATCAATCGTCACTTTGGGCTCCTAAGTCCAGTATGATTGATATTGTGCAGGATACATCGTTTTCACATTTTTGTTGGATAGTAATCATTATAACAGTCGTATAATCGAGTCAAATACGAGTAAGAGTACATACTCAAATACGAGCGATAAGAGTTTTCTTATTTTTTTTTCCTATTCAGTTTCTACTTTAATAGTCTTTTCAGCAGATTTATTTGATCTACAATTAGGCTACATATTCTCTGATTCAATCTGACAATAATAAATTCCGTTATCCAACACCCATCGATTGGACTCCTATGTCCAATCTGATTGCTATTGTGCAGAATGCATCGTTGGATTATGATCACTATAAAAGCCATATAATAACAAATACTTTCAAATTATTTTCTATGAACAACAACCACACTTACAACTATTTCCAAGACTTCTAATAAAAGGAATACTTGCACTCAAATACAAGTTTAATAATGCATCCAATTACTTTTAGTAATGCAAATTGTTAAAAGTACGATATATATAGGCAACGATTACAATTAAATGACAAGTCCTGTATTTTTCTTTCAAGAAACTAAAACTGTATACCAGAGCTAGTAGACACATGCATCAATAGCTTACTAATATTTTGATCTTATAAATTCACCCTTTTAGAGACCAAAACACTCTCCTAAGAACCCCTCCCCTCTTTTCTAATTAGTAAAGTAGTGTTTATTTTCTAAGGCAACTTATTACTCTCTATCGATTAATCGTCCTTCGTTAAGGAGTCGTGTTAACAGAAGACCAGGCGAGTAAGCAAAAATTTATTTAATTTAAAAATAAGAATTTGTTGGCGTTTTAAAGCGTAAACAATTTAGATTTGTAGAAGGAAAAAATTAAACGAATAGCTTTAAAGGAGAAGAATTTTCCTTAGATTAGAGCTTGAGTGATGAGCTACTGATGCTGATTCATGAGAAAGGCGTCAATTCATTTAAGCTAAGTTAATTAATCTAAATTAGCATTTACTGTTTCCAGTGTTTGGGTTCAAGAAAGGAGTACTGCTCAATTACGATTCAGGTCTCAAGATTATTTTGTTGTAACAAGGAATGTATGGTGAACGTACTGCGCCTGGTTATTTAGGGAATCTTGTTCTAAAATTTAATTCGTTTAATGTAGTTAAACCTTACTATTAAATGATGCTGAACTCAACTTTTTGTTAATTTTATTTTAAAGCACTAACCATTTTTTTATGCAGTTTTGCGGTGCCTTCGACTATTTAAATAGAATAAAATTTAAAACAACAAACATATTTCAATTTATTTCATTTTTTAAATCCTTATAATTATTATAATTATTAAAAAACATAGAATCTAGTACATATATTTTTTTTAATTTTTAGTACTAAGTTAAATATATATATATATATTTAACTTAGTATAATCATATTATTATAATAATATATAATATAATATATTATAATAATTACAATATATTCATATTAAAATATAGCTAAATGAATCTATTAAATTGTAATTAATTCCTAAAGTCATTTAAATAATTAATTTTACATATGTGTGTTATTATATGTGTATTATTATCAATAACACACAAATGTGAAAATTTAGTGAGCTTAACACTGAAGGAATCAATTCAAGATCAATAATAAAATGTCATTTTAGCGAACATGATAAATCAAGCTAAATAATAATACATAATAAAAGATATACCGGCAAAATGAGTAATAATATTTTGAAAGAAAAGACCAAAGCCAATAATGATTATTCATGAAAGAGATATATATAGCCTGATACTAAATAAGCATTATCTGCAGTGAAGAAACTCAACCAATATATATGCTTCAAGTAATAATATAACGAACTAAATTTGTAATGCAAGAACTCCGAAGGAAAGATTATTGTTGTTAATAAAATAATTAGTTTCCAAATGCATATTGAAAAATGAGATACGAATATATATAAGTCTTGAAAATAATTTAAATTTTATTTATAATGAACATTATAAAATTTAAAAAAAATGCTTTCAATCATAATTGCTGAAATTTGAATAAGATGAATAAAATCACTTTCTATACGAATTATATTTTAATATTTTCTGAAATATTACAAAATAATAATAATTTTTTGTATTATGTGCCTTAAGAATTATTAAGAGTGAGTGAATAGATCTGAGCTATTTCGAAACACCGAGTCGTTGCTTTCTGACTTTTCTCTTTGAAAAAATGACGGCATCGATATAATCTTGTTATTGCAAGCTGTCTTAGGCTTCTTTTTAGGCTTTTCTCCACTTTAGGCTTTTTTTTTTCTTTTTAATGGGTTTTGCAATCGGGTTCAAACGAAAATCTTCAGATTTCTAGAGTTATCCAAATACATAGTATCTTAATTCTTCCTTTACTGATTAATTTATTGTTTAACTATAATTATTATGTCCTAATCTACAATGTCATTTTTGCTTTTAAAAAATTGAAGTTCATTTTTGTTCTTAATGAGATATATGGTAAACAAGATATATATTTCCAAAAAAGTATTTTATCCAAAAAAGTTACTTGATGCAAATCATCTATTAACTTTAATAGTTATAAACCTTCTTCTTTAGACTTGAATCCTGACTTTTTAAGTACATCAAGTATAATTATTTCGAAGATATTTCAGTTGACATTGTACATCGTACTCTTCAAGTAGATATACAATTATAAGAAAATGTACCCTTATTGCGATGATACACAATAAAATGCACATTTAAATTTACAAAAAATGAGTACTACAAATTAAATCATATTGTCCAACTATAAAGATTTTGGCTCCTACAAGGGATCAGAAATCAACAGCAACAAGTAACTTAATAAGAAAAGGAAACATTTAAGTTATTATTTGTTTGAATAGTTGCAGAGAATTTAAATGCCATTCTTTCTGTGCACAGTACATATTTCATCGGTGGTCCAAATCCCTGCAAAGACCCTAGGAAATTATATTATCTGTGTTCATTACGCCCTTTGTAATACATTTATGAAACTCAAACAACTCCACTGGCAGTAATATTAAGAACAGAGTGCTTTAAAATAACACCCCAGGAAATAAATTGGAGAAGTAAGGTATATAAACATTCGAAGGCAACTAAAATATGACTTAACAGTCATTGCAATATTGGCAAATATATTGTTCCTTTTTAGAATAAACATCTAATATTTATATGATGAAGACATTTAAATGAGAAAGTTTGTCTCTTCTCGCTTTGATAGGCATTGAAATTCAATACTGAAATTCTAAATTTTCTATATTTTCATGAACGATATTATATACTTTTTAAAATCATTTTATAACCTACATTTCATCTTCTTAATGCAATTTATATCCATAAATTAATCGACATCTCAGTCTAGTAAAATTGTGTTTTAATAATGAATCTTAATTCTCAATATCATTTGGAATAATTTTTTGGAATAATTCATTATACAAATGATTTAGATTTCATACTATATTAATTAATTTTAATAATTTATTTGTCTCACTATAACTGAAACTTGTTCTTGTACCGTTAAAGGTAAAGGTGTAGTTTAGTGGGTCCCTTGCTGCACCAAGAATGCCAAATCACCATTAAAGATAGCATACAAAATAAACACTTTTACGGTTACCACTTTCTGCATTAAAATTATGATCTTTACTAATAAGTATTGTTTATCTGAGATTTTTTAAATCTTCGGGATCACTATTTATGCTTATCTTAACAATTTTGAAATAAAAATGTTTTTACAAGCTGGCTGCTATGATACATAGTAGTTTCGCTAGCACACTGAACATAAGAACTGCTTGGATAACATAAACAGTACATAATCAAAAGAAAAGAAAGAATGGATTGAGAAGCAATCAAAACATTCTCCATTCAAAATTTCAAATAAGCATCTTTTTTCCAACTTCATCAACTCATAATATATATATACTCCACTCAACTTTCATCCATTCTGCAGGTTCAAAATATTCCATGCCATCCCATTCACCAGACATCCATTCTTGCACAATTACTAACATAACAAATAATCAAGAGAACCGTCAGGGAATGAAAAGAATCTCGAGAACTGCAACGAAT
This sequence comes from Argiope bruennichi, assembly GCF_947563725.1. Lineage (NCBI taxonomy): Eukaryota > Metazoa > Arthropoda > Arachnida > Araneae > Araneidae > Argiope > Argiope bruennichi. The sequence continues at coordinate 91,298,172 of NC_079151.1, forward strand.
TCCACTGCAAAAGATATTTAAAGTAAGAAATACCGAAAGTTAAAAATTGAAAAAGGATAAATATTTTATGTTTGTATTCACATTAAAAATAACATTGCAGTGCCTTATTAGTCGTAAAAAACTTTTAATTATAATACAGAACTAAAATAAAATCTTAAATAGATTTTTTTAATTCGACATTTTTCATAAAATAGTTATAGTTCATGTACAACTCAACCATTGTAAAAAAAAGTAATAAACAAAACAGCATTAGGGTTGCTGGAAGATCATTTCGTTGGGTTGCTATATTGGCGCCCAACTCGGGGATGGGGGGGGCACACTAAATTACAATTCATTCCCGTTAAATACTCCAAACATATCCACTTAATCTTACAGTTTGTGATAACTAGCAATTTCACACTTAACGAAGGACATCAATCGGTGCAAACTTATTTCCATCATAAGACTTTCTTTCGTTTTTATTAAAACACTCAATTTGAATCAATATATATTTTATATAATTAGTCGCATATTTTACTTATAACCAATATTTTAAAAAAGCTACAATGCAAGATAATCTCTTTTAATGAACTTCTGAAACACTCTAAAATTTATATTAAATGATAAAATAGTCTTTAAACTAATTCCTTATGCATTTCATAATATTATTAGATAATTATTTAAAATTTTATGTAAAATTATTATTCTTGAGCTGACTGAAGCAACTGATCCTATATTTGCGGAAAAAATTACTATCGCTAAGATTCATTCATATTTTTAAAAATACGCTTATTAATATAAAATCTCACCTTTTAGCTTATTCTTCCCTAGTGACAAGCAGCTGATTCACTTTTGTTAATCTTTTCATATATTTATTCCCACAAAATAAAAAATAATCGCGTCAGATTTCTAGATTAAATAAAATTCGCATTAATTATCTACACAACTGTATAAATACAAAAATGGTGTTAGAAGAATTATAAAATAAATGAAACAAAATTTCTTTGTTGCAGTTCCTGTGGGAAAAAAAGATCACAAGAGAACAGCTCTCGCTTGGTGTGAACGATTTTTATGGGGAAATGGTTTATGTGAAGGGGAAAAGATTGGCATTTCCAAAGATATCATTCATTAAGAAATGCTTATTGTGAATAAAAATATGTTTTGAGCATGTATGTTCTGAGAAAAAATATGCAATTCTTAAAAGATGAAATTTTTTTTATATAAAATTTCGAGTAGCAGAAAATTCAAATAAAAGAACAGAGATAAAATTCAATTGAACGATTCTATAGAATGAGTGTTCGGTTTGATATTTATGTCATCGTGTGCAATGTTACATGGATTTAGATCCAAATTATTCTCTAAAATAGATAATGTACATCAAAGTAAAAGTTGTTGGATTTATTTCTAAAACAAACTGCTATTCCATTGTCAAAGGAATACATGATATTTAAAAGAAGGTAATGAAAATGAAATTTTATATAATAATTAAAAATATATAGAATTTTCGGAAATATTTTTTGAAGTTTTTGCACTATCTCTTCCAAACCTTAAAGCAACTCTCTCATTTTCTTAATTGGATTTTCCAGCCTACATTTGAAAATTATTTTCATTTCTTTATTCAGAATTAAGAATGTTTTCTACAAATAATTCTTCATACTGAATCGTTAGTCAAACTCCTTATACATGCAATTGATACTAAAAGTCATAGATTCACTATTCTTGCACGTTTCAGATCAATTACTTTGTTTCCTTTCTATAACTATTGAATTTTTTAATTAAATTTAAATTCTTTTCTGAGATTTTCATATCTTGTACATCGGCCTGCCTTTTATTAAAAGAATCATTGTAATCTTTTCAGTGCTTATGCTTCAATTAATTAATTAATTACATTTTGATTCCATGCGTATTCAAACTCTTGTTTACGTATTTGAGAAAAGAATTCGGTTGTAAGATTCTGTACTTTTTATTATAACAAATATTAAATTTCGGTATTTCGGTATTTTACGAAATTTAAAAATTTCGGTAAAATACTTGATATGATCTTTTGAATAATTCAGATCCTTCCTTTCATTCCTTTCATTGTTTCACTTGGCTATTACTATTTAATTAGATGCACTTTTTAATTTAAGAATATTTCTTCGTCTTGGGTTAACCAAAAAATAGTCGAAGTAGTTGTTTGGTGCGGATTATATTAAGAGAAATGATAATGTTTATGAATAAGATTTTAAAACAAAAGTTTCAAATACAATAATTCGATGCATGCGTTATACATGACAAAAATCATTGGATGAAATTGTAAAGAACTTATTTTATAACCGGGGGTATATTATATTAAATTTGCATTTATAAAAAATCTTTTCAGTGAGAAAAATACAAAAATTATTATTTTAACTTTTCCTGAATATATTGAAAGTAGAAAAAATTTGAAAATTCATAGTTTACTATTTAAAACATATGCTATTGAAATTACCATAAAACCGATTTCATTTCACATCAATGTAAAGCAACTGATGATTGTTTCGTTTTAATAAATTCTAATAATTTGAGAGCAAATTTTCGCACTTTACCAAAATTTCTTTCATGTATTTATTAAATACATAATCAAAAGATACATATTCCCCAAAATTGCCAAAGTGTGACATTCATTTAATCAAACTTTTATTGAATTAATCGATTAAATCATAATTTATTGTTAAAAATACAAAAATATTGCAACAAACTGTAGAGTGAGGCACACAATTTCTAAAATCTTTGTTCAGACATGAACCAAATCATATTAAATAAAAGTCTGCGAAAATTGGTAATGGATAGAGCAAATATTAAATAATATTGTTACATAGCGTCTCTTCTGATTCTATATCTAATACTTCTAAATACATTATAACTACAATCCTGCTAAAATTCATTTTTTAAAGCACTTGACTTTATCTTAGTTCGAGAATTCTAACATTTCATCTTCATGTCTTCATCGCTTATGCAACCTTTACGTTTCTTCAAACCCTCATAGACAAGTATTTCGAAATTTAGCAAATTCTAAACATTTAAGAACATATTTAAAAGCACGATTCCCTTTAAATACCAGCACCAAATTATTCTATTTACTCGTCTTTCGAAACTCGTTAACTAAGAGGCTCTTCATACTTGAATTTTAGACTTTTTTTCACTGAAATGTTAAAGACGAGCTTCTAGTAAGTATCAAGTTTAGACGGTAGTGACATTTTTAGAAAAATGGCGCACGCAAGTTTCTGGTGAAAGCAACAGAGGAAACTCAACCACTTGAAATATTCATACTCGTTTATTTATAATGTAACTACAAACAATTTCGTACTAAGTTTGTTTACCTTAAATGGAGCTTTAGAAGTGGTTAGCTGGAATGGATTTACGCTGTGTTTGGGTAAGTTTGTTTTTGTGCTTTTATTTTAACTCCATTTTCGGAGCACGCATTTTTGAATTATTTAAGAGACAGGGAATAACTTGAAGAAGTTAAAGTAAGTTATGTCAATTCTATTAAGCAGCAATGTTTTAATTTTTTATTCATTTCGTAGACATATATGCGATGAAAGTTTTAATATTCGTAACACTCTTGAAATTTATACGCTCATATATATGAAGATTATCACAAACTGTTTATTTTTCGCAAAAATATATTCCATATATTTCTATGAAATGCAGACAACAAATCATCTTGCCTTGAGTCTTTTGCAAAATAATTCGGAATGAATCGATGTTGCATAAAAATATAAAAATCTTACAATAGTCCTTAATTAAATTTCTATAGCGACGTTGATCAGTTTTGGTGAAAATTTATGAAGAAGTTGGGACATGGAAAATATATTCTAAATGAAAAGGTTTTACTCTGTAATACTAAGCATATTCGGGCACTAGAATTATAAAATATAACACATAATCTCCATCTCCGTTTTTCAAAACAAGTATTATTCATGTGTCTAAATGACTTTCCTGATATCAAATAATTATTTGTCGTATGTATATTCCAAACTAAACTGTATCATTGTATAGTTACTTGCCGTTAATGAGTTCAAAGTAATTTGGGATATTTTATTAAATATTGTGTATGTTATTCGAGTTAGAAGAAGTTTTTATTAATTTTAGAACCTTATTAAATCATAATTCTATTGAATACACAAAAAAATTTATAACAAGAAGGATTCTGATATATAAGATAATAAGGTTCATATGGATTTATGTTATAGTAATTCAAACTGAAAAGAGAAAATTATGCACTAAAAAGAAGTAAATAATTCCGAAAAATATTGTAATATGTTAGGGAAAGGGAAACATTGTGCGAAATAATATTATATGCATAGGGATTTGGTCTTCTGATTAGTAGCATAATTTGAAAAATCTGGAAACTAAAACATTCTTTCAAGTTTTCTCAATGGGTGAAATTAAAAATCTTTTATTTACAACTTAATTTATTAAGTTTCCAAACTTGAGGAAATACATTGGACAAAATTTATTGAAATATAGTAGATACAATATACACAAAAAGAGTAAATGTGCCAATGAAATTCATTGTTCCTACAAAAGGATTAATGCTTACGAATGAATTAATTATTTCTAGAAAATAACCTACATAGCAGAAGGAACACAAAGTGATTTCAATCAGGATCTTCTTCAGTAGAAAAGCACCGAATGAACATAAAAAATACTTGACTTTCAGTAAAAATGCGTGCTCGAAACAAAAATATTCAACCGGAAATCCAAAATGAAAGTATTAGAAATATACAAAATGGAGACAGAATATTAATAAAACTATCGTATTTTACGGATTTCCCTCTATCACTATCAATCCGTCGGGTTCGTTTACTTGTGTGTATTTAGTGGTTGTGTATGGTATGAAGATAACACAACACAATGATCAGTCCTTTTAGTAGACGAACACACAACACGTTTATTGACACTACGACACACAGGACAGCACAAAGACGACAACTATATACAGCATGGAGAAGACAATTATCTTCAGCCGAGACGTGAATACAGCAGCACACAACAAGACTCTACTGCAGACAGTAGTGTACAGCTTAGTTCAGCATAAGCTTGACTCCATCGCTGCTCTGCTAATCTCTGGAAGACCCGTTGTTTACCGTCGATTCCGACAACCCCCCCCCCGGCAGCAGCAGACTGCCTCTTTTTATAGGTCTCAGGAGGCGGGCTAGAAGCCTCTCAACCAATCAGGAACTTTCGAGGCGTATCTCGGTTCCTAATGGACGGATCGGGAAAATTCTCGATGTTCCGAGTATAATCTATTTTGGTGCCAAAGTCACCAAATTCGTCGCCAAATGGTCGCCGAGTTTGTAGCGAAGCTCTGGGACCTCCGACTCGACACACGGACTCCATCCTTTACAGATGAATGTAAAACAGTCTTTCTGATGATGGAACCACCTATGCTGGGAAGAAGCATCACAGATTCGTAACAGTATTATGTAAATAAAAAAAATATGAAAAGCATGTAATCAAAGAAAGAAAATGAAGGGTAAAACAATACTTCCAAACTTCATCATTATACCAATACATGAAAAAAAATGTTTTCTTTTTTATATATACTTAACAATTAGGGAAATTCTGGAACTTATATAAACAAATAGATGAATAAGGTATCCTATGTTGCAAAGGTGGTTTTTCCAGAAAAATATGAAATTTTTTATGACCTAAAAATAAAGACGAAATTTTGTAGATTCGAACACAATCTTTGCTTTTAAGATATGTAAGTTCGAAATATAAATGCAACTGTTTCAGTAATATATAACAGATAAAAATAAAATCGAAAATGTTTATATTTCCAACCAGAACTGAATATTTTTTTTTTAAATTTTTACTTTAAAATATTCGAACATAATATTTGAAATGTTTATATATATTCTCTTCCCCCCAGTCACAGTTTAGTTATTACAGACAATTCTTTTAGAAAAGCTGAAAACAACATTTTTTTAAAAGTATATTTAGATGGATTAATGCGCAAGTACATTTATAAACATATTTCCTGAAGAGTTAATACTACACCATGATTGGTGCATCCAAATCAAAACCGATATTATAATAAAAACTCAATAACATTTCATGAAACTTGGTGTTCAAGCTTGTGTCAAGCACGTTCGAGTCTGGAATAGATCGCGAATGTTAATATAGTTTTATTTGGCCATAATTTAATACTCTTTGAGCTCGAAATAAAGAGCAATTTAGACAAAAATAATTGAAATTTCAAATGTCCATAATACGTTTATATATAATACAATTGTTATCTATCGGTCTATTACATTCTAGGATTTTTGAGAATTATACAAGTCAAATAAAAATTAAATATTTCCATAAATCTTTACATGTTGCTGTCTTTCATAATACTAAAAATTTGGCCAAAATTTTAATAACAAATTAATCTTTTCTCAAACACTAATTGTAATATTTATTGTTTTTTTTTAATTCTAATAATAACCTTCTAAGATTTGCGAAACTTTAAAAAATGCCAAAATGATTATTGTTGATTCAGAAGATTATGGAACAGGGGGGTTCACTGATTTCAGAATACAGTGCATAAATATTTCTTTATATTTTACCATCCAATAAATACAGAAATGAAAATATTTACTTTGTACTGTAAAAATAAGAATTTCCATTTTTATTCCATTTTCCATAACATAAGCGATATAATTTAGTTCCCTTATCATATTATTAGTATCAGCATGAAGAGATTGTGAAAAGATATTGCTTGATTGTGATGATGGAACTTCTTTATGTCAGAGCTGCGGCACTTGTTAATGTGTTCATTTTAGAAAGCTCATAATATAGGAGATTGGCAAAGAAATACTTCAAGAAAAGGGAATCAAAGGTAACAGGAAATGAAGCGAAATGAGATGGAAAAGCATTTGGGCTTTTCGCTTTATTGCGCATCTCCTTATTCGGGATTTGATTTTCTTCTGAATTCACCCATCGCACCGGTTCTTTACATTTCTGATTAAAGTACTTTAGCATCTAAAATAATGGAAGTAACTGTTGGAAGATGAATAATTGTTTTCCATTCGATATCAGGGAAGATTGTCTTTAAAATGAGATTTCTTACTAAAGCGTGACTTGAATAACAGTTTTCTTTTGAATGAGAGAGCTCATTTTTGTTTGAAACAATTTGCCAATTCTGTGGAAATCCGTAAAATTTCAAGAAAAATTATTTTATTGATTATAAAAAACCCCCAATTAAATACTTCTAGCCGTTATAAACTTTAATAAATGTCATCCATAAGATGTCAAAATATTTTTTTAGAAATTAAAATTTTAGAAAAAAAAAAACAATTAATACCTCTAGTCATTCGAAATATTAAAAAAATCATTCATAAAATATCCAGCTTTTAAAGATGAACATTGGATGAATATCGTTTAACTATTTCATCAAAATGGAAATGAAAGCAAAAAAAAAAAAAAAAAAACGTATGTCATATCTAAAGAAATTCTTTTAACGGCGCTTTGTTCTTACATAATTTATAATCATTATAAAAATAAAATTGGGGTTTCGAATTCACAATAATTTTTTAAACAACACTAATGAGGGATTATGTAAATATTTATGCAAATCAGCTGGCTATTTTAACTACTGATGAAATTCCTCAAACATATTCTTCAAGAGAAGATCATGTAGATTATCAACTTGTCGAAGCACAAACGATGTTAATTAAAATTTAAGCACATATTTGGTATTTTCAGCCGTAACATTTAAATGAAAAGATCTTAAAACGAAAACACCTTATCCTTTTAGTGATATCAATTTTCCTTCGAACATGCTTTCTCTAACATTAATCAATTTTTAGAACCCAATTTGCTTAAATCTGTAACTGTTCAACAAGTAATGAACATAACAAGGAAAGGAAAGGTAAGCCAAGACGATCTGAATTCACATTAGTAGTGAAGAACGATGACGGAAATGCTCATCAAACATGGTAGATAACATAACACATGAACGATATTCTTGAGCATTCTTGCAAAGAATCTCTAAGTGCAAAGTGTGTGTGTGTGTGTGTGTGTGTGTGTGTGTGTGTGTGTGTGTGTGTGTGTGTGTGTTGGCGCACTACAGGCCAGACCATTCAATCTACAGCTACCAAATTTGGCACGTGCTTGCCTTGGAGGCCGGGAATGTGCACCTGGGGGTTATGTTTTAACATTTTTAATTAGAATTTTATTTATTTAAAAATTAAGCGAAATTTTGGCGTGTTTCTGCTATAACTTCCGAAAATATTACCGCACAAAAAAAATTTTTACATGAAGTTAAAGAACAAAAATTTATCTTTTAAATGACACCAATGTTTTAACCTTAAAACTAAATTTATATTTTTAATGAATTTTTAAATAAATATTTTAACTATATTTTTCAACAATTTTTTTCGTACAAAATAAAAATAAAATTTAAGCTGGAGGAACACGTTTCGCATTCATGGGGGGAAAATTAGCTTTTTTCAAAGTGTTGCCATCACATTGATTAAAGCTCCAATTAAAAATAAATTAAATCTTTTTGGAAATGAAATCTGCAAAAATATAATTTTCGGCACGTGTCTGTAGGAAATAAAACAAATATGAAATATTATTTTTTATAAAAAAATAAATTCAAGAAAAATTATTTTATGATCTTGTACACTCTCTATATTATTAATCCAATAAATCAGTTTTATTTTAAGGCAAGTTTTGTTTAATATGAACAGGATATCCATTCAAATCAGGGCCACACAGCTAATTTATAAACCTTTAGTAAGACACAGATCTGCTAAAATGGTCTAAATGGAAAATGATTATATTTTATGTAACTTGATTCAATAAATGCTCTAATAAATAACGAATTTTTTGATTTTACATAAAGTTTCTGCTGTGGAAATCACGATTAACAAAATGTTCTTGAAACACTAATATTTTAAATAAAAAGAGTTAATTTCGAATCAACTAAATCAATCACTTAAACTGACTGATTTATGAAAATGTGAACATCACTATTCAATAAAAAAGGATAATTTTAGATTTTCCATCGATCATTTTAAAGAAAATACGCTAATCAGTGTGCAGGTTTCTCAAGATTAATTGGCCTAAGCTTATGAAAATGTTGAGTTTTTCTAAATTTTTAACATTCAAAACTTCATAAATAAGTCTTAGTTGATCATGGAAAATAGAAACATTCATTCATTTAAAATTTGGTGTTTCCAGAATATTTCTCAGAATATGATACCTTATTACATAAAATTTAGACTTCATAATTTTTGAAATATATTTATAGGCCGGAACAAAATATTATTGTTGATTTCATTTCAATCCTTTTGAAAGCAAAACTAAAAACTGAATTTTATGGTGAATCTGAGAAATTTTTGTTGAATTATTCTTTGAGATATTACATAAATAATGAAAAATATTTTGTGGTTCACATAAGACTTAAATACCGAGCGACTCTGTTTGCAATACTCATATTCAATAATAATAAATAAATAGCAATAAAGATGATAAATAAAATGAAACGCTTGGTTTTATTAAATAATATCTTTATATTAATTGCAATTTCAGCATTTCCACTTTAAATTAAAGTTGAAGTTTTACCGGAAATGACAACAAATTAGCAAAAAAATATATAGTAAATTGAACGAAATGATCTAAACAACAGTATAATTTTGGTATGACTATCAAAATTTGAAGATTAAAAATGTTTTGTTTGAGAATCTATTAAGAGACCAGTTACTTTAAATATTTAACTGAAAATTGTAGAGAGCGGTAATACTGGCGAACCGGCTGGTCGCTAAAGGCGGCTAGTAACCAATAATTTAACAATGATATCACATTTGAAGACAGAAGATTCAAAATTTAGAATCAATAAGTATAATTCATGTGAAGAGAAACCATTTTTCACTTTCTCACATAAGCATAGTGGTATTTCGATTAATGGATCATCAATGCTTTATTACCTTTCAAATAAAAGAAAATAATTTACGATAACTTGCTCTTTTCCATTCCTTTTTGTTGATGAAAAAGTACGTGTGGAGTGAAACGCTCTATGCAGGATTTACATTATAGTCCCATTTAAAGTGAGCTTTTACAACTTTGACATAAACTTTGCATTTTGGATTTAAATTTTAGATTTGGTGACGTCATTGTCATGTCATTGGTTATGGTCATGCTTTAATCAATGTGGACAGCTGTACTGTCATTGAGTATGACCGTTGAAAGTTGATATGGAACGATGAAGATTCTCTTAAAGGCAAGCATTTCCAATCCTGCATTGTTATGTCATTTCGAATAGTCAATTTATATTCATCTCACTTAAAATATTGTAACTCTGTTATTGAGACATTCTGTGTAAATTGAAAAAAAATGATATTCCTGGAAAGAAGTTAATTTTAATACATTTGGAATATAAAGGAATTATTACATTATTTTTTTTCTCTTACTGTAAAATACCAAAGTCTCTTTCTGTCTTTTGTGTTTTATTTTATAATTATGTGGTACGTAAGTTTTATGTTTTTCATGTGCTACATTCTAAAATAGTGAGTTTTCATTGATTGATGAAATGAATGTATATTAAATGGTATACACACCTAATTTTTTATATTCATATCACATTTGTATACATTTATATTCATTCGACATTGATTTTTATACATTCTATTACAATTCTTTCAAGGTTAAAAAATCTATTCAGGCAGTATTTTCATTCGATCCAATGCTAAAATGCATTAATTAACTAATATGTGTACGTATTTATTTAAAATAAAGTAAAATAGTTTGGATTGTTTTGTTTGGAATAGTTTGGATTTGAAAAAAACTTCATTTTTAAAGTTAAAAAAAAATCATTACATTGTTAGAAAAATTGAACCTGCAAAGCCATATTTTTCTAGACACTTTTGCTTGAGTGCTTTTACCCGCATGCTATATCCTGAATTTAGAAACCCACAAAGGATTTTCAAATAGATAAATAAAACATATATAAACATTACACTGATATGGTTAAAAACACATTCAGAAAATAATAAACTTCGGGATCATTAAAATCAAAATATTTTTGTCACCTTTCACATTTTAAAATTATTATTATTAAAGATATTAATATTCGTGTTTTTGCCGATATGTTATTAAAATTTATGCCTCCCTTTTATCACAAAAATATTTAATATCAAAAGATTTTCTTTAACTCGAGAAATAAATTCATTTGGATGTTTCATGAAAAGAGATGAATAAATAATGAAAATATATATTGACTCTGTTTTGAAATCAAATCTTTGTGATGAAAAAGTAATTTTTTCATCTGAAAGCATTATGCTTACTGAAATAAATATATAACTAAATTTAATATATTAACATTACACAATTCAATTCGGGTGCAGAATATTTCGAAAATAAACTAAAAAATTAGCCACATATATGGTTTTAGACAACGTATTTGACCTTCAATTTCAGCATTGTATTAGTGTTTATCTTAAAGTACTAATTCTCAATAAATAATTGAATTACGTATGCGAATTAAACGCGATAATTGGAACATATATCTATGAATAATAAACTTGTTTTCATTATTTTTGTAAAGCATTTATTATTTATTTTTTGAAAGTAAAATTATGCGCTTTTAATCCCAAAGGGTTAATAGCAAGATATTTATTTTAATACAATGTTTAAATCACCTATTTCTTATACATAGAAGACAGTTCTAAAACTCCGATGTATTAAACTTAAAAATTCATGATAAGATAGATGTGTTGTTCTTTATAGATAAAATATAAAAATGTTTTAAACTTCAAAGTAATGATAAATAATTGAAGTAATCCTGAATCTTAAAAATAGGAAACAGGAAAAATAGAAAAAAAAATTAAGATTGCATAATAGTGAATTAGTGCTTAATAAATCAAATATAACCATTTATTTGTTATGATTTGGAATTCATTCAGGCCTTATCAGCTTATATGGATAAACATTCCGAATTCAAGCAGTTTACATTTCCATTTTTTTGTTTTATTTTATGTTATGTTTTTAACTCTATTATAAATGTTTCTTCTTATTAATTATCTATTAAATATCGAAGACATATTAATAGATATATATTTTTAAGATTTTGCATTTGTAAACTTATTATTCGTATTTGTTAATTTATTGTTTCTTCTCTTCATGAATTTAATTATGTAATGCTTTAAGTGCAACTTTATCTAACTGATAATTTTTTGTTTGCTTTTTTCCATTTTTGAATGAAGCGATTTATTAAAAACATAAGAAGTTTGTTAAGTAGCGATATTACTCTTGCAACATTTACCTTCCTGTTACAATGTGGGATTTAAAAATATTTAAAAAATCATTTTTCTACTTTCATAATTTCAGAACATATCCAGGCAAAATTGTCATAATCGTTTAATTAACAATTCAATAAAATTCTTCCGCATTTTCTAAAAAAAGTTCAGCAGTGCATATTTCTACTATGAAGTATATATGTTCCCAATTTGGTGACTCGATTTACAATTTTAATGCGTTTCAAGCTACATAAATAATGGGATCATTTTTTTTAAGAATAGAAAATAATTTGAAAAGAAAATATATCAAATTATTTACTTGGAACTAAACAAATGATATATTTTATGAATAAATAGTATGGCCTTTTTAGATCTAGCTTGTATTATACAACTAAATATTATAACTTTGATTCTACAAAAAAAAAATGAAAGAAAGAAGTTGAATTCGAAGGCATTTTTATTGATATAATTACGACCACATTTAGATAGAAAAAGCTCTTACAATTATATAATCATCCCAAATTTCAATTAAGATTAATTTGTATGCATTCTCATATATTTTCAATACTTTTAAGATCTCAAACATAAAATTTTTATTTCAGTGAACAATTATCTTGGAATTCTGCAACGAAAATTTATTCGAGAAATAATCAGCCACTTTAAATTTGTATCACACGGAGAGAAATTCTAAGAGTTTTGAAGAGTATTACGATAGAGGATCAATGTTAGATGATTTAATTCTTAAAAGATTTCATTGATTGAAGATCATTTCTACTATATTTGACTGAAGATTAAAATGCAAATTTTTTGCGATACTTTGTATAATACCAGATAAAATGTTTTCCAAATATCGCCATGAAGAAGAGGGACATTTTCTGTTTATATTTTTAAAATAAAATTTTCATGAATTTTGTATGCAATTTGGAATATAATATTTTTTTAAATTTTTGAATAAAGTTACAATAATTCATAACAGACTTAACAGATACAATCTAATTTATAAATAATATAATTTTATAAAATGTGGCAGTTTTTATTTCAAAATACAATTAAAAGCTTCAATCTTGAATAATATGTTTATAAAGGAAGCTATTAAAGATGAAAAAAAAAAGAAAATGTAAAGAATATGTAATGCTTACAAAAAAAAAGAATATGTAATGCTTATAAATCCATCTATATTTAATTTAATTTGATGATACTCAAAACAATATATATATATATATATATATATATATATATATATATATATATATATATATATATTTCATTTAGAAAATTTTTTGGCACTCAATAATATGGGAAAAAATTCATATAATTATGATCTGAGATCAACTGTCGTATGGCAGTTTTCATGAAAAATATTTTTTTTTCATTTTAAAATAATAAATATTTATAATCATTTTAAATATTCTTGATAATCTTTTTTTAAATCACCACCTTTGATAGTTATAATAATATTAAAATGATCATGCTCCCGCAATTCAAGAAGATAAATTTTTTGGCGAACCAAAACCAAACCAAATGATTTCGAATAAAACTTATTTTTATAAAACTATATTCCTCGCGTTAAAAAGAAAAAAAAGTATTGTTCAGTAATTTAAAATAGATTGTTTGAAGTGCAGAGGATATCCTGATATTTCAATGAAAAAAATGTCAAATACCTTAGCCTTTATAATTTCAAAGTACTTCTATAGACTAATTGCATCTTCTCTAGGTTTATTATGTGGGAAATTTATATATTATAATAAAATTACATACGTTTCTATTGGTTCCGAAGAATTTTAATACCAAATAAGAAATGAAAGAATTCATAGCGTCATTTATTTTCTGTTTTCATTTTTTTCACTCACTCTGAGAAACCACTATACTAAATTAGTTATTATTAAAACTTATTTTGCTGGATAGAAAAATGAAGTAAGATTTTATATTTATGTTAACAATTGAAAAATGTAATGAAAAATATTAACATGCGCACAGTTTTAGAATGAGTACTAACATTCTTCAAAACTAAATTCTTTATCATATTTAGTAAAGCAACGTAAATATTTAGAAAAAAAAAGAAAAAAAATTCCAAACAAATAAGAAAAAAATGTAATTTTTTCTAAATCCGCTTAAAGTGAAATTGCATTTTGAAAGTACTAAACTTTTGAAAAATTTTAGTGACCACCATATGCCCAGTTTAATATGCATTTACAATTATTTAACGATTTCCTGACATATTAAAGAAATTCAGGTAATCTTTTCTGACTAACCATCGCATAAAATCGAGTCTTCTCTTTAATCCTCTTAGCGCGGGTGAACAGAAATTACTGAAGAAGAGAGAATTCTTTTTAATATACTTAAACAGTGGCTTGGAAAAAAGCCTTATAAATGTTCGGAACTTCACGGCGTATAATAATCCTTTCGAATGCTTGACTTAATTTTGCTATGAAGATTTTACACCTTTGCAATTAAAACAGATTCAAATCCCCATTTGGATGAAAATTGCTGTTTAAGTTAGATGCTAAGATTTTCAAAGATACTGTGTGAAGAATTATAATAGTGTGTCAGGCAATTAATCTTATTAATATCATTTCAGTTGACTATAAATAAACGATTCTTTGTGGCGTTTTAGCTTTATAATTAAACATTCTTTGATCATGAGCAAATACAATTCTTGATCAGTGCATCTATTTATTTGTTTAATTACTTTTGAACGCAATCATCGTATCGAATTTCGAATTAAATTTTATTTAAACTTATCGAACCACTAAATTATAGTAAATTTTCTAAATATATATATATATATATATATATATATATTAAAATATA
Source organism: Argiope bruennichi (assembly GCF_947563725.1). Taxonomy (NCBI): domain Eukaryota; kingdom Metazoa; phylum Arthropoda; class Arachnida; order Araneae; family Araneidae; genus Argiope; species Argiope bruennichi. Next base: position 91,313,213 of record NC_079151.1, read on the forward strand.
TATACATATACTAAAATGATATTTGAATCATTAAGGGAATTTGGACATACAATTGAAAAAAAACAACAACTATTTTCTGGTGAGCATGCAGATAGATTTTCTGGTTTACATCAATTTGTCTCAGTAATTTAAATATTTTACTTACTTTAAATGACTTGTAGTTAAAATAAAAAGTATCTCAATTATTTTTATATATATAAAAAATATTTTAACACGATTTTAGTAGGATTTGCATTGAAAGAAAGTTTCACTAAAATATTAAACATATTAGAAATATATATATTATATATATTATATATATATATATATATACGTATAAGTACAATGTACTTATTATAACAAACATATACTATATGTACTAAAATATAAATATACTAAAGTACCATTCAAATAATTGAACGATTTCGGACACAGAACGGAAGAAAGCTATTTTCTTGCTTGCATGCAGTCAGATGGATGATTTACATCGTTTTATTTGCAGTAATGTAAAGATTTCACTTACTTTAAATGGTTTGTAGTTAAAATAAAAGGTATCTTAAATGATTTTGTATAAAAGATCAAATTTAAACATTGCTTTAGCGAGAAGGATTTACATTGAAAGAAAATTTCATATTATGTTATATCTTAGATCTATACCCTGTCTGTATAATATATAATTTGCATAATATATATTTACACTGTATAATATATATATATATATATATATATATATATATATATATATATATATATATATATATATTACCCTTTGAATAATATATATATACCCTGTTTGTATAATATATATTTTTAATAACTTAGAAATTATTTTAAATATTTATTCCTTTGAAACAAAATGATGAATTTTCATTAATTTATTATTTTGCAATAAATTTCTATCAAAATTTTCACTGAAATATCAAAGCACAATAGAAATAATAATAATAAAAAAAAAAACATTGCTCCCAAAGTTATTGGTGAAAATTATGAAAATTTGTCTTTCTTCACTTTTTAAAAAAACAAATATATATAAAAAATATTCTTAAACGAAATGGCGAAATCTACGACCAATAATAAATCGAAAGAAAATTTTACAGTATTCAATGTCAATTTCACTGTAATTTCAATACATTTATTCAATGCATTTTTTTAAATAAATAATTTTTAATAATGATAAAATATTTTTAAAAATACCAAGCTTCTCTTTAGTTCTCGAATTTTTAGATTGACAACATTTAGAAATCTTCAAATATTTCTAAATCTATTTAGATATGCAATATAAAAACTGGAGTTGAACATTTAAGTGAGAAATTGGAAAAATCAAATATTTAATAAATAAAAATCTCCATATTTTTTGTCATTTTAATATACTCAAGTTCCTTAATCGCTGTGCTGCAGTCTTCAATTATAACTGTTACGCTACAGTTACAATATTTTTACTAATAATAAATCATTCATAGTCTTCTATTATTACATTTCTATTTATTAATATTTAATCAATGGTTTAACTCAAATCATTTCTTACATTTTCAATGTCCAGCTTACAACAACCATGAAAATAATAAAGATGCTTAAATTTTCACTTTGAATGCAAGAAAAAGAAAAGGAGTACTCGATTTTTGAATTAAGAAACTTAAAAGCGACTTCAATAGATATTATCGTAAGAAAATATCTTCGATTTACTTCATTTTGTGCGATTTTGCCTCCATTCAATTTGCATTTTAACAAGATTTCTATCACTCATTTCAACATGACTATTGACATACGATGAAACATTTTTTTACTGTAATTGACAAAATAAACAGTATTAAAATATTAAAAAAAATAATTCAAAGTTTTCAAAGAAAATTCATAAATGCCACACAAAAGTCTCACTACTTGTCAGTTTGAGGTTGTACCAATGACCTTGATTTTTGGAGATGTGGACGAATCGTTGAAGAGGCGTTAAATAATCCGCATTTGTATCTACTGTTCTTAAAGTTTAATGGAGAAAAGAATCCAACTTAATTATGATTCATGGCTTCAAGCAGTTGCTGCGCTGCCACAGTTCAATAAACAGCACCGCGACCGATTCTTCACAGATTCGTTTGCTGTAATTTAAATCCTTTTGTAGAAAATAATTATTTTCCCAAAATGTCGTGGATTGAATTTCTTATTGAAGTTTTTTGAAACGAAAGTTTAATTTGTGTGAGGTATTTCAAATGAATGAATTATTGACGGATTACAAAAACAGAAAATTTAGCATTTCGATAATTTGTTGAGCTTTAATATGCACTTTGTTCTTCGTTTATGAATGACGGAGCATGTTTTCCAAATCGGTAGTAAATTTGATTTAGCAACTCTCATTTCAATAACAGAACCCTAAAAACAAAATTTTAAATTTCCAATTTCTAAAATTACTTTGATTACGAGCAATATGACTTTTTTAGTTTTAATTTAAAAAGATTAATTAATGAGAGTAAGAAATATGGTGTTTCTATTAATTAATATTTTAATTATTTATAAAATAAACTAATGCATTCAAAAGCATGTATGAGCTGTAAGGTAAAAAAGTTAAATATATACATGTTGGCAGTAATATTAAATCCTCAAACACGTTTATTGAAATAAGTGCTTACTGCAAATTATATTATTTTATTCTTTATAATAATTATTCTCTAATGTTTCTCCGTATTAATTTATACTATATGCAAAATAATTAATATGAGTTCAGACATTTTTGTTGTTGTTGTCAGAAGCAAAATTCTTAAAGTGAAAAAATCCGTTTCATATTTTTGACTCATTAGAGCTTTCAAATAATTAATGCTTTTAATTATGTTATCATTTTGATAGTTCCTTTTTTAAAAATGTATTTACAAAACATTCATTTTTAAAATCTTGTTTTTCTCATTTAATAGCTCCTTAATCTGCATTAGTTTTTTTTTCCAAATAATTATCGATATTTTTTTATATTTTCTATAAATTTAAAAGCATAAATGCTTGATATTTTTATTTACGTTTTCATTATTTTAGAGAAAGACTTTTTTTAGGAATCATAATTAATAATTATTAATGCATTAATGAGACTGAATAATCAATTCGGGAAGATGGTTATTTTGAAGTTACACTATAAAGAATATTATTAAAAATGTTTTTCAGACAAAAATGCTGCTTTAATATTTATAAAAGAATATTTATAGATTTTATAGAAGAAATATGATTTAAAATAGCAACGCAAATTTCACGATCTTAGATTATATAGTCTTTGAATTCTAAAATTAAATATTTCATTTTGAAATGTCAATCCTTATTATAAAATATTGTGAAATTCCAATTCCTATTCTAAATGAAGAAGAATTTTTCTTCCACTAGAAAACACACTTCATTTCCATATCATATTAATGTTGCTTTCAATACTAACAGATCAATGGATTTAATAAGCTCTTTTGAAATATTATTGGTATATATCTATGCTACTATTATAAATGTGAAAGTTTGGATGGATGGATGGATGTTTGTTAGTCAACCTCGTCAGAACGGGTGAACGGAATTGGATGAAATTTAGCACAGATGAAGATTATACTCTGGAATAGGACATAGGCTATTATTTATTCCTGTTAATTGAGTGGTTAATTTTTTATTAATTAAAAACTAACTTTCCCGCCAAAAATCTGGGGCCAAATCCCGCCAAAAATGAATAAGGCTTCAGTTTTTTTTTCCCACGCTAATCAGGTTAGGCTTAACGTTTTTCGTCCGAATATTTCCAACGATTCTATTTATTTTCTTAGTATTTGATGCATTTAAAATTAAACATTGCTAATTAATCGATCTTTCGAATTCATTCTGAAGTACTTTTGAATTAAAATAAAACAGAATAAAGGAAATTAAAAATTTGTAATTTGTATTCGTTACCCCAACTGGCGTAAAACATTCACGCATTTGCGTTACGCCAACTGGCGTTGATAATTCACGCATGTGCAGTGTGTTCTGATGGTTGACAACTGCGTTTTCATTTTAATTGAAAGTTTAAAAATTATGTGTATTATACTGTTGTAGCTATCTCAATCTCGATCGATAAATAAAATAGACTTTATTTTAAAGAAACACGGACTTGATTTGCTGATTTGTTTTATTTCAAGTATACTATGTAAATAAATTGTTTTTAGATTAGTTGAATGCTTTTGTAATTAAATTGTATTTTTATCTATACTACTATTATAAATATGAAAGTTTGGATGGATGTTTCAATCAAGCCAGAACGGCAAAACAGAATTGGATGAAATTTAGCTGAGAGATAGATTATAGTCTGGAAAAATAATTTTCATAAAGATTTATTATTTCTAATTATTTTCGGTATCACCAAGTTCACCTTTTTGCAAGAATTACTGAAAAAAATGTTGTAGGATATAGGAAAAAACACACGTCCTTTAATTTTTACTTCACCCAATTATATGTAAAGTAGGTATGTAAATACTAACTGTTCTATTCGGTTACCATTATTGCTATTTTCCTTTTACTGACGATAAATTTAATCATCCTAGATCAGACAATGTAAACGGAAAGACACACTTATTGTAAAATAAAAATACTACATAGAAATATAAATTGCATCAATATAAACATGAAGTGAATACAATAATTAAATAATTTATTATGAAGGAAATTGAACTAGTAAACAAATCTCGTTTCATTTCTTTTGTATTTGTATCAAATATTTTTGTATTAACGTTCTCTCACTACTTCAATTTTTTATTTGATTTATCCCTCTTTTGATTTATAAATTTTATTGGATTAAAAATGAAAACTCTTTCACTTTTAAGAATAAAATACCTTTTCTATTATTATCGAGTTTGAAAGCATTTTCTTAATATAATCTTTCATCAAATAATTATTGCAGTTTTTAAGTAAAATATATAATCATTTATAATAAAAAATTCCACTTTTTTAAAAATATGTATGTGTACTTCAAATCAACATTAAATTCATAAATAAACATCTGATTGTCACTAAAAACGCAAATAATCTGTCATGTGGCCTTTCATGACAAAAAAGATATAAATTTTCTAAAAATAATGAAGTGCATTTTTTGGCATGTGAAATGTTATAACAGTCACCTAATTTAACTTCTTCAACGAGCATCACTTTATAATTTTTTTACTATCTCCTACATCATTACATATTTTTATATCAAAACATTTACATTTTCTCCAAATCACATCATGAGGCTTATTATGAAATGTGTTTTTTTCAAGGAATCTCTATTTGTGTCGTCAACAATTGCTTCAAGACGCTTTTGAATATATAATATCTTGTTCTAGTTGTTACAAATTGTTACCTAGTAAGTTGAAGATTACATTATTATCTTTATTGTCTTGTGTTTGAAAAAAGTCTTGCAAGCCTTATTTTGTGCAGTCCTTTATTCATGAAAGTATCTATTTTTTGGTTTTTTGTGTGTTGAGAAATGCGAAGTTTTTCTTCTGAACTTCATTAAAATTCTAATTGAATTATTGTTTATAATTAAAATTATTTCAGAATACTTTATTTTACCCAGTCTTATATTTATCCATAACATTATGGAAGTAGAAGAGAAACAGAGTTATGCTAATAACATGATATATCTTATTTCATTGAGAGCGTATATCTCAGTTCTGGTAATATAACTCAAAGATCAATATTGGGTTGGAAACTAAGTAATTGCGTATTTCACTCATAGATGGCTTCAGTTGAATTTTTAGGTTTGCAGACATAGTACAAATGTAAAACACATTTTGTTATTTGATAGTTGGCAATTCAGTTGTCAATCAGTACAAAAAGTTTTTTGATCGGTTGCGTAGTTTTCGTTTGGCGTTCGTTGAAAAATGGAAAATCAAAAGGAACATTTTCGTCATATTTTGCTTTTTTATTTCCGCAAAGGGAAAAACGCATCGCAAGCTCATAAAAAGTGATGGACTGTTTATGGTGACGAAGCTTTAAAAGAATGGCAGTGTCAAAATTGGTTTGCCAAATTTCGTTCTGGTGATTTTTCACTCAAAGATGAAAAACACTCTGGTCGTCCAGTTGAAGTTGATGTCGACCTAATCAAAGCAATAATCGATTCGGATCGTCACATTACAACACGTGAGATTGCAGAGAAGCTTCATGTATCACATATATGTGTTGAAAATCACTTAAAACAACTTGGCTATGTTCATGGGTTCGATGCATGGGTTCCTCACGAACTGAAAGAAACGCATTTAACACAAAGCATTAACAGCTGCGATTTGCTAAAGAAACGTAATGAAAATGATCCATTTTTAAAACGACTGATAACTGGCGATGGAAAATGGGTTGTCAAGCGAAAAAGATCGTGGAGCAGGCCAGGTGAACCAACTCAAACAACATCAAAAGCTGATATTCATCAAAAGAAGGTTTTGTTATCAGTTTGGTTGGATTACAAAGGAATTGTCTACTTTGAACTCTTACCGCCTAACCGAACGATCAATTCTGATGTCCATATTGAATAACTAACGAAATTAAACAATGCAGTTGAAGAAAAGCGGCCCGAATTGACAAATCGAAAAGGTGTTGTATTCCATCATGACAATGCAAGGCCACACACATCTTTGGTCACTCGGCAAAAATTATTGGAGCTTGGTTAAGATGTTTTGCCACATCCACCATATAGTCCTGACCTTGCACCATCTGATTGCTTTTTGTTTCGATCTTTACAAAACTCCTTGAATGGTAAAAATCTCAATAATGATGATGATGTCAAATCGTACCTGATTCAGTTTTTTGCTAATAAAAACCAGAAGTTTTATGAACGTGGGATTATGATGCTGCCTGAAAGATGGCAAAAGGTCATTGATCAAAATGGGCAATACATTACAGAATAAAGTTATTTAGTTCCATGAAAAAATTGTCTTTGATTTTCTAAAAAAATCCGCAATTACTTAGTTGCCAACCCAATAGTTTTGAATTTATTTTCATATTTATTCTTATTACTTTCATTTTTGCTGTATCTATTATTTTTCGTGGAATAATAGGTGCATTTCAATAACACTAAATATAATGATTTCTTTGCATTTGTTAAACTGTTTATATGTTTCAAATGTGTCTATTCCCATTCAAAAGAGGATAAGTGCTCACTTACCATTTCAAAATATTTCTTGCTTATTGTAAAACTTGTTTATTAGGCTTCCTCAAAAGGAAATTTAATTCCCATTTTCAAAATTTAGAACGTTTCATACAAAGAATTGAATGAAATTTCTCACAGAAATATCATTAGAAATTATAATTTCAAGGAATTTGTAACTCAATATTATATGATTTAATTTTTTTTTAAAAATTACATTTTTTAAATCGCCGTCAGAGGAAAAATAATTGCTTTTTCTTGATTAAAAGTTGGTTTAAATACGAGAAATTCAATATTCAGTATTCTTGATATTTTTTTATTTTTAGATTTTTTAAAATAAAGAAAGAGGGATTTAAAAAATGTAAAAATACTTATAATCAAAGTAAAAACAATATTTTGATGAAAGATATCAAGGAAGATTATACATGACTTTCGATTAGTTAAGTTATATTTTTTATGTGGTAGAAAAAAATTTGCTTAAAAATCTTAATATCGCAAAAATGCACAAAAAAAACTATATACAGAAATTTTATAATTTCAAAATAACTTTTTATACTTTGACGATTCAAATTTGAAGAAAGTAATTTTTTTTTCTATTTAAGCCATTTTATTATTTTTTTTATGAAAAAATCTTTATTTTTTATTCTCTAATTTCGTTTTTATATTAAGAAAATGTAAACATTAAACTAAAAAGGTTGGAACACGAATGTGTACTCTCTTCTTTACTTATTTATCTGTAGTTTCTCTTTGGTAGAGAGCTCTAAAAAATCTTGGATTTTTACCATTTTTTGATGCTTAGAAATCGACATATTATATATATATAAAAGTATTAGAATCAAGTTAATAGGAAAAACAAAAACCAAATAAAAATTAAACCAAAAAAATTATTAAAAAATATTAAAAAAGATTATTAAAAAATATTAAAAAAGAATCCGGCCTGAAGACTTTTTCAAGGGTCACCCTCAGGCAGGGATTCAAATAAAGGGATTTTTTCTGTGAGGACATACAGACATTAAGTCTAATAATGATTCCTCGTGACCCGAAAATCCCCCGAAATTATGCTCAAGAGATATACCATTTTAACAGAAAGGAAATACAAAATAACAAATTAGAAAAAAACCACAAAGTAAAAATACAATAAAAACAATAACAATAAAAACAAAAACAGCATTAAAATTAAAATTAAAATTAAAAACGAAAAGGCCAGAACATACCATCCAACAGTGAACGAAACTTTAAACAATCGATTGTGATTTCCTGTTTTTGAAAGTTAACGGTAAATTATGTAAACAGAGGTAGGCACCCAGCGCCATCTATTGAGTGATCCAATATGCAAGTAAATTTCTATTTTTATTTAAGCCAAAAGATTAATCCCAAACCATACCTTGTTTAATTAAAAAATTGACATTACAGTAATTTCTAGGAAAATCATTTTTAATTAAATTTTTAAGGAGGATATTTGATGCTTCAATATAAGAATTTTTATTATTGCAAACCCTTTTGATCCTGTTAACTTGTGAGAAAATAAGATTTTTGAAAATTTTAGAGTTTAGATTGGAATGGTAGTTACATAGTTTTGTTATTTTAAAGTTGAAATCATCCCTTTTATCGTATATACCAACTATTGTTTTATCATTAGCAATTTCGATTTTTAAATCTAGAAAGGTAGCCTCAAGTTGATTTATATTTGTATCTTTTAGAATTAAATCTTTTGGATAGCAATTAGTAATAATATTAGTATTGTCGAAGTTAATCAAAAGTAGGTCATCAATATATCTCCACCCGTTTATTAAATTATATTTAATTATTTTTTTCTCATAGTAATGCAGGAAAATATTAGCTAAAGCACTTGAGAAAGCTGTCCCCATTGGAATGCCCTTGACTTGTTTATAAAAATTAATACCATTAAACACGTAATTTTCAGTAATATTAAAATTACATAACTCAAGCCAGTTATTTTTAGGAACAAACTTTTTCTTACTTTAGATTGGTTATATATATATATATATATATATATATATATATATATATATATATATATATATATATATATATATATATATAATTATTATTATTATTATTATTATTATTATTATGAGGACGAAATCATTAAAATGCGTTTATCTATATCTATATCTATATCTATATACTTATAATAAAGCTCAATGTGTGTGTGTGTGTGTGTGTGTGTTGGCGCTCTACAGGCCAGGTCATTTGACATACAGCTATCAAATTTGGTACATGTATACCTTAGAGGACGGGAATGTGCACCTGGGGTCCCTTTTTTTGAAATTTTAATTAGAATTTTAATTATTAATTAAAAACTAACTTTCCCGCCAAAAAAATCTTTCATTTTCCCCACCGCCAACTTTTCCGCCAAAAAAATCTTCCATTTTCGCCATCGCCAAATGAGTAAGGCTTCCGGGGTTTTTTCTCCCAACAGTAATGAGGCTAGAGTTAGTATTTTTCGGCGGATTATTTCAAACGATTCTGTTTATTTTCTTAATGTTTGATGCATTTAAAATTAAACATTGTTAATTAATCGATCCTTCAGATTCATTCTGAAGAACTTTTGAATAAAAATAAAACAGAATAAAGGAAATTAAAAATTTCTAATCCGCATAGCGTTACCCCAACTGGCGTAGAAAAAAAATCACGTATTTGCGTTACGTAACTGGCGTTGAAAATTCACGCATGCGCTTTGTGTTCTGACTTTCGCATTGTGTTGACGAATTATTATCAACCGATGCGGACTGGATTTAAATTTTTTTTAGGTTCGTTGCATGTTTTTGTAATTAAAATGTATTTATGTTAGTTATATATTTTTTGTATATGCTTATAGTTTTAAGTGCATCGTTTTTTAAGTAGTTTTTTTAAAAACTGTTTTAAACCGTCTATTTTAAACGATTCGTTTCATTTTCTTAGTGTTTGATGCATTTAAAAGTAAACATTGTTAATGAATCGATCTGCTCATGATGAATCTAAGAAAATTTTGTTGACAAATTCTTGAGATAATACGTAAATTGAAAAGGATATTCTTTAGTGCCCATAAAGTTTAAACGTTGAGTGACTCTATTTTCATTAATCAGATTATAAAAAAATTCTTTGTTTCAGTAAAAAATATTATTATATTAATTGCAGATTAATTCTTTCCACTTTAATTTAAAACATAAATTCTACGGGTGTTAACAGAAAATTAGAGAGATACATATTACGTTATGACTGAAGGCCTTTATAATATTATGAGTGAATTATACGACTATCAAAATTTGAAGTTTTAAAATATTTTGATGAAGAAGCTATTAAAGTAGGAATTGCATAAAATATTTAAATATAAAAATTTTAACGAGCATTAAGATTGGCGAACCGGTTGGTCGACAAATTCTTGAGCTATTACATAAATTAAGAAAGATATTTTTTAGTTCCCATAAGGTTTAAATGCTCAGTGACTCTGTTTTCGTTAATCATGTTATTAAAAAAATTAACATTTATTGACGAACACGAACACACTGATATTCACCGTTACGCTGATTAGATATTATAAAATCTGAATAGATAAACATAAACGTGTAAACAGCTGTGCGCCGGTTTCTATGGCAACACAGCTGGAAAAGGAAAAGAAGTTTCCGAAGAAAATTCACGCATGCGCATTGTTCTGATTGTTGTCATGACAACAACTTTCAACAGACGATTTAAATTATTTTTAGGTGAGTTACATGCTTTTGTAAGTAAATTGTATTTATGTTAGTTATATATTTTTTGTATATGCTTATAGTTTTAAGTACATCGTTTTTAAGTAGTTTTTTTTAAACCTGTTTTCAATGATTTAAATTATTTTTAGGTTAGTTGCATGCTTTTGTAATTAAATTGTATTTATGTTAGTTATATATTTTTTTGTATATGCTTATAGTTTTAATTACATCGTTTTTTAAGTAGTTTTTTTAAACCTGTTTTAGACCGATTATTTTAAACGATTCATTTTATTTTCTTAGTGTTTGATGCATTTAAAAGTAAACATTGTTCATTAATCGATCTGTTCATGATGAATCTGCGAAAATTTTGTTGACAAATACTTGAGATATTAGATAAATTAAGAAAGATATTCTTTAGTGCCCATAAAGTTTAAACGCTCAGTGACTCTATTATCAGTAATCATATTATTAAAAAAATGCTTTATTTCAGTAAAAAATATTATTATATTAATTGCAGATAAATCATTTACACTTTAATTTAAAGCATAAATTCTACGAGGGGTAACAGAAAATGGGAGAGATACATATCACGTTATGACTGAAGGCCTTTATAATATTATGAGTGAATTATATGACTATCAAAATTTGAAGTTTTAAAATATTTTGCTGAAGAATCTATTAAAGTTGGAATTGCATAAAATATTTAATTATTAAAATTTTAACGAACATTAAGATTGGCGAACCGGCTGGTCGCCAAAGGCGGCTAGTAAACAATATTTTAAAGTGACAATGAATATAACTGTTACATAATTAATATTGAATTATGCAAAAATAATTTGAATAACTGTGATAATATCGAATCTCATTTGGTTTGAGTTTTTCATTCCTTTCAATTCACTGAAACTATTCGCAGTTTTATTGTAGTAATGAAATCACGCTCTATGAACAAACAGGTCAGAATCAAATGTAATTACGCAAATACTCTAGCTAAATGTTTGGAGAGTTCAATTATATTAGAAAGATAATGATCTCGTCATTATGTTTTGCAGAGCGGACTGGATCGAATCAAATTATTTAGGCGCAAAACATTTGCGAAAGGATAATTATCCTTTCAACTGATGGGTAAATTATTTGATCCGGATATCTCAGAGGCAATGGAGCATCGCCATTTATATATAAATTTATTCTCTGCATAGAATAAGGTACACATTTTTAATAACCAATGCATGACATTCTTGAAATAGCAAACTACCTAATTCATTTTAATTCTTCATTTTTAATCCTTTAATATGACAAAATTGTTACTAGAAATATATTTCATGATTTAATCCTTTGTATATTTATTATTAGAGCGTTATCGGAGCAAGGCATTTATCATTGAAATTATAGGAAAGCTATTTCATTTCTAAAGGAAAGAAGCGAACAATAAGGAACGGGTACAGTTCTGAACACGGTAATAATTATAATAATATTAAACATAGTATCATTAGTAAACCATTATAAATGCTATCATCATTCATGATAACATTCTTAATCATGGTACAACATAATATTTTGTTTTGCATCTGAAAGTAAGTGAATTAAAATGATTTAAAGTTTATATGTTTACAAATACAAATCATAAATATTTTTAAATGATTTTATTTCAACAATTGACTTTAATGTTAAATAGATTTCTGATAGCTTTTTTGCAACTGAAAATCATTTTTTGGTAATTATGTAATTAGAGTAATAATATATAATTAGTTTTTGATAATTATATTAGATCAATTGAAGGATGGCAATGATCCTCCCTTTTTAAAAAATAAATAAATTCATTTAAACTAAATATTTGAACAAAACATTTTTTTAGTTATTTAGGTTAGGGTACTTGCCATTGGTAAATACCACACTCTATATAGAGTCGATTAATATTTTTTAGAAATGGTGTTCGTGGTTAAGATTTTAATTAAATGAATTAAGAATATATCAAACTTGTAACGGTCACTACAAAAAAGATATATTATTATTTTAATTTCTTTAATTTTTACTTAATTTTTATATTCTATTCCATAAAATTTCATTTGATTTATCTGCGATATTAATTTATGTAACTCAATTTTCCTTTTCTTTTATTACTTTGCATAACATATATGTTTTTTACTAAAACCGAGCCGTTCATTTCCCATTGAGTATAAATCCATTCGACAATAAAATTTCGATACATTAATTGTTAAAACTTTAGATTTTATTATTTGATCCGAAAAATTAATGTTTACAATATGCAACATATGACTTTATATGCTGTCCACAAAAATAAATTAATTAGTTGCAAGATATAAGTAAAATAATTCTGACATTTTATCTATAAGAAATAATTTATGACAAAAATTTTCACTGATGAAGGTTGTAAGTAATAACAGATACCAGTAAACAAAGTCAATTTCTAATTTTTAAAAAATATTGCACGAATTCAGCAAACATGATAAATTTTGAGAACAATTAACTTTTTTCATAAAATTTTAATCATTAATTCTTGTTTTTTTTGTTTTTTTTAAATTTTCGATGAACTAATATTGGTGCTAATTTTAAAACTATAAATCCTACCATCGATTTCTAAAAAGAATCGTAGATTATTATCATTTTTTTGTTTTAAACTATCTCTTCTGCTGTCAGAAGTATTTTGAAACTGTGTATTTCAATTGCATCACTCGTTAGATCACTTATTTTTCTGTTTACCACTTTCCATATGTTATTTTTCAATTCATAATGCTGACTCTTATATGCATTTTGATCAATGTCGATTAAATTTATGACTTAATTATTAATAAAGTTTTTTTAGCTTTATTTTGTCGTCTTCGGATTTTTTCACTTATTTGGCTAAACTTGGCGAAAACCGTCAATACTGCAAACAAATGTTAAGACATTTTAATACATTATTTTTGATGAAATAACATTGATATGGATATTGTCTGGTTGTTTTCGGTAAAAGATATCAGATATGCTGAATAATAGAAAAATTGCAAAACAATACACAAAAACATGAAATGAAGAATCAAAACATAATAGAAGTGGATACAAAGTGTTGATATAGAATTCAACAACATACTAATCGACAGAAAATAACTTATTATCTAACAGCAAATAGCTAAACCTTCCAATGTTTGATGATATTAGAAATGGCTATGTTCTAAAAATGATTTAAAAAATCAGTTTTTCAGCGACTATGCCCCTTTCATAGTTCCCCAATGGACAAAGAATTATCTAGAAGGACTTGCAATCCTAATAGTAATCCTAATTTCCTAAATGGACAGAACATTTTCAAGAAAGATCTTCTATCCTAACTGTGAGATCCCCCTAACATATTTATCATTATAATTAATGATAAACCCTAATCGGATCACCATAATCATGAGATTTTATATCAAATATCGACACATTCCCAGAGTTTGTCTATAATTAGAGGCTACTGACATGACATCTATTTAGCATCCTTTGAAAATATCTGAACAAGCTTCTTCTATACTAAGGCACTAATTAAAAGGGGAAATTTTATTGATTTGCATCAATAGTAAGATATCAAATATTAAAAAGAACTTTTTCTTTATTTATTTCCCAGAATTACCGTTTTTATTCAAATAGAGAATATTATTATTGAATAAAACATATGTCATGCCTCAATAATTCGAAATTCAAATTTTATTTACTTTCTATGGTTTTATTCTCTTTTACAAATTATTCTTTATCCTGTTCTACAAAAATATTTATTTCCATTCTTTATACTTTATAATTATTCAAATTTTCATTTATTTCGTATTATTTGATCCAGTTTTTTTTAAATTATTTTTTATTCTGTTTCCCCAAAAATATCATACGTTCTTTAGTTTTTATCGTAGAAATCATTTACGTATTGCTCATTTAAAATTTGGCATAAAATTCTTTTGTCGAATGGAATACAGTTATTTCTAAAATTACTCTTATAAAACACAAAGAAATTGTTTTTACAACACTTCTAAGATAAAAAGATTAACAGATAAAAAGTTCTTTAGGATTCAAATCGTTCAACAGAAAACAGCCTCAACTTTTTTTTAACAAAATAAAAGCTAAGTATGTTTTTTTTTTTTCAGACGAAAGAAAGGAAAAGATTGAGTGGGTAGGTGGGTGGAAGTTTTTCTCAACAAATAATTTTTATTCTCAACTGGAATAAATATCTTGGAAAAGGTAAACAAAGATCATTCCTATGAAAAAAGAAGAATAAATTAAAGGAGATAAAGCCTTACAAATTATAACCTTATAGAAAAGTATTTGTTGAACTTTTTCGGCTAAATAAACTATATCTATTTTTTCTAAAGTTCCTTCTCCGTGTTTAAGTCAGCCATGCGAGGAAACTTATTCTTCTAACGTCAAATAGCACTAAATTAGATAAACATTCCATGGAAACAAAAGAAAAGCTGTTTTTTTTTTTTGTCTCTTTCTACTGACACAGCAAGAAATCACAAAATGAAAAATGAATTCTTGTTGATGGCTAAAAACAGAGAGAGAGAAACTGTCGCATGGCATATAATTTCCTAAATGAATGAAGAATTCATAATTTATTTTTCTTAAAAAGAAATTATTAATGAACAGGTATGTAAACTTTATATATTCGTAGAAGAAGTTAAAAAAAAATTGTATTAAAAAATGATCGAATTATCTTTGTATGGAAGCACATTAAGGAATAAAGAATAATTATTGATTTTAGAAAATTAATGAAATTTTAAAATTGATTCAAAAGTCGTTTGTGAGTTAGCATGATGTATAAGAGCAGTTTTGTATAAAATATTACTAAATGCAAATCACTTCCAATACAATTAAAATATTTTATTTTTTTATCTTTTATTTATTCAACAAAAATTTAAACTTCACTGATATATTTTTTATTTAAAAGTTCAATTGTTTCATCGGTATAGTTATTATTTCAGGTTTCATGTCATTTTTTCATGTATGAATTGCATTAAAAATATCCTAAGCAAATGAGACGCTGGAAAAATTTGTTCTTCCACTTTTCCATTAGAATCTAAACACTCTGAAGGCATAATAATTTAACTAACATATAAAAAAATTATAAAATCTGTTCTCTTGCAGTAATATCTCGCAAATGTATATCTCGCATTCCTGTTAATGAGATTCGTAATTTTCGTTTAAGAATTTTTTTTGGAAGTAAAAAAGATATTATATTGCTTTGAATATTTAGAAGTCAAAAAACTTCTTCACTTCTTTTTGTATTAAAGGAAACTTTGATTACTAATTATAAAAATATATCACTTCCTTTATGCTTTCTTATAAACGAAGAGTGCAAAAATAAATTATTGTGATCATTAAAAAAAATTAATCTGAATGTTTTGACGAATCTTTATGCTAAGAGTTTCTTTGAATCCATATATATATATATATATTGGAATTATGCCATTTTTGGGTAAATTCTACAAAACAAAAATATTTTCAACTAAAAGGATGACTAGATGACTATTGATATATGGTGGTTTTAACACAAAATTTATTTTAGCATAAAGTTATTCTTTCGGTTCTGATTCCTTAGATTTATTTTCTAACATCTTGTAATTTTGTATTATCTTGTTTTTGTCTAACAATCTCACACTGAATGACAGATGAACACAGTTACAGTGAAAAAGATAATTTATTTTTTATAAGGCGATCTGAACACAAAGACGATTACCATGGGAGTAATGATGAGGTACTGGCAATTGCACTTCTTATATAATCTCGATTAAAACAGTAAATCATCAGTAAACAGTAAAACATCAGTAACGTCTCTAAGTCAGGGACTCCCGATAATAGAAAAGTATAATGCCTTATTTGGTCTACTGCTAATCTAGAATATCTAGACGACTTTGGATGTGTATAGACTTTTCAAAACAATTCTATAGCACAGTTTCTACACCAATGTCTCACTAAAAGAAA
Source organism: Argiope bruennichi (assembly GCF_947563725.1). Classification (NCBI taxonomy): domain Eukaryota; kingdom Metazoa; phylum Arthropoda; class Arachnida; order Araneae; family Araneidae; genus Argiope; species Argiope bruennichi. The sequence goes on from NC_079151.1 coordinate 91,329,917, forward strand.
AACGCATTCTCCAATCTAAATATGTATATTGAAAAAAAAATAATAATAACCAGCGCTAAAAATTCATAGTATTATATTTTTCAATTAAACCAAAAATGCCTGCTCATGAATATAACAATTAGCTGTGGCCAGTTTAGGCTTTCATTCAAATGATTCTGCGATTCATTATCAAAATATGTTTATGTTTTCCAAAACTTTGTTAAAAATGTACTTTATCTTCTCTTTTCTCAATGGATGTAGTGGATGATGCATGATTTTCTCTTTGCGCTCACTCTTCATTCTGTGCTCCAGAAGCGTTTTGAAATTGTGCCTGTGTCAGGACAAACACCGTTACAAAGATGGATGCTCTCTCCACTTTGCATGGACACTTTCGAAAGCGTCTTGAATAAATCTACTATTCCAGTGATTTATATATATTCTTTTTCTAGGGGAGGAAGAATTTTTTTAAAATAATTTAGGCAAACCTCCATAGAATGTGTCGACATTTGTGTCCGTGAAAAAAAAATCGAAAATGTATTATTTATTGTATTTAAAATATATTTTCAAATTCATAATTTTTTATACTGTCTGTTACATCTATTGAATTTATAAATATTCTTTAACAACAATCAAAAGAATAAATTTGTCGATCTTTTTTCCGCTTTGGTCATATGTAAAACTATATCCTTCCTTATTTCTTTTATGAATGTCATGAAGATAACGATACACCTTGTATTAGACTTTTATTTCAGTTATCACTTTTTGATTTTTTTCAGCTATTTAGCTAATTTACCAGCTTTACATATTTTAATAAGCTTACCAGGATAAAATTTGATTTTCGGAATTGTCTATCTTTGAAATGTATTTGCAAATCCAAATCCTATAAAAAGGCATTCGCATCATCGAGTTCGAAATAGCTGTTTTTTCTATGATGTGAAGATTTTTTTTAATTATTTGCCTTTTTTCCACTCTCTTAGAGAAAAACAAAGGCCTAAACAGGGATTCGTCTGATGAGAAGCAAAGATATTTTATGAATTTTTATCGCTTTCTATAAATCTTTCTTGACAACATTTTAATCAAATGTATTTAACTTCAAAACGTTTTGGTACTATTACCATTTGAACTTCTTAAGTTTTCTGATTTCTTTTTGTGGAATTCTTATTATTTTAATGATGCTTTTGAATCACTTTCATTTTTCAGTATTGCTGACATGTAGTGATAAGTTGCGAGATTATTCAAAAAATGCTGACGATTTTATTAGGGTTTTCAGTTTTATTTTCACTTCATTCAAACGACAACTCTTATATAGATAGGTGCCGTTTGCTTTTATTATCGACTGCCATTTTGATTTCTTACTGCTTGTGTTAAGTAATATTCTTTATGGTTGTCAAATGTTGTTTCTTATTTTGCAATCTTATCAATAGATATAATGCAAGGATCAAATATGGAATGTTCAATATATGAATTATCTCTAAATATATTAAGCGAAAGTAATAAATGCAGTAATATAATACCCATCGAAATAAATAATGATATATTTAAACAATGATCAATATCAAATAACTAATTCTATTTTCTGATGCAGAAAACTCTGACAATATATCTGCGCAAGTAAACGACATGTGCCGATAAAACAAAAACTGTAAAAACTACCACCTCATGGATTTTCCTTTTCCTATAGATAAAACTCCTCCTTAGATTTTCCCTTTTTAACTGGTAATGTAGTGTTTATTTCCTAAGATAGATTTCCTAAGATTCCTAGTTAACTTCCTAGTTTCTATCTATTTATAACAGTCAGCAAGTAATCGTGTAATCAAACAGAAGACTAAGTTAAACGATAAAATTTACTTTAAATTAAAAATAAGAATTTATTGGTGTTTTAGAGCTTAATCAATTTAAACTCAGAATAGAAAAAAAACGAATGGATAGCTTTAAAGGGGAAGAATTTTCCTTAATTTAGAGTTTGGGTGATGAGCTGCTGATGCTGATTCACGAGAAAGGCGTCAATTCATTTATGCTAAGTTAATTAATCAACATTGGCATCTACTGTTTCCAATATTTTGTATCAAGAAAAAAATAATACTCAGTTGCGATTGAAGTTTCTAGAATATTGTAATATAACAAGGCTAAAATATTGCAATTGATTGTTTAAAAAATCTTCTACAAAAATGTAATTCCTTTAATACAGATTAATTCTTCTACTAAAGGATGTTAAACTGGATTTCCGGTTAAATACTTTATAATTTACCATCTACATTGTATTATCATCTAAACAATCGGTTATATTTACAAATATAAAAAGGTAAACAATAATAATTAAAACAATTATATAATTAAACTTTTATATTAATGATATATAAATTTAATACTACGAAGTAGAAAATAATTAAATTTTCTACTTTGTGGTATTAAATTTATATATCATTAATATAAAAGTTACAGTATCTTAGAATCAATTTTTTTCTAAATTCATTATTTATCAATTAATTAATTAAATCAAGTGATAATTAAATGCTGAGATGTATCTTGAAATCACTTTTTTCCCAAATTCATTACTAGGGACGTGTAAAAATATTTAATTAAATGAATCAATCAAGTAATAACAAAATGCTGATAATTTTTATTAATGTCAACAAAAAACAAGTGTGCAAATTTCTGAAATCTAGTAGTACTCAGGAGGCGATTTAAAAATCTATATAATTCCATCTTAACAAACATGAAGATAATCCCGTTAAATAGAATTGTATAATTAAAAAAAAATAATTTAAAATTGAAAAATGGCATTGAAAAAAGATAAAAAAAAGTCAATTAAAATTTCTCATCTAAGAAATATATAAAATATAATATCAAACAACAAGTTTCGATGATAAAACCTTTGAGCAATCCGAAATTGCTATAAGGTTTAAAAGCAAACATTTATTCAGTTTTAACAAAAGATCAAAGTAATAATATTTTTAAATAGATCTTCGATAGGGAACTCTGTAGAAGTCATTATCTATAGAAGACATTATACTGAATAAATAAATGAGTTTTGCATGATTATTGAAAAATTTAATAAATATGGTATGGTTTTAAGAAAGTATTCCAGACTTTTATTTAAAGTTGTAAGAACTTTTAATAACCATTCTTTTTTTTAATTTGAAAATAATTCTTAATTCTGAAGATAAGCACAAAATTTCAAAATTTTTATCAAATGCATACTTTTGTTTTGTTAAAAACGTAATGAAACCGGCACAAAATGAGATAAAATAAATCGAAACTTCAAACTTTCATCAGCAACAAAAGGATAAAAATGTCAGAATTAAATATAATTGCCAAAAATGTAAATGATTTCAGTTTTATATCAACACTGAACATATCGTCATAACTATGCTTACATTTTTTAAATAAAAAAAATAGAAATAATTATATAACAAAAAATGGTATTATTAAAATAATAATTTTTCTTAATTTTTATGATGTTTTGCAGCAGTGGGAAAATGTTTCTCCCAAAAAAATCACTCCAATATTGCATCTTTTGTTTGGTCAGCGTGCACCAATGTTCTCAGACTGCAATGTAAATCTTACAGTTTTACACATTTTAATTCAGTGTCCTAAATTTCATTCTTATCGTATGCAGCTTTTTAATTCATTAACATTGGAAATGCGTGAATTGGTTTGAGAACACCCTCACAGGAATTTTTAAGAGCTATAATTTTTTTCCATTTTATATGAATACTATAGGGATTTTAAACATTTTCTCGGAATTTTTTCCATGATTGGAATCGTAGTTTTAAGATCTTTATCCTATAAACTTATTATGCTTTCTTTTTATAAGTGTAAAACGTTGTTTGTATTTTAACCTTGAGAAAATGTTTTATTTAATAATCATATGTTTTATTTAATAATCATATGTTTTATTTAATAATCATATGTTTTATTTAATAATCATATGTTTTATTTAATAATCAACACTTGTTTGGACGCAGAATAGTCAGTTTTGGCTCTTCTGCCATAAAAATCCGACATCCATCCATCCATCCCCATTCCTCAAAAGAATATATGTGCCATATTTCACAGCTTTAACTCAAATAGTCTCATCTGTAGAATGGAAAAATACAACACACACATATTCTTAATGAAAATTAAGGATTTCTGTCAGCTGAATAAGGTAAATATTAATACAGATAATGATTAAAAAGAATAATTGCTTCAAATTACGAAGACCATTCTAATATCTTCACTTACTGGGGGAAAATGAATGTGAGTATCTTATTGTTAGTTATTTCACAAATAATATGAAAAAATACTTTTTTATAAATAAGAAATATTTAGTTGAATTAAAAAAACGTTTTTATTCGACTAGTAAAGTGAAGTTGGAAGTAAAAATCTCTGTAAAAATTTACTTGTCTCCTTTCATGAAAAATCATTAAGTGGCTTTAATATGTATGGGACATTTTTCTGATCTTACCAGTACTTGAAGGTTTAAATAGTTTTTTTTTCATATATTCGTAATTGTTTTTTATGTAAATACTTAAATTTACCATAGATTCTTTGAAAATACACTGTAGTAATATTTTAAGAAAAGCATACAGAGTATAACTATCCATATCTATAAAGTTTAGTTATCAGTTAATCCATGAATATTATGAAATTTCGGTTTTATAGGGTGACATTTCTTAGTAATAGTTAAGAGGGCACATATGATTCTCAGCATAATTATATAAAAAAATGCTTCTAAAACTCTTTTTATAAGTTTCTGGATAATATATAAAATGGCAAATCCAGCGACTCAGTTAGCTTTTAAACAGTAATGAAATCCGAATAATTTCTATAATAAGATATTAAAGAAAAAAGAATAACATTTAAATACTTATTATCCAAACTGTTTTTTTACTTTGCTAAATATTTTATTCGTGTTTTTCTTACACATCTGAGACAAAATATGTATTATATCTGTTTTGAAATATGCCATATTTTCCTAAAAACAATCAAAAACACTGAAAGCATAATATGCAATGATTCACAATTTAATTTTTTCCATTAGAATGTATGAGATACGAGATTCTTTTAGTCTATTTCAGTTGTATATTTTTCTTCCTTCTGGTATTTATATATTATATTTTTCTCTGATTTCTTTTAATATAAAAAAACACTATTTAAGTAGTATTTTTTGTTATTATAAGATATATTATTATTTTTTGTTGATTGTATTTATTTAATTTATTTTGCACATATATTTATGACATTTTTTTTTGTTAATCAAATATCATAACTTCACAAAACTCAAGAAAATATTATGAATATTTTGAAATAACTACTTCCAAAATCGGAAAGCATAATAACGTAGAAAATATATGGAATAATTAGGTGTGTATCCTATCATTTCTTCTATAAAATCATAGAGTTAATTTGCTGTAAGATTCAGACATCCAAGTTATTATCATATAATTTATTTTTCGTAAGCTCCAGACCTCCAAATTATTATGTATTTTATTGAAATTAAATCTTAGCATACATAAAAAAATAATGAAGTTATATTTTAGCCTCATTCTTTTAGATATATCTTTTCAATTTACTTATTTTTAAAGCTGTGGAATACTTTAATTTTTACAAAAAAAATGAGATTAATGCTTTTAATTAACATTTTCCTTTTCAGGAAAAGAAACATATTTTTAATTCGCGAATCATGGTATTTTAATTAAGCTGAAATTCTTAAAATCTGAAAAATTCTTAATTATAGTCATTTCGAAAACAGTTGTTAACTATAAATTATGCATGACTTTAATAATTCTTTTTAAAAATTTTTACCCTAAAATATTTTCTATATATTTAGAAACATATAGAAAATATTTTAGGTTATTAAAAGCATTTTTCTTTGCATACTTTTCTATAAAAGAAATAAAAATATTCCCTCCATTTTATTAAGAGTTATTGAATGCATTTATTGACCTTTTTTTCAATTGTAGCCTTTTTATATTTATAAGTAAGTCTGTTGTCCAATATCTAACCCAGCATTTTTCATATATTTTGCATTAAAATTCGAGAGTGAACTTTGTTCTATGTTGCATTCCAACAATGTATTTGACCGACACATTTAATGATAAATATGAATTGCCTAAATGGTTTTAATTTCTTTCATCGTTTTATAATGCATAAGATGGTATCTCACTTGAATATATTAGTATTCCAAAAAGATACAAATTATCATTTAGAAAATCATGCTGTTTGCCTGCTTTTCTCTATATATTTTTCTTTTTATTAATTTTTTGAGATAATTTCTAAGAATTTAATATACAAAATAAAATATTTGTTAATAAAAAGATACTGAGCATGCGTGTTTGACGATCTATCCATTAAGTGTTTCTGGAACTCTACAGGACAGATCATTTGACCTGGAGATATTAAGTTTAGCACAAATATAATTTGGAAGGTGTGAATGTGAAAAAAGGAAAGATTTTTCAGAAATTTGTATCGGAAATTTACGAATTAAATATTAAACTAAATCGTGGATTAATTTCCGAAAGTATTATAGCAAGAAGATGATTTTTCCTGGATTCTATTTCATTTTAACAAGATATCATATTTGCGTTGAGGTTCAATTCATTTTCATTGTTTCATTAAATAATGAACAGTACTACTTTCTGCCATTAATGAAAGATAAGCAAGAAAGATTCCATTTAATTTCCACGTAATTTACATGACGAAAAAAGAAAGGGACTTTAGAATACCGGAAGATTAGATATAATGAAATATTTATGCCTCAAATAGTAATATGATGTCATGGATATGCTTTGTTTACTTTTAGAAAAAATATATTTTTTGCATCTATAGTCTTAAATAACAAGTGTCCAAGCATTAGAAGTTGTTTAGGAGGAGATTGGGAATGTATATTCACACTTGGCCAAAATAAATTTTATTTATATTAGGATCAAAAATATTTGACATTTGTATCGATTTATTTTCCTTATAATCACAAACAAGTTGTGCCACACTTCGAAATTAAAATGTCGATGAACGATACTTATTTCTGAAAATATGATGATATGTACAATAAACGAGAATATACACACATTATTTGTTCAGAAGGAGACATATATTCAAACGTAGCCAAAATGTATTTTATTTATATTAGGTATTACAAATATTTAGTATTTGTATTTATTTATTTACTTTATAATCACTAACAAGTTGTGCCAATCCTATGAAATTGCAATTTCGATTAATTAATCGATTAAATGATACTTACTTCTAAAAATATGACCATAATAATAAAAGTATGATCACATATAACGAGAGCATACGACAATACAAAATTTGGAAACTTTCGCTAATAAGAATTCATGCGAAATACTCGATAAAATCCATTAGAACAATAATGATTCAAATCAAATGAAATAAAAGTGTATAAAGAATGATAAGGCAGAACAGTTATTTTTTAAAAAAACTATATCTGTATTGGAACGATTCTGCTTTCTTAATATGAAAATACTAAATACATACTAACATAAATTCGGATAAAATTTATTTGAAAAGCACTTGAGTCTATCTTTATTAGAGAAGTATATCTTACGTTTTTGCATCAATAGCTTACTTGACCTTTACGTTTCTTCGAACACTCGTAGACAAGCATTTCAAAATTTAACATATTCTCAACATTTGAGAACATCGTTAAAAGTACGAATCCCTTTAAATGTCCTGCAACAAATTATTCTATTTACTCGTCTTTCGAAGCTCATTAACTAAGAGGCTCTTCATACTTGAATTTTAGACAAATATTTGAACTGAATTGTTAAAGACGAGCTTCTAGTAAGTATCAAGTTTAGATGATAGTGACATTTTTAGAGAAATGGTGCACGGGATTTTCTGGTGAAAGCAACAGCGAAAACTCAACCACTTCAAATATTCATACTCATTTATTTATAATGTAACTACAAACAATTTCGTGCTAAGTGTGTTTACCTTAAATGGAGCTTTAGAAGTGGTTAGCTGAAATGAATTTCTCCTGTGTTTGGGTAAGTTTGTTTTTGTGCTTTTATTTTAACTCGATTTTCGAAGCACGCAGCTATGCATAATTTAAGAGAATGAAATATCACGGGGCAAGCAGAAAGTGAATTATGAATGTTCCAAGTAAAAGCAGAATTTTAATTTTTTATTTATTTTATGTAAAAGAAGGCAGTGAAAGAGTTAATTTTAATAGCGTTTGTAAAATTAATGTGCTTATATAATAAATAAACAGATACTAATTCACATTTTTATAGAAAACATAGTTTTCTTAATTATTTGTAACTGTACAGGTGGTATGATATTTCATTATAGATATCATATAACTTCATTCTTAAGTATCTAAGATTAATTATATATTTATATAATAATTAAATACATATAAATTATATTATATATTAATTTAATATTTATATTACAATTAAATACATATAAATCATATATATTAATTATATATTTCCATCATATTTTTAACATGAAAACATTAAATATTTCGTTAAAATTGCAATAACTAAATAATATATATATTTTTTAAATTCTGATTGTGATCTTTTATGGTTTGCAACATCTTTTACTGTAATGCAAAAGTGAATCATTGCTTATTAAGAAGATTATGGCACAGAGAACTCACTGATTTCAGAATGCAATGTACATATATTTCTTTATATTTCACCATCCTATAAATTACATGATAAAAAATATTTACATTGCACTGAAAAATATATTTATTTCCATTTTCCTTCACATAAGCGATATAATTTAGTTCCCATACCTTTTTACTATTATCAGAGATTGTGAAAAGATATTGCCTGATTGTGATGCTGGAACATCTTTATGTTAGAGCGGCGGCACTTGTTAATGTGTTCATTTTAGAAAGCTCATAATATAGGAGCTTTCCAAAGAAATACTTCAAGAAAAGGGAATCAATGGTAACAGGAAATGAAGCGAAATGAGATAGAAAAGAATTTGGGCTTTTCACTTTATTGCGCATCCCCTTATCCGGGATTTGATTTGCTTCTGAATTCACCCATCGCATCGGTTCTTTTCATTTCTGATTAAAATACTTTAGAAAATGAGTGGAAGAGCTGTTGGAAGATGAATAATTGTTTCCCGTTCGATATCAGGGAAGATTATCTTTAAAATGAGATTTCTTACTAAAGCGTGACTTGAATAACAGTTTTCTTTTGAATGAGAGAGCTAATTTTTGTTTGAAACAATTTGTCAATTCTATGGAAATCCGTAAAATTTCAAGAAAAATGTCTTTATAGTTTAAAATTATATTAAAAAAATAAACGGTTCTAACCAATAGAAATATAAAAAAAAATTGTGAATAAAATTTTTAAAGATGAACACTGGAGAAAGAAAAATTAACCGTTTCATTATAATCTAAAAAAGAACAAAAACAATCCTATATAAGATTTTAAAAAAAATTAAAAATCGAAGCCTTGTTTCCTTTATAAGGTATAATCAAAATAAAATTGAAGTTTCAAATTCAAATATATTTTTTATCTATTGAGTGATTATTTTAAAAAATTATGTAACTATTACAAAATTTTACTGCTATATGTAGAGATTAATATTTTTTTAAATATTTTATGCACATATACTGGATATTTCAAAATATTGAGGAAATTCCACAAACATATTCTACAAAATACGATCACGAAAAATGTCAACTTCTCGAGGCACAAAAATATTATTAAATTTTAAGTACATTATTTGGAATTTTCAGCTATAAATTTTCTGATACTTTTATCTCAATGAAAAGATTTTGAAACTAAAACGATTGTCCTTTTAATGATCTCAATTTCTCTTCGTGCATGCTTTCTCTAACTTTAATAAATTTTTAAAACCCAATTTGACATCAGTTTTTACTATCTAAAAATGATGAACATAACAAGGAAAGAGCGGTGAGCCAAAATGACATGAATTCCCAATGGCAATGCAGGGAAACTGCGGTAATGCTAACCTAACACGGTAGCTAGCATTGTACATCAGTGGGATTCCTGAGCGTTCTTACAAAGATTTTTTATCTTAACATTCCACATCATTATTTAATGATCATAACCATGAAAGTATAACTGTCCACTTAAAAAAGCTTGATTATAACCAATAATATATCATTGATGTCACATTTGAAGTCAACATATTCAAAATTCAGATTCAATATGAAGGAAAAATGTTTCCTCTTTACCGCATAGGCATAACAGTATTTCGATAGATGGCGCTATCAGGGTTTTATAATTTTTCAACTAAAAGAAATATAATTTAACATAAACTTGCATTTTTTCACTCATTTGGCTTATGGGTACGCAAGATTTATATCATTGTCACATCTAAATTGTGCATTTAGAATCGATCATGTAGGCGCGTTTACAACTATGCCATAAACTATGCATTTTGGAACTAAATTTCAGATTTAGTGAAGTAAGTCTTATGTCACTGGTTATGGCCCTGCTTTGATAAATGTGGAAATATATTATCAGTGAATATGATCATTGAATCTTGTTTTGTACCGATAAAGATTCTCTTAGAAAACGCTCGAAAATCCCTCGCACGTTTGACATTAGCTAACAAGTCTGGTAAGCATTTTCGATCCTGCATTTCTATGTGATTCTGAGTAGTCAAATTATATCTAGTTTACTTGAAATACACCACCTAAAATACTCACTAAACTTAATATACTCACCAAATGACTCACCATAAATTACCTAATATTCTCAATAAAATATTCACCATACACGACCTGATATACTCACTAAAATAGTTAACTAAAATACGCCATCAATTTATATCTACTTCACCGCTGTAACTTAGACGTAAATTGAATAAATATCATTGCTAAGAAGAAGTTAATTTCGATGCATTTGAAATAGAGATGCATTATTACATTATATAGTTTGCTCTAACTGTAAAATACTAATACTCTTACTGTGTTATTCATTTTATTTTATTTTATCATTGTTTAAATGGAGCTATCAGCTTCATGTCTGACAGGCGTCAAGCTCTAAAATGGGGCGTATTCATTCGTCGATGAAATGCATGTTAAATACTGTATACATCTAAATTTGTATACGCATATGATATTTGTATGACATCAATTTAAATTTTGCGATAGAGGTCATTCGATATGCCTTGACATTTCTTTCCATTAACAAAAATCTAATCATGCAATATTTTCCATCCGCTGCTGAAAGGCATTAATTAATTAAAATGTGCATATATTATTTTATAATAAAGTAAAGAAATTAGGATTAAAAAAGAGAGGCTTCATTTCCAAAGCTATAAATTCTCGTCTTCATTGTTGTAAATTTCGATCCTGCACCGCCATATTTTTTATAGGCAATTTTGGTTGAGTGCTTTTATATGTGTCATAACTTCTTGCATGCTATATCCTGAGTTTACAAACTGATAACTTTTTTTTTAATTAAATCATGGAGAAAACATATATAAACATTTTACTGAAGTGGTTAAAAGCACATTAGACCAGAAGTTGGATAGCATTAAAATCAACATATTTTTATTGTACTCAGCAGATTGAAATTATTATTAATACTGATGTTAACATTCACGTTGTTGATAACTACCAATATGATTCATTTACATCGCAAAAATCTTTACGATCAAGAGATTTTCTGTAATTCGAGAAATAAATTTCTTTTGATATTTCGGAAAAAAAAATAATGAAAATATCTATTGACTTTGTTTCGCAATCAAATTTTTCTAATGAAAATGTAATTTTCATTCATCTGAAGACATTACGTTTATTGAAATGAATACATAATTTTAACAAATTTATATTACGCTCGAATTGAAGTGAGCAGAATGTTTTGAAAATAAACTAAAAAATTATCCAAATATATGCTTTTTTTTTTTTTTACAATGTATATGTTTTCCAATTCCAACATTATGTTAATGTTTACTTTAAAGCAAAAATTCCTCTCACAAAATAATTGAATAGCGTATGCGAATAAAATGCGACAGTCGGCAAGATATCTATGAATAATAAATTTGTTTTCGTTATTTTAGAATAACACCTCCCTTTGGAAGACTATTTAATATTTATAATTTGTTATTTATCCCAAATGCTTCCTAGTAAGATATTTATTTTAATCCGAGGTTTAAATCACCTGATTCTTAGAAGCTAGTTCTAAAAAATCAATGCACTAAACTTTTAAATTCAGAATAACATAGATATATCCTTCATAGACAAAATAAAAAAAATAAACTTAAAAGTGAATATAATTATAGTAATTTTGCACCTTAAAAAGAGCATGAAATATTAATAATATTAGCAGAAAATTATTATGATTGTATAATAGTGAATTAAAGTTTAACATCAAATATAATCATACTACGATATTTATTTGTTATTATCTGACATTTCATGAGATCTTCTAAGCTTATTTGGACAAACCTTTTGAATTCAAGCAGTTTACCTTTCCTTCTTTTGAATTTTATTTTACGTTATAATTTTTGAATCTGTTATAAATTTTTCTTCTTATTCAATGTCTATTTAATCTCGAAGTCTAATATATAGATATACTTTTCTAGATTTTGTATATGAAAATTTATTATTCTTATATGTCAATTTATTATTTATTCTCTTAATAAATTTAATCAGTTAATTATGTTTGTGCAATTCTGTCTAACTGATAATTTTTTTGCTTGCCTTTTTCCATTCTTGACTGCGAAATTAACTGAGTAGCAACATTTAATCTACATTCTTGACTTCGAAATTAACTGTTCTTGCAACATTTAATCTACATAGGCTTGCAATCATACCTGTTTTCTTCTTGTTACGCTATGTGATTTAAAAAGGTAAAAAAAAAAAAAAAAAAAAAAAAAAAAAAACTTTTTTTTAGTATTAATAATTTTGGGAGTTATTACGGCAAAATTCCAATAACCATTTAATTAATAATTCAATAAAATTCTTATGAATTTTGTAGAAATAACTCTGCGGTGCATATTTCCATTCTAAAGTACGTATGTTCCAAATTTGGTGGTCTGAAGTGTCACACACACACACACACACATTTTTTTTCTTTTTTTAAACTTACTTTTGAATATAAAAATAAATGTTTATAGATTTTATATTTATTTATATACATATCGAACTACATAAACAATGGAATTCTTTATTTTTAATAATAGAAAAAACTTTGAAAAGAAAATATATGAAGTTTCTTATTTAGAGCTAAACAAATTATGTATTTTATAGATAAATAGTATGTCTTTTTTAAGCTATAGCTTGTATTATACAACTAAATATTACAACTTTGATTCTATAAAAAGAAAGCTGATTTCCAGGTCATCTTTGTTGATATAATTATGATCACATTTGGGTAGAAAAAGTCCTTACAATGATATCCTCCTTCCAAATTTCAATTAAGAATGTATGTATTCTCAAATACTTTCAAAACTTATAAGATTGTTTAGATACTTACAAGTAAAATTTTCATTTCATCAGATTTTTCATTCAGAGATCAGATATCAAAGACATTTTCATTTCATTTCAGAATCATCTTATATATTCTGAAACAAATTAATTACAGAAATAATTTGACACATTAAATTTGTATCACAAACAGAAGAACACTAAGAATTTTGAAGAGTATTCTAAAAGAGGATCAATGTCGCATGATATAAATTTCTTAAAAATTCATTGATTGAAGATCATATCCAAAATCATTGATTGATGATCATTCCTAAGATCATTGATTGAATATTAAAATGCAAATTTATTGCAATCCTTTTACATATCATCACATAAAATGGTTTTCAAATATCTCCATAAAAGAGAGAAAAGATTTCTGTTCAAATCTATTAAATATTTTTTTTTAATTCCATAGGCAGTTTGAATATAATAAATTTTTAATTTATAAATAAAATTACAATAATTTATAACCGATCTAACACACCTAATTAATTGTCTAAATAATGTAATTTTTTCAAATAATAATGATTGCTTTTACTTAAAAATACAAGAACCTAAAAAAAATCATTCTTGAATAACCACTTCTTCAATGGAATTGTTAAAGATTAACTATTGACCTACAACAAAAAAAAAAGAAGATGCGATATTCAATCCTCTTTTGCACAACTCCACCTTTATATCATTCAATTGTCTAATATTTTGAATGGTGATTTAAATATTTAGAAATTGTTTCAGTGCTCCAAATTATGAAAGCATTTGGACAATTACGATACAATAATCATATCATAATTGTCATGAAATATATATATTTTTTATCCCGAAATAATGAACATTTATAACTATTTTATATCTACTTCAATATGTGAAAAAAGTGAAAAAGAATTATTGTTCAGTAATTTAAAATAAATGTTTAGAAATCGAATGGATATATCGTAATTTTAATGAAAGAAATATCAAATGGCGAAACTTTTTATCGTTGCAAAGTACTTCTATCGATTATTTGCATCTGCTACAGGCTTATTCTGTGTGAAAGTTGTGTATTATAACAGCGTAATATATCTCTTTACAGGTTTCACAGAATTTTAATACAAAATTGAAAACGAAAAAAAAAAAAACAACAACAACATAGCATTATTTATTTATTTTCAGTTTTTAAATTTTTCACTCACTCTAAAAAGCCTCTACAATATATTTATAATCTGACTTTAGTTATTTGAGTAAAATTTTGCATTTATGTTAACCAATTAAAAATATGATTATGCACAGAGTTTTAGAAAGAGGACTAACATTCATAAAAATCAAATTATTTATCAAAGGAAATGTAGTAAAGTATCGTGCATTTTTAAAAATCAAAAGAAAAAAATCGAAACAACCTAAAAAAAATTTTTTTTTGATCCATTTAATGTGAAATTGCATTTTGGAAACCCTAAACCTTTAAAAAATTTAGTGACCAGAATATGTCCTGTTTAATATGCATTTATAATTATTTAACGGTTTCTTGACATATTAAAGAAGTTCAGGTAATCTTTTCTGACTCACCATCGCATAAAATTGAGTCTTCTCTTTAATCCTCTTAGCGCGGGTGAACAGAAATCACTAAAGAAGAGAGAATTCTTTTTAATATACTTAAACAGTGGATAAGAAAAAAGTCCTTGCAAATGTTCTGCACTTGATGATTTTTTTTTTTTTTTTGCATATGTGTGGCCGTAAATCACGGCGTATAATAATCCTTTTGAATGCTTGGCTTCATTTTGCTATGGGGATTTTCACCTTTGCAATTAAAACAGAATGAAATCCCCCTTTGTTTGAAAATTGCCTTCTGAGGTAGATGCTAAGATTTAGAAAGATACTGTGTGAAGAATTATAATAGTGAGTCAAGCAATTAATCTCATTAACCTCGTTTCATTTGACTAAATAAGCGATTCTTTGCGGTGTTTTAGCGTAATAATTAAACATTCCATGATCATGGGCAAGTATAATTAATCAGTTATCAGTGTGAAAGTTTACTTGTTTAATTACTTTTTATCTGTGTAGATGTTTACTTGCTTAATAAATAAAGGTATTTTTTAATAGATGTTAGAGTCTACCCCATATACAACATTCGAATCATTACGCGATTTTGAACGCAACGTTGAAAAAAAATATAATACGTTTCTTGCATATTGTAATATTTCACCTATTTTAACTCCCAAATGGGGACTTTCAGTATCTCAGATTACCAAGGAAGTACTTTCCGTCATTACTATTCTACTTTTTGTTCAATCGAATGGACTGACCTTGTAGCTTCTTGTTCCGTGAAATTCACTACACATACACAACTGGTTTCAGTAAGTGCTTTTTTTAAATTTTTTTTTATCCATTTCTTTGCGCGACGTCAGTGAGACCGCACCTCCCTTTTAGTGTTCCAGTATTATACACAACTTAGCAGATGAACTAAACTTGGTCCTCGAAATATTATCCAACCTACTGATCCCCGCTTTGAAGCAGAATTCTAGAAACTTTAAATAAAGTAGGAAGTGTTTTTAGTGATGATAATAATTGGACAGAAGATTTTTTCGGATGAAATTTCGCATTCGACGATTCTGATATACATGTTCAAATATAATTAATTTTTTCTAGTGATAATATATTTTGAAATTTCCTAAAATATATTAATATACTAAGAAATTTATACCGAATTTACTGACTAAATTTTATACTAGTATTTAATCTGTTTTTAAAATGTCCTCGAAAAACGTGCTACGAATGCTAACAAGTTTCTGAGCAGAAATTATGCCGATTAAAAAAAGGGTTAAATTGATTTTTTTTTTATTTTTATATAATTGTTGAATATCCCTTTACGTTGATTGGTATATACCTTCGTACACTAAAAAAATAAATATGATCTAAAACGAAAAAAAATTAATATGTTTTTTCTAGAATATAACTTGTTGTAACATGTAATTTGAGAAGAAAATGTATGTTCAAACGCAATTACTTTTTTCCATGATAATGTATTTTGAAACATTTCTAAAACATATTTATATATCAAGAAAAATATGCAGAATATATTGGTTGATTTTTATACAAATATTTTGAATAGAAAATTTGAGTGTAAAGAAAATACGGTCTCGTAGATCATATCTCCCCAGTTAAGTCCTAAATTTTCACAGCCCCAGTTAAGGGTTAAGGATTAAAATAAAAAGTATCTCAAAGAGTTTTATATAAAATATCAAGATTTAGTGAGAAGAATTAGCATTGGAAGAAAATTTCATCCAATGAAATATTTTAGATCTACTTTCTTTTTAAATAATAAATGCATATTTTTATAGCTAAGAAATTATATTATAGATTTATTCCTTTGAAACAAAAAATAATTTTTTATTAATTTTTTATTTTACAATAAATTTTTATCGAAATTTCACTAAAATATCAAAATGTAATATATAACTACCATGAACATATAACTAACATATAGTGTCTATACTGAAATATGCATAAATATATATACATATATTAAAATAACATTCGAATCAATGAACGATTTTGCAAACACAATTGAAAATATATATATATATTCTTTCTTACATGCAGTTAGATGGGGCATTTACATCGCTTTGTTTGCAATAATATATTTCCTCTACTTTAAATGGCTTTTAGTTAAAATAAAAAGGCATCTCAAGTAATTTTAAATAAAAGGTCACATTTAAGCACTATTTTAGAAGAATTTGCATTGAAAGGAAATTTGATCCAATTAAATATTTTAGATCTATACTCATTTTGAATAATAAATAAACTATTTTAGAATAGCTAAAAAAAATTTGTTGTGTATTTATTCCTTTGAAACACAAAGATGAAATTTTATGAATTTATTATTTTAAAATACATTTCTATAGAAAATTTCCCTGAAATTTCAAAACATAATATAAATAAGAAAACAAACTTTGCACTAAAAGCTTGGCTATTTAATATGAGAAATAAAAATACAAGTTTTCCTTCGCTTTTCAAAACATGAATATAGGTAAAAAAAATCTTCTTAGGCCAAATGACAAAAGATATGGCCATTGATAAAAATGTTTTAAATTAAAATTAGAAATTTCGAAAACTTTTGAAAATTGTTTCTTGTGATAAATTGGATTTCAAAGATGTTATAGACATCCAGTTGCAAAAGTGTTTACTTTATATCTCAAAATAACAAATTCAATAGTTTTGAAAAAACTGCAAGGAATTTTTTTTCGAAAATGCTATCTCTTAAAACATTATTATAATCTTAGCAACTCGAAACTTTTCGGTCGTATCATTTATTCAACAGATAAATGAATATAAACAATAAAACAATGAATTGCAAATTTTCTAAGTATATATATATATATATATATATATATATATATATATATATATATATATATATATATATATATATATATATATATAAAACCTAATATTGGTCTTGAAACTCTCCATTGTTTATTTATTAGGTTATAGAGGAAACTAAAAAAAAGAGCCCGGAACATAAACAAAAATGATTTGATTTCTGAAAAATAATAATTATTTTACCTAAAAAATGAATTTATTCTACAACCTTTTTAAATAAATAAGTTTTAATAAAGGAAAACCATTTCAAAATAAAACGAAGCACTTCTCTAAAGTTGTTGAATTTTCAGACTAACAACAGTTGGAAAATTTCAAATATTTTTTGAAACCATTTAGATATGAATTCTAAAAACTAGAGTTGAACTTTCTAATAATTCATTGAAAACAAAAATATTCGATATTTTTACCATATAACTTTTTTGTCTCGTATCGCATTTGCCTCAATCAGTTTGTTGCAGTGTTCAATTATAACTAATACAATACAATTATAACTAATATAATAAATTTGTTAGTTTTGTTTGTAGTAAGAATCAAAACCTACTGCTGGGTTACTTTATTTCTATTTATTAATATTCAATCAACGGTTTAAGTCGAAACATTCTTCTTGACATAAATTTGTCACTTCTCAACGTGTAAGTTACAATAGGGAAAATATAAACAATGCTTACATTTTCATTTTTAATGAAAGGAAAAGATCGAAAAGAGGTATTTGATTTTCTGCTTAGGAAAGTTAAAAGTGACTTCAGCACAAAAGAAAAATATGTTCTATTTACTTCATTTTCTTCTATTTTACCACTATTCAAGTTCTCATTTCAATTTTACTATTAGATATGCGCTTTATAAGACGCATTATATATATTTTTATTTTATCATTCGTTTCAAAATGACAATTGATTTACCTCGAGAAAATTTCATATTGTAATTGACAAAATAAACCGTATTAAAATATTTGAAAAAAACCCAACAATTCAGAGTTTTTAAAGAAAATTAATAAATGCTAGACAAAAGTCTCACCATTTGGGATTTTGAGGTTAGCCTAATGATGTTGATTCATGGAAATGTGGACAAATAATTGAAACGGAGTTAATTAATCAACATTTGTATCTACTGTTGCCTAAAATTTAACGGAGAAAAGAATCCAACATAATTACGTTTGAAGACTTCAAATGGCTGCTCTGCTGATACAGTTCAAATAACAAATAAACGTACTGCGACCGATTCTTCACAGATACGTTTGCCTAATTTAATTCATTTTGTCGAGGAAAATTATTTTCACGAAATGAATTGGAATTGAATTTCTTATAAAAGTTGTTTGAAATGACAGTTTAATTTATGTGAGTTATTTCAAACGCACAATTTATTGACAGATTGCAAAAGCAGAAAAATTAGCTTCAGCTTTTCAATAATTTGCCGATCTTTATTCTGCACTTTGTCCTTTGTTTATGAATGACGGAGTAGGTTTTAAAAATTGGTAGTAAATTTGATGTATCAATTCTCATTTGTATGATAAAACCCTAAAAAAATTTTTTAAATTTACAGTTTCCTAAATTATTTTGTTAAAATACTTTGTTTTCGAGCAATACGATATATTTGGTTTTTATTATAAAAATATTAATTAATGACAGTAAGTAATGTAGTATTTCTTATAATTCATGTTTTTTCAATTATTTACAAAATAAATTAATGCATTCAAAAGCATGAATAAGCTGTAAAATGAAAAAGTTAAAGAAAATATGAATTTTCAGAAACATTAAAACCTCGAAGACTTTCATTGGTTTAAGGATTTACTGCAATTCTTATTAATTTATTCTTTATACTAATACGTAATAATATTTCTCCATATTAATTTATATTAAATGGAAAATAATTAATTTAAAAAATTCATTTCATATTTTTGAACTCATAAGAACTTTTAACTAATTAATTCTTTTAATTCTGTTTTCATTTTGATAGTTCTTTTTTAAGAAATTTTTATTAAATATTTTTTTTCAATGTTGTGTTACTATTTAAGATCTTCTTAATCCACGATAGTTTTTGTTTTCAAATAATTATCGACATTTTTTAATATTTTCTATAAATTTAAACTAACACAAGTGTTTGATATTTTTTTCATTTTTATAGACAAAGCTTTTATATATGACTCGTTATTAATAATTATTAAATCATTAATGAAAATGATTATTTTGAAATTACACAATATATAATATTATTAACAACGTTTTTCAGACAAAAATGCTATTTTAATATTTTTAGAAGAACATTTATAGATTTTATAGAAGAAATGCGATTTAAAATGTCAACTCAAATTTCATGATCGTAGATTATATAGTCTTTGAATTGTAAAATTAAATTTTCCATTTTGAAATATCACTTCTTATTATAAAATATTTTTCATTCAAGTTCCTATTCTAAATGAAGCTAAATTTTCTGAAATTGGAAAGCACACTCCATTTCCATATCATATTAACGCAGCTTTCAATACTAAGAGGACGATGGATTTAATTATCTCTTTTTAAATATTATGGGTATATATTTATAATATTTATACATATATGTCAAAATAAAAGTAAATAAATAACTTTAAGCAATTATATTCAACTAAATGCATTATTTAGAAATACATTCATTATTTATATTGCTTATATGTTCAAATCCCTGAAATTTATTTTTTCAATTCATATTTTTATTTTAATATAAATAAGCAGTGCTAGCTAAATACCTAAAATCACAAAATGTAAAGAAAAATTATAGTGAATCTAAAAAATAATAAATATTTATCTAGATATTGTTTCAATGAGCATTATTTAATTAGAAAAATCATTTTCATAAAGATTTGTTATATCTAATTATTTTCGGTACTTATAATTGTGAAATTGCACTTGTGAATTGTTACATGAATTGTTGAAAAAAATTTACAGGGGAAAGACACCAACTTATGCCCCTTATTTTTTGCTTCAACCAATTATATGTTAATTAGGTTAGTGAATACTATCTGTTACATTCGGCTCCATTATTGCTATTATCCTGTTATTGATGATAGATTTAATCATCATAGATCATGCAATATTAAAGGAAGGACCCAAATCTTTTAAAAATAAAAATACTGTATAGAAATATAAATCGCTCCAATAGAAACGTTAAAGTGAATAAAATAATTAAATTATCTACTATAAAGAAAATTGAACTAGGAAACAAATATCGTTCTATTTCTTTTGTACTTATATCAAATATTTTTATAATAAACGTGTTCTCATTATTTCAATTTTTTTATTTGATTTATAAATTTTATTGGATTAAAAATGAAAACATTTCTCCCTTTTTTTAAGAATTAGATAGTTTATATGATTATCGAGCTAGTTTATTAGCACACTTTTTCATTAAATTATTGCAGCTTCGAAGCAAAAATAGAATTATTTATAAAAATTATTCCTCTTTTTAAACAATATTTATGCTTACTTCAATTCAACATTGAAGTTAAGTTCATAAATATAGTTGAAAATATATGATTGCTACTTAGAATGCAAAAATTCTATCACATGATCTCTCATACCATATAAGACATAATTTTTATAAAAATATTGAAGTTCATTTCTGAAATGTTATTTCAATTTATCCAACAACTTTTTCAAACAACACCACTTTATAATTTTTTTTAATATTTCCTCCAGTATTACATATTTTTATACCAAAATAATTACATTTTCTCCAAATGACATCGTGAAGCTTATTAGGAGAGGTGTTTTCTTTCAGTGAATCTTAATTTGTGTCATCAACAGATGTTTGAAGGGGAGGGGAAAGAAGCCTTTGAATATATAATAGTTTGTTTCGGTATGCCTTATTTTCTGCTACCATTTATTTACTAAAATACATATTTTTCGTTGATTAGGTGCATGCTGAAAAGTAAAGTTTTACTTTATGATTTTGTTTAGGACTTCAAGGAAATTTTAACTAGATTATTTTTTGTATTTAAAATTATTTCAGAATAATTTCATATATCTAGAGTCCTGTTTTTATCCATACCTTTAAGGAAGTAGAAAGGAAATAGAGTTATGGAAATAACATGATATTTGCTTATTTGATTTTATATCAGTGAGTGCGCTTATCTCAATTCTGGTAAAATAACTCAAAAGTTATTATTTTAAAACTTCTTATTATATTACTACTTTTTTTTACTACATCTCCTATTTTTCTTATATTAACCGGAACATTTTGAGAAATCCTTCTTTTCAAAAATATTGAATATAAAGATTTCTTTATATTTTTTTCATTAATTATATGTGTTTAAAATATACATAATCTCATTCAAAAGAGAGTAAATCCTTATTTATCAATACACAATTTTTAGTTTCTCATTATGAAATTTGTTTATTAGGCTTCATCAAAATGAAATTTAATCCATTTGAAATTTTAGAACGTTTATACAAAAATTTGAATGAAATTTCTCTCAGCAATATCATTAGAAATTATAATTGCAGGAAGTTTCAACTCAATCTTATATGATTTAATAAATTTTTAAAAAAAAACTACAATATGTATATTGCCGTTGTTGAAAAAGTAACATGTCTTCTTTAAGGATAAATTAGTTTGCATGTGAGCAATTTAATACTCATTACTCGACATTCCTTTACTTTGAGATTTTCTGCAATTAAGATAAAGGTTTAAAAAAATGTAGTAAATTTTTAATAAAATTAAAAACAATATTTCGATTAAAGTTATCAAAGAAGATTACACACAAGGAAGATTACGCTTAGTTTAGTTATATTATTAATTGAATTTTTCATGAGGTACACATAAATTTTCGAAAAAATATCAGTATGGAAAAAAATGCATAAATACACAATTTGGAGAAATTTCATAGATCCATGCTGACTTTTTATGCTTTAGCGAATCAAGTACCAAAAAGCAAAAATTTCTTCAATGGAAGCTACTCTATTTTTTATAAAAAAATATTTATTTATTTTTCTCTCATTTAATCTATATATTAAGAAAATATAAAGATAAAACTAAAAATATCGAAAATCCAAAATTAATTTCCTTTTTTAATTATTTATCTGTATTTCCCCTTTGGTAAAAAACTCTAAAAAATCTTTGATTTTGCAATTTTTTTATGATTAGT
Organism: Argiope bruennichi; assembly: GCF_947563725.1. Lineage (NCBI taxonomy): Eukaryota > Metazoa > Arthropoda > Arachnida > Araneae > Araneidae > Argiope > Argiope bruennichi. Next base: position 91,352,785 of record NC_079151.1, read on the forward strand.
ACATATAACATCATTGTAATGAACTTACTAATCACAACTTTTTATCACTACGAAATCATTAAACCGCATTTATCGTCATTACTTTAAAACGACAATGCATAGAAAAGTTGTATCATTAATACTCCTTCTGTAACTATGATTTGATTATCTATAATAATATCGAATCTCATTTGATATGTGTTTTTCATGTCTTTCAATTTTCTGTAACTATTCGCAGTTCTATTATAGTAATAATATTACGCTCCATGAACAAATAGGTCAGAATTAAATGGAATTACACAAGTACTCTAGTTAAATGTTTGGCGAGTTCAATTATATTAGAAAGATAATGATCTCGCTATTATGTTTTGCAGAGCGGACTGGATCAAATCAAATTATTTAGGAGTATAGCATTTACGAAAAGATAATTATCCTTTCAATTGATGGGGAAATTATTTGATACGGATATGTCAGTGACAATGAAACACCGTCATTTATGTATGATTCTATTCTAAATTTATTCTCTGCATAAATTAGGGATACACAAATTTCATGAACCAATGCATCATATTCTTGAAACATCAACTTACCTAATTCATAAATATCTTCATTTTTTAATTCTTTTAAATCATAATGTCGGATAATAAAAAAATCGTCTTCTAAAATAGGTTTAAAATTAAATTCAGAAATTCGAATTTCAGGCTGTTTAAAATTGTTTCGGCATTATTATGTTTAAAATTAAATTCCTTAAATATCTATTATTTAACAAATTAACTATTTTGATTTTAATCTGACAAACTTTTAGTAGAAATATATTTCATTTTCTAAGCCAACTTTTATGGTTAGAGCGTTATTGGACTAAGGAATTTATCATTTAATTTAAATGAAAGCCATTTCATTGTTTGACGGGAAAAGCTATTTACTCTTGTTAAATACCTACCAAACCAAGAATCAAATACGTGAAAAGGTGGAACGTCTCTGTTTACAAGTATGTAAGCACGATAAGACGATAACACAATAACTTAAATTTATGGAATTTGGTGTGTGATGTTGGGACTACAATTGCAGTTATGTGTCAAGTCTTGGTTACAATCGGTCTGAATAAAAACCCCAAAATGTGCATTTGATGTTCTGGTGTTTTCTTAATGACCGCATTCCAGTGATTAATGGCGAAAACGAAATCCTCTAAATTCGCACTCCGATAGGCTTTTTCTAAGTGTTGGTCAATGGCATGTGATTAAAAACACTTTTTAATACTTTTATTAATGTATATGCAAGAAAACTCTACATCATTCTCACTGGTTTTCTTTTTCTATGAGAAATCTCATCGTTATTTTTTTTTCTACAATTGAAGATATAATCGCAAAAAAGCCCATTTAATAATGACAAATAATACATGTTTACTGGAACGCAATCACCAGCTTCCTCTTATCATTGATCGCACAAATGCAGGAGTTATAGCAGATTGTGAATGAATACATATGTAAAATGATGCCTTCGTTTGATGGCGGCATTTACAGTTTCATCAAATACTATCATACTGCTTAAAAAATTCACAAGTGTTAGTTATTTATAAAGACTCTTAACTCATTTTTAATTTCTAAAATACTGTTACGAAATTTCCGTGGTTCGTTTGGATAGTGGGAGTTATATGGTGTGGAGAACGCTCAATCAGCAGGTGGCAGTAGAAAATAAAACAACGACGTTTATTTACACACATGACAGCACAAAGACGACAACTATTTACAGCACAGAAGACGATTATCTGCAGCCGAGACGTGCAGCATACAACAAGTCTCTACTGCATACAGTAGCGCACAGCTTAGTTCAGCACTAGCTCCACTCCGTCTCTGCTCCGCTTGTCTCTGGAAGGCCAGTTCTTACCGTCGATCCCGACTACTCTTCGACTCAACTGGTCCACGACTCCTCTTCACCATCACTCACCGGCAGCTGCAGCTCCTTTTATAGGTCTTAGGAGGCGGAGCTAGAAGCATCTCAACCAATCAGGAACGTTCGAAGCGTATCTCTGTTCCTACTGGACGGATCGGGAAAATTCTCGATGTTTCGGGTATAATCTATTTTGGCGCCAAACTCACCAAATTCGTCGTCAAGTCGCCAAATGGTCGCCAAATTTGTCGCGAAATACTGGGACCTACCATGGAACCAGCTATGCTGGGAAGCCGCATCACAGGTTCGTAACAATACTATTGCCAGTGCAGATAAGTCTCATGTTTCTAATTAGTCATTTGATGAGAAAAAGGAAAACTAAGCCAAGAAAATTACTTTCTGTTGTTTAAAACCTAAAAGGATGAATTTGATTTTTTAAATGCCTTTATACTTCATACTTCCTATGGGTATGTAGGCTAACAATTAAATGTATTGTTAAGAGTATGTAATTTTGCTTCCCAGCATAGTTAGCTCCATCGTAGGAAAGACCATTTCACGATCAGCTCTATTGAATGCTGATCGGATGCCGCATCATTGGCAGTCTATTAATATTATTGAATTAAATATATTTCACTATAAGGTATGCCCTTTTTCATTTTATGTACATCAAAATACTTATTTTCATTTTTTATATTATATGAATATTCAAATTTTATTATTTTTATTTTATTCAATTTTATAAATTATTTTTTATTCTACTTTCCAAAAACATCATAAACTATTTAGTTTTTTTTTTTTTTTCTTCCTAGGAATCATTTATACATCGATCATTTTAAATTCGGCATAAAATTCTTTTTTGGAATGGAATAGAGTTATATCCAAAACTATTCTGATAAAAAACAAAGAAATTGCCTTTACATCCTTTCCAGGATAAAAAGATAAACAGAAAGATAGTTCGTTAGGATGCAAGTCGTTCAACAGAAAACAGTCTTAATTTTTTTAACAAAATAAAAGCTAGGAGTGTTTTCTTCCAGACAAAAGAAAGCTAAAGATAGGAGGGTTGGAAGTTATTCTCAACAAAGAATTTTGATTCTCAACTGGAATAAATATCTTGGAAAAGGCAAACAAAGATCATTGCTACAAAAAAAAAGGTAGGATTAAATTAAAGGAGATAAATCCTTACAAATTATAAACTTATAGAAAAGTATTTGTCGAACTTTTTCAGCTAAATAAACTCTAACTATTTTTTCTACAGTTCCTTCTCCGTGTTTAAGTCAGCCATGCGAGGAAACTTATTCTTCTAACGTCAAATAGCACTAAATAAGATAAACATTCCACAGAAACAAAAGAAAAGCGGATGGGTTTTTTCCCTTCTCTCTTTCTACTGACACAGCAAGAAATCACGAAATGAATAATGAATTCTTGTTGATGGATAAAAGTGAGAGAGAAACTCGCATGGCATATAATTTTCTAAATGAATTAAGAATACACAAAAAATAAAAATTGCAGTTGAATAATTAATGATCAGATGAATAAACTTTATATATTCACAGAGAAGTTCAAAAAGAAATTGTTTTGAAAAATAAAAAAAAAAGATAGAATTCAGAGCATTTCTATGGAAGTAAATTAAAAAACTTTAAAGAAAAATTACAAAATTGCTAAAGTTTTAAGAAGGATTGATTGGTTTTTCAAAATACGTTTTGAATTTGCATGATGAATAAGATCATCTTTGTTTAAAATACTAGTAAAGGAAACTAACTTCTAATACAATTAAAGTATTTTTAAAAACGTTTTTATATTAAACAACAGTTTAAAAGTTCTGGGTATTTTTTAAGAAGTCAAATATATAGTATATAGTTATAGTTAATACTGTAGAATTTATGTCACCCTATCCATATGGATTATATTTTTAAATAATCTCAAACTAAAGAAGATGTTGAAAGAAGAAAGTTCTTTCACTTTTTCACCAAAATTTTAATAAACTGTGGGAGTAATAATTTAACTTGCCCACAAAAAAACTTGCAAATATATTCGCTTGCAATAATATTTCGCAAAAGTACAAAAGAAAACACATAAAATATAACTTTTAATGCACGTAGAATGTTTTGAAGGAGAATTCATAATTTTCACAAGAATTCATGTGAATGAGATTCGTAAGGTTCTTTTAAAAACAGTTTTAGGAATAAAAAAAATGTATGCACATTGCTTTTAATATTTAGATATTAAGAAACTTTTTTAACATTTTTTTTCATTAAAAGGTAATTTAGATTACTACTTATATAAACATCTCACTTCCTTTATACTAAGCAAGGTACGCAAAGGGAAATGATTGCCATCATTAAAATAATTTAATGTCCACTTTTTGACGAATCTTCATGTTTAAGGCGTCCCTGATTTTTTTTAGCGGAAATATGCCCTTTTTACGTATATAAACTAAAAAGTCAAATCACATTCAGCTAAACGGATGAAATTTGGTATATGATCTTTGCAGGATCTGTATGGAATCTGTTCGCAGATTGTTTGTCTGTTTACCCATTAACAAATGAAAAGAAATTAACTTATTATTTTCATAAGTCTTAAAAATAAAGAACAAAATCGGAAAAAAAATGATGCACAGTTTTAGCACACGAAGTGCATATCCATCTAATATTTTGAATGAAATCTAGCAAAAGATTAAATAGCTGTCACTCTGTATATTCGCATGAAAATAAATGAAATAATTCATTAATACAACAAATTAGATAAAATAAATCGAACCTTATTAATTTAATTGTAATTATATGTCTAATTGTTATTTCTGTCTAGTAATATAACAAACGAAATTCGATTTCTTTGAAGACGACACGCAAAAAGCTGATATGCGGGGCACTGAAATTTAAAAAAATCTCAGTACTCGTCTGTTCAAGATCTTCACAAGTAAATGGATAATATTTTTTTTTCATAAAGGAGTAAACAAGAAATTAACGGAGAAACAACTGTTTCTGATTTTAAATAGCTGCGATGATGGATTTTTTTAAAAATTCTAGGTGACGAAAATAGTAATTTCTAAATTAAGATGTGTACAAAATTTTACAAAATCCGATTTTTAAAAAAATTACAAATTTTATCGATAAATTTGGCAAAATCGAGAAATTGTATTAATTAAATTTATTACAATATATTAAGTATTAATACATTATGAAAAGAATCGAAATTACCAGGTACTTTATTGAGAAATATCGATTTTTAGTAATTTCAAACATCATAAAAGCCCTTAGATTTTTTTAAAATTGTGCCAATCATATCCAGGCAACCATTGTTTCAATATCATGATTTTCATACGTATACTCATTTGACATAATTTTCAAAATATCCCGAATAGCCTTAAATTTAATTCACTTCATTAGTAATATGATGAGGATGTAATGACTTCTTGATGCATTTCGTCTATTATTTTTAAATATCGTATCAAAGTAACGACAATACTGTTTATAAAGTTGTTACCATAGATTATAAATGGGTTGTGCTTTAAGAATAGCTAGATCCATAGATTATATGCTAAAGATGAACGTTTTATGACACACTACGGAACAGTCTCTTAGAATTTATTACAATATATTCTTCAGAAGCAACAGAAAGATTATCTCTTCTCACAATTGCTTTGCTAGGAAGAATTATAAATCCATTCAGATTTATTAAAAGCTGATTTAATATAGTCTTTTTAATATGAAACCGATGGGAAAGATAACCTTGAAGTATTCTTGCAATTTCTCCAATAAAGATACTACTCCCCTTCTCTTGCATAAAATTGTGAATATAGTACAGGATGGTGAAAAAGAGATCCGAAGACAAAAAATAATACCATGGGAGTAATTATACAGTATTCACAAGGGATGTTTTTATACAAATTAGATTAACATCTAGTAACGTCTATGGGTCATGGTCTCACGATCATGGTAAAGCCTCTTATGTTATTTCATCTACTGCTAGTTTGGAATACCTAGAAGGCTTTGAAAGTAGTTGGATTTAAAATACAGTTTCTGTACCGAAATTGCACTAAAAATAACACGCCTTCGCTTGATTAAGTATTTATATCAACATCAAGTAAATTTAAAAAGTGCTAAAAATATTTTCCTTTATAACATTAAGTTTTACTGTCAAACAATAAATTCTTCTTATAAATATGCCACTTAATGAAACGTGATTGTTTTTAATATATGTTTTCATTCAAATGATCATTTAAAAATATGTTTTCACAACTTTGTTAAAAATGTACATTCTCTTCTCTTTATTCAGTGCAAGTAATGGATGACATACGATTTTATGTTTGCACTCGCTCTTCATTTCCAGAAGCGTTTTGAAATTGTGCCTCTGTCAGAACAAACACCGTTAAAAAGATGGATGTGCTTTCTGCTTTGCATGGACACTTTCTAAAACGTCTTGAATAAATCTACTTTTCCAGTGATTTATATGCATTGTTTTTCTAGGGAAGAGGAAAATTTAAAAAAAAAATATTCTAGGCAAACCATCTTAAAATGTGTCGAAATTTGCGTCTATGAAAAAAAAATTTAAATGTATTATTCATTGAATTTAAAATATATTTTCAAAATTATCCTTTTCTGATACTCTTGGTTACATCTCTTGAACAAAAGGTATTCTTTAACAATAATTAAAAGAGTAAATTCGACGGTATTTTTTCATATATGAGTGATATGTAAAACTGTGTTTTCTTATTTCTTTCAAGAATATCATAAAGATCGCAATACACCTTGCTTCTATCTTTTTTTTTTCTATAGAATAATTTTATTTCAATTTTCACTTATTGAACTTTTTCAGCTGGAAAATTAATTTAATAGCTTTACATATTTTGTTTAGGGGTTTAGGTTTATAGTACAAGTTTATTCAGGGTAAGCTTTGATTTTCGGAAAATTCTATTTTCGAAATGTATCTAGTAATCAGAGCATAGATCAGAAAACATTCAAATTTTTGAATTTTCAATAATTGTTTTTTCTGGGAAGTGAAGAACTATTAACTATTTATCTGGTTTTTAGAATTTTATAAGAAATAAATTCATTAGATTTATTACATTTATAATTGGTCTAAATATGCATTGTCTCCAGTTATATTAAGTGAAAATAACAAATTAAGTGATACAAAACCCGTCGAAATAGGTAATGATATATATGCAATGATCATGGTCAAATCATAAATTCTATACTCTGATTCAGAAAGCTCAAACAATATATCTGACTAAATAGATGATAAAACAAAAACTGTTTGAAAACTTCCACCACATGGATTTTCCTTTTTCTATAGATAAAAATCCTCCTATAGAACATCCTTTTCTAATTTGTTAAGTAATATTTATTTTCTAAGACTAGTTCAAATTAACTTCTTAACACCAATCTATTAATTACCTTTCGCAAGTAATCGTGTAAACGAACAGAACACGAAGAAACGAACAGAAGCTGAAAACAAAAATTTATTTTAAATAAAAATAAGACTTTTGGCGTTTCAGAGCGTAAACAATTTAAGATGAATGTAAAAAAGAAAAAAATGGAAAGAAGAGCTTGAAAGAGAACGCATGCTTTAATTTTGAGCTTGAGTGATGAGTAACTAATTTGATTCATGAGAAAGGTATCATCTCATTAAAGCTAAGTTAATTAATCATCATTAGCATCTGCTGTTTCCTTTGTTTCAAGAAAGGAATACTACTTAGTTGCGACAGATTTTTCTTGAATATTGTTATATAATAAGGATAAAATACTTAGATTGATCATTGACAGATCTTTGACAGAAATATAATTCTTTTACTGGAGATACATTTTTCCACTGAACAAATTTAAACTTAAAATTCTGTTAAATGTTTTTTTTTAAATACTATCTACCCAATTCCATATTAGCTTCTAAGCAATTGGTTATATTTATAGATGAAAAATATAAACAACAAAAATTATTTTAATTATTTTCTATATTAAAGTATTTAAATTTAGAATTCATTATTATAAAATTTACAAAATCTTAGAATATTTTTTTTTCAAATTCAATGTTAGGTGGTATTAGGCGCCACTAGTATGGAAAAATTTAATTAAATTAATAGATTAAGTGAGAGAACAGTGAATATTTGTATACGCATGAGATTTGCTATACATGGTGTCCTTTTTTATACTTATTTTTTTATTTTATATTTTTTTAATTTTTATTTATTATATATTTATTTATTTATCCTTTTATTTATTTATTATTATTATTATTATATATTATTATTTTAATAATTATATTTTATTTATTTTATATTTATTTTATTATTTACTTGCCGCCTTTGGCGACCAGCCGGTTCACCAATCTTAATGTTCATTAAAATTTTAATAATTAAATATTTTACGCAATTCCTACTTTAATAGCTTCTTCATCAAAATATTTTAAAACTTCAAATTTTGACAGTCATATAATTCACTCAATATTATAAAGGCCTTCAGTCATAACGTAATATGCATCTCCCTAATTTTCTGTTAGCTTCTGTAGAATTTATGCTTTAAATTAAAGTGTAAAGGATTAATCTGCATTTAATATAATAATATTTTTTTACTGAAACAAAGCATTTTTTATATGATTACTGAAAACAGAGTCACTGAGTGTTTAAACTTTATGAATACTAAAGAATATCTTTCTTAATTTATGTAATATCTCAAGAATTTCTCAACAAATATTTCTCATTCATCATGAGCATATCGATTAATTAACAATGTTTAATGTTAAATGCATCAAACACTAAGAAAATAAAACGTATCGTTTAAAATAATCGGTTGAAAACAGGTTAAAAAAAACTACTTAAAAAACGATGTACTTAAAACTATAAGCATATACAAAAAATATATAACTAACATAAATACAATTTACTTAAAAAAGCATGCAACTAACCTAAAAATAATTTAAATCATCCGTTGATAATGGTTGTCATGGCAACAATCAGAACACAAGGCGCATGCGTGAAGTTTCTTCGCCAGTTACGCTAACGCAAAGGCGTGAATTTTTCTACGCCAGTTGGGGTAACGCTATGCAGATTATACATTTTTAATTTCCTTTATTATGTTTTATTTTAATTCAAAAGTACTTCAGAATGAATCTGAAACATGGATTAATTAACAATGTTTAATTTTAAATGCATAAAACATTAAGAAAATAAACAGAATCGTTTGAAATAATCCGCCGAAAAATGTTAACATTGCCTCATTACTGTTGGGGGAAAAAACACTGAAGCCTTACTCATTTAACGGTGGGGATAATGGAAGATTTTTTTGGCGGAAAAGTTGGCGGTGGGGAAAATGGAAGATTTTTTTTGGCGGGAAAGTTAGTTTTTAATTAATAATTAAAATTCTAATTAAAATTTCAAAAAAGGGACCCTAATTGCACATTCCCGACCTCTAAGGTATACATGTACCAAATTTGGTAGCTGTATGTCAAATGACCTAGCCTGTAGAGCGCCAACACACACGCACACACACACACACACTGAGCTTTATTATAAGTATATAGATAGATCTATTTATTATATTTTTTTTATACTTTTTTTGTTTATTTATATTTTTCTCTTTGCTTTTTTTTTGTTTACTTTTTTCATTTTTTCCTGTTTTCTAAATTTAAATTGCCTAACTTTGGTAAATTTTATTATTTACAAATTATGTTTCAATGATTTTGTTAGAATATTATGCAGATTCTTCTGCTTGGGCTGTTTAGACCTCTCCACTTTTTCTTTTTATGCCTGCTCCTTTTTTTTCTTTGGCTATTTTAAGCTTCTAGTACACAAGATTATGAAAGAAAAAAATTGAATAGCTAGTTCTTTGATAGCTATTTAAATCCTATTTTTTTAATTTTATTTATGATCTTTTACCGGTGTAACGCCACTTTTGGCGCACTCCTAATCATCATCAGAATACAGGGTGTCCGGAAAGTATCTCTACATTTTCAAAAGTGAATTAAAAATAAACAAAAAAAAGCATGTTCACTTACTGCTTTTTTAAAACTTCATAAAGAAAGTATTAAAGATTATTTTTAAAGAAATGTAAACTATATATCAGTATGTTAACGTTTTGCAAACTTCTTTCGAAATGGCTTCACTACAAGGACGATATCAAATTATAACACGGTTTATCGAATTCAAATCTTCATGAAAGGCGCAGTTAATTTTGCATTACATACATTTAAAGTATACCTTCAAAAGTCACAATCTAAAAGTGGCATAAAAGATTTATGACAACAGGTAATATATTGTCAAAAGCTGGCCATTCTGGCAGAAGCTGCGATAACATTATGCGAATTGAAGAATGGTCTGGTCGTAGTTCTCGCTATTCAGTTCACTACGTGGACCAGCAATTTCATATATCGAGAACAATTGTGCATGATGAAGTGCATAAAATGCTATGGATTTATGCACATAAATTTCAATTGTAGCATGAAATAAATCTGATGAACTAATATTATTTCACTAGCTGCGAAGTAGGAGTTTTCAATCCCCGTCTATCAGTCAATCATTATATATTGAAAATTTAATAAAATTCACGGAAATTAGGTCGGTATCATTGAAATTGTAAAACTTTGAATTTTAAGGATATATGAAAAAAATTTCAAATAATTTACTCAGAAGTTATTGCTGAAAATCGGGAAGACTTAATAGAATTTTTAATTTATCGAAACTTGATAAGCTTGCCTTTCCTTCCCGAAAAATGAAAATTATATTTTTATAGTCTTAGATAACCAGTGTCCAAACTTTAACTGATTAGGAGGTGATGTGATTGCATTTACACGAATAGACAATGAATTTTATTTATATTAGAATATAAATATTTGGCATTTTGAGTTTATTTCTTTTCCTTATAATCCCTAACAAGTTGTTCCACTCATTTGAAACTAAAATTTCGATCGACTAATCGATTAAATGATACTTACATTTGAAAATATGGTCATATCTATTGCAAACAAAAATGTATACAAGATTTGGAAAAGGAATTTGCTGATAAAGAATTGGATTTTCTGATAAAGAATTATGTTAAATATTTGATTAATAAATTTTATTAGTCTCACCATGTATCAAAATAATTTAATTAAAAGTGTATAATTAAAGGAAGCAGACAAAACAAGCTTATAAAAACATCCCCAGTTCATTATATTAAAATATTAAATGTATGTGAGCATCCATTCTGACAAAATTCATTTGAAAAACCATTTGATTCTATCTTTGTTAGAGATTTATAACAACTCATGTTACTACCTTAATGTTTTACTTAAACTTTACATTTCTTCAAACACTCATTGACAAGTATTTCAAAATTTGATATATTCTTAACACTCAAGGACATAGTTAAAAGCACGTTTTACTTTAAATACCAGCACTATCTTATTCTATTTACTCGTCTTTCAAAACTCGTTAACTAAGAGGCTCTTTACACTTAAACTTTAGACGAATATTTGAGCTGAATTGTTAAAGACGAGCTTCTAGAAAGCATCATCTTTAGTCGGTAGTGACATTTTTAGAGAAATGGCGCACGAGAGTTTCCAGAGAAAACTCAACCACTTGAAATATTCATACTCCTTTATTTATAATGTAACTGCAAACAGTTTCGTACCCAGTGTGTTTACCTTAAATGGAGTTTTACAAGTGGTTAGCTGAAATGAATTTCTGATGTGTTTGGGCAAATTTGTTTTGGTCTTTTTTATTTTAACTCGATTTTCGGATCGCGCATCCATGCATAATTTAAGAGAATGAACAGCCAGTAGAAAGTAAATTATGTATATAAAGTAAAAGCAGTTAAATTTTAATTTTTGATTGATTTTATGTAAACAAAGGCAGAGAAAGAGTTAATATTCAAAACATTTGTAAAATTAATGCGCTCATATAAATGACTAAACAGAAACTAACTCATATTTTTATAGAAAACACATTTTTCTTAATTATTTTCAGTGGCTTAAAGGGTGTGATACAATATTATACTCATATTACTTCGGTCTTAAATATTTATGATTAATGAAGTAGTTATCTTTTAAATTATTTTTTTATGAAAATTATTATAGTTCTGCAAAAATGGAAATTAAATAGTCAGTAGAAATTTTCTCAATTCATTTTACAAAATTGTTATTTTATTGTTAACTTATTACTTTCCATAATTATTCTGAAAATAACCGAATAATCGAAATTTAATTAGTAAATGCTTGACTTTCATTTACTAATTAGATTTATCTTGCTTAATTTACTACTTAAATTTATCTTGTAAAAGAATAACATAGTCATACATTAAGTGATAGTTAAATTTCTGCTTGACAGTTCTTAGTGGAAATGGAAAATTTCTCTAAGTTCTCTAACATAGAAGATGATATTCTATGTAATGGTATATATAATTTGTAGTAGAATTATGAAATTATTACGGAATCTCATTTATCAGTATTGAGTCATTGCATAATGTATTATTCTAATTAATTTGTTACTAATTGTTTACGGCACAGCAGTTAGTATCTCTGCAATATAGTGCTCTCAGGATTTGGAAAGCAGTTTGAAATAACTGCAAAGTGTGTATCCTACTGGAGTGAGAAGAAAATGCAAATCAATTTGAAAATTTAATTCGATTTTTCAGAGTACAAAATAGAAATTTGAGCTGGATGTTTAATGAAATATAAAATTATAAGTAACAGTTGAGCTTAGGATCTAATAATCCAAACAATAATAGAAAAATACGCTCAAAACAGAAGGCTTAATTTTCTCAGATCAATGTTGTAAACAGCTATTTTGTGGTAAAATGTGAGAATAAGCATTTTATACATAGAGTATAAACTGTAATGCTTAATTGCAGAAAAAAAATTAACATTATAAAATTATACGAATTTGTTTTCTGTGAAAAGAAACAAGATTTTTTCTTTTATAGTAAATATTAATAAAATTCCACAATTTTGACAGTAAAACTGAAAAAAAATGATTACGCAAATGCAGCATTACAAACCATGAAGTGATAACCATTTACAAAGTAAATTAATAAATTATTTTACGAAAAAAATTGAATAGAAAAAGATACGCTGAAGATGATAATGATCAGAAGACTTCTTTAAATCGGAAACAACTAACAATTGTGGGGAAGTCCAATGCTTTCTACAGAAATTCAAGCACACATTAAAAAAAATTGTCTAGAACATCCAAATAAAAACATAGACATTTCATTAAGCGTTTGGAAAATGCCAATAGAAACAATAATTAAATGAAGAAAAATTTAAATAAAAACTAGAAAATATAGAGAATACTTTCTTTCACCAAACTTTATATATTTCTTTCATTATTAAATTTAACAATTTAGGAGCTTCAAATTTACAAATTAATTAAGTTACACAAATGTTAAAGATTAGCTTTTAAATAAATAAACTGTGCAGTTTTTTTTCATGCTCTGATGGACCATGAAAAAGAATTAAGTACTGCAGAAAATTATTTTTTTTACCGAAAGTTACTTGAAATCCATCTACTTTTCTGCATAAATGACTTAAGGATTGAGATATTTGTCACATAGGAGAACATGGTTTCCTATACTCTCATCAAAAATGCTTCAGGAGAGGATGTGATATGGGCCTTGACACTTTTTTGAAGCTCATAATTAGTTTAGAAGCTCGTTTAAATTTCCTTTCAAGTAAAAGTATGAGAAAAGAATTTATAAAATGTTCATCTTTTGGTACCTTGGGCGTGTTAGTTCTTGATTCCAGTATCCACCAATTCTTTCGAACCACTTGATCATCTTCTGCTGTGACAATCTTGTTTTCTTTTCTCTCTTTATCGAGACTACGGCTTAGAGCCGAGAGAGTTTTTTCCCGTTTTTGATTTGAAGAACCAGCAAGGATACCAAAACAATAATTCCTGACTAATGAGAACTTCAATAAAGTACTTATATTCATCTTGTAACATATATGGCATGTGTATTCGAAAAAGCTATAGAGAATCTGATCCACTGGGAAAAAACGTTAGAATAACCACGACATTGATGTCAAAATATAATCTTAATAATGCATAACATCTGGTCATCTGGTTTGAAATTGAATTTGTTTTCTAAATGCATACAAATGTTATGAATGTTAAATTTATGGCATGATTTTGAGAGCCTGTACTTTTGAATTTAATTATGATTACGAAATTAAAACTTGACGGAATGAATGTATTTTGTATGTTAAATATAAAAATTCAACAAATATTTTTACTTAGATATATTGAAACTTTTGAAATATAAAACAATTACAGTGCATTTTTCATTGAATTATTGATGCTTCTAGTCATGAAATATTTGCCACATATATACCTTTTGAAATATAAATTACTCCAGTTTTAAGCTAGGATTAAGTTCATTCAGTATAAACAGGTAATTTAGAGCTTAAAGGGCTTAAATTAATCCTATACTATCTCATTATTCATTTAATCTGACAATTAAATTCTTGACTGCATCTCTTTCAGGAAATAAAATTTTCACAATAAATAATTTCTGCGGTTTAAATGCTGGCAGAACTTTCACCGGAATAAAATATGAAGAAATATCTTTTTTTTCATTTTTTAACATGAATACAATTAATTTTTAATATTTAAACAAGCAATTTTCTATTTAGATTATTTATTTAGTTAGATATTAAAATTTAATTTATTTCATAGCAATAAATCTGATTCCTTTAACTATTAAAACCAAAATAAATTTACTAAAAAAAAGACTTCTTTATTTCCAGTTTCTTTATTTGTTTCATTTTTATTCAAAAAATTAAAATAAGTTTACGTAGCTTCTGTCATAAAAAAAGAAACTATTGATAAAAGAAAATATAATATTTCTTTTTAAATTATTTTGCATCAGAAAAAATTTTAAAATTTACATTTTATCGGAATGAAAGTTACTTTTTTGTAGTGTTTTTTTAAAAGTATGTTTTAAAAAAGTTGGCGTTTTGTAAGACAGAATAAAATATATAAATTAAAATATTAAAATAGACGAGAAACTAAGTAAAATAATTGAGGCCTAGTATTATCTTAATATAATCATATGAAATTAAAATAAGATGCGTGAGTATTTGAAAAATATTTTAACATAAAATCAAGCATAATGTTCGATTACAATATCATTTATTTTCTATGAAAAATGATATAAAAAAGTTTTTAATTTAGTTAATTGTATTCTTTTTGTAAATTAAAATAAATTTTGAAATAAAATGAAATGTAAGTTTTTTTTATTTAACTTTATTTTGTTTTTAAAAAATCACTTGTCCATAGCCCTTCTTTAGACTGGTAATGCTGTTCGCATGATATATATATATATATATATATATATATATATATATATATATATATATATATATAATTAAATTCGTACATCATATCACTAGTATCGGCATATATTGTTCGTTTAAGATGCAGGAACTTCCATTTTCTCTTCAATTTTAAGACAGGACGCTTTCAACGAACTCTAATAGAGACATTCAAGGATACAAAGGAAATGAAGTGAGGTAGAAAGGCATTTGGACTTTTTGCTTTATTGTGCATTCTCTTATTCGGAATTTGATTTTCTTTCAGAATCCAACTATCGTTTCATTTCTTTTCATTCGTATCCTTTCTTCAATGATTATAATATCTTAGCATTTAAAAGAATGTAAGTAGTTGCTTGAGAGAAGAGTAATTGTTTTTCTTTGAATAATGTGGACGTATTTCTTGAAAATAACATTACTGACTAGAGATCGTCGAACAATATAATTTTCCTTTAAACGAGATATTCAAATTTCTATTTGGAAGAATGTGCTATATCTTTGGATATTTGAGATATAAAAAAAAAACCTTAGTTTTTATATAATGACATTTTACGAAAACCGCTAAACGATTTTAAACATAAGAATTTTAAAAAAATGCTATCATTTTTAATAGAAGATGGAAATTAAACATTGAAGTATTATCAATGTTTAATTTCCATTCGGAAATTAAACATTGATTCGTAATTCGGAACCTTGGAATGTTGGATATCCTTTATCCAACATTCCAAAGTTCCGAAAAAAATGGTGTTTCTAATTTTTCTTAAACTGCAATGAATGACTATGCAAGTAATTATGCTTTTGTTACACCATTATATATATACACACACACACATATTATATATTATAGATAGATCGATACAGGGTGTTCGACAAAGTATGCATCGTCTAATATTTGCAGATTCGGATAGAACATATCAAGACAAGTATTTCGATGTATAACCTGTGGGGTGCCCTAATACAACGTCAAAGTCTCATTACACGAAGAGCGTTAGTTATGAATCCGATAGTTTGCATTCCAAATTACGATGCATATGACGATTGCATAGCATGGAAGCTTCCATAGGTGACTATGGAAATTTGAGGCAACCAATGAGAGGAAAAGCGTGTCTGTAAGTGAATATGTAAATTCTTAGGCGGCTCTGCTCCCTTACAAAATTTAAATCAATCGCCATTGATCGATTTGTATGGCTTAAAAAGGAGATTTGATTTTGCAAGCACGATGATTAATGAAGATGAATGTAGCAAAATTGGTTTTAATTGGATCTGTTGACGAGCCGCATTTCGGAATCCAAGGATATGTTAACAAACAAATCTGGAGGCTGTGAGCCACTGAAAATCATCATGCAATAGTTCGGCCACTGCACCCATTTAGGCTCCCAGTTTCATGCGCGTTATCTGTCAAAGGCGTTATTGGGCCAGTTTTTTTAATCGAAAATGTCACCGGTGAAGCTTATTTTGATGTGTTGCATGGCATAAACAAGATAAACGATTACTGATTTATGTAATTAGAAACTAAACTTCACCACACTCAGCGAAACTTCGATCTCTTGGTGGAACATTTTCACGATAGACTGATCAGGTTTGATTCAGTTATGAGAACCGGCGATGGTATAGAGTGGCCACCTTACTTTCCAGATCTTAAACCGTGTGACTTTTTTTATGCTGACATTTGTAATGCGCAGTGTATCTTAACACAGTCATCAACATTGGACGACTTGAGAGCAACGATTAGTCAAGGAAATTGGAAAACCGAATTCAAGGAAATTGGAACAGATGTTTTGAAAAAAGCATTTGCGAACTCTACTCCAGACTTCACCATGTTATTTGTTCTAACGGTAGATATTTCGAAAATCCGTTGTATTGAAAGTTCTCAGAAAACATTGATTTTTCACTTTTTTATTGAAGTTTTCATGACACAAGCTTCACACCTTAAGTAGACTTTGACGCTATATTCGGCGACCCCACATGCTATACATCCAAATATTCGTCATGACATTTTCAATCCGAATCAGTAAATATTAGACCCTACACACCTTGAATGATACCCTGTAGATAGATTTAAATATAGACAGATAGATTAATGTTTGTTTGTATATATTTTATATAAATCTACAGATTTTATTCAACAATGGCGAAATTTCGATTTCAAAAACATTATCAACATATCAACATATCAACTTTTCATTCTAAAATGTAATAACTTAAACAAGCATTTGGTGTTTTTCAGCTTTAAATTCCAAAAATATTATCTCTCAGGAATTATTTTTAACTTATCTTAAATTTAAACTCGAATTCTTATAATGGTATGAATTTCGATGCCGTGTAATTATTTTTCTCTAATTGCCATAACTTTTTAAAATATAATTTGATATAATGCATTTCCGGTTATAATAAAATTCAAACTAATTCCAATGTTCCGTCAAGTAATTCAATCACATGCTTCGAATAATTCAAAAAATAGGATGAGAAATTGCTTCACTTAGGCATTACATACCAAATTAGGATTTTAACTTATTTTATTTCATAGTATATATATATATATATATATATATATATATATATATATATATATATATATATATATATATATATATATATATATATATATATATAAAGTCGTTTCCATTAAATTAAATTAAAGTTGAGTTAAAATGTGAAAATTTAAATTAATGCAATCCATATAAATAATATAAGTTCTTCTAAAACCAATTTTCCTTTTTAATTGAAACGTTTTTCTTTTTATCTTTTCTCTTTACTTTACTACTTCCATATTTAATGACAAACCTAATCCATTAGGTTAAGACAAAATTTAATTTTTTTATCAATTTAATAGATATATAAAGTTTTAAGTAAATGAACAAATAAAAAAAAAAATCAGATGCGGAATTCCACTAATTGAAGGGTTTGCTGCACAAAGGATGTAGCTCCAACCTAGGGGAATTTGGAGTTGAAATAAAAACTTGTTCGTTTGGTGCCAGAAAGATGTAGTTCCAATACTTAGTTCTCGCGTTACTTAAGCGATGGAACTGTTTGTCTCATTAGTTTGTTGCAATATAGAGCAAGTTCCTGGTGCTACCAACATTTTCTCCCAGCGACCGTGTCTTCGGAAACACTGAAAAACGTACAACTAGAGTAGAAAGAGTTTTTCCCCCTTGTGAGTATACTGGTATCATAAAGAAGACAAGTGAAAAGTTTGTTGTTACTAAAGTTCCCCAAGGAATGCTTTTCAACTTTGTTGACTTATTAAAAGGTTTCTTCCTGAAAACTCCTTACATCATTTCTAAGAGTAACAAAAGTATTTTATAACGAAATATAGAGTTTTTGCTTATGAACAATTCCAAATTAATACAGAAAACATGTTATTTAAAGAGAGTGTTGGAGCACTCTGTAACAAAAGCGAAAGAATATCCAACTACCCAAACATTACTCCATTAATGGTGAAGAAGATTCAGCCATCTTATCCCTACTCCCTTCCACTTAAGGGCTCAAAATATAAGGATGTAAGGGAACTAGTATGTTCCACAAAATGATATGTAGTTCTACGATGGCCTACAAATTGACGACACAGCAGATGAGACCGACGTTACAGAGGGGGGGGGGGTGATGATTAATAAGAATACAATTTTTTGCCTTTAAAGCCAAGTTGTATATATATTTTGTTAGTTTGCTTGAAATAAAATAATATTATAATAAACTGAATTTTTTTCATTGAAATATTTTTTATAGGTAGACAGACTTTCTATTTAGTTGCAAGAAATAGGTAGCTCCAACATTCCAACATGTGCCACGTCATCTGGGAAATATATTTTTGAGTGAATATACTGTAATAATGTGTAGGAACAATTAAGAAGATTGACCAAAAAGAAAATCTTGGGACAATTTAGAATTTCGAATTTCCAAACGTTTTTTACGGCTTTCTGCGAAGTAGAATAATTGGAGCTACCTACTTGTTACAGCAAAACCTTCAATTCTTCTTATAAAATTTTCGTCACCATTTAATTCTGCATTATAACAAAAAAAATCGAAAGAAAGAAAGGAAACAAATACACATGTCAAGTTTATTTTCTGAATATAAGAAGCAAGAAACTTCGCATTTCAGAATGTTAGTCATTAACATAAAAGTTTTTTTTTCAATTTCATTTGTCTAATGGAATTCCATCTGGTCTTATCATTAGGTAAAATAATTCAGAATTAAAATATTGCTTTATAACAACAATACCGTTGATTCATATACCTTCTAAAACAAAATATCAACAAATTTATTTCAAATACCGTCATGATAAAATAATTACTTCCTTAATGAGATGAAATTTGAAGAAAAATGATGTTTTCAATATTTTTCTTTAATTAATACAAAGTAAATTGTTGATTTTAAAAGGCTTAATTTATTGTCAATTTGTTTCGGAAAATGTCAAAACCATTCAGATAATTTCATTTTTTTTCATTATTTTCTTTTTCAGTTATATTTACTTTAATTATTATGTAGTTTTGTTTTAGTAAATATTTAAATAAGCATTGAATTGAAAGACTCAAAGACATAAATTGAAATTATTATAAGAAGCAAATATAACGCTATTTAGATCCTATTATTTTACTACTCGGTCTAATACACTTCTGCGTATATTGGTAAAATATTTCACTTATCCGAGTAATATTTTAAAGATAATTTTAAGTTTTAATTGTGTGGATTATTATATATAAATAAAATGATAATTTACCCATAATTACTTTCAGATCGTAAGTATTTTAACTGTCATTCTAATCTTCATAGATGCTTATAAAATTGATGTAATATACCGGAGTCATCTCAATAATGCAGTTTGTAAGCAATAAACCATTTTGGCTTAATTTGGTTTATGTTCCGTGATTACAGGCATTTTGCCTTTCCTTGGAATCCCAGCTGTATGAACAAAGCTGCGGAAAAATACTGCAGTTCCCCCAATAATATGTTGTTATTTTGTTAGCCAACCCTTAAAGGCCTAATGTTGTCATCAATCAATGTTGCCTTTCGCTAATGTTCTTATTACGGTAATGGGCGATGAACCACTCCTCTTATAATTTTCATGAATACGATATTATAAATATAAATTGAACAAATATTACGGTTAAAAAGAACATTTTTATCGATATCCAATAGGATCGCATGATAATATAATGTGTTTTGCTATTAAGTCATTTGAGTGAAAGCATCCAGTTGATGATTAAATTATCATTAATTATCATGATTAAATTAACTGTAGAAAAGTAATGACTTTTAAAAGATTTCTTTTTTGGAGGTAAAAAAAATTCCTTTTTCTTTTGCTGGAAAACAAAAAATATTAAGCATGTTTTCCTGCACATGCTCATAGAAATCTCGAAATGCTACTCAATAAATCAACATACATGCTCATGTCATCAAAAGGGTTAAATATGCTTAAAACTAATGGTTCGATAACGCCTGAACTTGCAATCTCATTTGAGCTTGCTGAAGTGTTTTCATAGTAATGGCATTAGTTATTCTTGCTGTTGATAAATAAAAGCATAGGCTGTTTTCACTACAGCCATCTCTAATCAAAGAATATTTTGTAAATCGGGGAAAAATATGTATTTGTCCTTTCACTTTATTTTAAATAAATAAAGGGAAAAAATTGCTCAGTTTTGAAAACAAATTTTTTACGGCTAAAGACTATTTTTTATTCATCCGAAGATATTATTTTAATTTAAATAAATATATGGCATATTTACGCTGAATAATTCAATTTATATACAATATATTCCGAAAATGAATTAAAAAATTAGTCAAAATGCGTTTCTCGATTAGACGTATTTTCCCAATTCTGGTCAAGTGTTAATATCTAATTAAAGCTAAATTTCTCTATCAAAATACTTAAATAACACCAACAAAAAAAATTTGTCAAAACATATATCTAGAAATATTAAATTTATTTGAAGTTATTTCTACTTAACACTTCTGGTAGGAAAAGTATTTAATATTTATTACATATTAGAAATACGCTTTTGTACTTCCATTTCAAAAGTCTACTAGTAGATATTAATTTTAATTCTATGTTAAACTGAAACGCTTTCCTAAACATTATAATTCTTAAAGTATGATTCTTTAAATTAAAAAAAAAGAAACTAATATTATTTTTCAGTGTAAAGGGGCCTTTTGCCGATACGATATAAACTTCAGAAAACTTAAAAATAAGTATAATTTTATGAAGTAACTCAGCTTCTAAAGGATAACATGATATTTAAAATGAAATTATTATAAACGGATAACATTGAAAATGTTTAAAACTTCAGACATAACCATATATTCAATATTTGTTTACTTCGAATAGATAGATCTCCAGAAATTTCTGTATTCAAATAATTATCATTTCATTTATCTGCTGTTTGTTTTATCTTCTTGATGTTGCTAAAGTTTGATTCCTCATTAATAAATGCCATTATAATGCTCAGACTAAATTTAACCATTATGTCTTTTAGGTTTTGTATTGATATATTCTTATCTAAAAATTTTCTCGTGCTAAATTTAACAGGTTAATTATAATATGTAATTATATCGAAAATAGCATTTCTCTGATTGTGTTTTTATATTTTTGAATTGTGGTAAACATTTTAAAGAATATTTGCTTAAAATATTAGTGATATTGCTATTTTACCAATCAGTTAAATGTTCAATTCCCTCTATCAAGTTTTGTTTTCAATACATTTGAAAATTTCTTCTTTAAATTTCCTACTTAAAGCGTTTAGTAAAAAAGTTTAAAACTTCAAAGGGTTTAAACTGAAAATCGAAATAAAGATATACAAACATTCAATTTATTATGATCAGAGATTTTCCAGGATTTTTTTAAATTTTATTTTATAGTATATCCATTTCGTTTTTCGTAACTACCTTTGAAAGAAATGTCCAGGCTTGAAATTGTAACAGACATTTGAATTATTCTAATAAAGAGTTTCAAACAAATTTATTCTCTGTGCTAAATCAATGCCTAAGTGATTGGCTGAACACGAAAATGTCTGATTCATTCAGATATTTCTGTTACTAGCGTTCCAAAAGTTATATATCTTAGAGAAATATGTCATTTACGGAATGACACACACACATAAATGAAGTTGATAGGAAAATAAACGGAAGTGAAATAAAAAAAATAGAATTTCATATACAGATTGTGGAAAACATGGAGAATAAGATTCGAAGTGAACTTCATGAAAAAATGAAATTTAATACAGAAAAAGTTATCGATAGAAGTGATTTTGACACTATTGAAACTAAAATGAGATGTTAATTAGAATGGATATATGAAAATGTATTATTTTAATCCGTGTTTCTTTTAATGTTACAAAATTAAACGTGGCGAAAATAATTTCTGCTGAGGAAGATTCCCATTAAATAATCATTCTTCAACGTGACCAACAAGCCTACGGGCATAATTTTAAGTGTGTTAAATGTTTAGCTGTAAAAATAAAAAAAATATTTGAAATCTATCCTGAATCATTCACAACATTATATTAAAGCGTTTGCAAATGTTAAGATATGCTTTCATTTTAGTGCCATAAAAAAAGAACATTTCTTTGATAATAGAAATTGATAGGCTGTAAAACTCTCGAAAACTGAAACCTTAGAAAAATGCTTTTAAAAATTTATTTAACGAGAAGGAATAAGATAGAGAAATATGTTTCTATATTTTCAAAAAAACATATTTTTCTTTTTTAAATTTAGATACACATACACAAAATTCTATAAGGTAAACGTAAAAAATCTTAAATCATAGTTTTAATATGCATTACGTATCAGTTAAACTTATTTTTATTAGGTTCTGTGCAGTGAATGTTTTTAAAAGTAATTTTATATGAAAAATATTATTAAGGAAAAGAATTCATCTGATATTTAATCTTAATTAATTAAATCTTGGTTAAATTTTTGAATTTCGAATAAATAAAAATTTTATTTTTTTAAACTTAGATAACAGTTGTCCAAATTTTTGATGATTAGGAGGAGACGTAGAACGCACATTCATATGCAGCCGCAATGAATTTTATTCATATTAAGATAAACATATTTAACATTTTGCATTTCTTTCTTTTTTTATATAATCATTAAAAATTGTGGCACTCATTTGAATTTAAAATTTCGATGAACTATCGAATAAATGATACTAATTTCTGAAAATACGTTCTTCTATATTGTAAACAAGAGCATACAAGTAAGCAAAATTTGAAACTTTCGCTAATGTGGAATTATGTGAAATACTCTATTAAAAAATTGCATTAGAACAATAGTATCAAATCAAATTAGAAAAAACTACATAATGTATGGAATTAGACTGAACAAATTTTTAAAACAATCGTCATATTGACAAAAAAAAAGAATTACGAAAATTATCAATTAGGATCTCTATTTATCCAGTTATTCCTGGTATATTGAAAATTTAATAAAAACTTAAAGAAAAAAATTAGTTTCTTAATACGAAACTTCTAAATACATGTTAACATGAATTTTGACAAAATTCATTTGAAAAAGTACTGGAGTCTATATTTGTTACGGATTTAAAACATCTAAAATTTCTGCCTGAATCATTTACTTAACCATTGAGTTTCTTCGAACGTACGTAGACAAGTATTTCAAAATTTAACATATTCTTAACGCTTAAGAACGTAGTTAAAAGCATGAATCCCTTTAAATGCCCGACGCCAGATTATTCTATTCACTCATCTTTCGAAGCTCATTAACTAAGAGGGTCTTTACATTTAAATTTCAGACGAATATTTCCACTGAATTGTTAAAAACGAGCTTCTAGTAAGTATCAAATTTAGACGGTAGTGACATTTTCAGAGAAACTGAGAATGGGGACTTCTGGTAAAAGCAACAGAGAAAACTCAACCACTTGAAATATTCATACTCATTTATTTATAATGTAACTACAAACAGTTTCGTACTAAGTGTGTTTACCTTAAATGGAGCTTTAGAAGTGGTTAGCTGGAATGAATGTCTGCTGTGTCTGGGTAAGTTTTTTTTTTTTTTTTTTTTTTTTAACTCGATTTTCGGAGAATGCGTCGTTGCATAATTTAAGAGAATGGAATATCACGGGATAAGCATTAAGTATGTTATGTAAGTTCTAAGCAAAAGCAGCGTTTTAAATTTTTATTGATTTTATGTAAAAAAAAGCAGAGGAAGAGTTAATATTCATAGCATTTTCTAAAATTAATATGCTCATATAAATAAATAAACAGGAACTAATGCAATTTTTATAGAAAGCAATTGTTTCCAAAAGGTATGAGAGGTATGATATATCATTATAAACTTCATATCACTTCATGTTTAAATAATTACGATTCATGAATTATTTATTATTTAAATGATTTAACTCATGAAAATTATTAATGTTCAATGAAATTTGAAACTAAAGTTCCAGAAGAAATATTCTCAATTCATTTTACAAATTTGTTGCATTATAAATTAATTATTTAACATATATAAATTAATACATATACATATATACCACTAATTTGCAGTTAGTGTTAGTAGAAGCTTATCTTTTGTAAAGTAATTTAAATTAATTTTTCAAAGTTACAACAATTACTTACATTAAAGAAACAGTGGAATTTGAAATAAGCAAAAATGAACGGAAATATGAAATTTTATTTTTATTTTTTTATCACTAATATATGTATATATTCAAAAAAAAAAAACTTTATAAAATGCATTGTTCAATAAAATGTATACTTCAGATCTCAGAGAATAAAACAGCATATTTTTATAAGTTTTTCACTAATGATAATCTAATTAGTATTAAATACTTTTGAAACGTTCCTTAATTTTTGTGGAAATTAAACAAAAGTGGTGTTATGCATTTTATTTTAATGCATCGTTTATGCATTAAAATAAAACAGTGCATTCATTTTATATTTCGAGGTGTTTTTTTTACGATATTTAAAAGTCAATTTTACTTCAAAAAAGCAAAAAAAAAAAAAAAAATCCTGAAAATTTGGTACGTGTGCATAAAAATATATATATCTTTTTAACTTTAACATTTAATTGGAATTAGAAAATCATAGACAGTTTTCTTCCAAATTAATTTATATATGTTAATAAGAAAAAGTAATAGAAAAAAAATTAAAAAGGAAATCGTCTGAAATATATTGAAAGTTTTAAAAGAATATTTTTTTAAAATCATTATTTGGTTTATAAAGTTTTTTAGATATTTGACGTATGTGTTTTTCAATTGATGTGCAAAAAAAATTCATAATCCTATGTGAACAATTCTCAAAAATGCCTAAAACAGTTCACCGTCCCTTGCGTGCAAGTTCTGCAATTTTGCTAAGAAATTGTGGAGAATGGAAATATATATATTTTTTAACAGATAAAATACCAACTTAAGTAAGGATATATTTGTTTTCTGTTGAATTATGAAATTATTGTTTCCAGTTTTAATCATCTCATCATGTATTATTGTAGCGAATCTATTTCTTCATTTTATTCTAATTGATTAATTATTAATTGGAAACAACACAATAGTAAATAGCATTGTTATATTTGGCTTTCAGTATTCAGGAAGAAGTTTTAAATAATGAGTGCACAGTGAGTATTCTATTCGAATGCGAAAATATTGCAAATCAGTGTGAAAATTTAATTTGTTTTTTTTTTCAGAATGAAGAATGAAATTTAGAGTTAGAAGCTTAAAGAAATACAAAATTATAAGGACCAGATGAACTTAGAATCTGATGATTAAAAACTGCAAGAGACAAATACGCTCGCAAATGAAAGGTCAATTTACTTTGATCAGTATTGTAATAAGCTAATTTAAGGAAAAATGTTAGAAAAAAGCATTGTGTACATAAAACGTTTTAGTCAAACTGTAATTTTTAATGCATTAAATTATAGAGGAATTCTAATAAACACTTTTAAATTCTTTAAAATTATTTACCTATGAAAGGAATTATTTTTATATTAAAATTAATATGATTCCAAACTTAGGCAAATAAAATTTAAAAAAAGAAAAAAAATTGAGCAAATGCAGCATTTCATATTTAAAGCGATAAATATTTACAAATTAATAAATTAGTTTAGAAAATTATCCAAATACAAAAAGAAATGCGGAAGATGATAACGACCAGGTAAATTCTTCATTTGAGAAATCACTAAAAGGTGTGAAAATTCCACTGATTTTCAAAGAAACTCTAACACGAGCTAAAGAATGTTTATTTTGTAAATAACATTGGAATAAAAAAGATTTAGTGAATGATTAAATATCATTTTTCATTAAGTGAATACAGAATATCAATAAAAATAATTATTAGACCAAGAAAAAAAATGAGGAAAAATATATACGAAAACTAGAAAATACAGAGCAATTATTAATTTATTCTTTAACTGCTAAATTTAACAATTAAGGATCATCAAAATCAACCAATTCAGTAAGTTATACAGATGTTAAAAATCAGCTTTTAAAGATAACTGGGCGTTTTTTTTAAGTTCCTATGTACCCTGAAAAAAGTAAGTATAGCGAAGAAAATTGTTTTTTAGCCCAATTTATGTGGAATTTGGCTACTTTTCTACATAATTGTTATGAAGATTCAAGTATTTGTCACGCAGGATATTTGGGTTTCCTTTACTCTCAACAAAACTGTCGCAGCAACAAGATACAACAAAACAATTATAACTTACAATTAACATGGCAATGTTGCTCATATGATAATTTAATTAGAGTATATATATATATATATATATATACTCCTAATTATACCTTATCTTACCTTAATTTCCTCATTAAAGTAATAAATCTTACCTTTCTATTTACTCATTTATCTTATCTTAAATTTTCCAGCTTGAATAAGATAATTTTTTATTGGTTTTAACAACACGATGGTAGTAAAATTAATCATACAGTGTTTAAAAATTAAAGCACCGGATGATGAATTTCAATTTAAATATGGATTTAAACCACAAAAAATTAGTAAGCTTCATAATGGCACATCCAGTAAATTGTGCCGTATTTCAACTCTTATTACTGCTGACTGCAAAGATATGCAGTAAAATATAAGGCAGTAGGAGTCTCACAGTATTCAAACCATATTTTATTATACAATTCAATGAATAATAATAACTGAAAATATGTACATATATTATAAAATATGTAAATTTTCTTTATTATTCCATTTTTTGATCATATATAATTTTGTTCTCAAACCATATTAGTAGTATTTTAATTTTTGCCTTTGTTCCATTTCCGATCATATAAATTGCAGGATTACTTTCGTATATCATATCGCTAGTTTCGGCATATATTGCTCATTTGGGATGCAGGAACTTCTATTTTGCCTTCAATCCTCAGCGCCGACACCTTTTTATGTGTTTATCTTAGAAAACTCATAAGGCAGGACGTTTTCTACGAACTCCTTTAAAAGAGAGATTCAGGAATACAGAGAAAATGAAGTGAAGTGAGGCAGAAAAGCATTTGGGCTTTTTGCTTTATTGCGAATCCTCTTATTTGGAATTTGATTTTCTTCAGAATTCACCCGTCGTTTTATTTCTTTTCATTCGCATGCCTTCTTCAATTAATAGAATATATTAATGTTTAAAAGAACAAAAGTGGCTATTTGAAAGAAGATTAATTGTTTCCCTTTGAATAATGTGGAAGATATCTTATTAATGTTAAGATATAATAATGTTACTGACTAGAAATTGACGAGCAATATTTTTTTTTCTTTTGAACGAGATATTCCTTCATTTGCAAGATTTGTGGAAATTCATAATATTTTCAAAAATCATTTTCATATATTAACATTATACGAAAATTGTTTGAATGATTTAAAGCATCAAAGTAAAAATATAATGCTACTCTTTGTAATAGTAAATACAAAGAAAAAATCATTTATGCCGTATATCCAAATAGGATAAAATTTGATGCTTCAAGATGACATACTTTTCTTAAAAAGCAAGAATAAATAATTAATGATTAATTTCCTTTTTTTTTCAGTCATGTTAAATAAAAAAATGAAAAATTAAACTAATGCAATCCATATTATTAATTTAAGATATATGAAAAATTTTTCACCTATTTACCTTTTCAATTGAAGTTTTTTTTTTCTCTGTATTGTACTGTTTCCATATTTTATAACAACCTTAATCCCTTAATTTCATATCAAATTTAATTTTCTCATCATTTTAATAGATATATGAAGTTTAATATAATTGAACAATGGAAAAAATAATCAGATACCCAATTCTACTAGTTCTTAAGTCACCATCAGATACCCACCTCTGTCACCATTTACTTTTGCATTGTGGCGGGAAAAAAATGTACTTGTTAGTTTTTTTTTATGAATATAAGGAGGGAGAAAGTTTGTATTTCAGAGTCTTAATCGGTAACCTAAAGTCTATTTTTCAATTTCTTATGTCTAAATAAATTCTATTTGCTCAAATCCTTAGGGAAAAGAATTCAGAATAAAAATATTGCTTTCATAACAACATCAAGGCGATTAAATACTTTCTAAAGCTAAATTTCAAGAAATAATTTACTTATTACACTATCATGATAAAATAATTCTTTCCTTATTTCTATCTTAATAAGATGAAAATTAAAGAAAAAATTGTGATTACAATATTATACTTTAATTAATAGAAAGTAATGTATTATCAATTTTAAAAAGCTTAATTTAATTTGCTTAATTTATTGCCAATTTGTTGGGAAATTGTTTCTTCAATTTGTTTCGGCTAATGTCGAAAACCATTGAGATTATTTCATTTTTTTTCATTATTTAATTTTGTTCTCAGTTTTATTTAATTTAATCATTACGTCTTTTTGATGTTTTTGTAAATATTAAAATAAGCATTGAATTAAAAGGTTCAAAGACTGAAATTCAAATTTAAATTAGATTTATAAAAGGCACAAGCACAAAATAAATAAGATGTCACATTACATTAAAAAGATGAAGAATTAAAGGAAGAAGATATCAATTTTTATAAGATTATATTAATTCTTGAGAAGTTAAGGTATTAATATTTTGAGTATTTTAATTTCGAATTAATCCTTTTAACACAGAAAATAAATATTTTTCATGTTTAAAATAGCGGTAAATTACTTTTATACAACAATTTCCTAAATATTTCCTTTTTATTATCAGCTATTCTAGTTTGCTTACTTTTGTTGTTAATTATGAATCACCTTATTGTTGAATAATGCGTTACAAAATTTTATTCTAACAAGAGTAGAGTTCAATTACATTTGGTAGAATAAGTCCCATTATTTATACAATATATAATATGCTTAACCCTTTCTAGGGCCGTGGAAAGTATGCTTTCCACCAAATTTATCAATCTATGTATGAAATTATGTAGGTTGGCATAAGTTCTGAAAAATTTTTTTAGTAAGTCAGAAACTTAGATGCTTCAGTTCGTTATATCAGACAAAATGATGTGCCTTGATTTGTCACTTAATTATTAATTAACCAAATTAATTAATTAATCAAATTAAATTTATCTAATAAGCTAAATGAATCCCTTTTCTTATTCTAATTCCAAGCCTAAAATATTTTAACATAATAAGACTAGAGAAAAATGGCCCTTTAAAGGGTTAATATAAGAAGATGTAATGCTTATTAGAAACCCTTATAAGACATCATTGTTAAGACCCCATATGTCGATCTAATCCACGTCTGAACACATTGGCAAAATATTTCACTTATCCGAGTTATGATTTTTAAAGAAATCTTACGTTTTAATGGTATGGTTTATTATTTATAAATAGAAAAGACATTTAGCTATAATTCCTTCAGGATCATGGTTCATTCCACTCTTGATAGATACATATAAAACTGATGTAATATCCCGAAGGCATCTTAATAATGCAGTTTGTAAGCAATAAATAATTTAGGCTTAATTTGGTTGATGTTTCCGTGATTACAAGCCTTTCCCTGAAATCCCAACCGCATGAGCAAAGCTGCAGTAAAATACTAAATAGTTTCCACAATAATATGTTGTTATTTTGTTAGCCAACCCTTAAAGGCCTAATGTTGTCATCAATCAATGATGCCTTTCACTAATGTTCTTATCACGGTAATGGACGATGAACCATTTCTCGTACATTTTTTATGAATACGATATCATAAAATAAATTGAACACGTATTATGGTTAAAAAGAAAATTTTTATCGATATCCAATAGGATGGCATGATAATATAATCTGTTTTGCTATTAATTCATCATTTAAGTGATTGCATCAGTCTCATGATTAAATTATGCCAAAAAAATAGCGCGCCACGCTTTTATTGACTAATATTTTAAAGCATACAAACTGCATTTACAATGTTATTCAATAAAAGAACTCACTAATTTCTATGCGCATATGATAATAGCCAAACGCTTGTTTAATCTTTGCAATATAAAAACATCTATCAATACCGGTTCACAATAATGATAAGTACAATCATAAACCCTTTTATTTTATTTTTTACCACAGTTGAATTCTTATATAATGGTTGAAAATGAAATTGTCGAAATGTTCCGAAATTTAAAAGACTTTTATTTTTTAGGGTAAAAAAATACCATTTTCTTTTACTGGAAAGCAAAAAATATTAAGGCATGCTTTTCTGCTCCAGTTCACATGCTCATAGAAATCCCGAAATGCTACTCAATAAATCAACATGTCCATGGCAACAAAAGGGTTAAATGTGCTTAAAACTAATAGTTCAATGCCGTCTCAACTTAGTATATTACAATCTCATTTCAGCTTGTCGAAGGGTTTTCATTATAGTTCATTAGAATTCTTGTTGTTGATAAATAAAAGTTTAGGTTGTTTTCAATACATTCAATTTCAATAAAAGAATATTTTGTAAATGAGAGGAATAATAAATAAATAAAGCAAATGATTCCGTGCTCAGTTTTGAAAACAATTTTTTTATGATGAAATAATATTTTTTTATTCGTCTGAAGACATTATGCTAATCGAAATAAATATATGATTATTTTTGACATATTTATGCTAAAAAATCCAATTTATGTATAAAATATTCCAAAAATCAATATACGTCTCTAGACTAGGCATATTTACGATTTCAGCTTTGTCTATTATTATTTAAAGTATAATTTTTTTCTCGAAATACTTAAATAACTTTAATAAAAAAGTGCGCTTGTCAAAACATGTACCTGGTAATAATATATTCAATTGTGTTATTTCTACATAACACTTCTGGTAGAAAACTCTAATTAATATTTATTACTTATTCTTTAGAGATGAGGTTCTATTAATTTCATTCCATACATCTATTAGAAGATATAAATTTTAATTCAATAAAAAATCGAACTGTTTCTCTAAGCATAATTATTCTTAAACCATAATTCTTTAGATTTTAAAACAGCTAATATTATTTTTCAGTATAAGATGATCTAAGATTTTAGAGATAGAATATAAACAATAATAATCTTAAAAGTAAGTATAATTTAATAAAGTCATTCATCTTCTAAAAGGTAACTGCAAATTTAAAATGAAAATTTTAATTATTTTGAAATAAATATCTAATGCAATATTATAATCTACAATATAAATATGAATTAAAATTTATAATATATTTTTTCAGACCTAAAGGTTTGATGTATAAATTTATAATAAATCAAAATAAGGATATAGGTAAATTAATTTAAACGAATAATAATTATTTTTTCAAAAGAAGTCATAAGAAGTAGATTATATCTTGACAAGTAAAGATCACTCGTCAAAAATGTACAGTTGACTACTGTATCAAATTAGTACTTCCTGTTAATTATTTAATATTATAACCGAGCTTTCCTATCTCCATTAACCCTGCTGTAGGAATTGGAAATATGTAAATTAATTCTTATTACATTTCAAAGCCTTTCAAAAGCTTAAGACAACAGTTTTGAACATGACGACGTTTACCAGGCTATTGACGAAATTACCATCCTCCTATATATATATATATATATATATATATATATATATATATATATATATATATATATATATATATATATGTCCAAATTTAGGAACTCTAGGTCAGAAAGTCTGACTTGTATAGCATTAAGACACAAACATGCTTCTTTATGATTTGTAAGGATTGAACTGATACGTATGTATATAAAAATTTCATGAATAAAATACAGGGTGTTCATTAATTATTGTCGGGGTTTCCATACCTCATAACTTTCGAATAAAAGATATTACGCAAAAACCGATTACGTATTCGTAAATTACAACTCAAAGAATTTTATTAATGATATTAAAGTGTAAAGTTTGCACAATTTGCACTTTGTAGGCATTCAGCTGAAGGCGATTCTTTGAGTTGTACTTTACGAATACATAATTCTTTGAGTTGTAATTTACGTATTCATAATTCTTTGAGTTGTAATTTACGAATACATAATTCTTTGAGCTGTAATTTACGAATACATAATTCTTTCAGCTGTAATTTACGAATACATAATTCTTTGAGCTGTAATTTACGTATTCATAATTCTTTGAGTTGCAATTTACAAATACATAAACGCCTTCAGCTGAATGCCTACAAAGTGCAAATTGTGCAAGCTTTACACTTTAATATCATTAATAAAATTCTTTGAGTTGTAATTTACGAATATGTAATCGGTTTTTGCGTAATATTTTTTATTCGAAAGTTATGAGGTACGGAAACCCTGACAATAATTAATGAACACCTGTATTTTTGTAAACTAAAACATACAACACAGAACAACTTTGTTAAAATGATGAAAAATCTATTCAAACGTAACTTTTTCTTTTCGAGTTATCTATGAAATTGCTAGTTCTATTGCTAGATTTTGTAGAGGATCAAAATACAGACACACAAAAATTCAATTTATTTTGATCAACGATTTGCCAGGAATATTGATTTGATTTATTTTCGTTATATCTCCAACGGCCGGTTTTATTTTTCATTGTGTCCTTTGAAAGAAATTTTCAAAAGTGAAATTGAAACAGATATTAGATCTGTTCATTGTGCACATCTGTTTATTGTACTAAACCAATTACTACTTGCTGATTATTTCAAATATTTCTGTAAATGGCGAATCACAACTTATCTGGCTTATCTTTGAGAAATATATAATTTATCTTTGAGAAATATGAAATTTATGGAACGATATATAAAGAAAGAGAGAGAAAAAAAGTGAAATTGGAAAGAAAATGAACCGAAGTAAAATAAATAAAATGAAGTCTCATATATTGATTGTGGAAAATATAGAGAATGAACGTAAAGAAAACTTCGTGAAAAAATTAAATTTAATACGTTTAGTAAACAAAAAATTATCGGTATAACATATTTTGGTACAATTGGAATGAAAATTAGACAAAAATTATAATGGATACATAAAATATTCTAAATTACTCTTCTGTCAAAATTACAAACATTAACTTTCTGCACTCTACAGATGACTCATGGTCACCATTCAAGACGGTGCAGCATGTTTTAACGTTTTCTTTATTTTTTTCGATGCTTATTGTTAAAAATACCTACATAATGGTAAAAAAAAATGCAAATTTATTTTTCGTGTAAATTTAACTTGAAACAATTATACATAATAATTTTTCAGGACAATACACAAGCACTGATATTACGTGAATAATTCTGCAATTAATTACTTTTGATAGTGCAAAAGGTTAAACACGGTGAAAAGAATCATATACTGTGCAAAATCCACAGAAAATAATCATTCATCAATGTGGTCAGCAAACCTATGTACAGTAATTTCACTGCACTAAACTTTTATATACAGAAAAAAGAGATCAGCAATTTTTCGTAATTTTTTATGTGAATTCATCTCTCCTTGCTTTTTAGAATCCGCATACTATATTTGATTTTCATTCTGTGTATAAACCTGAACAGGAATTTGCTCTTAACAATGAAAGTTATTTAAAATATATCCTGAATAATGCATACCATTAAATTTGGTAATGATAAGATAGGCCTTCAATTTAGTGCCATTATAAAGGAAATATTTCATTGATAATAAAAACATATAGGTTGTGAAAGTCTTGGAAGTTGAAATCTTAGAAAATAGTTTTTAAAATTTATTTCAAGATAAGGCCTTAGATAGAGAAATAAGTTTCTACATTTTCACAATATATATATATATATATATATATATATATATATTGAAATTTACATGCACATAAAGAAGATTCTTCTTTACTGTAATCATAAAATAAATCTTACATCACAGTTTTTATAGGCATTGTATATCTGTTAAACTTACTTTTATTTCTTTCTGTGCAGTGATATATTTTTAAGAGGCATTTTAAACGAAAAATATGATTACTTGTTTTAATTTCTCATGTACGAGACATACAAAGAGCACGTATTTGAATTGCCAAAATATTTAAGTCCAGATTGTGTCGAATTTCCACGTTTAAGAGTTCCCCGAGTTCAACAAATGCATTTTTGGAATGATATCCGTCTTTAGAAATAAAAACTCAAAAAGGCTTTCAGCTAGATGGATGCAATCCATTTTAACCCCTTGCCTGCCCCTGGTCAATGTGTTAACTGCCCCTGGCGTATATATACGTCTCGCAACTATATACGTATATATATATATATATACGTGGCACTAAGGATCGAATCCCGCAAGTTATCCTCGATAGGTTAGGGGTTAAAATAATTTTCCTGAATATCATCATACGATTTAACATGATAACCACTAAAAGGAAAACTTAAGATAGATAAACTGTATTACACACTTTAGCATCTAAATCATAAATCCATATAAAATTTCAAATAAAATATGTCAAAGGGGTACCTGTCTGTCGTCTTTATTTTCACACGCACGTAAACTTAAAACACAAGGAAATTTGACATGTGATCTTGCAACTACAATTCTAATTTTGTGACAAATTTTGGTTTCAATCGGTCTGTGGCAGTCTCAAAAAAGCAGGTAGGTTAGCAGCCTTTTTGTTCTCAAAAAGACAACCAAAATTCATATTCGCTCTTTTGGTTCATATGTATTAACCATATCGCAATAATTAATAATATCCCAAAAAAATATCCAAATGATAATCAAAAAGACAGCACCAAAAGTAACACTTCAATATATTTTTTCATAGAAATTTTAACCAATAGCATGCGGTTCATAATTCACAGGTATAAAACAGTATTAATGGCCTATGCCCTTTGGCAAGGTTACGTCTTTTACGGAAGGATGAGGATAACAGGTTTATTATAGAGTATGCAAAATTATTTCTGGGAGATCACTGCATCTTATTTTTAAGTTCACAATTACATAACATTATATTAAAATTTTATTTTAGTCACAGAAAGGTGAAAATAAATTGACTGCAATTATTGAAATTCTCTTCGCATTTTACGGTAATTTTGATCTGATTTTATTCATAATTCTTTTTATCGAGTGTAACGATTTGGAATTATGAAATTATGATTTATCTCATTGTTAGATTTTTGATTCTTTATTAAAAATCAAATATTTTAAGAAACAAGTATTTTCAAGCTGATTTTTACAATGCTGAATCTTTTAAAATTGTGATTTATCGCATAATATTTCATATTTTAAGAAAACAAGTAGTTTTAAGCTGTTTTATATTAAAAAGCTCCTTGTTTCTAAATTTTACATTGTATAAATATTTACTTGCAAAATAAGGAATCCTATATTTACAACTCAAATTTCGAAAATTTTCGTAGTCCAGAACCTCCCATTTCTCTTAATGGTGTAGTTTTACTATTCAAACTTTCTTTTCCTTTCTTTTAAAATCTGCTGATGAAATTTGATACTTGATGTGCAAAAATAGAACCAATACTTTTTTGCTGAAACTTTTTGCTTTTGTGCTCAAATATATGATGAAGTCACTCAAATATTAAGTTGCAAGAAAGTTTCTATCTCTTTTTGATATGTTCTTCGCGTTTTAAATAAAGCGTGTTTAATAAAATGTTCTGTTTTCGTCAAAATTTCTTTAGTATTTCTGAGTTAAGTAAACAGAAAAAAAAACACTGAAGAATTTCATATTTTATTTTGGTATATTTCTTTAAAAATATTAAATGTAACAATTTTCTTTAGCCTCCATTTTAAGTCGATTTTACTTAGCTAAACGAAAGCTACAGGCAAAAAAATGGATAAACTGGAAGTTCAAGGTCAGGATTACGTGTTGAATTTCTTTTAAACCTCACCATGCCAGATTTTGATGGATTTTCGAATAAGATGTTGCACAAACATTTTAGCATAAGAAACACTTTTTCCTTTCTTTTTTTACTAAACTTCTAGTAGCTTTTATTTAGCTTTTTATTTTTCTTTCGTTGTAAATACTAGAGAATTGGTTTGTTGAAAGCACGACTTACGCAGAGTAACAAATTTCATGGTTTATTCCTACCCTGGTCAATGCGAGTGGTGTTTCTTCATCATCTCATCAAACCAAAAAAAATATATTATTGGTAATCTTACTTTTATAGTAAACAACATAGTATAGTATTCTGGAAAGTTAATTTGGCGAATTTGGCGGTAGTTGGCGTAGGCGATCCAGTTGTGCAGCTGAAGAATTACGCCTGGAATTACGGTAACATGAGTGGAGAGGTACAGGTGATAGTATTAATGACATATCCAGAAGACACTGGATTTAGTATTGTTAGATCCATGTATGATTACCGAGTTCGTTCTGTTATTAATAAGTTTATTTAAAAGACAAAACAAAACATTTATCAAATAATAAAACATACTCGTAACGTAACCATACACATTCACTCTATTCAACATTTTTAAGTAGAAAACATCTAATTGCTGCAACTTATCCTTAGATTCTATCTATCTTTCTCTCTTTAATAAAAGTAAGCAAGTAACAAATAAAATATGTTTGCAATTGCCGAAGAAAAATATGTTTACACTATTAAATGAAATTGGATAAATCGGTGCAACAATAGGACAAGATGTTTCTGCCTTTTTTTTTTTCTCTTCCATACAGAATGTATAGTGAAATAATTTTTTGAGATTTCTGTTTAAAATAGGAGGTATTTAAAAGACAGCAGTTGATGAACGCATCTAGAACGCATTAAAGTTTGTATAAAATAAAAACGATTGAAATTGGATCCGTGTTTCGAGCTGATAGACCTGATTGTATATGATATATAGATTTCCATTAAACAGCATAGCACTAGAATACACTACGTTTCTGAATTAAATTCTATAATGAATCGATTACAGTTTTGAAATCTTTTATATCGATACAGAAGAAACACAGTAAGAAACAATTATTTGCTATCATTTTTTATATCTTCATCCAAATGACGCTTACCCATAAAGAACTCCAAAACACTTATCGACATACAGTTTTTAATCAATTATTTTTACTCAAGCGTTACGGTGATTTAAAAAAAACATTTCTCAGCTACTACTTTTTAAAAGGTTTCCTAAAGGAGAAAATTAAAATATTTATCTTCCTTTTTCATGCGATATGGAGGTAAAAGGACTTCTAATAGAAATTTATCTCTCACGTTTGACAGGTTAATTATGATCCAGGAAAAAGAACAAGTAAAATAAGCTGTTGGAAAATTAAAATCTTTACTTTAAGTGTCTCGAAATAAGCTATGAAAATCGATCGTCTGCTCAGGTTGCTTCGATTTGACTGGAGAATTTAAAGCATTCCTTTTTTAGACACATATTTACGTCATTATTTAGAAATTATGGCTCTCTAGCGCATGCGTTAAGTGTTCACTGTATCCATATTAATCAGAATTGATGAAGCTAATAAATTTAATTTGTCAGTATTTTAAAAAAAAACGTGTTATTTTGCATGTATAATTTGTATTCGCAATACATTCTTAACTAATTAAAAGAACTTAACAAGTGAAATATTATGTGTTATTCGAACACCAAAAAATTTTCAGGTTCGTAAAAAGAATCTGTCTTGAAAAAGTTTTGTAAATATCATTTACATATATAATGGTAATCAAACATTTTAATTTTAATATTTCATTTTTTTAGAATAACGCATAATTCAGATAAACTTATGACAATTAAAAATATTTATTTATCATTACAGAACTTAAAATTGTAAAATTTATATTTGATATAATTTATACCCGATCCTTAGAAAGATTTCCTTTTTTTATTTGATCATACGAAATATAATTGAAAACTATTTAAAAATTCAACATCAATTTTTCAATAAGATTCTCTTATTAGAATTCTTTTAAAGCCTAAGCTAAATCATTTTTAAATTATTTTTTTGTCTTTATTAGTTGTTGAGATAAGGTTTGTGAGAGAAATTTAAAAACCCAATGAGCCAACAATGCAAAAACACCAATGTATGTTTTAATAATTTTAAAAATAATTTCATGACTTGAATAGTGCTCTGCTTAGGCCAGCCATGTGCATGTAAGCATGTTAATTAAAAATTACAGTCTTCAAGAAATATAAAAAATTACCTAGGTTCATTACTTGAAATCCAAAATAGAGAAATAGGGTAGCAATATAAAAAAAAATCCTATTAATGCTATATTTCTATAATTTTTTTTTAATTAATTCATGATTTGAAAAGCCTTTGCCTTTTCCTAAGCATGATACTTCCTAAGCATGGTAATTCAAAAATACGGTTTCTTAAGCATGATAATTCAAAAATAAGGTTTCCTAAGCATGATAATTTGAAAATACATTGTTTCCTAAGCATGATAATTCAAAAATACAATGGTTGGGACAGATAAAATTTTTCTTAATTTTTATTATTTCAAATCCAAGATAGAGAAATCAGATCGATCCAAAAAGCATTTGCCGGTATTTCACAAGTAAACGAGCGATAGCCCGTATAGAAAAAACAAATCAAGCAGATACGGCTAAAGCTCTCAGATTAGCTATAGCTAATAACTTGTAGCATCAGCAATAACATTTAAAACAAAAACAAAAAAACCTTGAAATTTAGATTCAGCCATATTTGCACTATTACTCAAAAGATATCTAACTGTTATACATGCAAATAAGAACTCACATAACTGAATTAGTTTTGAATGCATTAATTGCATACTATTAGCAAAAAAATTAGGCCTAAGAGAATGTCATTCGCAAACATCATCAAAAAATTAACATGACATCTTTGGGGAAATTTTTTCATTGATTGATCGGTGACATAGAATTTATACAGAAGTACCCAGTTTTAATATAAGTAAGTATATTAAATTTGTAGTTATCTTAGTGTAGTTTAGAATTAGATTTCTATTTTCGTATCTAATTTCTTATAAACATCGTAACTCAAAATCATAGGAAAGAGAAAAGAAAAAAAAATGGTGTATGATCTTGATAGCAAAATTGTTTATTTATTTAAAATTTAAAAGTAAATCTTTCTGTAGTAAGGGATAAAAAATGCAGACTATCTTTTGCAATTTTGCGTACTCAACATTAAAAATAATATACGATAAAAGCGAAAGTAAATTACTTCTGCTTGTTTAAATATGCAATATATATATAAACTACTATCAATTTGTTTGTTTGTAAATATAACATGATACAAACTTCCGTTTTTGTATCAAAATCTTTGATATCGAAGTAAAAATTTCAGCATGAAAAATGTCTATGTTTCCGGTTTCAAAAACAAATACACTTCAGCAAATATTGTAAACTTCGCAGAAATGTTCCATCTGTTATAAAATATTTATTCTCCTTCATTCTCCTGAAAGTTTTTTTTAATTATTTTTTATTCCTTTTTTTCAGGAAATTCAAGATTAAATTTCTCAAAGCGTATTTACATTTTTACTACCAAATGTATTATATTCAGGTGGATTAACTATTAGAAAGAAGATATATTTGGGGAAAAAACATATCCAATTGACAACTATTATCTCTATTAACAATAATAAATCTGAAAATGTATATGTGTCAGCACTCTTCAGGTCAGGTAATTTGACCTTCAATAATTACATTTAGCATATATACATCTTGGAAGGTGGGTAATGTTCAATATTTTCGAAATTTAAACTGGAAATGTAATTAATTACCTATTGAACAAAATTTTTTGTCATGTGAAATATCTTTCTAAATATAAAAACAGAATATATATATATATATATATGTATATATATATATATACATCATATAAAATTTTAAAAAAATGTTATATATTTCAATTATATTAATTTTTTATTGTACAGTTATTTTTATTTTCTAATATATTTAAAAAAAATATTTTAAACATATTTTGCAACAATATATTTCCTTAATTGAAACTCAAATCATTTCCGTCATTAATACTAAAATTTCATCCCGGCGTTTTTCCCAATGTTAATAATCAAAATATAGAGATTCAATTTACTTTTCCATGTTGAGTAAGTTTCAATATTAGGCATGTTTTTAATAAAATTTTATCTACAAATATCAGCAGTTTCCTAAAACTTAAAGAAATGCCAAAGTCAGTAAGAGAACTGATAATTAAATAAGAATTTTAATAGTTATAATTCTGTTGCCTATTTATGCTCTTTTACCGAAATATTTCTTATGAAGAAAAATATATTTACATCTCTTTTAACTCTAATAATACTGAAAGGTCTCAAGCACCCACTCTACAAAACTGTGGTAGCTACCTATACGCCTGGATACCATTACGAAATCCCCTCCCCCCCTTTCATTGTGCGATTTTTTTCAACATCCCTAACATGCATTTGTTCATTAGAAAAGCTCACAAAGATGGGTTTAGGAAAAAGGGAGGTTTTCTGAGAATTTTCAAAAAATATCAGAATATAAATTTGCTTAGTAGCCATGAATTAAAGAGTCTTTTTTTTATATTAATCCCTTAAGGATATGGGCTATCACTGCAGTTATCTTATCTTTGAAACTCAGGCACTCTGAGGAACATGACTGTTTGGTTAATGGTTCTATGATGTCATGGGACTTCACACCATTAGGAAGGTTTATATGGATACTAAACAGAATAAATAAAAGGATATGGAGATAATATGGCTTTAAGTCTGAATGGCTGAAGTCTGAAAAAATACTTTTTTTGAAGAAAGCATGAACAAGTTATGTATAGGAGATTTAATTGAAATTAAACTAACAATATTTCTGACAAACCATCTAGTTATTTTTATAATCATGGTTTAACTTTAAAATTAAACAAATATGAAGTTTAAAGTATGTACATTTTTTAACCCTGTAGCTCTTACCTGGATTATAATTTGATATTATAAATATATGGAATGATATCTCCTAATCTAATTGAAATCCTAATTTTTATCTTAATTTAACCCATATTAATTTCATTCAAAAATGGTCTCTTATTTCCTGATCCAATTTCACACTTTTATTTAATTACTTTTAACATGCTCTCTAGATAACTGTTAAATTCAGCAGATTCTCGAGCTCTGGGCGAAGGGATAAAAAACCCTAATGCTTACCACATTCTTTAGGAAATGCTTAAAATTCCTTTGCCTAAATCGACACGTGTCAAGTAAATCACTAACAAAATCTCATTATAAAATCACTGATGGGAAAAATTTTGGTCTCATCTGATCTTGTGTCGTGATATAGACTGACACAATTATTACCTCATATATTTTGTACGTAAATCATGCCTCCCGTTGTGAAATGCATAAAAGATCTAAAATTCTAAAACTTTCTTCTTCTCGGTCACGCATCTGCCAAAATATATTTACCTATATGAGCATATCAATTTCAAGAAGACTATGAATATTAAAACTTCCACCGCATTTATGTCTAGAAGTAAATAAAAATATTAAAACATTGCTACTTAATAGAATCGACATAACTTACTCTCTCTCCCTCAAGATATCCCTTGTCTCTTAAATAATTCAATAACGCGTGCTCCGAAAATCGAGTTAAAATAAAAACACCATAACAAACTTACCCAAACACAGCAGAAATTCATTCCAGCTAACCACTTCTAAAGCTCCATTTAAGGTAAATACACTTAGTATGAAACTGTTTGTAGTTACATTATAAATAAACGAGTATGAATATTTCAAATGGTTGAGTTTTCTCTGTTGCTTTTAATAGAAGTTCCCATTCTCAGTTTCTCTAAAAATGTCACCACCGTCTAAATTTGATACTTACTAGAAGCTCGTTTTTAACAATTCAGTGGAAATATTCGTCTGAAATTTAAATGTAAAGACCCTTTTAGTTAATGAGCTTCGAAAGATCAGTAAATAGAATAATTTGGTGTAGGGCATATAAAGGGATTCGTGCTTTTAACTATGTTCTTAATCGTTAAGAATATGTTAAAGTTTGAAATACTTATCTATGAACGTTCGAATAAACTTAATGGTTAAATAAATGATTCAGGTAGA
Source organism: Argiope bruennichi (assembly GCF_947563725.1). NCBI lineage: Eukaryota > Metazoa > Arthropoda > Arachnida > Araneae > Araneidae > Argiope > Argiope bruennichi. The sequence goes on from NC_079151.1 coordinate 91,395,169, forward strand.
AATATTAGATGTATTAAATCTGTAACAAATATAGACTCCAGTACTTTTTCAAATGCATTTTGTCAAAATTCATGTTAACATGTATTTAGAAGTTTGGTATTAAGAAAATAAAATTGTTTTTTTTTCTTTCGGTTTTTATTAAATTTTCAATATATAAGGAATAACTGGATAGATAGAGAGCTTATAAATCCTAACTGATAATTATTGTAATTTTTTTTTGTCAATATGATGATGTTTTAAAACTTTGTTCTGTCTAATTCCATACATTATATAGTTTCCTCTAATTTGATTTGATACGATTGTTCCAATGCAATTTTTTAATCGAGTATTTCACATAATTCCACGTCAGTGACAGTTTTGAATTTTGCTTACTTGTAGGTTCTCTTTTACAATACAGATGAGCATATTTTCAGAAATTAGTATAATATAATCCATAATTCATTGAAATTTTAAATTCAAATGAGTGGCAAATTTTTTTAATGATTATAAAAAAAGCAATAAATACAAAATGTCAAATATTTTTTTCTTAATATAAACAAAATTCATTGTCGCTGCGTGTGAATTTGCGTTCTGAGTCTCCTCCTAATTATCAAAAATTTGGACAATTGTTATCTAAGTTTTAAAAAAAATCAAATTTTCATTTATTCGAAATTTAAAAATTAATTGAAAATTTAATTAATTAAGATAAAATATCAGTTGAATTCTTTTCCTTAATCATATTTTTCATATAAAATTAGTTTTAAAAACCTACACTGTACAGAAACAAATAAAAACAAGTTTAACTGATGCATAATGCATGTTCAAAACATGATTTAAGATTTTTTACGTTTACATTAATGAATTTTATGTATTTTATCTAAATTTGAAAAAGAAATATATGTTTGTTTGAAATTTAGAAACATATTTCTCTATCTTAGGCCTTCTCCTTAAATATATTTTTAAAAGTATTTTTCTAAGATTTCAGTTTCCGAGAGTTTTACAACCAATAAATTTCTATTATCAATGAAATGTCTTTTTATGACACTAAATTGAAAGCATATCTTAACACTTGCAAACGCTCTAATAAAATGTTATGTATGAGTCAGGATAGATTTTAAATATCTTTTATTTTTACAGCTAAAAATTTAGCACCCTTAGAATTATGCACATAGGCTTGTTGGTCATACTGAAGAATGATTATTTTATATGAATCTTCCTCAGCTGAAATTTTCTCTACGTTTAATTTTATAACATTAAAAGAAACAAGATTTAAAATAATACATTTTCATATATCGATTCTAAATAACATCTGATTTTAGTTTCAATAGTGTCAAAATCACTTCTATCGATAACTTTTTCTGTATTAAATTTCATTTTTTCGTGAAGTTCACTTAGAATTCTATTCTCCATGTTTCCCACAATCTGTATATGAAATCCCATTTTATTTATTTCAATTCTGTTTATTTTCTTATCTTCATTTGTGTGTGTGTGTGTCATTCCGTAAATTACATATTTCTATGAGATACATAACTTTTGAAACGCTAGTAACAGAATTTCTAAATAAATCGGTTATTTCTGTGTTCATCCAATCACTTGGGCATTGATTTAGCACAGTGAATAAATTAGTTTGAAACTCTTAAAAAGAATAATTAGAATGTCTGTTACAATTTCACGCTTGGAAATTTCTTTCAAAGGGAATTAGGAAAAACAAAACTAGACTTTGGAGATACTACAAAATAAAATAAAACAAAAAATATTCCTGGAAAATTTCTGATCATAATAAATTGAATTTTTGTATGTTTTTATTTTGATTTTCTGTTTAAACCTTTTGAAGTTTTAAACACTTTTAATAAACGCTTTCAGTAGGAAATTGAAAGAAGAAATTTTCAAATGATATGAAAACAAATATTGATAGAGGAAATTGAGCATTTAACGGATTGGCAAATCAGTAATATAACTAATATTTTAAGCAAATATTCTTTAGAACGATTACCACAATTCAAAAATATAAAAACGCAATTGGTGAAAGGCTATTTTTGATATAATTATATAATATAATTAACCAGTAAAATATAGCACGAGAAAAATTTCTAAATTTGATTCTATCAATAGAAAACCTAAAAGACATAATGGTTAAATTTAGTCTGAGCATTATGATGGCATTTATTAATGAGGAATCAAAGTTTAGCAACATTAAGAAGATAAAACAAACAGCAGATAAATGAAATGATAATTATTTGAATACAGAAATTTCTGGAGATCTATCTATTCGAAGTAAACAAATATTGAATATATGGATATGTCTGAAGTTTTAAATATTTTCACTGTTATCCGTTTATAATAATTTCATTTTAAATTTCCTGTTACCTTTTAGAAGCTGAGTTATTTCATAAAATTATACTTATTTTTAAGTTTACTAAAGTTTATATCGTATCGGCAAAAGGTCATTTTACACTGAAAAATAATATAAGGTTGTTTTTAAATTTAAAGAATCGTACTTTAAGAATAATAATATTTAGGAAAACGTTTCAATTTAACATAGAATTAAAATTAATATCTACTAGCAGACTTTTGACATGGAAGTACAAAAACTTATTTCTAATATGTAATAAATATCAAATATTTTTCCTGCCAGAAGTGTTACGTAGAAATAACTCCAAATAAATTTAATATTTCTAGATATATGTTTTGACAGGATTTCATTTTTTTGGTGTTATTTAAGTATTTTAAGAGATAAATTTAGCTTTAATTAAATATTAACACATGACCAGAATTGGGAAAATATGTCTACTCTAGAAATACATTTTGACTAATTTTTTAATTCATTTTTGGAAGATATTGTATATAAATTTAATTATTCAGCGTAAATATGCCATATATTTATTTAAATTAAAATAATGTCTTCGGATGAATAAAAAATTGTCTTTAACTATAAAAAAAATGTTTTCAAAATTGAGCAATGATTTTTTTTCTTTATTTATTTATAATTTGCCGATAAATACATATTTTTCCTGATTTACAAAATATTCTTTGATTAGAGATGAATGCAGTGAAAACAGACTATAATTTTTTTTTTTTATCAACAGCAAGAATATTTAATGATTACAATGTAAACCTTTCAGCAAGCTCAAATAAGGTTGCAAGTTGAGACGGTATCGAACCATTAGTTTTAAGCACATTTAACCATTTTGATGCTATGGGCATGTATGTTGATTCATTGAGTAGCATTTCGAGATTTATATGACCATGTGAAATGCTGCAGGAAAGCATGCTTAATATTTTTTGGTTTCCAGTAACAGAAAGGGGCATTTTTTTACCTTAAAAAAAGAAATCTTTTAAAATCCGTTACTTTCCTACAGTTAATTAAATAATGATAATTTATTAATTTAATCCTGATAATTAAGTAATTTAATCATGATAATTAAGGATAATTTAATCAGGAGATTAATGCTATCACTTAAATGACTTAATAGCAAAACAGATTATATTATCATGCGATCCTATTGGATATCGATAAAGAGTTTCTTTTTAACCGTAATATGTGTTCAATTTATATTTATGATATCGTATTCATGAAAATTGTAAGAGGAGTGGCTCATCACCCATTACCGTAATAAGAACATTAGCGAAAGGCAGCATTGATTGATGACAACATTAGGCGTTTAAGGGCTGGCTAACTAAAACAACAACATATTATCGTGGAAACTCCAGTATTTTACCGCAGCTTTGTTCACACAGATTCCAAAGAAAGGCTAAATGCTTGTAATCACGGAACATAAACCAAATTAAGCCTAAATGTTTTAATGCTTACAAATTGCATTATTGAGCTGACTCCGGTATATTACATCCATTTTATAAGCATCTATGAAGATTAGAATGAAAGTTAAAATACCTACAATCTGAAAGTAATTATGGGTAAATTATCATTTTATTTTTAAATAATAATCCACACATTTAAAACTTAAAATTCTCTTTAAAATATTACTCGGATAAGTGAAATATTTAGCCAATATACGCGGAAGTGGATTAGATCGAGTAGTAAAATAATAGGATCTAATAAGCATTACATTTGCTTCTTATAATAATTTCAATTTATGTCTTTGAGTCTTTTAATGCATGCTTATTTCAATATTTACTAAAAAAAAACGACATAATAATTAAAGTAAATAAAACTTCAAAAAATTAAATAATGAAAAAAATGAAATAATCTCAATGGTTTCGACATTAGTCGAAACAAATTGACGAAACAATTTTCCAACAAACTGACAATAAATTAATCTAATTCAATTAAGCCTTTTAAAATCAACAATAGTTTACTTTGTATTAATTAAAAAAATATTTCAAACATAATTTTTTTTCAAATTTTTTCTCATTAAGGTAGATTTAAGGAAGAAATTATTTTATCATGACGGTATTTGAAGTAAATTATTTCTAGAAATTTAGTTTTAGAAGGTATTTGAATCACTGGTGATGTTGTTATAAAGCAATATTTTAATTCTGAATTATTTTACCTAATGATAAGACCAGATGAAATTCCATTAGACAAATGAAATTGAAAAAAAAAACTTTTATGTTAATGACTAACATTCTGAAATGCGAAGTTTCTTGCTTCTTATATTCAGAAAATAAACTTGACATGTGTATTTGTTTCCTTTCTTTCTTTCGATTTTTTTTGTTATAATGCAGAATTAAATGATGACGGAAATTTTATAAGAAGAATTGAAGGGTTTGCTGTAACAAGTAGGTAGCCCCAATTATTCTACTTCGCAGAAAGCCGTAAAAAACGTGTGAAAACAAATTATAAATGGTGCGAAGATTTTCTTTTTGATCAATCTTCTCAATTGTTCCTACATATTATTACAGTATATTCACACAAAAAATATATTTCCCAGATGACGTGGCACATGTTGCAATGTTGGAGCTACCTCTTTCTTGCAATTAAATAGATAAATCTGTCTACGAATAAAAAAAAATATTTCACTTCATAATTCAGTTTTATAATATTATTTTATTTAAAGCAAACTAACAAAATATATATACAACTTGGCTTTAAAGGCAAATAAATTGTATTCTTATTAATCATCACCCCCCCCCCTCCTCTGTAACGTCGGGCTCATCTGCTGTGTCGTCAATTTGTAGGCCATCGTAGAACTACATATCATTTTGTGGAAAATACTAGTTCCATTACATCCTTATATTTTGAGCTCTTAAGTGGAAGGGAGTAGGGATAAGATGGCTGAATCTTGTTCACCATTAATGGAGTAATGTTTGGGATGTTGGATATTCTTTCGCTTTTGTTACAGAGTGCTCCAACACTCTCTTTAAATAACATGTTTCCTGTATTAATTTGGAATTGTTCATAAGCAAAAACTCTATATTTCGTTATAAAATACTTTTGTTACTCTTAGAAATGATGTAAAGGAGTTTTCAGGAAGAAACCTTTTAATGAGTCAACGAAGTTGAAAATAATTCCTTGGGGAACTTTATTAACATCAAACTTTTCACATGTCTTCTCTATGATACCAGTATACTCACAAGGTAGAAAAACTCTTTCTACATTTGTTGTACGTTTTTCAGTGTTTCCTAAGACACCGTCGCTGGGAGAAAATGCTGGTAGCATCAGGAACTCCCTCTATATTGCAACAAACTAATGAGACAAACAGTTCCATCGCTTGAGTAACGCGAGAACTAACGATTGGAACAACATCTTTCTGGCACCAAACGAACAATTTTTTTATTTTAACTTCAAATTCCCCTAGGTTGGAGCTACATCCTTTTGGCAGCAAAACTTTCAATTAGTGGAATTGCGCGTCTGATTATTTTTTTTCTTTGTTCAGTTACTTAAAACTTTATAAATGTATTAAATTGATAAGAAAATTTAAATTTGTCTTCAACAGATGGATTGGGTTTGTCATTAAATATGGAAACAGTAAATTAAGGAGAAAAGATAAAAAAAAAAGTCGTTTCAATTGAAAAGAAAATTTAGTTTTCCAAGAACAAATTATTTCCATGGATTGCATTAATTTAAATTTTCACATTTTCACTCAACATGACTGAAAAATAACAATTTAATGGAAATGACTTTTAATATCTATATATATATATATATATACTATGAAATAAAAGAAGTGAAAATCCTAATTTGGTGGTAATGCGAAAACGAAGCAATTTCTCATCCTATGTTTTGAATTATTCGAAGCATGTGATTGAATTATTTGACGGAGCATTGGAATTAATTTGAATTTTATGAAAACATCAAATGAATTATATCAAGTTATATTTTAAAAAAATTATACAAATTAGAGAATTGGATTTTAAGTTTTAAGATAGGCTAAAAATAATTCCTGCGAGATAACAGTTTTGGAATATAAAGCTGAAAAACACCAAATGCTTAGTTTTAAGTTATTTTATTTTGGAATGAAAAGGTGATAGTTTCCATCCTACAGTTTTTGAAATCGAAATTTCGCCATTGTTGAATAAAATCTGTAGATTTATATAAAAGATATACAAACAAACATTAATCTATCTGTCTATATTTAAATCTATCTACAGGGTATCCCACAAGGTGTGCATGGCCTAATATTTATAGATTCGGATAGAACACGTCATGATGCGTATTGTGATGTATAATATGTGGGGTCCCCGAATATAGCGTCAAAGTCTAATTAAGGTGTGAAGCGTGTGTCATAAAAACTTCAAGAAATGGAAAAACAGTGAAAATCAATGTTTTCTGAGAACTTTCAATACAACAGATTTTCGAATATCTGCCGTTTGAACAAATGACATGTTGAAGTCTGGAATAGAAGTTAGCAAATGCTTTCTACAAAACATTTGTTCCAATTTAATTGAATTCAGTTTCCCAATCTCCTTGACTAATCATTGCTCTCAAGTCGTCCAATGTTGATGACTGTGCAAGATACACTGTGCATTTGAAATGTTCGCATAAAAAAGTCACACGGTTTAAGATCTGGAAAGTAATGTGGCCACTCTATACCATCGCCGGTTCTCATAACGGAATCAAACCTGATTAGTCTATCGTGAAAATGTTCCGCCAAGAGATCGAAGTTTCGCTGAGTGTGGTGAAGTTTAGTTTAAAATTACATAAATCAGTAATCGTTTATCTTGTTTATGTCATGCAAGAAGTTTTCTTGTTAATCCCATTCAACACTTTAAAATAAGCTTCACCGGTGACATTTTCGATTAAAAAAAACTGACCCAATGACGCCTTTGATAGATAACGCGCATGAAACTGTGAGCCTAAATGGGTGCAGTGGCCGAACTATTGCATGATGATTTTCAGTGGCTCACAGCCTACAGATTTGTTTGTTAACATATCCTTGGATTTGGAAATGCGCCTCGTCAACAGATCCAATTAAAATTAATTTTGCTACATTCAACTTCAATAATCATCGCGCTTGCAAAATCAAACCTCCTTAAACCGTCCAAATCGATCAATGGCGATTGATTTGGATTTTGTAAGGGAACAGAGCCACCTAAGAATTTTCATATTCACTTACAGACGCGCTTTTCCTCTCATTGGTTGCCTCAAATTTCCATAGTCACCTATGGAAGCTTCCATGCTGTGCAATCTTCATACGCATCGTAATTTGGAATGCAAACTATCGGATTCATAATTAACGTTCTTCGTGTAATTAGACTTTGGCGCTATATTCGGGAACCCCACATGTTATACATTAAAATACTCGTCTTGATATGTTCTATCCGAATCTGCAAATATTAGACCATGCACACCTTGTCGAACACCCTGTATCGATCTGTCTATCTATCTATAATATATAATATGTGTGTGTGTGTATATATATATATAATGGTGTAACAAAAACACAATTACTTGCATAGTCATTCATTGCAGTTTAAGGAAAATTTGAAACATCAATTTTTTTTGGAACTTTGGAAATTTGGATAAAGGATATTACTTAAATGTTTAATTTCCATCTTCTATTAAAAATGATAGCATTTTTTTAAAATTCTTATGTTTAAAATCGTTTAGCAGTTTTCGTAAAATGTCATTATATAAAAACTAAGGGTGTTTTTTTATATATCACAAATCTGCAAAGATATAGCACATTCTTCCAAATAGAAATTTGAATATCTCGTTTAAAGAAGAAAGATATTACTCGACGATCTCTAGTCAGTAATGTTATTTTCAAGAAATGCGTCCACATTATTCAAAGAAAAACAATTACTCTTCTCTCAAGCAGCTACTTACATTCTTTTAAATGCTAAGATATTCTAATCATTGAAGAAAGGATAGGAATGAAAAGAAATGAAACGATAGTTGGATTCTGAAAGAAAATCAAATTCCGAAGAAGAGAATGCGCAATAAATGAAAACGCCCAAATGCCTTTCTATCTCACTTCACTTCCTTTCCTTTGTATCCTTGAATGTCTCTTTTAGAGTTCGTTGAAAGCGTCCTGTCTTATGAGTTTTTTAAGATAAACACATAAAGAGGGGCTGCCGCTGAAAATTGCAGAGAAAATGGAAGTTCCTGCATCTTAAACGAGCAATATATGCCGATACTAGTGATATGATGTACGAATTTAATTATATATATATATATATATATATATATCATGCGAACAGCATTACCGGTCTAAAGAAGGGCTATGGACAAGTGATTTTTTAAAAACAAAATAAAAAAACTGAAATTTCATTTTATTTAAAAATTGATTTGAGTTAACAAAAAGAATACAATTAAATAAATTAAAAACTTTTTTATATAATTTTTCATTGAAAATAAATGATATTGTAATCGATCAGTATGTTTGGTTTGATGTTAAAATATTTTTCAAATACTCACGCATCTTATTTTAATTTCATATGATTATATTAAGATAATACTATGCCTTCAATTATTTTACTTAGATTCTTGTCAATTTTAATATTTTAATTTAGATATTTTATTCTGTCTTACAAAACCGTCATCTTTTTTAAAACACACTTTTAAAAAAGCAATACAAGAAAGTAACCTTCATTCCAATAAAATATTAATTTTAGAATTTCTTTATGATTCAAAATAATTTTAAAATAAATATTAGATTTTCTTTTATCAGTGGATATATTTTTAACTGTAAAAACCGATTTTCTTTTTTTATGACTGACGCTAAGTAAATTTATTTTAATTTATTGAATTAAAATGAAACAAATAAAGAAACTGGAAATAAAGAAGTCTTTAACAAAAAAAAAATGGAATTTTTAGAAAATTTGTTTTGGTTTTAATCGTTAAACGAATTAGATTTATTGCTATGAAATAAATTAAATTTAAATAGCAGACTAAATAAATAATCTAAATAGAAAACTGCTTGTTTAAATATTAAAAATTAATTATATTCATGTTAAAAAAATGGGAAAAAAGATATTTTTCATATGTTATTCCGTGTGAAAGTTCTGCGAGCATTTAAGCCACAGAAATGATTTATTGTGAAAATTTTATTTCCTGAAAGAGATGCAGTCAAGAATTTAATTGTCAGATTAAGTGAATAATGAGACAGTATAGGATTAATTTAAGCCCTTAATTACCTGTTTATACTGAATGAACTTAATCCTAGCTTAAAACTGGAGTCATTTATATTTTAAAAGGTATATCTGTGGCAAATATTTCATGACTAGAAGCATCAGTAATTCAATAAAAATGCATTATAGTTTTTTTATATTTCAAAAGTCATCATTATTCTAATGGTTTTTCCAGTAGATCAGGTTTTCTATAGCTTTTTCGAATACATGTGCCATATATGTTACAAAATGAATATAAGTACTTTATTGAAGTTCTCATTAGTCAGGAATTATTGTTTTGGTATCCTTGCTGGTTCTTTAAATCAAAAACGGAAGGAAACTCTCTCGTCTCTAAGCCGTAGTCTCGATAAAGAGAGACAAGAATACAAGATTGTCACAACAGAAGTCGTTCTCCAACGAGATGATCAAGTGGTTCGAAAGAATTTGTGGATACTGGAATCAAGAACTAACATGCCCAAGATTGCAATGGATGAACATTTTATAAATTCTTTTCTCATACTTTTACTTGAAAGAAGATTTAAACGAGCTTCTAAACTAATTATGAGCTTCAAAAAAGTGTCAAGGCCCATATCACATCCTCTCCTGAAGCATTTTTGATGAGAGTATAGGAAACCGTACTCCTATTTGACAAATATCTGAATTCTCAAGTCATTTATGTAGAAAAGTAGATGGATCTCAAGTACCTTTCGGTAAAAAAAATAATTTTCTGCAGTACTTAATTCTTTTTCATGGTCCATCAGAGCAAGAAAAAAAACTGCAAATTTTATTTATTTAAAAGCTAATCTTTAACATTTGTGTAATTTAATTAATTTGTAAATTTGAAGCTCCTAAATTGTTAAATTTAATAATGAAAGAAATATATAAAGTTTGGTGAAAGAACATATTATCTATATTTTCTAGTTTTTATTTAAATTTTTCTTCATTTAATTATTGTTTCTATTGGCATTTTCCAAACGCTTAATGAAATGTCTATGTTTTTATTTGAATGTTCTAGATAATTTTTTTTTAATGTGTGCTTGAATTTCTGTAGAAAATGATAAACTTCTCCACAATTGTTAGTTGTTTCTGACTTAAAGAAGTCTTCCGATCATTATCATCTTCAGCATCTCTTTTTCTATTCAATTTTTTTCTTAAAAAAATTTATTCATTTACTTTGCAAATGGTTATCACTTCATGGTTTGGAATGCTGCATTTGCCAAATGCTTTATTTTTCAGTTTGACTGTCGAAATTGTGGAATTTTATTAATTTTTACTTTAAAAGTAAAAATCTTGTTTCTTTTCACAGACAAAGAGATTGGTATAATTTTATAATGTTCATTTTTTTCTGTAATTAAGCATTACATTTCTATGTATAAACTGCTCTTTCTCACATTTTACCACAAAATAGCTGATTACAACATTGATCAGAGTAAATTTAGCCTTCTGTTTTGAGCGTATTTTTCTATTACGGTTTGAATTATTAGATCCTAAGTTCAATTGATCCCTATAATTTATATTTTATCAAACTTCTAGCTCAAATTTCTATTATGTATTCTGAAAAATCGAATTAAATTTTCAAAGTGATTTGCACTTCTCCTCACTCCAATAGGATACACACTTTTCAGTTACTTCAAACTGTTTCCCAAATCCTGAGAGCCCGATATTGCAGAGATACTAATTGCTGTGTCGTAAACAATTAGTGACTAATTAATTAGAATAATACATTAGGTGATGATTCAAAACTGAAAAATGAGATTTCGTAATAATTTCATTATTGTACTACAAATTATAGATACCATTACATAGGATATCATCTTCTATGTAAGAGAACTTAGAGAAATTTTCCATTTCCACTAAGAACTGTCACGCAAAAACTTGTTCTTTTGCAAGATAAATTTAAGTAGTAAAATAAGCAAGATAAATTTAATTAGTAAATGCGAGCCAATCATTTACTAATTAAATTTCTATTATTCGATTATCTTCAGAATAATTATGGAAAGTTAATAAGATACCAATAATATAACAATTTTGTAAAATGGATTGAGAAAATTTCTTCTGATACTTTAATTTCAATTTTCACAGAACTATAATGATTTTCATAAAACAAATAATTTAAAACATAATTACTTCACTAACCATAAATATTTAAGACTGAAGTGATATGAATATAATGTTATATCATAACCTTTATACCACTGAAAATAATTGAGAAAAATGTGCTTTCTATAAAAATATTAGTTATTTATATGAGCGCATTAATTTTGCAAAAGTTATGAATATTAACCCTTTCTCTGCCTTTGTTTACACAAAATCAATCAAAAATTAAAACTTAACTGCTTTTACTTAGAATATACATAATTTACTTTCTGCTGGCCGTTCATTCTCTTAAATTATGCATAGATGCGTGCTCCGAAAATCGAGTTAAATTAAAAAGACCAAAACAAATTTGTCCGAACACAGCAGAAATTCATTCCAGCACACTTAGTACAAAATTGTCTGTAGTTACATTATAAATAAACGAGTAATGAATATTTCAAGTGGTTGAGTTTCCTCTGGAAACTCTCGTGCGCCATTTCTCTAAATTTGTCACTACCGACTAAAAATGATATTTTCTAGAAGCTCGTCTTTAACAATTCAGTGTAAATGTTCGCCTAAAGTGTAAAGAGCCTCTTAGTTAACGAGTTTCGAAAGACGAGTAAATAGAATAATATGTTGCTGGACATTTAAAGGGATTCGGGCTTTTAACTATGCTCTTGAGTGTTGAGAGTATATTAAATTTTGAAATATTCGCCTACGTGAGTTCGAAGAAACTTAAAGGTTAAGCAAAAGATTCAGACAGAAACTTGAGATTTTATAATTCTTTAAAAGAATCATTTTCAAATGAATTTTATCTGAACTGATGTTAGCACATATTTGGTATTTTTGTATTAGTTACTATTAAATTATCATAATAAAAACAAATTTTTCTCAGTGTTTTCAAATGATATACTAGAAATCGGTTTTTGAAATAATACTTTCGAAAATTATAACGGAATTAATCCAAACTTTTACATTTTTATTCATTACTGATTGAAATTGTAATATTTATATCTATAATATTTATATTTATATAAAAAATGCAAATTTTAATCTCTCTTGATCAAACGATATGAAGTTCTTTCTTTCGTCACAGAATATCCCCGAATTTCGAATCTCTAGGATTCCCTGTCAGTTAAAAGGATATGCGTGGGAAGATTTATTAAGGAAAGAAGCACTTTATTGATAAACACAAACACACGCATGCGAAATTTCTGCATTATTTTATTAACAAAGATTTTATTTTGCATATTAATTAAAGAAGTAAAATTCTTAGAAAATATATAAAATAACTAAGAAGAAAGAAAATTAGAAAAAGACTGGCAAATAGTATGATTTTAAAAATAATAATTTCTATCCTTTAGGAATACTAACACATTCACCTGGCATATGATCGTGCACAATATAAACGATGAAAAAATTAAAATAGTACGCATAGTTCAAATTTATCATTAAATTTGTCCGTTAAATACATCACTGGAATGCAAAATAGAAGACAATTCATTCTCAAATTTTAATGCAAAATGTATGAACAATTGTTGGATTGTTAATAGAGGACAGATTTTTTTTATATAAATGTAAAAACGCTGCAATTAAAAAGCTAAATACATGCAATCATTCACTCTTAGTAAAAAAGTGGGAAATATTTTTATTCAGTTTATAGAAAAATGCTTTTAATAACACTTTTATTCACTGAGATATAAGCATAATTTTTCAAATGTCAAGATAATATTTTAGGATAAAAATTTTTAAAATTATTATAAATTCATGCTCTAGTTAATTTATGGTTAATATATGTTTTCGACGTGATTATAGTGAAGAATTTTTACATCTTTTTTAAGAATTTCAGTTTAATAAAAATTCCGGTATTCCTGTATTAAAAATATGCTACTTAATTTCGGAAGGAAAAGGTTAATTAAAAGCATTAATCTCATTTCTGTGGGAGGGGGAAAGCATCGAAGTCAGTTTAAAGTTAAGGAAATTAAAGAGGGACATACATTATTTAAAAGAACGACGTTAAAATATTTCGTCTTCATTTTATTTATGTAGACAAAGATTTAATTTCAATTTAAAATACATAATAATTTGGATGTTTTATAACAAATGAATTCTTTGATTTTGTCGTAGTAGTGATAAAATAACCACTTAATTATTTCATATATTTTCTACATTATTACTCTATCTAATTTTGGAAATAGTTATTCCAAAATATTTATATAATTTTCTACGAGTTTTGATGAAGTTAAATGACATTTCATCGAGGAAGTAAATAAAATATCTTTTAGTATATCTTAAATTAAAAAAAGACATGTGAAAATAAAAAATAAAAAATTCTAATTGATAAATCACAGAAGGAAAAAAAATATGCAATTCAAATTGACCAAAAGAATATCGTTTCTCATGTATTCAAGTGGAAGAAATTAAATTAATATTCATTGTGTGACAGAATTTCCAAGTTTTTGATATCTTCCAGGGAAATATGGCATATTTTCATGTATATATATAATTTTTTCATTTAGATTTATACTAGGGAAAAAGAAACATTAACAAACAACAGCTTAAATGTGTTTAAATCAATAAATAACATTAACAAATAACAGGATATGTGTTTATGTATCTTTTCAGAAAAAGTATAGAGAGTATTCAGATGTTATTACTGTTGAATAGCTGTTTAATAGTCAGAAGTGATATGACTATATACATTATCACGGAATTTAACAAAAATATTTTTAAAACATTTTTATTATTATACTGAGAATCAGGTGTGCTTTTGCAACTACTAATAGGTGATGTCACATTACAGAATCTAAATTCCGTAATTTTTCATGAATTAAATGATAACTGAACTCTCTAAATATAGATAGAAATACTCTGCATTTATTTGTGAAAATATTTCTGCAACATATTGTAATTACAAAAAAATTCTGTTCTCTAATACACAGGCAAATTTTCAAGGATCTATTGCAAAATTATATTTTTACATAAAAATAAATGTATAAAAAAAATCTATTGAAATTGTCAGGTACCAGTAAAATCGGAAACATTCCCCATATATGTAAAACCCATTTGAAGATATTTTTTTTCAAATGATACAAGTTCATTTTTATAGAGCTCTTTGCTTTAGGTATAGTAAAAGTTTCGAATTAAATTTTCTAGTGGAATGAAAACGTTTTAATATTTTAAGAAACCTTTCTTATTTATAATAAATATTTTTCATACTAAAGGGGAAATCTAACATTACAATACTCGCACGCATTTTTCTCCAGAAAGAGCAGATATTAGAATATACTGCATAATATGTGACAATTATATATTTTTTTTATCAATATCTATATTAATATTCACTTTTACGGCTCATATAAATCTATGAATTTCAGTAAGAATATGCTTGTACGTATTGGCGCTCTAAGGTGAGACTAGTTGGATTATAATTACAAAACCAGCACATATATGCTTTGTGCACTGTGAATGTGCAAAATTGGAGTGATTTTTTTGGGGGGGGGGATTTTTTTCCCCGCTACTGAAATCTCCATAAAATTAATAAAATATATATTGTTTTAATGGTACCATGTTTTGTTGTGTAATATTTTTTTCTATTCTTATAAATATTTTAAATGTATTTTACAACAATATATTTCATTGTTTGTGTCAAAGTAAAATCATTTACATTCTTGGCAGTAATATTTCCAAGTGGCATTTTTATCTTTTGTTGTTGAGAAAGGTTTGAAGTTTCGATTTATTTTATCTTATTTTGAGTTGTTTCCATTATGCATTTAACGAAATAAAGGCATGCATTTGATAAAAGTTTTGAAATTTTATACTTTTTTTTTAAGATTTGTCTTTAGAAACTAGAATTCTTTTAACTTTAAAAAAGAATTGTTTATTTAAGAAAAGAAATATTCTGATTGCTTTGAATATAAGTCCGGAATACTTCTATAAAGCCATTCTATATTTATTGAATTTCTCAATATTTATTCAAAACTCATTAACTCATTACACTCATTAATGTTTACTGCAGAATTCCCTGTCGAGGATGAATTTCAAAATATTATTACTTTAACATTTGGCAAAACCGAATAAATGTTTTCTTATAACTCTTGATAACAGTTTGGGATTGGATATCATAGACTCTGTTTGTTTGATATTTTATTATATATACTTCTTAGAAGAATAAGTTTAATTTACTACTTTTTGTTTATCTTTCAATGTCATTTTTCATTTTGCCATTATTTTACTTTGCTTTGATTTTTTTTAAAAAAAAATGAGATTGTCTTCATATTTGTTAAAATGAAATAATGTAGATTTTTTAATTCACTTTCTAAATGTTAGATTTCAGAAATTCATGCAGTTGTGTGTTGTTAGCATTAATAAAATATTGTCAATATTTTGTTATCAATTAATCGATTAATTTAATAGAAATTTTCCATACAAGTAACGTCACCTAGTAATGAATTTTGAAAAAAGTGAATCAAAGATTCTGTAAGTTTTATTATAATGAATTATCAATTAAATAATTACAGCGATTTAGTTTATTTATCTTTTTAAGCTACAAATATAACCAATTGCTTGAGTGCTAATACAATGCTACTTGCAAGAGAGTAGATAATAATTAAAAAGCATTTAAGAGGAAGTCGAGCTTAATGTCGTTAAATCGAAGAATTAATCTCCATTAAAAGAATTATATTTCTAAATAATAATATTATTATATTATTTCTATTCTCTAAATAATCAACTATTTTATCCTCTAAATAATCAACTATTTTTCATTACAATATTCTAGAAACTTCAATAGCAACTTAGCAGCATTTCTTTCTTAATACCAAACATCAGAAACAGTAAATGTTAATGCTCATTAATTTTAGCTTAAAAGAGATGATACCTTTCACATGAATCAGCGTCAGTAACTCATCACTCAAACTCTGAATTAGGATTTTTTTTTTCTTTTTTCAAGCTATTCATTTCATTTTTCCCATTCGCAGTTTAAATTGCTTACGCTCAGAAATGCCAATAAATTCCTATTTTTAATTTTAAATACATTTTTGTTCTACTCAGTTACCTCTTCGTTTACACGATTACTTAAGAAGGGTAATTAATAGATGGGAACTAGGAAGTTACTTAGGAAATAAATATTACTTTACCAATTAGAACATGATGGTTTATAGGAAGGGTTTTATCTTCAGGAAAAGAAGAATCCATGTGGCGACAGTTTCCAAACAGATTTTGTTTTATTGGCACAATGCGTCTATTTCATATTGTTATCGATATACTATCTGATACTGTTATCGATATACTATCTGATACTGTTATCGATATACTATCTGATACTGTTATCGATATACTTTTTGATACTTTCATAGCTATACTTTTTGATGCTGTTATAGATATACAGATATACTGTTTGAGTTTTTTGAATCAGAATATAGAATATATGATTTGATCGTGATTGTTGCATAGGTATATCGTTATTTATTTAGATGAATTTTGTACCACTGAATTGTTACTTTCCCTTAATATAACTAGAGGCAATACTTATATAGATCAACCATGCACATAATAAATCTAATGATAAGACAGCTGAATTAAAAACTAAATTCAACAACCAAAAAATATATTACTTCAAAGTAAGAACGCAAAATATCGCTCAACAATACAAGCAAATGTCATCTCTTCATAAATGAGTTGCTGTTTAAGCGAAATGAAAAGGAAATTGTATTTGAAGAAATCATTAATTTTTTTAGAATATTCTGACAACCTATCATTAGATGGCATCAATATTGAAAAATGGAAGCGATTCAAAAATAATAATCGGAATTAAGAAAAAATACCCGAAAACTCAAGAAGTTCAAATATCGATATTTATAAAAAAAATTGCGTTAAATGCATTTTATTTAAAAGTTACGATTAAAGATTTATAGAAAGTGATAAAAATTCATGAAATAACTTTATCTGTCACCAGATGAATCTTTGACGTATCTTTTTTTCCCAAGAGCGTAGAAACAAGGCAAATAATTAAATAATTCTTTCCAGAAAAAACAATTCTCGAAAATTCAAAGACTTGACTGTTTTCTGATCTATGCTCTGATTACCAGATACATTTCGAAGATAGATTTTTTCGAAAATCAGTTTACCATGAATACACTTATTAAAATATGTAAGCTAGTAAATTTATTTATTCAGCTGAAAAAATTCAATATATGAAAATTGAAGTAAAAGTATTCAATAGAAAACAAAGACAGAATCAAGGTGTATCGCAATTCTCATGACATGCCTGAAAGAAATAAGAAAATACATACTTTTAATATGGCCTATATACAAAAAAAAAATATAGGCAAATTTATTCCTATGATTATTGTTAAAGAAGTTTCCTAGTTCAATAGATGAAACCGAAAGCATAAAAAAAAGATAAATTTGAAAACATGTTTTAAATACAATAAGTAATACATTTTCGATTTTTTTTTCATGGACACAAATGTTGACACATTCTATTATGGTTTGCCTAAAAAATTTTTTAAAAATTATTATCGTCCCCTAGAAAAACAATGCATATAAATCACTGGAATAGTAGATTTATGCAAGAGGTTTTTGAAAGTGTCCATGCAAAAAGTAAAGAACACATCTATCTTTTTAACGGTGTTTGTTCTGACCGTGGCGCAATTTCAAAACGCTTCTGGAACACAGAATGAAAGGGTGAGCGCAAACAGAAAAACGTGAATCATCCATTGAGAAAACAGAAAAGAAAGTATAATTAAAAAAAAAGTTTTGGGAAAATATTTTTAAATGGGTTTCAGATAATTATCTGATTGAAAACCTTTATCAAATAACGGACATATTTATAAGTAGACATTTGTTAACTGATAGTAAAACATAATACAATTTGGTGCTATTTATTTTTTTAAGTCGATATATATATATTTAGTCAGGAGAATATTTTTTTTCTTTTTAGGGCGACTTTGGAATAGATACTGTGCTATAAAATTATTATGAAAAATCCAGCCACTACCAAAGGCGACAAGATTATAGACGAAATAAAATATTGTACTTTTCCATCATCGTGAGTCCCTGATTTACAGATGGTACTGATTGTTTTAACCCAAATAATATAAGAACTAATGTTGTACTGCATCATTACTCCCATGGTAATGGTCTTTGTCTTCAGATCACCTTATAAAAAATAAAATCCTTTTCACTGTTCTGTCATTCAGTGTGATATTGTTAGAATAAAACAAAACAATGCAATGCAAGATTTCAAGATGATAGAAAATATGTATAGGGAATCCGATTGTCTGAAACTAAAATTTTGTGCTAAAATAAATTTTGTGTTAAAACCATATATCTATAGTCATCCGTTTAGCTGTGTTTAGCTTGTAGTATTTATACATAAAATAGGCGTAATTCCAATATTATATATATATATATATATATATATATATATATATATATATATATATATTCGGATTTAGGGAAACCTTTAACATGAAAATTCATCAAAACTTGGAGTTGAATATTTTTTAATGATCAAAATAATTTATAATTGCATATTATACATACATACATATATATATATACTAATTGCAAATTTTCATAGCAGAACACCTGCATTTTCCGAGTTCTTTAAAATTTTCTTAAACTCAAATTACGAATCTCATTCGCAGAAATCCTTTTAAAAATTCAAAAATATCTTTCTATATATACTAAATTTTTGAAAAGTTAATGTTTTATATGTTTTCCTTTTGTACATTTGCGAGATATGATACAAGGAAACAGATTTGAAATTTTTTTCGTATGTGTTGTTTCTTATGGCACTTGCCATGGACAAGCCCGTTGAAACGAAGACAGCGATTTAAACCGATAGAGTGCGTCTCTTGTTTTTAGTGGCGCCAACTTGGGCTAAGAGTACGACTGTGCCACTGCACACGTCACAACCCTTTTTACGAGGCGGACTTAATTCATGCATTTCATTCACTCAACCACAGACCTTAAATTAGACCTTAATCAGAGAACGATCACCCCAGATCTAGTACCCTTAATGGTATTACTCTCGACATGGAGGACTTTATGACCACGACAGATTTATACGTGCGCCAACCACCACACACGCGGGGAGTCTTCGATCGGCGGGGTTCGAACTCGCAACCCAGGGAACGCGAATCCAACGCCCTACCAACCAGGCTGTCCCGGCCTCTCTTTCATATGTTAGTTAAATTATTACATCCTCATTTTGTTAAAATTCTAATGAAAAAGTGAAAGGGCTTTCTTCTTTCAACGTCTTCTTTCGTTTTGGAATTATCTTTTAACATGATCCATACATTGATAGTGACATATACTCTACAGGATAGGATGCTTTTAAGGAAGTATAAAGTTTCAACGCACTACAAATCAAGAACAGTGCAAGATATTATATATCACATGTAACAGATTTGTATGGGGTTACTTTAAGTTTTGCAAGAAACAGTCGCAAATGTTCTATGTGTGAACACTTAGAAGGGGTGGTACAGTTTCTTTCTGGACACTGCACAGAACAAATTTACATTAGGGAAATTTGCATTAATGAATTCGTGATTCTATTTTCTACAAAAGGGAACTGGGAACCTTCCCATTAACATACAATGTTGCTTCATCAATGAAAACTAAGTGATCGACAAAATCATCATTTTTAAAACAAAGCTACATTTGGCACAGAATTCAAAGCGCTTTTGTTTGCAAAACTCATTCAGATTTTGTAACATCTGCACTTCGTATGGAATTATTTTCAGCTTCTTTTGATATCATTCTCTGGACGGTAGGCTGAGAAATCTGCAATTCACGATTCAATCTCTGTGTTGATTTTTCCGGGTTTCGTTGAATGATGACTTCTTTCGATAAAGTCAGTCGTCTAAGACTTAAACTTTTGCCCAAACTGCCCGTAGTTTTAAATTTTTCATGCCATTCATAGATCTATTTTCTAATTGGAAATTCTTTTCCGAATTGTGTTCGAGAAGGCCATTTTTTAAGAGTTGCGAATTCCGTTTTGCCAAATTGAAGAACACAAAAAATGTCTTCTCCACAATATTCGCCGTTATTTCGACTGGTTAGTCACATGGCATACAGGCTATTGTCTACATGACTTTTGTCAAGAGCGAGACACCAACTTTAAGAGAGCATTAACCTTACGATTATTTAAGATGGTTCGTGTTTTTGACTCTTACTGTTTTACAGCTTCTGGAAAGTGTATATTTCTTTATGAATAATTCAGTATTAACTATGCCAATCGAGCATTCGAACTTTTAAATGAAAAAAAAAAAAAAATAAAGAGAAGGTTTAAACTATAGTTGAATATATAAAAAATTAAAAAAAAAACAATATTGTAATTTTATTGGAAGTTATTTTCATTTAGTAGCATTTTAAACAAAACTGTTCATATACGGCAAGCTAATTCACAAACTGCTTTTGAAGAAAAATCGATCATTCTTAAAATGTCATTAAGTTTCTAAAAACAATAAATTTCTTTCACTGTTTAATTTACTTCCATACAAGATTAATCCTATCATTTTCATTTATTAAAATAGTTTCTTTTTGGAATTCATCTATGAATATACCAAGTTTACTCATCTGTTCATTAATAATTCCTTTTGAAGAAAAAAAAAATTTATATCCTTAATTCATTTAGAAAATTATATGCCGTGCGACAGTTCCTATGATTCTGTTTTTATCCATCAACAAGAATTCATTATTCATTTTGTGATTTCCTGCTGTGTTAGTAAAAAAAGACAAAAACATCTGCTTTTCTTTTGTTTCCATGGAATGTTTTATCTTATTTAGTGATATTTGACGTAAGAAGAATACGTTTCCTCGCATGGCTGACTTAAACACGAAGAAGGAACTTCAGAAAAAAGAGATAGAGTTTATTTAGCTGAAAAAGTTCAACAAATACTTTTATATAAGGTTATAATTTGTAAGGATTTATCTCCTTTAATTTAATTCTGCTCTGCTTTAAAGAAATGATCTTTGTTTACATTTTCCGAGATATTTATTCCAGTTGAGAATAAAAATTTCTGTTGAGAAAAATTTCTAACCCTCTTATCTTTTGCTATCTTTTGTCTGGAAGAAAACACACCTAGTTTTATTTTGTTAAAAAAAAGTTAAGACTGTTTTCAGTCGAACCATTTGAGTTCTAACGAACTGTTTATCTGTTTATCTTTTCTTTGTCTATTATCAGAATAGTTTTTGAAATAACTCTATTCCATTCCACAAAAAGAATTTTATGCCAAAATTTAAAACGATCGATATATAAATTATTCCTATGATAAAAACTAAAGAGATTATAATGTTTTTGGAATGCAGAATGAAAAATAATCTATAAAACTGAATAAAATACAGAAAAATAATTAAAATTTGAATATTCATACAATACAAAATATGGAAATAAATATTTTGATATACTTAACCCTTTAAAAAACCATTATTTTTCTAGTCATGGTATATTAAAATAGTTTTAGGATTAACATTCGCTTAAGTAAAGTGATTCATTTAGCTTATTAAATAAATTTAATTTGATTAATTAATTAATATGGCTAATTATTAATTAAGTAATAAATCAAGATACACCATTATATGTGAGATAAGGAACTGAAACATTTTAGTTTTTGTCTAATTGCGAAATTTGTCAGAACTTGAACCATTCTACATAATTTCATACAAAAACTGAAAAATTTGGTGGGAAGCATAATTTCTACGACCCCTGAAAGGGTTAAAATAAAAAGTGCGTACCTTATACTGGTATATATTTAATTCAATAACAATATTCTCTATTTGAATAAAAAATAGGAATGCTGGGAAGTAAACATGTTTTTTCAATAATTGATATCTCGCTATTGAACAAATCAATAAAATTTCTCTGCTTAATTAGTTGCTTTGTAAAGAACAATTACAAAGGATGTTAAATAGATGTCATTGGTTTCTAATTAATGACAAACTTAGGAACATTTCGCTGCCTGACGTAAAATCTGATGATTATTGTGGGAAAATGGGGGTTCCAGAAAATATAATAATTATAACGTTATTTATGTTAGGGGTCTCGCAGTTAGAATAGATGATCCTTCTAGAAAATGCTCTGTCTATTATGGACTATAAAAAGGACACTCATACGAAAATGGATTGTTGATCGCATAACCAGCTCTAATACCATTGAACATTGAAAGCATTATCTGTTTGCTGCTAGATGATAAGTTATGTTCTGTCGATTAGTATGTTGAATTCTACATGTAATGTCATTGTATACATTGCGATTTTGTTTTGACACCTAAATTTCATATTTGACTGTTTTGTTTCGTATTGTGTCCCGTTATTAATCATATCCGATATATTTCACCATAAATCACCAGACAATATCCATATCAATGATATTTCATCAAAAATAATTTATTAAGGTCAATTAAGGTCAAGGGCAATGAGAATAAAATTACTCGCATATAAATTAATTTTTTTAAGGAAAATTTGATACTTTTTTTACTAAAATTTGATACTTTTTTTACTAAAATTTGATACTTTTTTTTACTAAAATTTGATACTTTTTTTACTAAAATTTGATACTTTTTTTTTACTAAAATTTGATACTTTTTTTTTACTAAAATTTGATACTTTTTTATACTTTTTATATGAACGTTCTAAAGGTCAAAATGGTAGATACATTTCATTTTGATGAAACCTAATAAATATATTTCATAATATGCAACTAAAAATATTGCAATGGTAGCCAAGCCCTTATTCTCTTTGGGACACATTTGAAAACACATATAACCAATGAAACAAATATTGTAAAAAGAAATTTTTATAATCAGTGTTTTTGAAAAGAAAGTTGTCTCAAAATAGATTTGCCAATGTAAGAAAAATAGGAGATGCAGCAAAAATGAAAGTTGTAATGACGTATATGAGCAGAAATGGTAAAGTGTTAATATTTAGATTACTTTACCAGAACTGAGAAATACGCACTCAAAGAAATGAACAAAGCAAATGTCATGTTATTTGCATAACTCGATTTAGAATTTGCTTCCTTAAAGACATGGATGAAAATTATTCTGACAAAATTTTACATAAAAAGAATAGACTAGTTAAAACTTCTGTGAAGTTCAGAATAAAATAATAAATTAAGACTTCACATTTCTCCAAATACCAATTCAAACAAAGAAATATTTATTTTCGCAAATAAGTAGCAGCAGAAAATTAGGCACACAAAACCTTTTTAAATATAAAGCAATAAAAATAATAATATAATCCTTAATTTACTAGGTAACAATTTGTAACAACTGGAGCAAGTAATTACATATTCATTACATATTCAAAGGCGTTTTTCTTACCTCGGAACAGCTGTTGAGGACACAATTAAGATTCCTTGAAAGAAAACACCTCTCATAATAAACCTCATTATATGATTTGGAGAAAATGTAATTATTTTTGATATAAAAATATGTGACGCTGTAGGAGATATTAAAACAATTTATAAAGTAACGTTCTTTGAAGAAGTTAAATTAGATAAATTGTAATGACATTTCACTTGGAAGTTTCAATATCTTTAGAAAAATCATGTATTTCATGTCAGGAAAGTGACATAATATGTCTAAGTGGCAATCCTAAGTTTTCATCTAAATATATGAACTTAACTTGAATGTTGATATGAAGTAGAGGTATATATTATTAAGAAAGATTGATTTTTTTAATAATAATTTTAAATTTTACTTAAAAGCTGCAATTATTATTTAGTGAAAGAGGGCGATAAGAATATTTTTTTTTCTAACTCGATAATCTTAAAAAGTATCTAATTCTAAAAACTGGAAGAATTTCCCTTTTCATTCCAATAAAATTTATAAATCAAAAAGGAGATAAAACAAATAAAAAATTAAAATATTGAGACAATGTTTATTATAAAAATATTTGATACAAGTACAAAAGAAATGGAACGAAATTGTTTACTAGTGCAATTTTTATAGTAGATTATTTAATTATTTTATTCACTTTACGTTTATATAATAAACATATATATTTAATAATTATGTAATGCAATATATATTTCTATATAGCATTTTCATGTTTACATGAGTCTTTCATTTTATATTTTATGATCTGTGATTTTAGCCCCATTGAAAGAATAATATCAATAATAGTAACCGAATGCAATAGACAGTATCCACTCACCTAATTTAAATATAATTGGTTGAAGTAAAAAATAAGGGGACATACGTTTTTTGTCTTCCTCCAGCAACATTTTTTTTAAAAAATTCATGCAAAAGGATGAAATTAAAAATACCAAAAATAATCAGAAATAACAAATCTTCAAGAAAATGATTTTACTAATTAAATAATTCTCACTGAAACAATATCTAGATAAATATTTATTATTTTCTTTTATTAATTTTTAGTTTCATTATAATTTTCCTTTACATAGCGGAATTATAGGTTTTTCTTAGCCCTGCTTAATGTATATTCAAATAAGAATATGAATTGAAAAATTAAAATTCAGTGCTTTCAACATATAAGCAACATAAATACAGCATTAATTTCTAAATAATGCATTTAGTGAATATAATTTCATAAAATTATTTATTTACTTTTATTTTGATATATATGTATAAATATTATAAATGCATACCAGTAATTTTTAAAAAGAGCTACTTAAATCTATCTTTCTCTTAGTATTTAAAGCAATATTAATGTGATAATTTTCTTTCAATGGAAAATTAATTCTTCAATAACCACCTTTAAATTGAATACAAAATATTTTATAATAATAAGTGATATTCCAAAATGGAAAATTTAATTTTAAAAGTCAAAGACTTTATAATCGACAATCTTGAAATTTGCGTTGACATTTTAAATCGACTTTCTTCTAAAATCTATAAATATTCTTCTATAAATATTAAAACAGCATTCTATACTGCGCAATTACAAAATAACCACCTTTTCGAAATCGATATTTTAATCTCATTAATGCATTAATAACTATTAGCTACGGTTCCTAGACATTGTCTAAAAAATGAAAACAAAAATAAAAAATATCAAGCAATTATATTAGTTTAAATTTATAGAAAAAAATTAAAAATATCGATAATTATTAGAAAAAAAAATGTATTGTAGTTTAGAAACACTTACATAGGAAAACAACATTTGAAAAATGAAAAAAAAATTGTTTCGTAAAAATATTTTTAAGAAAGGAGCTATGAAAATACAAACAAAATTAAAAACATTAATTAGTTGAAAGCACTAATGAGTTCGAAAACATGATTTTTTTTTCACTTTAAGGATTTTGCTTCTGACAACAACAACAAGCACAAAGACTAAATTAAAAATATTATTTTTTAAATGTAATATAAATTAATATAAAGAAATATTAATACGAAGAATAAATTAGTATGCTTTGTAGTAAATCCTTAAATTAATAAACGTGTTCGAGCCTTTAATGTTTCTAATAATGCATTTATTTTTATTTTTCGACTTAAAGTTTCATATATGCTTTTGAATATATGAATGTATTTTGTAAATAAATAAAAAATATTGATTTAAAGAAAAATACCATATTACTTACTATCATTAATTAATATTTTTAATTAAGCCTGCACAAATCATATAGGACGAAAACTAAGCTTATTAACAATGCAATTTAAGAAATTGAAAATTAAAAAAAGTATTTTAGGGTTATTTTCATTTAAATGAGAGTTGATAAATCAATTTACTATCAATTTTGAAAATCTACCTCCTTGATTCATATACGGAAGAAGAAGTGCAAAATCAAGCTCACCTAATTATCGAAATGGTGAATTTTCTACTTTTGAAATCTGTCAATAAATCATTCATTTCAAATAACTCAGACAAATTAAGCCGTCTTTTCAAACAATTTTATCCGTGAAATTGTTTCCGAATCGAATACATTCCGTGAAAATAATTTTCCTCAACCAAATGGATTAAATTACGGCAAACGAATCCGTGAAGAGTCTGTCGCTGTACATTTATTTGTTATTTGAACTGTAGCACCACAGCGGCCGTTTGAAGTCTTGAATCGTAATTAAGTTTAATTCTTTTCTCCACTAAATTTTAAGCAACAGTAGATACAAATCCGTATTAATTAACTCCGCTTCAATTATTCATCCACATCTCCATGAATCAACATCAATGGGTTAACCTCGAACTCCCAAGTGGGGAAAATTTTCTCTGGTATTTATTAATTTTCTTTAATTACTTTGAATTCTTTTTTAAATATTTTAAAATAGTTTATTTAGTCAATTAAAATTAAAAAAATTTTTCTGGAGGTAAGTCGATAGTCATTTTGAAACGAGTGATAAAATAAAAAATGTCATCTTAGAAAGTGCGAATTCAACAGTTAAACAAAAGTGGAAACTTGAAAGGACGTAAAATAACAGAAAATGAATTAAATAGAAAATAATTGTCTTACAATATTATCAATTTAAGTCACTTTTAACCTTCTTAAGCAAAAAAAAAAAAATGAATATTTCTTTTCTCTTTTTTTTTGAATTCAAAATGAAAATGTAAGCATCGGACAACTGCACATTAGAAAGATAAATGATTTTAATTAAACTACTGATTAAATATTAATAAATAAAAATACGATAATCGAAAAGTATGAATGTTTTACTATTAACAAAAATATTGTAACCGTAGCCTAACAATTATAATTGATATTACAATAAAACGATTAAGGCAGCACATGAGTACCCTAAAATGAAAAAAAAAAATATTTTTTTTTTCATTTTTCCATGTCTTATTGGGAAGCTTAACCCCATTTTTTCGATTTTAAATCTAAATATTTTTTTAAATAGTTAGTTTCAAGTTTTGTAAGTGTTGCCACCCTTAAAATTCGACAACTCAAGGAAAGATTTTCGTTTTATTCTTTATTTTGAAATGTTTCTAAATTTTTAAACTTTATTTATTTAAAAAAAGATTATATAATAGATCCATTCTTTAGGTAAAATAGTTATTACTTTACAGTAATTAAATTATTTATATTTATGTTCTGCGTTCTTTTTGAGTTTTTATTACAACTTAAGAGATAGATGATGGATCTTTTCAAGACCAATATTAGTTTTTACATAAAGCTATTTTTTACTCAGAAACATTGCATCTCAATATTTTATTGTTTCTTATTTATTATTGTGTTGTGTAAATATCACAACCAAATCGTTTTCGAGTTACTAAGCTTGTGAAAATGTTTTCATGAAATAGCAGATGAGTGAAAATAATTCTGGAAATCAGCTTTCTGCAGATATTAGGATGGAACTTCAGATTACAAATATTTTTGAATACAGTTGTTATGGATCAATTTGAAGAGATACATGTTGCATCAAACTATATTATTGGGTCATTGAAAATAAAATCAGTGAAGAATAAAATCGCACGTCAAAAAAATCGTAAAAACTAAATTGATCCTATTTCACATTGAGAAGAGATTAGAAAGTGTATGTATTAAGCTGATTCATTCGTCTTGTCTTTTCATTACTTTCCAAGATATTGTTTTCAAAATATTTATGAAAAATTAAATTGAGGTTAAGCAGTGTAATTTGTGGCTTTTATAGCCAGTATTATGAAACTGGTCAAAAGCAAACTAATTTGTATAAGAAAATATATTCAATCATATTGAATTAAAATAGTGCTTTAATGCATTGTATATGTTTGAAAATAGCATTTTAAGACACTAGATGTCGCATTCTACGATTTTTAATTTTGTTGGTTCATTTTCAAAACCCTAACGATTTTTCTATTAAAGAAAAAAAAAACATTATCAAAACTCGTCTCTTTATATTTTTTTTAAGTTTTTACCAGTTTTTTGTGTTAGATTTGAATATTTCTAGAAAAATAAGCATTCAAATCTAGTCAAATTTTCAGTAACAAATTAAAATTTGCTGTCAGTAATCCAAGAGATATAAATCATTTGAAATATCCAAAAGAATTTTAAAAAAATTGACATTTTATATGTTTTAAAAAGTTTAAAAATTTTAGTATGATTTGTATTTTAAAATAATACTGCTCGGTAAATTGGCATTTTCTCAAAATCTGTTTAATATAATTTGCAAAGAAAATATTTTATGATCTTAATATTACTCCATTTTCTAATGTGTATTCAATTTTTGATAATGGAAACTGTGAAGCTTTAAATAAGAAGGGGTGTTTTTTTTAAGATAGTGGCAATACACAAATACAAATAATATTTTCGAAAATAAATTTTTCCTTTTATTTATCTTAAAAATATTGAATTGGGATCTTGAAATAAGAAGCATATATATTTTTGCGACTAGATGTATATAATATCGTAATGGATCCATTTATCATAAACATTTTTCAAAAGATTTTTTTTTTTTTTTTGAATTTCTAATATTAATTTAAAGCAATTTTATTAATGGATGAAAATCGTGATTTGGCTCAAAAATATATTTTTATATCTACATTAATTTTTTGAAAAGCGATTGAAAACTTGAATTTCCATATTTATTAAATTCAGAAACGTTAAGTGCAACGTTGGTTTTATTATATCTATTATGTTTTGATATTTCAGTAACTTTTTCGATAGAAACGATTCGATTGTAAAATAATAAATTTATATAAGTTCATTTTCAAGTTTTTAAGGAATAAATGTATAACATAATTTCTTAGCTATTCAAAAATAATTAAATATTGTTCAAAACGAGTGTAGATGTAAAATATTTCACTGCATGGAAATTTCTTTCAGTGCGAATTCTTCTAAAACCGTGTTTAAATTATCTTTTATATAAAACTATGAGATTTTTTTATTTTCGTTTTTTAAATCGTGTTTGAATTTCATCTTTTATGTAAAACTATTTCAGATACTTTTTATTTAACTACAAGCCATTTAAAGAAGGTTAAATATTCACATTACTGCAAATAAAGCGATAATAAAGTTCTATATAACTGCAAGAAAGAAAATGCAAGAAACATGCAAGAAAGAAAAATTTTATTTTTTCAACTGTGTGTTCAAATTCTTCAATGACTTGCATTTTTATAGATTGTATAGTGGGTAAAATCTAACATTTATAAAAAAAAAAAAAAAACACCTGTGTTCTTAAACATAAATTTTATCATAATTTAGTGTTTTAATAAATTTAAATAAAATTTAATTCGAAACTAAATATCATGATAGCGTTCAAAAGTAATTAAACAAATAAACAGATACACTGATAAAGAATTGTACGTGCTCATGATCATGGAATCTTTAATTATAACGCTAAAACGCCGTAAATAATCGCTTATTTAGAGTCAAGTGAAACGAGATTAATGAGATAAATTCTTGATACGCTATTATAATTCTTCACCTAGTATCTTTGTAAATCTTAGCAATTAACTTAAACAGCAATTTTCAAGCAAATGAGAATTTAGTTCTGTTTTAATTGAGAATGTGAAAATCTCCATAGCATAATGAAGCCATGCATTCGAAAGGATTATTCCAGGCTGTGATATACAGCAGCACAAAAAAATCTTGAAGTTTCGAACATTTAAAATAGCTTTTTCCTAGGCACTGTTTAAGAATATTAAAAAGAATCCACTGTTCTTCGATAATTTCTGTACATCCACGCTAAGAGGATTAAAGAGGGGTCTTAATTTTATGCGGTGGTTAGTCATAAGAGATTACCTGAATTTCTTCAATATGTCAGGAAACCATAAATAATTGTAAATACATTTAAAACCGGATATATGGGGTTTATTATTTTTTTAAATTAGTGCTTCCATAATATAATTTCATATTAAATGGATGTAAAAAAATCATTTCTTTTAGTTGTTTGTATTTTTTTTTCTTTTGATTTCTAAAAACGTAAGTCATGTTACTAAATCTACTATTATAAAGAATTTAGTTTTGGAGAATTTTAGTCCTCATTCTAAAACTGAGAAATTGATAACATTTTTAAATATAATTTCCAATGGTTAACAAAAATTTAAAAAAAGCTTACTTAATTTTTCTATTAAGCAAAATAAGCTTTAATTATAATCTGATTTAGTGTAGTGGTTTCTTAGAGTGAAAAAATACGAAAACTGAAAATAAATAAGGCTTTGCCTTTTTAATGATGCTGTAAATGATGCTTTGTTATAAATATAATGATGCTTTGCTTTTTTTGTTTTTGATTTGATATTAAAATTATTTGGTACCAATAGAGACATATGTAACTTTGTTATGATACATAAATTTCCAACACAGTAATTCTAGAGCAGATGTAATTAATCTATAGAAGTATTTAGCAACGATAAAATATTTCTGTATTTGGCAATGTTTTCATAAAAATAGCGATATATCCTCTCGACTTCAAACCATTTTTTTAAATTACTGAACAAAACTTTTATTATTATTTTTTTTAGTTTTTATCGCAAATAATATAATTTCGTGGAAATAAGTTTTATTCCAAATCGTTTGGTTTTCGTCATCCCCCCAAACTTACCTTTTCCAATTACTGGATCATTATCACTTTAATATTATTATTACTATCAGTGCTGAAGAATGAAGAATATTTAAAATGGTAATAAATATTCATTATTTTAAAATTTAAAAAAACTACTTTTTACAACAATTATGATAAGATAATTTATTACAAAATGTAGTTTTGCGGAATAGTTTTATAATATTGAGTACTGAAACTCTCTCTAAACGTTTAAATCATTTTGTTTTGAGAAAAATAGAGTTAAATTATATATATATAGATGGAATTATAAGACAGAATATTTAGGTGGAAAAAAGATCTTATTTTCGTTGTAGATCTTCTTTATGTTCAACTTTAAAAGTTCATTTAAAAAACTTCTATGCAAGACTGAAACATTTAATTTCTACTATTTTGAAATAAAAACAGTCACATCCTACTATTAGATAAAATTGCATTATTTTGAAATTAGCTTATATATCTGCCAGGAATACTATGAATTGTTGTAACTTTATTTATAAATTAAATATTTATTATATTAAAAATTGCGTATAGAATTTACGAGAAATCTATTTATTGGATATAAACAGAAATATTTACTTTCCTTCATGAGACATTTAGAAAAAAAACATTTTATCTGATGTTATATGAAATTATTGAAATAAATAATCATTTTAATATTCAATCATTGCTTTCAAAGATCTACCATCAAGGATCTTGGAAATGACCTTCAATCAAGGATCTTGGAAATGACTTTCAATCAATGATTTTGGAAATGACCTTCAATCAATGATTTTGGAAATGACCTTCAATCATTGATTTTGGAAATGACCTTCAATCAATAAAACCATAAAAAATTTAGATCATGCAACATTGATTTTCTATCAGAATATTCTTCAGAATTCTTAGTATTCATCTGTTTGTGATATAAATTTAAAGAGTCAGATTATTTCTCACTTTCATTCCTTATAGAATTCGAAGATAATCCTTAATATTTTTTTTTAAAATATGCGGGCGTACCGAAACGATCTTAAACGTTTTGAAAGCAATGACCAATGCATATAAATTATTCTTAATTGGAATTTATAAAATTGATATGATGTTAATGGCCTTTTCTATCTTAATCTGTTTGTAATGAAATCAAGAAAAATGTCTTGCATTTTATTTGTTTTTGCAAAATTAATGTTGTACAATTTATTTTTAGCTTAAGATGTTACACTATTTTTTTTATAAAATGCACTCTTCGTTCAAAATTTAATAGCTAATTTGATATATTTTCTTATCAAAATTGTTTATGTGCTTAAAAGAATCAGACTGCATTATTTATGTAGTTCGAGATGCATTAAAATATGCAAATAATTTTTCGTAAATTTTAGTTTCAATATTAAGTCTTCAAACACAAATAAAGAGTGTTTGCATTAGTGTTTGGGAAGTAGTACGCAACTGATTTGACAACTTGATTTCAAGTTATCAAATTTAGAATATACTTTAGAGTGGGAATAGGTATAGTGGAGCTATTTCCAGAAAATTCAGGAGAATTTTATTGTATCATTAATTGAATGATTACTAGAATATTTCCGTCATAATTTCCAAAATTATTAATACAATTATTAGTACATAATTTTTTTTTACTTTATTAAATCACACAACGCAACTGGAAACACACAAGGATAATTTAAAAGTTTATGTTGGTTAAATGTTACAAAAGCAATATTGCTACTTAACGTCTATGTTTTTTTTATCTATTGCCTTACTCAAGAATGGAAAAAAGTAAGCAAAACGTTATCAATTAGAGTTCCACATAAACCATTAACTAATTAAATTTATCAAGAGAATATATAATAAGTTTACAAATAAGAATAATAAATTTGCTATAAAAAGAATAATTTACAGATACAAAATATAAAAATATATATCTATAAATTTGACTTCAAAAGTATGTAGACCTTTAAATAGAAAAAAAAATTATAACAGATTCTAAAATCATTACGTAAAATAAAAAAATGGAAATGTAGACTGCTTGAATTCAAAAAAAAAAAAAAAAAATGTGTCCATATAAGCTGGCAATGTCCCAAGTAATGCCAGATCATAACAAATATTATAACATGGTTATATTTGATTTATTAAGCCCTAATTCAATGTTATACAATCTTCATATTTTTCAGTTATTTTTTTTACTTGTTATTTTTAATATATTCCATGTTTTTAATATAACATGGTTATATTTGATTTCTTAAGCCCTAATTCAATGTTATACAATCTTCATATTTTTCAGTTATTTTTTTGCTTGTTATTTTTAATATACAGAATTACTTTGGTTAATTTTCCTTTCTTTGAAGTTTAAAACCCTTTTATATTTTGTATATGAAGATATATCTATTTATACTTGCTTTTAAAGTTTAATGCATCGGATTTTTAAAACTATCTTTTAAGTTCCAGAAACAGGTGATTTAAATCTGGATTAAAATAAATATCTTACTAGATAGATTTTTAGATTAAAATCACATAATTTTATTTCCAAATAATAAATATTCTTCCAACGGGAGGTGCTATTCAAAAATAACAAAAAAAAATTGATTATTCATAGATATCTGTTCCAACTATCGCTTTTTATTCGCATAAGTAATTCAATTAGTTTGTGAGAATTTGCACTTTAACGTTAGGTCATATGTGCTGTCTAAAAACAAATATGTGGCTAATTTTTTAGTATTTTCGAAATATTCTACACACGAATTGAATTGTGCAGTGTAAATATATTAAATTTAGTTATATATTTATTTCAATAAGCATAATGCCTTTAGATGAATAAAAATTACTTTTTCATCACAAAGATTTGATTTCAAGACAGTCAGTAGATATTTTCATTATTTATTCATATCTTCTCATGAAACATCCAAAGGAATTTATTTCTCGAGTAAGAGAAAATCTCTTGATATTAAAGATTTTTGTGATAAAAATGAATCATATTGGTAGTTACCAATAACATGAATGTTAGTATCAATATTGATAATAATTTCGATCTGCTGAATACGATAA
Source organism: Argiope bruennichi (assembly GCF_947563725.1). NCBI lineage: Eukaryota > Metazoa > Arthropoda > Arachnida > Araneae > Araneidae > Argiope > Argiope bruennichi. Next base: position 91,429,173 of record NC_079151.1, read on the forward strand.
AAATATGTTGATTTTAAAGTCTTAGCTTAATGTGCTTTGAACCACTTCAGTGTAACGTTTATATATATTTCCTTTATGATTTAATTTAAGAAATTGCTCGTTTTTGAAATCGGGACATAGTGTGCGAATAGTTTGGAAACGTATAAAAGTACTCAAGAGAAAATGTGTAGAAAATGAAAGCTTGCAGACCCTATTTTTCCAACAATACAAATGAGAATGTATTATTATCATAATGATATTATTTTAAAATCCTAACTTCTTTACTTTATTATAAATAAGTACACTCACAACCATTAGTTAACTAATGCATTTTAGCAATGGATAAACTGAAAATACTATCTGATTAGATTTTTGATTATTGAAAAAAATTCCATGGCATATACTAGATGGCAGTTCTTCATTCGCACCTTTTAAACTGACGTCATACAAATGTCATATGCGTACAGAGTTTAGATATGCATAACATTTAAAATACATTTATTTCATCAATCAATGAATACTTGAAATTTTGAACTTTGGATAATTTCAATCATGAAGCTGACGCTATCACATAAATGGAAATAAAATTGAATAGACAAGTCAGTAAAAGTATTAGTATTTTACAGTAGGAGCAATATAGATAATGTAATAATTTCAAATGAATCAAAATTACCTTCTTTTCAGCAATATTTCAATTTACACAGAGTGTTTCAATAAAAGTGTTACAACATTTTAAATGAAATAGATATAACTTGACCACTCAGAATCGCATATAAATTCAATTGTATAAATGCTTACCAATTTCGTCAGCTGGGGTTGCACGTGTGAGGGATTTTTGAGCGCTTTCTAAGAGACTCTTCAAGGTTCCATAACAATAATCAATGGTCATAATCAATAAGAAGATATCAGTTCATATTGATAAGTGCATGACTATAACCAATAGCTTAGCAATGATGCCACTAAACCTAAAATTTAGATTTAAAAAATCATAATTTAAGTCAAAGTTGTAAAAGCGCCTGCATGGTCGTCTCTAAATGCACACTTTAAATGAGACGATAATATAAATCCTGTATACCCATCAACCAAATGAATTAAAAAGAGCAAGTAAATTGTAAATTATTTTCTTTTATTTGAAAAATAATAAAGAATTGATGACATCATCTATCGAAAACCCGCTATGCCTATGTTAGAAAGGGCTAACATTTTCGTCACTTGAACTATACATATTGGATTGAAAAATGTCGAATCTGTTGACTCAAATGTGAGGTCATTGCTATATTATTGATGATAATCAATATCTGCTCAGTGGGCATTTGTACTGCCATTTGTTATAAACATTACATTTCGCTGTGGAATATTGAAATAAAGATTCTTTGTAAAAATGCTCAGGAATTTTGCTCACATGCAATGCTATCTACAGTGATTGATCGTAATGCATAGCTTATGTAAATTCGAGTCATCCTGGCTTATCAACATTTACTTGTTTTGTTCAACATTTTTTGGATATTTTCAAATTTATATCAAATTCTGTTTTAAAAATTTATTAAGATAGTGAAGGCATATACAAAGACCAACTAATATTATTAAAATAGCAAGGGTTTTAGTTTTAAAATTTCTTCATTGAGATTATATTTTTAGAAATTTTATAGCTGAAAATTCCAAATATGTACTTAGAGTTTAATAATATATTTTTTCTACCAAATGTGGATAATTTTCGCGATGAACTCTTGAAGAAAATGTTTGTGGTACTTCATAAATATTAAAACATCCAGTATACATGCATAAAACATACAAACAAATATTAATCATTATAAAAAGCATCAAAATTTTATAACAATTATATAAATATTTACATAATTACTTATATGTACTATTTAAAAAATATTGCGAATTTTAAACTTTATTTTTATAATTAATTCATTGATATAAGAAACAAAGCTTCAATTTTTGAATTTTCTTTAGTTATTATATACGATATTTTGCATTTTTTTCGATTCTAATGTAATGGTTAAATGTTTTTTTATCCAATGTTCATCAATAAAAATTGGAAGATTTATGAATGAAATTTTTATATTTCCAATGAATAGAACCGTTTAATTTTTTTTTATAATTTTAATCCATAAAAATATTTTTTGTGATATTTCATGGATTTCCTCAAAATTGACAAATTGTTTCAAATAAAAACGAGCTTTCTCATTCTAAAGATAAGGATAAGTTAATTCAAGTCACGCTTTAGTAAGAAATCTCATTTTAAAGACAATATTCCCCTGTATCGAACGAGAAACAATTATTCATCTTCCAACAGCTACTCCCATTCATCCTCTAAAGTATTTTATTCAGAAATGAAAAGTACCGAACCGAAGGATGAATTCAAAAGAAAATCAAATCCCGGATAAGGAGATATGCAATAAAGCGAACAGCCCAAATGCTTTTCCCATTTCATTTCACTCCATTCCCTGCAACTTTGATTCCCTTTTCTAGAAATATTTCTTTGGATAGCTCTTATATTGTGAGCTTTCTAAAACGAACACATTAACAAGTGCCGCCGCTCTAACATAAAGATGCTCCAGCATCACAATCAAGCAATAACTTCCCACAATCTCTTTATGCTGATAATAGTAATATGGTATGGGACCTAAATTATATCGCTTATGTGATGGAGAATTGAATAAAAATGACAATTCATATTTTTACAGTGTAAAGTAAATATTTTTAGTTGTGTATTTAGTGGATGTTAAAATAAAATACCTGTGGACTGCATTCTGAAATCAATGAACTCCACTGTACCATAATTTTGTATTCAATAATAATTCAAGTTGGAATTACAATGAGACATATAAAAAGAAAGTACATGTTCCTACATCACAATCAAGCAATATCTTTCCAGAATCTCTTTATGCTAAAAAAAGTTATATGGTATAGGGATTAAATTAGGTCACTTATGTGATGGAGAATGGAATAAAAATGACAATTCATATTTTTACAGTGTAAAGTAAATATTTTTAGTTGTGTATTTATTGGATGTTAAAATAAAATACCTGTGGACTGCATTCTGAAATCAATGAACTCCACTGTACCATAATTTTGTATTCAATAATAATTCAAGTTGGCATTACAATGAGATATATAAAAAGAAAGTACATGTTCCTACATCACAATCAAGCAATATCTTTCCAGAATCTCTTTATGCTAAAAAAAAAGTTATATGGTACAGGGATTAAATTATATCGCTTATGTGATGGAAAATGGAATAAAAATGAGAAAAAATATATTTTACAGTACAAAGTAAATATTCTCTGTTCTGTATTTCTTGGATGCTAAAATATATATGTACCGCATTCTGAAATCAGTGCACCTCTTATAATATAATTTTCGTAATGATCTATATTTCAAATTGACATTATGATGAACGTTTTTGAAAAAATTAGAAGGTTATAATTAAAATAATTATTTTAATCATGGCCAAACATGCGATCATCATTATCTAATTATTTTAATTATGACCTTCATATACACCTTAATAATGATCAGAATTAAAATAATTATTTATATGTAAATAAATATTACAATTAGTGTTTGAAAAAAAAAAGATAAATTAGTTATTGATATTTTAGCAAAATTTTTAATGTTATAAAAGATAGAAAGGAAAAACAAAATAATGCAAATACCAATAATACAATGATTTTTATTTGACATGCATACTCCTCAAAAACTCTAGAATATAACAGACTGCAAGACAAAAGTTTTTTAATATGTACGCGTTTTATGAACATTTGAAGTTATAATAATGAGTGTTTTTTTACCAAAATTTCTCTTTGTTTTGAGCTGAAAGTCTGTAAAATATGACTAAATAAAATAAAATCCATGGTATATCACACTTGCAAATGTACTTGGAACATCAATTCTGAATTGGTAACTGCATATTATAAAAAGACGCACAACATTATTTGCGAAAAGTAAATAGTCTGCGGTAGTCGTGTGTGTGTGTGTGTGTGTGTGTGTGTGTGTGTGTGTGTGTGTGTGTGTGTAATGATATCTCCTAATCTAATTTAAATCTTAATTATTTTCCTAATTTTTATCAATTTACCAATACCAACTTAATTCTAAAATAGTTTCTTATTTCCAGACCCAATTTCACATTTTATTAGTAACATTTAACAAGCTCTCTAGAAAAATGACGAATTCAACAGATTTTAACGCTTTGAGCGAATGAATAAGAATCCCTAATGCTTTCCACATTATTTTAAAGATACCTAAAATTACCTTGTTTAAATTGGCAAATGTCAAAGAAATTCCACATCAAAATCTCACAGTAAAATCATTTAAGGGAAAGATTTCGGCCTCAACTACTCTTATGTCGCAATATAGACTGATGTATTTCTTAACACTTATTCTTTTTATGTAAATTATATTAATAAGATTAAATTGAAATAAAATTTTGTTTCAAAATTGCAAAAGTTTTTTTTTTTCTTTTCGGTCAAGCATTTGCCAATATTATATTATATAAATAAAGGTAAAAACAAAAACAAAATAATGAAATGCATAACAAATGAACATTAGGGTATAAAATTTTATAAAATATAAACTGTACGCATATCAGGATTTCAAAAAACAAATTGCAGAAGATTCTATAATATTGCCGCATATACCAATTTTGTAATTAAAATTTCCAACCAATAATCCTGACGAGCCAACTGGTAACTAAATGGAGCAAGTTTTAAATAATTAAAAAATTAAACTACTTTTTTGTTGAAAAATTAAAAAAAATACGTTTGGACAATCACAGCCGTATTAATATGCTTAAAATATTTATGATTATTTTCATTTGAATGTGCATTACATTTAAGCATGTTTTTTTAATTTATTATAAGCATTCAGTTTTTAAATATATTCAAACACTTTATCATGTTACTGAATTGTACAAAACAACCAGAATATTTGGCAAGTAAATTGATTAGATTTCCAAGATTTCTTGTTAATACTTTAACTTTTTTACTGCTTTATTTTTAATGCTTAATTCAGTATTTAGTAAAACGATTTCGAACTTCAATATTTTCTTCTAATTCAAATGGAGAAAATGCATTAGCGTCAATAAAGACATTTCCGTTCTCGGAAGATGGAAATTGATTTTCCGTGTCAAACGTTTATACATGTATTAGCTGTTTTTATGAATCAAATTCCAACGTATATTTATTCCATTCAAATGTTAATTTCATTGGCACTCGTTTCCTTTGAGAAAAGGGATAATTAAGGCATTTCTTATTAAAAATGATGAACATTTCATAACTTACTGAAAGCTTGACTACTAATGGATTATACTTATGCTAACCCTATTAAAACTAATAATAGTAATTTTTAAAATAGTTTTTAATAAAAGAAGTTTTTAGATACAGTAAGTAAATGTATCTTGGAATTGTTAAGCTCCAATTTTTGATTGAAGAAAGCATGATTTTTTAAAAAAAATTCGAGCAATAAGTTCAACGATGAAAACTTGTACTCTGTATTCACATAGAAAATGGAGGAGTGAATGATATTGAAATAATTTTTGGTCAAGAGGGTTAAAAAATGATGCCAATGTAGAAGTTTTTAAAACATTTTATTTAAATATCTGACTGGTAAATTAGATAAAAAAAATGTTAACGCATAGCTGTCAACTACACTTTACTATACAACCAAACTTTAGCTTATTAAAATTTAAACATTTATTTTTTTTTCTTTTATTTTACAGACACACTACTTATAAAGAAGTTTACTTTACAGTATATTTATGGTTAGACAAACAATTATTGAACGGTGCGAAGTTATTTCCTTATTCAATTAGCAGATTTTTTCATGTTACATAATGGGTTAACATTCTTTACATTAATTCTAAATCAACTCATAACAATGAATAATATACATCAGATTATCTGAAAAATTAACTTTTACCACACATAAAAAAATGAATTATTTCTATTTGTCTGTTTTTTCATTTTGAAATTATTTAAATACAAATTTTAATGAAAAATAATATTTTTTAAAAACACAATATTAAAGACTTATCTTTATTTCCTTCAATTTTTATTATAATGAATTTATTTTTTCTCGCCATGAAATTTTGTCACTTTTTTATCGCTTAGCTCCATCGGCCAGTCCTCCAAAGACGCTAAACACACATATAAAAACATGATCAACACACAATCACAGCACTTATAGAAATCAATAACACGCAAACATATAGCGACTAATTATACAGTAACTGTAGCAACTCAACAGACATCAGGAAGTCAGTACCGCGATCTATATTCATAAGAGAGAATTGACTCAACATGTGAATTCTTCACATTTTATAGTTCTCAACATAATTCTCTTTCTTTGCTGTAGCATTTTCTAGAAAGATCCACGGATCTCGATACCCAATCTCCATAATTTTTTTATTTTCGTCATGAAAGATGGTCTTCGGAAACTTTTCAAAATATCTCTAAATCTCACTGTGAGATTAATTGCACAGGAAAGAATTATAACAATTTCGTTATAATGTTTTTTCATATGTCAATAATAAATACAATAAAAATAAGAAATACAATCGAAAACATGAAGATGTCAAAAATTGATGAGATGAATGGCTGTCGTTAAGTAAGTGTCATTTCAGATTTGTGTCTTATGTCATTCCTTAACAGCTTAACTGTTTTGCCCGAGTGTCATACGTGTATCGATTTATCGAATTTTGATAGTTGAAAGCAAAAAATAAACCATTCATATCGATTATAATTCAATATTAAAATTACTTGGTATACATAGATAAGTCAAGTATTAAATGGATTACTATTTGAATCAAAATAAGAAAATATTCTCAAAATAGAAGATATCATCTTATTAGATATTAAAGAAAATAAAACAGTTAAGGGGTTAATACAGGATATCTTCATGATGGCGTACATTAACTTTCATATTCTCAAAATTATTAATTTACAATATACAGATTTTCTTTTTTTTTCTTTTAATAATCTGAAAATATCTTTTATGTACAAAATATAATAAAATGTTTTTAGGCTCACTAATTAAAATCAATAACTGTGGAATAAAACTTACATGCATATTCGTAACATATTTTTACCAGAAACCAAAGAATTTTATCAAATAATTCAAATGAATTATTTTAACATTATGGTCAGAATGATAAAATCTTAAACAATATTTCATTTTATATGCATTTTCACACGTATGATAAAATATTTCATTTTCGCTTTTCTCTTAATTTAAAACTTTATTCCGAGTAAGTTTAAATCGCTTATTTTATTCACTCTGTATGATCTACTTTCTTCATATCCAATATAGATTTTTTTTTTCAATTTTTGATAAATCCTTGAAAGTTCATCATAATGCATGAAGACATGCTCAAATTTTTGCTATCAATTAATTTAATCTTGATAGAGAGTATATTTTTTATAAATAGAAAAAAAATATTTTCTCCACTTTTTTTAAAAAATATGTTAGTTTAGATAGCACATGCTGATCTGCACAGAACTTTGCAAACGGGTTCATGCATTATCATATTACCCACTGAAAAAATATTTAATTCCCATTTAAATTCTTCCTTTCTGCGGGTCTAACGTATTTACGCTATTTTTTATTCTTATTATATTTTAAAATGAGCTCGAAATGCTGCATTTTCTAAATGCTTCGCGTGACTAAAAAGGAAAAATAATATATATTCTTGAAATTTCTCACACAAAGAAAAGAACTCAAATGTTTACATAGCCTCTTATGAAAATAAAACCGAGAAAAATAATTTCTGAATAAAACACGCTTTTCTTCAGTATGAGATGCCAAGAAAATTCTTTTTTGTGTGTATGTGTGTGCAATAGCATGTCTGTTTTGTTGAGATCTCGTATAATACGAAAGAAATAGCATTCACTGTCTGTTCAGAAATGCTCTGAAATTCTAAAAAGAAAAGCAAGAGAAAATATATATATTCTTATGATATATTTTAAAAAAATAGTCCTGCTGTTAAATGCATTGAGAATAATATTTAATGCAAGGAATAAGGGTAAGGGAAAATAAAAGAAATAATATTTACTTAAATCAATGTATTTTCAATAACTAAAAATATAAAATCAAAATAATGAATTCAAACTATTGTGAATAAGTATGCTGAAAAATTTATAAAATAAAACTAAAAACTATTTAGGGGATGGATACTAATAATGCTCAATGAATGGTTAAAATTAAAAATGTTTATGGATGCTTTTGAATTACGAATATTATTCCTTTTAATTAAACCAAAAAGCAGTTCTTAATATTTTAACAGCATTTGAATTGATTAAAATATTTATATTGTCATTTATCAGTATGAAAGAGATAGAAAATAAAAATCCCTTGTATTTTTACGTATTTAATTGCCATTTAATTGCTTATTAACTATTTTCTTTTAGTTTGAAGCAATATCTGTGGGACTACTTTGTCTTAATAAAACATAATAAATCCCCCTTTAATGTTAAAAAATAAAACATTTCCGTACAGTACTTGAATTTTTTTTACAATCTTTGGAATTAAAGAATTTCATAGCAAAAATAAATAGCTGTACTTTTTTGACATTTATACATTTCTACTCAATTAAAAAAATTCGCAGATTTTCAAAATTGACAATTTTGGAGTGTTTCTTCAAAGGTTTTTCAACCAGTTTTGATACGGTAGCACAGCCACGAAATAATATTTTTTGGAATTCTTTACTTCCAGAGTTATAGTTTCTCCTACTTGGCATCATATAAATATGAAAATTTGAAAGCTCACAAGTTCTGACAGCATTTGATCCACGGCGAAGAGTGTGTTCTTATTTTTGAAAAAACTCTGAAATCTTTGTTTTTATCTATGCATTTCAGATTTTGTGCTCTATTTCTGACAATTTTTCATTTGAATTTTTCGTTCCCATATTGTATTCTATCATCATTTTATCTTCTTTATTAAGTCCATTGGATAAAGTACCATCGAATGAATAACTTAAAGTTGATTATTGAATGAATATACTTTGTCCGTACCGTAAATCTCTACAGATACTAATTGAGAATGCATGAGTATGTTTATGATCACACCACAGACTTTATTGTTTAATCAATAACTTCCTAATTTGACATAAAAATACTTTGGAGGATTAAAACATTTGTATAAATTTTAAAATAAATTTTAGATAGAATTTCAAGTATTCAAAAATCAAACGGAAATGTTATGGATGCAGCAGGATGGATTCCAAAAATTAACTCCGTAAAAAAAAAAAAAAAAAAAAAAAAAAAAAAAAAAATGTACAATATTTTAAAATTATAAAAAAACGAATATTTTTATGATATTAATTTACTTGTGCAGTTTTATTAAGAACGTCTATAATATTTTCTGATATTTTAGGGATATTGAATTTATTTCATTAAACCCCTGAAAATGTGATTTTTTTCCATTTGTTAGAAGATAAAAAGAAATAGTAGGTTTATCTTTTGTCCAGTTTGTTTTTGGAGTTTGAGAATGAGCTCCGTGAGATAAAATGCCCATTTAGAAATCATATCACCTTTAATGTTATATAATAACAACTTTATAACTACGAATACAAATTAAAAAGGTTCTGTAATAGGAAATAAAAACAACAATGAAAATTAGACTTTGGAATTAATGTCTAATGAAAACATTTTTTATTTTAATTTTAGAATTATCTATACCATTTCAAAAATCGCTTAAAAACAATAATGTGCATGTGCGTCTTCTAAATTCTCAATTAGAATTGAAGAAACTGAATGCAAATGAATTTGGTATCATTATGAGGTTAACTTGTGTGTTTGATGATGAGTAAAAATTACTTTATTGTTAGTTATTTTAGTCTAATTAGTTAGTTTGTTAGTTATTTATGATCAAAGTTTCTGAATTTTTTTTAATTATTTAACAATTTTCTTCCTAAAAATTGACAGAAAAATAACCATCTTTTCTAGAACATAAAGTGTTGTATTTACACAAATTCGAATAAACACTCAGGAGTCGTTTAACTTCTTCATATAAAAAAGTTTACCTAAATTAGACAATAAGATACTGGATTTTTAGATTTAAATCTGCAATTAAATTAAAAATTAAAATTTTTTAGGATTTGAAATGAAGAAACATTTAGAAGCGCTTCAATATATCAAAACCCCTTCATATTATTAAAGGAATAAAAACGCAATAAATGTGTCAAAAAGAATGTACCATTTAATCAGAAAGTTAAATGCATAAGTACGAGAAATGCTGCAAAAACTATTCATCGGTATATTTGTAGATAGTACCATGGTTCATGTATATAATTAAAAGGAATTATTCATTCAACCGGAAGTTCAAATTAATTACTATGAATTATTATCGTGATTAGTATTTAATGCATATTAAGCTAATAATATAATAAAACAATTCTTGAGACTCGTAATAAATATACAAATAAAAATTAGCTCTATAATATAGCAATATCCCATATGAATAGAATATATAAAATGAAAATAAATAAATAAATATATTATATATATATATATTACATACGTAATGCAGTAAAAGAATTCATTGTATGAGAGTTCCTAATAAATTTATTGTGAGCAAAATTGGATGTCAAGTATAAAAGACAGGAGCATCTTTATTTCCAAAGACTTTCTAAGAGACATGGAATGAAAATGAATTTCTCAAAGACTTCAAAACAAATTAATGTTTTAGAAATATTCAATGCATTCCATGAGGAAATTATTCTGTGTTTTCGTATTATACTTAGATTCATATTATATTTAGAATTTTCTAGGAATCTGTTATTTTGGAATAAATTTAATGGCAACAATGACAAAGATAGATTGGAAAATATGAAAGATATATTATTTCACAAAACATTTAAAAATGTGACTTCGATTTCCAGAAAAACAGCATGAAGACTCAGACAAAGAAACAAAATATTTTCGCATAAATGTACTCTACATGCATGCTTTTAAGGCTAGATAGAAATAGATTTTATTATCAGTTAGTGTTTTTTTTATTATTTTAGAGTAGATGGAAGGCAACGATAGAGAATATTTAAATTAGTTTTTTATCTTGCATGATGGTTAAGTGTAAGGAAAAAATATCTGTGGAATTTATACAAAGATTAATGAAATTTCAAGAAGTCGTAATTGCACTGAGCTGATGTAATGCCCCATTATTTATTGTCATAAAAAATACACAACGCTTTAGATTCTTTCAAACATTGAAGTCGAATAGTCGCACTGGCTTCAAACTAATAATAATTTTTTCAGGCAGTAATTTTATTGATGCAACTGTTGAAAAACTCACATTAAATTAAATATGATAGGAAGAAATCAGCATTTACTAGCTAAAATATAGTACAAAGAACATTCTCTATATTTACAGAAAATGCTTAAAATTCTGAAGTTATTCTATTAAATTATAATAGTTAAAGCTAGTGGCAATTGCAGACCTATGGATTCACATGAAAAATCGGTTTAATTTAGTTCTAATAACATTCATAACATTCCTTTTTTATATAATCATCGGGCATTTTCGATCATGGTCTAATGATGATGACGATGCCTTTACTGGTATCCCACACCTCAACGCTACTCTTTAGCACCAAAAGAAGGTTAGTTGGTCCAATGTATGATATTTTACATCAGTAAATCAATACGTCACTAAATCAATATACGTCAATAAAACAATATATCTGTTGCTAAAATTTTGGACCCAAAACTTCGCTTTACGAAGCACGTTGAACATATTTCAAATAAAGATCTTGGGAAATTAAATATTCTTAGGAGACACGTGTGGTTCAAGATCTCAAACCTTGAAAAGTGCATACAGACAATTATTAGACTAGTGCTAAAGTATGCTGCCTCAGTCTGTGGTACGGCTTCAACTTCTATTAAACAACAACTCGATTCCGTGTAATATAGAGCCTCAAAAATTATAATTGGTGACATCTCCTCAACCAACAATGAAAGAGCGGAAAAAGAATTTAGCCTTTCCCCTTTATAGAGTAGACTCAACCTTGCCACCATCAAGTTCATTAACCGACTTCCCTGCAATAACAATGATCATATCTCCACCAGAATTTTCAATGATTGGGAATGTTCAACCAGGCTTCAAAGATCCTCAACTCTCCATAAGGACAGAGATATTAGAAGACTGACCCAGCTGGAGCATTAATCCGTTTTCTTCTGGAACCTCTCTATCCAAGAACATCAACGGCGAACACTAAGATTAATCTGAACTTGTTTCAACACTGCTCTAAAAAAGAGGATCCAATGATACTCAGACAAAAGGATCTTTAAACCATAGAAAACCTCTTCCAGGAGAACCTGGCAGTTACTTACAACGAAGGTTCTTCATATAAATCCCTCAACAGAGGTGGAGCGGGCATCTTCTTTATTCTTCCACGTTGTGGAAAAATCAGTCTTTAAATTAACAAAGGTTTGATTGTCTCCAACTTCACCAGTGAACTTTTGGCAATTAAAGAAGACTAACTTTATACCTGAATAATTCTCAAGCTATGGACCTTAGTGAGGGAACTGTTTTTTTATTTCAGATTCTAAATCGGCCTTAGAGGCCATCGGAAATGGTGACACAAACATCACGTCTGCTATAAATGACTTACTCTATCAACTGTATTTTAAGAGGAAATCTTGTGTGCTGCAGTGGATACCCGTATAGGTAAACATTGAGGGTAATGAATGTGTAGGTGCTTTGACCAAAGAGACATGAAATCTTGTCCAATCTAGTTGCGCCACCACGCTTGTAGAAGCGAACGTTTTGGCAAGATGTAGACTTATAAATAAACCCTATAGGAAGCCTTTAATCACTGATTACGATTTCCCTAGAAGTGTAATAACTACACTGGCTAGATTAAGAACAAATCTCTATAAGGGAATGAAGATCCTTCCTGATGGGACAAGACCCTATATTTACCGCAAGAACTACACGGAAACTCATCTCACATCGAGATACATCTTCGAGTGCCTATCTGTTACCACAGATATCTCAAAGTTTGGCTTGATACCGCTGATGGATCAACTTCGGGACACCCTTTACAGTCCTGAAGCACCAAAAAGGTGGTGGCAGTTGTCCTCCAGACATTTGACAATATCTGAGACTTTCTTTCCTTACTTTTTGCGTTTCCATGGACACGACAACCACAACATCTGGTGCTAAAACTAATTATTAAATTAATTTTATTCCAGTACTGTTTTTATTTTTTACAGATTTGTTTTCTTCATCTAATTTTTATGTACGAGTGATATTTTTCAAATGTCGATCGAGATGAAATTCTCCAAAAGTGTTTAAATCTGAAATATTTTTACTTAAACGTATGCTATCAATTTTAATCCTTCCCGTCTACCAATAAATCTTTCGGTATATTTTCCCCTTTGCCGTAATTAACTATACGTGTAAACATATTTATCTAAAACTAAATGAACATTTTTATTTTGTAGATTGATGACATGTTGCACCGTGTTAGAAGGAAGAGTTAATTAAACCTTTGGAAAATAAATCATAAATAACTTTGTGTAATAACAAAGTATTAAAAGGAGATTATAAATTATCTAAAATTTTAGCATTTCCTCATAAAGAGAAAAGGAAGGTTGATATATTGTCTCGTATGATTACGATTTTTCTCATTCTGTAAATTTTTGATTAGACTTTCAATCATTGCAAAATTTATATTTCTGTTAATCATTAGATGGAATATATTTCAAACATTTAGAGCTATTTATCTATATCGCTTTGTGTAATTTGCATAGATTCTTTCTCCTAAAAATAAGATTATATTTTTTTACAAATTTTTGCTTCAAAATTTACTTTAGTACTTATGTTTTATCATCTCAAAGGCAAATATTGCACTCATTTCTCTCTGTTACAATCAAACAAGTTGCAGATTTATAATTCGATACTCTTTCCTGTAATAATTCCAAGTTATAAACGAGGTTTAATTTTCTCCTTTGACAAGCATTTCTCATCATTTTCCCCATTTTCTAAGGCAACCAAAGACTGGTAGTAAATAAAGCTTTGGCTTCAATCATTCATCGTCAAAGCCCGGAAACCACACTTCTAATTTATAATATTGCCTAAAATAAAGATTTATTCTTCTTAATTATTTTGTTATTAACGTATTTTTAACTATGTATTATTATTATTATTTAATAAAAAATATATTGAATGTTTTGGTTGATTTGTTTTTAAAGACTGATTGAAAATTGCCTGAAATATGTGTTCTTTTATAAATATATCTTCTTATTTTCACGATGGCACATAAACCATGCAGAATCTATGAAAAAGGGCGATTTACAAGATATTTAGGAATTATATTTGAATACATGTGAAAATAATTAATTAATAAAACAATAAAGATATTGTAGCTTATTCATAATAAAAAATATAAATTAAGATAGTGTATATAAAATTGTGAACAATGTTTTGAACATATTTCTATGATTTTAAGGTGTGCAAAAAAAAATATGGATGTAAATTCTTCATCAAGTAATTCAGTAGAAAACGATAAAAAAAATTGCATATAACACAAATAAGTGTCCAGGGTCGATTAAAAAGACTTGAAAGAAGAAGTGGCTTCTTGCAGATGATAAATGTGACGTTTCGACAATTTCTTCAATCTATGGCTTTTGCTTAAGTTTACACTTTATGCAATATTTCACACACCACGCTAATTAGGAATTCTTTTAGAACTGAAAGTTCAATACTATTTGGAAATGTTTTAATTTTGGAAAAGTTAGTTATCATTTGTTAAAAAAAAATTTAAAAAATTATTAATAAATGTGTTTTTCCTCCACAAATATCCCTAATTGTCCTGCAAACATCTTTCGTAAAGAACATCTGCAATAGGCTTTAAAAATGAATCAATGTATCAAATTCGAAGTGGATTATAGATTCAGGTTCTAAAAATTGGATTGCATTATTTTTAAATTTGGAAGACCTTGTTTTAACTAATTACTGATGTGAAACTTTGTATAGATGCACCTAATAAATCAGCAGTGAATGTGATATGAGACAGAAAAGAAATCGGAAGGATCAATGAAAGCATTCATCCAATATCGCTAAGCAACAAATACTTAGTTTATGTAACCACCAACTAAATAATCAATAATTCTCAACAAAAATTTATCATCAAATGAATTATTGAAAGAACCATTTTTTTTATCAGCTACATATCAAGCGTTTAATCATATAGTGAGATAGTCAGCAATCCATCATTTATATAATGTTTCCTAATTTTTAATAAAAATATACAGTTCCAATTTAAATTTTAAATAATATTTAACGACTAACTAGAAACTGCATTCATCAATTAGATGAACATAATCCATTCAACCAAAACCATCAATTATCAAAAAACGAAACATGACGAACTTGTCATAGTATCCCAAATTTATTTCCGAGATCAATGTTTACAAATTAGCTTGGAACCTAAAATCCCAATAAAGATGCATTTTTTAAAGTATTTTTTTTAGAAAAGGGAAGACGCAAATGTTGATTAATTAACTTCACTTAAATGACTAGAGAGCTTCGTCATGAATCACCACCATTAGCTCATCACTCAAACTTCATAATGGAAAGGTTTCAGCTCCATGTTTATTTGCTTATTTTTTTAACCTTTTTCTTCATTACAATTAAGGAATTCAGTTTCTTTCTGAATCCGTTGATTTCTAATTTGAGGATTAGTAATTTTTCGTTTACAAATTAATTTAGTTTGTGTGTGTGTACATCGCACGACTGGTTAACAAGAAATTAATTAATGGAAGGAAGCTGTGAAGATGGTTAAGGAAAGGAAAAATATTTATGGAGAGATGAAAGGGGTGCGAGCTTAGCTGTGATATAATTTGGAATGGCAATTAACTTGCAGGAATATTTTGCAATTTTTTTTCAAACTTTTTATCAGTTGCTCGAATTTGTACAAATGTTCTCTGTGTCTTAGAAATTGTAAAGAATAATATTTTCTACCTTTTGAGTTCAAATTTATGAATGCTGGGTATGAAAGGAATAAAAAGTTATAGTTAAGTCAAAAATTTAAATAAAATGTTATATCGAGGAAGAAGAATATACTATTGACAAACTATAGGAATTTATTTGCAAGACAATTAAATAAAAATAAGAGTAACTTTCAAATCATTCCGTGTATTTTTGTTATCAATTTTAATGCGCATTCTATCGTTATCCAGCAAATATGTCCAAAAATTCCAAATTTCAATGTCTGAAATATATGTGCTTCTTCTTCAAAATTTTCATAATAGAGCCTAATTCATTAAAAAAATAAATCTTTTTGATAAACTTATTTTACTAAAATTAAACCATAATATAATTATTGACCTACTATCACTACTATTTTTAACAGATAATATATTATCGTGTTGCTCTGTAAGCCAGAACACATAATTAAGAGTTGCCAAATTTGTCCCAAATATTCTTTCTATGAAATATTGCGCATTTGGGAGCTATTTTTTCAAATTTTAATTAAAAGCGAGTTTTTGACGTTTCCCCGTGATGTTTCTTCAAAATATTTTAGCACAAAACAGTCGTTTACATTTTTATTAAATAATTTTAATGTAGTTTTTATTAAATATATTTTAAACTTGTTGTTAATTTTCAGAAATTTTAAATATAACTTTTGCATAATTTTTAATAATGTACTTTGTTATTCCAAAGAAATGCAAAACGTTTTCTTTATTTCATCAAATCATTGCAATTTTCCAAAAAAATAATGAAAGATGTAGAAGAAAAATTTAGTTTACTATCTGCAGATTTTACATAAGGAATAAGAATGCGAAATGCGTTATCGCATAAGATAGCGTGCAGTTTGTGAAAAATCACTGCAGATGCATATTTAAATCCAGTATGATGTCTTGGATGTTTATTCTATTAAAAATGTGTAAATCTCATAAACATGATAAACAGTTATATTAAAACGTATAACAGATAAAAACATTAATACATTACCGTTAAAGCTCGAATGCCATTAATGTGCAGATTACCTAGCTAATCTGCAGATTAAAGGATTTGCTCCATTAAAGTGAGGTATCAAGAGTTTTTCGTATTTTAACTAGGTAATGTGCATATTAGCGGCTTCCTTACCGTTAAAATTCAAAAGTTTGATTCTCTCATTTCCTTTCTTTACTCCTTATCTCTCTCCCTAAACTTAGTTTGGTTTCGCCAGCATCTGGTCTTCGCCGGTTGTTTGTATTTCTCACTAACCGCCTTTGGAGACCAGCTGGTTCACCAATCTTAATGCCCTTTAAAATTTTCAATTAATTCATTTACGTAATTTGGCTTTTAGTAGTTTCTTTATCAAAATGTTTTAAGCCTCAAATGTTGATAGTCATTTAATTCAGATAATATTATATATGCCTTAAGCCATAATGTGCTTTGTATCTCTCTAAATTTCTGTCAACTCCCATAAAATTTCAACTTTAATTTAAAGTGGAAATGATTAAACTGCAATTAATATATTTAAAAAAAACTTTTTTTACGGAAACTAAAAGCATTTTTTTGAAATATGAGTTCTGACAGCAGAGTAGTTCAGTATTTAAATCTTATGATTACTACAGAAAAAATTTCATAATTTATATAATATATCAAGAACTATTCAATAAAAATTTCTCAGAGCACTCATAAAATTCACTTTTACTTTCAAAAAGATTAAATTGGTGTGAATTGAAATATTTTATTTTTTTCGGTCTATTAATATACTTCAAAAAAAATATGAAGTCTAAATATTATATAGCCCTTGGATCCCGAGGAATCATATTCTGTAAATTATTCTTGAAACTTCAATTTTTAAATAAATAAATGAACGTTCTTCTGCTACCGAATTTTATCCATTTATGAAGATTTGAATAGAATAGCTTAGAACAATCATCATTTTCATAATCTTAAGCCAATCAGTCTTGAGAAACCCTGGGCACTAATTAGTGTATCAACTTTGAAATATTCGATGAAATGTTCTAAAATGACATAGTTTTAATTGAACAGTTGTATTCAAATTTTAAGAATTAATCAGTTTCAGTGACTAATTTAGTTGATTGGAGTGCACATGTTTTTATTTAAAATATTAGCGTCTCAAGAATATTTTGTTAAATATGTTTCACAGAGCAGTGGCTCCAGATAAAAGACACGTTTAAACATTCGTAATTTATTATAATATTTATTGTCTCACGTTACATTAAATATAATTATTTACTACATTTACACCCTTTTAATGCATGTATTTCTATTAGTAAAGGATAAAAAATTAGCTGTTACGCCTTGAATTGAAAATATGTATGTTAAATCGTGTGCCTTAAATAGAGCTGATTTATCGAATTAAGAATGTGGATATTGTAAAAGATCATAGAAAACTTTGTCTTTCATTTATTTTTAGGAAGCATTATATTTTTAATTTATTTCATTTCATACAGACATGTGCTGTAAATTGCACTTTTCTAGGTTTGAAATAATATTTCACTTATTATTTTTTTTTAATTTCAACTTTCGTCAATATGATGACCAGATAAAAAATAATTGATAATTTGATAAAAACAAATTTTTCCCATGCACGCATTAAAAAAGTAATCTAATTTATAGATTAAAACACTATTATCATTAAAAAAAGGTAATTTTTTGAGCTTTAACTTGATGCAAAAATCGCTTTTGTACGATAATATTCTCTGAAGTTATAGAGGAAAAAAAACGATAAAATTTCGCTTAATTTTTAATTAATGAAATTTTAGTTAAAAATTAAAAAAAAATAATAATAATAATAACTCCGATGTGCACATTCCCGACATTCACGGTATGCACGTGCCAAATTTGGTAGCTGAAGATAGACCGATCTGGCCTATAGAGCGCTAACATACACTCACACACACATTGAGCTTTATTATAAGTATAAAAATAAGTGAGTAGCATATCTAATTATTTTATCAAATACGTTTCTGCAAGTTGGCGGATAATTTCAGTTGTGATTCTTTTTGAGCAGAAGATTTAAATCGAAATGTTTAAACATGTACCGAATAGGTGAGTAAAATGAAGAAACACTTCTTCAGAAACCTCTTTAACCAAGATAAAAAAAATTATAATAGTATTTTAATGGTGTGATTCTTAGTAAAATAGAGAATGGGTTTTATAAACTTGGTACTAAAACGGGAATTTTTAAACAATTGTGTACGAGATCTGAA
Source organism: Argiope bruennichi (assembly GCF_947563725.1). Taxonomy (NCBI): domain Eukaryota; kingdom Metazoa; phylum Arthropoda; class Arachnida; order Araneae; family Araneidae; genus Argiope; species Argiope bruennichi. The sequence continues at coordinate 91,448,330 of NC_079151.1, forward strand.
TTTAGTGTTTGCAAAGAGATATTTTTAAAGAAAGAAGATATCCCTGATGTAGATATATCTTCAAGACAACCAGCAGTAAAACAATCCCTTGGTACCAGTCATAGTTTTACAAATTGTGATTGGAAATCTAAATGCTCCACAAATAGCTGTGCTTGTTACAAAAACCTATTGCTATGCAATTCAAAGTGTCTCCAAATATTAGATTACATTAATAAGTAAACAGTTTTATCATATACTTCGCTAATTCATTTCCTTATTTGTGACGATATGATAAACCGTTTGATTCAGCATATTTTAGTTTTTCAATAGATTGATGATTGATTCTATCAACTAATTTATTGTAAACCTTGATTGTAATAACTTGATTCTTTAAATATCGAAAAATAAATAAATAACATTATGACAAATTCCTTAATTGTAATAATATTTTAAACCGTTTGATACTTTGTATTGTAATTTTTCAATTGATTGAGGATTGATTATATCAATTAATGTGTTAATTATTTGATTGCATTAGTTTGATTCTTCAGATATCAAAAATAAAATAAAAACAGATAATTTCAGAGTAGAAAAACGTTGTTTTTAAAGCAAAGATTTTATTTTCATTTTAACGAATACCTAGTAGGTAATGTGCAGATTTTCTAGGTAATTTGGGAAATTAATTACGGAACACAATTGAAATTAGGTTGAACAATTTCCGCACTTTTACGGATCAGTTAACAGTTAAAATCAATCAAAAACAGTTAATTTCAGAGTAGAAAAACGTTGCCCTTAAAGCAAAGATCTTATTTTCATTTTAACGAATACCTAATAGGTAATATGCAGATTATCTAGGTAATTCATAGATTATAGAATTAACTTGTGAAATTAATTACGGAACACAATTGAAATTAGATTGAACAATTTTCCGCACTTTAACGGATCGTCTGAGTTAATGTGCAGATTACCTATCTAATCTGCAGATTAACTTATTTTTACACATTAGCTGTAATAAATACATTATAAAATTTCGAGTTAAATTTACTAATAATATAAATAACAGTAAATAAAAAATAAAAAATCCTAAGAATTCATTCTTTTTATCAAAATTATAATTTATAGCAGGAGCATTTTTACTACTAAAATATCTGAATTTGAAATATTTATTACATATAATATTTTCCGATAATATACCTAAATATACACTTGGAAATATTTCTTTCATTTAATATTTGGAATGTGTTAATTGCTTAAAATAATATTTCCACCCACTGAGCATCGTTTGCACCATTTATCGCCTCAATTATTTTCTAGCAGAGCGGAATTTTCAAACTCAATTGCGCAAATGCATCTCTGAGCGAAAAAAATTCGAGAAAAGGATTTAACGGTCTGATTAAAGCAGACAAAAGGATTTCCATAAAACTCTGAACTAAAAGAGCTCTTTCTAAAAAGAGTTTTGAGTTTCAAAACTTTTAGAATATTGATTAATTTAAGGAATATTATTTTCAGTCAATATTCCAAGGGTATCTAAACTGAAGTTTAAAAAGAAAATTTCATTTAAAAGAGAATTTATCACAATAACTTCTTTAAATGTCCTTTCTATATGCTGATAAATACCAAATAATTCTTACTGAAGCTGAATATATTACCAGGAACAAACAGCATTTGCCAAAGTAAAAGACGAAACATGCCTGAACTATTTTGCCTTTGAAAGAAAAAATACCGAGATAAAACAATTTTTGGAAGAAAGCACAAATCCCATTGTCGTGAGCACCACAAAAAAACATCTAGATTAAAAAAAATAAATTATAGGAGTAATTAAATCTTCAATGGCTAGTTTTATGAACTATGGTAGAATAAATGCATAAAAGATTATTCTAGCTCAAATGAGATTTTAAATGAATTAAGATACGAAGTTTCACAGATTTTTTTTTCTTTTGAAACAATATTTTATGCAATATTAAAATTTGACTACGGTTTATCTGGAATATAGATTGTGTTTAATTGCAATTAAGTCTCTTAAGCCTAGATTGACGTCAATGATGTCCTAAGTAAAGTATTTTAAGTTGCAGGTTTTCAGACTCAATAAACTGCCCATAATAATAGCTTTAATAGCTTTAATAGCTTTTTAATAGCTTTACCCTATTCTCTTAATTATGATAAAAGATCCTATGAATAGATTGAAATATCATGACACAAAGTGTCAATCAAAACATGATTACCCGAACTATCTAATTATTAATTGCACATTAAATTTGTATTTCAAGTATACACATTAATTTCTTATTTTTCTCATAAAATGACCAGATAATAAACAATATCATTCTATTACATGTTTGTTGAAACACAGGAAAAAAAATTGAATCAATTACAATAATGAGATATATGCAATTACGAAATTTTTGTTTATTGAAAATTATGTGAAAATGTGTGTTTTTTTTATCGTCAAATGTTTTAAATGTATAAAAATTTTAATTTTTTCTATAATAATAAAGTTTCGGGAATTGAGACACATAAAATTTATTACAAAAGTCCATTAAAATATGGCAATATCTGTAGATGGATGAATGGATAGGTTTGGTTGAAATGGCTTGGCCTTCAGAACTCCAAAAACACATTTTATATTTGTTATTAGCAGTGATAGAGGTAAAATAACTATAAAGTAAAACTGAAATATAAAGAATAAGAAGAACATGAAAATTATGAATAATTTTTGAAACTATATTTTTAATTATGGAAAAGACAGAAATTATTAAAAAATTCATAATCCAGTAACTTTAGGTGGAATAAGATATTCGAAAATACAGTAATTCAGAATAAGTTTAATAAGATTCCCAAGTTATTTCAAAATACCGGCTTCATTTGTATACAGCCTTCGTTTCCTTATGTATAAAGTTGTATTCCTTATGATGGAATACAACTTTGATTTTTTAAAAAAAAATTACGATTAGATTATGTTTCTTCAATTCTTTTGTCGTAATGAACAGGATTTCTTTCAAAACTTATCACAGAAAACCTTTTCTAAAAATGTAAAAATGTTTCTAAAGTACTTCTCATTTGAATTTCGTATAAATGAAAAAATAAACATTTCGCTCCAAGAAATGAAATTATGAAATGCAAATTTGTATAAACAAGAAGTTACTTTTTACTTCTTTGACTACATTAATCACTATGCTACATTTCTCATTATATATATTTTTTTTCGGTGGGGATGGATTATTTAAGAAGCAATTCTAAAAGAATAAGGTTTCATTAAAAAAACTTAAAAACAAACTGAGAATTATTAGAATAAATAATGCAAACTAATTCAAAATACTGCAAACAAATATGTAGGTATGACAGAAGAAGTTTCCAGAAAAAAAAATATATAAAGTAACAATAAAATTTAAGACATGTGTAAAGATTCTTGTCAAACACGATACAATTTTACCAGTCTTTAAAAAAAAGATTTCATATTCATTTCAGAGTCGAAGTAAAAATCACAATATTTTGAAATAAATCTCACAAATATCTTCATTCTTGAACAAATTTAAATTTGAATAATATTAAATTATTTTTGCAACAGTGATACTTAAAAATATTTCATCATGTGTGCCGACATCTCTATTGATTGATTCTGATTCAAACGAATTATTGTTTCTTTTTTTTTGTCACTTATATTCTTAAATTAGAAAAGAGGGAATATAAAGATGTCACACTTTTTCAATTTTTTTAAAGGATGTTACTTTTATTGTTAATCTATTTTTCTTTAAAATATATTTACCAAAACCTTAATCCGAATAATAATGAACATGCTATACTTTAATTTAAAAAATTATGGGAATTCCGAAAGATATTGAATAAACATATTTTTATATATTAGCAACTTAGATGACCTTAAAATATAACATATTTTTCTTAAGGGTTGGAATCAAAATTACCACATTTGGCAATGAATCAAAATAAATTAAAACTCAATCTTGAATCAATTTTAAATATATTAACATTAAACTACTAACATATATTTTTGTAATGTCAAGATTCCCAAACATGCAGCAAGTGTGCAGAAATCACAACTTATTAATTTTGATTCAAACAAATAATTGTTTTCTATTCGATCTTCACTGATATTTTCCTCAGTTTGGAAGGGTGATGTATGAAGATTTTATTCTTTTCATTTTTTAAAAGGATATTATTTTGATTATTAAATTATTTTTATTTCCTCAATAAATATTTACCAAAACACTTCTCTGTATGATGATGAATGCACCTTGCATTATAATAAAAATTATTATGTAAACTCTGAAAGATACATAGTGAACAGTAGATTGATACATAGTGAATTATGAACGCATTATATATCTAATTCATAGATATTATTTTCTTATATTTAATGTTATTTACCATACTTAGATTTAATATTCTTCTTGCTTAGGCGTATTTTTTATTATTAGAACGCATTATATATCTAATTCATAGATATTATTTTCTTATATTTAATGTTATTCACCATACTTAGATTTAATATTCTTCTTGCTTAGGCGTATTTTTTATTATTAGAACGCATTATATATCTAATTCATAGATATTATTTTCTTATATTTAATGTTATTCACCATACTTAGATTTAATATTCTTCTTGCTTAGGCGTATTTTTTATTATTAGAACGCATTATATATCTAATTCATAGATATTATTTTCTTATATTTAATGTTTATTACTTAGATTTAATATTCTTCTTTCTTAGGCGTATTTTTTATTATTAGAACTCATTATATATCTAATTCATAGATATTATTTTCTTATATTTAATGTTATTCACCATACTTAGATTTAATATTCTTTTTTTGGCGTATTTTTCTGAATTCCAGTTTGTTCCCGTAAGACCTAAGCAGGGTCATTTTTTAAACTAATACACTTATAATATTATTTTGAATTTTTAAATTAATTTTTAAAAACCGATATGCCTAACATTACTTGTATTAAAATTATTTCCATGAAGAACATTTTTTTGTAACACTTTTAAAAATATATATTAAAATAAAATAAAATCACCAAGCAAATATTTTGCTGTCAAAACCGAATTTCATGAGGCGTGTTTGCAGTAGAAACATGACGTCTTTTTCATTACCACATACTTCATAAAGGAGTTTTTCGTACTTTATCAGAGACTGGTAAATAAGGCCTAACTTGTTTTTTTTAATTCATTACACAGTGCCCATTTGAGAGAAAAAAAAGATGAATTTCTTAAAGCACGATTTAAACCATTGACAGTAATGAATAAATTATTTATATTAGAAATATGTACGCTTAAGTAGATTTATTCTAACATTACTTCTGTATTACTTTTTGAAAATTGGTTTTCTGTTTTTAAATTTTATGAACTGATATTCTTTTTCCATTGAAAAGTTATTCAAGATTAATTTTTCCAAAGCAATTTAATCTGAAAGCGTTGCACTTAAATACACTCTGCGCATTTTAAAGAATCCTATTTCTGAATAACTCTTGTGATATTTTTCCGTTACTATAATTAACTGTTTGAGCAAATATGTTAAATTATAACTAAGAGACCATTTTTATTTTGTAGATTGATGATTTGCTGAATTATATTAGATAGAAGAGATAATTAAACCTGTTGGAAGTAAGTCATAAATTACTTCATATAATAAAAATATTAAAAAGGATTATAAATTATGTAGAATTTTATTAATTTCTTATAAATGGAAAAAGAAAGATAATTAACTATTCCCTTAATTCAAAATTATTAATAATTTTGAGTTAACAGAATAATTTTAACAGTTTTACAGAAATGATAACGGGAAGTCTTTTTTAACAGTGTTACGGAAACAATGATATCATAATTATTTCAATACAATTGTTAAAAGAATATTTCAATCAAAATAACATTTATCGTCACTTGAAATTCTTAACGCAGGGGAAATTTTATTTTTTATCATAAGCAAAGTTCTTTTATATCAAAGCAATAATTTTTATAGCTGTATTAATGGATTTTATTCAAATCAATTAATATAGCTATGAAAACTCCCAATTAATAGGACCATCTTTCTATGAAATTAAAACACAGTTCTTCAAATCGTTTTCATTTTGAAGGATGTATTAGAGCTTATGCCCTATCACTATAAAGAAAAGTCTGAATACAGTGCACTATTTAACACTATGTCACTAGGTTGCATAATTATATCCCAAAATCTTTCCTGCTCTTTCTTTCTTGGCAAGAATGAATTTCGCAACCTTATATCTGAAAAAGTGCTCTCCAAGGAAGTGATACAACTACCTAATTTTCATGAAGTTATTACTTGCATAGCAATTGCTCAATAAAATTAGTTTTACAAAATTAAATCAATATTTTTATTGATCGAAAATGCTTACTGACCACTTCTACAACACTTAAATATTCAAAACATAATTTTCACGTGGTTTCACATATTTTTTCCCTGATGCTTTTTAACATCTTAATATATTTGCTTAGTAAAAATTTTAACCACTATTTGTAACAATACTTTTTACTGTCATGATGAAGTTGAATTCGGTGTTATTTTTTCATCAAATCTGTCATTTACTTATTTTCCCCATTACTAATTTCGTATCAAAAAAATTCTGTGTTTCCATATTTGAATTTAAACATTATAATTTTGCCCTTTTAAGCTGTAACTACTTCGGAATTTATCACACAGGATCAAAAATATATTATTTTTTTATATCATACATTTATTGCAATATATTTCAGAAAAACTGTAATGAGTCATTATTCAATTAATGTAATGAATCTTACAAGTAATCATAAAGTTATCATTTTAATAATTGTGCAGGATTTAAATACATCATTTCAATTAAAGAAATTAATGAATATTTTTATTCCTTTATTTTTGTAGTATTAAGCAGATATTTTCTTATTAAATACGTGATATTTTCAAATCTGTATTCGATAGAAATATGCTATATAATTAAGAAAACAAAATAAAATGCTCTATTAATATTATAACTGTATTAATTTCGTTACTTTCAGTAAATTTGAAGTTGTGATGAATGTTTTTGTTATGAAAAAGATCACCTTTTGTAATTTCAGCGTGATATTAATTTCGCTTTAATTCATTTCTGTCTATAATGTAGAACCATGGATAGATCTTACTATATTATGCATGATTTTATCCACTTTCCTATTTTTCCGTATATTTTAAATTTTGAAATTTTTTAGATATCGATTAAAGTAAACGTAATTAATTTCTTAAAAAATATTGAATAATAAAGTTTTTCTTTATATATAAAATTTAGACAATGATACTTTGTTTTGCAGTAATTAAATGTTAACCGTATAACAATATAAATTACTAAAATACTTACCAGGTTAAAAAAAAAATAAAATGCCTTTAACCAGAAAAAGTTATAATATTTTATAGATCCTAAGACTTCTCATTTTTTAATATTACTCATTCAAAATTCCTAAATGATTTTCAAGCGAACCTTAATAAAATTATGGTCTTAATTTTGCTTTTTTAAATCAGTTTCCGAAAAAATATTTTCTGAAAATAATGATTGACATCTTATGTTAAATAGTTTACCTTATTTTTCCCTTAGGATGGTATTAATTATCAACTCCTTTTTTAAATAAATGTTTCCGGGACAATTTAAAATAGTTTTAAAAAATACTTGCAAAATGTGACATTTAATATATTTAAATACTAGCCGCCTTTGGTGACCAGCCGGTTCGCCAATCTTAATGTTCGTTTAAATTTTAATAATTAAATAGGTTGAACGGGAGTTTAACCCCCTTCTTCGCCAAGTTGCGATAACGCGCCAAAGCTGGCAATCTTTATTATGCACTATAATTGAACATATTTTTATATTTTACGCAATTCCAACTTTAATAGATTCTTCAGCAAAATATTTTAAAACTTCAAATTTTGATAGTCATATAATTCACTCATAATATTATAAAGGCCTTCAGTCATAACGTAATATGTATCTCTCTCATTTTCTGTTAGCACCCGTAGAATTTATGCTTTAAATGAAAGTGTAAATGATTAATCTGCAATTAATAAAATAATATTTTTTACTGAAACAAAGCATTTTTTTTAATAATATGATTACTGATAACAGAGTCACTGAGCGTTTAAACTTTATGGGCACTAAAGAATATCTTTTTTAATTTATTTAATATCTCAAGACTTTGTCAACAAAATTTTCTGAAATTCATCATGAACAGATCGATTCATTAACAATGTTTCATTTTAAATGCATCAAACACTAAGAAAATAAAACGAATCGTTTAAAATAAACGATTGAAAAACGTAGAATTTATGCTTTAAATTAAAGTGGAAAGAATTTATCTTGAATTAATATAATAATATTTTTTACTGAAACAAAGCATTTTTTTTAATAATATGATTACTGAAAATAGAGTCACTGAGCGTTTAAACTTTATGGGCACTAAAGAATATCTTTCTTAATTTATGTAATATCTCAAGAATTCGTCCACAAAATTTTCTCAGATTCATCATGAACCGATCGATTCATTAACAATGTTTCATTTTAAATGCATCAAACACTAAGAAAATAAAATTAATCGTTTAAAATAATCGGTCGAAAACAGGTTTAAAAAAACTACTTAAAAAACGATGTACTTAAAACTATAAGCATATACAAAAAAATATATAACTAACATAAATACAATTTAATTACAAAAGCATGCAACTAACATAAAAATAATTTAAATCATTGAAAACAGGTAAAAAAAAAAACTACTTAAAAAACGATGTACTTAAAACTATAAGCATATACAAAAGATATATAACTAACATAAATACAATTTACTTACAAAAGCATGCGACTAACCTAAAAATAATTTTAATCGTCCTTTGATAATGGTTGTCATGGCAACAATCGGAAAACAATGCGCATGCGTGAATTTTCTTCGTCAATTACGGTAACGCAAATGCGTGAATTTTTCTTCGCCAGTTGGGGTAACGCTATGCAGATTATACATTTTTAATTTCCTTTATTCTGTGTTATTTTAATTCAAAAGTACTTCAGAATGAATCTAAAACATGGATTAATTAACAATGTTTAATTTTAAATGCATAAAACATTAAGAAAATAAACAAAATCGTTTGAAATAAGCGGCCGAAAAACGTTAACCCTAGCCTATTTACTGTTGGGAGAAAAAAAATACTAAAGCCTTACTCATTTGGCGGTAGGGAAAATGGAAGATTTTTTTGGCGGGAAAGTTAGTTTTTAATTAATAATTAAAATTCTAATTAAAATTTCAAAAAAGGGACCCCAGGTGCACATTCCCGACCTCTAAGGTATACATGTACCAAATTTGGTAGCTGTATGTTAAATGACCTGGCCTGTAGAGCGCCAACACACACACACACACACACACATTGAGCTTTATTATAAGTATAGATAGATATTCTGATAAAAGAACTCTTCCTGCTTTGAAAGTTGGTTTTAAAGTTTTGTTTTTTATTCAGCATAACACATCAGGAATCAGAAAATGAAAACATTACCGTCTAAATCAAGATGTAGTTTATAACAGACTATCCAATATTTAAGCTGTTCATTGCACTATAAATTTACCGAAGTTGATTCCTATAAAAAGATGCATGACCTCAGTAAGCAGAATAGAAATAAAATAATTAAAACAACTCTGCCTTGATATCTGCTAAAAAATGTTTTTTAAAAAAGTTTTTGATAGAATTATGAAGTTTTATATAAGAGATTTAATTCAAAATAAAAATCAACTATATTTCTGGTAAATCAGTTGTTCAGGAAAAGTGGACGATCTTGTAATATTATTGGCTATTGCATCGAAGTACACCATAAACGTACTCATGAACTATTATCAAGGTTTATATAAGATGAGAAAGCATTAATACATTGCAAAATGTCGAGTTATTTTTACTGCTTAGATAAAGTGAATAAATAAACTCGATACTATCTTCATTTAGACTTCAAAATTTAAATGTTTTTAAAGCAAAACGTTTTTTACACCTAAACAAAACTTCGAAACTTGCATGTATATTGTATTTTTAAATACACCTAAAACTACACTTGAAAATGCCTTTTATTTAAGACTTATGTTTAATTTTAAAACTTTAATTGCTTCAAATAATTTTCCCAAACACTACGCAAAGTGTGAGCCAATCCATGTGCCAATTAATTTATAGAAGAGTGGGTTTTTCAAGTTCAATTGCGCAAACGAATTTCTACCTTAAAAAACCAAAACCAAACTCTCTTCAGCAGTGATTTAATGCTCTGATTAACGGAGACAAAAGTTGTTGAACAAAGCTTTGAAAACTGCTTGAGATTTTTTTGTCTCTAGCTTTTAGGTTATTGAATAGTTTCGCCGCACATTACTTTCGGTCAATATCCCATTATCACCTCATTGAAGATTAAAAAGAAAATTTGGTATTATACGATAATATTTTACAACAAACTTTTTTAAAACGAAAGTGAAAGACCAGATACGCTCAAAATGTTTTGCTTTTTAAGGAAAATGTACAGATAAAGTAATGCCGAAAGTTTCATTTTGATACGCACAGCCAAAAATTGATTTTTTTTCTTATTTAATAAATATATTAAACTAAATATTTAACGAAGTAATCTAGTTAGTTTTAAAGACTTCGGTTGAATAAATATATAAAAAAAACTCATTCTAGACGAAGTAAGATTTTAAATTAATTAAAATAAAGTTTTGAATAATATTTTTCAGTCAAAAGCATTTTTTGAAGTGAAAATTGAAGCCCAATGTTTTATTATGGTCAAAATGAGAATTTTAGGCACAAGTTAATCTTTGAAAAATATTTATCCCACATTATGAAATTTATGATAAGTCTTTTGTCTATCTTTTGAATGAAATTTATACTATCGGCGTTTAATAACATCATCGGAATCTAATATAATAGGTTGAACCTCTAAACAAGAAATTGGCATAGATATTATTTTTGAAAGTTCGGATGAAGGAGCACGCTAAGTCCTTTTAAAGAATTTATTTTGGTTCCATTAAATAATTGAATATAGATTCTGCATAAATGTTCATATTTCATCATTTGTTAAAGAGAGAAAGGCGTATTTAATTAACTCATTAATAATAATTTTTCCTTTTATTTTTGAATTTATCAAAACAGTATATATATATATATATATATATATATATATATATATATATATATATATTGCAAATTTCAAGTTATCATATGAGATCATGATTTTAAATCAGTTTAAACCCGTTTGAAATAATTAACTATTAGATTACGCATGTGTCAATAATTAAAAAAAAAAGCCATCGTTTCTTTTTTTCATCTCAAAATCATTTGAGCTCTAAAACCTTTTCTGGAAACCAGAATTTATTCTTTAATATTCATTTATTTATATATTTATTTTTTGTGAAAATAGTTCTTTGAAATGATCACGTGATTACTGTATTGTGCAATCATCAACTTTTAGAAAAGTGATTTTTTTTTCATCTCAAAATTCTTCGAATTCCAAAACGTTTTTTTTTTTCAGCCAGAAAAATTAAAATTTTAAAAAAATTACACTTGCACATTATACATATACATTTTGATACCTACCCTCACTGTTTCGATTGATTGATTCCCAATTATTTCCTTTGTGCTTTTTCGGGCGATATCTTCTTACATCCCATGCCGTTTATTTTCTGACTACGCATTTTGAAGCTTCAAAATTCTGAAACCAAAAAAACATCATGTTCTTACATGATGCTAAGACATGAATTTCTTTTTCCTTTGAAAAAAGCGAGGCTTACTATGATTCACTAAAGTTGCTAGATAGAGGTCAGAACTATACCAATGATGTGCAAAATTCTCTTCTTAATTATACTTATTCAAACAAAGAAATGTTTTCCCTTATTCTCCAGTAACTTTCTTGAGTTCGGAAACAAAGGTATCATTTTTAAAAAAAATTATGATTATTATTTTACTTTAATTTCTTAGAAAATTGTTTCAAATTATTTTTCGCATTAGAAAATTATTATATGAACTTTTTAACCAAAAAAATATTACATCTACTTATTTCTTACATATTTAGATTGGACATTCCTCATTATACGGTGTAATCTTGACTTCCAGTTTGCTAATTTAAAGCCAATGAAAATATGTATGGAAACAATAGTTCAATCAATGAGTATGATAAACCAAATATTCATTTAAATTAAATTATTTCCTTAATTACCGATTTGACCATCGTTATTCATAATAAAAAATATTTCCATTAATAATATTTCCTAGTAAAACATTTCAAAATATAACTTGCCAAAAAAATAATAAACCCGGCACTAAAATGAAATGGTGCTTGAGAAATGAAATTTGGGCTGCATGTTTGTAGATTTGAGAGATTTCGTCTACCCAGTCTATAAGAAAATTTCGCATACTTTCTAAGGAAATAATAAATTATATTGAATGGTTTTCAGCATTTTTTTTATGATTTGCATAACTGGAGTAAACCAAAAACCGCATTTCTTCAGACAAAATTTAAGTCTTTAACAACAATGAATCAGTCATCTATGCTAAAAATATGTACTATTAAAACTATTTTACTCTAATATTATACTTGCACTGCTGATTGAAAATTAAATTCCTGTATCAGAATTTAATGAATTAATAATCTTTTATCATTAATAAGTTATTAAGGATTTTTTTCCTCAAACAGTTTAATCTGAAAACTTTCCACTTAAATATAATCACCTCATTTTAAAGAATCCCTTCTTAGAATAACTATTGCCGTATATATTTCCTGTTACTGTAATTAACTGTTGGAGCAAAAATTTCAAATTAAAATTAAATATCCATTTTTGGTTTTGCAGATTGATGGTGTACTTAATAATATCAGATTGAAGAGAAAATTAAACCTGCGGGAAACAAGTTGTAAATAATTTCATATAAGAAAATTATAAATTATGTAAATAATTTTAATAAATCTTGGCAAATAGAGAAAGAAAGGTGATAATATATTCCGTTAATTCAAAGTTGTCATATTTTTTTTTTAAGTGATGAAAGAGATTTTCATTAAAATGTTTATTTTCATGTGAAAATATTGCCATAAGAGAGGCTTATTTTGTATCATTAATCCAAAGTTACGGTATAAATAAATTAATATAACATGTATACCATCTTTCTATGAAAGTAAAGCGCCATTTTGTATAACATTTTCACTCCAAAATATGCATTAGTGTTTATACACTATGATCAAATAAATTAATCGGCATGGAGGGCAACCTTTAACTTAACCTTTGACATGTTATTGCTGAGTTACATATCGATAAATATTTCTTGTTATAGTTGCAAGTTAAATATGAAGTTTTGTATCATGTTTTTATTTCCCTTGATGATAATTTCATCCCCTTTCATCTACAGTCAAAAACTATCAAAAATAACGCAGTAGCGTTGAAGCTTCAAATAGCAATAACCAAAAGTGGAAGTCATAGATCTGATTTTTTTTTAAATCGCCAGCATCAAGATTTATTCCTTTCTATTGTTTTGTTATTTACTAATATTAAGATGTTTTTCAGATATTTGTTAATAATATATGATGCAAAATATATTTATAATAATGTAAATCCCTATTTGCACAAGATATTGTACGATATATTTACGATATTCTGAATATCCAATATAGTGGCGATTTGGTTGAAATGTTTATGTGATAATACGAAATATAGCAATAATATAATTACTCAAAATAAATGTAAGTTTTGAAGTAGTTTATTTTTAGAAATTCTTAATAATTGTCCAAAATAGGAATAGATAGTATTGCATTTATATTCAAGGAGTCTTCTAAATGTATAATGAGAACCTTTCAAGAAATTTGGAAATTCTTTTGATTCATTGTGAATAAAATAACATTCGAAAATTCCTATATTTTAGTTTATTACTCATAAAAATCAAAGCTCAAATCAATAAAGATAAAATTAAATGCATGGCATCTAAAACAGGTGTTTTCAGACTGTGACACACCGCTGAATTCTGAGTTGGCCCTACAAAAGTCGGTAAAAGATTTGAATATAAACTAATCTTTCAACATCTTAAACATGTGAGACGGACATAAAATTTTCAGCAATTCAAATGAATGAAACGCAACGAAAAAAAACAGAGCACTATGGTGGCAAGTGACCTATGTCAAGTATCAAGAAATGAAGAAAAAAATATTAATTAAACTGCAAATTATGTCTTAAAAACTGACTTTTTGCGCGATATCTGTCATTTGTCGCATCGTCTGTTGCTCAAACCTGCATGCTCGTTTCAGTTTATATTTCCATACAATGCTTTATACTCCCATTTCTTGAAAAAAAAATTCTATGAGAAAGTTTCATTGAATGTGTGTAAGAATTAATTTGGAAGCGACTCATTATAATATTTGCGAATATTATCATATTTAATTAAAAATACTGTTGTTTTTTTTGAAAAAAATTCATATTGGCTCATAATTTTTTTTCGGAAGCAACATGTGCTGAACGATACTAAAAGATAATCAATGCGCCTATTACAAAGAAAATTGCTATTGATAAGGTTTCTAAGAAATTGATAGGAATATTTTTAAATTTCGGAATTTTGAATCTAAGAGACCGTTGTGTCTAAAACGAAGCATGCCGTAAATGCACCTTTATGAAACACCTGATAAATTGGAAATGAAGCAGAAAAGATCTTAGAGTCGTTGAGAAGAAGTTGACTTTCGATAATGCTTCCCAATAGATGTTCGTATTTGTTTTCCACATCTATACTAGTAATAGTTCTTAAATAGAAGTTACCATATTATCAGTTCATGCAAAATGTATTCATATATCTATTTTTCTTATCAGGCATTTCAAGTCCCTAATGCCACAATAAGATGGCCTTCAATCCTCCATTATATAATATATTTCCAGTATTGTCGCTTGGCTTTATCTTAGCAACACAAGTTTATTATATTTTAAAGATTAAAAGATGGAGAACCATTTACATATATACAATTAAATTTAAATTTAATTTAAATTTTTTGGAATTCAAATCATGTACTATCAACACATACTCTACCGGTATCAGCCATATACACCACCATAACTGTTCCTCTCTCCCCAATTTAGCTCCTTTCAGCCGTGAGGCCGGAACAGCTACGTGGCGGTTAGAGCCAAGACAAATATTTTAATTAAAATTATCACTTCCTATTATACTTTTAAATAATATGTTGATGCATCCCGCTGGAATCAGCCTTTATCGTCCCATTGGAGTTGAAATACCTAAAACGCAAGCATTAATTATATATATATATATATATATATATATATATATATATATATATATATAAACATGACGAACTAGTCACTGTATCGAAAACTTATTTTTAACTTCAGTTTTAGCAAATTAGCTTTGAACATATAATCCCTATTAAGATATATCATTTATTTCAATACTACTTAGGGAAAGAGAAGATGCAAATGTTGATAATTAACTTCACTTTAATGACTAAAAAACTTCTTCATGAATCACCACCATTAGTTCATCACTCAAACCACATAATAGAAAGGTTTCGGTCCCATTTTTCTTGTTTTATATTTTCGTCTTCTTTCTTCGAAACAGTTACAGCTTTTTTTTTTTTTTGAAACTTGCCGTTGATTTCTAATGTGAGGGGAAGTAATTTTCCGCTTACAAACGAGTATAGATCGATATTTTTTTCCTTGACACGACTGATTAACAAGAAAATAATTAATAGAATGAAGTTGTGAAAATGGTTAAGGAGTGGAAAAATAGTTGTGGAAAGAAGAAAGAAGCGTGGACTTCACAGTTGAACTATTTGGAACGGCAATTACCTTGAAGAAATATTTTGTATGTATATATATATTTTTTTTTCAACAGTCCAATCAATTTGCGAAAGACAGCAATATACTAAATTCCTCATTTTATTTCTGAATCAGTGAAAATTAATATTTTCTTCCTTCAATTTCTGATTATTTTAGTCCTTCAAATAACTGATGCATAATTTAATAAAATTCAATAGATAAGAATAAAAGATGTATGAAAAAAGAAAAAATATATAAATACTGACAAAAAATAAAATAGAGCATTTTGCTTGGAAAAAGAGCAAACAAGAATCAAGAGAATTTCTTAAATCGTTACTGAATCACTATCAATTCATCTCTCTCTGTCTGTCTGTCTGTGCGTATTATATATGTATTATTACTTATTATATAATTATATATTAATACTTTTAATATATTCATATTAATACTTTTAATATATTCATATTAAATCTTTTCCTACATCTATCATGGAATGTGGTCCAAATAAAGCTATTTGAAAACTTGAATACTTTTATTAAAATTTTCGTAATGAAACCTAAATAACCCCTTTTGTTTCTTTTAAACCTTAATTATAAATATATTTTAATCAAACTAAAATTAAATATAACTATGCATTATTTATATCTTATAATAATAAAGAAGAAGGTGATGGTATATTGGCTCTATAACCTACAATTAACAGATTTGGCACATATATACTCTGACTTGTAGGGTTGCTCTTTTCGGTATAATAGCTTCAAAATTTTAATTAATTAAAGTAGTGGAGTTTTCCTACAATGTTACTTGATACTGTAGCATAAAGCTGATGTTTACACTATTTTAAAATGCTTAGAATATGTCTTCTTAATGATACTAATTTAATTGTCATGCATACTTTTCCTGAATTTAATAATCTCTAACAGTTAATTTAAGTTTCAAAAATAAAATTCTTTGTTGTAAAGCAACTCAAATAATTTTCATTGTTTTATCAGATATTCAATTCAAGCTATTTTTTTACATTTTTGTAAACTAAAGAAGAATTTTGTTTATTCTTTGAGCATTTTACAAGAGGAATTAGGAAGCGAAATATACTACCAAATAGACAGTGTGCAGTTATACAGACACTTAAGTTTTTAATTGCACGATAAAGTTATGGAATCCAATTCCATTAGTAGAATTTATGTGCATATGAAGCAGAAGAGATGTAAAGCTATTAAAATAACACGGTGTTATTGTTTATTAGAATTGTTATTTTTAAAATATTTTACTGAAGGATGGGCATAAAATTATAGATAAGAAATTTAATTGAAAATAAATACAAAAGATATTCCCAGCGGAAGAAGCGGTTGCAAAATTTGGTCATAATAATGATAACTATCTTATTATCATAACTATACTCATAAACATATCCACCAAATTATATCAAAACATATAGAACATTAGGAAACATTAAGAGTTATTTTAAATTGCTTCATAAAAGTAAATTATTAAAATGAAGTCTATGAATTCATTGCGACCTTTGTAAAATTTATTCAACTTATTTTTAAAGCAGGGATTTTTTATGTAGCAAAGAAACTTAAGAACATTGTTTCTACATAGTATTTTCACATATCATTATACATAAAACTATATTGTAAATCTTAAAAAAAAATATAACAATGATATTTTTATGACTTGTAATATAGTTCTGTTAATTGCATAAGAGGCTTCTTTTACAACCACTAAGCAAACTCTGCATCATTTACTTTCTAGTACAACGACTCTTTCAAATTCAATTCAATAAACGAGTTTCTGTAATGAAAAAAAATTTTCAACGCTGAGATAAAATTTTTAACAATTTAATTAATGGAAATAAAAGCTTCGGAAATTGCTTTAATACGCCTTAAATATATTTAACAGGTTTTATGCAAATTATCTTCAGGTAATACACCCATATTTAAAAGGTAAATTCGATTTCATAAGAGAATTTATCACAACACTCTATTAAACCCACTTTCGCTAGGACGGAAGGATAATTTAATTGGATCTGAATATATATTCAGAATCAGCATCAACAACAAAAAAAGGGGCAAATAGGCCTGGGATGTTCTACTTTTATACAAAAAATACCCTTAAAACAATATTTAGAAGAAATAAACTCACTGTGGAAATCTCTAAATGGAAAAAAATGAGATTTTTTAATCCCAATTAATGAACAAGCTGAAGAAGCAATTACGTCTTTTACGTACGATTTTTTCAGTTAACCAACAAAGTCACCAGGTATTTTCATATGAATAAGTTTGAGATTTTCAGGTACAAAATGTTCAATGAAAAATATTTTTCGCATAATTTCAGCTTATTCAGGCTCCGTCCATTATCTATTTTTGATTAAAATTTATATCACTAATAACATTATTGGAAACTATTAGAGAAATTGTTAAAAGTAGCATTGAGGTTTAATCTTCAAAAGTTTATTTTCATTTTCTTACAATTGAATGTTGAAATCTGCGTATCATATTTATTATTTCATAGCTGGAAACTATAAAAACATCTTTTGACACCCTTTAGAAAGCAAGAAAAAATATCTGTTTATCTCTGATGATATTCTAAATACAGAATCTAACGACGTAGTAATAAATAACAATTTCCCCAAGTTAAAAATAAAATCTTAATTGCAATCTAAAAAATAACTTTTTATATTACTTCTTTTATTGTGTTTTCTATATTGTCAAGCTTTGATATTTCATACAAAAACGTGCGAGTGACCATTGCTTTATATATATTAAAATATATAAGGAAAAAAACTATATATTTATTATTATCAGAAGTTTGGGCTTTACACTATATTTTGCTTATGCCTATATATATATATGCACTCCATCCCCGCTTAAAAGAACGCCTATTTAACAAGTTTCACAATTTAAGGAATAATTTTCCTTTTTTTTTTTTGCCGATTTAAATAAAAGCAAAAGCTCCTATATAACGAATAATGATCCTCAAATTAACAAATTATTTCTATTACAAAAAAAAATGATTTTACTATTTTATGTTTAAAAAAATATCGGATAGCTTTTAAAATGATTGCAAAATCCATCTTCCCGAAAACAGATGAGTAATGAGAAATTCCTTGCAGATGAGTAATGAGTGTGAGCTGTCATGTGGGTTGAAAAGGAAATTCCATTTTTTTTTTTTTTACTCCCTCCACAATGAGAACTAAAGTGTATCGGACGCTGTTTTTTACAGAACATTTCATTTTTGAAACATTACGAATCATGGTGTATTATCGGAAATGATTTTTGTGTGTGTGTGTGTGTGTGTGTGTGGAGTGAAAAGCTTATATTTTACATCACCACAAACTGGATCGCAAAACACTTTAGTAGAACACCTTTAAAATCTCTGTGTCGATTTCATTTGCCATTGATAAATAACGAGTAGAAATGGGAAGGCACCTAAAGAATGTGGTGAAAAGTCATCGTAAACAGTAAAGTCATTGAAAACCACTACTCTTTTTGTTCTAAAATCTCACCTAGTTTAAGGGATCAACATCCGTTTTTTCAAGAAAATAGCCATTTGTCGACATTCGATTAAAGAAAAAATTCCTTCAACTTGCCGAAATGTATAACGTGAAAGACTTTTCTGCATCTAATGGTTCGATCGAACATTTTAAGTAACAATCGCCATTTTAAGAAAAGATACCACATAGTCTAAAAGAAAGTCTACGGTAAAAAGGCGGACGTAAATGAAAATTTATTAAAAGATTGTGAAGAAAGTTATATCACTGACTCTCCGACCCGCCCGAAGGCACACGTATAAAGAAAACTGAATGACTCCCACAACAGTAACACTGGCGGGACTGTGGTTGAGTCCTAAGGGCCATCACCGGTCACGGTACAACCCTTCCCAAGGAAGTAAATCCCATCATCGGTGGGAGGAGCCAGAGCCTCCACCTTTTGCCCATGGAGGCGAGAAACAACCACCATACAGGAAGCAACTCATCCACTCATCCTCTGTTCGAAGTGCGTCCGGGGTTCAGATTGTGAAGAAAAGTAGTTCAACCTGATTGAAAGGTACTCATTACCCAATATTTACGATGCAGATGATTGTTTTATAACTTACGTCCCAACCAAGCGCTTTACTATAGAAATCAAATAGCTTCGGTGGGGAGGAATTAGCAAAGTTTTGCTTGCGGTTAATGCTGATGGAACCGACAAGTTGAAACCATATGTGATAGGAAAAGCAATAACGCTGCGATGGTTTAAAAGCATAAAGTCTTTACCTACAAAATGCGTAACAAATAAAAATCGTTGATGACTACTTCCCTATTTACAGAATTTTGACGCAGTCAGATAAATCTGTGAAGAGACAAAAAATAAAAATTGTTTTGTTTATTGGTCAATGTCCCTCATATCCTCTAATTTGCAATTTAGAAAAGTTAGAAAACATGTTTTTCCCCGCAAACTGCATAAGTGTGCAGTTGCAGGGAAAATAATTTATAAAATAAATTTATACTATGTAATTATATTAAATAACACATAAGTTATATTTTGCCTAAATCAATACAAAAAAGAAGGACGCCTTTTACAATTCTTCAGTGGCTTCTTCAAGACTTTGTTTAGTTTGAAATTGACATATTCAGATTAAAAACCGAGAGTTTTGGGCTCTGATTTTGCCCTTTTAGTTTCAAACCGCTATTTTGAATCTCAAAATAATTAAAATTATGCTTCTATTTTAACTTCTACTGTCAATATTGCTTGCCTTAAAATAAAAGAAGATAATATCTTCCTCATGTCCCTGATCTCGGAGAGGGGGATAAGTTATATTGTCTTTTGCGAAACAGTAGGGCAAAATGTTCGGTAGTGCTTCCTTTTAATCTATAGAATATGTTCTCAATTGAATTTTCTATAAAATATTATGAGCCGTTTGAGGAAGCAAATCCACGGAGTTAAATACAAAACAGAAGAAAATTTTGCTTTTTTTTAAGTAGAACAAAACAAACTTTTAAGACTATTTCAAGACTGGAACTGAAACGGCAATTATCATTGATAAAAAAAAGCTTTTAATAACGTGAACATTAAAGCATTCATAAAGCTATGGCAAAATTTAACTCTTTAGATAAATTGAAAGATCGGATCGTCGTAATAGGTATATTGATATTACATGCAAAGTTCCAGAAGAATATTCATTGTCGCCCTAGACATCGATCCAAAACTATTTCACTACCATTCCTGCATGAGTTATATAAGAGTAAACAAAAATTTTCTTTCCTCCTTATTGCTTGCATACCAAAACGAAGGAATAGCAAATAGGCTATACATTTTATTGAAAAAACAAAAATTTTCTTCCCTCCTTATTGCTTGCATACCAAAACGAAGGAATAGCAAATAGACTATACATTTTATTGAAAAAATAAAAGTTTTTGATAATGTTCCACAGCCGCTATAAATTGAAATAAAAAATTTATTCACCTTTTGTAATATTTTATCGATTCAGTGCATTCTTTCTAACACGTTAACCATCAGACTACACGTATTTAAAATAATTTTTACTAGTTTAGAATATGTTACAGAATATTTAGAATAACATCCTTTATAACCATTCTTTTGAAATTCAATTTATGATAAGAATTACATAGCTTCTAATCTAATTCGTTCGCATTTTAACAAATTTAATAACGCAAATAGCAGAAACGTTTCGATATAAATCTTATCTCATGCATGATTTATAAATTTATTTTTAACAAAAAATTATTTGAAATAACAAAAAGGAAAAAAAATGTCTAATATCTTGTAGAGTGGAATAAATATTATTATATTTGCTATCAAGTACTTCATTTATTCTATAGGACGAATTATAATATACTACTATTTTTACAAAAAAAAAAGTTTTCTTTCGTTTATCAGTTCTATATAAATTTTCTGAAAAGAATTGAAGAGCTAAAGGAATTTGACTTATGTAATATATTCAAAATCTTAGAAATAAAACATATAATTTTATAAAAATTATATGCATTCAACAAATATTATTATATACCTAAGAATAAATATTTGAAGTAAGAAAAAAATTAAAATTTTATAACCATAACTAATAATAACGACTTGAATAAAATGCCCAAAGCTAAGATATTTTAAACGTTATAGATATTTGCTATATTATGGATTTAACAATCAAGACTTCTAAAACGATTTCATATGAAAACTCAGAATAATAATAAAAAAGTTATCGTTTTATAAATTTTTCAGAATACTAACATTTTATCCATAATATTCTTGTAGAAAAATAGATTTCTCGGAACGCTTTTAGAACTTGCCTTCATCTTTCATCAACAAGACTATTCATTATTCAGTTTTGTTATTCCTTTTTATCAATAAAATGGACGATAAAAACGTTCAAGCATCTTAAATTCTTTTGAATTTTTAAAAAACTTTATCTGGTTTCAATTTTGTTTCACATATAGAAATCATTTTACTATAATGGCTTATAGGATTTTTTTTATGAAAATATTGATTATATACTATTGATGGAAGACTGTCATAACATAAGCAATCTGCCTTTATCTTCCAAAATGTATTTTCGCTTACTTATATGGTTTTTTTTTTATAAATTTATCTTTTGATTTTTTTTCTTTTCTGTGCAAATCATTATTTTGCTAACATTTCTGATGACATTTAGTTTATTCCAGTGGATAATCGGGCCAGTTAAACAGAAATATGAATATAATTTATACTTTTTTTGCAAAGTTAATTTTAAAAATAATCCCTTTAGCAAGGTTTTCACATTACTATGATTAATGACTGACTTTGAATGACTGAACATTACTAATGATTTTTTTACAAAGTATTTATCATTTTCTTCATAGAGTTTTTATAGTGTTTCATTAATTTTGAATAGGATAATTTTTTTCAGTTCATGCGTTTATTGAAAATAAAATAAATTCATCAAAATGAATTTACACTGAATTCCAAATATTATGTTTAATTGTTTTACTACAATTGTATTTGTAATGCATTAATTTCGAAGCTATAAAGAATTCACATTTTAGAAATCCCCTTAAATGTTTTAAACTTATGAATAAATATTGTAAATTTTAATCGTAGTTTGTACCAGTCATAAATTACAAAACATATGTAGAAATAATGATAGCCAGGATTGCCCATGGCTTTCATTCAATTCCAGAATCGGAAAGTTGTGCGTTCAACATCCTAGTACACAAATATATAATTCGAAAACTTTACGACTATCAAAAGATAAAAATATATTTCATTTTGTATTTGAAAAATATATTTGATTTTTTGAAAAATATATTTGATTATTTAAAAATATATTTGATTATTTAAAAATATATTTCAATTTTTAAAAATATATTTAATTTTCAAAATATATTTCATATTTTCACTTGGCTATAATTAAGAATTTATATTGTAATTATTGCTAATTAAATATTCAGGGGGGAATGCTAATGCAGGATAATTAACCGTATTTTGGCTGAGGTAACTTTAAAAAGTGTTCAATTAATTCCATTGTTCGAAAAACCAACATAAAGCTTTCTAATGAGATGGCTGATTTGTGAAGGTAAATACCTAAAAAAAGCACTTCTAATTTACTTCATTTATCAAAAGTAACTTTAGAATAATTTCACGGTTTTTTCAAATCCATAAAATAAAAGAAATAATGTTGGATTAATGTTTCTAGTAAATTTCAGATAGATTATTAGAAGAAGCAAATACATTTCTTTGGAATATTTTTAAAGATATTTTACTTTAATTTGAAGGGAGGGAAGTCATCAACAACCAGCTAAAATTCGATAAAGATCACTTTTCAGCTATTGTTGAGCATACATAATTATCTCATTCTTATGTACAACAGAAAAACATTAAAAGGGCCCAAACAAAAGTATATGCAACTTTTCTGAAATTGATTTTAAACAATTATTCATAGCATAATTTTGAAATTAGATAACATAATATGCTACCATCATATTCCAATTTATTAAGTTATTATATCACAATATATAGATTTTAACTGCACTTTTTATATGATATTATTAAGGTTTTCTTTTAAATTATAGATGTCGTAAAAAATAACCACATTTTATTTTAGAATTTTTTTTGTTAATAATGGTGTATGGAGTTGCCAGATTTAGAAATAATGTATCCTTTTATTGACTCTTTTTTTTATCAGTCAGGCTGTGCGACTATCAAAAGTAATTATTAGTGAAAAACCATGTCATCTATCTTCCATATTGAAGTAGAAGAATACCACCATCAAGAATACATAAAAAAAATCTAGATAATTTTTCACATGACAAGAAAGCAAAGCTTGAGCAGAAAGGATCTTAAGAAAGATAAATTATATCTTGAATACAAGGCTGATTAATGAAATAAGTCATTATATTTCATTGAACGGAAGATCATTATTCGTTTGTTTAACGCATTTAGTATTAGCAGTTTATCAGCAGGAAATTCAACATTCTAAGCAATACTTTGGTCGATATAATTGGTAATGATTAGATAAAAAATAGCTTTTACGGAAACTCTAAAACAGATAAAACAGAAACAAAAAATGCAATATATTTCTGTTAAATATATAGGGATATACTGCATTGACAATTTGCTTCAATCTCCAAATTTGTTATAACCCTTAACTGGGGAGGTGAAATTTAAGGACTTAACTGGGGAGGTGCGGTCTACAAGAAAGACCGCATTTCATTTACACTCAAATTAAAATTTCTCATGAATGCATTAGTATGAAAAACTGCCAATATATTTTGAAGATATTTTTCTTGATATATAGATATGTTTTAGAAATTTTCTGAAATATATTATCATTGAAAAAAGTAAATGCGTTGGAACATACATTTTCTTCTCAAATTACATGTTACAATAAATAATATTCTTGAAAAAGCATATTACCTTTTTACTTTTTAAATCATGTTTATTTTTACAGTATATGAAGGTACATAGAAGACAATATAATGTAAAATTCAACAATTATATGAAAAATAAAAAAAATGACAATGGTTAAAATTGGCCCTTTTTTTATCGGCTTGTGTGACTTTCATAGCACGGTTTTCTAGGGCATTTTAAATATACAGGTTAAGAACTAGTCTAAAAATCAACCTATAAATTCTGTATATATATTTTTAATATATTAATATATTTAATGAATTTTTCAAATTACATTATCACTAGAAAAATTAATTATGTTTGAACGTACATATCAAAATCAGTTGAATGCGAACTTTTATCGAAGAACTCTTCTGTACAATTATCCTTATCACTAAAATCACTTTATCCTTCGTTTAAAAGTGTCTGGAGCCCTACTTCATAATAGGATCAGTAAACTGGATGATATTTAGGGGCCCAAGTGTTAGCGCCATCTGCTGAGCCTTGTTTATCACTGGGACACTAACAGGGAGATGCGGTCTTAGAGACCGCGCTCGAAGAAATAACTGAATTATTTAAAAAAAAAAAACATCTGCTGAAATCGGTTGAAAAAGTGCATGTGTATTCAAGGTCATAAAACAGGAAGCTACAGGGTCAATTCATTCAATTAAGCTAAAAATAGAAAAAGGGTGACAGAAAATCCATCGCTAGCGGTCTCACAGACCGCACGTTATCACATAATATTCCCATAGCACAATATGAACATCAAATACTTAATGTGACTTATCGCAGACATCATTTTCGTATTTGCATAAAATTTTTTTAAAGCTACTATAAATTAGATTCATAAAACTTTATCATTGTAATATTAAATCGAAATATGGACTAATACGATATAATGCGTATTTAGAATCAATGTTTGTTTTAGATATATAGAGAATACATATATATATTTAAGTATACATTTTAGTGCGAAATTTTAACTTATAGCCTTAACAAGTCGCCCTTCTAACTGCGTTGAAATGATGTTATGTAGCATAAGATTTCAGCTTTGAATCTGCATGTGTTATTAAAAGCTGACACCTTATTTTGTAAAAATTAACCTTTTTTTAATTTAGAAATGGATTTGTGTGAATTTCTACGTTAATTTTGACAAACAATTTTAATGAAACATTTTAGATGGCGGTGCAAATTTATAAAAAGGACTATCCTAGCTAATGCCAATGCTTTCAGATTTCAAATCTAATTCACAATAAGAATATATATAAAGTAAAAACTATTTAAAACTCGTAACATATACCAATTATTGACTGATTCAACAAAACATTATTTTAATAGGATGACATTTACTCAAAGTTATTTTAATAAAAATAAATATAATAGTATTAAATCATTTTATCAACACATCTTTTTATTGATGAATCAACTGTTTTCCAATGATTTTTCTTCACATTGGATCGTATTAAGCAACCTTTCCTGCATCTTACAGTTCATATATATTTATTCCGCACAATAACAGAGGTCGAGTACAAAAGACGGAAGCATATTTATTCCTATAGAGACACACAAAGCAATGAATATGTGTGTAAACATTGCGCAAGGATTACTATGCAATTTATTCTTTTGTAAAAATTCAATGCATTCAATGAAGTAACAATTCAATTCGTTTGAATAACCAAAGATCCATATTATATTAAAAATATTTTCTTGATCTCTTAGCATGGAAGAAATGAAATGATAAAAATGACGAAAATCAATTGAAACGGTTAAACTATATATTCTTTTTAAAAAAAGAATATTTTATATTATACACACACACATGTATATAACTCAGACAAACAAAATATTATCGCATAAATATTCACTGCATACATAATTTTACGGATAGATCGAAATCGATTTTATTTTTTGTAAGCGTCTTTGTTTAGTCTGGCTGATAGAAATACAAAGCGAAGAATTTCAATTAGTTTTCTTTCATAAATAATGTCCTTCCAGGAAAAAGGAATATGTAATTTATTAAAATATTTATGAAATTCAAAGAAGGCGACACAACAACACAATGATGAAATATCGCATAATTTGCTACCAACAAAGAATTATGACGCGACACATACTTTCAAACTTTGATTTCAATAATGGAATTTTTCAGTCCGCTTTTACTTTATTAATGACTGTCGCAATTGTTTGAAATAAATAAAATATTCTGCATGCATTAAGTCTCAGTCACTAAATGCTGAAAAAATAAATAAAATGAGTCATGTGAAAGATAATAATTTAAAGTAAACAACTTTTACGACTGTTCTAAACAAATATTTGCAATTCTTTACATGATTTTGTCAATTTTTGTTATGAATAATTAAAGAATTTGCATTAAATTTTGCAATAACTTTATAATAAATTATATAAAAATTAATTAATCAAAACTATGGGGAAAATGTAATTAGAATCATAGGGAACCAGTTGGTTAATTTGGAATATGGATATACAGAGAATTGAATGGAATATAGATAATAGAAAAATATATAGAGAATAGAATTGAATGGAATATAGATAATAGAAAAATATATAGAGAATAGAATTGAATGGAATATAGATAATAGAAAAATATATAGAGAATAGAATTGAATGGAATATAGAGAATAGAGTTGAATGGAATATAGAGAATAGAATTGAATGGAATATAGAGAATAGAGTTGAATGGAATATAGAGAATAGAATTGAATGGAATATAGAGAATAGAGTTGAATGGAATATAGAGAATAGAATTGAATGGAATATAGAGAATAGAGTTGAATGGAATATAGAGAATAGAATTGAATGGAATATAGAGAATAGAGTTGAATGGAATATAGAGAATAGAATTGAATGGAATATAGAGAATAGAGTTGAATGGAATATAGAGAATAGAATTGAATGGAATATAGAGAATAGAGTTGAATGGAATATAGAGAATAGAATTGAATGGAATATAGAGAATAGAGTTGAATGGAATATAGAGAATAGAATTGAATGGAATATAGAGAATAGAATTGAATGGAATATAGAGAATAGAGTTGAATGGAATATAGAGAATAGAAAAATATATAGAGAATAGAATTGATATGGTATATAGGGGAGAACCTCAGAATTCTCCCTCCCCTTTTCCATTTGATGATCGGGCTGACACCTGAAGTAGTACCACCCTTTGACTTCCGTATAGTTGGCGACACATGATCAGCATCATCAGATTCTATGCAATATTTTCAGAAATTATTATAAAAAATTCAGTACAATTCTTAATTAAAAAAAGTCACTTCAAGATCGCATTTTTATCTTCCACACACACACGCATTTTCATTTTTAGTAGAAATAGCAGTAGTGCTAAATATAATTTAATGATTGCAAGAAAATCAATTGTTTTTGATTTTATCATTTTATTATGTTAGCAATCTTTCCTTAGTATGTTAGTATTTTTCAAGTCCTTTCGAATAAAGACTCTTTTATACTATTTTTGAAACGACAACGACCAAATATTACGTCACATCAATATAAAATACTGCTATAGTTCACAAAATAACTAGTTTAAGTTATTTAAGGAATGAAAAGGAAAAAATAAACGCAAGATACAAAGTCTCCTAATTCTGAATTTTGAGCGATGAGCTAATAATGTTGATTCATGGGGGTGACGCCAAGTCGTGTCAGTCGAATTAATTAATCAACATTTGCATCAACTCTTGCTCAAACTTACGAGCAGAAAAGAATACGGCTTAATTACGATTCAAGGTTCCAGACGGCTGCACTGCTGCTACATTTGAAATGCTAAATAGGCTTATTGAGACCGATTCGTCACGGATTCATTTACGTAATTTAATCCGTTTGATTGAAGAAAATTAGCTTGACGAAATACGTGAATTTTATGAAAGTTGTCAAAGACGACAATTTAATTTGTGCGAATTGCTTTGAGGATAATAAAATATTGACAGACTTCAAACTAAGAAAAAGGGAAGTGTTTCAAGCACTTTTGCGTGTTATGCCAGGCAAATATTATTAAAGGAAGATATATTTTTTATTTAATTTATAAAGTATATTTTCGCCAAAAGTCGATGTTATAACATAACAACCATTTTAACACAATCCGTCTTCATTTAATTTATGAAAATGAAAGAAACTTATAAATATTTTTAAAAAATCTATGCAATAATGTTTTTAAATTATTAAAATTTAGGGGAAAAATCCATAGTAAGTATTTCCATGAATAAAAAGAAGCTTTTTAAAATATTTTATAAATTATTTGGAATAATAATTTTAGAAATTATCGTGAATAAATGTCGTAATATCGGGTAACTTAAAAAAATCAAAATATTAAAAGAATGATTTCGAAACGCATATTCCAAATTAAATTTGGAACAAATTTAATAATAGTTCTAGCTTAGAATGACCTTTTGAGTTCAAACAAAAATTCTTTTTCCTCTATTATATGTAGAAAGAGAGTTGGGAAAAGCCAATACCAATATGCATATTGTAATATGAAATAATTTATCATCAAAATTTAGCAAAGAGTAAAAAAAATAAAAAAAATGAAATTTATTATGTAATTATTTTATATAAATTTATAAAATATTTTATGAATTATGTAATTATTTTAATTATCGGAAAGAAAGCTGTAAATAAGAGGAAAATATATACAGGGTGGTTATAATTAAACTCCCCCTATAAACAGCAACTTACAACGCAAACGAGTGAACGGATTGCAACGAAATTTGGTATATAGACTATACATAAAATGCGCTCACAGAATTTCAAAAAAAAAATTTTTTTTAGTCCAAAAATATCCACCATAAGATGCATTTTTTCATGGAAAAACATTAAATTTAACACAATAACCGAACAAAATAGAATACAGAAGCAGTATTAACATTCATTGACTAGCTTGCTTACCTTGTCACATTTAGTAAAGGTAAGGAACAAGTAACAGTACGTTGTTTGAGGAAAAAAAAGTTTATTTTTCAAAAACAAGAACATATTAGGACGAAATTGCACAAGAGGAGTAGTTATTAATTGTATATAGGACGATGTAAGAATATGTGTTTTATGTGACCACCCCTCATTCACCTGCAAAATTTCAAGTGAATGGACAATGTATCCAACAGCAGATTGTAACCGATCAGTTGCGATGCTTCGTACATGAAGCATTATGGAATTTCCAGCTTTTGCCGTTTTTTTCATTTAATAACTCATAATACTTGTTCTGGAATATTAATATTGTTTCTGTATTCCGTTTTGGTTGTTTATTGTGTCAAATTTAATATTTTTTCGAGCATATGTACTAAGGTGGACATTTTGGAACTATTTTTTTATTTTCGAAATTCCGTGAGCGCATCTCGTGAAGAATCTATACACTAAATTTCGTTGCAATCCGTTCACCCGTTTAAGTTGTTGCTGTTAATAGGAGAAGTTTAATTATACCACCCTGCATATTCTAGTAGTTTCAAGTAGAATAAGAGAGTTGAAAACATTGCAATTTAAAATGAATTTAATGGGATTACCAAAGCAAGATTACCTTTATTGTACTTGCAAACAAAGAAATCTGTATAGACTCTTGCCTTGCTTGTGGTGGAATTAGATCTGGAATCGCAATTAGATTATGTTTCTTCAATTCTGTCGTCATAATGAACATGCTTTCTCCAAAAAATTATATTTTAATAAGTATTCCAAAGTAAACTTTTCTTTAAATGTTCCTCTGAGTTGAATTTCGATTTTAAAAAAAGGAGAAAAAAACACACATTTTTCTTTAAGATATGACATAATGAAATGCCAATTTGTATCCCCAAAATTATACTTTTTATATCTGGTTCTACATTTATCGTTACAGTTTTCTTCATTATATTTTATCAGAGAAGAAGAATTATTTAAAATATCATTAAAAGTATAAAGTTTAATTTAAAAGAATTAAATTCAAATGTAGACAACTATGAGAAGGAAAGAGTATAATGCAAAAAAATATAGATATGAAAAAAAAATGATTTTCCTAGAAAAAGTTTGCCAACCTTTCCAAAACTCTCCAATATTATTGGATGGTCACCAGATATGATGTAATGGCCTTTTAGAAGCGGAAAATTTTTTTTCAGAAATCCGACATTTGGCGAGAAATAACTTAATCTATAATCAAACCAAAATACAATAATTTTAAACGAATTATAATCATTTATTTAAAATACGATTCATAAACATGCTAACAAATGTGTAGATATTTCTGCTCATTAATACTGATATCGATGCAAGGAAAAAAAATTCTTGTAATTTTTTTCTTACTAATTTTGATAGGAGAAATTCAAAAATTCATTATTAAAAAAAATCACTTTCAAACTTTATTATTAATTCTCAATATGTATCCACCAATACATTAATATGTATAAAAATATACATGCTATATTTAACATTAGAAAATTATTGCTTAAAAGCCGAAATATACTGAACTTTAAAAACAAAATATCTACTTATTTCACAACTATTTTGATTTAATATTCTTAATTACAAGACATATTATTCTCAAGACATAGTTTGGTATTAACCTTGGGATATTTTGGATGGTATCATCCCTTTAATCTAATATGCGTATAATAAATAAAATATTATTTCGAATTGTTGAATTGGTTTCTTAATATCTGATATGCACAGTATTATTTAAGATAAAATATTTTTTGCAGGCAATATTGCTTATTAAAATATTCAAAAATATACTATAAATAAGGTCCCATAACCAAGAAGAAGTCGCGCTGAATAAATGTTTGAGTGGCATGTTTACTTAAATGAAGGTTGGTGTCGAATGGTATTCCATACTAAACCAATAAGAGAAGTGTGCATTTGATTCTATTCGATATTATGGCACATCATATTTTTGAAGAGAAATTAACAATAAAGGATCAATTTCATAGCAACAATCTCTGAACGTTGTTTTTGTTTCTTATGGCACTTGTCATCGATACGCCTGCTGACGAAGTCAGCGATTTTAAGCCGAGCATCTATTTTTCAGTTAGCACCATGTAGGCCAAAAGTGCATCTTAGCTAATCATGCGTCACAACCCTTTTTATGGAGTTGACTCATATTTCATTCACTCAACCACAGATCGTGATTTAGACCTGAATCAGAAAACGATCACTTCTTATCCAGTACCCCCTGTGGAATTATCTCGATTTGGAGGACTTTGTGGCCATGTCATATTTATACGTGCACCAGGTATCACACACACGGAGAGTCTTCAGCCGGCGTGGTTCCAACTCATAATCCGAGGGACACTAGTTCACCACCCTACCAACCAGGCTATCCTGGCCTTATATACAATCGCTTAAAAAACACCACAAATTACATAATATTATCATTTACTGTAGTGGTTGATTCACTACATCTAAAGATTAGTATTTTGATACGTACAAGTGTATCAATGCCTTTTAAGGGAATGCTAAGTGTCATTTTGTTTTCTTCAAAGCATAATTTTTTTGTCTGACTTTAAATCGTTAACAACAGTGAATCATTTTTTCTTGCGTAGAAATATGCAGTGTTAGAACAATTGAAGTCTAGCGTTGCCTTCGTAGAATTTTTTTAATAGTTTATTTCTACCTCTGAATTTTATGGACTGATAATCTTTTTTATAAAATTATTCAAGATTTCCAAAGCAGTTTAATCTAAAATATTCCGCCCATTTTAAGGCTTCCCATTTTCGTGGAATGTCTTTTTTTTCCTAATTATTAACTATTCATATAAAAATGTTGAACTGAAACATTTTTTTTTTCATTTTCCTGGTGGATAACGTTCTTAAGAAGGAAGGAAAGAAGCTAATTAACCTTGTTGGAAGTAAATCATAAATACTTCATATCATAATAAAATATTAATAATGTATAACCAATTATGTAACATTTTTAACAATTTTTTTATAAATAGAATAGGAATGGTGATATATTGTCCCTTTAGATGAAAATGTTTCTCTTTCTATAAAATTCTTCAAGCTGACTTTGAATAAAGACAAAATTCTTTTAATTCCGTGTTGATATCTGATTTTATTATATCAGATGCATGTTGACACTGGTTGCCGATGTTAGTGCATATTTTTATTTCATACCTAACTAGGGATTGCAATACCGGTATACCGGGATACCGAATACCGGTATTTTGAGCCATTTGTACAATTTTGTAATACCGGTATTCACAAGTTTAAATACCGGTTTTTCGGCATTTACTAGAAATTTTTAAAATTGTCTCCACTATATGTTCAGCGATCGCCAACATAGCAAAATAGTATACGTTTTTGTTTTTATGTCTCCCTAACGGGCGAAATTAATTAACTAATGAATGGCTTAATTAATTGCTTAAATCTAAATTAGCGAAGCATGGATTATCCCTGAAAGAAGAAATTGTATCCATAATAACTGATGGAGCAACAGTTATGAAAAAAAGTTGGAAAGTTGATTGGTTCAAATCAGCAATTGTGCTATGCTCATGGAATTCAGTTAGGAATAATAGATGTATTATACTAAAAAAATAAAGAACAGAAGAATCCAAATACTGTGGATATAGAAACTTCGGATTCCAACTTTGAAAAGAGTAAGAGTGAGAGTGATATTGACAATGAAGATAATGACAATGTAATTGTTGAAGAAGTTATTGCTAATGAGGATGAAATATTAACCCGTCAAGGATTGCTTCCTATAATTTATAAAGTTCGAAAAATGGTTAAGATATTTAACCATTCCTCTATAAAAGATGACATATTATTAAAATACATACTAACTGAAAATAAAACAGAATATATGTTAATATTAGATTTTAAAACACGTTGGCACCATTTAGTCCTAACAGCACACATCACACTAGAACATCACACATCACTATCTGAAGATTATATATTACATTCAGAAATCGCACAGAAAAAAGGCATATCGAAATAGAAAATGTCTTATGATATTTACATAATTATAATGATTTTAAAAATGAAAATGAAAAAGAAGAAAAGAAAATAACCAATTCAAATCTGATTAAGTTTAGAGTAAATTTTCTTAGAATTTTTTACTCACAAACCTATCTACATTCAAAAAAATTCTGTTCAGTTATCGAAGATTATGATGACACTAATGTCGATAGTGAAAAGGAATTGTCTCTTGAACAAAAATTAGAATTAGCGATAAATAAGAAAATTTCAACGAACCAAAATACAATACAGAAATCAGCTATATCCAAAACCATCTGATAAGAAATCGATTTAATTGAAGATGAGGGATTTAGAGGCAAATACTTGGAAAAAGTATATCGCGCATTGCTAACAGTACTACTAACTATCGTAGATGCCGAAACAGCGTTTTCGACAGCTGGTAATTTTTGCACAAAATTACTGTTCAGGCTTAATGATAGTACAATCGATGCATTATGTTTTTTAAGATCACATTTCAAAATTTTGTGTTAGTACCACAGACTGAATAGTGATATTTACAATTTTTTGTGATTTAAATAAATAAGTTGTTCCTTTACTTTTTTGTGATTCTTTATATAATAAAATATAATAATAATAATTTATAAGTTATAATTTATAATATATAATATATATAATTTATAATTATAAAAATAAGTTATAATTTATTTTTTGTGATATTTATCCTTTCTAATAAAACTGGCAAATAAAACAAAGAAACACCTGTGTTTTCTTCCTTTTTTAAAATTTCTAATACCGGTATTAAAATCGGTATCCCGGTATTAAGATCTAAAAAATACCGAATACCGGTATTGTAATTTTGGTCCGGTATTGCAATCCCTAGATATAACCGGTAATTTATCTCTGCCCTATCAGTACGTCTTAACCACAGTTTATATATGTTAAAAGCTGTTATTTCTACCTTGAATGTTCGCTAATTTTAGCTTTTAATTTATAATTTAGAAACTTATCATTCTACTATATTTCTATTTCTATTTAAAAATATAAATAAATTTGTGAATGAAGTTTTGAAAATCTTTATATTCATGCTCAATTCAGAATTTAGTTTTTATTTTTGTTGATAATTTATTCTGCTGATAATATTATTGATATTTGAGTTACTTATGTGTTTTAGAATTAAAAATAATAAAGTAAATGAAATTTATTTATTCAGAGAAAATCCTCTCAATTCTGTGTATTTAAAAAAAACCCTTGAGAAATACTTTTACTCCAGATAATGGTAATAAATATAAGTACTTCAAAATAAATATGCATACCACGTGATCGTCGCCGAGATAGAGATGGTAGGCTAAGGTGTGTGCGCATCGTCTTGATATTGATGTCAGTTTCATAACTTGTTGTCAGATTATTTCAATATTACCCGACTAACAACGAAAGATGTTGATGATATAATATCGGTGTTAATTCAGTTCGAGAACAAATACTGCATACCTGATACATCTGATTAATATTATTTATGTGCACCTGATACTGGTTTTTGCTAGTTATTATTATTTTATACATACGTTACATATGTTACAAAGTACCAGTTCATTTCTCTATGGAAATCTTTCCATAAAGTATGGATCTATGTCAAAAAGGAGATACCTATAAAATCTACCGTATATTTCTCCAAAAATATGACTTTATTCTTTTATTAATTTTCTCTCCAAAAATAGATTGATAAGTATGCTTAGTTATCATTAAGACAAATATCATATAGATTCCCCGTTTAACAATCTAGCATACAGTTGCAGAATTATATTCCATTAAATATTTTTTTTTAATTTCCGAATTATATATTAAGTTTTGCATATTGTTTCCCTTACTCATATCAGTTCACAAGATACTCCTATTTATTCTTTGAAATTTTCAAAGAATGCGAAAAAATTTCAGTTTCAAACACCAATCGTCAAAGATCGGAAACCTTATAGGTTTCCTTTCTCAGTCGACGAACAAGATTCCTATTTTTTATTTTATTAATTACTCATTTTAAACTGGAAATTATTATAATTTCTTAGTGCAAAATATATTTAACGTTTCGAATGATTTTCTTTTAGAAATTGTGAATAACTATCTAAACTTGACGCGTCTTTTGTACTTATTTGCCATTTTCAAGATCGGCTCCAAAAAGTATCATTCTAGAACAATTTACAAGAAATCTGAAAATTACATTTGCATCAATGTGAAAAGAAATAATGGACATTAAATAAATATATTTGTATTCATTAAACTTAAATTTAAAGTTCCAATAATATTAGTAAAATAAACGTATATAATTTGAGAAGTTGCAGTACTTAATAAAAGATATGCAATAAGCACACTTTATAAAAAGAAATAAGGTAGATTAGTGAATGTTATTTCCCTATATTTATATGTATTCCAATAGCGCAGTTCATTGGAGGATGGGAAACAACACTTTTTGCTTTTAGATAGTTTAACTCCCCTTTTTAAAGCAACACTAGGGCTATTTTGGGACGGACCTTGTAATTTTGAACCGAAGTCAGATGACGAAGACGACACCTGAGATGGCACCCCCCCCCCCCTCCCTCCACACCATGCTACACCAGCGAGAGGACGTTTAGCCCAGACTTTTTAGTGTGCACCGGTCCCGTTTACACGACGTTTCTTCGGTGGAATCAGGTCTCGAATAAGTATATTATAATAAATATACTTAGATTATTAGGTTTAAAAGAAGACCATTAGTTTTATTATTCCTGGTGAACCAGAGAGTCATGAAAAATGGTCGAATTAAAATATGAAGTGTATCGTAGTATTTGAACTCTTATTTTAACATATTTCCATCAAAGTATATGCATAACATTACAAAATATTAATACATTATAACAATCCTAAATATTTTTTTTGTTGTTGAGATAAAGTAAATTAATTGCGGTCTATGAATCTATTATGACTTTTTAAAATTCCATTTTCAGCTCGCTTTTAAAGCAGCGATCTTTGTTGTTGCAAAAGAGTGCTAGACAATTTTGTTTGTATATTTTCACTCAGCAATATATCTATAAATACAATTGACAATGCCTTTTATTTAAATTATTCGGAGTTAATTTTGAAGAATTAATTGCTTAGACAATTTTTCCAACCACTAAACAAAGTCTGCATCACTCAATGCTTCAATTAATTTCTAGGTGAGCGGGCCTTTCAGATTCAATTGTGCAAATGAATTTCTGCATCGAAAAAACCCTCTAAACTTCGAAGAAAAGATTTAACGCTCTGATTAACGGAGACAAAAGGAGTTTTAACAAAGCTTCGAGAACTGCTTAAAATCTTTTTTTATGTCCCAAATTATTAGGGTACGGAATAGATTTGGAGTAGATTACTTTCAGTCAATATCCCAGGAGCACCTAAATTAAAGATTAAAAAAAATAATTTTTTAAAAAAATTTCTCACAGAAACTTCTTTGAAAACTCTTTCTGTAGGCTGGTCACTATCAAATAATTCTTTGAAAGAACATTTTTAACAGCAAAATGCAAAATAAGTTCAAATTGTTTTGTTTTTGAAGGAAAGATGCTTTGATAATATTTGTAAGATGCCACAAATGTGATTGTGTATTTCACTATGATACTCGGGATGTTTTCCTCATTTAATAAATTAATTAAATAAGTAATTAAATCTTTAATTAAAACCTCTGATCATTTTAAAGACTACTATAGGATACATAGAAGCTCAGTCTGGTTCAAATGAGTATTTAAACGAATTGAGATAAAATTTTGATATATATGTGTTCAGCTAAACATTTTTTTCAAAATGACACCGAATACTTAGTGTTTCATGTGGCCGAAATTCAAAATTCAATGTACAAATTAAGCGATCAAAAATATTTCTTGTCTATTTTGATCTTATTTACGCCTTTTATCTATCTTTTTGAATAAAAAAGATGGCAGTGCTGCTGAAGTAAATCGGTATGCTTCTTTTTATTCTTGTTTCTTTTTTTGCAGACTTTTGTTAGCTCTAATTCTAATACATATATGTTATTTGGCCAATTACATCGTCTAAAATGACAGCAACACCTTTTTGTTTTTCTGATCTCACACCCTTTGCTCAAAACACTCCAAGGCCACTGATTTCTCTGCCTATTAAAACATTAATAATTCCAAGTGCCATATTCTAACTTTTGTGCCATCATTTTATATTAAATTATCGCATATTTCCAAATCGTTCTTAAGATGAAATCCTTTCTTTGCCTTCGTATTTTTTAATTATATATTTATTCCCTTTTCTATGCATATATTTTTAATTTGCTTTTATTTCCTCCATTGGCATTCTATGTACTTTTTTTTCCCTTTTCTTCGATTTAGTTTCTACATTTTTGTATCTTTCATTTTTTATATATTTAATTTTTATGATTTTGCTTTTGACTTTCTTTTATGCATATTATGCATGATGTTATATATAATGCATATTATATATAATGTTCTTCGAAAGAAAATAAAAAAGTATATTTCATTACAATAATAAAGGGCTGAGAACGATTTTCGCAGACCTGAATATAATTGTAGAAAAATGCATATCTTAAAATATCCATGTTTTGTTGCCACTTGTTTTCTGAACAAGGGTGTAACAAAGAAAACTTTTTCATCAAAGAAACCACCTCCAGAAAATAGAAACTCATGAGGCAGCTATCAGTATCTGAAAATATGTTTTCGGGATGTTTTTGCACGAATTATATATTTTTATATATCGAAAACATGTTTTGCACGTTAGATTCAAAGGAATGAATTCAAGGAAATAATGTTGCCACCTTAATAGTATTTGCATGTTTTCTTACATACACTGCATATCGCCGAATGATAGTCGTGTCTATAATTTAACACATCACAAAACAAGCAGGAATAAAAGAGCACACTAATAATGCTAGAATATTTAGAAAACTGACATTTAGCAATTAACTCAATTTATTTGTAATATAATAAATTATTTTAAGAAAAAAATATATTTTTCAAATAGTATCGGCTTATTTGCTTTATTTGATCCTTAAAACTTTGGATAAACAATTAAGTGCCTAAATAATAGATCAACTGTAATCATCGTAAAAAAAATCCAACGAATCATTTATATGAAATAATCTTGTATAGTAAGTAGATCAATATTCAGTAGAGATTTCAATATTAGGCTTAAGTGAAATGGTTAAATGGTTAGACAACAAAACATAACACAACAGAGTTCCTTAAGCCCTATGAGCTTGCTTAATTCTTTAATCTAGATCAAATCGATTAAGGTGGCCAGAAATGTATAAAATTCGGCGAAGAAAAGATATTTTTGTGATTTAGATTTTTATATCTTATCTTAATTATGTAGCCATCTGGAGAAAGACATGGAATTTACGAAGATGAATTGTTTCTTTTTCCTATTCTCAGAAACGAGCTGGATTATTTTATTTGGCTTTCTTGCTTACGAAATGACAAAATAATATTAAAAACATTTTCATTATTTGTTATAATCAATAATGGTTGACGGATGGAAAACTCGAGAGTAGAATAATTCACCATTATCACGGTTGTAATTGGTTATATTTTTTCACATGTTTTTTAAAATTTTCAACTAATAACTGCCTACGGAAAAAGAATTCTAAATTTTTACCCACTGTTACTGTTGCCCACCCTTACTGTTTAAAATAAAATGTCAAAACTTCTTTATTGAAAATCCCCTTATTGTTCCAATATTTGAATTCCACATTTCATTTCAAAATATCAAATAAATGATGTTTCAAATATTCATTTAACTTACTACAGAATTTCTTGGCATGTCATATTTTGATTTTACTTTTGCTTGATGGTTTGATGACAGAAAGAATTCTTTGTAATTTCAGCTTTCAAACAATGACGTTTGGTCGATGAAGATATAATAATCAGAAATATGAAAATGCAATGAGAGAAAATGATTAAGTAAAGTGCTGGAATGAAAAGATACGTTAAATAAAGATGGGATGCATTGAAAATTGTATTATAACTTCGTCCAACTCGAATTTAAAATGCCGTCTTTGACATCTACCACTATAGGTTGCTAATCCGATTTAATTTTTTTTATAGTTAATAACAATTTCTGAATATAAAATACATGTCTAATGTATCTATTCCAAAACAATTTAAATTTCTCCCGCTTTCAAATAATGGAAAATACTCTGTTTGAAGTTATGAAACTGTAGAGGCAAAATTAGCATAAGCTAATACATCCTATGTTTCTAGAAGAATATATTTGATCTTTATGATATATCATTCTTAAAAGCAGGGGATCTGAATAAGAGTAATAAGATTAAATATATTCCAAATGTTAAGCAGTTAAATTTGAAGAAGATACAAGTTCTGTCTGGGTTTTACATAGTTGTGCTAATATATTTTCCTACATTATAAGTAGTAACCAAATCAACTCTCTAAACAGGAGAAATCGAAAAGAATTTTTCATTTTCAAACATTTCATTGCTATTTCCATTCAATAATTTCAAAACTCAGACTTTAAAAATTAAATTTTGCTCAGTATACTTTTACAGCAACTGTTACATTAGTTCCCCCAATTTCAAACACTATCTTTAGCATAGAAACAGTAATTCGCTAATTACTACTTCCATTTACTTTTAAAAACCAGAAATTTCACCCTGGCTTGTTTCGTCTGATTTGTTTAATGAAATAAAAAGGTATTCTTTAATGAATGTCCGAGAAAAATGATTGTCGCCAAGCGAGTGTACATCGTCAAACTCGAAATGATAATAGCAAGCCTCTTCACCATTTACTTGCCAACGAATGTGAAAGACATGCAATTAAAGTGGACAGGAAAATGGTAATTGCCCTCCACTCAACTTGGAAGGGGTAGAGTTCTCCCCTCAGAGGATTTGCGACAAGTTTGAATCTCGAATGTGAGAATGTGTGCACCTGTTGGATAAGTGTTGCATATCCATACTAATAATATACAGAAGAATATTTTGTGTTTGAACTCTAGGAATACCCATTCAGGAATTTTTATAGGAATTCTATTCTAATTTAGAATTTCAAAACTGAAACATACACAATTTAGAAACTGGGAATGTGGGAAGTGGTTCCTTAAAATTTCAATGAATTAAAAATTAAGCCAAATTTGAATGGTATTTCAAGAAACCCAAGAAAAAAAAATATAGCCTATCTTTGTACCTTTCTAAATCGTTTTTCTTTTTCTTTTTTTTTTTTTAAATCTCCTTAGTGACACAAATTTTGCAATAATGTCAATGTACATGTTTTTCTTCAATTTTGATTTTTTTAAATAATATTTTGTATAATTTTTAATAATTACTTTCCTTGGTATATAAAATTTACTCCGTTTTAATTGCTTCATTAACTACTTAATAGCATATTAAGCACCGCTTGGTCTGATTAAGAAGAAATTGAGCTCAGGGATTAAAAATAAATTTAGCATTCTTAACTTCTGAAGTATTTCAGATATTAAAATTTATATCCTTTAAAATAAAATATTCTTATATTTTTTTCTTCAACTATAATAGATTTATGGAACATTTAAATTTTCCATATGCATATATAAATGCACTCACTCTGTGTTGATGACCCACTCATGAAGTTGGCCGACGCACTCATATTTATTGCAAAACTGATATATTTTTTGTGACAAAAACGTTACGACAAGAAAAAAAAGGTTATGATTTATTTCCATTTCATTTATTTTACTATCATCTTCAATTACAATTATGGCATAAAAATTATTTCGGTTAATAATCGAAAGATTTCAAAAACCTGCATACATTACAAAAACAGGAATAATATATTTTCTATAACATCTTTAAAAAATATTTATTTTTCTGACCCTAAAATAAAACATTTGATATTTTTCAAATTGCATTATAATTTTTTTTCTTTTAGTTCAACGCATCTATGTGACAAAAATATTTCATCGTCTGCTTATTTTCTCATATTCTATTTTCAAATCTAATCGAAGTTTTTTTTTTTTTTTTTTTTTTTTTTGTTAATGTGCTGTTAAAAATTTTGCTATAAGCTTTTATATTCTCCAAATATAGTCATTTAGATAGTTCATTTTCTTTCATAAAGTGGGTATACATTCAACTATCTGTTATATATATTAACCACTAAAGGAAGATTTAATATTCATCTAAATTCTTCTATTCCATACATCTACCAATTTTTTTTGTTTGCTTTTTCACTATTTTATCGTAGCATATAGTTTGAAATGCTGCATTTCAAAAATGCTTTGCGTGACTTAACTAAAATCTTTTCCTAAAATTCTCACAGACAAAAGAAAACCAAATGTTTACATCGCCACTTATCAAAATAAAACCGAGAAAAACACTTTCTTAGGGAAATACTTTTTTCTTTTATATAAGATGCCAAAGAAATTCGTTTTTGTGGGATAGCACGCCTGCTTTGTTGAGACCTCGTATATCACTACAGAAATTGCATCTATTGTTTACTCTTAAGTGTTTTGAAATACAAAAATGCAGGTAGGAAAAATAAATACTTCATATTTTCTACGTTTCAAAAATATTCCAGGAATAAGAAAAATACGAATAATAACAAATAAAAGCAAGAAATCGAAACGGTGTATGCAAATTGTTATCGTTAACTATACTGGCTAGGAATTGAATATCTTTCCAAGTCCATAAATAAAGATAATTTTTCATAAACGCTTTATAAAGACAGTTTTGCAATATAAAGACCGGAAAGGAGTTGAATATCATACTAAGCACATCAATCGAGAGTATTATGTATAAACATTTCATAAAGAATGTTTTGCATATGTTGAAAAAAATGATTTTTGATTGATAAAAACTGTCAAGCATTAGAAAGTCCTAAATATATTCTTAAACATATATTTTCATTTAGTTTGGTTCAATCTTTGTATTTTTAAATGTCCATAAAGCTTCTACTAGGCAGGGTTTTTTTTAATTAATAATCTCGGATTACGTAGCAACAAATATTCCAATATTTATGTAGAAAATACAAATTGTCTCATCAATATTTATAGAAAATTTATTCTCATAAAAATTATTAATGTGCGTTTACACTTAAATGAAATTGTTTGCAGCGTCCAGACAAATTTATCTACTTGTATCCAATGAACCAAGCAGCATCAATAAGGCCAAACGATACTAGTTTTAAATAAATTTATTTTTCGATTCTGACATAATTCTTTGAATTTTGAAAAAAATAGCTTTAATCACTTTTAAAATACTTAAAGAACTAAAAATTTATGCATCTATTATTTTAATTCTATAAATATTTGTCTAATTTTTTAGCTTATTCAAATATTTTTTTTATATCTTAATATATGAATATTTAATTCACCTTTCTTACCGATTTTTTATTAATTGTTCCTATATAAAGTTCAAAGATTTTATTTCCTGATTAAAAGCTGAAAATGTGAAAGAAGAGAAGAAGTTTTACATCTTTGTGAGGTATAAAGAAATCAAATGAAGAAACCATCTATCATAAATATTACTTTCATAAGATATAAATTCTAATAGCACTGCTTGCAAAAAACATTCAAATTCCACCGCCTCTGTGTTTTTACCTTAGAATGGATTTTTTTTAAAAATATATGTTTCCTTAAATTGAAGTTAATAATATAATGATATTATGAAACATATAGTCTTGTTACATTATGCGTTTCAATTCTAACTGTCGGTATTTCACCAAAAGATATCATTTTGATGATAAAAATAAGGGTACTAAAATAATATTTTTTATTTCAAATTTATTTTAATTTTATTTTGATTTAGCGGTTTACATTCTGTATGTCATGGCAACGCTTTGTGAGTTTTGTCACATATTAGATACACCTTAATTTCTAAAAAAACTGGCTAAAAATTCAAATTAAACAATCATTCTGTTTGGCTATTTTTAATCTTTGATTTTAAGATTCCAAAAAAAGACGCAGACGATTTTATCTTTCTAATGTATTTCCTCCAAGTTTTAATATCTCTCATTGGTAATCAACAAATGTAGAAATTTAAGAATAAATCCAAAGATTCATAATTTCTGTCAGCAATGAAAAATATTAAAGATATTCTTTGTTCCATGATTTTTATTTGTCACAGTTCCTTTTAAATTTTATGAATAATATGGCTTTCCAAATAGAAACGGACATAACTATCAAATACGAAACGAAGATGAATAAAATTTGGCTAACAGATTTATTAAT
This sequence comes from Argiope bruennichi, assembly GCF_947563725.1. Lineage (NCBI taxonomy): Eukaryota > Metazoa > Arthropoda > Arachnida > Araneae > Araneidae > Argiope > Argiope bruennichi. The sequence continues at coordinate 91,492,037 of NC_079151.1, forward strand.
AAATATCTAAAATGTAGGTTCTTTTACCAATTTTAATTTAGTTCACACATGATCATTTTGGAGTTCGTTAGGGGAAAAAACAGGTTTTGGCCTTTTTAATGAATTTTTGTTGATAAATTAAAATAAATATTTTTCCCTTTTTTTACAACTACAATAATAAGATAAGATACCAAATTTTTTGTATTGAATTTATTGTATGTACAATAAATTCAATAAAATAATATACCTGAATATACAACATTACTAGCATTAAATGCTAATGAAGAGTTTGGCTGAAAATTCGATATGGATCTACGTTTGACATGTTAAAACTGCTAATTAAAATTTATCTATCTTATCCCATCAGATTTGTAGTATGATGAAAAGACAGACAGACCTGCTGAGAATGAATTTCATTCAAAGTTTGATAGAAATCTACAGATCATGTTTACATGCTAAATATCATTCAACTGGTTGTAGGTGGTTTTGATCTGTCATATTCGCAGACAGACAAAATATAAGTTTTATTCAAGTCAGTGATGTTTAAAATGTGAGGACATATCAAACTCACAAGGTCGTTTAACTATTAGAATGCTTTTCTATTTGTGTTTTGTGTACGAGAAAATGAAAAGAAAAGGAAATATATTATAAATAGCAATTTAAACTTATTTTACAAGATAAAAATTAATCATTTTAAAAAAAATCTAAATACACTAATCTCAAGAACAGAAATGTTTTTGAAAATTACAAATTCTCTTTCTAAACGAACCATGCTTTAGAAAAGCTTATATTTATTTATTTACCTATTAAAAGTTTACATTATAAATATTACTTAGAATGGACATATTTGAAAATTAATTTCATTTGTTACTTAAAATATCCCGTCTTTAATTAGTTAAGATTGTAATGAAAAAGTGCAAAAAAACTTATTCCAATGTTTTCTTTCATTTAAGAAAATTTTTGATTTGTTGCTTAAAACAAGTCATAAATCGGTAAATCGATAAAGGCAATATTAATGGTATAGAAAAAATATAAACATTTAAACTAAATAAATAATAATACGAACATTGGAATTGTCGAATATTAATATTTTTAAGAATATTGCAATTTTATTAGATGCGAATTCCTTTATTAGTATATAGTTGCTCTTAGGTTTTTAATTTACAAGCCGCTTTTGAAAAAAAATATTGAAATGTTTTCTGAATTTTAGTAGCCTTTTAGAAATAACTAGTTCTTCAATTTCGTAATTTTTTTTTAATATAAATATTTAGAATTCTTTCCTTCTGCATTTATTTTTACTGAGATGCCACCCCAATGCATATATAAACTATTTGCCAATAATTCAACGCAACTTTTTTTTTTTAAGAAACCGCAATTTTTATAACCATTTAAAAATTACACCTCATGCGACAATTTCTTTCATTCTCTTCTTATCCATCAGCATAATTTCATTATTCATTTTGTGAAATTTTATTTTTTCTTTCTATGGAATAATTATTTTACTTATTAACATTTGACTTAAGAAGAATTATTTTTCTCGCATGGCTGATTTAAACAAGTAGAAGAAATTGTAGAATAAATACCAGCATTCCGTCACTGGAGAAATCGTTTTTTTTTTTTTTTTTTTACTCTTAAGTTTATGATTTGTAATGATTTACCTTTTTTAATTCAAATCTTTCTTTTTTGCAAGAATTATGCATTGTTTACAATTTCTAAGATATTTAGTTTATTCCAATCGAGAATCAAACACACTCAACCGAAAAACTTCAAACTCTATTATCATTTGCTTACTTTTGTCTGGAAGAGAATACGCCTAGTTTTTATTTTAGTGAGAAAAAAAGGCAAGATTGTTTTCTGTTGAACGACTTGAATTCTAACGAACTGTTTATCTTTATCCTCTGGAGAAAGTTGTAAAGCCAGTGTTTTTTTCCCCTTCCTTGGGAATAGTCTTGAGAATTTAATCCATTCCACAAAAGAATTTTGTTAAAGTTTTAAAAATTCGACAAATAAATTATTTCTATGCTTAAAAAATAAAAAATAAACCTTTATTTCTATAATAAATAATGACAAATATAATTAAAATAGGGAATTTATTTAAAAATAAGAGAATTTCGGAAAAATTAAAGATATTAATATATTTTATACTGGTGCATAGTTCAAGGGACAATGGTTTTGAAATAAGCAAAAATGGACTATAAGACGGATTTTTTATTTTTATCACTTTATATCCAAAACATGAGTTTATATTCAAATGAGATAGTTCTGTAAAATGTAATAATCAATGAAATAAATATTTCAAGAGCCTAGGGGAAGGAAAGTCATTTGAATGACTTTTCTCAAAATGATGTTATCAGATTCAAATACCGTTGAAATGAAATTTGCCTTATTTATTTTTTAATACACACGCATGAAAAATTTCATAATCCTAAATGAATAATTCGAAAAAAGTGCCTATTAGAGTCCGCCGTTCCCTTCATTCGATAAAAGTACACAACATCTAAATGAAAAACAGTAATACAAAACAATTGAATATATCGAAAGTTTTTAATATTTAATATCTCTATATTGTTACAAATCAATAATATTGCTTTCCTGCATAATTAGTGCCAGAATAAAGAAAAAAAATCAAATATTTTTAATAAGTGATAGATTAGTGCACAATATTTGGAGGCAATCTTTGTGGACATTTATGTATTTTGCGTTAAATCCGAAGACTTTGGCGACAAGGCAAAAGTTCTAGACAAGGCAACAGTTATCATGATACATCTGTTAAGGAGCCTAGACTTATAAAACATTCTCAAAAATTCTATGTATGTCGGAGATCTATAAAAAAAGAGTGACATTAAAAAAAAAAATCTACTTTTTTTTATTGTTGATCTGAAAGTGAATTCTTCAGCTGTTGTACGCTGAACACTGCTGTGTTGTGCTACAATTTAATTGACTGGTTGCTTTCTGCTATCAAATAGTATTGTTTTTGAGAGCGTTTCGGCTGTATTTTGCTACCTATGTATGATATTTAAAGGTGGAATAAAACGACGATTTCTATTAACTATCTGATTCGTCTTCTCCTAGTACATCCAACCGGATGGATTTCCTTTAACAATAATTTAGGTAGTAATCTTGTATACATGATAGTACAAGGCTTTTCACCAATTTCATTTTATATATATTTCTGAACATAGCTTGAATCAATGGATTGCATTAATCTGATACATTCGATTAAAAAAAGCGAATGTAGTACTGAAATACAGAAATATCATTGTTGAGAGACTATAATATAACCGCCGTTTTTACCAACTTTAAGGGAATGGGGATTCTTTGTAACGTCAGAAAATCTTGGTCGAATTTTGTTGTCACAAAATAGAAGATATTTCATCTATTCTGGAAATATATATGTTAATAATGACAAGTCCATTTATTAACTTTTGAACATGAAAATAATAGGATTCATATAATAAAAATATACAAATTTGTCACTCCCTCTGAAAATATGTTTTAGCGAATTTAAGTAGACATAGACAAAATAATCTTCAATGAATTCATTTAAACATTTGTTAATTAACAATTTTAATAATGGAATATCTATTAAATCGGCTTCATTAATTTTCCGTCAAAGGTACATGTATTTTTAAATTGTTATAATAATTTCAATTCTTTTTATAATATTATATATTTTAATTACATATTAAAAATAATATATTATAATTTTGGAATGATTTTATTACGAGTATTTTTTCTGATCGAATGGACTGGTAGCTATGCGCTTACAGATTGTCAATTTACTATTTAGAAAGAAATACGCTATGAATCAAATATATGCTTATTTTTTAATAATAGAAATATTGCGTTGTTTCCTACATTTTATAAGTTATAAACTTTAAATTGTATTCGATTTAAAGTTTATTCAATTATTTCAATTTAAAATTTTCGTTGCATTTCAATGAATTTCCCTTCACTGTTATTACGGTTTTATATTACTTTTGTATTAATTACCTTTATTGTCAAAAGATATAAGTTGACATTGACTTTGAAATTAGTTGCAAATGCCAAAAATATATGAATTTTCTTTGTTGTTTTTTATCATCAAAATATTATTTACTCTTATATTTAATTTATATTATAAAATGTATTGTTCAATAAAACCAATATTTAAGGGCTTAGAGAAATAAAATTATTTTTAATGATTTTTTTCCCACGAAACGATGATCTAATTAGGTTTAAAATATTTCAAATTTCAAACATTTTAATTGTCGAAGAAATTATGGAAAATTGAAAATTCTAGTTAAACATTAAAAGATAACTGTGTATGCATTTTAAATATAGAATTCTTTTAGGCAGTTAAAAACCATTATTTTTTCAGCAAGATACGAATCTGTTGTAAAAATTCAGTGTACACGCATAACTATATTTCTAAAAATGCAACTTTTAAGGGACAAAATCATACCTAGTGTTGTTTGAAATAAATATATACTGTATAATAAGGAAAAAAGAAAATTTAGGAACTAAGTAGCCTGGAATATTTTAAAATCTCTGAAAGTCATATTTTTAATTTTCAAAGATATTATTTTGTTTTGTATTTCATAAAACAAAATATTTAAAACAAATCTTTAAATAAATAAAATATAATAATATATAAATCTTTAAAACAAAAATATATTTTGTGAAGATTTTTTTAAAAATAATTGACTTCATTATATTTTAATAGAAATTCATAAATAATTTTATTACTCTAAGCGCATAATTCTCAAAAATACTGATTTAGTCTACCATTCCCTTAAGCATTTCTCACACATTCAGAATTTCACTCGAAAAGATAATTTATAATTAATCAAATAAAATAAAGTTAAACATTAAAGAGCTTAATGTAGTCAGTATTTATGATTCAAAACAAATATTTACAATTATTTGCATAATTACTTAAAAATATACTGTTGAAGATGGAATTAAATTAGCTATATATTTATAGTGATGTGACCATTCTAAAATAGTATCATTTCAAAACATCTCTGCAAATAAATCTTTTCATTATAGAATAGAAAAACAAATAGTTGAAAATATATATTTCAATTATTCCATACAAAATAGAAGATTTGAGAATGCTGTAATTCAAAGTGAATTTAATGGGTTCCCAGGGTATTTGCAAATGAAGCCTTTTGATCATTATCTTCCTTTGTTTGCGATCGAATTAAGTCTTAACCGAATTTTTTAAACGTGCGGTTTGATTCAGATTTTGAAAATTATATATTCATATAGACTTTGTTTAATGCTGTCCATAATTAAAAAAATTACTAAATGCCTCTAATATGAATTTCCAACAAGGGAAAATATTCTTTATTCTAAAGGAAGAAATGATGCAATAGACAGAGATTAACAGGGAACTTCTACTTATTTATATATTGGATGTTCCCTATCATTTTCTATTCTAGATTCAGTGTCTTTTAGGTTTCTGTGAGACAGAATGACATAAGAATAAATAAAAATAAAAATTGGAGAAAAATTATCACTACTTCAGGTTTAAATTTAGCTATGTGGAAAAAGCATATAAGACTGAAAACTTAAGAAAATGTAAATTATTTATATACTGGGAGTTACTTTTTATTTTTTCTGTTCTAGATTCTATTGCCCTTAGGTGCTTTCGATAAGTTATGATAAGTGAAGAACTCATAATTAAAAACGAAAAAAATAGATATTATAGAACATCAGATTACCTTTAAAAAATTACAAATATTATGTTATCTGTTAATGTAAATACAAAAGGAATTTTTTAATTTCTGTGAAAATTTTATATTAATCATATTTGCAATTTTAGGTTAACATTAACTTATCCATTTCGATTAAAAACATGCGTCGAAACATACACCTAGTGTTTACAACACGAAAAACAAGAAGTGTTTAACAATGGATGCATCTAAGAAGATTTCTCACTATTGCTCGATTCTAAAGTTAAATCTTAATTGAAAGTATATGATATCTTCAAACAACTTATTTCCTATATCTTTAACATACATTGAAATCTACTCCACATGGAAAAATAATCCGGATTATTATTTCATAATAATCAATAATGAAAAATAAAAAGTATGAATTATTAGAAATCACATTGAAAGAAATTTTAACTTCACTCCAACAATTAAATATAGTGTAGTATAAAACACTTAAGCTGTTTTATTTAAAAAAAAATGACTAAAAAAAGAAAAAAATGGGGGGGAGGAATGAAGATTGTTAATGCATTTTTAAATTTTCGGATGACGTGAAAATATTTTTGGAACTGAAATATTCTTAAAAATTATCGTATTTTTAGAAATTATCGTATTTTGTCTTATGTAAGTTTAAGACATCCAGTTCTCCTTTAGAATGAATTAAATTTTACAGTTAAGGTAAACATCGTATCTTAGACGAAAAGGGGAAAGAATTGAATTAGAAGAAATAAATTTTTACCGGCACGAAAAAAAAAAAAAAAAGGAAAATCCTATTGATGCGTTTTAAGGGGATATGTCGAATTTGTTATTTTAACGTAATTTATATATATAAACAACCAATGTCTTAAAAATAAAAATGTAATGTTAGAAAATGTTTGTTTTTTTAAATTAAATTTCAAAAATATTTAGAAAAACAAAAAAAGTTAAAGATACGCGAAGTATTTTTATTGCTATTTTATTAAAAAAAATAAAATTTCTTATGATAAATAATGCTGTTATTTATTCTCTTGATGGAAAAAAAAATGTCTAAATTTAAAGAATGTCTGGTGTGATCTATTCTTCTAAATAAAGAATAATAATTGTTTCTCTTAAACACAGAATATTGTGTTCAGAAACTTACATCATGAAAGTAATAATGCAAGAAACACGAAATTTGTTTTCACATTTTGAATTGATCATCAATGGTAATAATGAAGAAGAATGTACAAATTATGATGATTAGTGTACAAGAATTATCAGTGGATTAATGTTAAAATTTTATTTCAAACCAATGCTAATTAATAGAGCTTTGAGAAACAAAAGATAATAATTAAATATAAATTTGAGTAGGAATCTTTAAAAGAAAAGTATGAATTCATGCCCTGCACATAATTAACCTACGTTTTTTTTTTGTACGCATTTATCAAGAAGAAATAAATATTCTTTCAATTAACATTTGTTTCATCTTTCTCTTTCAATCATAACAATATTTTTGTTTGTTTAAATTATACATTTTTGTATTTTGAACTTTCATTGACTTTGTTTTACTTCATATAAATGATGTAACCCTCTCCTCACGTATTGTTTACTGTATAGAAAAAAAACAACTTAAAATAACTTTCAATAAACCAAAAGAAAAGAAAATTCTCTCAACTGAATCTAGATAGACAAAAATAATAAATATCAAATCGGTCACATTATATTTAGACCGTTTCAAACTTCATCGCGTGGGAAGAACTTGGAATCGTAATTAATCTGTATCCTTTACCCTAGCATTGACTGATAAAAGAATAAATGCAAATGTTGATTAAGTTAAATGACTCAACACCATCAGCATGAATTACCATCATTAGCTCATCGTTCAAACTAGGAAGGTTTTAGTGCCATGTTAATTTGTTTCATTTTTTTACGGTTTTCTTTATTTGACTTGGATCTGCTTAAGATTTTCTTTTGAAAACTTCCGCTGATTTCTAATTTGAACTGGAAGTAGCTTTTCACTCCCGATTGAGTTTTGTTGTTTTTGTAGTTGGCGTGGTTGGTTAACGAGTGAGTAATTAATAGGAGGAAATTACGAAAAATGCTAAAGAATGGAAAAACATTTTGCGAAAATAGAAAAGAGGCGTGAGTCGCTTCATTGTTGAATACTTTGGATGGACAATTAACCCTGAGGAAAGATTCAGCATATTTTTTTTTTTTTCAAATGTTCAGCTATCTACTAAGAGTTGTTTTTGTTTTCAAATTGTGTAAAATTCTAAAAGTCTTGCATTAAAAGTTAAAATTTCATTTTATAAAAAAAATAGAAAATAGTTGTTAGTAAATAAAATAAATTAAATATTACTTTGGTAGACAAATAAAGAAAAAAAAACAATATGTTTGATCTTTTAATTTTAGAAATCCTTGCAAATATTTTAACTTCTATGTTTTATTAGACATTTTGGAGTATTTTTTAAAATGTGGCCGTAATTAGTTGTATTTTGTAAATTTTATAATTTCGACATTTTCATATTAAAAATCAATCAAATATTTGCCTTTCTATCATCGACAAAATTTATGTCTGATTCTACGTATCAATATCCTTCCAACAAATTTCTTTCGCATCCAATGGAATATACATTGGATGCGATTTTTTCTGAATGTAATATCCAATGGATATTCCATTCAGAAAAAAAAAAAGAAATTGGTTGGATCAAAAATAAAAAAAAAAAGATTCATGCTCTCATTAGTAGAGATAACAGGAGTACCATAAAAGTATAGAATATACCTTAAAAGTTTCCTGTTTGTTTGTTTGTTTCACTCAAATTATTAGGTGGTTATAAGTATTTTAATCAGCGACATCTATTGGTAAGCATGCGAAGTACCTATATAAACGACAATGATTTTGGGTTTTACCAATTTACTATTATCTTATTGTTATCATTTTAATAGTTTTCCATTTAGTATTATTCAGTTATTCAGCGTATAAAGACTCCAGTCATGGAACGCTCGAAATTGCATTTTCGACATTCATTGTATTTTTTTTTTTTTTTTTTGATTTGAAGAAATATGCTGCCGAAGCCCATAAGACACTTTTAGAAGCTTATGGTGATGCTGCGCCGTCATATAATAATTGTCTGTTTTGGTTTTAACGATTTAAGAGTGGTGATTTTGATGTCAATGACAAAGTATGGCCTGGATGACCAAAAGAATTCAAAGACAATCAGTTGCAAGACTTATTCGGCGAAAATGGGAAAAAGAAGATGGACATAAAATGGGGAAAAATGATGGAACAATATTTTGATTCATATATACTGTACCATTTTTTCTCAATAAAGGAATTTTTACAGTGAAAAAATAATCAAAATACATGCAAGCACCTTATACTAAAAATATCACTGTCTATTATCTGCCACTACCCAATGGAAGCTTTTGCGATTAATTTTCTTAAAACGAAACTCTAATTTTTATAAGAAGATTAATTATAAACCATTCTCTAAAATTATCCCACTGTACTTAGCGTACAATAGATGTTCTTTGTACCATAGGCAACAAAGGTCTCAAAAGTACATGGCGAAATAAATCCGAATTCTTTTGCTTCCAGAGAGAAAATGAATGGAGAACACAATTCCTCACGAAAGACTTAAATCCCAACGAGGATATTTCCTCCAAGAAATAAACTAACTTTGTTACAAGATTAATTAATAAATTAAAGAGGTAATTAAATCTTTAACGCAGAAACCTGGTAAACTTGAAGCTCCCGGTAGAGTTGATAGAAAACCATTCTGACTCAAGTGAGACTTTAAATTCTTTGAGGTTAAATATTTTTTTCTATTAAACAACCTTCACCCAGATAAAAGCTAACATCTCATCATTGGAAAGCTTTACCGAAGCAAAATTTTTAGGCACGATTGACGGGCATTTGTTTGATGAAAACTGCTTCTTAGATTTTGGGCTATTTTTGGATCTAGAATTATCTAAATGGTCTGAAAAATGTTTAATAAATATTTTAAAGAACTGAATTTATTTCATTGCTACAGTCGGTGAATAATATTTTTTCGGAAATGTTAGTTAACATCTTGAAGTTTAATGATAATTAAAAAGAAGGTTTTAATGATAAACCTTTCTTCTGATGCCTCATTCAACTGATCGGTGATGATTATCATCTCAGAGTAATTATATAATCCGAAAGAATTTGTAATTAAATGAATAAAGAATATTAATAAATAACTTTTATGTTTCAATTGAATGCAAAATCTAGCAATAAGCTCTAAGAAAATTCCTATTCAGTTTGTATTTTATTCAGTAATTTAAATATGTGTAAAATCAACATGATTATTAAATATATTTTGTTTCTAAGAAAAGCAAAAATTTATATTTTCTATACACACACACAGAAACCGAAGTGGTAAATAATATATATTTATACTTTAAATAACCACATTGTTTCTTTAATGCGAGAAAAAGTGAAACAGGGTTTTCATTTTTTAACCGTCAACTTATGCGGATTGCTGATTCATTAGAGATAGTCATATTATTCTAAATCGAATATTGCTTTAAATGAAATAAATGATTTTGGTATTTTAGTCATGAACTCTACAGTTGAAAAAAGTTAAGAAACACAATTTTTATAGTTCTTCGTTCTATTTAGTTACATTTTGTATAGTAATTTTTATGCTTTAACATTTTGTATAGTAATTTTTATGCTTTAACATTTTGTATAAAATAAGTATACCTTTCCTGCAACCAAAACTAATCAAGCCCTAAATATTATGTTTTTAAACATTTCAAATACCTGACTTCCAGAATAAAAGTACTCCATATCTTTGTGAAGATCATTAAATGTTTAAAATAATGAAACTCTGAAATTTATTACTCGATCTGTTTATATCACAGACGAGTGCATATTTTATTAAAATGTTAGTAAGTTGAGAATGTGTTATACTAACTATGATAAAAGAGCTGGAGGACAGAATTGAAATAAATATTTCATAATTTGTTTAACATAGAAGTACATTCCTTAATTGAAACACAATAAATACAACGTTTCATTTAAACCATTATCCAAGTTTGCAAAACGTCTATCTTTAATAGTTTAGAAATCAGTTATTGCCCGCGATTTCAATGGATAAACTTTACATTATTTATGCAGTTTGTAAATCATAAAAAAATATTACAAATTAATTTTTATCTAAATAATAACTAGAGTTTAAATATGCCTACTTTAACCAAGTATGTAAACTGAAACAATGGCAGTTACTTACTATATTTATTCCAAGATATGAAAAATAATATCAAATGCCATCGCCCTAACAAGATTTATTTGGTTAAACCCATTGCATGAATCATACGAAAAAAATTAGAATGCTTTATAATATGCACTTAAAACCATGTTTTATAACTGAAAATTATTAATGGCAATGACAATTATAAGGACTCTTATTAAATATAGTAATAAGTAAAAATCTTGTCCAGGAATTAAAAAAAAATGAAATGGTATTAAAAAATATTTCAAGGCATTGAATAATGCTTACTGTTTGAATTGAAAGTCCAATCTGAAATAGTTTGAGAAAGTTTTGAAAATTATTACAGATATATAGAAATTGGAACCAAACGTCAAGAACAGTTGTAAAATCTAATATGTTCAAATGAAAATAAAATGCTAACTCACAGCAATACTTTTTTGTTAAAGGTTTCATATAAAAAAATCTAGAGTATTTTATTTCACTTTATTTATAAAAACAGATTACACTCAAGGTTCGAGTTTAAACACTTTTTTATCCACAAAGAAAGGGCTTCATGATTCACTTTTAGATATTTTACTTTTTAGTAAAAATAGAAGATAAAAAATACCCTGAAAATCCTTTAAATCTCGTAGGTTTTTTTTTTCTAAGCGCTTATCTTGCTTTCAGTGTTATTCCAGTTAAACGAAATCATTTTCCTCTCATGCTTTATTTTGAAGGCATTGATTCATTGTCTTCAAACATGGCATTAAAACAAATACAAATTTTTATCCGTTTGATAAACTACAATAGGGATTTATTTTCTTCATTTTTTAAATGAGTTTTATTCTATCTATAAGAACTTAGCTCCTTTAATTCAATTCCGTTTCTTTTTAGTCTAATTCATAATTTTGCTTGCTTTTATCGTAAAGGTGAGTTAGATATCGTACTTAAAATAAGACTGATAATTATATAAATTTGTTTTGGGTAAAACCAATAAGTATTTAGTTTGATATTATGGCATGAAAAATTTCATTCTACTTTTATAACTGAATTATAAATACGAAAGAAAGAGTCAGACTTTATATTGTTCTACTGAAATATGTTAGAATATAAAAGCTATGCATTTAGTTTTGAATAAATGTTTGCCGATGGTGTTTTATTCTTTTGGGAGGCACTATGTCAAAAATGATTTTTTTATTTTTGAAACTAACTAAGTACGATTTTCTTAAGTTACAAACATATAATTTGCAGAAAAAAATATATCTGGCGACTGGGGTGGGAGCTGGTGTACTATGTATTATGCTGAAACTGACACAGCTCATCTGGTAATCTGTTTTGGTGCTACTCTCTATAAAAGTATTTGGAATGGGAAAATAAAATATATTGGGATGAAATTTTCTTGAATTCTTTCATATAAAAACATGGTTTAACCATTTTTTTTGTGGTAAAATAGAATGGTTCCAAATAAATGGGCTGGCATTTATTGGCACTATAAAGACTTAAAGAACGCTAGGAAATTTCACAAGGCATTTTAAATAAGATATTTTTATTTTAAAAAATATAAAAAATGGCATATTACTCTGAAACCACCCTTGAAAGGATTTTTTTACATATTTTGTTTCTAAAGTGCATGCTCATCAAAATCAACTCTTATATCTTGTTACATTAAATTTCAAATACTAAGCTGGATGTATTATTGTAAATTATAAACTGGACATTATTCCCTTTAGAAGTTACTGGAGTATTGAAGATGTCGATTCTTAGAATTTGATTATTCAGTTTAGTTTAGTTATATTAACGTCCCGTTTTAAAGCAACACTAGGGCTATTTTGGAACTGACCTCGTCATTTTGAACAGCGGTCAGATGATGAGGACTACACTTGAGCTGGCAGCTCCCTCTCCAGATCACGTGTAAGGTTCACTTTGTGTATCGATGAAAGAATTGTAATCGTTTAGCTTATGTTAACTTGTGAAAACGAATGTTGGCAACAGATGTTTGGTTGTCGATGTTCGCCATGGTTGTAACCTACGCATATGCTTTACCACAATAATAGATTTTTATTTTTCTAATTAAGAACTCTTTCTTAACATTTAAATTTCAAGAGGCTAATTATAAATCAGCCTTATATGGCGCAGCCGGAATCTAATGGACTTGCAAAAGGAATTTCAAATAATATTTTATAAAAAAAACCATCGCACTAGTTAAGCCTTCTTTGGAACTTTCAGAATCCTCGCCAAGGAATGATAATCTCGCCAAGATTGTTTCTGCCTGAACGTATTCCAAAAATCGCCCACGCATAGTAAGTGAAGTTTATGAGATACTTTATATACTTACGTTTTATTTGTGATAAAACTTTTTACAAATCAGTGCGAGTATTCTAACGAATGTTGAATATTGATTTCGCATTACCTTCAAAAAAATTATTCTGTTTGCAAAATTTATTGCTTGCTTTTTAAACAAGAACGTCGCCAAGCAATCTTCGCTTTTTAAACAAGAACGTCGCCAAGCAATCTTCGCTAATTTAGTTCGTTCGTCAAGAACAGTGAACAGAAATTTAAAAAAAAAAATGTCAACAAAAGATGATATCATTTTTAATTCTTTAGACTCGCAACCGCTACAAACTTTAACGGTAGTTCAACTGAAAAAAGAATTACGTTTCAGAAATCTTTCGCTAACTGGAAATAAGAATGAACTAATTTTGCGTATTGTAGAGGATAATAATAAAAGAAATAGTGAAGGAACTTTGGAAGAATTAAATGTTCTTCGAGTGCAGAATCTTAATAACGCTGAGGAGGCAATTTCTGATAATGCACATTTATTGACAGAGATTGAATCTCTGCGAAAACAAGTAGAACTTTTAAGTAATTCTTCTACACAATCGCCACTTCCTATGCCTCCGCCCTCTCAAATAGATCCGAATATCGCAGCTATTCTTTCTACATTAATGGAAACGCAAAAACAATTTTTAGAAAGACAAGTAAATCCAAATGTGATTCAAATCACATCTACAAATGACACTGCAAATTCAATTCAAATATTTAAAGGTGATATAATTGAAAATGCACTTGAATGGTTAAAGGAAGTTGAAAGAATTTCAACTTTAGCTAACTGGTCCGACGAATTAAAATTAACTAATGCTATTTCTCGTCTCTCAGGATCTGCAAAAAATTGGCAATTAACAACAGGAAAAAATTTTAATGATTGGATTACTTGGAAAAATGCTCTCGCCTCAAGATTTAAAAGGCGTATTACAATGCAAGAATTTTTGGCTCACCAAAATGAACGAAAGTTGAGGCATAATGAAAGTTTAGTAGATTATATTTATTCAAAAGACGCTCTTTTGGAAAAAGCTCCCTTCACCATTCCCCAACCTGACCGTATTTCTATGATCATAGGTGATATTACCGAGGAAAAATGGCAAATTGCATTAGCTACTCAAAATACGAATACTGTTGAAGAATTAATTGACAGGGCAACTGCACTTGATGCTATTCGCAGTGCAAAACAAGAGCATAAGAAACATTCTCCGAAATCTCAAATTCGATTTTCTTATACACATGATGAACAACGTCGTAAATACAATCCAGTAACTGACGATGTTCGTGATATTACTTGTTGGAGATGTGGAAACAAAGGCCATGCATCTTTTATGTGCAGTTTACCACCTCCTCCACGTGGTTCAACCATAGCTCAACCAAGAAACACGTCACGACAAAATCAATATACCAACAGTCAAACTAATGTCCAAATCCCATCTTCTAGCAGTTCAACTAGTTCTGATAATAACACAGTAGTCAAAACTATAAGTTTGAACTCTTCAAATTCCCGCCGCAACAACAACAATCGCAACTCGACATCCGGAAGATCTACAACCGCAAATAGTGCAAATAATAATTCCATAAATTGTATTAGAACTGAAACTAACAGACGTGCCTTAATACCTGTTATTATCAACAATGATACAGAAATTCAAGCCCTCTGTGATCCATGTGCAGATATCACAGTCATTCAACAATCTTGTGTTCCAAATGATATTGTTATTAACCCGTGGACTGATGGACAGTTCCAAGTTGTTGACCATGAAATAAAGCCAATAGGTTGGATTTCTTTAAACATAATTGTTGGTAATTTGGAACATATGATGCCTAAAATTGGAGTGTGCACCCAGCTTCCATTTAAGCTTATTTTAGGATTCGATTGGCAACAACAAGTTCAAGCTAGTTGCAGTTACGACCCTAATGGCTCATTATGTATTTCTACTCCAACTTCATTTCATTTGTACGAATGTATTCATGCTTCGAAACCCAGCATCAACTGTGTCGCTCTTCATCCACCCTCACTACCATCATTAGATGATGTTACTTTGCCAGAAGCAACACCCAATATAATTTCATCCGAAACAAACCTTATTCCTAAATCCGCAGGACTCTCTACAACTCAACAAGCTCAACTTAATGCAGTAATTGGAAAATTTACTGATGTTTTTTATTCGAATGATGATAAAATTGGACTATGTCCATATGTGGAATTCAAAATCGAATTGCAACATGAAAAGCCTATTAGATGTAGACCTTATAGACTTTCAGAGCCTGATCGCCAGTTTTTAAAAACGCAAATTGAAAAATGGTTAAAACAAGGAATTTGCCGTCATTCCAACTCACCGTACGCAGCACCAGCTTTCATTGTGGAGCAGCCCTTTCATGAAAGTACTCCTAGGCGAGTTGTGGTAGATTTCTCTCGCACTATTAATCCTATCACAAATATTGATCCGCATCCAATCGACCAAATGGAAGACGTTATTCAACGCATGGCAGGAAAGAGCTACAGTTCTAAAATGGATGTAAAATCTGCATTTCACTGCATTCCCATAAGAGACATTGACACCTACAAAACTGGATTTGTCACTCCTGACGGACATTATGAATTTCTTCGAATGCCTTTTGGTGTCACAAATGGCCCATCTACAATGACAAGAGCGATTAAATTAGCCTACAGTCATCTGGCACCCCACAATGTCAACACATACATTGATGATATATCAACTTCTCATGATGACTTCAATTATCATCTCAAAGTGATATATAAAATCTTTGAAGCAACTCAAAAAGCTGGCTTCAAGCTGACACGAGAAAAAACGCAATTAGCAGTATCAGAAATAACTCTTTTTGGTCGAATTATTTCTGAAGATGGTGTTCGTCCTGATCCTGAACGCATAGCAGCAATTGAACGTTACCTAACTCTCAAATCAATTCATGAAGTTCGTAGTTTCCTTGGATTTGCTAATCAGTTTCGAAAGTATATTCGTAACTATGCTGTTATTGCTAAACCTTTAACAAGCGTTTTAAAAGGTTTAGAAAAGAAGACCAACAATGCTCCCATAGTTTTAACAGAAGACCAACAGCGTACATTTGAATCTTTAAAAACTGCAATTACTACTGCTCCAATTCTTTCGTATTTCAAACAAGGATTACAAACCTTTGTAGAAACTGATGCATCTTATTCTGGACTAGGAGCAGTTTTATCTCAAGAACAGAATGGAAAGCGTCGTGTCATTGAATATGCTTCACGTACCTTAAAAGATGCTGAAACACGCTACCACAGTAGCGAACTGGAATGTACTGCTGTACATTGGGCCCTAACTGAAAAATTTCGACTCTATCTCCTAGGTCACAAGTTTCAACTCATCACAGACAACTATACAACCGCTTATGTAGTTGCAAAATCTGCAATTAATCGAAAATTTGCACGATATTTAGTGGATTTGGCTCAATTTGATTTCACAACTGAGCACCGACCCGGAAAGCAAAATGTCATCGCTGATCACCTTTCACGTTTTCCAACACCACCTGTTTGTTTAACAGTTACTGCAAGTTATGAATCAGACATTTGTGTGAAACAGAAAAGAGATGACTTTTGTCAGTATATTTTTCGCTTACTCAGAGAAAAAAATCCAAATAAAAGGACAATGTCAATCATATGCAATTACAATATCGATAACAACACTCTTGTGCGAGTTAATAATTCGAAATCTGTAGTAGTGATTCCTAAGGCAATGAGAGAGAAAACTCTGATCGCTTGTCACGATGATGTTGGACATATGGACGCAAAAAACACTCTTCACAATTTGCAATTACGTTATTGGTGGCCAAATATGCGCAAGGACTGTAAAGCATATGTTCGAAGCTGTCATAAATGCCAAATTGTCAACCGACGTACTGCTAATGCCTATGGTCTTTTGCAGCAATTGCCGATTCCATCCACACCTTGGGAAATTGTATCTGCTGACCACATAATCTGTTTGCCAGAAACAAGAAATGGAAATACAAATATGCTTGCCCAAATTGACCACGCCACACGCTATGTAATTGCAACACCTTCTGCATCTCTTGCCGCTCATACAGTGACTGATGCTCTGTATCATAATATAATACTTAGATATGGACCGCCAAATATGTATTTATCAGATGGAGGAACAGCATTTACCGCACGTCACACTCAGCGGTTTCTTCAAAAATATGGAATCACACAATCAACGACACCACCTTATTCACCACAAGCTAATAGTATCGTTGAACGAGCCAACGGCATCATTGTGTCCTCTTTGAAAAAAATGATTGACAAAAACCCGAATAAATGGGACGAATTACTTCCAAATGCCTTACTCGCAATTAACACCACAAAACAAAATTCTACTAAGAAATCGCCATTTTATTTACTTCATGGATATGAGCCACGCCTTCCACGGGAACTTCACATTGGTAGCTTCATAGATGACACGCCACGTGAAGACCAACTAGACCTTTTAACTTTGGCCAGGGCCGAAGCAGCAAATAATGTGTATGAAACACATTTGGAGAACAAGAAACGATTTGATCTCCATCGCAGATCCCATTCCTTCAAGGCAGGAGATCTCGTATTGTACGACTGGCCGAAAAAAGGAGATCACAAACTTTCTCCTATTTTCAAAGGACCATTTGTGATTATACGTCCAGTCGGGGCCGTGTGCTACGAGATCAAGTCTACAACACAACAGAACAAATTTATCAAGGTTGTCCACGTACAACATCTTCGCCCTTACTTTAAACGAAATTCACCAACCATCGAGGAAAACAGCACAGACGAAGAGAATGAGAGACACTGAGCCATCATCAAAAAGATATTAACTGGTCTGTGTTCCCCAGAGACTTGAACTATGATTTCATCAAAAACTTTGTTTCTTTTACTTTTACGCTTCAATTTAAAATTTCTTCTGTCTGTCTAAATTTTATATTGAGCGGGGCCGAATGTAAGGTTCACTTTGTGTATCGATGAAAGAATTGTAATCGTTTAGCTTATGTTAACTTGTGAAAACGAATGTTGGCAACAGATGTTTGGTTGTCGATGTTCGCCATGGTTGTAACCTACGCATATGCTTTACCAAAATAATAGATTTTTATTTTTCTAATTAAGAACTCTTTCTTAACATTTAAATTTCAAGAGGCTAATTATAAATCAGCCTTATACACGCCACACCAGCGAATGGACGGTTGACCCGGATGGTTTTAACGTTTACCAGAGCTGCTTACACGATGGTTCTTTGGTGGAATAGAGTCCCGAACCTGAAACCCTCCGGTTCTTACCACCAGGCCATCGTGGCCCATTTGATTATTCAGAATGGACTAATTTGATTCTGTCCTGTTATGTTTAGAAATATATTTTGACACATTAACATTCTAAACAATTATATTATATTATTTATATATATATATACACGATCTAGAAAAGGATATGTTGTAGGACGGTTGAAAGTCATGAAATAGTGCATACATGAGCGATATAGTTGAAAACAATAGGAAACTGTGGTACGAGAGTTTATTTTCTATTAAATTTTCATTGTTAAAGACATTAATTGTTTAAGATTCTCATACTAGTTTGACTGTCGGAGATAAAATTGCACGAATCTCTTAAAAAGTATTTTGAATATTTTATAATATAAGTTCAAATCAGCATTCTGTAATAACAATTAATTATTTGAAGCAGTAGTTATGAAATTTTTTTCAAATAGTATATTAAATAAAAGTAGCACTCATAAATCTGATGATTGATATATAAGATGATTTTTATTGATATAAAATATTCCACAAACATGAATAATATTTTCTTTTTGCATCAAAAGTACAATATCAATAATTTTTGGATATTATCTCCATTTGTATAGAAACAGGAACCAACAAACAAAATTATACATGATCAACACAAAATGAAAAACTATCTAAATTTTTCCCGCATCCATATTTTCTCATTAAAAAGTTATATATGAAAAAATTGATAAGCATATTATTGCTCTTCATTTTGTTTAGAAAATTAGATTGCATGCAAGGTTCTTCACATTTAAACAGTTTTCCATCAACAAGGAAAATTTCTCGAGATTCACTTTGAGATATTCTTTTTTCAAGTAAATATAGGAAAAAAAATACTATGCAGGTCCTTTAAATCTTGCTGCTTTTTCAAAATGTTTATCTTGCGTTCAATGTTATTTCAGTTAAACGAAATCACCTTCCTCTCATACCTTTTTCTTTAGAAGGCATTGATTGCCTCTCCAGAGGAATAATTTTAAAATAAATAAAGTAGATTTATCCCCTAGAAAAACTTCAATCGGGGATTTCTGTTTTTAAAATTTGTTTTTCATCTATCCATAAGAGGTTATCTCCTCTTATTATAATGTGCAAGGTTATAAAGAAAATATTTGTCTTTTTATTTTTCTACTGAAATATGTTATTTTTTTAATAAAACACACACCATTTAAAAACATTTATCTTCTAGATTTTCTGCTTCTAAAACGTACATTCATCAAAATCAACTCATATAACTAATGTTTCAAATATTAACTTTGAATGCGTTACTTTAAATGTAATATTTGTCTCCATAAAAATCAATGGAATATTAAAGAATGCGACATGGGCACTTTTTCATAAACTCCAAATTTCGAGTAGTTCTTTCTGGTATAATTCCTACCTTCGATCTCATTTTTTTACTACCACAGAAATACTAAATCAAAGTAATGTAAATAAATTAATTTTGTAAAAGACGATAGCGTTTCCTGGTCTTTCACATATCTATTTTAAAACATTATTCACATTTTATAAATTATTATAAAGTTCTCCAGAATCTCTCAGTGTCAGTAATGTAAATGGAAAGGATATATTCATTTCCAAACAATTCAACCTGATTTCATTTCCATCACGACCAAAATTCACGGAATTCCAAAGTTAAATACGGCCCTTTGATATTTCTCCCATTGTCAATTACAAATACAAGCAGACTTGTCCATTCGATTTCGAGCACCCACCTTTTGCATAGAAACGTTAGATTACTTATTAGAACGCTCATTGATGTTTAAAATATCAGGAAATTTATACACGCTTGTTCCATTCGATTCGTTTAATGAACGCGGAAGCATTTCTTAATGGGTACCTGCGATCGGCGGTTAGCGTCTCAAAGCAAAAGATTTTGGCTGCGAAGTGAAAATGGTAACAGTCTGGGTGCCTCCTATTTGATTATGAATACGAAAAATATTTAAATGAAGTGGTCAAAAAATGGAAATGGCTGTCCACTCTTTCTTAAAGGAGTGCAGTTTCATTGAGAGAGGATAATTTTGATTTTTGACGTGGATATTGAATAGAATGTTGATCTTCATGAAGCAAGCTGGAATATTTTGGAAAGTAGAAAGTATATAATTATAAAAACATAAATTCAGTTTCTACATGCAAAATTTATGGAGTTATTGAATTATACGTGCTAATATTAATTTATTGATAAAATATATACTGAAATATTTTTATCAATAAAAATTGTCGACTTTATTTTTGAAGTTAAGGAATTATTATAAAATCTGAGAATTAAATTTATAGAGTCTTAAGCTTCAAAAATTGTAATTTTAAAGAAAATAGGATTTCATAAGTAACCAGAAAAGTAGCGTCACATTCTTGATTTGTTGAGGAGTATTTCATATTGAATTTTAAAGATTCTTATTGGGCGATTATATTCAGCTGTAATTTATGAAATGTATTAAAACATCATTGTTTTGAATCTAAGATTTTACAACATAAAATGAAAATGTAAATAAATTGTGATGACTAATAACTTTATTATATAATTTCAAAATATTATTTTTTAGAATGTTATGAAAAGCATAAATCTATACTTTAATTTGGCGTTTTTATTAACTAAAAGTGATTTTTTTATTTAAAATACAAATGTTTGCTTGTAGAATGTATTGCCTTCAGTCATGCATAGATGTTTTTTTTTTTAACTGTTGATTCAGTTACTCAAAATCATATTTAGGCCTAATATAAAAAGAAGGAACTATAGAATTAAATATGAAGATACTGACAGTATTAGCATCAATTAATACAATTAGTATCAAATTAAAATAATAACTGCTATGAATGTCACTTGAAGTTCTAAACGGATTTCTTAAATTACATAATAAAGCTGCAAAGGTGCATTTTATTGGAAAATTTGAAATATTCATCATAGCATAACAATGGAACCAAATCTTCATAGATTTTAAAACAATTACTTTTCACTACATGCAAGATAAAGCTATAAATACAGTTGTTTCAGTAATACACAAGAACTTTGAGAAGTATAGACATGAAATAAAAATTAAATATATCCATTCTTTATTTTGTTTATCCTATTTTTCCTAATACCATTCATTTTATTAAAATTCCATCATTTAATCTGTTATTTCCAAAAACCAATGACCAACCATATATATTTCTTCTTGTAACTGTAAAGTTCTAAGACTATTTCAGTTATTCGGCAATGTAAAAATTCTTAGGCAGAATACCTTAAAAACCTAAGATATAACATTATCTCTACTGTTTTAGGATCTTTCATAGCACTTTAACATCCAATCTACTCAGTTTCTCTACCATAAATTACTGTAAAAATATTCGTATCAAATAACTGTTTCCCTTAAAGAGACACTATATTAGGAATCATTTTTCGTCTTAAAAACGCATAGGTGGATTACATATCCTGACAATAAAATATTTCACATCTGAAAAATAAAATATTTCACATTTGAATTGCACTTAGCTTTTTAGCATGGCAGTGGGTCACAAATTCCTCAAGGTACTACAATATCCTTCGCAATCCATCTGCAATTCGTACCATCGTTTATTTCCTGTCTTTTCCCTGGGAAAATTAAACTTTTCTCCTAGTCTGTTTTCTTTAAATGCGTAAATATAAAAATAGAAATATTTTCCCGCAATCACATCTCATCTAACATCATCAAATCTGACTTATGCTATAGAATTTCTATAGTTATCATCTTGTTTGAATGTTTCACTAAAGGCTAACCACTGGTATTCCATTAAATCATTGCTTGTATTTGTAATTATTGAGTTCCGACAAGGAAACCCAATTAAAAATCTTGTTAGCGAACACTATACCCACAATTATTGAACTATTTCATGCTAGTAGCCTCTAAGTCCACAAATGAAAGACTGCAAAATATGTCTTCTCCAACTCCGGAATTTGGAACAGTGAGACTCTTCCAGTAGTCGATCAAATGTTTCAAATTAAAAAAAAAAAAATACAATTGAATTAATACCCATGGATTTTAACAATTTAAGTTCCTTTGCTTGCTCGTTATCCTTCAATTTATACAAAATAAATTCTTTATAAGAATGAAATCTTAAAATATTTTTATCCAATGACTAATTACTTTATCTACAATTAAAAGCTGCAATTAAATCAATTAAGATGGTTTTTAACAGTCTTTTCACAGTCCGATTCAAATATAGGTAATTAAAATAATCTCCCTTAAAATCTGTTTATAAATTATATTTAATTGGAATTCGAATGGATTTACGAGAAAGAAATGAATTTATAGCAATCATTTGCATTCAATTGCTTAAAAGGAAATTTGATGAAATAGGAACGACACCCTATTAACAATTGAAAGCATTAGTACCAACAAATAAAAAGTCTTGGAGCGTGAAATCGTAATTAAGCTCATTTCTTCTTTCACGTATAAATCAGGAAAATAGAGTAAAAATAAATGTTGATTAATTAATTTCACTTAAATTACTAGCCAAAATTACCATGAATCACCATCATTAGCTCATCATTCGAATTACAAACTTGTAAGGTTTCGTTCTCAACATTCTTTTTATTTATTTTCTTTCCATTTTCTTCATTAGGCTTTGATTGTTAATTTTCTTCTCTTTTAAAAGTTATTGTTGATTTCTAATTTGAGCGAAAACTTTTTTTTTTGTTTACGAATTAATTTAGTTGTTTTTGGAGAGACACAAATGTTTAACGAGAGAGTAATTAACAAAAAAACGAAGTTGAGAAAACTGTTAAAGAACAGGAAAACATTTTGTGGGGATAGAAAAGAGGCGTGATATTTTCTCTGTTGTCGCCCGACTTAGAAGAGCAATTAACAATGTGGGGTGTTTTTGTAATTTCTTCTAAGTTATTCAGAAGAAATTGTTCAAGAAAAGATTTATTCACCAATGACGGAAAGAAAATTCTATGTCTTTTTCTGGACTGGTTCATTTGTTGTGCATTCAAGAAAATATAATTTAAATTAAAAATTAATAAACCACAGGCATTATAATTATATATATCACTATAAAAAATAACAATTTTTAATTCAGTGTATAGTTAATTGAAGAAAAAAAGCTAATTAAAAATGACATTTAACATGAAATCAAAAAGACTACGCAGCAAGAATTAAAAATACAACAAACAACTTCATATTTTCGAATTTTTTAATTTAAATACACACTAGTTGCCTTCAGCGAGCATATGCTAGCCAGCAAAAATACAACCAAATAAATTTAAAAAATATCATTAACTTAAAAATAAATGGCATCACACTAAATGAAAGGACCATTTTCAAATATACTTAAGCAATAAACATAAAAAAAAATCTTTATTCATTTTTTCTGAACACAAAGTAGTAATTCAATTGACAAAATCAATCAGTTATTGGCTGACAAGGGCCACGTCGATATTTCCATTTGTAATATCTCAAAAAAATAGATTACAGTGGGAAATAGACAATATTCATGCATTATCTAATCGTCATAAGTTTTCAAGTGAAATAAAAACTGGCAAAAGCCAAACAATGGTAATTTTATGCTTCGTAACTTTATAAACATTAAGAAAAC
This sequence comes from Argiope bruennichi, assembly GCF_947563725.1. Classification (NCBI taxonomy): domain Eukaryota; kingdom Metazoa; phylum Arthropoda; class Arachnida; order Araneae; family Araneidae; genus Argiope; species Argiope bruennichi. The sequence goes on from NC_079151.1 coordinate 91,516,062, forward strand.
TCATAAATCGTATTTTTTAGATCTCTTTGAAACCTGTAAAATGAAAGAATAGGCTCGAATTTATTACGTTTCACGAAGTTATTAGCTTTCATATTAAATACAAATTAGTAATATAGTAGTTCGGACAAGAAGATTGGTTTCTTTGGCTTGTCTACTTATTTTCAATTATATATAAAGAAATAATACTAGAAATAAAACATATAGAAAATTGCAAAAAAAAAAGAAAGAAATTCTTTGGAAAGAGAACCGGAAAAAACACTTGAAGTATTTTGAAATTTATGATCCTATTTATCATTTACGATTTGATCGTTCTTTTAGTTCTAAATATGTTTTGATAAATGAAATATTTTCATTAAACATTAAATATTATTATAATATTTAATTAATTAAATATTATTATTAAAATTTCCTTAATCGAAATTTAACAATGGCTGTATTATTTTTGGTATTTTAAAAAAGTTTTATGAAAACAAAACACTTACAAATTATCATACAGTTTGTTCAAATCATTGAAGTCAATATTAACATCATTTCTGAACAATAAATTCCTAATAAATGCATAAAAGTTTGTTTCGACACAGTTCGCACTTTAGTTTACTCGTATGAACTTTTAAATGGATACAGCAATCAACTTAAATAATGAGCCATGCTAAAACATTTATTTTTATAAAATTCAAATACAATTCAGTCTGAAATCAAGTGTTTTTTTTTGTTGTTGTTCTCACTTCGCAAACTTAAAAATATGATTCAATCCAATACTCTAGCACTGCTTTTTTTGTATTCTTGCAAACTGTGAAGTGATCTATTGCTTGAAAGAGTTTTCCCTAACTACGAAACAGTGACTTTCCCATATTGTGAACAAATGGATTTCCAGCCGAATGCATGCATCTAATTCAATTGTGCAAATTAATTTCTCTTTGAAAAAGAAAAAAAAAACATCATACATTAAGGGAATTATTTAACGCTCAGATTAACGGAGACAAAACGAGTTCAATTAAAGTATCGGACATTGCTCTGCAGTTTTTTGGGACCACTTCTTTGTGAATCTTCAATATCTTGGGTATAGACTAGAATCACTCTATATCTGCTTCTATTTTCGATTGTTAGAAGTGGAACATCATAAATGTATTCTCTGCCATGTGATAAACTGTCGAATTATTGAAATTGGAGTTGATGAAGATCCTACTACAATCATAAAAAGAAATGGGAGAAAATCGTTCGAATTATTTTTCTTTTAGAGGAAAATTGAATGAATTGAGTGTACAGAGAAAAATAAATTATTTTATAAAAACACTCATCACGAAATAAAAGATTTTGCTTCTTTCCATTTCTATAATAAAGGAATATGCGCTTCTGTTCTATTTTCTATCGGTGCTCTGCAGGGTAGACGTTTCAGACTTAGAATTTTTTTCTTTTATTTTATTTATTGTAATAATTTGATTGGAATGTTGAATTTCGTGTTATGAATTAAATGAAAAATTATATCAAGATTAAACATTTAGTAGGTTATTAATAATTTAATTAAATAAAAGGAGTCCCAAAATTAATGCACGATTTGAAATTGCCACCATCTGTGCAGTAAGTGCTGGTAATCCTATTAGAAACCAATTTGGCAGTAATAGTAAATTCAGGCATAGTAAAAATGAATCATTACACGGTAGAACAACTTGTTTTCATTGATGAACAATATTTCAAATATTATGACAGTCTGGTAGTAACTGTTCAAAAATTTGAGAATTGACCGCCTAGATAGTGTGTTTAACACCATTAGATTTCCTTTTATAGGGTTATTTGAAATCAAAGGTCTATGCCAACAAGCCTACAAACACACGAGCGTTAAAGGAGGAAATTCAATGCTGCATCAGAGGAATTCATCCACATTTATGCAAAATGCTCATGGAAAATTAAGACAAAAGTGTGGGTAAGTGCCAGCAACGCCGTGGAGGCCATTTATCCTACGTGTTATTCCATACATATTCCTATCCAGCATACTTTACAATTCAATAAAATTATAACAATTTAAAGAAAAACTGTGTTTTTTTTTATTTAATTCAAATCTTGCGATAACACGTTGTTCTATCTGTAATGTTCCATTTTTACTAACCCTTAACTGTCAGCTGTCAAATGTTTTTAATAGGGTTGCTAAAACTTTAACGCACGAATGGTGACAAATTCAAATCTCGTTTAATTTTGGGACACTCTTTAAAAATAATTTTTAAAAAATTAGAGATATTTATATGAAATAAAAATGTTCACTTTATTTTTCAAAAATCAATCTCAAAATGATGAATATTAATATTTATTTTGCGCATAAAATAACTAGAATGCATGTAAACCTTCTTCATTTCAATATAACAATGACATTGTTTAAATTTCATATATCCGGCGGTAATCAAATGTAGTTTTTACGAGTCGTTATTTTACTTTGTATTTGAACTATTTGTGCACATTTGCTCGATTCGTGAAAAATTTATTGTAATTCATTTCAATTAAATTTGTCATGCATATTGAGATGTTCATGTTTCTTCTCTATAGCTTGTTTTAGTCTCAAATTGCTATATTATATATATATATATATATATATATATATATATATATATATATATATATATCAAAGAGGATTTATTTAATTAATTTTATATTTGTATTGTTTATTGTTTATATAAATATTTTTATAAAAAATGAAGTTACATGCCACTATGGCATGAAAGCCTAACTGCTGGCATTATCTAATAATTAGCCACATGCCGTCCTACTTGGCACTGTAATACATCCTTAAGGAAGTCTATGGCATTAAACTATTTTTTCTTGATTTCACTAGCAATTATATAAATTTTATAAATTTTGAAAAACAATGAAACAAAATGAATTTTTTTGTAATTAATAAAGAATATCATGGAAATTTTCAAATTTAGTATAAATATAATATTTGTTCAGATGGTGAAAAATAGTACAGAATTTCCTATTGTTTGCTAAATATTCATAATTTATCTTTCTCTTAGAAAATTTGAAAAAAAAATATGCAGTGACAATAAAAATATTAAAGACAGACATGTTTAATTTTATACAATGCTGCAATAGTTTCCTGGTACACATAAATCTTTTTTGGCCTTCTTTAATAGATTTCCAAAAAAGAATGAAATAAAATCAAAATGTTAAACATTTTACATTGTCAAAGAAAATTAAATCATAAATATAACTTTCATTTATCAATTAAACATGAAAAGAAATTGTACACTTAAGGATAAATATTTTATGATATTTTTTTGAATTTCATTTCAAGAGAACAGTTTATGAGAAACATTGAAAAGCCCCATCTTCCTTTACACAAAAGTGTTAAAGAAACTTATGTCAAGGCCTCAAACGGAATTCACCAAAATTTTGAAAAAATAACTATATTAAACACCTTTTTATTAGGAAATTATGAATATTCTCACAATTAACCTTTCCTTCGCTTTTTTAAAATTTTAATTACAGTAGTATCTATCTTATTTAGGTGAAATTAGTTTTTTTTCGTTCTTAATTACGAAAATATGTTTGCTTAAACAACGCCTTTTTAATTTTAACTACACGCAGCCTATTTATACCATTCAAAGGAAACTCTGCGGAATGAAGTTGCACACCTCATATAATGTAAAAAGGGTCATATATTTCGCATACCAGTAGAAATTAATTGTAAATAACTTTCCACTGAAGAAAATGAATTTCCTTCATCCATATTATATTATAATTATATATATATATATATATATATATATAGAGAGAGAGAGAGAGAGAGAGAGAGTGAAACAGACAGAAATAATACATATCGAATCAGTCACAATATATTTAAACAATCAAGTTTAGACTTCACTACAGGGAAAGTACTTGGAAACGCCAATCGTGATTCAGCTGCATTATTTCACAAAATTTATTTTAAATTCCTAAATACCATTTGCATGAATCACCGGCATTAAAACATCACTCAAAATGTGAATAATTAAGGTTTAGGGACGATGTTTATACTTTTCATTATTTTCTTTACCTGGTTTCTATTGGATAAAGACTTATTTTTGAATATTACTACCGATTTTCTAGCATGAATGGCAGTAATTTTTCGTATCCATTGAATTTTGTTGTTTTTGTATTTCACATGCTGATTAACGCTTGTGTAATTGACAGAAGGAAGATCCGAGTAAGGTTAAAGAATGGAAACTACATTTTACGGAGAAAGAAAAAGGGCCTGAATATGTTGACAATTTTATGAACTCCGAGAAAAGAACTAAGATTTTTTTTTTCAAACTTTCAACTAAGTATGAAAGATGAATATCTGCTTCAGTCTGATCTTCCTTACAAAATTATGTAAAATACTTACATTATTTTAAAAGCGTAAGCATAAAATGAAAATTTAAATATTTATATAGAAATAAGAAGTAATGGTGACGCATAAAAACACTAAAAATATATTTGGAAGACAAACAAGAAAAAACATTTTTGATCCGTTTTATATAAAATTCCTAGAAAAGGCATTAATTTTCAAGCTTAATGGCATTTTTTGTGCTATTCTATTGACTATAGTTGTAGATATTAATATTTGAATTGTTTAAATGCTTCTTCAAACTTTTCAATTTAAATATCATTTAATTTGGAAAAATTAAATATATCATTAATTGAATTAAATATAAATTATTGTTGAATTATTAATTTTTAATAAAATATTAATTATTACTTAAATATTATTGAATTTTTATTTAAAGTCCCATTAAAAATTTTAATGGGCTTTAAATAAAAATTTTAAAGCCAGGTATAATAAAATTTTTAAAAAAGTTTAATGAGGCTATCAATATAAGCATTTACAATTTAGTCGAAATTTTATTTTAATTATAACAAGTGACATCACATACGCATCAACTTCTCTCCAACCATACTTGATAATAAAAAGGAATATATCAAGAATTTTTTATAGTGCCATAATTACGTTTGAAACGGTTAACGCTTCATAAGATTTCAATACTATAAATTCTAAAGAAAGGATAATTTATTCTTCTTGGGGAAATTTAGAAATATTGTCTACATTTACAACAAATTACATTAAAACAAAAACATTTCATACAAAAAAATCATCAAATCATGTTATAATCTATTTCAATAGTAATGTAATTGTTTTTAATTTTAAAGCTTCTGTTCAATGAAAGACGATTAATTGCCGCAAATAAACTTGCATATAATACCTTCAATTTTTACTTTTTATCATTGAATAAACTTTTACCCGATTCGATGCATTAATGTCGTTTTAACCGGTTGAATTCAATTGCTCAAATGAATATTCTACGGAAAAGAAGAAAAATAGGCTTTCAAAATGAAAAGGTTCATGCTCTCATTAGTAGAGACAAAAGGAGTTCCACAAAAGTTCTTGGTATTGTTTTAAAGTTTTCTGTGCCTGTTTCGAAAAATTACTGAAACGAATTCCGACTGTTCTATCAATTTGCAAGCCCCCATCAGAAAGTTCAAAAGAACATTTAATTTTATAAGAAGATGAATGACTAAATATTCTTTAAATTTCTTTTGAGAGCATGTAAGGATCAAATAATTGTTACTGGAGCAGATTCATCAATAGCTGCAAAAGTAAATGAAGAAATAAATCCGAGTTGTTTTGTATCTAGAGAGGAAGTTAATGGATAACTCAGTCCTTCGTGAGATCCTTAAGTCCCTACGTGAATTCCTCATCCACAAAATAAACTAGTTTATTCCGTGATTTAATTAATAAATTAAAGATTTAATTAAATCCTTAGCGAATAAATTTCGTAAATTTTCCGGCGGAATAAATAGAAAACCATTCTGATTGAAGTGTGATTTTAAATTCTTTGAGATTTATCATTTGCTTTTCTGTAAAGCCACATTCATTCAAATGAAAGTTGATTTCGCGCATTTTTGCTTTACCGAAATCAAAACGTTGAAAAATAATTGGAATGTACGTGTTCTATTAAAAACACTTTCTCAGATTTTGAACGGTTTTAGGATTCAATGTCTGTTTACATTTTCGAAGAAAGTTTAATAAATATTTTATGGAATTAAATTTATTTCGTTACAACTGCCTTTGAATAATGTCACTGCACGTTACTTAATCGAGGCATTTAATGACTCTTAGAAAAAAGATTTTAATTTGAAACTTTTTTCTAATGCTGCTATCTACTTGTAGGATATTTTGATCATTCTCAAAGCATGCCTTTGTGTATGTGTATGTGTGTGTGTGTGTGTATATATATTTCATAAAAGAGTAGTTTGAATTTGTATGTTTATAAATATAAACTATATCAATAATGATTTTCCTATGTTTGAATAGAATACAAATTTTTGCATGATGTTCTAGAAGACTTCTTATTCATTTTGTATTTTTCTGCGTTATTCAAATATACGTCAAAGCACCTTGTATAAAAAATGTATTTTATTATTCTTAAAAATGTAAAAAAAAAACACATTTTTCATGATGAATACTTTATATGTATTGAAATTAAACTAGATAATATTATACATTTTTGTTTTATAAGCTATTTCGATTCTCTCTTGATACGAGCGATTCAAGGAGGTTTGAACAAAACATGTTCCCCTCTTCTGTGACCAAAATTTCTCCATGAGTTGAATATCTTGAATTTAGGCTATTTCAAAGGTTGATACATGAAATGCCATATACTCAATGAATTCTGTTTCTTAGAGGAAATGAGATTTTAAGTAAAATAATATTTTGAGTAGAAATAATTCACTCTTCTGTGAGAAGAATTCATCATGCCTTGAATATCCCTATTTTATATTATTTCAATGCCTAACACTTGGAAATTCATAAAACAACGAATTCTGATTCTTTGAGGAGGTGAAGTTTTATATACAATAATAATCTGAGAAGAAATATTCCACTATTTTGTAACAAAAATTCGTCATGCCTTAAATATCTCATATTTAGATTATTTCAAAGGCTGACTGAAAGTTGATAATTCTATCAACGGATTCAGTTTCTTTGAAACGATCTTTAAAGTAATAAAATTTCAGGATTCATTACTTGGTCTGTTATGAGTGCATAAAAGTGAGGTTTTGATTAAAAGGTTTATTTGAGAAGAATTTACTAAAAATGATGAAAGAGCAAGAAGCAGAATTAAAATTCCGATATTGAAATAATTTCAGAGGTGCATTCATTGACTGGAACTATAATATATTTAATATTTCCTTTAAGCCTTTTCCCAGAGGAAAATGGCTTTTTTTTCTGATTTAAAAATCAATAATTGCCTGCGATTTGAGTGGATAATTTATGCAGTATTCATACTGTTTATAAATCATAAAAATTAATTAACATTAACATTTTTACTAAATAATTACTAGATACTTATATTAGTATACCGTAACAATGCCGAATAGGATGAAGCAATGGCAGTTGCTTATCATACTTTATGTTATGAAAGATGGTGTGTACAGCATTTGTCATCTCAACCGCATTTGTCCAAAATCACTCCATTTGGCACAGCCTTGGCTCGGGCGCTTTCGGGTGCATAATTGAAGTCTCGGGTTCACCCCTCATACAAAAGGTATGACTCTATTATCTTCTCAAACTGAGAAAATTTCTTCGGGTTTTGAGGCATTGGAATTTGTACACTAATAGGTCTCTTAGAATTAACATTACATGAATCGCATGAAAAGATATTGGGATATATTGCATGTGTTCAAGTCGTTATTCTACGACAAACAGTAAATATTTGAAATAATAAAAATAATTAAGTGAAATGGTCTTAAATAGTGCAATAAAAAAAACTTCCTCATGAATTAAATTATTTGAAACAATATTAAATATTTCACAGATATTAATAATATTTTCTGTTTGAATAAAAAGCCAAATAGCAGGTATTCTGATAAAATATTTGATAATATTTTATCAGATAAATATAAAATATCTGATAAAATTTCTGATAAAATATTGCTATATATAAAATATTATATTTTATTATATAGCAATTAGAACCAACCATCAAGACTAGCTATAAAACCACGTTTGATTAAATCAAAGTTTCAAAAGCTAATCTCATTTTCTCACAAAAATATTTTCTTATTAGAAGCTTTTATATGAAAAATTGCACAGTATTTTCTCTTCATTTTGTTTAGAAAATTAGATTCTATGCAAGGCTCTTCAAATTTAAACACTTTTCCATCAACAAAGAAAATTCTTCGCGATCCATTTTCAGATATTCTACATTTACAAAAAAATAGAAGACAAAAAATACTTTGCAAATCTTTTTGATCTTGCTACTTTTTCAAAATGTTTATCTTGCTTTCAATGTTATTTCAGTTAAACGAAATCATCTGTATCTCATGTCGTTTTTTTCTGAGGATATTGATTGCCTGTCTGCAGAAATGACTTTAAAATAAATAACATAAATTTATTCCCGTTAGAAACTTCAATGTTTTCTTTTTTCATATTTTTTTTTATTTCTATTCGTAAAGAGTTCTTTTCTGCTTCATTTCTGTTTCTTTCCCGTATAAATTACTATTTCTCTTATATTTACAATAAAATTTAATTTAACATCTTAAACTAAAGTGAGACAGATAATTAGACAAATATTTTAGGAAGAAGAGGACAGTAAGTTTTTATTTTATTAGAAAAAAATTTATAATGTTCTTTCCTTATATGAATGACAAATAATAAAATGTGAAGTATATTACTTTGGATATTTATTTATCCAAATCTATAAGGAAATAAAATATTATACAATTAGTTTTGAACAATTATCTATTGGTTCTTTAGCCTATATAATTTCTTTGGCTAAACTACCTACTCAACAAAATAAACTCCTATTTCTTGCCATACTATATTTCAAATCTTAATCTAAATATATTACTGCAATGTATAACAGGGCATTGTTCCATTCAGAAATACTGAAACGTGAAAGATGTCGAATTCCGTATTTTGATTTATCTACCCGTAGCCATGTTTAGTAATATATTTTTAACACGTAAGCTTTTTAAACATAATAAAAAAATTATATATTGTATTAAAGTGTATTCTGTAGGAAGTTTGAAAATTTTTGAAATGATCATGTATAAATAATTATAGTTGAAAGCGATAGGGAACAATGGAGGCAATGTTAATTTTTCTATTAAATATTAATTGATGAAAGAATAATTATCCAGTCATCTGCCTTATAATAATACAATATTTTATATTAATTTTATTTTGATAACTCTCCTACTTTAGAAATCAAAGATCGAAATCCTATCAGTATAAATATCTATAAAGGTATATTTTTATTAGTCCATAAAAGGTTGGGCAATCGTGGCAGATTTCTCAATTTCCAATCTAGTCTCTACTCAACCTAGACAAAAAAATCGTTTCAAGCATTTACAAAATAATGGCTTGCCAACAAGAAATTTTAGTCAATTATTAAAAAGTCTGTTTCCTTATACTTGTTTGATGTTTTCGAAAATAAGATTTGAAAATGAATGCCTTAATGATTTGGATAAAGAGCAGAAAAGTTTAATAGCTACTCAGGGTCTGTCCTTTATTCCCAAAAATTGATGAAAACAAATATATTTCCACTACTTGACAAAAAAAATACACAAAATATTCTTTTTCATCAATTACCAGTATAAATGCAAATCAATATAGATAAAATAACGGGAGGTCAGAATTCTTGGAAATCACCAACCTTTACTAAGACGCTGAAGTTATTTTAATCATTAGAGTTTGAATTTTCTATTCTTTATTCATGCGACATATAAACTTTCTCATAAACCCAATATTTCAGAAATTCAGTTTTAAATATTCACCATCCCTAATTACATTCTCTATTTCTATGCAGACAACCAATCAAACCTAAAGCAAATAAACGATAAATAATTTACATTTGTAAAAGATAATCACGCCTCCCTACAGACCTTTACATACCTATTTAAAGCACCCATGGAACATTATAAATCATTACAAAGTTCGCCAGAAACTGGTTGTTTCAATGATTTGAAATGGAAAGGATATATTTATTTCCAAACAATTCAACCCGATTTCATTTTCAATACCACTAAAATTCATGGCATTTAAGTTAAATACGACCATTCCCTCACTTCCAATTACAACTATAACCAGACTTGCCCATCTGATTTCGAACACAGACTTTTAAATAGAAACGATAGTTTATTTATTAGTAACCCCGTTGCTGTTTAAAATATCAGGAACTTCATCAACTCTTGTTCCGTCCGATTCGTTTAATGAATGCGAAAGCATTCCTTAATGAATATCTGCTATCGGTGGTTATGGTGTCCAAGCAAAGGGGTTTGGCGGCGTACTGAAAAGAGGGACTGTTAGTCTCGTCGTCTCATACTTGGTTATGAATACGAACGATATTCAAATGAGGTGGTCAGGAAAATGATAATTGCTGTCCACTTTTCATGTAAGGAGTGGAGTTTTCATCCGATTGGATTGGGGACAAATGTTGAATATTTGATGTAGGATGAGAAGATAATATTGCTGTTGATGATAGATGCAAACAAGTTTGCGAGTAATATCTTTCGAGATTGGAATATATATTTATACAAATTATAAATTCAAATTCGGGATTTTAAATTGTGTGTTAGAATTATTAATTAATGCTTAATAATACTAATCTTTTTAGAAATTATTTATTGAAAATATAATTTTTACTCGGAAAAAAATTATCCTGTAATCGAAGCTGGGGAAGTATTAAGAAAATTTGAAGTATTTTTAAAGTTGTTATAAAAAAATGTTTAGTGTTAAAAATCAAATTTCAAGAACTAATTATGATTTTAAAAAGCAACCAGAAAATGATTGTTGATTTTTCGGGTTTTTTTAATGTTTGCTTCATACTGAATTTTTGAGAATATGTTGATTTTTCGGGGTTTTTTAATGTTTGCTTCATACTGAATTTTTGAGAATATGTTGATTTTTCGGGGTTTTTTAATGTTTGCTTCATACTGAATTTTTGAGAATATATTGAGTGAATTTCAGAGCTCGAATTTATGATGTTGATTTCATGTGCCAAAAAAATTGGAATGCAAACAAACATGCTATTAAACGAAATGTTACTACATTATCAATAAAATTACCAAATTAACATCAACTTATTTTTATTCAAACTCTTCTACATTATCAATAACATTACCAAATTAACATAAACTTATTTTTATTCAAACTCTTTTACATTATCAATAACATTACCAAATTAACATAAACTTATTTTTATTCAAACTCTTTTACATTATCAATAACATTACCAAATTAACATCAACTTATTTTTATTCAAACTCTTTTACATTAACAATAACATTATCAAATTAACATCAACTTATTTTATTCAAACTCTAGCATCTTTTTTTAAAACAACAAACTCAAAAATTCAATGACATATCACTGTTGCTAATCTAAATTAACAACTATTTTCAAAACAATATTTATAATTATTAAACTACTCATGAGTTACTTTTAAATGATATATTTATAATTTATGACGCTACAATGACATAAAACGTCAGATTAAAACATCAACCAGCCCTAATCATATACTTATATATTTTAAAACCAGCATCTTTATAATTTGATTCATACTACATCGAACTGGCCTTTTTTTCTTAGCAAAAAATGTATGTTATGTTAAAAAAAAATGTTTGCTCTTAGTTTACAATTCTTTCGATCATGAAAAATCCATTTATAAAATACTAGCAGTACCTGCACAGCGTTACCTGGAGCATAGCATCCAGGAAGAAAAATTAGCATTAAACTTAAGTCTAGCCTCCACCTGATATGACATGGGCATGTTACGCAACATCAAACAAACATAAAAATATATTTAGAAGTTATCAAAAATAGCCACAAAACAATTTTTTTATAGCACACATTCAGAAATATTTAGTCTGTTAGAAAGGTAAAAATATGATATGTCCGTAGACAAAACAATTCACTAAAAATATACAATAGAAAAGCTGTTTTAAAATTTAAAAATATACAAATAGTACCCACTGTTCCACAGTTGTTTATCAACTCTGTATAATTTGATATAATGATAAGTTGCTAATTGATAATTTACACTCCTCATGAGATTTTAAAAAGAGACAGTTATTTCGCTCAACAAATGTGTTCTTTCCCTAAGTTTATTATTTATCTGTTATTCGCTAACCGAACGTTTTTTTTCCTCTTCATTTTCCTTATCGTGCAACAAACGAAGATTTTTGGAATTTAATGAGTTCCAGCGAAGCTTGGATTTCCTTCTTTTGGGCATAATGAGATTTGAATCGCTGTTTAAAATCAAACGTAAACAAAGAAATGTATCGCATATGCATACCACAGTTCTTGTTATTTGCACAGGCTCAGTTTGATGTTTCCGCGCATGCGCGGAATAATTAAAATCGCAATTATAAAACTTTTTTTTTATTTTGATATGATTTAAATTTACTATAACCTTTCCCAATAAATGCTCTACAAAATGATATAAATATCTCTAATATCCGTTAACTATTTCTCGAGTTTTTGGGGTTCAAACATACAGACGCTTTCAGGAGACTTCATTTTATACAATGTATAGATTAGATTCCGGTTAATCAAAATTAATTTAAATCTAAAATAAAAATTTGGTTATTTTCCATTAAGTTCGAAAAATAATAGAGCACACTTTTGATATGCAGTAATAAAGTATCAGAATGTATTGTATTTACAACCACTATTTCGGATAAAATGTTCAGCATATTTTTTTTAATACTGTAACAAAAAAGTAGTTCGCATATCTGTAAACGGTTTCACCAGAAACTATAACCCAATAAACTCAAACACCTATATTTCTTCACAAATTATTAGACAAATATATGTAACAATTAAATAAACTAAATATGAATGGGAATAGGTAAGTCAACAGCATGAAAGAATGAAATAGTTGTTAATGCTGGGGAACGCAGAAAGCAACTTCCCGTGTCCTAACCATTACAGGCTTATTCTGTTTAAAAGAAAAACCAACGGGTGACTCACCTAAAACGTTCGTGCATAGGGTCAAATACCAGAAAATCATACCAGAGTATGCATTACTTGGCATTGGCGTACAATAGTTACGAAATATTAATTTTTGGCATGGAGTTAGAATTTTTAATGAACCTATTGTGTCATCCTTGGCGAACTATTTGGCGATTTATCGCTGATATACGTTAACTGAATGTAAAAATCAAATTTGTGTTTTAGACGCGTCTCTCTCAACCGATTGAATCAAAAATTTGATACAAAATTGTACTTGTAGTCGCAAAAAAAGCATACCACATTTGATATATTTAGGTCATTGCGGTTTTGAACTATCGCGTTCATATGTTTCTGAAAGTATAGACCTACAGTCAACACGTAATTGGATTTAGATCAAAATTTGAAAATGTTTCAACACTACAGATGTTAAATCTGTGTACACAATTTTATCTATTTAACGCTTTTCTTTTTATTATTACCGTGTGAAATTTTATTCGAACTACCTGACAGACGGATTTCCTTTGAATAAATGTTTCTCCAAATTTGATGGAAATATAAAATTTGTTTTGTAACAACCTTATATCGAATTTCAACCGTCTAGCACAAAGAGTTTTTAGTTGCCTTTATCACAGTCAGACGGACAGGCATTTTTTTAAAAATGGATTTTACGAATTCAGGACGGTTTAAAACGTGGAGATTTGTCAAACTCTCTGTTTCGATTTTTTTGAAGAAATACTATACTTTCTGTATGCTACGTACACGAGAAAGTAATAAAAGTATTACCTTAAAAATTTAAAAGCCCTGTCGCCCCAAGAATGTCGACAATGAGATGGAAATTTCGTCGAACTTCATTTGGCCTAGAGAAACCAGAAAATGCTTATCTCCTCTAAAACTCTCCAGGAGACTAATGAAAGGTGAAGTTTTGAACAATTAATAATACCACTTAATTTATATAAGAGGAGAAATCCTCCGGCGGCCACCTCTAGAACTTTGAAGAGTTTTAAGTAGCCTCACCACGGTTCAAGTTCAAATTAACTTTTCTGTCGATGAGTTAATCTGTGTTTGGTTTGCTTTCTATAATCATCATTCTTAATTTGATCTTTTAATTTGCCTCTTTCTCACGTAACTAAGTCAAAGAGATGCAACACAAAATTAAATCCGATAGGGCTAATAAACAAAGAATTTTTTCAAGTATTTACAGTTCTTGCATGCATTACGGAATATTTCTTAAATTTATCTGTAAAAAATAAGATTATTTCCAACCCCTCCCCTATGTTATTATTCCTCCAAAATTTAAGAACTTTTAGTTTGAATATTCAATTTAGACCATTTCTGTTTAGTTTAGACTATGGTTTCATAAATATTTAAAGTTTAAATTTTCGACAACATCCAGGAGATTTATTGATTATTTGTAATATTATTTAAACTGAAAATTTTATCGTATTTATATAATATATAATATAAAGGATTTATATTGTACATAATATACATACTATAAATATTATATAATATTATAAAAATTTATATTTTATCATAAAAAAGAGATGTAAATGTAAAAAAAGAGATGAAGAATGATGTTATGCCATTTTATTAAGATAAAACTCAGTTGAAATAGATATTGATATAAAAAGAAAAGTAACACATTTCATTTAAAAAAAGATGTTTTGCGAAGGTAAACACAGAAATTATTTTTAAAATTTAAAGACTATACATATCACTAAAAACTCACTTTTTTATTTCTATCATCCTATCTTAAACATCAGAATGTTAATTTTAGATATAAGTGAACATACTACTCTCGGACGCCATACTTCTCCAAGAAGAATAGGAAAATGCAAATAATGATTTTCAAAGTTTGTATAATATTCTTTGCCTACTTAGCAAATCTCTTCACCGAATCTTTCAAGAAATGAATCAGTATACCGAATCCATAAAATATTTTTAGCCAAATTCCAATGTCATTTCTTAGTCACTGATCTGCAATCTTTGTGATTAATATTTCTGTAGTACAAAAAAAATTGTGTGAATCTATAAATAATTATATTTACATGGAGTAGGTATGTTTGGTGATATAAGACATATAAATATATGATGTTTTGTATGTGCTGGAGAATACATACAGGGTGATCGGTAAAATCATCTTAAGCCCTTTAAATTCTAAATCTTGTATAGCTAAGGAAATAGTGCGTACCTATAGTAAAAAGACTGTGCTAGATTTATTGAGACAGATTGTTATGTCCGTTGCTTCAAAATAAGAAAATGACAAAAATTTATCTCTTCGCCTTCCGTAACGCGTCTAGCGCGTTCAAATGAAACTTCTGCGGTGAGGCCGTAACGCGCTTCAAGAGTTCTTTTACATTTTAAAAATTCAAATCGTTTAAAACGCTTTGTAAATATTTATTTGTTTGAGATTTTATTTTTTGTTTGTTCTAATGCGGCGAAAAACAGAGAAAAAAACAAAAATTTTCGTGGAGAGGAGAGAAAGGCGAAAGGATTAACTCGAAAAATAAAAGAGATAAATTTCAAATCCGGGAAGGGCACGTTATACTTATAATAAAGGCACAGGAAAAAGTTTCATAGAGATATCTATAACATCGGAGATGATATTTGCGGTTAAAATTATGCGCGATATGAAAAGGGTTCGTCCTAAATTGAAAATATATATATCCTCCTCTATTATCATACTGTTATTTCTAAGCTAAGAAACAACAAATTGAAATTTAGGCACTGAAGAAATTAAACAAAAATAATTGAAAAAATCAGAAAAACACAATCAGGGGTTAATGAGACAACTTAATTAACCTGGTAACTATTTAAAACTTAAGGAGCAGAAAATTACTTTGGAATTTGAAATCATAATTTAGCTAATTCATTTTCTCACGTAGGAGTCTGAAAATAGAGCAGACACAGTTGTTGATTAACTTATGTCCTTTAAATTACTATCAAAAATTACCAGAAGCCGCCACCATCATTAGCTCGCTTTTGAAATTACAAACTTGTAAGGCTTCATTCTCATCATTATTTGTTTTTCTCCGTTTGCGTAATCTAGCATTGAGAGATTTTTTTTTCTTTTTAGAAAAAGTTTGTTGGCTTCTAATTGGAGCGGAAGCTATTTTTCGTCTACGAATGAGTTTAGTTGTTTCTGGAGAAGTACGAGCAGTTAACGAATGAGTAAATTAAAAACACAAGTTGGGAAATCTGTTAAAGAATGCAATAAAATATTTTGAGAAGATAGGAAAAAGGTGCGATATATTCTTTGCTGTCTTCCAACAAAGAATGGAAATTAACTTTGTGGAAAAGCTTGCAATTTCTTTCCTGTTATTCAACATGCATTCGAGGCTCAAAAATTGTCCATAAAAACGATCCATTTATTAAAACTGGGAAACAATCCTTCTGACTGTTTTTGATTTTCGATAGATTGCGCATATCAAAATATGGTTTAAATTAAAAAAATACTAATTCATAGACATTATAATTTCATATAAAGTTATGTAATATCCATAACTAATTTCTATTTAGTTGAATAAAATCATATATCCCGAAAGAAAATGAATCATATAATAGAGAGCCTTGAAAACGAAACAGTATGCATTAAAAATCTATACTAAACTTTATTTTGGAATCGTTTAAAGTAAAGACTAGTCGCCTTCGGCAAAGAGTTGCTAGGTCAACAAATTAAATATATGTAGTAAAAAAATAGTTTAAAATATATTTGATTTATATCACATATATGTTTTAATGGTTTAAAATGTATACAAATATATATTAATGAGCAGCTTATCACAGCAAAATAACCAAAAAGCATTCTGATTAGTGAGCTAAGGACTCAAAATAGCGATATTAATTGGAAAAAAAATCGTCAAGTTGTTGAGAATAGAGCTGTCCTAAGAGTTTAATTTTAGATATCTAACAAAAACAGCAGAAACAAGCAGGCATCCATTGTTGAATTATCTAATCCTCAAAAATTCTACGTTTACGAATTCTATTATGAGATAAAAATTGGCTAAATCAGTACAATTTCTATAGACGAAGTATTCATGCTGTGTCATGATTTCTTCACAATTGAAAAAATTCTTTGAAGTATTGTTTTGGATATTTATCTACAAATTGAATGATGCATAAACAAACAGCTGATGACGTATTTAGGAGTTTGGAGTTTCCATATAATATATAAATAGACTAATTAAGATCAACGGTTGAGAATAATGGATTGTTTCCTATTGAGTTTCATATTTACAAAAAATAATTTTAGGATGAAAGAAACGATGAAAATAACTCAGGAAAAGCATCAAAGAATTTCTTTAGGAAATGAACAGAAAAATCTAACATTTGAAGTCTTCCGAAATGTTTTAATAATTTAAATTTATTACCATTTCCAATTCCATCTGTTATTTGGCTCTAAATGAATATTAAGAAATTATCCATTTAACATTTACCTAAATATATTTGAATAACCACAGTATTATTTAAAAGTAAAATGTGGACAAGCTTCATGAATTCAAAGTATTTATAATGAAACGCACCATTTATTTTAACGCCATTTGTTAACTTTGAATATAGGAATGTACATTTGCTAACTTGAATATGGAATAGGGACATGTATGTAGGAATATCTCAGCACAGTTTTCATTACAACTTCGTCTTCCAAACTATTTAATTAATAGAATAATCAAATGTAACAACAGGCCCTAAGAAAATATTGCCGATTTATAAAATTCAAATCGGATACATTCTGAAAGAAAGAGTTCGCAATTCTGATATGAAATATTTCAAATTATTGTGTCTCAATAAAATCTTCTCACCTAAATACGATTTATTCATTATGAATAAATCATGATTAGGTGAGATATAATTAAATCCAATAATCAAATAAGGCTTATTAATCTGTGCTCTTGAATACTGTGAAATGATTTATTAATCGAAAGAGTTTTCCTGACCGCTAAACAGGGTTTCTCGCATTTTCTGAACAAATGGCGAGAGCTTTCCAGTCGAATGGATGCATTGAATAAAATTGTATATAGATTTTCTTTTAACAACGTACGGCAAGCCATCGAGAAATACTTAACGCTATGATTCATGGAGAGAAAAGAAATTCCACAAAGGTGTAGAACATTAATCTCGATCTTTTTGGACATTTATTTTAGAATATTTAAGCGTTTAGGTCATTATTTAAATGTATCTGTCTATTTACATCCAAAACATTAGCTTTGCACCTTTTCTCCGTATTTTCATTCAGTGATGATATAATTTTTTCCATAAACAAAATTCTTTAAATTTTGAAAAATGAATGATACATCTGTCTAGTAACAAAAACACGAGTGCAATTTTCAGAGAAAAACAAGATTGTGATACTTTTTAAATTGCAAATTGGAAGATAGGTGGGTCATTAATCAACAAATAAAAGAATTCTTCTCTTTTTGTATTTTCACATATTTATTTAAAACTGTCTAAAGATCTGTAAATAAAAAAAAAATTATATCTGTAAATAGAGAACAATTCATGCAGGTTTTTTTTTTATTCTCTATTATTTTGTCTGTAATGTTTTACGTTTTTTAAAAAAACGCGCTTTTCGGTCTTCCTTATCATAAATGGCTTCAACTTGACATTTCTACCAGCATTAACTACAATCAAATCCAGATTCCTCATTTTTCTTTTTCCCCACCAAAGGCTTTTTCATTTTTATAACAAAACATTTGATAGGATTTCAAGTCATAAAATAATCATGTTTCATCTACGTTATAAATGTTGGATGATAAATATGCTTCAATCCGGATGAGAAATCTTTCTTCCTGATCGTTTATTACATTTTCATTTTCTTCATACGCTTTCTTTTTGACTCATATGTGTTATCCTTCCTTAAAGTGGTCAATACAACCATTGAAAGTAGAAACAGTTTTTCATATTATGCTTTTAGGAAAGTTGAAAGGATTTTTCTTTGGTCAAAAGTGCACGGATGACTATTTTGTTGCTGCAAACGATGTTGAACATTCTATTAGGTCAACTACCAGAAAAGAAAGGGGAGTGGCTTTCATTGACTCTCTTATTTTCAATGACTTAATGTCATATTTTGCAAAATGCTTTTTCAATTTCTGTCCGTTGTTTAACTATTATAACTGATGTTGACGTAGAGATTTCAAGGCATTCTTCTAAAGCTTTTTGTGGTTCAAAGCTTAAAATGTTAGGATTATCGTTCAACGAAAAATGCTTCCGTTTCCAGTAACTTTCCATGCTTCACAAAGTTTCAAAAATCCTGTTGCTAAACAAAACAGGCGTTCAATACATTCCAATACATCACAATTCTTTGCGTTTTGCAGTAGGGTAAGATAAAAAGAAATTTCCTGTCCTATCCAAGTAAAACCCAATTGACAGATTACTTTCATTACTCGGCTGTCCAAGGCAAGTTAAATACTATAGTCATTTAAAAAGCAATTAAATATTTTCCTAGTCCATATTAACAAAACCTTTTGGGCTGATGAAATAATTCGTTAATTTGGGTTTTAATAATCTTTAAATAGCTGTTTAACTTCATTTTAATTGGGGAAAAAGAAGAAAAAATATTAAATAGTGAAATTTAGTAATTAGAGTGTTTGAAAAGGAAATGGGGAAAGAAAGCTTCGCATGTTAAAATTTTAATTTCATGAAGTCGGAAAAAAATTACTATTTTATTTGCAAGGTACTAAGACAAATCTCATACCATACTTCATTTATCTAAGTGGAATCTCCAGATTGTGTAGGTTCTTTTGTAAGCTTTACTATTTCAACAAATTAAAATTTAAATTATATTTTGATTTTTTAAATCGAAATTTTTTTCAAGTTTAAAAGAACGAAATTTAAATATAATGATTCATATTTTATTCGAAATATTAATTCTAATAATAAAATCGAATTTCATTACTTGCGTCTTTAAATGTGTATCAACATATCTCCAAGCATTCATTCAATTAAAGGAAATGTGTTAAGATTATTATTAGCACTTGGAACATTTAATTCTTCACAAAATTTCAATACAATAATTGTGGAATAAAGGATCCGTTATTCTCCTAAAAATGTTTAAGAATATCGTCTGCATATTATATTTTCTCATATAAAGATATATATATATATATATGTTTTGAATATGCAGCAATATTCAAAACATTGCTGCAATGTATTCAATTATCTCAACAACTTTTTATTTTTATTTTAATGGTTATGTTTAATATAAGATGCATTGTATAATTGCATTAAATAACTTGCATATAATGCGTTAAAACTTTGCTTTCAACATTGAACTTACTACTATTTTCGTGCATCAATGTCTTTCGAATTAAATTGCTCAAATGATTATTCTAATGAAAAAGAAAAAAAAAAAAGCGGAAAGATTTATGCCCTTATTAGCAGAGACAATAGGAGTTCCTCAAAGATGTCGAGTATTCCTTAAGTGAATTTCTGCGCCTGTTTCGCTTAAATTGCCGAAAGGATAGCACAGATTTTCCGTACCCAACGAAAAATTAAAAAGAAAGTATAATTTTATTACAAGAAGATAAATCACAAAAGCGTTTCTAAAATTCTTTCGCCAAACTCGTAAGCACCAAACGAATGTTTCCTGGAGCAGTGACAATAAAAACTGCAGAAATAAATGGCTAGATGAATCCCAGCTTTTGTTTCTAAAGAGGAAATGAATTAATAATTCAGTGCTTTGTGAAAGGTTTAAATACCACCTCGGATATCTCCTCTGCGAAATAAACTTATTCCGCGATTAATTAATAATTTAAAGGAGTAATTAAATCCTTAGCGTAAAAAGTTGGCAAATTTAAAGATTCTGGTGAATTAAATAGAAACCCATTCTGATTCATGTAAGATTAAATTCTTCGAGGTTAAGTCGGTGATATTCACCGAAATGAAAACCGTCAACTTGTATTTTTGCAATGCCGAAGTCTGAAGCACGAATTAAAATTCTTCTTAGCTTTTCTGGTATTTCAGGATTTGCGATTTATTTAAATTGTGTCAGAAATGTTTAATAAATATTTTATGGAATTCAGTTTATTTCTTTACCATAGCCGATTAATAATGTCATTGCATAATTAGTTTACTCCATATATAACGATATTTAACAAGAAAAGTTTTTTTTTTTTTTAACTTTTAATACCTTTCTCAGTTTCCAATTATACTGATTATTATATAAAATCATGCAAATATGTAACTAGAGAAATTATTTGGCTTCAAATAGATGAATAATGATTATTTATTAATAATCTTTTTTCGGAAATAAATACAACAAAATAAATGTGCGAAATAAATCTATCATGAAATTCTAATAAAATTATTATTTCTATCGTATTTGAATGAACAATTCTAATATACGTCTAAACAACCTATATAATAAATGTATTTTATTAATTCCTAAAAAAAATAAAAAAATATATATTCCCTTTATTTATAACATTACTTTATAGAATAATAGCCAAATTTGTGGAAGCTTTTTACAAAATTTTCATTTTGAAAACGGCAAGAATGGTCTTTCCAAAACTTTCTTGCACACTTTCTAATATAAATATTATACCAGACAATACCTTACATGGTACAGGCGTACAGCATTTATGGATTATTAACCTTTGAGCTGACTTTAGCATTTTTACTGAATCTGCCGTTTGATCCTTGGCCATATTTTTGGTGGAATGGCCTTAATGGAATCCAAATACCGAATTTGTGCTTTAGACATATTTTCCCTTACCGATTGAAACAAAAAATTGCCACAACTGTAGTCACAAAATGACTTACCAAATTTCATTTATTTAAGTCATTACGTTTTTTTATTTATCACTTTTATATGTTTCTGAAAGAATAGAGCGACAGATAGTCAGGCCTTTGTCGGATTTAGATCAAATTTTGACAGGTATCGATAGTATGGAATTTAAATATTGTACTGAATTTCATCCATCTAGCTCTTTTCGTTTCGGAATTGTTTATAATCGAACAGCAAGATAGACATATTTCCTTTGAACAAATTTTACTTAAAATGTTATAGAAATCTACAAACTTGGTGAACAGACCATATTTTATACTTCTAACTTAAAGCTTTTTAAAGTTATTTTTGTCACCAACAAACAGACGAATATGTTTTTCAAAAATGTGTTTTCTGAACTCTTGAAAGTCCTAAACGAAGAGATTCAGCAAAATCTCGAATTCGAATTTTTTTGACCATTACAATATTTTCTTCATACAAGGAAGTAAAACTGAAGATTATTAAGGTATGTGCCTACCTTCGGAGATTTTTTTAAAAATATTTAAATTTTCAATAAACAAAATATGTTTTTATTTAAAATGGATCATAAAACTTTAAATTTAAATGTAATTTGTATGAAATTATTATTAATTTCATACAAATATATATACATAATACTCGTTCTTTTACTGCAATTTTCTGCGTATGACATTTTCCCAGATGACGAAGAATTTATATTTAAAAAAGACTGAGATCCATGTTATATTATCACTGTTATATTATAAAAAAAATTAAAACAATCATATATCACTACTGGAATGGCACAGAATTAGCCAAAATTTCAACCCAATCGAAACTTTATCGAACCAGCTAAATACACTTTATACATGGAAGAAACCCAATAATAAAACATTATTAAATATTTAATTTAATCGTAGTATTACATTATAATATCTAACGAACTAAAAACAATGGTGGAATCCATGGGATAGCGTTGTAAGCCTTAATCCATGCTAAAAATGCTAAAAAATTCATGCTGAGAATTTTTTCATATCATTATTTCAATGTTTACTCTTTCTACTTTTAAGTCTGCTTTTCCAATAGAAATATCCATTATTAAAACTATGTCATTAAATTCTTAAATTTTTTTGAAGATAATATATAATTTATTTTCCTCTTGTCGTTACGATCCATCAAATCCCAAAAATGCAGATTTTCCGATGCCTCTCCTCAATTTTGGTCACATCTGTATACATATTAAACTAGAGGTAACAAGAAGTTATATTTATGTTATAACAAAATATTGCGGTACTCTCTTTAAAAGACAGTATTGCAATATTTTGTTGAATATTTGATTCAATAATATTCGCAATATTTGATTCAGAAATAAACTAATTGTTTATTTCTGAATCATTAGAAACAGGCATATAATTCCAAATCGAAAATCGATTTAGATGATATGCCTTGATTTTGGTGTTTTAGTCTTAAGATGTATAACAGAGAACTTCTTATTAGTGTAGCATTAGATTTTTTAATAATATTTTTAGAAATATAATATTTACATCTCGTTTTTAGATATAATATTTTTATAAATAATATTTTGGATAAAGATATTCTCTTCTGTTACCAAAATTGGCCACACTATGAATAATAAGATTTTAGGCTACTTAAACAGGTGAAAGGAACATTTATCTAATTAAAAGATCCTTTTTATCAAGGCAGTGAGTTTTTGAATATTTTGAAGACGTTCTGATCTTTTTGGAACAAAATTGACCATACCCTAGAATATCAAAATTTTAGACCCTTTCAACGGCCATTGTTCATTGAATCAACAGATTCCATAAATGAGTGAAATGAATCAAGTTCATTGAATCAACAGATTGCATAAATGAGTGGAATGAATCAAGTTCATTGAATCAACAGATTGCATAAATGAGTGGAATGAATCAAGTTCATTGAATCAACAGATTGCATAAATGAGTGGAATGAATCAAGTTCATTGAATCAACAGATTGCATAAATGAGTGGAATGAATCAAGTTCATTGAATCAACAGATTGCATAAATGAGTGGAATGAATCAAGTTCATTGAATCAACAGATTGCATAAATGAGTGGAATGAATCAAGTTCATTGAATCAACAGATTGCATAAATGAGTATAATGAATCAAGTTCATTGAATCAACAGATTGCATAAATGAGTGGAATGAATCAAGTTCATTGAATCAACAGATTGCATAAATGAGTGGAATGAATCAAGTTCATTGAATCAACAGATTGCATAAATGAGTATAATGAATCAAGTTCATTGAATCAACAGATTGCATAAATGAGTGGAATGAATCAAGTTCATTGAATCAACAGATTGCATAAATGAGTGGAATGAATCAAGTTCATTGAATCAACAGATTACATTTTCTTGATATGGTGTAACCACACCATATCAAGAAACAGTATGGAAAAATAAAACAGACTAATATTTTCTTCTTGAATGATAGGTTCAATCTAAGCAATTTTTAAAGATCTTGCTACTTATATAGAAATTTGAACCAAACATCAAAGCTAGCTGTAAAATCGCTTTCATTCTGTTCAAAATGAAAACTTAGTTTAGTATTTTCGCAATAATATTTTTATTAGAGCATTTTATATAAAAAAAAGTTAAAAATATTTTTATTTATCTTTATTTTATATAGAAAAACATTATATACGAGGTTCTTCGAGTTTATTCATTTTTCTTCCATAATCAGAGAAAAAGCCTTGCGATTCAGTTTTAGGTAATCTATTTTTTATTTAAGGTATAAAATAAGAAATATCTCTGAAAGTCCCTTAAATCTTATTTTTTTCAAAACGTTCATCTTGTTTTTAATGTTGTTTCAGTTAATCGAAATCATCTTCTTCTCGTGCCTTTTTATTTTGAAGGCATTGATTGTTTGTGTAGTGAAATGATTGGAAAATAAATAACCTAGATTTATCCATTGAAAACTTCAATTGGGATTTTCTTCTGTTTAATAAACTTGTTTTTTTTTCAATCTATAAGAGCTTATCTTCCTTTAATTCAATTCCGTCTCTTTTTCGACCAAATCACGTTTTGTTTACATTTACCGTAAAATCAAATTGGACATCTTAAGACAGATTAAGTCAGATATATAGTCAAATGTTTTTGGAAGAGAAAAAAAATATTTTGTTGGAAAAAATATTTTTACTTTATATGCTTAGTTTAGTGATTATTTTTTTTAAAAAAAAGGACAAGAAAAATAATTAACTGTAATCATTTTTATAATTGTATAGATTTTCCAAGTTTAAATTAACCGCTTCCGAGTTTAATTAAATCCGCTTCAAAATCAACTCGCATATTATCATATTTTAAATATTAGGTCTACAAATTTTCTTCTCAGCGGAATTGTATTGCTCCCTTTAAAATTCATAGAATATTGAAGTGAACAATCTTCCAAATTTGAATAATCTCTACCTTCTGCTATCCATATTTTATACTCTAATTCTGACACCTTAATATTTCAAATAATATAAAATGTTCCAATTTTGGGGGACCAAAATTTAATCGAGTTAAAAAGTTTTGAATTTCCTTATTTTCGATTAATCGTTTTGCTTTCCTCTATCTATCCGTTGATTGGTGGATCAAAAATGTAAAAAATGTTTTAAAAAAATGTCTTAAAATGTTCAAATCGTAGTTAAACGGTTAAAGCAACGTCAGATGTCAAAATTTTCATAACTCTATCAGTTTGTTTAGTTTAGTTATATTAACGTCCCGTTGTAAAGCAATACTAGGGCTATTTTGGGACGGACCTTGTAATTTTGAACCGCGGTCAGATGACGAAGACGACACCTTAGCTGGCATCGCCCTCTCCACACCACACCAGTGGGAGGACGTTTGGCATGACGGATTTAACGTGCAACAGACCCCCTTACACGACGGTTCTTCGGTGTAATCCGATATCGAACCTGAAACCCTACGGCTCACAAGCCGAGACCTTATCACCAGGTCACCGCGGCCACTATCAGCTAGAGTCTCAGAAGTGCAGAACTATTGTTTAAACATTTTAGGATGTCAAAATTTTATAGGGGCCGGAAAGGGATATATTCTAAGACAAGTTGAGAGTCTAGGAAGAATTCATGTATGAATAATATATCTGAAGGAGATCGGAAATTATAAACACGGGGATTAATTTTTAATTTAATAATAACTGTTGATTTTTTTTAAATATCATTGAAATCAATTTGTTAATTGTTTCCATTGTTCTAAACCTTTCTGTATTCTGAGAGTTTTGAAAACTGCCTTTTCATAAACACTAAGCGCAATAACATACTAAAAGATAAAAACAAATCAATATAAAATTAAATTTGGTTTATAATAGTTCACTAAAAATATTGGAACATCATGAGAGAATTTTTTCTTCACTCTATTCAAGAAAAAAAAACAAACAGTGTTTACCTTTTTTTAATGAGATATTTTTATATATAAAAAAAGGATGCTGATATTAAAAGGCAATTACAAACCTTTAATATTCTGATAATCGAGTTTTCATTGAAAACATCTTTAATGCAAAAAATGAACTTTAAAAAATAATTATTACTTCAAAAATAAGCATAAAACAACTTTTGCATTTTTTATTTATTAATGTCTGTTTCACAATGATCCTTAGACTATACACTCTATTGGTAGACTTTACACATATTTATCTTATGAAGTATAATGAAACATCAATGCTTGAAACTTCTATTTTATAAAGACATTAAAAAATGAGCCATACCTTATCATATTTTATCTTTCCGAGGCAAATTCGTGGAAGTTTATTGAAAGCATAAAGAGGTGGTTTTCAAGAAAATCCTATTTTGTATCGATATTTTCTGTAGCTAAACTCAAATCTATTTTAAAATACATGAAGAATGTATTTATTTCGAATATGTATTGGTCCACTTGTGACAAATACCAATCGAATTATTAAAAATATAGTTTGATCTAGAATTAGAAACTGGAATTTCAAATCACAATCGAAAGAACCTGAGATGAAACTGTAATCTATATGTAAGTAATAGCGTCACCACTATTAATATGATCACTTGGAGTTTTCAATGGTTTTCTTAAAACTGCATGCAAAAATGACTTAATTATCTTAAAGAAATTATCAGGACAAGAGTATCAGGACACCAGAATACAATCCATTCAAACATATGCTATTTATTCAAAAATTAGCATTAAAAGATGCAGACAGAAGTAACAGTGGAAACGATTCGAATTTCATTGACATTATTATGAAAATCACTTAAAAAAATAGTTCAAATTATTCTTTACTTGTTAAAATTGAGAAAAAGATATTCTGCAATTAGATTGGTATCATTTAAATGTAAATTCTTTATTTTATAGTTGGGTAAAAAAATTAGCAATTATATTTTTAGTAGATACTTTTTAGGCTGAATATTTCAAACATGGATTTAAAACGTGAGTGGAAATATGCGTCCCGTTAGTAATCAGAGGCTTAGTTGGAAGAAACAATAAAATCGCATTAAATATCAATTTAATTGGATTTTTGAAAGGAGTTAATAATTACTCGGAGGTGCACATTGATACTTTTCAATTACACTTATGCAAAATTTAGTAAATTTACAGATGAAAATTATGCAAATACACAGATTATCATTTTTCTTTATTATTAGTAGAGGTAACTGAGATGCAAATTCCATACTAGTATTTAATTAGAAAAAGCTGTTAAGAAATAGCTTCAAGAAACCTAATACTTGAAGCAAAACGATCTTTTTGATAAAAGGTGAATTTTATCTAAGGTTATAATTAAGGAAATATTCAATTAAACCCAACAAAATAAATAATGAATGCGATAGAAAATCTTTTTGCAGATTTCATCATATCTTCTAATTAATCTAAATTAAAAAATAATGTAACCACACAAGTATCTGCCGCTACTTTAAAATTAATATTACCTTTCAAAAAGCATGATTAACAAAAATAGAGATCGGAATTAACCAAGTCGTTATACAATATTGTTATGTTCCCGAATGTACATGAAAATTAATGATAATTTCCAATTTTTAATTAGTACATTCAGAAAGATTTTGTACAGCATAAAAATTAACAGAATTCTAATTTTAATGTTCTTTAAGGAATTTATTTTCTAATTAAATTAACGCTCATGAAGTAATTTTACACAAATTATATTTTTGCACTATTTCATAAAATTCTCGTCTAACCAATTTCATTAACTGATTATTTTTTATTTTTCCTACAGAAAACTATTTAAATTTCTAATACGCTTTAAGTATAATTTTAATAAAGCTTCTAAGATAAAGTGAACATTTTTTTAAGGATCCTCAGCTCCAAAGCAACTTTCATAAACTAATTTTGCAAATCGGGATTATTAATTATATTAAGGAAAATAAGAAAAATAAATTATTTTAATCATTAATTATATAAAATTCATTAATTATACCTATCATCTTGTTTAAAAGATACAAAAGCATTTTTATTTCGTCATTTTGGAAATATTCTAATATTTTTTTGAAAATATTCATAGTAGTGCTAAATTGTTTTAAAAAAGAAATTTTCTTACTTTTTATATCATAAATTTATCTAATGTAATAATAAATTACATTTTAAAATTATGATAATGTACTTTCGTGACATAAATAAACATCAGTCTAGATATTTTAGATATGTCAGTACCAGGTTATCTAGTAAAAACAGACAAACTTAGACATCCGAGATAAATGCTGATGATTGTCGAGGCAATATTACTTGAGCAGAGAATGGAATCGGCAAAAGTCATGATCTCTCCATTCTTGTATTAATATGTTACAATGGATGAACCAAAATGGAGATCAAATGAGATCAAAACGGATATCAAATGTATGATTTCAAAATGGAGACGACTTAGCCACAGAATTTATTATGACTGAAGTATGCTGACAGAGGAGTATCAGTTGCAAGGTATGTGAAAAACCGAAGAGTGGTGATAAAATGTATGCATCCATACAAAATTAGAAAAGGCTGTAGAGTTTCGAAATGTGCGTGGTTATATCAAAGCCCATAAACCCTCTTTCCTAACAAGGTATTCTGATAACTTTCCAAATATATTAGTGCGGATTTCAAAATTTTCATAAAATCAAGTGTACTAATTGTAAAATATCTTTTGCAAAATTGAAAATATGCCATTGCATCATTTATCTTCATTACCATTTACACTAATTTATTTTGACATCCCACTAACAATATGTTCATAATATTGATAGAAATAAAGGAATTTAACATTGTTATTACAATATATCATTCTTTGACATTTCTCTTTGAGCAGCATTTTAGAATACGGTATTCTATCAGAATACCATTTACTTCACGTACCATTTCTGAATATTCTTCTCTCAGAATATTGCACTATACTATATAAACAACCCTAACAACGTTCTGATGTTCACGTTTTTCACTCGATTTTGCTGATGAAATTAACTAATGCCATATTACAATATATTAACGCATCATTTGGTTATAGGATATTTAATGCGAATACTGAATAATTAGCAAACTTGATTTGTGAAACAAAAGATACTATTGTGAAAAAGGTTTTTATTCTTTAGAATAAAGACTTGGTGATTTTTTGTTATTTAAGGAATTTCAAGCTCATTCCAGATGTGTGATAGAAATTATTTTTATTAATATGAATGATATTTTAAACAGATACTTTATTTTGAATGTTGCTTAAGTAACGAGGGCCAAACCAGAGATGGCATTTCCCTTCCGAAACTAGCTCCATACTTATTAGCGAGTATGTGCTTCTTTAAGTTAGATTTAAATTGAACCAAGCATAGATTCATTTTGTAGAGTTCAGTGTAGAAACTGGGCTTTGAACCTGGTGATTTTCCATCACATAAAATGGAATTTGCCTTTGAAACTGGCAGTCATTAAGAGAGCATTTGATACTTGAACCAAATCAAACAGCAGGAGAGCAACATACAAATCAATCTTTATTTGAACCCTTGTTAAGCTAGGAATTCTCCAGGTACTACACGAAGGAATGTTATTACCATCAGGATAATTACAGTATTGGTATAAATAACTAGTACAAATCACTATTACATATGGCATACATAGGTTCAATTGACATATATACTTATTTACCAAGAAGTTAGTACCTTTAACCATATGGCGTATTCAAAAAAAAAATAGTAATTTTTAAATTTATGAAATTTTCAATATCTGAAACCGGCAAATATTCGCGTTTTCATTTTTTCAATTTCTTCTCTACTAAATAAAACCCTGAAACATGAAAGATTTCAAAATATGTTCTCTCAAGCTGATATGAAACAGTGTAACTCTCTTCTAGTAGTCTATCGAATTCTCAGAAATAAAAAAAATCTTACAGTTGAATTAATGTGCAAGCTTTCTTTG
Source organism: Argiope bruennichi (assembly GCF_947563725.1). Classification (NCBI taxonomy): domain Eukaryota; kingdom Metazoa; phylum Arthropoda; class Arachnida; order Araneae; family Araneidae; genus Argiope; species Argiope bruennichi. Next base: position 91,546,145 of record NC_079151.1, read on the forward strand.
TTCAGTATTCGCACCAATCCCTTCGAAATTAAACTTTTAATAAGAATCAATTTCTAAAGTATTTGAATTAATAATCAATTTATATATATTTAAAAGTTGCTAAAATAAACTAAGATATAATTCAAATATGGTTTTGAAAAATATGATTCGCAATTGTTGAATCTAAATAGTCCCCCATAAAATTTATTTACAAATGACATTTAATTAGCATTAGAATTAAGATTAGCGATTTCGAATTTAAAATCTTAAACTAATTTATTTTCTCTTATATAACTAAAAATAGGGTAAATATAAGGGTTGATTATTTAATTTCATTTAAATTACCAACCAAAATTGTAATGAGACACCATCATTAATTCGTCTCTCAAATTACAAATTTGCAGTCTTTCCCTCCACATTTTTGTCTATAATCGGGCAATTTTTTTTTCTTTTAAAAGTTTTTGTGGTTTTCTAACATGAATGGAAGTCATTTTTTCTTCTACGAATGAATTTAATTGATTTTGAAAAGACAAGTGGTTAACAAGAGAATAATTTTAAAAAAATGCAAATTGAGGAAATTGTTAAAGAAAAGAAAAACATATTATGGAAATCGAAAAGAAGCTTATGATTTTCCCTGCTGTCATTCGAATGGAAACTATTTTGGAAAAACTTTTGCAATCTATTTATTTGTGTATGCACTTAAGGAATAAATTGTTCAAGAGATGATTTACTTATTAAAACTAAATGCAAATATTTGTCTTAATTCCCTATTTGTTACCTAATTACATGAAGATACGATTTAAATTAGAAATTACTAATACCATACAATATAATTCTGTGCAAATTTTTGTAAAATCTATAAGACATTTTTAGTTCTATATTTAATTCTATAAAAATCGCACTGCCATATAATGATAACACACTAAGCTGCACAATAATTTGTAAAAGAAATAATAAAAAAAAATATTTTATAATTTTTAAATTTAAAAATCATGCAAGATCTATTCGACAATTATCCGGTAGGCATCCGAATTATGATATTAATTTCATAAAATATCATTAATGATCTAAATATAATCAAATCAAAAGAAAATATAATTTTAAATTACACTTCTTTAAATTCTAATTGATTTGTTAGCTGTAAACACAACATTGTGCTTTTAAATGGTTTAATTGGCGAACTTAAGGGTATGAATAGTTTTCTAATTCACTATGTTTCTCAAAAATATAGTACTGGAAACACGCAGCCGTTGATGGATTATCTAAAGTATATAAACTTTCAAATGTAATGAAAATTAGCGAAATTGCTACAGTTGTTGTGGATGAAGGATTCGTATTTCATCTTGGTTTTTTAACTATAGAACTAATTCGATGAAATATTTTTTTCTGAGATTCCACTAAAAATAAATGATTAATAAGTGAACAGTTGAGGCATCTAAGAGTTCGGAGGTTTCTTGTGAAATATAAATCGACTAAATAGGGAAAATGATTGGGATAGTAAATTGGTTCATGTTGGCTTTCCAATTTAAATAAAAAAATAATTTTAGGAAGAAAGAAATGACGAAAATAACTCATTAAAAGAATCCAAGAATTTCTTTAAAATTTGAACTGAGAAACTAACATTTGAAATATTCTGAGATGTTTTAATATTTTAATTAAATTTTAATTTAATTATTTTTAATATTTTTTATTATTTGTCATTTTTTAATTCGGTTTTTTATTCGAATATAGCCATATTCTGAAAAACTAAATATCCCCTTTATAATTTTGTGGATAAATTTGAATAATGGCAGTATTGTTTAAAAGAAGTATAGGCAGCTTCATGAAACCATGAATACACTTATGCACCATTTATTCAAACCATTTATGGCAACTAACATTATTTCTTAACAATAAATGTCATCCAAGTTCTTAAGACTGACTGAGCAGTCTTCATTACAACTCTCTCTTCCAAAGCTTTTAATGAACCAAATAAGCAGATACAATAACGGGGCCACCGATAATATTTCCAGTATATAAAATTCCAATTCATTATGAAGGCACGAGTCATTGTATTCAGATGTACACCAAATTATTTATTTAAATGAATCTTTCCGCCTAAACACATGCTTAAAATCATGCTTCACTTCTATCATCTAGCAATCTTTATTATCCTGTGTGCCCTTGCACATTGCGCAATGATTTACTTCGTGAAAGAGTTTTCCTGACCAAGGAAGATTATCTTTCTCACTCTGTGCACAAATGGTTTGGGAGCAGGAAATGAATGCGTCGAATTCAATCGACCAAATAAATTAACATGAAGTAGATTTTGTCAAACAATAGGAGACATATTTAAACGTGACGATTAGCTCAGACAGAACCCCAGTAACACACATATATTTTTAAATAATGTATGTAATCAAATAATAATCACAATATTGTATAATGTATCACAATGTATGTTACCCATTTCATACATTGACGAGTATTTATATCTTGCGATGCGTAAAGATTTAAGAACAGCCAAAAATTGCAAATAAAATGTAATTAAAAGTAAATGCGCAGGTCATGAGAAAGCAATATTTTAATAATAGTTATAACTTGTGAATAAACTGATATATTCCTTCCGATATATATTTTCTAATAAAGGTTACTTCGAGTTCAATTAGCTAAAATTTCAGTCTCAATATATTCTCAGCATTTCGAATCATTTCAGAAAGGAAAAAAAAAATATGAAAGGTTAAAGGCGATTCTAAAGTAAATATGATACTTAATATTAATTATATAAATATGCTGTCAAGCTATAAAGTTTTGAAATTTGAGGAGAAATTGTTTTAACTTTTATTATAATTAGTAAGCAGTATTCAATAATATTTTCAAATGATTACATACTATGTATTATAAATATGGAATAAAAATATCTTCGTTTGACATTTTAACAAAGATTTCAACTATTTTTAAAATAAATATTTAATAAATGAGACATTTTCATTTCATTACGACATATTCTCAAGGTAGCGATTTAATACAATAAATCTATCATAATCGGTATTGCAAATTTTTTATGAAGATTATTAATTTATTTTTTTTATAAAAATGAAAAAAAAAAAAATAATGGGAGCATTATAGCACCAAGTATGTCATATAAAAATAATAATAAAATGTAACATAAGCTATTTTAAACAATTGAAATAAATATTTTTTTAATTATTATTTCATAGTCAAGAACTATATTTTATATTTAAAACTAAGAGAAAGCAGGATGAATTATTAAAATATTTTCTTCTGAATACTGAAACCAAAATTCAACAGAGAAAAATTTCAAACGAAATACTTTTCTTCTAATAACTCAAATCAACTAACCTCAATTTATTTTTAAAATGTTCTCAATAGTGCATTTTATTAAAAAGAAAAATGTGTTTTAGTACTCTTGAATTCATTTAGAAAAAAAGATATCCTGTCAACTCCCTGATAATAAAACATTTCAGATATATATATTTTCTATCAACAAAAAAACTCATTTTTCACTTACTGATACCCGACTTAGTCAGTAAAAAAGAGCGATAAAAAAGCCTGGACACCTTTAATTGTTTTTACTATCGGAACTTCAAAATATTTATCTTTCTTCCAATGTTATTTCACGTTGGCAAAATCATTTTTTTTCTTTCAAATTGTTGATTGCATTTCAGCAAGTATGTCTTTAAAATAAATAACTTAGTTTTACGCCAATGAAAAAATGCGATAGGATCTTTCTTTTCACTTTCATAATCTGTAAGATTTCCTAGCTTTTAATTCAATTCTTTCTCTTTTTCTTTTAAATCATTGCGTTGTTTACATTTTCCAAGAAATTTAATTTATTCTAGGAAAGAATTGGGTATCTTCAACTGCAGTGAGACTTAAATTTAAGCATTTATTAGAAAGAAAATAAAACAGTAAATTTTTATTTTATGGAAAAATTTCTTTAAACATCCTCTATCGGTAAAAGAACACTGCATTATTGGACGTCTTAAGCTAGAGTCAAACGTAAATGTAAGCATTTATTTGAAAAAAAAAGAAAAAAAACAGTAAATTGTTATTTCTGAGGAAAATTTCTTTAAGAAGCCTTTTTAGATTGAAGGATCCAAATCTTAACTATGTTTATTTATTTTTTTTTCATTTGTATAAGTTTAATTTTAAAAAAAATATCTTCGCTAAGAGCATTCAAATGGATATTCTAAACAAATCGAATTTTTAAAAATCTGAAATTTAAATATCAAATTTCAATTAGGGGCTATGCATGCTATAACAAAGATTTTGTTTTAGAATACACTAAAATACACATTTTTCAATATAGATTGCAGTTAATATCAATTGTTCAACTTAAGAATAATTTATATACACATATTTTAAATTTGCACTGACAGAAATTCTTACGCTTCAGGTTCCGATTTCGCTTTCACCTTAGTAAACAATGGTAAAAGAAAGTGTTGTATAGCGAAATTTACTTTCTATACATTATCATGTTTCTCAATAGCGTGGTTACTTAGCTAATTTTAATACCAAAATGCATCAGCAGGCAATACATAATGAAATTTTAAACTCAAATTTTTTATTTTTTATTTAATTTTTAAAACTTGTCTCTACTTTTTTTATGGATAAAAAAATATTTATGGTACTTAATCAAAATGGCAAGCAATAAGTCATTGGCAGTGAAGAAACATTTAAGAATTTATTTCTGGTTGTACATAAAATTGTACTTTTAATCTAAATATTTTTTTTATTTTATCAACTTTGATACAAAATAATTTATACTTAATCAGAAATTACATAAGTGTGAAGCAAAGTGCCACAATTCTGAATTAGGAAACTGCTTTCTTATTAAAACTTTAAAATCCTTCGGTAAAGAAATTGAGAAAAAACTTTTTCCTTGCCAACTGATAGGTCATGTCATTAAAACAAAGAATTATTATTATTATTATTTGTATTTGAATGAACATTTAGACACAAGAAATTTAACAAAATTGATTTTGCATCTTTACTTCAATTGATAATAATTCAGACCGGAAAAAGAATAACATCATGTGAATTTCATCTTGTGAATTAATTTATCTATGTGAATTAATTGATGGGAAACTGTGGAATGATTAAAAAAGTTGGAAAATCTGAGATTCAAATATTTATCTATGGATCGTTTCTGCAAAGTCAGAATTAATAAACATTAAAATTACCAAAACAAACAATTTAATGTGTTCCGTGTTGGTAATTTGCGAATATCTGAGTTATATTCAGTTTACTCAAAGCAAAATTTGATGATCAGTCAAAAAAAAAAAAATCTTCATTTACCCATCTAAAACCGCCACAGGTTTAGAACTGGAAAGATAATTAAACTAATTTTTTTCGCAAATAAGACCGAATATAAGAAGTTACGGATAGTGATGAATTAGCATCACTTAACTTACAAACTTCTAATGCTCAGACTGAAACCTGACAAGTTTATTGGTTCGTTATTTTAATCATTCGGCTTTAAGTTTTTGATTTCTATTTCAAGGGAATAATTTATATCTCAGAATTTTTGTTGGAAATGTACGAATGGTTAATAACAGAGTAATTAACAAAAATTAACAAACCTGTTAACTCTATCCATAATAAAAGGTCATAAATGCTCGTTCAATGAAACTACAACGGACATTTAAGATGCCTGAATACCACTGCGAAATTTTTCTTTCTTTCATTTAGAGTCATTTATCGAATACCCGAGGCGCATACTTGGTTCATTGGATATACTACCTCAAATGGATTTGGATGACTAATAGACTTTCTAAAAACTCCCAAAAGTTGTTCGAACAAGCATTTACTTAATAGCTTTCAACTGATCAAGGTTCCCCTTTAATACAGCAATCCCTTAAGAAAACTTGTTACCATTAAAGTTGTTTAAGATTTAGAATAATTTCTCATCTTTAAAAAAGAAACTCGGGTATTCTTAAGTACCTGAATGTGAATTATCTTAAGAATGAGAGAGTTAAAGAATATAATATATTTGCAGAAATTTAAAAAAAAGAAAATAGTCATTACATTTTCTTCGCTATGTAAGCTTTTCATTTTCTTTTCCGCTATTCAGCACACTGTAAAGGATAAACAGCTGTACAAGAAAATATTTGGCCTTCCTTAATATACTCACTTTAGGACTGGTTTATTCGAATAATATACATTCATTGAAAAAAATCTCATTCACAGAAGTTCGAATTCAATACAAAATTAAAAGTATTTCATGCAATAGTGTATTATGAGTATAAGTAAACTGAATGAAATTTTAAGTATTGTATTAGTTGAGAAGTTGTGGAATGAAGAAATCCTTAGATAAAGAACTGGTAATTTCGAAGAAAAAAATACGTATTTTCCTTTAGCCGTGTGCGTAATGAAGAACTGCTTAAATAAGGAACCGCTAACTTCGTAAAAACACGCATTTTCCTATAGCCGTGTGCCTAATGCAATGCACCCTCAATCATATACTAGATATAGTATTTCATGAATAATTAGCACATAAAATAGCAAAAGAAAATTTACTTTAATCTTTAACTTACTTACCTTTCAGTTATTTTAAATTCAATCTTCATGCAAGAATAAAAAATAAAGTCATAAATCCTTCATAATTCTTGCTAGAATCCCAGTTTCCAAAGTGTCATAAAATTCATCTTAATATTTTGGGATATCTTGATGCTTATGCCCATCAGTTTCAATACTTTCCAGTATAGAATGTTAGTTTTCTTTAAAGATAAAATCATCCATTTCACCATCTTTATAGAAACTCATGCAATACTTTAGAAAAGTTTGAACCATTTCTTCAGTTGGAATCTCCAACCAAGCATCTTTTATTCACAGCACAAATGTTTAAAGTTACTTTTTTTCGCTGCGATTTTGCCTTTTTCCTCCATCCAATTTAGCCATTTATAAGATGCTTAAGTTAATAATAGTTGGGAACTAGAAATTAGTGATAGAGTTTCTTTACTATTATTAAAATAAACATTTAGTATTCTTAATAGCATAATAGCGATCTATTTACATTCGTTTTGACTCTTCTCTCGTTTTTTGTTGCCAAAATATCTTTACAAATACAAACCATGTATTCGATTAGAATTACTTTCATCGTTATCGAAAGTAAAATTGAAAACATTGCATTGGGCCCCACTTAATTTGAAATTTATACTGCTTGAATAAATTTCAAAGTAAAGTATAAAATGCAAAAAAATAATGACGTTAATTATCCAAGTTTTTTGAGTTTATGGTGATATCGATGCGAATATATCGGCTAGATATGGGCACAGATGCGTCAGAAACTTTCTAGAGGATGTATCCTGAATACTGGCTTCGGTTGGTGATCCACTGTTCTTTCCAAGTGTCATCTGTGATGATCAACGTATCTCATTTAAACTAAACTTGAAAATGTTTTACCTGATCCTATTGCATGCAATTTGTTTTACCAAGTTTATAACATTGATAAACTTGTTTTGTGGTGTCTGAAATATATTATGTAGCTCTTAATTTTTTTTAATTACAAAAGTGCCCTATAATTTTTGATAACTGTTGGCATTGAAAGTATTTTTTAAAAAGTTCAATCAAATTGCAATTCTAAATGAACAAGAAATATCCTTTATATTCACTGTACCAAATAATGAAGCATGAACAATTTTGTTTTTGTTTTGTGTATAAATAGAATTACATGCTATTGATGCTGATTGTCTCGATATTTTTTTGAGTGACTGTATTTTGAAAATTTAAATCTTATTTCATCATTTTTCTAATCAAATTTGAATTAAAATTTGGTTATTTCAAAGCAAAATTTTTAAAAAGTGAATTTACAATGAAGTACTACATAGAAATATACCATTTATTCAAAGTATTAATAACAATTTCAACATCGCATCTCAACAATGAAATGAATACACGAGAATGAGACTAATGTCTGAACATATTTCGCATTGTAGTTCAGTCTTCCGAACTTTTTAATGAGTGAATTAAATAAGTAAATAAATGAGATCAGTGAAAGCATTTGCTATTCAAAAAATTCAGAAAATTCACTCTGAAAGTAAGAGTGTTTCATATAATTAAGAGGCATTTAGAAATTCCTACAAAATGTCTTGATATCCTCATTGCCCGAAGACATGTTCCGCTCCAATTGTTTAGCTACATTTATTATTCTGGGCTCTTGCAAAACATGATATAATTATTTCACTGAAGAGTTTTCCTGATCACGGAACATTGTCTTTCCCATCCTGTGCACAAATTACATTGCAGCTGAGAGAGTGCATCGAATTAAATTGCGTAAATAAATATCCCTTTCAAAAAGAAACTACCAAACAATGAAGATGAGAGTCAGCACTTTGATTAATGAAAATAAATTGAGTCTCACAGATGTATGGGATTTTGCTTAAATTTTAGGTAGCTTTCTTTAGGAATGGTTCTCGTGTCAAGAATTCGGAAAAATATCTTCAGTTCTTCGCAGTCATGCTTCCTGAAACCACCACCCTTCGTTCAAAAGTTTATATAATATAATATAGTATAATATATATGTATGTATGTGTGTGTTTAATGATATTTTAAAATCTAATTTAAATCCAAATTAATTTTCGAAGTTTTATCTTAATTTAGTCCTATTTTATCAACTTCATTCTAAAATATTCTCTTATTTCCTGATCCCATTATACCTTTTCTATTTAATTAATTCAATACAAGCTTTGTAAAAGATGCTTTAGTCAGCGCTTCCCACGCTCTGAGTGAAAGGATAAAAAATTGCTGACTAAACAAATTCCTCTAAAAGATCCCTATGATTCCCTTGCCTGGTTCGACACGTGTAGAGAAATACCTATTAAAATCTCACAGTGTATATTCCCAGGGATAAAATTTTCATTGGGTTTGACTCATTTCGTTTTGTGTCCCTCTGTGTTGTGCTTGTCGTTTCTGTTTGTACAAAAAATCATGCCTCCAGAGTTGGAAATAAAACGAAGTTAAGAATTCAAAGTGTCTTCTCTGACTTCGGCCACTACTCTGCTTCCAAAATAATGCTTACATATATGCGTACAAAGCTTAACGAATGGATTTTAACTGGCTTGGAATATAATGTTATGTGTAATGGAATAAAATTTTAGAAATGTAAAAATCTCGGATGAGTTCGTAAATGGCGCATCTAGTTGAAAGGGGATGGAAATGGTAGAGGGTAGAAATTCTCATTTCGCTATAACTTCTTTAATACTGAAGATAGAAAAGAAACCAATTAGCCAAATTAAGGCCTCATTAAGTCAAACAACTTCTGCATTTGAAGTTTTTTTAATAACAGCAATATCTTAGAAGTTTGGGGCTGAAAAGTGATTTTCAAGTCTTAAATTGACTAATTCTAACATGATCTTTCTAACATCATCATAGCATCTATGTTGTCAGATAGTAACTCAGATGTAAAGGAATCTACCTTTACACTCCAGCTTACCGAAAGGTTTTTTTTTTTTTTTTTTTTCAAAATCATTCAAAAATGTGAATGCACACCAAATTTTCGGAATATCTAACTCGATATTTTTATATATAACAGGTATATCTTAAATATATCTTTTAAATTCCTCCACCGTCTTGAGAAGAATCGAATCATTGTAATGAGAGTTGAGTGTGTTACTGTAGCAAAAGCTATAAAATTAAATGGTGAAAGTATTTTGAATCATTTTTCTCCTGGAAGTCTTTTGGAAAATTGAGTGAATTCAATTCTTAGAGAAAATAACATTAATAGTTACCTGAAACAGAGTTGATTTTCTCTGTTTCTGTACTTATAATGTAATAGTATATGCACCTGTTTTTCGGTGATCCACAGTTCAAACTGATTTACTTATAGTACCAAAAATGACCTTTTCAATCTTTGGTGGGTGAAAGTGCGCATCCAGAAATAATTTTTTCTGAAGTTTTAATAAGTATTTAATACGTAAGCCAAATTTCAACGATAAATTCCAATTATACTATTAAATAAGACTAATTTCCACAGTATTTAAATTTTTTAATAAAAATTTCATTTATTGACACCAAATTAATTAATTTAAGGCAATTTTCTGGAAATTGAACAATTATTTATAAATTAATTTTCTTTCTATCGACGAAAACCGTTTACAAATTCAACTCAACGTAGAGTGAAAACAGAAGAAAAATTCCCCGATTTGTAATTTTTGATTGACTTTATGACTCCATGGAATTTGACATCAATAATGAAGTACACGGACTCAATAAACAGAACAGATGCAGAGCTATTGAGCATTGTCAGTCCTATGATCATTCAAATTCGGAATGATGGAACTTCCGAATTTATCTACAAAAAAAAAAAAAAAAAAAATCCACAACAACTTTGCAAACCTTAACGAAACATGTGTTCTTAGGAGGATCATATGCAAAAGAGAATTCCACTTAGATTACTAATCAAATGCATGTTCCGAGTTCTTTTGAGGGTTCTTAGAAAGTCTCCTTCTCCCCCAATCCATCTAGTCTAGCGTCTCTAACAAACAGAGCACGGCCCTTGGGTAAATCAGTCATATTTACCGAAAAAAGAGCAAAATTTCTTAATGATATCCAAATGCCTTTGGCATAATTTTGTTAAACGGGCTATGGATGCCTTTATTTAGGGAGTTAATACCTATCATAATTTTATACATTCTTTACGATTTACGTTCATTAAAATTAGCCATTGTAATAATAAGGGCTATTTTTATAGTTTGCCGTTTTCATGCCACAAGGACCTAACGGATCATGGTAAATTTCGTAAAAATTTTTAAAAATTTGATTCTTTCTGGAATATTTAAAACTTTATCAAAATATCATGAATTTGCGATTACAAAGAGTATGCCAATAATTTCATTGTTAAAAATGAAAGCAAACTTATGTCTAAAAATTGGCTAAAGAAATGCACATTTGTTCTTGCCTATATGATCTCTTTTACCAAAGGATGAACATTTTGTTATTATTTATAGAGATTCATAGCGGTTATTATTTTGGTATTATTTGACTAAATACATGCATGCGTGTCACTAATTTTTAAAGCTGTCATTAAGCAGATTAAAAGATGTCATCTTCTAAAATGGGCTATGATGGTCTGGTGGTAAGGTCTCGGCTTCAAAACCGGAGGGTTTTCAGGTTCGTCACCCGATTCAACCGAAGAGCCGACGTGTAAGGGGGTATGTTGCACGTTAAATCCGTCATGACCAAACGTCCTCCCGCTGGTGTGGTGTGGTATGGTGTGGAGAGGGGATGCCAGCTCAGGTGTCATCCTCGTCATTTGATCGCGGTTCAAAATTACGAGATCCGTCCCAAAATAGCCCTAGTGTTGCTTCAAACGGGACGTTAATATAACCAAACCAAACCATCTTCTGAAATCACTAAAACCTTTCAAACCTTCCCGAGTTTTGCCTTTGAGCTATATGGATGGAATTTGAAATATTGTCTTTACACAAAATTTGATATACTAATCAATAAGAGACCATTCCTGAAACATTCTTGCATAATCTCTAATGAAGATGCACGATTAAATTTATGGATCTTGAGTAAGTAAGGCCAAAAATATTTTTCTTGACAATGAGCCAAATTACGAAATATTGATATTTTGAATGAATCTTCCATTTTATTGAAGCTCTCATATGATCTTGGCGATTAATCCATTGCACCCCAAGCAGCAAGAATGGTCGCCAAATGATTGGCCAATCATCGCATCAGTTGGATCTCGGGTGTCACGCCCACCCTCGCTTGTTCTGTGGGGCGATGCTTGTCCAATGATTGGCCGACGATCTTTTGCTGCTTGGGACAATACCGAAAAATTGAATACTTATTTTTTCCTCTGAACAATTGAAACCAAAATTTGTGATGGTAATTATAATTACCACATCACATATCAAATTCCATTCATTTAATTCATTTGTTTCAGAGTTGTATTTACATGAGGCGGAAGTATGGACCGCCGGACGGTCAAACCTTGGACAGATTTGGTGTAAAATTTGATAAGAATCTAAATTTTAGATACTAACCTGGATATAATCTTTTCATCTAACTAGGCACGTTTTGAAGCTATTGTGTTAATTTGTACTCGGACAAGTTTTCTCTGACTGGAATTAGTTGAAATTTGTAAATAAGGTAAAAATCTGTTCATACATCTACTCAAAGTTTCATGCTTGCAGGCAGACAAACAATCACAATTCTAAAAAAGAGTTTTTAGAACTCAAAGAATGGAAATTCATCAAAATTTCGAAGGGTTTTTTTTTAATATAATTTTAATACTTTCTTTTTGCATATTTCATATACTAAATTCGAAGATAATTTAAATGTAAATATGAACATATATGTTCATTTAAATTCTATTGAAATAATTTTACACTACATATTACTAATTATTTTTTATATTTTAATCTATTTTAAAGCTCGTAATATATATTATTTTGAAACAATGTTTTTAACCGTCTACCTTATGTAATATACAATATAGGACGATTCATACCATCTTCGTCTCAACCTAAAAAAGGTTTCAAGGGCTTATAATATAAAATAAATGAAATAAAAAATATTATTTTGAAATATAGATAAGAAACATTTTGCTAAACCTTTTTATCGTAATCAGTATTTTAGAAATTTTATAAAAAAGCACCTATTTAATGTTGTAAGAATAGAAAGAATAATGTAAAGAGCATTGCTAATGCAAATACTATAAAAATCGACAAGAAATCCTATATTGATGTGTAAACCAATACAATTATTAAAAACGATGATTATTTCATAATCAAGAACAGTGATTTCTATTTAACCCTTTCTAGGGCCGTGGGAAGTATGCTTTCCACCAAATTTATCAATCTTTGTATGAAATTATGTAGGGTGGCATGAGTTCTGACAAATTTTTTTAGTCAGTCAGAAACTTAGATGCTTCAGTTCTTTATCTCAGATAAAATGATGTGTCTTGATTTGTTACTTAATTATTTATTAACCAAATTAATTAATTAATCAAATTAAATTTATCTAATAAGCTAAATGAATTCCTTTCCTTATTCTAATTTCAAGCCTAAAAATAGTTTAACATAATATGACTAGAAAAAAATGGCCTTTTAAAGAGTAAAATTAAAAGATAATGTTTACGATTCTTTTAAACATTTTTTTTCTTTTATTATGCAGAAAGGAAGATATTCACCGTGTTAAAATTTAATGAAAAATCACTAAGCAGTATAAAATGAGACTTCTAAAAAAAAACTTGTTTACTTATTTTCAAAAACTTTACAATAGGGCCTTTATTTATAGAAGAAACATTCTTTATTTTACTTGAATTTATCTAAGAAAACAATCTCATGCCTGCTGTCTTATCAACAAAATGTTTCTCATTTTTTTTCTAACAAGACTCATTATTCACTTTCTGATTTTCAATTTTGTCAGTAAAAAGTGACAATAAAATACTTTAAGTTTCTTCTTCTTCAATTCTTTCTTCAAAATATTTGTCTTTCTTCTAATGCTATTTCAAAGGCGCAAAATCATTCTTCTCACATGGATTTTTTTTTCACTGTATTGATAGTATTTCAATAAGAATGCCTTTTAAAATAAATAGTCCAACTTATCTCGTTGAAGTATTGCGATAGAATTTTCCTTTCTTTTTCTTATTTATATAAACTGCAAGGATTTATGTCGTTTAATTTAATTCTGCCCTTTCTTTTTTTGTCTATATCATTAGTTTATTTACATTTACCAGAAAATTTAATATATTCTAGTAGAAAATAGGATATTTTAAACTAGAATAAGGTTCTTATTCAAGCAGCCGTCAGTTTTTTTGAAAAAGAAAAGCAGTAAGTTATTAATTCACTAAAAAAAATCTTTAAGGAGCCTTTTCAAAGTTCAATGTCTATAGTCTTGAAGAAGTAATACTTTTATGTACGTGAGTTTTCTGTAAAATAAATTTTTTTGGCAGTATTCAATTGAATATTTAGTCTAAGTATTCCCATTTAATAAATATTCTGTAAAAAAACGCAGTTTAAAATCCAAACATAAAAAGAGATTCCAAAATTATTTAACATATATTGCAATGAACATTTTTTTCAAAAATACTCTATTATATAAATATGTTCACATTGGATGTAAATACTTTTATCAAATTTCAGTATAATTTGCTGATGCGTATATTATTTCCCTCCGGTCTTTATTTATTTCTAATAATTCCATGTTTTGTCATAGATTTTTTTTTTTTTTTTTTTTTACACGGAAAGAAAAATGAGTAGACTGTATGAGAAATTTTATACTTGTGATTATCATTATACGAAAACATTTTTAGCGAAAAAAAAAATTATGTTCACCATTAAATGGGCCAAAGCTAATATATATCTAAAACAAAAAAAGCAGTCACTTTAGTCAAATTTAGTAATTTGTTAATATAATGAGGTTAACATGTTTTTCTCTTTTTGAGGAAAAAAATAATTTATAGTTATAAAATAAAAGGATCTAATACTATTATAGTTTCAAAGAGAGTTCGTTCAATTTTTGATATTAAAGCATTTTGTTAAAATTTTAAATTATTTTTATTTGAACTTAATCAACTAGTAGAATAATATTAGTTATACTACACTCGCTTCCAAAAGTTAAGCGCGGAGCGAAATGTTAATTGTGGAAAGCCAATTTGAATTGGTGAAATTGTAACTTGTTGCAGAGTTAGAAGGATGTATGCAAATGTGTTAGATTACAACCGATCAAGGGTCAAGAAATATGCAAATCAAGCAGTATTATAATGAGCTGAAGATTTACTGGAGTTGTATTTAAGTGCGTATAAAAGGTGTTTAGAACATCTCCTTTTTTTCAAACTAAACTTGTTTCTAATACTTCCAGAAGATGAATGGAAGATTCTAAGCACTGACGTGCAATTGGACGCATTGAAGCAAGAGATAGTCTGTTCTTTTCAGGATTCATTGTGGCAGAACAGCATGTTACCCTGATCCTTGACGTCCGCCATTCCTTCATTTTACGATGATGGTAACAATTTGAAACCATCCAAACAGTTATCAGGAGACCTGTGGTGACAATCCCCCATGGATGATTGATATATTGCTATAGTAGTCAAGCAGAATCGAAGAGTGACCACCACACGTGTGTCTTCTATGCTTATAGCGGCCAATGAAAGACGATATCTATCACATCTATTCGCTGAGCCTACACATGTAAAGATTGTTCGCCACAAGTACCACGAACTTGTATTCTTCTATCCGTCCAATCCAGGGAAGCACGTTTAAAGTGTTGCCGTCAACATGTGAATTGGACTGCATCTGACTGGAGCAACGTTATGTTCTCAATGAGTGTAGATTTAGCCTGTAACTCGATGACAAGTGTCAAAAGGTCTGGAAGGAATATAGTACAAGTTCGGGCCTCAGAACATCACCGAACATCAGTCATTCCTCTGTAGAAGCTTTATGGTCTGGGTAGGAATTTCAGTAAGATATAACACAGACCTATACATCTACACATTGGGTTCTGTGACGGCTGTACGGTATTGAGTTGAAGTCCTAGACACCATTGTTGTTGTTTCTTATGGCACTTGCCATGGACAAGCCCGCTGTTCGAAGCCAACCGATTTAAGCCTGAGCTAACCGATTTAGCTACACACACGTCACAACCCTTTTTACGGGGCGGACTTCATTCACGCATTTCATTCACTCAACCACAAATCGTAATTTAGACCTGAATCAGAGAACGATCACCCCTGATACAGTACCCCCAGTGGTATTACTCTCGACATGGAGGACTTTGTGACCACGACAGATTTAACGCGCGTCAGCCACCAAGCACGTGGGGATTCTTCGGCCGGCGAGGTTCGAACTCGCAACCTAAGGGACGCGAATCCGACGCTCTACCAACCAGGTTATCCCGTCCAGACACCATTGTGAAACTATATACTGCAGCAGCTGGCCCTACTTTCGTTTACATAGACGACAATGCGTATCCTCCAATAAAGCTGCCATCATCGACTTCTATTTGGAGAGTAAGGGCGCGTATATTCTATTTGAGCGTATGGAGTTTCAAGCTTATTCGCCGGATTTTAATCCAAGTGAAAATATTTGAAATGCACTTGGCCGAGCTGTGTGTACTTGTTTTTGCCTTCTAAACACTCTCGCAGATTTGGAAACTACTCTAAAAGAAGAATGGCAATCAATGGACTCTAAGGTGTTTGACCACCTCGTAACAAGAATAATCACAAGCTGCGTACTCTGTGTGAAAGTGAGGGGTGCTCATATACCCTACGGCGTTTTTTAAAGCATAATTTTGTTCATGGTCCTAATATGACGTCAGCATATAATTAATGCAAATTCAATATTGTTTTCTGCTTCTGTCTGTCTGTTTTTTTTTTCATTTCACGGATCCGTGCTTTACTTTTGGAATTGAGTGTATAAGGATATATGATATAATGTGACAAAATTTTTAAATGCAAATTACACTTTGGTGACCAGCTAGTTTAAAGTGAATATTGATTAATTCCAATTAAATCGGTTGTGCGTAATTTGATACTTATGATTTATTTAGTAAACTATTTTTGAACATCAAATTGCGATGGGCATTAATAAGTATTGTATTAGCTTCATATTCGTCCTGTTTCTTATATATTCGAACCTTTCTAATTTTAATGCAATTAAATATTAATTATTTCAACAAACCCTTTTTAAAGGCTCCATTTCTTTCATGTTCCTGAGTCTTCGCTTTACTTTTTGCATGCAAATTAACCAAATAGTTAACGAAACAAATAAAAAAAGAAACGCATATGAAATAAGTAGCTCAACGATTCAAATTTCATTTAGACAGAAAAAAGTGAAAATTATGCTGAATATATTTTAAAGACGAATTAATAACATTTACAAAGCTATTGCTTGAAATTTAAATTAGTATTGTTAGAAAACCATTTTTCCTTTACGTTTTAAAATTATATAGGAACATGTAAACATATAAATATCATTGTAAAAAAAATTCTTTTTTATTATTTTTTCTTTTTTATTTACTTAATTAAAATTTTAAAAATAAACATACAAAAGTACATATTCCTACTCTCCGTATTCTATTTATGCCAAATATACTAACTACAGATCAAGATGTCGTATCTTCAGTGTGCATCACGCCTTTTTTTCTTTACTTTTACCATGTAAGAGAAACATTTTTTCAGTCGAATTTCCGATCGTTGCCTGTGTTAAAATAAAAAAAATGAAATTATCAGAAAAGAAATGTTGCAAATTTGATGACCTCTACTTCATTTTTTAAAAAAAAAAATCATAAAACACATGACCAAAAAGAAACAAAAAACACTGTGTATGGATTATATCAAAAATCTACATTTACTTAAATATGGTGTGTTTTGTGTGGGGGGGGGTGTTAAAAATATTTAAGAAAGTATAATGATTCCGGAATTCTGACATTTTTAATATATCATCAATTTAAGTTGTCACAGTTTGGTAGCAATCCTGAAATTCTGGCAAGACCTGGTTGTCTTCGGACTGATTTAATAAGCTACAAATCTTCCATATCTTACAAACCACGAATTAGCTTTTAAGAAAAACCTTTCGATATGCATTATAAGCTTCTAATATATAATATATAAATTTAAAAAGATGTGATTACTTATTTGTTATATCATTAATATATTAATACCTTGTACATTACTAGCCATCATTAAAT
Source organism: Argiope bruennichi (assembly GCF_947563725.1). Lineage (NCBI taxonomy): Eukaryota > Metazoa > Arthropoda > Arachnida > Araneae > Araneidae > Argiope > Argiope bruennichi. Next base: position 91,563,767 of record NC_079151.1, read on the forward strand.
AGCCAGGAATACTAGTTGTGTTTGCTTTTAGTTAAATTTGTTATGCATATTTTGATGTTGAACATTTTCTTAATAAATATTTTTAAGCATGTAACCGCATTATTTTAATAGCCTTAAACCCATTTTGCTTATTGTGTACATAAGCTATCTTAATGGATTCTTTTATCTTTTAACTTTCACTTACTGCACATTTTTCTTACTCCGCATATAAACTACAAATATATTTAATAGAAACTCCCTTTATTTTCTTTTGAAATAGAAGAAAACAATGCGTTTAAATATCTGATCAAACAATGAAACAACGATTTGAAATAAATTGCAATAACGAGAGTTACTACTGAAAGTTTAAAAAAAGGGGGTGGGGAGATCTTTTGTAAAAATATCGGATTTCAGGAAAAGTTGCACGGGAATTCATTTAATATGATTGAAAATATTTTTTTTTATTCAAAAATAGTATAAAAGCTGTGAAAAACTTCAACATTTCACTTATTTTTTTATTAACCACATTACAATCAAATTTATTTAAAAAAATTGTTTCGAAGTACACTTTTACATCTTAAAAAGAATGTATATGCCAGTTTAATAATTCAAGGTCTAATGGTCTATCCTATAGATGGTGGCCAACGCACATTCATTCATGTTTATTAATACTAGAGAATTAATATTAACTTCTCAAATATTCTTAATATCTGTCATCTAAAATATTAAAAAATCTATATTAATTTTTAAATAATTTTTCATAATTTTACTTTATAATCTTAAAAACTCATAGATTTTCAGAAATAAACATAACATTTAAAAAAATTTTGCTGTTTCAAGTTTTAACTACCTGTAGATTTGTCCACTCCAATTTCATACGCAACATTTTACACAGTAAATGTTTCCTTAATGCATTCCCTTTTAAAATCCCAGGAGCTTCACATTTAATTGCGCCGTCTCATTCACTTGACGAGTAGAAAGATACTGCTCAAAGAAAATCTAAGGTGGTAAATACCATATAAAAGCAGCAATATTCAATGCTGTGCCGAAAAAGAGAGCAGTTATTCGTATTGCATTATACCTGACTAGGAATATGAAAGATATGCAAGTTCAGTGGCCAGAACCAAGGCAACTGCCATCCATTTTTCTAAAGATGGATTACTCTAAATATTTCAGAACATTTTGATCTGTTGAATAGTAAATATTATGCTATTAATAAATACAAAAATAGGAATCAATTCATCATTTTATTTTTCAGTCGATTATTACTTTATTTTAAAATTTTGAATAGTTCTGTATTTAAAATAATACAAGATAAAGTGATTAAATATACGTCTTTATTCTAAACTTCGAAAAAAATATAACAACATTCAAAAATATTTACGCCATTTGAAATATTCTCTAATGGATGAAGAAGAAAAATTCAATTAAGTCAACGAATGTAGATTAAAAAATAATCTATCTTCCCAAATAAAAGAAACTATGCAGAAATGCACATAACAATATATCATAGTACAAAGAAAGCGAGAAAAATTATTATATCAAGTGTTATTCCCTCGGTTTTTTTTTCTTTCTTCACTACCCGATGCAACAAACCCGAGCGAACAATGGGAATTTCGCTGGCGGCTCCAGTCTAATCTTTTCACGTTAATGAAGGTAAAAATTCGAATCCATCGAATAACAATAGGGGTAAGGGATGCTCCCAGGATGGAATGATTCCAAAAGCCTTTACTTTCTTACAGTCGGGAGCACTCCATCACGATTTTCCCTAATGAAAACAATGATTTTTCTCCACGGACAAAAGCCAGGAATGAGTTCCACATCTCGTTGAAGATTACGGAATATGAAACATTCAATGCGTTTCTATGGAAACCATTCCTTTTGATTCAGCGGTCGGATTTTCATTTTCGGTAGATTCTTTTCTCATTCTGGGCTTTTGTAAATCGATTCTATTGGTATTTCGATTGATTTTAGTTTTTTCACCTATTTTAATGATACCCCACAGCATTTTTTAGAATGATATATACCTTTCAGTTTTTTTAGAGAATATTATTTCGTCTTGGTAATTTTATGTTAAAGTAATATTTTAAGGAATAATAAAGCTAGCCCAAAACTTAGATTACCATTAATGCAAAATATAATATCATTTTATTCTATGTACTTTACATTCCATAGAATGATATATATATATATTTTCATATACAGTACAATCGTTTTAGCTGTATATGATATAGTTACTAAAAAGATGTATACAGAATGAAATTTAAAATATATGGCTGCATTGTGTTTCATGTACCTTTGTCTTAAGAGTCATAGGATGACTCTCTTCAGTGGACAATTTTCTCTATTTTCTAACTACATGACACCCTCTAATATGGAAATGTCCGTTGCTCTGATTAAAAATACCAATCAGTAGAATGCTCCAGATCTATTTCAATTATTCTTGTATTATTTTTAATATCCATAAATGGCTTAATTATTGTTTATAAAGCTATTTCAATAATTTATTGCTCAGATCTATTTCAATTATTCTTGTATTATTTTTAATATCCATTAATGACTTAATTATTGTTTATAAATGAAAAAAAATGCAGTAAATCGATGCTGGTTGGTTGGTTCACCATGCTAAACACATTCAACTTTCGAGCTTTACTGTCGGCTACTTAAATGAAGAAAAATAAATCACATGAAAAGTTTCAAACATGACACAAACGCCATCTTGCGGAAGGAGTCTCGCATCAATATATAAATTCTTTAAAAATAATATTTTAAAGTACATTTTCACTAACGTACCAAAAGGTATAAATTATTTTTCATTTTTATTCTCTTCTGTCTCTAATTCATAATTTATTATCTTAAATATTATGGAATCTGGGAACTGATATTTTCCCGAATTCACTTCCTGATATCGCCTTTGAAATGAAATGAGCATTTAATTCAAGTAAACAACTGATTTACAATTTAGACTGAAAATATGAAGTTAGTTTTCTGTCATAAAGAACATTCAATCATATATAATTTCAAAAATTTGGTTTATGAGGATTTGTGTAAAAAAATGTATTAAAATATTGTGTCTTTAAAAATATGAATCAACACAAATTCTACCAAAGGGTGCGCAAACTGCTAGTTAAAGCTTTAAGCATAGACATTTCAGTAATATAAATATATATACAGAGTGTCCTTAAATAGACTGATGATTTTCAAAAATGCATAACAGGAAAACGGTTCAAGTTAAAAAAAAAATCTTGCAGCTAATTCATGACACTGGGCATAAATTTTTATCCCATGGTTGTTTACTTTAGTTCAAAAAGTTATAGATAGATTGCGCTGCAAGTCACTTTTATCATTCTTCCCTCATGCAACTCATCAAAATACTCAACCTCAGAAGAGGTTACTACTTTAACTTTAAAATCAGTATTTTTAGTATGGGCGAGAAGTATAGAGTTGAACAGTAGTTTCTGTAGGAAGATTTCGAAAATTACGTATTTATTGGAGAAAAGAACTTTTCTTATATTGGAATTCTAGAGATTGAGGTAGATTATTACTGCAACAAGAAAAGACTTTCAATGCAAATGGCAATTCGCTAATAGTCCGCAGCTGGATACAATAAAGCAACTGAAACATGAGCAGTTGTTATTGAGGATAAGAAAATCAGAATTGCTAAACGACACTGTTCAGCTTTGCCAGAAACATATGTACAAGTCGTTGAGGAAACAAGTGAGCACTCCCTTAGGATATCAGTCAGGAACTCTGCAGTCGCATTTCAGGTGTGAAAAATGGCTACTCATAAGATTATGCTTGACAGCTTATCTTATGAGTAGCTGTCAACAATTCAAACACAACAATAGTTTCATCCCTTATATAGAGAGAAAAGGAACATGTTTGCGAATGAATTGCTGGATATGATTGACGATGGCAATATTGATGTGAACTGTATATGGTTTTCTAATGAAGCACTTTTCCACCTCGACAAATTCGTTAATAACCAAAGTATAGAAGTTGGGGAACTGAGAACCCTCAAGTGTTTGTTCCAAAATCATTCTATTCTCAAAAAATGACTGTATGGGCAACTGTTTCCAATAGAAGTGTAATGGGATCTTTTTTTTTCTCTAAATGGTACAATAACTTCAAAACGATGTATTCAAATTTTGAATGAATTCGTGGGCACTGAAAATGTTTTAGTCAAACCTCCGCATACTTCTGGTTTAAGCAAGGTGGCGTAATGTATCACCGTACTGCTGAGGTTTTCTGGTTTTTAGACGAATATTTTGATAGCCATGAAATTGTTTAAATTTAGGCATGCTTCACATTAAAGGGAATAAGTTGGTCCATCAGTGACGCATTTGCAGCCATTCCACAGGACACTTTCCAGAAATGGCAACCACTTTCATCCCCCGACTACGACATGTGATTGCGGATGATGCTGGACATTCCGGATATATTGTATTAGAATTTTCAGTTATTAAAAGATTTCAAAAAATTGCGCTGGGTTCTTCAATTATTCGATTGTTTACTGTTTGCAGTGCCATCTATCGATAGGTTTTTGAACTAAAACCAAAAAAGTGTGGGAGAAAAAAATTTTGTCCTGTCACATGAATTTGCTGCAAGAATTGTTTTTTTTAAAACCTTTACCGTTTTCCTTTTGTTCATTTTTGAAAATCGTCACTCTATTTCAGATACCCTGGATATATATATATATATATATATATATATATATATATATATAATTTATATTTTAAACTCTTAATTTAATCCAAATTAATTTCCAAAACTTTATCTTAATTTAGCCTATAGTAATTTCATTCTAAAATATTCTCTTATTTCGTGATCCGATTCCACTTTCGGTTTAATTAATTCCTCTGTAAAACTAATGCGCCATCAGAACTGCGTATCAAATGAAAGTGATACTTCAGTTTCTCTTCTCAAGGTCAACACATGTATTGCATTGACGCAAGGCCAGAAATCCTATGTTATATAAGACTAGTGATCATTTGTTTGTCCCTTTTTGCTCTTCTTTATATTATATATATATATATATATATATATATATAATAGACTTATAGAGATATTAGCAAACATGATTTAAGCAAAATTAAAACTGCGCACGCAATTCATATCTCATAGTGATATGATAATTTATTTAATTTCGCCTAAATATTTTTCAACAATTTCAAAAAAAAAAATAATAACTTTTGAGTTGTGACTGTGCGAATATCATAAGATTTAGTTGCAATCATAGAAGAAGATTCTTCAGTTTGCTGCACAAAAAGATCTGAAAATATCTTTTTAACCCAGATCAAAATATTCCAAAAGTACCACATCAACTGGCACCAACGACTCTACTGCAAGTAGCTGTAACTGTAGTTGTAGCAGCAGAAATGATGCATGCTTGAAGAAAACGGGATTCGATGATCTTTCTATATCGTGACCCGTTATCCTTCTTTAATATTTAAGATCCGCTTTTTCTGATCCGATGAATCTTCTCATATCGTAAGATGTAGGAATGAAAAGAGAGAAGTCATACAATCCCTTAAGTCCGATGAAATAGACTGGACACAGCAGGAAAAAAACTCCGGTGTAGAATATCACAGAAGATAAACGTAACTTTTATAATGCATGCGGAGATTATAATAGAGGGAACGAGTGTTTCAATATTTGAAAGCTTGCCTACTTTTTCCTGGGAATAGATTTAACTTTTCGTGTTCTTTTACGTAAAATCTCAAGTTAAAGCGCCATATTTGGTCACAAGAAAGTTTTTTAAATCGAGAAATGTGAAGAAAGACAGCAGTGGAAGAAAGACCAGACTGTTTAAAAAGGAAAAATTCAAATATTTGTGCACAGCTGTAACTGGAATCTAAATAATAGTTATAGTAGATAAAAGCCGAAAATAACAGACTTACATAAATCTTATTGCAATCAGATTTTATTAAAGTAATGATATTTCAATGCATACCCTTTCGAAACGATATTTCATAAATTTAATTTTGTGTATTGAGTCATCATTACACTTACCTGTGTTCCAAATTTCTGCAATGTCTGGACACACACACACAAACATACACAAAGTCACTATATGTCATTTTTCAAACACTTTTTATATTCTTATATACGAACTATAGTAGAATTTGTAATTGTCAAAAACTTCAACTCGAGATTTTGAAGAATACCCATCTGTCAGATCTTCCTGAGATCAGAAAACACATTTTTGACAATATATCTACTGACAATATATATAGAACTATAGTGGAATTATGATCGTAGATTTCTAATTGTCAAAAACTTCAACTCAAGATTTTGAAGAATACCCATCTGTTAGATCTTTCTGAGTTCAGAAAACACTTTTTGACAATATATCTGTCTGTCACTCAGTAACTTCGATCGGTCTTTTTCTATGTCTTTGAACACGATGGCACAGAAACAATTTAAAATGAACGAATTAAATTTGATATATGATCTTATGACCAAATCTGTAGGTTTCCGTCAATGTTTGAACGAATTCATTCAGAGGAAGTCTTTTTCATCTGGTTGAGTACAAAAGAAAACGATAACACCAAAAAGTAAGAAAACCAGGCAGAACTAAAACTCAGTACACAGATTCAGCATCTAATATATATATATATATATATATATATATATATATATATATTTCAAATTTTGAACCAAACCTATCTAATGGTTGAGCGTCTATCGGCATGTAAACACAATAATTTATAAATGTGCGGACTTCAAACTATATAATTCTTTATGATTTGTTGTAACTACAATTGTAATTTGTTGTCAATTTATGATGTTATTTGGTCACAAAAAAGAGTCCAAAAAATATTTTTTCAGAATACACTTACGACAAAAATTTATATTTCTTTCTTGTCGTTCACGAATGCTGTACAATGTATTCGCCGTCTTATCCAAGATCCACATTTTTATGCGAGAGTGGAATACAAATTTAATGATGGTTATTCGAAAAAATTTGTTGATATCACTTCCGATAGTTTTGGATTATGGTAATAATCATTAATTCTTTCAATATCCTTTGAAATCCTGTTATAATTTTAGAACATTATTTGGCCCTTCGAAAGATGGACACTCTAGCAAGAAGGCTAGAAGAAACACTAAAGTGAAAAAATATAATAAAATGTACAATATTGTAAAGAGTATAAATAATTACAAATTGCAATAAAACTGCTGAGGAAACATATAAATTTTGCAAAAATGTTAGTAATGGGAAAGTTGCAGACAAATAATAACTATTAAACATTGTATTGAGGTCAAAACAATGACATGAAGTCCAAACAACATTAATTTACAATATTAAACATTTGATGAAGTAAAGATGTATCTCAAACACAAAATTTAGCAAATGAAACATTAAAAGGCAAGAAAATGAACGACAAAATTACATAGAATTATGAAGATAATATATATGCATATATAGGATTAAGACCAAGTCACATGGTGAATAAAAAAGGAAAAATATTTAATATTACCGCTGGAAAAATAATAAAAGGAAATGAATATAAAGAAAAATTAATAAGAAACAATCTACATAATGCTTTCGACACACGATTTTTAATATTTAAATGTAAGTGATTAAACTTATAACTGAATTGATTTATTTCATTAAATGAGCCAAACGATATTTAATTTTTTAAGCATTTAAATTTATGTTGTAATAAATATTACATTGATTTCTAGTACAATTGATTGTATCAACTTATAAGCTATATATTTTGTATTTTGAAATGAATTTGAAATGCAAAAGGAGCTCATATCTTATATTTTATTCATAAGAACATGATAATAAGGAAAAGCAAGTATGTATCAAAAACTTCCATTCGCTTTTGACTAATTCAAATATTTTGCATAGAATTTGTCAGATTTCTTGAACTCTCATATTTCTTTAAACAGATATCTTCACGCTTTATAGATCCTATACTTCTTTGTTAAATTCTAATATTTTAGACCTAAACTGTAATGCCTTCATAAACAAATGCAATAAAAGACGAATATTTTTATACTTAAGACAAAAGTAGACCAAATATATTTTCGATCATATAAAAATGTTCTGCATAAAATTCAATAACTGTAATAATCAATAGGATGGATGACTGTGTTTATGCTGTTGATATCACTACATATTTTTTTTTCAAATCATGAAATTGAGACACAAACATTTATACTGATTTCTTTTAGCACATTAATTTTAATGTAGTATTTTAAATTTATTATAACAATTGTCGAAAACCCAACTCAGTGCAAATAATATATTACAAATAAAATAAAATCTTTTTACGTTTCTACTTATCACTTCTTATAAGAGAGATGAAGAAAGTATAAGAGGAAAAAAAATGCAATGCGTAAACAGAAGTAGATAGAAATACTATTCTCTGTCCTTCTAATGCTCATGTTTATTCTTGGCGGTGATTTTTTTACACCATCCTTTTCTTAATTATTTTTTTAGATAAATGAAATTTTAATCGTGATTTTATCAACTTAAACAGTTAAGCTCTTAATAAATTGCGTAATTCTAATTCAGATAAATAAATGTTGCATGTCATATTTCAATCCCTCAGCAATTTAAATAGATATAATATTATTTTTTAATCAAATTTATCTTTGAAGATTTTTAAAGATATTAGGCGGATCTTTCCACACATTTTCATTTTGATCCTAACAATAATCATTTTCTCTAAAAGTAGACCAAAAATGTCAACTCAAAGGACTCAGTATTTGTTTATCCACGTCTTCAGTGGAACAGGCAGATGTTTTTTTTTGAAAAACCAGAGCATCATTGGCGAAAGTATTTGCAGAGAACACCGCTTATTTTTTCACCTCTTTTAAAACTTTCATGGAGGGTTTTTCGAGTTCCTTCCTATTATCTTCCTCAATTTCATCCAGACGCGCTTGCTTTTGTTGCAACTTAAAACCATTTTCTCTCTCGGTATGGTTCCTTTTTCATTTATTTATCCATTTCATCCTCCACCTCTTCATCCGCAACACCCGAAACGATATCCAGAGTATTAGTTTCATCAGAAAGATTACGATACCGTGAATTCTTATCGGGGGATTTGATTTTTCTCAATAAAAGATATTTTCCGTTTCGTTGAGTATTTTAGAAGTGGTTTCACAGAGAATTTAAAGGCATTGGAAGAAACGATCGACTTGTGATTTTTTTTCTTTACTCTTCTTTTATTGTTTTGAGTGCATGCAAAGAAAATTGTATTTTACATCATTTTTCATAGACAGATAAAAATAATAATGTTCCAGATATACAGGGTAATTCACAGTTAAGAAGCAGAATCAAGATATTTATTTCTAAAGAATGGCGATACATACAGACACATAGAATGCTGATTAGAGGGCATTTCATGGGTTTATTATCCTCAATAAAAGATATTTTCCGTTTTATTGAGTATTTTAGAAGTGGTTTTACAGAGAATATGAAGGTATTGGAAGAAACGATCGATTTTTGATTTTTTACTCTTATTCTATTATTTTGAGTTCATGCAAAGAAAATTGTATTTTATATCATTCTACATAGACAGTAAAAAACAATAATGTTTCTAATATACAGAGTAATTAAAAAAAGGAGAAGAATTAAGATATTTATTTCTAAAGAATGGCAATGCATACAGACACATATAAGACTGATTAAAAGGCTTTTCAAGGCAAATTATTTACAAACAAGGAATACATCATTCCGATAAACTCAATTAAAAAGACAATATCAGTTATTAGGTAAATCTCGCAAGTAATCTCCATTCTGGAAGGTCATGTCTTGATTTTAGACTACAACAGAAAGTTAATGTGCCATATAGAAGCAGGAATAGACTGAATATAATAAAATGAATACATATTATTACAAACTTGTAATTTTGCATACCAGCATGAATAGGGTCAACGTAAGAAAGACCGTTTTAACGATAAGCCCAGTTGTGTGCTGAGCGGGTGCCGCGTCATTGACCTCAGAGCTTAGCAACAAACTTGGCTACGAATTTGGCGATTCTGGCGACAAAATGGATAATGTTCGAAACTTCGAGAATTTTGTCGATCCGTCTATTAGGAACCAGATACGCCTGATTGGTTTAGAAGCTTCTAATCCCGCCTCCCGGGAACTCAAAAAAGTCCGGCATTCACAAGCTGCGTGTTGTCGAGATACATCGTCGTGAGTTGTAGGCGGAGTCGACGACAAGTAACGGGTCTTCGAGAGGATAGAGAAGAGACAGAGGAGTGCAGCATTGTGTGGGTGAGTGCTGAATTGCTGTGTGCCGAATCCTGTTGTCTACTGTGGAAGCAAGGTCGTATCTTTTGTGTAGTAGCCAGTTGTAAGAAATAGCGAGTCGGCAGCTAAAGCAAGGAAACAGTGTGAAGTTCAGCCGTTGGAGAGACAGTAGAGAGAAGCTCTGAGGATCTCCTCTCCTGGATTCTGTATAGCCGCTTCGTGTGCTGTGGACGATTACTATTTGTGGACTACTGTTTACTGTAGTCTGCTGCTGTGTGTTGTCCTGTGTTCGTCTCGGCTGTAAATATTTGTCGTCTGTGTACTCTTCGTCTTTGTATTAGTGTCTTAGTGTAAATAAATGTTGTTATTTTCTACTGAGGCCTACTGATTGTGATCTCACACCATGCACTACACAATCAAAAGAACACGGCGGTGAGGAAAATCCGTCACGATATAGAAATTGTTGTTCATAATATGTTAATGAATTATGCACTTATTTTTTTAACAAATTATGTATACATAAACAATCTAACGTGGAAAGGATTTCATTTAGAAAAAGTAGATATATTTAGATCACCTAAACTAATAAACATATCTAACACAAATGACAATATATGTAAAAGTTATTACGGTGTCTCTTGTGGCTTACGCTTTGAATTTGAACTTCACTGGGAAGTACGCCTCCAATAGTACAGAGATAGTATACAAGATTACATGGCATTTAAATAATATCCTCATCCATTGTTGAATATGAATAGTACACTATAGTATCGTGCAATGTTATACAATATTGCGCACTCTACTTTGCTACATGGGGCAGGAACAGAATGAATATAAGAAAATTAATAGATCAAGGAATTATTCTCTATTGGCGATTCTATAGAATTGTAAATTTCTTTTTTTTAATTTGATAATGATTATTGATCGGCATGTTACAACATATAGCATATGAAGTATGTGATTATGGTATCTGTCAGTTCTCACGTGTTGATTTTGAACTTCAAGGGGGGGGGCACGGTGGCCTGGTGGTAAGGTCTCGGCTTCGGAACCGGAGGGTTTCAGGTTCGAGACCCGATTCCACCGAAGAACCGTCGTGTAAGGGGGTCTGTTGCACGTTAAATCAGTCCTGACCAAACGTCCTCCCGCTGGTGTGGTGTGGTGTGGAGAGGGGGTGTCAGCTCAGGTGTCATCCTTGTCATCTGACCGCGGTTCAAAAGGACGAGGTCCGTCCCGAAATAGCCCAAGTGTTGCTTCAAACGGGACGTTAATATAACTAAACCAAACCAATTGAACTTCAGTGGAAAGTATATGGGCCATATAAGAGCAGGAAAGGACTTAATATAATTTATTTTGCTAAACATAGTATATAAAGTAAAATAAGCACGGTTAAATGAAGAATAAAATATATAACTTATGCAAAAAATTGCTTCAGATATAAAAAAAATATAATAGAATTATTACCTGAAACAAATTGATGAATTTCACGAATACTGGACATCGATTCCGAAAACGCTGAAATCTTCGTGATGGCAGGTATGCAATACTACATACAAAATAAAAATTATGCTGAAAGAAAATATTGCCATAATTTATTAATGGTGTGGGAATATTATGAATCAGCATATTTCAATTTATTGACTGTTACTACAATTCATTATTAAATAAATAGATTAAAGAAAGGAGAGTGTATAAAATAACTGTATAAATTAGAATACAATGTACACGTGCATCTAAATTGAAACTAAATCGAGAAATTCAGATAAAAACAAATGGTAATAAACTAGCTGAAAGAAGGTATTTTCAAATAGAAAGGAAAGCAACAACTGTTAAATAGACAAAAAAAAAAGAGAATTTTAAAAAGTTAATTATCATTTATGCTGCATTTATTATTTGTACACATAAAAAGACGCCAAGACAGCATTGCAAATATCTATAAATGATTCAAATATAAAGATATTTCACCAATTTTCTAGTTTCTAAAAACACATATGCCTTAAAATAACAACTGTAATTCTTAGCACGATGTATACGCGTCACATCGTTCTATATGAAAAAAGAATATATATCACACAACAATCATGTTACCATGGCAACTTAATCCTAAAGAATACTCTGTTGAAGCTGCAACTTCAAAAATTTAACTATGCCAGAAAATCGAGACAAATTGATTATCTGAAAATCATTTATTCAAATTCCCTTTACTATTATAGATATAGGATTGTCAAATAATCCGTTTTCCATACTTATTGGATTCATTTACATAGGTTAGAACATGGATAATAGTTTTCCAATGATAAATTTCAAAAATAAATTAGTTTTGCATGAAAAATGAACGTTTTTTACTATTGTGACAGTATCTATAAATTACTATACCTATTACTATATCTATAAATTACTACAGCTATTACTATATCTATAAAAACCATTACTATATCTATAAATTACTACAGCTTTACTATATCTATAAAAACCATTACTATATCTATAAATTTATCTTCCTTAGTGTCGGACATACTGCACAGTGAAGCAATATTACAAATTCGTAACAGTATAGCCCGTATGAAGTAAACAAAGTTTAGCAACAAATACTATTATGCAAAATTTGGAAAAATACTCATGCATTTCATATTAGTAAATATTTCTATTAAATATACTTGTTCCGTATTTGCGAAGTCAAAATCTTAGAATTCATAATTTATTCATTTACTGATGTGCTCGATGTTTGACATATTGTGCACTTGTAAATTGTCGATGGTTACTAGAGATGTATAATCCACGATTTTTTGAATAACAAATAATATTGCTATTGTTATTTTTAAATATGCGTTCCAAATACCTGTTATTTCAATCATATTATTAATGAAAAATTATTACTTAATATAAAATATAAAATTTATTAATTGTAATTAATACTTAATTTACTAATTTAATTAACGTGTGAATGAATTAATTTATCTGTTTCAGCTTACTTCTTAAATTTTATTTTTTTTCTCAAAACTATTTATTTAATTTACTTATTAGAGTGAACCATTTTCTGGAAAATATGAGTTAAAAATATATGTCATTTCTTTAAAATGTTTACTTTAGTCCTATATTCTAACAATAGATGGCGCCAGCAGTAAACAGAGTACATGTAATCAAAGTCAGTCATGTCACGAGCAATAAAAAATGATCTGTATGGAATAGTGCATCATCAAATACGAATATCTGTGACTTCGCACTTTCCAGTGAAGCCTCGCACTTTCCGGTGAAATCACCGCTGCGATAAATTTCAGTGATATGCAATTCAATGATACGATACGATAATTCCAATAACCGGTCCGTTCACTTTTCAATCCAATCACCGATTTCTTTCGAGAGCTTCCATTGGACAGACAGAGCTTCCATTGAACGTATCGTCACCGCTCCGGCAAATTTCAGTGATATTGTATCGATTGTTAGTTTCTATCGTGATCCAAAACTTGTAATCGAAATATCATCAGTAAGATCGTATGAAGGATTTGAATCACACCCCTCTTTGAAAAGTATTGATCACTGGTATTTGTGACTTTTTGATATTGGTTACGTAATAACCGCTCTGAAAATATTCGTCATCCCTAATGGTTACACAATTTTCAAAACATATTTATCGGTTAATCACTAAATGAAATAATGTTTGATTTCAGAGCCTTCGTCCCACCTGGCATTCAATTTGTGCAAAAATCTGCATTTAAAAATAAAACAAGCAATTAAAATAAGTCTCGATATCTTAGTACACTAATAAAATTGAAATTTTTTAAATATTTCGTTAAATTTATTTGAAAAATGCTTTTTATTTGAGAAATTTTGCAAAATGATTTGTAAAATAAAAATGTACAATATTCCATTTAGATTTATATTCGTTGTCTTTTCTTAATCCTTTCTAGGGCCGTGGAAAGTATGCTTCCCGCCAATTTTATCAATCTTTGTATGAAATTATGTAGGTTGACGTAAGTTCTGACAAATTTTTTTAGAAAGACAGTAACTTAGATGCTTCAGTTCTTTATCTCACACAAAATGATGTGTCTTGATTTGTTACTTAATTATTAATCAACCAAATTAATTAATAAATGAAATTACATTTATCTAATAAGCTAAATGAATCTCTTTTCTTATTTTAATTTCAAGCTTAAAAATATTTTAACATAATATGACTAGAAAAAAATGGCCCTTTAAAAGGTTAAAATAATTAGCAACAAATTTGCACTATAAATGAAAAATAGAAGTCCACACTGCTTCGTGAGATTATTATTCCAAAGCTGAATGCATAAATTCCTGCCATCAATATGTGGAAAAATTTTACTTCCATTAGAAAAAGATTAAAGACATAGAAAGAAAGAGACATATGTTTATAGAATAATCTGTAAACATGCTTACGTGCAATAATTGCCTGTAGCTAAGGAGAAAATAATTTAATGGAATCGAGATTGAATTTAAAAATATTGAATAGAAGATTTTATTCAATTAAGTTTATTCTTAATGAGCCTTCTATCTTGAAAAAGAGAGTTTTACGAATTGAGCATATTTTTGAGATTTTTTTTTAAATATTTAAATGAATTATCCGGTTATAATAACAAGAAAATTTCAAAATGCATGAGGGTGTGTGGGTCTTTCTGTGTGAATTAGAATTTTACAGAAATGAAAAAAAAAAAAATCCGTAGAAGTGGTAGAAATAAGAAATAAAATCGAATTAAATAAATAGTAAGTTAATTATTTTTATGCTTTCATAACAGCACAGTGCGTCTTCAAATTTACCAATAACCGCTTATGTAATCTGGTTTTTATTCGATTCACATGCGAATAACTTTCTAAATATAAAGAATTTTTGGAAATGTTTGCATTGAGATCATAAAAATCATAAGAGAAAAGGAAAAGAATATCTGAACTACTTAGAAAATTCCTTTAAGTGCAACATATTTCCAATATATATATATACTAGCCGCCTTTGGCGACCAGCCGGTGCACCAATCTTAATGTTCGTTAAAATTTTAATAATTAAATATTTTATGCAATTCCTACTTTAATAGCTTCTTCAGCAAAATATTTTAAAACTTCAAATTTTGATAGTCATATAATTCTCTCATAATATTATAAACGCCTTCAGTCATAACGTAATATATCTCACTCTTATTTTCTGTTAGTTCCCGTAGAATTTATATTATAAATTAAAGTGGAAAGGATTAATCTGCAATTAATATAATAATATTTTTTACAGAAACAAAGTATTTTTTTGTAATATGATTACTGAAAACAGTCACTGAGCGTTTAAACTTTATGGGCACTAAAGAATATCTTTCTTCATTTATGTAATATTTCAAGAATTTGTCAACAAAATATTCTCAGATTCATTATGACCAGAACGATTAATTAACAATCTTTAATTTTAAATGCATCAAACACTAAGAAAATAAAACGAATCGTTTAAAATAATCGGTTGAAAACAGGTTAAAAAAACTAAAAAAACGATGTACTTAAAACTATAAGCGTATACAAAAAATATATAACTAACATAAATACAATTTAATTACAAAAACAGGCAACTAACCTAAAAATAATTTAAATCATCCGTTGATAATGGTTGTCATGTCAACAATCAGAACCCAATGCGCATGCATGAATTTTCAACGCCAGTTACGGTAAAGCAAATGCGTGAGTTTTTCTACGCCAGTTGGGGTAACGCTTTGCAGATTAGAAATATTTAATTCCCTCTATTCTGTTTTATTTTAATTCAAAAGTACTTAAGAATGAATCTGAAAGATCGATTAATTAACAATGTTCAATTTTAAATGCATCAAACATTAAGAAAATAAATAGAATCGTTTCAAATAATCAGCTGAAAAATCTTAAGCCTAGCCTCATGACTGTTGGGAAAAAAAACTGAAGCCGTACTCATTTGGCGGTGGGGAAAATGAAAAAATTTTTTTGGCGGGAAAGTTAGTTTTTAATTAATAATTAAAATTCTAATTAAAAATTCAAAAAAAGGGCTATCCTATCTTTTAAGTTAGATCAAACTGCACACGGTGTGCAAATTTGATTAAAATCGGTTAAGTAGTTTAGGAGTCCATCGCGGACAAACAACGTGACACGTAATTTTTATATATATATATATATATATATAGTTACAAACCTGTAATGTTACTTCCCAGCATAGTTGGTTTCATAAGATGTCCCAGAGCTTGGCGACAAACTTGGCGACCATTTGGCGACTTGGCGACGAATTTGGCGATTTTGGCGCCAAAATAGATTATACCCGAAACATCGAGAATTTACCCGCTCCGTCCAGTAGGAACCGAGTTACACTTCGAACGTTCCTAATTGTTTGAGAGGCTTCTAGCCCCACCTCCTATGACTTATAAAAGGAGCTCCCGCTGCCGGGCAGTGACGGTGAATTGAGTCACGAACCAGTGGAGTCGAAGAGTAGTCGGAAGCGAAAGAGTCGTAATAGTCGGAATCGACGCTAAAGAACTGGCCTTCCAGAGTTAAGCGGAGCAGCGACGGAGTGAAGCTAGTGCTGAACTAAGCTGTGTGCTACTCTCTGCAGTACAATCTGTTGCATGCTGCTGCTTTGTATACTGTTGTATGCTGCACGTCTCGGATGAAGATAATCGTCTTTTGTGCTGTATATAGTTGTCGTCTTTGTGCTGTCCTGTGTGTCTTCGTGTAAATAAACGTCGTTGCTTTATTTTCTACTGCCGCCTGGTGATTGAGCGTTCTTCACGCCATATAACTTCCACTATCCAAACGAACCCCAGAAATTCCGTAACAATATATATATATATATATATATATATATATATATATATATATATATATATATATATATATATATATATATATATATATATATATATATATATATTTGGTATTTTAATAACCTCTGAAAAGAGAGATTTACATGCATGGTTCCTCACTACCATAAGTGCAATGATACCTCGTTATTTTCTTCATCATAATAGCTTTACCGCATCGACTTGACTCTTGACAGAATTTCCCGAATAACACTCCTGTAAAATTTCTATTCTCTTTTCTTCATTTCTCCCCAATTTTAAGTAATAGGTTACTTAGTAAGTAAATCCTTTATTTTTCTAAGCACAGCTACTTATTAAGTAATCCCATTGCTATACCATTACACTATTTACCTGTTATTTCCGGAGGCTAAGAATCTTGAGTTCACGAACTCCGTGACTCTCCCTGCAAGTCGGCAAATCGCCAAACTGGAAAAGATGTAGAAAAGATGCCAGACCAATAACATTCGGCTCAGGCATCAAACTTAAGGAACACCTGACCACGAATTTGGTGACTTTAATAGCAAAAAAAAAAAAATTAAATTCTAGAAAATACAAGAATTATGATGAAATCCCTGCTTGAAGCCGAGATCTAAAAAGCCATCTAGAACAACCTATACCCACTTCGGAGCGATGTACTCACAAGTAAGTGAGTTCTCAAATAGAGTAGGATTGTGGAGCAAGCTCTTTGAACTTGATTACTGTTTCCTAATTAGCCATTTTTTTGTTGTAAGTTTCTACAAATATTGTTCTTACGCGTAGGCTGTGTTTTGGCTATATGCTTTGCTTGTACCCTTGTAGGACAAAACATCATTATCTGTTATTAAGTCAGTTCTACTCTTTACGTTATTCACAAACCACTGTAATTTTCTTCTATTATTGGCGTACCTCACAACAATGCAGTTTTCAGTTTTATGTCAGTACAAATTGATACTTTCAAATAACATTCTTTTTAGCAGTTTTGAGTCCACCTTATTGGAACATTTTATGATCATGAAACATGAAACAGAATAGAATGATTTAGAATATTCATTATAATTTAAATCCTTGCATTGTTGTGCTAATGATTGCGATGGCAAGCACTGACAAATGACCCATTGTTTGACAAATTTGATTTGATATGTTATGGCTATTAAATGTTATCTATGTGTAATTCGAATGGTGTTTCGTGCATCCATGGTGAAAGGATACTCATGACGATAATAATTAATGATATGATATTTAATCATGATGGACTTAACTGCCACCCGTGCTTACATTCACTTACAGCATAACAACATGTACCATTTTTATATCAGGAGCTTGCATAAGCCCACTTGTACAATCAATGTTTCAGTACATATGTATCCAAGTTTTAAATGCTAAACCTGAGTACCAAAATCCATTTATTTATGTTTTGTTCTTTATGATTTGAAATTATTTTATTCATTTTTACTTGGAAATTTATGAGAGACAAAATTACTCTGAATAGAGTTTGTTCAAAAATCATTTGAAATCTGCAAATTTGTTTTGAAAACCACATACCAAATTTTTGGAGATAGAAAGGTCGAAAACGTGCGGATTCACCAAAAAATCGGACTCGATTTTTTGATACCCTCTGTTTGTATATTTCGTGTACGAAGAAGCAAGATTTTATGATTCAGATCCCAATTTTAATCATTTTTCATGTTTCTTAAAATTAATCATTTCTCTCAGCAGCAGAGTTACAAATAAACTGCACGCCAACATTTTCCTTGTTAATTTTATCATATAAAATAAGCATAGCGCTCTATCTATTCATTGCAAATATCCATCCTCAATTCTAGCAGACGGCTCTTTCCGCAGTTCTAATGGGCAATAAATATGGATCCCAACAATGCGAAACGTCCTAGATTGTTTTTATTTTCGGCAGTCAGGAATGCCTCCCCATTGCTCTCCGGAGTACTTCTGGTGAATCGATATTTGACCTATATTTCTAACCCCATGAATGCACCTGGCGTGGGCGGAAAACGTTTTATGGAGTGCAGACGTCCCAAAGAAAATGTTGTTTCTCGAATATAGGTTAGAGTCCGTCATCGATGGAAATATATCGATAAAAAGTTGTGGGAATTACAGTTACTGTTCGCTTCGTTATTTTATGTTCTTGTATGCGATGTATCTAAGCAATATATATATATATATATATATATATATATATATATATATATATATATATATATATATATATATATATATATATATATATATATATATATATATATATATAAATCAAAAGTTCACCATTTAATTGTTGATGAACGTTAAATCTCTTTATAATGCAGAATTCTGGGGCATCGACAAATAATTTTTTTTAATATTATCAAAAATTCATGATATAAATACAAAAACATCGTAGGTTTACTATTTAGCCTTTTTATTTATTAAATAAGGGGAGTAAATATACTTACCATAGATCGTTCAAAGGAAATTGAAAGTGGTTAGCATTATTACCACTGAGGGTTAAGAATAAAAATATTATCAAATGTTCGCTGGTAAATATATGTACCGGATAATTTTAAATCACTTATTTTATTAACTTTATTCAATTTTTTATTGAGAAATCATAGAATAGCTCCGAATTCAAATTCAGTAATATCTTATATTAAAGTTTGAAATTCATTTTGCATTTTATAGAACGGCTAGGCATGGCTACATTGCATAAAAATAAAATTGTTGCAATTTGATACAATTTTAACATTTTAACCAAGTTTTGCATTAAGAAATAAAATAAAGTGTCATAAATTAAAATATTCAATTAATCAACATATCAGAAATGAAATTCAAATAAGCATAAAATCATAACAAGAAGAATCCTAATTAAAAACTCCGGCTGCATCAACAGTTTTTGTTCACTTTTAAAAATGAATGTGGAATTTAAATTAAATAAATTCAATAACCAATGCTGTTAAATAAATATAAGAATATCTTAGACATAATGACATTAGTGGTAATTATGACATAAAGACAGTGATATTAGTGGTAAGCATACTTACCACTTTTGAATTTAAATGACTTTTAACCGTGGGCTTAATGTATTTCTGAGCTATTAAGGTATCTCAACTGAATTTTAAGCATCAGGTTATCCCATTTATCATTTTAAAGTATTCTTTGGAACCTTCATAAAAAATATTTTGCAGTTAGTATATATATACCAGAGAACTATGAAAGGTTAATCAGACATTTTGTGAATAATTTCTGAGAACTAATTAATTATAAAAAAAGATTGATGCATTATACAGAATATTTGAGTAGCATCATACAGAATATTGAAGTATTATACAGATTGAATCATTATATAGAATATTTGATTAACATTATACTGACTATTGTACAGATTGAAGCATTATAGAGAATATTTGATAAGCATTATACAGAATATTGAAGTATTATACAGAATATTTGACAAGTATACATAATATTGAAGCATTATACAGAATATTGAAGTATTATACAGAATATTTGACAAGTATACATAATATTGAAGCTTTATACAGAATATTGAAGTATTATACATATTGAGGCATTATACAGAATACGTTCAACCTTCATGCAATTATGAATATTAGGAAAATTTTGATAATAACACCTGAGAGATAAAGAGATAATTATTAATACATGTAATCAAAAAATTGAAATACACAAACAGAATATTTGTCATCAAAAAATTGAATATAAGATTATTAAGAAAGTATCAAAAAGATATTTTGATGAGCATCTGTAAAGAATTAACTGATGACATACAACCTAAAA
This sequence comes from Argiope bruennichi, assembly GCF_947563725.1. Lineage (NCBI taxonomy): Eukaryota > Metazoa > Arthropoda > Arachnida > Araneae > Araneidae > Argiope > Argiope bruennichi. Next base: position 91,584,536 of record NC_079151.1, read on the forward strand.
ATAGAAGAATGGAACAGAAAAGTTGTCATTATAATTGCAACCTCAAAATTCTGATGAATATCACTTATGCATTTATCTTAATTTCTAAATTTTGCTTCACAGCCAAAGGTTTGTGTTGACACTCTTGACCAAAGTATATTAATATTTCAGAACTCCCCGATTTCAAAAAACGAATTTTTTTGTTTAATCTTGTGTCTGTGTCTTTCGTATGTATTTGAAAGTGATGAATCAAAAGTGAAATAATATTGATGGACGAAATTTAGAATGCGATTGTTACCATAAAATTATGGAGTTATGTAAACTTTAAAAAAAAAAAAAATATTTGAATTTGAAGAGCTTCTTTTCATAAAAACAAGCAACATGATTTTTTTCCATTTCACGATAAGTATAAAGAAAAAAAATGGACAAAAAATTATTTGCAATATATTTATATATCGCTATTGAAAGAAAGAAAAAAATTATAAACGAGATATGCTATTTCTCCAATCAATTAATTGATTAATAAAGTAGTTTCCAATTAATGATACATTAAAAACAATAGTATCGAATGAAAATATTATATTTTACACAAGTTGAGAATAGTTATCTGAAATCATTTTCTTGTTATATCAAGACTCGAAATAAAAATGCATATAATATCTTTTATTGAAAATAGTGAATAAAAAAATAATAATTTCCAAAATAAAGAGACTCTAAAGATTTTTAATTATTTTGTCTAGAATTATTGTCAAAAATAAATATAACACAATTATATTAACAATCATTTTGTTTTAGACTATTTATGATTATTGAATGTCTTCTGATGTTCAAAATCACCTTTGTATACCTTTTTAAAACGTCTTTTGTTGTCTGAGTATATTTTGTTATATTATCAAGAAATATGGAAAAAAGTGTTCTGTGTACATAAGAATTATCATTTAAAAATAGCTCAGGGAATGTTTTTTCCATGATAAAAATTCAGTATGCACTTAAAATAATTATATTCCCAATTTCTCATCTTTCTAATTTTTCGTCCTAATCCTAAAGCTCTTCTCCTATCTATATTTCTCTATCATGCTTCTAAAATCTATAAAAATAAATATATTTCACTTATTTTTATTAATAAAGTATGGCATATGTTTAACGAAGATGTTTATATATCCAAGTTTCGAATATCAGAATTGAGTTAGAAAATATAAAATAATATTTCTATCGTATCAGGATAAAATAAAGTTATCGATAAACAAGTCATTTTCTAGTAACGCTTTTAGTTTATTTTCCAAGACTTTCATGATAATAAGACATTTAAAAAATATTATTGGAATTTCAATCCACTTCAAATATGTAGAAAATAAAATTATTTTGGAGGGATTTTATTGCATGTATTCACTACACGTACAAAATACTTGAAATAAATGATGATCTTAAGTGAAATAGAAAAAGGTCATTGAATTGAAACTAAAATTTTATAAAAACAGGACAAGAAAAGCATTGATAAACCTTTTAAAATACTGCAAAATGTGTATGACCTTTTATTGTTAATTGTATTCGACATATCAAGAAGATGAATATCTGCGAAAAAAATATAGGAGTCTAAATACATAAACAACATTAAGCACAGGTAACTATTTTGTTTGCTACCTCAAAAGTTACTAATAAATGTGGCTATCTTCGGTATCTCTAAATCAGATATGAAAGGTATCACATATTCTATCAATCAAGTACGAAAAATATTAGGTATTCTATCTCTCATGTATGAAAAATAGCAGGTACTTTATTTATCAGGCATGAAATCAGCTTTCCTCACTCAATTATATTATTTGTGTTTTAGTAGAGCTAAATTGTAAAATAGTTAAAACCTTAAAGAGAACTCCATTCTTTGACCTGAAGATTCACAGGAAAAGAAAATAAAGACAATATGAGTATTAACATTCGATCTTTATAAAAAGACAGACGATGAATAACAAAAAATATACGAAAGTTTGGTCATGGAGATGACTAAGTTTCTGAACATCAATATGTAATTTGTTTGAATGTAAGAAAAAGTTTTCAATCTCTTTAATTAAAAAGAGGATACGATGAAATAACATTGTTTCTTTTGATATTTCAGAACCATACAATTCAAATATAGCTAAAAGTAACCAACGAGAGGTTGCATGATTGCATTCACTTTAAAAATGTCATTCATTAATGAAGAATGAATGGCATTTTAAAAATGAATGCAATCATGCTCTTTCTGGTTGAATCATTCATTAAGAATGATTGACATTCTTAAATCGAACAAGGTAGAATCATTTTGTCTAGACTATTTATAAAACTAGGGTTAAGGAAACAGTTTCTTGTAAGCTGTATTAAAGTAAGCTCTGGAATTGCATATTTAGCGCAAATAATTTTTTGGAATAACTAGAACGAATTTCAAATTGGAATTGATTTTATTTTAATGAAATTAGCACCGCATACACTTTCTTCACTTTGTAGACCTTAGGAATGAGATATAATAAAAAACATGCAATTTGTACTTGTTTTTCAAAAATTTTAACTTAAAGAGGAGCTAATCTATAAGAGAGTTGGTACCTATAAAAATAAATTATTTCTGACAGATTTTTTATATCTTAAATATTTTATCAATTCTACTAAAAAAAGCTATTAAAGCTCATTCAATTGTCATCATTTAGTGCGATTGCATTTGAATTAATAAAAAAAAAATGCTTTGCTTTAGAAAAAAATGCTCCTTTTAGAAAAATGTTTTCTGAAAAATTAATAAATAATTGGCCTAGAAATTAATTGATAGTGGTATCAGTGCGAATACTGGCGACAGTAATTAATAACTAAAAATGAAGAATTAAGCTTTTAAATACGATTTGAAAATTATTATTTATCAAAAGTAACTGCTAAATAAGTACAAAGATTTATAAAACGAAATAATTTGAATGTTCTTTTAATGAAGAATATATATTATATGGCAACTTATAAAAATATACATATATAAAGTTAGATACATTACAAATTTTAGAAACGCAAACCGAATATTGAGTATATATTTTTAAAAGCTTTATATTGCGTTTAAATATAACGTAGCTAGTTCATTAAAAGAAAATAAAGAGAACATTTTATAGGAAGCGATAAGAAAAGGCATTATAAAATTGTATGCGAAATGATAAAAATAAATATATGTGAAGTAAAAGAAAAAAAAATCCTTATCTGTATAACATAAAAAGGGAAAAGAATTTTTTTGAAGTTGTCCTGGATATTTTTAGTTTTTATTTATTTATTATAGATTAGCACTTAGTATTAATTAAAAAATAAATATGTTCGTAAAATAATTATTGATTTTTATTTAAAATTTAAAATTATTTATTATGTAGTTGAAATATCCAGCTTTGTTCGGATGAGCGTTTGGTGGTTTTTTAATAAATACTTACATTTTTATTCGTTGATAAAAAAAATTCATTAAACTATTTCTTACATTTCAGTATCTATGTATAAAAAAATTTATCTTTTCGTCGTTTTCGAGAAATAAACAATTTATTTAATAACAGTACGTGACCTCAGCCAAAAACGTTTTAAGATTTTATTTTATATAAAAGATTATACCACTCAAAACTCTTTCCATTATCTGCAATTTTTATATTAAATAAGCTTTAGAATGTTTTTCAAAACCAATAAAAGTTTTCAAATGATAGTCTAAACTATGAAAATAGAAATATGAAGAAATAAATTCAGAGTAAGATCAAATTCCCACAGTACTTAATAACGCAGTATTTATATATATATTTTTATTTTAAAACTGTGTACACATATTAAAATATTTATAGAATTTGAAAAATTAATGATAATTGAACTGATAGGAAATTTGGAATACTGATAGAAATTGTTACTAATGTGAAACTGGCATTCTTTAAAAGCCGGAGACATAAATATCAAGGTGGTGTTAAAAACTTTCTTTGGAAATAAATTGTCTTGATTTTATTATGGATATAAGGTACCATTTTGGATAATTTCTGATTAATTAATTATGCAATTTACTTTGATCTTTGAAGAATTCATAGAATTTTTTAATTATTCTTAAATAACAAAGTTGCAACATTCGATTGAGTTCTTAATAGTTCTTTAAAAATATGCGTGGAACATACATAAATGCATACATGCCGAAATGACTTTCGTTTGCATTCAGATATTTTTTTTATGTTTGTATCTTTGCTAGCTATGCATTAAGAGGAGCAAAATTAATTGGAAAGCGAAGCACAGCAGCGAATGGCATTTTCAGAAATGATGAATAAACACATCAAATATTATATGACAAAATGTCCCGTTTCTTGAATATCTTGTTTAAGCAATTTTCACATAGTGGTTTATGAAGTGTTTTCTTCTTCAATGGTGGCTATTTAACGTAAAGAGATAAACTTCCATAGCAACCTGTCGGTTCTTATGGCAACTTGTGGCATAGTAATTAACTGATAAATGTTTATTTCCATTATTCTGTCAACTCTTGTCTTTACTGAACAAATAATCTGTTATCTTTTCCACCGTACAAGATTAGAAGCGTATTTTCCCCTCTTTATTTATGTTTTTATTTGATGTATTTATTTGGCCTTTAAACAGAAAACTGCATATTTTCTTATCTCAGTTTGAATAATCTTATCATCATACGCGTCTTAAGGAAAGTTTCTGAAAAATATTTTATGTCAACAACAATGAATAAATTTATCTTTTACTAATTCATTATAATAATTTATTCTACTATTGCTGAAAACTATTATCTTATACTAATTTATTCTGTTAATAAAAAATAAATAACTCTAAAACTATAATTTGGAAAAACATTTACTAAGAACATACGAAAGTATCGATGCTCTAAATTCAGTACAAAAATTGTCCAGTCCCTTTAAGTATCTAAAGAAAGATTTTATTCATTTTCTTTACTATTCTTCACAATGAGTGTATGTAAGTAGGTAGATACTTACTCAATTCAAATATGCTATATTCATTTTTGTTTGGTAATAGATGATGTGCTCCAACCTTTCCTTTTTGAAACTTAATTAAGAATTCAACATTTTTAATGGCATATAAGTATTAGATTATCACATCAACAAACTCAAGAAAATATCAAAATAAAAAAAATGACAAACTGATTCGATTCAAGAAAGAATAGTAATCGATTTTCAAACATTGTACATAATGAACATCAAACAATAAATCAAATCTGGTGATTATATGATTGCATCAGTGAAGATTTTGATGTACATAAAGTGTACATTTAGCTCATTTTCTGTACATCTGGCTTATATGAATGTATCGGCGAAGCTTATGATGTACAGAAAGTGAACATCTGGCTCAAAGTCATAAGTGCACAATCCTTGACGGCTTGTGCTTATGTCATTCCACTTAAAATAAATCACACTGTTAAATTTATCGGTAAAGGTTATGATTTATAGAAAGTATACATCTGGCTCGAATTTATAGAAAAACAATCCAGCTCAAACGAGAAGGAAGTGGTAAAGAATTGAAATATCACTGCACCATAATTCCCTTTTTATTGATAGTAAGGATATTGTAAAAATTAGGTTATCACCTTATTGTAACGAACCACTTCACAGAGAAATATTTATGATAACTGCAATCTCTTAAAAGTTATGAATTAAAAATGGATATTTTCAAACCCTAGTTTGATTGCTTTTTAAGATAACTACCTGATAACTAACATTCACCTCAGTTATTCTTCTTTCCATTTTACTTCATTCTCTTAACCTCCAACCCATATTAAATTTTAAGTAAAAATCGCAAGAAGAGAGAAATTTTATTTTCCTAATGTTTTCGAACAAAATCATTGCACTTGGTTTCTTTCAACTTGTTCAAAGTAATTATTTTCTTTAATCCAGCTACCTTTCCAGAAAAGGACATAAACAATAGCTTTAAAATAGGTTTTCAGCAATAGCAATACTTGTGTCAGTGTTATTTGATAGAATAATTATAGTCTAGTGTAACTAACCTCTTAAACTTCAATATCAATCCGTATTAGATAAGTAGAGTCTTTGCCTCATTTTTGAAAACTTATCGGAATTTTTTTGTGATAGTTTAAGAATCATAACTTCTGTTATTAATTATGGACCAACAGTGTATGCTAAAAAATTATTTTACTGTTTCTTGAAAATAACATTCGATTCTGTTTGTAAGGAATATGAAACAAATGGTGTAAGGTATTTTGTTTTTAATGGAATGGCGAGAAATGCAACAAAGTTAAAGCATGAGATGTATAATCTGTGCAAGCAATCAGCATACTATCAAACAATATTGGAAATTCATAAAATTTTGGATAAATCAGACATATATGTAACATTGAATCGAAATTTAATTCATTATAATGTTCTGATGATGATCAACGTCATAAATATATAAATTGAAACATCACATTTCCCTATACAATAATATATATATATATATATATATATATATATATATATATATATATATATATATATATATATATAGAGCGAGAGAGAGAGAGAGAGAGAGAGATAATAGGCATACGATATATATATACACTAATTGATAAACGTAACGCTTACTATTTATCTTGTTGTCTAATAGTTCATGATTATATTTACATACTTGTCAGCAAAACTCTCTCTGTTACACACACACACACACACAAAACAAAACAAAAAAAATCTTAATTTATCGCAAAAAATTGATAAGTTCTTTTATAACTTGACTTCAAAATTCAAAGACATAATTAATTTCCTGACCTCAGATATGAGAGTTGCACATAAATCAATCGAGTGACTGACTTCCCCTTGAATAGCAAAGTTGAAAAATCGCCTCTCCAAATGAAGAAGCTGCAGCATGGTGTCTTCTTACTTTGAGATCGCAATGATATAATTTCGATCCACAATCCATCTTTAAACTTCGCTCATCAATCATTTCAAGACAATAAGGAAAAGGATCACTTCCTTTTTTCAATGCATTAATCAATGCGTGTGAAGAGTAAGATCTTCAACAAGACGCAGTTTTAAGAGAAATCTGATCCACTTGTCGAACTTTTTTTAAATATTTACCTGTAAAAGCAGAAATGTGTATTAAGACAATAGTAAATATCTAATCGGATTCTATTTTAATAGTATATTGACGAATACGTATGTATATATATTTTGCAACTTACCACCAATTTAAGAAAAATGGTTTCAAAATAAATATGTATCATTTAAAAAAAAAACTATTTAGAATTTATATCATATAGAATTTTTTTCCATCCTCACATCCACTAGGTGAAGCTTGAATTCTGAAACTATTCTTTTAACCCTTAACTGGGGACGTGCGGTCTGTGAGACCGCTGGCAATGGATTTTCGCTCACCCTTATTCTATTTTTAGCTCAATTTAATAGACTGAGACTGCAGCTTCCTGTTTTAAGACCTTCAATACACGTGCACTTTATAGACCGATTTCAACGGATGATTTTTAAAATAACTCAGTTATTTCTTTGAGCGAGGTCTCTAAGACCGCACCTCCCTGTTAGTGTCCCAGGAATAAACAAGGCTTAGAAGATGGCACTAACACTTGGACACCGAAATATCATCCAATTTACTGATCCAATTATGAAGCAGTGCTCCAGACACTTTTAAATGAAGCAGAAAGTGATTTTAGTAATAAGGATAATTATACAGAAGAGTTTTTCGATGATAGTTCGAATTTAACTGCTTCTGATATGTATGTTCAAACATAATTAATTTTTCTAATGATAATGTATTTTGAAAAAATTTATAAAATATATTAATATACCAAAAGATATACATACGGAATTTATATTTTTAAACTAGTTCTTAACCTGTGTGTTTAAAATGCCCTAGAAAACCGTGCTATGAAAGTCACCCAAGCCGATGAAAAAAGGATAAATTTTACCCATTGTCATTTTTTTTTCATATAATTGTTGAATTTTACATTATATTGTCTTCTATATACCTTCACATGCTGTAAAAATAAATATGATTTAAAAAATAAAAAAGTAATATGTTTTTCAAGAATATTATTTATTGTCACATGTAATTTGAGAAGAAAACGTATTTTCCAACGCATTTACTTTTTTCAATGATAATATATTTTGAAAAATTTCTAAAACATATCTATATACCAAGAAAAATATCTGCAAAATATATTGGCAGTTTTTCATACTAATACATTCATTAGAAAATTTAATTTGAGTGTAAATGAAATGCGGTATCGTAGACCGCACCTCCCCAGTTAAGGGTTAAAGGCAGGTGTTTATTTTCGAACTGTTCTTCGGAGAGCATGCGTTCATATTTCAACTGTTCTTCTGAGGAAATGCTTTCATTTTTCTCAATAGCGCATTAATAAAACTTCATCAAAACATACTCTAATTTATTAATTATAATTCCAGACTTTTTTAGGTGAATGCTATAAAATGCGAGCAAAAGACACCACCAAATTTTAACAAATGAACTTCATAGTTAGCAAATGAACTTCGGTTTTTACTGCCGAATCGTATAAATATTCTTTACCATTTTTGATATCATATAATTGAGGCAGAAATTTTCTTCATCATAATTATTGCACGCTTTACTGTAATATTTCGATACTTTAAGCTCCCAAACCGATTTCTAATAATTTTCGAACATTAAAAGTGTATATTTGAAATTAAGATAGCAACAAAACTCTGCCTCATTAATCATTTCTATGTAATATGAAAAAAAATACACCAACTAATATATTAATCAACGTTTGTGGATGTTAATTTTTCAACAAATTCCGCTCTGGCAGTTCTAGGAGAAATCTCTCGATCCTCGATGTCCTTTAATAAAGATTTACCGACTGAAGCAGAAATTTAGAGCAAGCCTTTAATCTATTCCGATCTTTTAGATTAGGCAGTGTTTCGGTCAGATTTGTTTGAGGAAACATGTAAATGAAATCCAAATGAATATTTAAAGCAACAAAGCTGCTTGATCAATAGCAAGTGTTTGATTTAGACTGGGTTGGAGTTTTCTGAGGAATAAAGGGAAACATTGTTAATGGAATATTTCAGAAATGTTTGATAAATGAAATATTAATAAGAGGAAAAATTGACTTTTGCTATTTAATTTAAAAATTATATTTAAATTTCTAGTTTGCTGGGAATTATTTATCAAATGATAAAGTTGCATTTGATTGTGAGTGAATTTCGTATTGTTTGCGATGATATTTGCCAATTCAATTTTTTTTAAAAATATTTATATAATTCAACAATAATATGTGAAATTGCTAAATTAAACAGAAGCATATAATTTTTATTTTTTTACAGACTTATGATTAACATTAATGATACTGTAATTTTCAAATTGCTTTTCTTCACACATTCAATATGTTTGTTTGTTTTTTTAAATTTTATTCTACATACTTTTTACATATTTTGTTTTTTGGTTTGCAAAGGATTTTTAAGCTATGAAGTAAATATGAAGGTTTTGTTCTTTACTACAGATTTCTTACCTTAAGTGCCTTTTTTTGATTGCAATAAAATTTTAAAAAATGTTAGAATGATTTTTATTATTGAATTATTTTTAACGTTATGAAACTGAAGAAAATTTATCGCTGTCATCGGGACTTAACTTGAATTTTATTTAATAAAAAGATTAAATTCATCATATTCGTATAAAAGCGTAAATCATCGAGAAAGTTACCATCTGAAGCTTTAAATAATCTTAACAATAGGATGAAATATAATGAAAACAATGTCAATGTACAATATTATACATACGATATGTATATAGTATTTTGATATAATGAATGAATAAAATTTTACATTATATTTGATAACAATTTTTATTGCAATTTACCAGATAAAAGGAAAATAGTTTAAGTGTAGCAACATAATTGACATGATCCTCTAAAATAAAGCGGGATTTTTTTTAACAAAACTAGATTATTAATAAGTAAAACTCGACATATATTAAAACAGGTACGTGATATTCATACTTTTCGTAATTAACACTTTAATACTGATTAAATACCTCTACAAATTTAAATGTTTTGACAGAAAAAATTATATGTGATGAAATTAATTTACTAACACTTAAAAAATAAATTATTTTAAAACTACTTGAATTTAAAAACATAAAACGCTCCTATTATAACTTAACAAAATTGAAGCATCTTCAATTTCCGAGAATCGACAAAATCAGCAGCAACATCAAGAATCAGCAAAAATGAAGGGAATAACTTTGCGGAACAAATAATTCTCAGAGCTTTATTCTCAAACTCCTTTGAAATATTTGTAATAATATCCGTAAGATTAAATGAATGTATATTGATATTTATTACAATAAATTCAAGCTTTTTTATTTTCCTTTTTTCACTGAAACCCTTCAAAAACAAAAACAAAAAGCGTATTTTCAGAAATGCCCATCTAAGGTTTGCTGGTTTTTGCATATGTAACATTTAAAATTGCAGACTGGCCTCCATCTATCGACAGAACAGTCATAGCAAAGGAAAATATCCGTATTATAAAAATAAGTATTAAATGAAAATATTGTAACTTGTTAATATACATATTCAAAAAAATGATCTCTTAACCAAAAAATTATATATTTATAATTTCATATATTGTTACGAAGTGAAAATGTCTATATATAAAAAAATATATATTTGAAATTATGCCTGTTTTTTATTGTTTCATCAATAATAAAGAAAATGATATGTAAATAAAAAAATTTTAAATTTTATGAAAAAGTGTATGAAATATAAAAAATTTTTCAACAAAATATTAAATTTTCGTAATACATAAAATAGAATGAAATATACTCATATTGTTGATTAACCATAATATCTGATATGATTTACATTTTAATTGATTTTAAGTCCAATTTTTTTAGAATTCAATTCATGCCGGTTTCATTGTTTACATCAGAAAAAACAATAAAGAGGATTAATTCCCTGTAAATCATTGGATAATATAAAAGAAAAAAAAAGATTTAAAATATTGAATATATGAGGTTTTTTTCCATTTATCTAGCTTTTAACACATTAAATAGAATTAAACATACAAAAAAATGCTATTGACAAAATCTAACAAGGAAATTTCAAAGTTGAATACGTAGTTAATTCATTCTCATACCAGAATCTACTTTATTTATTGAAAAATCGTATAAGAGTATAACTTTTGAAATTTTTCTAACAACTGTAAAACAAAACTCACCGATTTAAAATTAATATGAGTTTCAAAGATAAAAGTTAAAATTTTCAAACTGTCATGAGTTTTCAGACGTAATTTTAAAATGATAAATGAACACTGCGTTTAAAATGTTAATTTTAAAAAGTACAGGACATCACATGATAAATAATTTCCCGGGAGAATACGAAAAAAAGATAAACCATCTTTTTATAATAAGATAGGAGGAATTCAAGACGACATTCTTAAGAGAAAAAGACAAAAAAAAAATCTAAATTCGGTGTTGAAATGAAAAGATGTTCGTTTCGGAAAATGAAGGTAATTTCATTTTTTCCCAAACTCCTTCAAAACAAAACTATTTTTTAACATATTCCAAACAAGATACGGATCATAACTTTGAACTTTCAGATATAAGTTGAAGACATTCTTTCAATCCTTGTTGAAAGTTTGCTTGGTAAAAACTGAGTTTGTTGATAATTTGAATACAGAAAGTGAATACGTTTTAAAAGCGAGGCTTTTACTTTTTCATTTCTTTTGAGTCTAGAAATCGCAAAGTTTGAAGATTTATTTTATTGTTTCATCCATCAAATGTTATCTTGAACAAAACATTTAAAAACGCTATTATTTTTTTCTGAAAAATAACAACTTTACTCATTTCCTCCCTGCATTGTGAAAAACGAATTGCTGTTAACTACAGTTAAAATATTAAATAATTAATTGTTTTTTTTCCTTTAATGTTTTAAAATTATTAAAGCGACATTGATAAATTAATATTGCACATATAATAGATAGTTTGTTATCATGGACATGCAATATTGGTTATGTTATTTCAGTAAATAAGAAAGGTATATGCAGGCTGATATTCTCTTTGTAATATACATATTTTTAAAATAGTTTTGTTTACATTTTTTTTTTAAATTTTGACAATATAATTAAGAGAGTTCTTCTATGTTTAACAAATTATGACGTCATGACATTTCAAAAACCTGACCAGAATATCTTTTGTTTTTGTCCCAAAGTCGTGCAATAAAGACAGCACCTAAATTTAAAAAAAAATGATAAATCAAAATAGAAACAGTATACTGATTTTTTTAATTCACTTTTTGCATTTTTTATTCAAAAATTATATGTAAATAAACTATTATTTTGATGGCTTTAAGTGATTAATACACATGTTCTCATGCTCATCTTCCTTTGAGTTATCTTTATAAGCATTACAAAAGACTGGGAACTGCATATATCGTGATATATTATTAAGCCATATGGTAAAGATTTTCAATGCACATACGAAGGAAGAGGTTTTCAAATATAAGAAGCTTTTTTTATGCAGAGTGTGCCGAACATTAAATGTACGTACTTAAAGTAATTATTACAAGAGAAGTAAACAGTATGTATCAAAACTATGTTGTTGAATTAAATTAATATTTAAAGTAGAACTTTATAGAAGATAGTCTAAGCATCGTCATTATTATCAAATAAATTTGTATCATTGATCAACAAAATTGCCAACTACAAAAATGATTTAAAATAATAACTGATTAAGGCGACTAAAGTAAACGATAAAGATAATAATAAAATTAACTTTGTAATAATTTAAAATAATACCTGATTTGTAATCAGTTATTGTTTTAATAATAACAAATCAATATTTTTATTTTAATAGTAACAAATTTTAATAATAACAAATCAGTTATAATTTAAAAAATAACTGATCTGTTGTTGATTTTTACTTATAAATATTGCGTCTTAGATGTCACACTGCGTAAAAAATAATTGAACGTTGATACATGAACAATCTTGTATTAAGTATATGCTCAGCAGAATTCAGACACGATAAGTTTGATTGCTATCGTGACTGAACAGACTTGAATTAATTCTAATGTAAAATATCATATTTCGTGCCATTAAAAGTAATTATAAAGGGATTAAGATTATTTGCAAATATTTATGAAATATTTTATAAAATCTCAAATGAATGGAAGCAAATATTTTAGTGTATTGTCGTGATTATCATTTACAATCTTTCAAAAACAAGATTTAAAAAAAAATCTTGTGTATTTGAATTTTTTTCTGAACATCATATCCTGTATATTTTAAAAATCTATTATTACTTTTTATACTAAATGAATGTCTACTGACATATATTCAAAAACATTTGCAATTTTTTTTTTTCAATTTATAAAAGCTCTTTCATTAAATATGTTTCCTTAATATTCTACCAAATCTGTCAAAATAAATGTAATTTATTTGCTATTGTTGTTGGAACTACATATTCTTGAAAATGAATTCATAAAAGTGAATAACAATATTTATACATTCAATTATTCAAAAGCAGAATTTCTATATAGAATTATACTTCCATGAAGTCAAATCCTTGTAAAGCTACAGTCTAGACATCTTTGTAATAGGTTTTGAGCTTTTTATCTACATATTTCTTGATATAACGAATATGTTGTGATCTTTCGGATATATTCAGTGATAAAATTATCGGAATATAACTTACATTTCAAAGAAATCTATTTGTAGAAGCTAATAATAACATGGAAGGAATTTATTGCATTATTCTACACATAGGTAAAATATTTGAAATAAATGATGACTTTTAGTTATTTTAGTTTTCACAGAGAGACATTTACCATATATCTGCAGTAAAATCTATTATTCAAAGTATCAAAGAAACTACTTGTAAGCCTTCCCAGAGGTACCAATACAAAATGTGTAAGACATTTTATTGTATATTCAAAATGGGTATATACAAAATTTATATGACGTTTTATTTTTATGTGCACTCGATATATCAACTAGATAAATACCTTAGGAAAGACATAAAAATATAAAATATTAATAAAAAAAGGACAACAAAAACTGCATCGAGTTTTTATTCTCAATTTTATTGTCGAAGGCGTGTTAATTACGGACATGAAAACGTTTCTTTCTGTCTTTAGGTATAAAGATTTAGTATAGGTATTTAAAACATAAGCTAACTTAAGTAATTTAAAAGATTATACACGAAGTAATTCTTTAATCAAAAGAAAAAGATGAAAACAATAAAATGCAAGAGAGTTCCAGAAAATATTGATACAAATTTCTCATACAATTAGTTTGGCGACGAATGAAAAAAATATTATATTATCATAACTTTGATCATAGAGAAGACAAAATTTACGAAGATTAAAGAATGGTTTATGTGTTGGTCGAATTCGGAAACAGCCTGTATATATATATATATATATATATATATATATATATATATATATATATATATATATATATATAAGTTATAAATTGATCATTAGTAAATGAAGCGCAAAACACAACTGTGAATAAATTTTGAAAAACTGAATAAACACATCAAACATCAGATGATATAATATTTTGTTTCTTTAAAAGTAAATTTATGGTTGTTTTCAGATAATAGTTTTCATTTATTACCACTAATGTGAGATATATCAAGTGTAAAATAAGGATATACATTTTCATATCAACTTGATAGTTCTTATAGCAATTCGTGGCACATTAGTTAATTAATTAATGTTTATTTTCGCTACTCTGACAAGACTTTCCTTACAACAAATTATCTCCAAACTAAAATATTAGGTGTTCACCCTTTTCTCCTTCCTTTATTTATTCATTTAGTGGATCTTATTGACTTTCTCACTGAAAACTCTACTTTTTCAAACCAGTTAAAAAAATTTTTATCACAGGCAAACAAAAACAAAAAAGATTGACTGCTTCTAAAGCTTATTTTGTAGCAAGTACCATGAATATTTCTAATCGCATTTGTTAAAATATAAATAACACAAAAATTACAATTCCAAGAATTGTTTATTAAGAAAATTCTAAAGTACCTTTTCTATAAATCATTGTGAAAGTGATGTTCTGCTTATAAGATGATGCTTTAAATTATTTCATAAAAAGTCATTACTGTTCTTAAGAATAATTTGATACAAAGTTTCTTCATTTTAACTGTCCTATATTAATGCAAGTTTTATAGAGGAATCATGATAGCTTTGATGACATAGATAATATTTGAAATCATTGTTTGAGCACTGAAGATGATCTGTGATTAATTTATCAAGTCAGAATTTAGTTGTCAAAGTAGCATTTGAATAAGTACATCACAAAAGTTCAAGAAAATATTAAACGAAAAAAGTATTAAACTGATCAGCCGATTTAGGAATAAAGCAATAGTCGATATTCAATTATTGAAATAAAAAAAATTGATGCTTAATGGTTAGTTTTGTAAAATTAATTGGGTAAAACTACTTTGTATAAAGTAATCGAGTTACTAATAGAAATCCAGCTGAATCTAGAAGGAAATAGCGAATAGTTGAAAATTTTATTACCTCATAATTCCGTTTCTACTGAAAGTAGAAATTTAATTAGAATTAGGCTACTTACCTCTTTATCATTAAGAACACTTTTTCTTTGAAAAATTTCTGATAACTACAATTTCTCAGAAGAACGTGGAAAGTGAAATATTTTAATGAAACTTCGACTGTTGAATATACATGAAAATTGTCTTAAAAATTTGTATGATTATTCCCATTTTGATCTTCACTAATTCTAGTAACTTTAACTGCTGTGAAATAAAAGGCGGAAATCTGTAAAAAAAGGCTGGGAATGTAATTTTCTTATGAACCCCAGAAACTGAAGTACTTAAGCTTTTTAAATTATTCGTAGAAACTCATTTTTTAATCCATTAATCTTTTCGATAAAGTAACCATAATCGCTGCAATAGCACTATTTGAAGGAATAATTATATTTTGTCGACATTTCCTCTCAGATTTTATCAATGAACATTTTTAAATATAAAGAATATGAAAGTAATAATTTTTCGCTAATCTCTGAATAATAATACAAATTTCTTTTTGAGGCATCCATATAGAAATCCGCAATTTTGCTGTTAAATATAAATATACGCTGAAAAAATTTCTAAATAATTTTTAAAAATATTATTAGATTATGTCTATAAGTAATGCGAGAAATGTTCTGTATAGAAGTAAGAATAGACCTTCTGCTGATATGAATGGGAATACAGCTAAGACAGAAAATAAACTCGCCTTCAAATGGGATGTCCATGCACATAATTAAGAGAACAGTATTAATGCGTCTATAATATCCTATATATTATATATACCACTATAATAACCATCACAAATTTGATTTTTAAAATTTAGTCTTAGATGAAAACATGAACATTAAGTTCTGAATATGATATTTAACTGACTTAAATATAATCAACATTTTATTCGAGCTATTTATCTCCCAAAGAGAGCCAAATATTTTGCTCCATCCATACTATCTATGCAAATACAGGGAAAATGCATCCATGCAATCAGGGCGATATGAGAGCGGGGTGGATTGGAATGAGCGAGGATAGAACCTGGGACCTTATGGTTCGCAGCCCAGTAACATGACCACAATACAAAAGCAATTGCTTGAGTAGCGTAGCTGTTAACTGGCTTATAAGCTTTCACCACAGACTCTTCCCTCCAGTGAGTCGGAGGTGAGACGAACGATATGGCTTGTTGACTGGTCATGTATTGTATTAGCTGTTGATTCTAATGCGCCTGCACCCATTTGAGTAACGCCAAGCGTTATGGCGAGCGTGTGTGTGTGAGTGGTTGCTGACACTGTTGCTGCGTCAAGTAAGTCTGACGACTTTGGGTTGCTGCGTCAAGTGACTCTGATGACTTTGGTTGCGGTTAAATTGCGCCAGAACAGCTGTACGAAGGTTGAAGGATCATCGTCCGAGATCACAAATGTAGCGAGTTGTGATGAGAACCATAGGACTATAGGATCATAAGGTCCTAGAACCTAGGACCTTATGGTACTCAGCCCAGTAACATGACCACAATACAACAGCAATTGCTAGGGTTGCGTATCTGTTAACTGGCTTATAAGCTTTCACCACAAGAGTTTTATAATGATTAATACAATTAATTCCATTTGAATGCACTTTTAAAAATACTGGATTAGTAAGTAGTAGTATACATTGTTGGAAATCTGTGAAATATGATTGTAGTATACTGTTCGATATTCTAGATATTATTTAATCCTTTTCACAGAATATTTTTAATATTTAATTTCTTTCAAAGCATTTTTTAATATTTAATTTCTTTCAAAGTATTTTTTATTATTTAATTTCTTTCAAAGCATTTTTTTATTTAATTTTTATCACTGAATATTATTTTAACAGTGGCAACTTGAAAGCATAATAAATAATTAAGCGTTTTTTGTTATTGATATTTAGAAATGTTTACAAACATTTTTGTTCACTATTTATGTTTCAAATAAAACTAAGTAAAAGTAAATAAAAATATACATCAACTATATATATATATAGTTATATATATTATATTTTAAAAGATATCGAATCGAAACATTTTTTTTTTTTTCAAAATCATCTTATGACAAAAAAAAAAGTTTCATTTATCTGAACAAAATAAATTCCTAAATTAGACTTTGAAATAATTTGAACTCAATCTCGGAGACTACTTTAAAAATGTTAATTTTTTAAAATCAACATATAATTATAGAGAGAAGCTATAAAAGGAAGAACCATCTCTGTATTTTGCTGAAGAATTTGCTGATAAAAATCAGAAAGGCAAGGCAAGAACCAGAACGAGAAAAAAAGAGAGAAAGCAAAATTTGGTGTTAAATTTAATGGAACTTCTCCGTGTCGTCAGAATATGGAATTTGATTTGTTCCCCAAATGGTTCAAAACAAAACCATTTTTAAAACAAAGGCAAAAAGTATTGAAGGAAATTTTGAACTTTCAGGTAAAATGCATCATTTTCCCGCTTCCCTTATTTACTGTGAAAATTATGGAAATGCAGAGTGAGGATCTTCCAAAAGAGAAATTTTCCGTGTGCATATGTACAGTTATGCTGATGTGTCCTGAATTTTACATTACATAATATTAGCATAAAATTGTGAATTATCGTTATGAGCACGTTTTCCTAAATCAGTTAATATCACATCGTCACACAGCCTACCGATGTTTCTTTTCCTATTAATAATGATCTTGAACTCGTAACTGGAGACGGGAGTCAAAATGACTTCATGTTGAACATTAAGTTTGATTACCAAGCGTATTTAGTCCTTGGATGCAATCATCTACTCAGTACTTTCAAGTTGTTCCTTTAACAGTATGTTGGCAGACTCTAAGTATGAATTCATGCGTATAACCGAGTAATTCTTTCTCAAGGTTTTTGTTGTTATTTATGGAGTCATTGACTCCACGTCTCTGAAACTGATTTTAATTTGAATAATGCAAATAGAATAGAGAAATATTCTTAAAAGAACATTTTAAAATATTGTATTCTTCAGTTTTTGTTTGTTAAATTCTAACAGTTATTAACATTAGTGTAATTCCGTAATATCTAAACAAGGTATCTAGAAATCCGAAATATCTATCTCATTAAAAGATTGTTTTGGTTTTTCTTATAACATCTTTCCAAAATTTAATATTATAACATTTAACATTTTAAATATTAATAGTTTTGATAATTTTTTGTAACTACAGGATTTCCAGAATGTATTGTGTTCTCAAAATAAATTCCAATGCTGTTCCAAAAGACAAAAAAGAAAAATAACTATGAAGTCATTTTGACTCTATGCCTCTGGCCCTTTGAGGAAATTAATGTTTCCAGTTACGGATGAATTAATAGCATTCATAAAATTTTATAATTGCAATTTAAATTCTAATCCTCTATTTTTCCGATTATGGTTCCAAATTTATTAGGAATATGACCTCTTGAAATAATACTAACAGCTGAATGATTTCACTGAAAGCATTGGTATTGAAAATTCCTCCACCATCGATGAAGGCATTTACAGATCCAGGAAACCATCAATATATAATTTCGATCTCCAATCAGTCATCACACCCAGCTGCATTATTCATACTTAGGTAATGGGGAAAAGGACGAATTCTTCTTATTCATAAACTAGTAAATGCTTATAGAAGGTAATTCTTCAACAAACTAAGCGATGGTGGATCCTGGAGAAATATCTTCGTCCTCGAAATCCATTTAATAAACAGTTACAGGTCGAAGCAGAAATTTAAAGAGAAGTGACAGTAAACGTCTAATATGTTTCAGATTCCTTAGTTTAGGCATTGATTGAGTCAAATTTGTTTAGAGAAACACGTAAAGGAAATTTCGATGAATATTTGAAAGGTTAAAGATGTTTGATATTTAGTTAGATGTACTGTATTAATTTATATTTGATTGGATCTTTCTGAAATCTTTTGTTAAACATGGTTAATGAAATAAATATTTCGAAAATGTTAGGGAGATGAAATTTTAATGAGGAAATATCTTTGAAATAATTCACCGCACCTTGTTTATTTTGGAAAATAAATCTAGATATACCATCTGCTGTGAATTATTCTTCACGCTGTTAGAATAAATTTAAAGAATTGGATTGTTTGCGAACTAACTTTTGATTAAGATTTAAAATCTTAAATATTGTATAATGGCTGTATAATACATAATAATTTTTATAAGGTTACAAAATTATATAGAATCTTATAATATTTGATTTCTTATAGTCCGAGAACTTACTTTAGAAAAATTTTGATTTCTTTATCTTTACATTTACATATTCATTATGTATATTTGTTAAATTATTTTTATGCATATTGTGGAATTGCTTATCTGTTGTTTTAGATTTTTTCTAAAGATTTATTATTTTACATGTTTATTATTTAATTATAGTAATAATTATATCTATTCCTGTGATCTATTTCTAAAAGTTTAATGAGCATGTTTCTAAAAATGCAAAGTTCGATACATATTTAAAAAAAAGTGCGAGATAATATTTTAATATTAAATAAGAAAGCTAAAGAAATATGAAAATCTTTAATCAATTAAAAATGTCAATGATATATAAATATAGAGATATATGGATTCCATTCTTCAGTGGGGCCACTAAGTTTATAAAAATAAAGCACATCTAACTAAATTAATAAGTAGATTATTCACTTTTCGAGAGTCTAAAAAATTAGGTAAATAATAAAAAATAGTAATCCCCATATTGAATATATAATGCTTGTGAGCGAGGTTTGCACATTTTATTTCAAAACCTTTTCCTATTCGTCGTTAACATGTCACTTGGATATGTGGTAGTTACCAAATGTCGACGATTCAGAAATTTAAATAATAATAATAATAATAATTTATAACATTGAAATAATTCATCGCAACTCCTTTAAGTAATTTTTACCCGAGCAGCATTTGTATTTTGCATTTATTGAAAATAAAAAGAAGATGAACTGATATGTAAATTTAAGAATAAATCATTTCTAAAAATTAAATATTCAAGCTATATATAACGTTTTATTTTCATGTATCATGGATTATAGTTCAACCAGTAGGAGTAAATTAAAAAAATAAATGCCATCTGCTACAATGCATATATGCTACTTGAATTTTACTTCTATATGAAACACCAGCAAAATAAAGTTTCTTTAAGAACATAAAAAGGAAGGCGAAAATTATCATAAGTCTCACACTCTCCTCTGAATATATCCTTCAAATTGTTTTAAAAAAAAATCAGTTATAAAAAACACTTATTATAAGAGGTATTGATAAGGAGATGCCTATTTTGTCATAATAGAAAATGGAAGGAAAAAAATGGCAAAATTCCATCATCACTTGTAATTTGAAAATCATCAAAAGATATAAAAATATAAATTTTGAAGTGCACAAGAATTTCACTATCTCAATAAAAAGATGCGTAAATTCAAAGAATGCTGTTAAAAATGTATACTTAACAAAAAAATTAGATGAAATAAAATAATTATTCCTATATATGAAAATAAAATGTTGGCATTTCGTAACCCATTAAAGAAGATAAATCAGTTATACATGGGGTTATACATGAAATCAGTTATACATGAAATTATATTTGAAAAACATTTATTTTTACTTGATTTCAGTAATCTATTTATTACGTTTTCAGAATTCAAAGTTTGGTCTATTTTGTAATACATGATCTTTGAAATAATAAATTACAATTGAGTACAAATAAAAGAATTTTACAATGAAAACAAAGATTAAAAAATAATCGCATTAATGAAAAATTTTAAAGGTAACATACGAATAAAATTTGGCAATATCCTTTAAAACGTATTTTACTCTCACAAATAAAGCATACTTAAGGATAAACTTTTTGACCTTACTTGGGAAGTATAAAAACAAAACTCAGCGATGCTATGATTATATGAGTTCCAAAGTTAAACTTTTCAAATTTTTAGAATGATATTAGTTTTCATATGAACTTTTTAAAGTTATAGAGTTAGACTGCTTTTCAAAAGTTAATTTAAATAAATGTGGTATATCAAACAGAATCTGATTCAACATTTAATTTTTTTGGGAAAAGTAGAAAAAGAAAGAACCAGTTTTTTAAAAAAGAAAATTGGATGAACTGCTGACGATATTTGTCAGAGAAAGACTGGAAAGTTGAATTGGGTTTTGAAATTTGAAGATGTTCGTCTTAAAGTTGAGGGTGATTTGATTTTTTATCTCAGATTTCTTCAAAACAAAATCATTTCTTTTTAAATAATTGAAACAAGATGTGGATCATGAGTTTGAATATAAAGCTAAAATTAAGATCATCTTTTGACTTTTGTTAGAGCTTGAACATAGAAAGTATACAATTATCAAGGGATATACTTTTAATGTTTTATTTCAGTTGTATCTGTTGATTGTCAAGACTTTTCTCAAATCGTAATGTTTGAAGATTTAGTTTATTGATTATCAAATCATATATTCTCATGAATAAACTGAAGCTATATGAAGTCATATGTTATTTCCAGAAAAATAATTACTTCATTTTTTTATCCGTACGCTGTAGGAAATGAATTATGTTCGGCATCTAGCTGTAACATCTGGTCATGAATTGAGATTGTATTCTTTTTTTAGCTTAATATTATTAAAGGTACATGAATATGTCATCAGGGTGTGCATTTTAAGTTATTAAGCTTAAATTTATTTAAACATTTCTTTCAAGTTTTTGTAGTTATTATAGTATTATTTATAGTATTATAGCTACAGTATTATTTAAAATATAATTTTAATTCTTTTATTATTTTATTATGGAATAATAATAAAAAATCCCTGTTAAAATATCTTTATCAAAATTGTCTGCGAGAATGGATAACACTTTAAATGCAGCAAAGTAATTGTTCTGATCAATCTCTGAATTCAGAGAAAAATATTATAAATACGGACTTGTTAAAAAGTAAAACTCACTAAACTATTTAAACGCGGAGAAGGGTATTCATAGTTTCCATATTTAAAATTTTAATATTAAATGAGTTGCGAAAGTTGCATTTTCTATGCGTTTAAGATTTTTGAACAAGCATATTATATATATGTATATAATAATTTTAATGTATCAGGGCTTTTAAAATCATTTATTTTAAAACCGCTTGAAATAAATCAAATAGAAATGAAAATAGAATCACATTTAGTTTAATTTAAAGAAAAATGAATCGTCAGATTTTGAAAATCATCAAAAGCTGCTGGATAAGCAAAAATCAAGGAAATTCTATTGCCCGATATATAAACCTATGAACGCAGTTCTTCTGACTTTTCGAAAGTTTTCTTTATCATCAGTGAACATGTAACTTCTAAGCGTAGTATTTTTGACTGGAAATTACAAACATTTCAGCTTAAAATATTTTATTTTTTTATTCAAAGGCGAAGTGAATATTATAATTAAAGACATTTCACTTTAAAAAAAGCAACTTCTTTAAATAATATACATACAATAAACTTAGATATATTTATGTATTTGCTGCAAAAAAAAATTGCCAAAATAAATTAATACAAAAATTTAAAAAGAAATGTCAATACCCAGGTAGCGCATCTTGTTACACAATATTATACATTATTGTGCGATATAATATTGTTACGAAATTTCCGGTGTTCGTTTGGATAGTGGGGGTTATATGGTGTGAAGAACACTCAATCACCAGGCGGCAGTAGAAAATAAAACAGCGACGTTTATTTACACGAAGACACACAGGACAGCACAAGACGACAACTATATACAGCACAGAAGACGATTATCTTCAGCCGAGATGTGCAGCATACAAAACTCTACTACAGACAGTAGCGCACAGCTTAGTTCAGCACTAGCTTCACTCCGTTGCTTATCTCTGGAAGGTCAGTTCTTTAACGTCAGTTCTGACGACTAACGCACTCCACTGGTTCACGACTACTCTCTCCGATATGGTTCACCACTACTCCCCGGCAGCTGCAGCTTCTTTTATAGGTCTTAGGAGGCGGGGCTAGAAGCCTCTCAACCAATCAGGAACGTTCGAGGCGTAACTCCGTTCCTACTGGACGGATCGGGAAAATTCTCGATGTTTCGGGTATAATCTATTTTGGCGCCAAATTCGTCGCCAAGTCCCCAAATGGTTGCCAAGTTTGTCGCCAAGCTCTGGGATTTCCTATGGAACCAACTATGCAAGGAAGCAGCATCACAGGTTCGTAACAATATGATATTAAACAATATTCCATAATATGAAGCAATATTGCGAATATTGAGGAATTTCATACAATATTGTACAGTATTTGTGTGCTACCAGGCTAATGAAATGAAATTCAACTTATATAAATGAAGTTTTATTTTTATGGTATCGTAGTATATGGAGATATCTATAGAAGCATCTTAAAACATTTTGATATTTGCTTCAAAATGTGTAAACTATTTCCATTTAATTTTTCTGGAAAATTGAGAAATAAAGAAACATATTTGATCAAAATTTTTTAAAAATTGTTGATACTTCAGCTTTGCCTATAAATACTTTAATCAAAATTTTAGTATATCGGCCAACCAGTCATAACAAACAAAATAAACCTATTATAAAAATAAGTATTAATTCGGGAATTTATAATTTGCCAAATTAGAAATTAAAACATTTTACAACCCAAGATTATCAATTTTTACAAAATTATATATCCTTTCGAAGTTTGAATTAATCTAAAGATATGACAATATAAACATTAAATTGCAACAAATTTTTACTGTCTCAGTATAAATGTTTGCGAAATAGAAATTTTAAAAAAATCACACTTAAAAATATTAGATGAAATAAAATAATTCTTGTTGTAGTCAAAGTCAATTTTTTCAGTTTCAGGTTACTCCAACAAATTCATTAGTTATGAATAGTATTGGTGAAATTAATAATAGATAAGTACTGACTTTTACTCCACATTAGCTCATATTTTTCAGAATTGCATGTTTTAATTATTATGAACTTCTAAAAAATTTAATAATAATAAATGACAATTATTCACTGTATCATTTAATTAAAAAAATAGAAATGCCTTGCAGATTACATTTTATTAATTCTCTAAATTTTTAGCAAATTTAAGGGAATTAAGTATAAATAAAAATGAAACCAGATGCAATTTAAATTGGGAAAATCATAAATTATAAAACTGGCATACATACTAGTTTTACATTGTCAATAAAATATACATAAGCAAATACTTTTTTGAAATTTACGAGACAAATATAAAAACAAAATTCTTCTATATTAAAATGATATGAATTTCAAAGATAAACCTTAAAACTTCGCAGACAAATATGAGTTTTCAGATGAACTTTCAAAGTCATATTTGAAGAACTGCGATGAAGAAGTTAATTTTAGTTGCAGAAGATCAAACAAAATGTAATTTTCAGGAAAAGTAGAAAAAGGGCGAATCATCTTTTTAATATAATTGTAGGAATTCTTGTCTGAATTTGCTAGGTAAAAAAAGATGAAAAAGCTAAATTCCATGCTGAAATGAAAATATGCTTGTTTCTAGAAATGAAGGTAGTTTGATTTTTTTCTAAGACTTTTTCAAAACAAAGCTATATTTTTTTTAAATGAAATAAGATTTGGATCATAACTTTGAATTTGCAGCTGAAAGTTGAATTTGTTAAGAACTTATTTATAGAAGTTGAACACCTATCAAACGAGAAATTATTAAAATCTTTTTGTGTCAGCTGCATCTCAGATTTTTCTGAAATGGGTTATTTGAAGATTTATTTTATTTCGCCCATCAAATATTCTCATTAAAAGATTTAAGTCATAAAAATTATGCATTCCTTTCAGAAAAGTAAACGATTTGTTCTTTTATCCAATTCCTTGTACAAAATAAATGACTTCGATCTTCCACTTGAATATTATGTCATTTGTCGAATATAGGGTACATTTCCCTAACGAAGTACTTCTACACTAGTATGTGTTCGTAAACACATAAATTGCACTCCTGTTTGCGAAAAATATACGCAAGAAAAATCAGGAAACAGTTTTCTTGACAACCCACATCGAGCCATCCCTTATTTTTATGCAATTGCCGATACGCAATTCCATATCACAGTTGCGAATATTTCTTAAAGACAATAAAAATTATTTCCTTCATAAAATACTAATTTCACAAGAAACTTTCGCAGTCTATTGATCGCTCACACTAAACGTGAACGTCTACTTCTCTTGACTGCCAAGTGAACAAAAAATATTTTCTGCACAACTTTCAAGACAACAGAAATGTGCTACCATCTGGAGTTAGGAAGGGGAACTAATCCCAACACCATTAATTGTGATATAAGTTTTCTTTTTTATTTAAAAAATATTAAATAGACATAGATATGTTATTATGGCATATATGTAAGTAGTCATGCATATATTGTTATTGTAGATATATTAATGCACATGAGCTAATAATTATTGCCATTTGTTAGACATAAGCTAGTACTTTATCTACAATCTGCATATTATTAAAATTGTTACAAACAAAATGCCATGACTGCTATAATCATTCTTAAACAGGCATGAAAGTAGAATCAAATGTATCACGGTATGATATTTAAGTTTTATCATTTATGCTCTATTACACCATGATATTAAAGACAATAAGTTCGAATATTCTTTAATTTTTTTTTCTCTATGTCAGGCTAATAATCATCGCAGTAGGTGTTTATATAAATATTAAATCAGAAATGGAAATTTTATATGATTTTTTGTCATATTTTTACACAAGTTTCCAACGAAAAATAATGGTATAATTAAATGTACCATTCTTTTTATTTCTAGTCATATGCGACAAATGAGCATATTCTCATCATTGCCTTTCACAGAGATGCTTTTGTATACAATGCAAACTACAATATTTTTTTTTCTAGATGTAATTCTCTTCTATAGATTTTCCAGCATCATAGTAATAGTTGTCTTTGCACACCAGATGAAAGTTCTAAAAATAGATCAAGTATTTTATACATACAGATTTTATAAAAAATATGAATACTTTGCATAGTTATTATACTACAAGTCAATAACTTCCCTTCTGAATAATAAAGAATTCTATATCATAATCAAAATTTGCTACAGAAATAAAATAATAGTAAAAGTAGAATCTTGTCGAAAATAATGAAAATGTTATTAACTAAATGTTTATTAATCTGAGAAGTGTGTACAACAAACCAATAGATTACTCCTAGTGGCAATAAATTTTTTGTTGTTGTTTTTGGCCTGTTCCATTTCAATGATTAACCACTGTAAAACTGATCTTTAATTATAAATATTTTGCTTCAATTAGCCCTTTCCCCCACCAAAAAAGTATCGTATGAACTTTCTTGTCTTTATTATATCTTCAGCAGAATTCAACTATGAAAACTTCTTTCATAATAGCAATTAGGAGATGAATCAATTCCTATAATTATATTGAAACCTATAATTATCGATAATATCATAATGTTATCGAAACAAGATTTAATTTTTATTGTTATAATATAATTTAATAATTAACTTTAATTTCATATTCACGCATATATTCCAGTTAAAAACTCATAAGTCCACACAAACATAATAATAGAACATCAAGTCTACATTGACTCAGTTGTACATGGATACATATATTTTCATAAAACTGTTATATCATTTTAACACCTGAGGAAATTGAAATATTATTTTTAAAAAAGAAGCATTGCCATTTGGTTATTTTCCTATATTTACCTAGAAACTTAATCAAAAAAAGCAATTTTTGTACTATATTATGTACCGAACATAATAATATTTTTTAAACATTTCATTTATTTATATTGACATGCACATTCATAAACAACTGCAAATTAGTTGAAACAAATATTATAGTTTATTTATCTGAAGTTTATAATGATTCGTCAGTGTGTACCAAATTGATCAGATATTAATCTAATTTATTAGTATAATTATTATAGAATGACATATTTTCGGAAACTGGCTCAGAGAACTGAACTTAGATTTTAATATATCAATTAATTTAATTAAAAAAACAAAATAAAAAAATAAAATTCCAATTCCATTAGTGGAATTAAAGTGTAGTAACTCAATTAAAATTAGTGAAATAAAAATAATACTAACTTAGATAATTCTTGGAAGTGCCTTTAGCTTATTCTTCAAGTCTTTTAGGATAGCACGAAATATGGAAATTTTTCAAGTTAATATATGGGATCTTAAATTTCAAAAAAAAAATCTTTATATAAAGTTCAAAATAGTTTTTCAGAATTTATTACATTATTTGTCACACAAAGCAATATATTTCAAATAAAATGTAAAACTAAGTTATAAGGTACAATGCCCCTGTATTAAAATTAGAAATGTCTGTAAAAAAATATTTTGTAAAACAGGATCAATGAATAATGAAAAATACTTCCAGTTGCATTAAAATGTATAATGATTTTTATTTTTATCTGTGACAAATAGATAAATAAGATGAATATCCATTAAACAGAAATCAACGACATTAACAAAGCAGGGAAAATAGCAGAAAAGAAGATGTATATTAGTATTTGGTTTCGAAAGAAAGTTTTAGGATGAATGAAAAGATATAATATCATATACTTGGTCACGAAGAGAATTAAATTTATGAATACTGCTGAGTAATTTGTATGAATTTAAAAATGGTAAATTATTCATTTGGTCATCAGGGGAGAGGGTATGAGGAAATTCCTTTTATAGGCTAAGATATAACAGAACCAGATAACACAGATGAACGAATAAATAGTCACTAACCAAAGAGAACATTTTTGGAGGAGAAAAGAATATCATTGAAGAACCTTTAGTCAGATGAGGTCATTTTGCCTCAACTGCTTAATGAAATATCTTCATTATAGCTTTTTAGATTAGAATATCTCTTTATTTTAATATCTGGGGCACAGAAGTTACTGGAATCGGAAGAAAAAATTTTAAGAAAGTCTATAAACAATAATCATTTCGTAAGAACTATTAATGAGATATAGTGTCCTTCTGTGAAAAATGTTTTTTTAAAATGGAAAAATGTAAAATGACCAAAAATATTTTATTTTATATACAAAGGAAATTTAGAAATGTTTTTTTTATATTTTTAGTAGTTAGTCAATTCCACTCTAAACGTTATTATAGTCATTAAATGTTCATCCATTAAAGATAGTAAGTTTGATTTATGAAACTACTTATCAGAAAATATCCTATAACATATTTCGGAAAATTAATAATACATAAGTCTAAAAACTGATCGGGATAGTAAAATAAATGTTGGAAATGCGTGACGTTAATTGATATCTGAAAATGAAAAGTTGAAAAAAAGATTTTAAAAATGTTTGAAGGTTTTGTTTTTTTTCAAATCAAAGGTTATTGAATAATAAATACGAAAATTTATCGCTAGGCATAATTTGTTTTTAAATATTAATATATATTGTATGGCGGTATACAAAAAATAATTGCTTAGATAAATAAAAAATTTTAAAAATGTAGAAATTATAACTAAATAAAGACTTCATATGAATTTCAAATTGTTTAAAAATGGATAAGAATAATGGATAAACACAGATAAAATGGATTGGATCAAACGATTAACACCGATTGTTAATTATTTGATTCCAATGAGTTGATTAGAAATTCTGGAAACAAAGTGTTAAGTAAGTCAATATCGCTTCTTAATTATCCTATCGAAAATTCTTAAACCAAAATAAATAACGATGTGATCTGAGACATGTGATGAAATATAATAGGGTTCTATGAAGAGTACATTTCTTTTATGCTTGGAATTTAGTAGTTTTTCTTTTTGTTTTTAATGCATAAAAGAAATAAAGTAGGAATTCTTTGAAAGTCCTAGCAGT
Source organism: Argiope bruennichi (assembly GCF_947563725.1). NCBI lineage: Eukaryota > Metazoa > Arthropoda > Arachnida > Araneae > Araneidae > Argiope > Argiope bruennichi. Next base: position 91,613,812 of record NC_079151.1, read on the forward strand.
AAAACGGAATAATAAGCAATTTAAATCTTTAATTTATGAGAAAAAAATGAACAAATATTGATTTAAAGAATTCTTTTTCTTTTTTCTTTCTTTCTTTTTTTTTCTTTTTTTTTTTATTTCTTGCTAAACGCATATTAATAAGGTATTTTCTTCTTATTAAAAAGTTCTTATCAAATGCATTTCTATTACTATCTGATAGTTCTGGATAAGTATTATCAACAAAAATGCATCTACCTTTATATGCATCGATGCCTCCAATTTAGCACAAAGAGTATGAATCAATTGCTTTTCGAATGATTTTATTGAACAGATTTTCGTTGATAAAAATACCAATTATTAAAATTCTCTTTAGCTTGATAAACTATTTATTATATCATCATTTATCTTTTTAACTAGTTATTTTCCTAGAATGCTGCCCATAGAATTCTTTTATGCCCTAGGAATTTCTTCAGGAAGCTGTGCTATTTTGATAGCAAAGTTAAACAATTTAATAATCATTGGCATGAAAAATGTCACTGTCTTTAAAGGAATAGCTATCTCCAATTTTATAGAATCTGAACCCCATTTTAAAGCTTTTTTTTAACCAACTATTGAAGCTTTGTCAGTTTTTGAAATTATTTATACTCTGTTTTTGTATAAGATTTATCTTGTAGCTGGTACTTTTTTTGAATATAAAACGGGGAATTTTATCTACTATTTATCCCCCCCTTCTTCCGAAAATTGTTCTATCGGAGTAGCAAAATTAGGCATTACTTTTTAGCAATGCACTGAAATACATTGAAAAATGAATTGTCCTTGGAAAACTGGAATAAAATTTAGGAAGTAAAGGATCTAAAGATGTTTATAGAGTATGATGGGACACTAAGAATGCAGTTGTATGTTTTCTAATTTATTTCACATCTATTACAGTTATTTTAGGAAAGAATTTTTAGGCATCAAATAATAAAAAAACTAATTTCTAGTATTTTTCCTATTTTTTGTTCTTGAGTCTCTTTTTGTTTGGAGAAAACTAACAACAACCTTATTTGACATTATGCTTAAAGTATATTTGAATGATTTCTCAACTAAATTGTATTTGTGTTTAATATGATGCAAATGACAAAATAACTTCCGATTTTAAAGAAATGTTAAGAAATATAATTAAATCTATAAAATAGATCTACAAGATTTCACAAGAAACGAAAGCAAAAGCATTTGATGTGTATTCAGTTTCAGTTACCAGGCTTGTGAGTAAGTTAGAATCGAAAATAGAATTGTACTACTGATCTGATGACAGTATAGGGCAAATTAAATAAATGACAATCACATCATTAATTTACTATTCAATAAATCCTCAACATCAGGGAAGAATACTTATCCAATCTGCTTAACGAGTCAAAGATGGAACAACATAAAAAACTAAATTTGTTCATAAAAGTTGAAACTTTACTTCATAGCTTAACATCAAAATTCAAAGACAATTAATTTCCTGTCTTTGGAAATGATGCCAGGACATAAATCAAATGGATGATTGACTTTCCCTTTTGAAAAATCACCTTTGTAGTTGAAAAATCACCTCTGTAGATGAAGACGATGCGCTACAGTGTCTTCTTACATTGCAGATCGCAATGATATAGTTGCGATCCACAATCCATCTTTAAACTAGGATCATCAATCATTTCAAGGCAATGCGGGAAAGGATCACTCCCTCTTTTCCATACATTAATCAATGTTTGTGAAAAGATAATTCTTCAACAAGACACGCATTCGAAATTCCAGGAGAATTCTTAGATAATCGTTGAACATTTAATGAAAATATGTCCATCACGCAGAAACAGAAATTGAGACATTGTATATACCTAAAGAGTTTTGAACTCATTAACCTATTGATGAAATATTTATTATTCAATATTTTTGGAATTTTCTTTCCTTGTAGTTTAAAGATTTTATGCTTGCATTCTGTGGTTGAAACTGATAGTTCCCAAATTTGCTTTCTAGAAAGCATTTTCATGAGTTTTTTTTTTTTTTTTAAATACAATTTGCATCTAATGAAAAATCAAACACACATGTTGTTCTTTGCTAATTTTATATTTATGTGAACAAAATAAGTAACACGAATTAAATAAACGAAATATTTTAGGTGAATGTTGAAAACTGTAATAAAATGAAGCTACAGAGTTTGAAAAAAAAATACAATTTACACTCATAATTTTTTAATGTCGATTTCATATAAATATCCTTTACCATCACTAACATCATACCATAATGGCAGACTTCTTTCTTTTACATATTTTTAGTCAAAAATATCTGCATACATTTTTGCAATATTTCGAAAATTTAAGCGCTTAGTATCATTTTCACACAACCTTTGGATTCTAAATTTAAAATTTTGCATTTATAATTTAAAAACTATTAAATACACACGTAAATTGTTATGATCACAGTAAAATCATTTGTGATAACTCAACTAATAAAGGAGTCTATTTATCCATATGTCTATCTGTTAATGCATAGAAACTTATTGATCTTTCAAATTTGGTACAAATACACTTTGAAGTTGGAAATGCACATATCATACAGATGCTTTGGAAAATTTAATTAGAATTCCAGTTAATAATTAAGCTATATTTTGAAGATTTTCCTAGATATTTTTTGAAACTATTACTGTTCAAAAATAATGTTTACACCATTGTAAAATTAAGTTCTTTAACTAACATTAAATATTTATCTGATATCACATTATCGTGGCAATGAAGTCATCATTTTGGTCACAAATTATTTGTATGCATTATGATAATAATTCGATGTTTTATGCCCTCAATGTCATCTTCTCCTAACTTTCAGACTTTAACTGTAAAAATGTGCATTAACAAATAAAACAAAATTAATAGCATGTTATTACAATAGCTTTGCGTGACCTAATAAACACATCTCTCTAGTTTTACGAATACTGTAGGTGAATGTTTGAGTGATTGTTTGCGACGGAGTTTTCCTTTTCCTGATTTACAAACTGTTTCGCCACTAATTCCAAATTTTAAACAGATAAACGACGAATGCGGAAATGTGAAAATCAAAGCGATATTTTTTTGAAATTTTATTTAATTATTAAGTTATATTTAAGAATTTTACCGTGATAATATCCGAAAATATTATTCCACAAAAATAAATTTTACTCCATTTTAAAAATTTTAAAATTGCTTCGCTGCACAGGTAATAATACTAATGAAGTTATCATGTTGTTTTCCTAAATAATGATATTCTTTTGTTTGCATGAACTTTAATAATATATTTTACTATTCTATTAAAGTTCTAATCATTTTCAATGTTTTATTAAATATTTATGAGTTTCTTCTATTGCGTAAAATAAATAATGAATAATTCTGTTTATTCAATGTGATGTTTATTTTGTTAGACTGGATTAATGGCTATTTTCATAATTAATGCAACGATGATTTTCTAAACTTAACATCAGAAAAAATGTCCATTTCTCCAATCAAAAAAAAAGAAAAGATGAGACGCTATTAAAAAAACACGGCTTAAATGTTCATCACATTGTGATGCATAAAACGTTTTTAGAGAGAATTATAAGCAATACATAATCAGGACAATCAATTCATAATGTATTCAATACGATTAAATCATAATTCAATCAATACGATGCAATCAAGGCCCAAGTGGCATTAAAATTATATTAAATACAGACTACATTTCTTGAAAACGATTTATTGACCAAAGAAGAGTATTTGCAAATTTTCAAAAAATCCTCCATATAGTAAAAGAAGATAAAATATAAAAAGTTTAGCATGCTAATATAAAAATAATTTTTGTAATACCTAAAAAATTGCTAGATGAGTGGAAAGTCGTGGATATAATAGAAAATCATCAAGACATGATTTTATATTATTATTCAATGCGGATTAACATTTTTATGTTATTTCCTCTCTTCGATATTTTTTAGTATTTAATTGCTTTGATATAATTCTTTTTATTATTTATTCACTTCTACAGAATTTTTTTATTGCTTAATTACTTCCCCACAATATTTTTTAAATAACACTACCTATTTAAAAGAACCGATTGAATCATTAAACATTTATTAAATTTCACATTTCAAAATGTTGCAGACATTCTTATCAATTGCGTGTGTTCCAAATAAGATTGTGCTCATTAAAATTATTAAAATTGTGCCCATGTAATGTACTTTTAATACTCAAAACAATCACAAATACTATTTATTCTGATTACTTATTATAAATATGAGAAACGCACTGTCTTATCAAAACAAAATGGATTCCCAAAATAACTTTTATATTAAATGAAGTCAAACTTAGGGACTGTGTTAGTGATATTAATATATATAAAAAAACAAACATAGAATTTGAAATACAAGTAATTTTCAAAAATTTGTAAAAGAAAGAACCGTCTCTGTAGTGAAATATTTACAGACAAAATCCTTAAAGGAAAAAAAAAAATGTAATTTTGGTACTGAAATGAAAAGGCGCCTCGTCGTCGGAACATGAAATTGATCCTATCTTCTCAATCTTCTTTAAACTAAGTCCATTTTTGAAGTGAAAGTAAAAAATAAGGAATAAAATTTTAAATTTTCAGCCAAAGTCTTGTAATAAAGTTTTTTTAAAAATTATTTTATTTATTTATTTATTATTTTTTTATTTTTTTTATGTGAAATTATTGCAAATGGACAGCCAGTGTCTCCCAATGGAAAAGTTTTTTTTAATTTTATTTAGAGTACATTTATTGGTTTGCATGTACTAAATATTAGATTACACGTTACTACATAAAGAATACGAATGATCTTCAGAAAAATTTTTTACTAGATACGTTAATTTCATATTACTACAAATGCTGAATATATTTTATTGTTATTCCAATTATACTTCTTAAAAAATAGTAGGCATAAATTTTTTATATATTTTTTTTTAAGATTAAATGTTTTTTCGAGTTTTTCTTACTATTATTCAGACATTAAAAATCTTTAACATCCAGTTTAAGAAAATGAATTTTATATAAATCTAATGACCTAAACATAAACATTTAAATATTTGGTATCGAAAAACCCAACCACAACCAAAGGAGATATAGACTTCGTCAACAATATGTTTTCTGATGGCAAGGATACAGTTTCGATCCATCATCAAACTCAGCTTCATCAATCACTTGTTGGTAATAAAGAAAAATATCACTATCTCTTATATTAATCAATGTTTATGGAAGGTAATTCTTCAACAAACTCCATGCTGGTAATTCTTAGGAGAAATTTCTGTCTCCTCTACGCACATATAATAAATATTTACCGGTAGAAATAGAAATTTAGAGGGAGGTGACAGCAAACATCTAATCTGTTTCGGATTGCTTAGTTTAGGTAGTGATTGGTTGAAATTTGTTTGGAGAAACACGTAAAGGAAATTCAGTGAATATTTGAATCAATAAAGCTGCTGCTATTTGATCAGTGACGAATTGTTAATTTAGAATTGATTGGATCTTTCTCATGATTTAAGATAAATATTGTCGATGAAATATTTCATAAACATTTGAGAAATAAAATTTTAATGAAAGGAGATATCTTTGGTGGAAATTTTCCGAATCTCTATATTTTCGAAAGATTATCTAAATTTTAAATTTTCTGTGAAATATTCATCGAATTATCAAGATATATTAATTGAATCGAATCAATTCAAATTTCATAATTAAAAATTTTAAAAATAATTAGATAATTTATGATGTTAATAGTTAATGATAATGACCTTTAATTTTAAATTTATACACTCGCCATGTTGATTTATATATATATATATATATTATGTTATCCTTTTGTTTTCTGCTAAATAATTTTTACAGTACATTCATATTATTTAATTTTTGTAATAACGAAAAGTGAAAAATTTTGTTTTTATGGAAATATATTTGTGCTTTATCAATCCTTTATTTTAATGATTTAAAACCACAGAAAATTAATCTTCATCCTCGCATGTCAAACTAAACATCATGCTGTTGTTGTTGTTTTTATGGCAATTGCCATGGACAAGCCCGCTGCTACGAAGACAGCGATTTAAGCCAGTGGGGAAGCGTCTTTTGTTTTTATAGTAGCGCCAACTAGGGCCAAGACTGCGACTTTGCTACTCACGTATCACTCATTCGCTTGCACAACCCCATTTTACAGGAGGGCACATTCACACATCTCACAGATAGAACAACGGAAGAACAACCATGCCCAAATCGGGACTCGAATCCAGGACGTACAAATCACGGGGAAGACCTGCTACCCCTATGCCAGGACGCCGGCTAAACTAAACATCATGGAGTTTGAAGAAATGGCTCTAAGAATCACATTCAACTTAAGTTATAAAGACTCGTTTAATTCATAGTACGTGGTGTTGAATTATTCAATTAATATAATTTCGCTTAATTATGACAATATTTAATATAAACAATACCAATGTATTGTTATATTGTTCTATCTAACTTTTATTGCCGTAAATGATTAAATATCAGAATAATATATAGTAATTAAATAAAAATAATAAATTAATTTAAATTATAGCTGCTTTAAACATTTTAACCTTTAAACCATACAGTTCGGAAAACTTATTTATACACACCAACTCTTTCTCCATTATTCATTTCTAAATGGAGGAAAAAGTTTATAAAAATCGTGCTTTTAAGAAACAAAGTTTGATATCTTTTAAACAAAGCATTAGATAGTCTTAAATTATTCAATATAAAGTATATGACTATTTGGTGAAGGAAACATATGTGACAAACATATGAAACTTTTTATCAGACAGGGTACGCAAAAAGACAAGAGTTTATATCCTTGAATATTACATCTAAGGTTTCATTTGAAGTTTAATTTTTTTTTACTTTGTTCCATAATTCTATGAATACATTTAAAATTCTGTAGGATTTTATCACATTTAAAAATATATATATGTCTCCCGTAACCTCAAATTATCAATATGAGATTGTTTCTCTCCCATTCATTAATTCATATATAAAAATCCAAGATTCTACACAGAAAAGTTCTGGAAATATTAGAAGGAAATTTAATGACTTTGAACACATTCATTACGCAGATTGGGGCTGGAACAAGTCTCCTGTTGCACAATTATGTGATAATACACGTATCATAACGGTTTATTAAAATAGAGGAATAACAAATTGTCTTAATTAAAACTGATATATTTCACATGAAAATTTCAATAATGTAATGAATTTAAGTATTGATACAATTTGTACAAAATGAACAATTTTGATACCATATACAAAATTGTATTCTTCTAATAGGCCCTGAAAATACATAAGGCTCATTATGTTTACATACAGAATAATTCATCAGTATTTCAAAATGTTCTATTCACTAAATTATATCATTTTTAGGTTAAAAATTAGTTTACAATTGTAAATGAAGGATTCTATTTTCTTGTCTTGAATTGCAATGTTTTTTAAAAATACCTTAAATGCACAAAGTTTGAAGTTTCTCGCCTGGTCTTTTTTAAGAAAAGGTTGCATTCCTCATTAAATAAAAGTCATCTTCCTCCATTTTGGGGTACAAATAAAATGAATTAATTCATTCTCAAATGATGAATTGAAACTATCTAAAGGAACATCCACCTTTTATGACATCATAATTTATGATGGATTCAGTAAATGAAGCTATATTGGCATTTGCTACAATATGTCAACCCCACCTCTTTTATTTCTTTCTGAAACTATTGAAAAACAAAAGAATATTATTTTTATGAAATTAAGCAACGACCATAAATTCCACTTTGACCTTTTAATGCGTTGTTTAAAACCACAGATACCCCTCATTTAGCATGGAACCAAGCAAATTAACCATATTGTTATATGTGTTAGATAAATTATATATAATTTGTCACAATGGAAAACTCAATATTTTTATGTTTACCTCAGTTTTTAAGCATCATTCTTAAAGTGCGATGTTTCAAAAGAATTAAAACTATAAATTTTAAACTGCGCCAGCTTTTGTTCTCTCAATAAAAATGTATAGTAATTAAAATTATTTCAGATTAAAAATTGCTATATATTAATAAAACAATAAATGAAATAAAATAGTCCATCCCTTATGCGGAAATAAATTTTTGTCATTGGTAAGATTTCATAACGAATTAAACAAGATGAATTAACTATGCATAGTACTAATTAGAAGTAATATTTGACATAAAAGTACTTTCAATTTATTTTAGATTCTTTTTTTAGAATTCGATGCTAGAACTATTTTATCAATGTTAGTAAAAATTGTGAATTATAAATAACTAAAAAATTGCTGCATTATTCAACAAAAGTTTCAGATACTCTCTGGACCTTAGTTTTTCTTTTAAGTCACTTGTTTTAATGAATAACGACATTAAAACACATTTAAGAATGAAAAGAAATAAATTACAATCAAAAGTGAAAACTTCAAAAGAGACGCTCAGTCATTTTTATTAAAGACTTTCGACAATCAAAAAAGGTATAAACATATAATTTTTGAAATTCACTTGATAAATAAATTAGATGAAAAAAAAAACCTATGGTGTTAAAATATATGAGTTTCAAAGATAAACTTTTGAACTTTTTTAGACAGATTTGAGTTTGCAGACGAACTTTTAAATTCATACTTGGAGACTGCGGGGAATAAGCTAATTAAAAAAGAAGAATGTGCAGCATCAAATGGAATGTAATTTTCGGGAAAAGTAGAAAAAAATGAAACATCTTTTTAATATTATTGGTGGAATACTAGGGGAATTACTACAGGTGAATTAGACGAAAAAGCTAAATTCGACGTTAAAATGAAAAGATGCTCTTTTCGGAAAATGAAGGTAATTTGATTGATTTTTTTTTTCTGAAACTTCTTCAAAGCAAAACCATTTTTTTTAATAAACGGAATAAGATGCAGATCAAAACATTAAATTTCTGAATAAAAGTTGAAGACATTCATCGTTTTTCTACAAAGCTTGAATATAAAGTATGGTAGCTTATCATAAGCGAAACTTTTATTTTCTTTTGAATCCGCTGAGTCTCAGTTTTTCTGAAATCGCAGTGTTTCATGATCCATTTGATTTTTTCTTCCATAAATATTCTTTTGAATAAATAGTACTTAAAAAAACACTTTATTATTATTTTTTTAAATACAGTGTATGAATTGAATTACTGTCGGCTTGCAGTTACTTTATGAGGTACTGAATTTTGATAAAAATGTTCTTTTTCATTTATTTTTAGTTAGGAGTTTAGACATGAATATGTTATAACATTCATTTCTCATTAAGTATATATTGTTGAGGTCAAATTTTCTATTTTATTCTTTTTAAATTTTCGCCCAATTTTTAATCATATTATTTTAATTTTAGCACTTTATAAATGTTTGTTATACATTGTACTTTAAAAAATTATACAACAATAGAAAAATCAAGATTAAAAGTTATTGCAACTATTTAGAGATAAAGTTAATACGTACCTTAATTGCAAGAAATATAAAACCATGTGCACTCCAAACAATGAATCCACATTTAAGTAATTTAACTATAAAAAAGCTTTAAGGTAGAAACTGATTAAAGAGAATGAAGAATAAAGTAAAAATTGTAGAAAGCCTGAACATAGACTACAGAAGTTTATCATAAGCGAAACTTTTTGTTTGTTTGTTCGTTTTGAGTCTGCTGAATTTCAGTTTTTTTTTTAAATTCGCAACATTTCAAGATCTATTTGATTTCTTCTTCCATAAATGTTCTTCTGAACAAATAACAAATATTTTCAGGAAAATAACCACTTCATTCTTTTCTCTAATACATTATACGAAATGATTTACTGTTGGTTTACAGCTACAATGTCAGGTATTGAATTTAGATTAAATGTTTGTGTTATTTATTTTTAGTTAGTAGTTTAGATTTGTAGTCTCTGGTGTAGGTCCATTTAACCCTTTCAAAGGCCGTGGGAAGTATGCTTCCCACTAAATTTATCAATCTTTGTATGAAATTATGTAGGTTGACATAAGTTCTCACAAATTCTTTTAGGAAGACAGAAACTTAAATTCTTCAGTTCTTTATCTCACATAAAATGATGTGTCTTGATTTGTTACTTAATTATCAATTAACCAAATTAATTAATTAATCAAATTAAATTTATATAATAAGCTAAACGAATCCCTTTTCTTATTTTAATTTCAAGCTTAAAAATATTTTAACATAATATGACTAGAAAAAAATAGCCCTTTAAAGGATTAATTTTTATTATCAAATTAAATGGACCTACATCAGATACGCGAAGGGAAGATAAGATCCTGCAAACTGAGAGTTAATGGTCGAAAGGTTACCCACCCGGTCCCTTTGGTCATCCCCCTCAAGGTTGAACACTGTGAGGAGGATGTTGGTAATGAGACTACATATAATATTTTAGTTGCCCAGTAGGTAGCACCTGTTTTAAAATAAGTTTTTGAGAAATCTAAAGAGATGTCGGTTGATGGTTTTAAGTCTAATTTAATACCTACAAATTAACAGACAGGATTATGTCATAATAATAAACCCCTATTTATCAATGAGGGCCTTCTGTTGGGTATAATCTCACCTTTTATTCAAATTGTTTTGAAATTGTAACAATTTATACATGTTTAGTGTATAATGAATATTAAAAAAATATTAAATACAACTGAAGAAACTTCAAGAATAAATGTTATTACAACCATTTAAAGATAACGTTAATATATGCTCTAATTGCACGAAATATAAAATCTTGCAATGAAAAGAAAGAATCCAACATTTAAATAATTTAATAATAATAAACATGAAAATAAAAAAAAAATTAAAATAGTTTGATTATTGGTTTATTACTTTGGAAAAAGGGCATCAAGCATAAAATGATATATAACCACACTGCCTTATATTCTGTAAATTTCAGATAACTTATTCACTAACTATCATAATTTAATTTTAGTATTTCCGAAATAACTCTGATAAATAATTATAGATAATCCGGGACTCTATGAACTTACCGCAAGATTAAATAACCATTACTGAACTGCTTTAATTTCTCCCCATTGAAGCTTTATAACTTAGTAAAATAATAATTGTATTTTCAATTTAATGATTAATGGTTTCATCAATATTAATGTCATCACCAATGTTCTGTCAATGACAAGACAATACCATAAAACAATCTCAGGATTAATATTCAAAAATACATAAACTGTCTTCCCCCGTAAACAATGACTAGAAATAAAGAAAACTGGGGAATAACTTGAAATATCTTATGATCTGCAGAAGACCAGGATGTAGTTTCTATTCGCAATCCATCATTAAATTGGGCTTTAGAAATCAAATGAATACTGAAAAATATGACTCTATCTTGCTCATTCATTTATCACTGTTTGAAAAGAGACGGTTTTACCAGAAGCGAGCTTTGGCAGTTCCAAGAGAGATTTGTGTCGTCGGAAGAGCGTTTAATATATATTTACCAATGGAAACAGAAGTTTAAATTGTAGGAGTCAGGTCTGCTTTTAATTAATTTGTTATGGTAATGATTAGTTAGGATTTATTACGGCACACATTAAAACATAATTTTAATGAATGATTGAAACAGCAGAAATGATTGATAGTTGATGAGAAACATAAGTTGTATGTTTAGTCTATAAGATTCTTTCTAAAGCCTTCAAATGAAATTAATAAAGGTGATAGGTGAAGAATGTTTGGGAAATATTTTCATAAGCGATATTATCATCTGTAGATATTTCCGTTATCAAAGATTTTACAAACAATCAGAAATTTTACATTTTGTTTTGCATATTGGAGCATTTAACAGTCCCGTTTACGGTTTTTAACGTTAACAGAAATATGTTTTTATTACATAAAAACCTTTTACTTAACCCCGCCTATTCTATTTTTGTACGGAGATATTAATATTTGATTTTTTACTCAAATTTTCATGTTCTAGAGTTACGAAATTTCGACTGCAAATCTTGTTTCCCTATAATAATTGAATATCTTAATAATTTTATAGCATTTAATTATCATTAAATTTATCATTTAGGTAAAAACTAATTTCGTTAATGCAATATTTATTTGTTAAGGTGTTCTGGAATAAACAATATATCGAAATATTGATTTTCAAATTTTATACTATTACTAATTACGAAACACATTTAAGATGAAAACATCAAATTATATAAAAGATAAGATCTTTTTAAATACATTTTAATTAGTGAATTAAAATGTTTTATCAGAAATCAAGCAATAAATATTATGTAGAAATTAAAACATTATGAAAATACGAGTAAGAAATTCTGATCATTTTTTAATTAGTTAATTAAGAAAATTTTGCTTTTTATCCATAATAAATTTTAGAAATTGCCAAACAATATTATCGCATTTATCGCAAAAAATATTTTTACATTATTTTAAATTAAAAAAAATCATTTAAATAATATTACTAGGTAAACTTCTAGTTAATGAAATTCTGAATAAATTCCAATGTAACTACTAAGTTATACTGAAGTCTTTTTCTTAAATTCAACAATTATGTAAAAATGTATTTTGTATGATTTTTAACAATATATTTCATTGTTGCATTGGCATTTAAATTACTTTTATTGATTATTGACATTATTGATTCATTGACATTTAAATTACATTTTATTGATTCATCGCCTTCCATTTCCACTTGAAAACAGAGGAAAAATAGCTTATAATAGTTACTTGCTCACTTTACATGCGATTTCAGCGAAAAAAAACATGCTATTAAAATTAGTAAATGACTTACTGGTTTAATGTGTTTTTAATGGAACAATGACGTCATTGGTCTCGACTCTAGAAGGTATGCTCATACAGAATTAATGGAACAAATATAAATCGACTAACAAAGCTTTACTGTCTGGCAACAATTCATGCTTAAACTACTTTGTTCACGGAATCATGAATATTAAGTTTTGCATAAAAATTCAATTGAAATTAAATACAACCACTATTATCGGTAGATCAAAAGTGGCTAGTCAAAGATGTTTAAAATATAGCAGTTCCAGCAAAACATATTATAATTTTAAAGTTAATTTAAGTCGGATGAGTCAAAAATCAAACACATTGTGAAAATTATTTACAAATCATCTTGCAATGTTAGATACGTTTTTGACTCTCCCATATTAATATCCACACAATTTTACTATCAGAATCATTCGTTATTTGAGAGAATATGTTGAATAATAATATATATTTCATATTTCAAAATTCTTCTCAAATCTATTATTCACTGTTTATATTTTAAATAAGGTTAAGTAAATGTGAATATAACAACTTTGCACCAGTTGCAAAACTTATTATGGTGACTGAGTGCTCAGAATAAATTTTGAATTAATCTTATTGAAAAAGTTTTTATTAAATATAAAATTAAGCGATTATTATATAAAAACAAAGTTAGTTTATAAAATAAACTTTTATATTACGAGAAATGAAAATCAGAAAAAAATCTTATTAAAAATCTTATAGAATATCAAAACAGCCTGTAATTTTTGTCAACCGATGAAAAAAAACTCAATTGCATCTGTAATGTGATAGGAAGATTTTCAGCTGAAAACCGGAGCGAGCAAAAAGAAGAAAACACTGAATATGCAGTGTGGAATGAAACAATGCCACATCATAGAAATAAGAGAGTAATTTGCTATATTTCCCTCAGCTTCTTCAAAACAAATTTTAAAAAAAAGGAAAAAGATAGAAAGAAATTTTGTATTTTCAGACAAAAAAAAAATCACCAATTTACTTTTGTTTTTCGTGCGTTTCGCATTGGAAAGCCCTTTCTCCCACCGTGTGTCAATGTATGTTTCCTTATTTTCTGAATCTTTATACAGAAGTTATTATTAAAAAACAAACCGAGAGTAATTATTGTATGCAAGTTTTTCTCTATAGTTTTTTTTTCATAATATCAAGTTGAATCCAGATGGCTTTTACTGATTCCTAATTCATCGTTCTCTGGAACTAATCAAATTTTAGATTTTCTTTTTAGATTAAATGCTGATCATCTTTTTCATTACGATTCAGAATTTAAAAAGATTAAGTTACCTGTTTAAAGAAATAAACACTAGAAATAAACTAGATATCCGAATGATTTCCTTCACCTGTCATCCCAAACTACAGAAGAAACTTAAATAATTGCAGCTTTTTTTTATCTTTCAAATTGCTGACACACAGTCAGCGTTTTTTGTAAACTATTTTGTTGTCAAAGGTGAGTACTAGCAAATTAGAGAGAAAACTCCATCCAACAAACAAAGAGATAATACTAAAGTATTTAGCATGCTAATATGAAAATTAATTTTCATAGCATCCTTAAAATTTCTAGATGAGTCGAAAGTCATGTATATAATGGAAAATTTCAATACATATTATGTATATAATGGAAAATTTCAATACATATTATGTATATAATGGAAAATTTCAATACATATTATGTATATAATGTATATAATGGAAAATTTCAATACATATTACCACTTTAATATTATTTAATCTATTCGATATTTTTTTTTATTATTATTGAATCTCCTCGACATGATTCTTTTATTATTTATTCTCTTCTACGGATTTTTTATTATTTAATCTCTTCCACATAATATTTTTTTTTCAGTAACACTATATACTTAAAAGAACTCGAAGAATAATGAAACAGTTATCTATTTAATGTTGGCATTTTTTTTAGTGCCGTAGATTTTCTTATTCACTGTTTATGTTCCAAATCAGATGAAGTATATGTAATTTTTTTAAAAAGCACGAGTTGTAAAATATGCTTTGACTACTCAAAAGGATCACAAATAATAATTATTACGATTACTTCTTATAAATGTAAAAATAAAGAACTTTCTAATCAAAACAACATGCATTTCTTAGGTATTTTTTATAATATGGAAATTCAAACTCTGAGACTGCCTTATGGATATCATATGAAAAAATCATAGAATTTGAAATACAAGTAATGTTCATATCTTGTAAGAGAAAGAACTGTCACTGTAATGAGACTGAAAGAGTTCCAGACAAATTCGTTAACGAAAGAAAAGCAAAAATCTAAATTTGGCGGTAAATTGAAAAGACACCTCTTCTTTGGAGCATAAAATTGATCCCATCCTCTCAATTTTTCACTAAAAAAAATCCATTTTTGAAGTGAAAGTAAAAAATGTAGAATTGCATTTTGAATTTTCAGCCAAAGGCCACCAATTACGTTTAGCTTTTTTGTAAAAACGTTGCAAATGGAAAATCAGTTTACCAACAGAAAAGTTTTCTATATTATATATATATATATATGTAGGATCGTGTCCTCAATCGAAAGAAGACTGTCTTTTCCATATTTTAATAAACGAACACAGGACTACACGAACAGTAAGCAAAAGAACAAAAGTATAGGGTTGGTTGCAGTTCAGGCGAACATAGCATGGCTGTTGTCCTTCAACTTGGAAGCTCACACACTCTCGCACCAAGTGTCTTTCTTCTGCCGTTTGCCTCACTTATACTTCTAGTTGGAACACTACTGCCATCTGCCGGCGAGGTAGAGGGAATAGCATAGGGGCTCATACTACATATATATATTTCAAATGCATTTATTTGTTTGCGTGTACTAAAATGCATACTAGCAGATTACATGATGCTAGTATATAAAATTCGAATTATATTAAAAAACAAGTTTAATGTAAGTGCCAAATTCATATTATTACAAATGATGAATATATTTTATTGCTATTCCGATAAATACTTCTTGAATTAAGAGCAGACATAAGTTTTATAACTCTTTTTAAGATTAAATGTTTTCTCTACTTTTTGCTATTATTATTCAGATATTAAAAATCTGTAATCTTCTCTTTAAGAAAATATATAAATCTAATGACCTCTAGATAAAAATTCAAATATTTGGTATTGAAAACTCCAACCACAAACAAGGAAAATATAGACTTCATCAACCATGTATCTTCTGATGGGAGGGATATAGTTTTCATCCATCATGAAACTCGGTCTCATCAATCACTTCCAGAAAATAAAGAAAAGGATCGCTATCTCCTATATTAATCAAAGTTTATGGATGGTAATTCTTCAACAAACACCTTGCTGGTAATTCTAAGGAGAAATTTCTATCTCCTCAATAAACATATAATAAACATTTAACGGTCGAAACAGAAATTTAGAGAGAGGTGATAGCAAACATCTAATCTGCTTCTGATTGCTTAGTTTAGGTAGTGATTGGTTGAAATTTTTTTGGAGAAACACGAAAAGGAAATTCAATGAATATTTCAAGCAATAGAGCTGTTGATATTTGATCAGTGACAAATTGTTAATTTAGAATTGATTGGATCTTTCTGATGAATTAAGATAAATATTGTCAATGGAATATTTCAGAAACATTTGAATTAAAATTTCAGTTAGAAGGAATCCCCCTTTTAATAATTCACCCATTTTATATGTTTTTGAAATAATATCTAAAATTCAAATTTGTTGTGAAGTACTCACCAAACAATCAGAATATATTAATAAAAACAAATTAATTCAAAATTTTAAAAATAATTATTAATAATGATAATGTGTTAGTGGTTAATGATAATGACATTTAAATTTATACATTCATTATGTTAATTTTTTTACATATATATTATATGTTTTACTGATTATTTTATATATCCTTTTGTTTTCTTCTAAATATACGTTACCTTACATTTAATTTTAATACTAATTAAAAAGTGGATAAGTGTTTTGTACTTTTAAATTCCTTTATTTTAATGATTAAAAACTCGGAAAATTAATCACCGACCTCGCTCGCATCTCAAACTAAATATAATGGAGTTTGCTTAAAGAAATGGCTCAAAGAATCACATTCAACTTAAATTATAAAGACTCGTTTAATTCATAGTGCGTGGTGTTGAATAATTCAATTAATATAAAGGGTGTTTATAAAGTCCCGGACCCATTTTGATGTTTAATAACTCATAAAATAATAAAGATAGATTTAAATTAATAACATAAATGGTTAAATAGACTCAAAAGGTTTCATGACCCTTGTCAATGAACTTCCACGTGTGCCCCCTTCGTCGCACGGAGAATATCAAGTCGATAGTCAATTTCACGCCAGGTAGCGACAAGCATGTCGGCATCCACAGAGCCATTTGCGCACTTTATGGCGATTAACAATGCCAGAAACATGAAAGGATGCTTCATCGGAGAACATTATGCTCTTCAGAAAATCAGCAGCATCTTCTATCCTCCTTAGCATATCTGTTGCAAAGGCCATCCTCCTAGGTCTATCGTTCGGTTCCAAAACTTGAACAATTTGAACTTTGTATGCATGCAGTCTTAATTTTTTCTTAATAACCTTGTACACCGTCGAAATTGGCATATCCAATTCTGTTGCCGCTGATCTCAGATATTCTAGGATTGTGTAAAAATGTCTCTCTGACACGCTCAACATCAAAATCACTTGTGCAAGGACGTCTGGAACGTTTCTTATCTTCGATACTTCCAATTTCTAGAAAATTCTTTTTCCACCGCAAGATGCTGTTTTTGGATGGAGGATCTTTTTGGTAAATTCTTCTGAAATTTCTCTGTGCTTGCACTATCGATTTCATTTCTATGAACCACCATAAAATCTGTGCTTTCTCTTGTGGTGTATGCATTCTCCTTAATATCCGCTCGAATAAAACATCACATACAAAAGTACTACATAGAACAAACACATCAAAAGTAAACATAACATTGCAATAGTTGCCAAAAACAAAAGAGAGAAAAATGCAATTAATAAGCAGACAATATTTAGAAAAGTACAGATATTTAGACTGGAAAATGAAATTATCTGAAATTAACCACACGCGCAGACGATATTTACAAAAGTAAAAATATTCAAACCTGAAAAGGAAAATATATGAGTTATTCCATCAATAAATGTCATAAGTGTGTTTATATCTTTATTATTTTATGAGTTATTAAACATCAAAATGGGTCCGGGACTTTATAAACACCCTGTAATTTCGCTTGATTATGATAAATTTAATGCAAACAATACCGATCTATTGTTATATTGTAGAGTTCAGTCTTACTTTTATTGCCATAAATGATAAAATATCAGAATAATATATAATAATTAAATGAACATAATAAATGATTAAAATTAATTTAAATTATCACTGCTCAAATGTTTTATCATAAATTTTTGAAAAATTAGAAAACTATTTATACACGCCAACGCTTTTTCCATTATTCATCCTAAATGGAGGAAAAAGTTTATAAAAATCATGCTTCTAAGAAACAAAGTTTGATACCTTTTAAACAAAGTATTAGATAAATTAATCCAAATAAGACTATGGGGAAAGTTGCATATATGAATATGAATTTTTTTTATCAGACTTGGTAGACAAAAAATAATAAAAAGCTTTTATTTCCTTAAATATTACATCTAGTGTATCATCTTCAAGTTTAATTTAACTTCTATCAATCATCTTCAGGTTTAAAAGTTTATTGACTGAGGTCGATAGATCTATGAATACGTTTTAAAATCTGTGGGATTCCTTCACATTTTTATAAAAATTAAAT
Organism: Argiope bruennichi; assembly: GCF_947563725.1. NCBI lineage: Eukaryota > Metazoa > Arthropoda > Arachnida > Araneae > Araneidae > Argiope > Argiope bruennichi. The sequence continues at coordinate 91,632,342 of NC_079151.1, forward strand.
TTTTATATATCTCCCATAACTTTAAATTATCAATATCAGATTGTTTCTCTTTCATTCATTAATTCATATATAAAATTTCAAGTTTCTATTGAGAAAATTTCTGGAAATATTATAAGGAAATTTAATGACTTTGAACACATTCATTACGCAGATTGGTGTTAGAACACGTCTCCCGTTGCGCAATTATGTGATAATACACGTATCATAACGGTTTATTAAAAGAGCGGAATTAAATAACAAAAATGTTTTCATTAAAACTAATATATTTCAAATGAAAGTTTCAACAATGTAATGAATTGAAATATTGATACAACTTGTACAAAATGAACAATTTCGATATCAGTATAAAATTGTATTCTTCTAATAGGCTATGAAAATACATTATATACACCGTAAATCATCAGCATTTCAAAATATTCTATGTTACCAAATTGCATCATTTTTAAGTTAAAAAGAAATTTACAATTGTAAATAAAGGATTCTATTTTCTTGTACTGAATCGCACTGTTTTTCTGATATACCTAAAATGTTCAAATTTTCAAGTTTTTGTCTTCGTCTTTTTTTTAAGACTAAGTTGCAGTCCTCATTATATAAAATTCATACTTCTTCCAATGTTGGGGTAAGACAAAATGAATTAATTCATTTTCAAATAAAGAATTAAAATTACCTAATAATCTTTTGTGACATCATAATTTCGATAGGTTTAGTAAATGAAGCGGTCTTGACATTTCCTACAATATGTGAAGCCCACTTCTGTTTTATTTCTTTCTGAAACTATAAAAAAATATTTTTTATAAAATAAAGCAACGTCCAAAAATTCCACTTTTTCCTCTTAATTTATTGTTTAAAACTATAGATAACGAAGCAAAGGAATCATATTGTTATATGTATTAGATCCATTGTATATAATTTTTCACAATGGAAAAATTAATATTTTATCTGACACCTCAGTTTTTACAACATCATTCTTAAGTAAAATGTTCGAAGATAATTAGAATGATAAAAATATTAGTATTAAATTGCACGTTTTTGTTCCAAAGCATATTGTTTCAGCTAAAATTTCACATTTTCTTTTTAATGTGCTGTTCAAAACTACAGATATCCGTCATCAAGTAATCAAGCAAATTAACAACATTGAAATATGTATTAGATCCGAAATATATGATTTGTCTCAATAGAAAATAAATATATAACCTGCCATCCTGAAACTTCAACTTTTACAGCATCATTCTTAAAATGTGATGTTCAAAAATATATAAAACTATGAAAATATAAACTTTGAATTGCACCAACTTTTTGTTCTCTCAGTGAAAATGTGTACTGAGTAAAATTATGCAAATGAAAAATTGTTATATTTTAGAAAAAAAATTAGATGAAATAAAATTTTCCTTGCCGTAGGCGGAAAAAAATTAGTGGGATTGGTGAGACTTCATAACGCATTAAAAAAAGGTGAATTAATTATGCATATTACTGATGAGAAGTGATATTTGATATATGAATACTTTTACTCTATTTTAGGTTGTATTTTATAATACGTAGCTTGTGCTATTACTATCAATTTCAGTGAAAATTATGAATTATAATTAAATGCAATTCAATGAATTATACAACAAGAGTTTTAGATATCCCTTGGAACTATGTTTTTCCATTAAATCACTGTGTTTTAACGAATTGCACACACATTTAAACACATGTAAGAATTGAAAGAAATAAATAGCAATCAAAAGCGAAAACTTCAATAGGAAACGCTGGATTAATCTATTCAATCATATAATAAAAGAACTTTAGACAGTCAAAAAAGGTACAGACGAATATTTTTTCAAATTTACTTGAAAAATGTTAAAGCAAAACTCTACGATGTTAAAATATATGAGTTTCAAAGATAAACTTTTAAACTTTTTTAGACAGAGATGAGTTTTCGGGCGTACTTTTAAATTCATACTTGGAGACTGCGGGGAATAAGCTAATTAAAAAAAAGAATGTGCAACATCAAATGGAATGTAATTTTAAGGAAAAGTAGGAAAAAGATTAAACATCTTTTTAATATTATTGGTGGAATACTAGGTGAAATTCTTCAGGGGAAAAAGACGAAAAAGTCAAATTCGACGTTAAAATGAAAAGATGCTCCTTTCGGAAGATGAAGGTAAATTGATGTCTTTTGTTTTCTCGAACTTTTCCAAAGCAAAACCATTTTTTTAAATAAACGGAATAAGATTCAGATCATAACTTTAAATTTTTGGATAAAAGTTGAAGACATTCTCTCGATTTTTGTATAAATCTTGAATTCAGAACATGAAAGCTTATCTTAAGCGAAACTTTATTTTATGAGTCTGCTGAATCTCACTTTTTTTGAAATAGCAACGTTTCAAGATCCACTTGATTTATTTCTTCCATTACAATTCTTTTGAACAAACAACACATATTTTCAAGAAAATAACCACTTTATTCTTTTTTCCTAATGCATTATGGGTAATGAATTACTGTTGGCTTGTAGCTGTAATATCAGGTAACAAATTTTGATAAAACGCTCTTTGTTATTTATTTTTAGTAATGAGTTTATACATGAATATGTTATAACAGTATTATTTATCTTTGATGATCTACTGTTGAGTTCTAATTTCTCATTTTATTCATATTTTTGTGAAACTTTATCAATCAGTATGGTATCGCTAGTAGCACGAATAGTATATTGTACATCATTATATGATATTAAACAATACTTGTAATATTGTATAATATTGTAAAGTATTGAATAATTTAATATATTATCTCAAAATATTGAATAATATTATGCAATATGTTGTGTTACATAGGATAAATATTTATTGTACACTAATCATATAAAGAATGCATTGCAACAACAGAAAAATCAAGAATAAAATTTATTGCAACCACTTATAAATAAAGTTAATATATGATATATTTTCCTAAGAACTTTTGCCCAACAAACTACTTTTAAATCTATCGGAATTTACTTGTAGTAATGAACAAATAAATATAATTAGATAATTTCACAGTCGGACTCTAATGCCTACTGTGGATATAAATTAATCTTAGCTGAAATGCCTTATATTTATCGTATTGAAACTTTTTTAATGTTATGGCATAATAATTCTCTTAACAATATATTGATTAATGGTTAACCAATATAAACTTCCCGAAAGTTCTCAGAATAACAAAACCTTAAAATAATCCGAGCCTTAATAATCATAAACATATAAATTGACAAATATATATAAAAATGATTGGAAATAAGGTAAATGTTTGGATAACTTGGCTTGATATATCTTATTATTTGTAGATGACCAAGAAGCAATTTATATCTGCAATCCATCATTAAATTGGGGCGTAGAAATCATTTCAAAACAGTGCGGAAAAAGATCACTTCCTCCCGCATATACATTAATCAACGTTTGGAAAGAGACGGTTCTACCAGAAGCGAGCTTTGGCAGTTCCAAGAGGTTTGTGTCGTTGGAAATTCGTTTAATAAATATTTGCCGACCGAAACAGAAATATATAGGAGCTACGTGTGCTTTAATTAATTTGTTATGGTAATGATTAGTTTGGATTTGTTTCGGCAAATCTTTAAACACAGTTTTAATGAATGATTGAAACATCAGAAATGATTGATGAGAAACATAATTTGTGTGTTTAGTCTGTAAAGATCTTTCTGAATCATTCAAAAGAAATTAATAAACGAAATATGTGGGAAAGGTTGGGAAAATGATGTTTTCATAAGAGATAATGTCCTCTTTAGATTTTACTGTTCTCAAATATTTTACAAATAATCAAAAATTTTATATTTTGATTTGTATATAAGAGCATTTTACAATCATCTTCGAATGCGTAACGTTTTTAAACTTAACAAATATATTTTTATTGCATAAAAGTCTTTTGTTTAAATCTGCATATTTAATGCTTGTGCTGATATTTTAATAATTGATTTTTTTTTTTTACTCAACTTTTAAATACTAGATTCCCTAAATTTAGTTTAAAACTTTTGCTTTAATTATCATTGAAAATCAATTATCAATCAAGTAAAAATTAATTTCACTGAGATTGCGCCTTCTGGAATATATATATCGCAAAATATTGATTTTTAAATTCCAATAACAATACTAATCATAAATTATGAAATCCATTAAAGTGAAAAGAAGTCGAGACAATAATAAGAAATAAAATGATATTACATGATATTTAATTAGTGAGATGAAAAGTAGAGAATAAAAATCTTCATCAAAAATCTGGCTATATTTTATGGAAATTAAACATTGAGAAAAGACGAGGAAAATATTCTGATAATTTTTATATAATTAAATAAGCAGTCGTTTTACTGTAATAACTTACAAAAATTTCAAAAAAAAAATTCTTCTTTATTTTAAATTAAGAAAAAACATTCGTTTGATACTAGGATGACTATTAAGTTATCCTTGAATTATTTTTATAAAATTCGATAATTCTTTATGAATAATTATTTTGTGTGATTTTCAGCAACATATTTCATTGATGCATTGATATTTAAATTATTTTTATTGTTCCATTAAATATTTGATTGCCTTATTTTCTTTTATGCTTGTCAGCAGTGGAAAGATTATAATAATAATCTTCTCAGTTTACATGCATTATCAGATAAAAAACATGAACATAAAATAAGACAATAGCTTACCGGATTTATGCCATGTTTTATCATGTTATACTTTTAATGCCATGATGATGTCATTTTTCTCGACTACATATGATATGTTCACACAGAATTTATAGAGCAAATGTAAGGAATTAACATAGATTTACTGTCATGCAACGATTAATGTTTAAAATACTTTTTTCAAAGAATCATGAGCATTAAGTTCTGCATAAGCATTCAATTGAAGTCAAATACAACCAATACTCTCAGCAAACTATGTGATCACACACGGCGGATAGTTAAAGATATTTAAAATATAGAAGATGTAATACTTAATTTTATAACATCAAAGTTAATATAAAAATTAATATGAAATAAAATTTTATAACATTTAAAAATGCTATACGAGTCAAAAATTAAGCACATTGTGAAAAATATTTAACACATAATCCTGCAATTTTCGATACATTTTAACTTTTCCATATTACATATCCACACAATTTGGTTTTCAGATTCATTGGTTATTTGAGGAAATATAAAAATTAATAAATTGATTATATATCGTATTTCAAAATTAATATTAGATTTTTTTTATTCACTGTTTATACTTTCAATAAGACTAAGCAAATGGGAATAAAACGACCAAGTATTAATTGCAAAACTGGTTCTGAATTTCCAGTACGATGATATAACATATTCTCATTGAAATCTTTTTATAACCATAAAATTAAATACCAACCACTATATAAAGTTTCTAAAATACACCTTCATATTATAAGCAATTAAAATCAGAAAAGTCTTAAAACTGATATTTAAAAAAAGTAATTATAGAATATCCAACACCCTGTAATTTTTGGCAACTGATGTAAAAGAATGGATTGCCTCTGTAATGCGATGAGAGGATTTTTGGACGAAAACGATAACGAGGAAAAAGGAGAAAAATTAAATTTTCAGTGTGAAATGAAATAGCATTACATCATAGAAATATGAGAGTAATTTGATTTTTTCCGCGATTTCTTCAAAACAAAACTTAAAAAAAAGAAAAAAATATATAGAACGAAATTTTGAATTTTTAGACAAAAATCGCCAATTTGGTTTTGTTTTTAGTGCGTTTTTCATTGGAAAGCTCGTTCTCTCTCTCTGCGCATAAATGCATGATTCCGCATTTTCTGAATCTTAGAAAAAAAGTTAATACCTTAAATAAAACACAAGTAATTACTGCATGCAGGTTTATAGTTTTTTTTCATAGCATCAAATATAATCATTTTTTTTTACTGATTCCTTATTAAATGTTCTCTTGAAAACAGGAATATAAAATTTTATAAATCCTTTTTAAATGTAATATTAGTTTTCTTTTTCACTATAATTCTGAATTTAAATACATTGAGTTACCTGTTTAATGAAGAGATTTCTAGAAATAAACCAGATATTTAAATGAAATCCCTTAGTTGGCATTCGAAAACTTTAGAAGAAGCTTCAATAGCAACTTTTGCAATTTTTTTATCCTTCAAGTTGCTAAGATATAATTTCGATCCACAATGCTTTGTAAACACAACCTCATCAATCATTTTCAGATAATATGAAAAAAAAAAGGATCATAATATCCTACTCATATAGTAATCAATGTTTGCAGAAAGTAATTTCTGAATAATCCATGATCTAGCAGATACAGGATAAATATCTATTTTCCTTAATACCTTACTTCAGTAAACATACATCGGAAGTAGCAGAAATTTAAAGGGAAGTGACTTCTATTCTGTATCAAATGGCTTAATTTAGGTAATTATTTGTTCAGATTCGTTTGGAGAAATATTCAAATGAATATTTAAAGCAACAAATTTGTTTGGTATTTGATCAGTGACAGGTCGTAAATTTAGATGTTATTGGATCTTTCAGACGTATTTAAATAAACTTTGTTTTATGAAATATTTCGAATATTTTAGGGAAATACAGCTTCAAAGAGTAGATATATGATTGAAATATTTCAATGAAGTAATTTATTTTTAAATGGTATATAACTTTCTACAATGCTGCAATATATTATCAAAATATTAAAATAAAGTTTATGAATGAAAGCTATGGTAATCAAAAGTTGTTTTAATTTAAAAAAGTTAGATGGAATGAAATTATTCTTCCTGTAGGTGAAAAGATGTAGAGATTTCACACCACATGAAAAGCTATGAATCAGTTAGACATAGAATTGGATTATAGTAATATTTGATATATATTTACTTTTACTTAACTGAAACTCAGTTTTCTAAAATTCATTGTAATATTAAAATTAGAAAAAAATATTAAATTTAAATAAATGATAATCATTGAATTACGTTATAACAGCAAAGAGTTAAAATCCTTGCATGATATATATATTTTTTTTCATTTCTTAAAATTTTAATGATAAATAAAATTAAAAATGAAAAGAAAAATAATGTATAAAACAAAAAATCATAGCATGAGAATACACATATCAGAAATGTTTGACAGTTTTACAAAAAAAAAAAAACTTTATGCAATCAAAACAGTTATAGAAATAATTTTTAAAATTTAACTGACAAATATTAAGACAGTATCCTGCGGTTTAAAATGATATAAGTTTTTAAGATAAAATTTTAAAGATATATATATATATATATATATATATAAGACAATGTTGAAAATGTTAACTTTAAAAAGACACAGAACAGGGAAAAAAATGTAATTTTTGGAAAAAGTAGACAAAGAAGGAGGCATCCTTTAAAAAAATTATTGGAAGAATTCTACACAATCTATTGAGGTAAAAATGAAGCAAAAGTAAACTTCGATTTAAAATGGAAAAATGCCCTTTTTGAAATATAAAGATAAATTTATTTTAAAAAATCTTCTTCGCAGTAAAACTACTTTTAAAAAAGGTACAAAGTGTAGATCATAACTTTGAGTTTTCAGATGAAAGTTGAAAATATTATTTCGATTTTTGCTGAAAACTCGAATAAAAATAGTGAATGTCTATCAAAGAGCAACATTCAGTGTTTTGCTAGCTTGTTTTTTTTTTTTTTTTGCATCTGTTAAGCATCACATTCTAACAAAATCGGGTTGCTTGATGATTTATTTTATGGTTTCTTTGATCAAATATTCTCTTGAACGAAATGCAGCTATTAGAATTTCTTTTTTAAAAATGAAGCAATTTTCCCTTTTTCCCAATGTATCAAGCAAAATGACTTATTGTTCGGCCACTAGATTGAATGCAGGCTTGAGTAATGATGATATTTCACTATCTTCCTTTATAATTATTAAGAAGTTGTGAATATGTTATTATAATACACGTTGTGAGAACAAATGGCGGAACCGATTTAAAAAAAAATCATTTTTGAAACTACTGCGCATATTACAATAAATAATACATGAACTTAAAGATAAACATACCAAGTTCTTTTCATTTGCAAATGTTCGATGCGTGACTCTCTTGTTACACGGTATACGTCCAATCTGCAATCCAGTTCATTCCAAACATTTTGTAACATCACTCTATCAATGAGTCTGAATACTGCACAAATGCGTATTTTTAAGTTTTGGCAGTGGTTTCGGTATTGGTGGTACATAAACAATGTCTTGTATCAATGATTTCTATTTGTGGGGTCATTCCAAAGATAACACAGACAAAATAAATTCTACAAAATGTTTGGAACCAACTGGGTTACAGATTGGTGTATGCTGTGTAACAAAAGGGTCATACATAAAACATTTGTAACTGAAAAAAACTTGTTAAAAATCGAAGAAACTTGTATGTTTCTCTTTAAATTCATGTATTATTGTTTGTAATATGCGAAATAGGTTCGAAAGTATGATTTTTTTATATAAATACACATTTATACTCACCCTATTTAATTAATAGCAGACCGAATACATTATTACAGTAGATTGGAAATGTTTCTACCGTGTACCTTCTTTTACTTGTAAAAGAAGGCACAAATTATGACTCAGGTAAACTTACATTAAAATTATAATATTATTAAATAATATATTATAATTTAAAATAAATATTCCCTCATAGAAATGTGTGGAGACGAATGTTTATAAAACTCAAAATTTATCGTAACACATTACAAGCTATGATTATATAACAGAATGGATCAGAGATATTGCAGAGCACACTAAGCCCTGTAATATTTATGTATTAATATTTGCGTATAACTCTACTGATCCTACAACAATGATTAAAGGAAATTAAATAAGATAAAGCGAATACAAAACAGAAAATAATTAAATTTGAACTTATAAGGCTTTATTAAAGTTTAGTAATAAGAACTGGAATTATGTTATCAAAGCAAATACAAAGCAAGGCAAAAATATTAAAAGAATTTTTCTAAGTGAACTAATATTTTTTTGCAACGAAAATCATCTAATTTCAATTGTATTTTAAGTTGTTTTTGTTCCAAATAAATTTTATTATATTTTAAACTTTTAGGAATTACAGAACTAAAGAATTATTTTAATTATAAAATAGCACAACATTATTTTCCCTTAAAGTATTCAGTTACTAATTGCAAAATAATTGCATCTTGTGGATTTTTAGTTTTCAAATTCATTATCGTAAATAGGTAAGTTTGGAGAAAAAAAAAGAATTCTGAGTAAAATCATTCCAAAATTGGCACAGTGTATGAGCATTTATTTAACAATAACAAGAACTCTAATAAGAAAAATTGTTTGATGTAAAGCAATAAATGATTGTGTAACTTGAAAATTTCAAAAATTCAAGTTAAATAACTTCTTAAAATTAATACTATGAGTCAGAAATAAATGAAAACAGGTTTAAACAAATGGTATAATGTTTGAAAAGGACTTTTGTATGAAATTTCAAATGATTGCAATTAAATAGATTTCAATCTAAGGAAACTAGAATTTCCAATAAAGGAAGTTTTGAAAACAATGCAAAACCCTATCTCTTCCTGTATCATAAGGACTCGTGCCAGTTATATTTTTTAAGTTAAGTTGCAAGTTATTACTTCCCATATTATTTTACATTATTCATTTCTGCAATCAGTAAATTATGACATTTTTATAAGACTAAATTGGAAAATATGCTTTTGTACTTTCAAAAATTTAAAATTTTTAAAGTACAAATGTTCCAAATTCCTTACGTTCTTAAAGTTCTTAGTTACATTATGATGGTTATTATAAATGGCTACAGTGTATTCAATTGAGGGAAAATCCAAAAGTTTAAACAACAACAAGTTTAATAATAAAATCTTACAAATCAACCTTTATAAAAAACAAGAATACTCTAGGAGTCTGGCTCTGCTGCCGTCAAAATAAGTGGTGCGAGCTTTTATAATAGAAAAAGCTGGTGTTGTCACAAACATAACAAATGCGTTGAAACAATAAATTAAACAACCACCGTGCGGTACTACAGTTATCACCAACTTCAAATTTCGTGCGGTGGAATTTTACGCCTCTCATCTCATCACGAATTGATTTCATCCTCAACAATCATTTGAACAAAGGATATTTTGAAATATTAAAATAATTTTAGTTAACATATGTAGAGTACATTAATAGGAATCTGAAATAAAATTTGCAGTTTTCCAGATATAATTGGACAAAGGCTTTTTGAGTTATGAAAGTGATTTTCAAGACTATGACAGTAATATAAATTTTTTTCCTCAAAACTCATTCATCATTTTAGTTAATCTATTTTGGCTATTAGACTTAATTATATTTAAAGTTTTCAAAAATAACAAATCTCAATGTATCTTTGTATTAACAAATCTTTTTCAAGCTATATTAATTATGATACAGAAACAAAAAAAGTAAGACGGCTTGTTGCATACAACCATTTTTTTTCAATTCCTACTATTAGTTCATACTCACGATAAATATATTTATATATCTTGTTCACATTTTCAATCGTTAATAAAATACTTTTTATTCGTACACTCAAGTTCAAATATATTTTTTTAAACTTGTAATGGATGGCACTTGATGTTAAGACAGCCTTTTCAAATATTTATTCATTGATCATTAAATTTAATTAGTTTTAATACTTTAAATAGAGTTTTATCAGTTTGTAATGAAACTTGAAATCAACAGGCAGTAGCTTAATCGGTAAAATTCATGGATTTCAGTATTTTTCACGTGAAGGTGAAGAATGCGAGTTCAATTCTTGCGAAAATAAATAATGTTTTGATAATATTTTTTTTGATTATTATTTAATAAAAAGTAACTAAAATAAAATTTTCTTTATTGACCTGCGTAGAAATTGAATTTATTTTTATATATATACATATATTACTTGTTTTTTTATAAAAATAAACTAACATTAACAAGTTTTAAGATAGACTTTACGAGCCATACTAATTATCAAAATTCTTCAGGATATTGGTGAGTGTATCAGAAACATGGGAAGAAAAAAATTGCTTTCAAACATTTTACGAATGTTTCACAAGTTTGCTTCCATATATTCTCCTTTGGGATGAGACACTACAACCATTAGAATCTTTTATTAGAAATTTTTCTTATTTAAAAGCTAGATGCAAACTGGAATATTCTCATTAATCATAATTACTCCTTTTGAAATCATTCAAATTTATTAAATTCTAAAAGTGAACAAAAGAAGAAGCATTTCATGCACAAACTTTGCGTCTTAAATGTTGTTGTATGTTGCAATGTTGAAGATATTCATAAATCTGCAAATCTATTATCTTTTTTCTGTTTTTGTCACAAATGAACTTGGAGAAAATATTTTATTTCATTCTTGTGCAATTCATTAAATATGTGATGAAATCTAGACATTTCTGATGTAATTCAAAACAATTCATTAAATATGTTATGAAATCTAGACATTTCTAAGGTAGAAAGTATTTCCAACATGTATATTGTATAAATAATTAAGAAAAGCATCCCTTTAAAATTTTCATCACGTCAAAAGTTGAAAGAAATGTATACAACTGGAGCTAGTATTCCAACTAAAATACTGAATTGCGAACCGTAATTTTTGATGAAAGTAATTAGTTAGATCGAGTTGATTAATGAAAAGCTGTCTTAAAAAACTCTACAAGAGATTATGATATATATTATAAGATAATCTAAAATCCTGACATTAAACATTATCCTGAGAATTTAATATCAATTCTGTAAGTTTATGAAGAAAAGCGGGCTACCAACGAGAAACATATAATATTTTTTTACTAAAATGCAAAATATATATAAAAATAATATTATTAGTTAATGGTTATTATCCCAAAAAATTCTTAATTAGAATAAATTGTGATAGGTTTTAGAAATTACAGATGCACCCCGTTTGTCATTTACAGCAAAAATACTTTAAATCATTAATAAAAGCATTGATTTTTAAAAACAAATACATTTATTTTACCACTCTATTTATATCGGATGTACAAAATTAAAATATTTCATTTAACTTCAATACTAGAAATCATTATAATAGAATTTTCAATGACACTGAAAATATAAGAAATCTATTATTCGAATATTTTATACAATTTTAAATAAAATAAAAATTTCAAATATTTTCAAAAATTTCAATTTCAAATAAAAATTTTAACTTCGTATATTAAAAATTAAAATAAATTAATTTTTGGAATTTCAAAATGCCATATTCACAAATTATAAACGTTTCTGAAGCATTTTTATTAGTTGTTTATTCTCTTTCAAGCGAATTTAAAAATTATTATTCAAACAAAATATATTAACAAAATTTCAAGGAATCCTGTCTTTATCATCATATTGTTGTGTTTATAAAGAAAAGCAAGTGCAAGTTAATTCTTGAATGAATGTAAAAATATACACAATAGTTTAGACAATACATAAAGATGTTTAAAAAGTTAATAAATTTTATAAAAACAGCATAAAACCTAATTTCTTAGAGAATTCAAAACGTGGTGTTAACTATTCTAAAATTAAAAAAAAAAAAATAGCGAAATGTCAAATTGGCCATACGCAGAATTTTTAAAGCACTTTTAAAATTTATTTCTATAAGATAAATTCAACAATTTTTTTACTATCTTTTAATATTAGATAAAAGGATATTATTTTCTATTATTCTATTTGCATTAAAGAGAAATCATAGTCTTTATGCGGTTTCAGATCAAATAGACATTATAGTTGAATATAGTAACGGATATTAGCAAACATTGTTCCATTAAATTTTTTTTATATTATTTATTTCTAGATGATGGCATAGGTATGTGTAAACAGTTTATGTTTACACAACAGTTTTCGTTTTATTAAAAAAGCGAAACATAGTATAGCAAATAAATTATAGCTAAATAAAAAAGCATTTTTATCATTTGTTTAAAAAAATTTATTTTACAGAAGTAGTACAAAAAAAATCTGATTCAGAGACAGAGAATTAATTTTTGAGAGAAAATAAAAATATGTTTTTGTCCTTCTTTTAACATGCGTAGTGTTTTATTACTTCAAAGAATGTCACGAATTATTAAAAAAAAAAAAAAATATTTGTTCTCTACCAGTTGACTCATTGTATAATTTTAGTTTGTATATTTATGTCTCTGAGTAATTCAATATAGAATTTATTGGATGACACGCATGATTGCAATTAATTCAAAAAATAAAATACTGTGAACTGATAAAATATTTCAAAGTTGTACTTCAAACCATTGTTTAATAACAGGAATGAAAATATAACACAAATTAATCAAAGCATTGAGGCGTTATGGACAGAAATAGATAGGTCTTTTACAATATATAACAATTATTCTCCAAATCAATATCTAGTTGAAATAAAAGTTAGTGATCATATAATGTTTATAAAAATAAATATTTCAACTTCTGTTGTGAATTTTGTTATTTCAAGTTGACAGAATTTCTGCTTAAAAGGCTCTTGTCATTATGGAATACACTAATTAATGCACTAATCATGCAACAAATAATATTCTTTTAAATGAGGTTAGTTTCACATATCAGCATGACGAATCACGAAAAGAAATTAAAGAATTTTTTGTATTTATTTTTGCAGTTGAATTTAATTTTAATTGATGAAATCATATTATTTTTATATGTGTTGCGGGAAAATTTCTAGATATATAAAATATATTTGATAGCTGCTTTAAAATAAGACATTTGTTCCAAGAGGTAATATATAACTTGAAATTAACTTATGGATAAAATTTCAAATTTGAGCATGAAGAAGAATTCTTAATTCTGAAACCGGAATGTTACAGTGTCCTTCAGAAATTAGTAAAGCAACGACGTCGGAACATTGTAGATAATTCATACTAATGCTCTTAAATTTTATTGAATAACAATCTTACAACTTTTTAATAATCCGAGCCTATATCATTAATAATGTGACAAATGTATTCTTAATCATTAAATTTATCTTTTTAAAAATTTGGAATTAACTTATGAGCATATGAATTATCTGCTGCTTAAAATAATAGTTTTTAAATAGAGTGTATGCAAGAGCACATTTTCTTAAAATGGTTTGGTTGAAAAACAACTGAGCGAATGATTGCAGTGATATATTCTCATCTGTATAATGCCAAGATACATTCTCGATCCACAATCCATCATTAAATTGAACCCTATTAATCATTTTAAAGTAGTACCGGAAAGAATCACTTTCTCCTACTCATGCATTAATGAATGTTTGGGAAAGATGATTTTCAACAAGTCGCTCTTTGGTAGTTCTAGGAGAAATTTCAGCCACTCGATGGCTGTTTAATAAAAATTTAGCTATTAAGGCAAAGACAGCCAACTGCAAAACTAATATATGCTAAGTTGATCACTTTTTTTGTTGATTATTTTTAATTACCAATTTGATTACTTACATGGGTTATTATGTCTGCTTTTTGGGGGGGAAACCTGTAAATACTATTTGAATTAATTTTAAAATCAATACTGTTACTTAGTGTTTCCTAACATGTACTAGTAATATAGTTAAATTTGACTTTTTAACGGCTTTGAAACAAAACTAAAATTTTTGGAAATGAAATTATAATGTGATCTATTGATCGTCACAAAATTTCAAATATACCTTTTATTTTACAATCAGCATTAAATTTTTAAACAGATTTAATCAATAGAAATTATCTGTTTTTCTTTTTCATAAATCATTTTGACTATGCTAATCATTTCTCCTCATTAAACAACGCATATATTTGAACTTCCTTATTTACCTGATTATGTTAAATATTTTAAAATAAAAGGTTGCATTTATTACATTTTGGTAAAAAAAAATATTAGGTAATAAAAATGAGAAATATTGTCAAGATGTATAATGAAAAGAATTCACCTAAACATTTTTTTTAAAAAAAGGTCAATTATTCATGATTAAATAAGCTAATCAGATTAATTAAGGCTTCTTTTTCTCGAAACATAAAAAAAGGAAAATAAGTCAAATTCTGAAGTGAACATTTTAACGAGCTCTTATTGAAATCTATATGTGTCAATCTTGATCGGCTATTATCCCTTTAAATATATCTAGGATATGATTGCTACAGATTAACTAATAAACGTTATAGTAGAAAATCAATATCATATACATTGTTAGAGTGCTTTAGAAATAAATAAAAATTAAAAAAATAATAATAATAAAAATTTTATTTTCTTACATTAGGATTTTTTCTTTGTATGATGTTCTCAAACATTCAAATCGGAATCAATTACTGAAATAAATTTAAAACAAAAAGTAATCCACTAACATAATGAAATCATACATCATACAAACTTGGAACAAAACTGGGCATAAAATAAGAATTCTCTGAAACATCATCATTGAAAAATAAAATAAGTGCGTTAAATTAACAATAAAATGAATAGATTTATACTAATTTCTGTCAATTTTAATACAAAATAATAAACATATTTCAGCCTACTATTTTCATTGGATTCTAGCATAAAGAAATATGAAAATCAAAAGCGAGTTTACCCAATAGTTAATTTTAATTCCTTTACCTCAGTAAATAAGACAATACAAACACTATCTTAGAAAAAGAAGTGACAACTTCGTATCCGAAAAAGTCTATTTCTTGACGAGAGTAAAAAAATATTTTTATTCAGAAGTTTTAGCATTAAAATTTTACATTTAAAATGTTTATAATAAAAAGGGAAAAAAATCTGCATCAGACAGATTTTCGCATGACCGAACATTTTTAAAACTGTGATTCCAGTTAAATTTCTTTCTAGGCTTGTCATTAAGAAGTTTTAGGTGTTCTTCCAATACTTTAGTGCAAGCCCAACTAAACTAAAGTTGTAAGAGTTAAATAGTTTGGTTTGAGACTTACCCTCTCATAAATTAAGAATTTATATTCTGGTCGTTGTTTCCAAGTGTCTGAAATTTTCTAAACCCTCTTAAACTGACAGAAATCAATTCATAATAGTTGCCCCGACAGCGAAGTCACTTCATTCATATGAATCTAATTGCAAAGATGACATTTGTTGAGTAGGTCCTACGGCGATAACAGGATCAGGTTTGGTGGATATATCTTTAGTCTTACTTATATTTAGAAATTTCGCATTTTACTGGCATTCAACTCATTTTACTAGTAAGTGAGTTGAATGCAAGTTTTTAACATTATTAGTTTGGTATTATTAGATTGAAAAATTCAGTATAAAGGAAATAAAGCGTTATTATTTGTATAGAATTTTGAAAAAATCACGTTTCTATATCTTTTCTAAATAATTTGTCATTAAGATGAAAGTAAGTGTAGAAAGATTATATACATTTATTTTTTTACTCGAAAAAGGAAAATATATCGTCATATTTTTTTTCTATTATTTAAGATTCTACTCAATAAGTTATTGTGTGACAAAGTTTGAAATACGAAATTAATTAATTAAAAATGAATCTAGATTTTGATGCTTTTCCAAAATAATTTCTAGAAATTTCCAGCGCAAATATAATTCTTGCAATGTTTTAAAGTAAAAATATATATATATATATATATATATTTCTAATGATGCCAATTTAGATGATGTAAAAATTTGTTTGCCTAAATTTAAATACATTTTTAAATACATTTCGCCACAATATTTTCATTGTTAATAATGAAATCAAAATCGTTTTCATTATTTTATCGAAGATTTGAACACGTGAGTTTCCTCATTTTGAAAATTAATTAAGGTTTTTTAAAAATATCCATGTAGTTTATAGGATGAATATAAAAATTAAAGTTGCAATATCACTGAATTCATAAAACGGATGAATGACACATTTGCGCTTTCAATAACGCTCTGATGTCATGGAAATGGCCTCCTTTAGAAATGTTCAGATTTCCAATAAATCGATCATATACAGGGCAATTAAAATAATAAGGTTTTAATGTCTGACAATGTGGCAAAATCATAATCGCGAAATTGCGTCCAGGTATCTTAACTGAAATTAAATATTTTCACGGACTACCTGTTCGTCAAAAGCGAATAGTATTTGATATTTCCTGGTCACAAAGAACATTTATATCACATTAAGGTCGAATTAACCAAAAGTCATTAAGCCATTTTGACACAAAAATATTAGAATGAAACATGCTAAGATAATTTTTTTAAAAGTGCAATCACAGAGTTAGCATGATCTGCCCTAATAGTAATTGAAAACTACATAAAGATAATTTTATTTTTAGAGCATTAGAAAAGGATGGATAAAAAAATAAAACTTTTTTTTTAATTAAAAATATTTACATGAACGGAACAAATAAATTTCTTAGGTGGAATCTTTTTTTAATACGCAATAATAAGTTCAACATTCTTTTAAATTCTGACATAAGTTAATAAATCACTGCTTCCACTTTTTTCTGAAAATCTCAATATTGTTCCACAGATCTAATTTGCATGATAAGTACTAAGCATTTTTTTCACAAAAATTAAATCTATATTTCTTCTACTTTTTTTTTATTTTTCTTTCTTTCCTTTTTTTTATTCTAGACAGAAAAATCTTGTTAGAAAACGAAAGAATTAAGTAGTGACATAGCACATAAATGGAAATATGATTTTCAGTGGAATAATAAGCAAAGTTCTTCAGGCAAGAATTTAAGGGATTAAATCTTCCTAGAAAAATGTAATAGGAATAAAGTCTTGAATAAATTCATATTTTTTGAAATTTTTTTGCCTTATTTTTATTCTAAGTTTCAAAAATAAATCGATTTCTAAAAAAATGTCTTTATGTTATATTTGAATATAATGTTTTATGTAAATATAATGATATTATTTTCTATAAATATATGGCTATGATCGCTCTATTTTTCTTTTCACTTAACATAACACACATTTCAGATCAAAGACGTTTTAGCACATGCTCTAAATATCTGATTATTAAAAGTATTAAATTTCAGAAGACGACCGAAAATGTAGCTGCATATTAGGAAATTGTCTGCGTGTTGAAATAGTGCAACCCCAGTTTTAAAAACTTCTGTTTCTAACTCTAGTTAATTATGAATGAAATTTCTTTAATTACAGAAAATGAAATATAACAAAGCACAATACATTCGCTTCTCATTTATAAGTCATTTATGTCTTCCCCTGATTGATTTAAAACCATTGTAAAAAAGCATTTCGAGTTTTAAGATGCAACGGATAAGTATTTTCTGTTAAAATCGTTCTCAGTGCTAAAGAAGACTTGTAAACTTTGAGATTTTGTGAATTGTGATAATTATATAAGTCGGAATTATTAACAATCGATTAATAATAAAAGATAAATTATCAGGTGATAATCTAAATGATGGCAATGGAAAATAAGAAAAGAATTTACTTCACTTTTTTTAAATACAAAGTATCCATTAAAATTTGACTTATTTCGTTTGGTGTAACTCTAATGAAAGATATTCATCGAATTTATTCTGTTTAATATTCATAGACAGTCAAGACTTCAGATTTCTATAATGTTTTTTTTTAATTAAACCGATATCTATATGCATACAAATAGAAAAAAGGTGGAAAAGTATAATTTGTAATAATATGGAACAAAAATATAAGTTTTTTTTCAATCTTTTGATAAACACAAATTTTTAAATTGAATTACTGTATTCAATATCAAGCAATGATATAATAGTACCATCTTAAAAAAAATCTTTTTAAAGAACTATATTTATAATTTCTATTCTGCAATGAACATAGTATGTTATTTGTTAATTGCATTTTAAAATTTTCAGGCATAATATAATGCTAATGCATATAAATTAGAAAAAAAAGTGAACCAAAAAATGCCAGCACATTTGCCGAACATGATTGTTTGATCATGGAATAAGTTTCTGATGCTCAGCAAGCATTCTTTCAAAGAACATCACTTCCTGCAACGTTATTTCGTTTAAATTATTTTGAGAGACAAATATAACAGAATTGTTTAACCTTTTCTTTTTATCTAAATTTAGTTATATTAGGAGTAATTCCCACAAACTGTTTAAGTATGCATGTGTGGATATGATATTCAAGAGTTTGTTTCCACTACTGGTTAAAATCATGGTGCAACATTTTCCATACCTCACCTTACGAAAACTTAAGAGTTGATTATTGCTTGAAGCTGTTTGAATTCTCGAGAAATCATGGTAGAAACTTCGCTGAACGTCAAAGGTGTCTGGATAGGTGGCTGAAAGCCTATAACTTTAGTTTTGCCAAGTAACATTGCCCCAGAATAGCGCCCTGGTTTAAAACCAATTGAACAAAGTTCACAAATATGAAAGTCTAATATCAATAGCTTTGCTTAGTCTTTGTAGAGCGACAGACATAACAGAAGATTACATTTGATTTCTATACTTTATCTTGTGTCTTGCATATGTAATCTTATGTCTGTACTTGTATATCTTGTACAGACTATGTACTATGTATATGTCTTGACTTGTATACCTTGTCTTATATCGGAAAATATTTCGACAAGAAGAAGTAATTTTTGTGACTAACTGACTTATTGCCTCTTCTTACAACACGGAAAAAAAAGTGTCTTTTTCCATAGTGTTGATAAATTACTATTAATGCCAAAAAAAATTTCTCGAACCATCTTAAATGATACATATTTTTTTTTATTTCGAAAAAAGCATTAACATTTAAAAATATATTAAATGCCTATCTTCAAGGATAGAGATTGGTAATAAAGTAGATAAGTGAATAGCTTCCACTGAAATGGGGAAATGGAAAATTCATCATACCAGCTAATGAAGCTGCAACAAAAGATCTATTGAACCTGCAGTTTGCGGAAATATAGTTTCTATCCTCAACTAATAATTAAATTTGCTTCATCGGTCATTTCAAGGTAATAAGGAAGAACATTGATGCATTAATCGGTGTTTGGGGTAGATTATTAAGATTATTCATCAACAAGACGGTTCTTTGGAATTATAAAAAATCTCTTGCGTTTGTTCTCCATTTTAGAAACTTAATTTGAGTATGGTGAAAATGCAAATTGGTATGGTGGGTGATGTTTGACTGCTTGAAATTGATTATTTTTAATATTACCTGGTTATGATTTGCTTTAGCGAGCTAAATGCAATTTGAAATAATATTTGATGCAGCATATATTATTGTATTTATTCAGTGAAAAATTGTAAGTTCCACTCATTCATTTGGTAATCAGCGATATTTGGTAACTGATAGATTAAATAAAGTTTAATGTTAAAATGTTTAGATGAAAATAATAAATGTAATAACTTGTATATATTTGAAAAACGGCATTTTTATAAGAGATTTTTTCTAGAATTACCATTACCATGATTTTACAAACAATCAGAAATATTATATTTTTTTATATATTAAAATATTTTCTATTAAAACCTTAACTTTGAATTTTGAATTTAGTATATAGCTAGAATATATCTATTCTTTTGTTCATTTCCTCATGTGCTAGAGCTTTTGGAATTTATCTTACAATTATTGTTGTCAATCATAATAATTGATTTTAATAATTTTAGAACTCTTAATTATCATTTAATACATCATTTACTTAAATAATATTAAGGATGTGGTAATATCTAGAATTTGAAAAATATTTAGAGATTACAAAATATATCTAATCTTGAATGTACTGATATGCATTAGTAAGATTAAAAAAATGAAAACTCAGAGAGGTATTTAATAAAAAGTAATCAAATATTTTTATAGATAATTTTCTTAGTGTGAAAAAAAAATGCTGAACTGGAAGTTTTATCGAAAATTTAAAAAAATTTAAAAAATAATTTCTAAAGGAAATATCTTTTTATTTCCTTTAGAAATGTCAAATGAATCGATTGTTATTTATATTATGCGGATCTTCAATTCTTGATTCTTAAATAATATCCAGTGAATTATTTATTCATATTATTTGAGCTCCCCAAAAAAATCATTTTCAAAAATAATATATACTATTTTAGAAAACATGGCTTTTAACATTGGTATTTCAAAACTCTGCAAAAAGTATAAAAAAGTAAGTTCCAGTTTTAAAATTTGTGATAAACAATAAAAAAACTGTCACAACATACATTCTTTGAAACTGTCTTATGATTAAAAAAATAATAATAATAATTACTAGATCAAAAGAAAATGAGCTTCTCAGACAAAATTTTATATCATAAGAAATTAAAATCAGAGACAATTTTATTTCGAAAACATATTATTAAAAGGCATGAGTTGTAATAACTATCATAAAATATTGAATTACCTCTATAATGTGACTGGAAATTTTCTAAACTAAAACTATAACAAAAAAAATTGGCGAAACTGTGACGATAAAATGAAACGGTACCCCTGAAACGGTATTTAATTTTCCCTCAGCTTTTCCAAAATAAAACCCGATTTTATATATATAAAAGAAGAAAGTATGGAAAACAGGTTTACATTTTTGCCCAAAAAGTGCCGATGTTTGTTTTTTTTGTTTGTTTTTTTTATTTTTTTGTAAAATGACTGAAAACGGAGAATCAGCGCTTCTCTTAATATACATGCATGTGTATATGATAAATTTTAGATTACAAGATATTAATATAATACTTGCGGGTAATTATTACAAACAAATTTTGCTATGTGACTTATTTTCACAACGTTATATATATAACCTATTTTCGCAGTTGCTTGACCGAATAGAAGAAACTTTTAAAATTTTTGAAACTTCGATATATTTGACTACGGAAGGCATTTTATGCACAAGAAGCGATGATAAAACTGACGTCCATTCACATCGCGACGCAAGAGCAGAAGATACTCCAATTTTTCTCTTTAATGGTTTTACAATCAGCGCAATAGGCATTTCCTTGGCACGTGTAGACTCTAGAAAGGGAAATTTAAATATCTTTAAAAGAATATTGTGAACATTAGGGACTTTTATCCTTTCTCTCAAAGCATGAATGAGGGAAAGGTTTCAGCAATTTTATAGAGCACGTGTGGAATTAATTAAATAAAAAAGTGGGAATTGGATCAGGAAACAAAAGAACATTTTAGAATTAAGTTAATAAGTTGGGTTAAAAATAAGAAAAAAATTAGGAAATTAATTATGATTTTAATTAGATTTTAAAATATCATTAAATATCATTTTGAATAAAAAATATAATTTTTCTGTCTAGAAAAAGTCTACAAAAAATAAATCCTGCAGCTGAATGACACCATTCAGAATATTATTGAAAACTCCCTATGTAGCCAAATAAAACTCTTCTATAGTAACATACATCCAAATCTTGTAAATCACCAATGCACCAATGTTTAAATCCGCAATTTATTATTAAACAAAGTTTCATCAATCATTTCCTGAAAATATTGAAAAGGATCACTACTTCCTGCTCATATATTAATTTACGAATGTGAAGGAAATTAAACGTATCTTGCACTGGCTTTCCTAGAGGAATCTTTGTGTCATCGATGCTCATTTAATAAACATTTACTATTTGAAGGAGAAATTTCAATGGAAGTCACGATGTCATTTCTGTTTCAAAGGTGGCTAATTTGTTTCTAATTGATTAGTCAAGTTGTGTGATCAGTTAGGTAAGATTTGTTTGTTGAGACCTTTAAATGAAATCCGCATAAATATTTGTTTCAATTGTATAAATTCAAAGCACTTTGCTGGGACAAGCCGTTAATTTAAAAATGATTAGATCATTCTAACTAATAAATGTAAATTTGTTAATGGAAAATTTTGGAAATGTACGGGAAAATTACTAATTTTTTTTTAATACATAGAAATAACTCATACTTTTATTTCTAAAAATTATATATATAATTTTCCAGCTAGCTGTGAATTATTCTCCAAATTATTGCATTACATTTAATGAATTTGCTTGAATTGATATTATTCAACATGATATTGTTTCCGCTGGCACTTTTTTTTGAAATTAAAAATGAATCGTAGATGAAATCTTATAAATTCTACAGAATATATATTTATTTTTCAAAGACTTATTATTTACATTAGTGATATATTAATCTGAAAATGGATTACATTTTAAATATTTGCTATATGCATTAACTGACATATAGTTTAGACATTTTGTTGATTGGCCTGTATATTGTTTTTCTGGTTTAAGATTTACCACCCTACTTATTTATTATTTAATTCTGATAATATTTAGAAACGTGATTTGAAAACTCTTTACAATCATAGAACTTTTTTTACTGATTAGAATACTTGAATTCATCTTTGCCCTTTATTCGCATTAAACATTATGGATTTTGCTTAAAGAAATTTTTCAATAATTAATGCAAAGCGTCAGAGAAGTGAGTTAAGAAAATTTAATTTCGTTACTAAGAAATAAAATGAAAAAGATGACAATGGTTTTATATTTTAAATAGTTTGCAATGGTCATTTTTTAATACTTTATATTAATAACTTCAAATTATGACTTTCCGACGAAGCTCTGTATATTTAAAGTTTTTAAACATAATAATCTATTATTTTTGAGTAAGTCGATACAGGAAATCGAGTATTAATGGTTACGTTAAACTAAGCAAAATGCATCAAGCTTTTAGATGACTTTAAGCTTTAGATGCTTAAGCGTAAGATCACATCAAGCTTTTAGATGACACGCTTTTTAGATTAGTCAATAAATTCCAAAATATAAAATGAATTCAAGTATTTTCAAGGAATAAAAATTATAAATAGATTATTTTCAGAGCACTTAAATTCGTATTTCATTGTTAAGCAGTAGGTACATGAAATTTGTTTGAATACAAAATTAAAAATGAATGAAAATATCCATTACGACTTTTCAATATTTATTTAAGTTCCTTCCTATATTATTGATACAATTTGAAATGTAGTTTTATTTCAAGTAAAAAAAGAGCATAAAAAGTGAAAAAGCGATATTTTAAGAATAAAAAAAATTATATAACTCTTATAAGCCAAAACACATTATAAAGGCAATCCTCCTTTTTAAAAGATAATTTTTTGCACTCAGAAAAAAGCTATATATGTTATGAAATCACTCACCTTTTTTCAACTGAACACTAAAATGAAAAAAAAACAAAAAAAAAAAAAAACATTATGAATTTTCAAAAAGTCAAACTAAAAAATTCTAAACATTTTCAAAGCCTCTTTATCAGTTCATTCCCTTTTTTCCCATGGCATGTAAAAAAAGTAAAATATTAATCAGAAATAAACGATATTTACAAAATTTTAAAATAAAACATTTTTTTATCTTGTGTTAATGAAGAAAGTGTTTTTCAAGTGTTCAAGTGTGTGAAAAAGTTCATCTTGTGTTAATAATTAATGTGTTAAGAAATTAATGCTGATTTTTTTATGAACACAGAAATATCCACACTATTCAACATATGGAAACAATTTAAAATGTTACATAAATAACGTAAAATTATATTTTAAAAAAATTCCAATGAGCATATATTGAACAATCATCACGTATAAAAAGACTCTGTAAAATGACAAATTGCTTACATTCATCAGAATCTTTAAAGTTTAATCTCTTTAAAAAAATTATTTTCTTTTATCATTTTTGCATAATTTTGGATAAATGGAAATTTTGTTATAATGCTATAATTATGTCGAATATAGAGGATATTTCCCTAATGAAGTATTTCTCATTGTCTGTGAGCCCATATCCTCTGCTCCTGTTTACGAAAAATAGAAGATTCTACGCAAGAAAAATCAAGAAACAATTTACTTCTCTGTTTCTAATAATCCATTATTTCACATCCAGTCACTCCATATTTTTGTACAATTTCCAATAAGCAATTCCACATCACATGTTATTTTTTAAGGTAATGCAAATTATTTTCTTCATAAACTACTAATTTCACAAGAAACTCCCTGGGTCCCCGTGTGATCGTTAAAATAAATTTGCTCTCTTTTCCTCGCGAGCTACCGATCACTCACACGTGAACGTCTACTTTTCTTAATTGCCAAACAAACAAGAAATATTTTTTTGCATATCTTTTAAGACAACTGTAATGCGCTACTATCTGGGTTTAGAAAAGGGAACTAATCCCGACAAATTATAATAAAGAGAAAGAATATATTTTTTCTTTCTTTTGCTTTCTACTAAAACAATCTATTAATGATATAGTGAAAATTTTCATGAATAAAAATGTTTCCATTAAATTTCAGTTCGTTTATTCAATTCCAAATAAAGTTTAAATCCTATATAAATAGTAGTTTTTGCTTTATAAAAAAAATGGTAGTTAGTTAATAATTCCTCAAAGAAAACTTATTTGTATCTATTTGCATTTAATTTTTTAAAAAATTTAAAAAATGCATTTTAAAGCTATTTTAAATCAAGTATGGATCAGAGAAAAATATTAATTATTAGAGAAAATATTTTTTATTATGTCCCCAAATGTATAATTTATATTTAATTGCAAGAAAATAGATTAATGTTTTTTTGAATATTCAGAAATAAATAACTAGTTTCTTATTTAAACTGTTTTAGAGTTATGTCCCTTTACCATTTCCTAGCAATGAGAAAACTATTTTAAAGATGAAACTAATCCTTGAATGTTCTAATTAACATTTTAACTATTTTTTTTCTATTCCGACAAAGCCATCCCAAGAACGAAATTAATTCTCAGAATTTCAATTACGAATGTTTTAATAATATGGAGAAAAAAAATTCTAACCAAATCTAAAGTTTTTACTTAAAGACATGACCTATTCATTTGGTAGTTTAAAACTGAATAAAACGAATTATGTTTTAATCTTCAGAGGATCTATATTAAATTACAGATAAAAATAGATCTCATATGATTTGAATACCATCCTGGACAAAGAAAACTATTCAACTAATTTTTTAATCTTAATTCTCAAAAATAATTTTTCCAAAAATAAAAATATTTTCGTGCCTAATATGTAAGGTTTTGATGAAATTTTGTTTAATGCACATTAATATTATTTTTTTAAATTCTGAAATAAATTAATGTCGATTTCTGCTCTTTTATATTAAATATTTTGCAGAACTAAGTTAGGGAAACATTTTATTTAAATGGTAAATCTTAAAAATTTCCTTTTGTCAAGAAAATGATTTTTTTTTCATTTCTGAAGTATACAGAGAAAATTAATCCTATTAAAAGAGACGTGTTTTAAAGAATAATTTGCATGTAAATGGGTACTTTCTTTGCAAAATAAAAAGATTTTTTTAAGAAAGTTACAAAAGGATTAAGTTATATTTTTCAGAAAAGAGAATAAATGGCTTTAATATATACATTTATATATTATGTAATGGTATATATAAAAGCCATATTGACATTTTCCCTTTTTTTCATTTTTTTTTCTTTTATATTTAGTAAATACTATAAGTGTTTTATGAGTATCATCTTGAATTTCGGTAACTGCATTGCCATTAATTCGACAATGTTTATGTCACTTTTTTGTATTTAAAATGCTTTAGGCAAAAAGAAAACGAAGCGAATTCATTTTGGAAAAAATTAAACAAATATGAGATATGTTTTATCACTCATTTTATGAACGCAAATGCAGTGAGAATGGCTGAAATGATACCGGATAAGCATATATAAAACATTATGAAGATGGAAATATATATAAGACAATAAATTAAATCATTTTAAGATGATAACACGAATGTGTGTGAAGAGAAATGAAGTAGACGGCGTGTTGTCATTACTTTTGACTTATTTCAGAAAATTGTTTAAAAAGTCACAAAGGACTGATGCTCCAATATTTTACTTTTTATCTAATGAATTTTCTTCAAGAGTAAAGAAGTATTCTTTAAGAAATTTTGACAGAACACAATTCTAAATAAATAAAAATGATAACATAGGTTAATCTAAGTATTAAAGGAGCTACAGATATACATTAATCTTATAACGTATATAAATTGTTCAAATATTAATGAAAAAGAATTATTTGGTGTTTGTTTCAATCGTAATTTTAAATGTCTAGTATTTTTCAAAGTTATTTTAGTATTTTTCTTGTTAGATTTTAGGTTATTACAAATTAGCAAGTACGCACCTGGCTTTTCGCATTGCGTATACGTTTGTTTATATGATATGGCACACAACAAATAGTATTCTTTTAATTTTAAACAATTCTGCATCTAGTGAATCTTAAAACCAAATAATTTGGCCTTTTTGTTGTAGATGTGTTTCACCTCTTTAATATATTCAGATATATCATTTTGAGAATCTTTGTGGGAAACTTTTTAGAAATCTAAAGTATATTTGGTAATTAATTTTTTATAAAAATAAAGTTGCTTTTTGTTACAAAATACCTTTAATCCGATCTTAAATGCTACTTTGATAAAAGGCTGAGACTATACCTACTGGAAGTGTCTACGCCTCTGCAAATCGCACTCGAAGATATTTGAAAAACATCTATTTAACTTGCACTAATTGCAAATTTAACTTACATCAACCATGTGGACAGTTTTGAACAAGATCATGCGTAAAATTTTTACTGTGAATCGGGGGATTCTACTATATAATGCAGAAATCAGTAAAGCAACGCTGTAAAAACATTATAAACAGATCATTCATACACTTTTTTTTTCACAAAATAACATTTTTAATATAACTTTATGATTTAATACTATAGCAAAAAAAAAGTCACCAAACATCTCAAAATTAAAATCGCACTATTTGTTAAGAAATCTAGTTGAAAAACTAATATCAGTTTCTTCATTAGAATTCAAATACTATTTTCTATCTACAACAAAAACTTTCGGAAATAAATCAAATAGGTGGCTACTTCCCTTCAAATGAAAAATGATCTGGTCAGCGGAAGAAGACACCATTCCCTAGTATCTTCTCACCTAGCTGATTGCCAAGATATAATTTTTATCTTCAATCCATCATTAAAATGGGATTCATCAATCATTTTCAGACAATATGGAAAATGTTCTCTTTCTCCCATCCATACATTAATCAATGTTTTGGAAATACGATTCTCAACAATGCTTCCTTTGGCAGTTTTAGGGGAAATCTGTATCGCTCTGCGATCATTTAATTAACACTTACGTGTCCAGGCAGAGCAGCTGACATCAAATGTCTATTCTGTTTCAAACTGATTTGGTCAGCAATTACTTTAGATTTTAATAGAGAAATATACAAATTTTATTCAAATTAAAATTTGAATCAATCAAGTTGTCGCTCACTAATATTTCTCAAAATTCAGTTATTTCGATATGTCGAAAATCATTAAATGAAATCGTCAAATGTGCTATACAAGAAAAATATTTGGAAATGAAATTTTGTCTAATAACCTTTAATAAATTTCCCTTTATACTCTGAATTTATAAATGAGCTGAGAGCCAGCAGTCAATATTGCAGTTTTAAAAAAAATCGTTAATTTCTAAAAGTTTATTTGATTTTAATATATAAAAAAAGTAATTTGGGAAACATACCAGTTATTGTCAATTTTATATTTAATTCCAACAATAAAAGGTTTTATAACAAGATATGACAAAGCTTGAAAATATTTTTATTTTATTTTACATAATTTTTAAGCCAAAGAGGATGTCAAAGAAATTTCTTTGTTTAAATAACTGAATTTTTACTTATTTGCTTTCAATGTATAGCTATTTTACTCATTGTAAAAATATTATAACAAAAAAAATTATAATTTTTTTGTTGGTAATATTTTTTATCATGTTTATTACTGAAAGTTTTAAAATATCCTAACATTAAAAACAAAATAAGAATATCAATATAAGAAATTCGTAAACACAGCCCCTTTTATTTTGGCAAACAACTTCTAAATTCGTAAAATAATATTGTATATACGAGGATACATCGAAGAACAGTCGACATTTTTTGTTGCAGTTTTATGTATATTAGAAAAAAATAAGGTTTTTAAAAATATAATTTTTAACCAACAATAAATATGTTCTTCAAAAAACTGATATAAAAGCAAACCCAGTTATATTTACGATCAACCTACCAATCATCATACTTCATCATAAGATATTTAGCATTTTACTTTTTGTGAGACAACATTGTTTAAATTGGGAATTACAAATCATTTGTATGATAATGTTTGTTGTTGTTGTTGTTTCTTATGGCACTTGCCATAGGCAAGACCGCTGTTCGAAGACAGCGGATTTAAGCCTGGTGGGGGAGCGCCTCTTGTTTCTATATTAGCGCCATCTGGGGCCAAGAGAACGACTTAGCTACACACACGTCACAACCCTTTTTACGGGGAGGGCTCCTTTCACGCATTTCATTCACTCAAACACAGATCGTAATTTAGACCTGAATCAGAGAACGATCACCCCTGATCCAGTACCCCCAGTGGTAATACTCTCGACATGGAGGACTTTGTGACCACGACAGATTTAACGCGCGTCAGCCACCAAGCACGCGGGGAATCTTCGGCCGGCGGGGTTCGAACTCGCAACCTAAGGGACGCGAATCCGACGCTCTACCAATTAATTAAACTTGACAAATAAAACTTGATTAGAAAAAACAAACTGAATAATAGCAATTGGGGAATGTCAAAATCTTGCTGTAAACTCTTGAGAAGGAATAAAATTTCCTCAAAATTCTAGGATTGCCGAAAACAAATTGTCACAAGATAAAGGCTTATGCAGTGAAAATATACAAGAAAGGAATACGAAAAGTTTAAAAAAAGTGAATACGAAAGACGAGACATCGTTTCTATGTGTTAATCAAGGTTAATCGCAAGGTAGGCGCAATATTGCTAGACTTCCAACTCATAGGTACTTGATTTTGGTAGTGAAATAAAACCGATTGAATTTGACAAATTATAAGAAGACGGAGCATTCGAGGAACGATATTTATTGTTTTTATCCCATCTAGTTACATATCCTTTTAAATTTAGATCAACTGCAACAAACTGGATTTTATTGTCGATTTAAGGTGTTCAATCTTTACTCAAGTGTCAAAACATTATTATAGAGAGAAATACGATGATGTGTTAATAAAACAGCTCACAATACCAACCCAGTATTTAATACTCATTTTTATAAATCGTTTTTAATATATCGATGAAGTAATGCAGAATGATATGAAAGACTGATACTGTACTTCCACTCCTGAAGAAATTAAATCGTTTGCATTATTTTTCAAAATTGCGATCTTTGATCAATTCTTATCTAAACTTGTCCATTAGAAACCGTTTCAGATGTTCGCTCGACGTCGAAGTTCAAGTCTTCGAATAGTTAAAGGCTAAATATACCGATTTGAGATATGTTCTCTTTTATTAGTTAAGTCTTTATAATATGGGAGACATCAAAATATTATCTTATCATTGTCAGCGCATTGTAAAAAAAGTTATTAAATGGTTGGTAATGTTATCTGTATTAACCGTAATCTTGAAAATAAAATGCGCTTAGTAGATCCAACGGCGGCTTGGTTTCTTTTGAAATATAATACTGCTACTCTAAATCATGGTCGGGTTACTAATAATTTCATTAAATTCGAATCTTTACGTATTCCCAATTTTAAAATTTCAGTATAATTGCAATAAGACGTTATACATTATGTTGGAATTAAAGCAAAAAACAAGCTTTGAATCTAATAAATGTTAGTTATAAATAAAGGGAAAGAAAAAATAATAAAATGATTCAACAAAGTATCAAACGAAAATATATCGACAAATGATTTTTCATTATTTAAGAATTATCGTCTTTGATGACCATTTGGTTCAATGAGGATATTGGATTTATTTAATTCAATATAACCACGATTCCGTCAAATTGCCATATATTAAAATTGTATTACTTTAAATGTCTTAGATATAATCTTATCATTGTGTGTACCAGATACCTTTTTAATGGAGACCAGTTCCATGACTTTAAAGTACTACTAAAAGCTTAAATATGCGTCTCATTTTCAATTTCCCGGCATTGTATCTTCACTATTTTATTATAATCTACACATATATTAAACAGATTCCTTCTTTATATTTCAATAATTGAAGAAAATCATGCAATTAAACATTTGATAAAACAATGAAAACGGTTTGGATCTGAGCTCAACAATGTAATAGATCCACAGCAAATTGTTGGAAATGAAGAAGAAACATTTTTAACATTAATGAATTCAGAAAAAATTTTGCACTACTAGTAAATCGTTATCATTTCTTTATTCAACATTTTCTTTAAATGTTTAAATAATGCTAAATTTATTATTAGGCAACAATATTTTCGTAAATTAAAACGAAGAAACATCAAAATATAGCTTTATTTTTAATCAATATTCTGTTTAAAATTTTAAACAGGTCCCTCCTTGGTAAATATCCTTATCTTCCAAGGTATGTATGTACTAAATTTGGTAGTTGTACAAGAATCAGTTTGTAATGGAGAAGACAAAAACCATCAATTTTATTATAATTGTATATTTTTCTCCACCAAATTAAAATATGACTGAATTAGGAAAATAAATAAAGATGCGTGTCATTTTTTGTTGCATTTTAGAAATAACAATCATTTGTAAAATTATTAATTTTTCATAAATGAATAAAAGCATTATTCCATTTTGTTTATAACATTAAAAGTCTTGTTTATTCAGAAGAAAAATATTGTTTATCTATATATTACTTAGAAATCTTTACATTCGAATCTTAAAAATGCAGAATATGTTTAAATCTTTAAATGGATTTATTTTCTTTATTCAGATATAAGACTAATCCTCTTCATCCCTTTATCAAAGATTTGACAAAATACAAAGCATTGTTATTATGATTTCCAAAGAGTAAAACAAATTCATGGCACTTTCCTCTGTTTTTTTATTTTTTTATTTTTATTTTGATCTTATGCAAATATAATAATCCTCCAAACAATAAGCAAACAATGTCAAATTATTTCGAAAAGGAAAACTTTTATACAGCATTTGCTGTTTTTATCATATAAAATCAAAATGTCATTTTTTTAATGAGTTGTGCTATTATCTATGGATATAAAATTTCCGATCATGCACAAAATGTTTATAAATGCTGCGAATT
Source organism: Argiope bruennichi (assembly GCF_947563725.1). Lineage (NCBI taxonomy): Eukaryota > Metazoa > Arthropoda > Arachnida > Araneae > Araneidae > Argiope > Argiope bruennichi. Next base: position 91,664,228 of record NC_079151.1, read on the forward strand.
TAGAAAAAAGTAATTTCTGTTTTTTATTACGGGAGAACATGATTTGGAGTTTTGGAACCCTCAAAATGCACGGGCAGAACACTGGCGATTTATCACTTTTGAGGCATTAATTTTCCTCTTTTAGGGTTATTAGAAAATAAAAAAGAAGGCTCGTTACATATAGCGACTTATAGTCAACAAAAAGTTACAACCTAGCGCGAATGTCCGCTATGTACCCTATTCTCCTGTCTGCCCAGTAAAGGGCAAAGTCGTAAGTAGCTGCCGTCCGAAGAAGCACAGAGAAGAAAATGGGAATGAACACAAAACAGAAAAGAAATATATCGAAAGTTGATATATATAATAATGATAATATTTTTTTTAAGTTTTCATTTTTTTCTAGCTGGCAAGAAAGGTTTGGAGCTCGAAAGATTTTATGTAAAAAATCGCTATTCTAAATGTTGGTGATTGCGAAATATGAGTCATGTGAGAACATGTTTTTCTTTCGGATTGATACCACGTAATAACTTGATACCATAATTTTCTCACATGATAACTTGAAATTAGTGACAGCATATTTCAATTTTTTATCATTTAACATTTTTTTTTATATTCAGTTCAATAATAATGTATACAGAACATCTTAAACTTGCCAAAACAATTACACCTCAGTTATTATGCATATGGAGAAATTTTAAATTATATTTTCAGAGTTGTTTCAGTATTTCAGCTTATTTAATTATTCTAAATTACTTTCAAAGCAAAAGCGTAATAGAAGTTGAAAAAATGATCGTAATAAAGGATTAATGTCTCTGTGCGATTACAACAGCGTCACGATTTGCCACGGTATTCTGAATATCGAACAAACTTAATGGAGATATAGTATAATGTAGTAAAAGTGGTGACTTCGGTATGATGTTCTAGTAAAAAAAAAAGATGTCATCGTTTTCTGTATGGAATAATATATTGATTCAAATATGAATAAATTCCAGAGAGCTTTTTGAATCGAACATTTCTTATTTGATTCAATATAATAACGGTTGTTTCGAAAATATATCAAAATAAATAAAAAATGTGGAGATTCATCAAATAAATGGAAAATGCGGGGATTCATTCAAATAAATGGAAAATGATGAGATTCGTTCAAATAAATGGAAAATGCGGAGATTCAGCAAATAATGGGAAAAATGTGAGGATTCCTCATAAGCTTGAAATCGAAATTTTCGATGATACAGTTACTACTAATTGGACTTTGCATTAAAATGTATTATACAATGTAATCAAAATTAAAACACCCCTACTCTGAGTTCTTTGTAAAGTGTAACTCATTGTAAAGGTTCCAAAATTAGCACACTATTCAAGACATGGAGTGACGAATTAAGCGAAGAAAACGTTAGTTCCCGAAACACCGACAGATGACATTGTACAACAAAAATACGTTGAAAAGTCTCGGAAAGCACATTTGTAACACATTTATTCGAACTTATCAAACATTAAATTGCAAGGACCTTATTGATGCTAACTAATTTGTTCGACTGCGAATTTTAATTGATCGATTGAGATACTGTCTTTCAAATCTGTCAAGGTTACCAGACATCCTCGACAAACAAGATTTTTTTTAAGTATCTCCAAATTCAAAAATCTCAGGGATAAAGATGTGTAAAACGATATGGTTAGGTTGCCAGCAAAGCACGACTAATTAGTCTATAATTAGTAAAATGTTGCTGGAGAAACTGCTGTAAACAGAGTTAATATGTGAAGACGCTTAGTCTTGCATAAAGGTAATTGAATCAAGACAATGGTGTTGTTGCATTTCGGGTAAAGCGAAATTTTTAAGCATGTTTGTTACCTGCTGGTAACTTTGCCTAAATTCTCAAGTCGACGAAACTCTCGAAGTGCAGCTGCAGCATTTCCTTTGTTTTTATAAAAAAAACTTCACAAGCAAAGCGCTAAGCTATCTTAGATAAGAATGGTATTTCCCCAGCTTTACCCCTTTTATGCCTAGAACAGTAGCCACAAACCAGAGATTTATGCAAATGTTTGTGCTTACCGTGCGAAATTGCAGTCACAAAGACGGTTTCAGTTTCTTTAGATTTTTTATATCTTTTTTTTTTTTTTTTTTTCATTTTAGCAATAGAAACTAGAAAGGAAAACTTCCTTACCGCATGTGTTTTGTATGTGTGTGTGTGTGTTTTAGCGTGTTTCATACTGTACAGCGCCATCTATCGGTGTTTCTAGATTTTTTTTTCTCTCAGTCCGTTTTTCCATATCTTGAATAGTATGTTCACCAAATCTGGAGCCTCTACACTGAGTAGCTCGCTGTACAGAGAGCTCAGAGTAGGGGGTGTTTTAATTTTAATCAACTTGTACTACTCAAAACTTTTTTCTTCTTCTGCCGCTTCGCATTTCAGACTTTCTTGAACGCAAGACACAACATCATTGAGAAAGAAAAAAAAATGTAAGAGAACTCTTTGCTAGCATTTAATGAGAGAGTCTTCGTAATGCTATATTAAATATTTACTGGTTCTGCAGAATATTTATATTGAATTATGAATGAATCCATCAAAAATCATTCATAAAATATTAACTCAGAGAATATGAATTAAACATGATTAATTCATTTGTTAAAAATCTTATCATATCGGGAACGTATTCTGTCTCCTTGGTTACTGAAAACTACATAAAATTAATTATACTTTAATCTTAATAGAATCCAAAAAAATTTGTAAAAATACTAAAAGTAAAAATAAAATTGAAATTCATTGAAATCATTGAATTCATTGAAAATTATCAAAGGAAATCGCTTCATTTTTTACATTTTTTTTCGGGATTTACATCCTGAACCAACAGACAACCAGCTAGAACAAATGGCTTAGGAGAAAGTTTCCTTATTTAACTTAAACTAGTTCTATATTATTTTTTTTTTCCTTTTCAGACAAATTAATGAATCATTTTTCTTCCTTTCTTTTAGTAAATTTTAGCTTGCGGCACAAACTCTTTGCAAGATAAATGTTAAGCTATTCCCTTTAAAGAAATATGAATCTTCATTCCTCAATTTCTGAGAGATTATTACCCTCTAGGGAGGGAAGGGATTAATTTTAATCTTATTACGAAAGAGATGAATTAAAAAGTGATTCTGTATGTTAAAGGAAATTGTGGATATAATAATAAACAATATAATTGAGATGCGTTTTTGAAAGATTAAAACTATTTTTAGAGAAATAAAAAAGAAAGGAAAAACGGCTTTTAAAAAAATCATTGTTTCTTTTTTAATTGCGTATCTATTATAATTCTAAACTCAAAAATAAATTATCTTTTAAAATGCGTTCTTTATATGAGGAAATTTATTATAAAAGGACTACTTGTTTATTAATGAATGTTGTCACAATCGTTTTTTTTAATAATCTTACCAAAACAAAGCATTTTTCAAATAATATACAATTTAGTGCACATTCTGAATATATGATTGTTATAAGAATTACATTTACACAAGTTTCAGAAAATGAACTTTTTTTCAATCCATTCGATCCCAAGAGCATTCGAATTCAGTACCTCAAAATAATGGAATGTCGACTTTGTCTTTCAAAAAGAAGAAAAATGTATTATAACTAAAACAGCAATGACAGCTCCAATCATTTTGTGGTTGATATAAAAAAGAGGAACTACTTAAATGATAGATATTAAACAAATGTATACTAGGACAACCTATACGAATTCTCATTCCTGTCTCCAAAATTCATCTTGGCGAGGATCTCTAACAAACAAAACGCGCGCCACAGGTATTCAACCATTCACAACGAAAGAGAAAATTAACAGTGAAACCTAAGCTTCTCGGATGCCTACTAGAGTTTTTAGAACGTTAGTGTGATCTCTTTCGGTATTGAAATTTTTACAAACTTGGCCTTTTTAATCGATTTAAGTAATAAACATTGCTGACTTAAATTCGGGTGCCTTCTTAAGCATAAATATTTTTTTAATTACAACAAAAAATGTAATAATCGCTGTAATGATTAAAAAGATTTTGAATATAAGAAGCAATAGACGATGCCACCAATGGCATCAAACAAATACCATCAAAGTTCTCTAAATCACAAAATATCTAATTTCTAAAAGAAATCTAGCATTATTATTCAAAAAATATAATAATTACTTCCTTCGAAATACACTTCTGAAAATATAGTAAACGGATGAGTAAGTACTTTACCCTGCAATGGCAGGATTGAAAAATCACCGTGCCAAACGGTGAAGCTGCAGCAATGTATCTCCTGACCCTGCAGATGATGAAGATACAGTTTCTGTTCACAATTCATCATTAAACTGGGATCCATCAATCATTTTCAGGTATTGCCGAGAAAGGATCACTTCCTCCTATTCATTCATGCATTAATCATTGTTTGGGGTAGATAATTCTTCAGCACGCCGAGCTTCTGCAGCTCTATGAAAAATCTCTGTTTTTTGTCGGCCATTTATTTAACATCAATCGGTCCAGAATAAAGAAATAAAAGAGAGTGGCTCGACTACCAGCATTTGACTTTCTTCAGATTTATTGCATATGGCCATAAGGAAGTGAATTTGTTTCGGTAAACATGTAAACGTAATTTGAATGAATATTTAAAACAGCGGAGATAATTGATGTTTGATCAGCGAGAAGTTGTAAGTTTAGTTTAATAAGATCTGTTCAACTACTTTTGATGGAATTAGCCAATGGAATAATTAGAAAATGATCGAAATTAGGCATTTGTTTAAGAGATAATATCCTTTCCTAGATTCATCATTGATTTTATAAACACTCTTAATTTCAATATTTTTCTTTGTTTTGATAAAATATTTCGCATTCTTCTTTAAAAGAGTAAAGTTTTTAATTCTATCTGAAATCATCTCATTTTTTAATACTATATTTCATTAACATTTTTACTTAATTTCACAACAATTAAGTTTGAGAAATATTAATTTTTTTTAGATTCCATTATTTTTCTAATCTTAAATTATTAAACTTAAAGATTAAATAATAGGAAATTAAAAAGTAATGATTGGTAATTTAACATTTTATTAAGAATGTTGTAAGATATATAAAATAAAAGTTCCGTTGGTTTTCTAACTATATTAAATAAATTAATTCACAATGAAAAAAAATAAGGAATAAATTCTGAACATTAATTATAAATTAAAATGTCTTACTCATACGATTAAAATTCAATTTTACTTAGTAATTATGGTTTTTTACAATTTTTTACTAGTTCAATCAAGAGTTTACATATTGTGATTAAATTCTTGAAAATAAGAAATTAAAAATATTATAAAAAATAAAAAAGAAGTTATATTAATGCTTGGAATATTATTATTATGAACAAAAATGTCTAATATTCTATTAGAATAGTAAACATATAAACTATGCTTAGATTAAATATATTCATCTTCAGAAATCAGAAACATTAGAAAATGATATTTTTATTGTTGAAAATGACTATTATTGTTAAGGATACATAAATAAACCGGCCATTTTGCTATGATGGTTTGCAGTTCGATTCAGCATCCGGAGACTGCCACTTTTCAACTATTCCATCCAACTAAGGGATGAACGCATTTCCGGAATTCTTCGTCATTCGTAGACCTTAATTTCAGCCCATTAGGTACGTTTTCGTGTGTGTACTATTAGGTACATTCTTGCGTGTGAGGACGCGTGCGTGTATTAGTGCTCTACAGCGCATACATTTTCATATCAGAGTTAATGTTACTGCGCTATTCTTAGTTTAATGTGAACTCCTCCCACAATCCACCGTTCACTAAATATTCCTTGGTGCCCAGATCTTGCCTTCTTGAACCAGCGAATGACATTAAAAAGGGTAGACTTACCGAAATTCTAAATTTTTCCTGTGCAACAGACTATTTTTACAATTTTTGACGTTCTATTTTTTCCTATTTTGTATATCAACGTAAATATCTTCGTGTTCCGCCATTTTCCCATATGCAACCTTTCGTACTGATACTTTTCCCATATGCAACCTTTCGTCTATAATTTCCCTATTTCAACCTATAATTTCCCATATGCAACCTTTCGCCATTTTCCTATCATTCCAACTACATTTCCAACTTTTCGCTATTTTCCTATCATTCCAACTACATTTCCAACCTTTCGCCATTTTCCTTTCATTCCAACTACATTTCCAACCTTTCGCCATTTTCCTATCATTCCAACTACATTTCCAACCTTTCGCCATTTCCCTATAATTCCAACTACATTCCCAACCTATAATCTCAACTACATTTCCAACCACATTTCCAACCTTTCGCCATTTTCCTATAATTCCAACTACATTCCCAACCTATAATTCCAACTGCATTCCCAACCTATAATTCCAACTACATTCCCAACCTATAATTCCAACTGCATTCCCAACCTATAATTCCAACAACATTTCCAACCTATAATTCCAACAACATTTCCAACCTATAATTCCAACAACATTTCCAACCTATAATTCCAACTACATTCCCAACCTATAATTCCAACTGCATTCCCAACCTATAATTCCAACAACATTTCCAACCTATAATTCCAACAACATTTCCAACCTATAATTCCAACAACATTTCCAACCTATAATTCCAACAACATTTCCAACCTATAATTCCAACAACATTTCCAACCTATAATTTCCCATATGCAACCTTTCATACTGATACTTTGTGTCTAAAATTATAGTCCAAAAATAGGAGGCAGTAAATCGAATTTTATTGATGCTCTATTTATTTCTAATTTTAAAGGCGTCCCGATACTTTTTTGAGATTCATTCGAATTTCAATAATTATATTTAAAAGCCTAAATAAAATTGTAATTATAAAATAGTTAGAAATTTTTCTTCATATACAATGTACCAAATATTAAAGTATATGGATTATTTTTTTGTTTTAATGAGATTAACATTCTTATGAACAGCTTTCATATATAATAGCACCATGGCAAATATCCTAATATTTTAAGAGACTGTATGTCAATGTATTACAGAAACAGCAGCATCAGAATTAAAAAAAAAGAAATCATTCTGAAAACAACAAATGGGTTACTTTCTCGCATATATTTAAATTTGTATTAAAGTGCTTAAGAACCAGATTTATGCCTGAAAATTTAAACATTTTTATTCAAAAATTCCATAATGCTGAATGCCTCAAAATTGAATGTGCAAAATCATACTCCTAAAATACTTTTCATAAAAAAGAAACCACAATCATGCTACAATTATTTTTAATAAAGCAATAAAACAAGACCAGTCTCAAACTGCAAAATATAAAGAAAACCAAATGAAGCTACACTTACTAAAAGAGAAACTGGGTCATGTAAGAAGACATCGTGCCCTCCTACCGTAATTAGGACATTTTCACTGCGCAGCTCCATCCAACGCTCTGTAAACAAAAATTTGACATTGTTATCACGAAATGACAAATCAAATTTCATTTGTAGTCAAATATAAGTCATTGCGTTGAAGAGATTAGCTCAACTATTGGTTTAAAACAGTTGAGTGAAATGTGTTGCATTTTGTAGTTATTGCGTGTGCATTCTTATGAAAATATAGACCAACAGGTCAACCTTTTGATAAATTGTTTTCAAATTTTATAGGTACCTACATTTTATATACTAAATCTATGTACCAAAATTTTATCCATTAAGCTTTCTTCATTTTGTAATTATCGCTTTAATTTACATTTGGACAACCTCCTTTGTGCAAATTATGCTCAAAATTTGAATAGAAATTTAATAATCAGGTGTAAAAATCGCAGACTAAATTTCAACCATCCCTGACAAAGCGTTTTTGAGTTATCGTGTCTACAGTCATACAGACAGACTGCCAAAAATTCTTATTACATTTCAGGGAGGTTTAAAATGCGGAAAATCATCAAAATTTCGAGTTCAAATAATTTAATAATACTTTCTCTACATGTTGTATCAAAAAAAGTAAAAAATAAAGATAAAATTGTAATTATAGACGTATAATTAAAAATTATTCCTTCAATTTAGTTGTGATTGATTATATTATTTTCATAATTTTGGCACAAACAGTACAATATACCTTACCACAAGAAATCCAGTATACTTGTTAAAAAATTGAGCCCATAATACACAACTACTCATGCTGATACGGCTTTCTAGTTGACTATAATCTTCAAATTCAGGCCATGATTATTCGGAAGAAGGTCTTTATGTAATGGAAGTTTATTGATGATTTAAACTTCTGCGAGAATTAATCCATCAAGAAACATTAATTACAAAACCATCTTCATCAAGAATCATTCATTAGTAAAATGTCTTCATCAAGAAACATTCATTAAAAAATATTCGAAGGTCTTTTTACTCAGAAATGAGTATCAAATGTCAGAAATTTACATGAGAGCAAGCATAAATGGAATATAACCATTTAAAAATGTATAAAATTCAGATTTAACAGATTAATTTCGAAAGAAATCTCACATTTATTTCGGAATCAAACGTTTTTCTACTACAAAACATCGGCAACAAGGCTCTGCCAATTTATTTCGTTGAATAAATATAGAGAAAAAACTATATATTTATGTAAGAATTTGTCCCCTTCGAAACTATTAATGACAAACTTTATTTAACTTAGGTCAGTTATGTGAGAGAGTGATAGGAATTTGATATATCCTTTTTACATCAGTCTAAGACGAAATAAAATAAGAAACGTCAGATAAATCTTATTTGTTCACCACAGACAATAATTCTTAAGATGTCTTCACACCATCATTTCTGCCAGTTCTAACACATTTATCAACTATGAAAGAGAATATACGCTCTTTCCGCCAGAATGAGTGATGAAATAACTAGTTGTTTGTTGCAAATATGTGGAGAAAAAGTAATGTGCCAATTGAATCGATTGGAGATATTTCAAAAGTTTTCTTATTTTATTTTTGTATTTGTCCTCTTTTTGGAATTTATCTAGATGGTAAAAATAGTTTCATATTCAGTTTGGCCTTAATCTATATATCATAGACAACAAATAAGAAATTTCAATAATTTATTTCTGAATGAGAATGACCTGCTAAATAATCAAATCAGAGTTTTTTTTTTTCTATTTTTTAACGTCTATTTTTAAAATTAATATTGGTTTTTATTTTTGAAATCTATAACTAAATAATAATTATTTCAGTCCCAGAAAGTATTACAGGAAAAGAAGTAAATTTATTTTCTCTGATTTTTGGGAACAGTAACATAAATATTTTATAATTAAAAATTGAAGAAAACGTAATTTTTTTACAAAATGGAAAATCAAAATATTAAAATATTTTTATAATTAAAATAATTCGCAAAAACGTATTTATTAAAATGCTTTGTATAAAAATTCATTCAAAATTTATCTTCTAAGAAATGGTTGTAAAGGTATCTGAAAAATATTATACGCATGATAAACCCTTTACATACAATAGCGAGTCTAACACGCGTTTTGAAATTATTGAAATTCTTGTTTTAAATTTGTAATGAAGTAAAAGTAAAGTAATTTGAAGTTCAAAAATCATTTAGAAAAGCATCAATATCTCAACTACCCATAATAAAATTAAAGAAGTTAAAATAAAAAAATCTCCCAAACTGGATTTGTCAATTAATTCGGAAGTTAAGTAACTTCGAATGTAGGAAGTTAAACTGATTAATGTCAAAGAAAAAGCAATTTGCAAATGCTCAGAAAATTCATTAATTTTTCTACTTTTTTATTTTTAATATCTTTAATCCTTTAAATTCAAGCAAAAAATCCCTTTTACTTGAGTATCTCTAATGGAAATTTTTGATTTTATCCATTTCTAAGGGAATCGAATTAGTGCAATTTTATCTATCCAACAGTCACCTGTCACACAGCATGAAAATAACAAGACTCAAAGAAGTGTCATATCTATTCGTTTTCGCAAAAAAATCCCATTTCGAATTCTGGTTTCTACACTGGGAGCACGTCATAATAATTCTTTGCCACGTATCAACAAAATAACTTCCAAAACTTCTTAAAAAGATAACTTCTGCCAAAATGAAAAAAAGAAAAATAAAGTTGTGATTAAATTGAATTTTTTTCTAATTTATAACGTTCATGTAAGGTGCTTATTTCATTTAGGAAAATTTAGAACATATAATTTTTCTAAAAAATCAAATTCAAATTATTAAAATAACTTAAAATAAGAAAGAAGATAATATAATTAGATAAAAAATAAGATAATATAACAAATAACATTCAAATAACTTAGCACACATCTTATATTGAAAGACTTTTCTTTTCTCGAATATCTATTTCATTAAAATTGTATTGATGAAGAACCATAATTATAGAGACAATAAGTAATATAATTTTTTTAAAACTCAATTCCTACTTAGGTCAACAAAGAAAAATTTTATTTTAGTTACTTTTTATTAAATAATTATCAAAACAATTATTAAGTATCAAAAAAATATGTATAAAAAATTATTTATTTTTCGCAAGAATTGAACTCGCATACTTCACCTTCACATAAAAAATACTGAAATCCTTGCATTTTACCCATTGCGCTACAGCCTGTTGATTTCAATTTTCATTACAAGCTGCTAAAACTCTTTTTAAAGTATTAAAATTAATTAAATTTAATAATTAATGAATTAATATTGGAATAAACTGTCTTAACATCAAGTGTCATTCACTACAAGTTTTAAAAAAATATATTTGATCTTGAGTGGACGAATAAAAAGTATTTTATTAACGATTGAAAATTTGAACAAGTTATCTATACTTATAAATAAAGATCAATGTGTGTGTGTGTTGGCACTCTACAGTCCAGGTCATTTGACATACAGCTACCAAATTTGGTACATGTATACCTTAGAGGTCGGAAATGTGAACCTGGAGTTCCTTTTTTTGAATTTTTAATTAGAATTTTAATTATTAAGTAAAAACTATATTTCCAGCCAAAAAAAATCTTCCATTTTCCCCACCGCCAAATGAGAACGGATTCATTTTTTTTCTCCCAACAGTAATGAGGCTAGGGTTAACATTTTTAGGCCGATTATTTCAAACGATTCTGTTTATTTTCTTAATGTTTGATGCATTTACAATTAACCATTGTTAATTAATCCATGTTTCAGATTCATTCTGAAGTACTTTTGAATTAAAATAACACAGAATAAAGGAAATTAAAAATGTCTAATCTGCATAGCGTTACATCAACTGGCGTAGAAAAATTCACGCATTTGCGTTACCGTAACTGGCGAAGAAAATTCACGCATGCGCATTGTGTTCTGATTGTTGACATGACAACCATTATCAACGGATGAATTAAATTATTTTTAGGTTAGTTGCATGCTTTTGTAAGTAAATTGTAATTATGTCAGTTATATATATTTTTAGTATATGCTTATAGTTTTAAGTACATCGTTTTTTTAAGTAGTTTTTTAAACCTGTTTTTGACCGATTATTTTAAACGATTCATTTTATTTTCTTAGTGTTTGATGCATTTAAAATTAAACATTGTTAATGAATCAATCTGTTCATGATGAATCTGAGAAAATTCTGTTGACAAATTCTTGAGATATCACATAAATTAAGAAAGATATTCTTTAGTGCATTTAAAGTTTAAACGCTCAGTGACTCTGTTATCAGTAATCATATTATTAAAAAAAATGCTTTGTTTCAGGAAAAATATTATTATATTCATTGCAGATTAATCATTTACACTTTAATTTAAAGCTTAAATTCTACGAGAGGTAACAGAAAATTAGAGAGATACATATTACGTTATGACTGAAGGCCTTTTTAATATTATGAGTGAATTATATTACTCTCAAAATTTGAAGTTTTAAAATATTTTGATGAAGAATCTATTCAAGTTGGAATTGCGTAAAATATTTAATGGTACGACAGGAGTTTAACCCCCTGCTTGGTGCATTTTTTAAAAATCGCCAGCAGCGGTCTTGCGAAATGTTCAAAAGCAAAGGAGCAGATGTTCAATTAAGTGCATAATAAAGATTGCCGGCTTTGGCGCGTTATCGCAACTTGGCGAAGAAGGGGGTTAAATTCCGTTTCAACCTATTTAATTATTAAAATTTAAACGAACATTAAGATTGGTGAACAGGCTGGTCGCCAAAGGCGGCTAGTATAAATATATAGGGAGAATGTGAACTAATAGTAGGAATTGAAAAAAAAGTAAATATTCCGATTCCAGTTAAATCGATAAATCTCAAAACCTAATGCATTTTGCAATTTCCCTTTAAATAAATATATTTTGTATTAAATTTATAATTTTTTCATGTCTGATGAATTTTGATTTAAAAATTGATAATTGTACTTCTTCGCTTTTAAAACGATTCTTAAGTAAACATATTGATTAAATTAGCATTAAAAAATCACTATTTTACATAACATTATAGCAAATGCAATTAAAAAATACAAATATATTTTGTTAATTAAAACAGTCAACGTTATCGGCAATGTAGTTAGACATTTAGTCAATTACATAACGAGAAATTAAACAAGAAAATACAAATTTAGAAAGAAAAAAATCCAAGCCATCAATCAATATCGAAACTAGGAACGAGCATGAAACTAAATATCAATAAATTCTTTAAATACTCCTTTTCTCAAATATACAGATTTTCTGAATTTTAGCTATCACTAAAATTTGTAAAAAAATATTTTTATGTTTCCATTGTGAGAAATAAGAAATTTATATATATTTATTTGATTATAAACTTTTTAATAATCAGATTGATATACAATTATTGTTCCAAATATTTCATCCAATATTAATTATTTTCCCAATTAATTTCAAATTACTGATTTGAAATATTTCAAACAACACTTTCATCTCATAAAGAGACAAAAAATCGTTGCAATTCTAGGAGAAAGGAATCGCCTTTATTTCAAGCACACAAACATGGGACATTTCTGTAATGGAGCTGTTACACGCAGCTATCGAATAGCAAAACAGCAACATATAGTTCTCTGAGACACCGTAGTGACTTCCTAACCGACCCGACAAAATCAGAGGCTGTCACGATACTTCGCGGCACAGCATTACACTGATTTTCACACCAGTTTTGGCTTCCAAAAGATAGTACAATTCTTTTAAATTTTCCTAGTACAAAAAGACTTTTAAAAAATTCAAAAATATTTTATGTATTTCCTGTAGAAAATCATATTTTCATAGTAATAATTTAAACTGAAATTTTGAACCTGCACAGCCTAGAAAATATACATAAAATATAATAAATCTGAATCAAAACATAAAGTAAAGATAAAATAAGTATTCATTTAAAATAGCAGCAAGCTGCTTTTCTAGACCATTCATTCGTTGGGATTAATGATTACTAAAAAATTTCAATAAAATATTTTCTTTCAATTCTTTGGTTTTTTTTTTGAGCAAAATATTTTTGAACCTTATATTTTTATATGGATACAATTCCGAATGTTTTAGAAACATTATATCACCATTGTCATCGGAATTAAAATACAGCGATACAGCCTTAATCAAATGGTGTTTGATGAAAAAACAGTGTCTACTGAAAACAGCCCTTCCATTTAAATTCTCAGAGAAACATAATTAATTATTCAAAACTATCCATTCATTTCAATACGCATGTAAATGCTACTTTTGAAACAGGCCAAATAAAATAATGTAGTTATTCGTGATTTAAAATTACTTCTGTATAAAGAGATTCTTCTGCTTTAAATAAACATTGCTGTAATTAAATAAAAAGTTCATATATAGACTGTATGAATATATTTTAAAAATATTTTCGGAAACATTAGATTAATCAAAGATAAAACTGAATTGCTTGTTTTTTTTTTGTTTTTTTTTCACTAAAAGTTATCTAAACTGGAACAGGGATAAGTAAATCTATATTAATAGTAAAGATGTATGTATGTGTGTTAGCGCGTTTCAAGCCTAGTTGGCATACAATTACCAAATTTAGCACATGTATATTTTAGAGGTAGGGAATGTGCACTGTTTTTTAAATAAAAATTAATTGGAACTTTAATTAAAATTAAGCTGATTTTCATGATATCTTCCTAAAATATTGCTGCACAAAATTATTTTTATATCTCTTTAAAAAAAAAACCTATTATTTTAAAGATAACAATTAAATGAACGTGGTAGTTTTTGGCTTCATTTTTAACAAGATATTACGTTGTTGCCCTCAAGTTTATAAACTATCTGATTGCTTGGCTTTTTTCTATTGCTGAAATTTAAGGAAGAAGGATTCTGTTTAAGATATGTGTGACCTACGCGACATAAAATAAATGAAATATATCACAAAATTTATAAGACAGATGAATCCCACATTTACATTTTTAACTATGTCATAATGTCATAGGACTGTTTAACATCAGGCGAGTTCATGAGCATAATAAATGAAACATTTGAAAGACAATTAAAACAACACAGTTTTAATGTCTGCTAACTTGATAAATTGTAGACTTGAACATCTACAAGATTTAAAGAAAATTAAATATAATCAATATTTCCAAAGAGCCAACTGATCGCCAACGGCTGATAGTTTGAAATAAAAAGAAATATTCATCCTACTGGGCGGAAAGAAAAGCTTGTGAGTTATGAAAATTTAAATGTTACTATATAATTAAAACTCCTGATTTTAGATCACTTCATCTCAAAGAAGATACGCCAATCGGCATCTATATTTTCCTCAGGGCTCATTAGACTCAAATTATGAACTTGTTTATTGTCCTATAATAGTGATAAGTGTTAACCAGAATTCGGTCATATTCAATCTTAAAAATAATTTTTTTAAATTTAAAAATAAGAGTATAAAAATTATTTCGAAGAATATGATTCCTTAGGACCACGAACGTTTAAAATTTAGAATTTTCTGAAATATTTTTATCGATCGAAACAAAAAATATTATTTCTTACATAAAGTAAATTAATTTGAGAATAAAATAAGAAACAAATTCATGATGAATCGGAGAATGTTTTTTTATTTAATAATTCTTTGAGATATCATATAAATTATAAAAACTATTCTTTAGCGAAGACTTCAATGCCAAATGATTCTGATTTCTGCTATCATATTTAAAAAAATACTTGGTTCCAAAAATATATTATATTCATTAACGTTTAATACCTTATATTTTAAATTAAAATTTAAATGTTACTGGACCTGACAAAAATTCGAGAAATGCATAGTAAAATGCACAGAAAGGCTTAAGTCTTTTTATAAAAATAAAAGTTATATGACAATGAATATTTGAAACTTCAATATATTTTCCTGCAGAAACCATTAAAAAACCTAGTTAAATAAAATTTTAATTCAAAATTTTCCAAGCATCAATTCCGGCGAACCAGATGGTCGCAAAGGTAAATAAATACAAGGGAAAGTAAAATAGGGTCACATATATTATATAGAATTTATTTCCTTGAAAAGTTGTTCTTTCGAAATGCCATATAATTAAACGCAAACGAATAATTGCCCAAAATGTACATTTGGGAATAAAACTTTCAAACAGAAGATTCCCTTGGTCATGCTATTTTTGGATGCAAATTCGCCTTCTAGAACTTATCATTAACATACATTTTTACGAGATAAATTTCTGACATATCAAAACTCTTTGTTGATAAGAGTCAGGTGACTGATATTTTTAATTATATATTTTTAAATTAAAATAATATCCGCTAAGTTTCTGAATTATTTAACATGTTAAGATCTATAAAAAATATATATCTCTTAGGAAACATGATAGATCTTATTACTCATCTCAGCGTTCCAGGCCAATAGTTTACACTCATTTGTTACAAAAATATTATCTTTATTTTTAAACATTATATTATCTTCCACGTTCTTCTTCTTCTTCTTTTTTTTTTTTTTTCGTTTTGAGATAGACTGATGAATTAACCACGAGAGAGAAAACAGCAATTTTCATCCGAGTTCAAGTCATGATTCGAGGCAAAAAGTTTGAGAAGATTTATTTTATTTAAAAGTCCGAAGCGATTTATTAAAATCACGACAAAAATGCTTGGCGGATGAGGTAGCGCTTTTTTCTAAGATGACAAACTCTTCAGAGCAGCGCATGTTTGTGACACCTTTTGTCAATTACTACAAGCTGGGAGGTCTTTTAGTGCCAAGAGAATCTCGTAAAATTTCATCCGAGGGCTGATGATAAAATAAGACCTCCTCCGTTCTAATTTGTCCATCATGTGAAAACATTTTGCATGCTTAAGAATTTTTTAGAGCGTATATTTTTCTGTTGTCTGTAGATATGTTACGGTATATTCAAGAAATAATTTGTTTAGAAATCAATCAAGTCTCATAAAGGCCTAAAAGAACGTCAAAAGCAACATTCACAAAAATTATTACTTAATCAAGAAATAACACACTTTTGCCCACTTTGCATTAGTTTTATAAAAATACATGGACGTATACTGTAACATTTTTCCATTTATTTTATTTTGTTAATTTAAAATATTTAACAAGAACAAACTAAATCAATTCAAGCAAATCATGGTGGAATTAGTTTTACTGATGACACAATATCAAATCAAATAAAGGTATCAGCTTACATTCATTGCAGAAGTAACTGCAACCGACCACCAACCAGCTGACAGCAATAAACTAGTATCACTTTTGAAAATACAAATTAACTCCCAAATTTTGGACTGTGAGTGATAAATACTTCAAACTACGTTGGCGAAATATTGGTGACGGTTTGATTAAATGCAATAATTGTTTTGTTTTTTTCAACTTTGTGGCTAGGTAAAGTAGAAATTTTCGAGTTCACGTTACAGGAAGAGAAAGTTTAGGATAATGAGGAAATGGCGTAAAATTGCTAACATAACTATTTTATAAGGGAAAAAATGTGAAGAGATTACCTCCATCAGTGCATGGCGTTTTGAAATTTTTTTACACTTAAAACAAAATTTTCAAAATTCCTGGAGGACTTTCTGGCAAAAAAGCAATTACTTACAGAAGTGTAATTTTTGTTTGAATTTCATTTATTTGGCAAATGTATCATTCTCATGATATAATAAGTTGCTCCAAAATACAAAAAAGGTCACATCTGTGTTAATTTTAATTTGTAAGATTTTGAAATTCAATGCTAATAAATCGGAAAAAAAAATTCAACAACGAAATATATGCATCAATCCTTTATTTATTGAATTATTTTACAATCAATTTATTTCATTTATTTTTGATTTATTAGTTAAGTTTTGGCATAGAATAAACCCAGGAAGAAGAAACTAAACATTTTTAATTAAAATAATTTAATTAATTATATTAATAAAATATTTTAAATTATATTTTTAGTTGGTATCTACTTCTTTCTATTGGAAATACATTTTCAATATTCTTTCAAATACTGTTTGAAAAAATAGGCTTATTGTGAAAATATCAGTCGGACTTAATCGGTACTTTAAAGTATTGTCGGTAAATAAAAGGTTAATTGGTAACAAACATTTTATTCTAATTCATAGAAAAAAGGCCAAAATTTTTATGTCTTATTCCCATTTAAATTCAAACCTTAAACAAACATTTTGAAAGCATCCATCTGTAATGAAATATCAATTTTGTAATCATAAATAATGGTTACTTAAATTTGAAACCTACATTTTATTTTTTGCATCAACAGACTATCAGAATAAATAACTGTTATTGATATTTTCTTTAACCATCAAGCCAAATCGATAAAAAAATCTAATTTACAAATATGAACTATACAATATTATCTTATTCCTATAACATTGATTTCGATTGATAACATTGATTTAATAGCTCTCTAAAATAAAAGAAAAGGAACGAGAAAAGAAAAATAAGAAAAAAAATATTCGAAACGGAATAGTAGTGGTAGTAGGCACAGACAACGTTTCAACTTCATCCTTTTTTTTTATCTGTTATCTTACTTTGGGCATCTTTGATATCGGACTTCCATTTTCGGAAAGGGATGGATATCTACCTCGTGATTCACATGGGTGATGTTTTGGAATGGCTGCTGGCTTTTGGGTCATCTTTGGAGACGTCTTCAAAAATATCGATAGCGAAATTTGATTGTAAAAATGTAGTTACGAATCGTGTTAGCCAATAACTTGAAAGAAAAAGAGTGAAAGCAACAATCTTGTAGGCGCAGATCCATGAAATTCCTACCATTATATTGGCTTTTGTTGCAAAGAATTCTTGTTATTTTTCTGTCTGTCTCTCTTTCTCTTTCTGTCCTGTAATCTATGCATGCTATTTTATTTTTCATATTTGTTTCAGTAATAAAATAAATTTAGTTGTTATTATTTTCTTTTTCTTCTCTTCTTTTATGCTTTGTTGGTATATGAAGAACTTTGTCAATAAGTTTTAAAGAAATTTTTCTTTTTACGTCAATATTTAATGATACAATTCTATTTCTAAAACTAGTCAATACGATAAATTTTTAAACTTGCCAAAAATAATCCTTTCGGAGGGAAAAAATATGTTAAATTAATATTTTGTTCATGATATATAGGTAAATGTGAGGTCCTTTGTAAAAATACAAAATAACAGAAAAAAATACAGACAAATTTTTTTTTTCTGTATAAAAAAAAATTGCACAGAAAAAAAATACATTGGTAAAAGATTTTGTCTTCTGTGAAACTATTTATGACAGCCTATATTTAACTTAGTTACAGATAACTGAAAGGACGTAACAAGATTCGACATATCCTTTTAACATCATTCTAAGATGAAATAAAATAAGAAACGAGAGATTAATCTTATTTGTTCACCACAGAGAATGATTCTTAACATATCTTCTCACCTTCGTTGTCGCCATTTCTAATATATTTATCAACTATAAAATATATTCTATTGTTGACAAGGATAGAATCTTTCAAAACAAAGTACACGTTCTTTCTGGCAGAATGAGTGATAAAATAACTAGTTATTTGTTGCAAATATGTGGAGAAAAAAACTTCATGCCAAATGAATCGATTGACGATTTTCAAATATTTTCTTGTTTTACTTTTGTTTTTGTGCCCTTTTTGTAGTGTTTATCTTGATGATAAAAACATTTTCTTATTCAGTTTGACTTTAATGGATATTTCCCAATCAGCAAATAAGAAATTTCAATAAGTTATTTCTGAGTATGAATGACCTGCCTAAAGAATCAAATCAGAGTTTTCATATGTTTTTAACGTTTTCTTTTTTACTTCACATTGATAATTATTTTTGGAATCCATAAAGAAATAATACTTATTTCAGTACCAAGAAGCTTAGAAGGAAGGAAATATTTTTATTTTTCTCTTATTTTTAGATACAATAATATATGTATTTTATTCGTAAAAATTGTAAAATAAATTCTTTAACAATAAAAATATTATATATATATATTTTAAATAATTCGTAATAACCCTTCTATTATTTATATAAAGATTCACTATAAATTTATATTTAAAAAAATGGTTCTAAGGATACCTAGAAAATATTGCAAAACATTATTAAACCATTTACATACAAAGACGTATCAAGCACGCACATGGGATTAATGAAATTCTAATTTTTGGATTAGTGAAATTATTTTTAAGGTTCAAAAACCATCTAGAGATACATTAATATCTCAAATAACATTTATTTAAATATAGGAATTAAAATAATAAAAAAATTGTCCCAAATAGGATATTTTATCTAATTAGGAAGTTAAGTAACTTCGAAGGTAGAAAATTGAACTGTTTAATATCAAAGAAAAAGCAATTTTAACTTGCTTAGAAAATCCATATATTTTCACCGTTTTTAATATTAATATCTCTAATCTATAAATCCAAGGATAATTTTTACTTATCACTAGTAACAGACTTTTTGAATTTTCCCATGTCTCCCAGGAACAAATTAGTGCAATTTTATCTATCTAACAGTCACCTGTCAGATAGCATGAAAATAACAAGACGAAAAAAATTGTCATATTTATACGTTTTCGCAAAAAAATCCATCTCGAATTCTGGCAACGATGCTGGGAACACGTCACGAGAATTCTTCTCCACAGATCAACAAAATAAAACTTCCAAAACTTTTCAAAAATGTTAACTTCTGCCAGACTGTCAAACAGAAAAATGTAGTACTGATTAAATTGATTTTTTTTTTGAATTTTTTATGCCAATATAAAATATTTATTTTATTTTTAAAAAAATCCAGAGCACACGGTCTTTCTAAACCATCAAATTCAGATAATTAAAATTGCTTGAAAATTCAAATAATTTATGAAAGTTTTTATACTGAAAGGCATTTTTTTTATTGAATACATTTTAATAAAAAGGTATCTAAGAAGCACCATAATTTTAGAGAAAGTAGTGAAAATTCTGACTTTATTTATATCAATAAATCTCAAAATTAGATGCATTTTAAATTGCTCTTTAAATAAATATATTTCATATTTATACAATTTTTAATAGTTTTGATATATTTGATAAATTTGGTTTTAAAAATGAATAATTTTCTTCTATTTCTTTGAAAATGATTCTCATAGAACATATGCTGATTAAATTAGAATTAAAAGAATCAATATTTAAAAATAAAATAAATATAAAACAATTAAATGATCCTGACATATTTTTTAATAAAAGCAATAAATTATATTGGCAACATATTTACTTATTTTGCAACTACATAAAGAGAAACTAAATAAGAAAAATACAATAATTGAAGGAAAACCAATGCTTTTGGAAGAAGAAATCCAAGCCATCAATCAAAATAGAAACTAGGAACGGTCTCGGAGATAAATATCAATAAGTACTTTCAATATTCCATTTTCAAATGTAGTATTATACAGTAAAAGGTAAAATTACTGAATTTTACCAAATACAGAATTTAGTGAAAGTTTTTGTTTAAGTATCTATTCTTACAATTTTGTCCTGATGATTAAAATTTTTAATAGTTAGATATAAATATGTTTAATCAAAGTTGTGCAATTAATGTTTTAAATGTTTCATCTAATATTAATATGCCTTTCCAATTAATTTCAAATTATTGATTTGAAATTGTTCAAACAACACTTTCATTCCAAAAAGCGACAAAAAAAAGCGTCAACTTTATGAAAAAAGAATCAGGTTTGTTTCACTTACCCAAATGTGGAACACTTCTGTAATGGAGCTGTAACACGCAGCTATCTAATGGCGAAAGAGTAACGTAGTTCTCTGGAACACCCCAGTGACTTCCTAATTGGCAACGAGTGACAAAATAATAGAGTGTAACGATACTGTACTACACAGCATTATACCGATTACATTACAGTTCTGACTCCCAAAAGAGAGTACAATTCTTTTGATTTACCCTAGTACAAAAGGACTCTCCTAAAAAGTAGAAAAATATTTTATCTATCCCCTGTGGAAATAAGAAGTAAATAGTAATTTTGACCCTTCATAGCCTAGAATATATGCACAAAATATAACAAATTTTACTCAAAACGTAAAATAAAATTAAAGGGGAAGTAACTATTTACACAAAAAATTAACAAACCTCTTTTGGCGACCATTGATTCAATGGGATTAATTATTGCTAAAAATTTAAATTAATTATATTGTTTGAAGTATTTTTAATGGCTTTTGAACAAATTTTTGTAAACATTATATTTTTTAGAAGATACAACTCATAATATTTTCAAAACATTGCATCGCCAATATTAAAGAAATTGTGCTACAATCTTAATCAAATGAAATAGTAGTTGATTTTTTTTTACACATTTTAATATCCATTTGAAACGGCTCTTCCATTTAAATTCGCATTAACAGTTAATTATTAAAAATTGTCCTTTCATTTTATTACTCATGTAAATATTGCTTTTAAAACAGAAAAATAAAAATAAAAATAATTGTATGTGATTTAAATGCGTTTTGGGAGATTAGGAATGTGCATCTCGAAGAGATAATTTTTTGAAGATTTAAGAATTTTAATTAATTTAAAATCAAACTGAATTTTTTCATTTTTTCTCGATGCGTCTCGGAAATAATTATAGCAGAAAAAAGAATTTTATACTGTTTTAAGACATTGTCTTCTTAAAGATATTCATTTAATAATCGTGGGAAGTTTTGCCAAATGTTGGCTTTTATTTGCTTAATTTTCAACAACAGATTGTATTGCTGTCCTCAAGTTCAACCCGTTTTCATTATTTCATCAACTATAGGATCGCTTAATTTTCTTCCATCATTGAAAAGTAAAAATGGATTCTGTTTCAGATGTGTGTAGCATACGTGACATACAATAAGCAGAACATCTTAAGCCTTTTATAACAATAAGAGTTATTCAAGAATTAAAACGAGAAGTTTAGAAAATATTTTCCTACAGAAGCCATTTAAAGACCTAGTTACATAAAATATTTATTTCTAAATTTTAGCAATCGCTTAACCTGGCGTACCAGTTGGTCGCTAGATGCAGCTATTATTAAATAAATACAGGAGTAAGTAAAATAAGGTTACATATACTTAACCAAATTTATTTGATTGAGCAATTATTTTTTCGAAATGGCAAGCAAAAATGCAATAAAAAATGTAGTTCTGCAAACTTCCATTTGAGAATAAATTATCCATACAGGAAAATTCGCTTGATCATGTTATTGTTTGATGCAAATTCGCCTTCTAGAATTTATCATTAGCGTATAATTTTACGAGATAAACTCTGCAAGATCATAACATTTTGTTTTTAAAAAATAGGAGATGCATGCTTTTAATTCAATAACTTTAAATTAAAATATTATCTGCTCAGTTTCTGATTTTACAACATGTTATGATTTTACAAAAATTATTTGTCAAAGTTTGGAAAAAAATAATAAATCATATTACTCCCCTCAGCGTTCCAGACCATTAGTTTACATTCTTTTACTACAAAAAAAATATTATCTTTATATTTGAACAATATATTATCTTCCATTGTCATTTTATTTTTCAGAGTAAGACCGATGAATTAACCATGAAAGAGAAACCTCCGATTTTCTTCTCGAAGTTCAAGTCAGGATTCGAGGCAAAAAGTTCGAGGCGATTTATTAAAATCACGACAAAAATGCTTGACGGATGAGGTAGCATTTTTTCTAAGATGACAAATTCTTCAGAGCAGCGTTTGCTTGTGACACCTTTTATCAATTATTACAAGCGGGGAGGTCACTTAGTGCCAAGAGAATCTCGTAAAATATCATCCCGAGGGCTGAAGATAAAATACGACTTCTTCCGTTCTCGATTCATCCATCATGTGTAAATGCTTTGCATGCTTAAGAATTTTAAGAACTTATATTTTTACGTTACTCACTAGACACATAGTAATATTTAAGAAAGTATTTGTTTAAATATTCAAGGCTAATAAAAGTCCAAACAAAAATCTCAACACGCACTCACTAAAATGATTACTAAGTCAACAAAGAACACAATTTTATCCGCGCTGCATTATTTTGATAAAAAAATGGACACATTTTGTAACATTGTTATCATTTTTTTATACTTTTGATTTAAAATATCTCCTTTTTATTTCTTATACAAACTCTACCAATTCAAACACATCTTGGCGGAATCAGTTTTACTGATGATACAGTATCAGATCGCATAACAACATCAGCGTATATACCTTGCGTAGTAGAATGCAACCGGCCACCGACCAACCGACAAGAGCGAAGTAGAATCAATTTTGAAAATTCGAATTAAATCCCAAATTTAGAACTTTGCAATGAAAAATACTTCAAATTGTGTTGATAAAATATTGGTGATGGTTTAAAAGCATTTTTTTTGTTGTTCTTTGTATTTATGCAAAGAAGAAGTTTTCTTATTTATATAAAGGAAAAAAAATCGGAACAATGAGGAAATAACGTTACTCAAAGACCGATTATATAAGGGGTGAAAATCAAACAGCTTAATGCTGTCAGTACATGAAGTTTCGAAGTTTTGTTATATGCACATCGAAATTTTCAAACAATCTGTCAATTTTCAAGTAAAAAACATTTACTAACAGACGTGAATTCTTATTTGATAATGCATTTGGCAAACGTGTACTTTCTATGGTATAATGTTCTTTCCCACAATTTAAAAATGGATAATCCGTGTTAATTTTAAATAATATCTATAATTTTGAAAATTTTTCAGGTAATAATTCGAAAAAATATCAGTGAAATATATACATTAAATAACAACACAACTTTTATTTTGATTCACAAAAAAAACAATTTTTTTTATCTCCTTTGGTATTCAAATCTTAAATATTTTGCGATTCCATCCATCTGTAATGAAATTTCAATTCACAGTACAATAAAAAATAACATCATTAAATAATGGATATTTAAATCTTAAACCTGTATTACAGTGAATATGGGAAATTGAAATTATAAACTTATTTAAAACTAATATAATAGTAATATTTTGAAGACATTACTACATTCAAATTATTACAATAAAAAAAAAAATTATTGCCATTTTGTATAACCTACAAACCCCAAATCGTTTCAAAATTTAATGTTACAAATATGAAATATAAGCAGTTATCCAAATTACTTTATCATTGATTTCGATTGTTACAGCATTAATACCACTCCAAAAGAAAAGGAAATAAAGAAGAAAATAAAAATAAGACAATAAATATTCAAAACCGAATGATAGGAGGCACCACCATGTTTCAACTTCACACCTTTGATCTTTTATCTTACATTGGGAGTATTTCATATCGGACTTCCATTTTCGGAAAGAGATAGATATCTATCTACCTATGATTCACATGGGTGATGTTTTGGAATGGCTGCTGGCCTTTGGTTCATCGTTGGAGACGTCTTCAAAAATATCGATAGCGAAATCTGATTCTAAAACTGTAGTTACGAATAGTCTCGGCCAATAACGTGAAAGAAAAAGAGTGAAAGCAACCGTCTTGTAGGAGTAGATGGATGGAATTCCTACTATTATAATGGTGAAATGGCTTTTGTTGCAAAGAATTCTTTTTATTTTTCTGTCTGTCTATTTCTTTTCTGTAATCTATGCATGATATTCTATTTCTCAGATTTGTTTCAGTTATAAAATAAATTTAGTTGTTATTAGTTTATTTTTCTTTTTTTTCTCATTGTTTTGTTGGAATAAGAGCAGAACTTTGTCAATAAGTTTTAACGAAATTATATTTTCTTACGTTAATGTTTATTTATGCACTTTATTCTACTTCTAAAACTAGTTAATACAGTAAATATTTCAACTGGGCAAAAATAATACTTTTGGAGAAAGAAAAGTAGAAAAAATAATACTTTATGCATGACATATATTTAAACTTGATTCCGTTTTTAAAAAATAGATTTCATTTATCATTTATTTGCGGAAGTTTAACAAGTTTGATTTGCTTAACTGTCATCAAAAATATTATATTTTCTCAGAATTTCATTTTTACCATATTTATTTTAAATGTAATTGTATTACTCTGTATAGTTTAACAATAAGTTAGTGTCAAAACCATATTTTAATTTATGTTTTCATGAAGAATGATTGAGTTATTTTCTTTTAGACAATATCAAACCAAACGATATAAAGCACGAAACGAAAGAAAGCCCTTTTTTTTCGACAAAATAGAAATGCGATACAATAAATCTATTGGAATGAGTACCTATTTAAATATTTCAAAACACAATAATTTTTGATGAAAGTTACATTGCAATTTAAGGCAAAATATTTTCATATTAATATTCGATTAGATCTAGAAACCACAGTTCTCAATCTACTTTTTATATTCAATCTTAGCTGATTTGTTTTAGAATAAGATTTATTATTACATAAGTTTTAATTTATTTAATATTATAAGTTTTAATTTATTTAATAAATAATAAAAATAAATGTTTAGTAAAAAATTGAAAAAATGAGATTTATATTTTTAAATTATAATATAATATTACAAAATTATAGTAATTAAATTTTTCTATTTTTAATTTTTACTGAAACAGTTTCTTATATGACAAACCCTTTTTTATAAACTGAATAAATGAATTCAAATAAAAGTGATATATAATAGTGAAATATATTATTATTGTTATTTTCTTCATTTTTTACTTCACTTATATTAAACACAATCTACACGATTATATGTATAACTTTAATAAGTTAATAATATTTAGCTGAATCTACAAAAAGAAACAGCGGTAACCGCCATAATATATCATTTCGAGATTTCAGGGATTTTGTTTTTGTATTTAGTTTGTATCTATTCTACCATGTGTATTCGAGACTATAACTCAGCAATGAAATAATCCAGGCAAAAGAAATTCATTTTCTTGGATTTTAAGACAGAAATTTAATTCCTTTTGTAATAAATTTGCTCATCGGGTTGATTGCATGCATATTAACTGAAATGACAAGTTTCTTCTACACCAGAAAAAATACTAAATGCATTTATTTCTAAGAAATAGATCTAATCTCTAGTAAGAAAGATGTTTTTACTAATTTTTAAGAATATAAAGGTATTTTTTTATAATTATTAAATCAGTAATAATTTGGCTTTAAAGCTAGAGCATATTCATTTTCTTTAAGTAAAAAGTTTCTAAAATTATTAACGGATGATACTTAAATGAAAAAATCTATAAGCATCAATGTTAATATTTAACTTTTTGTCGAAACTTTTATTCAAATAAATCAGTTATTAACAGATTGTTGTGAAGGAATAGTTCAAAACTATGTCGCAATCAGCTGGTATAAGCGACATATTTTTGTATATTTGTTTTAAAAACATTTTTAAGGATGAAAAATCATCATAATTAAACCTTAACTAAAATTTAGATAAAAATTTGAGATAAAAATTTGAGATAAAAATTTAGGGCTTAACTGGGAAGGTGTGGTCTATGGGACAGCATTTTCTTTATAATCACACTAAATTTTCCATTGAAAGTATTAATTTGAAATTCAGCCAATATATTCTGCAGATATTTTTTGTTGATATAGAATGTATTTTAGAATTTTTTTCAAAATACATTATTATCTAAAAAAGTAATTGCGTTTGAAAGTAAAACATTTTCTTCAGAAATTACATTTTAAATCAATTAATTTTCTTAGAAAAAACCTTACTTTTTAAATCATATTTATTTTTCCAGTATACAAAGGTATATAAAAAATAATTTAATGAAAAATTAAACAATTATATGAAAAATAAAAAAAAACAATGTTTAAATTTAAAAAATCAAAAATCTAAATCCCTAATTTGCAGAAACTCATATTATAGTGCAGATTTCATTTAAATATTAAAACGTATATAATTTTTTCACAAAAATAAATACTTTTACTAAGGGAACGATATTGCTTTTATTCTGGATAAAAAAATTAATGTTGCTTTTGATTAAAAGAATACATATTTTCAGTGTTAATACATGTGGGGATATATTATAGATAGGTATTGGTATTTCCAATCAAACTTACACAAAATAGGAATAAAAAAGGATTTTTTTGTCTCTTCTTAAATCAAAGTAGAATTGTTTCTTGGCGTTTCGATATGAGTATTTTTATTGAATAGTGATATTGCTCTTAATCACAAATAAATAATTAGTGCAAAAGATATTTAGAAAATTATATGAGCAATTGCAAAATGAAAAAAAAAAATAAATTAAAGATGACTACTCTGAAAATAATAAATTATGTTTATAATGAATATCGAGGAGCCTAGACCGCTTCCAAGCCTATACTAAAAGAATCAGAATTTAAATAATATATAAGAGCAATTAGCTTCACAACGGCGTTGATCATTGGTAAAACCTTTGTATTTGACTTCAATTTAAACCAAACCAAATACTCCAAAGCAATTTTACTTAATGTAAATACACTCAGTTCTACTCATATTCTGAAAATACATTAAAATTTAAATAAAAATTCTTTTCTCATTAGTTTATATTATATTGTATTATACTTAAAATTAATAAAAATACTTCCTAATAAAAAAGAAAGCAAAGTTCGAATCAAGCTATCATGCAGAAATAAAACCCATACCAATTAATATAATAAAGTGGGCAAATATAACTGCAAATGTTTACACATAAGAGAACTATTAATTTTATAATAATATTGTTCAATAAGTACAAAAACCTAATTAATTAAAGCGCTAATATTGACAGAAATAAGATATTTCAAATGAATTGATGTTGAAATATTTTGCATAAATAAATAAGTCCTGCAATTAGATACATTTAACCTTTTATAAATATTTGAACAAAGCTTTAAAATACAATTTCGAGGGTATAACTTATTGAACACAAAACATGTAGCTATTATATTATCATGAAAAAAGTTATATACTCAGAATATCATCTGATTGAAAATAGTTTGTTATATAAATGATTTAAAATAGGTTAGAGATCATTATAATATGTCAATCAATTTTTTTTCTGTTGCAATCTCAAATACCATGATAGTTGGAATATATTCAAGAACAGGTATCTTAAGGAAACTCTTGAAAATATTTGAGTATGAGTGAAGAGAAGGTTTCGAAAAAAACATTTCATTATAAGAAAATTTACTAAAAATACTGGAACTGGTAATGAAGAAAAATTTCGTTTTCCCCGTATTTAATCTATTGATAAAACTTCATAAGTTCCAATATTTTGAGTTTAATAGTTTTCCATAAAATGCTATATAATTTAGGAGCAAAAACCACTTTCCGGGATTTTCGGTTTACTATCGCTCCGGGTAATCTTTTAAAATTAATTACCCCATTAGAGAAAAAAAACTCCCGACAACAACTCTCTCACGATTTTTTTCCCGTTCATTCTGAAATCATCTCACATTGATTGTTTTCCAAGCTTCTTTTTAATTTATTTCTTATCGAAAATTTCGTAGATGTAGCCTATTTTTGTTTAGTTCATTTTACCAATTATGTTGTTTGGTCAAGTCATTAAATTTTATAATGAAATTTTCTGAATAAAAAAAATCTTTGACTTAATGAGTGGTAGTGGAATTTCCTCTCTACGTTTATTTATTATTTTTTGTATTCAAATTTGATGATGCCAGTAACTTAATTATCGAGACATCAATGCGTTTATTAGGGAACCTGTTAGCATTGAGAAGATACTTTTCACTAGGTTTTATTAACTTTAAATAATTGAAGTTAAAACATTCGAATTTTCTTCGATAATTTTTTTTAAGATGATAAATATAGATAATGATTATCAGAACATTAATCATTTCTAATATTTTATTAAATATTAATGTTATTTCTCGATTAATTTTTAATGACTGATATGTAATTATTTAAACAATACCTTCAAACCAGAAAAAAGGTAAAAGAGTTGCATTCTTTTCATTAGAAGAAATCCATGAATAATGAATGAAAACTACAGTGAAATAAATAAAGAGTGGTTATAATTAAAATTCCACTTTGAAATGGTCATAAAAGGGAAACTACCGTACCAAATGTTATCAAACTTGGTAATAGTTTAAAGGAGGCCATGAAAATGTCTTTTCCGCCAAATGAAGAAATCTCATCACCACAAGGGAAATGGCGCTGCGTGCAATATTTTTAAGCAAAATACGATATGAAGAACATTGGTTTAAAATGTGCTTAATCGTTTCTGAAACTTGTTACAAAGCATGTTCAATGTGGCGGCTACCCTTTTCTGAAAGCAAGTTAAATCTCATTACTGTATTCTCAATAGTAGCTCTTGGCATATCAGGAGGAATGTTACGCACTTGTAGGTGTATCGCATCTTTCAGTTCCGCCAAATTGTTTAGATTATGACCATAAACAATGCTTTTGTGATAACACACATTTAGCATACTTTGTAACACTCTTAAGAAGCGATTAAATACATTTTAAAATGGTGTCTTAATGTCTTATTTTGTTTAACAGTATTGATACAGCGCCATTTCACCCTTGATGTCGATATTTTGAGCTTTTTTTGGGGGGGGGGGGCGGAAAAGAAATTTCCATGACCACCTTTAAACTATTAACAAGTTTGATAACATTTGGTCCAGTATTTTTCCTTTTATGACCATTTCAACGTGGAACTTTAATTATAACCACCTTGTACTTCTCTCACAACGTAATGATGCAGTTACATGCAGCAATTTAATGGAAAAACAGCAACGTATTTCTCCGGAACACCCCAGTGACTTCTCAATTGCCTGCTAATAACAAAATATTAATGGGCTACAACACTGATCTGTAAAGCATTGTACTTGATTATACATTAGTTTTGACTCCAAAATAAAGAGAGCAATTGTTTTAACATTCTTTAGTAAAATATGTACAAGAAATTCTATTAGGGCCAAAGGAAAGATATGCATAGAGCATGAAGGGAAATTCAAACAATGGATATTATATAAAAAGGAATTTCAAACAAATCTCCATTAAAAACCCGAAAAAGAGAAGCAAAAGGGAATATCTATTATATAAAATATAAATATTATAACTACAACCAATTCATTCTATACAAATACAAGTTCAAGATGAAAGGATTCAATATAATAAGTAAATAGGATATATTAAATGGAAAACGGCAGATACAACAATGTTTAGAATGTTTGCGTAATGTGTGCATTAGGTTTGGAAACTTTGTTCTATCCACAATGAATTTCAAAACCCGAACTACTATTTTGTCAACACTGAAAAAAGTAATATATTTTACTATAATTTAGATGGTAAAATTGTGTGTAATTTCGTCCTCCAAAATAAAAATTTTGATTCATTCATTTAAACTTTAAATAATCTTTTTTTTTCTTTTTTTTTTTTTGAAATTGTGTTTTGTTGTCTGTATAAATTGTCGGGATTAGTTCACCTTCGTAATCCCAGATGGCAGCACATTCCCGTTGTCTTGAAAGTTATGCAGAAAAGATTTCTTGTTTGCTTGGCGGTCAAGAAAAGTAGACGTTCACGTGACGGTGAGTAATCAGTAGCTAACTAGGAAAAGCAGAACAAATTTATTTTAACTATCACGCAGAAACCCAGAGAGTTTCTTGTGAAATTAGTAGATTATGAAGAAAATATTTTTTATTGTCTTTAAGAAATATTCACAACCGTGATATGGAATTGCTTAGCGGAAATTGTAGAAAATTAAGGAGTATCTCGACGTGAATGACGTGATGACTAGTCAAGAAACTAGTTTTCTTGCATAGAACAAATATGTCTTCTATTTTTGCAAACAGAATCACAGGGTATGCGCCCACGAATAGTTCAGAAATACTTCATTAGGGAAATGTACCCTATATTCGACAATAAATGAAAATATTATCAATAAAACATTGTATTAAGATAGACAGAACACAATGAAAACCAATTCCTTCCTCTCCACTTGAATTCAAATTTTAAACAGATATTTTGTGATTATATCCATGCAAATTAAAAGACCAAATTACAATAGAATAGATATCACCTTTTAATTATGAATTTATTATTTTGTGAGCTTTATATTTGAACTAACCCATCTTGATTTGTATTTAAGTAAATATTTATCTTGCGACTACTTATTGTTTCAGAAATATTTATATCCGTAACAAAAGCAAACACATTTGGTGAATCAATTAAAAAATATATATTTCAAAAATATACGGTACTAGCATTTTACATATATAAAACATAACTATAAAAGAATTTGTAACGGGATTTGAGCCACCACGTCAGGGAAATGAGAAATGAGATTTTAAATGTATGATCTATGAGATATGATCTCTGAGACATTATCCACTTCCTACAGCAACCGTTTCGATTCTTGGATCACTAATATCATTTTAATAGAAAAAGAAATCAAAGACAAAAGCTAAATAAGACAAAACATATATTCGAAACTAAAGAATAGCTGTAGCGCCTAACATTTCAACACTATCCCACTCTTTCTTTGATCTTCCGTCGGGGATGTTCGATATTGAACTTCCATTTTCGGAGGAAGATATATTTCTTCGTCTTGATTCACATGGGTGATACTGGAGAACCGATGCTGTCTTCGTTTTATACTTGGGAGACATCTTCATATATATATATATATATATATATGGACTGCGAAATTTGATTATAAAGCTTGGAAATTCAAATCGCCTTAGCCAATAACTTGAAAGAAGAAGAGCAAAAGCAGCAATCTTGTAGGAATACTTTGAAAAAATCCCTACCAATATACTAGTGAAATATCTTGTTTCAAAGAATTCGGTTGTTTTTATTTTGCACCATACTTAACCTATAGATTTTCTTCATTAATATGTGTCTAACTTTTTCTACTTTTAGCAGTTCAAAAAAGAACAAACATTTCTCAAAAAACTTAAATTATACTTTCTTTTTATCAAAATAATGTCATTTTCAATTCAGTTTACTATATGAAATTTTTAATTCTAATAAACTGAAATATAATAATTCATATTTGGAATCGAAAAGAGAAGAAATTAAAACTATGCCTGTATCATACAAATAAATATAATTTTGTTTGTAAAAGATAATTGGTAATTATCTGAAGAATTTATGCAAGCTTATTTGAATTAATTGTAACCAAAATTCTATTTATTCACTGCATTTTATTCATGTATTTTTAACGTTGAATCATATTTCTAATATATTTTAACTATAAATGATTTATTGAAAAGTTTAATCTTACTTTACATGTGATTGTCATATATATTTGCGAATTAGTTTGAAATTTATAGAAGATAAACCAAACGGAACAATGTTTTTAAAAACATGAAATTTAAAATGAGAAAATATTCGAAGAATAATATAAGCATAGTAAGAGAATTATTGGAATAAAAGTCTATTTAAATATTTTAAAATACTTTCTTTGAATATTTTTACATATAACTATTGACATTTTCTTGCGAATTCAATTTCAAAACATTAATTATTAGATATTTGCTATTAGACACATCTATATAGTAGATTCGACAAAAATATAATTCTTAATTTAAGTTTATATTTAAACGAATCTACATAAAAACCAATATTAAGAATTTTTGTTACATTTTAATTAACATGTCTTATTTTATGTTAAACTGATGTTAACAGAGTATTTCTTTACTTAATAAAAAAACTGGTTTGATTACTCAATTTTCATTTTCAAAAACCATAATATTCGAATTCGATTATTCGACTTTATTTCTTAATAATATCATCTTTCATAAAATAATTGGTTAGAACGGTCATTTTTGTAAAGTAAATAAGTGAATTTGAAAAAATTTCCATATAAGCTTTATTTCAGTACTTTATTAATAAACTTTTTAAATTTTTAATCCACATATGTAAAGCAAATATAGTGATAAATAATAGCATGACCTTATTAAAGAACTCATATTTCAATATTAGAAAAGGGAAAATAATAATATTTCCTTTATTTTCTTTTGCGAAATGTATATTAACAATTACAATATCTCATCTAGAGATATTAACGAAATTTCTTTTTAATAGCATCCCTAAATACATAAAAAAAGTTCAAATCCTAGTTTTTTTATCTCTCAGTGCATACGTGAAATTATAATTCAACAAGTCTAGTCAATCTGTTTAATCTAGAAAAATTAAATTCATTTTCGAGTACCAAGATTTTATTATATTTTGAAATAAAGCCTTTTGTTGAGTGAAGGTATGCATATTCGTTGAAATGAAGTTAAAGTTTCAACCACTTCCTGTAGAATTACTAAAAGCAATTTTATGCGAGTTATTTATCTCTGTTAAAAATAGAAATGCGTTTAAAAAAGTTTTCAGGAAAAAATTCTTATTCTGTAAAATTAGCATGTTTCAATCAATAATATTTTGAATTTAAAAACAGCATGAATTCACTTCCTTTAACAAATTGTTTCAAAAATGCCATTCAATAATTGTAAAAACTGTCAGCCATTAAAATATCATTATAATTAAAAAAAACATGCAAACAACAGCAACAAAAGTTTATATATATATTAGAAAAGTTCAAATCTATCGGCAATTTACAGTAGTAAATCAAACAAAATTACATCGAATCACAAAGAATAACATAAAAATTTTTGTATATATGTTTACATTTTTACGAACAAAATATAAATTATTGGAAAAAACAGAATGCTTGGTGACAAAAACTAAGTTTCAAAAATGTTACATTACCCTACATTTCTAAAAAAGAAAAGTTGCAACGGTTAAACGAAGCAACATATAGAAAAATAGCATTTTTTCTTTTTTTTTTTGAGAAGACATCAACATAAATTCTTTGGAATTGCAGTCTGAAACTTACTCTTGAAATCGAGTTAATATTTTAATTAATATTATTTTTATTATAAGTATTCATTATTTTTAAATCTCAAAAAAACTAAACTATTTGTTTTATTTAAAGTTGTACAGAATTTTCAAACGCATCTAATAAGAAATTCTGAAATAATTCTCAATCCCTTCGAATATAGAAATTCAACCTGACAATACAGCCAACTTAGAAAATTCTAAACTTATGTAGAACATTAAATATTTTGATATCCGTCTATACAAAAGATAAGAAAATTTACATAAATTAAATTAACATCACTCCAGCATGTAAACTCCATTAACACAAATGGCAACTGTCCTGTTCTCGCTTAACTCATTTATACTTCAAAGCGATTCAATAGCTTTATGTAAGTTGATTACATATTGTGTCCATCTTAAATTCCGGCAACATTATCATCGATAAGCACAGTACAGTAATACTGATATACTTTTCAGGGGAAGGCTCTATTCCTTGATAATCTGAGTTGGTATTTAATAATCGGAACACTTGCCAAGATTTAATGCATTTATCTCTGAAATGGTGTTATCGCTCTTTGTCTTAGAGTCATAGCTGATGAAAATTGGGAGGTAGCAGAATTATTCAATATAGTTTATGTATCAAGTTAATTAGACTGCAGTTAAACTAGGAGCATGCAAAGGAATTCCCTTGTGGAATACTAGGAGCACTGTACCATCAAAACGATAGCGCCTTGAAAACAAAAAAGTACTTGCCTAGTTAATGTATACGAAGCTTGGCAAGTCAAACAGAAAGCCGAAAGAGATTAAATACATTTGAAAAGTCTATGTTTACTTTTGGTGCTGACTGAAAAGCTTGACAAGACTTAGATTGTTGGACATTTATTCAGTTCTAATTATAACATCTGTAATTCTAATACATGTGATAGATAAAAAAAAACTTGAACTGAAATTTAATATAATTCTACTAAAAGGGAATAAATGTTTCTCGAAGAAAAAATAAAAATTTTGAAAATGTCATATGCAAAATTCATAACACATGCAAATTTTCTATTATATCAACAAATAAATGTTTGTTATTTAAACATGATATTATATATAGATATTATTTTGTAGCCTGCTGTTTAAATACTGACTTAATGGAATAAGAAACCAAAATTCAAAAATTTCTAAAATATGTCGGTTACATCTTTGCTTGAAAGGGTTAAACATAAAAAATTCCGAAGATGAGTTTTCTATGTTTGTAGTCTAGTATTTTTTTTAAAAAAATGACTCTAAATTTATTAATGACAAGTGCATATTACTTATAAAGGAAACTGAATCGAAATATTTATATCAAAATATGAAAACAAATAATTTAAGAGCAAAAAATTAATAAATTTTGCTATCTGATAAAAAAAAAATTATGATTAACAGTTGGATAATGTAAACCAGGAAAGGAAAAATATATGAATTCATACAACATACAAAATAGTTTTATTTTAAAATTTATGCATAGCATTTAAAAATTAAAGATGTTTGCGTTTCTTTTAATCTTCCCAAGTTTCCTGTGGTACGAATGAAATCAAATAATTAAAAATTAGCCTTACTGCTGAGGTTCAAAATAAAAAGAAAAAAATGGCCGGAGAAACAAAGTCGAAGAGAAAATTTAATTTACTCCATGTTTCATCATTGTAAGAATTACATAAGCACACAAGAGCATCCCTTATAGTACTGAGAGTGAGAGTGGGGGGAACTACTTAAGCGTCAATAACAGACAGATTATATGAAAACAAATAGGCGGCAATTCATTTCTGTCAGTGCAAGATGTCCTGAAGCTTTATTGTATGCATTAAAAAAATGCATTAGAATTCAATCGATTTTCTTACAAGCTATATTAACATCGATTATGTGAAACTATGTTACATAATAATGCATATGGTAAATTTTTAAATGCTGTCTTAATTTGCTTTCCAGAAATTTAAAATTGGATGCATTTGTTTTGAATTTTATCTAATTTATATGATAATTTCTTTTGGAGCCATTAAATAGAAAAAAATATTACTACCGTAAGAATATAGTAAGAAGAAATACACTTTATATGTTAATCACTTGAAAAATGGAAAAGGGCTTTTTGATATCTCCTTTTGAATTTAAGACTCCATTTGTTAACTTATTGTTTAATTTGCCTGATCTTCTTTTGAATTTGTCCATTGAATAAAAAGGTCATTTTTTAATCATTTATTGGTAATGTTAGGACAATTTACATTAAAATAGATAAGTAATATTCTTAAATGAGGGATAATTTTTAATTCTATTATTTTGATAATATATTATTGGAACTAACCTTTCTTGATAGGATGTTAAGTATTATTTTATGATTATTCCAATCGTCAGTTGTAGAAATCTTTATGTCTATGATAAAAATAAATATTATTGTACTGTGAATAAAATTATAAATATATTTAAAAACAACTTGGTAGTAGTATTTCGCATTTACAGAGAATCACAATAAAAGAAATCTATTGATATTTACATAAATCACCATGCCAGGCTTATGCAAATTAAAATGTTAGAAAAATGTTTATCCATTTTATCCATACAAATGTTTAAAAAAAAGCCATTATCCATTTCTCGTAACATTCATTTCGATTGTTGGATCACTAATATCATTCTAACGGAAGAGAAAGTAAAAGACAAAAGAAAATTGAGACGAAATAAATATTGGAAAATGAGGGGCTTTGAGGGTCGATAAAGTTTCAACTTCATCTCTTCCATCTTTTCTTCTTGCATTGGGAATGTTTGATAACGGACTTCATTTTCGGAGGAAGATAGATATCTACCTCGTGATTCACATGGATGATATTTTGGAACGATTGTTGCTTTCTTCTCATCTTTTTCTACGTCTTCAGATATATCGACAATGCAATCTGATTGTAAAGTCTGGAGCTGCGCATCGTTTAAGCCAATAACTTGAAAGAAAAGAACTGAAGGCAACCATCTTGCACGAGCAAATCGATGAAATTCCTACCATTATACTGGTGAAATGGTTTTTGTTGCAAAGAATTAGCTCTCTCTCTCTCTCTCTCCTGTAATTTATGCATGAATTTTTGATTTTCAGATTTATTTCTGTTTTAAATAAATTTTGTTTCTTTTACTTTTTTCTGTTTTTTTCATCTATGTAGTGTTTGCCTGATTATAAATATTTTTGAAGAAAATTTAATGAAATTTTATTTTTTCAATTAATAACTATTTATGCAATGGCGCTTCTGAAGCTAGTTATTATGGTAGAGTACCTGGAAAAATGGGGATATTGGATCAGGGGTGATCGCTCTCTGATTCAGGTCTAAATTACGATGTGTGGATGAGTGAATGAAATGCATGAATGAATGAAGTCTGCTACGTAAAAAGGGATAAAGGGCTGTGGCATGTGTATAGTTAAGTCGTACTCTTGGCCCTAGATGGCGCTACTGAGAAACAAGAGACGCACCCTTGGCTTAAAATTACTGAATTCTAAAGTCAGTGGGCTTATTTATGACATTAGAAACAACAACACAACTACTGTTTACGAAGTTTGTCAAGTCAAGAAGTCAAAAAAGGATGGTAGCTAAACACTATTAAATGCAGGTAAAAAATAAATACTTGCTATAAATACCAATTTAGGAATTAAATTTTCTTTGTCTTTGATGTACATTTATTTTTTTAAAATTTTGTTTGCTTTCAGATCGGTAATAGATACAAATATAAATAATTATTAAAGCTAAAGCGAAATTTAATATACTCCCGTGAAACTGAATTGGCGTTTCATGAAAGGAATTAAAATATGGAAAATATCATAAGTACATAATCATCATATAAATGAAGACATTCGCTTATTTTACTGAACAACAATTTTTTTGCATTTTAAGCTCATTATTAAAAAAGTCGTTACATTAGCAATTTATTAAATGACACGTTTAAGCCTTTTATTAAGCGTTTATTCAGCATTTTTTCCTTTTAAATTTCTATTTTAATTTTTTAATGTTGATTTAACATATTAAAATATTTTAAATTCTAGAAATTTCACATTTTAGCTAGTCACATCATTATAAAATATATATAATGAGTTTTGTGCGATTGTTTTAAACGTACCTTAGCATAAAATGTATTACGTTATTATTTGCAATTGAAAAGCATTACTTATCTGAAAATATTAAGTCAAATAATAGTTTGAAAGAAAACTAATGAGTTTGTAATTTTGTTTGTAAAAATGTAAATGGTGTTATTATTGTTAGTTGAATAGAATTTAAAAATGTAGGCAAAAAGATTTGACTATATACTGCATTGATTATTTTTAGGATTTCATATGCAATGGGATATCTCAAATTCATTCATTTCTTTTTATCCTTCTATGCTTCCTGGAATATGAATGAAAATAAAAAGTTATGAATAAGCCTCAAGTGGTAGGACGTCTTTCAAACTGATAAAAAGATGACAAAAATATGCAAATTATTGGATACAATTTTCTTCCAAATGAATAAACGTATATGCAATGTATAGCATATTGTCACATAAAATGAATAGCTAATAGGTTCAGAATAGTATATATATTTCTAATGAATATTTTAAGAAACGATATATTTTTCTTCTTCTTTCAAACTTGAAACGAAACATATATTAAATATTCATATATCGAAAATTCTGTTAAATAATTTGAATTTATAATTAGAATTCCCACTGAAGCGTTTATTAATTCTTTGTATCTATTCTATGTTTCGTCCTATTTTCAGTTGTTAAAGTAAATTTAAATTCTGAAAAGCACCAAAAATTTTAATGGAATTCTTTAGGCATGAAATTGAATCATAGATAATTCCAAATTATTTTCCAAATGTATTTTAATATAGCATTCACGACACATACATGGGAAAATAGTGAAAACTTCACCGCCTGAAACCCTTTAAAATTTAAAAATGTGAATTATTTCGAATAATAATTTTAGTTAAAATGAGATTTTGAAATTCTTTTATATACTTTTCAATTCTTTCTCTCATATTCTATTACGCTTGGGATTAAAAAATATCCTTCTTAATAAATTGCAGAAATAAAATCCGAATGAAGCTGTATCTATACCATTTAATATAATAAAGTCATCAGCTGTAATTGCAAATTTGTACACATTCAACTGAATTTTTAACTCTCGAATAATATTTCTAAGTAACTTCCAAAACCGAAGTAAAATAAAGCGCTCATATACAGATGAATAATGATATTTTAAATTAATTAATGATAAGATTGTGTATTAAAAAAATTCCATGAATTAGATGTATTTTACAATATTTCAATGATGAAGCACATGATTTATGACAAATTTGAGGGCATAACGTAATGCATCTGAATAAAAATTACATGTTATATTTTCCTGAAAATTATCTTGATACCCAACAGTGATGCATTTAATAAAACAAACAAATCTGCCATATCATTATAATTTTTAAGGTCTTTTTGTAATTTTTTTTAATGAAATCGAGAATATTATGCTTTATAGAAGACATTTTCGCATGTATCTTAACCCTTTCTAGGGCCGTGGGAAGTATGCCAATCTTTGTATAAAATTATGTAGCTTGGCATAAGTTCTGACAAATTTTTTTAGTAAAACAGAAACTAAGATACTTCAGTTCTTTATCTCACACAAAATGATGTGTCTTGATCGGTTACTTAATTATTTATTAACCAAATTAATTAATTAATCAAATTAAATGTATCTAATAAATTAAATGAATCCCTTTTCTTATTCTAATTCCAAGCCTAAAAATATTTTAACATAATATGACTAGAAAAAAATTTCTCTTTAAAGGATTAAGTAAAATCTTGTAAAATAATATCGTATATTTGAAGAAAAAAAACTCAAATAGATATTTAAATGTAAAAAATGAAATATAAAAGCAGTTTTCTCCATATAATTGATAGGGAAACTTCATAAACTCCGGTAATTAAAATTCATTCAATGTCCTTTCAATGCTATAAAATTTAGCAGTAAAACCCACTTTCCTGAATTATTTGTATTGCTATCGAACCGAAAAATCATTTTATATTAATTAATTAAATCATTAAAAACTCCTTTCAACAGTCCTCAATTTTTTTCCCACGCCCTTTAAAATATTCTCATACTGACTGACATCCTTCAGTAAGAGATCATTCTCTAGATCATTACCGTGAGACTATATTCATTTAAATCCTTTTGCCAATATATTTTTAATATTTTATTTAAAGATCGGTAGTGTAATATTCTCTCCATTTATCATCATTTTTTTCGCCCAAATTAAATTATGCCACTATAAATGAGGAAGGTGTATTATCGATGTATTAACACATTTTCAGTGAACTTGTTAACATTGAGAAGTGATTTTTCTTCTAAAATTTGTAATCGAAAATTAAAAATAATTAAAGTTAAAACATACAGATATTGTCTTGATAAAATGTATTTCAAAATTATATATATATATATATATATATATATATATATACACACACAACTCAAATTTTGATATATAAATGAAGCTCTGATTAATGTTATGTATTTATCATTTCAAATCTTTTATGGAATATCAATACAATATCTTGATTAATTTCTAGTGAATAATATAAAATCATTTAAACAGTACCTCCATTCAAGGGACGTATAAAACAATTGCAATCCCATGGGAAACTATCCACAGATACTTCACCAAAACAAACACGGAATACTTCTCTAATAGCATAATGATGCAGTTGCACGCAGAGATTTAATGGCAAAACAGAAGCAAAGTTCTCCGAAACTCTCCAGTGACTTTCTAACAGGCTACGAATGGCTAAATACATGACTGAGACAATTTCTCACTGCAGAGAATTATACCTGACTGTACATCAGCAGTTCTGTTCCAAAAATTAAATCCAATTGTTTTGATTTGCTGCCGTTAAAATATTGTTACGAAATTTCCGGGTTCGTTTGGATAGTGGAAGTGATATGGTGTGGAGAACACTCAATCAGCAGGCGGCAGTAGAAAATAAAACAACGACGTTTATTTACGCGAAGACACACAGGACAGCACAAAGACGACAACTATATACAGCACAGAAGACGATTATCTTCAGTCGAGACGTGCAGCATACACAGTAGCATACAACAGTATACACAGCAGCTCTACTCCGTCGCTGCTCCGCTAGTCCCTGGAAGACGAGTTCTTCACCGTCGCTTCCGACTACTCTTCGACTTCACTGGTCCACGACTCAATTCACCGTCGGTTCACTACTCCTCTGCTCTGCTCTGCTCTGCGCTGCGCTGCGCTTCCGACTTCTCCTCAATTCACCACTACTCGGCAGCTGCGGGTGCTTCCTTTTATAGGTCCCAGGAGGCGGGGCTAGAAGCCTCTCAGCCAATCAGGAACGTTCGAGGCGTAACTCCGTTCCTACTGGACGGATCGGGAAAATTCTCGATGTTTCGGGTATAATCTATTTTGGCGCCAAAGTCGCCAAATTCGTCGCCAAGCTCTGGGACCTCCTATGGTACCAGCTATGTTGAGAAGCCGCATCACAGGTTCGTAACAATATGAAAATTAAAAAAAAAATGCAACACGCCTCGATAAAAAATGTGAAGTAAAAAAAAACGGTGAAGTAAAAAAAAATTAACACAAATTTGTTTCATCATT
Source organism: Argiope bruennichi (assembly GCF_947563725.1). Taxonomy (NCBI): domain Eukaryota; kingdom Metazoa; phylum Arthropoda; class Arachnida; order Araneae; family Araneidae; genus Argiope; species Argiope bruennichi. The sequence goes on from NC_079151.1 coordinate 91,705,901, forward strand.
CTTCATTTTTTTCCCTTTTGTTATAGCACTATAAGTGCGAAGCGTTATGATTTCCATGCATTTAAGGTCAGGATAATTTATAGAGTATAGAATAATTTATAGAATGGCATATTCTTTTTATTTTTAACTTGGTTTATAGCAGATAAAATTGAAACTTTCTCAAGCAATAATTCAAACGCGCAAAGAAAGCTACCAACTGATATAAAGAGAACTGTACATATGCAGTATAAATGATTACAGAAACCACTTGCTTAAAATATTCTTTCATAAATACAATAAAAATTTTGTGTTTAACAGTGAAAAAATGGCCTTCAGAAGCTACAGTGTTTTGGTGCTTTTTAGTAGTTTCCTTTATAAACAAGATGATAACCACTGATTGCTTTTGGAACAAAAAATTTTATTGATATGAAATCGAATTTCAGATTTTTTTTATGTAGAGATCAGTGTTTATAATTCTTTTTTGTTTATAATTTCAGTTTTTATAATTTTATAATTCTTACATAGTATCAATTAGAACTATATTATTAATATGGATATATCTGCAATACTTAAGTTTATATTAAACACTTCTTCAAAAACCGCTAATGACTTCGGATAAGCTAGTAGTTTTCCCAACATCAGAGCGTTTACACTAGGCACTCAAGCGATTTTCTTTATTTTGGGCATGTTATCTATTTTATTCCACCCTTCTTATGATGTATCTACGTTTCTGGAATATTTACTAGAATCATTTATTAGTTGCCTAGTATGTTTTCATCTTATTGGTTATATTTCAATATCATGAGTTTCATTATCAGTAAGGCGTAAATATATACTTATCTCTTCTGATTTTTCAGAATCACTCCAATCACCGTGATATTCATAGCCTACACTATCAATTACTTTATTTCTTTAGTGAAAATAGTTAATTAGTTTTATTCCTTTAGTAAAAATATATATTGAACTGATCGATGTTTACCCTAGATGTTTATAAGAATGAAATCCCACTGAACAACAACAATTTATTCCTTATTTACATCAAGAAATTCTAACGGCAAGCAATATACGATAGTGATCCATGGTATTAATGTAAGTAACAAAAGTGCTACCGGACTCAATACACTAGAATTTTTATACCAAAGTTTTTATCTTATTTAACAGTAACTTTAGTAGCATGACGAGTGTAGCTCACCATCGAGCTGTATGTCATGAAAATTCAATGACGAGATACATGAGTCATTTTACTGGAATAAGTATATTTTGTGCAAGATGTCTGAGCAGTGTGACCATTTTTGGATAGGGTAACATAATCAATAAATATGGTACAGTAACATTAATACACCTTTGGTGGAGAGGGATCTATTTCATGACTACCTAAATTGGTATTTAATTTCTGGTATACTTTCCAAGATTAAATGCATTTATATCTCTGAAAGGGTACTATGCATTTACATTAAACGCTTTCGCAGAATCCCAGCTATTCATCTTGAAGATATAGTTAGTGAAAATTGTGGGATGCAGCCTAATTCAATATAGTTTCTAAATCATGGAAATTAGATTGCATTTGGACACAGAGAACTTGGAAGAATGTACTCTTGAGCTACCTGGAACAGTGGGCCACAGTAATGATGGTGTCTTAAAGTCAAAGAGCAGTTCAAAGAGTTATTGTAACTGAGAGTTGGAGAGTCAAGTAGATGGTAAATGAGTGAGATTAAAAGCAACTGCAAAGCGAAGATTTTGCTAACTGGAGATGAAGATACGACTTTCACTTTGATGTAAATTTAATTCATATTTTATATTCCTTAATTTCAGGGAGAGGGATGCATACAATATGCTAAATGGATAAATGTTGAAAGAGTTGCATAAGTGTACGTAAATACTGAAAAGGTTGCATGTCATATTAATATCATCGTATAATTATTGCAACGACAATAAATGACTTTTGGAATTTTTGCCCAATTAGTATGACAGTTGCTGAACTTCTTTATAGTTTTTTTTTATCCTGCTTGTGTGTTATTTAAATTTATATAAACATGCAAGGAACGTACAGATACTTAAGGAAGTGATTTTTTTTTTGCTTCCAACTGATATTTTTTTTTAAATGATAATAAATTGAAGCAACTAAAATCCAAAAATTTACACATAAGATGGTCACATAATTGTATTCGAAGAGATTGAAAATATCGCATTTTAAAGCTGGGCTAGGTGTGACTATTTGAAGCAGCTATCATATATAAATTTAAAATATCGCATTGATAAAAGATTTTAGCCCTATTAATCATTTTAAACTGTTAAGTCAATTTATTAAAATAAAAATAATTTATTTCCTTTTTTTTTTCTTTTAAAAATTAAAAAACATCGTGTTTTGACTGTCTGTTAGATAAATGTAGACTAAGAAAAAATCAGAATATATGTAAACATATTGCATAGTTCATTTTACTTGCCTTTATATACAGAATAGCTTGATGCTTTAGAAAAAACAAAATGATTTCGATAAAATAAAATGCCTATTAATGCTAATTTGTTCTAAATTTCATGTAGTATGAAAAAATGGTTGTGAGTAAATCATAATCGAATGGTGAATTTCAAACAAGGTAAATAAAATACATTTTTCTGTAATTTATTTTCAAAATATGTACTTAAATGTATATAAAATAGTATTAAAATTTACATTGCTCAAAATAATTGAGTATTGGATTCAGAACAATGAATACAGAGTATCCTCAAAGCAATAGGTCTTTTTCCCTCAAATTTAAATATTTTTTAAATATCTTAGAAAATTTAATTTTTAAGAAGATGATATACATTTTGAACTGGAGTTTCTGTTTATACATTAACAGAATTCCAGGCATGAATTCAGTTTATTAAAATTCAATTTAATTTTAAAAAATACAAAAAATTATAATGGAAATTTTTTTTTAAATGCATAAAACTATTACAAGGAAATTAACTTTTAAAAGGTATAAAATAATTACATTTTACCACAAATCCATTTTTATATTAACATAATTTTTTTTTATATAAAATGTATTTTATGTAATGAAATATTAACTGAAAACATAGAAAACTAGAATTTCTGAAACATTTTTAAACTTTAAAATTTCAGTTTTAACAATAGCAAATTTAATTGAAATTCTTAATACAAATTATTTGAAGTATTTCTAATTTATAAACGATTTTTTTTATAAACTCTAAATCAATAATTTTAAAAAAGAAACTTAGAAACCAAAGCCCATTTAAATATAAACATCAAAATTTATATATTCACTTTTCGGTAAGAGGGGAAAGATTTTTAAGAACGAAATAACTTATTTTACATTTAAAATAAAGCTAAATGTTAAATAATATGTAAAGAATGTTAAATTACCCATATTGATAAATTCTGAAATATATTAACCAGCTCAAGACCGTGAACAAATATCCGTGATCACGTGATTCTTCCTTTATGGCTCATGGTATCATATATGAGACGAGTCCTTCTGACGTCAGCGGAAAGTTAGATATGATCGTCTCATTCATGAGCTCGTGTGGATTATCAATTCTGTATAAAGAAAGAACGCAGTAAAATAAATTAATGAGATAAACAAATATACCTCAAATGAGTAATGGATATAGATTATATTTGAAGAAATAAGTCTGTAATTAGATACATTTAACCCATTAGCGATACTTGAAATAAAGTTTCTGAAGTATTATTTAAGCAGTATAATTATTATTATAATATAATAATATTAATTAATGAATCATAATGAAATTATGCTGAATAATTTCTTTATAATAATAAGATGCTCCTATTAAAGAAAATTAGTTACAGTTCATTACTGCCTTGCAAATCAAAATGGTTTGATAAAACAAAGATTATAATGATTAGTAGAAGATACTCTACATGTCTGTCTCAAGCAAATTCTTGAGAACCATATGCACATATTAGAAGACAAAAATTCAGCAAGAGAGAAATTCAATTTCTTCATTTTTAATTTATTTGGAGGCATTCGTACTCTCCAGTCTTTAAAGCTACTCAGCATTTCTCAGAATATTATAAAAATTAGAAGCAAAAAGTACTTTTTGGGATTATTTAGTTTGCCTTTGCTCCGAGTAATCTTCTAAAATTAATTAATCCAACTACTCATTAAAGGTAAAGATTCCTGGCAACAACACTCTCATTTTTTTCAGTTCTTAGAATTCCTCTTATAGTGAGAATTTCCCAGATTCCTTTTTAATTTGCTGCGTATGGAAACTTCCTTGGAGTTTGCTCTGAAAATAAATTCATTTTGCTTACTCCAACATTTATGTTTGGTGAGGTCATTAAATTTTATAATGCAAATGTCGAATAAATATTTTTGCCTCAACCAACGGTTGTGGAATTTTCCGTTTTTTCATTTATTAATTATTTTACATCCAAATTAGACGATGTTAGAAATTCTATTATCAATGAATTAATACCTTTCATGGGGAATTAGTTAATACTGAGACATTTTCTGCTATTTGTTATTAGATTAAATTTTGAATAAATAAGATAGCATGTTCACAATTTATCCTGCTAAAGTTTATATTTATATAATGATGAATGCGGATAGAATATATGGTATAATGGAGCATAATGGAAAGATTCCACTTAGAGATATATTGATAAAATATCAGAATAGTTCTCAAAAGCATTCTAGTGGCATCATAATAGGCTATGAGTGAAAAAACAAAAACAAGTTATAACGAAATTACACTTCACAACATTGTACCTTACCATACACCATTTCTGACATCTCAAGAAAAGACACCTGTTTTGAATTGTAATAGTAAAAATAGATTACATGGACAGTTCCAAAGAATTCTATTTGTGCTAAAGGAAAAAAATCACATGTATTTCAAATAAGAATTTTTTAAAACCTTTTTGCTACTTAACTTGTATAATTTGGTTTCATCGACGTTTTATCAATCTTTTTAATGTAAATAATAAAAAATAACTATTTTCGAACGTTTGCCAAAAAAATATCGTTCTTAACTTAGTCACAAACCTTAAGCTTCACAAAAGACCGATTCAAAATTAAAAGTTATAAACATGAACTCTGAACCATTATCAATTTTCCATAACGTTCATTTCGATTGTTGAATCTCTAATATCATTTTAAAGGCCGGAAAGTGAAAGACAACTGCAAAATGAAACAAAACTACTATTCGAAATAGAAAGAGTATTTCTGCCCACGATGTTTCAACTTCATCTTATCTTTCTTTGGGGATGTCTGATATCGTACTTCCATTTTCGGAGCAAAATAGATATCTGTATCGTGATTCACACACGTGATATTGAAGAACGAATGCTGCTTCCATTTCTTTTTTGAAGACGTCTTCAGAAATATCGGTATAGAAATCTAACTTTACATCCGGGAGATTCAAGTTGCCTCAAGAGATAAATCAAAAGAAAAAGTATGAAAACAATCCTATGGGAACGATTCAAATCTAATTCTCTATTGTTTCGTTCTTTTTAATGATCTATACTTGAATTTCTATCCTTCAGATTTTATTCATTAATTGTATTCTTTTATTTTTGTGTTGTTATTCCTGCCTTCTTTTATTGACGTAAATGATTAAATAAGAGAAAACATTTTTCAAAAGATTTAATGAAATCATATTATTTTTAATTTATTATTTCTTTTAATATTTAATAATAATTTTAATTATTTAATATTTGATTATTAACTTTTTTTACATTCAGTCAATATGATAAATTTTAAATCGAGTAAAAATCATTGCTTTTCGGAATAAAAAAAGAAAGCACTTATAGCTATGCGTATACAATATAAATAACTATAATTCCTTTGTAAAAAAAGATATTTTTATTAATTTTCAGTTTCCACTAGTTTCTATTCAATAAATGTCATCAAAAATTCTATTTTGTCAACTTTTTCCCCCACAATTTTTTTTAAAACTCTATTATAGTAATATAATTTATAAATAAAAAAAAATTCAAAAAGTTTAATATTATTTTAAACTAAGTTCCAATGCAGAACTCAAAGTATTCTTTCTAGTATAAGAAAAAAATTCAAATCAAACGAAGTTTATGAAAGCTTGAAAATTAAGATAAATTTTGAAACGCAAGAAATACATTGTAATTGAATTATTTAACTAAATAACTGTTTAAATATTTTTACAAACATTTTGATCTTGACTAAATTTTTATCCTTTTAAGCAGATCTAATTTTAGAATAAATTGATATATAATTACTTTTCTATAAATAAACGAGTCCATATGAAAGCTAATAATAAGAATATTTCAATTTTATATTTTAAATTACCTATTTAAAATAAGATTTATGATTTCAAAATATGTATTTAATAAAAAAAGGATTTTTCTATAAATTTACTATGCTAAGCAAAATTACAGTATTCAGGGTTGAAAGTTCTACTTTCAAAGCATGTATTAACAAATACATATTTCTACAATTTTCTTTTTACAAAATTATTCAGAACAGCCATTTTCATAATCTAAATAAATGAATTTGAAAATAGTTATATATGTTTTATTATAATAACGAATCGAATATCATCTTCAATTATTTTTCAATTCATATTTATAATTAAAGCAAATATTCACTTTCAAGATTATGACTTTACTGGTTTCAACGCGTCAATACTTATAAAAAAGAAAAGAAATAATATTCTTTTTTTTTTCTCATACAGAATCTACTAAGAGTAATTACAGAAGCCGTTATAATATCCAACCTCAAAACTTTTAATGAATTTTCTTATTATTTACGAACTTTAATGCAGTAAAAACAATTTTGCAATAATGTCGAAGTGTCAAGTGAAAATTTGAAATTTTAATTTAGTAATGTCAAGTCGGTGTGTTTAATCTAGGAAAATTAAATTCCTTTTTATTACACCAGAATTTTAATATATTTTGTAATTATTTTTAATATATGACTGTATATATATTCTCTGAAATGTAAAGCTTCTACGGAATTTGGTAGAAATGGCAAATGCTAAAAATTTTAACAGTTTATCACAGTTAAAATCACAAATATATTTTAAAAAAATAGAAGGGAAAGTGAGTTTTTAAAATTACCGTGATTAAATCAATAATGTTTTCAATTTAAGAATGTTAAAAGTTTCGAGAATTATCAGTGATTCTACTGCAATTACAATATATATAAGCATCACCGAGAAACGGCATAAGATACCTTTGAAAAATTTAAATCAATAGTTATTATTTAATGGTTCATCAATTAGGTAAAATTATGTCGATTCACAAAGTATAAGCGAAACGTTTTGCATATAATGATTAAATTTTAATCAAAGTAAGACACAAATTATTGAAAAAATATTGTGCTTTAGAAATGCAAGAAAATAAACAATAAGCTTCAGAAATGCAATATTGACTTGCTACAAATGAAAAAGTCTTAATGGATGAAATCGAAAAATTATAGAAAACCAAAAAAAAATCTTTGATTTTTTTAAAAGACAATAAAATTATCTCTTCACAATTACAGATGATCAAATTACTTTTGTATGCTATGTTAATTAGTAGAGTTAATATTTTAATTAATATAATCTTTCTTTTAACAAAAAATATTCATTATCTTTAAATCTCAAGAAACTGAGCTATAGGCTTTATTTTATGTTTTAGAGAATCTTCAAACTCATTTAATGAGAAATGATTAAATAATTCCCGATCACTCTCTCCACAAAAAATCCGCCCTAATAATACCGATTCTAATTCTAAACTTCTACAAAACAGCAAACATTTTCATTTCTGCTTCTGCAATAGATTAGAAAATCAACATGCATAGAATTACCATCACTTTAGCGCATGAACTCCAATAATATACACGACAATTGCTCTCTTCTCCTCCCCGACGTTTCATTAATCTTGTGTAAGTTGTCTGTGTGGTATGAACACATTGAATTCCGGGAGCATAACCATCAATAAACGCAGTATAGTAATATTAATATACCTTGACTTTAGTAAAGAGGACTCTATTCCTTGACTACCTAAGCCGGTATTTAATCATCGGAACACTTGCCAAGATTAAAGCATTTATCTCTGAAAGGGTGTTATGTATTTACATTAAATACATTCGTCGTGTTCCCGTTATTCATCTTAGAGCCATAGCTTTTCAAAATCGGTAGGATTCAACATAATTTAATATAGTTTCTAAATCATGATAATTAGAGTGTAGTTGGACACTGCAAGTTTGCTGGGAGAATATCCTCACAGGATATTTGGAACAATGGACCACAGCAATGATGAGGTCTTAAGGTCATAAAGCATTTGAAAGAGTTATGGCATACGAGAGTTGGAGTGTTGAATAGAGTGGTAACTGGGTTGGGTTGAATGTCGTTGAAAGTTTAGATTTGTCCCTGCTGCTTACTGGAGAGTTAGATAAGGCTTTGAGTGTACATTTATTTGGTTTATACTTTAATGTTAGGGTCATTGATAGTTGCAGTATGCTTAACTGAAATGTTAGGTATTCCAGTAAAATGAAAATCAGTGTTTCTCGGAAGAATATAATATTGAAAATGCTGTATGCTGCATCAATAAGATCACGAAATTATTTTATAATAATATTAATATATAAATAATATATAAATTTCACTTTATCACATTTCCTTGATTACTTATAAGATTACATATCATGTTTGGGATATCCATACTCTTATTTTTCAAGAAAGAAAAAACAACTAAGACACTTAATGGAGTCTGGTTTCTTTTTCATTGTTTTTCAGAATTTCTATTGTGCAACTTACATTTTAAATGTTTATTTAACGCTATGAAGAAATTGAAATTCAAAAAATTTTATCCGTGAGTCAGTTATTGTTTTTTGAAGAAGATAAAATAATTCGAAGCTGATTTTTTTTATATGTTTAAATTTGTTTTCACTTATATGTAACATATCGCACTATTAAATAAAACAGAATCGAACTATTTGTGACGAAATATTAAACCAAATAAATAGAGCAGAAGAAAATTAATAAAGTTTGTTTTCTGTTAATTTTTAAAAAATCATATTTTGATTACCATTTGATTAAATATGGCTAGTTACAGGAAAATATGAAAACGCGTACTGCATCTGTTATTTCAAATATAAAAAAAGTATTTTTTAATTTCGAAACTAGAATATATATGATATTATATAGATATATTTAGAAATTAAATTATTTTTATTATTTTCCTTTTAAGTTTGTTATGAGTTTTGAGCAATGTATCATCAAAATATATAATAACGTTAATAAAATATTATTAAAACTTATGTTATTACATTAAATGGATGGTTAATGAATAAGAATAATAAATATAATGTTATTTATTTTTTTGCAGAGTAATAGTTTCTTTCCTCAAATATTAATTCTCAAATATGTTTACTTTTGAAAAGGCAATTAGAATTCCTTCTGCATATTCAAATAATTCATAGTATGATTTCCAGACATTTTTCATCTTTTAGAATGTTAATAATCAATTCAATTTAGAAAAAGTTAAAATTCTACAATGAATTATTTTTGTAGGTATATAAAAAAAATTACTTGGAAAGTGATTTTTAATTGAACTCATTGAAAAAAAATACAGATTTTTTTCAAATATATTTTATATGAATATAAATTTTTGTGTTTCCATTTGAAAAATGCTTTATATAAAGAAACATTGGATGAAAATTTAGAAAATAATGTCTAAAACATTTTAAAATTTTAAAATATCATTTTTTAAAATAATTATAATTTCAACGGTTGATTCAAAATATTTGATATATTTATATAATAATGTAAAAATATGTAAATTTCCAAATATGTAAATTAATAATTAGCAAAAGAACCTCTTAGAAAGCAGAATCCGCTAAGAGTAAACATCAAAATATTTATGTAAATTTTTCAGTAAGGGGAAAACTTTTAAAGAAGGTAAGATATTTTTTAAATTAAAAAAAATCAATGTCACACTTTATTTAACGAATATTAATACTTTCTGTGTAATAAGTATTGAATTGTATTACCGATAAGCATTGGTGTTTCACATCAATACTAAACAAAAAGAACATTATTATAAAATAAACGTCTTTCATGATAACAAAAGAAAATTGTTTACTATCCATTTGGATCTACAATGATCTTTCAATTTAAAAAGTATAGTAATCACTTGTAAATCACTTGTATCACTTTAATCACTTGTTAATAGTAAGTACAAAGAAAAATATTCCAGAACTACTAAATGTATCAATGCAATACATTAGACAATTTCAGTATATAATTTCCCCTTTGTAAACATCAAAGAATCCAATCCACTTCAAGACGTGTCCTATCGGAATCTGATTATAAAATTATATATTATAGCAACTAACTTCTAGATGGCGTTGATCACTGGTATTCGACTTTAAATCTGATTTCAGTTTAAAGTTATCCAAATAAGACTTTAGTCGATATTATGTAAAAATCCACTAACTACTAGTCCATTCTGTAAAGTCAGTACAGATTTAGAAAAAATTGATTACCTCACGGATTAATATTTTATATTATGTTTAAAGTTAACTAACAATATCTCTTAAAGAAGAATGGAAATAATATAGGAATAAAGACGTATTGTAGGATTAAAACTTATATCAATCAATATATTAACGATGCCAGGTATAAATTCAAGTTTGTACATATCCAAATTCATGTTTTTCTTAATATTATTGCTCAATAAATGAAAGAAAGCAGTTAAAAAACGTACTAATATTGAGGCAAATAAGGATACTTCAAATAAAGTAATGATCAAAGCTTATATATAAATAAGTCCATAAATTAGTGGCAATTAAATCTTTAGCAATACTCGAACGAAGATTTGTAATTCAAATTCGAGGATACTAATAAATCAAGCTGAAAAATGTATACATATGTTATGCTGTTCTGGAATTTTCTTTATATCTATTAGAGATTCTTTTAGTTAATATTCTGTTCATTTTGTTTTATTTTAAAACAATTTTTATACAGTTAAGAATATTAGGATTGATTAAATATATTCTACACGGTTATCTTAAACAAAACATTGTGAAACATTTACAAATTTTTGAAGAAACAGTATACAGTTAAATATTCAAATTGTCAGAAAATAAAGAGAAAATTTAATTTACACGATTCTTAAATTCCTTGGAAAATATCATATTCTCTAATCTTAAAAGTCATGCAGCTTTACCTATATTACTAACAAAAATTAAAATCAAAAACTGGTTTTTGGGGATTATTCATTTTGCCTCCACTCTGAAGGATCCTTTAAAATTAATTAATCCTACAGCAAATTACAAGGGATGGAACTCCAACAACTATTCCCTAGCAGTTTTTTCCAGCCCTTTGAAATTCTCGAGCAATGAGAACTTCCCAGACTACTTTTTAATTTACTCCGTAGCGAGGATTTCGTAGTTTTCCCTGAAAATATTTTCGTTTTGTTCATTTTGCTAATTACATTTGGTCAAGTCATTAAATTTTATAATGCAATTTTCTGAATAAAAAAAAATTGATCTAGATAGAGATTATAGAATTTCCAATCTTCATTTATTAATTTTTTTTTTGTATTAAATTGGACGATGTCAGAAATTCTGTTATGATGCATCAAAACGTTTGTTAAAAAAACTAGTTAATACTCAAATGTTGTTTTCTGCTAGTTTTATTAGTTTCAAATAGCTAAGACATTTATAACTATTCCTATTAAAATTTTATTTTATTATTAATTAATGCTTTCAAATATAAACATAGGAAATTAAATTCAAGAAATAAGCTCTTTGTTCTCAAAGGACTAGTATTTTGATTCGAAAAAATTCAGTCATGTTTATATTTTTCTGATATTTAACTACTAAAATATGAATCACAAGATTGTTTTGGACGAAGGTAGTAACGGGTTTTTCTCGTACCTCAAAAATTAATTTACAAATCTGAACAACATTTATTGCTTTGCACAGAATTGAAAATGACATTTCATTTCCATAAAAAAAAAAATCGAATATACGAATTCTGCATTTCAGAAGATAATGAATACAAAAAGATTTTTTCCACACAAAAAACAAGCATAAAACTGATATGAAAAATGATATCTCAAGCATTGCTTTAGCAGTAAACTCGTGAAAATACATCTACAGATTTTAATTATTGAGGAAAATTATTAAAAAAATAAAAATGACAAGACGGTTTTTTTAAGAACATGCTATTTATGATAACCTTATAATTATGATCGCATGCATATACAGTAGAACTTTATAAAAGAAAAGAAAAAAAAATATTGTAAAGACATTCAAACTTTAGTTACCTAAATAGATCGCGGTGTGCCTTTTCGTACAGTTCACGAAGACAGATTAATAATATTAGGATAAGCCTTCAATATTATAAAGCCTTCTTTAATAAATTTTTTGATGATTGACATCACTCACAGATTTACAGGCATTCTTCTTCCATTTCTGCAATAAAGCCAATTTGTCTATTAAGTTCATTAATTAAACATGGATTGCAACAACGTATTCAATTTTATTCATTTACAAACTTTACTTTTATTCAATACTAGCCGCCTTTGGCGACCAGCCGGTTCGAAAATCTTAATGTTCGTTAAAATTTTAATAATTAAATATTTTATGCAATTTCTACTTTAATAGCTTCTTCATCAAAATATTTTAAAACTTCAAATTTTGATTATCATATAATTCATTCATAATATTATAAAGGCCTTCAGTCATAACGTAATATGTATCTCTCTCATTTTCTGTTAGCACCCGTAGAATTTATGCTTTAAATTAAAGTGGAAAGAATTTATCTTCAATTAATATAATAATATTTTTTACTGAAACAAAGCATTTTTTTATAATCTGATTACTGAAAATAGAGTCACTCAGCGTTTAAACTTTATGGGCACTAAAGAATATCTTTTTTAATTTATGTAATATCTCAAGAGTTGGTCAACAAAATTTTCTTAGATTCATTATGAGCAGATCGATTAATAAACAATGTTTAAATTTAAATGCATCAAACACTAAGAAAATAAAACGAATCGTTTAAAATAACCGGTTGAAAACGGTAGAATTTATGCTTTAAATTAAAGTGGAAAGAATTTATCTTCAATTAATATAATAATATTTTTTACTGTAACAAAGCATTTTTTTATAATCTGATTAATGAAAATAGAGTCACTCAGCGTTTAAACTTTATTGGCACTAAAGAATATCTTTTTTAATTTTTGTAATATCTCAAGAGTTGGTCAACAAAATTTTCTTAGATTCATTATGAGCAGATCGATTCATTAACAATGTTTAAATTTAAATGCATCATAATGAAACTAAGAAAATAAAACGAATCGTTTAAAATAAACGGTTGAAAACAGGTTTTAAAAACACTACTTAAAAAACGATGTACTTAAAACTATAAGCATATACAAAAAATATATAACTAACATAAATACAATTTACTTACAAAAGCATGCAACTAACCCAAAAATAATTTAAATCATCCATTGATAACGTTGTCATGGCAACAATCAGAACAGAATGCGCATGCGTGAATTTTCTTCGCCGGTTACGTAACGCAAATACATGATTTTTTCTACGCCAGTTGGGGTAACGCTATGCGGATTAGAAATTTTTAATTTCCTTTATTCTGTTTTATTTTAATTCAAAAGTACTTCAGAATGAATCTGAAAGATTGATTCATTAACAATGTTTAATTTTAAATGCATCAAACATTAAGAAAATAAACAGAACCGATTGAAATAATCCGCCGAAAAATTTTAACCCTAGCCTCATTACTGTTGGGAGAAAAAAAAAACTGAAGCCTTTCTCGTTTGGCGCTGGGGATAATGGAAGATTTTTTTGGCGGAAAAGTTGGGGGTGGGGAAAATGGAAGATTTTTTTGGCGGGAAAGTTAGTTTTTAATTAATAATTAAAATTCTAATTAAAAATTCGAAAAAAGAAACCCCAGGTGCACATTCCCAACCTCCAAGGTATACATGTACCAAATTTGGTAGCTGTATGTCAAACGGTCTGGCCTGTAGAGCGCCAACATACACACACACACATTGAGCTTTATTATAAGTATAGATATTGAATTACAAACTTTACTGACATTATCTTGAATTGACTCTGTTCTAATTGAGTCATGCTACTGCAGGATGGAATAAAGCTTTAACTCAAAGTAATTTTCCATCTAAAGTTAATCCTTTGGACTAAATGTTACAATAAAACGGTGATTTTTTTAAATATAGCGAATGACTTTAGTTTAGTTAGTTTAGTTTAAAGTTTTACTATTAATATATGTATATATCCTAGTAGAAATCAGGCAGCTGAACAGAATACTACTGGGCTGCTTGCGTAATGAATTTTCTTTATCTTAGAACTGATGTAAGGATTCTGATGCAGATGTTTTAAACATTTCATTTGATTTGATTATTTTTTTCTAAATTTCTGAACAATAATGAACAAATTCTGAAAGAAATAATGCAATAGTTTTAAATTGAAATAATTATTATCAATGAATCGCTAACTTTAAATTCAGAAATTTAATAATTGCTTTCATTTTTATTAGCAAGTTATCGAATTTAAGATCATATCACGGTAAGAAATTACCCGAAATTTTTACACTTCAAACTGCAAAGAAAAAAGGCCTTGTTGTAAAACTTTTTATTAAAAAAAAACTCACATTTTATAAATTTTTATTAATTTTTTTCTGAATAAAAATATATTCATAAAATTATAAATTTCATTTCGTCAGACTATTTGGAAATTAATCAGGAAGAAAGAAAGAAAAGCGCATAAATTATTCTCTAATCTTATCGAAGAAATCTCTGACATTTAATTCTTTTTGCGATAAATGCTATAAAAAATTTAATTACCATATAAACTTAAAATCAAAAAGTAGTCAATTTTTATGCAAAAATTAACTACAAAACTTTCTGAAATTGTTTGAAAAACGAAAAGATGTAAAAGAAAATTACGCAGTACACTCAGAAACTGATTTTTTCCAAAGAGATGCAAAATTTTAATTAGCCTATTTTTTTAGAAAAAAATTGAAAAAGTATTATTTTTACATATTAATTCTAAAGCATTTGAAACTCAAAAACAGCAGCTACTTAATTTGTATTTCTTGAAATTTTTTAAAAAGTATTGATTTTTTCTCTTTAAATTCGAGCGACTATAACTAACAGAAAATTTAAAAAAAAAAAAAAAAATCTAGGAAATTCTTGTTAAAGTTAAAATTTTTTAAACTGAATGCAGAGAGAAAATTAATTTTTATGCCTTCTTTTTAGTTTAAAAAATTGGTTAGAGAGAACTCTTAATTAGTATTGAGAATCTTAACGACAAACACAATAAAAACAGGCAAGACAATTTAAAAAAAAAAATTGGAATAATAAATT
Source organism: Argiope bruennichi (assembly GCF_947563725.1). Lineage (NCBI taxonomy): Eukaryota > Metazoa > Arthropoda > Arachnida > Araneae > Araneidae > Argiope > Argiope bruennichi. The sequence goes on from NC_079151.1 coordinate 91,721,226, forward strand.
ATTTTTCTTTTGGTTTTCATGAAACAAAAATCATATCTCTAAATCATAAAAAAGAATATATCTAGAAAAATTTACAAAAAAGTCTTTCGACAAAATTTAATCTCCTTTAGTAATGTAAATATAGGAAAAAAATGAAAAATTATAATTTTCTTGAATCTGAAGCAGAAATGTTAAAAAAATTAATTTTTGATACGATACATTTCGAAACATTCCTAATAGTGAATGAAATAAGATCGTGATCAGCTCATAACAGCGCTTCTGTCCAGAAGCCAAACCAACATCAATCTGTAGGATTTTATTTAAAACTGTTTCTTTTAATAATAAAAGCAAATGTTTGTGTTCTCTAAAGAAAAAAATAGTTAAACCTATGAATACGAACATTGATAAAGGTACACTTTAAACACAGGGTTGAAGTTTTTATTAATTAAAATTAAATTGTGTTTCTGTGTCATTCTACAATAAATACCAAAGTTATAATTGTCCAAAACGGATTTTCTTATTACCTTAAACTATATATTATACAGGGTGTTTATAAAGTCCCGGACCCATTTTGATGTTTAATAACTCATAAAATAATAAAGATAGATTTAAATTAATAACATAAATGGTTAAATAGACTCAAAAAGTTTCATGACCCTTGTCAATGAACTTCCACGTGTGCCCCCTTCGTCGCACGGAGAATATCAAGTCGATAGTCAATTTCACGCCAGGTAGCGACAAGCATGTCGGCATCCACAGAGCCATTTGCGCACTTTATGGCGATTAACAATGCCAGAAACATGAAAGGATGCTTCATCGGAGAACATTATGCTCTTCAGAAAATCAGCAGCATCTTCTATCCTCCTTAGCATATCTGTTGCAAAGGCCATCCTCCTAGGTCTATCGTTCGGTTCCAAAACTTGAACAATTTGAACTTTGTATGCATGCAGTCTTAATTTTTTCTTAATAACCTTGTACACCGTCGAAATTGGCATATCCAATTCTGTTGCCGCTGATCTCACAGATATTCTAGGATTGTGTAAAAATGTCTCTCTGACACGCTCAACATCAAAATCACTTTTCATTTCTATGAACCACCATAAAATCTGTGCTTTCTCTTGTGGTGTATGCATTCTCCTTAATATCCGCTCGAATAAAACATCACATACAAAAGTACTACATAAAACAAACACATCAAAAGTAAACATAACATTGCAATAGTTGACAAAAACAAAAGAGAAAAATGCAATTAATAAGCAGACAATATTTAGAAAAGTACAGATATTTAGACTGGAAAATGAAATTATCTGAAATTAACCACACGCGCAGACGATATTTACAAAAGTAAAAATATTCAAACCTGAAAAGGAAAATATACGAGTTATTCCATCAATAAATGTCATAAGTGTGTTTATATCTTTATTATTTTATGAGTTATTAAACATCAAAATGGGTCCGGGACTTTATAAACACCCTGTATATAATTGTAATTATATGAAATTAATTCTTAACCAATTTCTTCCATAATTTCGAGAAATTATGAAATACCCTTTTAAAGATACTGTGCAAAGTGACTTTCTGATCAGAAACTGAAAAATTAGTGATTTCACGGAATTTGAAATTAAATTAAAATAGCTTTTATTAATTATACAATCACAGGGTGTCCATATTTAAACGATTCTACTTTCGAGATGTCTACAAATGGAAGTATTGTTGAAAAATTATGACATTTTGTTTAGAAAATGACAACGGGACAAAGGTAATTGTCCTATTTCGTCTATATTATTAGTATGAGTACAGTCCTCTATGTAACGGTACACATAATGTTGCAAATTCTCTGCCTTTCCTATAATAAATATAACAGTAAAATACTTCTTTTCTCTTCTCTTCTTATTCAATCGCGCATTGTTGTCAAACCTAAAGAAACTAGATTATCGTCACCAGTTCGTCTTTTGAAGAATCGAAATCTCAATTTGGAATCATATTCTTATCAATTATCACTACCTCGACACGAAAGTCAGACGCCATATTCATAGAATGCTTGAGCGGTAACACATTACCAAGTGTATGAGGCAATATCAATATCAACCTGTACCTGATATAGCAAAAACAGTATCGATTTAACCCTAATTTGCATGCTTATTGCATCAAAGTGCAACAATAATCTGCTTAGCTGCCAAGAAAAATTATGCGGGTTTGACATAAATGAATTCATTTTATTTGTAAATAAAGCTAATATAAAAGAATATTAAATTTTCGATTCGCTCAAACACCAGAATATTTTGTGCTTATATGCGTGAAAGGGGGAAAGTATTTCTAATAAAATTTTGCAGTTATTTGGTTATAATTCTTTCCGTATACAATATTCTTTAAGTTTCGTTTAAGGGGAAATTTTCCATATAGCTCCAATATGCATGCATTTATATTTTAAAACTATGAAACAAAATGCTTCATTTTTTTACTATGCATTTATAGAGCAATATTAAACCAATGATAGAGCAGTTACAATACTTGCATGGAAAGAAAATTTGTACGGTACAATTGTTATCTTTCTTGAAGACTTCATATTTACAAAGTGTGTTTTGGATGGGATCTTCTCAAAATATTTCTTAATTATGACGTGTATGCTCTCCGTTTCATTAACTCGCTAACTGAAATTGAATACTGAAAATATTCTAAAACTTCTTCGTTTTTACTTTAAATTTATAATAAAATTGTATATTTATATATCACATCCTTACCATTATAGAAACAGAAAACTTGAATTATAAGCTACAAAAATCAAATGAAAGCATCAGTCATTTTACCATTTATGTTAATTTAGGTGAAAATTCTCAAAATGGCGTCTTAAATGATTGATGACTAACAATTTCATGATGCGATTAGAGACTTCTTTAAATCCAAAGAATCCCATGTTGTCAAAGTTTCTGCTGAGGAAAAATGCTAGTCGGTTCGTAACCTAAGAACAATTCGAATATGTAATAATTGCCATACATATGGATGCATGGTGTGACCATACATCCATATTCTTAACCTCTTTAGTACTAGAAATCCAAATATTCACCTGTTGCCAAGGTTTCTGCTGAGGAAAAACACTAGAGGTTCATATCATAAGAGCAATTTTCATGTCTTTTCCAATCTGCATCTATAGATCTCTTCTGTTATTGTCATGTCTTGTCAAAAACAATTGCGGTTGCCACTTCTCCAGTATTCCTTCCTGCTGCTGCTTTCAACTTCATGAGATAATCACCTTCTATCCTTTGAAACAACTATATAATCGAATATTTCGAGTTCAGCGAATTCATTTAGAGAAAATTCTCCATTTTCTCAAAGTGAGAAAGTTTAAAAGTTTCATAAGAAGAGATGATTAAACAATACATCGAAAGACAGATTAGAAAATATTATTTAAAATCTATGTTTATTCCATTTTTTAGTGTATTCCTTTACAAGTCACTTCAATTACAAATGACCGTCCTTCCTTGATACTAATAAAGTAAGAATAAGATTTGAATGAATACGGTATTGAACCACGCAAGATTGAGTATGAAATAATTTCAATATGCGACTTTCTTGGTCCCACCAAACATACATATTCTTGTCCTCTATTAAAACATGAAAAATTTGCTATGCGAATTTTCAATGTTTCGTTGCCAACGCAAAAAGAAAATAAAATCAGATCTTTAATAAATGAGAAGTTTTCAGGCCTATTTAACAGCTCAGTAATCACAAGAGTTACAGACACGGTCGGTCCATGCTTATATATATCCTCCGCAGTAATAAGTATATTAGATATAATAAACTGTATGCTTTGAAAAGTAAGATATGTCGATAGTTTGGATAATTAAACAGATTAGTTGATAAAAATAAACGATAAAGTGTATTTTTTGTTTCTAATTAGTACAAAGATTTTTAATGATTTCTAAAACTAGAGTGAAAAGTTAGTTAGTGAGAGTAATTACTTAATTGTATTAAGGAATTCAAATTAAACATGAAATTACCCGTAAAATATAAATAAATTTTAATTAATATGAATAAAGCTTTTGAAAAAGATAAAATTTGTAAGTTAAAATGCCCTCTTGTAAACAAAACTTATATATATATTCTCGTTATACTTTCAGATAGACAACATTCAGTTTAATATACAAATATTTAAATATCTATTCGTAAAAATATTTTTTCCCAATACAATTATATTTTTAGTTATATGTATTTTATCTATATTTACTTCCTACAAGTTAAAAGCACCTTTTTATTTCCATTTGGTACAAATTACTAACTCTTTCTTCAGAATTTATTCTTTTTAGGACCCTCTCAATCCAGAGAGCCATTCTGGATCGAAAGGGTCAATAACCATTTGCGTCTATCACGTTTTATCTATCCTCCCTCAGCGAATATGATCGCAGGATCTAATTCCTTTTTGCCATTTCCCTCCTATAAGTATCAATGGAGTGAAATAAATCTCAATGTCTGATCGCAGCCCACATTAAGTCCGTCCGACTCTTCTCAGGAGTTGCATCCATAACTCACTCCTAAGAAATCTTGGATGAACCTTAATGTCCACTCTGTCTCAAGGGAAGCGTAGATAGCGATCTTATTAGAGATGGACAAAAGAAGCAGACGATCTTCCTCTGACCCCTTTTCCAGGGGATAAGTGGATCGATGACACCGAGTCAATTACCTGCCAATGACAGTTCTCATTTACCCTAGATTTATTCGACTCGCTTGTTATTTCCTTTATTTGTTTCAAGACTTTCACCGTACTTTCGAAGTTATTTTGAAACAACGATACCATCCTTGTCGTCTGCGCGTGACTAAGAGGAAGATTCAACCAAAGCAGGCATTGACATTGAGGAAAAGACCGGAGGAAAAATACGAATCTGGAGAAGGATAGAGTTAAAAGTTTGCAGTTCAATCAACAAATGAGCATGATATTACAAGTACTTTCTATCTTGAGTTATAATATGTAAAAGAGATGTTTAAAATAATTGATTAGATTTTTTTTATCAGAAAAAAATTATTGCGAATTTAATAGAGGAGATCTGTTATGTAAAATTTGATAAGCATTTCCTATCAGGTGTTTCATGTTTGGATTCTGAAATGGTTCTTCTTTATCATAATATATCACATATTGACATACATATAATGAATTCTATGAATTTAAATTAAAATCGTTTGGCAAATTTAGAAGCCATTATCTGTGTTGTTAAACGCCTGTAACTAAAGTAATTTTAAATTAATAACTGGAGCATCGGTTAAAAAAAAATGATTGAAGGATTTTTTTTTTTTTTTTGCACTATTTTGCGCAAGTTTTTATTTCTGCACTGAGATTATTATACAAATATTTTTTTAACGGATACCGAGAGCTTCTGCAGTTTTATAATGCTAAATGAAATTCTGCTTTAGTAACAAAATAATAAATTTTTAATCATATATGGGAATTATATAAGTCGAAGGTTGAATATGTTTATTTATACTTTATCATTAATAAACTATTTCTTATTCTAATGAAAAAGAAATCCTTTTCCCTCCTTTTCCCCCAACAAATATATTTTTCTTATAATATCTTAGAGCTAAAAAAAACTTTTATAATGTTTAGTATAATTCAACCTTATAAGTAAGATCTCGTACAGTATTGAGAATAATAATAATTATTATTATTTTATTTATGTTGGTAATAGTAATAGAACATTTTGAAGTTAATAAAATATTTATTCAAAGTATAAAATATTCAAATGATCAATGCATCATATGGATATTTTAATTGTGAAGAAATTAAAACAATGCATACAGTACATGCAACAAATGGCGGTATTTTAGGAAATGCTTTAAATCCAGTGCCAAAATATAATCCAGGAATATTTTTCAGCATATAAATTCTTTTTTAATAAAAATTTTGTATAAACTCATTTTTCTTGATTCATTGATAAGATTACAACCTATGTATAAAAAAAACGTGACCATATACAAACATAACAAAGAGAAACAGGTGTTCAAAATGCTTGAAAGGAAAGAAGTGATATTCTCGTTTCTGAAATTTGAATTAAAAATTTATAGAAATATTTTGCGATTTCATGTACTTGTAAAGAAAGGTGAATTTTCTAAAAAAATACTTTTAATTGAGGTTGACAATTTGTACTTAGTTTTCTGTGAATTTTGTATATGAACTCATTTTTCTTGAGTTATTGATAAGCATACCTTTCTGATAAATTAACATTTATCAGAATAATACTAAACAAAGACTAAGAATGGATTTTACACTTACAAATATATTTTTTAAAATGTTGTGAGGCTGAAATTTTAGATCTCTTAAGGATCACAATGAATGAGATCTTAGAAATTTTCTTAAGAATCACCACAAGATGATTCATATATTAGAAATAAGAATGCTAAGCATGTCCCTATTTCTCTTAACTTTCATTTCAAATTTTAGATACTGAAGACAAAATAAGGCGCTATAAACATTCGAAAACGAAGATGCTTTTTCATTTTCTATTCGGATTTTCTATTCTTATGCTTCGTTTCTGTATTTCACATCGGATTTTCCTTTCTAGAGGGAGAGAATATCTTCGTCATGATTTACATAAGTGATGTTGAAGAACTGGTACTACATTCATCTCATCTACGGGGACGAATTCAGATATATTGACATTGAAATCTTATTGTAAAACCGAAAGTCTCGGCACATCTAACCAAAACTAGAAAGAAAATGAGTGAAAGCAGAAATCTTGAGCTATCAGTTCGGAAAAAATCCTGCTATAATATCAGTGAAATGGCTTTCGTTGAAATAATTTGCTTTATTATTATTATTTTTCGTGTGTGTGTGTGTGTGTGTGTGTGTGTGTGTGTGTGTGTGTGTGTGTGTGTGTGTGTGTGTGTGTGTGTGTGTGTGTGTGTTTTAAATATTCTGTGGCATATTTCTCATTTAATATTTTTTCCTCTCTAATTAACTACAACTAGCTGGCATATTTCATTTTCTACTATTTATAGATGCATTTAAAGAAACGTAAATATTTGTTTAATGTATTCAATAATATTCTTTTTTGAATTAATATATACTTGCGCAATGGCATTTTTAAAGTCAGCCGAAATAAAAATTCTAATGACCAAAAATCGTTAATTTTAAGAAAATATTATAATTATGCCCTAACTATATAAATAAACAAAATGGCGTTTCTAAAAAACAAATTTGTATTAATCGTATGAAGGAAAGTTTACAAACTGTACTTACATATTCTGCAAGCACAATTTTATTTTCTGTATTTCCGTTTCTTTTTTTAAATTATATATATAGCTTAACTTAATAATTCTAATACAGTTTAATAATACATTACTTTATAAAATTTTTTAACAAATTTAGTTTTTTTTCATAAAATTGGTATTCTTCTATTTATAAAGAAATATTTTCACACATAGAAGAGAAAACGTAAACTAAACAATATTTATTTAAAAAAATATGATTTTTTTAAAAAGAGGGAAATGTTGGGAAGCAAAATATTTATCATAACTAAACTAATGAATTTGTAATAGTTTCTGTTTTACAATGTATTCTTTGTTTTACTGTTTTTCCATTTTGTGTAAAGTGACATTTATTTATCTTAAGAACTTAATATCTTGATTTGAATATTAAAATGTAAATTTAAGACAGACTAATAAGAAATTATTTTTCTATTAATAGGATATTAGATTAAAACTAATATTTAGAAATATAAAGTCAACTTTATTTTGAAATTATTTTATATCCAATTTAAATTAATAAAATTTCGACTTCTTTATTTAATAAAAATATGCAACATAATAAGTTAAACTCCAATCTTTGATTATATATGTTTCATTGACATTTTTAATAAATAAATGTATTAAAATCATTATTATAACCTGAATATATAATTAAGAAAGATGTCTTTATACGATATTATTAAATTATCGATTCACAATTTCATTCATGTCGATTGTCTTTTATCAATAATCATTAAATTTTACAATTCACGAACATTTAAAAAAACTATTCATTTATGTCTTAAATGAATAGTAGATAAGAATATAAAATTTTTATCTCTTTCTTCATATGTGAATATTTATAAGATAAGGAAACTTATTCACTGTTCCGTTTACTGTATGGAATCTACAAAGAAAAAATATATTATCTGACAAAATAGCAGATAACGAAATTTCGAAACCATTTCGATCTGTTATATATATAATGCTACTTAAGACCTATTGATTAAGAGCACGTTAAAAACATTCAAAAGGTTTAATAACAAATAGCACTGTTTTATTCCACAAAAAAGTACGAAAATGCAGCTGAAGCGTTCTTACAAATAATACTTATACAAATAAATAACACTGAAGCAGCAGATCGTTATTTAAAAATCGCAACAATAAAAGGTGCTCAGAGAGAAAAAAAAATCTTTGTCCAAAATTTCAAAAGAAAAAATTCAATCGAATATTATTCTTAGCCTTATAAGATTCTTTTGTAACTTTCTTGACAAAATATCAGATGCTGGAGAAAAAACTTTGAATCTCGGATCCTAATAGAAATATCGCCATGATTCCCACATATTCATGAACCTTTATTTTTTTCTTTAACTAGCTGCCAAAGCCAGGTGTCATTGATCCAGTATCCTTTCAGCAATCATCGGGGATTCCCTGGGAAGGGAGGGGATAATACATATTTGCAATAATAAATTTCCTCGATAAATTAACAGTCAGATGATCTAGGCATATAGAATTCCTTATCTAATATTACACTATAATTTCAGTTCAGTAACGAGATAATTTATTTGTTTAACAAATCTATATGCGAATGGACTGTCACCGTTTACTTACTTGCTCAATCTCTAAATAACGAACTCGGAGAGCAGCTGACAAAAGGCAGCATAATATCTTTTCAATGGAATTATAAAAATAAATTAAAATCATCATCATCAAATCTTTCTAAGACAGATTTTTCGTTCCACAGACGATACTTGGATGAAATTTGGCAATGTTTTCTTTAACACAAAACTGTTCATATACACAAATATTGATCATTATCCATAAACAAATAAGCCATTATCCATCAAGACAGAATAATCAAGAAATACACAACTTTCTAGATAATTCTATTAAAATAACCGAAACGACGCTGCATTTACATAGATAATTTGTTATTTATTTTGTAATTCACGTAGAAGGAAAATCGTGTATATATATTTTAACTATCATATTTACTTATTTTCGAACTGTTACACCATCAGGTTAAAGAACTAAATAATTTATTTATGATCATATTATCTCATAAATGCATTTTTTTAATATAATGAAAAAATATATATTGGCTCTGAAATTCATGACTTCTATAACTTTAAATACTTAAAATTTTGAATGGAGGGATTTAGTATCTTCATTTTTTTTCTCATAAAAAAGACATCTACTTTCACCTAAGTTTTCAGAAAAACATCCTTCGTGCTATGATAAAACATATTTTGGTCCCCCTTTTATTAAAGGAAAATCCTTAAGAAACATATTTAAATAAAATCAAGCAAAACTACAAAGTAGCTAATGCAAAACTTTTTTCAATCTTCAACTCTAAATATAACCTAATATAAAAAAAAAAGATATTTATCTTCAAAACTATGTTAAGACTTTTAAACTTTTAAGCATCTATCATTTGGGCGGTTACAGATAAGAGGCAAATAAAAGAATAAGAAAGGTTCTAAAGCAAGACCGTGAGGCAGTTAAACAATATGCCACGATTTGTGCAAAATGATGATAAAAAAACGATATTCACTATCACTGATTTCCATAGAAAGCAATCAAACAATTTTTTTGAAAATTACTCAATTAAGGATGTGGTAAACTATGATCTCTCGAAACTCAGAAAATCAGACTTCTTCTGTACGTTTGAGATTAAACCATCAGCAGCAGCTTTAGGACACCAGCATGACAGTGTAGTCTGGTTTTCACCAATTATTTCATTGTTCAAACCATTTTCTTCAATCCAACATTCAGACCATGAGACTAACTATTGTACTTTACCGGGAAATCAGTAAAATTATTTTCTTCAAGAATAATTTATGAAAACTACAAAGGTAAAACGCTGAAATTTCAAAACGAATAAATATTATGAATAAAGATATTCTTTGAATACATTTAAAATTTTCTTCAATTCAATGGATAGCATCTAATTTGAAACAAGTAGATAGAATTATCTTGGATCAAAAATTTTAAGCAACATCTTTTTGCGAATGTATAATAAAATTTAAAAACACAAGGGAAAAATACAGATCAGTAAAAATGATAAAATATAGAATAGCATATACGTTTATTAATTTTATTATCTCACAGGAATATCACCTGCCAATTGAGGCTTCAGATTTATGTAGCTCTAGTTTATATTCAAATATTGTGACAAATCTTTAAGCACGATTTTCTGTATTTACAATGTCTTTTCATGCAAATATTCAAATTATTTTTAAATTTCAAGAAATTTAATAATTTTGTCTTATTTGAAAATTTCCTACTCATTTCATGAAAACGTCAACAAAATTGTCATGTATTATCAATAGAAAATATATTACAATTCGCATACCAAAATTCTTGTGTGTTTTTAATAATCAAAATTTCAATTTCTCCAATGCTAGGAATTAGAAAATAGCCATGCGTTGAAATAACATATCTATGTTAATATAATTCCAATCTATTCAACCATAATTGTTCATCCCTCTCTTAGATCACATCAACTCAATAACTATTCATTAATATTGTGCGCCATTGCTTGCAATGTGCGACAATTTTAAACCCCCCAGTAGCATGATCATCGATAAATATGATGCAGTCATGATAATAATACACCATTCACTCGAACAGAGAGGGTCCCATTCCTTGACTGTCCAAAGTAGATATTTAATCATCCTTACACTTGCCAAGATTAAATACATTTATCTCTGAAAGGGTGTTATGCATTTATATTAACTGCGTTCCTATTGTTCTTACTATTAATCGTGAACTGTAGATGGTGAAACTTGGTAACAGCAGCGTAATTTAGCGCAGTATCTGAATCAGGCTAATTAAACTCGATGGAATACTAGAAGCTATCTTGGAAAATGTCTTCATGGAACACCTGATACTGTGGTTATAATAATTATCAGGTACGAAGGTAGTAACGCGTTTGGTGACTTATTACACACCAGCAATGTAAAGGCGGATTGAATGGCAGCTGAACGAAACATTAAATGCAGTTAGGAAGACTAGATTTGCTCCAGATGCCAAATGAAGACCTAAATTAGATTTAAGTGTTTTGTACAGATGTGTAATTAATTTATATAAGTCTTTGGATTTAAGAATGGCTCAAATATCAATGTTCTGAAATGATGAAATGTGATGCATACCTTCAAAAAGTAAATCGATGTTTCTCTAAAGAAAAAAAAAGAGTTAAATCTGGAAAATGATACATGTTATACTAATAAAATCATATGCTCATTCGGAAATGAATAATATCACTATTTGGAAGAAAAAAAATGGTCTTTTTCTTCCAATACGTAGGATGCGGCATCAACTCTTTGGGGAATCATATTTTATTTAAACAATTCTATGAGTTTTGCATAATAACAGAAAAAAGAACATAAAGGGCGTTTGATACTTCAAAACGAATAATGCTTTGCCTCCTAAATAACTATTTTGCTGTTTATATTTTAATTGCTACCTTAACAGATGGAATTTATCAAATATCTGTAATTTCAAGTATATTCTTTCACATTGTTGAACTCAAAAATTTTAAAGACAAATTATTATTTTTTAAAAGAAAGATGTCGGGGTATTATTTGACTGTTTCAAAAAGTTTTACTGGCATTTACAACATATTGTATCAGTAAAGCTGTTGGAGATAAAGGAGTAAAATTGTTAGAATAAAAAGTAAAATTGTTTTGAGATAAAGAATCCAATTTAAGTCAAAATTTAAGGGACAAAAAAAAAACATGATTTTAATTTCTTAAAAATATGTTGTAAGAAATTAAAATCATGTTTATTGTTTTTATGTAATCCCAATAATCTTTCAGAACAAACTGGTTGCAAAAAGCGGCTAGAATTAAGAAATATACTTAAATTTTATAAATTGAGGTTCAATAGTATTTTCAGAAGTCTTCTACTTTATAAATTCTTCATGGATGAATTATACTTCGAGTGTAATTCAGAAAAATATTATAGTTAAAAAAATTTCCGATTTATTTAAACCCCAAAAAATGTATAATTAGAACTATTTATAACAAAGAAGAGTACAAAAGAAAAGTTCAAATAATTATTTATAATCTTTAAAGTTAAGCTTTGAAATTTCGTTTCGAAATATTGGAATTTTTACAAAAAAACGAATTATAAACGATGGTATTCATGGTACATTTAAAAAAGCTGTCTGCAACTATTTTATTTTATATATATATATATATATATATATATATATTCAATTAACTATATTCATTTAACTATAGAAAAATAATTTCACATTTGGAATGGTTTGAAACATTTTTTTTGCTATTCTTTAAGAAAGAGCAGACTTAACAGAAACAGATTTTTGGTTCTGGAGATCAGCATCTCACGCATCGAAAATGCTGTGAATAACACAATTGAAAAGATAGAAAAGAAATATAGCCTGGTGTCTGCTAAAAAGACGCACGAGACAGTTTGGAAGACATGCTTTCAATTTTTAATACCGTCTCTAGAAAAACTCACTTTTAAATCAATTTAAAATTTCCAGTCGGGTTGTTATACGTAGTGTGGCACTGATATCAACGAAAACTGATTTTAAAAAATTCTAATTCTTTTCTCTTTGAAAGAATTGAAGCAAATATTTAAAGCAAGCTTTTTATTTGCAATAAATTGAGTTATTATATATCATGGCAGATTAACTATGAACGTAGATAAAACCAATTATAACATTTAGAACCCATATGAATGAAATAAAATGCATGTTATGGAAATGCATCCTTTACTAACATAATTTTTTAAAAAAATTATATCGGGATTCATAAAAGTAAATGATAGTTTTTATTAGTTTTATTTCGCAATTTTTAATTTATTATTGGTAAATATTAAAATTATTTTTTTAAAGTTGTAGATTGTATGCTTCACTCCTATGATATCAAAATTCAAATTGATTAATATTTAATTTCAACATATTTAATTAAATAAATTTATTGATTTTTCATTCATAACAAGACATTTCCTGAAGTTTCGAAATACTGGCCTAGCTATCAGTAACTGAAATATCAATTATACAATTGCATCTATGCAAAAATAAAATAATTCACCATTAATGAAGGTATGTATAAAAATTTGTAAATTTGCTACGTTTCGCCCATTTAGATGAATTTTGTAATCAAATTACCGATAAAACCTTGCTCTAATTTATTAATAAGTAAAAGTTATCTAAATCCCATTTAACAATATTATAATCTTCCCCATTTCAAGCATGATTGCATATTTTTAATATTTAAAATATGATTGCAAATAGTTGAAATTAGATTCTCAAAAAAATGTCAACCATTTGTGAAGAATTTAAATTCTTTTTGGTAATGTAAATTTTTTTTTGTTCAAAAATTTAAGAGAAAACAATTTCACATTCCTTCTTTGTAATTTCCACTTCTGATTTCATAACGATTTCATCTAGGACAATCAAACTTTATAGTTCAATGACAAGAGATTTACAGTGAAGTAATGTAGCTTAGGTTAGAAATCACGGTGACGTTTGAATTGAAATAAAATGCCCATTCAAACTTCTAAGGCATTATAGCTAACGAGCAGTACTAAGAAGCGTAATTATTCATAACACGCTTCTAATATAAGTGCCGATACTAGAACAGCAATTAAAAACAGGTTGTCATCTTTTTAAATACATAGGATTGTTATTTAGAAAAAAAATATTGTAGAATTTGGAAACAAACTATCTGTTTCAACAAATCTAATGCACTTCAGTTATCTAAGATTAGAATAATTTTATTTGCTTACATTTCAAATTACATAAGGACAAATGATGAAGTAGGGTTACAGATAATAAGTTTATTTAATTGAAAACTTTTCGGTCACCTAACACCATGCAAACATAGAAAGATTCGACTATTTTAGACTGGAAAAAAATTGATTGTTTCCAATTATTGTTTAAAAAAAAATTATTGTTTTGCTGATGCAATTTTAGAAATTCGCAATGTTTTAGTCAGTTTTTAAGATCCAATTTTAAGGAAATATTGTTTGAAAGAAATTAGCACTCTTAACGGTAATACCCAACAACACATTTTGCTCACATATTTTTAAAATAAAATGATATCTTATGAAATTCAGCATTTTAATCATATTAAGCCAAATATTAAAAGGCGTAATAAATCATGCCATACATCACCGTTACTTTGCAAAACACTAGATGCAACTCATTTACCCTTTAAAAATTATTTTTTTTTCACAAATACAATATATGCCATAATCTTTTTACCATCATTCTCAGAAGAAGATTGATGAATCAACTATCAGCGACAAAGATAAAAAAATTTTCTCAGAGTCAAGTCAAAATTCGAGGCAAAAAGTTCGAACAGATTTGTTAAATCACAACAACCTGCTTGACTGATGAGACAGTATTTTTTCGAAGATGACAAAACCTTTTTTTCAATTACTATCCGAGATCCTAAAGAGTCCATGCTAAAAGGAAAAACTCTTCTTCTGAAGAATGAAGATGAAATATGGGCCTCCTGATTCTAAATTCATTTATTATATGATCATTCGCATTTTTTAGGAACTTCATTAACTTTTATTTCTTTGATCATTAGATAAACATATGCTAGTAGAGAATTTTTTATAAGAAAAAGAAATTAAACAGATAAAAATTAATGTAAATTTACTTTTATTAAAATTACTACAAATCCAGAAAATATTAAATTTTAGTTCACAGTGTACTGTTTAGATGCAAAACAATTAGAAAATTCGATTTCATTATGAATAATGTTTTAATGTTAATTTAAAACATGTAATTGGGATTTTTAAGTTTAAAATATTTATTTGTGATTTGTAATGTAAGTCCTAACATATAATGATAGTATGCATTCGTAGCCTGATGAAATATCGAACTTGATAACATCAAAATAACGGCAGTTTTGAAAGCATTTGATTAAGCCTGAATTTAGGACAATAAAATAAAAAAAATAATAACAATGAGTTATGAAGAACTGATGAAAGTTTGAGTGGTTATAGATGTTTGTATTTACATCAAGTGTTCTCGCTATATAACTATATTCGAAACTGTTCTGAGATATAAAAATGAATTACGCTAATGACTGAGAATTTGAGAAAAATAAAAAACAAAAGATATCGGCTAGATTACGTGAAAGAAAGAAAAAACAAAGGATTGCAAATATAGATTTTTAATTCACTTATTATAAAGAAAATTTAGAATTATTATAATTGTTTGAAGCATTGGCATAACAAATTATCAAAATTATTATGAATATCTGGCAAACAGGCATAGATTGAGAACAGTGTAATTTTATATAGTTACTTTAATTCTTTCTCCGCAAAATTCGTGATCGTTTCGTTTTTTTAGTTTTTAAGGTGTATGTACACACTTGAAACTTCTAAAATCGTTCAAAATATCGAATATTTTTTTTACTGCTTAATAATATTTTCTGATCCTTTAGCTTTTAAACGATACCAAGATGTTGTCAATATTCGAAATATTTCTCGAGTTATAATTATTTTTCTTGAGGTGCTTTCATTAAAAACTCTAGTTACGGTGTTTTTAAAACTCATTTTATGAAGACTATTTTTCCACTATGTTGCTTCATTCAAACAATCATAACTCAACAATAAATGAACCAAATACAGTTATTTATATATAAAAATAATCTGTATGAAATAGCGGATGTTTTGTGCCTCAATCAAAGTTATATTTATAGAAATAAATTTTTAATAGCAGTTTAAAAGTCAAAATTACAGACAAAATCTCAATTTTTCTATTCATTGTTGATGAAAAAATTGTTTAAAAAAAACTATATATTTTTATAACTTGATTGAGGCAGGCAACATGAAAACTAATATTGGGCATCATTTCCAACTAGAATTGTGTATCTGTACAAATTAGAATTTAAGATATCATGTTTCAAAAAATAGGCTAATTAGCTCCTTAAATACTATTTAATTAATTAATAATTAGTGTAATATGGTTTTTTCTCACTGAAATAAGTTTAAACATATATTAATAACCCACTATGAAAAAACTGGATTTTTAAAGTTAAAATTTAAAAAAAAAATCTTCAAGTGTGTACGTACACGTTAATTCAACTATTCGTGCTTAGTTTTTTATGAATTTTACACATTCTTCTTGAATTATTGTTAAACATACGTTTCTGATAAAGCAATCTGTAAATTCAGAAATAATTATGTCGTGTTAAAACAAAATTATTGAAACAAACTTACATTGATATGTTAGCATTTTAATACTATACCCCACCTCAGTTTCAAATGGTCATATGACTTTTATAAATAATGTATAAAATACAGTATTAAAAAAAATATAAGGAAAAAAATTACTTGGCAAATTACTCGGAATTGTAAAGAGAATATAAACAATAAAAAATATGATTTTATATAAAATTGACAATAATGATAAAAACTATAACAGATAAAATCCGGTGTACAAGAATACAGAATTAAGGAACATGGTAAAGTACAATATAAATTAAAACATGAAGCATTGGGTAATCATTTTTTTGTAAATTAAAATAAGAAATTCTACTTTATGTATCGAATTCTATGGAAAGGAAGAAAGCGATTGTATAAAAATTAGGTACTAAAGAAGGATAAATTATAGGTTAAGCACTTATATATATATTTTTAAAAATATTTTAATGTTAAAATTTTAGATCGATGGAACATAACAGTAATAAAACGTTAGAAATTTTCCTGAGAATCGCGCCATTATTATTCAAATATTAGAAATAAGAATGCTAGGCAACTCTCTGTTTCTCTTATCATTCATTTCGAATTTTAGGTACTGAATGCAAAATAAGACAGAATAAACATTCAAAACCAAAGATTCTATAAGACTTTCCTTAAGTTTCGTTCGAATATTTCATATAGGATTTCCCTTTCCAGAAATAGAGAATCCCTTCGTCATGATTTGCATAGGTGATGTTGGAGAACTGATGCTACCTTTATCCTATCTTTGGAAATGACTTCAGAAATGTTGACGTGGAAGTGACGTCAGAATGTGACGTTCTTATTGTGAAGCAGAAAGTCTCGACACACCCTAGCCATAACTAGAAAGAAAATGAGTGAAAGCAGAAATTGTGCAGTATCTGTTCGATCAAAATCCAGCCATAATATCAGTGAAATGCTTTTAATTCAAAGAATTCGTTTTTTCCATTTTTTTTTTCAATTTCTATGGTGTTTTTTATTAAATTAAGATTTTTTTTTGTATTGAACTACAACTAACTTGCATATTTCATTTTCCACTATTTATAGACAGATTTACAGAAATGTAAACATGTCTAAAGAATTCTCTGAAAGGATTCTTTTTACATTATACATATTTACATATGCAACGCCATTTTTAAATTCAGCCCATATAATAAAAATTAAAGTGTCCAAAAATCATTAAATATTAAAATAATTTTAGAATTATGCCAATACCAAAAACAAATGTCCATTAATCATACGAAAATTCTATTCACATAAACTGCAAGGATAATTTTATTTTATGTATTTTTATTTTTCTAATATTAAATATACATTTTATATTAGGAATAAGTCATATTACATATAATGATTTTTAACTTAATTATTCTAATAGAGTTTAATGATATATTGGTTTACACCTTTTTTCATATAAATTTAATTATTTAAACATAAAATTAGTTGGTATTCTTCTATTTTATAAAGAAGCATTTTCACACACAGAAGAGGAAAACAAACTAACGGTATTTATAAAAACATGAATGTTAAAAGGTAATGGAAATATTGCTAATCACAATATTTATTATAACTGACCTACTGAAGTTTGTAAATTTTTATCTATTTTACAATATATTCTTCGATGTACTGTTTTTCCAATCAACATCAACGTTATATTTCTATATCTTAAGAAATTATTATAACGACTTGAATAATAAAATGTAGATTAAAGAAAGATGAACAAAAAAATTTTATATTTACTGAATATTCGATTAAAATTAATATTAAGAATTACAAAGAAACATCTTTATTTTCATATTTTATGTTCTATTTAATTATTAAAATCTTAGACTTCTTTATTTAATAAAAATATGTAACTTAATAATTTAATTTTTTAACTAAACTTTAATCTTTAAAATCATATATTTCGTTAACTGTTTTAACAAGAAATTTAATAAGTAAATTTATAAAAATAATCCCCATTATAATCTGCATAAATAATTTAAAAAGTCGTTTTTATGAGGGGATTGTTGCAATAAATTATCGATGATCTTAAATTTTACAGTTCACATTTATTAAAAAAAAAAAAAAAAAAAAAAAAAAACCTAATAATTTATATTTTGAACGAATAATAGATAAAAACAATAGATTCTTATCTTATTCCTTGTTTGTGAATATATACCCAGGTAGCACAGTCTGTTGCACTATATTGTACAATATTGTGCGTTATTGTATTATATTAAACAAAATTCCACAATATTAAACAATATTGTATAATATTTGTGTGCTACTAGCATTCGATAAAAAAGCCGATTCACCATTCATTTTTCTATATGGAATCTAGAAAGAAAAATATGGTAGCTGTTAAAATAGCCGATAACGAGATTTTGGAATTATTTCGATCTGTTTATATATATATATATATATATTGTTACTTAAAAACTGTCCAGTAAGAGAACTATAAAATCATTCAACTTCACTAACAGATAACGATGCTTTATTCCACTAGAAAGAATGGAATTGCAGCTAAAGCACTCTTGAAAATAATATTTTCAAAAATAAATAACACTGAAATTGCAGAATTCACTTGACTATTATACTTTCGTGTAATTCGAGGTTTTTATAACCCTCTAGGCAAAGCATCAGATACTCGGAAAGAAACTTCGATTTGGTTTGGTTTGGTTATATTAACGTCCCGTTTGAAGCAACACTAGGGCTATTTTGGGACGGACCTCGTAATTTTGAACCACGGTCAGATGACGAGGACGACACCTGAGCTGGCACCCCCCTCTCCACACCACACCACACCAACGGGAGGACGTTTGGCATGACGGATTTAACGTGCAACAGACCCCCTTACACGACGGTTCTTCGGTGGAATCGGGTCACGAACCTGAAACCCTCCGGTTCCGAAGCCGAGACCTTACCACCGGGCCACCGCGGCCCGAAAGAAACTTCGAATCTCGGATTCTAATAGAAATATCGCCAAAATGCCAAATATCCATAAAACTTTTTTTTTATCATTAATTGGTCGCCAAGGCTATATGTCATTGACCAATTACCCATTTAGTACTTTCGTAGATCTATGGGAAGATGATACCAATATTACAAATTTGAAATAATACATTTCCTCAAAAATTAACAGTTAAATGATTGAGGCATATGGAATTCATAACTAATCTTACAATAGAATTTCGAATTAGAACCTAGAAAATTCATTTTTGGGGCGAACTGTTTGGCAGTGTTTATTTACTATTTTTTTTAAAAGAAAGAACTCGGAAAGCAGCTATGTAGATAAAATGCCCCATAAGATCTCTACAATAAAACTATAGAAAATTAAAATTTATGTCAAGTCTTTCTAAGACAGATTCTTCGTGCCACAGATGCTACTTAGGAGAAATTGGGCGATGTTTCCTTTGACACACAGTTGTTCATATATAATCAAATCTTGACCATTAATTATAAAGAAATAAAGTCATTATCTAACAAGATAGAACTAACGAGAAATACTCATTTTTTGAAATAATTTTATGGGAATAAACGAAACGCGCCACATTTGCAAGATAATTTAGCATTTGTTCTGCTTTCATATCAAAAAGAAATTATTGTATATATTTTTAACCATCAAATTTATTCATTATGGAGCTGTTATACCACTTGATGAAAGAGCTAAATTCATTTATGATGGAAATATAATGTCTCAAAAAATCATGATTTTAAATACTTTAAATTTCGAATCAAGAGATTCCGTTTCTTTCTTCTAATGAAAACAAAATCTACTTCCACATAAGCTAGTCGGAAAAAAAAACATTTCTTGGAGCAATGATAAAACATACCTTGGTGCTCTCCTGGATTAATATAGAGAATTTCAGGAATAGATTTTTAAAAAAAAAACAGAAAAATTACAAAGAAGCTAAAGCAAAACTTTTACCAATTCTCAACTCTAAGTTATCATGAAAAAAAAAACCTACTTATCTTCAAGATTCAGACTCTTAATCTCTTAAGCGTACCTCATTCGAGCCATAACAATTAAAACGATCATACAAGAATAAGAAAGATTCAAAAGCAAGACGTTGTGGCAATTAAGCAATATGTCATGCTTTGTACGAAATAATAAAATAAAACTCTCCACTATCAATAATTTTCATAAACCAGTGTCCACAAGATTTTTTTTTTGAAAATCTAAATAAGAACGACAGTCTCACAATTAAGGAAATAGAGAACTATGGTCCTTAGAACCTCAAGAGCATCAAACCATGTCTACACATCTGAGATTAAACAACCAGCTACAGCTTTTTAACGCCAACATAATTCTGCAACCTGAGCTTTAGCAATTACTACATCGTTAAACCATTTTCTTCTATCCAACTGCCAGGCCCTGAGGTTTAAAAAAATTGAAGTACTGCATTCTATCCACAAGTCGGTAAAATAGTTTAATTCAAGTATAATTTACGAAAATTATAAGAGTAAAACACTGAAATTCCAAAGTGAATAAACATTATCAATAAAGATATTGTTTGGATACTTAAAAAAACTTCTTTTTAATTCAATGAGTAACATTTAAATGTAAATCAAGTAAGCATATTTATTTTGGATCACAAATTATGAGTCATTTTTGTGGAAATTTGCTAAAACTTCTTAAAAAAGAAAAGGAAAAATTCAAAGTAGTAAATATAAAAAAAATACATTAACAGAAACGCTTATTAATTTTATAACCTGACAGGAATATCCCATGCCATTTAAAGTCACGGAAATAGACTTGGAGCTCTATTTTATGTTCAAATAGTAAGACAAATTTTTAATTATGAATTATACTATTTTTTTAACATTATACTATTTTTTAATCAAAATTATTCCATTTTTTTTTTCCTAAATTTGAAGAATTTTAACAATTTACCTTATTATAATCTTTTAATAGGGTAATTTCATAAAAACAATGAATCGTCAATCACTCAGTACAGAAAATTTATTACTATATCCATGTTGAAATTCTTATGTGTCTTGAATCACAATAAAAATTTTATTTCTCTGATAATAGGAATTAGCAAATCGACATCCTCTGAAATAACATCTCTCCATTAAACGAACTCCAACCTATTCAACGATAACTATCCATCCCTCTCTTAGCTCACATCAACTCAATAACTATTCATTAATATTGTGCGTCATTGCTTGTACAGCGCGACAATTTTAAACCCCAGTAGCATGATCGTCGATAAATATGATGCAGTCATGATAATAATACACCTCTCACTCCAACAGAGAGGGTCCCATTCCTTGACTATCCGAAGTAGCTATTTAATCATCCTTACACTTGCCAAGATTAAATACATTTATCTCTGAAAGGGTCTTATGTATTTACATTAACTGTGTTCGTACTGTTCTTACTAATCGTCTTGTAGCTGTAGCTGGTGAAACCTAGTAAGAGCAGCATCATTTAACGCAGTTTCTGAATCGTGCTAATTAAATTGCAGTTGGATACTAGAAGCTAGCTTGGAGAATGTCTTCATGTGACACCTGATACAGTGGGCTATAATAATTATCAGGTATGGAGGTCGTAACGCGTTTGGTGACTTATTACACACGAGCAATGGAACGTTAGAGTAAACGGCAAGTTGAACGAGATATTAAATGCAGTTGGAAAGTCCAGATTTGCTCCAGTTGCCAAATAGAGAACTAAATTAAATTTCAGTATTTTGTACAGATGAGTATTTAATTGATGTTATAAGTCTTTGGATTTCAGAACATCTTAAATGTCAATGTTCTAAAGTGATGAAATTACTGCAGAAATTAATGAAAGTTTCTCCACAGACAAAAGATGATAAAATATAGAAAATCTTGCATACCATACTAATAAATTCTTATACTTAATTTTAAATGAATATTATTAAAATTTTTTAAAAATGCACTTTCCTCCCAATACGATGGAAATAGTCTCAAATCCTTAAGAAATCATATATTTATTTTAAACATTCTTCTTTGTACACATTTTGTGAAGTAATAATACAAGAAAACAAAAGGCATTTGTGAGCTTAAAATAAATTAATTTTTGAGCCTTGAATATTTGGTTGTTTATATTTTTAATTGCTGCCTTAACAGATTGAATTTATCAAATTTCTGAAATTTCAAGCATGTTTTTTCCCATCATTGAACTCGAATATTTGAAGATAAAATTTTAATTTTGTGAAAGAAAAACGCTTGGTGTTTTATTTGACTGTTTGAAATAGTTTTCTGGCATATATAACATGCTGTATCAATAATGAAACTGAATTTGATTTTTTATCTCAAGATGTTGAATGAAATAGTAAAAAGACAAACAACATAATTTTAATCTTTTTAAAATTTTTATGCCATTTTTTGCAGCACTTTACTGGGTTATATTATATATTATATATATATATATATATATATATATATATATATATATATATATATATATATATATATATATATATATATATATATATATATATATATATATATATATATATATATATATATATGCGTGCTTGGAAATTTATAAAAAATCATATATTCAACATTTTGTTGTTGTTGTTGTTGAATTAAATAATATTGTTATGGCTTAATTTATGATGGAATTTGAAAGAATAATAATTAAAAAAAATGTTTAGAAGGTGAAATTATATTTTCAATATTTAATCTCCGAGATGTATACTTACATCTGAATGAAACAATATTAAAATAAAATGAAAAGTTAATAGATGCAAAATAGCATCTATTTAATGATGTTTTCGTAAAATACTGCCTTTTTCAAATTTTTACGTTTTTGCAATATACTGAATATTATAAATTTTGAAGAAATGATACAAATTTCTAAACGAAATTGTTTTTTATGCTTCCATATAATTCTAGATATGCATTTCATGTTAAGGCTTCTTTTGAGGTACTAAAATTAAAAACTTATTTAAAATATAGACAAAATTTTTGTAGAAATTCACACTGATGCTTTAATATGCTACCAGAAAATTGTCTTTTAAATGGAATAATAAAATAACTCATTTGATTCCAAATACATTTTTATTTGCTAATAATGAAACATTAACACAAAGGGAAACAGAGCCCCACAACATTTAGAAAAGGAAACATTTTTTTTAAATAAATACATTAATTCGAGTGATTTCTTTAAATAGGTTTGATATATCATTTTTCAATACAAAATAATAAAAAAAATATAACTATAAATTAAAATCACTTGTAAAAAATATGCGATTGTTTCCCAATAAAAATCTTTGAATTTGCAAGCAATAGTAAAATTTCCATACTTCATTTAGTAATTTTTTAATCCAAATTAAGCAATTCCAGACACACTATAATCGATACATTAAAGGGATTGTTCATAAAAAAAATAAGAATGAAAAATTGTTTATTTAATGTTATTTACATTATTTTCAAATAGATGGAATTCAATTTTTATGTTAAGTTTACTTTTTGCTTCTAATATCGAAACTGAATGTGCATGCATATATGCATTCAAGTGTATGATTATTTTCTAGATGGTACATTGCTAAGGCTAAAACTATTACATTTGACACATTATAAAATTTCGGAAGACATCTGCATGTGAATCACATCGTAAATTGAAACAAATATACACTTAGTAATAAGAGAAGTTAGGATTCGTAAAAATAACAGGAAGTATTAGAAAAATATTTTTAATTTCAGATGTACCCAAGCAACAGAATACTGAATGCTTACATGCCCGAAAAAAGATTTCAAAATATAACAATTTATGTCAATGATACTTTCAGAATTTTATTTCTATTGTCTTCTTTGAAACGCAGATTTGCTATAATGCTTCAAATAATATATTATATATTATTATTATTAATAATAATAATAATAATAATTACCACCGATTCGTGTTCTCGTTTCGTTCAAATCATTAATTGTTGGTTAAAAATGCATTCAGTTTAAAACTACAGAATGTTTTTGAATTGAGAGGATCAGTAACCCTTTGCATCTATCTCCTTTTATCTCTCCTCTCACAGAGCCCATAATCGCCCTATCTAATCTTTATCTCCAGTGCTTTTCATAAGTCTCAATAGAATGGAATAAATCCCAATGTCAGATCGCAAGCCAAATTAAATCCGTTCAGATCTTTCTAAAATTTACATTTATAACTCATTCTCTACAAATTCTGTGCGAATCCAAATCTCCACTATCTCTAGGGAAGCATAGATCCTTATTAATAGTGGACAAAAAGGGCTGACGATCATCCACTGACCTCTTTTCAGAGGGATAAGTGGATCGATGACATCGAGTCAATTATGTGCCACCGATAGATCTCATCCATATTGGATTTATTCGTCTCGCCTGATCTTTCTTTCATCCCTTTCCGAGGCTCGTTGTGCCTTCGGGGTTATTTCGAAAGGATGATCTCTTTACCTACCTTCTGCACGTGACTGGGTGAACACGTCACCCAAGGCAAGTACTAACTATATAGATTATCGGAATAAAGTGGACATGGTACGGAATGGAAAAGGTTAATGGTTTATAACTCAGTAATTGGCAGAGCTATGGTATTGCAACTAAGATGTTTTGTATCTTGAATTCTAACAAGTAAAAATACTCATGAGAGTTTATTAAGGTAATTGGTGTTATTTGTTTAGTGTAGTAAAGGATAGTGTTAATGGAAGGGATCCAAGTCTTTTAGAATATAATAACTATCTTATACAAGGATGTGAATACTTGAATTTTGATTTAGTATTCTTATTTAGTATTTTAGATTTTCTTATTTAGTATATTAGATTTTGGTAAAAGCAAGAAAATCTATGTTTCCAATAATAATAAATCGACATTTCATACGCTTATGAATAATTTCCATTATTTTTTTTTAATTAAAGGATTAAAATTCATTAAACGAAACCTATAGATGAAGGTTTAAATGCAATTTACTGTTTTCATGACATTTCTTACATTGTTTTAATCTTTATACATTGGTGATATTGGCTACTATTGCACATATCAATTTTAGCTTAATGGAAACATTGCTTTTAAAAACAAAAGCAATAAATTTTATTTTATATTATGGATTATTTTAAATAAATATCCAAATTCAAATCTTTGTTTCGTATCATTGGATATTTTTGTATTAACATGATATCCTTATCGTTTTAAATTGTGTTCTCATGCTAGGGTACAACTCAATTTCTTGTACTCATGGCGGTATGAAGAATGCTCAAATTTTAAAGGAAAAATTGTGTGTAATATTTTTAATTAAAAAATACTTACATTGAGTTTTATTAATCTACTGTGAAAAAAAAACTTTATACACAATAACTTTATGAATTATATATTGTTCACGAAACAACCCTTAATATGTTTGACTAATTAGGTTATTCTCTTACTTTACCGAATAATTACAATATATTGTTACGAATCTGTAATGCTGCTTCCCAGCATAGTTGGTTCCACCATCGGAAAGAATGTTTTACAGGCATCCGTACTGGACGGAGCCCGGTGTCGCGTCGGAGGTTCCAGAGCTTGGCGATAAACTTGCCGACTATTTGGCGATTTTGGCGCCAAAATAGATTATACCCGAAACATCGAGAATTTTCCCGAACCGTCCAGTAGGAACCGAGTTATGCCTCGAACGTGCCTGATTGGTTGAGAGGTTCCTGGCCCCGCCTCCTGAGACCTATAAAAGGAAGCAGTCCTGCCGCTGCCGAGTAGTCGTGGACCAGTGGAGTCGAAGAGTAGTCGGGATCGATGATAAAGAACTGGCCTTCGAGACATAAGCGAAGCAGCGACGGAGTGAAGCTAGTGCTGAACTAAGCTGTGCACTACTATCTACAGTAGAGACTTGTTGTATGCTGCACGTCTCGGCTGAAGATAATCGTCTTTTGTGCTGTATATAGTTATCGTCTTTGTGCTGTCCTGTGTGCCTTCGTGTAAATAAACGTCATTGTTTTATTTTCTACTGCCGCCTGCTGATTGAGTGTTCTCCACACCATATAACTCCCACTATCCAAACGAACCTCGGAAATTTCGTAACAATATTTAACTTTTATCAGTATTTTCTTCGTGCATGGTGATCAAAATCCATATGCACTGCCACACTCTCAAGACGATACTTTTACATCGTCCTTTAAATTAACAAAATGATTCGGCCTATATCAAATTAATTTATTCAACCTTGAAACACAATTCCTAATAATACATTTATCTTAATAATACACTGAAAGAAAATGAAGCTCTCTAAATCTATTAAAGATCGTCAGCAGATCATAATTTCGTTTAATTTTTACTATTGCCTTTCACCTCTAAGTTACTATAGCGTTTCTACAATTTTTAAAACTGTTGTGCTTACTTTTAAACATTTAAAGTAATTTTTTGAGAGCTCGTTATTTTAGAGAGGCGTATTATAATATAACAGCATTTAAATTTGAAACAGTTTTATATTCATATTTTTTTTTAAGTATAATTTTAGATTTTTT